>NC_139386.1:12792500-15192500 GCF_054392235.1 Sus scrofa
TACACCACAGCCATAGCAGCGGGATCCGAACTGCGACTTCGACCTACACCACAGCTCACAGCAACGCTGTATCTTTAACCCACCGAGTGAGGCCAGGGATTGAACCCACTTCCTCATGGATACTAGTTGAGTTCATTACTGCTGAGCCACTATGGGAAATCCCAGAAAAGGTGGATTCTGTCCTTCTCTTGGAATTCAAAGGAGCGTTTCCTCTTATCTAAAATAGCAGCGATTTTCAGATTCAAAAACACATACAGCTGGTTAGAAAAAAAAGGCATTGCTGTTGGCACCAGGCCAATCTATCTCCCCTGTGGTTGTTCTGATGAGTTTGATGATATTACAACACAATAGAAAAACATATTACCCATTACAAATGGTGGTGCATTATAAACCATAAATAATTGATAGGCAATGATATAGAATAATAACTTGCCCCGAGAGCTGTTTGTCTGAGGTCTTAACAGTTTGTCTGTTGAGTCATACACTAACCCTGCAGTGGGAGGTAAAATAATACTGTTAGGCTGAGCAGATGAGGAGAATGAAGGATGTTGGGGACTCAGGGGCCAGGAGGGGAAGGAGAAGATTGGTCAGGTTGGCTAGAATTCGCAGTAAAAATACGAGACACACAAATATTGCATGGAACATGCTTATACCCAAAACATCATTTGTTGGGCATCTATCTAGAGAAAACCATGACTCAAAAAGATACATGTACTCCATTGTTCATTGTGGCACTACATACAATAGCCAAGATATGGAAACAACCTAAATGTCCATTGACAGAGGAGTGGAAAAAGAGGATATGGTACATATACACAATGGAATACTACTCAGAAAAGGAAAGAAATAATGGCATTTTTAGCAATATGGATGGACCTAGAAATTATCATGCTAAGTGAAGTTAGTCAGACAATGAGACTCAAACATCATATCCTATCACTTACATGTGGAATCTAAAAAAAGGACACAATGAACTTCTTTGCAGAATAGATACTAACTCACAGATTTTGAAAAACTTATGATTTCCAAAGGAGACAGGTTAAGGTGGGGGATGGGCTGGGGAGTTGGGATGGAAATGCTATAAAATTGGGTTGTGATGATCTTTGTAGAACTACAAATGTAACAAAATTCAGTGAGTTAAAAAATAAAAAAATAATAAGATAAAAACAAACAAAATCATTTGTTGTTTTTCTAATATTCAAGTCTAACTGGTGTCCTGTATTTATGGGGTAGCCCTAGTGTATTAGTTTCTTGTTGCTGCTATAAATTGAGCAGCTTAAAACAACACAAATTTATTTTTAAAGTTCTAGAAGTCAGATATTCCAAGTCATTTTCACTGAGCTAAATTAAGGTGTCCACAGGACTCTGTTCCTTCTGGAGGATCCAGCAGAGAATTTGTTTCCTTGCCTTTGCTGGTTTCTAGAGACTATTTGCACCTCTGGGCCTCTGGCCACTAAAGGGGAATGGCTAGAGGAGGTATCTGTCATCCTAGACTAGGCTATGCCGTGTAACAAATATCTCCTAGACCTTAGAAGATTTAAGTTTTATTAAAGATAGATTAAGATTTCTGTCTTTCTCATGGTAGGTCCATAATCGGTCAGTTGAAGATTTAACTTTATGTCTCTTTACTCCAGAACCCAGGCTGATGGAGAATTTACCATCTGGAAAGTGATAAGAAGAAGAGGGAGAGTGAGACCAAAATAAACATTGGTTCTCATGGCTTCTGTATGAAGGAAGAGATTGCCTTCACTTATATATCATTGACCAAAACTTATCCCATGGCCATAACTAGGGTCAAGTAGATGGGGAAGTATAATTTATTATATACCTGAAAGAGAGGAAATCTGAAAACTGGTGAAAGAGTCCTAATGACCATCCTCAAAACAGGAAGACAGGAGGTGTTCTGGACCGGAGATCTACATGCAGAAAAGCTGGAGGGCAAGAAGGCCTCCTTCTTGGAAATGCAGTGGCTCAGAAAGGCTAAAGCCCAACTCTACTTCCAATTTTAATTATTCTTAGCATCCTGATACATAGCTCATTATCTCCCTCTCACCAATATCTAGCACCACGTTTTGCAAAAGACCCCTCGAAACAGAAGTGAGAGTCTAAGTCAGAGTTAGTTATGTCTGAGCCCAAGAATGGAGGTCCTGCCTTGTGCAGTGAGACCCATATTTCTTTCACAGCCCTTTTTCCTATTCCCAAGCCTAACTGTTAAGTCAGGGCAAAAGACATTGACTTTTTGGCCAGACAGGATGGTGGAATATAATTATTATTTATTTAAAACTCATTACCTGTAAGTCTTTTGCATGGAACCAATTAAGAAAACTCTTAAAGACAAATACAAATATTATACTTGGTGTAGCACGGGGTTTTTTTTTGGGGGGGGGAGGCTTTAATGTGTTAGAAATCCCCATCGGTATTGATAGTTTTTTCATCTCTCCCTTTTAAAAGCAAGGCTGCTGCCAGGGAATTTGGCTCCTGGTGATAAGCACTGGTTGTGGTTTTCCCCTCAAATAAAATCGTAGACACGTTGAAGGTGGGGTCAGGCAGGGAGTGGGAATTGAGAGGGCGTGTGGGTACCTATGTGGGTTCAGGTGTCAAATTTTACATGTCTGGGTTCTGTTTCCATCAGGCCCCACTCTCTGCAATCACTGCCCTGTTATATATGCTTACTGGAAGGGCTGGCTCTGTTTCCAAGAAATCTCTCTGAATCAGGGACATCAGAATGGAAAAGCAGATGGTGGGAGGAAGGGCCGGTTTCAGAAGGAGCCAGCGAAGGTGCTGGGAACTGTAAGGGCAGAGTCAGAACTCTTCCTCCCCCAAATTTAGTCGCCTGGGGCTGGAAGCCCAGAGACAGGCCTGAGCGTTTGGTCCCCCGCCTGACCCCTGTGTCATATAGAGATCTCTCAGAGCTTTGATTCCCTGGTATCGGGTTGGACTTTTTGAGCTGTAGGGCTGAAAGGTCCTGTTGGCCTATTCCATGTTTTGAGACTAAGAAAACCTTTGTAGATGTATCAAAGGGCTGGCACTCCTTCATATGGGATGCATTTGTACGGGCTGAGACCTTGCTTCTGAGTTCCATCATGGCTCAGCAGAAATGAATCTGACTAGCATCCATGAGGACGAAGGTTTGATCCCTGGCCTTGCTCAGTGAGTTAAGGATCCGGCGTTGCGGTGAGCTGTGGTGTAACTTGGCTTAGATCCTGAGTTGCTGTGGCTGTGGTGTAGGCTGGCAGCTGTAGTTCTGATTTGACCCCTAACCTGGCTACATGAGTGTGGCCCTAAAAAGACAAAAAAACCAAACCAAGACAAACAGGAAAAAAACCCCTTGCTTTCATAGAATAGCATTTACTACTAGTCTTTAGCAGTGGGGTGTAAACCACAGCACACTCTTCCTCAGCAGAGCCCTGTGGAAACATATCTAAGCTCTGATTGGAGAAGAAAAGGCTGTCAGGGAAATGTGCACGCACAGGCCAAGTGCTCCTTTGAGTTTCCAGAATTTTTTAAATGTCTGCCAAAATGCAGGAGCTATTCCCTTTTTCCATCTTTCTAGCTCTCTGGGGCTTATCTTCTAACACAGCCAGACTCTGTACAAGTGGCAGGGGGTAGAATGCGTCTGGTTTCCACCCTTTCAGAAGCCTACAGCCAGGAGGAGGGAGAGGCCTGGGTATCACATTTGGGTTGTATTGGGAGGCAATACTGCATCGGGTTTCCAAGTTCAGGAGCCTGCTTGAGTTCAGAATCCAGTTCCACCATTTGCTAGGTGTAAGGTCTGGATCAAGGTGCTATGACTCAGTTTTAGCATCTGTAAAATGGGGAAACTAATCGTAACCATCTCAAAAGTGCTGTGAATGTTAAATGAGAATGTGCATGCCCATGCCACACACACACTGGGTGACATTTATTAACTTCTCATCAGTACTAAGCCAGGCTCTGAATTAAGCATTTTATATTTTATTATTTTGTTTTATTTTATTTGCTTTTTAGGACCACACCCGCAACATATGGAGGTTCCCAGGCTAGGGGTCAAATCAGAGCTGTAGTTGCCAGCCTACGCCACAGCTCACAGCAACTCCAGATCCTTAACCCACTGAGCCAGGGATCGAACCCACAACCTCATCGTTCCTAGTCGGGTTTGTTAACCACTGAGCCATGAAGGAATCTCCTTGAATTAAGCCTTTTGTAGGTTAATTCATTTGGTTCTTTCAACAATCTCCGAAGTGGTATCTTTCCCATTTTACAGATAATGACACAAAGGTGCAGAGAAGTAACTCCTCCTTAGTTGACGTGGTCAGTGAGAGAAAGCTTTGGGATGAAATCCAGACAGTCTGGCTGCAGACCCTGTCCCTTAACCTCTAGCTCTGCTAAATGCTGGCTACCAGTGTTAATAGATGGATTATTTTTTCTTTAACTTTTTTATTTGTCTTTTTAGGGCCACACTCATGGCACATGGAATTTCCCAGGCTAGGGGTAGAATTGGAGCTACAGTTGCCAGACTACACCACAGCCACAGCAACATGGGACCAAGCCACATCGGCAACCTACACCACAGCTCACAGCAACACCAGATCCTTAACCCACGGAGAGAGGCCAGGGATCAAACCCATGTCCTGACGGATACTAGAAGGGTTCATTACCACTGAGCCGCGATGGGAACTCCAATAAATGCATTATCTTATTTGGACCTTGTAATAACCTTAAAGATGGGTTACTATAAGCCACTTGTACTGAAGGAGACACTGGAGCTCAGAGAGGTTAGGCGGCAAGGCCTAGGTCTCTCTGTACATGGCGAGGTCAACGAACTTTCCACTGAGCCCAATTTCATGGACCATCAAATGTCCATCAAATGAAGCAGAGTATGCTAACCACTCGAAATACAATTCTCTTAAACTGGGCCAGATATATACACCCCTGGGCCATGAACCAGAGTACTTCATACCTGTTATGTCTTGCTGCTTCCTATCAAGGCAGAGGCACCTGGATTACCCACTGATGGGACTGGGCTGGGCTGGAAGCCAAAATCCAGACCCTTGGGCCCACACCATAGCCAGGAAATCAGAACCTCTTAGGTGAGCCTTAGAAATCTGTGTCTGACTCGCTCTTCAAGTGATTCTGATGTGCAGCTGATCTGGCAACCACAGCACCCATGGAGCTGAACCCTGATCTCTGAGTGGCATTCCCCACGAAGTGCTACAGAATGGGCCTTGGAGAGAAGCTTGGTCACTGGGGTGCCAACTCTGAGGTCCATCGCTAACCCTGACCTTTAGGACTTGTTGACAATAAGCAACTCGCCCACCTTTCCTGTTGGTTTCTTCATCCGTCCGACAGGAAGCTTGCAGTGCACAGGTCATAACCAGGAGCATCCATGCTAACACATTAAAAGCCAAAACACGAAACACGGCCCCTGAGTGCAAGGGTTCTTTTCCTGCCAAACCTTCGTGAAAGCACCTTCTTAATTGTGAAGAGTGATTGAAAGTTCTAGATGTTCAATACAGACTTCAGGGGTTGAATCTTTGCTTTCTTGTGGCCATTTCTGAAGTCACCATGGTTTCTCGATGCTTCTAATGTTTCTTGATATTGCTGACGATAGGGTATTTCCACTAGTCTCCGAAACTAGGTATCTGAAAGGTAGTTATCTATAGATAAAGACTGTTTTCAGAACACACAAGTCCTCAGTGGGAGTCAGAAATCAATATGGTGGTAGATTTCCTTCCCAATATGCCCAAAAGAAAGGAGAGACCTAAACCAGCCCCTTTAGGCTATACTCAGTGCAGGGGGAGCTCCACTGTCTGTGTTACATCACTTACTGGGTGTCATTTTCAGCCTCGAGAGGCTGATCTGATAAGCTGGAGGAGTGGTCTATCAATCCAGTTAGCAGAAATCAGGATTCCAGAAAATACATGGGCGAGGCCATAGGCTTACCGGGTTGGAGAAATAAGTCCACTAGTTATAAACGGCAATTTGCACTCCATGATCCCTCTCACAGAAACTATATTGTAAGGAAGTTGGTTATTTTCGGGTTCCTGCAAAAATGACGTCTCATAGCAATAACATAAAATAAAATGGTTTCTAATCAGGACTTAGCTCCCCTGGGACTTGGCTCCAGGGAAGGAATCACACCAACTCAGATTGGCCAACCTGAACATTTTCGTCTATTTGTTTTCTCCATTAGAACGGGATAAACTGATTTTCTGGTATGCTTCTAGGGCTCATGGGTACATTGAGGAGCCTGAACCAGGCTGACTCTGTGTACTGACACCATGACTTTCTTTCCAAACACCTCCCTTTAGAAGACGTCAGGTAAGGTCTTCCATTCACAGACTCGCACATGTTCTCAACTCTGAGCACTTGGCGTTGTGGTGTGTCCTGCTGGGGTTACAAAAGGAGCACAAAGTATTGTCCTTGTCTTGAAGGAGTTTGCAGGCTTGCTGGGAAATAAGCACTAATAGGCTAAGGAGCGAAATCACTGCTAATCAGCACTAACACACTAAATGAGCACTAATAAGATATGTTTCAGAATTGGACAAGACAAGACATGATCGGATGCTGAGTGGAAGACATCCTCATGGGGTTGGAGGGTAAACTGGAGACCGGACATAGGGTTCTAATAGAAGTGTGGTATTCACAGGGAGGGGTCATTACAGTCTGGAGTTGAGATGATTCTCCTGGATGGACCCCACTGGGATAGGGAAACAGGGAGGAGGGAGCATGGCTGGTCATGCCAGGAAATGGCCCTTAGCAGAGGTATGAGAGCGGGTCTGAGCATGGAATGCTTGGGTTCAGGGCTCCTCTCCCAGGGATAAGTGGGTCGGTAATGTGCTTGCAGCGTAAGAGGCAGCTTCAAACTTGAGTATGATATAAAATCTCTCCATGATGGCCAGTCCTTGAAAATAGTTATCTTCTGCTCCAGCTCAGTATAACCTTTCCTAAGAAGTTGGGAGACCAGTTCTCTTGGGTTCTATCTTGGGGTGTGCCCTGTATTTTTCCACTCATAATTAAGCAATTGAGTAATTATCTGTTTAATGGCTGTCTCCCCCACCAGACAGTAAGGTTCATTAAAGGAAAAATACTTAGCGTGGTGCCTGACTCTTGGTAAGCACTCAGGAACTGTTGTCTATTTTTTGCGCCTTGAGTTTCATGAGTTTGAAGCCTGTTTTTGTCTCGTCATCACTGTGTTCCCACTGCTTGGCATGATGCCTGCAGCAAGAGAGAGCCTCCATCACAGAGACATCGGATGAGTGAACCCTGGATGTCTACCGTCCAACTGCTTCTCCTGCAGTCTTCCCAACTCAGTAAATGACGGTTCTGTTCTAGGAGTCTCCCAGTTCCAAATCTTCCCTGTCATCCTTGACATCTTTCTTTCCCAGTCGTGACTGCCCCAACAGCAATGTCTCTCAGCTCTGGCTTCAACAGGTATCATTAAGCAATGCCCTCCCAAGACTTCTACTACCACTCCGTGGTTTCCCAGCCGACCTGTGGCCGTAGCCTGCTCTCTTCTTCTTGCTCCTGTCCTTGACCCTTTAGTCTCTTCCCTACAGTGTAGCCAGAGTGAGTCCCTACAAACATAATTCAGAGGATGACAGACCTCAGTCCATACATCTCCATCTGGCCTCCAAAGTCCTGCATGAAACTACCCCCAGGCACCTCTCTGAACATCTATCACTGGCTCTCTTGCTCTCTCTGCCTTTGCCTCTTGTCCTCCTTACTGTCCTCCCCAGTCCAGGTGGCTGCCCTCCCCTCAGCCTTTGCACCTGCTACTGCCTCTGTCTGGAAGGTGCCTCCTAAGACAGCCACATGCCCCCCGCCACCTCCTTTCTTTCTTCAAGTCTCCATGCAAAAGCCTCCTTCTCAGAGAGACCTCCCCTGACCACTCTGTCTAGATGAACATCTTGGCCCCTTCAGCACGGGACACCCTTCCCACACTTTATTTCTCTTCATGGTTCATCCTGGCACCTGTCACTGTTTATGTTCGTTGCCTGTCTCCACTCTAGAACATAGGGCATGGAGCTTTATCAATTATGTTAAATGCTTATCTATCCAACAGCCAGGTTAAGTCTCCTGCATTTAGGGGGCAGGGGATCCTTGTTGAATACATATATGAATGCATGAGGAGTGAGTATACATATCTATACGCTGACACACACCCTACATGCATTTCTGTGTAAGTGGTTTAAAAAAATGACTTGCCACGTCCCAGGAACTATTATAGATGTAAGCCCTTTACTTACATGTTTTTTTTTTTTAAATCCTTACAACAATCCAGAAATGTGGGCATTGTCATCTCCATTTTGCAGAGAAAATGAGAAGCTCCTTGAATAACTTGGCCAATATCCAGGAGCTGGAAAGTTGGGAATCTAGCTCCAGTTGGATGACTCCAGGGCCGTTGACTTTCACAACCCAAGCAGAGCATGCTTTGTCCAAGCCGAGAGGAAGACTGAGAACATGAACGGCAGCCCTGAGGTTTCTGGAGGGAGGTTTCAGAGAGCGATGGGGAAACAACGGGCTTAGATGTCAGTCACGGAAACTTGGGCTGGGATGCTGTTTACCGTTGACAAGTCAAAACGGCTCACCCCAGGTGACTAAACCGAACAGCAACCTTAGATTTTTCCCTTTAGGAGGAAAAGGGAAGCAGAGAAGCAGAGCAAGAGGAAAAGAAGGAACGGTTCCACTGGCAGGTGGCCATGCTTACCTGTCGGGACACTTCTGACTCGCCTCTCACAGGACTTATGACTCATACGGGATGGAGGTGGGGAGCCCCAGGGGATAGAATCTTGGTATCTTCCCAAGTGAGGAGCTGAGGGAAGTGGGGACAAAGTCCCCCATCCATTGGGTGGATCCAAAGTTGGCTTTGAGAATTTATTTATTTATTTACTTATTTATTTATTTAGGGCTGTGTCCGCAGCAGGCAGAAGTTTCCAGGCTAGGGATCAAATCTGCACCACGGCAGTAGCCAGAGCCACAGCAACGGCAATGATGGATCCTTAACCCGCTGAGCCACCAGGGAGCTCCAAGCTTTGAGAATTCAGTTTCTTCATTCAAGCCATCCTGAGGGGTTGCTGGGCAATTGACACTGTACTAGGTACCTACCATGATGATGTACTGAGTTAGCTGTTCTCTCCTGGGGATTGAAATCCTCATCCTATTCTCAAGTTCTCAGAAATTGAAGGGATGGGGGCTGCCATTCTGGGATGACCAGATTCTGAGGCTTGGCTGATGAGTGAATTGGAGAGCAGCTTGGGATAGAATTTAGTATCAGTGGTGGTGGGGTGACTGCTGAGCCCTCGTACACGGCAGAATTCCACAGCCTGGCGAGTCACAGAGTTTCGGCACAGGTTACTGAGGACCCGGCCATGGAGAGTGAAATCTGGCAGACGTTGGCATGTAGAAGAAGTCACAAAGCTATTGAACCAGTCCTGGAGCCCCCGCCCTCAGACATCTTGCTAAATACATATCTTTTCTTTAAATTTAAATTTTATGTCTGATTTCTTCTATTTTGAGCATTTCTCTCTTCAGAAGCACCTTCACTTTCCAGGTGAGGCTTATGCAAAACAGTTTTGAATGTGCCAGTTTCTGCAGGCAATTGGCACAGGATAAGGGTTAGAAGATTTCCAAGTTGTGGATACTGAGCAGCTGGGAACAACTCTCCAGAACCCCAAATGGGACAGCACCGTGCGTGTGTTTACCTTCCCTCCCAGATTCAAGCTCAAACAAGGTTAGCGAGCATTGCAGTTGGTCGCCTGCTGGCTTCAATAAAATTTGCTAGACTGTGAAATATCTATGGGCAGGGACTGTGCTTTAATCATCTCTGTATCCACTGTTCCTGGATCATTAATACCCACTCAGTAAATATTTGCTAAGAGGCACCGGGTTGGGTACTTGCAAGCTTCAAATTGTGGACCTTGCTTTACCATTCACTTACTCTGTGCCCTTGGGCAAAGCATTGACTCTTCTGGGCTTTACTTAGTTCCTCCAAGTAAAAGAGAGTCTTGGGTTAGATTGTCTCTGTAACTCTGTGACTACAGCTAATGGGGGAATGGAAATGGGACAGGGGGCCATCTCTGCTAGACTCTTCTGTCTAAACCATGTAGAATACGTGGATTAGAAGTGCAGTTGAACAAAAGTGAACCAATGCATTACGAAGTGCAAAATGAAGATGTAAGAGTACAGAGGCTCCTCTTGACAGTGTGACTCTTGCTCATGAGCCTTACAGGTCAAAGTGAGACAAATGACACATTTGGCAAATGAGGAAACCGAGGCATGATTGATTAATTAGCTTGCCCAGGGTCACACAAAAAGAAAGCAGTAGAAGAGCCAAGATTCAACTGTTTGACCCTAGTGCCCACACACTTGGCTATAATTAATATTTCATGATACAGTTTATCCATACTTTCTTTGGCTCAGAAGTTGCTGAAAATTTCTTCTTTTATTGTTTGTTTTGGCCAAATTCACGTGTGTGCTCATGTGTGTGTGAGTGTGTATGCGTACTGGGTGTACATATCTGCATGTAGTCGTATTAAGTTTGTATGAGCATCAGAAGAAAAGAGTTCTTACAAATCTTTTAAAACATTAATAATTAAAATAAATTTGGTTTCAATTTTTTGACAAATTCTAGTTTTTATGACACCAAGCATGATGGAAGTACCCAAATATATGGTACAGAATGCATATGCCTCCTTCCATATTTGCCTTTATAGTTTGTCCTGGTGAAATGCATTGCTTTGTGGTTATGCTGTTTCAGCCCTCTGCTTCTATGCGTGGTGTTTGCTCTGTCTGATTGCCCTTCTACCTCTCTGGCTTTTATTTATCTTTCAAGTCTTATCTAGGTGCCATCTCCTCCAAAAGGCCCCTTTGATTCTATGCTCTGGGATCACTGTCTCTCCCTTTATTCCCAGAATGTCTGTGGGTTTTCTCTCTTAGCAGACTAATGTGTTTGTACATCCGTTTCTCCTTACAATCCAGGACTCTTCCAAAGTAGGGCTAATGTTTTCTTTGAACAGACACTCATCAAATGCCTAGTGACTAGTACCAAGGAAACCCTTTGAAAGTAACGAGCTGGGCAGTGGTGGATTTTCCACCACTAGTGTGGAACAGCTCTCCCAGTGTTCTCCATTTCAGCTACAGTGAACCTTTTTGCTAGTTGCCAAAGCTCCAAACCTGAGCGTTATCCCGATTCCTTACTTTCCTTTGCATCCCATGTCATATCCATCAGCAGAGGCGGAACATCCCACTTTGGAATCATCCTCTATCTGACCGTTCTCACAAGCTCCAGGTGTACCTCTGAATCCAAGTCCTCATTCTTATTTCCTAATTGGTTTCTCTGCTTCTACTCTTGTCAATCCCCCAAAACTTATTCTGCATAGAACTGATGGGGCGATTTTTGTAACAAAGTAAAACAACCCTCCCCCTCAACAAATCATCACTCTCCTCTGCCCCCACTGTTTTCCATTACTCTTAGGACACAATTTACCTCTGGATGTCCGACTTATAGGCTCTAGAGGCCATGGAAACACTCCGACATCCTTCCACTCACCTTCAACATCTCCTTGGCAGCCCTGCAGACTCAGGTTATTCCCCGTTTCCCCAAATCATCTTGATCCCAAGGTCATTGCAACAGATGGTTTCATGCCTGGGATACTGTTCTCTCACTCCTCACCTGGTCCACTCCTTCTCATCATTTGGGACCTTTCCTTTTCCTGTTTTTAATTGACGTGTAGCCGATTTACAATATTTGATTTTCTTTACACCCCTTTATTGCCCTCAGTAATTATCTTTTTTTTGGCTGCCTGGAGGCATATGGAGTTCCCAGAGCAGAGATCAGATCTGAGGCACAGTTGCCTTTTGGGCTAAAGCTGCAGCAATGCTGGATCCTTAACCCACTGTGCTGGGCTGGGGATCAAACTTGCATCCCAGGGCTTCCAAGATGCTGCCAATCCCCTTGCGCCACAACAGGCATCCATCTCATTTTGGTTTGATGATACACACATTGTATGTCAATCCCTGGGTACCCACTTTGAGGGCAGGCTAATACATTCCTCACTGCTGTGGCCAAAGTATCTCACACTTAGAGAATGACAAGATCAATAGACTCACAACCATGATAAATTAATAGTGCTTGGAATTCTTTTTCATATTCATACACACACACACACACACACACACACACACACACACACACACACACAAACACATACATAAAGTCCAATTGAGCAAAAACGAATCAATGCATCACAAGGTGCAAAATGAGGATCTAAGAGTACAGAGGCTCCTCTTGAGAGTGTCACTCTTGCTCATGAGCCTTACACGTCAAAGTGAGACAAACGACACATTTGGCAAATGAGGAAACTGAGGCGTGATTAATTAGCTTGCCCAGGGTCACACAAAAAGAAAGTGGTAGAAGAGCCAGCATTCAACAGTTTGACCTTAGTGCCCACACACTTGGCTATAATTAATATTACATGGTACAGTTTATTTGTATTTTCTGTACCATGTAATATATATATATATATATATATATATATATATATATTTTTTTTTTTTCTTTTTCATCTGAGCAACACCTGATGAGAAACAGAGCCATGGAGAGGCTCAGCAAGCTGAGAGCTTGTCATTTTTTCCTTACTGAGGTAGGATTCAAATACACTGTTTTCTAGTCTTGAAATAACACCTGCTTTGGCCTATTTTTACAAGAATCCCCCAGGTTACTTGCATAGGGGAAAAGTTACCTTCCTGAAGTATGTTCTTTCTCCAAATTCCTGGATCACTGGAAATGCCTACAAGGTGGAAAAAAGGCGATGTCGACTGACTGTGCAGTGAATCTGCAGATTTACACAGTGATGCAAAAAGTCCCACCGTCTGTATTCTCAGAGGGTGTGTACTAACACGATGAAACTCACATGCAGTAGAGAGAAACCCATAGAGGTGCGAGCAGGGAGCGGTAGAGATTTAGAATACACAGGGCAGCGTCTAAATTCAGTGGATAAGGCAAACAGGAGACACAATCAAAACGACCCTTGACATTTCTAAAAGGGACTATAAGCCATAAAATGCATATAGAATGCAAAGTTTTGTTCATACAATCCTGTTACAGTAACATTTCTGATTTAATGTATAAAATATATGTGTTCTTGTGCAATCAATATGGGCTGCATAGTAGGAAAATGCGTACCCTTAGGAGTTCCCGTCGTGGCACAGTGGTTAATGAATCCGACTAGGAACCATGAGGTTGCGGGTTCGGTCCCTGCCCTTGCTCAGTGGGTTAACGATCCGGCGTTGCCGTGATCTTTGGTGTAGGTTGCAGACGTGGCTCGGATCCTGTGTTGCTGTGGCTCTGGCATAGGCTGGTGGCTACAGCTCCGATTAGACTCCTAGCCTGGGAACCTCCATATGCCGAGGGAGCAGCCCAAGAAATAGCAGGAAAAAAAAAAAAGACAGAAAAATGCGTACCTTTAAATGCCAGAATCACAGAATCATGTGCAGTGAGATACTTTAAAAATTTTTTTGGATAACCTGACCCCCTTGCTGTACAGTGGGAAAATTTAAAAAAAAATTATAAAAAAAATTTTTTTTGCTTCTTTTGGCAATGCCCACAGCATGCAGAAGTTCCAGTTCAGGGATCAAATGGGAGTCATGGCAAGGATAAAGCCAGATCCTTAACAGTTAGGCTACCAGGGAACTCTGTGCACTGAGGTACTTAAATTATGAAGGCAAGTGCTCATCGCGAGAGGCTGAGACAGCTCATGTTTCCCATCTTGTTCTTTCCAGAGCAGAGACTCCCTTGATGGAATCTACCAGGTTATTCAAATTGTCCTCACTTGATGTCTTTTGCCCCTGGAACTCAAAGAGTTGATTCTTGATATTTGATTAAATACACAGTGTATACTATGAAACAAAGGACTTAAATTTGTTTTTCTTTGTATGGCCACACCTGTGGCATATGGAAGCTCCTGGACTAGGGGTCGAATTGGAGCTGCAGCTACAGCTGCAACCTACACTGTGGCTTGCAGCAACGCTGGATCTTTGACCCACTGCAGGAGGCCAGTGATTCAACCTGCACCCTCACGGAGACTAGTCAGGTTCTTAACCAGCTGAGTCACAATGGGAGCTCAGTGACCTTAAGTTTTGAATCCGAAAACTCTGGATTTGAGTCTGTGAGGCAGACACTGACAAGCTCTTCCCTGGAACCTTTCCTTCATCCCCCTGGATGTGCCTTCTTCGGGCCTCTGGTGATTGGCAGGTCACGTGACCGAGCTCTAGCCAATGGAATGCAGGTGATACTTTCAGGCTTGGCACACATCTTTCCATATTCAAGTTCCTGTACTCTTTCCCTTTTTTAAGCTGATGCCAATGACTAGGGGCACCTTGGAAATCCTCTGTTGACTATGATGGAGCCAGGAAATGAAAGGAATCTGGTTCCCCGAGGAACCACTTGGAGGAGAGCCACCCGCCAATCAGGAACCACCGTGTTGGACCTGGGTGAGTGAGCAGCTAGTGTATCTTGATTGAAGTCACTGAGATTTAGGGTTTGTATGTTACAGTAACTAACATCGCTTTAATTGACATCCTTTTTGTGTGACTTTGTGCCAGTTACTGAACCTTGCTGTGTCTTGGTTTTAGCATCAGTCAGGGTCTCGCCGGAAGTAACCAGCATTGACACTTAACAGAGGCAACGGAGGAAGTTCAATGACAAGACGATTTTCAAAGATGCAGGCAGAGCTAAGGGACCCTCCCAAGGGATAGCAAAGCTTCTCAGAGCAAGTGACAGCACAACCACGATCACTCCGAGCCTGGGAGGGGGGAAGAGGAGTGGAAGCCTTTAACAGAGCCTGGAGAGATGCTCTAACTGTAGGAAAGAGCTGTCTGGAGGGAGCTGTAACTTTCAGTGGAAGATTGCAGCCAATCCAAGTTCTGGCAGGAAAGGAGTTGGAGCAATAAAAAGCCAGATGTCATGCTCCTATCTTCCAATCTTCCCGCTGATGGCTCCCATCGACTAAACCCTCCTGGAATCCAGGAGGCAAGGAGCTCCTTGATGTCATCCAGAAATGTAAGGTTGCTAGGGTAGGGGCCAGGTGGAGAAGGGGCGGGGGGGCGGGGGGGGAGAAAAGACCTGAAGGGGCAAGTGAAGACTTTGAAGATAAGTCTCCTTATCTACAAATTGGGAATCCTAACAACCTACCTTATAGAGATGGTCCTGGAGTTTAAGGGGTATAGACAATAAGTTAGGAATAAAACACAGCTCTCATTTCTCTTTGTCATCTGCTGCTGAACCATTGTCCACTGGTGTCTCTTTAAAAAATCTTTTTTTCACTGATTATTTTTTTTGGGGGGGACATCGCTGTTATTATTTGGCTTTAATCTCCCAGAAATGTCGACGTGCTCCGTACTGCCAGGAGGTTTTCCAGCAGGAATTCAACTCTGATGTTTCCTGGAGATTGGCGTCTTCTTTTCTTCATGATTTATTTTTAGTCATAGGTGAGGCTTGAGAAAATATCCAATTTCAGGGTCCTTGGAAGATTCTTCCTTCTCAGTTTCAGCCACTCATTATTATTTTCAGGGTTACGTTGCCAGGAACTTTCCTGCTCCCCACCCCAGACAACAGCCCTGTCTAAAGGACTCTGCTTGCTGCTTTCCTGGGTTTCATCACTTCATGTTTCATGTGTGCTTATGAGTTTGTTAGATAAAGTTACCGTTTCATGAATGGGAGAGGAGCAGGCCTTTCCAAATAAAGCAATGGAAGATTAGCAGCCATGTGAGGCAGGCTTCTTGTAAGGAACGGAATCCAGCAGTCTCAGCTTCTAATGTCTTTCCTGTCTCTTACTTGCAGTATATCCTGGAGGTGAGCACTTCTGCCCTTATGGGATAGTTAGATTCCAGAATCAGGATACAAGTTGGAAAGGGAACTTAGAAGTTCTCCAGTCTTGCTCACATTCTCATGCTTATTTGTTGTTCTTGAGTATTTCCAATAAAATACACATGAGATTAAATCTAGACTCTTCCACTTGTTACTCTGATGACCTTTTTTTCCCTTCCCCTGGGGTCATGAACTCCCTCGAATCTGTTGTGAGGTTTAAGTTAGATCATGTGTGTAACTTTCTCAATGAAGAGTGGCTATTACTCTCACCACATTTGTGGTTAGCTTCAGTTTCTTTAAGGTTTAAAATATTTAAGGAGTTCCCTGGTGGCCTAGCAGTTAAGGACCTGGCGTTGTCACTGTTGCAGCTGGGGTCACGGCAGTGGTGTGGTTTCGATAGCTGGATCAGGAACTTCTGCATGCCAAGGTCATGGCCAAAAACAAAATAAAATGGTGAGTTCCCTAGGGACACAGTGGGTTAAGGATTCAGCATTTTCACTACAGCAACCCTAGATGGCTGCCATGGTGTAGGTTCAATCTCTGGCCAGGGAAATTCCACATGCTGCGGGTGTGGCCAAAATAAAAATATTTAAAATACCATCTGGAAAACATGTGTGTATATTGGGGGTGGAGGCAGGTGTACTATCTTTTCTTAAGAACCAGGAAATGTGTTTGGGCCAGGTACTGGGCACAGAGGGGTAAGGGAGGTTCTATAAGAACATTAAGGCAGAGGAAGGGCATAAAGCCCATTGTAACTGTTCCATTTTGGTCTCCAGATAATGGCAGACAGACCACCCTGGTGAACTAGCTGATGGATGGGACGTCAGCTCATGTTATTCAGGTAAATAACTGAAGAGTGGCAGCCCAGGGGCCTCAACATTGATGAAGTTCCTGATGAAACTGTGTCGGATGATTATAAAGTCAATCTGCTTGAACTCAAGATATCACAGTGGAACAATTTCCTTGGTTCAGCTGTGTCATTTATCACCATTGTTTGTCTTCCTTGTTGGTATTAACATCAATAATTTATCATAATGCACATTTTCCTTCCTACCCCTCTTTCCTGTCTGACATGTGGAATCTCTTGCTATTAAATTGAAGGGCAGGTGGGAACATGAGTCCATCTTACATCATTGTTCTTTCTGAATTGAGAGCTTTTTCGGTGGGGTCAGGCAGATTGGAAAAAGCCATTCTAAGCTGGATAAAAACCGTTCTCCTTGCTCCAGGCAAATTTTTCCAGTTGTCATTGAAGGTGTTGCATTTTGTCTTTTGTTGTCTTTGTTGAACTTCCCACGGCCTCTTGCCTTTTCGAGTCTCCCTTTCCCTACGCTCTGCCACGCCCTGCTCTTCCCATTCCCATTTTTGCCTTCTCTCTTTGGCACCTTCCGTTGCCTTTTTTCTGGAATTCTCTTTCCCTGGTTTGGCTTTCTGGTGAACTCCTACTCATCTTTAAAGACCCAGCTCCAATGTTACCTCCTCCAGTTGCCTTCCCAGCTAACGCCAGGCTAACTCCAGGCGGCACTGAGGATTCCCATTTCTGTGCTGCCATGATAACTTGGACTTAACCTTTGTCATTGCCCTTGGGATAAAGCCCAAACTGCCCAGCCTATCCTGGGTGGCCCAGTACAATGATCGTCTCTTTAGCTGCATTCCTAGCCACTTCCCTCCTATGATACACACCCAGAATCAATACATTCTATTCATGTTGAGTAGGACTTTGGGCTTTAGTTGAACCAGGAGGAGAAGGTCTTGCATGAATTGGGGCCTATTCCTGGAGGGAAATTCATGAGTATATGGTATAAACACCCCTTCTTAGCCATGTCCTATGCTCCCTATTTTAAAACCTCTTGTTTTGTGGTAGCAACTAGCCACATGTGACCATTTAAAGTTAGTTAAAACTAAATAAATTAAAAATTGAGTTCCTCATTTGCACAAGCCACGTTTCAAGCACTCAATAGTCACATATGGCTGGTGGCTCCTCTACCATCCTGAGCAGCATAGATAGAAAGGTCTATGGGACAGTGTCGCTATAAACTTTGCAAATATTTGGGTGATAGAGGACCTTAGAATCTTGTTTCTCAAAATATTGTCCCAAGACTAGCAACTGGTGGATTACCTCGCCGCCTGTTAAAAATGCAGAATCCTGGACATATTAAGTCAGGGCTATGGAATCAGAATCTGTTTTGTAACAAGATTCCAGGTGATCTTTCATGGGAGGTTGAGACTCATTGCCTTAAAGGGCAGTGATTTCAGCCACTCTGAGTGTTCTCAAGGGTTCCAACTGGAACTTGAAGCCTTAAAAATTGTGGCTACCTGGGTCTCAGCCCTGGACTTTTGCTGGGATTGTTCTGGAAGGTGGTCTTTGTACAGGGAGCTTTAAAAGCATCCCAGGTGACTCTAAGGTGCAGCCAGGATTGAGGAGCCCTTCTTTCAAAACAAGGCAGGAACGCTCCAAGCAGGAAAGTGAGGGACGTAGCGCTCGAGATGCGGGCTCACTTATTTTCCTGACTCCCGGGCCAGTGCTCATGTTGCTGTACCACCTGGCTTCATCCTCATCGCATGAAACTTGATCTGGACCGATCAAGTTTTTTGTTGTTGTTGTTTTGATTTTTTCCTTTTCTCATCTTGCAACACTCCCCCTGACATCCCCTAGTGAAGGGAACACAGGCACCGACTGCATTATAATGGCTTGTTAATATCAAGTTGACGCTGATAGATTCACCATCTGCGGAGGCCTTGCCTTTAATGGCCAATCCCAGAGCACAGGTCCTGTGGTCCTGCAGCTCTCCTGGTGGACGGAGATCAATACTCTATCAGGGAAGCCCTGGGCTGGCGGACACCATGGGGGGGCCTCGCCTCTTGCCTGTAGGCACACGGGCTCAGCAAAGAACTCAGGTCAGATTCCTGAGGGCTGTGGGTGAGGGAGCCGCTAATGAGCCCACCAGGGCCCCCTGCCTCCACTCTGGCAAGTCTGCGCACAGGGGCCCAGCTGAGCAGCCACTGGACTGCAGGGTGAGAAGGCCTGCAGGCTTTCCCTTCGTGTCCAGTCAGCCACATCCTCCACTGCAGTCAGCCTTGAACTTGCCTACAAGAGACAGCTGGGAGACAAAAAGAAAAAAGAGAAAAAGAGAATTCACAGACACTATCCATTCCTGCCTACCCCTCTCTCTCTCTCTGAATTTGTCTCTTTGCAGGTGAAGTGGAGTGGAGGGCAGATTAGCAGAATATTGATAATGATAATAACATATTTAGAGCACTTTAAATGTGCTAGGTTCTCCTATTCATTTTCTCATTTTATTTATTTTTGTCTTTTTGTCTTTTTAGGGCTGCACCATGGCATATGGAGGTTCCCTGGCTAGGGGTCTAATCAGAGCTGTAGCTGCCGGCCTACACCACACCACAGCAACGCGGGATCCGAGTTGCGTCTGCGACCTACACCGCGGCTCACGGCAATGCTGGATCCTTAACCCACTGAGCGAGGCCAGGGATCGAACCCGCAACCTCAGGGTTCCTAGTCGGATTTGTTTCTGCTGCGCCACGACAGGAACTCCTATTTTCTCATTTAATTCTCACAGCAATGCTCTAAGTTGAGGCTTGATTTTACAGGTGAGAAATTTCAGGGTCAGAGAGGTTATGCGATTTGTTCCAAGTCACATCAGGAAGTGGCAGAGCTGGGATTTGAACCAAGATCTGTCACTCAGCAATGCTCAGGCTCTTGACAGCGCTGCAGTCTGGTCTCCCAAAACGTGCATGTGTGAAGGCTTTCAGGGTTCCTGTGAGGCAGAGAAAACTGCAAGGAGGCCAGCCTTGTAATGACTACACACAGTTCACTGTAACATTTCCTATTTGATTTTTTAAAATTTGATATATTTATAAATATATATTGCATCAATCTTAAGGATACCACCAGATGTTTTTTCTTGCAAATGTATATGCCTGTGTAACCATAACTCAGTTCAAGATACACAGCACTGCTATCGTCCCAGAAGTTTCTTCACTGACAGATAACCAATATTATAAGTTTTTTTCAACGTAGATTAGTTTGCCTGGTCTTGAACTTCATAGAAATTAAATCATACGCTATGTATTCTTTGTGTCTGGTTTCTTTTGCTTGATTTAGTTTGAGGTTCACCCCTTTGTAGTAAAGTTTGTTCAGATGTTTTGTCTAAGTCATATCAGGAAGTGACTTTGTTCCCTTTTGGAGTTGCCTGGTAACCTAGTGGTTAAGGATTTGATGTTCTCACTGCTGTGGCTCAGGTTCGATCCCTGGCCTGGGAACTTCTGTGCCCCTCAGGAGTGGCCAAAAAAAAGTTTGTTCCCTTTTACTGCTGTATATTATTCTATGGTAAAGATACATCACAACTTCCTTTCTAGAATCCTGTTGTGCATTTAGGTTGGTTCTCCATCAAATTGTAAATTCCCACAGGGCAGGATAGATTTGATCTGATATTGTGTTGGGTCCAACCCAAACTCTAGCATTCTTCACCTTTCCACTCCACCTTGTTACTAGCCTGGTATCTCTCATAGGGGAGGGTTTAAAAAATGTCTGTTGATGGATGGACTTACTGAGTGAGCGTCTAGAGTTTTTATTTTATTTTATTTTATTTTTCATTAAAGTATAGTTGCTTTACAATGTTGGGTTAGTTTCAGGGGTTCAGCAAACTGATTCAGTTACTTTAGTCTTTTTCAGATTCTTTTCCCTCATAGATCATTACAAAATATTAAGTGTAGTTCCCTATGCTATAGAGTCGATCCATATTGTTTATCTATTTTATGTTAATCCCAACCTCCTAATGTTGCCTTCTCCTTTGATAACCATAAGTTTGTTTTCTATGTCTGTGAGTCTCTGTTTTATAAATAAGCTCATTTGTATCTTAATAAAGTATCTGAGGTTAAAGCTTAAGAGCTTCATACAAGTAGCTCTTCAAAGAGACCGCCTTAGACTGTCTGGGCTGCTGTAACAGAAGGCCACCAACTCGTGGCTTATATACAGCAGAAGTTTAATTTCTCACAGTTCTGAGGCTGGGAAGTCCAAGATCAAGCTCCCAGCAGATACAGTATCTGATAAGGGCCCTCCTGCTTCATACACAGCTGTCTTTTCCTGAGCCCTCATATGGCAGAAGGGGTCAGGAAGCCCTCTGGGGTCTCCTCTATAAGGGCACTAATCCCATGCATGGGTGCTCCACCCTCATGACCCAATTACCTCTGAAAGGCCCCCACCTCCTAATACTGTCATGTTGGGGTTCAGGTTTCAACATATGAATTTTGAGGGGGACACAAGCAATCAGTCTACACAGAGATCATCCTGTGTTCAAACTGATTCCTCCCAAGGCACGCTAAGGGGAGGAATTAGACCGCTGGCATTCACGGCAACGATGCCCAGAGACCCTAATGGAGTCCAGGGACAAGGTTTTCATGGAGCTTTGAGAACTAGGAGGAGCCAAGAGATTTTCCTGTTTCCTCATGTCGAACATGAAGACAAAATAACCGTCTCTGCCTCAAACCACAGATGTGTGTAGGATAGAGGACATGAGGGCAAAATTATTTGTAAATCAGAGTGGAACTTTGCCAGTCATTCAGACCACATGAATGAACCCAATCCTCAAATCTGCCATCACGGCAGCATTTCTCAAAGCACTTTCTTTGGCTTGCTCAGCAAATGTGCCTGTCATCACATCCGCTGGAGACTGCTTCCTAGTAGATGCAGCTCCCATAGGATCCCAACACCCACGAAGCAGCAGTTATAAAATCTGAGGCCCCTTGGGAAGCAATTGAGCTGTATTTTCCATTCACCTCTCTGGTTGCCAACTCCAGTGCTTCCTCCAGGAGACTGACCCGACTGTAATAAATCAATAGGTTCCTACATCTCTGGCATCAGGGGTGAGCACTAGCAGGAGAATGGAGGGAGGGAGTACAGTGCAGTTGGCACAATTTTTTTTTCTGGCTCCATCCCTGCAGGCTCATCTTGACCAAAGCCCCCTATTCCGGTATCCATTGGGCCCCTTTTGACTCTAGGTTTTAGTAAATATTCTTTACCTGTGCCCCTTCAGACCTTGGAGTGCAGTCTCTAGCTAGAACCCTGGGGTTCTGCAATATTCCTTAGAATTTATTTATTTATTTATTTATTTGCTTCTTAGAGCCATATTCCTGTGGCATATGGAAGTTCCCAGATTAGGGATAGAACTGGAGCTGCAGCTGCCAGCCTATGCCACAGCCACAGCAACATGGGATCTGAGCAGTGTCTGCGACCTACACTACAGCTTACGGCAACACTGGATCCTTAACCCACTGAGTGAGGGCAGGGATCAAACCCGCATCCTCACGGATACTAGTCACGTTCTTAAACCCACTGAGACACAACGGGAACTCCTATTGAGATTATTCTATTTTGAGTGTACCCCTGTTGCCTGATTGATGCATCAACCTATAGGACTTTACAAAGCCCTGTGTTTCTCAACCATACCTGATGGCTTCCTTCCCTTTCCTTTATCACATAAGAGAACCCTGCTGAATTAGTGGGGCATTCTGGGGAATACATTCTCTTTCTTCTACTCAGATGTTTATCTTTCAGCTTTGTGCACAAGCACAGATGTCTGTGGAATGCAGAAGGGGAATTCTTGATGGAGAAAGCCAGGCTAGCTTGAACCATCCTGTCCAGAACTAACATTCAAAGTCATCTGAAGTTCAGAACATTCAGATAAGGCTGGGTTAAAGAGGTTGGAAATCAAAGACAATAAACTTTTCTCCTGGACAAAGAAGGAAAAACACTTGCCTTTAACTTCCTGCTCGTGTGGCTCCTTCATATCCACTATACACTGAATGCCAAGGGCACACCAGCTGGGTGCCAGGCCACAGAGATAAAAACAGCCACTCATGTCTCTGAGAAATTTACTAGTTATCTAGTGAGAAAGACACAAACAAGCTATTGCAATGCAGTGCAACTGGCACTAGAGTTGGGCACGGCTGGTTCTGAGTCCAGAGGAAGTGGGGAGGAGGGGGAAGGAGTAGCATTTCTGGAGTGTCTACTGAGAAGCAAATACTGTGCTTCTTACATTATAGATGTTTTGGTTTCATCTTCACAGCTGTGGCAATGCTGGATCCTTAACTCGCTGTGCCACAAGGGAACTCCAGGTAGTGTCTGTTTGCAAAGGGCTTTATATCTGCTGTGGCATCCTTCTTGTACTGAGAAGACTCCAGTCTTGGGATTTTTTTTTTTTTGTCTTTTCCAGGGGCACACCTGTGGCATATGGAGGTTCCCAGGCTAGGGGTCCAATTAGAGCTGGAGCTGCTGGCCTACGCCACAGCCACAGCAACATGGAATCCGAGCTGCATCTGCGACCTACACCACAGCTCACAGCAACACCAGATCCTTAACCCACTGAGCAAGGCCAGGGATTGAACCTGTGTCCTCATGGATGCTAGTCAGATTCATTTCCTCTGAGCCAGGATGGGAACTCCCGTCTTGGGATTTTTGTTTGTTTTGTGTTGGCGGTAACCTTACTATACCTTCCTCCTAACCTTTAACGGCTGAAGGCTATCATGAATGCCCTTAGGCCAATGAGGCAAGAATTCAATGCCAGAGAAGAGAAAGTATCCCAGATCTGGATTCACTGTTTAGACCTGGGTAAACTTCAGACTGCTACTGAAAGCCATGGAGCTTCTGTTTCATCACTTGTGAAGGGGAAACAACCTTTAGCCCTACTAATAGAGCTAAGGTTCCAAATCACATCAAAGATACAGAGCTGCCTTGCAAACTAAAAAGTGCTGGGGCAACTGTCTCCTCCCTGCCTTTAGCGTAGCAGTAGCTTATGGTATCAAAGGCAATGGTCTTGCATCATCTTTTTTTTTTTGCAACTATTTTGCAAAAGCTCCCTTTTGCTTCTCAGGCTGGTCATAGAACACCTTGTGCCACCTTTGAAAGAAGGCTTGACCAGGAGCCACTCTGGCCCTTGGGTGGCTGAGTCCTTGTGTGGCTTGACATGGAGAGAGAACGTGAACTTGCATGTTCCTCACTGGAAGTTGCATGTGCCTCACCCCGTCCAGTGAGGGAGGTGTGAGAAAGCTCACCTGACACACTGGCTTACAGATCCAGAGGCTCAGAGATGAAGAAATGTATCTGGGTGTGCAGTTCCCATTGTGGTTCAGCGACAATGAACCTGACTAGTATCCATGAGGGCTCGGGTTTGATCCCTGGTCTCGCTTAGTGGGTTAAGGACCTGGCATTGCTGTGAGCTGTGCTGTGGGTCACAGATAAGGCTCAGATTCCAAGTTGCTGTGGCTGTGGTATAGGCCAGCAGCTGTAGCTCCCACTAGACCCCTAGCCTGGGAACTTCCATATGCCAAGGGTGTGGCCCTAAAAAGCCAAAAAAAAAAAAAAAAAAAAGAGAGAGAGAGAGAGAGAGACAGAGACAGAGACAGAGAGGGAGAAAGATATGTATCTCGGTTCACATGGTAAGTCCCAGAGCCCGATCCCAGCTCAGGCTTGCCAGGTTCAAATGCCTCTCCTTTTCACTACTTTATGTTACCTGCAGTAACAGCTCCTCTGAGCAAATCGGTAGGACTGTGTGTTAAGTTCAAGCCAGGGTTGAGGCGGAAGTACACACAGGGGTGCCGTGGCGGAGACTTTGCTGTGGCTTTTACCAGCCCAACATCAGAGGAAAACCCACCCAGAGCCAGTTGAAATCACCCTGGGCCTTAATGAGCCAACACTTTGCAGAGTGAGAATGCTTCTCTCTTTGGCCCCAGTTGACAGCGGGAGAGCAAGTCAGGAATGAGGAACCAGGAAGCCCCTGAGGAGGTTTTGCCACCTGGACCATTTCCTGGAATATTACAGTCAAATAAGGCCAACCCTGATAACTTTTACAGATTTGTGTGTGTCTGCGTGTGCACAGTTTTAAAGGAAGCCTATTCAATAACATCAGACCAAGCCTTAGAAAAAGAGGCCTACAGTTTTGGCGAGACCATCTTTGTGGACAGTGGCCGCCTTCTTTCTTGGAGGCGTCTGCAGGTAGCACACCTGTGCAACAGGAATGCTCTGTCAAAATGCATTCGTGTCATCTGGACGGATGCTGCCCAGGGCTCCCTTCCCAGATTAGAAAGAGGGAAGCCAAATACCTTCAGGATGTCCTGGGAATGACATTTAAAAATCCACAGCTGTCCCAGCTGAGCGTGGGGGCCTGGAGAGCATTAGGAGCGCACATTATTTATGTCAGCCATCTCTGTCAACGCCACATCTGGGCATAAAGAATCAAACCCCAACAAATTTAATTAAGGTTCATCACATAGATGAAATTGAGATGCCAGACGAGGCAATTTGTAATGGTTAGAAAATGCCCTTCTAAGTCCCATCTAATGCACTGGCTTTTTGGCGTCTCCCAGACAACGCTCACACCAGATCAGCCCCAGAGAGACGATGTCTTTTAGAGGTTCAGGGACCACAGAAAAGTTGGTGATAGATGTTTTCCTCGGGGGCGATTACGGCTCTTTAGTCTAATAGCTCCCCTATTCATACCATATTAAGGGCTTAATAAGAACTGAAAAGGTGCTGGTAGCTTTAAAAGCTGATGCAAACTCAAGGGCTCAGTAGAAAACATAATACCCCTGGGAAAATAGATGGCATAAAACCATAAACAAAACACAGCGCACCAATGCATTGATAAAAGCCAAACTGGTATTACAGCCTGCTGAGAACGAAGGCTCATTCCTGGTAGGGACACTTGTACATTTCAGGGGTAGGTTGGAAAGTAGGAAAGAGAGAAGGCCTTCTTGTTGGGACTTGTTGGTAGAACCTATGTAGGGCATGCCAAACCCTTCCCTCATTAACTATTTGCCTCTTTCTACAGGCTCAAACATATTACCTGGGCAGTTGCGAAATGAGAACAGTTGTGGGACAAAGAACATATTGTTAAATTGCAGAGTTGCACAGTTATTGCCTGGAGCACGAGGTTAAAGGAAACTGAACTGGAGGATTGGCTGGCACTGTCAGTATACAGTGTCCCGTGGAAGGCCCTGAGCCTGAGAAACTTGCTGGGTTCCTGCCCTTTGATTCAGAGAAAGCAGCTACCCAGCCAGGGCAGATTCCCTCCCCCACAGAAAATAAAATAAAGTCAATAGCACATAAAAATTCTTTGTACTTTTTTCAGTGCCTTTCATCTGCTGAGCTCAAAGGACGATGAGGGTATTAACTCTGGCTACACCCTTTAGTGGTAGGTGGAGAGTTTGCTCGTCCCTCTGTTTTATGGATGGAGACCCAAGATATGGAGAGGTTAAACAGTCTGACCAGGGTCACATAATTGGTCAGGGGTGGAGCTGGGAAGAGGAATCAGGTCTGCTAATTCCTAGTCTAGTGCCCCCTGCAGGCTGTATTGAGGGATGCATTTGGTTAAAAAAAAAAAAAAAAAAAAGGTAGGCGAAAACCAGCAATGGAATCCCATCTTAAGATCAGGGGGGAAAAAAAAGGAATCATTTTGGTAATGTTCTTGTTTCCCACATAAGGATATGAGGCTTGAGAAGTTTATGTGATGTTTCAAGGTCAAGTATGTAGTTAATTAGAGAGAAGAGTTTAGACTCTTGACTCAATTTCCAGTCTAAGGAAGTTTCCCCTTTTTGGAGCTGTAGTCTCTTTGTCTGTAGCACCTTTGCAAACTTTAGAGTACTTAGCAATTTAATTGGTGTTCATGAAATATTTGATGATGATTTGATAGTCTCATACTAGCTATCCCCTGCTCTATTTTTTTGTATTCATTTTTTAGCATTCAGTTCAAGACCCAGAACATCTAAGAAACTCTAAGCAATCACTGCTAAGCAGCTCTATCCTCTACCATTTGAATCCCACGTCTGTCCTGGCATCAGACATTATTTCCCACTCTTAAGCTGTCCCTGCCCTTCTCCTTGATCTCCATCCTCCACGGTCTATGTTCTTACAATGCTTTGTAGCTAACTCTGCCACAGCATGTGAAACATTGGTCATAATCTGTGATGTACTTGTCTCTCTTCCCCATCAGACCTTTTATATGCGCTGAATCATACAACCTTACAGTCATTCTGAGTTGCGCATGTAAATCCCTTTATAAGGAATGGAGAGAGAGTAAAATAATTTTGCCAGGGTATCACCAATGGAGAGTCACTTAGAAGCCAAGTCTTTTACACCACAATTCTGTGCTCTTTCTACCTCCCTGTGCTGCCTCTTTAGAGGGCACCAACCTTGTCTCTTTCATGTCTCCCTCCTCCACAGGGACTAGCAAACTGATGATCACTGATGATATTCTGATTGCTCTGAAAGAAAATGGATCGAAATGCATCACCTGATACTATGGATAATGAACTATAATTTTGTTGTGTCTACCTCCCATGTCCACACACGTGGGTGAATGTAGGCGTTCCGTACATCTGCGAAGCTTCTCATCTCATCAAATATATCTTTAAATCCCTGCTTTCATGACAAACCATGGAGAATGTGTAGGACAGTGATTATCATAGGGGACATGGAAGTGTCTTAGTCACTTGGGAAGATTGTTCCAATCCTTCCTTCTCTCACAAATTATAATATGGTCTCCAAAGCCTTCTTTAGTTGAAAATCACCAGGAAGAGGTGTATTAGTTCAAGTTACATCAACGGCTCTGCCTGCATCTAAAAGTTCACATTCATTAGAGGTTTACTTAGTATCCAACAACCTCCATGTGTTCTAGAGACGAGGGGACATTGTATCAGGGTGGCTGTATACCAGTAGTTCTTGTGGGCTAGTATCCCAGAACTCTGCCACTTTTCACACTTGCTTCCAGGGTTGCCAGGATGAACCCCAGGCCAGCCAGCCACAGGGAAAAAGAACTTGGAAAAGCATGTGTTGGAGGTTGTTATAGGCTAGACCTATAGTTTGCTCTCCTTGGACTGAGAGTCACATGTCCACATGTTAACTGCAAGGGAGGCTAGGAAATGGCATTCAGCTGTATGCCCAGGAATAGAGGAATACGTCTATTTTGAACTCGGATCACTGATACTATCTCGTCACAATGCCTGTGTTGTGGGCACCTTTTTCATTCATTCATACATTTTTTTCATTCATTTACTCATAAACTTGACAACTATTGATAGAGGGTCAATTGTATATTAGGCATGAGAGTCACTAGATGGAGGCAATAGTAAATAAAAGACCTGCTTTCAGAGAGTTTACAGACTAATAGAGAAAACGGACAAAATTAAAGTAGTCATGCAAATCAATGTACACATACATTTTTGATAAGGACTAATTCTGAAAGAAAGGCATGTGGTTCATATAAGAGTTTTTGGAACCAAGATAATCAGTTGATGGATAAAAGTCAGAAAGGACAACCTCATTGCCAGTCCATAAAACTGTCCGAGACGCAGGGCAATTTCTATACTGGGTAGGAAGAGACAGATGCTGCAAACGTATTGTTTAATTTAGTCAAACTAGTAATCTTGAATGAAAGCAATTGCCTGTCTCTATTCAACTGGTGGCTTTGGCAGTGACCAGTGGTGAGGGCCTCCAGGTATGGGCAATTGGCTATAAACAATCTACCTGACACTCTGCCTGAGCAGGGTGTCAAGGGACCCCTTTGGTCTTACAGTAGCATCTGCTCTGTCTCCAGGGATAACACCCAGCTTGGGGTGCTAAGAGGTAATTAAATATGTCGTTGCCTGTCCTCAGGCTCCTCTGCTCCCTGAATTAATATCAGGAGTCTTTAGTTTGCTCTTCTTATGCACATGGTTTTGCTGTGATTATGGCACTTGGTTGTATCAATATGCGCTGAAAACTGTACTACTATGTTGTGTCGAGCATGTCAGGACAATAGCCTGCAATAACAGGGTTCAGGAAGTCTGGCACAATATGAGGGAAAAAGAAGCCTGAGAAAAAGAGAGTGAAGAACAAAGTCATTTATTTGTAAGATAATGAGCAGGTTGGACATTTTTCTCTTTGGAAGCTGCTGATTTCCCAGGGCTAACACCCCACAGGTAGCAGGGCCCCACGTAGTGTTTGAAATGAGCTGTGATCCCATTATGGTTATAACTTGATGTGTGTATTTTAAAAGTGTGTCTTGCCAAGAAAGATATTAATGAGGTATTACACCACCTCTCCCCCCATTACTTATATGGTGGTTTGCAATTTAGGCTAGAGAAGTACCCACACAAGCCATTTTCTGACACAAGTTCTGAGATGGGAATGACAACATTTTCTTTAAAAGGGTACTCAGTCAGGCTCCCTTTTCTACAGTCAGATTTAGTCTAAACCCCTGAAATACTGATGATTCATTTCACTCCTCTGGATCCATCTCTCTATCCAGGAACTAGCACGTTTCAAAGGCTGTAGACCAAAAGCAGATGGCAAGATCCTTTCTTTTCTTTTTCTTTTTTTCTTTTTGTCTTTTTTAGGGCTGCACTGGTCGCATATGGAGGTTCCCAGGCTAGAGGTCAAATCAGATTTGCAGCTGCCGGCCTACACCACAGCCACAGCAACACCAGATCTGAGCAGTGTCTGTAACCTACACCACAGCTCACGGCAACCTGGGATCCTTAACCCACTGAGCGAGGCCAGGGATTGAACCTGAATCCTCATGGATACTAGTTGGATTTGTAACCTTCTGAGCCACAACAGGAGCTCCCAAGACCTTTTCTATTGCATTGGAGGGTTCTGGTCAGGGAGGCTAGCGTACTTTTGGCTTTTGCATTCCTGGATTTTAGCTGTCTGTGCCCCGTCCTTGGCACCACTAGGTATTTCCTCTTCAAAAGCTTCTTCCTAAATGAGCCCTAAAATCAGAGCGCCCCCCTCTCCATGTCCCTCTTGTGAAATCTGTTTAAACTCACTCTGAACAAAGCGATATTATCTGTGAAAAGACAGATTTGATAAGCTAAAAATTTAGTAGTAACACATGTTTAAATGTAATTATGTGACTTTAAAGTATTCATTCACACCTTGAAAAACTGCCTCTCCTGACCTGTTGTGTTGGCTATTCTTGGGGAAATGCTGTGTTAAAGGCATCGACAGTAAAGTTTCTTCAACAAAGTGGAAGTGATTTCTTCTTTTATTTTTTGTCATTTTAGGGCTGCACCTGCAGCATATGGAGGTTCCCAGGCTAGGGCTCCAAAAAGAACTGCAGCTGCCGGCCTATGCCACAGCCATAGCAATGCGGGATCCAAGCTGCATCTGTGACCTACACCACAGCTCATGGCAATGCCGGATCCTCAACCCACTGAGCGAGACCAGGGATTAAACCCGTGTCTTCATGGATACTAGTCCGATTCATTGCAGCTGTGCCACAGTGGGAACTCTGGAAGAAATTTCTTTTCGAAGCAGTTAATACACTTCATTGAACACTGACCATGGAAGTACTTCAGTTCACTCTGTTGAACTGCTCTCAATTCACTTCTTTCTTCCCTCCTTCCGCTTTTAAATTTCTGTCCTTCTTTCCCTCCTTTCTTCCTTCCTTCCCCCCCACCCTTTTTCCTGGTCTGTCTTCTCTCCTTCTTCCTTTCTTCACTAATTTCTTAATAGCTGCCAAGGACTCTGATGGGGCAGGAACTCCTTCAAAATGCCAGCAAACTACTGCATTTATTACCACTGTAGATTTCAGATCATTTTCTGTCTGCGTCTCGCAGGCAGGGCTCTGAGCCACGTGGCATCCTCAGGGACTGCCGCAAGACCCACCATAGGGAAGTGCATCATTAAAACTGTGCCAGGTGTGGACACCATCCTTGGCATCTTGGTGCCCTGGATTTACTAAGGGACATGGACACTAACCTGTGGGTGAATTCTGGCACTGGGCCACGCGTGTGTAAGACAAACGGGACAGAGTTGGGGGGTGGTCAAGGGTGGCCTCACGAGGGAGATTTGTGCTCTATCTTGAAGAGCGAAAAGATAAAAAAGGGGGGCATTCAGGACAAAGGGATAGAAGGGAGACCTGGAATAACAGGAAAGGTGGTTTCAAGGGCTATGAAAACCTTGGCATCATAGGCGACCTTGGGGTTGAGTGGAAAGCACCTTAGCTACAGCTGGCATGCCTGTATAGGTAAGCATGCTGGTCCTGGTATCCCAAACACTGTATGTATTACCCTCCTTAAGCCTCTCAACCTCTTTGTGAGGTATTATTAGGATCCCTGCTTTCCCAAGGAAGAATGGAATCAACCCTCGGTTGCCCAAGTATAGCGGCAAAATCAGTGAGTGAGGACAGAAAACCTAGTTTCAGAGTCTATGTAAGGATGACATTACATTGGCTGACACAATATCTGGGGCTGGAGAATTAAAAAGGTGGTGTGTGCTAAGAACAGAATACGTGATGGTGCAATCTCAGATACTGGGGCAGAGGGTGGTGGTTGGAGTTAAAATTTGTCCTAAGAGCTCTCAAATGTGGTTGTGTAGGTAGCCACAGACCTTGCCCAATCCCCCAAAGAGCTTGGAATGGCAAAGCGGCTTCTTTGGGAGATGGTGGAGGCAGGAGTCAATCAACAAACATCCAGATGTACTTCTATGTGTGCCACGCAATGAGTTAAGGATACAGAAAATAATTTATTGCTCTCCTGTCCTTGAGGACCTTCCCTTATAAGGGAAACAGATAAGCCAACAGCGATTCCTTAAAGTGGTACAGGCAATGGTCCATCATGTGGGTGAGCGGAAGGAGGGAGGAGAGAAACTGCCTGGGATGTATTTGTGTGAGTGCATGTGTCCAGGTGTGTCTAAGGCAAGGCTTCACCGAGAATATATCCCAGAAACCTGATCTTGATGGATGGATGAGAATTCGATGGAGAAGGGATGGAGGACTTCAAGTCAAAGAGAACACTGTGGGAGAAAGCAGAGCTGTGAGAGGGCAGGGAGTATTTGGGAACAAGAAGCTTAGTGTGACTGTGTATACAGCATGTTGGCTGGTGGAGAGTAGGTGCTTCCTGTTTTTAAATGAATCAGTGACAAGATGAATGCATGGCCTCAGTGGTAGGGGAGATAAAAGCTTGTGAAGGTCTTGGTATGCATGGCCAAGAAGGATGGTTTTGATTCTGTGGGCAATGGGGAGCCCATTGTCTTTTTTGAGCAAGGATACTATATAGTCAGATTTATGGACCACAAAACAGCAGAAACAGATTTTTGCAGCTATATGGAGGATGGAGAAGAGGGGATTACCCTCCCAATGGTCCAGGCAAGAGAGGCCCTGGGGATGAAGAGGAAGGGGGAGATTTGAGAGATACCTGTGGGGAAGAATTCAAAGGCGAGGAATAAATAAGAGGATAAAGGAAGGCACAAGCAGCGTTTGATCTCATTAGGCAAATGGTTTGTCAAGTATGACTGACCCAGAGCATTTGACGTTTGACCCCACATCTCACCTATGTCCCCACGGGAAGCAACAAGGTAGACCCTGCCCATGTGTCACCACAGATCTGTCACACAGGAAACCGTAAATGGATCCTGAATTTTAGAAAAGGAACAAAGTCAGGATTTAGAAAATACCAAGAGATCATGTGTGTTTAAGGTTAAAATACTTAGGAAATACATTTTGGCAGAAGCGGAGGCACAGGGAGTCTAGGGAAATAAAGCTCTTTTTACCAGAACTTACTCAGTGCTGGAGTTTATGCATAGGAAAGCGAAATTCCTATGGAGAGACATGGGGGCCTCTTCCTCACCGATATTACTCTATCCGACTTGCCTGGCCTTTGGCAGTGGCTGGGGAAGGGCTAATACTGGGTGGTGAGGAGGGGAGAGAAACGGAATCAGAGGCATCACCATCTATCAACCATGGTCCTTCGACCTCGTATTTTTCACTGTCTCCATGATGTCTTCTTTTCAAACCGGCAGCTCCCAGCAGCAGAAGGAAACTGGAGCCCCTGCGATTGTTGCCTCACCACTTTAAGCCTTGACTTTATTTATGCCTTTAATTTTCTATTTAGCAAATAATTGTTGCCTTACACTCTGTTTCATGAAACATCCTGGAATTGAAATTAGATGCTGCCCTTGGCTATGCAGCTCTGATTCTTGTTGACAGTCCCCATGACATCATATTTTGAGCTGAGCCCTTTTCAGAGCAGGTCAAACTTCCATGCAAGGAGGTTTTCTCCCTTTCCCTCTCTGCTGCTGCAGTGCTTTATTTTTTTGGAAACAGCCTCAGACTGCTCCCCACCTCTTCCCTCGGTGCTCCTTTCACAAGCCTTTAAGCAGTGAACCACCAGGAAGGCCAGACTGCAGGGGAAAGAACCTGAGCTTTGGGTTGGCAACCCTGACTGTCACTTGGGAACAAGATGATGCTGAGAAATTATTCTGACCATCATGGTCCCAGTAAAACAGGAGTAAGAATCAACTTTCCTCAAAAGATGGTTGAGATTATTCAAAACATGGAAAGGGCTTAACATGGTGCCTAGTGCACAGTCAACTCCCAGTAAATATTGGCTATTGTCAATTTTATAGTTACAAGGGCTTCAGACAAAAGAGGGAGAGAGAGCACTGGGGGGTGGGTGTGGGTGTGGGTATTTTCACTAAAGAAGAAGAGGAATTTAACTTAAGTCTTGAAGGGTGAGAAGATGTGACCAGGCAGCGATGACTCCTTAGCTGAGACAGACACATGAAAGCCTCCTTCTTGGAGTTCCTGTCGTGGCTCAGTGGTTAATGAATCCGACTAGGAACCATGAGGTTGCTGGTTCGATCCCTGGCTTCGCTCAGTGGGTTGAGGACCTGGCGTTACCATGAGCTGTGGTGTAGGTTGCAGATGCGGCTCGGATCCCACATTGCTATGGCTTTGGCATAGGCTGGACCCCTAACCTGGGAACCTCCATATGCCAAGAGTGTGGCCCTAGAAAAGACAAAAAGACAGGAAAGGAAAAAAAAAAAAAAAAAAAGAAAATGAAAGCCCCCTCCTGGACTGAGGGCTCAGGGCACTATGGGCTCAGAGGCACCAGGTGTAGGTCTGTCCTGTCGTCGGAAATGATGTCCACTGTCACTGCTGTGGAACTAACGTACTGGGCTCTCGGGAGTGAGGCTTAGGACGGCTGGTTTGCAGCACTGCTCCAGCTCCACCTCCTCCTTCTTCTCCCAACACATATCTTCTCCCAGCAGGTTCTTCTTCCTCTTCCCTCCGTGGGTCTAAACACTAAACTCTTGGAACTTAAAGTGTGGATATGAGTTATACCACTTGCTTTTGCCATGCCTTTGAGTTGCTGAATTAGAGTTGCCTAAATGATCCTCTCCTTCCTTCCTTCCTCCTTCCCCCCTCCCTCACTTCCCATTTTCCTTCCCCTCTTCCTTCCTTCTTGGGAGAGTGAACTTTTGAATACAACGAGCCACACTGGCTTTGAATTGCAATTCTGTCACTTAAGCGTGTCACGGCTTTAAACATCAGTTTTTTTTTCCTCTGGAAAATAAGACAAATAATTGTATTCACATCAAAGAAATCTCAGGAAGATTAAATGCACTAGGCTATGTCAGAACATTCCTCAGCATATCAGGCCTTGAATAAAAAGCTCAGTAAATGTCTCCTTTAATTATTACTACTCAAAGGCATTTGTTGAAAGAAATATGCATGTCTATATGTGTGTATGTGTGTATGTACACATATATAAATTATATAAATACATTAAAATGTAATTAGGAAGGAATAGGACGAGAGTTGTACATGCTGAGACCACAGACATCCTCAAGCAACAAGCTCTAGTGAACAGAACCTCCACGTGTTGGTTAACTCTGCACCTTCCCCATGGAATGCCATACTGATCCTGCTTCTTTTAAAAATACTGCTGATGCTCAATGGTCACCATCACCCAGAAGCATGCTTCTATCTTCCCTTGTGCTCCTCCTTCCCATCAAAGAGTCCTTCACAGTGTCTGCAACAAGAAAAACCTAACACAGACTTCCCCAACTGCGCGTACTGAGACAGAAATAAGCCGGCGTCATATTCTACAAAGCTTTGTTTGGTCACCTCAGTTAGAAGGCCAACATCAGAGCACTGTCTTCAAATTCTCCAGCATCTGCTAGTTGACCTTGATCAAAGCTACCCCAGCCCGCACACCTTTGGTGGTATGGTCAGGACTGTAACTGATGAAACCTTTTAGCCACATGAACGATAACGTCACACCAAAATCTCCACTGGAGAATGACCTGCCTTGTGCATGAATTAATTTATAGTAAGAAATAGGATACGTAGGGATGTAGGAATTAGGTCATTCCATAGGTAGGGATGACCTTGTCTGCTGTATCCTTTCTGGACCCTCAGGGACTGTCAATAAATACTAGCGAATCAATGAGTAAATCCACGGGAGGCTGTAGGAAAGGAACCGGTTTAAAAAGAACTGCTAAATGTTATTGAATGTTTATTTGTGTGCCAGAAAGTTTAACATGCACTCATTAATTTAATGCAAATTAATTAATTAATATTAATTAATTTAAACAACCAGACATTATGGCAGGTCCTATTTTTATTTCCATTTGTGAGAGGATGAAACTAAAGCTAAGAGGAGTTAAAGCCTGAGGTCAGGACGGCACAGTGCTTTTCCTGATCATAACACATGGTCTCAAATGCCCTTTTTGCTTTCACCAAATGGTAAGAGAAAAACATTCAACTTTGACATTTTACTTCAGCATAAAACTTATTAAATACTCTAGTGGTTCCACTAGGTGGACTATGGTTTCATATTCCATAGGGCTTTGCCTCAGTTTATCCATGTGCAAGGCAGAAACAATGAAGCCTGCCTCTTCTCTGGGAGGTTCTGAGACTTCATTAGGGCAACAGTTATTAAAATGCTTTGAAGTTAGAAAGTACTTATTAATAGCAGGACTCATGGTTATATTTCCAAATAGGATATCCTCGTCTTTAAAGCCAGTTGCCTGGGATGAGCCCCAAGGCCCCCCAAAGGGAATGGGAAAGGGAGCATTCACGTCGGATGCCTAATTCAGCCCATATGGTTTTGCAGCGATTCCATAAGTGAGGAGGAGAGCAAATAACCCCATCTCTTTAGCTTTCAAGTGTGGGAACATTCAAGCTTGCTCCTTAATGATTCTAACATTCAGGAATGTTGGCACCTTTTCTTCCTGACTTCACGTTATGAAACCCAGGGGGTGTTGAGTAACAGGATGTACGTTCATGCCATTTTCAGTTTCTTTGGGGGTTCATTTTGGGAAACCTTCCTTCAAGCAAGACTTCAGTGGTTAGACACGGAACAGCCCTTTAACCTCAGGGCTGTTGCCTCCAACGTGGTGTAAAGGTCCTGGTGTGTGGGGTAAGAGTTGGATCCTGTTCCTGATGGGTTAGGAGCCATTGTTTGCAAATGTGCTCCCCGTTGGAAAAGGATTAGATCCCGGATAGTAGGGAACATTATGTTCATATTGCAAAATCTTGGTATGATCTGGTCTTCGGGCTGATGGGGATTTGATAAAGAATTCTTCTTGGCTGAGAGTGGCGTCCTTGGGCTCTGCCTATTGCTGCATCCCATCCCCCCACCCCCCACCCCACCCCCAGTCACACTGCAAGGCAAGATTTAGAGAAATCCCTTTGGCTCGGCCAGAGTTGCCTCGGGGCTGTGGGAAGATCACATGATTCCGGGCAGAAAATGGATTTTGCCTCTCTAATGTGTTACCTTGGGCAGGTGGTTTTAACTCTGCAGCTTAAGGTCTCTCATCGGAAGGTGGGGACCATAATATTTTATTCTCTTTACCATCCGGGTTTTGCGATGATCAAATCTTTCTCTATCTCTATCTATTACTCTAGCTATTGCCTTACAGTAGCTGGAGAGACAGACTGATAGAAATATAGGAACATATGGGAAATGGGAGGCAGTCTAGCGTGGTGACCATGACGTAGATTCTAATTCTGTGCGGCCCTGGGAAACTTACTTAACTTCTGTCTCAATTTCTTCCTCGGGAAGAAAGAGATGAAAATAATACCCACATCAGAGCGTTCCGAAAATTAAATGAGATGATTTACATTGAAGCACTTAGCACAAAACCTGGCACACTGTAATCTTGTAACAAGTCTTAGCTTCGGTCAACGGCCTCATTGTTAAGGGAATGGTTAGAAACTTATAAAAGGTTATACAGATGCAGAAAGTATTACTATCTTTTAAATTTGCGCTTTATTTTGGCAAAAAGCAATCCCAAGGCTTACAAATTGTTCTTTGGAAAAATGAATTATTCACCAGGTTATTGGCCTCAGCACATTTATTTCATCCTCAGCAGGAATGAGAGAAGTGCAAAATCTGCTGGCTGCAGCTGTGGCCCACTTAAGGGGTGCACTTGAGGAAATTCAGCACAGTGAGAACCTGGCTGCGACTGTTTCTTGTGAGGTCAATGTCTTTTGCAGAATAGGATCCATGGTGAAAAGATGCCTGGAAAGTGAATCTCTGCAAACTGAACGCTATCTTCTTATGAGGTTTCTGTCTAATTGCACAAATATGTTCATTCAGAAACTGGGACAGACAATATTAGCTGATATTTCCAGTCACTTCTTCAATAGAAATATTGTAAGTATGTGCTAATCAGATCACCCATAATTGCAAAAGAGTGAGGTTTTTCTTTCACCGTGGTCTCTTGAAACCTGAGAGAGGTAATTCATGCTGACAGATGATCAGAGTTACCTGTGGATCTTTAAAAAGTGTCCCGCTTACCCTCTCATGCTTCTGATTCACAGGTCTGGATGAGGCTCAGGACTTTTGTTATTTGGGGGTTTGTTTTAGAGCCACAGATGATTTTTTACGCACAACTAGTGAGAACCACCGGAAGGGAAGACAGAGGCATCTTAAATGAATAGTACTCATCACTGATTTAATAATTCAACTCTTATTCCTCTGCCTTGGCTTATATCCAAAGTTGGTCATTCAGATCCTGTTCTCTAGCTCTTATTTTAAAATTGACTCTTTTTCTTCCTGTACAAATCTATGTGAGTAATGAGAAGGAGATGTACTGGAAAGGAAGGGGACAGGTGACAGGAACACAGAGATGGAAAAAAACAGAGAACCCTAGTTAGGATGTGTAGAAGAATTAAGGAAAGTAAAAGATTATATTTTTGGAACGAAGAAGAGGGAAGGAATTCTGATGCGTGCGTTTTCAGACACTGACGATGCAGCCACTGAGCTACGAAGGCTTGACCTGTGAAAGGTTTCCTTTTACCCATTTCTGTTGGTCAGATCTAATCCACTTAAAACACGTAGATGCCTATACTCAAAGTAGTTTCCATAAAGGGCAGAGAAGGATCAGTGTCCAGTACATGTGATTTCCCTGGGGAACCTGGGGGGCTGCCCATTTACAGGTATGGCAGACAGTCTCCAAGAGGGCTGCCATCAGCACTGCTCCTCATCCAAGGGTGGAGCCTTAAATCCAGGCTGTTATTAGTGATTTCTCACAAGCAGAATGTGTAGGAAATGATATTCTGGGCCTTTCAAGGCCAGGTCAGACAAAGCCTTAGAGCTTCTGCCTGAATCTCTGCCAAGAGTCACTCCTGGGATGCCTCAGAATCCAGCTGCCACGCTGGGGGAGACTCAAGAAACATGGAAAGGACAGGTGAAAGTAAGTGCCATGGTTGACAGTCCCAGCTGAACTCTCAGCTGGCCTCTCAGCTGAACATCTCAGCCAGATGATTCCTTTCTAACCTAGCCCTCGGATAACTGCGTCCTAGCATCCTAGTCAAAGCCAGGTAAACCAGGACAACCACCCAATCAACTACTGAATTGTGAGAGATAATCAACTATTGTTCTAAACCACTATGCTTTGGGCTGGTTTGTCATATAGCAATAGATAACTGAAAAAAAAAAGATGAAAGTACATAACTGCCACTCTGTATTTACCAGTAATGAGGAGCTATTAAACCGGTTGATTTTATGTATTTATCTTTCCTTTCATCCATCCATCCATCCATCCACACATTCTTCTACCCACCGTTCCATCCATCCAACTAGCCATCTGACCCCTACTGAACATCTACTGTGAAAAGAATAGTGGAAGATACAAGTTTAGTTTTTCATTCAACAAGTATTTAATTAGAATTTACTATTGCCAGATAGCGATCAAGAAGGTATAGACAGATGAGAAAAGGAGTTGAAATCAAAGGCATCAGACAGATATGGTAACTGCTTGTACTCCAGTGGGGGAAGATGGAAAAGAAAGAAGTCCCTAAATAAGCAAATGGTGTAACTTAGAAGAGTACTCTACAGGAAATAAAACATCATTACAAAATAACTATTTTCTGAGTTAGCAGGTAAGTTGTGACTGTTGCATGTGTCTGTAGGATTGTTAGTGGAGAAAGTGGCACCTGGAGGCTTGAATGGCAAGGAGACTGGGGGGAGGGGAGCACTTTCTCATAAGAGAAAACCGAGTAAGGGTTCTGAAAAGGGAACAAGATAGGTACAAAAAAAAAGGGACAGCAAAAAGACTGGTGTGGTTGGAACATTTGAATAAGAGGGAGAATGAGAGAAGAGAGGATGGAGAAGTAAGAGGAAGCAAGATCATGTGGGCTCTAAAGGGGGTTTTGAATTTAACTAAAAATATACTGGGAAGCTCTTGCAAGATTTCAAAGCAGGGGCAGAGGATGAGTGTACTTTCCTTAGATGACTCTTGCTGCTGGGTAGAGAATGAACTGTAGAGGGGGAAGAGCGGAAGTGGGGAGACCACTTGGATGCTCTTGCAGTGGTCCAGGTGAGAAGTGGCAGGAACATGAACTAGGTGGGTAGCAGTGGGGACAATGAGAGAAGGTCCTATTCAGAATGTGTCTCTCAGGAGTTGCTATCGTGGCTCAGAGGTTAACAAACCTGACCAACATCCATGAGGATGCAGGTTTGATCCCTGGCCTTGCTCAGTGGGTTAAGGATCTGGTGTTGCCATGAGCTGTGGTGTAGGTTGAGGACATGGCTCGGATCCCGAGTTGCTGTGGCTGTGGTGTAGGTTGGTGGCTACAGCTCTGATTGGTCCCTGGCCTGGGAACCGCCATATGGCACAGGTGCGGCCCTAAAAAAGAAAAGAAAAACAAAACAAAACAACAACAACAACAACAACAACAAAAAGAAACAGAATGCATCTCTCAGAGGCAGAATCAATAGAAGTTGCTGACGGTCTAGATGCGAAGTGTTAGAAAAAGCAAAGACTAAAGGATAATTCCTTTAATGATGATCATGGCAACTGGGTGAATAGTGGTGTCCTTAAATGAGTTGGGCAGATTGGAGAGAAATGAGTGCATAGTTGGGGTAAACAGGTTCTCTTGGCCCTAGTAAGTTCAAACCTATTAGGCATGCTAATGAAGGCATTCAATAGGCAGGTGAAAACAAAAGCCTGAAGAAAGAGGGAAAGTCCTGAATTATGGTAGAAGCATAAAGATTTTACTTAAAGTCAGGGTTGTGTTTTCCTAGAGAGAGTGCTGGGTGAAAAGACAGCCAAGCACATTGCTGCAGTTACAAGCTGTGAACAAACAGAGGACCCAGCACAGGAGATTCAAAAGGAGTAGCCAAGTAGGTAAGAGCAACCCTAGCAGAATGCGTTGGCACAGAGCCACGTGAAGATGTTTAGAAAGGGAGATGTGGATGAATGATGTTTAGAAGTTAGTAATGTGAAGCCAGGGAATTATCCATTGGATTGGCTAAGATGGAAGTTGCTGGTGAGTTTGACAAGAATAGTTTCAGTGGGGTGGTGGAGACAAAATTCTGATAAAAGTAGGTTAAAGGGGAAAGGGGAAGTGAAGAGTTGGACATAGATGGCAGAGTTTAGCCTTGTAATTACTTTGTCTATAAAGAAAAAAAAAATGGGGCAGTTGTTGGAGGGGGACATGGGGTTAAGGGACATATGTATTTTGTTAAGAAGGAAGAAATTAGAGTATATTTATGTTAATTGGAATAATCCAAGAAGGAGAAATGCTTGATGTAAGAGGCAGGTGAGATCATTTCAAATGCAAAATCCTTGAGTTGATAAGAGGGGATGGATGGGGTCTAGAGCATAAATCACAAGGCTGGCTTAGACAGGAGCGGGAACTATTTATATATGTTAATAGGCAGGAAGGCAAGGTGCGCAGGAACAGACACAAGCAAGCAAACATTTTGTTGATGAGAAGAATTAGTTGTTCTCATTTGAGCTAATCTTCAGGTACTCGAGGCTTTGTAGGGGGGTTCAAATGAGTTGTCAGGGAGATAAAGAGTGTGAAGGGGTTACAGATGAAATGATAGGGAAATTGGAGGAAAGGGACAGATGTTGCTTCTTAGAAGGGATTTAGAAAATAGATTTTTAATTTTGCAAGTTTCAAACATTTCACTTAAATTCCAAGGTCTTTCCATTGAGCATATCTGTAATAGTAGCTACCAATTTTTTTTTTTCTCTGCCTTCCCAACACACATATATACACATGTGCAAACATTCCCAAAATCACACACAAATTGCCTTTCTGCCCCAAAGGTGGGCATCTGATCCAGCCTGGGCCAATTATAATGCCCCATACTCTGGGCCTTTGGGACTGTACCAGGAATGAGCATATAACCTAAGATAGGCCAATTAGTATCTTTCCCTGTGGTTATTTCGAAGAAAAACTGGAGGTAGGGATCTCTTTACCCAGCAATGCAATTCTGCGTCAGCCTCTGGCTGTGCTCTGCTGCACAGAAGAAGCCCATCTTAGTGGAAGTGAATGAGGTCAGAGCATTGGGAGGAGAAGAGCTAAGACAGGAAAGTCCAGATAGAATTTTGATGCTGGCCGAAATCCATCATATGGCTAAAGCGCATCTTCCTACATTCTACTACATTCTTAAGTGAATATAAGTGGAGTTTCTTTTTTTTTATTAGAGTATAGCTGATTTACAGTGTTGTGTCAATTTCTGCTGTATAGCATAGTGGCCCAGTCATATATATATGCATACGTATGTACATTTTTTTCTTATACTATCTTCCATCATGTTCTATCTCTAGAGACTGGCTATAGTTCCCTTTACTGTAAAGTAGGACCTCATTACTTATCCATTCTAAACATCATAGTTTGCACCTACCAACCCCAAACTCCCCGTCCATCCTTTTTCCTTCCCCTTCTCCCTTGGCAACCACAAGTCTGAACCTATCTGCAAAACAGACTTCAAGTGGAGTTCCTCTTGTTTGAAACACGAAGAACCTCAACCAACAACCTACCCCCTAGGACGTGTAGGGACAGTCACCCCTCCTGTTCCCATGGCGGTTGTTACCCCTCTTCTGGCTTTCTTCCCCATGAGCCTTGACCCATTTCCAAAATTATCAACACCACGACGCTCCCCATTCAACTGTGACTGGTTAAAGAGAGCTGGAACACAGATGAAAGGTAATTCCTTCCTGGCCTCACATTTGGGTGTCAGTTTAAAAATGCCTCTTGGAGCTCCTGTTGTGGTTCAGCGGAAATGAATCTGACTAGCATCCATGAGGATGCAGGCTTGATCCCTGGCCTCCTTCAGTGCGTTAAGGATCAGGCGTTTCTGTGAGCTGTGGTGAAGGCTGCAGCCATGGCTTAGATCCAGTGTTGCTGTGACTGCTGTAGGCTGGCGGCTACAGCTCTGATTCGACCCTTAGCCTGGGAACCTCCATATGCAGAGGGTGCAGCCCTAAAAAAAAAAAAAAGAAAGGCAAAAAAAAAAAAAGAGTCTCTTAGATCTTAAGGGCATTTTGCTTTTACAGTCTCTCCCTGGCTCTAGGACATGAGCTGGTAGCTGTTTGCAGAGGAAACAAACTCTGGGTAGTATTTATTTGCAGTTTTCTTTCTATGAAGGCTTCCCCCCCACCGCCTTTTTTTTTTTTTTTTTTTAAAGCAATGGGAGCCTGCTGTGTAGCACTGGGAACTCTGTCTAGTCAATTATGATGGAACACATAATGTGAGAAAAAAGAATGTATAGATGGATGTGTAACTGGGTCACCATGCTGTATAGTAGGAAAAATATATACGTAAATGATTAAAAAAATAAAAATTTTTAAATGATTTTTATTTTTTCCATTATAGTTGGTTGACAGTGTTCTGTCTATTTCTACTGTACAGCAAATTGACCCAGTCACACACATACATGTATATTCTTTTTCTCACATTATCCTCCATCATGCTCATTTAGATAGGGGCCTCTAATGCCTCGAAAATGTGACGGTCGCTCTTCTTCCCGAGGTGCCTATTGGGATTACCCAATCTGACCTTTCTTTCAGGCTCTCTTCTAGGCTGTTGCTAGCATCTAACACTTAGATTTGGATTGGGACACTCTGCCTGAAAGCCACCACCCACGAGGAGGCTGTGGTTTAGCGAAGACGACAGCCTCAACATCCAACATGAGACCAGTGTCAGAGGGATAATCAGCAGCACCCTCCCCCTTGATATCTTCAAGTTCAGGTCTGGAAGGGGATGATGGGAGCTGGCAGGGCAAACTGGTCTAGGAAAGCAGACATGCCTGAACTTGATCTGTGTGTGGGGGGGTCTCTCTCTCTCTCTAGAAAAAGGGTGAGTGTGGGACCTACAGTCACATCTGGGGTCCTTTAAGAGGAATTCCAAGAGAAGGAGCTGCCTGACGGAGAGGTACTGGACAGTCTCCGTGGCTCTGATATTAAGCTCTCATTTCGCTGGAGCCTAACGTACAGAAGAAAAAATGTTCTTCCTCCGGATCCTTCTGGTTGGGAAAATAAGAGTAATTTTTTGATAAAATACTAGAATCGGTGCTCTTTTAGAAGGGGCGTGGGGCTGGTATGTCTGAGGAGTTTCCGGCTATTGAAGGGCCACAGTCGAGTGGCCTAATCACAAGCCTCAGAATCATCTTCTAAAATCAAATGAGCAGATCCTGGTTCCCTTCTGTCAGAATCTAACCTGGTCCAACTCTGATCTCTTGCCCCTGTCTGTGCTATCCTGTACGTCCTTGACAATCTGTATTGTTGTACCCTTCTTTTTTTTTTTTTTTGTCTTTTTGCCATTTCTCAGGCTGCTCTTGTGGCATATGGAGGTTCCCAGGCTAGGGGTCGAATCAGAGCTGTAGCCACCGGCCTACGCCAGAGCCACAGCAACGCAGGATCCGAGCCGCGTCTGCAACCTACACCACAGCTCACGGCAACGCCGGATCGTTAACCCACTGAGCAAGGGCAGGGACAGAACCCGCAACCTAGTTGGATTCGTGAACCACTGAGCCACGACGGGAACTCCTGTGCCTTTCTTAAGGCATTGGGATGGTTTCCACCACGGTGCTTTTTTATTTTGGAAATCAGCCACATCTTTGAGCTACACCGCAGCTCGCGGCAACGCAGGATCCTAACCCACTGAACAAGGCCAGAGATCGAACCCTTATCCTCATGGAGACTATGTGGAGGTTCTCACCTTCTGAACCACGATGGCAACTCCTATTTTTCACTTTTTAAAAATTGAAATTAATTGATTTACAATATTACATTAATTTCACGTGTACAATATAGTGATTCAATATTTTTATAGATTATACCCCATTTAAAGTTACTACAAAATAATGGCTCTATTTCCCTGCTTATTTATTTTATACACGGTAGTTTGTGTCTGTTAATCCCCGACCCCTCCATCACCCCTCCCTTCATCCCTCTCCCACTGGTATGTCTGTGAGCCAGGTTCTGCTTTGTTACATTCATTTGTTTGTTTTGTTTCTTCGTTTCCACGGATGAGTGATAACAGAGTACTTGTCTTGGTCTGCCTGCCTTCGCTCCTGTCGATCTAGTCCGTATTATGACTGGTTAAGCCTCCTTCCCCCGCAGCCCCGCATCTGCTGCGGTACAGTCCGCTTTCTCAGGGAATTGGGCTGCATGATGGCAGAGCTGAATATAGAACCTGCCAAGAGGAGATTCAACCTTGTTTACATTCTTGCTGGCAGCTCGCGAAGAAGCGGCTGTGTACTCCAGCCGTTATCTGAACCAAAAATAACACAAGAAAATGATTAATTTCAGCTAAAAATAGGCAAGCGCTGGCTCATGTCAGCCATGCTAATCAGGCTCTGAGCTGACTGCACTGCGGTGCCGGGCGGGAACCTGGGGACCAAAGCGAGGAACTAATCTGAGCCCCTAGCAATCACCTCCCACTTTTTCTCTTCTTTTTTTTCTCTTTCTTCTTCTGTCTCTTCCTACCTTGTTCCTATTTTTTCTCCTTCTCTTCTTTCCCCCTCCATTTCTTCCTTGTTCTGCAGGGTTCTCCCCTCCTTTCCTCTTTATCCTTTTTCTTTCAACATCCGCCCCGCCCCCATTTCACTGCCACTTGTGTGACCACCTCTTCAGTCTGCAATGGATCCATCCAGTTGTCCAGAGCACGGCTTCTGATAGCAGGATCTGTGTCTACTTGTAGCACATGAGATGATAATTGGGTGGTAGAAGGATGACCTTTGGTTGTGAAAAATCAAGTATTTTAATGTTTTACATTTAAAGAAAAGAGAGTAATCTAGCTCATTATTTCATGGATGGTAATGTCTAAGAAGGGACCAAACTTAGGTATTTAAGCTAAAAAAAAGTATCTCAATTTAAAGAGAAAGTTAAATATATGTAGGTATGACCAGATCACGTTGCTGTCCACCTGAAATTAACATGCTATCATAAACCAACTATATGTTAATTTAAAAAAGGAAAAACAAAAAGATAGTTATGTCAGTAAATAATAATACTGTCTTTTGTTAGGATGAACTATATGAAATTGCTGACAATTGGCCATTTTTGACTTACAAAAATGACAATTTTCTACGATTTCCCCGGTAGAATAAAACCCACGTTCCTCAGCCTATACAAAGTCCTTTTCTCTCTGGCCCCAATTTATCTTTCAATTCTGAGTTTCCAATTTTACCCTAGATGAACCTTCTGTTTTAATTAGATCAGCAAATATTTACCAAGGGCCAACTGCAAAGGGGCACTGGGCAAGGTCTTAGGGTTTCGGGAAGCTGTGAAATCAATGGTTCCTATAATGAAGGAGCCTGCTGACAGGAGACAGACTGGCTTCAGGAAAACTGTAAGTATTAAGATGTGGGTTTCAACTGGGGTGGTATTGCCCACTTAGGGATATTTGGAAAAACTGGTAGAGATACTTGGTTGCCACAGCGGTTGGGGAGTATCTTTAGGATACTTAGGGCGTGGGAGTCATACCCGCTAATTTTCCTGCAACACATGAGGTGGTTCCACTGGATTGCTCAGTGAAGAACTGATGCACCCCAAATGCCAAGAGTAACCCCACGAGAGACACAAAGGCACAAGGAGAAGGGGCGACTTGCCAAATCTGGGACTTCCGAGAAGTATTCTCGGGGAGGTGGCATCACGCTGAGTCTGGAAGGAGGAAGGGCTGGTTTGTGACTCGAAGTGGGAGAGGCCTTGTGGGCAGAGGGTCAACATAGATGATTATAGAAAATCTGAGTCAGCTTAGCTGCTGTTTTTTCTTCACTTGGCTTCCACTGTGTCCTGTATTTGGACACATCCATTCTCTGGGGCATTTCATCTCAGTCTTCAGAAATTGCTCCCATCCGTCACTATGTGGCTCATATCCGATTTTCTTTATAAAGTCCTCTTATTGGTTCAATTGAGGGCGATTTCTTTCTAGGCCTCCTGACCCCAGTGAGGCTCCGTGCCTTGGTCCCTGTCTCCCCTCCCCTCCTTGGTTGTGACCTTTTTGAAAGGAAGAGATGTTTTATGCCCTTTTTGGCAAGCAACAACTAATAAATAATACCAAGTTTGTCCTGTAATATGTTACATAGGCAAATGCATTCTGTTTCTTTTTATAGAAAAAAAAAAAACTATTTCTCAAATTGCTTCTCAGAATGGCTCAATGACACCGTTTTGTGGGTACTTTCACCCTATTGTGTAGGTTAGCAATTCTCAACTGGGGACAGTTTTGCCTCCCAGGGAACATCCGTGATTATCATGACTGGGGCAGGGCTGCTCCTGGCATTTAGTGTGTAAAAGCCAGGATGCTACCCAATCTTACAATGCACAGGGCGGCTTCCCACAGGAAGAATTATGGGTCTAAAATATCAATGGTGCTTAGGTTGAGGAATTCTAGTATCAATTAAGAAACATAACTAATTTCCCAAAGGCTGGGCAGCAGACTGGAGAAAAACCCACCAGAATTTGAGACATCAGTACCATGAAGGCGTGGAGGAAGAATAACTATGGAGCCTGGCAACTTACTAGAAGGTCCCAGACTCCTATCTCACATTCCTGCTTTGTCTTCCATCACCGCCTTCCCTGCATCAGTTGAATCTCTAGGTGCCATGCTGCTGCATTTTGCCTATGACATTGGGTATATCTTTAACTTGTTAAGCCTCAGTACCTTTATTCATAAAACTAATAAAATCTGTTATGGACTCATTAAGAGATTAAAGGTGGAGTTCCCATTGGGCTCAGAGGGTTAAGAACCTGATATAGTCTCCATGAGGATGTGAGCTTGATCCCTGGCTTCATTCAGTGGGTCAAGGATCTGGTGTTGCCACAGGTTGTGGCGTAGGTCAGAGATACAGCTCGGATCCCATGTTGCAGTGGCTGTGGCGTAGGCTGGCAGCTCTGATTTGACCCCTAACCCAGGGAACTTCCATATGCCATGAGCGCAGCCCTAAGCAGAAAAAAAAAGAAGGATTAAATGTGAAAGTATACAAGTATGCATGGAAGTGTGATGGTGGTATTTATTATATACCTACTACGTGCTGGGTATCATTCCAAAGAGTTTATATACCTAAGTTTATATAATGTGTGTATGTGTGTGTGTGTATATATATGCATATATGGCATACATATATGAAGTAATTCCTCCCAATAACCCCATGGGGCAGGAACTATTATTAGCTCCATTTTCTAGATAAGGAAACCAAGACTCAGGAATGCGAAGTAACATATGGGAGTATCACAGTTTGGCAAGTGGTGTAGGTGGGATGGGAACCCCAAATCCACATGCTGAGGCACTAAACACACCTCACACTTCATATGTGTGTCCAGGCTCTGTATTCTTCTGCCTCTTCCCACCTGCCGTTGCATTTTTCTGCCCCTGCTATTAAATGCGTTCCTGCTGCTGGTGGGGAGAGGGGAGAAGTGCCAGGCTCACTGTCCCCACGTCTGCTCTGTCCACCCTAGGTTAAGCCTAAACTGTGTCTCCAATTGCCAGCTTATTTGTCCTTGTTCTCTGTATCAGTAAGACCCAAGTTGCGACCAGTTCTAAGCACTTCAAAAGATAATCAAGGAAAAGTAACTGGCTCAGATCCACTCAGCTGGTCACAGGGGCTTTTAGGGTATAGTATTAATCTTCCAGCTAGGGCTGCCATGGCAAGGTTCCACAAACTGGGTGTCTTACAACAACAAAAATTTTGTCTCCCGGTTCTGGAGGTTAGAAGTCTAAAAGCAAAGCGTGACAGGGCCATTGTCCCCCTGAAAGCCGGAGGGGAACCCTTCCTTAACTCCTTCCATGCTCTGGTGACTGCTGGCCACCTTTGGAATGCCCCTGGCTTGCAGTCGTGTCTCTCCAACTCGGCCTCTGTCGTCACGTGGCATTCTGTCCATGTGGTTCTCCTCTTCTGTAGGGACACCATTCACACTGGATTAGAGCCCAGCCTATTCTGGAATGGCCTCACCTTATCTTGACAGACTACCTGTGCAACGACCCTGCATCTGACTAAGGTATGAGGGCTTATGGCTTCAACACATCCTTTTCTTTGAGCGGAGCACACAATCCAACCCGTGACATCACTTTGTCTCTGTCCTCTCCTGGAAACTGGGCTCTGCTTGGGGCTCGGCCACCCCCAAGCCTCCCTCTGCCTTCCTCAGTCTCTCTTTGGAGGGCAGATAGTATGTGTGCAGCTTCTTAATCTTCAAGGAAATGAGGTATCGCGTGTCCTTGTCAGAATCCCTGCTAGTTCATATGTTAGTTGATCCAAATAAATGAGCTCTTGAATAAATACCATCTGGCCCTGCTGAGTCACTTTCTCAAGTGGCCCCCGTCACCGCCTCCCATCAGGGGCATCCGTCTCTACTGATGCCATGATTACCAGAGCTCGTGAGTAGCGCACAGCCTGTTTCCCACTTGGATTCCGTTCTGTGCATTATGGGCTGGAGGGGCACCCCCAGGAGGTTAGGATCCAGCCTTCCTGAAATAAAATGCCGTTGCTCAGTGTCTCTAAAAGTAGTGTGACAAAGTTCAGTCCCCACTCTTCTTTTTCCTTGTCTTCTTTTATAAAAATGTGGGCTTAAAACTAAAAGGGACTTCCATGATAGAACATGATGAAAGGTAATATGACAAAAGGGGTGTGTGTGTGTGTGTGTGTGTGTATGGCTGGATCACTTTGCCATACAGCAGAAATTGACAGAACTTTGTAAATCAACTGCAGTAAAAATTTTAAAAACACTAAAAGGGTTTCTTATAACAACTTTCATGGAAATTAAAACAGAAAAAATATTCGCTCCTGTCTCTCCACGCCTAACAGAGCAGAACTGTGAGAAACTTCATTTCCCAACTTTAAAGGCATACATATTTTTACATTAATTGCAACATATATAAAATGTTCTGCTCTATATTTTTCTACTTTCATATTATTTTTAAAGGAAAATTTTATGTTGCAACATGGTCACGCCAGTGATTGCAAAGTATTTCCATTGGGTTAGTTTACCAAAATTTAATTAATCAAAATATTTTATCAGGCATATAAAGTTTGGTTTTCTTGGTTAAATAGCAATCTGTAAATATGCTGTAGTGGTTTTCTTTGTAAGGTTTTTTTGGTTTTGTTTTTTGTCTTTTTAGGGCCACACCCACGGCATATGGAGGTTCCCAGGCTAGAGGTCTAATCAGAGCTGTAGCCGTCAGCCTAAGCCACAGCCACAGCAACGTGGCATCCGAACCGCATCTGCAACCTACACCACAGTTCATGGCAATGCCGGATCCTTAACCCACTGAGCAAGGCCAGGGATGGAACCTGCAACCTCATGGCTCCTAGCTGGAGTCATTTCCGCTGAGCCACAAAGGGAACTCCTGAGGGTTTTTTGTTTTCTTTTTCTTTTTGAATTTGTGCCTTGGCATGTGTTGCCAAGAGAATTTCTTGGTCAAAGGCATCACTATATTGACTCAATTTATTTAACTGATCTGGCCTAAAATAATTTTTCCAATATATTTGTGTTCCTTTTCCCCATACAATCTTACAAGCACTAGACTTTATAATTTTACATTTTCTCTAAAATTATCTTTGTGGGTATAAAATTGATACCTTGGAGTTCCCGTCGTGGCGCAGTGGTTAACGAATCCGACTAGGAACCATGAGGTTGCGGGTTCGGTCCCTGCCCTTGCTCAGTGGGTTGACGATCCGGCGTTGCCGTGAGCTGTGGTGTAGGTTGCAGACGCGGCTCGGATCCCGCGTTGCTGTGGCTCTGGCGTGGGCCGGTGGCTACAGCTCCGATTCAACCCCTAGCCTGGGAACCTCCATATGCCGCGGGAGCGGCCCAAGAAATAGCAACAACAACAACAACAAAAGACAAAAAAAAAAAAAAAAAAAAAAAAAGAGTTACATAAACTTAAAAAAAAAAAAAAAAAATAAAATTGATACCTTAATACAGTCTTAATTTGCACATCTTTGGTTATAAGTGAGAACAAACACCTTTAAAATGCAACTTAATGTCTCTTACTCCTGATGCATTGAAGAGCCATTGGCTGATGCTTTGGTCAGGTGACCTCTAGTAATGAACCCTATCTAGGAAGCCATACCTGCAACAGAGAGAAGAAGCCCTATCTTCTCTTTCTCCTCCTTCTCCTCATATTTCTGCCCTTCTAGCGAGTGTTTTGGGACCTCAGGTAGCTGTGGGGCAGTGAGTTTCTCTATGTGCTCTAGCTCTGCTCTTTCCATAACCCAGACTTCATGGCCCAAATGGACAGAAAAAGAGCAACTCTTATCATTTAGCACATGTGTCCATCGGGAGCAGTGGGGTATTCGCTCAGGTTCCTTCTGCTACACTGACTCTATAGGATGTTGTTAGAAAAGCAGATAGGAGTTTGGCTGATTTGAGTCAGGAACATGACACCATACTATTAAGTGTCCCCAAGTCACAAACCAAAATACACCAGCATCAAAAAGCAAACCTGTGGGATTTAGTTAACTGTATTCTAAATACAAACCTATAATAGAGTTTTGCTGGAAAGGAGAAGGGGAGCAGAGAGAGGAGGAAGGATGAAGGCATATAACAGACACTTAGATAAGCAAGGGTCAGCAGACAGTTATGTACATGGGCCAGACTGTAAATATCATAGGCTTATGGCCATACGATATGTCATAGCTACCTTGTCCTGCCACTGTTGCACAAAAGTTGCAATTCTTCAGTGAGGGTTGTTCTAATTGTTCTAATCTTACTAATCTCAGTGTATATCACCGAGATTGGAATTTCACCTGACTTTCTTATGTGACTAAAGATTATTTTTTCCTTTGATTTTTTTGACTTTTACCTCTGCAAATGCAAAAGCCGCTCTTGGCTCACACATCACACAAAAGCAGGCAGTGGGCCGGATTTGGTCCACGGGATGGAGTTGGCTGATCTCCAGGCTATAGAATCGGAAAGGGGAGGATGAGGTTGTGAAGTGGTTTTCAAGCTTCCTTTAGTAGGAAACTTATTTATAACTTTTAGAAGTCCTACAGATATAGTAAATGAGAGCATCCCTGCTCCAGTGAAGCAAAGGAGTGCCTGGGGGCTGCTTCTCAGCCTCTTCCTTCCTCTTCCTCTGCTCCCTCCCACACCTAAGGCAACCCCTGGATCACCTCTGGCTGTGCAAAGCAGGCTGACTTAGAAATCCTGAGGCTGGATTTGAGTCACTCTTCGGCTACCCTGGGCACCTGCATGGGATAGGTGCTCATTATATCCATTCATCCAATTAGCGGATGGACTGGTTTCTTAGCTCGCTGGTTTCCTTCCTCTCTCTTTAAAAACAAGTCGGAGTTGAAGAGGGAAGGATGGAAAGATCTCCAAGGTCTCCTCCAGCTTCGTGTGATTCTAGGTCATATACGCTCCGATACTGGAAAGGGCCTCACTTATTAGATTGGTCGAATATAGAGCATGGGCTTGGCTTCCCTCAATTGATTGGTACTTTTTTTTTTTTTTTTTTTTTTTTTTTTTGCAAACGCTTGTTCTGAGATTGATTAGACATAATTGGAAATCACACAGAAAGAAATCATGGGTGTGGTAATGGAGACGCATCGATGCTGAAATGTCTAAACTTTCTTGTTCCACAAATTGGAAAACATGGAGCATTCTTCAACTGGAAGGCCCATTCTTTGAAATTAGGAATGCTGAATTTTCTTCTTTGCCGAAAAGCTCCTCAGCACAGTAGGTATTTGAAAAAACTGTTATTGATGTTGATATTAACAACGATGGCTACCCTCTGACTTCTTGCTGGTTCTGCTACAACACCACTAGCCGACTTTCTCTGCTTCCAATACACCAAGCTCATTTGTGCCTCAGGGACTTTGCTTTTCCTTTGTCTGGAAAAGTAGACCCCTGTGTCTTTACATGGCTCTTTCTCTTCATTTAGGTCTCAGTTTTCACAGCAGCCTCTCCGAAAGGACTTCCCTAGACATCCTGGATAAATAGGATTACCTCCTTTCCCTATCCCTGCCCTGTGAGGGAGTCAGTACTCAAGGAACCTCACCTCTGGTTGTCACAGCCATGTTGGAGTCCCACCACTTGCTGAGCTAGGGTTGGTCTCTGGGAGCAACTGTGTATGGTAAAAATGAAGGTATATATCACTTCCAGGGTTAGGTTACAAATGACCATGGCTTCCATCTTGGGTGTGTGTGTGGTCTCTTTTGGCTCATCTGCTCTGGGGGAAGCCAGCTGTCATGTTTTGAGAATATTAATGCATCCTCTGGAGTGATCCAGTGAAGAGGAATGGAAGATTCTGGCAGCAACCAGTGCAGAAGTGAGACCTGCCATCAATCGCGTGTGAGCTTGGAACAGGATTCTCCTCCAGTTGAGTTTTCCGATGAGGCTGCAGCCCCAGCTGACTGCAACTTCCTGAGAGAGTCTGTGAGCCAGAACCATGTAGTGAAGCTGTTCCCAGATTCCTGGCCTGCAGAAACTATGAGCTAATGCTTGTTGTCTTAAGCTAAGTTTGGGGGTAATTTGTTACACAATAGGTAGCTTATATACTGTGATTTATTTTCTTTGTAATGCTTTTCATTATCTGATATTGCCTTATTGATAAATAAGTGGTGGAGGTGGAATTATAAACAAGTAATTTACAACATATGCTGTGAGTTCAATGAGAGACCTCTATTTAAGGTAAGTGTAGGCCAGTAGTTTTCCACCTGTGATCTCTGGGTCAGCAACACTGGGAATGCAATAAAATGAAAATTCTTAGGCCACACACAAGACTTACTAAACCAGTAACTCTTAGGGTGAGGTCCAGAAAATTGTATTTTTACAAGTCCTCCAGGTTATTCTGAAACACACTAACGTTTGAGAGCTACTGGTAGAGCATTATGGGAGGAGGGCATGAAGGAGGGCAGCCATGCTGGCCTCAAACCCAAGATAAAAAGTAAGGACACCAAGGAGATACCCTGGAGGAGGGGGCACTTGAAATAATATGTAAAAATGATTTAATTCTTTGAGTTCCCTGGTGGCTCAGTGGGGTAAAGATCTGGCATTGTCACTGCTGTGGCTCAGGTTTGATCCCTGGCCCAGGAAATTCCACAAGCTGCAGGTGCCAACAACAACAACAAAAAGATGATTTGATTCTAGGTGCGCAAGATGAGTGCAACAGCATTCAAATCATAAAAAGTAGAGTGGAGAATTTTTTATAGAAAATTTTATAAAAGTGACTCTATTCCCCAGTACAGTGGGAAGTCTTTCTAGCAGAGCTGACAGCTGTGTAGGAGCTTTCCAAGAGAAGGAAGTGCAAAGAGAATCCCTGGCAGAGAGAACTACACAAGAGAAGACTCAGAGGTAAAGGACCTGCTGAGATTACATCAAAGGGTCATTAGCTGCAGGTCGTGGCAAGGGATGAAGCTGAAAATGCAGGTTGGAACCACATTGCTCCAAGCTGGGCAAAGGATCCTGGGTGTGGACCAAGTGAGATACACATAGAATTCCCTGAATTTGAACATTCTGGGGCCAGATGGTGGGATAGCATGAATCTCTGAAGTGGCAGGGGTGCACCTGTAACAGGAGGCTGTCAAGGTGAGGGGAAGGAAAGGTGGGTGTTCTCTTCCCCTTCAGTGACTGCCTGGCCTCAGGCACTGGCTGCCTCCCTCTGTCTGCTGAGATGACAGGTCTCCAGTCCTTCAGGCAGGAACTGCTGGCAGGTTTGATCACAAAGGGTGAGTTGTTCTTGGGACCAAGCAAGACAAAGACACTCCTTTCACTGTGCACAGGAGGTAAATCTTGCTTCTCGTACCAAGACTGCCTTTGCCCTCTATCCCTCCCAGGTACTGCTTCCCCAGTTAGGAAACTCCACCTGCTCCCGCCTCCTCATCATTTGACTAGAATGGGATCAAGTGCAATTGCATGTAGCTTGCCTTTTAGGTTAGAGGGCTGAATTGACTTTGTACAGCATGACTTCCGTGGCATGCCCTTTTGCAGAGTCACAGGGACTGTACTGTGTCCAGAACAAGGAGATTAAAATAACCAACCACTGTATTTACAGCCTGAGTACTGGGATGGCTTAAAGCTGGTTTATTCCACTGTAAGTTGTTCTTCACACAGAGGTCCACACAGTTGCATTCTTGGGGGAGGTTCATCGACCTCTTGTGGTCACTGTTCATTTCTAGAGACACTTTGTGTTCCAGGAGCTAAGCCACACACTTCTCTAAACACTTACTGAAAGAATAACACACAGAGAACTCTACCCAATATTGTGTGATCATCTATGTGGGAAAAGAATCTGAAAGAGAATGGATATGTGTTTGTGTATGATTGAATCACCTTGTTGTATGGCAGAAATTATCACAACCTTGCAAATCAACTATACTTTGATAAAACTTAAAAACAGTAACAGACCAAAAGACAATGAAGGAATGAATGAACGTCCTGGTAAGAATGTGAACTTTCGCGGCCAGACAAAACTAGGTTCCAATTCCAGCTCTATTACTTATGTTAAGTCACATATAAGGTCACAAGCTATCTTGTTTTTCAGATTGTCTATGTTCTTATCTGTGAAATGGGGCTCCTGTTTGCCTTGAAAATGTTTTCTGAAGAGCAAAGGAAGTGAGACATATAAACATACCTAGCATGATGCTGAGTGCTTGGGAGGCCCCTCCAAAAGGATGGATTCCCTACAGATCAGGGGTTTGCAACCTTAGCTGCACCGTCGAGTTATCTGAGAAGCTTTCAAACCTACTGACACCTGGATCCCACCCTCAGCCTACTGAATGAGAACAGTTGAGGGTGGAGCCCTGGTATTTGCACTTTTATAAGCTCCCCAAGGACATGTGGGGACACACACACACACACACACACGAGGGTTGAGCATCATGTTTATGGAAAAGTGAATGGCAACTCTGTCTACATATTAGAATCACCACTGAAGCTTTTAAAAAATACTAATGCCTGGGACCTGCCTCAGAAAAAGCCTGTTTTAATTGCTCTGGAGTTGGGGGGGGGTTTTCAGTATCAGGTTGATTTAAAAGCTCCCTGATGAATCTATTATTTAGTCAGGATGGGAAAAAACATAATATATAGCCTTCCTACCCATCTACCCACTTACCCTACTAACTCATTTCGTGACTATCAATTAGGAAGACTTTTTGCAAATCAGAAGTTAATTGCTTCTCATTTAAGCTCTCACCACACTATTTTCCCATATAGTTCATTCACATATATTGTAGTTGGTTGCTTAGAACTCTAACTCCTATTAAAAGTATGAGCACCTTGAGGAGAGGGGTAGAATTTTGTCTTTCAAGGGTCTGGCCCAATACCTGGCAAAATAGGTGCCTGTCTATAGGAGGTTTGAGTCTATGAACAGATTTCTCAAAATACCATTAGTCTTATCCCTAAGTGAAAATGAAGTTGCAAAAATCTGAGCCTATACGAGGATCTATTTTCTAAAAAGATCAGTGTATCTATGAGAATCACTAAATAATTTATATATGAGCACACACACAAATTGTAGTTTTTCCTTAAGTGGATTAGATGACTTTTCTACTTGCAACTGTATATATGAAATCATATATATGTAGTCTGGGAGTAGAACTGACTTAAGACACACCTTTATTCAGAGACTTCAGGAATGTCTACCATGACCCAGTTGTTCTCTTTCTTCCATTTTATCTAAGTTAGAATTATCCTCAGACAAATATTGCCTCCTCATTGTAGCAAAGTGGCTGCTGAGGAACCAGATTTCATATCTTCTCCTGCTCAAGTTAAGCAGAATGAGCTAAATTCTCTAAGAAGTCTATGCAGAAGTCTTATGATAACACACTGGCTCTGACTGGATCAGATGCCTATCCTTGAATCCATCTGTAAGAGCCAGGAGAAAGAAGTGTTGTGATTGGCTTGGCTGATGGGATACCTGACCTCATGCACGTGGCCTGAGACTGAAGGTTCCCCAGGCAACAGTCAGAGTGTGGTTATTTGAAGAAAGGCAACTGGATGCTTGGCAGCAAAAACAACAATTACTCACTCTAATCAGAATCTAGTCAGTCAATTTACCTAAATACAAGTTTTAAATTGAAAATTTAATATTTTTTATCAAAAAGTAAAAATTGTTTTTACTTCTGTATAAATATTCTCACACATAGTTTATACCTTAATCTTAAAGGAAATTAAATATAAAAAATTGCTCACTTGAACACATGCGTATTTCAAAAGACTGTGCCATTGTGAGATATTGCTGTTTCTGTTGATAAAGAAGAGTATTAATTCCAGATCCTTCCTGCTCACTGCTGGCTTTGAGGGAAGTTACAGACACTGTGTGGTTCTAATGTCCACACAGCAAATACGCAAGAGAAAAATCCATCCACCCATCCATCCACCTGTCCATTCATCCATCCATCCAACAAACATCAACATCCACCCTTTTAACAAGAATTATGGGTTTTAAGTACTCAGCTTTCTGAGACAGGTAAGACAAATCTCCCCTCACCCCATGACCAGAAGCTCTGCATCTCAGAGGGACAGGCATTTGTGAACTGCCCATGATAGAGCATGATGAATGCTTTGCTGGAGGGATGAGCAACATGCTGAGAGACCATGGAGCAAGAACAGTACAGTATGGCAATTTGATTCTCAGAAGAAAAATGGCATTCCCAGGTGGAGATGCCACACCTTCTGGAGCATCTTATAATCTGTGGTTTACTTTCACAGGGGAGAGCTATAGCCTTCCCTTATCCCACTTGCTTGGTCTCGTCTGCAAAGCCCGACAACCATGAAGGATGTACTCATAAAAAAAGAAGAAACGCAGGCAGCCAGCAAACAGGGAATCTGTGCCTCAGAGAGATCTCTGATCAAGTCACATAATATATGTGTTCCAGGGTGCACCTGGTTGTACCTGTGCAGGTGCTATAAAATGTAAGAGGGGGAATCATTCTGTGTTGGTAAACCCATTCACATTTTATTTATTTATTTATAGATTTAAAAAATATTAAAAAATTTTTTGAAGTATAGTTGTGTTAATTTCTGCTCTATAGCAAAGTGATTCAGTTATACATAAACACATATCCATTCTTTTTCAGATTCTTTTCCAGTATAGGTTTCATAGTACGATGTTATTTTATCTTTTCACAGTATGATTTTAGAGGACAAGGAAGATTGCCTCCTCTGATACCACAATCTCTACACCTTATCCCTTTGATATATTCAGACATGCCTTTCAGCTGCTATCAGTTTTTCTACCTCCCTGTGGCTGGGGGTACTGGTCAGAAGTGAGTTTGGAAAGAAAAAAATATATTTTTAGTCCTCGCTATTTATTTGGCAACTTCTACATGATGACTCTTTGCTGGTACTTGGAGACGTCGAGATGAAGAGGATACAGGTGTGTCCTCAGGAATTCTCAGTCTGATGGGGAAATAGAAGGATACAGTCACCCTGTAGGAGGGTGAAGGGCAAGCTACAGGTTCCACAGCATCACTTCATCCATAGCAGGGCTGGACTACTGAAAATTATGGAGTGACCCAGATGTCTGCAGGTGTTGACTTCTTTCTAGAATTTTGCTGAGGTTAAGCCTAAACTGGGAGCCCCAGCTAGCTGCAATATTTTGTTTTTGTTTTTGTTTTAATTTTCTTCTCTCTCTCTCTTGTTTTGGTTTTTGTTTTGTCTTTTTAGGGCCACACACACAGCATATGGAAGTTCCCAGGCTAGGGGTTGAAACGGAGCTATAGCTACAGGCCCACACCACAGCCAGGGCAACACCAGATCTGAGCCGCATCTGCGACCCACACCACAGTTCACAGCAACACCAGATCCTTAACCCACCCAGTGAGGCCAGGGATCCAATCTGCGTCCTCATGGATACTAGTCACGTTCATTACTGCTGAGCCACAGTGGGAACTCCTAGTTGCAGTATTTTGTATGAGCCCGGTATATTTCTAGATGAGTGATATTAGGACTTTGACATGCTTTATTCAGGAAAGTGCATATCTCAAAACTAATCCAGAAGTTGACATCATGATGGAATTAGACACAATGAAGATTTGTATATTGGAAGTTTTCATGAATGAAGTTAAGATTCAGCAGATGTCAGATATCAGCATTGAAGAATTTCAAAAGAAATAGCTGAGAACCAGTTTTATTCATTTAAAAAGGCTTCTTTCCAAAGTGGAATTAAAAATGGCCAGGAGCAAATGGAGAGAGAAGATTATATGAGGGAGATTTGCGGGGAGAGCTTCTTGAAGGGTAATGAGGTGGGCTGAAGGTATCTGTCCTTTACTTCAAGCCAAGTGAGGGGGCTTCTGTGAGACCACCCAGCAAGCCTGATGTGTACCTGGGAGCGGTGGATGAGCTGTGAGTTGAGGACTGACTCCCTCTAGGGGACCCCAGGATGAAAGAGAAGGGACACCACTTTCTGGATCAGAGGCGGGCACAGGGGAGAGAGAGCTGACCTCAAGCTCATGTGCACCTGCCCAGGGGATAACCTCTGTGTGTGTGTGTGTTTATGGAGTGGGAGCAGGTGCAGAACACTGTCCATGGACTTGGATGAATCCATGTCCTGTATAACTGAGGCTGCAGCAGACGGGTCCAGTTAGGGCACCAGGTGCATCTTGGAGCTGACCTTGTGAAAATTATAGAGCTCACACGGTTTGCCAGTTGGGCCCAGAGAGAACGAAGCTACTCTGCAACAGTACCAGCTAAGTAAGATCTTTCTTAGTCTCCTCACCTCTCTTTCTTTCCTCTTCCACCCTCATGTGAAAGGGGAGGAAGGTCAAAAATAACATCGAGCCAGTAGAGAAGGTAGCCAGCGGGAAAGTGAGATGTGATCCTTCCTAAGACAGGTTACCTGCCCCCCGCAGGCTCTAGCTATGAGGGTGAACCAGGTGGAAGCGGAATCTTATCCTTGAAGAGAGACAAGACTTTTGATTCATGTACGGGACTGGATATTTTCATTTCTGAATGGAGATTGTACATTTGAGACTTATTATAGGGATCTGACTGTGGGATGACCTGAAATGTCACCCGGGGAGGCTGGGAAAGGCTTATTATCCCCACTGAGTAGGGCTAAGAGGGCAGTCGGGGGCAAAAGAAAGAAAATGAATTTCATGACTAAACCCTATGAGTTCCGCGTGTTCAGTGTTGTCATTACATGTGTCCTCATCCATTAAAAGAAGAGAGAAAGTGGAGTTGCCCTGGGAACACCCCCTAGAATGCCCAAGTGTCATGAGCGGTGGGTGGGGATCCATCTGGACTCAATTAGCCGCAGTGTGGGTTTGGGCATCGGAGCAGGAAGTGATCTGAGAGCAGCCTCATGAGACAGCTGTCCACAGGAGGAATGCTAGGTTACTCGTTTGTCTTGACTCCATTAAAAGCCAGGGCAGGTCTTTCTTGCCCAAAGGGTTTTCTCTGACAAGAGATTCATAATTCATGCCACTGGCTCTCATCAGGCCTGTCACGCATGGTGTTGGTCACAGATCCCCTGGCTCGTGCAGAGTTTGTGTGTGGCACACTGTGCAGAAAGAGGGGGCTGCTCTTTCAACGGCAGCAATGCTCAAATTTTAGCATTCATCAAAATCATCTGGGGAATCTTGTTAAAGTAAGGAGTCCATCTGGGGACATGCGATGTTCCTCCAAGATCGAATTCTGTTTTAGGAAGTCTGGGCTGAGGCCTTGGACTCTGTGTCAGTAACAAAGAAGCAGGTGTCCTGGGCATCAGACTTTGAAAAGCACTCTGGAGTTCCTAGGCTGAAATCATGGCATCAGCCACGTCACACCACACCTGGGAGGACTCAGGTGTACATAAGGCATTTGTACCAAGCCTTCTACTACCTGTCTTGCTGATTACTGCCTCACTTAATCTGCATAAAACTACAAGATGAGTCTCAGAGTTCAGATTGTGCAGATGAGGAAAACAAGGCGTCATAAGGTTCGGCACTTCTTAACTCTTTCTCTTGTTTTTTTTTTCTTTAGGGCTGCACACATGGCATATGGAGGTTCCCAGGCTAGAGGTCTAATTGGTGCTGTAGCTGCCGGCCTACATCACAGCCACTGCAATGCCAGATCCTAGCCGCATCTGTGACCTACACCACAGCTCACGGCAATGCCGGATCCTTAACCCACTGAGCGAGGCCAGGGATCGACCCTACATCCTCATGGATACTAGTTAGGTTCGTTAACCACTGAGCCATGACAGGAACTCCCCTGTTTTCCAAAAGGCCTCTTTCGACTCCTACTCCCTGGTGTCTCAGAGGATGGAGTGAGGCTCCAACTCCTTGAAAGGCTTTTTAGGAAGAGATGGGGGGCCAGGGACGCTGGGGACAAGCTTCCTTCAAGGCCATGCACACTCCATAGTCGGACGGTTGGAGAACTTGGGGAGTTTATTCCCTGAGTGAAAATAAAAATAAGGCTCTATCCCACAGAAAGCTTAGTGTCACACCTCAACACATCTGGACTCTGATGAAAAGTGGGGGTCGTAGTAATGATTCATACATGGGCCCTACAAATCTAGAAAGATCGTCTCCTTGCCTTCTCAGGGGAGAGGAAAGCAGATTCAATAAGACTGTGCATTATTTTCATTACAGACAACTTTTATAGAGAGCAGGGGTTTGCAAAGTTTTTTCTTAAAAGGGCAATATCATGTATATTTTAGGCCTCATGGATTACACGGCCTCTGTTCCAGCCACTCAGCCCCACTGTCATAATGTGAAAACAGCTATAGCCAATACATCAAAAAAAAATGGATGCAACCATGTTCCAATAAAACTATATTTATAAAGACAGGGTGCCATAGTTTACTGCCCATGTCACAGAACATTACAGTTTACAGCGCACTTTCTAATCTCTTACCCTGTTGAATCTAGAGGAATGGGATTCCTAGAGAAGTTAATGACTCACTTGAAGTTATCAGCAACCTGATGACACACCTGGAAAGAATGCCCAGATGTGCTGCTTCCGGGGCCAGTCCTCTTTTCAACTGCAATGCCAGCTACCAGTGGAGATGGGGTTCGTAACGGGTTTGAAAATGGCTTCGTGCCTACGGTAGCCGCTATGGCACATACAGGATGGCTGTACTGTACAGAATCTTTCACAATCTAGAAAACTTGATTTTCCTTCTTTGTTAGAAAACTAGTATTTACAGTAGCAAACAGTTATGCTACTGTGGGTACTTCTCTCACGTATGTGTCTTCGAACCTAAAGCAGGGATCTCAAACTGGGGATCCTCTGGGCCCAGAGGGTTAACACTAACGAATGAGGTGATGGAATGATGGGGACAGGAGCAAATGTGGAATCAAATGGCTCATTTCCAAGAGGCGGCAGCCACCCAAGTGAAGACAAAGGCTGACCTACAGAAACGCTGGCCCAGTGCTGCTGCATACTGATTTTTCCAAGCGCTGCTAGGCATGGAGACGTCAATGTGAAATACTCTGACTTTAAAATTCTGGCAATTTGCTTCCCGTTGTAACAAAAGCACAGTGCCGATTAACGAAGCAGGGCACCCAGACAAAGGCTGAGGGGTCATAATCCCCAGTTTCTGATCTCCAATCGTGCACAGAGTAGGTGCTTCACTGCATTTCCATTTTATACTTGGGCACAAGGAGTTCAGTGCTCATCTATAACACAGTTCAGTGCTCCTTCCGTTACGCAGAATCCAGCTCCTAGCAGCTCCAGCAATCTCTCCTCCTCACCTCTCTCTTTCATTAGAAAGCTATTGACAAATGTTTTCTCAATCAATTACTGTAATCAGTCAGCTGCAACATTTACAGGTCAGGAGAACACATCAACAACTGTCAGGAGGCCAGACAATCATGATTCCCATTTGTCAAACGCGCCGTCTCTCCCCATTGCTATGCAACTCCATCCATGAGTGCAGAACCTCATGAATACATGACTGCCATGGGGACCATAAGGAAACAGCTATGAGAAGTGCAATCATGATGGAAGTGGACCCAACTGGAAAGCCCATGGCTTTTCAGACCCTTGCTACAATGCCCTGTAATAGAATAATTGAAACAGGCTGTCATGGTGCAGCAGAAACGAATCCGAGTAGTAACCATGAGGTTGCAGGTTCGATCCCTGGCCAAGCTCAGTGGGTAAAGGATCCGGTGTTGCCATGACGTGTGGTGTAGGTCACAGATGCAGCTCTGATCCAACGTTGCTGTGGCTGTGGTGTAGGCTGACAGCTGTAGCTCCAATTAGACCCCTAGCTGGGAACCTTCATATGCCACAGTGTGGCCCTAAAAAGGAAAAAAAAAAAAAAACCCCAACAAAACAGGCATTGAGATATTACAGGAACCACCGAGCTGTCTTGGATACAGAGGAGTAATATCCAGTACAGGATATTATAGCATTTAGTTTTTACAACCCTCGGAAATTTGGTGGTCCCTAGACACCCACCAGAGAGGTGGGCACCCATTCCTTCCGTTTTTAGGGGAACAGACACTGAGGAAGGGACCCGGAGAACGGGGGTCTGCTTTTTATCTATCTCAGTCTGTATTCCTCGCTGAGTGACAGAATTTCCAGGGAAACCATATGGTGATTATTAAACATTTATATAATGCCATCTGTATACTCAGTGCCTCATGAATCATATATGCAACAAGAGCCCTTCACAGCAAGCTGAGGATTTCTATAAAAACTAAGCAGGGAAAACAGGAGAGGAAGGGTGCTGGTTGCATAAAAGCAAGAAGTGGTGGGACTCCAGAGGAAACCAGAAAACACCCAGAGCAGACTGGTTGGGGGTTTTGCAGGGGCAAGGAAGTAGTGCTGGAAAATCGCTAATGGGAATAATCATGATAATAATGGCAACTTTTATTTTTTGAGCTCTGATTATAGGATGGGTAAGAAGTGAAGTGCTTTATAGCCACAGTTTTACCTAATGCTCAGTCCCATCAGTATAAAGTAGGGATACATCTTCATTTGATAGATGTAAGAACTGAGCTCGCAAAGTTTACAGGATTTGCCCAACCGCAAGATCTGTAAGTGGCAGACATGGAATCTGAGTCCAGGTCTGTGAGGCCTTGGGTAATTTCTGGCGAGTCCTGAGGGTCGTGGAGATTCAGTATACTTCTTAAATCCTTTTACCACTTGCTGGCTACACATATGAAACAGATAGGAGGGAAGGCTCTGGCTTTGATGTCCCCTCTTCCTTGAAGCTTATGATATTCATTCCCCCCCCGCCTTTTTTCCTTTTTAGCCACACTTGTGGCATATGGGAGTTGCTGGGTTAGGGGTAGAACTGGAGCTGCAGCTGCCAGCCTACCCCACAGCCATGGCAACACTGGATCAGAGCTGCGTCTACGACCTACACTGCAGCTTGTAGCAACGCTGGATCTTTAACCCACTGAGTGAGGCCAGGGATCGAACCTGAATCCTCATGGATACTATGTTGGGTTCTTAAGCTGCTGAGCTACAATGAGAACTCCATTTTTTCCTTCAATGGCAGGTTATTGTCTAGCAGAATAATGAACATATTGGTAATAATAATAATTATAAAAATAATAATGGCAACTACTTTTTATTGAGTACTGACTATGTGCCAAGAATTGTGGTAAATATTTTGCATATATTACCTGTCTAATCGTCCTGAAAATACTGTATAGGAGGGATGACTATCTTCAAATTATACCTGAGAAATTGGGACTCAGAGAGAATAAATAACTTGCCAAAGCATTTGAATTTAGGGTTGCTCCACTCTAAACATTGAGCTATAATTGGCAGTGAAATGAGGGGATTTAGGAGTCAGATAAGCCAATCTCTTCAACGTAAAGAGCCGAGAGAGAGCAAGAGATTAGCACAAGGTCACACGACAGGAAGAGGTAAAGGGCAAACTGACCCTGGGACCAAGTGATTCCTCTCCAAATGCTTCTTCCCTCTACTGTGCGTCATGTTTCTTACCTGCTTCTGTTATTTTTTGGGAAAGCAAAACAGAGGCCAAGAGCAATCATGTCATCTGTACAAATAAAAATCACAAAGAGGACTTCCCTCTGTGGCATAGTATGGTAAGGATCTGACATAGCTGTAGCTGCAGCATAGGCTGCAGCTGAAGCTCAGAGTCTCTCCCTGGCCTTGGGAACTTCCAAGGGCCACGGGTGCAGCCAAAAAAGGAAAAAAAGAAAAAGCACAAGGAACCCAGAATAATACTTAGATCAAGACTTTGGAAACCTCTGGATTAAAACTAATTGATCTAGGCTTAAACAAACTAACAAACAAACAAAAGGTAACATTTACAACTGAGCTGATGCTGGTGGTTCTGACAGTGGGCCCTGAGATGGGGAAATGAATGACTGGACAGAAAAGAACAACAACTGTCAATTAAGTGCTAGCAGATAGTGCATTTTTGCAAGGAAGAAAGCCACGAGCCCTGGAAATTTCCCCACCTAATATGAGGATCTCTAATTTATTACATACATATATTAGGCTGGATTTTTAGAGCAATATGATTTTTTATTTATAGAGGAATTTAAATACGGCATTTTTCAAAGTGTAAACTTCGGATCTAGCCTATCAGTTAGAGTCATAAATCACAGCTGTTTCATTTCCAAATCATTAGGGAGACTGAAAGCTTAAAGTATTTAATTTATCCAAACTGCATGGGGTAGTTTATCATTGTGCATGATGTACCATTTTTTTTATTTCAATGCTGACTGCTAAAATTTTGAACAAATCATGCTGAGTTTGGAGGGTATATGAAGGCAATGCAAATCTTCTCAGTCTCTAAGGAAGAGGGAACGTGAGACTCCCAATGAAACATCTGCAGAAATGGAAGTTTACATAATACCCTACCTCCCTGATGTGACAGGGTACCTCATCTTAGGACCCATTCTGCATGGAGCCAGTTGAATGTTTTTGTAACAGCAAAATGTTGTCGTTTTGATTGAAGTGGATGACATGATTGAATAAGCAAGATGCAAAATGGGCTAGTCCTTTTTTTGGTCAGCAAAGACATAGCCCCCCCGCCCCCACTTAAAAGTCTTTTCCTGTAAATAAAATGAATCCTACAGCACCTGCCTTGAAGATTACTTTGCATTAAAGAAACGGTCTCAGATTTCTTGATGAGTAAGTCTTTTTTTATATGACTCAGAATCCCATCCAGCCTCAAGTCTAAGACTGGAGCGGTTGGGTTACTTACCTAGTTTTAGACTTCAAGGACAGGCATTTATTAGGATAACCAAGATGTAGTATATTAATAAAGCCAAAACCTGGGATTTAAGCCCAGATCTGTTTTGGCTCCAAAGACCTCAAGGGGAAGCAATCCTGGTGGCACCCAATATTTTGCCTTTCAGAGAATAACAGCTCTACCTGGGAGTAAGCCGAGGTGAATGCAATTTTCTCCTTAGCTTAAAATGGGTTAGTTTGTCTCTCAGGTGTGTCTCTATATTTACCTATTGTTTTCACTTTTGCATGGCAGCCTTCATTTGTTTCTGCATCTCATATTCACTGCAGCATTATTCATAATAACTGAGAAGTGAAAACAACCCAAGCGTCCATGACAGATGGGTAGATAGAAGAGAACTGAATATATACTACATGCAATGGAATATTATTCAGCTTTAAAATAGAAAGAAATTCTGCCATTTGCGACAACAGGGATGAAACTGGAGGACTTTCGTTATGCTAAGTGAAACAAGCCAGTCCCAGAAGGGCAGGCAATAGCTCATAATTCTGCTTCTATGAGATATCTACAGTAGTCAAAGTCATAGAAGCCGACAATGCAGTGGTGGTTGCCAGGGACTGGGGGACCATGGAGACAAAGTTGTTGTTCCGTGAGTATAAAGCTCAGGTGATGCTTTTTTTTTTGGCTTTTTAGGGCTGCTCCCACGGCATATGGATGTTCCCAGGCTCGGGGCCTAATTGGAGCTACAGCTGCTGGCCTACACCACAGCTCACGGCCATGCCAGATCCTTAACCCCCTGAGCGAGGCCAGGGATCGAACCCACAACGTCATGGTTCCTAGTAGGATTCGTTTCTGCTGCTCCACGACAGGAACTCCTCAAGTGATGTTAATGCAGGTCTAGGGGGCTGCTGTACAACGCAGCGCCTCCAGTTCATACAACAGTGTGTGCTTTAAAATCTGTGGCGAGTAGATTTCATATTAAGTGTTGTGACCACAAAGCAAAAACAATAGCACCAACAAAAGAGGGACATAGAAACTAGGAGGTGCCGGATATGCCTGTTACCGTGACTGTGGTGATGACACCCTGGGTGTCTGCGTATATCCAGACTCATCGCGTCAATAAATACATGCAGTTTTTATATCAACTATTCATCCATTAAGCTGCTTAAAAAAGGAAGAGGTTCTAGGATTCCTGTGAGAAGCTTGGTGCTGTGTTAGGCAATGGACATTCCATCCTGGACCTGCATGTGTCAAAATCCGCATTGGGTGCAGACAGTATCTGAAGCCACTTCCCAGGCTCCACCTGCAACTCTGACTCTCAAACCTTTCCTGCAAACATCTATCTACTGCCATTGTTTTTCGTTTTTTGGGGGGGTTTTTTTGGGTCTTTTTTGCCTTTTCTAGGGCCGTTCCTGCGGCATATGGAGGTTCCCAGGCTAGGGGTCCAATCGGGGCTACAGCTGCTGGCCTATGCCAGAGTCACAGCAACGCCAGATCCAAGCCGTGTCTGCACCCTTCACCACAGCTCACAGGAATGCCAGATCCTTAACCCACTGAGCAAGGCCAGGGATCGAACCCGAAACCTCATGGTTCCTAGTCGGATTCGTTAACCACTGAGCCATGAGGAGAACTCCGAGTGCCATTGTTTTTTTTTTTTTTTTTTTTTTTTTTTTTTTTTTTGTCTTTTTGCTATTTCTTGGGCCGATCCTGCAGCATATGGAGGTTCCCAGGCTAGGGGTCTAATTGGAGCTGCAGCCATCAGCCTACGCCAGAGCCTCAGCAACGCTGGATCCAAGCCGCGTCTGCAACCTACACCACAGCTCACGGCAACGCCGGATCGTTAACCCACTGAGCAAGGGCAGGGACCGAACCCGCAACCTCATGGTTCCTAGTTGGATTCGTTAACCACTGTGCCACGACGGGAACTCCCCCCACTGTTTTTTAAATTGAGGAAGTCATAGTTCTGAGCCTCAATTCCTGTGTCTGCAAAATGGAGATAATACTGGATCCTTTGGAATTTGGGAAGATTCGAGGAGATGGGGTAAAGTAAAACACAAGGAATAACAACAGTACTAATAATAACAACAATACTAATTATTGGGCTTCAAGTCAACAGCCAACTTTGAGCCCTTGGTGTCATCTAAACAATCCTCGCTGTTTATTTTACATCATCTTCACTTCGACCTACAGCGAGAGGTAATGTATTTTAATGTCTCAGGATCTGCAAAGATTTTACAGGAGGTAAGATGGTTATTTGTAGAGAAGCACAGAGTTAAAAAGAAAAGGCTGGCACTGGAACCCAGGTCTGCCTATCTCCCAACCCTATCCCACTGCTCTATAAAAATCTCTCTCCTTCCTTGCTTGGGAAAAGGGTGTATTTGCACTGGTTTCTATCAGTACAGCTTTGCCATCAGCCCTCACCTTGCTCCAGTATAACTGAAGTGTTTTGTCATTGGCAGAAAGGAAAGATGTTAAATTTTAATTCCTTGCGAGGCATAGATAATGTGAGCAGGTTTACTTACTTCCTCCTCCAGTTAACACAGGCACATGGAAGGGTGAGGCCGAAGGATAGAGAAGGGGGAAAGGAGGAGGTGGCATATCATGGCAAGTGCCTTCATTACAAAGCGGGCAGATGTGCAGGTCAAGGACAGTGAATGGGGAACGTGTCTCATGGAGGAAAAGGGAAGGAAAGAAAGAAACGTCAATGAATGGCAGGATCTGAGGAGGCCCTGCTCTAAGGCGAGAGAAAGGCTGCAAACAGGGAGGCCTCTAGATAAAGATTTCAAAGGGGATAGCTGCCCGCTCTTGAGACTGGGGAGGGGCTCAGCACTCTGCCCTACTGCTCTTGAGTCGCTTGAGAGCGGATGATCCCCAACCTTCACCAGCACCTCTTTCCCACCACCACTCAATGGCTCAGGATAGAAAGACCTACATAGCTGGACACATCTGATTTGATTCTAGTCCCCAACTTTATTATTCTAGCCTCGTGAAAGTCTCCAAATCACATTCGTTCTTGGATATCATTTTCCTCTCCTGTGGTGTAGCTGTAACCATCCTTGGCTTCCCAATGGATGAAGGGTCAACCCATTCATGTAAATGGAAGGCTTTGGGAAGCTGCATGTTGTGATGCTAGAGTAGTATAAAGAATTTATGAGTGCATTTTCTCTAGGACTTCTGCTTTCCATAAGTCTACAGACCAGAATTGAGCCTCATGACATTCATGCAAGGAGTAAGCAAACAAGAAAAAAAGAGAGGCAAGTCTCAATGAACTAATCACTAAAGATGGAGTTGGTGAGCACAGTAGATTGATATTTTCTCTCAGGCACCTTGCATCCCAAGTGAGCTGAGCTCCCTGTGAGATGTCTTACAGATAGCAGTCTTGCATCCCAGTGAATTACCCACTACGAGGTAGGTATTGGGATTCCCATTGCACAGATCAGGCAAATGAGGTTTAGAGTTGACATGACCTTCTGAAGCCCATGCTGTATTGTTCAAGATCTTTTAGTCCAGGGAGTTGTCTGGCGATGCAGCAAAGCACTAGCCATCAAGCTTCCCTAAACAGGGCGTGAGCTCCAATGGGGCTTAATGTCCAAGTGTACCATGATAGAATCTTGAGAAAAGACGCTGAGTAAGATAAGGTTTGAAAAGCCTCCGGGTGGACTGTTCACGAAGGTTTAGGAGGATTAGAGAAGAGTGCGCAAGACCAAAATATGAAGCTGACTGGACTGTCTGCCTTCTTGGGACAGGGCTACTGCTGAGAGTGGTAGAGACAGATGTTGGGAAACTGAGAATAATGCTTGAGTTTTCTATTGGGATTCCCTGTATCTCAAAATACCTTTACACACACACTGTCCCATTCAAATCTGCCCTTCCTCCACACACCCCTTCACTGCTCTGCTTCAGCCCTCATTATCTCTCCCAGGGGTTCTGTTCATAGCTCAGCTTCCTACTTCCCTCTCGGGGGTGTGGGGGGGCGCGGTGCAGGGGGTGTGGTGGTGAGAGCGAGTGACCTTTGGAAAGGCAGATCTGAGCACGGTGCTCTCTGACCGAATTCCTTTGATGATATCGCATAACTGCCGGGAGAACAAGAGTCTGAATTCTTTCCATGTCACCAAGGCTCACCTCTCTTCCCGCCTCAGCTCCTATGCTTTCCCATCTCTCCCTCAGTGTTGTTCCTTTTCTGCTGAGCTGCTTGTGTTTGCCTGATAGTCTAAGCACTCTTGCTCTTCTGGACTCTTGCCATTTTCTTTGCCTCCATCCACTCCCCTCCTCTTTTCTCATTTTTTTTTTTTTTTTGCTTTTTGCTTTTTAGGACCACATTTGTGGCATATGGAAGTTCCCAGGCTAGGGGTCGAATCAGAGCTACAGCTGCTGGCCTATGCCACAGCAATGCCAGATCTGAGCCACGTCTGTGACCTACACCACAGCTCATGGCAACATGAGATCCTTAATCCACTGAGCAGGTTGGGGATCAAACCCGCATCCTCATGGATACTGGTCAGGTTTGTCACCACTGAGCCACAACAGCAACTCCATAAATCCCAGTTTTCATTCAAGTAGCAGCCCCATTATGAGCTGGTCAGTTAGAATCAGCCACTATCAGTGCATTGCCACCGCACTTTGGTGACACCACCTGCATTTTAACCTAGAGGGTGGGCTGACTGGTTTATAGGCATTGAGCTTGGTAGTATATGTCTGTCTAGATCATTAGAATCCCTGAGATCAAGGCCTCTGTCTTTCTCATCTTCGTGTCTTTAGCACTTAGCACATCGCCTGGTACATGGCAGAGACAAGACACTGTGAAATTAAATGTGGGTTTCCTCTATATTAGGAGCAAATAGAAACTACCCTAGTCTGAAGTCCGGGAGCCTGATTCCTCCAGCTCCATTTTTCTTTTTCAGGATGTCTTTGGCTATTCTGGGTCTTCTGTACTTTCAAACAAACTTTAAAATATTTTGTTCAAGTTCTGTGAAAAATGTCCTTGGTAATTTGATAGGGATTGCATTGAATCTGTAGATGGCCCTAGGTAGTATAGTCATTTTGATAATATTAACTCTTCCAATCCACGAGCATGGTATATTTTCCATCTATTTGTGTCATCTTTGATTTCTTTCATCAGTGGCTTGTAGTTTTCAGAGTACAGGTCTTTTGTTTCTTTAGGTAGCTTTACTCCTAGGTATTTTATTCTTTTGGATGCGATGGTAAACGGGATTGCTTCCCTAATTTCCTTTTCTGCTTTTTCATTGTTAGTATATAGAAACGCTATCGATACTACAAAGCAACAGTTGTCAAAACTGCATGGTACTGGCACAAAGACAGACATATAGATCAGTGGAACAGGATAGAAAGCCCAGAATTAAACCCATGCACCTACAGTTAACTAACCTATGACAAAGGAAGCAAGACTATACAATGGAGAAAGGACAGCTTGTTCAATAAGTGGTGCTGGGAAAACTGGACAGCCACATGGAAAAGAATGAAATTAGAACACTCCCTAACACCATACACAAAAATAAACTCCAAATGGATTAAAGACCTAGATATAAGACCAGACACTATCAAACTCCTAGAGGAAAACATAGGCCAAACACTCTCTGACATAAACGACAGCAACATCTTCTCAGATCCACCTCTCAGAGTATTGACAATAAAAAGAAAAATAAACAAATGGGACCTACTCAAACTTCAAAGTTTCTGCACGGCAAAAGAAACCCTAAACAACACAAAAAGACAACCCACAGAATGGGAGAAAATCTTTGCAAGTGAATCGACTGACAAGGGATTCATCTCCAAAATTTATAAACAACTTCTGCAGCTCCATCCCAAAAAAACAAACAACCCCATCCAAAAATGGGCAGAAGATCTAAACAGACAATTCTCCAAAGAAGACAGACAGATGGCCGAGAAACACATGAAAAGATGTTCAGCATCACTCATTAGAGAAATGCAAATCAAAACCACAATGAGGTACCACCTTACACTAGCCAGAATGGCCATCATCCAAAAGTCTACAAACAATAAGTGCTGGAGAGAGTGTGGAGAAAAAGGAACCCTAGTACACTGTTGGTGGGATTGTCAATTGGTGCAACCACTGTGGAAAGCAGTATGGAGATTCCTCAGAAAACTAAACATAGAACTACCATTTGACAGCAATCCCACTCCTGGGCATCTATCCAGAGAAAACCACTACTCGCAAAGACACATGTACTCCAATGTTCATCGCAGCACTCTTTTTCAGTAGCCAAGACATGAAAACAACCTAAATGTCCATCGACAGAGGAGTGGATCCAGAAGATGTGGTACATATACACAAGGGAATATTACTCAGCCATCAAAAAGAACGAAATACCAGCATTTTTAGCAACTTGGATGGACCTAGAAACGATCATGCTAAATGAAGTCAGCCATACAATGAGACACCAACATCAAATGCTTTCACTGACATGTGGAATCTGAAAAAAGGACAGACGGAACTTCTTTGCAGAACAGATGCTGACTCACAGACATTGAAAAACTTATGGTCTCCTGAGGAGACAGTTTGGGGGGTGGGGGGATGTGCTTGGGCTGTGGGATGGAAATCCTGTGAAATCAGATTGTTGTGATCATTATACAACTACAGATGTGATAAATTCATTTGAGTAATAAAAAAATGAAAAAAAAAAAAGAAACCACCCTAGTTATTTTAACATACAGAATAGTGTGAATTGGTTACATGTGAGAGCTGTAAAGGCAAAAAGAAAAAGAAAAAAAAAGGGGGGACAGTACATCCAGGAAGCAGTTATTAACCCTAAGAGTGAAGGACCAAAAAGGAAGTTGGAGGGAGTTGGCTTTAAGAAGTTTGGAAGAGGGACGCAAAGCAAAGATGCAGCCCAGCTGGTGCTGGTGCTTCTGCAGGGGGAGAGGAGGCCTTAGAAAAAGAACACCTTTCTGATGGAGTTGTTTTGAGGATTACATGGGAAAACTACTGTAAAACAGTTTAGTACTGTACCTGGCACATGCTAAGTCATTCATAAAAGGAAACTATTATGGCTCAAGGTTATGGAGGTGCTACTGCGTGTGATGCAGAGGGCTGAGGGGCAGGCAGGATCTTGCTTATCCTCTTGGTTCTGCCATCTTGCCTGCAGGTTTGGGTTGACATGAAGATTATAGATAACTTGGGTAAATAACCCAGAATAAGAACTGCCCTGGAATACATGGAAAATCCATTTTTTCAGTTGTTCAGCAACCCCTGTGCCCCCAAACAAATCAAAACAAAATGCTGAAGTCATCTTTGACTTCTCTTTCTTTCTCTCATACCTCATAGATACCACCATCAGCATGACCTTTAGTCTCTGCCCGCAGAATATGTCCACGGTTGGACCACTTCTCACCACCTCTGCTGTTGTCTCTCTAATCTCACCCGGATCACTGCAGTTGCCTCCTGCCTGGTCCCCTGCCTCCACCCTGCCCCCTTCCAGCCTAGAATCCATCCAGCAGTCAGAGTCAGTTTGGAGAATGCAAGTCGTTCCTCCGTGTCCTCCCTTGGCTTTGCAGTTTGCTCCGAATAGAAGCTAAAGTTCTTATGCTGGCTAACAAGGGCCTCTGTGAGCTGCAAAACACGTCCAACCAGCTCTACCTGATACCATTCATAGCCCTCATTTATCACCCATTCCTTCGTACACTGAACATCTTAGAACACCTTAGAAGCTTGCATTTGCTGTTCGCTGGTCCTGCATGGCTCATACCTTTGATACTTGCAAAATTAATCCTCATCTTGCTTGAGTCTCTGCTCAAGGACTGCTGTGTTGACGAGCCCTTTCCTGACCACCCATTTTCAGATTGTGCTTTCCTTCACCGCGGCCACCATCACCAGGCTGAGCCCTCTGCTCCCCACACCTTTGCTTTAATTTGCACTTACTATGACCTAACCCATTGACTATGTGAATAATGACTTGGTGGTAGGAAACACTGGAGGAAAAAGGGCTGCCTGAGAGTGAGGGAGAAAAGTGAAAAAACAGGTAAAGTCGACATGTGAAGTTAAAATATTTAAGTACCCGCTCCAGTTTAATGAAGGGGCAATTAATCATGAATACTTTATTAGCTCTTGAATTTTGATGTCTCTTATGAAAGCCTCTAGCCGCATGTGGCTACTGAGCATCTGAGGCATGACTGGTCTGCACTGAGTTGTGTCGTGGATATAAAATGCATGTGGAACTCTGAAAACTATGAAAAAGAATATAAAATATGCTGTTCATGATTTTTAAATATTGTATACATGTTGAAATGATAATATTGAGGTATATTAAGATCTCTTACTAAAATGAATTCTAATCCGTTTTCCTTGAGTTTTCTTTTTTTGACCTCTCTTTTTCAAAAAATATTATATTTTATTTATTTGCTTCATTTTTTCCCTTAATTTTTCTTCAACGTGGCTTCTAGAAAATTTAAAATCACATAAATCTCTCACGTGAGATTTCTATGGGAAAGCATTGCTTTGGAACGTTTCATTATATTATAGCATTTGCAGTATATTTTGACTGTTCTGAGTACCCATGACAGGATGGGAGGCTGGTGGTTCAAGACTGTTGAGTTCCTTGAGGGTGGAATGACTTATTTGCTGGGTCTACCCAGGAGCCAGAGCATTTCACAGTGCGTGGCCCATTGGGAAGTGTTTATTTTACATTTGTTGAAAGAACGAATACATAAGTGAATGGATGAAAAGAGGAAAAATGTTTGAAGTATTCTGTTTAAGATAGTGGGAGAGTGCTTTCAGAAATATTTCCAGCAAAAGTGGATAGGATTTTAGAATTCTTTGTCTTCAAAGGTTACAGTAAGCTTTGGTTTTCTGAAAAATGCATGAAGAAGAGGTGCCTTATTCTCTAACAATTCAGGATGGATGATCTGTACTGTCTTTAGATTTAAAATGCCTCTTTCCCTCCAAACAACACATAAATATTTAAATAACAATTGTAGTGTAACTTAGTAGCTCGTGAATCATTTATTGAATGTACTTGGATTTGACATACTTATCATACTTGAATTAAGAAGTGGTAAGATATGAAGCGAAAAGTCCTAGGGCTTAAAACTCAGTAGGTTTGAATGAGAGTCTCTCAAATCTCCCATTTATTAGTCACAGATGCTCCCAAGTTATCAAGTTTTACTTGTACAAATGGTATCTTAGGTGCATTGTTCCCTACGGCACCTGCTATAGTTGTAGGCGTGCAGGATTTTTTTTGCTCAATGCACGCAAGCACAAAATGGTCTTGTGATCCAGTGCAAACTGAAAACAAGAGTGCAAGAGGGGTAGGAGGAGGAGGAGAAGCTATCCTTTGTTCTGTTTCTCTGCAGATTCTTGCAGCTTCAGTCTGCTTGAGTTATTCAGTGTTGTGTCCTGGGTAAGCCCCACCTTTTTACATGACAGTTAAGGCTGGAGAACAACCAGCAACAATGTATGTAAAACAGTTTCACTTAGAAATAAATCTGTAAACAGGAATGAAATATGGAGAAAGTCAACACATTTCTTTCATTGTACTTCAAAAGGGAAACAATATTTTGAGTAAAATATGCTAAAAAATATAGTGTCCACTGCGGCTTTGTTTAATATGGTAACCACTAATTGTATGTGGCCATTTAAGTTCAAATTAGATGCAACGACACGGATGGACCTAGAAGTAATCTTACAAATGAAATAAGTCAGACCAAAGGGAAAAAAGGGATACATTGGGAATTTGGGGGTTAACAGGTACACACTACTATATATAAAGTCAATAAACAACAAGGACCTACTCTAAAGGATGGGGAATTACATTCAATATCATGTAATAACCTATAATGGAAAATAATCTGAAAAAGAATATATGTATGTGTGCGTGTGTGTGAATCACTTTGCTGTACACCTGAAACATTGTAAATCAGCTATACTTCAATTTAAAAGATAATAAATTCAAATGGAATTCATTACAATGAAAAAATAAAAATTCAGTTATTAGCATATGAACCACATTTCAAGCACTCGATGGCTACATGTGGCTAAATGGCTACTATATTGAACAATGTGTGGAATATTTATATCCATTATTAAAGAAAATTCCACTGGACAGTGCTGATTAGGCAAGTGATTCTTTTCACTTATCTAAGCTCAGTTTCCTCATCTGAGAAAAGAGAAAAATAATAATTCAGTCTTTAGTCTCATAGGACAAGGGTCCCATGAGAGTCAAATTTTCATAAAAGTTCTACACAAATGCTACACAAAGGTCAATTATTACCATTATTTTAGTCAGTGGGGGAAGGGTGGAGTGAGAATTCCTTGTGGGCAGCTGGCTGGATGCTCCCTATGTTTGCTTGGTGAACCTGCTATGTTGTGGATGAATGTATACACACAACTAGACTGGACTTCACTTTTGTACCATCTTATGTCCTCTTGGTCATCATTTCTTCCTCTACCCATTGCTGTAGTGACCAGCTACCATGCAAGTCGAACCTAGCAGGATCTGGCTTCAGTTGTACCCTATAACTCTTACTTTTTGCCTTGGAGCATCTATGACACAGCCACGGTGAGGTGCCTAAAGAAATTTGTTCAGACATTCTGAGGCATATGCAACCCTGAGATTATGAGAAAGTTAGCACCTCCTGGGATAACCCTTGACCTGGGGAGGAGGGGAGAAGGTGGATAAATATTCCCCTCATCTATCTGGTAGGTAGCAATCGCGTAGTGCATTCCACAAGGCTTCTCTCAAGGGAGACGGCAGGACTGATCTCCAGTCGCCCACAGTGGGGACTATCTCAACCATGCACCTTGGCAGGCTTTTCTTCCTTCCTTGTTTCCCTCGTCACAATTCCTCTTCTGTTCTCAGGGACCACGTCTCCAAAATAAATTCCTTAGAAGTCCTTGTCCAAGCTCCACTTTTCTTGGGGGAGGGGGGCACCTAGGTTAAGACAAAGTTTTGGGATGATATCCTGTTTTTCATCCACAAATTTTCTCAAGGTCACTTGTGATTCGGAATTTGAACAAGTGCTTTAGCACTATGGCCTTGAAACCAAGGACAAAATTATTCATGTCAATTAGCCTGCCTGATTTTACTACATCTGCAAAGGGAAAGGAGGTTGTAGGGATGGGAAAAGGCAGGGATACACAATAATCTCCATGACAACCTAAATCCCTGCTGTAATATTAAAGTCAGCAAGTTTTCATTGAAGTGATTAATGGCTGCCCAGTCCTGTGCCTGGAAAAAAGATTTAATAGGAAGAGAAGATTTGTTTCTCATCATCAAGTAGCTTATAAGCAGTATCAGTACTTTGCCTTTGATTTTAGGTTGTTCTTTATCTCAAACCACATTTTGTTTCTTTCATGTTGCTTCATATTTTATAACTACTTACTTAGAAAGAAGACTGTAAACCCCTTTCTCTCAAGTTTTGCCCCAAGATGGGGTCTGGCAGAATGAAGGTGCTCCGTAAATATTTGCAGAATTAATACATGACCAATAATAGCATTTGCTGAGTTTTTCCTGTGTGTTACACCAGAGGTTGACAAACTAGAGTCAGTGAGCCAAATCCTTCATTGGACCCATTTTTAATAAATCAGACTTATTGGAACACTGCCGTGCTCATCCATTCATCTCTTCTATGGGTGTTTTCAGGCTACAATGGCAGAGTTGAGAGTTACAACAGAGAACACATAGCCCACACAGCCAGACATATTTACTATCTGGCACTTTACAGGAAAAATTGTCAATTCCTGTATTTTGAGAAGCTAAATTTTCTGTGTGTGCTATGACATGGAAAGTACTAGGAAGGTCTGTATTAACCCCCTACCAAGTGGAAGATATTGTTCTAGAATTCTACATACTAATGTGCAGAGAGAATAGTCTGTGTATGTACTCTCAGCTGTGGAGGAGAGAGAGCTGGGAGCCCTTTCAGCAGGAGCATAGGCATAGATATTCCTCTTGGGGTAGTGTCTTCACAGCCTTGGCAGTGGACAGGAGAAATCACTCTGTTTCTCCCCCAAATCCCCTGCTCAAAATATCTGAGTTTTAATTGAATATAATAATCAGAGTTACCAATCTATTGAAAGAGAGTAAACTGCATGTGTCGATTTGCTTTGTATCTGTATTCAATCCTGAGATCCCAGAATGGTGCTTGTGCATGGTCAATGTCTACGGAATTAATACAATTTTCACCATATTATAGAAAAGGAGTATTTCAGTCAGAGAAATAGTCTTGTTTTTGGAATTCCCATCATGGCTTAGTGGGTTAGGAACCTGACTAATATCCATGAGGATGCAGGTTTCATCCCTGGCCTTGCTCAGTGGGTTAAGGACCGGGTGTTGCCATGAGCTGTGGTGTAGATCACAGACACAGCTCAGATTTGGTGTTGCTGTGGTTGTGGCGTAGGCCAGCAGCTGCAGCTTCAATTCGACCCCTAGCCTGGGAACTAACATATACCACAGGCACAGCCCTAAAAAGAATTAAAAAAAAAAAAAAAGAAATAGCTTTGTTTAATACAAAATGTTGTCTCAGAGAAACATTTGTTGCATATACAAAAACTATAGTTACTGTCACACAGTCAGTGCATAGTGGAGGCGGGCGCAAATTCAGGAGCATCTTGACTCAATATTTGGATTCTCTGCTGTACAACCTGTCACTTGGTACCTGGGCTCTTGAGCCAGCTCCTTCACTCCTATGTTGCTCATCCATAAAATGGGTGGAGATTCGAAAACTAACTGAAAGATGTCTAAACTCACTTCTTAATGTTGGAAGGTACTGAAATCAATAAGCTTTTGTTTGTAGCCTTGAACTGAAAGACTAGGTTGGTCTAACTGAGGTGGGAAAAACATTTTTTTTTAATAGGGGAAAAGTGAAGGAATTATACAGTGGCCAAGCATTGTAATCAAATGAGTTCTGTTTTATAGCTTCAGGTCCCCATGCCACAACTAGGTCAAAAATCACTTGAGTAAGACTCAAAGGTCAAGTTAACTAGAAAATAAAAAATCAAATGGACTAAGTGGAAGAGGCAAAGCCCCCTTTACTTTCAAACTAATACCCTCTATTCGGAGCTGGAAAGGGCTTATCTCAGTTGCTTCATCTCTTAACAGCACTCTGCATGGGTTCTCTTTATTTCCCCAGTGCAGTAAATCTTACCCTTCTTTAACCCGTGTTGTGCTTTTTAAAAATTATGTTATTTTATCTTTTAATTCTAAGAATCTTTTTTTTTTTTCCTGTTCACTTTGACATTCAAAGGCACACTCTTTAAAATCTTCTCCAGTTAGGTCACCTTATATGCGACCTGCCATCTCCATTTTTTTTTTTTTTTTTGTTAAACCTCCATTGTGGCTTCAGAGCACATGGTTTATTTTTATTTTTATGTCCTGACTTGCCCCGGGCCACACGAGTCATTCAGAAAAAGGTGGCCACGTTGGGGGCAGGCAGGCCATTCTCTTTCCTTAATTCCCATAATTAATTGCTTTTTAATCGGTGGCAATGACTCTGGCGAATGAGCCTGCCAAATATATGCTTACTCCCCTTACAAATCGTTCAGCTTCGGCCGCTGAACCCACACACTTAGTTGCAGATGCAGTGTGAGGAGCTGGCTTGGGATTCCTGAGCCAGATCTTGATTTTGCTGGGCGGTAAAGGATGGCTCAAGAATTATGAAGGCTTTTCTAAGAGACCAGAGTTCTTGTGCTCAAAATTTTTGAATGTATTTCAACAAAATTTTCTTGAGCAGTCATTAACGCATTTGTTTTCAACTAACATTTCCTTCATCTTCTATTTTAAGTGCTAGCGCAAGAGGATAAGGCAGACAGATGATGCTTCTGCCTTATGGGCATTTTAATACAAACAAGGTATACAAGAAACAAGTAATATGCGTATGAACAAAGAAGTGAATTGTGATAAGTGAAATAGGATGGAAATAAAACCAAATGATGAAACTGAGCCTGGGGTGTGATGTTAAAGGTAGAAGGTCAAGCAAGGCATCGATGAAGGGAACGTTTGAGTAGAGATTTGAATGCTAAAAAAGAGCCAGGTGTGTGAGCAACTAGCGGGGGGTAGTTTTGGGGTGTCCAGGCAGATGGCACGTAAGTATATACATTCTGAGGTGGGAAGGACCTTAGTGGGCTTGGGGAATACAGGAGGCTGGGGTGAACATGGAGGGTAATGAAGATGAAGTAGGAGAGGTAGGCAGGGGTCAGATAATCAATCGCTTGTATAGCATAGCCACAAACTCTGTGCTGGAAACCAGGCTGGGTGGTAGATGCTGGGGCTGTAATGACCGATAAAGACATTTGTGGGCCAGATCACTTGCCCTGAAGGTCTCCCCTCATTGCATGTATGAAGCATGTGCCCCACCCCAGACTTCCACGGCAGATGCTCCCAGACTTTCAGGACTTGTCCAATCACACCTCCCATGCTTTCTCCAGTCACCATCAGAGACCAAGGCTCCAAGCGAATCCTTGATCAATGCACATGTCTCCAGGCTTCCCAAATCTGATCCATCCCCACCTCTCCCCTCTTCTTAACCCTCTGAGCTTCCCTGGAATTCAAAGTGAGTCATGAATAAATCCTCTATGTTTCAGATGTCCTCTCCAAAAAGTCCCATCACCTCCTGGATCTAAATGAAGAATTTCTGTCCCCTAGTGAAGCAAATTCCCCCACAAGCCAGCCGTTGGTGGGTGTTTCCTTTCTCACACCCCAGATAAGAGTCAGAGGACGAGTTGCCTCCCCTTGCCCATCAGTATCTTTTTCCTACTTAAAAAATTCCAGGAGTTCCCCTTGTGTTGCAGCGGAAATGAATCCGACTAGGAACCACAAGGTTGTGGGTTCAATCCCTGGCCTCACTCAGTGGTTAAGGATCTAGGGTTGTTGTGAGCTGTGGTGTAGGTCACAGATGTGGCTTGGATCCTGCATTGCTGTGCCTGTGGCATAGGCTGGCAGCTGTCACTCCGATTGGACCTCTAGCCCGGGAACTTCCATATGCCACAGGTATGGCCCTAAAAAAAAAATTTCAGCTGCTTTGAAGTGCCTCATTAGACTTTTGTCTCCAAAATTACTTGGCACACTTTCCAGAGTGTTGGCTTTAGTATTTTACTTGTGTTTCTTAGAACACTAGGGGAAATGTGTGGTTAAGGGCATAGACTTTGGAATCAAATTGCCTGGGTTGGATCCTGACTCGCACTTACAAGTTGTGGGATTAGAACAAGGTAATTAATGTCTCTGGGACTCAGCTTCTTCATCTTTAAAATGGGGATAGGACAGAGGTGTGGATTAAATGAGGCAGCATATGGGACAAATTTTGAGAGGTAGTTCGTGTGTTATAGGGCCATATACCTTTGTTATTATCTTGTCATTAACTGATCGATGGCTTGGGCATCCAGGTTACTTCTCTTCAAAAAGTGTCTCATGTCATTCCCGGCAGAGACAGTGTCCATGAAAGTGGGGCATCTATGAATGATGCTGACCTTTCAACCTTTGGCCTCCATAGCTCTAACCATTTCTCCTTGCACGACACATCAGCCACCTACGCATGGCCGCGCCCTAGACTTTATCATCTCCAGCAGTTGCCTCATCTCCAAAATCATGATTTCACACAACCCACTTGCATATTATTATCTCCTCTCCTCCTGGCGTATTAACTCCAGCATCTGCCCTCTGGAGACTGACATCACTGACCTCAAATCCATTCACCCTTCTGCAACTTAGTAAAACTATTTCCCCACCTCCTCACCCTCACTTCTCTCATCATCCAGCTTATATTTTATGGGCCATCCTTGAAGTTACTCTCTTGCAAAACTCCTTGTCTTCCTTTCTCTCCATTTACCAATCCTGCCTTGAAAACCCCTGGAAAAGCCCAAGTCACTTCATCGGAGCCTGCTCCTGAGAAGTTGCTGGGACAACTTATTTATTTATTTACTTATTTACTTTGCTTTTTAGGGCCACACCCACGGCATATGGATGTTCCCAGGCTGGGGGTCAAATCACAGCTACAGCTACCAGCCTACACCACAGCCACAGCCACAGCAATGACAGATCCTTAACCCACTGAGCGAGGCCAGGGATCGAACCCGCATCCTCATGGATCCTGGTCGGGTTCGTTCACCTCTGAGCCATGAAGGGAACTCCAGGGATGACTCATTTCGAACAGGTAACCACACGGTTCAGACATGTGCACAGGTATCAGATAATCTTACATTTCTCTATTAAATTCCCTTCACCATCCTCTGAGATGACCACGACACATCTTCTCTCTCTTTAAGTCACCAGCATCTCTCCATACTGGCTGATGTTTTACTTCCATGCTTTATTTAAAACATTAGACAAAATCAGACATTCCCTCCAATAACCTCCACTGATTCCACAGCCTGGCCTTCATCTGCACCTTCCCTCCTACAACAACGGAAGATCTGTCTCTCTTCTCTTTTTTTTTTTTTCATTCTTTTTTTATTACTCAAATGAATTTATCACATCTGTAGTTGTATAATGATCATAACAATCTAATTTCACAGGATTTCCATCCCACAGCCCAGGCACATCCCCCCACCCCCCAAACTGTCTCCTCCGGAGACCACGAGTTTCTCAATGTCTGTGAGTCAGCATCTGTTCTGCAAAGAAGTTCTGTCTGTCCTTTTTTCAGATTCCACATGTCAGTGAAAGCATTTGATGTTGGTGGTGTCTCATTGTATGGCTGACTTCACTTAGCATGATAGTTTCTAGGTCCATCCATGTTGCAAAAAATGCTGGTATTTCGTTCTTTTTAATGGCTGAGTAATATTCCATTGTGTATATGTACCACCTCTCTTCTCCTCTGAGACAAGCCATTCCTCTTGCTCTTTGAATTCACTCGTCAAACATTTTCAAATACCTCATCCTCCTAATTATCCCCCTCTCCCCAGCATTGTCAGTCTTTCCTCTATGGGATCAATTTTCCTGGTACACAGACATCTTTTAATATCATTTATCTTACAAGAAAAATCAAAACCGTGGCTTGAGTCTGGGTCACCCTGCCTGGTATCATCCCTTTCTTCCTCTGGAGCCATTCTTGAGCCATTCTAGACCTCTCTCCACACTGCATCCTGTCTCAATGGGTTCCTTCTGTTTGGGCCCCTGGTTGGATTTAGTGACTAGGCAGCCTCTGCAGGAGGCTGGAAAAGGAGAGGAGAGTAGGGTCAGAGTACTAACGACCCTAGAAACTGCCTTTTAAGCAGAAAGTTGAAAGTTGCCTATGCCCTGTGTGTGTCTTCACATGCAGTGCCTTTATAAAGAACCCCTCCCAGAATTACCCTAATTTGACTGTGCCATCTATTTTCTGTTGGACCCCTGCCTGATAAGATCATCCTTTAGCTACAGCTCCCTTCTCTGATGTAACAGTCTCCCGGGTTTTCTCATATTTTACTAGCCGCTCCCTCTCAGTACCCTGGCTGGATTCTCCTCTTTCTGAAATCTAACAGACCTCTACATGGCAAAATACCCCAGGGCTCCATCCTGACCTCTCTTTGCTTTTCTCTATCCCTGTTCCCTCATGACTTTATCTAGCTCGTGGCTTCAGATACCCTCTTTATGTATACATTAGTTTCAACTTCACTTCTTCAACAATGCCCCATATTCCAAATTACATACATCTATGCGACTGCTGAATGGATACCTCCACTTGGAAGTCCAATGGGCATCTCACATGTCACATGGACTAAATGGTACCAGTGATCTCATCCCTTCAGTCTCTCCAACGAATCTGCCTCTCTGTAGCCTTCCCCATCTAAGATAAGACTGCTACAACCCACCCAGCTCCCCAGGTCAGGAGTCATCCTTAATTTCTCTCATTCCTTATATCCCACATTCAATCCATGAGTAAGTCCCACCTCCAAAATATCCTAACTCCAACCATTTTTCACCTTCTCCACCACAGTACCTGGAGTCCAAGACACAGTCTTGGACCCTCCCAGGTTCCTGAAACAACTTTGTATCTGGGACCCCTGAGCTCCGTCGTATCAGTCCAGTTTTTATCTTGCAGCTAGAAAAATATTCTTAAAGCATAAGCCACACCCATGCTTTAGAGCCAGCTCATTGCTTTCAGGGTAAAAATCTAGACTTATTATTATAGACTGCTTGATCTTTCTTGACACAGACTCTGCCTACTTACCGGCCTCATTCTCTCTTCTGTCCTCACTCATTACCTAGGCTTTGGATACACTATCCCTTTGTCTGCTCCTTGAACATTCCCAATTCACTCCCACCTCTGGGCCTTTGCTCATGATGTCGTCTTCCAGAGATGGCTTTATGACCTTTGTCTGGCTTGCTTCTTCCCTGAACTAAAGCAGTGGCCCCTTTCTAGTTACCCTGTTGTATCCTCTTCCTAACATATCTCAGTGCCTAAAAATGATCTAATTTATTTAATTGTATATTTGTTTATAATCCATCTCTTTCCACAGCTGAGAAGACAGTTCCCACCCAATGACCCTAGCTTTTAAAATTATACTTGGCGCAGGATATTTGCTCAATAAATTTTTATGGAATAAATGGATGAGTGTAATAATTCAAAGAATATAGAATCAAAAATAGTGGTACATGTTATGAATGAAAGCAAAAGGTATCATGGAAGCAGTAATTAAGGGAAGCTCCTTGGGACTAGGTGGCTAACAAAGGACTTCCCGAGGAAGTGACACATAAGCTGAGCTCTGAAAGGTGAGTCAAATGAAGTACAGGGAAAGAATTGTCCAAGCAGAGGAAAGAGCACATGCAGGTGGCAGAGGCCACGAAGAACTTCATGCTTTAAAGAAATGAGAAGCAATGGGATCCTACTATACGGCACAGGGAAATGTGTAAAACTGGGTCACTTTGCTGTACAACAGAACTTGACAAAACACTGAAAATCAACTGTACCTTAATAAAATTTGAAAACATTTAAAAATTTTTTTTAAAAAATTAAAAAAATAAAAAAATGAAAAACATGGCTTAAATGGAGAGAGGATGGCATGAGATGGTTTTGAAGGTATAAAGTAGAGGCCATTTCATGCTGGGCCTCACAGAAATGTGGTTAAGTGCTGTGAAGTACAGGCACGACCAGAGAGGACATGCCCAAGTGACACAGATTGCTAAGGGCAGGGTGTGGCAGGCGAATTCTAAGATGACCCCTAGTGACCCTTGGCCTTTGCCAATCCCTGTGGAGTGTGAGCTGACCTTGTGACCATAATGATGAATAGCAAAATGAATTTTACACTTGTGTAATCAAGATCCTTATCTTCTGAATTAATCAAAAGGGAGATTATTCGGGTGGGCCTGACCCAATTACAGAAGCCCTTTAAATCTGAATCTAGAATTTAGACACAAAGTCAGAGATTCAAAGCAGGAGAGCTATTAACAGCATGGAGGGGTTGTCTTTTAAGATGGATGGTACACGTGGCAAAGAATGTGATTGTCTTCTAGTTGCTGAGAGTGAGCCTCAGATGACAGCCGGCAACAAGAAGGGGACTTCAGTACTACAGCAGCGAAGACCTGAACTCTGCCAAATCTCAAATGAGCTTGGAAGAGAACCCCAGCTCCAGACAAGGTGAGCCTGAGCGTGGCCACACTATGATTTTGCCCTCGTGAGTAAACATAGAACTCAGCTAGGCTGAACACAGACTTCTGACCTACATAAACTGTGAGCTGATAAATAGATGTCTGAAACTGCTAAATGTGGGTTCCTTTGCCAGACAGTATTTGTGTACCTAGACTTTCAGAGTAATTAGCAGTGTAAGAGACTCTCACTGGGGGGCTTTTTGGTACCTGGCAGGACTTCCCTGTGCACTGGTGGAATACTAGGAACCCTAATTTAAGCCAGTCTCTAGAGGAATGGGATTCATGAGAAGCTGTATTCACTATCCCCAATCTGATGCATCCCGGCGGGCTTTGTTAAATAGGTAACCATTACACATATCAAATGTGTATTAGTCACGTAGGAGACAGAGACCACATGCCTGGGTAGTGGGGGAGAGTTTTGTAAAGCGACTCAATGCAAAGCTTTGGAGAAACAGACGTGAAAGAGCTCTTTATCCTAAGGGTTGGCAATTGCAGTGAGCCGTCAGTCCTCCCAGGTGCAGAATGAATCTAAAGGGGAAGACAGAAAGTATCTGATGCATGAATTGAGACCTCATTTCTCCAAGATGCATGCTTTAGAAAGCTAGTTCTCGCGGTCTCCCACTTGGTCTCTGCATGACTTCTGCAGGCAACATGAAATGCAGGACATCTTATCTGTCAGCCCGTGACACAGAGAACTGCACGTGTCGGATTGAGAATGTCCCAATGTCCTTGTCCCTTGGAGGATATTCCTGGAAGACTTTGGCAGGCCCTGTTGATCTTGTTCTTGAGAGTTGAAATTTGTATTTAGGTTTTCCTCTTTAGAACGCTTTGGATAGCTTATATATGTTTTTTTGTTTTTTCCCTGCCCCCTCCTCTTGACATTGCCCCATTCCAGGTTTCTATAAGATAGCTTCTTGGAAATTCAAGAGTCTGGGAGTTGGAGAGGTGTTGCTGGAACATAATATAAGAATTTAAAATCTCATGTTAAAAGTAAATATTTAATATGAGAATTAAAATTGTCATGAACACTTTTGCTACATCCCTAAGCAAGTGAGTTAAGCTCTATTCAGAATTTACACTGAAACCACCTTTAAGTATATTCAACTTTGTTTTCTGTGCAACAAAGAATGAGTTCACCCCACATTAGCAATTGAATATTGTATTTTCCATTCATCCATTCATTCAATAACTATATTTTGAATATCTATTTTTTTGCCTCTCTGCTACAGGGGAGTGGGGTAGGAAAATGGTATATCATAAGAGAAGAGAAACACAGCTTCTATCCTCAGTTGACTAAAACCTGGTATATCCTAGGTTGTGGATTACTAATTTTCCTGAAAATACACAACTAATTCTGGAATTATCTCCTGAAATATATTAACAAGAATAATAATGAGTTAATATTTAGTGAGTATTTTCTGTATGCCAGAAACTCTATTAAGTGCCCTGTATTTCATCGTCTTTTAAAAATTCAAACAATGCATGTAGATAGTTTAAAAATTCATATAACACTATAGGCTTGTTTAAACTCATGGGCCACTAATTTTAAAATCACCTGACCAGTTCTTCTATTTATTTGCTGATTTCCTAATAACGGGTTTATATTATCATTTCTAAATTTTGATTTTATGTCTTTGTCTTTCAATTTGGAGGATAAGGAATTAGGTTTCTTATATACCACAATTCTAAACTCTTCTCCTGGTTCTGCTATACCAATATTCAGTGTTTAAATATGTATATATGATATGTTCTTCAGGGCTGAGCCACGCTGTGCCATTATGAGATTTGTTTTTTTCATTTTGGTGTGTGTTTCTGGAGATAAAAACTGCCCTACATTTTCATTTGTTCCATGTAACTGTCACAAATTCATCCACAAATTCTCTTCCAGGTGGCAAAACTCTGCTTACTATTGTCAGGTGCATTAAGTAATCTGTGAGTTAACTCTTTTTTCCCTTGGAGATGTCCTCCTGCAGCCTTCTTTCTCCCACTCCGATCTCATCGTGTTGCCTTCACTGCTGGCTGCATCACAGTGACCTTGGAGCTTGTCTTTATCATCATCCTGGAATTATCTCTCCCTCCTCTGCTAGGTTTTTTTCTCCTGTTTCCTCGATCTTTTTCCCTGGCTGACGTTCCCACTTTGATGGAGTATGGCTTCCAACAGCTTTCTGAGTCAGGCTGTCCGGTAGGCAATATTTTGGGAACTTGAATGTCTAAAAATAACTTTATCTCCTTACACACTTGACTGATAGTTTAGGGGTTATGGGATTCTAGGTTGGAAATCACATTTGCTCTGGTGTTTGAAGATGTTATTCCATTGCCTTCCAGTCCTGAATGTTGTTAAACCCCATGTCATTCTAATTCCTCATCTTTCAGGGGTGATTTTTTTATTCTTTTATTGGAGCTAACTGGACTTTTCTGTGCTAATCTTCTTAGAAGAATTATCTCACTCAATCCTCACACCAGCTGTAGGAGACAGGTACTGTTATTGCTACCTTCTGAAAGGTCAAGAAATGAGACACGAGATGTTAGACATATTGCTATGTTATCCATCAAGTAGGTGAGAGGGCTGACATTTAAACTGGGCCAGTTCTGATTTCATGATATTCTTTATCATGATGCCCTAAGACTTTCCATGAAGTTCAGGTTTAACCCTTTGCCTAAGGTGTTTCAGTTCATGACCACCCTCCCCCAGTTCCAAATCTACTGCTTGGGTAGTTCTTACAGCCCAGTCGATGCCTGACTCACCTCATGCCTCTCTCCTATCACCGTGCTGTCTGAATATTTACTGGGGCTAACTGTGGTGACCACGATGTCCCCACAAACTGACTCCATTGAGAATCTGTGTTTTCCAGCTCTTAACAACCTCCCTTTTCAGACCTCTGATATTTGAAAATGAAAGAGTCATGCTTAGAATATTTTCCTTGAGTTATGTTTGTGTTTCATACTTCTGCCACACTCTATAAGGGGGCCTTATTTACATTTCAGTGATTTGTTGTCTTTCCCTTGGCTACAGATCATACTTTTTTCTTAATTTGACATACATTCAAACTACCTGAGATGAATTTTTAAACATTTCTCTTCATTTCACTCCTGGGTCTCTATCTTGCATTTACATTTTGAATGATGAGGGTTCATTATTTAAGTACATGGAAGGAAAAAGGGTCACTGTCAGCACGTGCAAAGATCAGGGGACTGGAAGCCAGGGGCTTGTTCTCATTTTAGTCTTGGATCTACCAGCCACCTGTTATTGACCTTGGGTAATTCATCCAACCTCTCTGAATCACAGCTTCCTCATCTCAACAGTCTATCTATCCATCTATCTATCTATCCATCTATCTACCTATATCTGTATCTACTCATCTCATGTGTGGAGGAACCAGAGGAGAAATAGGCTGGTTTGGAAACAAGGGGGTGTGTTGAAAGAATTAAGGGAAGGGATGCTGATGAAAGTGGCAAGGGATGTTGAATAGGACTTGAGAGAGCTAAGTGGCCATGGTGATGCTGCAGCAGGGTAAGCCAGGGTACCCATTTGGAAGTGGTCAGATTATTGAGGAGAGGTGGTAATAGAATATACGTCTTCATAATTTTAAGTTTCATATGTCCCGTCCCACCCCTGCACATCCCTGGACTCTAAGAGCAGGGATGGCCATGAACCAGGGCTAAAAACAGTCAATGTATCTCACATGTCCTACATTAAAGTGTTTTGTACACTGTAAACTACCATAAGGTATTACTGTATTTTGGAAACTCCGCTTTTGAAACATTTCACAAATACATGGAATTATTTACAATTAGCTCTTTAAACACACTTTGATTTTTCAGTTCTCTTCCATTCTTCTCTGATAAATATAGCCTAGGGTCCAGGAACTCAAAATGATCCCATAGGTGCAGTCAGCTATGTATTGATATGGTGGCTAGGGAGCAGGTAGAGGATTGGCTTTGGTAAAAGGATAAACTTATTGAAATTGAAACTAAGAATCACTTTTTACATCTGGTAAATATAAATCCTCCCCTCCCTTTTTTATATTCATTTGGGCCTTTCTCAAACGAAACAAAACAAAACAAAAACGAAGAGTTCTTGTTCTCACAACTTTGGCTTCGATAGGAGGAGGTTTGAAATAAATGTGGTGGAAACAGTTACATCATAAACTATTTCAAGACCCATCCTAAAATGGGAAATCTGGGAGAGAGCTCCATCTTGCTGGATTCCTACACTGGAAAGCTGAGGACAAAGGAGGATTAAATGTCCTAAGCATTATCTTGGGATTTGGGTTTCATGCCTGGGAGGCCTGAGTCTGCAGATCTGCCTAAGCACAGGAAGACAGCACCAGCTCTGAGCCTGACCTGTACATCTCTAGCTAGAGCAGGGTCACGTAAAAGGACATTGGTCGTGGGTGATGTCGAGCTCTTGTATTGACGGAAGAGACAACGAGGGCATGGTGTAAGAAGGAAAAATAATCATTCCTGTAACTCTCCCAATTTTCCCCCTTTTTCCTTCCCTTCCTTTCCTTCTCCCAAGGCTAGGATTTAAATTTAAATTTGGGTTCCTCTGCAGAGTCCTGTATGTGTCTGCTTATTTAATATAAGACTAACCTACGGTGCGTCTGCAGATCCACGATCAGTGCTTGGGCTGAGGTGGTAGGATTGGGAGGCTAGAGGGCAGGTCAGAAGTCATCCGATTCAGTCCCCTCGCTTTGAAATGAGAAACCTGCAGGCCAGAGAGGGGCAATCACGTGCCCAAGGTCACCCAAATGGTGAGCAGCAGCATCAAGGCTGGGTTGCAATTCCCGGCCTCCATCTGTTGTAAATCCTCTTGGACAGGCTTTGTGGCAAGCTACCAGGGAAGCTTATTGGAAAGCAGTTAAGAACGTGAGACCGTCTGCAGATGTGATTTTAAAGGTTATTTATTTGTTTTACTGCAGATCACGACTTCCCCTCCATCCGCCTTCTTGTTCCAGGGCCAGATTCTGTCCTTTGATGTTCTTTGTGGCATTCTCGTTGCCTTTGGCCTGAATCAGAAGTAGGGCTTGACCCAAAGCTACTGGTGCCTTTATTTGCTCTCAGGGGACCTCCCCTCCCCCACCCGGAGGCTCTGAAAAATCCTTTTTCTTAGAATTACTTTCTACACAAAAGTGTGCCCTGCTGTGTCTGTGTCACAGAATCTTCGAGCTGGAGGAGACCTCTAAGGTCCTCAGTCCAACCCCCGGCCCAGTTCAGGCATGTCTTCCAAAAATTTCCTGGCATATGGTCACACAGTCTTATGATTGGGAGGTTCCTGTGGACCAAAGAATATCTTGGTTTCTTTTTGTAGGTAAAGAAGTTGAGAGTGAGAGAGTAAAATGATTCATTTTCAAGCAGGTGGAGGAGCAAAAATTGTAGTTCTGACTTCTGAGTCTGTGGCTCTGTCTACTGGATCATGCTCCCCTTGTTTGAGTGCTTCCAATAATTGTTGAATGAGTCATCAATTTATTCATTTGTAAATCACCATTTAGCTCACTACGCCCTTATTTTATCCAGTACTAATAGTTATAGGCAAACTGACAGTGCAGCAAGAAGAAAAACCCACACACTGAAGCCTTTATTCCCTAAGACAATCGTTCTTTTGGAGGTTGTCTTAGTTTTCTAATGCTGCTGAAAACAACACAAATTTATTTACTTATATTAAACTATGGTTGATTTGCAATGCTCTGCTAATTTCTGCTGTATGGCAAAGTGACTTCGTTATACACATATATACATTCTTTTTAAAGTATTCCTTGCCATTATGGTTTATCACAGGAGATTGTATACAGTTCCCTGTGCTATATACTACATTGTCTATCCATTCTCAGTGTAACAGTTCACATCTACTAACCCCAAACTCCCAGTCCATTCCTCTCCCTCTCTCTTGCTCCTCAGCAACAAGTCTATTCTCTATGCCTGCAACACAAATTTATTATCTAAGTTCTGGAGATCAGAAGTCTGAAATGAGTCTTACTATGATAAGAATCAAGGTGTTGACAATGCTGTGTTTTTTTCTGGATGGTCTAGGGGAAAGCCTGTCTCCTTGCATTTTCTAGCTTCTAGAAACTGCCTCCTCTCATTGGCTCTTGGCATGGTCCCTTTCTCCATCTTCAAATGCATCACTGCAACTCTGCTTCCATCACCTCTGACTCTTTCTTGCTCTCTTTTGCCTCCCTCTTTCCTTAATAAGGCTCTTGTGATTACTCTCAGCCCACTTGGATAATCCAGGCTAACCTCCCCATCTCAAGATCCATAATTTAATTGTATCTGAAAACTCCCTTTTGCGGCATAAGATAACATACTCACAGGTGCTTGGGATTAGAATACAGCCATTTGTGGGGGACCATTATTCTGCCTACCACAAGGTAGAGACAAAGCGGTCCAGAGATGTCACTGACAATGTGAAAGAGTGAAGTCTTTGCAGAGAACTGATGCTTGAGCCAAGTAGTGAGGTATGTGAGAAGTTCACCTGCCAGGACAGGGTAGGACAAGTAGAAACAAAACCATGTTTAAAACTACCCACTTTGACAAAGGAGGCAAGAACATAAAATGGGAAAAAGACAGTCTATTCAGCATGAATTGCTGGGAAACCTGGACGGCTGCATGTAAATCAATGAAACTAGAACACACCCTCAAATCATGCACAAAAATAAACTCAAAATTGCTGAAAGACCTTAATATAAAACAAGACACCATCAAACTCCTGGAAGAGAACATAGGCAAAACACTCTCTGACATCTTCCTTACAAATGTTTTCTCAGGTCAGTCTCCCAAAGCAACAGAAATAAAAGCAAAAATAAACCAATGGACCTAATCAAACTGACAAGCTCTTGCACAGCAAAGGAAACCAAAAAGAAAACAAAAAGACAACTTACAGAATGGGAGAAAATAGTTTCAAATGATGCAATGGACAAGGCCTTAATCTCTAAAATATACAAACAACTTATACAACTCAACAGCAAAAAAACCAACAACCCAATCGAAAAATGGGCAAAAGACCTGCATAGACATTTTTCCAAGGAAGATGTGCAGATGGCCAACAAACACATGAAAAAATGCTCAACACCCCTGATTATTAGAGAAATGCAAATCAAAACTACCATGAGATACCACCTCACACCAGTCAGAATGGCCATCACTCATAAGTCCACAAATAACAAGTGCTGGAGGGGGTGGGGAGAAAAGGGAACACTCCTGCACGGTTGGTGGGAATGTAAACTGGTACAACCACTATGGAAAACAGTATGGAGGTACCTTAGAAATCTATACAAAGAACTACCATATGACCCAGCAATCCCACTCTTGGGCGTATATCCTGACAAACTTTCCTTAATAAAGGCACATGCACCTGCATGTTCATTGCAGTTCTATGTGATAGCCAAGACGTGGAGATAACCCAAATGTCCATTGACAGACTACTGGATTAGGAAGATGTGGTATATATGCACAATGGAATACTACTCAGCCATAAAAAGAATGAAATAATGCCATTTGCAGCAATATGGATGGAACTAGAGACTCTCATACTGAGTGAAGGAAGTCAGAAAGAGAAAGACAAATACCATATGATATCACTCATATCTAGTATCTAATATACAGCACAAAAGAGTCTTTCCACAGAAAAGAAAATCATGGACTTGGAGAATAGACTTGTGGTTGCAAGGGGTGGGGGAAGGGAATAAGATGAATGGGGAGCTTGGGATTAACGGATGCAAACTATTGCTTTTGGAATGGATTAACAATGAGATCCCTCTGTGTAGCGCTGAGAACTATGCCTAGATACTTACAACAGAGCATGACAATGGGAGAAAAAAGAATGTATACATGTATGTGTAACTGCGTCCCCATGCTGTACAGTGGAAAAAAATTGTTTTGGGGCAATAACAATAAAAAATAAACAAATAAATGCAAAAAAATCAAAACTACCCACATATGACAGTGAGCAGTTTGCACTTCTAGGGACTTCTGAATCATTCAGTATGCCTATTAAAGATTATTATCTATTAAAATCTCAGGAACCTGCACACATAAGCCAATTAAGATAAGAGATGCAATGTGAGATCCCAACTACCTCAAGGTGCATATTTTCATAAAGGTTAAATAATAAGGGATATGAGGAGGAAGGTTTGCATTTTAAGTCTGTTGTTGAGGAACGTGGATAATTAGAAAGGGTCAGGTGGTGGGGACAGACCAAATAGATTGACTGGAGAGAGGAGAAGGCTAGAGGATAATTAACAGCTATTTTTTAAAAGGGGGAGAGCTACAACAAATATGATCTTTTGAGAGTTTCAAGTACGTGATTTCACAAATGAAACACTTCCACTGTTTCCAACCAAACTCTCCAAACTGCTTGGTTTGAATCCAGCCAACAATGATTCTCAAACATCATCATTATAGAATGACCTTATTTGAAAAATCACTTTGGGTGGTCTTTGGCTATATTTAATCATGTTTTTTTCTCACAGGTAAGAGACTAAATAAGTTGGAAAGAATTTTTTTCAATTTAAAAGCCTTCTCTCATAAATTTTTTTAAGCCTCTTTCAACTTTCCTGCTAGCAAGTACATCACCAAGTGAATGGATGGTAATAAATGGAGAAATGCAGATACGGTGCTAGGTTTTGGGATGTGAAAACCACAATAGGTATGAAAGAGTCTTATATCTGATTTACGATGAATAGATGTGCCCACAACTCTTTGGGTCCCTCAAAGGACATCAGGAGCCCCTTGTGCTCTGTTATTACACTTTGGATGACCACTACATTTTTATCAGTGAGTAGTTATCGGTAGTAATTATGCCCCAGGTTGTCATCTAAGAACATAGAAAATATTGTGAAAGTACAGTTTTAGTTCTGGGATCTAGAGACAGCTTAGGTTATGTGAATTTCTTCAAGTTTACTACCAAGATATTTACCTTATCCTTTTAGTTCTCTGTCCCAGTTTTGCACAAAAAGAACCAGGAAGAATGCATAGCACATGTAGGAGATCAATCAATGATTGTAGTATAAAAAATGAAGAAAACGAAGTAAAGAGCTTGCACTAAGTTATGTATAATCACAGAGCTACTAATTGAAAGAGCTGAACTTGAAATGATGTCTATCTGGCTCCAAGTCCTGGCTGTTTGCACCTTCAAAAGCTGCCGACGCCTGGCAAAAAATAATGGCAGCTATTTATTAAACGTTTATTGTGTGTCCAATACTGTTCTAAGTATTTCACATGTATTAACTTATTTCTGCCCACTGTGTGTGTGTGTTGGTGGGGGACTTTGTGGTGGATACTCTTAGCAGCATGCCCATTTTCCAGATCGAATTAACAAAGGTTTTATGAATTTTCCTAAAATTATACAATTTAATAAATCATTGAGGAGAATTTGGACACAGGCAGACTTACTCCAGAGCCTACCCTGTTATCCGGAGTGAATGGCTTATAATACAAGGAATATAAACATTTTAAGAGTGAGGTTGAGTTCCCGTCATGGCTCAGTGGAAAGAAATCTGACTAGCATCCATGAGGACAAAGATTCGATCCCTGGCCTCACTCAGTGGTTTATGGATCTGGCATTGCCATGAGCTGTGGTGTAGGTCACAGATGCAGCTCGGATCTGACACTGCTGTGGCTGTGGTGTAGGCCTGTGGCTAGAGCTCCAATTAGACGCCTAGCCTGGGAACCTTCATATGCCACTGGTATGGCCCTAAAAAGACAAAAAAAAAAAAAAAAAAAAAGAGTGAGGGATGATGAGTGGAGAGCAATGGTTGTTGACAATCTGAGTTGGAAAGTATTTTAGTGGTCACAGCCCATCCTACCCCTTATTTGGTAGTTTAAAACCATGTCCAGTGTAGCACAGAGATCTATGACACCACAGGCTTCCTCTAGAGCCCGAGGTGACTGTGTTCTTGCCTGTCTGGTTCTCCTTCTGTCTGCTCTACATTTTATGCTTCTCACCATGGTTTAATCTGAATAATGGTTCTCTAGCTTTAGAAGCTCAAAAGCCTTTCTCCTGTTTATAACATCAAACCATCCTTCAATACTTCCACTGGTACAGAATTTATTACAGAGTATGGCTGCTTATTCCAATTTCTGATATATCTATATATTGAAACAGTCTTTGCCTTGTAAGCCAAACTATATCTCTATGTAAGACCAATAATTCCAAAGCAAATAGCAACCTTTTCATGGCCTAAATGTGGTCTATCTTGAATTTTCCGTGTACACTTGAAAGGAATGTGTATTCTGCTTTTGTTGAGTGGAATGTTCTATAAATGGCATTTGGATAAAGCTGGCTGATAGTGTTGTTTAACTCTTCTTTATCTTTTTTTTTTTTTTTTTGGTCTTTTTTTAGAGCCACACCCATAGCATATGGAGGTTCCCAGACTAAGGGTCAAAATGGAGCTGTAGCTGCCAGCCACAGGCACAGCCACAGCCACAGCCATGCCAGATCTGAGCCACATCTGCGACCCACACCACAGCTCATGGCAGTGCTGGGTCCTTAACCCACTGACCGAGGCCAGGGATCGAACTCGCATCTTCATGGATACTAGACAGGTTTGTTAACTGCTTCTAGCATAGTTTAAATACTTTAAAGAACACTACGCTCTCAGTTCCTCCCACCCATCCTTTATGCTACTGTTATCACGATTTTACTTTTATAATCTTATTTATATACACAATGCATCATCATTTTTGTTATATACTGTAAAATTATCTTTCTGAACAATTAAAAATAAGAAAAAGTATTTTATATTTATCTTCCTTTATACCAATTCCAGCCATTTTCCTTTCTTTATGTAGACCCAAATTTCTATCTGATATATTTCTTCTGCCTGGAAAATTAATTTCCTTCAGCATTTCTTATAGTACAGACCTGCTGGCAATGAATAATTTCAGTTTTTATTCTAGTGAAAAGGTCTTTATTACATTTTAATTTTTGAAAATACTTTCACTGGGGATATACTCTTGGTGGGCAATTTTTTTCAGCAAAGATATTACTCCATTATCTTCTGATTTGCATATCTTCTAACAAAATGCATTTGCTCTTACTTATATAATGTATTTTTGCCCCCTTTGGCTGCCTTCAAGATTTTCTGTCTTTGATCTTCACAGTTGGAATATCATATGAATAGATGTGTGTATGTGTGTGTGTATTTTCTATGTATCCTGTTTCGTGTTCACTGAGTTTCCTGGATTTGTAGTTTTGAATCTTTCACTAATTTTGGAAACTTTTCACCCACTATCACTTCAAATATTCCTTCTGCTCTATTCTCTCTTTTTAATCTGGAATCTATATGTTGGGCTCTTAAACTGGTGCTACAGCTCTTGGATGACCTACTAATTTTCCTATTTTTTTCTCCTTGTGTTTCATATGGTGTAATTTCTCTTCATCTCCCTTCAAGTTTTCTAATCTTCAGCTGCATCAAGTCTACTGATGATATCATCAAAGGCATCCTTCATCTCCACTGTAATATTTTCATTTCTAGAATTTCCATTTGATTCTTTCTTAAAATTTCCACCCCCCTGCTAAAATTATTCATCTGATCATGCATCTTATGTATCTTTTCCACTAGAATCTTTAACATCTTAATCACTTGTTTTTAAATTCTCCAATTGACATTTTCAACATTAGTTTCATTTCAGAGTCTGGCTCCATTGATTGTTTGATTTTTGACCAAAAGCTGTTTTAGCTCATTTCTTTGTATGCTTCATAGTGTTTGCTATAACAGGAGAGACAGGTATACAATCTTCATGCCTGGAAATGAGTATGCCTTTTCTTGTGCCAGGCCTTTTGGAGAGCAGGGGTGTTGTTTTGAGTCAATCAAGCTGGGAACTGAGCTGGTTTTAGCACTTACTGTTGCTGTACTTATTCCCCCTGCATCACAGGCTCAAGTTCTAGTGTTGCCTTGTGTTTAGGACAGAGGCTGGCTTGTAAGATGGCTTTCCTTAAGATCTCCTCCACTTTCAACTTCAAGTCTTCTCTTTTCTCTGCTTCAGGAGATGCTCTCTTCCCATGCTCTTGTCCTCTCTGCAGTAAACTGCCGCCAGTTGGTGCAGAGGCTGAAGGTGTTCTCTGTTGTTCTGACGGAGACTCGGGTAGGTACTGTGTCCTTGATTCTTAGTACACAAGACTCTTCCCCGACCCCACCCTTCCTTAAACTCTATGAGGCTTCTTGGTTGGGGCCTTGGCTGTCTTCCTGCTCATCTCCCAGGGATACAGGGTCTTTCTCCATTTCCTTTTCCCAGCTGCAGTGAGTCTTCACCACCATCCAAGGCCAACTGCTCTTTGTCGCTCTTTCCTGCAAGCGGTAGGGTAGATGGATCCAGGAGGACCTTGTGCCTTTCCCACGGTGACTGGTGACTGCTGGCTGAGCTCCCTGAGGCCTGTGCCATGAAGCAGACTTTCCTGGGATTCTCACCATGCCTCCCTAGTGAACACCTGATGAGGTCTATTGAGGAAAGCCAGTGAGAGGGTAGGAATTACCATGGTCCCAGGGGTTCTGTAATCGCACGCTAGCCCATACTTGGCCTTTAGCAATTTGTTAAAGCTTTAGCTGAATTCTTATTAATAGCTGTTACAGCTCCTAGTGGCAGTGCTCACATCCTGGCTCTTCTTGAAGGCATCTGCCTTTTGATTTGGGGTTAGTTGGTTGTTCTCTGACCTCAATACTCTGGTTTAAGAGACACTGTGAATTTGCAAACTGTCCGAGTTGTATTTGTTGTACTTGTGACACGGTCGTCCTTTCTCACGGTTTACATCCTAAACAGTAGAAGCCAAAAGTCTTTCAGAGCATTCTTCTGGAAGCAGTCACAGACACTCAAAGGGACTTCTACTTTGGGCTTTCTCTCTGTCATCCATGGAGTTGAATTCAGCAAGCACTTACCCTCAATCAGCTCATGGTCTACTAGGAGTGATGAATGCAAACAGGTAATCTTTCAATAGCAAGAAAGTGCTCAGGTCAAGGTGATCTGTGCTAGCAAAAAAGGGGGGTGAATGTGGCCCAATCCAGGTAAGAGACAAAGGAGCCTTCCTAGAGGAGGTGACACCTACATTAGTTCTTCAAATAAAAACACTTTCCTAGTGTAGAAAGCTGGGTGGGGCCTTCTAAGCAGAATGGTATGAGTTACAGAATTAGCATAATTTGGACCTGAACAAAATGAAAAGGAGAGGATGATATTATGGCTTTCTCACAGACTCTGCTGCTAAGAATTTGGTGTAAGGACATTCGGCCTTCCTTTTTCCTGGTAAATACTTGTGTAAAATGAAATATCATAGTGTCTGAAAGATTCAGTAACTGCCTAATAATATAATGATGTTGAATAATTTTTCCTATTATTGAACATTTGCCTTATTCTAATTTATTTTGCTCTTGTAAATGAGATTGTTATAAATATCTTTTACAGGAGTTCCCGTTGTGGCTCAGTGGTTAACGAATCTGACTAGGAACATGAGGTTGCAAGTTCAATCCCTGGCCTTGCTCAGTGGGTTAAGGATCCGACGTTGCTGTGAGCTGTGGTGTAGGTTGCAGACGTGGCTCGGATACTGTGTTGCTGTGGCTCTGGCGTAGGCTGGTGGCTACAGCGCCGATTCAACCCCTAGCCTGGGAACCTCCATATGCCGCGGGAGCGGCCCAAAGAAATAGCAAAAAGACCAAAATAAATAAATAAATAAATAAATAAATATCTTTGACATGCAGAGATTTTTTTGTTTTCATTCCTTTTGAATTATTTTATTGGCGATACATTTAAATGAGGGAAATTTCTGAATTAAAGATTACTGACATTTTCCAAGGCTGTGGTACACGTTACTAAATTGCTATCAAAGTGGCAATACCAATAGTCACTTTCCTATTAGTTTATGAAAGTGCCCATCTCATCACATCTTCACAGGCATTATGTATTTGAATTAAACAAAAAAAAACCTGGCAAGTTCAAGAGGTATAAAAATGGCATGGCATTAATTTTTTGAAGTTTGCGTTAATATGAGCAGATTGGACAACTTAAAGTGTTTCTATTAGCCATTTTGCTTCCTCTTTTGTTAATTCTCCCTTCATGCACTTTGCCCATTTATATATTGGGGTGTCTGATTTTTGGCTTATCCTTTTAAGAGTTTTATTTTATTTATTTTTTGTCTTTTTGCCTTTTCTAGGGCCGCTCCTATGACATATGGAGGTTCCCAGGCTAGGGGTCTAATCAGAGCTGTAGCCCCTGGCCTACACCATAGCCACAGCAATGCCAGATCCAAGCTGCATCTGTGACCGACACCACAGCTCACAGCAACGTCGGATCCTTAACCCACTGAGCAAGGCCAGGGATCGAACTCGCAACCTCATGTTCCTAGTCAGATTCGTTAACCACTGAGCCACAACGGGAACTCCCCTTTTAAGAGTTTTAAGTGATGGTATCATATTTGTTGTCTTATTATTGTGAAACCTACCTTTTACAGTCTATAGCAGGGGTACCAAATCTGACTGCTCAAAACTGCCTTTGGACATACATATGTATATATTTTCTCCGGCCCCCTATTACACACACACACACATGCACACACACACACACACAAATAAAACACTTTTGTAGTGTAGAAAGCTGGGTAGGACCTTTTAAGCAGATGGTATGAGTTACAGAATTAGCATAATTTGTACCTGAACAAAATGAAAAGGAGAGGATGATATTTTGAAGTTTTCACGTGTGTGTGTGTGTGTGTGTGTGTGTGTGTGTGTGTGTATAAAACTCTACACTTTGATATAGTTACTCCAGGGCTAGGATCAGGAATGTGCCTAAAAAATCCACAAGACTCTGATCTATCAGCCCAGTTTGGGAAGTCCTGTCTTGTTTTTCAAGCTCCATTTGCCCCCCTTGGTTATCATACTAAGCCTCTTAGTTTTTGCTTTTCACCTGGGAGTAAGGTGGTTGAAGGCTTCCTTCCAGAGGATGAGCATAGCGAATACCAAAGAATGCAGAACACTGCCTTTTCAGTTGGGTTTAAATCCCAACTTTAGCACTGGGTCACCCTTGGCTGATCTTCGTTTTCCTCATTTTTAAATGGGGACAATGATATTACTACTAAATCAAAGCTACCATTAAAAAGACTTTTCTTATGGCCCTGAGATAAGATGATTGGATATGAAAAGAAGAAAAGAAAATGTGGCTCTAAGAGATATTAGGGTGGCAGAATCAGGAGGTTATACTTTAGTTACTTCTATCCAGCGCTAACTGCACCAAGTGCTATGAAAAGCATTTGCCTCATGTTATCTCATTTGATCTTTGCACTGACTTTGAGATGAGGGCAGTGCCCATTTTATGAATGAAGAAACTGTAGTTGAGAAACTAGAAGTGACTTGCCTCATCTGACATAACTGGGAGAATGGTGTTCTCATTCACTAAGATGATACTCTAGAGAGAGCAGGTCTGGGGATGAAGATCCAGAGCTCAGTTTTGTACGTGGTGAGTTTGAGCTATCTGCTAAACCTCCAGTGGAGATGGCAAAGAAGGCTCTATGACTGTGACTGTGGAGTTCGAAGGAGAGGTCTTAACTAGGAGTATCAATTTGGAAGTCATTACCACGTAGGTCAATGCGATGGGAAAGAATGAACCCCAACCTCAAGGTGAGTACAGATGAGAACGAGAAGGGGTCCAAGGTTGAGCTCTGGGTCAGCTGATAAATGGTCAGGAAGATTAGGAGAAACTGGCAAAGAAGATTGGAAAGAATCAGCAAGTGAGGAAGAAGGAAAAACAAGAGAGGGTAGCATCTGAGAAGGCAAGTGAGAAGGAAAACAGGCTTGGTAAGTATTTGCCAAATAAGTGAATAATGTGTCTGGGCAGAATTCAAATCTAGACCTTTTTGACCCAAGAGCTTATACATTCTTATCCACTAGGGTCAGCAAACTTTTAAAGGGCCAGCTGGTAAATATTTTTGTGGGCCAACAGGCAAAATAAAAAAAAATGTAAAAACATCTTAGAGCAAGAGCCATAAAACAAAACAAAAACAGGTTGATGGCCCATGGCTGGAGTTTGCAGCCTCTGCACTATACTGTGTTATCCCCTCTAACACTGGGACTATTTATGACCAAGATGATAATACTCGGGCATCATCTTAATCAGGTATCCAAGTCTCATATAAAGCTCTGCAATAGCCCAAATAGACTCTCTTCAGCAGTACCATAGTTTAACTTTTTTTTTTTCTCTGTATAAAGGTGGCCTGTATCTAATCCAGCAATTTTATTTCTCCCAAGACACTATTTCTTGTTCCATTTTGCTTAGCTATATAGCTGGTAAAGAAATGGAGCACGAAAGTGAGCACAGAATTTGCATGAGCGTATCTGTCATAGACTGTAGCCTCTAAAGTGGGTTTTTAGCCTGACAGCGTAATAGGAAAAAGGGTACTTCCCTTCCTCTTGTTTGCTCTCTGAATGTCAAAAGAGACTGCGGAGACCTCAGTGAGGCACAGATATTTTCCCTGGGGTCACACCAAGGGTGTCATTACGATGTATGACTCCAGTATCTGAACTCTGCCCAGAGAAGCGCTGTTCTCAGGAAGATAAAGTTCAAACTTGGTAACACTGCTTTCTATTTTTCTTAACTTTCTTTCTCCCCTATATTAGTTCAAAGACCTAAAATCATTATTGCATTTCCTTTCCTCTTTTGCAGGGCTTCTATCTATTCTCTTTACATATCCCCAATATCCTAGAACCACGGAGATTCATGGATGGTGCTTCCTAGATTCCCCAGCTACTCGTGTTTCCTCAACACTACTCTCCCCTAACTGGTGGTGCAAGGACACATCAGCTCATTGGGAAAAAGCGGCAACACACATTTCTCCTTCACCACTCAGGACAGGTGTATTTGTAGATATTTCCAATCAATCATGATGTGACTGCTACCAGAAATTCTCCCAGAGGTCAACTGGCCTTCTTGGAATTAATACTCTTTAAAAAGCCAGTTTAATTATCATGATCAAGCACCTTTGTTGAGTGGCCTCTGAATTCAGAGGGTGATCAAGGGCCTTCAACTCCTGGGCTCAAGTGACAGGCCAGCCCCTGTCCACTTAGATCCTGGGTCTCTCTACAGCTTTTACATTTAGTCTTACCTTGGCATTGGGAATGAGTTGTTCTTTCTCTCTCCTCCCTCTCCTGTTGTTGGCTGGCAGATGGGGCAAGGTCTGGAAGTGATAAATACTGAAATTTTTTCCAACAATCAGTCACTATTTTCTTTAAGAAAACCATTTTTCTTTCTTTCTTTTTGCTTCCAGAAGGTTTCTTGTGTACAGATTCCTGAATGCCAATTCAACTGAGATTTGTTCTTTGTCCTGCAACTTTGGTGACTTAAGTAAACTATGAGAAAAATTGTAATTTTTCTTCCTCAGGACCCAGAACAGTGCTTAGAACAAGGTAAATAATCAGAGAATGTGTGTCTTAAGTTACACTGAAGAGGTGGCTTATTGATTTGACTTGTTTATAGGTTTGAGAGGGAAAAGAAAGAGGAGGGAAGGCTAATTTAAAGCCAATAATAATAATAATAATAATAATGATAATGACAATGATAATGACGATGATGACAACGATGATGAACTCCCTTCAGGCGGGGGACACATGTTTTCTGACCCTATACATGACATCTATGAGCTTGGCTTGGCGCGGTGGTGATGGGAGTGAAGTAGGAAGAGACACCTCGAGAAGCACAGTGGGGAAAGAATGGAGCAAGACCACAGAAGGATCGAAGTGAACCAGGCTATTGACCTGAAGACTGGCAATCAAACTGAGAGTCAAAAGACGGATGTTCTAGGTCTGCTTCCTTCTCTTCTGTGATGCTGCTGGGTCAGCCACTTAATCCTCGTGGCCTCAGCTCCCCCATATGCAAAGTAGATATAACGATACTCTGCAGGGTTACTGCAAGAATTATTATTGCTATTGTTATTTTAGTTTTGCTGTGTGTGTGTGTGTGTGTGTGTGTGTGTGTGTGTGTGTGTGCTTTTTAGGGCTGCACTCGTGGCATATGGAAATTCTCAGGCAAGGGGTCAAATTGGAGCTGCAGCTGCCAGCCTACACCACAGCCACAGCAAAGCAGAAACCAGCCACATCTGTGGCCTACACCACAGCTCATGGCAATGCTGGATCCTTAACCCACTGAGAGAGGCCAGGGATCCAACCCACATCCTCGAGGGTACTAATCAGGTTTGCTATCTCTGAGCCACGAAGGGAACTCCACTATTGTTCTTCTGAATAATTAACTCCCCTTAGTGCACAACTCAAGGACTAACACCAAAGGAAACTGCTTGCAAAAAGGCAAACTGAGAGGTAAGCTCATTTTGATAGGAGAGGAGAAGGGCCATTCTTAGAATTCTGAATCCACCAAGTGTGTGCAAGGCTTGTCCCAGGAGGCCCTGAGGGCTGGTAACATGTACAAAAGAACACTGTCTTCTCAGAGTCTGCTTGTAATCTTGCCTAGGCTCACCTGTCACTTTAAAGGGTTAACAGGAAACTAGATATCATCTTGTCAGCCTTCCTGATCTCTTCCAGCTGGAAGTAATCCTGCTGGGCTGTGAACCCCCAGCCCTCCATCTGTCCTTTTCTTGCAGCACCTTCTCATTGCACAGCCTGGATGTTAATGCACATGGCTTATCTCCTCCCTAGAAGGTAAGCCCCTTGGAAGCAGGACCCAGGGCTTTGTTCTGGATGATAAATCTGCAGAGTCCAGCCCACACATCGACTGTCACATTTCTACACGTAATAGTAGGAATTCATTCAATGCTGGCTGAGTAGATGGGTGGATGCATAGACCAATAGAGGGAGAGATGTACCATCAGTCTTGTTCAGTCCTGAATCCTGAGGCCTCACAAACAGCCTTGGCAGGTGACAGACAATCAACTCACATCCGCTCATGGAACGGACAGAAAGATGCCCAGTCAGTCTTATTCTCACTGATTCTCTAGGGCCCAGGACAGGGCCTGCCACTTAGCAGACACTTAAGAAATAGATACTGACTGGCTTATTGTGTTTCCGAACTGCCAGAAACCAACTCGCATAGAAAGAAATGATCACAAGGTGGTTTTACTTAAGGCATTTTTCTCCAAAAGAGAATGACCCTAGGATCAGTATGCGTCACTGGCTTTTACCTGAGCTTCTAGTCTGTGGTCTAGAGCGGGGGTTGAGAGCCCACAGGCCAAGTCCAGTCCACTGCCACCTGCCTTTGTAAATAAGGATTTATTGGAACACAGTCATGCCTATGTATTTGCATACTGTCTACAACTGTTTTCATACAATGAGAGTTGTGAATGGAGACCGCATGCCCTGCAAGGCAGAAAATGTTTACTCTCTTGCTCCTATAGAAAAAGTTTGCCCACCTCTGTTATAGAAAGCTGGTATCACAACCCAGACAGCTGTCCTTTCATGAGCTGCTGTTTGCCCCAATCTCATCATGAGTGGCCAGTATTTTCGAGCCTTTACTGTGAAAGGAAGGGCCCTAGTGTGTCGCTTTCTTGGGAGCAGTGGTGGTTTCCACGTGCTGCTCCCCTTTTTCTTCCCATGGGCATCTCAGTTCTCCTCACCTCAGTCAGGTGTTCATCTCTGAAAACCATCATGTCTTTCCTATGTAGATTTTCCCAGGAGGAAAAAGAAAAAAAGAACTTTAGCCCAAACTAAGTATAATTTGCAGAGAATCCAGAGAAAGGGCATATGAGGTTATGAAATGTGACTTGGAATAAAACTGGCCTCTTACGTAACATAGACGGAGAAGACATGGTCCCTGAATTTAAGGTCATAGTTTCTGAGGAACCAGGCATGACAACCACAACTGTCATGCAGGCCAGATTGACAGCGCAGCTTCTGGAGCTTAGGATTCAGGACCCCTCGCACGTGTGGACCCCTTCCGGGGCACCTACTAACAGGTTCACATGACCCATATGTTCTTGTAAAACTTGCAAGAGGAAGATATCTTAAGCCAAGTAAGTTGTGTCCCATTTCTGTTCTTTTCTCCTTAAAGAGGAGCCTCTAAAATTGCATAAAGCTTCATGTCCCATATCTCCTGGATCTTCCCCCAATTCTATCACAATGGGACATTGCTCTAAGGGGGTATACCCAAAGTCTGAGACAAAAAGCCCCCAAGGGTAACTGGAGGAATTTGAGAAAGGTGACATGTGGCCTAAGGTTGAGCAGGATTTCTCGAGGCAAAGAGTGACACTGATGGAGGAAAGGAGTGAGGCAGGGATGGAGCTTTCTTTGCTCCAGGCAGGAGGAACAGCATTTGGGGTGAGAGTGCCTGACATGTTTGGGGGCAGAAAGGTTCAGGACATGGTATGGGAATGGCGAAAGAAAAAATGCTTCAAGGTAAGATCGATGGAAAGGTAAGTTTAAATTTTTTTTTTTTTTAGCAGAAAATGAAAATGGGGAAGAAGTAGTGTCTACATCAGGGGTCTGTATTTTCTTTTCTGGTGATAGGGAGCTGCTGAAGAATACTGAGTGGGGGGTGGCATGATTGCACCTTATCCTTAGAAAGATCCTTTCAGCAATCCTGGGAAATCCCCAGTGACCTTGGCAACAGAAGACCCACTTAGAAGAAAGATGACATATTGCTGCCTTCACGACTACAGCAGGTGGAAGGGCCAGGCGGCGGGACTCCCAGATCTTCTCTAAGTTTTCAGCTCAGCTACCTGGGCACAAGAGGGGAAGAAAAGACAGATGCCTCTTCCCTTTGCTTTCCTTCCTCTGACCTCATCATTGGCAGTTCTTTCCAGGAAAGCTTTCCAATGCTGTAGCTTCTCTCAAATTATGAAGCCAGCTTTCCTGGGGCTCCCCTGCAGTTTAGCCACAAGGAATGAAGAGCCTCACAACCAAGAGCACTGCCACAGCATCACCCTGTGGCCAGAAGGGTGGGTGGGGCCCGTGAAGAAGCCAGACAGCCACGGCAATGCAGATACAATGTGTACTCAAAAACCTCAAAGAGAAAAAGGCTTTTTAAGTCATATTTTTGAGCCTAGAGAAGTTCAGGATGTGATTCTTCCATTAACACGAGTCCTTGTTTCCAGTTCTGTCCCCTCAAAATCATCGGGAAAGGTCACTTTGTCCTTGTCCCTCTCCCCACTGGCCCTTCAGAGCACCTGCTCCACAACTCCCTATAATGGTCCCACATCTCTGCCCTCACTAGCCCAGCTTCGTAAAACTTCGATGAGAATATTACATAAAACAGCTTACCTTTCATCTCATCCTCCGGGTCCCTATCACCTCTCTGACCTGGCCGATTCTCCTCCTTCAGGAATACATTTCATCCTGCTCCTTTACCTGGCTCAGGTGTGGCTCTTTCAGGAAAGCTTGGACTCTGGTGGCCTCCTCCGTGTTCCCATCAATGCCCCACTCAGTCCTCTTCGCTGAGGTCTCTTTGCTTCCGCTGCCTCTAGTTTCTGGGAAGGGCCTGTCTTCTTCCAAGGCCATTTCCCCTGCCTAGAACACCTGCCCTCCTGACTTTGCTTCCCTAGCCACTCTTACCCCTTAAGCCTCATCTGCAATATCATGACCTCAGAAAAGCCCTTCTTGAACCTCCAACCTATACTGTAAACCCCCAACTTATGTCCCATGTCCCCAGTCTATGTTCCTTATAGTCCTTTTCCAAGGCACTTATCTCAGTGCAATTTAGGGATGCAATTCAGTCTGAGCATTAACGTCTTCTTATCCGTCAGGCTAATGGTTTTAAAAGAGCAAGAAAGACATCTGTCCTGTTGACCACGGTATCTGACTAAAGTGGTCACGCTAGGAAATCAATATCTGTCAATGAGCAGAGTTGACTTCATTCTTTAACTTATAATAATCACGTTGGGGGTGGATCCGTTTTCTGAGACAGAAACCAACTCTTCACCAGTTCGCAGCACAGAAGATGGACGTGTGTATTAATTAGGCTTTCCTCTGGGAATAGGACGTTATCCTACTCAAGACAAAAGAGCAGCACCAAAGAAGAGGGAGTTTATCTGGGTGAAAGTTAAAGCATCGGTTTGTTTAATCAAGAGAAAGTCATTTGTCCCCACTTCTTCCCCAAACAACAAAAAGGAACCCAGGGTATTTATTGTGACCCAGCTTAGAGCCCAAATCCCAGCCCTGGAACCGTGCCATTCCCTAATAGACAAAATTAGGTTAAAAGAGCAGGGGTGGTCACATGGTTTCAGATAACGGTCCTATATCTAGGAGTTTTGTTCCAAATATAATCAGATTCCAAAGACCTATGAGAGTTTATTTATTTATGAAAATGAGGACCCAGCGTCTTCTGAAGCCAGTGTGTTAGCGCAGTGGCCCGTGTGCAGAGCAGTGTTACTCTGAAAAAATAACAACGAGGCTTCTTTGACCCGGGAAAGTCACAGCCTGAGAGGCTTATTTTTGAAGCAGCATTTATTTTCTGCTGCTTTAAAACATGCTCCCCTCAGGAATAACCTTCTGGCTGCCCCAGAAATGCTGATCCGCTGATTGTGTGATGTCGGCCCTCCTGTGCACCAATAGGGAGCTCAGCCCCCACAGCAGGGGGGCAGCCAGCCCCCCCTTCTCATTCCCCATCTCGTTCTTTTCTGAGAAATGAAAATTCTTCCTGAGAAGAGAGGAATGAAAGAGATATAGAACACGCGCTGGAGTCGACAGGTCTATTTCCAAAATGAGCAGGGAGGAAATCTAGCAAAAACATTTACACTTTTTTAAATAAATTTTTTTTCCCAGCCCCCACTTCAAGCCCCTTCCTGCTCAAGTTCATGTTTGCTGAGGCCTCTTTTAGTCAGCCCTACTTCCTGGGCTGCTTTCAGAAATAGAGAGAGGGGAGCTTAACAAATGCTTCCGTGTTTGCTTTTGAATGAAGCAAGGACAGGTAAGAAGGGACCATTCACAGGAGCACTGAGGAGCCAAAATAGCAGGTGGTGGCTGGGCGGAAAGAAATAAAACCCCAGAACATTCTGTCTTCGGGATCCTGTTATCTCCCCTTCTGATCAGAACGTGACTCCTGATTGATTTTGAGGAAAGTTCCAAAACCCCAGGCTATTTGCATCCTTCCGTTTTCTCACAGTGATCGCTCGAGTGTGTCTGGTCATATGGCTTCTGACTTACTCAGATTCCTAGTTCCTCTTTCTCAGGTGGAGACCTTCCTAAGCTCTTGAAATAATTTCTCCTTCTGGGGAGTACTTGGAATCAACCCGCTCGTCCCGTGCGAGCATCTTACATGTGTTCGCCCAGGGTGGGGACCGGACCATTCCCTTCATCCTAACTACACGTGTATATGTAGCAGCGCAGCACAGGTCAAGTCCAAAGATGCATGTCCAAGGCCTCTGCAACTTGGGCATGTACCTTACCTCTCTGGGACACAGTTTTCCTGTCTGCAAAATGGGATAGCCATCTCTCACTTGCTACTTTACCAGGCAGATGTGGGGACCCAGCGAGATGATGGGTGGGGCGGTATTCTGTAAACTCCACATCTCTCTAACGCAGACCAAGTGCGTGTGTGATGAGACGAAGGCGCTCATCTCGATCCTGGCTGTGCGGCAGAATGATGTGGGAGGCCGTGAAAAATGCTGATGCTCTGGCATTATTTTCACAGACGGGGGAGGGGCTGTTAGGGGCCATTTCTTAGAATGCCCCCCCTTTTTTGCTTATGCTATAAACATTTGTGAAAAGCTTCACTTTGGGTTCCATTATATGTTTTCATGTCTCCGTTTCCCCTCTGGTACCTACACATTATGAACTCAAGTATTGGTGTCACTGATTCCTTATCACCTTTCCTTGTGTCTTTGCATCCTTTCAGATGACGTGCCGTGAAGAATGACAGTTACACCGCAAAATATCAGCCCCGAACATGAAATCCTTCCTTAATGAAGTTATTAGCTCATTGATAATTAAGGATCTTCTTCCATGTCATCGGGATTGGGAACCATAATGAAGTGCTTTGGATATACAAGGTTGTGTGGGTATGTATGTATTTCCTTTTTAAAAAATATGTGGTCAGGTTTGGGAACTGCTAGGAAATTAAAAAAAAAAGTTGTGGAGGTTGAGAGAAAGGAGAACCTATGGATTGGAATGTGTAGAAAGGAAAAACCTTGAAGGCAAACACCGGAATCCAAGTGGCTGAAGGGACTTTTCTAAGGAGAAATGGCATGAGGGTGGGGTGAAGAAAAGTGACAGGAGGGAGCTGGTAAGGTCATTTAATCACCAAGCACAGGGATTCTGGAAGGCAGCACCTCCTCTAGGAAGCCTGAGGGCTCTAAGTGTCTCTCCTTGGGGACTTCATAATACCTTGCGGTCTCTATGTCACTGTGCTGCCACATCGTATTATAACTGTCTGGGTGTGTGTGTGACCTGGTGCACCATGAGTTTTTCGAGGATACAACTGATACCTATCCTCTCTGAATCCCGGGCACAGAGCAAGGCGACTGGCACAGACTTAATGCATGATGGTTGACTAAATGACAGGTATTAGGCTTTTGCTAAGGATGTATTTTAGGTTTGACTCTGCTGCTATTGAATGGGATGCCTAAAACCAGCTTTTTTGCCTCTTTGGGTTTCAGGATGCTCCTGTTGTATGATTTGACGAATCTCGGAATTCAAGTATTTGTGTAGCCCTGGGTCTAGAGAGAGGCTGACATTCAGTGAAGTACCAGGTTCAAATAATTAGAAGACTTTAATTCAGGTCAGTGCTTTTCAAACTTTAGTGTGTATACTAAAATACCTGGGGATTTTGTGAAAATGCACATACTACTTCACTAGCCATGGGGCAGGAGGTGCTGCGATGCTGCATTGTTAATAAGCTCCCTGGTGATGTCAATGAGCTCAGCCAGTGGACCACACTGGAATCGAACGTACTCCCAGGTGAGGGGGAAGATGCTGCTGGCCCACGAATCACACTTGGGAGTAACAGGTCCTTGGGCTATATCTGCATGATTCTGAAATGACCTTCTGAAAAATTTCACTCCACAGCCTGAAACAAGGGATTAAAAACAATTCTTTGTGGGCTAAAAAAATAAGATTCTGAGCATCAAACATGGTCTCTAATCCCATCTCTATTCCTTCCTAACCATGTTACCTCAAAATTCTTCATCTTAGTGTTCCGATCTATAAAGTGGAATAATAACCTTTATCTCAATTAGGAAGACTCACGGGGCACGAGAATTCAATAGGCGATGTTGGCACTGCGATAGCATGCGGGTAGTGCTTAACACGGGCTAACTCGCCTTCTACTGACACAGCAGCTCCGGAAGTCAAGACGTCTCAGGAATTGTAGGTTTCTTTTCCTCTTCACACAGAGGAAGAAGTTAAGCTGTATGGGAAATACAGTACCTTTCACTTCCTTTCTTCAGGGGCATGAAACCCCCAGGTGTGTCTGGGTACAGACTCAGTGCGAAGAAAAGAGTAAAAGCGAGAAGCTCTCGGAGGGCGCTGACTCACTCTCCTCAGGGAAAAGCAGTCGACCTGTGAAGCTTTGCAGGGAAGATGCTAAGGCCAGTTTGGGGGAAACGTGAAGTGAAAAAGACAAGAGAAAGACACAGGAACTTCCCCTACTATTTACCACCTTACAATGCAAGCCTTCTCTCTTCATTCTCTGCTTTCAGTACTGAGCTCCGAGTCCTGCTAGACTAATATTTAGACACATTTTGCTTTGATAATTAGGATGAAGGGAATAGGACAACTTCATATTTGGGGCTCCTGGAAGATCAGATGTGAATACAGATATTAGATCTGGATCCGTGTGTACCGTGGGTCCCATGGAGCAACCTCCATAGTCATTTCTCAGGCTCCTAAATCAGGAGCTTCAAAGGTAACTCCTGGGGTGATTTTTAGTGACTTTCCATCAGTGTGGGTGTAATTGGCATTGTCAATTTTCCACTGGCTTCTTTGTATAGTCTTCTGGTTTCCAGGTATCCACTGGACTTGAGCTGACCCTAGACTGATCTCATGGCATCTTTGGGGGACCTGAATCAACAGCTTCCAGCTCAGGTGTGTGCATGCTCCATATTTAGCTCTTCTATAGGCTACCCTGGCCAATCCTAATCAGGAGTTAGGAAAACAATCTGATTAGGGATATAATCCTGTGACCATCTGCTTGATTTTTCACTCCCAGCAGGAATTTGCATTTTAAAAGAGGAGCTTCCTAACATAAATGAGCCTTTCATTTTGTGAGTTACTACAATGACTGCTCGCTGTACAAATTCAGGGAATTGGAAAGCATACGAATGCACACGCCTAAATTTTGCCTTCTGAAGATCTACATTTGACCTTGGGCATCTCTAGTTTAGAAAGGTTTCCAGGTGATGCAGATGCCCAGTCAGAGTTGTAAATTCCTGTCTATTGGTGAGTAATTGCGGGATATTAGAAGTTACTCCTTTGTCCATGCTTGACTGAAATATCCATTCAGTTATCCATGGCTGTGTAATAAAAAACCCCAAGACTTAATGAATTATGCAAAAATGACTGAATAGTTCTCAGGATTCTATACACCGCCTGGGCTCAGCTGAGTGGTTCTTCTGCTCCACAGAGTATCAGCTGGGTCACTCATTTGGCTGTACTCAGCTGATGTCTGGACCAGGCTGGGAGATCTGAGAGGTCCTCCCTCAGGTCTGGAGGGTCTATTCTCTTCCACGCAGCCTCTGCACGTGAATGGTTTTTCTTAAAGCGTGGTGGTTTCAGGACAATGACAGGTCTTACACTGTTACTAGCTTCAAGAAGGAAAGCAGGGAGTTCCCGTCGTGGCTCAGTGGTTAACGAATCTGACTAGGAACAATTAGGTTTCAGGTTCGATCCCTGGCCTTTCTCAGTGGGTTAAGGATCCGGCGTTGCCGTGAGCTGTGGTGTTAGTTGCAGACGTGGCTCGGATGCCACGTTGCCGTGGCTCTGGCGTAGGCTGGTGGCTATAGCTCCGATTAGACCCCTAGCCTGGGAACCTCCATATGCCGTGGGAGCAGCGCCCCCCCCCCCCAAAAGGAGAAGCAGAAGCTTCCTGCTTAGAAGTGGTACAGCATTACATCCACTATATGCCTCCCCAGGGCTTAGGTGGATACAACACAGATGGCACGTTTTGATGGACAGAATGACAAGTGCATACTGGGAGGGAAGGAATAGGTGGTATCATCTTTGGATACTGCTGACCACAGCATCTTCCTGCCTAAAGAACAGGAATCTGAAACATAGCACCTACCTCTGAAGACACTAAACAAAATGCACAAAATGTCTATTTGGACCAGAAGGAGCATTTGAGACTGTCAGTGGCTGTCTTCAAGGGTTCAGAGAACTGATGTGATTCCCTCCTCTGCTATATTTCTGGAAAAGCAGTTCACCGACCAACTCTAACTAGAGGAAACTTGGGCTGACACTGAACATTCACTTCGTGCTTTCCCAAAGCCTAAGGGAGCTTTGTGGAAGGGAGGCATGATCAAATGGAAAGAACATGGCTTTGAGCCTAACAAAGGGTTTAGACTCCTCCGCCTGCCAGGTGAGACTTTGGGTGGGTTACTTTCCTGAGCCTCCGCCTTGTCCTCAGAATAGTGCCCATGGGACCTTTTCTCAGGCCTTTTGTGACAACTACACGGTGATGATATATGCAGGTGTCAACTGAAGTGTTTAACAAATGTTGTATCTATTGCACTCAGCAATATTTCTCGTTCTTTAAAGACCTCACTTTGCGAAAATACTGAAAATCACAGGGAAAAGAAAACATTCTGTCAGATACTTAGGAGAGAAGGAGAGGAGAGAGAGCAAGGAGCTAGGTAGATATTTAATGAGTAAGGACATTTAATTTACAAGGTACAGGTTCATTTGTTGGGTGAGTCACCCGAAAGAATGTGTCTGATATTGATAAGCATCTTGTGTACTTTCATTTTCCAAAACAGTGATTCCACCTCTCTTGGAACAGTCATATCTGCTGAGAAGTTTAAGGAAGGAACCTTGAGAAAGCATCAGAGGTGGCTTTGGAGGTGGAATCTGAAGAAACTAGAGGAGAGAAGAAAGGAAGAATGGATTACAAAAGATGAGCAAGACGCCTGGAATTTCACACGTACATCATCTCTTTGGTAATGAAGGGGAAATCCCAGGATGCATCACTGCCCCAGATAGGCCAGTGCATCCCTGACCTATTGAAACGAGATAGTGGAAAACAAGGACCGAATTATTTCCCAAAACACCCTTTGATTCAGTGTAGAACCCCAGTTTTCCATACTTCCGTCTAGACTGATGCAATTATACTCTGCTTCCTAATGCACAGCTCTGCAGTTAATAGGAACGAAGAATACCCATGATCTGGTCTCTAAGGGTCCCTAGATAGAAATCAGGAGGACTTTTTCCCTATCTAATACGTAATTCTTGGGATGAAAAAGATAACTTACAGGGCAAGAAGGAAGAGGGCTAGGATGAATTAACGTGTATACTGTATGGCGGCTGCTAAGCTGGGTACTTCACCACGTTTCTCTCATTATGTATTTTTATACCAACGATGCAATAACAGCACTGAGAAATAAAATATTTCCTGCCATATCAGTAAACAAAAGATGTCACAGTCATCAAAGAGTGCAGCCACCTCCAAGGGTCAGCAGGTGAGCCCTGAGAGCACTCAGGAAGGAAAGAATACCTCCTATCTAGCAGCCAGCAGACTGCAGCTACTCCCAAGGTGAGGCCTGAAGAAATTCAGGAGAAACTAGGGATCCTGGCCCCAGAGAGCTGAGGTGCATATCGAAGGAGTGATTTCAGTGAGCCCAGACCCAGCATCTCTCCATACTTGGAAAAGTGCTAAATTCCTTGACTTGAGATGTCTAGTTTTCTGTTATTGGCAATGCTCTTTTGTTCCTACTACCTGCCCTTGGTTTCAAAACTCCTATCTAGCTTCCCCTTCGCCTCCTCAGAGCAGCTTTCTCAGGATTACTTGAAATGCTGCCACTGAGCTGAAGTCCTCATTTTTCCCGGAATAAAACTTAGCCCTCAACTTTTAGGTTGTGCATATATATTTTTTTAGTCGACGGCACTATTAGCCATATTTTATGAGGCATAAACTGAGGTTTAGAGAGAAGGTCAGTCAGGTAAAGATGAATTTAGGAGTTCCCGTCGCGGCTCAGTGGTTAACAAATCTGACTAGGAACCAAGAGGTTGTGGGTTCAATCCCTGGCCTTGCTCAGTGGGTTAAGGATCTGGCATTGCCATGAGCTGTGGTCCTGCATTCACAGATGCAGCTTGGGTCCTGCATTGCTGTGGCTCTGGCGTAGGCCGGCGGCTACAGCTCCAATGAGACCCCTAGCCTGGGAACCTCCATATTCCATGGGTGCAGCCCTAGAAAAGACAAAAAAAAAAAAAAAAAAGATGAATTCAAAGTCCAAAGTGTTCATTCAATCAGAGCCTTTGTTACGTAAAAGTAAGATAAAAAAAATCCAAGATGTGTCATAAGTCTTTTTGCCTCAAAGAGAAAAACCTAGTAGAAATATAACCTGATAAAGTTGACTCTTTCAGAATGTGTGGCAGAAAATTTTGACAGAATTTTAGAAAGACAAAGGTAATCTGAAGGATTCAATTAGGTTTGATTTAATATATGCAAGGAGCCTACCAATAAATAATACTACCCACGCTCTTCACCGAATTGTCAACTGCAAAACCCCAGTACATATTTGGTCACAATAAAAAATGCTACTTTAACAATTCCCAGAAAGAGGGATTTTTAAAATTACAATTTTCTTTTTTTATGTTGCAATTTTCTTTCCATAATTTAGGAAACCTAGGAATCAAAGACCAAATTCATAGAATTTGCCCAACAAACAGAAAAATAAAGCAAATAGTTTTATAAAGCTCAACCACTGGAAAAGTATAGGATACTCTGACATAAACCAAGGAGCAAAGAAGTAAAATAGAAATTAAATCTTATCTAGGAACCCATGAAAAGATGATTACTTGTTATCAAACCTATGGGATATCAACCTATAATTAGAGGGGAATGTATAGCCTAACACGTTTTCGTTATTTCATTGAAAAGGAATGAATACTTTCAATTAAGATTCCGGGAAAAAAAAGACACGTAAACCATAAGGGAATACGTGGGAACAGACAAATGCAAGAGGTGAAATTCATGACATAGAAAACAGTACAGTAGAAAAGAGAGAGAAGCAGATCCTGGTTCTTGGAAAAGACCAAGGCAGGAAATTAATCATGGTGAGCTTGATGAAGGGGAAAAAAGGTGTTCACTTCATTTGCTCTGGGGCACAGAGTGTAAAATCTATAATTAAAGTCTTGCCTGTTTGCATCCAGAGCCCTGTCTAAATACAATATTCACAATGAAAAGGATCAAGACAAGTAGGATGTTAATAAACTGACTTGAAGATGGTGATCAAGGTTGTTCAACATTTCCAAGGTACACGGGCTATAAGAAGTTCAGATGACCTACATCCTTCTTCTTTTCCCTCGCAGGGTCACAGAGAAAGCCATGCTTGATTAACACTGAGGATTTGCGTGCGACCTATGGCTGGTGTCCAATGACTTCTCCCATTTTCATAACACTTCTGTAATGTTGCCGTCAGTGGTGAATATATGACATCCAAGGAAAGGTGAGGCCCTGACACTAAGAGGAATACAATGACCAGTCCAAGAGGACAACCCAGAACTGGACTTCTGGGGCCTGACTGAACTGGATTGAGGTATCGGACACACTTTTACAGAGGCTATTTAGGAGGTAGATTTTATGAGCCTCATTTTGCCAATGATAACACTAGGGCACAGAGAGGTTCAGCAACCCGCCCAAGGCCACACAGCCAGGAAGGAGCAGGATCTGACCCCAGGCTGCCTGACTCCGGAGCCCATGCTTGCAAACATTCCACTGAACCAGGTCGTAATCCCTGCTGAATGATTTCAGCTCTCCTGCTGTCTTCCCCCACCTCACTGTCTCTCGATGGACGTTCACATTTCCCGGCTGGCCCAGAAGCTGCGATAGGGTGTTATGAGCTGTTAGGTTAAGAGGGGTGAAGCCCTGTGAAAAGAAAACACACTTGCTCCCCTTCCTCAGCTGCACTGGTCTTTCCTCCAGCTGATCTTTCTCCTGTTATATAAATGGAATGTTATACAAATGTTTCCACCATGAGTTTCCTTTCAAAAGATGAATAAAAGAATGAGGCGTTTTGTTTTCCTTTGTTCCCTGGTAGCACCTATGTTAAGAATTTGTGCTTAAAACATGACTCACTAATTCTTGGAGCAAAGCACAAGGAAGTGAAGGGATCTGATGTTTCTCTGAGATGTAGGCTTGAGCTTGTGTGGGAAAGAAGCAACTGGAACGGCTTAGGCACAGTTTCATTCAAGAATACAATGCTCCTGCTCTTACCTCTTCCCCAACAGCTCCTAACATGACTGTTGTGTTCACGTAGCCCCGTTCGCTTTCTTGTATCATTGTCAAATATTTCAGGCAAGTGATATCTAGTTCCCTTGCGTGTGGGCGTGTGCCGAACTGTTTGAGTTTATAATTATTAACTGAATCATTGGTTTGTTGTTTGATAGGCAGTTTGGTTTGGGAACAGTTATTTACAGAACAAAAGCAGGAGGGAGGTGGTTTAAATATGGTGCATGGTACATAAGCTTGAGAAGTACCTAATTTTTGTGGACTTAAGTATAATAAGCTTTCAACTAAGCCTGAAGCATTTTAATTCCCTGAGCCTATGCATGCTATGGGCAGGCTTTATCCCGTTGGAGGAGTGAGATCTGAATCTTAGCACACAGAAAGACATTCTCAGAACCTGCTTTCTAGAAAGTGAGCCATGTGGGCCACTTCCACTTCCTCACCCCCTCCAGCCCCAGTCATTTGATTGCCTGGAATGTTGGTTTTATAATTCGCTGGCTCCAGGGAGCTGCCTGAATGTCCGTGAGTCAGCTTGCTGGCTACTGGGGGAGCCAAAGCAGGCTGCCTGGGTGCACAGAATGTTTTCTTTGGAAGGAACCCTCTTCCTTGAATTCCTTTTCTTTGCAGGAGACAATGAGGAGTGGGAAGTCACTTTGGGTGTGACTGTTTATCTCTCTTCTTTCCTATTCATTGCTCAATACCTTCAAAAACATCGGTCCTCGGGCAAAGACGCATTTGGGGAATCAGCTAGAAGGACATCCCAGAGGCCATCCTTTCTGTTCCTTGACAAAATCTCTCCCAATAGCCTCTGCTTCTCTATCCATAGATCCCCAAGTGTGTCAGGGAACATCTACTGTTTCCTCCCGACAATTGTGGCACAGACTGAAAATCAGGGTTGTCATCAAGTTTTCCCTTGTTATCAAAATTATATCACTCTTAGATACTTTAGCATCCCTCCCGCTGAACCAGGCTCAACAGTCACCTGGATTATCATGATTGCTGTGCTGCTACAACCACCATTACGGAACCCTCCCACCTCCACCATCACTGGCACTACCCCTGGCATCACCACAACTATCCACACCATCAGGACCATCACCCTCCAGAACTCAACCACCAAAAACTACCATTCTAGCTGCACCAGTGCCACATTCACCATGACCACGAATAATGGTGCCATCACCACTACCTTCATTTAATTCAGTAGTTATTTACTGAGCAGTTATACACTGATGGTAGCCTGACACTCTAGTAGGCCCCAGAGATATTAAAAATAATATGCCATGATTCCTGCCCTGGAGGACAACGGTCTGTTAGCGGAACTTAGAGAATTGTACGAATGGCAGTTATGCAAACTACAAGGAAATATATGCTGTAGGAGAGATATAAATAAGATGCTGGGTTTAGTTCAAAAGTTTAGTAATTCAGGAGGATCAGCTTAAATGTCACATTTTCTGGTAAGCTGGAAGCTGGGGATGGTTTCAGCTCCAAGTAACGTTAAGAGTCAAGCTAGAATAATGAAGACATAATTATTGCACGTGGCAAGATGTCTAATGCTGGCTCAGTGGCTCAAGAATAGCAGGGCTTTAGGCCACCACTGATGTAATTCTCCTTCCTTTTCATTCATGGCTACAACACAATGATCTCCTATGGCCAATTGAGGTCAAAGTCAGCTAACAGGGGCGGCAGAGTGGAGTGAGACGTCCCTTGTTGAGCCTATCAGCTGTGACAAGGTAGAGAAAACATCTCTCATAAGACCAGCAAAGGCCCTTTCATGTGTCTTTGGCTAGAACTGAGTCACATAGCCACCCTTCACTGCATGGGGAGAGGCCCGGACGGATGGCCTGGCATTTGCGGCCTGTCTAGTGAAGGCAGAAAGGGAAAAGGAAGAAAAGGGACAAGGAAATTGTTGGTTGTTATGAAGGCCAATTACTTGCCAATTACAGAAAAGAACCCTATAGTTCTGCCCAAGGAAGCTTTCTATGATCCTCTGGAAGGTTCTGGGGTTCTTACAACAGCCTGCACCACTGGCTGACAATTTCTTTGCTAAATCACACCCAAATAATGACAAAAATTCTAATAAGCAAAAATGTGCTTAAATATTTGTTGAACGCCTGTCTACCCATTAGAGCTGAAGATTGAGGAGAGCAGGGTCAATGTCTATCTTGCCCATCATTGTAATTCAGCACCTAGCACAGGGTTTGGCAGGCAGCAGACAACTGACATCATTAAATGAACACATGTAAGAGTGAATGAATAAACATGGTCCTTGAGATCTGCTGACATTGATGAAGAAGGGAGGATTTCAACAACGGCAACTTCTGAGATGGATGTGTATGTATGTGTGCCAGAACGGGCCCGTGTATGTATAGAGAGGAATGTGTGTGTGTATCAGATTCTGGTATCTCATTTCTACGATAGTATTCAAAGCATATTTTTTTGTTTTGTTTTGTACTCAGTCTTTATGCTAAAAAAGACCTTTGCACGTATTGTATTTTATTTCCACAGTATGTCACTTATCATAATGGGGACTGAAAAAGTTAAAGTGCTTCAAGGTTAATTTTCTGAATAAGGGTTTGAAAAACTGCAGAGAATCACACAGTATTATTTGCAAGCAAGCAGTAAGCATTTCCACTTTGAATAACCATCCTCTTCCTCTTCCATTTTTTTCTTCTTTTGATTAATTATTGATAATAGTAAGGGAAACGATAAGAGAGCCTTGGGCCTCTTTCAGATATGACAAAACGGTTGTGTATTTTCAAATGTAAATCTCCACAATCAGTTGCAAACTATAAGCAGCAGCAGACAGAGTTTGGTAGAAAGAGAAAAGCTTAGAAAAATAGATAAGAACCTATCTTGCTTTTTTAGGAGTGTCTGAGAGAGATAGAGATCATTTTTATTCTGCAATGTAGTTAAAATGTTTATGATGAAGAATGAGCAATAATGATTCTCTCTACATTTGCTGAAACAAGCTGTTAGATGTGGAGTCATTTGAAGGCTTCTCTGTTCCGGGCACAATCGTGCACACTTTCAATCCCACAACCCTTTTTCCTCCTATTACCATTATGCCGAAGAATATTCTACTGCCATGCCTTACCAGCTCTACACATTCATCTACCCTAAGATACATAAAGGCATCACATGCTTGAAATATTCCTTAAATCTCTCTAGCACCATTTAGTTTCAGTGAAAACTTCTTGTCCATAAACTTTTAAAACTCTGATTAATGAGGGACGAGGGATTTTTGTCAGGGGATTTCTCTGGGGAACTTGGCCCTATAGTTATGCTTAAATTACCTCCAAAACTTAACGGCTTAAAAAGTAGCCCTTTTACGATGTCTATTTTGTGCACCTGAAATTTAGGAGGGCTTGTCTGCTCACTTCTGCTCCAAGAAGCATCCACTGAGAAAGAGGTTGCTCAATGCTACTCCATTTGTGGATGGGTCTGATGACTTAGAACAAAGAGCCACAATAGCTGCATTTATTTCTACTTGTATCTATTCCACGAGGCTGGCCTGGGCTTCCTGACAACATGGCAGCTAGGATTTGGGAGAGAGGAGTCTAAGAAAAAGCATCCATATAGCATACATTCTAGAATCGCAGGCTGAGGCTACAAGGCTCCTTAACATCTTGCCTTGGAAATTACAGGAATTTCTTTCTCAGAAATGTGCTTCTGCTGCATTCTATTGGTCAGTCCAGTTATCAAGGCTATCTCATGTTCAAAGCAGACTTCCCCTCTTAATGGGAGAGGTAGCAAAGGATTTGTAGCTGTCATCAACCTATCAGAGAAGGAATGTCAAGAGCAAAGTCAGGAAATGAGAAAAAAAAGAGGGGCTATTTCTTCTCCCAGAGAAGTGAGTCCTACCGTTGGAATAGAGTATAAGATGCATGGGAGTTAAAACTGGAAAGGCAGAATAGAAGCCTAGAAGGCAAAGATGAGCACTTTGTACTCAACAGAGTAGGAAATGGAGAACTGATGAAAAGATATGGAAACAGGAGGGTCCTGGTCAGAAAAGATGTGGGTGTTGGTGAGGGGAGGTGCTGAGGAGGGGGATAAGGAATGGACTGGAGGTGGGAGACACTGGAATGGGCTCACCCAAGGGGAGGCAACTGGAGAAGTCTGAGGGACATGTTGCTCAGGTCTGAACCTGGTGTTACTGGAGTATGTGGGCCTCTTTCTCCCTACCCGTGTGTGGTCCCTCCCCCTCTCCTCACTGGTAACCACTACTTTGTTCTCTATAGCTGTGTGTCTGCTTCTTTCTTGTTATATTTATTAGGTCGTTGTATTTTTTAGATGCCACCTACAAGTGATACCATACAGTATTTGTCTTTGTCTATTTCACTTAGCATAGTACCCTCCAGGTTCATCCATGTTTTTTCAAATGGCAAAGTTTCATTCTTTTTTATGGCTGACTAGTGTTCCATTGTCTCTTCTTTATCCATCCATCTGTTGATAGACACTTGGGTTATCTCTGTATCTTGAAAATTATAAACTTCTTGTTTCTATAAACATCGAGGTGCATTATCTTTTCAAACTAGCATTTTTTTTTTCAGATATATACCCAGGAGTGGAATGATTAGGTCATATAATAGTTCTATTTTTAGTCTGTTAAGAAACCTCCACACTGTTTTCCGCAGTGGCTGCACCAATTTACATTCACACCAACAATGTACAAGAGTTCCCTTTTCTCCACATCCTCATCAACATTTGTTACTTGTGTTCTTTGTTTTAACCAGTCAATTGTTTCCAAACTCAAGGTGGGAAACTCAGCTTGCACAGGTACCACAGACTAGAATAGTGACTGAAGACATAATTATGTATAGTCTTTGAAAAAACAGAGTAGTACTGGGTTCCTGGGATAATGACAATTCTCTTTTCATAAAAGAAATCTTCACAGAGAAAACAAAAGAACTTAAACAAGAACCCTTTGGTGAAAATGGCCATAAAGCCTTGAAGGCATATTCAAATTCATCATTCATTTATCTGTCTGTCTGCTCCATTTGTCCATACATCTATCCATCTACCTACCCATTTTTTAGCTCCTTTCTTAACAGAAAATCTAGGAATAAGCCTGACCAATGAGAATTTCCTGGGACAAAGGAAGAAGGAGAAAGTTCTCATATTTGTAGAGTTCTGGTAATTAGAGAACAATAGATTCACTTTGGAGAATACTGATGAGAAAATCCAAAGGCTTTTCTAAAATGCATTCTAAAATGCAGAGGTAAACCTAAAGAAAATGTTGGGACCAAGACAATAAAGCCGAAAAGCCAGAGGATTTTTAAAAAAGGACTCTCAGATCTTAGAAGGGTGATATAGGTTAATTCATTCATTCACACGATTATCATTCATTATGTGCTACTAAGTACCAGCAGCATATTATGGATTGAGGGTTCAACCCTGGTGGCTCTGGAGGTTAAGAATCTGGCTGTGCACTGGGAACTAACTATGTCTGGTCACTTATGATGGAGCATGATAATGTGAGAAAATAGAATGTGTATATGTATGTGTAACTGGGCCACCATGCTGTGCAGTACAAAAAAAAATTGTATTGGGGAAATAACAATCAAAAAACAAAAAAAGAATCTGGTTGTGGCAAGGATTCCATCCCTGGCCCAGGAACTTCTACATGCCTCAGGTGTGGCCTCCCCAAAAATAATGAATAAAAGACACTAATGTACTGCCTCAATGGAGCTGATATTCAAGCTGATATCAACAGATAACACACATATTTATATACATATATATGTGTGTATTACATATATATATGTATAAATTTATAAGATTATTTAGAGTGCTGAGAGTTCTGCAGATAATAAAGCAGAGTGATTGATTAAACATGACTGAGCAGGCAATACTAATGGATAACCAAGGAAGACCCTCTGAGGATATTGCTTTTAAGTTAGGATCCCAATGCCAAGTAGAAACAAGGAATTTAAAGAATTGGTAGATAAACATACCAGGCAGCAGCCATAGCAAGTGCAAAGGTTCTGGGCAAATATCTTACACAGGCTGGTGCTCACAAGTAGGCTCATGTGATGGAAGGGTTGTACAAATTCACTTAAAAGGCCAATGGCAGAGGAAGCCAGTTCAATTAGTCATTTATTTGTCCATCCACCATCCATCTATCCAACCTTCATTCACGTTGGGTACCCTCCACATACCAGGAATTGTGCAAGGCATGGGGGCTGCAAAGGTGAACATATCAACAATTTCTGTCAAGTACATCATTGATTCCCACAATTGCTCAGATGAACTGGCGTATGACTGAACATTCACTCTGTTGATAGAGAACCTGAAACGGAGTTTAATGGCTTAACCTGACATCACCCAAGGGGCTAGTGGCAAGGCTTAAGCATTTTAAGCATGCCTTTCTTAATCAGGGAAAGCATGATATATGACCTTTTTTTTTTTTTTTTTTTTTTCCAAACTCTCTTCCTCAGCGGGCTAGCAATTAGAGTGTATCTATTGCTAATGCTTGCTGTTTTAGGTTTCTTTAATTAGAGTATTTTAAATTAGTGTTGTTTTAATTCTACTTATCTCCTGAGACATTCAAGAGGATGAATAACAAATGAAATGATGCATATGAAAGCACTTTCAAACTTATAAGCCTTGATACCAATGTGAGTCATGTATAGTTTTATATTTGAGGATATGGCTTCATGCATTAGCGCTGCTTCGTCCTCAAGGATCTCTTCAGGGAAAACTCGGTGTAAAATAGACTTCTGGATGGATGCGCTATAGACATTTTATATTTTCTTTAAAACAAGGAGACTGTGAGTTCTGAAACTGACCCACAGTGGATGCTTAATAAATATTTGTTGAATGAATAGATGTGATGGAATATACAAGAGACCCATGTGGTAGGTTTTATTCGGGGTGGCTACCAACTGTGGAAGAAGGGCTGATTTTATTTTATTATTTTTTGTCTTTTTGCTTTTTTAGGGCCACACCCACGGCATATGGAGGTTCCCAGGCTAGGGGTCCAGTTGGAGCTGTAGCTGCCAGCCTATGCCAGAGCCACAGCAATGTGGGATCTGAGCCGCATCTGTGACCTACACCACAGCTCATGGCAATGCCAGATCTGGTTCACTTAGTATCTGTGGAAGGAACTGGGAGCACTACAAGGGCAAGGCCACAGTGTATCTGTCTTTTGAACTTCCGCTTTTCAGTGCCTGATACAGTGACTGGTACCCAGAGGGGCTCAAAAATATTAATTGAATTTTGAATAAAAATAATTGGGATTGATATATGCACACTGAGGTATATGGAATGATTGGCCAAAGGGGACACGCTGTATAGCACAGAAAACCCTACCCAGTATTCTGTGATAATCAATGTGGGACAAGAATCAGAGAGAATGGATACGTGTATATGTACGATGGGGTCACTTTGTTGTGCAGCAGAAATTATTGCAGCCTTGTAAATTAACTGTACTTCAACAAAGCTGAAAAAAAATTTTATTTAAGACTCACAGACATAGAAAATAAACTTACAGTTACCAAAGTGAAAAGTGGGGGAAGGGATGGATTAGGAGTTTGGGTTAACATACACAGACTACTATATATAAATAGATAAACAACAAAGTCCTACTGCCCTACAGTACAGCAGAGGGAATTATATTCAATATCTTGTAATAAACTATAATGGAAAAGAATCTGGAGAAGGATGTATATACACGTGTGTGTGTGTGTGTGTGTGTGTGTGTGTGTATACATATATGTGCACATATATAACTGAATCACTTTGCTGTACACCTGAAACTAACACAACATTGTAAATCAACTATACTTCAATATAAATAAATAAATTGAAATAAATATCCATATAGGAATCAAAAAAACGGATTTATTCCAGCTTGATTCAAAATTCATATTACGGTAATGGATTCAGTGTCCTGAGATGTTCAAGACGGACTTCAGAGCTCTGATCTATGAGGTCCTGTCCAGTGAGCCCTTTACCTTGGTGTGGGGCCGTGATGACCCCTCCCTCCCCCTGGAGATGCCACTAAGGGCACCATGCAATCCAAAGAGACCAATGAGAAGAATCTGCAAGCTAGTACTCGTACCATTTAAATCTCTGTGTCTGATGCTTGCCTATCTGCTAGACTAATGGCTTTCAAATACTTCTGACTTTTATCTTCATAAAATACATTCTGTACATCATGATCCAGGATACACCTGTACATGTCAATATATATGAATGAAATAAGTGTCATTAATCCGTTGAATTATGTAAGATGAATTATTTGTTAAAGTTTTATTCTATATCATTAAAAATGCACTTGTGATGACCTCAAAGTGGTTTCATGAGCCAAGACTCATTGTTTGAAATACATTGTATTAGACTCTGAATTTTTAAGAGGTAGGAATTTTCCGTCTCTGCCAGTGCACCTGTATAGCCCCCTGTGCAGGGAAGGTGTCTAAAAACCATACTAGCTTCAGGCTCTGAGGCCAGCACATATGCTTTGGAGGCAGATGATTGAGTTTGACTTCCAGCTTTGTCACTAACAACTATATGACCATAGGCAGGTGCCTTCAAGGCCATGAGACTCATTCTCTTCATTTGTAGTACGAATGATGACAACAACAATAACAATACCAGGGTGTGTATAATGGGATAATGACCAGAACTTGACATCAGTGTTGTGGGGAGCAAATGGGGTCAAGGTATAACGTCCTTGCCACGTACAAGGAACTTAATCATTGCTGGGCCCTTTCTTTTGTCTGTGGATCCTCTGAACCAGAACTCCCAACGAGGAGCTCCGAGTGTGTGGCTAGCTCCTTTGGGCATTTGGCACTTAGAGCTGGGGGAGTCCAGGACTCCAAACAGTACTGTGAGAGTCCGATACCAGCTACATTCTCAATGATCCTTCTTCTAGGCTTCCTCCTGGACCATTTGCAAGCCTTTGGTCTGCTTTGTGGCAGTTGGGTCCAGCTGGACCTTGTCCACATTCCAGCCTTTCTGGGAAGGACAGGGGCAGTGTTGTTGAGGTCTGGGGACTGCAGGATACAGGGCTCATGTCCTCAGGCTACCTATGGCATTTCCTTCCCAGGACATTTTGATGTTCTCCTCATGAGTCTCACCGACACATAAGACCAGAAAGGAGAGAGGGCTGGGCAAAGTGCCACTATAAGCAGAAGCCACTGGGCATGGACGAACTGTGTGAATCAGTCTGTTCTGATCAGGTTTTCTGTAAAGGAAGATGCATTCACGCTTGCCTGAAATGAGGTACTCAAATTTCTCAGCTGCACTGACCCACCTCGCTCACACTGACTCAAGAGTGTCTCAGTCTTAGCATCTAAGAAGTCTACCTTGCTTAGGAAAGAACTTGACAATAACATCCATTCTAATAGCAATACCTTTTCCATGTGTCTACCATATAAGTTCACATATTAATTCCCATTTGTTGAAAATAGACCATATTCCATTTGTTTGATGTAGGCTATTTCAAATCTTTACAGGAATACCTTGAACAGTGAATTATCATGCCCACCATGCAAATTAAAAACTTGATATTGAGGAGTTAAATAATTTCCTTCAAATCATCCAGCTCATGTTGGTGGATTTTAATCAGAGCCTAAGTCTGATTCTGAAGGCAGGTTCCTTGAGACCCCACATCATCTGCTCATAAACCACGTTCTCATGAAGGATCATAGTTCACTTTACATTTATTGCTGTGTGCCCAGTTTTGCTGTAATCACTTCACATGTATTGCTGGTTACAGTTAATCCTCACAACAACTCTATGAAAAAGGCATCTTATTATCCTATTTTCTAGATGAGGACTATGAGGAATAGCTACACTTACTAAGATCATGTGCTGCTGTTAAGTGGTACATCTGGGATTTGAATCCAGGCAGTCTGTGCTCTTCACCACTAACCTATGCTGCTTCATGTTTATTTATTCTGGATCTCCCACAACCTATGGAAGAGTGCCAACATCACCACTTGGCAAGTATAGCACTAAGGGAATTTATTTGCCCAATATCATAGGGCTGTTAAGTGGAAGAGGGACTCAGTTCTGGGTCTTCTGGTTGACGGTTCAGTACATGTTCCATTAAATCAGGATATTCCTATCCATGTCATCAAGGTAGACACAGAGCTGCTCACCTACCATGTGCTATACACCAGAGTGTGCTGAGTAGGTGCATGGTAGCATCTGTGAGCTTCAGGGCTTGAGTGGGCCATGGGGCTTGGGTGCAGGTTCCTTTCCTGCTGGTGTACTTTTCGAGTTCCTCTCGTCTATTGCAGCCTGGCTCCAGCATATCCCTTGTCCTTCCTCCTGCCTCCTTGTTGCCCATCATTGTTCACTGGGGACTTCCTGCATTCAGGGTATCTCTCCAGTGTAGTCACAACCTGATTCTGACTTTTCTGGCTCATTGGAGATCTTATCTCTAATTCTTTTTGGTCATAGTTGAATAGGAAACCTTAACCAGTATTTTTCAAAGTTCCCACCTTCTACTTTATACACAGAAAATTGTGAAGCACATGCGTGAATGTTTGGCTATATCCTCTCTTCTGAAGTTCTCTAATCTGTTTATGAGCATTTTGGTTCCCCTACAAAGTTGTCCTTGGTAGCAGGTATGGTTTTTGTCTACTTCTTAAAAATTCTCCAACAAGAATAGCATAAGGCTGGATTCATGATAATAGGAATAGAGGCAAAAAGAGAGGTAGAAGGTGAATTATGTGGCCCCTGTGAGCTAGGCATTTTCATATATACCATCTCACTTAATTCTGACATCTCCTTTTGATAAACAATGATGATTATCCCCATGTTTAGAGAGCAGAAAACTACAAGTTCAGAGGGATCAAACATTTAGCCTGAAGTGCTTTCATCATGAAATCTCTCTTTCTAGGAGTTCAACATGCATGCATGTATGTTGTACAGATGCAGGTATGTGTCATAAAATTACTTTTTTTTAAAGTTTATACTGGTATGTTTTTTAACCTCATGAGTCTACCTCAAGCTTAGACACTTGGTTTTTGTAACTATATGGTACGTACATATTCACAGAATGAACATATTTCCCACACCGGCAACAGTCAAAATTTCAGATAATTTTATTCTTTTCAAATACACATACCTGCATGTGATCATTCATATTGCACTGTTAAGACATTAATGTAAAGAAATTCATGCATTAATAAAAGCCCATGTTGAACTGTTTATCTTAGTACTGGACCTGGAAAACAAGGTCCACTTATCCAAATGCTATGAGTCTCTCACACGTTTATACGTAACTCTTCAATATTTGCCAAACGGTCCATTTCAATGCCATCAAATGACATTCATCATGTGCATGGAATCACTGAGAAGTGACAAGATATGACATATGATTTGTATTTCCAAAGTAAGCAGGGGGTTGCTTAAATAACCCTGTTTAGCTTATATATAGTTTATTCACCACGTCTTCCTCCAAATTGTTTGTAACATACAAGAGAAAATCTGATATGTAAAATCTTGGCCCCATGCACACATTCTCTTTCCCCCAGTCTGTATCCCATGTCAATCCTGCCCAGTCTTTATTTTTTTATTTATTTATTTATTTTTATTTTCCCACTGTACAGCAAGGGGATCAAGTTATCCTTACACGTATACATTACAATCACATTTTTTTCCTCACCCTTTGTTCTACTGCAACATGAGTATCTAGACATAGTTCTCAATGCTATTCAGTAGGATCTCCTTGTAAATCTATTCTAAGTTGTGTCTGATAAGCCCAAGCTCCCAATCCCTCCCACCCCCTCCCCCTTCCATCAGGCAGCCACAAGTCTTTTCTCCAAGCCCATGATTTTCTTTTCTGAGGAGATGTTCATTTGTGCTAGATATTAGATTCCAGTTATAAGTGATATCATATGCTATTTGTTTTTGTCTTTCTGGCTCATTTCATTCAGGATGAGATTCTCTAGTTCCATCCATGTTGCTGCAAATGGCATTATGTCATTCTTTTTTATGGCTGAGTAGTATTCCATTGTGTATATATACCACATCTTCCTAGGACTTCCCTCCACAAATAGTTCCCCAGTTTGGTCTTTGATAACCTCATTGCTGACTCAGATTTCTAGATACATACATTATATACTGAAAATGAACCTCTTGTTCCATGATTTCTAAGTCTTATATTAAAATGAATAAGTAAATAATTGTTGTTTAGAATGAAAATATTTTACATGAAAAATTGAATTCTCATTGATTTTCTACTTCTGACCATCGAAGTTGAAAAAACATCCATCGTATGCTTCAGAATACTGTGAAAATTCTATTCACAAAAGCAAATACTTATTGAGCATCTGTTATGGGACAGGCACTATTTTCTAAGTAGTGCAGTTAAAATTTATGTATTGAAGCAACAAAGGTCACCTGCCTTCTATATATATTGTATCATTTTAGGTGCAGTGAGATATTAGAAAAGTGGAAACATAACCCTTAATTACAAGGAAAGTTTCAGTTAGTGACTCAGGAGAGAGAAGGTTTAAAATAGTCTATGTAGGATCATGACCATCACCAATTAGAATTTGTCCTGGAAAATTCTTTGGTATGGGAATCTTAAACTGACTTTTCATAAGCAGATGACTGGAGAGGAGGCACAGAGATGAGATGAATATCACTGGTATGAAAGAGAATGGCCATTTGAAACCCAAGGCCATTGGGAGTTGCTGAGAGATGGGTTTATACGGAATTTGGGACACTGGGATCTTCTTAGACTAGGATGGGAAAGTAGATAAAGTCCAGTCTATGAAAACAAACCAGTTAAAATCCTGGCTCTGCTACTCAATACCTAATAACCAAGCATCAAGAAACGATTTAACCTCTCTAAAACTCAAATGCCTAATTTATACGTTGGAGAGTATAACATCATCTACACCATGGCATTACTATAAAGATGAAAATGAGATGATCCCTTACAAATTGATATGTCGACTTAGCTGTTTACAATTAGATTCATTTGGTAAATACAACTGTTTACTACAATTAAAAGTAAATGAGGGTTGTTGATCTGCTCTTCAAGAATCTTACTTCTGGAAGGAATATTTTGATCAAACCATGTGTCAGGCTGAATTCTGTCACTTGTGTAAGTATTTATTGTCAAATAGGTCCCAAACCCCAGACATTCTGTTCCTGGAGAGATTACCTTCAAATAAGAATTAACCACACCATAATGTGTTTTCCTAATGTCTGTTTCCCCAACTAGAATGTCAGTTCCATGGAGGCACATGTTTTTGTGAACTTTACTGCTGTATTCACAGTACCTAGAGGAACACAAGGCACATAATAGTGCTCAGTACACATTAGGTAGCATGAATGAACAAATCAGTGAATAAGTGAATTCATCACCCTCAGGGTACAGAAGAAAGGTAACACAATACATTGATATGCATGTATACACTGATATATGTTAAAGTAAATTGCAGGTAAGACAGCATGTAAAGCATCTGGCACATTTGGCTAATTTTCTTTGTCCTTCTAATGCTAACTCATTGAGCATCTCATTCTTCACTCAACTCCTAGCAGGAAGCTACAAAGTGGATGCCAGCTGTATTCAATTAGATTGAACAATCATTCTTACACATTTGTCTTCATCATCAGAAATTGCAGATAATAACTGTCATTCTATTTACTTTTTGGTCTGATGTCATATTTGAAACACAATGAATGAGACAAAATGTTTGAAGTACTATAACCTAAGTCTATATTTGTAAAATGAGAGCCATGAAATATCTACATCAACATCTTCTGGATTGTTTCGAAAATGTTGAGTCCTGGGAGCCATCTCAAGATTTACCAGTTCATAGTCTGGAAAATATACCTGGAAATTTGCATTTTAATGAAATCCCCACATGGCTATTTTTCACTTTTTCCCAAGATTTTATTTTTATGTTTATTTTTTTTTAACCCCTAGGTGTTTCCTCAGCACCTTAAATTTTAAACATTGCACTACAAGACAAGAAGAGAGACGGTAGTAATGATAGCAATGATGATGATGACAAGTTGAACGACAACAATGACTAGACCAGGAGTTCTATGGGAAAAAGAAGGGACACTGACGTTTTGCTCATCACGGTAGGCCTGGCACCTAGCATAAGGACTGCCTCAGAATCAGTGATCAATACATGGCTGTTGAATGGGTTACGCTGATGTCTTTCAACTTCTCTTTATGACACTTAACGCAGAAGAGGTGGCATGTACTCCCTGAGACAAAAGATGCAGGTCAGGCATGAGACGTTCTGCGGCTTGCCAAAAGGAAGAGGATTTCCTTCTTGCGCATTCTTCCCCTCCCATTTAAACAATGTCCACAAGCTGAGAGAAGGTATATAAACATATAGATTGTATTTGCACACCCAGCTCTGGGTTGATAATGGCCACATTTCCTGCCTTAGGAAAACTGCCAGCCTCTCTGTCGTCAAAGTTCTCTTTGTCCCCATAAGGCAATTCATTAACCTTTCCTTGAGCTGAGGAGAGTGCCCAGGTACCTCGCCCTGGATGTTGACCTTTGGCTATCTCCTTCCAATCTTTTCCCACAGCAGTTAAGAAGGAGTTCCTTAAGTGAGAAGTTCCTTGAAAACTGCGCATAAAGCTAATTGCTTGAAGAGGTAGTTGATTGCCTAAAGGTAAGTTTGATTTTTTTTTCATTACCCCATCAAGAAATCAAGTGACCCAAGAAATTGTTGTGGTTTACAAAAAGGAAAAAAAAAAAAAGTAAGGGAACAGCTATGAATGTGTTGATTACTACAAAGACATTTCATCTTCCCTCTCAACACCCCCCAACCCCAACACACAGATAGACGCATATGCTGCTTTCTGTCAACTTCCAGTGTAGAGCAGCTGGAGTGTTCCTTAGGCTTGGCTTTAGGTAAAGGTTCTAACTCATTACCCAAATGAGAGGCCTTTGAAGCCACCTGCTCTCTTATGTTAAGTCTTACCCAGCAGACAGCATTAGACCAGAGGGCAGAGAGGTGATTGGGGACAAAAGGGATAAATTCTGGACCCTGGAGATGGAATGGACCTCTTGATTGCTAACACCACCTGCCAAACCCACTGTTTTCCCATTAATTCAGACGGGGAGCCACTTCCTACGTCTCTATCTAAACAAACATGGAAGATAGGTTTCAAATGGGAGGAGAAAGTGTACAGAACATCCCCCGACTGTAACCCTCCTTGTTTTATAGCTACAACTTGCCAGGTATTCCTATAACGAGTTGTTGGAAGGGCCCTGGCCTGGTACCTTAGAGAGTTGGGTAAGCCAGACTCAATTCTCAGTCTCATGGTTTGTCGAAGTCTAATGTCCTTCCCTGATTTTTACTAATTCCCATGGCCTCACCCTCCCATGGTCACTCTCCACCTGAAACTAGTTTCCGTTTTGCTCTGAGTTAAAGTGGTTCTAGGAATTTCCTTTACACATTTCTGTAAAATATATATCCATACTAAGAATATATAAATTCAGAACTCTTTCTTGAAGATTTGGAAATTTCAGGCAAGTCCACATTACTGAACTTGCTACCTTTTGCCACTTACTGGCCTCCTCTTTTCTGCACCATCCAATCCTTGCTGCTCCTTCCTCTCAAAACTGGGGCTGATGGCATCGAATCTTCTCCTTCTATATCAGGAAGGAGGAACTCTGCTGTCCACAGCTCCTGCCACCACACAATGCTGTGAACATCCAGAGCAGAAAAACTCTTGTGTGAGTTCTTTCATCCACCTCCTCGGAATGCTTCCTTGGCTATGATTTATGATTTATTTCCTAACCTTTGCAGCAATGCTGAAAGTGAGATGAAGAAACAGAGTCAGATGGAGCTCTGGTTGAGGTTCAGCAGTAATGAACCCAACTAGGATCCATGAGGTTTGGTCCCTGGCCTTGCTCAGTGGGTTAAGGATCCAGCATTGCAATGGCTGTGGTTGAGCTGTGCTGTAGGTAGCAGACCTGGCTTGGATCCTGCATTGCTGTGGTTGTGGCGTAGGCCAGCAGCTGCAGCTCTGATTTGACGCCTAGCCTGGGAACTTCCATATGCTGCACTTGTAGCCCTAAGAAGCAAAAAAAGAAAAAGAAATAAAAGAAACAGAATCAGAGAAGTCAAATAAATGGGGATATTTGTCTTGATGCATGCTACTGATAAGTAACAGAACAAGGATTTGAATCCAAGTTTCTTTGATTGTGAAGCCCATGTTGTTTCTATCTGCATATCCAGGCACAAGGTTGAGGACACCTGGAAGATGATGAGGAAAGCTTTACCAGAAGTAAACATTATGGCTCCCAATCTTGGCGGGACCTAACACCACAGACTACTAGATAAAGCAGTGCAAGGTGAGCTTCATGAGGAGGAGACATATATCTGAGAGAGCGCTGTCTCTCTCCCTTTTTAGATTAACTTCTCATTGCTGTTATAACAAATTACCACCAACTTAGCTGCTTAAAAGAACAGAGTTTAATTGTCTTAAAGTTCTTGGTGTCAGACTTCCAAAATGGGATTCACTGGACTAAAATCAAGGTGTTAGCAACATTGTATTCCTTCTGGAAGCTCTGCAGGAGAATCTGCTTCCTTGTCCTTTTCAGCTTTTTGTGGCTGCCTGCATTCCTTGGTTCCAGGAATCTTCCATCTTCAAAGCCAGTAATTGTACTTCTCCAACCTCTGATTTTGTTGCCCTACCTCCTTGTCTGATCCTATTTCTCCTGCCTCTCTCTTATAAGGGTTGTCTATTGTGATTACAGTGAACACATGTGACTAACTCAAGATAATCGCCTCATCTCAAAATCCTTAACTAAATCAAATCTACAAGGTCTCTTTGCCATGTAAGGTGACATATAAACCAATGCAGTCGATGGTGATGTCAGCATATCTACAGGATATGGCCAAAGTTAGATCGAGTGCTTAGGGAAAGTTTCTTTGTATTTCTATTAAGCAGGAGCCTAAAGGATAATGTTCTAGAGGAAGGGTTTTCTGGGGAGTGTAGTGAGGATATTAAAGCATTTTGGGGGGACATCAACCTATGTACAGGAAGCATGTACACAAGAAGGAACAGAGCCATTCTCTGGTGCTACATGACTGAATTGTGCTTCACTTACAGGGGCTGATGAGAAGCAAAATGATGACTCCATCATACTCTTACTGTCTAGCTTCACAGGCTCTCATGAACCCAGCAGATGAGGTACAACTTTTGGTCATTAGCAGGGTATTCATTTTCTATTGCCGTGTAGCAAAGTACTGTAAATATAGCAGTTTAAAACAACATCAGTTTATTCTACCAGTTCTGCAGGTTAGGTGTTCAGGTGGAGCTCAGCAGGGTTCTCTGCTCAGTATATACAAGGATGGAATCTGGGCTGCAGCTGGGGCTGTAATCTTCTCTAGAGAAAGAGGTTCCATTCAAGCTCACATGGCCGTTGGCAGAATTCAGTTGGTATAGGACCAAGGCTCCCGTTAATGTTTCTGGCTGTGGTCCAGAGATGATTCCCAGTTCCCAGAGACCACTGCAGTCCCTTGCTATGTGGATCCTGCCACGGGTCTTCTCACACTTTAACTCTAACTTAGGAAAGACCCAGTTCCTTCCTAAGGGCTCACCTGATTAGTTCAGGCCCACCCAGATACCCTTCTTTTTGTTTAACTCAAAGTTCACTGATTAGAAACCTGATCACAAAAGTGAATACCCCATCACATATAAGATTCTGCTGGCACTTGTAAGGGAAGGAGATTATAAAGGGTATGCATATGAGGAGGCAGGAATCTTGGGAGAATCTTAGAATCCTGTCTCCTACAACCAGTGAATATGCAGGCTGACTTGAAAGACTAGCTTCACACTTATATGGATGGTGAGACCAAATTGTTTTTTCTTTCTTTTTTTGTCTTTTGTCTTTTTAGGGCCGCACCTGCAGCATATGGAGGTTCCCAGGCTAGAGGTCAAATCGGAGCTATAGCTGCCTGCCTATGTCACAGCCACAGCAACAGCAACACCAGATCTGAGCCGCATCTGCAACCTCTACCACAGCTCACGGCAAGCCAGATCCTTAACCCACTGAACGAGGCCTGGGATTGAACCTGCACCTTCATGGGTCCTAGTCGGGTTCGTTAACTACTGAGCCATGATGGGAACTCTGAGACCAGATTTTTCTATATCAGTTTTTCTCAAGGCAAAGCCCTTCGTGGTACAGACTGCTGCTTATGTCAGTTTCACTCAGCATTTATGCTGAAAGACTAATGCTAAGTGCTTCCCATATGGGCAGTAATCATCGAAGAGCCTTAAAAATATATATCCATATAATCTTTACAACAACCCTATTAAAGTACTGAACATATCTCCATCATACAGATGCAAAAACTAAGAAAGTCATCTGAGGAAAGATGAGTAATTTGCCAAGTTCACACACTTCTTAGTAAGAGGCAGGAGCAGGTTAGAATTCAGGCGATTATCCCTGTAGCATATTGATGTGGCCTATTAAATCTTCCTCTGGTCTCAGAAAAAGTACACAATCTCCAATTTTACTGAAACTCACCTAAACTGGTGTTTCTAATAACTCCTTGATTCTGGAAACTAGTTTTTGATGCTTTCACTGATAATAACCCAAACAAGATAAAGTTTGAGCAGCAAATTCCTCTTTCTGTATATGGGGGAAAGTTAATTTCATTGCAGTTTCTTGAACAAATCATTATATTATCATATAGCAACTCTCAGCCTGTTAAGTATTTCTCAAGCACTTCAGAAATTTTGCTGCTAACAGCAATTGAAGATTTTAGGAACTCTCCTTTACTCAAAAATATTAAATGAGCGAGCAAAAAATGAAAAACAGTATGAAAGGGTTCACATGAGTCACCAAAAATAAACTCTTTTTAACCGGAATGTACGAGCTATTACGAGTACTACTCCCATTCTGTCAAACAGAAGGATTAAAAGCTTCTTCTACTGAGCTGAGTTCCAAGCTCTTTAACATATGTATTTCTAAAAGACGCTTCTTCAGCTTCAGAAAGGGGTCATGTAATGATTCATCTTCAGATAAGAGACAGAAGGAAATAATATTCTTTCAAATTTTGGTTTAGTATCTGTTTATCTAACCACTATTTTTTTTTTTTCTCACTGGAAAGAGAAAAGAGGCAGTGTGGTTTGTGGAATTAGCCCCTCTAAGCAGATCATTTTATGTAAACTAAGAGAACAATGACTCTCATATTAGTTACATATTCATGGCCAGGATCACACTTTCTCTTCTCTCTGACTTGGGAACTTTGAGAATCTTCTGACCTTTATAGGTCATGATGTTTCACTAGTCTACCAAGGCACAATGATCTAAATCTTGGTTTGCATGTTGAATTTCCTTTAGTTTGTCATAAAGATATCCTCTGCAAAGTGCTGTCCTTCAAGAGGAAGTTGAGGTGACATGATGTGAAGCTGTGCTCAACAGTAAGAGGTAAGAAGAATGGTATCATATAAAGCCAGCTCCCGAAGGAAAAATGCATTTTTCCTAGAACATGCCAGAAATTTCACTGGCATGTATATAAAATACACCATTAGGGTAGCAAACAGGTCTACACAAACCTGTTTTTCTGAAGGATGATCAACTATCCTTAGGACAGTAATTGTCAATGCTGTTTATGAACATTGTGAGACACATATGACATGGCCTCTTGTGCTATAATTAGTGATAGCTTATTTAGTGTTATTTTGTGTCCTGTATTATTGTGATTTCCCGCACTAAAATCTTTCCTAATTTTAAAATAGTAACTACTGACCCTAATTTTCTAAAACTTGCTTAAAACAAAACAACACAAAACAAAACAGAAAAATCTGTACTCAGGTTCTATTTCCTTCAAGAGTGTTGTCAACATTTTAATATTCTTCTTTGGACTGTGGTTTGTCTGTCTGCAAAATAAAAGAATTTTGAACTAGGTAGGAATCTATCTACAGAGCTTTTTAGAACTTGAGGGAGTACGTTATGAATGGGGTTCCAAGTTTCCTAACCTCAGTTCAACCAGAGGAGTCTGGCTTTATCTTTTTTATATTGCTGGAGTTTGAACTCTTTCATAATGATTTTATGTGCAAGTAACAGAGAATTCTACTCCAACTGGCTTAGGTATAAAGGATAATGCCTCTATTTACTTAACTAAGACGTCTAGGATTAATTAGCTTCAGGTACAGCTTGATCCAGCAGTTTAAACAATGTTTACCTTAGAGGTTCATTTCTTTGTATTTCTAAGAGAGATCCCTCCTCTGACAGCTTTGGCCTCAGGCTAGAACTGCTAATGCAAGAAGCAGTAGAGGTGAGTTGGGGTCAATTCCATACAATATACCTGAAGCAAGGGCATTTTCTCCAGGAAAATTTGGGTGTATTTAATCAAGGAGGCAAAGGGAGAATAATAATACCTACCTCAGGGCCCATTTAAGATGTTCTCTGAAAAAAGGATTTCTATGATTAAAAACAAGTTTGAAATCTCTGGAGAAGACCATTTGTAAGACTTCTCTAGATCTGCTTTTGTCTCATTTAACTCAGTGTCAAACTGCCCGGAATGTTCTAGATCCACAGCTGATCTCATGAAAGCTCAGAATGGGTTAATTGCTTAAAGCAGAAAGCACTGAATATTATGATAATGTCTCATATGTTCCCGGCAAAAGTCCTGGTAGCTGCATCCTACAATTTGCATTAACCCAGAGGCAAATGTGTGATTATTTAAATGAGAATTTTCTTTTTAAAAGAAGAATGATTCCCAGAGGGTTAAAACTCACAGCCAATTGCCATTTGGTTAGTGAAGCAGTTATTTCCTTCCGTCAAAATATATCACAGGTATCACTGAAGGAGGAGAAAATCTTTTACTTACCATGAAAAGATCTGGAAGACCTGAACATGCTGTCCATCCAAGCCTGGCTCTTGAAATAAGCTCCCTCCTTGCCTGCTGGGAGATCAGGCAAGTCCAAGCATATCACCATGACATCAAGCAGGGTTTAAAGCTAATTTCATACTTGGGAGCTTGGAGACCCATCTCCAGGGGCAAACACTGTGAAGCCAGACATCTGAACCACAGAGAAGGCAATCAATATCGATATACTGGGTATAAGGTATATGCCCGCTCTGTAGGAGAGTGTAGTGCAGAGAGCCAGGTCAGGGAGTCCAGTGAGCTTCCTTTAAGAGGTATGCAAATTACTGCCTTCTATCAAGACCCAAATGGTATCCCCTTTGTCATGTCTTTCATCACATTAAAAGGGATAAAGCCTTTCATTCATCCCAAGCCCCATCTCAGAAGTCACCTTCTCTCAACAGGCCACCTTCCATCAAAAGAGATTATGGTTTCTTTCTAAAGATTCCTAAAGTTAATTCCTAAGTATAGTACTTACTGCTAATGGCTCCTTTGGGCTTCTGCTTCCCTCACTGGGATAAAATTCTAACCCTCAGTTTTCTAATCTAGAAAATGGGGGGGATAGTAATCCTCATCAGAGTGACTAGAAAGACAAATGAGCAAAAGCTTTAGAGGGACTTCACTAACATGTGTGGCTTTCAGTAAAGATTCACTACCTTCAGGCTGTAAATGTAAATGCTGCAAGGTTAAAACTGATGATCAAGAGTTTGTACCTAGAACAAGAGTGAAGTGTGGACTCAGCTTTTGAAGCAGCCATGGACCTAACGTTACTGAAGAAACAGATTCCTTAGTAGTTGGATAAACCATCTGCTTAGCAGTGTCGCTGATCAATGACCGCTGGGGTTAACACCACCTTGCAGACAGATTCCAGCCTTGCCAGGGCCCGCTCAGTGCCTGCTGAGGATCTGCATTGCTCCTGGAGGATATTTCCTTTGCAGTACGGCATCCCGCAGAGAGAAAACATCGTATCTTCTTTGAGCACGTCTGAAGCAGGGTTTGGATGGCCAAGCCGTACAGGATCCCTGTGATAGGGCAACTGATAAGGTCTCCTTGACATTTATGATTATAGGGCCCAGGATAAGTTGATTCTCTTTCTTTTAAAAATGCCTTTTATTTTTCTGTACCGCCTAAATGAGTTCCTTCATCCTAGTTCCTCAGGTTTCCCACCTATACAGGTGGAAAATAAATTCTAGTCTCTATTTTATTTCCCCACGAAGAGACGATAACACACAAGGTAACAGAAGATTTGTGTTATCAAATCCTTGGGTGTACTACAGAAAATAAATAAATGATTCAGATGCCTAAGCTGTCCATATATTCCCAATGTATAAATATATCTGTGCTTTTTTCCAGAAAATACCAAGTTCTTTTTTTGTCCTTTTGCCATTTCTTGGGCCGCTCCTGTGGCATATGGAGGTTCCCAGGTTAGGGGTCAAGTTGGACCTGCAGCTGCCAGCCTACACCAGAGCCATAGCAACGTGGGATCGGAGCCTTGTCTGCAACCTACACCACAGGTCACATCAACGCCGGATCCTTAACCCACCGAGCAAGGCCAGGGATCGAACCTGCAACCTCATGGTTCCCAGTCGGATTCGTTAACCACTGAGCCACGACGGGTACTCCGAAAATACCAAATTCATGGAGGGAATACATCGAATCATTTCAACGACCCGATCCACCCCTCCCCCCCTTTTAACTTGGAACCACAGTTTGATAGAGTCAAAAATGAAAATGAAGAACAAAATTCTATTTCTTTCCTTTTCCCCTCTTTTTACAACCAAGATGGAAGCTGATGATTGAAAGGAAATTTATGTAAAACTCTGAACACTGACATTCAGCTGTGCTGGATTCCCTCCAGCTACAGAACTTTCAACATTATCTGTTCCCTGAAGATGCAAGTTTCCACTTGTCCACTGGGCGGACTTAACTTTTACCTGTTTCAACACCTTTGCGTCTCTAACCATGGTACCCAAGCAGAAACAAAGGCTAATGACTGTGCTTGTTTCTTGGCAGTTTAATGGATGGGATTTAAAGTTAATATATTGTCTCCTTTCCTGCCTGGTGCAGGAAGCCAGAATGCTAAACTGACGATGCTTTGTTCCTTGGGAGTGAGTGTTTGGGTTCTGCTTAAACAGGAAGAAAGGGTTAGAACAGGGAAGTACAGAGGTCAGAGTTTAAATTATTGCTCTGTGTGTCCTGGCTGTTTGACTACATATGGCTGTGTCTTGGTTATCTCATTTGTAGGGAGGGGATGACAATACCCACCTCAGGAGGGGGGGGTATCTGTGAGATTTAAATAAGATCATTATTCAAAAGTCTTTTTATACAGTAGGCACTCAATAATTGTTAGAGTCTTTCTTTGTTTACTTCCTCATTCCAAGTTTATCCTGTTGATGGAAGACGGCATGATCAGACACAATTAAGTGAATAGGAGTCCGGCTGTAATATAATTTCACAGGTACAGAGCCAACCCTGGGAAAATTTGGTGAGCCACTGACACTGGTCTTCAGGTTGCCCACTCCCATTCTTATGCTCTCTGCTTCCCTGTTCACCTCTGCTCTGCTTTCTCCCCAGAGCACCTGGATTCCTCATGTGCCTTTCTCCTTCCTCCTATTAATCTCTGTCTCTAGAAAATATCTACTAAACTCCTTCCAAACTAAGGGGTAAAAGACTGGAAAGGCTCAATATATATTTGGGGATAGAGATTTAATCCAAACTAATGAATCTCTTACTGGGGGATATTGAGCAACAACCAACTCAATGGTTGATTTCCACATCTGAGATTCTTATTTATTTAGCAAATATGTCCAGAGCACCTTCTCAGTGCCAGATTGTGGAGGTTTGGAACACATGGCTGGGTGAGACATGGTCATTGTCCTCAAGGGTTTCCCAACCTTGTGGGACACAGCTATGTGATTATAAATAACATAAGTAGAAGAGCAAACATTCATAGAACATTTACTAGATGCCAGGTCCTTGTTTATATGAGATATATATATATATATATATATATATATATATTCATTTATTCTTTGCAACAATCCTATTTGTTCATTGCTATTATCAGCTACAGTGTCAAGTAAGGAAACTGAGGCTCAGAGGGGTTAAATACCTTACTCAAGTCACACAACCAGTCGCTGTGGTCTAGAGCCAGAGCTTTTGTTGTTTACCACTTACTGCTTCCCTATGCGCATGACAGTATGATGACCACGTCTGAGATTCTGTTGTTAGAACTATCGGTGATGCAGACCAAGACTATGGAGGATTTATTTGAGAAAGAAAAATTAAACATCCATCAGTATTAGAATGCTTAAGGTAATTATAATATATCTATATGGTGGAATATTTGTAACCATTAAAAAGATAGGATGTAATTCTAAACTTCAAGAGAAAAAAAAAAAAGGTCCAAAATAGTTTCTACAGCATTATTGTAAATTTTTAAAAAGGGTGCTTGTATATACATAAACATTTCTCTATGTCAGATAGTGCATAAGGTTTACTTAGTGCCAACACAGGTACAACAGAGTCACAGAGGAGTTATTATTTAGGAGGAATTTCCAATTTAGGAGACAGACATTTCTAGAATGGATTTTCAGGCCATATGAGAGGGCCATGGATGGGGCAGTTATGCCCAAGGGACCTGGGCTGTGCTGGGGCAGTGGGAAGGGATCTGGGAAAGAGCCACAGAGAATTAACAGCCTCTCTGCCTCTAGCCCATCTCCCAAGGACAGACTGATTCGCTCTGTCCACTCCTGCCTCTCTAGCGAGGGATGGTGGGAAGTCAAAGCTCACCTCTCTCCTTCCAAACTTCCAGAGGCCTCACAGCAAGTCCATCTTTGACTTCTAGTCCCATGTTCCCAACCCAGAAACCTAGTCCCTTCTGATCCTCTCCCAGTGTCCCCTGTAAAGTGCCTTTTAATCCAGGGGCTCCCCTGGTCTCTGGGATGGTTAGGGAGTCGACACACAAACCCTGGTTTCTGAGCCCACACTTTCTTTAGCTGGGATTCTCTCCAGCATTGCAGTTGGGTGTTGCGCCCTCACATGAATGGCCCGCATCCTCCAAGACACCTTGGAACCAGCCCTTCCCAAGGAGTGCAGAAGAATCACCACCTCTGCTGTCTGCATGCTGATGGCAGACCAGACAGGGTCCCTACATTAGCCTCTCCCTTTACAACAACTGTATGGTATAGAATTTATTATCTTCATTTTAAAGGGGAAGACTGCCTAGCTCGGAGCAGGTGCTACTGAGAAGGGTCTGCTAAGGGCTCACAGATGGTCATGCCTGCAGTGCTGAAAATAGTTCTTGGCACATAGACTCCCTTAGTCGTTATACGTTTTGACTTTCCCAGGAAGTAAGCAGCAGGTCTGAGACCAAAACCCTGTGTGTATGATCCTGAAGCCTTCTCCCTTTCTGCTGTGCCAAGTTTTTCCCCGGCCTAAGCGCTCCCTTACCACGGCATTCTTTTCATGGATGGTCTTCCTTCCTGCCTGCTATTGCTTTGGGGGCAGGGACAGGTGCATTGACCCTGAGCGCCCCTCTATCAGTCCTTCGTGATGCTGCTAGATCAAAGCGGGAGGGAGCGCGCCCGGGTGGAGTGTGGGAGCTCTATGGCCATCTGCAGGAATGCTGCTTCACACGGTGTACCTGCGAGTATGCTCTTTCATCTTTCGCTGACTTCCTTAGAAGCCTATCAAACAACTCCAGGCCTTTCCCTTCTCCTTTTTATCACTCTCTGGAAAACAGTTGGGACTTGTGCAACTGCGGGGTTCTTTTCTGTGGGAACAAGAATCTCATTTCAGTAAGTGTGGGTGGGTAGATTATAAATTACGGGCTTGGAGCTCCGCTGTAGAACTAGGGAGGGACTGGGTTAAATAGTTGTGTGATTAACAAGCTGTTGCCTTTTTATGGTCGAGAAAGAAAAGGTTGCTTCAAGGATTATTAGCTCAGATTGGGAATGATTCACCCGCCCCAGAGTATTCAATAGTTGGGGTAATAGGAATGGAAGGAGAAAAGAATTTACCCCTCTGCCTCCTATAAAAGAATAGTATGTAACAGACTCAAAGAGTTTAATTCTTTTTTTTTTTTAAGTCTTCCTTTTCCCTGTGGGAAAGGTCTCTAAACCATGGACTGTGCCAGGTAACAGATGCTGCCTGAGATCCTCTCTGGGTACAGTATTAGCCGTGTTAGATGGAGTAGAAACTTGGAGAGCAGCAGTCAAGAGAAGTGATCACCTCTCTGGGCTCCTGTAAGGAGCAAGTTGAATTAGATGTCCAAGGGGTTCTCCAGGCTCATTCATTCATTGGGTGCTTCCTAAGCACCTCTTAGGACAAAATGGTATCAGGTGGCAGGGTCTTTCAGGACCCCTCTTGTTTCCTGCCTGAATTCAGGAGCAATGGAGAGGAAAACACTGCAGTTATTAGGCAGATGGAGACTAGAACGTCACCACGGCTGTAGAGAAACACCACTGAGGGTAGAAGTCTAAAGGGAGCAGCAGGAATGGCTGTTCCAAAACCAAAGCCCAGAATGAAACCACTTGACACATCCATTCTCATGCCCTCCGGCCCATCACAGGGAATCCCACTCCTGAATGTTTTGGGGGATCATCTACAGCCAAAGTCGCAACCCGGAGGACCAGGGCGGAAGGTATGCTCTCTGCTGTCAGATACACCCCCAGAGAATGACAGCAGGAGAGGGATGGTGCCAACAAATCCAGCTCCATCTCCCAAAGGACCTAGGGCCTGAGTTACCCCTCCTCCCAAGGAGAGAGGGCGCGGAGAGAGCCCTTAGGATTTAGTGTAAATTCCTCCTCGTGGAAACCAGAAAAGTTAGGAATAATTGCGGGGTTGAGCCAGGAGACCCTCTTCACACATCTGTCATCACCTACATTTCCGAGTGTCCCCCGCTGACAGCTGGGGCCATGTGACTTTGGCCAATGGACATAAGTGGATATAATATGCGTAACCTGTGAATCGAATCAGTTAAAACCTTCCTTTGTCCCTCTCATTCTCTGCCTTGGTGACCCTGGGGGCTGTAGGTTCTGTACAGCATGCCTGTAAGATGAAGGAAAGATGCCCAAACTGAAGTCGCCTTTGTGTGAATGAGAAATAACTTTTCTTTTTCTAAGCCCCTGCAATGCAGCGATTTATCTGTTACACAGCGGAACCTGTTCTATCCTGACTGAAATAATGCTCCTTCCCAAACAATTAGGGACTGGATATACTGTGAAAACAAAACAGACATGATCTATGTACTCAGAGAGCATTTAGTCTAGCCAGGAAGAGAGAAAACAATCAGGATCAAAAATTAATAATTCCAGCCTGTGGTGAAGACTGTGCAGGAAATATAGAATAAATGGCAGGGTATAAGTTTAAGTTTGGGGGTCAGAGGAGACATCCCTGATTAGGTGACCTTTTAGCAAATCTGAAATGGAATATTTCAACACAACGTGATAGTTCTTTTCCATAATAATCTCTTGCCATTGGAATTCCAGTACATGCCCTTCATGGGGAAGGGGGGGAGAGAAGCATGCTTCCTCTTTTTGGATGATGAACTTGCTGGTACATAGAATCCAAGTGTTGCCCCAGCCATTGCCATTGACTGAGACAATGCTATCTTCTTTTTCCTCTTGTGGTTTCTATTCTTAAAAAAAGGCTTTGATTTGTATTTGACGGACATGAACTTGTAACATTAGGTGTGTGTTTCTGTACCACATCACACCCCTTCACAACAATACTCAGTTATCCTCCCCTCCCCCTCACCTTGTGTGGTGCGTCTTTCCTGCTTGAAAATTATTGATCCAGAGTGTGACTTTGAAATCTGAGGATTCTTTTTTTTTTTTTTGTCTTTTTTTGTCTGTTGTTGTTGTTGCTATTTCTTGGGCCGCTCCCGCGGCATATGGAGGTTCCCAGGCTAGGGGTCGAATCGGAGCTGTGGCCACCGGCCTATGCCAGAGCCACAGCAACGCGGGATCCGAGCCGCGTCTGCAACCTACACCACAGCTCACGGCAACGCCGGATCCTTAACCCACTGAGCAAGGGCAGGGACCGAACCCGCAACCTCATGGTTCCTAGTCGGATTCGTTAACCACTGAGCCACGACGGGAACTCCTGAAATCTGAGGATTCTAAACCCAGTGACCAGGATGGTTGGAGAACCATCAGGCACACCCTTCCTTCAGATCAATATGCACATGAATTTTAATGGCAAAGACCTGTCCTTTTCTTCAACTGATGGTCCAAACAATCTAGAGATGACCTTGGTGGATAACTAGGATGGGATGGCTAGGGTCCCTCCTTCCTTATTTTGGTAACAACTTGCTGATTTTCCCCTGGGACACCACCCTTCTCCAATCTCCATCCATATGCTCTGGGTGAATATATGACTCAGGCCTTGATCATCAACATATGGCATTGTCCTGGCTCCAGTGACTGGCCCACATATGGGCATATGATCGGATTCAATCCGCTGGACTTCAGGCCCGAGACTTGTATGGGAATCTTGCGGGTAAGAGAAGCATCACCCTCTCTGCTGATAGAAACCCAGGAGAACACAGAGCTGTTACCACTAGCTTCTGTTTTGCCTCAGAAACAGCAGCACTAAAGACAGTGAGTCTGCTTCGGGCCATAAATGAATGCAACACTCATGCCAGCTTCTTCCTGGTCCCCAAGCCAATCTGAGTTGGGTTTTATTGTGGCCTGCAATGAAAGTTAATCCAGCTGATATAGAGACTACAATTCAAATGAGGAAAAGAAAAATGTCAATGGACCAAGTGTCAACTATTTCTCTGACCTGAAAATCTCTTCACTGTTTTCTCCAAAATTCTGTGTTCTCCAGAGTGGTTCTGATAATTGCCGAGGAAGGAGCTTACATTCCCAAAGCCTGGCCTTCCATAGTAGAGAACTTATCAGTGAGAATAAAAAATAGCTTTGATCTAATTATTAGATGTTATTCACAGGATGAAGTGGAGAGAGAGAGAGAGAGAGAGAGAGAGAGAGAGGGAGAGAGAAAACTACCATTGCCCAAAAAAGGCACATGAAAGGCATTTAAAAGCCAGAAAATAAGAACAAAGTGAAACAGAAAAAAAAAAAAAACCATAAAGCAAATAGCAACAATAACAAAAATCTTATTGAAATTGCTTTGCTTGGTGGAAGCTTAAAATAAATGTTAAAAGCTTCACTCAAAGTAGACAACTTAGTCAGCTCAACATGGCTGTTTAATTCTCTCCTGTGTCTGTCTTCCCCTGGGTCATGCGTTGTTCTTAGGGAATAGCTTTATTTTTTATTTTATTTTATTGTATGTTTTGGCTGCACCTGTGGCATATGGAAGTTCTCCGGCCAGGGATTGAACCTGTGCCCTAGCAGCGACCTTAGCAGCTGCAGTGACAACACTGGATCCTTAACATGCTGTACTGCAAGGGAATTTCATTAGGATGTGGTGTTAATTCTAGATGGCCCAAAGGGGAGGAAACAGTTCAAAATTGATAAGTAGGTCAGATTTGCCTTAGGTGGTCCTCAGGTTTTGACAGACAGCCATTTCTTCACTTCCTCACTCAAGAAGGAAGGAAAGAATCATCAAATGCATCACTGGAAACCTGTCACTATGACTTTATGAGTCAAATTACATCACTTCAATTTTATAAAAGAGAAAACCGAGGTTCAGAGAGGGTGAAAATTACAATTAATCTTTGCCCAGTGCTTCATATGTCACAGGTATTTTTCTAAGTACCGGATAGGAATTTACATGTTTAATTCTCACAGCTACCCCATGGGGAAGCCCCAGTGTCCTCAATTCATGGAGGAAGAAACAGAAAATCAAGGAGGTGGAATAATTTGCCCACATAACTTGTGTCAGAGCCAGGAGTCAAACATCACTCCAGAGACCCTGCCCTGAGCCATCAGGCTGTTATACCCCTGTAAAGGCCAGATGATCTGTGCAGGTGGACTTGCTCAAAGTTCCAAAGCGAATCAGTAATTGTAGCAGTCATGTTTCTTTACTACAGACTGCATACTTAAACCTAGCTCTTTTAAGAAGAAGGGGATCCATTAAGTCTCTCATCTATTGTGTTGATAGCTTCCACAATGGATGAAGAGGCTAAAGTAAAAGACTCCAGGCTGAGGTTCCAGGAAAGATTTCCAGAGTCCTACACCAGAGAGAGCCCGTCCTCTCATGGTCAGGAGCTGGCACCCCAGCTGAGGACTCCAGAATCAGCCTGCACCTGCATCAGTCTGTGCCCACAGAATGGGCTCCTTACATCCTGCCTTCTTCTCCATGAATTTACCGCATTGCCCCAAATGTGTTCTCCAGGGCCCCTCTCATTAACAGAGCCTGTGCTGCATGTTGGTCCTGCAACAACAAGGAAAATGAATTCGATGTTGTCAAGGACAGATCCAGGATGTGAAGAGGCTGTTCCTGAGGGTTGAACACGTGTCCAGCTCCCAGGCCAGTTCTTCACCGTATTACTCCACGCTTCCCTGGAATGTCCTTGTCCCAGAGGTACCAGGGCTCGCTAGTGTTAGGATCCCTGGGTCTGTGATACCTCGTATGCTCTGTTTGGGATCCCTCCAGAAAAAGCTGCTTCTGGATCTGTGCTCATTACCAAAAGACCACAGCCATCTCAAATGCCAGATGCCAGCTTTTCAGGAAGAATGGATACTTGAGAGGAAAACCAGAGGGGGTATCTACTACTCTCTGGAGAGTCTAGGGCTGACTTGAGACTCAATAAAATGTTTCCTCTGTGCATGAGCCTCTCTATTGCTTTCAGACGAGAGCTCTTTCCTAGAGTCTTTCCTGTTCCTGGGACTGGGTATTATAGGTGCTCAAAGAAGTATCTGCTGAATAGGAGGCAGAACATAGGGGCATCAGGAGGGGACAGCTCTCTTGAGTCTAGGTTGCCACCCAAGGAGGGACGTGTCTGGTCAGATGTGGGAGACAGTCTGTGGAGAGAGAAGGAGCAAAAGAGCCATCCAGAGAGAACTCAGAAGCCCGAGTCACACTCCAAAGTCACACTCCTCCCACTAGCACAGTCACTCCACAGCCCAGCACCAGCGGCTCCATGCTCCCTAGGAAATGGCACGCCTCCCTGCCACGACCAACGCACCGTCCACCGTAACCAAAACCATCCCTCCCTACGGTACCCCCTACTCCACAGCAAATCCAGTTCTCAGCCCAACAAGCATGTCATACTCCACAACAAAACCACAGGCTCGCCCTCCCCAAACCACTTCACATCCAACGGAAGCCCTGGTCCTCCTTCCTACGACCAAACTGCAGTCCAAGTGAAGCACTAATCTCTGCTGCAACCACGTCACACCCCACAGTAAAAGTCTTGCCCCTACAGCCACTTCACACTTTCCAGGAATCCCCAATCATCCCTTCCCATACCACTTCCTCTTCCAAGAAAAGCCCCAGTCCTTCTTCCAAGAACCACTCACACCCCTCCATGATGTCCACCCTGCCCCCACAAGCCCTTGACATTCCCCAGAGAACCCAATTCTCACTCCACCAACCCACCGAATGCTCCACAGAAATTACCAATCCTCCTGCTCCCGCAGCTGCTTCCCACTGCACACCAGGCACGCTCCCCCCTTCAGCTGCATTCCACCCCAATGAGCCTGAATTCCCCCCCCCCAAAGCCCTTCTCACCCCAGCGTTCCCACACCCCACCCCATACCAACGTCATGCCCCCAGTCAAGCTCGCCCCACTTCCGCTACCACCTCACACCCCATGGAAAGTGCCAAGGCTTTCTCCTTCCCCACACTTCTACACACCTCCTCCCACAAGAAGCCCAATCCTCTCTCCAGAAAACTAGTGCACGACTGACATTGTCCTGAAGGCCCCCCGACAGCCCCCTGATGAACTGTGAACCCCGATCGTCTCACTTTGCGCCTTCACATTCTCAAACTGCCTATCGTCCCTTCCCACAGCCACTTCGCACTCCACAGTGAGCCCCAATCCCCCCATGAACACCTGACTCACCCCCCACCTAGGAAACCCCAGAGCTCACCCAAAACAACCCCGTCACACTCCACAGTGCAAAGCAACCCTCTCCACCACAAACCCTTCAGAGGCACGTGCTCACCCCCTCGCCCCCCGCCCTTTGACATTGTACAGGAGTCCCCAGTCTTGGCTCTCTGCCCCTTCACTGTGCGGAATGGACCCCCAGCCTCCCCCACCACGCTCACTCCACACTCCATAGGGCAAACTGGGTCCTCTGTCCTCAGTCCTTCCTCTCCGTGAGAAACTCACACCCCACCCACACTCACAACACCTCCCCAGGCTACAGGAACCCTCAACCCTGCCGCCCCACAATCAGGTCACATGAAGCAATAAAACCTGGTCCTTTTCCCCCCGCAGCACGTTCACGTTCCTCGGATCCACAGAAAGCTCCTTGACTTCATCCTACAGCCAGTTGTCGCACACGCCTCAGCCTCCCTGCACACAACCACTTCACATCCCCAGTGAGCCCCCGTCCACCATCCACCCCCCAGCTCTAAGGTCTGCCATAAAATAATAACTATTAAAAATAATAATAATTGAAAAAAATGTTAAAAATAATGTGTGGGGGAAAAAAAGCCAATTCTGTTTTCCCAGAACATTTTTGCATTTTAATTCACTTCCAATCCTCCCTTTCTACAATTAGTAGTTCACACTCCCCAGTAAACCCCACCCACTCTCCCTCATAGTCCCTTCCCAACCCACAATAAACCCCAATCTATCTTCCCTAAACCACTCTACACTCCATTAGTTTTAAGGCAAAAATCACTCTCCACAGGAACACCCATCTTTTAGGCGGACAGCCCCGTTCCCATGCCACGAGCAACCCCAATCCTCCTGCCCCAACAACCACCTCACCCTCCAGGGTGACCCCTCATCCTCTCCCCTATGACCACTTCACACCCCCATGAACAGCAACCCATAACCCTCCATTCCAGCAAACACCCCAGCCTTCCCATTCACAGTCAAGTGCAAGGCCACCAGCCCCATGTCCCCCTGCACTCCACAGGAAATTCTTCATGGTCCCTGAAACCTCCGCAGTTAACGCCAGGTTTCCCACCCCCACCCCACACCCAGCCTCTGTCCTATTTTCTGCACCCCGTGCCCTTCGCACAGCAGGGTGAGCCTTGGTTCTCTCCCTCTCACTCACCTCCCGCTCCGTATCCAACTCCATCCTTCCCCTTTCAACCCCGTCACACGCTACCCTGAGCCCCTTTCCCCTCAATCTCCATTCCTTCTCCAAAGGACCTGAGTGGGAATTCAAATACTATTCATCATATTAAGTCTGTACTCCTGAGGGCCTCTTTTAAGCATTTATAGTGAAAGCTGTGTCACATTTTCTGCTCTGCCATGCTACTTATACCGGGAATATCGGTAGCAATGTACACGCTTAAAAAAATAATGCCCAAATGAGGTTCTCCAGCTATGACAAATTTCATTTGTAAACACGGCAATGTTCCATGCTATATTCAAAGAGAATATAAATCCAGAAGTGGCCACGCCACCCTGATCACAGCTCCTCCGACGTCATGCGTGCTTGTGATCAATCAAGTGGAGAATGAGGACGTCGGCAGATGGAAGTAGGGGTTTGGAGAGGATGTTGAGATTTATGTGAAATTTATGAATGAAATTTATACGTTTCTATATAGTGCTGTACTACTACTTGTGTAATATGATACAGATGTTATTGAGCAAATCCGGAGGGACCCTTCTGTCCTCACTTTTTAATCCTTAATCCTCATCCAGCAGCTTCAGCATGCCAGGTATGTTATGCGATATGCGTTACCTTCCTGAATCTTTTCAAGCCAACCTGTCAGGTAGGTCCCATTAGAGGCTTATAAAGGATAAGGAAGGTATATGACCCAAGTCCTAGAGATTAAGTGGAGGGTTTTAATGTTTGTTTGTTTGTTTTTTCCCCGAATCCATGCCCACTTAATTCCACCTGGTTCTGATGTGTTCATTTGCAGGTAAGCAAAGAAGATGAAGGGCGAGTTGCCTCTCTAGCCCTGCGTGGAATGAACCTGACTGCCTGGGTCTGGGTACTTGACCATTAAGGAAGCCAATGACTCTGCCTTTCTTATTCACTAAGACCTGTCTTAGAAGGGATGCAATGAATATTTTTTGGATAAATAATCCCTCTCTTTGGCTTTGGGATGATCTTTCCCCTACATACACACCTTCTTCTCAAATCTCAGTGTGACTCCATGCTCAATAATCTGGGAAAGAGCTGGGAGAGATGGAGAGATGCTTCTAGACAAAGCATGATAAGAGCATGTAAGTATCTTGAAAATTCTGAAGTGCTATTAAGAAATGCAATGCATGGTGGGAGTTCCCGTCTTGGCTCAGCAGAAACGAATCTGACTGGGAACCATGAGGTTTCGGGTTCGATCCCTGGCCTCACTCAGTGGGTTAAGGATCCGGCACTGCCGTGAGCTGTGGTGTAGGTCAAAGACACAGCTTGGATCCTGCACTGCTGTGGCTGTGGTGTAGGCGGGCAGCTGTCGCTCTGATTCAGCCCCTAGCCTGGGAACCTCCACATGCCACTAGTGAGGCCTTAAAAAGCAAAACAAAACAAAACCACAAGAACAAGAAATGTAATGTAATGCATGGTGACATTCTTTTAAACCAAATAAAACATTTGTGAAAAAGTGAGAGCTGATTATCTCTCCAGAAGAATTTGTCCATCACCTAATTTACTGAGCACCTACTTTGTGTTAATACATTTCAGATGCCATTTTATTCAATCTACTACCCTTAAATGTAGATGAGCAGTCTGTCCTACACTGGTACTCTGCAAGAAGGGGATTAGTAAGTTTTTCAAATATTAAGTGACAGAATCCTACTGCCAACAAAGTCTGGAAGAAAAAGGAAATAATGCACTCATAATTGCCTATAAAAGGAATACTAGACTCAAACATGGCCAAGTTCAGAACTTGGTTCTGAACCAAATCAAGCTTTCCGAGCTTGGTTTCTTCTCCAACACCTCGAGTGAGAGTGGATTTTATAACGGCCATTGCTAAAGTTAAGTAGGTTTCATTTCCTCTGTCAAACAGTGTAACCCATCTCAAAAGATTTTTTTAATGATACAATAACTTTAATCTTTAGATTGTTTTTAATTTTTAAATTAAGATGAATTTAAAAATGTGAAATATTATTCTCTATTGATGTTTGCATGAGCCATTCACAGTAGGAGGAGCCCTGCAACATTTCTAAGTATTGCATGACAAGACACACTTAGGAAAGTACTGAATTCGAGCCCTCGGTAATTTCCGGCAATGCGCAGGATTTATTTTCATAAATAACCCAATTTTACTTATCCTTGAAGAACTCTCATAATCAGTGAGAATAAAGTAATGCAAAAATTCAGGTCTATGGAGTTGAAAGTTATTTGCACACAAGAACCGAAGAGTCAACTTGAATTTCTTAACAAATACATGCTCCTCATCCAGACATTCACCAAAGGACCAGCAAAGGGAACAATGAGCAGGAAAGGGGAGGGGATGAGCGGTTCTCAATATTTTAAAAAGCCTAAAAGATAGTCCATAGTAATTTGTGTTAAACTTTATAAATGGCGAGTTCCTGTTGTGGCTCAGCAGAAACAACTCTGATTAGCATCTAAGAGGACACAGGTTCGATGCCTGGCCTCGCTCAGTGGGTTAAGGATCCGGCACTGTGGTGAGTTGTGGTGTAGGTCACAGAAATGGCTCAGATCCTGCATTGCTGTGGCTGTGGTGTAGGATGGCAGCTACGCTCTGATTGGACCCCTAGCCTGGGAACCGCCATATGCCACAGGTGCAGTCCTAAAAAGACAAACAAGCAAAAAAAAAAAAAAAAAACCCTTTATAAACAGATTAAAGTATTAAATAAACCATGCTCCAAGTTGGAATTACAGTCTGATCCCTGTTGATTAATAATTTTGATTAGTAATTTTCCATCTTCAATCAACAAAACATTGGGAAATGAATTAAGTACTAACTGAAAACTACCATCTTTTATTTTGGGATGAATCCTTTTAAAACATTGGATCCATGAGGCAAAAGCAACAAAAGAGAGATTCCTTGTGGTAAGAAGACCCGTAGGTACCAGCCGTCTAGTCCAACCCCATGTTTTTACAAGTGAGCCTAAAACAGTGAGTGACTTCTCCAAAGCTCAGGGTTGGGTGGATCCGAGTTCTCTCTCGCCCTGTCCACTGGGCGAGGGGAGACACTCTGTCTCCACTCTTACATGTCCCCAACTGCCTATGTATTGAATACATTGAATTAACATCTCCTGATTTAGTCTATTGTCCCAGATAATATTTGTTTCAACTTTGCAATTGCTGATACTTCTATTTTCGTCTTTCCTTTTCTTTCCCTGCAGTTTAACTAACCCTGAAAACTGTGTTAGAATTAGTCATTTGCTGACTGTGCCAGCCAGCAGCCTCATAATCGGAGCCTTGTCACAGAGCATGGCTGCCACAGTGATTGGGATGGAAATGGAAATAAATGAGGTGTTATTTTCCCCATCCTGCAACACCAGAGAACAGCCTAGAGCTTACAAATGTGAACTGGGAGAAAGAGCTTTCTAGTCCAGCAAAGGCTTTACAGAGCCTGGCTGGGAGCTGGGTAGATCCAGTTAGATGGGTTGCATGGTGTGAATATTGGAGCAGCACAGAGGCAACTCCCCGTAGGGGTGGAAGGGAACACCAGGGAAGGATGGGAGTGGAGGAGCAAGAAGATGAGGTTCTAAGGGATGATTGAAGGGAAGGGCGATGTCTGGAAGTGATAAGCCCCAGGTGTTTGTTTGTACTTTACTGGAAAGCCAGGAAAATATACAGAAACTTCCTGGCAAAATACCTTGACTTGTGGCAACTTCACCTGCCATACTTGGGTGATAATCTATGCCTAAGTTTGCCCACACCCTACTCTTCTCAACCCTGGAGGCATTTGTTCCCCTGGCCATAGGAGAGCTCAAGTTTGTGGATGGAAGCAAGAAAGTTTTGGATGTGGCACTCACAGAGAGAAGAGGACTTTTCATAGGCTGCCTCGTAACTCCTCAGGCAGAACTCACATGTTTCATTTCTGGCCAGGTCATTTTCATCAGGAAGTCTACCAGGAATTCCAGAAGCAGCACATTTAATCTAACTAAGACCAGGTCAGTAAGCAGGGATTCAGGATAGCCTGTGTCCCCACCATTGTGGCAGGCATTCTCCTGCTAAGTCATAAAGACATTCACTCATGCAGTAAACTGAGATCCTGCTGTACATCAGGAACTGCATAGATCCTTGTAGATAAGAGAGAGCAAAGCCCCAGACCCTATTCTCAAGGGGCTCCAAGTCTGGAGGAGGAACATGGATACATAAACAGAATTTTATATCACTGTGTGTAACAGCTCAGCCCTTGAGCTCCTCACCCAGCCTTAGTGGATACAGAGGGAAGGCTTCCAGAGGAGGTGACACTCCTGAACTTAGTTGTGGAGATGTAAAAGGTTGCCCAGGTTAAGGTGAGAGGAAGCCTGAGAAAGAAAGGCATGTGAGCCATTGTACTTGGATGCGAAATCACTTGCTACATCCAAGGTTTGTTTGGTACTGCTGGCAGGGAGAGAAGAAGAGAAGGCTCAGGTATTTCAGCTTCTTATGCCAGATAGAGGGGCTCTTTGTAGAGCTATATATTGTGTGAAAGTGGCAGAGAGCAGAGACATAAATAGGTGATGGCTTTAGGAAGATACTTATTCTCCAGTGCACCATGGAGAATAAGTATGCAAATGTAATGGGGATCATGGCATGACTCATCATGTTACCTGAAAACTGGGTTTACCTCTTGGCTAGTGTCAAGCCAAAAGACACAACCAAGCCAAAGATGGGGAGAAGGAAGGGTTTACTATTACTTGCAGCAAGTAAGGGTAACAAAGGGATCTTTCCCAGAGCAGTGTCTCCCCAACAACAAAGTTGGGGAGGTCTTAGGCTATGGCTACATGCATATTCATGAAGGGGCTTGGGTAGCAGGCAAAGCTCAAGATTTAATTAAGTCTTGACAATCACAAAAAATCAACATCATCCTTTAGATTCCAGCTGATCTGGTGGTTGAAAGCCTGGGGATTTAAATTCTGCAAAGCAGCTCAAGACAGTGTTTAGACTAGTCTTTACCATTGAAATGGAACTGGGAGTCTTCATAACTGATTGGTTATCTTTGCTATTGCTACCTTTCTTGCCTGATAAGTTTGCCTTTTGTTCTCTTATGAGCATTCTTATTGAGATCTATTCAAGGACAAGCACTGTGGCCAGGCTTAGATCACAAAAACGGCTTAGGCCAAAATGGCTTCCCTTACGTTAAGAAAGCCATACCCAGTTCTCTTTCACTGGGGACCCCCACAACCCTCTCTTCTTAGAGTGTTTTCATATGAGGAAGAAGTGAGGTGAGCATCTGGGCAGAAAGGAGTCAACTCAGTGCTCCAGCAGGCGGGGGGTGGGGGAGCGGTCTGGTAGCATGATGCAAATAATAAGATCTCCAGTTACTGAGATGCTACTCAATGCAAAAATTATCCACTTAATTATCACAGCAACTGAGCAAGGCTGATATTACTGTACCCATTTTACAGATGAATAAATGGTAGTTTACAGACGTCAGTAACTTGCTCAAGGTTGCAAAGAAAGGAAAGAAATCAGGAGTTCTATCTAGAGTTATCTGAGTCCGAAACTTGTGTTTTGGATGACTCGATGTCTGTCACAGAGAGATAAGTGGTTATGACAGTTGTGGGGCATGAACCAGCTCTGCATGGGCAGGCTGGTCTTGCTGGAACACACAAAAGATGCAAATGTGGGGGTTAATAGGTTGTGAACTTCAGTGGCAGGTTCAGGAGTTTAGCAAGATTCTGGTAGAAAAATGAAGGTCTGGTTTGGTCTGGGTGTAGGGCAGTGTGAAATGGTTAGAGCACAGTTCTGGAGATGGACTAGACAGGTTCAAATCCCAGCTTTGCTACTTGTCAGATCTGTGATGCTGAAAAGAGGAAACGTCAAAGAGGAGAAAAATTGAAGCAACAGGGACAGAATGCAACGCATACCATGTTCCCCTGCTCCAGTCCCTTGGAAGGAAGAGTCGGACCCACTAACTCCGGAGAATTAGTGTCCAGAAATGTGCCCCAACGGGTACAAAACTTGCCCTTTGGACAAACAGAGGGAAGAGAGAGCAAAGTACTCTGATGAACTAGGCTGATAAGCCCTCTGCTAGAATAAGAAGAAGAGAACAAGAGAAAACACCACCACCGCAGTAATCTTATAACCAGGAGCAAAACGAAAAACAAAAAACAACAAAAAAAAACCCCGACTTGGGTGTCTCAATTTGTGTTTTCCATGAGGTACCACCCAGATGTTTTGAATCAAAATTCAGGTTCTGAGGCTATGAAACAGCTGCTGAGGGGCTGAGATTGCACTGGCCCTAGAACGCAAAGGCAGGAATTTGCAACATAGCTTCTATTACCAGAGAGCGATGATGTTCCTTAAGATATTTTACACCTCTGAGAGTAAGGTTTCTTGGTAAAATGGGGCAACAATCTCCAACTTACCAAAAGTGCAAAAGTGACAAAAAATAGAGCATGGGAAGGCACGTTGTGACTTGCAGTGAGATTAGAGAATGATAATTATCATTATTATGATAACAACCTCAGCATAAGCAACATTAGCCTTGCATCTGTTGGGTTCTTTTTGTGTATCTAGTCATGAACTACACACAGGGAACAGAGAAATAAATAACTGACGTAGCCGTGAGCTCTGTTATTTAAGTATAGAGCTGGAAAAAGAGGATTTCTTGCAGTGCAGAGCAGTGATTCTCAAAATCTGGTTGAGCGCTAGTAGCATCAACATCAACATCACCTGGGAACTTGCAAATTTGGGGGCCACACCCTTGAACGACTGAATTAGAAACTAGGCGTTGGAACCAGCATCCGTTTTAACAAATTTGATACCCACTGACCCAGAGAAAAGAGAAATGTGATCATGTGGTGAAAGTGATAACCAAGTGACTGTCCTATGTGATCACAAACCTTCCCAAGGAAGATGGAATTTTGGTCTTTGCAGATGAGCTCAAATTAAATGACCTAAAAAACTGGAAGCTACTGGCGCATAATCAAGGTGGAACAAAAATGGTTTGTTATGATGTCATCTTTTCTTACTCTTGTGGGTTGAATGGTGTCCTCCGAAAATTCATGTCTACCCAGAACCTGAGAATTTAGAAATAGCATCTTTCTTATATATAAATAGGGTCTTTGCAGATGCGAACAAATTAAGATGAGGTCATACTGGAATAGAGTGGCCTCTAAATCCCATTACTGGTGTTCTTCTATGGAGAGAGATTTGGAGACATGGAGAGACACAGAGACTCAGAAAGAAATGTCATATGAAGCAGAGAACAGAATGACACCTCTACAAGCCAAGGAACACCAGGGAACACTGGCAACTACAGGTCAGGAAAGAGGCTGGGAGGGGATATCCTCTAGGGCCCTTGGAAGAAGCCACATTTACCTACACCTGAACTGTGACAAAATAAACTTTCTTTTCTCTAAGCCACCCAGTTGGTGGGACTTTGTATGGCAGCCCTAAGAAGCTCAGAGACACCACCTCCCCTGCCTTTTAAAGCAAACCTTTCTCAACACTCTAATATTCTGAAACTCATCTGATTTCCACCAATAGCTCAGATTCTTGATAGTTCTGCTCTTCTAAGCATAGATCCACACTCACCCCTCTTAGGTCATACTTTCAATGATTATGGCCCAAATTAATATTTTCAGCCCCGACCCCTTCCCCTTCTTCTAATTCAGTCGTTCAAGGGTGTGGCCCCCAAATTTGCAAGTTCCCGGGTGATGTTGATGTTGATGCTACTAGATATTGGGACTCAGATATTTAAGCATCCCTTGGGGAGATGGAAGAGGATAGTGGGAAAGTCAGGGCCACTGGGATGGATTTACAGCTAGTGTGACTTGGACAAGATATTTAATCACTTGAGGCCTGAGTTTCTTGCTCTGTGAAATGGGGAGGAGTTTCTACCATCCTTGTCATAATGCTGTGGGAGTCAACGAGTTAATGACTGTTAAGGGCTTAGGAGAGTATCTGACATATACAGAATATATAAGAAATATTAGGTGTCAGTATTTTTTAATGACTATTTTAACTCCATCTGAATACCTCACATGAACTCACTCCCAGCCCATCACCAAGTCCGGTGGTTTACACGTCACGGAAATGTATTTTAAATCCATCCACTTCTCTTTATCCCTGTAACTTCCCACTATGTTCTCTTGCTTCTCATTTGGACTATTAACACTGACATCCTACCTGGTTTCTCTGTCTCACTCGTGCCATACCTGACTCCATTTTCCATAGTGAAGATGAATCTTAAAGAGAAAAAAATGCAAATATGATCACGTCCCCTTATAGATTCTTGGTTGAATGAATGAAGTAAGTTCTCCCTGTTACTTTGAAGGCTCCATGAGAGAAGACATTGACTTCTGCCTCATGGCTGTGTTACCATCTAGCATTGGTTTAGCAGGCACCCAGGAGAGATTTGTTCCATGAACTGATGAAAGAACAGAGAAAAGAACATCAGCAAGAATGAAAAGGGGCTCAGGCTTCATTGTTCCTAGTAACACCACGTCTTCCCTGGTTTCCATAAACATCTGGCAGGAGAAAGAAGAGAGTGTCCTGGAATTCTGGGTGCTCCAGGAAAGGCCCTGCACCTTACTTCCCCTACAATCATAGCCTCATCACCAGTGTCTTGGAGGCCATCTTCATCTCCATTCCATCAGATACTATAAGAAGCGTCTAAGACCCCTAGGTCTTATAAGAATGACCCAAGAGCCCAAGGTCATTCTTTCTCCCGCAAAGATTCCTCCCAAATTTGTGCACAACTCTCAGTGTCATCTTACATGGCCCCCTCCTCAACCTCTTCCCAATTCTCTGAAAACTTACTTTGAAGTTTTTGTTCATCAGTCTATACCACCCATTACCCCTCTTTGTTACAGGCAACTGCAGACCTGTGATTCATGACCCGCACCCTCTGCCCCACCCTTATTCTTTAAAATTTTTTAACTCCTTACCCAGTCTCATGATCTTAATTATTATTCATATCATGAACTGGTGATTTCAACAACAGTGAAGATGATCCTTGCAGTAATCTGGTCTCTTATCTCTTTTACCTCCTCTCTATCCTCCCCAGCTCTTGGCATTAAAATAACCATAGCCTCTCTGTAACCTCAGTGCCAAGCATTACACTCTTTTACCACCACACACTGTCTTTCCAACCACATTCTAGGACAGCAGCTCCAAAAAGCTTTATCTGCGCGGTGACCTACAATCCTTTGATCTTGTTTTCTATTTAACTGGGAAAATAGAGGATGCAGAACACAGCACACAATCCCTCCACTGCTTCTACCTTGTGTGTAACTGCACTATGCACTCACCTTTCTCCTAGTTAGTATGAATGACATGCATACTAACTGTGTTTATGTCCAGGGCCTGTCTCTTCACTTTTGCACCAGAACCCATTCCCTCTTGCCAAGGCAAGGACATTGCCCCAACAAGCATCCCTTTATCTCCTCTGCACAAATATTTTTATTAGTGATGAAGCTGATGTGTAGTTCCTTCCATGCTCAAAACTCCTTCTCTGGATGCTACATTTCCTTCCTGCTATTGCCACATTTCCCTGATCCCCCTTTGAAGCAAAACTCTCCAAAGAGATACGTATCCTTGTCTTTACCTCTACATCAATTCTCTCTTGGATTCACTCCCTTCAGGCTTACATCCTTACCACTTCATGAAAATGTCTCTTGTTAATGCCTTCAAAGACCTGCATGTTGCCCATCTCATTTCTAATCTTACTTAACCTACTGGTAGCATTTGACCAAGTGACCACTCCCTCTGCAGTGAAAAGATTTTCTCATTTCTTCCAGGATTCCATTCTCGTGTTTTCCACTGGTTCCATCTCAATCTCCTCTGCTCTTTGCTTCTCAACTTCCTGACCACCAAACGCCTGATATTTGGATCTGCTTATCTTATTTGATGTCTCTGATCTCCCCTTTGCAAGTAGACTCTATAAGGGCAAGGATTTTTGCTTGTTTTGGTCTCAGCTGTATTCCCAGTAGTTTGAAAAATGTATGGCATATGCTACAAATGAATGAATTAATGGATGGATCTGTGTGCCTTGGACCATATATATACATACATATATATATATAGAGAGAGAGACAGACAGAGAGAGAGAGAAACAGAGACAGAGACAGAGATGGAGAGACAGAGAGAGAGAGACAGAGAGAGAGAGATATCATATTCCAAATATGAGATATCTCCACCACTCTTGCACTGGCTCTGTGTTAACTGCTTAGAGCTCCCCCTTTCTAATGGGACAGTAAGCAATATGAGAAATTAGTAGTTCCATGTTCCTTTCTCCATATTCTTCTGACTCTCATTTCCATTGTTCCTTCTGCTTCGGGGATGAGAAAGGGTTTGTGTCATTTCTTTTCCCCTGAGAACAGTCGATTTTAGTTTGTTTTCTTTTTTCTTTCCACTTCTATTTTTCTTTTCTCTCTCCTCTCCCTGAGACTAGATTGGAGCCGGATGAACCATCCTTCTGTTACTAAAATTTAGATGATACAGAGAGGAAGGGAAAGTGAAGGACTCTCATTAAGCCTTTTGGAAACCTTTACTCAAGCCCTGTCATTGTCACTTCTCTGCTTCCCGGATTCTTTGTTTAATCCTTGGTATACCAAATCTCTTCATAAGTTTAACAGGAATTAAACCTTCAAAAGTTTTTTTTTATTATGAAAATTTCAGTTGTGTATATATGTTGAGTGAACAACATGAACCCCCATGTTCCCAGCAAGTCTAGCTCCTGCATCCTTGTCGCTTTTCCCTCTGCCCTTATAAAATCAATGACTTTCTTTCTTTTCTTCTTGGGAGAGCAGAACCAATCTGAAAACAGGGACTTCACTGCTTTGACTTCTGGATACTGCTTTAAAGAATATAGTGAGACAAGGGCGTGAAAGCAAATGTGTTTGATGTGTGGACAGCTGGTTTTGACGGCAGAGAGAAAATAAAACAAAAAGTGACTTCCACTGAGGTGGGCTTTGAAGGCTCCCCATCAAGCAAATTCTAGAGCACAGTGATGATGCTGACCAGATACCAGGACACTCTCACAAGCAGGAAAGAGATGGCCCCTCTAGTGCTCAGGAGGAGCTTAGGGACAAAAGACAGGAAGCATAAGGGGCATGACTCCACTGCTCGAGTTCCAACTCCACCCTTGGTGTGAAGTGTCAAGTTGGAGGATAAGGAAAACCAGTATCATTTAAGAGGACTTGACAACATCAGAACTTGGTTAGCTGCATCCTTGGGCAAAACCTCAGGAGTCTGCAAGCCCCCCGGAGGAGCACAGTCAGCATCAATGCAGCACAGGGGTCGGGGTGGGGAGAGGGAGGCAAAGAGGAGGCTGAGGCCACCTCCCACACCCCACCCACACAGAGACCCATGGGTAGTCATTATTTACACCAACCCCAGAGGACAGGAAGATCCTGAGCCTGGGGGAGGAGCTGAGAGGAGAGCCCTGGGGAATGTAGACTTCAAGACGGGAGGCCACAGCAGCATCTGATGTTGGCAGAGGATGCCAGCATGATGGCTGGGAAACAAATGAGGGCCTCTGCTCCGCCAAGGAAGCCTGCAGAAGAAGAGAGTCTGAGAAGCAGACGGGCCCCTGGCACCACTAGGCTCTATAGCCTTTCTCTACACAAGTGTCCTCTTGGGACACAAAAGAACCCCCTAAGAGAGCCCAAGGTTACCTGGAAGAGATTGCTCTAAATCACATAGGTGCTCACCTAGGAGTCTGCATGCTCTTCAAGGACCAATGCTGGGCTTCACCCATGTGTGTCCCAGGCAGCTAATACAAAGCCTTGCACTGAAGAGTATCTGAGTAAAGCACCACTCAATGATAAACGAACAGAGTTCCCATTGTGGCTCAGCAGTAATGAACCCAACTAGAATCCATGAGGATGCGGGTTCAATCCCTGGCCTCACTCAGTGGGTTAAGGATCAGGCATTATGGTGAGTTATCATGTACGTCACAGATGCAGCTTGGATCTGGCATTGCTGTAGCTGTGGTGTGTGTCGGCAGCTACAACCCTGATTTGACCCCTAGCCTGGGAACTTCCACATGCTGCAGATGCAGTCATAAAAAGGCATTAAAAAAAAAAAAAGATAAATGAACAGGCTAGAAAACTGCATGCGTGTTTACAGCCTTTAAACTGACTAGAAAGACAGGCCTGAACTCACAAAAGCCATGAAGAGAAGAAGAAGAGAAAATGAAGAGAAAAAAAGAAATGGGGGAAAGGCAGCTGCCTGCCCTTTGGTTCCAAAACAATTTGCACACATATAAAGATGAGAACCCTCTTTCAGATCATTTACTATGGGTGAGAAACCAAATTCAATTTAATGCAACAAGATTTAAAACAGATTTATAGAAATAAACAATATTAAAACAAAAAAAAGAGAAGGTGCAAGTTTACTTTCTATTGATGAAAGACTCTTTCAATTCTATAATGGTCTGCCATTTCCAAAAGTTCCACACATGTGATTTCATATAATCCTGTAATAACATCCACCCTCGCCACTTTGCCCCTCCTTCCCTCCCTCTCCCCACTGGTAACCACTTGTTTGTTTTCTTTATCTGAGAGTCTTGAGAAGGTGCAATTCGAAAAAGGAAGAGGAGATAAAGGAGAAAGAGCAAAACAAAACCCAATTGGGGGCTGTATTAATAAAAGCAGAGTGCATAGATTAAGGGAACTAAGGGGCCCACTGGACCCCAAACTTGCGATACAGCATTGAGAGTATGGGGGTGGCTCTGGGCAATCCATCAGGGAGGAACATCAATAACCTGTGTGCATACACAGACAAATCTGTTCTAGCCTCCCAGGGGATGAGACCAGCTGGAGGAGAGCTCAGCTGACTCAACCAAAAGCCTCCCAGGGTAGCCAACTGCCAACTGACAAACACGCTAGTGAGTCAAAAACAGATCAGCAGAGACATCTACCCAACTCGTGGCGGGCCACAGATGCACGAATGAGCCCAGCATAGGCCAGGAAAACAGCCCAGCTGGCCTTAAGGCTTGTGAGAGATATAAATGCTTATTGCTTTAAGCATTGCCTTTTGAAGGTATTCCTAACATACCACTAGACACGGGGAGACCTGCAGCTCACTGTTGTGGGAACTGAGAATATTGACACCATGCACACCTTTTCTTGGGAAGAGTCAATGTAATCATTTGTATTCGGTAGATTTCCTCATGCCCAGCACACAGTTAACACTCAACACATTCTATCCACGATGAGTATTTTTATGAGTGGCTTGGAGAAAAGCACAAGTGGAGAAATAAAAGACATCACATCACTTGGGAATAAATTCCATATGACATGCGTTCTTTCACACCTCAAAAAGATGAAGTCATTCTTTTCTTTATCTTTTTTTTTTGATTGATATGTTTATTTTGAGGGAAATTACTTCCTTTACATTTCTGTGTACTGGGCATAGGTCCAAAAGAACTTAAGGTGATGACACCCTCTCACCTACTTCTTTGTGGCAGCTGCTTATGTCCTTTGTTTTAGAAGTTCTCTCGTGAAGACTCTTTCTCTGCCTGGATGAAGGTGGGTGTCAGAATTTAAAACTAGTCAGGACCAAGGAAATGACATATTTGAGTAACTTTGAGCACTTCCTAAGCCGAGGAATAGCAGAGCCAACAAAGAAGGTCATTTTACAAGAATGTGTCATGACCAAAGAAGAAGCTGAATAGACTACTTTCCAACAACCTCTGGGGGGGAGCAAAAAAAGCTTCCCCAGAGAACTTTATCTATTATCTCGTTTATACATCTCAGGATCCAAAGCATGAGCTTAAGGTCTTTTTCTGGAAGGGTGAAGTCAAATAAGTAATGCTTTGATTTCGCATTAGACACAACAGCAAGGTCTAAGCGTGTCATCCATTTCCGTCCTGAGTCTCCCCGCATGTCTTCTTACATTCACGGATGAATTTCACTGCCACATGAAACAGTCTATCTCATTATTTTGGACTTGTGAGACAAGGATTTTTTTTTAGGGCCACACCCACAGCATATGGAAGTTCCCAGGCTAGGGGTCTCATTGGAGCTGCAGTAGCCAGCCTACACCATAGCCACAGCAACGCCGGATCCTTAGCCCATGGAGCGAGGCTGGGATTGAACCCAAATCCTCATGGATTCTAGGCAGGTTCCCAACCAGGTGAGCCACAACAGGAACTCCCTGAGATAAGGATTTAAGTGCAATTAGTTTACTTGGGAGGTTATCCCAGTTTATTCCAATAGGACATGGATAATCGACATGGGGGACTGACAGGGAAAGAAATTTAGGGCGTATTCTTAATCAAATTATTGCTTTAGATCACTGGAGCTTAATCCTGCAGAGGATCTAGGAGCCTCAGAATTCTCTAACTTGAGGGGTAAGCTTGCTGAGGTATTTGTTCACCACAATGCACAATTACTGGTGGTATCCACTACGGAGAGGAGTTAATTCCCCAGCAAGTGATGAGCATTGCAGAACAACTGCTCTGACCTTTAGCAGAAGGCACAGCACTAGCCATTGGCTGGGCTGGTGAGCACAGACATTGTAAGAGCCAAGAAGATCTGAGCAGGGCTCCAACAAGTGCCCTAAGAGACGCGAAGGTCACTCTTCACTGCGATGCCATCTGATGCTTTTGTCTCCCCACGACTTCTCACTCCCCTTCTGCCCCTCCCCTCATCTCAGCCCATGCAGCTGGTCCTTCCTCCTGGCTGAGTGCCCAGCTCCAGAGTTGACACATTACCCAGTTCTGGCTAATAATTACAGAGCATCTCAGAGTGAGTGGTTCAGAGGTGTGGACCTGAGGGAAGCCAGATAATTCAGACCCAGTCCTGGGATTTTCCTAGAGGAATTAGGAAAGGGTAGCTAGTCTCTCTGCTGGAGTGGCTAACCTGATAGGTTGGGAACCTTGATGTTCTGGTGACCATCTTCGTTTAACCTTGAGAATGAAATCAACAGGAGAAAACATATTCCTGCCCACATTATGTGAGCATCTGTACCAGCTATGTCTACCTGTTTTGGGACTTTGGGTCCTGAATTGGGACTTGCCCAATACGCTTATTTTAAGTCTCTATCTATCTGCTTTGTAGTCAATTCTCATCTGTCCTACGACTACTCAATAGGGATAAATAGATCAATTCCCCTCTCTCTTCCAAATTCTACCCCATCGGCGAGAAATAGAGTTATGTTATGCAGGTGGATGTGCATGTGCATTGATTAAAAGGAAGGGTTTTGGATTATGACAGACCTGGATTTGAAACTTGACCCAGAGATTTGCTAGTTGTATGGCCCAGGATAAGATATTTTAACATTGTAAGTTTTATTTTTAATCAGCCATAAAATGGAAGAGGGTGAGGGTGCCTACACTGAAGAGCTCTTGAGAGAGAAAGCGTGGAACCTGCTTAGTCATGGGATTTCCAAACAGTAAACGTCCAATGAACCAGGTGGCATCTGAAGAAAAAAATTGCACAATTGAAAACAATAGTTTTATAAGGTTAACAACGTAATGACATAGGTATGTGTCTAAAACTGTAAGAACTCCATAAAGGTAGCCACAATGATCGCATCTCACCCTAAGACTTATCTTCTTTAAGGTGAAACTCTCCCATTTCTGGGTGTCCACTGATCAAGTTTTTCCAATATAATCTCACCAAAGTTATGACAATGACGTAAGAGTGGTGGTGGTGTGCCATGCAAAAGAGACGCTTGAGAAAGTTACAACATCTGGGCCAAGCCATTGCTCTGATGACATTTAGGGGCTGATCATTCACCCCAAAGTAGTGAGTGGGGTTCTTTTCTAATTCACAATCTTTGGCAGTTCCGGAGCCAGGGACCATCCTCTGAGATACCTGCATCCTCTCTGAACCACACATCCCATCCTTAAACCACCACGTTTGCTTGCCACATCTTACTCTGATCAGTACCTTGTAATCAGAGCCTCCTCTCATCTTCTCTGTGGCTGGGTTTCCTGAAAAACTGACTCTGAGATGGTGATGTGCCTTCAGGAAGTTTCCTGGGGAGTGACTTCTGGAACATTTTTAAGAGACCAAGAGGAGCAGGATTGGGCATAGGGAGAAACTGAACCACAGTGCAGCTGCAAAAGAACCCGCAGCAGATCCCAGAGGCTCAGGGGCTAGGATGACCCTGCAGATTTTTCCCAAATTGAAGAGAATGTCTTGCCTTTACATCTCCCTATCGGCCAGCTAGTTATTGGATCAGGTTGAACCCAGGAGTCAGCCTAAACAAACTGTCAAAAGGGCAAAGGATCTGCCTTTGAACAGGGCAATTTCCACCAGCAACCAACATTCCCAGTGGCTAGAGACACGAGTATCTTGATTCTCGGTGATAGATACCCCACAGCATCCTCTTGCACTCAGCTTAATCTGAACCAAAAATATAAATTTTAAAACACAAAACCAGTCTCCTTCATAAGAAATAAAGGCAGCAGCATGATAATGCAGAACTGGCTTGAGATTTGAAGTCAGACAGATCTGAGATTCTATTCCGAATAACCTGTTCTTGGTGTGATCTTGGGACAGTCCCTCTACATCACATAGCTTCTCTGAGAGGCAGCTTTTTACTTATAAAGTGATTGATATAGGTAATAATATCAGCTTCATGGCATATTTGGGATGATTTGATAAGTCATTTGAAGTACCAAGCAAAGTGCCTAGCTTATTGAAACTCACAGTTTTCTTCCACCTTAAAGACACTGAATGATTTGTCTCCGTGTCATTCTTTAGCCAAAGTTTGTAGAGAAGAATATACCAGAAGGCTTGAAGCATTCACAGTGGGTTGAATGCAAAGGAGTAAAGGCAAGAAATGTAAAGATAAATATTGAGATGGAGGCCAGCGCAGAGTCAATGGGAGTACAGACCAGGAGCTCCCAGAACAGTCTGAGGAATCAGGGAGAGCTTTCTGGACAAAGGAAAATCTGACCCATGTTGAGAGTAATGAAGAGGAGTGAAGGTGGTGATGGGGCAATGAGGATGAGAATTCAGGGAGGCAGCTCTCAAGTCCAAAAGCATGGGGGCAACCAGGACCACGAACACCTGCAGGTGTCACGGTACATTTGGAGCATGATCTGCGAAGGGATGGGCAACAGGAAGGCGAAGCCTTCATTTCAGCATGTTTGGTAATGGCAGCTCTTAATTCATCACTTGTTTCAAATTCACTATGAAACATTCAAAAAAAGAGGTAGCTGAAGGAGTTCATGGCCTGCTTTCAACAGTCTCCCTGGGGCTGAAAACCAGTTGGCGTGGGGCCTACTTTTTCTACCTTGTTAATGGCCCTGGATTTCAGGTTTAATGATCCAGCTGATTTAGACCAATTTTGATATGTGGCCCATGTTTCCTTTGGATGATTGGAGGAGTTACTCTCCCAAACTACATGGTTCATGGCACCAAGCTCCAGTGCTGTAAGTTCACGGCAAGCCCAGGACATTCACAAAGCCTTTAGCAGGAGTAGTTGCGTAAAGTGAGCTAAGTCGACCCTCAAAGGCTATTCTCTGAGGCCAGACTGCATCCTCCACTCACTCAGCTCTGGCTGATTGGCTGGGGAGCAAAGAGCCCCCTGGCGTGTCTCTAACGTGATTTCCACTGTACATTTTATTTTATTCTCTGTGAAAGAGTACTTTATACTCTGAACTTTATGGAAGGTGAAAAAAAAATCTTTTTTTCAAATGAAAATTTTTCAAGTTTGGACTCAGCCCAAGTGGAATTAAAAAAAAAAAAAAATTGGCAAGTGAAAGTAAAATATTCCAGGAGGCTCTTGGAAACAGAGTGTTAACCGAAAAAATAATGAAGACTTCAGAGAGCCTGGTTCCTAGACTTCAGGGAGGGGGGTGGGTTTGCTTTCACAGATGCTTTGTTCTGGTTCACTTCCACTCTTCCTCAACCATCACGATTACACCTTGTGCTTATTCAGAACTTTGTGCTTTCAAGCTCTTTTTCCACTATTAACTCATGTTTTTATCATATTATCACTATGCGGTAAGCAAGGCCAAGATATGAAGAAATTGAGGCACAGACAGTGAAGTGACTTGCCTCATGTTGATTATGGCTAATTTTTAGTGGGAAGAGTAGCGTCTCTGGATACAAGACACAGCTGGGATTCGTGGATGGTGCTGCTGTGGACTAGCTGAGTATCTAAGACTTGGTTGCTTACAAACCCCAAGCCTTACCTTACTCATCTGTAAAATGGGGGTATTAATATTACACACAGAGGTATAAGGTTCTTGAGAGGGTGGTTAGCTTCTTGGTAAATTATAGTGTCACGTAAATGCCAAATGATATTTAATGCAATTAACATCTAGTTAGGGATGTAAATGGGAATTTAACCCATGTCTTCCGAGTTCTGGGTCAGCAATTCTCTTTCCAATGGATCATCATTATCAGCCTTAAATCACCATTAGCAGCTTATCTGGAAAATATCAGATTTACGACTTCTTCCAAGTTCTAAGTAAATTGCAGGATTCATTTCAGATTTCTCTATTAACCCTCCCATCACTTTTGCCCCCTGTCAAGTGGCGTTGAAAAAGATTCATGCGGAATGTGCTGTTTTTTGTTTTTTTCCCCTCGCACTAACTCACTCTGCCTCCTGAAGAATGGCCTCTTATGTAATCAGGAGCAACATTTCTCAGAGCTCATGTCTCACTATTCGGTAGAAAATACAGTCTCTAGAAAGACACTGTCCAAGTGCTCAAGGACTCTGTGTTCTTAGAGACATCAAAAGCAAGGCACACCTACTACTTTAAACGTCTGCCAAATCATGTCTGCTTTAAAAAGTATAACAAAACGAAACCAACCAAACACCACAAACCAAAAATCAAAACAGTGACCAACCACAGAAGAATCTGAAGTTCCCCAGATGTCCCCTGTCAAGGAACAGAGCACATAAACACAATGAACTTCCTATAAATAGATGCTAGCTCTTTCGCAGCTTATGTCTAATACACTGATTTTAAAGAAGCCGTAGTAATATGTTTGCCTCCATTTCCTACCTTCTCAAGTAGACTGTGAAAACTGGGATGGGCATCTTACTCATTTTTGTACCTCCACAGCACTCGGGGAGGACTGGGGAATAACACTTCTTAAGTTCCTCTCAGTGCAAGGTGCTGTACCAGATTCTTTACTTGACAACCTCATTCATTCTTTGAAATAACTCTAAGGGGTAGGTTTCAGCATTATCCCCGTTGACAGATAGGGAAATAGGGGGGGTAAAGTACCTTGCTCCAGGTCACATATTTAGTAAATGGTAAAGCTCATATCTGAATCTGATTCCTCTTAGACCTCTTTGCCTTTCATATAGAATGGTGGCTGATAAATGGGATGTGCTTATGGACACAGGTTAACTTGTCCTATCAGCATACTTAAAATAGTGCTTATATAAGATGTAGCATCCTGGATAGAAACAGACTTTATGGTAGACTTCTGTAAGGGCTAATTCCTACTTGGATACTAGTTCTTGGATCTTGATTATAATTTGCCACTTATTATTTACCCATTCGGATAGAGGCAAAAGGCATGCATTATAGTCATAAATCATAACTGTTATAAGGGCTTTCTATAAATTAATTTGTTGAACCCTCAAAACAAGCTTTTGAGGTAGGCATTATTGTTACTTCTATTATAATTTTTCTTTTCTTTTAGGGCTGCACCCTCGGCATACGGAGGTTCCCAGACTAGGGGTCGAATTGGAGCTACAGCTGCTGGCCTACACCACAGCCCTGCAACTGAGGATCCAAGATCTGCTCACAGCAACATCGGATCCCCAACCCACTGAGTGAGGCCAGAGACCTAACCTGTAACCTCATGGTTACTAGTTGGATTCGCTTTCACTGCGCCACAACGGGAATACCATCTATTATAATTCTTTTACAAATTAAGAAAATGAGGCATGGAAAGTTCGCCAAAGCAGAACTGAGATTCAACCTACGCAGCTCTGGTTCTCAAGTTGACTGCATTTTAAAATAACCTGGGAATTGTCTATACTGTGGGAAAGCTAGACCTCATGCCCAGAGATTCAGTTTCAATTGATGGGGGTGAGGTCTCAACAGTCATCTCTTTGTAAAAGTTTTCCACGTGATCCTACCGTACAGGCAGGCCCGGAAATCACTGCACTAGAACAGACCACCTCTGAATCCCTCTGTGCAGACACCTTGCTGTCCATGTAAGCCCAAAGTGGTAGATACGTATTAATAAGTTCACCCTTCTCACTGGCTTCTGCAAACCAGATGGTCTAAAGTTTTCATATGAATTACATTTTATAGGCAACTGGTTATTGGTTAAGAGATTAGTTCTCATTCCACCCTTAGGAATGAAGACTAAATGTGTTTTAGGTGCCAGGTGCCACACCAGGAGCTAGCTATGGCTTATTTCAGCTAATCCACAGAGCAGCCCTAGGAGGTAGGGGTTATTTCTATAGGTAAGGAATGCCAAATATATATCTCACCATCTTCCTTCCCATCTGGTTGTGTGCTGGGGCTTGCAGGATTGCCCCTCACAGCATGGTCTGTGGAGGTCACCTGGGAGCTGGTTAGAAATAGACTCTCAGCCCCCCCCCCCAACCCACCCAACGCCCTTCTACCTAATCAAAATCTACTTTCCAGCAAGATCCCTAGTGATTCCAATGCACGGTAAAGTTTGAGAAGCTGTGGTCCAGAGCCATGTCTTGAGCAAATTCTGTGTTCTTGTTGAGCCGGGGATGAACAATAAGAGATCTCTGATAAACAGGCCATGTCTGCCTGGGCGGAGGATGGATCGGGGCCACGTGAATCAGGTGCTCATCATTTCAGCTTCCCATGTCTACAAGCAGGACGCTAGGGAGAATGTGTAACAGATTCACCGTTTGGTCACTAGTCTTCCCTGCTAGACACTTACTGGTATCCTCAACCAACATGGCGAAGGGGACCACCTCATTTTTGCTTGCTTGTTCTGTTTTTTTGTGTTTTTTTTTTTTTCTGGCCATCCCTGTGGCATGTGGAATTTCCCAGGCCAGGATCCAGCCCACACCACAATTGTAACCAGAGCCACGGCAATAACAATGTCGGATCTTTAACCCCCTGAGCCATGAGGGAGCTCCACGGGACCATCTCATTTTGTCAACTTTTGTGTGTCCAGCACTTCTTTTGATATGTAGGATTTATAGTGGCGGCATGCTTCTAGCTCTCAAGGATTGTGTCATTGATGACAAAACCTCTCTGTCTTTGCTTGTTATGGAAAGGCTGCAGGATGCTGCTGCTGGGGAAGCCAACTGTCTTGGTTTACCTAGAACCGAGGGGTTTCTGGAAACATGGGATTTTCATGCTAAAGCCTGGACAGTCCTGTGGAATGTGAACAGTTGGCTATCTTAGCTTTATTCCTCTGTGTCTCTCATGCATGTTGAGTCTGTGTTTTCTGTTTGTTGCTGCGTTGCTTATTCTGTTAGGGCCATACTTTGAACTCTCCAGAAGTATGCTATTATTTTCAGGATTTTTTTTTTTTTTTTTGGCCAAAAATTATCACTTCCAAAGTGTAGTCCGTGTTAAAAGTAAATATCCTGCAGCTTAGAAAAATGAATACATACTTCTGTGAGGGACCACAAAATGCCCCCCTTCTCTCATCCCACTTCCCTCAACAGCAAGAACACAGGAGGATTTGTTAATGACTTTGTGCCAAATGTTACATGGTTGAGGATTGTTTGTATAAGAACCTTATGATTCCACTTTGTGTGGCCTCTGTATTTTAATTTTTGTAATCAGTAATAATTAAGATTAAGGACCTATTTTTAGGCTGTATGCCCTGGTCACACTGTCTTCAAGTCTAAGTGGTAGGATTTATGACACCATAAATTTATCTTTTTACATTAATTTCCTTTGTTTCTTTACTGTGGCAACTTAGGGTTACCTTTTGACATCTTTCTCTGTAACTTCCTGATCTTCATAAGAGGAAGTGGCAGATTAGAATTTCAACCACAAAAGTAAAAGAATTACATAACAAAACTTCTAAAGTTTCCTTAAAATCTAATGTTTTGTGTTGTACATTTTAGATTATTGCATTTGTATTTCCAAATTAATCCACCTAGCTTGTTGGATACTTAGTTGAAGAGATCATATTGAAAATAAGAGGACAGATTCTAAAAACATGTATATCTTACTCTCCTGTGTCTATGAGAAATTGATAGTGGCCAATGGTAGGTGTAATAATTTTTTTATTTAATTCTATTGAATTATATGGAATGTGGTTTGGTAATGTTCAAGATGAGAAATAAACATGTTTTCTGCCCATTCTCCTACACTGAGGCATCATTAAGGTAACAATCTAATAGCTTGGGGGGGTGTGTCAGAAAAACTTCATTATATTAATAACTAATGTTACTGATATTGGCCATTTTTCATACTTATATCTGCTATGGATATGGTAAGAGTAAACGGCAATTTGTATAATCCAATCACATTTTTTTAAAAGACTCATATTATACAGGGAGTTGACAGAGGGATGAGCTGGACTTCTAGAAACTGTATGTAAGAGTCCCTTCAAGCTGAAAGGTAGGTCAGAGACAATTTGAAGCAACTTCTCTTAGTTTTCAGATTAGAAAACTGGAATGCCTTGACCAGACTCATACAAGATCAGCAGGTGGCAGGACAATACCTGCTGACGCCTAATTCCATGCTTCTTCTGGGCCACCGTTTTGCATTGAGCTTCAGTACCCCCGCCTCTGCTCTGCACAAGGTGCTTATTGATGGTCTCTTACCTCAAGGAACAGTAAAGTCTCAAGTAAGCAAAGCTCCAATAGGTCTTTGCCTTACTGTTATTTTTACAATTGAAAGGAAGCTTCTTTATGATTCTTTTTTTTTTTTTTTTCCCATGGCTGTGCCCTCGGCATGTGGTGGTTCTGGGGACAGGGGTCAAACCCATGCTATGGCAGTGACTGCAGCCACAGCAGTGACAACATCAGATCCTTAACTGCTGAGCCACCAGGGAACTCCATGATTCTGGATTATTGTTCATCCTTTTTCCTCAGTCAGGAACGCTGTGGACAAGGAAGTTTCTCCAAGCACTTGCCATTGATTTACAACAAACTTCCACATATATGTGTATGTGTGTACACACTTTGCTTTCTTTATAACAGATGATCATGCAATGATATGCTAATACTGTATAAGCCCAAATTCCCAACTGTTAGCCATCCAATGTTACCCAATCGTCTTTCCTTAATTTTTAATAAGTTTGGGGAACTATCTTACAGCGTTTTGAGCCCATGTTGGTATGTTTAGCACCAGTTCATTGTGGGAAATCTATTTTAGTTTGTAGGTCTCCGCCCGTTAGTGAAAAAATATTTCTAATTTGGATTTATCTTCTCAGTTACAAAGGATTCTAACCACTAATTGTATGACACCTATCACATACAACATCAAGGCATGGGGCAGGCATTTTTGGAATGTGTTGATTTTAACATTTCTAAAAGCCTATGGCTTCCATCATCTGCATTGTTCTTATTTCCCTTGATGTCTTGATTTTTTGATAAACATACCACAACAGAAAGACAAAATCACCCCTAAGCATAATAAGTTTGTTTATTGGGAATCATTTCAGACTTGTGGTTGAATGGGGCATTTATACTTTGATAGTAAAAAAGACCTCAAATATTTTTAATGGTGGCTCTAATTCTAATGCTAGACACATGGTAGGTAATGGGTATTTGACCATTTACTGAATATAGTACATCATAATTTTAGTGCTAAAATTTTATTCTATTACAGCAAACTGTCTATCACTTTTCAGTAGAGTAGTACCAGCCTTGCTAGCTATCGGATGATGCGTTTTTTTGCCATTGGTGTTCCCTTCCCTAGGGGATGTTCCCTTCCCTCATGCTAGCATATCTATCCTATCTGTCTCAGCAGGGACCTTCCACTCCCCAGAGAAAGAGTGCTTATACAATTTGGGAGTTTGGGAGGCAAACCAAGGCACATGTAACCACTGGCCAGAATTGGGCTACTCTCAGAGCCTGCACATTTGTCACTGTTCTGGGCCATGCAGGGAATTTTATGAAGCAGTTATTGCTGAAACCTGGGATATTCAAGTATTCCCTATGCCTGGAAGGTACACCTATCCCCAGTGTGTCAGAGAGGTACCTATACTCCCAGAAGCAGAAGTTTCTGGGGTTTAGGTGAGGACGTCTACTTGCCTATAGGTATAAGACCATTTTCTAAAGTGGTGTTTTGCATAACGAAGGTGATATTCTCAGGTTACATTCATCCAGAGGCAGCAAGACATTGTGGGGGAGCACAGAGATAAGGGCCTCAAATGGCTGAGATTCACATCCCTACTTTTGTTACCTGCTCAATTAGAGTTGAAGGCATTTAGTGAGTTAAAATACATGAGGCATTTAGAACAGTGCCCGGCACAAGGGCAATCCTCTATTGAGGTTTGATATTAATATTACCATTTGGTTTCACTGTTGAGTTGGTTCAGGGCACAGGTCTGGCACAAAGTGCGATGTGCTGGCTCCCTGCTCCCACCTCAATAACAGAATCTTCGAGTACCTTGGAAACCTATTCCAATGTCAAACCACTACACCATCATCAGCTAATGTGGCTAATCCTACACCATCGTCGTTCTCATCCCCAGAATTATCCTTCCAGTCTTGGAACTAATAACATCATTCTAAAATTCTTGATGAATGCAGACCCCTCCTAGTTGGGTTTCCAACCTTCCAAAGTCCAACCCCAGGCCAGCATTTCCAACTTCATCTTTCTAACACGCTTTTCCTAAATCACAGCATGTGTTTTCATACCACGCTGGCTCTGCTCTCACTCTTTCTAGTGTTTTTTTTTCCTCCCTTCTCTGTCTGTTAAACCAGAACCTTCGTTCATGGCCCAGCTCACAGTCCTCCTTTGGGAGACCTTTTCTTGCTCCGCTCTTATGGATGCCGCTGGTCTCTGTGTTGTGAAAGCAAAAGGACGTAGCCATTGCAACTCTGTCGTACCGGAGACCGCTGTTGAAACTATTGTCACTCTTGCTCACCTGCATTCTGCGGCAATTATGTGAAGGATGAGCTCCTAAGGGTCTGACATGGCACCACACCCTCTTCACTTCTGTACATTCCTTGTACTTAGCTCCTAACTCCATGACCCCCCACCCCCGCCCAAAGGATTACCAAATGCCAGTCCATCTAGAGGTCCTGCCAGTGCCTTCTCCAAAACAGCACTCGAACTCATGTACCACGTCAGCTTGACCACAGTCATTTCTTACCAGGTGTACTTCAACAACCCCCAGAATTAGCTCTCACCTCCTGTGCTGGCCCCACTTCAGGTTATTCCCCAAAGAGTCATCAGAGTTAAAATGTAAACCAAAGTGTTACCTTCTCACTTAATGAACTCCCTTGCAGTGATACTGAAACCTACATTTTGACCTTTTCATGCTTCCCGCCCCTTCTCACCCATTTGGAACAGTCCCCTTCTGTTGCCTGGCTCACTGCCCTATGATCACACTCATCTTCTTTCAGTTTCTCCAACAGACCAAATTACCCTTTTTTCCCCTTCAGCCTCTTACTCATTCTGTTCTCTCTGCCTGGAAAGCTCAAGCCTTAATGTTTCTAGTTGCTAGCTTTGTAAAGCCTTTAAGTCTCAGCTTAGAAGCCCCCTCCCAGAGAAGACCTTCCATCTAAAATGAGCACCCGGGAGTTCCCGTCGTGGCGCAGTGGTTAACGAATCCGACTAGGAACCACGAGGTTGCGGGTTCGGTCCCTGCCCTTGCTCAGTGGGTTAACGATCCGGCGTTGCCGTGAGCTGTGGTGTAGGTTGCAGACGCGGCTTGGATCCCGCGTTGCTGTGGCTCTGGTGTAGGCCAGTGGCTACAGCTCTGATTCGACCCCTAGCCTGGGAACCTCCATATGCCGCGGGAGCGGCCCAAGAAATAGCAAAAAGACAAAAAAAAAAAAAAAAGAAATAGCAAAAAGACAAAAAATAAAATAAAATAAAATGAGCACCCTCCCCCGCCATGTACTTCCTTATACTATGGAACCAAATACTCAGATCCTTCTTACTGCTTTGAGGATGGGTGACAATTGTTATGTGTGTTTTCCAGTGGTTTATTGTTGGGCTCTTCTCTACCAGACCTGGAGCTCCATGATGGCAGGAATCAAGTTCATTTTGGCGTCATTCCCTTCTTAGGGCCAACCATAGAGCCCAGCACACAAGAAGCAAGAGCAAAATGTGCTAAGTGAATGACAGTTCATCAGTGGCCTTGGAGGCACAAGGACTCTCAGAGCAAGAAGGAGACTCAGAGCTACCTGGTCAAAACCCTTCATTTTACAAGTGAGAAAATCAAGGTATAGGGCTTGGCATGAGTTCTCCTGAGGCCCCCTCGTTAGCATCTGCCAACCTCTCCTGGAGTTTGGGGGCATCCTTCATTATCAAGTTCTCATGCCCTAGGCATCTAGAAACTATGCAATAACTAGAGATCATTAATGAAATAATCTGACAGGAAAACCAAAAGCTTCATGCACTTCAACCTTTCACTGTGAAATGAAAGCAAAGCCGAAGGAAATGCCATCTGACTAATTTCTAACCAAGGCAAATCTTCTCTCTTAGTCACCCCCAAGACAAATGTCAATGTTCTGCAAGCACCGTGAGAGCTGCCAAGGTCCATGGCAGCTTCCCAGATCTGCTGTGCCCTGCAAGGGGATCTGGGATCGAGTGCAGAGCTGAGTGGCCTGAGTGCTTCTCAGATAAGCAGAGAGAAGCTGGCACTTTAAATAGACACCCCTTCCTTCTACTAGGAACTGTTTTCTACCAGTCTGTGGCTGTGAATTTATTGTTTCTATTCTTGTTCCTGTTTCTTTCGATCTCTGGGTCTCAGTGTTCTTGCCTCTGCAATAGAGTGGTTGCTATGGAGGTCTTTCTGGCCTTGGCATTCTATAAGTGTGCTTTATGGAGTTAGGACTCAAGCTTTAATGAGTTACAATTCACAGAGCATTTTATTCAGATCTACCGTGTTCACAAAAGTAGGTGATGATTTCAATACCTATTAGCCTCCCATTGGCGTCCTCTACTGTTCTAAGCAAGCGTGAGATCCTGGTGAATCCTGAAGCTCACACCTCCTGCTTTCTGCTCCCTCAGGCCTTGCTGTCTTTGGAAGACCAAGATATTCAGAGGAGAGGGGGGTGGTCTCAAAGCTGATGGTAGGGCTTTCAGAAATGCAGGGGAGCCTGTTTGATCACAAGCAGCCTTTGCAGGACCGCCAATATCATCACCAAATGCCAGGTCACCCAGTGCACTTACTATTTATTCTACAAATATGTACTAAGCAACTCAATATGAGATGCATTGGGTTAGGTGCTGGAGAATCAGAAATAGAAAATGATCCCTGTCTTCTAGAAATACACAGATTCATAAGGAGATGGGCAGTTAAGCTATTTCAGTGTAGTAGTGAGATGTGTGAATTAAGAAAGCTGCTTTTTCTTGGAAGACTCCATCTTGGGGCGTTGGAAAGGGCTTCTCAGAAGAGCTATGAGGACTACCTGATGGAAGGTGGGAAGGAATCTTCTCGGCAGAGACAGAGGAGATGACAACATCAGGTGGAGAAGCCTTAGTTCACAAAGGTACAGCGTTCAGTTTGGTATCCCCTGGGAATGGTGACAAATATAAGATGATTTTGTGGTGACATCAGGGAAGGGAGAAGATGAAGAGGAGAGTGGAGATGATTCTGGGGGAGCAGGTTGAAACTGGATTGAGAAGGGTCTTTTACGCCAGGTTAATGGGCTTGGATTCCATTCTACACCCACAGGTGGAGATTCCGATTAATGTGGGGTGTGTGCATGCATGCGACATAGTCAGGTGTGATATTTAGGAAGACAGTGGTGTCTAGGGAAGGATGGAGAATGTAAATGAGAGAAGCATGACGGAATACAGCTTCTGGGGAACTGTGAACATTCTGGCAGCTACACTGCTGATGAGTAAAGGGGAGACAAGCTTTGGAAAAGTATGCCGGGACTGATCAGTGGAAGGCTGTATAAGGAGTTTGTATCAATAGATACAGCTAGTGGATGCTCCTCATAGCTTTTTTCCTGTGATTTACATGACAGTGATTAATGGAGAACCTACACGGAGCTTTGCCTGGCACTGCGTAGTGTGAAATGAAGTAGCTGAAGCTGAGACTTTTCTAGAAGAGGCCACTTTCCCACCTCTTGTACACGCTTATGGCTAAAGTCCTTTCGTGCCTCAAGGAGTGTGCAGTTGGTTTTCTCAGCGTCTGTGGCCTTGACAATCTTCTGGCTTCTCAGAGCCTCCTTAAGCCACTCAGAGCAGGAAAGCTGATCTTGTGTCTGGCTCCACCACCACTGGAGAGAAGTTCAAATCTATTTTCCACTAACAGGTTCCACAGAGCTGCGCTCCTGAATGTAACAAGGACACGAGGGCCGGTATGAAACCCAGAGCTCTGGAGGGAAGAGTGCATATATGCATAACTGAAGAAACAGAATTTTTCTATCTTCTTCCCACTGGCAACATATCTGAAAGCCTTGACTCAGCATTCATTGGTTTCAATGCTCACGCCTGTCCATCCCTCTCGGCGGGGGTTGATTTCATCGCTGGCTTGCTTTCACAATGTGACTGTGGGATCTTGGTGCCTAATTCCTTCTAAGTTCCATTTCAGGGTGGAAGAGCAAGAACAAGCTCTAACCAGTAGACGGCCCAGTGACTCAGGAGCTTAAGCATTTAACCAATTAGTAAAGAAAAATGTGGCAAAGATTTGCAGTTAATAAGAATGAAAGAAGAATCACTGGGGCCTAAATTATGCAAGCTTTTATTTCCTCTTGGGACCATATTAGAACTTTGGGAGAAGAAAGGCTACCTTTACCTTTGAGGAATTTTCAGAGCTTTGTTTTTTTTCTTTCTATTGGTGACTCATAGAGGGAAGGATTTCAACACCTCAGAAAAATGCCTCATCACTTCCTCTTGTGAAATCTGGGTGCTTTTGAATGAATCCATGTAAGGAATGTGGATTTCCATGTGTGATGCTGAGGGCCCTTTCTCATTTTAGAACAAACCTGGTACCCAGCGGAGATGCTGGTTAGAAGTCACAGAGCACTTGCGTTCTGGGGAAGGATTTAATCATCCTTGGAAATCAGGAAAATGCAATAATTTAAAGCACAGTCTTTTGTCAGGTGGGTTCAAATCCCAGCTCGACCTCTTTCTAGTTATAGGATTATCCCCTCTGAGCTCAGTGTTCTCATCTCTAAAATGGGACCACTTAGGTCTACTTCTCAGGAGTTTCTAAGGATGAAATAACAACATATGAAAAATATTTATTTTAGTGTCGGGTACACAGTAATCATTCAATGTCGTGGCTATTACTATTAACCAAAATAAAAGTAGAAAATGCACACATATTGTTTTGTTAATATTTATAGCAGAATCTTCTCTAAATAAAGGGAAATTTGATTTCTACCTGTATTAGGTGACAATGGTAGGTTAAAAAAGTTATCTTATGAATGTTTTCTAATTTTATAGAGGGTTGCTATTTTAATACTTTATTTTTACACCTGTGTTATTTAGTTTTTATTCTTCTAACCTTATTTCAGAAAAAATTTTAAAGTAGCTTATAAATCTATAAACAAAACAAGATAAACTAAATTATTTTTTTTTCACCTACAATCTTTTTTTCACCCATAATCTTAGCAATATTTTTTTTCTTCTTGGCCACTCCCACAGCATGTGGAAGTTCCTAGGCCAGGGATCAAACCCACATCGCAGCAGTGACCTGAGCCACTGTAGTGACAATACCAGATCCTTAACCTACTGTACCACAAGGGAACTCCCTTAGCAACATTTTTAAAAGCTGTATTATTCCCAGATTGACATATAGGAGTTACTCAGTATTTACTGAGTTTAATTTAAATGAGAGGGAGAGAGGAAAGAAAATTCAATGAATGTTTCTCTTTGAGGCCATTTTTCTTTCTTTGTCAACATATTTTTCTTAAATTTGACCATTATATGGATTTGAAACAGAAATAACCAGATTTATTTTTCTTATTTAATATTCACATCATTTAATATTAAAATAAATTTAATCCACTTTAAAATTAATGTTGACAATTTAATTGTTTTGAATTGGCACTAAATTCATGTTTCAAAATTGGAAAGATAGGAAGCATGGAGGGAAATTTTTGTGTGTGTGTGTGTATGTTTCTTTTTAGGGCTGTACCTGCAGCAACTGGAAGATCTTGGGCTAGGGGTGAAACTGGAGCTGCAGCTGCCTGCCTTCACCACAGCCATAGCAATGTGGGATCTGAGCCACATCTGCAACCTGCATCACAGCAATGCCAATCCTTAACCCAATGAACAAGGCCAAGGATTGAACCTGCATCCTCACGGACACTATGCCAGGTTCTTAACCCACTGAGCCACAACGGGAACTCCATAATTTATTATTTTAATCCACTGACCAACGCTTGGCCTTTGGTCTTAGAGATTTATGGGTTTAATCACAAGATTCTTCTCCTAAGGGGCTTGGTGGTTTGTTTAATTTCTCCAAGATCAGTTTCTAACTCCACAAGTGAATGAGATTCTTTGCAGAGAAGTTATGAGGTTTAAATGAGGAGAGTGTGCAACCCTGTGTACATAGTACGATTTCAGCGAGTACGACATTCCGTCAACTTCTGTGCACTTCGGTCTTTGGACTGTAAGCTTTTATTTTTACGTGCTTTAGTGACCTGCGTGTATCTATAAAATATGCAGACTGTGCATTTAAAAAAGGAGAGAAATACTGAGGCATGCCTTCCTCCTTCATCTCCAGTGTGGCTACAGGGAAGCTGATGCATTCATTCATTCATGATCCATGGCCTGGGGCCTTCTGTGTATTCTTCGCTGCCGTGAGTTTCTTACCCACCCCCACAAGGTCCTTATTCTTATCCACTAACCACCAATGCCACCGACTGCAGAAAATAATTTGCCAAATGGATCAGGGATTAGATTTCCCTCAATTCAAGCCCTCCTTTTTCCTACACACATAATAGACTCTACAGTGTGTTGGTTACATGTGTGTTAGCTTTGGAAGTATATATATCATCCTCAGTTGGAATCTGGACTTTGTCACTTTCTAGGTAACTAATCTCAGGTGCCTAACTCACTATTTCTAAAACTTAGTTTTCTTACCTAGAAATTACACTAGAAATACCTCCATCACTGAGATGTTTGAGGATGAAAGAAAAAACATAAGAAAAGTACCTGATATGTGGCAAGTGACCAATAAACTATGGCTTTTGTAATTATTATTCTGACACATGGAAGAGGCCTAGATACTTCTCCACTCAGCAAAATGGCAAACGGTCTTAAGATAGGCACATCAGCTAGTGCTTTGTAATGGTGCTTGATGATAAACAGCATAACCCCCATTCCACTTGATGATCTTAAATGCATCTCTAGATAAGCATTGACTATTCCCATTCGTGATAACTGCGCCAAAAACTAACCATTGGGGTGGACCTGCTCCTACATTAAAGAAGAGTAGATTAATTCTATTAGCAAATTTAGCTTCTTCATTATACGATGCTTTTCTTTTTTTTTTCTTTTTTTTAATTTCCCTTTCTCACTCTCTCCCTTTGTTCTTTCACAATTTTATGTCTCTTGTAATGAATTAACAATAGACCAGGTCTGCTATCAATGAAGACACAAGGGGGAGAACAAAATCATTCTTCATCAGATGGCATCCGCACCCCTGGATCAGCACTAGACTACATGCTCTCATTTCATCTTCACAGCAGCCCTGGAGCTATGAGTTGCCCAGACAGGGTAACCAAGTCGTCCAAAGTCACACAGCTAACAGCATATCTGTGCTTCCAGTGTAAGTCTGTGCAATTCCAAATGTGAATGGTGGAGGCGGGGGTCATGTGTAAGTGTGTGTGTCTGTGTGCACAGAAAATTCCAAACATCACAGCTTTCCTATAGACACTAGACTCGCTCATTGGCTGACTGTGATTGTGTCCCTCATCCCAAACTCCACTTTGCTCTTAGTTTAATTTCGGAAACTGAGAAAGCTTCGAGGACCACTTGCCTTTGCTGCTCTTCCCTTTGCTCTGAGGACTGGGTGATAATCTTATCCTCCCCATAGGGCTTTTAGTCTCGTCTTCTGCTGAGGAACCCTGATGTGTGCCTGTCTCATCACCAAACAAGCCCAACAGCATCACTGGTACCCAACAAATGTCAGTGTGATAAAGAAATGGATGAGTGAATGAGAGTGAAGGAGAGTAGCTCGGGTCAGGTCATCTCTACCTTGGTCTTTGTCTTGTTCTTCTGGGTTTTTGCTATTGGCTTTGAGCAGAAGCCCCAAACCCCTCTTTGGCTTTCCTATTTTAATATTCACTCTCTCCCCCACTTCTGCACCATACATACACAAAGATGTGGAGGACAAAGGCTGACCTGTGCGTGCAGGTTTCAGGACGTCCACTGGGTGGTTTTTTAGAAGTGGAACCATAGGGATTGAACTAGATCTTTCTGGGGAGATATGGACACAGGCTTTAAATGGAAAGGTTCAAAATTCAGGGGACTAGAAGAACAGGGCTCTGAAGGTAGGTGGCAATAAATACTTTGGCCAGGAACTAAAGTAATCTTCCATGTAGTCTTCTATGTTTTATTGGAGTTCCACACCGGAGCTAACAATCCAGCTAATATGTATGACTTTTCTTTGTTCTCGGAGATAAATGGGAAGCGGTAGTCATGGACATGGGCAGGATTCAGACATGTAACATGTTCCTGGCTGAGCACCATATCATTCTACGCTGGCATCTCAATCTCACCATCACCCTCAAAAGTGACTTGTCTCAACAGTATTTCTCAATTTCACTGAAGCCATGAGAGGATCCCATTCCCCAAGTCTAGGTCCTCATCTCATTTCCCATGAGATGGTGTTAGGTCTTAATCTGTGGGGTTTTTGGAGAGGAGGAGTTAAGGTATTGATCCCATCCACTAGATGATTTGGGTCTCAAAGTGATTACTAAATGTTACTCATTTTGACACTTTCTTGGAGGGAAACTTCTTGGGCTTTGCCCCATCTCCACTGCATGCCTCCCCCACCCCCCAGATATCCAGGTTTGGAAAACCATACTAAAGAAGAAGTCAATTAGTTCTCTTATGGCTCTCATGATCTCATGATGTGATTCCTGGAAATTGCTGATTCATCAAATTCACCTTCATCAGGTGTATTTTTAGCAGTTATCCCATCATCAGTGCCCCCAAAATCCTTCAGGTTCAGGATCACTAGTGCCAATAAATATACTAAGATGAAAGCATGCTAAGTTTGCAGAGAATGCTGTGTATCTGCTCAGAGGTACTTTGAAAAGCCCTTAATTGCAGCCTCGATCTATCACTTACATAGTGGCTTCTCTATAATCGTTGGCCTGGCTCAGGTCAATGATTTTAGTCTCTCATCTCTGAATGATTGAACAAGTCTAATTCCCATTTTAATCATATTACCTGGATGAGCAAAATCAGCTTGAGTGATTTTCACATGCTAGCTGCCAAGCGAAAGACCCAATCAACGTGATGCTTAACCTGTTTTGAGGGCAGCTACAAGCCATAGGCATTGGTGTTCTTGCAGACTACGAGATATTTTATGTTCTGATATGGGATAAAAATTCCTGTCTCAAATGGCTCCCCATCGCACTGAGATCTTGCAACAATAACACCACTGATTCAGACATTAATCTTAAGTATCCAGGGAGCCCTAAAACATTGTAACCCCCTAGCAAGGACCATGGTAATTGCCACGTAAATCCTCGCCATAATGTAGCCCTTATTACAACCAGCCAGCTAAGGCTTGCCCTTAAATCATTCCGATTAAACAGAGCCTTGTAGAAGCACCATCACCTACACAAACCTCTGTTTCTTTTTTTTTTTTCTTTTGTCTTTTTAGGGCCGCACCTGTGGCATATGGAGGTTCCCAGGCTAGGGGTCTAATCAGAGCTGTAGCCGCCGGCCTACACCAGAGCCACCCACAGCAACGCCAGATCCGAACTGCGTCTGAGACCTACACCACAGCTCATGGCAACGCCAGATCCTCAACCCACTGAGCAAGGCCAGGGATCGTACCTACAGCCTCATGATTCCTAGTCAGATTCGCTTCCACTGAACCACCATGGGAACTCCAAACCTCTGCTTCTTTTCATTAATCTGTTATCCTCTTGACAAATGGGCTTCCTCACCCACTGCCTTCCTCCAGCTTAGCAATGCTCTGTTAAGTACATGAAATTTCAAAGGGAAACAAAAGCAATAATTATTACAAGCTGTTGTGTTAAGCATTGTGAAAATGCTCATGATTCACAGAGAAAAAATCCATGCTGCTCTTTGCAGACATTCAGATCTTTAGAGCTGAATACATGTATAACTGCTAGGCCAGGCTCCATTCTGTTCCAACAATAAGTTCTGCACTTTGGGAAAGGTGTTGAGAAGTGAACTTTAGTTTTCTCTATGATCCATCTGGAGCACTCAGTGAGGACACCGACTTTCAAATTACACTGACCTGGTCAACCCTGTCATTTACTGGCTTGGTACATTATTCATTTCTTTATCCATTCATTCAGACCACAAATATTTTGTGTCATATACTCACTAGGCATTACCTGTACCAAAAATAAAAATAAAAATAAAAAACAGAAACCAAACTCAGAAAGACAGTGGGAACTCAGAGAAAGAGTAGCTTAACCAGACATGGAAGGTCAAGGAGGGCTTCTTGGAGGAGACAGTAGCTAAGATCAGACATCAAGAAGGAAGAGTATCAGCCCCAGTTTTCTCATCTGTGAAATGGGCATGATGGTACCTACTTGGAAAACAGTTGCAACGTTAAATGAGATGATGCTCCTTAAGTGCCCAAGTGTACTGAACTCAGATTTGGCATCTACTATATCTTACCCATGTTTTTATATGATTATAACAATTATATATACAACTTGAAAAAGGAATAAACATAGTAAAAAGGAGGAAAATAAAAGCCTAAAAATGTTTTATCTTCTGTGCCAAACATTTTTGTTCCTTCGTATTCTTACATAGTTCAGGTTGGTTACCCTTTTCATGTATTCTGGACTTTTATTATGTTAAAGTTAGCTGTGTATCATAAGTACTTTCCCACGTCATCAGTCACTGTAAACATTATTTTCAATGGCTAGGTATTACATCATATGGGTTTATCATAATTTAGCTAAACATTCACCTATTTCTGTTCTTTTAGGCTGTTTTCAATTTGTAGCAATTATACATTGAATTTCTGACTCTTGTAAATCATGCTTAAATGAACATCTTTGTGCATAAATCTTTGCACCTATTTTTGATTATTTCCTTAGGCTAGCTTCCCAGAATTAGAATGACTTGGTCATAGGCTATGAATATTTTTAAGGCTCTGCAGTTATATTGCCAAATTGTCTTCCATAGGGGTTGTAACAATTTACATTCTGACTGGGAGTGAATGAGCTGGCCTGTCGCCACATAAGCGTGCCTCTAAATTGAAGTCACTATTACTGTTTTTCTTATTACCAGGTGCTATTAGGTCCTCAGGACGATATCAGGTTTTCAAAATTCAACCTAGATTTTTTTTTTTTGCCTCTAAATTTAAATGCAGTAGCTGTACTTCATAACTACTAGTAAAACAGAGAAAAACAATCAAGCAAATAAAAGAGAACAAAAGTATGAATAATCCTACTAATCAGAGACAAGTACTCTCAAGCTGATAATTTTTGATTATTTCCAACATAAATATGTGTTCTTTTCCATTATTGTTTAGTGCTTTTTTATTTGCATTTTTGCAAGTTATTAACATTCTTTCAAAAATGTCATTTTAAACAATTGTCTGCATTACTATTGATCTGATAGATTGATTTCTTTTTTTTTTCCTCCAAGGCATAGAAATATTAGTATTTTTTTTTTTTTTTAGCCACATTCATGGCATATGGAAGTTCCAGAGCCAGGGATCAAACCTGTGCCCCAGCAGTGACCCAAGCCACAGCAGTGACAATGCCAGATCCTTAACCCACTGATCCACCAGGAAATTCGTGACGGGGATTTTAGGAACGAAATGTTTTTATCAAACTCTTTAGACTAAGGATTCTCAGTCTTTGCACACTGTGGACTGGATAATTTTTTGCTGGGGGAGGGCTGTCCTATGGATTGTAGGATATTTAGCAACATCGGTGGTTTCTGCCCACTAGAGGCCAGTAGTATCCTCCTACCCATCCCCAGACTTTTGACGACCAGATATATCTCCAGACATTGCCAAACATTCCCTGGTGGCAAACTTACCCCAAACTGAGAGCTATTGAATTACATCCACTGCCCTGTGCTCCTGGAGTCACTGTAGTAAGTCCGGACTTAAACATTCCTGGCGATGCCATAGTCACAGCCAACTGGGATGCACATTCAAATTTTGGATGCCTGTGTCCAAAAAGTTCTTCCTTACATGAATCTGAGTATTTCTGAACTATACAGTTGCAATCTTAGCATTTCCTTAATAAAATGTACACAGACATATTTTGTCTTTCCACTTATCTTTCAAATATTAGCAGACTGCTATCATCTCTATATTAAAGAACCCCTTTATATCCCTCCCCATTAACTGCACATCCTTTCAGTCAACTCCCAACATCATCTCCATCCACTGAATGTATTCTGTGTTGGTCCTTTCCTTCTTTTTTTGTATGGCATCAAGTATAAGCTGAGCTGAGCAGAACTGAGAAAAGCAGGGTTTTTTCCTATTGCACTTGACAGACCATGAACTTTATGAAATTGCCTGTATTCAACCATTTTTGAGCTACCAAAATGGAAACTGAATATTCTAAAACTTAATATATTTCTGTGTATTCAAACATCAAATTTACCTTTTTGAAGAATGTATCACTATCACATCCGTGACTCATATTTCATTTACTGTCAGCTAGAGACTAAGACTTTGTTCACAAATCCCTCAGCTCGGCTCGTCTGATTAAGCTAAAGAGAGTCACCTGGCACATGACTAATGGTCATGTGCCCCACAGAAACCAGACAGAAAATTACAGAAATATAGAGTGATGGAGTAGGGAAGGACCAAAGAAACCATGTGATTTCACATCTTCCTTTCACAGATGAGGGAACTGAGACACAGAGATATAATACTCGCTGAAGTCTTAGTGCCACTAACTGCCTGATTCCCAGGCCGCTGATCTGCCCAAGGACACCAAGAAGAACAATGGGATGGCTTAAGAAAAAGCATATTTGTATATAACCTGTTAGTGTGGGGGGATAAGGAGAGCAGGGAAATAAAGTTGGAATGACAGGCACAACCTAGAACAGTGAAGTCTGTCTGCAAAGACAGAAAACGGATGGGAAGCTCAGGCAATTAGCTAATATTGTTTTGATGACAGTGGCCGAAGGCAATAAAATATATTTGACTGGGTGAATTTGGATGGGGAAGGGAATGGGTCAATCGAATACTACTCCTTCTAAGGTCTGGGCTCTCCCTTTCAATATGGCCACTTCAAATGAATCTTCGTGACTGATGGCATGGGTTTTGCTATGCCACTCTAGATCTCTGAGTAAATTATTCCCAGTTGCCAGATCTTCCTTTGTATTTTCATCTCTGCTACTCCTCTAGCTCTAGCTAGTCAATGCTCTATGGCACTAGAAAGAGAAATTTCTAAAATGAGTCCCTGATGAAATTAACCAAAAAGTCATGGCCACCACCGAGTTTAAAAAACTAATAATAATTTTTTAAAAACCCTCGCTCTTTTGTTTCTAACTAGTTTCAGTTTCCCAAGTACCTAATGAGTTCAATAAATGGACAGTATAAATAAACAATGTGGATATTTCATAAGACACTTGTGTTCACCTGAGCACAGTTATCTCTACCTCCCTGCGGCCTTCTCCCAGTCAACTCATAAACTTCGTATGTGTTTTGTGACTCAGCATACTTGGGGCAATAACTAAATGGCTCCTTATAGATATCAACAGGATGTTTGATTTCGGTTAGCCATGAATAAATACTGATATTCCTAATCCAAAGAATCGCAAGTATGATAAAAATAAATATTCTGACCTTGCGGCAAGTGAGTAATTGGACATGAATTACATTTGTCTTTTTGATAATGATGCAAAGCAGAATGGCCGAGTGAGGGGACATCCTGTCTTTCTGTGCTTCCACCACAATGGGTCATTAAGTGAGGTTGAATAGTTTAAGGTCAAACTGTGGTCCTGCCCTTGGTTTGCTGCCTTCAATAACAGCATGACTGAAACTGAAAGGGCAAACAGCAATGCCCTCCAATGGTGAGGACTTTTAGGATCGTGGGTTTTAGAGCCAATGAGAAAACTGTGCTCAAATCCCTGCTCTGTCTAGCCGGGTGGGTTATCCTGGGTGTAAACAAAATGAAGTATGAACATATCATAGCAGTAAGAGACACACCCATGGCAGAAAATAATATTATCACTTCCCATGTACGGAGGCAAAAGTTCTGAATCCATTTCTTTGAGTAAATTGTTCCTAACCCTTTCAAGGGGGTGTGCACCTCTTTGACAATATGATGAAACTATGGCTCTGTTTCCAAATAGGAAAGCGCGCACATGCACGCACACACGCACACACACACACACCACACGCACTTATACACACTCTTCTATAACATTCCAGAAGGCTGGTAGAACTTCAGCAACCCTGTCCATTCTAGGGCTCCATGAAGCCTAGATAAAGAGATCTTTAAGCCAAGGTCCTTTGGGTCAAAGAGCTTTTAGATTTATTGAATGTGTCACTATTTCCTAGTCTCTTCCTATTTAAAAAACGGCAGAAGGGAAAAGTCCAATGGCTTGCCCAGGGTCAGGGCCAGCTCATGGGCACATGACCTGTGTAACTGCACAAGGCCCCACACTTAGGACCCACAACTAGTTTAATGCTCTACTTGCAATTCTGCCCTGACTTGTAATTCTGAACAGCGGGCCCTGCATTTTCACTCTGCACTGGGTCCCATGATTATGGAGCTGATCCCACCCGGGTCACGGTCCCACATCTTGTGGGTTGCAAAGCAGAAATTCCAGGCTCGACCTACCCACAGCCTTCTCCAGGACTCACTTTCTTCTTATCCTTTGTATCCCTCCATCACACCCACCCTCACCTCTCATACAGATTTCATACATTTATTCTTTGATTCTCTCCTTCCCTCAATAGATCGTCAGCCCTATGAGAGCAGGGATTTCATCTCTGCTGTATCCAGTGCCTAGCACAGTGCCTGGTACCTGGTCAGTCCTTTGTAAATAAGTATTTAATGAATGAATGAGTTCAACCCAGATGCCCTGAGAGCAGAGCACGCTTAACACTTAACCAGTTAACACACTTAACCAGTATCCTAGACTCCCTTATGCTGGCACCACCCTGTACCCTGAGCAAATTTACAGTTTTCTGGTCAGCCAGTAGCCATGACTTTCTTGAAATAAGAATCTGTGTGTTTGACTGGAAGAAAAATTAGAAGGCATTTTTATTTAAAAATGATTAAATTCTGCTCTCACATGAGATTATTAGAATAACAGGGAGGAAAAAAAAAATCCCTAGCACTTCTTGAAACCTACTCTGTGCCAGGCGATGGTAGTAACATATATTTTCCCTCCTTTAGTTTAATTATCCGTCCACACACAGGGGTGTGTTCTCTTATCTCCGACTTACGGGAAAAGAAAGCTGAGGCTCGGGGTGATCACCCCCTCTGCCCAGCTTCCTCAGCCAACAAGGGGCGACCACAGAAACAGCCATTGGCAGTGCTGATTGTTAGTGTTAAAGTGCATCCATTTTTATAACTTGTGAAACTCACATCTTCCAGGAAATAAAATAGAGGATTTCTTATTTAGGGGGATATTAGGGTTGGAAACCAGTTTTCTTCCCATCTGCTTGTTGCTCTTTCGCTGGATTTTGTTTTCTTTGGTGAGAGTGGAGGAAAGGGGGGCAGGAAGCAATATGGCGTCAGTTACTCACTTCCTCCCACATTCGTGGACTTAGGATTTATGGGGCCAGGCTCTGTGCTGGCTGCTTGTGGGGGCTGCAGGGGTGAATCAGACCCTGTCCTGTTCTCAAGGAGGTCACTGCTTCCTGTGGGCAACAAAACATTCAGTTACTCCCTAAACATCCCTTTAGCACCTACCCTGTGCCCAGCACAAGGCGAGTGACAGATGGGACATCAGCCTTTTCCTCAGGGAGCTCCTGGTGTGGGAGGAGGGCCCCTGGCTTTGAACCAATGGAATGGTCAAAATGCAGAAGCTCTTCTATTGTAAGTGGTGTGAGAAGAAAGACAGGTCTGTCTTGCCTCGGCTGTATTCCCAGTGCCTTGTACAATTCCAGGCACACGCGAGACGTTCAATACATTTGTGAGAGGGCCGAATGCTCCAGTGCAGTCATATGTTAGGGACAATGGGCCAGGTGTTGGGTGGGAATAATCGAGAAAGACATGGTATCAGAGAGGTGATATCTGAGTTTTTTTTGTTGTTGTTGTTGTTTTTTTTTTTTTTTTTGGTCTTTTGCCTCTTCTAGGGCCACTCCCACGGCATATGGAGGTTCCTAGGCTAGGGATTGAATCAGAGCTGCAGCCGCCGGCCTACGCCACGGCCACAGCAACGCGGGATCTGAGCTGCGTCTGTGACCTACACCACAGCTCATGGCAACGCCGGGTCCTTAACCCACTAAGCAAGGCCAGGGATCGAACCCGCAACCTCCTGGTTCCTAGTCAGATTCGTTAACCACTGAGCCATGATGGGAACACCTTGAGCATTTCTTAATTAAGAGTATTAGCAAGGAAAGGACATTTGGGGAAAAAATATCATCATGAGCAAAAGACTAGTGATGCTACAATACGTGTGGGACAATAGAGTTTAGCAGAGGTGTGGGTTACTGGGATAGCTGGAGGCAGAAAGAAGCAGTGAGGTTGGACAGGGGCAGGTTTGAAGGGCCATGTACCTGGTTAGCATAGAAAAACACTATCAGATTTGTGCTGCAGTGGTTTTGACCCCCTAAGTCAGTGGCAGTGAGGATAACAGACAGGCACAGTTATAAGAATATAGAATCAGATTTCCTTCTTAACAATAAATAATCACTGTATTATTAGCAAGGTATTATTGTCCTAATTCCAGGAGAAAGCTATTACCATTCTCACTTTACAGTTGAAGAGACTGAGGTTTATGGAAGTTAAGTAACATTTCCTAGTTTATCTGACTAGGAAATTTGAGCCTTGTTTATCTGACCCTGACCCACTGTTTGGGAAAAATGCAAAAGACACAATGGGTAGAGGGAGCAAATTGGTAGAATCAGGGTTGCACATGTAAGGCCCTTATACACTTGATCTAGTCAATACCCAGGACTTCTTGGGCTGCTACTTGTTGAAAGATTTTGAATTCCAATGACTGTGCCACAGACCCCACTATTCCCTATTGTCCACAAAGCCTCTTCACACATTCATGTAAACTGCCTGCCCCATTGAAGGCAACTAGCAAGTGCAGCCAAATGGGGAGTCTTAAAGAGGCAGAACTCACACAAACTTGGGACTATAAGAAAATGTCAATAAAGAGCTTGGGATTGAAGTGAGATAGAGGAGCAACAAGCAAAAAAAGGGTTAATTTAGAATTGACATTTGGGACCTTTTGTGGGGACAGAAACAGGAAGCCAGGGAATTTGTACTCAGTCCAGATGTGAGATGGGCAGGAAGAGGGAAGGAACTTTCAGAAAGATAATGGGTTCCATTCTCTGCCCTCTGCCTGGAGCAGGGGAGGGGCAGATTTGGAGGGTGCGGGAAAGGAGGAAGAGCCAGGCCTATGATCTTTCAACATTCCCCTCTTTAGGAGTCATCCGCATGAGTGAAGAATGAGGAGGCTTAGCGATCCAAGTAGTACAGTTGCTCGTTTACCTAAGACATTCTGTTTCTTATCAAATTAACTGTGCTTTACAAAGTGGTAATATTCAGTGTTGGTGTGCCAATGGAGAAAAGAGCAATTTAATACACAACTCTGGAAGTAAATGGGTAAAGCCTTTTGAAACCAAAAAAAAAAAAAAAAAAAAAAAGGCAGTATTTTCCAAGGGTATAAAAAACTTCCACTTCCAGAAGTATATTCTATGGAAGTAATCTGAATTGTGAATAAAAATCTAATGTACTCAGATGCTCATCATAGTATGTAAAATAGTAAGAAAACTGTAAAAAACATCGAAATGCTCAATGGTCATGCAGATTTTGGTATATTCATAAGATGAATAACAAGCAACAGTTTAATGCAGGATATTACATAAAGAAAGTTCAATAACCTGAGAGAGTATTGACGGTATAACATGAAATGAAAAGAGCAGAATACACAGTTGTGTATATGATATGACAGGCATAGGGAAAAATTCTAAATTCCATATGTCAGGGGTTAGGAAACTATGGCTCCTGTACCAAATCTTTTTGTAAATAACTGATACGCAGCCATGCTGGTTCTCCATGTATCCTTTATGGCTGCTTTCATCCTAAAATGGCAGAACTGAATGGTCGTGATTGAGCTCATAGGTCCTCTAAGCATAAAATATTTACCATCTGGTTCTTCAGACAAAGAGTTTGCTGACTCCTGCTATATGCTAACATGGTAACGGTGATTTTTGTAATTGCAGAATTATATTTTTGAAAAAGCATTGTTATATTTATCTTCTATTTTCACGATAGGCATGTATTATTTTTACAATGTATTAAAAAAGAATACTTAAAAATATCTGGATTCCAATGAGCAGAGAACAAGAACTCGGTATGATTTTTCTCAGTTTCGTGTGTAGTTATGCAAAGTGGAACAGTTTTGCTTATGTTGCTCCGAGTATTAGGAAGTCCCAAAGCTAACTCCCAGGGGTGACCTGTTCCACATTTGTAATCCACCCTTCAAAGGTATGTGCGCAGAGGGGGAGCCTTGTTTTTCACAGCTCTAGGCTTGACTACAATGCAGATTCTTTGCCTTTTGCTGATTAGTTGAGGAGGTATGTCAGATAATGGAAAGATAGTCACTCTTCACTTGCCAGAGCCTGCAGCCTGGTCTCTCGATCTAATCTTTAGACCAGAAGAGGATGCCGGAATACCTCCGGGTCCTGCTGCCTGATCCACATAATAACCCATCACTTGCTACTTAGTCGAGGGCTAGCTCAGATGTCCCCTTGACCTTCTGACCCGTTCTCAGCTCTGCAATTCCATGACTCATCAGTAATTCTGATCACCTTTCAGCACTGAGGATCTGCTCCCTTAACCGACCTCCAGATTTAGTCAGATGCAGGGACGGCAGTAAATACGCAAGAGCGAAAAGCCTCGCTCTCCTCCATGAAACCCTCACCCCTCACTTGATGCCACCTGGTGACCTCTGAGAAAGAGAACCCCAAGGGGGATGGCACCCACTGCCTCTTCCCTCTCCCCTACCACGTGTTTCCTCTAGTGGCACCTCTAGTGACGCTGTGTGCTAAATGCCCGTAACATGTGCCATTCCTTGCGCAGTTCAAAGAAATAGGATGTCTGTGGGAAAGAAACACAACTCTGTTATGCTTCAGCCACCAAGAAAATATACTAAAATAGCTAAAAAGGCAGTTCACCGGAAGAAAAATTCAAATAGATATTTTTCTTTTAGTTCATAGTTCTGGTTTCTGTTTGCAATGGGGATTTTATGGGGGAAACATTCAACCCGAGAGCTGGACATTTTGAGACAGCAGAGGTGAGGACACCCACTTCACTCTTCAGTGTTGTCACAATTTCCCAGCCCGGTTCAGGTACCATCCCCCACACGCGGACTTTTCTCTGCAGGTCGTGCCGGGGTGACAGAGGACAAAAGGCACAGATCTTCACTTACAAGAAGAAGAAGGGCTCATGTGAGGCATGGTGACTGTCCTTCACGTGGGATGGTCTCCTTCAAAGTTGATGAGAACCGACCTACCTTCTCACCACACAAAAGTGACTCACGTTAACTATGTGAAGTGGTGGCTAGTCACGTATCTTGATTTTGATAATCCTTCTAGGAGGCATACGTACATCAAATCGTCTGATTGTGCACTTTAAAAACAAAGCGTCATGGGCAGAGTATCCCTTTGAAGGACAGGACATAGCAAATAAGAAAGGTGTTTCTAGATAACCTTCAGGAGGAAAAGCACAAAGAAAGATTTCTTAACTATTGCTCCTACGGGATTGTTTAAATCTTCTTCCTCCAAAAAAAAAAATAGGTTCTCCTGGGGGACTTTTGGGCTCACAGCTCTGTATGCCTAGAATGTGCTCTGTCTTCAGAGGTTCCCTGGAAGTTGGAAGAGGCTGACCACAGCTTCAATCGCATTTCACAGGTCAGGACGAGCCGGCGAAGGCAATCACACTTCTAGTCAAAGGCCCCCATCTTCCCCTGCCTCCAACGACCGTCGTGGAACTTACACATTCTTATCCATCGTTCCTTATGGAGCACTGACATCTGAGGCTTTTGCTGAAACACACTGGACTAACTTGAACCACCACTTTCTAAGGTCCTCCTTGAGCCACACAGGAAAACCTGTCTTACAACCATGGAGGCATGGATCTGACAATCACCCACTTAGTCACATGTTTAACTCTCAAGTGACTGGGTTGTCCCAAAGGCAAGGCGCACAAACACGGAGGCCCTCTTTGGCACTGAGAAGATGGCCATTCAGGTCTCCGTGGAAAAGCTTCAGACTCCAGCTTCGTTTCTACCACCCGGCCCCCCTGTGGGAGGGAGCAGGTCTGCCAATGATCTTGGGATCACACCCTCAGGTATCACAGAAACATCATCATTCCGAGATGTTCTGCAGATGCTTCTCTTCTGCGGAAAGGGCCTTCACTTCTCTTTGCTTGCGTGTTTCTATTCATCTTTCAAGACCCAGCTAAACGTATACTGCATCAGAGAATTTTCCCTAAACTTCTGTAGTCCTTTAGGTGGCTCCATGCCACTTCATTCATTTCTTTTTTTCTAGCACAGAAGTAATTTGCAATTTGGGAGTCAGATTGTTTAAATGTGAATTTTGAACCTCTCATCAGTAACTTGACGGTCTTAGGCAAACTATGTAACCTTTTACCCTGGTTCCTCAACTTTAAAATGAACCTAATGAGGATACCTACCACACAGAGCCATGGTAGGAAATAAATGAGGAAAAGAACCTTAAAGCCTGTGCACAGGGTTTAGAAGAAATACGGGGAACAGAGGATGAAAACGATGCAGCTAGTTGTTACAATAAAGGGGTCACTGTATTGGTGAGCTTCAGAAGGAAAATAACTGTTCTGTTTATCCCTGAACTTGCACTCCCTATCCAAGCCTGACATACACTTACTGGGGAAGGAATGTCTGAAGCACAATTAAAATGAGGTCACTTACGGAAATTATAAACTGACCTCTAAGAAAACTGTACTACAATGTCGCAAATAGTTCAGGCAGGTTGTGGATGACTGCTGGAATCCAAGCAGGAGAAAGAAAATGTGTATGTGACTTACTCTCCTAAATTTAGCTGATCATCTGGAAGAGTGATGAGTATTTGGGGTACTCACTTGGGTAGGCCCCCCGACATTCCATCCTTCTGTAGGAAGGCTCACTGGAACACGCTGTGCTATTGGATCTTGGATCGTCAATTCTTTGTTCCATTGAGCAGTTTATCTCAATGGAATTATACGTGTCTGATATGGTGGGGGTTTTTTTTCTGTATAAATACGATCCTATCAATACAAGGGCCTTACTACATACATGCTGGAGTAGGTCTACAAACCCCAGTGTGCCTGATCTGCAAAGGCTCTATGTTTGCCACTTGCTTGGCAGATGGCACCAATGCCAGGGCCAAGCTCATAAGAGGAGCAGCTCCTGTTGGTTGAATGAGGGATTTGTGGTGGTGAGAGATGTGAAAGTATGGATGGGTGAGGGGCTTAGAGCAGGGGAGGGGGAGAGAGTGAAGAAGGAGCCGGGCTCTGTAAGCATGAGCTGACCTCAGCCTGTCCCAGACTCTAGCCTCTAGCTCCCAACCAGAATATCTCCTTCCTTCTTTCCAACCTCTCTTGAAATGCTTGTAGAATATCATCTAGAGGAATTCCTCCTCCTTCTTCTTTTTATCACTCTCACCAAATAACTTTTTAGTAGCACCTAGTGGTATATTGAAAAACTGTCACTCTTTAATATATTAATTTATTCATTCAACAAATATCTTGGAATACCTATCACGGGCTAAGTTGTGCTAAACACTAAAAATAAATAATATCCGTGTGTGTGTGTGTGTGTGTGTGTGTGTATGAAATACAAAAATAATGAAATAATGCCATTGCAGCAACATGAATGGACCTAAAGATTATCATACTAAGTGAAGTAAGTCAGACAAAGACATCTATCATATGATATCACATATGCAGAATCTAATAACAATGATACAAAATAAGTTATTTTAAAAATAGAAACAACTCACAGATCTCAAAACCAATCTTATGGTTGCCATAGGTGAAACTGTTGGGGGAGGGAAGGATTGGGAGGTGGGAATAACATATACACAGTACTGTGAAAAAGAGATGATTAATGAGAACCTACTGCATAGCACAGGGAAATCTACTCAATAGTTTTTAACAATCTATTTGGGAAAAAAAGAATGGATATATTTATATGTATGACTGATTTACTTGGCTGTACACCTGAAACTAATACAACGTTGTAAATCAACTATATTCCAATAAAATTAAATTTAAAACAAATCAGGAGTATTTCCTACTTCCCCAAAGTTTACAGCCTCTAAGCTCAAAGCTTATGCTCATCTGATGCTCAGAGCGACTACTTTTGAGCTAAGAACTGTTATGTCTTATGATGAGGAAACTGAGATCATTTAGCGAAAGGAAGAAGAGGGAGGAAATTCCTGGTTACTGATTTCTCCCATAGTATGTGTTGGGAGACACGAGAAGATAGGACATAAAAAATAAATAAAATAAAAGCACAAAGATATTAAGTATAGATGCATTAGTTTTCTCTTAAAATTATTTTTGAAAGAGGAATTTGTGGCCTTGACTCCAGGTATCGCCACTCCAATCCCTTCTCTTTTAAATGCCTGGTCATTATTTGGCCACCTTTCCAACTTTAGGAAACACTCAGGAATGCCACACTAGGAGGGGTTTCCTTTGCAGGTCTGGCTATTGTAACTTTACGAGAAACCGTTCAAACTTCCTTTTACCACTTACAAAGCACAATTTTCTGAATGAATTTCATATTCATTAAACAGTTAACCCTTCGCCTTTCTGACTCACACTTTTGACATTATTACTCAGCCTTTAGAGTGAGATAAAGCCTCAGGCAGCTTTTATGTACATCCTACACACATACTCACACAAACATACAGCACACATATCTACATCCTTACAGGCAACCACTAAGAAACATGCACACACATGCACACCTAAACACCACACGTATACAAAATAAAATATACAGCAATGTACATTCATTACACAGGTAAACATCCTTACCCACTCACCTGTGCACACAACACAATCACACATCCACTGGCATGCCTCTGACTTTGTAACTCTATGAGAGGAAGGAAACAGAAAGACCCCACATACTCAGAGTCCCAGCTGAAGACATAAGAACTGTGTCTGTGCAGTGAGTTTGGGCTGTTTTCTCTTTTAAGACAAGCAGGATATCACTGCCATTGATGCCTGTTGACCCCTCACTTCCATCCCTCCCCACGGCTAGTATGTGAAGATCATCTTTGCATCAAATGAATGATACTGTTTTTTTTTCTTTTGCTGAAGGTAAAATCATGACTATTATTGAATAAGGTAGAAATGAACTCCTGAATTCCAAACCCTGATATAACATAGCTGGTTTACAGCAGGTGCTAGGTAATATTAGCTGCATGAAAGAATGGATAGAGGCTATTTCTATTTCATTAGATCAAAACACAATATCTAAGAACCCTCAGTCCAGACCCTTCACATGTTAAGTGAGGGTTCAGGGACCCAGAGGGCTACGTGGTCAGCTTGGAGTCAGACTGCTAACTGAGAGAAGGGGGTTTAAGCCATAATTTTCAGTACCCAGTGAACTTGGTGAGTGAGGCCACACTATTGGGAAGCTGTTCTCTTCTGCTGCATCTATCTTTTTCTTAACATTCAAACCAGAAGTCAGTCAGATAGACGACACGAAGTAAAGTGGGATTTGGGGCAATTACCCAGTGAGACCTTTCACAGAGAGCCAAAACAAGCAATTTAATTTTCCACTTTGAAGTTGCTGTCTTTATTTTAGTAGTTAAAATAGCCTACTTCGACCCAAATTTGTCCATGTGGATTTCCTTTGCTTCTTTGAGGGTTTGACTTATCTTTTGAGAAAAAAGAGAGAGAGAGAGAGAGGAAGAGACAGAGAGGGACAAAGAGAGATGTGGGGGAAGAGTCTTAGGAAATGTAAACTATAACAATTTTTTGAGTGACGTATGTCCGACAAAGACAAATATAGATGATATCATTTATATGTGGAACCTAATAAAAATGATATAAAGGACCTTATTTATAGAACAGAAACAAACACACAGATTTCATAACCAATCTTATGGTTACCAGAGGTGAAACCGTTAGGGGGAGGGAGGGTGGAAATAGAATAATAGACATTACTGTATAAAAGAGATGATTAACAAGAACCTGCTGCATAGCACAGGGGAAAATATTCAATAGCTTGTAGTAACCTATGTGGAAAAAAAATGGATGAATTTATATGTATAACCGATTCAATCTGCTATACACCTGAAACTAATACAACATAGCAAATCAGCTATGCTCTAATAAAATTTAAAAATATTTAAAAAATTAAATTGAACTATAAATATATTAATAAGGTGATAAAGGGCTCAGACCTTGTGTCCAGCTCACTGTTGCTTAGATGTGTGCATCTGCATACACTTGTGTAACCACCACTCAAATATAAGGCAGAGAATATTTCCATCCCCTAAAAGCTTCCTTGTGTCCCTACACCTCCTGACATAACCTCTATCACTATAGATTTGCTTTCTGTAACCTTGAACTTTATATTAACCATACAGTGTGCCTTCTTTTGTTTCTGAAGTCATTCATCCAACATAATAGTTGCTAGATTAATATCTATGTTGTTGCATATATCAGCAGCTTGTTTTTATTGCTGAGTTGTGTTGTGTTGTATAATCATACCATAATTTATTTATCCATTTTTATGTTGATGAACATTTGAATTTTTCCCAGGTTTTGTTTACTCTGAATCAAGATTCTTGTAAATATTTTTGTGCATGTCTTTTCATATATTTTATTTCTCCTGTGTGTATGCCTTGGGATAGGGTTTCTGGATTGTAGTGGGAGTAAATTTTTTGCTCTAGTGCAGAGTTCCAACAGCTTTTCAAAAGGGGGTGCCCCTATTCACACTTCACAAGCAGTGCATGGAGTTCTAATTATCCCTCTTAATAATACTTAGCATTGTTTATCTTTTACAAAATTTTAGCCATCCTGATGATGATGAAGTTGTACTGGTAGCTTATTGTAGTTTTAATTTACATTTTCCTAAGTAATCTGTATGAAATGACTGTCGAAGAGTTCTGTTTTTGGGGCATTTTCAAGTAGGTACTTGTCCTTTTGTTATTAAATTATAAGAGCTATAAATGTATTCGATGTATGAGTCTTTTGTTAGATATAAACAAATATGTACATTATTATAAAAATCTTATCCCAGGCTTGCCTTTTCACTTTCTTGTATCCTGTTTAAAAAATATCTGCTAATTCAAAGTATGGAAGTACATTCCTTTTTTTCCCTCTAGAAATTTACCTTCACATTTGGTGTATATTCCATCTATAATTAATTTTGGGGTATTGAATGGCACACAGTCAAGATTTACCTGTTTATCTCCAGATATTGAAGAGTCTACTTAGAACATCATCCTCTCTCTTCTAAATTGCCTTGTGACTTATCATAAATCAGGTGACTGTGCATGTATGGTTCTGTTTCTGGATTCTCTCTTCTACTTCATTAGTCCATTTGTCTATTATTATCATCTTCATTATTATTTTGGTCATGGCCACAGCATCAGAAGTTCCTGGGCCAGGGATGGAACCTGGTCACAGCAGCAATGTGAGCTGCAGCAAATACAGCTCCTGGATCCTTAACCCACTGCACCACAAGGGAATTCCTATTACAGCAATGTGTACTGTTTTAATAATTGTAGCTTTATAGTAGGTCTCAAAATATGAGAGTTTAAGTCTTCCAACTTACTTCTTATGCAAAATTTCTTTGGTTATTCTAGGTCCTCTGTATTTCTATAAAAACTTCAGAATCAACTTGTCTATTCCAACAACAACAAAAACAAAGTTTCAGAGACATTAATTGAGATTGCACTGAATCAGTAAATAAGTCTGGAGAGGATTTATATATTTTGAGACACTCATACTATAAATGTAATCAGTCTCTCCACCTATCTAAGTCTTTAATTTCTCTGAGCAATAGCTTCCAATTTTCAGTGTGGTGATCTTGGAAACTTTGACTAGATTTAATCAATGATTTGATATTTTTGATACTATTGTAAATGTTGTTTTAAACATTGTTCCAATTTTCAGTTGCTAGTGAATAAATATACAATTAACTTTTGAATATAAACTCTGTAACAAATGACCTTGCTACATTTGCTTATTAGCCCTGATAGTCTGCACACTCTTTTGAATTTTCTCTCTGTATAATCATATCATCTCTGAACAATATAGTCTTACTCCTTCCTTTATCTGTATGCCTTTTCTTTATTTTTCTTGCCTTATCGCACTGGCCAAGACTTATTTAATAAGCTACTATAAAGCTACAGCTATAACCACAAGTTGTGACAGGGAAAGAGAAACAAAAGCTATGGTTTGAATGTGAGGAAAATACAGCGCAAAATATAGAAACCGAGGGGTCCAAACCCAACTTCTCTGTTCCTATAATTGGTCTAAGATGAAAAAATACTGCCCTTGGAGAAATTTGGTGAGGCAGACCTTGTGGTTGTAGTAACAAATCTCTAGCATTCAGGACTGAGTTAATTATTCTGATGGGGTTTTGTCCTAAGCTCTGGGTGACTCCTTGGTCCACCCTTGTTAAGGAGTAACTGAGTTTGAACTATCTCAAAACTGCTTTCCCTAAAACCTTCTACTGCCTATGAAATTTTCATTAATCCCGTCCATTCTTTATTTACTCATCAAACAGGCATTTATTAAGTAGTTCTTATGCATGTACTTGGTAGGCACTAAGAAATCCATTTTTAACAAAATAGACAGAACCCTGTCTTTACTGAAATTGCAGGCTTCTGCCTTTTAGCTGCAAGTAGTAGAAAACCTACATTTCTAGATTTTAAAAGCTATCTAATTGCCTAACACAACTAATATCTAGAGGCATCTGATTGTAGGATTAGTGCAGAAAAAATGTTATAAAAGAGCAAAAGTTTTCTATTCATTTTCTCTAACACACTCAGACTGTTTTGTTTTATCGTCTTCAGACCACTATGACTACTGTAGTTCTAAGCATCACAACTTCTCCCAAAATGCTCAAGGAAGAAAAAAAAAATGGTAGGGCCGTCTTTAGTATTAATCTTTTTTATTAAGATGTGAAATTCTCTCCAGAGGCTCTCCTGAAGGCTTTTCTTTATATATCAGAGGCAAGTACCACAGACCACTTTTAGCCAAAAGAGAAGGTTAGAAAATGAATATGTGGAAAATAAGAGTGGATTTACCATGGAAAATGTAGCTCAGCCATGGTGATTCCACTAGAACTGCTTATATGGTCACTCAAGCCAAGTTGGGATGCTATTAGAAATGGAAAAAAAAAAAAAAGAAATGACCAATATATGGACAATGAGCAGTGTCTGCTGTAGACAGAGGTCATGCTTACCATATTCCATAAGCAATTACTTTAGATTAGGTTATCCACTTCCATTATTCTTCTCATAGCACATTGTTTCTCCTTTCATCGTATTTACCTCCATTTGACAAACTGATGTGAACACTGTCTCTCTACCCACCAGACTATAAGCTCCATAACTGCACAAAGCATGATGGCTGTGTTCGCCACTATATGCTCAAGTCCTATCCCAATACCTGAGACACAGTAAATGCTCAATGAACATCTTTTGAATGAATACATGTCCTGATAAATTTATATATAATCAGTAAATGAATGACTAATAAAGGAATGTGTTCATTAAAAGATGTAACCCTTTACCACAACATTGCTGCTTGCTTAGTTACAAGTCATCAAATCCCCCAACAAAACAACTGTGATTCAAACACGGGAAGATATCAAAAAGTATAAAGAGAACTTTGGGATTTAATCAAGAGCTTGAGTCAACTGCTAGACAGATTTAGATTAGAAAAGCACAATTATGTCAAAACTGCCTGTTTGAATGCTTAAAATCATCCCCAACTTTTCCATAGTTTATATTGCCACTGATACTTTCTCTAACGCTTAACACAATCTACCCAGGAGCAATGGATCTTTAATGCTTTTCCAAATGTTCATTCATTCATTCATATATTTATTTATTCATAAAACAAATATTTAATGTGGCTACTCTGGGCCAGGCATTGTGCCAGTTCCTGACTCACTGCCTTAGGACATTCTCTGCTTTGAACACATTTCTCTACCTACTTTATCTGACAAATTCTAACACATATTTTAAGGTTCATGAACAGATCTTCACTTCAATGAAAACTACTCACCTGGAAAGAGTGAGATGTCCTCTATTTCCTCTGTAATCACACTGTGCTTTTCATTTATCTCAGTAAGAAGTTTTGAATTTTTCGCTAAATTTGTCATTTTTGTTCATGCTTTTCTCCTTCACTAGGTGGTGACTCCTTCATTGCAGGAATTTGTAGTAATTAAATCTTTGTATTCAAGTGTGTTGCATAGTTGGTGGTACATATAACAGGCGTTTACAGCAGGTTTATTTAGCGAATGAGTAAATGAATTTTAAAAATGTGTGAGGCGTTCCCATTGTGGCTCAGCAGTTAACGAACCTGACTAGTATCCATGAAGATGCGGGTTCGATCTCCAACCTCACTCAGTGAGTTATGGATCCGGCATTGCCATGAGCTGTGGTGTAGGTTGCAGACACAGCTTAGATCCCACGTTGCTATGGCTGTGGCGAAGGCTGGCAGCTGTAGCTCCGATTTGACCCCTAGCCTGGGAACCTCCATATGCCATGGGTGCAGCCCCCAAAAAGGAAAAAAAAAAAGTGTGGATGTTCAATGAGCCATTTTGCAGGTGATGAAACAGGCTTACAAAGATATCGCAAGCAATAGATCTTGGGCTGCAATTTGGATGTCCCGACTCTTACTCAGGGTACAACTCGCAGAACCCTTTGAGTATCTCTCTTGTCAGTGTTCACCACTGTCACTTCCGTGTGGTCATCCTAAAGTGGGATAATCTCTAGTTGGTGGACCCAACACTGCAGTGTTTGCTACCTCATCTAGGTGGGTATGTGTAGGGAGCAATCTGCGGATTCATCTTTTCCGTCTTCTGTGGGTGTCAGTTCACAGGCAGCACCCGAACAACAACAGGGCCAACCAAGGGAACGGAAGAGGGCATTTGCTAGTTCTGAACATAGATAAGCATCACTAGCTTTTTTCTTCTAACAGTAGTGGCCTCAAAAGTTCCAAATTAGAAGAAAAGGCCAAAAGGCCAGCTCAAGTGTGTGAAAAGTTCTTGCTTTTGTCAGGACCCTGTTTTCCTCCTCTGGAAATTCTTTTTGAATTTTGAACTTTTGAACTTTTAGGCAAGTATTAAATGTGTATCATCCTATCACAGCATCTGGAGCATCATAGACACTCAGTAATCTTTAGCTTCCTCATTTCTTCCTCTAAGTTCTAAACTACAAAAAAAAAAAAAAATGCCTGCTTGAATCTGGGATTTATTTTTTAACTAGCTTATTTCAGATTGTAACAGTGACATATTTTGCTATGTTTTGAAGCATTCTGATCTGATATTTTTGCTCAAGAACCCTGTCCTCTTCTTCACCCATCTCATGGGAATAAATACCAAGACTGAGAAAGGTTGACTTTTTATTCAAGGACCATTAATTCAACATTTATTCTCAAAGTACTTATTAAACACCCACTATATAATGGTTAAATATGATGATTTACCATGGGGTAAAACCCATATTCTGGACTAAACCCATTTGGGTGACCGTGCGAGGTCACTCTGTGAAAGTGCCTCTTAAACCAGAGGCTTGGTTATGGCTACACGCCCAGAAAGTGGTTGAGTTAAGATATGAATTCATGCTTGCTTGACTCTACGGACAATGTTTTTGGCTTTGTACCCCACTCTCTCTCAAGCTCTGGCCCTAAATAGTAAAAGTCCACTTTTATCTCTGCCCAACTGCAATTGGCATGCTATGACAAAGAGCCCGGTGGTCTCAGATGCCCAGTGGACCTGTTAATGGAATTCTATGTGCTAGACCTAGGCAAAATGCCAGAGCCTTGCATATCTGTCACGTTTGGTCTGGCAAATGTCTTCAACAAAGAGAAACAGTTGTAGCAGTTAAGAGCAGCAGGTTTGGCAAAAACATGAGGACAAAATTTGTTTCTCTAACATGTAATAAATCATTTATTGACCAACATCCAATAAAACCAATGATTGGAAGAGATAGAAAAGGCTTTCATATTCTAGTCTTCCTTATCTATCTATGTAGATATTAAGACTAACAGATGTTAACATGATTCAATTAGTGTCACTCAGCAGAATCAGGAATAGAACTGAGTTATTCTGACTTCCAGTGCAAGGGGGAAACACGACGTAGCATCAAAACATGGACTATGGACTCACTGTTGACACTGGATTCTGTTCTTTACTAGTTGTGTGACCTTAATCTTTCAGAACTTCTGAGAGTGCCTGTCTCAAAGCAGGTTTTCAAGCCACTCTAGATATTTCCACCTCTTCCTCTTAGACTTGATGCCCCATGCTCATTCAGAAATACCCCCAAAATGCCACACTGATTGGTTTTACATGAAGTGTACACATTACTGCAAGACATATTGAAATGAAAATATCAAGTCCCAATTAATTTTCTAATTACAGAGTAATATTTAACAGCTATCAATTCAGGGCAGCCCAAAGAGCTTTCCCATTCCCCAAAAGCAATGTAATGAGATTTGACTCCTAGAGCTGGCCAGGGTAGTGGCAATTCAGGATACAGAGAGGAGAAAAGGGAAACATGAGAGGGGATACACGAATCTCACAGATGCCAGATATCTAGCTTTTTATGTCACCAAACATTTGACTCAAAAGGTGTAAATGGGCAAGATAAAGTGAAGAGGCGGCTTAGTCTTTGGTATTTCTTAAGGGGCAGGGAGCTAGACCTTTAGGGAAGGGCAGTTCCTCATAGTGTGATGGTCCCACTGGGTAAAAGATGCTCCCCTCCCTACACCTCCTAGATGACTGAGGTGCTCCTCCATCACTGAATGGACCAAAAGCTCCCCCCGACTCCATTTCCAAAGGTTTCCTGGGGTTATATCACTCTTGATTGCAAACCACCACACTTGGTGGAGAGAACACAATGATCCCAGGAACTTAGTTTTGTGGATTCAAATCCCAGCTTAGCCAACACATACCTCTGAGATCCTGGAAAAAGTCACTCCACCTTTCTGTGCTCCAGCTTCCTCTTCTTTAAAACAGCCGCACATATAGTACTTACCTCATAGTGTTGTTGTGAGAATGAAATGAAATGATTTATATGAGCTTTAGAACCCAAACCATAGGCGTTAAAAATACATGTTATTTACTTCCATTGGTTTTTTCTGCCTTTGACCACAACTCTGGGAAGCCAACTCTTTATCACCCACTATAGGAATAGTGATTAGGACTAAGAGCTTTTCAGTGGCTTGCCTAAAACCGAAAAACAAATGTATTGGCCCAAAATTTGAACAGAAGTTGAAGAATTAAAAATGAATAGATGTTAAAGAATTGTCTACAAGATATAGTATCAGTGTTAACTCAATTCAACTCAACTTCCATTTATATTAAAATGCAGCAAGTTTAAATCACAAGAACACATGGGAAAATTTATTACCAAAACTCAAAAGTATAATTTTTTCAAATATTTTAAAAGTAAAACAAGGCTACAAGTAGACTCCACTGACTTCTTTCCATACTCTCACACCAGAATCGTGGCTCATCCTCGCCATTATTCTCTCCTACGCATCCTTTTTACACCGGCCACTTTTCACCACCTCCACTCCGCTTTCCATGGTCTAAGCCTCCACATCCCTTGTCGGGATTATTGCAACAGGTACCTCAGGGGCCTCCCTGCTCCCACTCTTGCCCTGAAATGATCCAATTAAAACCTGAGTTAGAGCAAGTATCCTCTGCTCAAAGCTCTTTAGGGACTTCTCTTCCCTCTCAAGGAAACAAACAAATCCCCAATGACCTAAAAAAGTCCTTGTTTTCTTCCAGTTTCTCTGACCTCATTTTCTACCACCTTTTCTCTTGGTCAGTCTGCTTGAGCCATACTGGCCTCCTTGCCACTCTTCAAATATGTCTGCCTCAGGGCCTTTATGCTGGCTGGTCCCCTCTTCTGGCATATTCTTCCCCAACTCAGCTTAGCCAACTCCCTCATCTTCTTCAAGTGTTTTCTCAAACACAACCTTTCAAGTGAGATCTTTGTGAACATTCTATTGATATTGTAATCCTTCTCTTTGTACTTCTGACTCCCTTCCCTGATATATTTTTCTGCATAGCATGCAACATCTCCTGAGATAAAATATAGTTCATTTATTTTCTTTATTGTCTGCTCATGCTAGAAGGTCATTCCAAGCAAGGAAGTTTTTTGGGTTTTTTGGTGATTTTTTTAGTACTGGTATGCTAGATGACTAAGAGGGTGTCTGGCATATAGTAGGTGCTCACTAAATACTTGATGAATAAATGTGTCAATGTGCGATGAAGGTAGAATGTATTGCACATGACATGATGTGGAACTCTGCCTCTGCATATAGGAGTGCTTAATGACATGTCTACCAAAGTTCTTAAACTATTCTACCAGGGTCTTAAAATATCCCATGTAAGTGTTCTTATTTGTATGTTTATAGTGGCACCTAGAATTTAACCTGTAAAGGAGACTTATCTGTTTAGATTTATTTCTCCCTCTCTTGACCTCATACATTATTCTCCAGTCCTGCCATAATGCTTGTAATTTGTCCAAAGAGTTCAGGCAGTTTAATGCTTCTCTGTCTTTGTTCATATTACTTTTCTCTGGAATTTTCACCCTCTGCCCCTCTTCTTTTTCTGTCCAATCTTACTTATACTTTAGGACTCAAAGCTTTCTCCACAAGAGGTTTCCATGAACCCCCATGTTAAGTAAGAGGTCCTCAACACTTCTTCACAGACACCAATGCACCCCTCTAGTTTTGCATTTAGCATATTATGTTAACATGATTTCCTCATGTGTCCATCTCCCCTCCTAGATTGCAGACTCCTCTAGAAGCGCTCAGTAAAAGGTGCTGATTGCACAGAGGAAGAAGGCAAAGGGACAATGGAAGTCTCCCTGAAGGGATATGCTCCAAGAGCCTGCCTCTTTTCATGGGGGACCCATGCTTTTAAGCCTAAATTATCTACAGAAACATCTGAGGTAGCTATGGAAACAAGAGGTTCTTGGGCACAGGGTTGACATGACTTTAAATCCTGGCTCTCTAATAACTGGATGTGTGTCTCGAACAGGTCACTGAACCTCTGTCTAATGGGGATGAGAATGCTGTCCAACATACATAAAACATCCAGCACATAGTACATGTTCAATTCACGTTGATTCCTTTACCTCCTTCTTGTCTCTGGGGAGGAAGTGAAAGAATTTCTTTTTGGTGCCCATTCGTCCTCCCCCAGTTGGAATGCAGAGGAGCTACGTGTAGAGCTGCCTGACTTGGGGGGAGGGCTGCATGCAGGAGGTGTTGTTAGATGTGGTAGAGCTTGTTGACTTCCTCTTGGGGGCCCAGTTGACAACTGGTGTGTTCCTTGATAGTCAAGTTCAACTTTCGTTTCTTAGCTCCTAAGAAAGTTGACTGAAAGTTAACTGAACTTTTTGTTTTTGTTTTTGTTTTTGTTTCAGACAGGAGACATCTTTGCCAGATCCCTATCCTTCCCATCTTCATTCTAGCTTCTTTCCAGTGAGCATCTGGGGACGTATAGGCTGGCCTTGCTCCTCTTCCAGGAACACTGAAAGGCAGGGGCACCCATATCTACCTCGTCCTGAGTCCTGTTGTATGCTGGGAAACAGACCCAACAGTGAGCTCTCACGGATACTTCTGAGCAACCGCATGATAAAGAAGAGAAGCTTCAACCTTTTCTACTTTACTTGTGATTAAGCTCAGTGAACTTAAGTCACCTGCCTTCCCAGTCCCTAGCGGTAGAGGTCATGTGTCAACACTGTTGTTCATTCTATTTTTAGGATTTGCAGTTCAAATCATGGAACTTCCCTTGCAGGCATAGGTTTAGTTCATGTTTTCTGAATGTTCATTCTAGCCACAATGGGGAACAATCAAAGAGAGCCAAGGTGAGGGAGAAATATAAAATGTTCTTTTATGTTCTTTATTTTCCTAACCCCTTACTTTGGTGTCCCTAATAAGACTGGAAGGGTGAAAACAGTGACCACCATGGGACAGAATGGATTAGATGAATCTGATTCTGATGGCATGAGATGGATATGGCACTTTTTTTTCTAAGAACAGAGAAGCACTATAATATAGTGGTTAAATTAATGCACCCCAAAGTCAAATTCTCTGGGATCACTCTTTTTCCTTCCACACATGTTGATTTCTGAGAAACATCCTGCACCCAAACTCCACAGCACTGTCTACTTGCAGAGAACTCAATTTGTGAAAATTAACTATCTGTGTGTATTCTTCTTCCTTTTTATTTCTTAAGCCACTGCAGTCATTTCCACCTATGCCGTTCAACAGAAACCATCTTTAATGCTGGTTCAATGGCCTCATTGTGATGCTAAAGTTTAATTTTCAGTTTTCACTTTCTTAGCCTTCTCCCTGCATTTAATGTAGTTGACCTCTCACTCTTCAAAACTCTTTACTCCTCTGGCTGCTCCTTTAGTCTCTGTCTCTTCCACAGTGTTCTCTTTCTTCTACACCCCTTTAAATACTAATGTTTCCCAAGGATATTTTCCTGGCTCTCTTTTCTTCTGATTCTATATACTCTCCCCACTCCAGTTCTTCTAATTTCACCTATTTTGACAACTCCACAAACTGTGTTTTCTATCTTGATCTATTTTCAGTCCCCAGACCTAAATATCCAAGCACCTGCTGGATAGTGCTTTCTGGTCCCCTCCCTGTCCTTCAAAGGCAACATGTTCTAAGGTAATTCAGCATCAGCCAAACTATACAAAAGTTCTCGCCTTGTGCTCAAGCTAGAAACTGAAAAGTCAGTCTTGGTTCCTTCCACTTTCTCATGTCTCCACAATCTAGGAACAAGTCTTGCAGATTTTGTTCATAAATAGGTTCACTTCTTTCTCTCTTACCTTGTCTCTGTTGTACCTCTCACATCGGCTTGGCAACGATCTTCTGATTGGTCGACCTGAGCCAAAGGTCATCTGTGCTCCGGGTAAATGTGAATCTGGAAAATGAAGGGCAACAGAAGCACTCACATTGACCATACATATATACCAATTAGTATAACTTCTGTGAAAACTGATGATTTGCACAGTTTTTGACCCAGCAGTACATTCCGGAATGCATTAGAGACACTCCAGCACATGTGCGCTATGACATATGTACATGATTGTTCAGAGCAGCATTATTTCTAATGGCAAAAATATGGAAACAACATAAAAGTTCATCGGTAGGGGAATAGATAAATACACCATGGCATTCTCATACAATGAAACAAAATTTATTTTCATTGTACATGGAGAAATCTTCATTAGCAATCTCAAATAACACTGAATTAAAGAAAGCAAGTTGTGGAAACATTTTAATCATCGATACCATTTATATCCTACTGAGACACACACAAACGATTCTATGTATCATTTATGTATATGTACATATTGGCAGTAGTATTAGCTCATGTGTGAGAAGGATAACTGTCAAAGTCAGAAAGTGATTACCCTTAAGAGGGTTATGTGACAGGAAAGAGCACATCAAATGTTTAAACCATATCTGCAAATATCCGTAAGGTTTTCTTATTCTAAAAAAAAAAAAAAAATCCGAATCAAGCATAGCAAAGTATGACATTTGATTAAGCAGGGTAGTGAGTGCATGACTTCTACTTACATTATTCTATAATTTTTACTATGTTAAGGCATTTTATAATTGAAAAAAGTCTGACAGTGTTATTTCCTTGCTGAACATACTTCAATGACCTTCAAATGCTAACCAGAAAACATTCAGATTCCTTAAAAGAAAGCCCTTCCCATGACTTAGATCTTACAGACTTATCATGAACATTTGTAGTTGCTTTTCTAAAATCTGTTCCTCCCTCCTTGTCTACAGAGCTTGATTTCCACTTGGGCGTCTCTGTGGTTCTAGGGAAACTGAATCTCAAAGCCAATTTGGACCATGTGACCTTGGCTTAGTCAATTAGCACATTCCCTTCCTCCCTCAGCTAAGTGCTTGTTTCAGGGAGGGGCATGTAAACCAAGCTGTTTTTTTTTTTTTTTTTTTTTAACTTTATCAAAATATAGTTGATTTACAAGGTTGTGATAATTTCTGCTGTACAACAAAGTGATCCATATACACACATCCATTCTTTTTCAGATTATTTTCCCATAGAGATTATCACAGAATACTGGGTGCAGTTCCCTGTGCTATACAGCAGGTCCCCATTGGCCAGTCATTCCCTGCACCACAGTGTGCATGTGTTAATCCCAAACGCCGAATCCACTCCTCCCCATACCTGTCCCCTTGGTAACCGTAAGTTTTAAATTAAGCCAGTTTAAATGGAGTGAATGTTAATGTTTCTGATGAGAGACCCAGAACAAAATGCTTTATTTTTCTCTTTTTCTATTTCTTTTTTAATTAGTTAAGACCATCTATAGTAGCAAGAACACAATAAAAACTACAACAAAATTAAAACTATATAAGGGCTTAAACATGAGCGCTCTGCCAATCTCGATATATAGCTTTTCAGATGTCTGTCCTCATTGGTGTCAAGCAGGAGACCAGGGAGTAACACAGGCTGTGTGTCTGAGAGCCCTTAGAGCCTGGTCTTCTGGTGGTGGATGCCTCTGCTACTCACATCCCATCCTCTAGAGCTCAGATGCATGGCCACACCTCACTGAAAGAGAGGCTGGGAAATATAGACTGCCTGTGTACCCAGAAAGAAGAGGAAATTGGTTTAAAGAAGGGCAATATAGTCTCTCACAGGTGCAAAAAAGGATGTATTTAGCTGGTTGTCACTGATAGCAGCCATTTGGTGTCCTTGAGGCAAGTCAGACTAAGAACGGAGTAAAATCATGAGGAAAGAGTGACACTAAAAGAAACCAGGTCTTTGAAGACATTTATTTATTTCATGCAACATAAATGTATTGGGTGCCTACCCTAATGCAGGCAGAATACTAGATGCAAGAGAAGAGCAGTAACGAAATAGAAAATCTCCTGCCTACCTTGAGCGTACATTCTAGAAGGAGGGAGCTCCTGGCTCAAGCCTAACTGGAAAGCTGATGTGTCTCTAGACATTTTATTAATATAAGGCAATACATTCTCTCTATTACTTCAACTAGTTTATTCTATATGTTCTGTTGCTTTCAAATGAAAGCATCCTTTGGTACATATGACTTCTGTGTCCTCATCTCCAGCCAATTCCTTGCATATTCTATGACATTTCTCCTTTGGAATTGCGTATAATTTCCTCTCATTTTGAGGTGCCCACCTATCCTTGCTCAAAGTCACTTATCCTAATAATGATAGACATGGAAATTGAATTATGGTTTCCTAAAAATCCCCTCTTCCCTTCATTTTTCCTTTTCCGCTTAGAGAAGCTATAGTTTCTGACAAGTCACTTAAAGGTATGTAACTCTCTATGCAATGGTGAGACTATTTATATGCATCCTTAAATAGTATAGACAATCACAGATCCCAGAGCTGTCTTATTTTGCTTGGGCTGCCATAAAAGAGTATCAGAGACTATGTGACTTAATTGAATTTTGGTTTTGAACAGTTCTGGATGCTGGAAGTTTGAGATAAGAATGCCAGCATTGTTTGCTTCTGGTGAGGGCTTTCTTCCTAGATTGCAGATGGACACACAGCTTCTTCCTGTAAGCTCACATAACTTTTCTTTGAAAGACAGAGAGATTGAGGGAGAGGGAGGGAGAGAGGAGGAGAGGGGGAAATCTCTCTTCCTTTTCTAATAAATCCACCAATCCTCTTGGATAAAGATCCCACCCTTATGACCTCATTTAATCATAATTACCTCCTAGAAGCTCTATCTCCAGGTATAATCACATTGGGGGTTAAAACTTTACTATGCAAATTTCAGTGGGGTGGTGGGATACACTGCAGTCTATAGCAAGGGTCTAGCATCCTAGAAGGACATTTTAGAAACTGTTTTTGTAGAGATGCTATGCAAATTTAGTTTTCAAACCTACAAATTGAATTAGCTGGGAGCTTGTAAAAAGTGCAAGTTCTCAGACTGTCCCCAAGTCCTCCTGAATCAGAATTTCTGGGGAGGAGCCAAGGAATGCATTTGAACACCTTTTCCAAGTGATTTTTATGTATTCTCAAGTTTGAGAAACATTCTTGTCTAGGATACTAGTTCCTCAACAAGATTTTGAGAATAAACTTGTCTCATAACAAAATGTTTAGGAGAGGCTGGCTCAACAAAGTTAAACAGGCTTTCACTTTTTTTTGTGGGACTTTAGGAACTTGGAATGGGCAATCTGCGCATTGTGACTTTCTAAGAGAAGGATGCCTAGGAGTTCCCGCCATGGCGCAGTGGTTAATGGATCTGACTAGGAACCATGAGGTTGCAGGTTCGATCCCTGGCCTTGCTCAGTGGGTTAAGCATCTGGCGTTGCCATGAGCTGTGGTGTAGGTTGCAGACGCGGCTCAGATCCTACGTTGCTGTGGCTCTGGAGTAGGCTGGCAGCTGAAGCTCTGATTCTACTCCTAGCCTGGAAACCTCCACATGCTGCGGGAAGCAGCCCTAGAAAAGGATGCCTATATCTCCATGGAAACAGAGAATATCTTCCCACCATGAAGCAGCAGCCCCTGCCCTTTTCTAAAGTTTTTAAAGGCAGGACAGTTATTAACACCTGAAAGAACCAGGAACACAATTACAGCTTAGGAAAAGTTGGTCTAAAGTGATGACCGAGTTTCATATCCTGTTATCTGTGAACAGGCTCGTATTTCTCTCCCAAACTACACTTTAGGTTTATTCCTGTGAGCAGATATTCAGCCTTATATTTCATATCAACTAACAGACTAATGTCTGTTTCCAGAACAAGTGCAATAAATATTGCTAAGTGACTGGCATTGAATTTATTTTATTTTTTGTACTAAGTACTAAATTTTAATTTTTTAATTTTTAATTTTTATTTATTTAATTTTATTGGATTATAGCTGATTTATAATGTCATATTAATTTCAGTTGTACAGCAAAGTGAATAAGTCATACACATAAATATATCCATCCTCTTTTTCCCATATAGGTTATTGCAAACTCTTGAGTAGATTTTCAGGTGCCATCCAGTAGATTCTCGTTAATCATCTAGTTTATACAGTAATGTGTATATGTTATTCCCATCCTCCCAAATAAATAGGTGACCTTAATTTTTAAAACTTAAACTTTATATGAGGACATTTATTTATTATTATTGTGCTGTTATTAATTGTAATCATTCTTTAGGAATAGCGTGAAGAACAGGAGATATGGAGAAAGAAGAAGCCATCATTCCTGGTCCTTAGTATTACTGACTTGTTGATCTTGAATAAATCATCTCTCTATGACTCAGTTCTTCCTTCTGTAAAATGGGAACACAATACTGCTCGCTTTGCAGGATTAGTGTAAAGGCTGGAGGATGCAATGCTGATGAAAACGCTTTTCAAGGTGATATAGAAAGATTAATGGTAAACTTTGGGCAAATATTCAATTGTTTACAATAGGTAACCCTCTCGGCATACTAGTAAGTGCAGAAATTGTCAAGGTTAAGAGATTCTTTTTCTTTTTTTCTTTTCAGAGAGCTGCTAGCATGGGCTTATCCCAAGGTTCTCCTCCCACACTGCTTTCTCCTTGATATCTCCATTCATTGGGATACAATGCTGCAAAGCTTCATGGCATTTAATATTGTGGGAGAAGTGAATCTGAATAAAGAATCACCATTGAATCATTGCTAACTTTGATGAATTAGCACCAAGGAGCTCTTGAAGATGTCATTTTTTAAGCTTTTTGAATGATTGGTTTTCAATGGTTCCCTCTAAAGAATTTTAATTTTGAGAGCTGCATAGACAAATGCACACACACAAATCATTTAGTGTCCACCTCCACCTCAAGAGAAAAGAAAAGTGCTTACAGAGTGAAATTTCACCTTGCTACTTCCCCAGCTTTTTGCTAGACCAGAATTTTTCTTTGTTTAAAGTCTAACATTGAAGAATTTCTTCTAAGTAGGTAGTTTTAAGGGTAGGGCGTATACATTTAAGAATAATAAAACTCAGTTGAGGAATTATCCATTATTTCTTGCCAATAATTGAAAAAGAAAACCAACTCTATTAATAATGGAGATGACTTTACTAATGATAATAATAAAAAGTTATTACAGACCTGCGATATGCCATGAACTGTGTTAAATATTTTATACATACAACCTCATTTGATGTGCCAACAAACCCCCTGGATAGAAACTATTATCACTGCCAGTTTAGGATTAGGAAGTTGGTTTAAAGAAGTTTAGAGTAGTGAAGCAACTCCCTCAAAACACAAGCTGTTAAGTGATGACAAAATATGGGGATCTTGCTTCTGACATACTCTCCCTGAGTGATATTGGTCAAGACTCTTAAGCTTCCCGTCTCAGTTTCTCCAGCTGTGAAATGGGAATGATTGGGACCCATCTCAGAATGAGACAGTCCGTGTGTAAAAACATCATCGACGTGTTCACTGTAAAGAGTATGAAATGTTTGGGGTGTTTAGATCTCTTTTTGGTAATTCATTGTTTTTGCCATTCTTTTGGATAACACTGACGAGGCTGGCCCTAAGAGCAGAGGGCCTGCGTTAGAATCCTGGAGGTACCGCCTCCTTGCTGTAGGACCTTGGTCACGTTACTCACTTCCCTGTGTCTCCATATCTTCATTTGTACAGTGTAGATAATGGATTAATGGGTGGATGTTTCCGTTCATCTTTATTTATTAGGTCTGTGTGTGTGTGTCTGTCTGTCCATCTCTCTGAGAACAGTATGGACACATATGTGCTTAATACATTGTAACCAATTATTAGTACCATTCCTGAGGCTTTCCCTTGGAAGCATAGCTTTGATGTGAGCTTGGGAGAAGACACCGGCCCGGAAAGCAAAGAACCCTCTAAGTTCCTTGTAAACATTATAGGTACCTTTCTCATATGCCTTTTCCTCCAGGAAAGAGATACACTGCCTCTGATTCACATTTCATTTTCCCCACTTGCCTACTCTATTCACACCCTTCAAGCAAGGACAAATCAGCAAAATCCCAAGAGAGTCACTGCAATGAGGATAGTTATGAACTCGCTGAGTCCTCGCAGCGTTTACTATTTAGGATTTTATGTGCAGATAATTAAAGGCCCATCAGTGCGGAATCTCTCATAGGTGTACAAGCCGGGTCCACAGCAGCCCCCACAGTGCTTGGGGTGTTGCATTTCCTTGGACACCTCTTCTTGGTGAAGTGCTGCCCTGTCCTGGTGGACTCCCTGAGGCTCTTCATGACAAGGTGAAATCCCTTATTGCCTCAAATTTACATTTTCCTGAGTCTGCATATTTTCGTTGCATTTCCTTTGTTATCAATGTACCAAGTCTTTACATGTTCTCACTGCATTTACTGCAGCCTGAAATGGCTTTTCAGAAACGGGACATTAAAAAATCCTGGGGTGTGACACTGAGAACTGGAGAGCGCTTCCTTTGGAAGCTGCTCAGGTATGCGCAGCATTGGTCTGGACAGGCTTCCCCCCACCCCCAAGGTCCTCAGGTAGAGACCTATTTAGCAGCTGGTAATTATGCATAAGAATCTATTAAAGAAACCATCCTGATTACTAAAAACCCAGGCTGCTAAGTCAGAAGAAACCCACAGTGATTTATTCCGGGAGAAGGAAGATGTAATTGTTTACTAAATACTTTCCAAGTACTGGGCCCTGAGTCAAACACTTCCATGTCCCTTCTAACATGTGACGTAGTCTAAGGTAATAATTTAATGTAATTCTCACAACAATTGTTTAAAACGGGTATTATCTCTGTTTTATAAATGAAGAATCAGGAGCTGCAAGAAACAGGCACAGAAAAGTTAAATAAATTAGACATGACCATTCATTACCTTATCTATTGCTATGTGACAAATTACCCCAAACTTTTGTGGCTTGAAACAATAAAGGTTTATTCTCCCACAGCCCCCGGCACACAGGAAGCTCTGTATGAGTGATCCGTATCTTTGTTGATGACAGTGCTGGTCTCGACACTGTACATAGCTGAACTGGCACCTGCTTTCATAGAATCATGAAAGGTAAGGCTTCAGAAGAGTAGCAGTTGAGGCAAATGTTTGCTATCCTAAGTGCTTTACATATATGAAGTCAATTAAACTTCACAATAACTCCACGAGGTAGATACGCCCATTTTAGAAATAAGGAAAGAAACTCTGAGTTTCTCCAAGCCGGGTGTTTCTGGCTCAGAGTTGCTATTATGTTCCAGCTAAGATGCTGGGTGAGGTTGTTGTCATCTGAAGGCTTGTCCAGGGCTGCACGACTTTCTTCTAAGATAGTTCATTCACATGATTATTGGCTGGAGTTCTCAGTTCCCTGCTGGCTGTTGGCAGGAAGCCTCAGTTCCTCTTCACGTGATCCTCTCCATAAGACTGCTTGAGCATTCTTATGACATGGCTGTTGACTTTTCTCAGGGTAAGTGTTCCAAGACAGAAAGCAAAGATTAAGCCACAATGTTTTGTAAAACTTTATCTCAGAAGTCAAACATGTCACTTCCACTTTGTTCTATTCATTAGACATGACCCACTATGTTCAGTCCATGCTCAAGGGGAAGGATGATTAAGCTTTACTTCTTGATGGGAAAAATATCACAGGGATAGTAATAGCCCCACTATTCCTAGTTCTGGATATCTGTACTATGTCCTGTCATTCCCTTATGCCTCACACACATATTTATAATTAGATTCTAAGTATAAACCTTCTTGAAGTTATCCCAGTTTGAGTTTGCTGTCTTCCTGATGGTAACTTGACTGATACAATAAGTAAGATTAATGCAAAAGGGAGAAGGTTGGGGATTTTTTTTGCATAAGCAAGTATTGGGAATGAGGGAAATAAGTACTTATCTTGGCACAGAAGTTAAAAGATAAATGTTAAAAAAACAAAAACAAAAGCAAAAATCCTTAGCTAGTGGGAAAGACAGATATATAATTGTTATCCCAGAGTAAATTCTGAGTCAAAATGCACAAGCAGAATAAAGCCAAGAATGATTAACTGAACTTGAGGGAATCAGGGAAGGCTTCAAGTAAGAGGTGACACTGAACCAGGTCTTGATGGATAAATCTGGATTAGCCATAAAGACTAGGAAGTATATATAGAAAATAATACATACAAAAGAAGAAAGTCACAGTATAGTAACTAAAAGCCGGGTTATTTGGATGGTAACCCTGCCCTGCCACTAGCAAGCTATTTGACCTTGGGAAAGTTACTTAGCTTTTCTATGCCCCAATTTCCTCATTTGTTAAATGAGGATATAGGATAGTTTAGAGAAGAAAATCAATGCAAAATTATTAGAACAGTTCCAGGACATAGGAAGCACTATATATGTGATTATTCCTGTTGCTTTTGCTGTTCTTAGTGCTGGGTATAGCTGAATTAGGGTGGACACTGGGTATAATTATGGAAGGTAATGATTACTAATAATTCAGACAAGTGTTTGTTAGTTTGAGCACTTTACATATATGAATAAAAATTCACAATAACTTAATGAGGTAGACATTAATATCCCTGTTTTAGAGATAAGGAAAGAGCTCTGAGAGACATTTAGTCTTGCTTAGGGTGACATAGCCAGTAAGCAGCACAGAAAAAGTCAAATCTAGGGTAGTCTGGTTGCACAATTTGTGTTCCCTGCCTCTACATCGTATAGCCTGAGGGCTGGATTAAGAAAGAGCCTGTACACCTCAGCCATCTCACTTTTTCTAGGGAGTAAGTAGGAGTGATTGAAGAGTAAGAGTAGTGGGGTTCCCTGGTGGTGGAGCAGGTTAAGGATCTGGCTTTGTCACTGATGCGGTTCTGGCCACTGCTGTGGTGTGGGTTTGATTGCTGACCTGAGAACTTTTGCATGCCACCATCACGGCCAAAAAAACCCACAAAGAGTAGTAAGAGGATTGGATTTGAGAGAGGAGGCAAGATGCTCACCCTCTCCCACAAACACACACACACAAAACACATCTACATGTTAAACGACTCACACAGAACAGCAGCTAAATGCTGGCAGAAGAAATTAAACCTCCAATAACGGCAAGAATCTCGTGACATAACTGGGTAAAACAAGAGAAAAGAGGAGAGTGAGAGAAGGGGAATCAGGACCGGACTGGTGCTCCCGAAAGGGAACTGTGAAAGAGAAAGGGATCCCACACCCTGGAAAGTCACCTAATAGATGGAAAGATCAATTGAGTTGGAGGGATCTCCAGACACCGAGAAGAGCGCAGCACTAGGTCTGAGATCTGAAAAGCAGAGTGAGAGCCAAACAGATCATCTGAACTCCTGGCACAGTCACCAAAAACCGAGATGCTCTGGTGGGGGCTGGGCACCCAGACCTTGGCTTCAGAGGTTAGTCCCCAGGAACGGGGTGGGGTTGGCAGTGTGGAGACAACCTGGGGGACTAGGAAGCGGTCCGTCGGGTTGGCGGTGTGGAGACAGCCTGAGGAATTAGGAAGCAGTGCGTCGCGCATGAAGGGAGCAATACGCTAAGGGCTGGGGAGTGGAAAGTCACAAGAGAGGAACCTGGGAGAAGATCTGGATCCGCAGGAGAGACAAGGGCCAGTGTTGGGGAGGGGAAAGGAGGAGAGGCCGGCTGCCATAGAATACTCCTTGCACTGCAGCAAGCGCGCTTGCCACCAGCTAGCAGAGAGCAGTGCTCCCCTGTGCATTCCCTGCTCCCCCAGCCCGCATGCGCCTGTCGTGAGGCCGCCTGCCATCCCGGAGGGCTGGCCTCACCACCTGTGGGAAGCCAACCCCCTCTGGGGCTGCTCCCGGCCTGGCCTGCCCACCCTCTGGAGGGGCTGCACTCCCCAGGGCAGCGCCCCCTGGGAGAGCTCCACGACCCAGAAATGCCAGGGCAAGTTCTGCCCAGTCACAGGAAGTCCGCCTCCATAATGGGTGGTCCAGCCAGTCCAGGCTGCCCTGGGGAAGCGCTCCTTCACCTCCCAGAGGCCGGCCAGCCCCGCCCACCCTCGGGAGGCGCCGAACTCTCGCGTGGAGCAGCTGCCCAGCACCGCCCACCACCTGCAAGAGCTCTGTAGCTCAGAAGTGCTGGCGCAAGCCATGCCCCGCCACGGGCAGTCTGCCTCCATCGCATTGCGGACCTGCCAGTCCTGCTTGCCCTTAGGAAGTCCTCCTTTGCTTCAGAGTGACCTTGCTAGCCCTGCCCACCTTGGGAAATGCCCCTCTGCCTCCAAGAAGACCAGCCAACACCACCAACCTTTGGGAAACACTCCACAGCAGTGCCAGGGCAAACCCTGCCCAGCCATGGGGAGTGCACCTCCACCACGAAAAAGAAAACAACAAGCAAGATGAAGGAGCTCAGAAACCATTCCCAGTTATACCCACAGGAGAACTCATCTAAAGCAGTCAACAGTGAAACAGAGCTCTGCAGTCTGACGGACTTGGAGTTCAAAAGAGAGATAGTGAAAATACTAAAGGAATTAAGAGAAGATATGAACAGTAATGCAGACTCCCTCAGAAAGGAACTAGAGAATATAAGGAGGAGCCAAGAAAAACTAGAAAGTTCATTTGCAGAGATACAGACTGAGCTGAGGGCAGTAAAAACCAGAATGAATAATGCAGAAGAATGAATTAGTGATGTGGAAGATAGAATAATGGAAATCACCCAAACAGGACAGCAGACAGAAAACCAAATGTAAGAGACCTATGGGATAATATAATGTGGGCCAATCTATGCATAATAGGAATTCCAGAAGGAAAAGAAAAATATAAGGGAATTGAAAATACATTTGAAGAAATTATCGCTGGAAACTTCCCAAATCTAAAGGATACTGATTTCAAGATATAGGAATCACAGAGGGCCCCAAACAAGTTGAACCCAAATAGACCCACACCAACACACATTATAATAAAAATGGCAAAAGTTAATGATAAAGAGAGGATCCTAAAGGCAGCAAGAGAAAAGCAAAGTGTCAATTATAAGGGAACCCCATAAGGCTATCAGCTGATTTCTCTACAAAAACTCTACAGGCCAGGAGGGAATGGCAAGAGATATTTAAAGTACTGAAAGGAAACAATATACAACCTAGAATACTCTATCCAGCAAGAATATCATTCAAAATAGAAGGGGAAATAAAAATTTTTTCTAAAACAAAAGCTAAAAGAATACAGCAATATAAAACCCATTCTTAAAAGAAATATTGAAAAGGCTTCTCTAAATCAAAAAAAAAAAAGGAGGAAGAACTAGGATGGGGAAACCGCAATCAGAAATCAGAGAGCAGTCACTCAAATAAGCCAGCATATAGATCTAATCATGAAGATGTTTAAAACAAAATAAAATTAAAAAGAAAAAAAGAGACATCAAAATCATAAAATGTAGACAAGGGAAATAAGGAAATAAAAGAAAGAAAAATTAAATAAGAATCTAATTTTAGTATAGCAATGAAGTGTTTGAACCTACAGGATTATCAGACTAAAACACACAATTATAGGAAGGGGTTAACATACTTAAAAAACGGCAAGGAATTCCCGTCATGGCGCAGTGGTTAACGAATCCGACTAGGAACCATGAGGTTGCGGGTTCGGTCCCTGGCCTTGCTTAGTGGGTTAAGGATCTGGCGTTGCCGTGAGCTGTGGTGTAGGTCACAGACGCGGCTTGGATCCTGCATTGCTGTGGCTCTGGTGTAGGTTGGCAGCTACAGCTCGGACTAGACCCCTAGCCTGGGAACCTCCATATGCCATGGAAGCGGCCCAAGAAATGGCAAAAAGACAAAAAAAAAAAAAAAAAAAAAAAAAAGGCAGGGCAAGCACAAATCAAAACCAAGCATTACACTCACCCAAAAATGGAAAGAAAAATACTTAAGCAGAAAATAGAGACCAACCAACCAAAAAAAGAAAGGAAGAATGGAGAATCATAGAATCAACAACAGGAAAACAGGGTTTAAAATGGCAATAAATAATCATCTATCAATTATCACCTTAAATGTCAATGGAATGAATGCTCCAATCAAAAGACACAAGAGTGGCTGATAGGATAAAAAAGCAAAAACCTTCAATCTGCTGCCTACACGAAACTCACCTTAGGACAAAGGACACATATAGATTGAAAGTGAGGGGGTGGGAAAAAATATTTCATGCCAGTGGACTTGACAGGAAAGCAGGAGTTGCTTTAAAATGAAATGCTTTAAAATGAAAGCCAAAAAGAAAGACAAAAAAAGTCACTATTTAATGATTAAAGGATCCATTCAAGAAGAGGATATTACTATCATCAATATATATGCCCCAAATATAGGAGCACCCAGATACATACAACAAATATTAACACACATAAAGGGAGAAATTGATGGGAACACAATCATAGTAGGAGACTTTAACACCCCACTCATATCAATGGACAGATCTTTTAGACAGAAAATCAATAAAGGAACAGACATCCTAAAAGAAACAATAGAAAAGTTAGACTTAATTGACATCTTCAGGACACAACATCCAAAAAAATAAGAATACACATTCTTCTCAAGTGCACATGGAACATTCTCAAGAATTGATCACATACTGGGGCACAAAGCTAACCTCAACAAATTTAGGAGCACAGAAATTACTTCAAGTATCTTCTCTGATCACAATGGTATGAAACTAGAAATCAACCACAGGAAAAGAAATGAGAAAAAACCTACTACATGGAGACTAAACAACATGCTACTAAAAAAACAATGGGTCAGTGAGGAAATCAAGAAGGAAATTAAAAATACCTCGAGACAAACGATAATGAAAGCACGACCTCTCAAAATCTATGGGACACTGCAAAAGCAGTGCTCAGAGGGAAATTCATAGCAATATAGGCCTTCCTCAAAAAGGAGGATTGGATTTATGCATTAGAAAAGTGCCCCTTGACCACTGTGTGCACAGCCTACATTGGAGAGATGGCCAAGCTAGAGACAGGAAGACTGAAAGAATACCATATTTTGGAGGACAGTTAGGGTCAAAGCTGATCTAGGAGGTGAGATAAGGGTCACCTTGAGATGTAATGAGAAACTGAAGAACAATCTTCTCACACCAAAAGCTTTAAATGTTGTCTTGTATCAGCATCTCATGTCAGATACTGTTTACCAAAGTCCATCTTCCCCTTTTTTCTTCGTATATAGACATAGCATCACCCAGCTCCTCTTACAGTTAACTGGGGTTGTGAGACCGAGTTTTGGCCAATGGAGTATGAATGGATATGAGGTAGGCCACCCCACATGAATTCTTCTTTATTTCTTTTACTCTCCTGGTGACTGTGATGGCGACCTTGAGAGTGACTTTGTAAATTACATATTCAAGATGGCAGAATCACCATCAGCTTGGATTCCTGAATGACGGTGGAACAGAACCCCTCACCCCACAACACACACTTTATGTACCACCTCCCCGGACTGTTACATAATGATACTAATATCAATTTTCATTGTGCTGAATATTACCAATTTGTATCTATTTATTATCACCATCTAGCCTAAACTAACACATATCTGATCCAAATAACACAGAAATCACAGTAGCCCATTGCCTGGAGATATTTTAAACCTTTAATGTGAACAGTTTCTCTTTGGTATAATTCTCTTATGCTTCTCGAAACCTCTTTCTGTCACAGTGCTTTTGAGGAAGTCCTTTTGTTCATATCTTGGGTTAGGGGAAATTCAAAAGAGAATGGGAAAGAGGAAAAAACTACCTCATGTTTCAGGATTCACAAGAGACGTCATTTGCCCTAGTGGAAACAGCACGCTGGTCATTCATGTGTAACCCACAGAACACTGAATTTCTAAAATTAGGGTATTTTTAACTTACGAAGGTCAACTTCACTGAAGAGGTTACTATGGTGATAACCCCAAATATGTAAAATCCATATTTTAAACATGAAGGCAGGAAACCAGAAATGGGTAGGCATTTTTCTGATTCTCAGAGAGAACAAAGTAAAGAGGGCCCCTAAAGACTGACACGACTGGAAAAACAGAAGAAACGGGTTTGTTTCTTTTTTTAAAGAGCAGGTGACCTCAAACTTACTACTAATGAATGTTTCATTTCAGTCTACCCACGTGGTTTAGTTTCTTATACTCAGTAAAATGTGAACCTTTTGGGTCATTTTGACAGATTTTCCAGCACTAAAAATATCAGAAGCTTAACTGACAAGTCACGGGTATTTTTGACAAGCCTGTAGATCAGCCTGGGAAATTCTCCTACCTGCTTAAAAAAAAAAAAAAAAAAAAAAAAAAAAGGAAAAAGAAAACAATCTGAGAGTTACAAAGATTCTTACAGTGGTTGACCTCAGGTTTCTCTTTCCTTCCCATCGACCTCTGTCCTTATTTCACATATACGATAATGGCACATGATGAGTGCAGGGTTTTAAAATATGTTGATAGTAATTGATCAATATAGGCATGAATAATCCCCCATTTTTCTGATTTTTTCCACACACTCAAAAATATGAAGATGAGATGCATCCTTGTTTTTCACTAAAAATTAAACCATTACTCTCCTGTTGCTTTCAAGGGTATTTTTTTTTTTTTTTTTTTTTTGGCATGTATGCTACTCTCAGCTTGCTGAGGTGAAAGCTGAATGTAACATGGTTATGTAACTTGGTGACGTTCTCACAGCTAGGAAGTGGTGATCTACCTTCTAAACCACTTTCCTCTCAACTTACTTTCACACGCTTGTGTTCAGTCAACAAGCACTTATCAAACGGTAACTTTGGGACTGAATCTGTGGTAAACAGTGAGGACTGAGGCCCTGTCCCTGCTCTCATGGAGGTCACAACTGAGGAGAGAGTCCGGGTTTCATCCAATCACCATGCACATAAATGCTTGCTTACACAATGAGATAAATGCTACGGAGGAGGAAAAATGATTTGAGAGTAATAAAGAGAGAATCTGATCATATCCAGTGATTCAGAGTGATGCTTTCCTGCAGAAGGAATGTGAGAACTGACCTCTGAAGGAAGTGTGAGCCATCATCAGTCAGCTTTTCCCATCAAGAGGAGAATCAGTTTCCCCACCTGTTGAATCTGGGCTGTACTTTGACTTCCTGTCTCCAACAGAATGTGGAAGAAGTAGTCTTCTGAAGCTCTTGCTCTCTTGGAGTGCATCCCTAAGTGCAGCCAGTTGAAGTCCAGTCTCACCTACTGGAGGATGAGAGGCCAGTGAAGAGGGGCTGTCTCTGCTGCGTCACTGAGCCTTGCCAGCTGACATCCTGAACCAACTGTGAACAAGGCCGTCTTAGACCATCTGGCCTCAGTCAAGATGCCAGAGACCTACGGCAGCAAAAGCAACTCTGGGTGATACCAGTAGAAGATCCCAGCCTAAACTACTGGCCACAGAACCACAAGCTAGTGAAATGGCTGTGATTTTTCAGACACTAGAGTTGAGGGCGGTTTGGGCCACGGCAACAAGTTACTAACACACCTGTTGCGGTACGGTGGTTGGGACTGAATTCTAGGCAGAGGGAAAGGGTATGCAGAATTCCTACAGAGGGAAGAAAGCACGTTTAGGGAAGTGGAAGAAAGACTAGAAGACAGAAGATTTTGGAGGAATAGACAAGGTTCAAATCAGGCAGAATCTTTCAAAACCCATCAAAGATCTCCTTTTCTATCTTACAAGCAAAGGGAAGTCTCCAGACAGATTTTAAGCAGGGATGTGACATGGTTAGATTTATGTAGGAGCATGGCCTTTTTCCTTTTTTCTTTTTGTCTTTTGAGGGCCGCTCCTGAGGCAGAAGGAGGTTCCCAGGCTACGGGTCCAACCGGAGCTGTAGCCACTGGCCTACACCAGGGCCCGGTAACACGAGATCCAAGCCACGTCTGCGACTTACACCACAGCTCAGGGCAACGCTGGATCCTTAACCCACTGAGCAAGGCCAGGGATCTAACCCATGTCCTCATGGATGCTAGCAGGGTTCGGTAACCGCTGAGCCACGATGGGAACTCCTAGCTTTTTTTCTTTTACCAGGTTGCAAGCTCATCGTGGCAGGGGTCTATATTGAATACCCATAGCAGAAGCTCAGTCTTACTCTACTGTTGACTGATTGGATCATCAGGCTACTCTGTAGGAGAAACTGAAATAGCCCAGGCGTCGGGGCAAGTTCAGAGGGTTGTATAGAGTCTTAAACCAGAGGGCCTGGTAGAAGAAACACTGAACTCATCTCCGTTTGAAATCATGGAGCCAGTCTACCTATGGATGAAAAAGTCATTATTTCTACCAGTTTTCCACTGAAAATCTGTCTTTGATTCATCTGATCACCTGGCAGTCACTGCCTTCTTTGCATGTGAAATAGAGTTCCTTTAACTCTGTTGGCTAGTAAACGGGGAGAAGAGACACAGGGAAAGTCGGATGAATTACTGAGCTAAGTCTGTCTCTAAACCGATGAAAGCTTTGGCACTAGTGGTTTGTGAGGCTCAAGAAGAAATTGTTAATGACTCAAAAGAAAACATTTAAAGTTTGTTGGCTATTCTGTTTCTTAAACAATTCTAACCTAGCAAGGTATCATGGAAATACCCATGGCATTTGGAGTGAGACAGTTTTAAATTTAAGTCCATGCTATGCTATTTACAACTTGCATGATCTTGTGTTAATAAATTTATTTTTGCTTCAGTTTTTGAAACTGTTAGGAGCATAGGGATAATAAAGTCTACCTACCATGTGGGTGAAGATTAAATTAAATGTACATAAAACACACCTGCACAGAAAGTTGTCAGCTAATGATAGTTTACTTTCAGAGTTTCTAAAGCATGTTGGAGAACAGGTGTCAATGTCGTTTTGAGGTTTTGCTGCATATTTTTCATACACGCTTGAATTTATAGAGTTTTGCTGCAGATTTGCTTAATCTCAAACAGGAACATCACTTTTCTGAGATGTTTCAATCTTCCCTTTGCTACAGTTTCAATGTTTCAATCTTCCCTTTGCTACAGTTCAGTGATTCTCAACATCATCTGCACATTGGAACCACTGGGAGAGCTTTAACAAAAATACTGATGCCTGTTTTTATCTCCAGAGATAATGATAAAATTGGCCTGAATTGTGGCATGGATAATGGGATTAGTTTAATAAAATCCTCTTCTGTAAATAAGTATGTGCCTGAATTATTGAACCACAGAGATTTTCAAAGAGTCAAGAGTAGTTATTCCTCGGACCCACTGCTGGTTTAGATCTATACCCAATGCTGTTTCCTCTACACCACGCCCATGACATAATAAAACCTTTAAGTCAATAGGCAGCTGAATAGGCCTGAGGCCACCTTAGAGATAAGATGGCTTTGTGGCTCATTAAGTGAACACTCTTCACATAGCTTAGGAGAAACCAGCCTTGTACCCAAAGACCAGGAGTTTCGTTTTTTTCCTTCTCACTTGAGATAGAAAATGAAAAATAAGTGTTACATTTAAATGACATGGGCTCGTGATCCTCTGATATTTCATTTGTGTTACATTATCTCATGTGATGTGATTTCTGTCTATACAGTTAGGTTTCTCGTAGTTCACTCAAAAACGAATTCTTCAATTAGGGTATGCTGCCACCAGGTGGCAACAGGTGCCTCACTTGTGGTCACCATCTTTGAATAGTAGTAATTGGTCATCCATCCATTCATCCATCCAACCATCCATTCATTCATTCGCTCATGGTTATTTGGAAAAGTTGATACAACTTTTCCCTTACTAGCATTCAAAATTCAAAGTGTAAACTTTAATAGTACAACTGAACTTATATAGTCAACTTGAGTTTTAATAATTCTAATGATGATATATGTGGGTGTCCGTAAATACCTGTATAAGAATGTGAAGGTCTACAGGTTGACAGGTATGAATGCTTTTAGAAAAATTAAAGTTGAAGGTAAATGTCAGATTTTCTTCACAGTCCCTTATTAATTACTAGTCACGGCATAACCATGCATACTCATTTCTGGGTTCTATAGCCAAATGAGATGGAACACTGCTATGGAACTTCAGATGAACTTGATATTAAAATTCATTCACATGGATTCTCAAACATTCTAGTCATGAGATTTTCCAATTAAGGGATTTTTAATGTGGCTGATTCCCCACATCCTGCTAATGAAATTATTTCTATCGGTGTTAGCTCCTGATAAATTATCTTTCATTCTTTCCAAATAGAAGAAGTAGAGAGGACAATAGCCTAGCTTTGTGCTACTTCTGGATGTACTGAGTCCTCCTAACCAATCTCGCTAATCAGAACAAAGACACTTTCTTCTGCTTGTGGAAGAGAGAAACATCACTATCATGTAGCCATTAGCTCCAAGGGACTTGAAAACTACGTACAATGCTTCTCCTCTGTCAAATGAACTTAACTTCAGCATCACTTTAAGTTTTTGACAGATTATCTTTGACTGAATGACTTTGCTAAGAAGCAACTTAGAAATTGCTTTTGAAGCATCTTGTTGTTCACAAAGAGGAGTCAATAAAGCCTTTATATCTCCCTCTGTGAGATGCCTTCTCAGGAAAGGAGTTGCAATGATTCTCTCTTCCCCCCAGTTGATATCACCTATGCCAGGAAACTGGTTAGGGGTCACAGGAGATGACAACAGTGCATTTACATGGACTAGAAAGCCCTGATCTCTTAAAATAAAAATAAAATAGAAAGCCCCTATATCCATGTTAAACATTGGACAATTTCACTGCCTTTGAGGTTGACTGACTGTTCTGACCAACAAGCCACTTCATGCTAATTGCTGCCTATGAAAGCTAATTCCATCCTCTTTTATAACTTTAGAAAAACAGGAGAGGGCCACTTAGCCCAAGTTATCCACATGGAGCAAAGCTGAGCAACCTCATGGGTAACTTCTGAAACCTACACAACCAAAAGTAGGGAAACTGGGCTCAGGCAGTTGGCGCTGCTAACAATACCATTTCTCTTTCTGTTTTGAACTCCTTTGTTCCTCAAAACTGTTTCCCATTCCTTGAAAGAGCATGAGTCTCAGGAATCTGTTCGGCCTAAACTGGCTTTAAAAGCCATAGCACTTTTACGGCATTTTCATGTAAGCTTTAAACCAAGAGATCCATAGCCTTATCGGACAGTAGACATTTGTGGGTTTGATCCTCATGATTTGACTCTAGAAAAGACCCTTGGAAAATTTTTAAAAAACTAAACAAAGCCACATCAAACGCCATCTCTAAGAAATCTGTTGTGGCCACTCCACAAAACTCTTTTCTTTCCTTTTCTACATTCATCCCCCAGTTAAATATAACCTGGTTTAAGATGCTGAAAATGTTTATCATTTTCTGAAACTGTTACTCTGCTATTTGATCCTTGTATCTGTATTTAAACCCTTCCTGTATTTCTGCCATGTTTCCTCAGTTGGTTTGCAGTCTCTCCTGAGGCCAGGGCCATATCATGACTTTCCACTTCAGTCAATTTCTGATGCAGAGTTAAGTACTGCAATCCTCCACTGAAGCCTCTGTCTGTCCAATTTACTCATGCACTCATTTGTTACCTGTGGTTACCATGTTAATTTTCTCAATCATCATGTATTCATGCAATAAATATTTATTGAATACCTATTCTGCTGTAGGCACTCTTCTTGATGCTTGGTATCTAAGAGTAAACCCAACAGACAAAACTCCTTATCCTCCTGGAGCTCAGGTTCTAGAGGCTGGAGGAAGTGAAATGTATAGTAAGGTAGATAGGGATCAAAAAGAAAATAATCAGCTCCCAAGGCTATCTTGACAAGGTCAAGTTGTCTACACGGAAACTTAGCCTGGCTACAGCTGAAGTTAAGATTAGTTTTTCTGCCTATGGCCAGTTCCTCCTGTACCTGGCATGGACACTCAACAGTGGAAAGTTGACTGCACTGAAAACTTCCTCTCACCCCTCTCCATAGTCCCAGCTAGAATAACCGGGATCCCCTCCCACTTCCTGCACTGAATTGTATTTCCCCAAGCCTAGAATTTTGCTCCAAATGTCCTAGTCTTTGAGCTGAAAACTTTCCCTGATCAGTTCTTCCAGACCCTATTTCTAGGAGGGTAAAACCCTTTTCTTCCCTTGCCCCAACACAGTTCTGGCTAAAACACTGCTCCAAAGTGGAACTATCACCTGCTACCATGGAGTTTCCATTCCTTTTTTTTTTTTTTTTGAAATAATTTATTCAAATGTTAGGAAGTAAATGAACTATCAACTATATATGAGACATTTTACCGGGAATTGGTGATACAGAAGTAAATAGATAGAAGTGGAAAAGGAGATATTCTTTATCAGACACAGTTTATTACATTTCACATATTTTTACACACCAGGTATGCTATACTTTATTGATAGGAAATCATTTAAAATTTACATTTCTTATCTACTATCCAAGGACTCTCTTTGGCTGTAGAAATTACTATGTGTAAGTATATATTATCTCCTTCTAGGGTGCCAAGTATAGCATTTCTTGAAAATAAGCTATTTTGAATAAGAAAATGTACATGTGATAGAAACTATTCCATTAATAATAGATATATTTATACCTAATGTTACAATCATTTTTGAAAATGGCCATTAACTTTTCGTCACTCTATTTTTTTGTATATAAACTTCCAGGGATTCCGCAGAAGTGACAGTTCTGCAAAAGTGCCTGAATAGTTCAACTGGCCATTTGAATCATACTGTGAGGAAAATAAAGCCTTCTTGAGGACAGGATTGGTTGGATCTGGGAGGAAGTGGTTTGGAGAAGAAACAGTCTGAAATAAATATAACTTTATTGGTCTCATCAGACCTTGTCTGGGACACCTGAATTTTGCATCTTCACCATACTTCTGCAAACACCCACTGTAATTATTCCTTCAGGCTCTTGAGTTCCTGCCTCCCCCTGCCCACTGCAGGTGCTCTGTTCTCTTTGCTTCGTGCTGACTCAGCTGTACCACTGAGATGACTAGGATGGGTTATTACTTGGGCTTGAGAACCATTCCCCCGAGGCCTTGCTGTTCAGAGAGTGGCAAGTGGACTGGCACAGATAAACATCTCCTGGGAGCTTGTTAGAAATTCAGAATCTTAAGCTCCATCCCAGACATGCTGAATCAGAATATGACTTGACAAGGTCCCCAGGTAGTTCAGATGCACATTAAAATTTGAGAAAGACTGAAGGTCTAGAGAGGTGGTAAATGGAAGACAATAAGAACACACACCCTTACCATGGTGGGGCGATACTGATTCCCACCTCTTGTCCACCCACCTAGGTCCTCCATAACAAGAGCGCTAGAACCTACCTAAATGGTTTGATTTCAGAGGGCTGAGTGGCTGAGACAACTGAGGCTGCTAGAATGCAAGATTTCCAGAGGCACTCACCCTCAGGTGTCAACCCTGCTGTTGCAGGAATCTGAGAGTTTGTGATGCCTTAAGTTTTGCCCTGTGGGGATGCTGTCTGCCTCACTGAATAGCATCCGTACTGATGAAAGGTTAAGCCCCCAAGTGTGAGTGTCTCTCCTCCAGTCTTTCTATGCTTTTGGACAAAAGCCCTTCTAGAGGAGCCCTTTGTGCTCCTCTTCTACTCATTGGCATCCTTCTTCTGTGGTATGATGGTAAGAACCACACTTGGGAACAAAATGAAAAGGGCTGCAGAGGCCCTGAAACTCCATTCACTTTACTAAGCGTTCAGAACAGCTAGGGATGAACAGCCCTTCTTAGTATTTCATCATAGGTCCATGTGCATACATCTGCCTTGAATTGGGAAATGGAGTAGGACTCGGGCACTCCTGCACTTCCAAATTCTTACTAGAGAGTTCCACACTGAGAGAGATTGGAAATGTGTCTGGTTAAGCAAGGTGTTGACTGATTTGGTTTAGCCACTGATCCCTGCGGCATGACTTCCACATTAGAGACTCCTCCAAGGGCATATGGGACCTGAGAAAGTCTCTGATAATAATTCCCACTCCATGGGATTACTGAAAGGATTACATCAACAAATAACATGTGATAGGTACTTCATAAAGTACCATGTAAATGTCCTTGTTTTTAACCTTGTGATTACAAGGAACAATACATGGGGGCAGGGGGAAGAGGCTCAGAGACCTTAAGTACCACCTCAGAATCCCACAGTCTTTAGGTGTTGGAGCTGAGGCTTGAACCCAAGTCCTTAACTCTGTTTCTTTCCTCCCCTGTCATCTCCCCTGCCTCTTGGACAGGTAGCAGAGATGTCTCATTGCTCATGTTCTCTACAATTTAAACAACATTCCTCATCCTCCATTTACTTTTTATATCAAGACATCTTTTCAGATTCAGCCCCTGGGAACTTCGTGTCTTAACGGAAATCATTATTGATGGACATTATCACAGATAAAGCCTGGTATGGCTGGACCACGCTGAAGGCACTAAGTCCTAGGTTCTTCCTAAGAACCTAGTGGCCGTGTTGGCACGGCTATCGTTGGTTGGCTGGAAAGGACTTAATTTGGGTGGGGAAGGAGAAAGGTAGGAGGCAACCAGCAGGTATAGATGCAGTACAGGAGGAGGTTAAATGTGGTCTTTGGGTGGGGCCCTCAGGAAGCTATGAACTATTTCCAGGAAGAGATGGCACATCTCTTTGATGCCCCAGTGGTTTTAATTTTTTTCTGCTTGAAGTTCACCACTTTCTACTAATGTACTCTTCTCTTCTTTTCACACCTCTCCCCCTTTCCAGACCGCGTGAAACTCTTCATTTCTGCCCAGCCGCTGGGGTCCTTGTCTATGCTATGGTGACCTCCTAAGAGCATGAAAAGGAGGCGGGAATGGATAATGATTAAGAGCACTAGCTTTTGTACTGGACTGACTTTGATTTGAGCCTCACTTGTGCTACTTACAAATTACGTGGCTTTATGTAAATTACTTAAATCTCCTGATATTGCGGGGCCATATTGGAGGTACTAAGTCCTAGTGGCTTTTCACAAGAAAAGGGAATATGTTAAGTGCAAAATAGTAAAAATTATACCACCTACCACATGGGATGGTTATAAGGCTTAAAAAAGATAATCCCCATGAACACATGATGCAAAACCTGTCCATTTATGCAAAGCCTGGCCAATCATAATAGCTGATATTACAAAGTCCTTCAATTGTGACAAACAGTGTCCTAAATGCTTCATGTGTGGTAATTCATTTTACCTTTCAAAATATCTTCTTTTTCCCATTTAACTGATGAAGACATTGAAACACAGAGAGGTTTAGTAGCTCACACAAGGGCACAAAGCTGTGACAGCAGAGCCAGAATGCGAACCCAGGCAGTCCCTTTCAACCAGTAGATTACACAGCCTCTGTCGAGTAGTAAATGCTCAACAAAGACAGCTATTAATACTCTCACTGGGCATTTTCAAAATTGAAATTGAATTCTAGGATCTTAATGGGGGGAGATCTAGTTACCCAAACCTCTAGTTGCTTTGCCTTCTTCCCTTGTTGTTTAGAATCTTTCTCCAATAACTGAATCTACTTTCTTTGAAACCTAAGGGGAGGAGTTCCCATCGTGGCTCAGGGGAAATGAATCTGACTAGGAACCATGAGGTTGTGGGTTCAATCCCCAGCCTTGCTTAGTGGGTTAAGGATCCAGTGTTGCCATGAGCTGTGGTGTAGGTCACAGACATGGCTCGGATCTGGCGTCGCTGTGGCTGTGGCATAGGCTGGCAGCTCCAGCTCTGATTAGACCTCCAGCCTGGGAATCTCCATATGCCACCAGTGCGGCACTCAAAAAAGACAAAAAAGACCAAAAAAAAAAAAAATCTAAGGGGAAACATTCAAATATTAAATGAATAAATGAGTGATGAAGTTGCCTGCAGCAGGCCCTTCGGAAATGTCTGATGAACAAATGAGTGTTAGGGTTAGGAAGGGTTAATAGGTGAGGGAAACCCCAGTGAGACCTGGTCCAGAGGGAGGAAGGGTAACTGCGGTTCTGGATATGCTGCATATGGCCGCAGAGCTAAGTGGGCTTTGGGACCATGATCTGTTTCATCATGTAAGTATCAAAACAGTGCCTCTGGCCAGAGTTTCCAGCTTTTTGTCTTGGTGACATTTTGTGACTAAACCATGGTTTATGCAGATCCTAACATTTCTACTTGCAGTTTTATGGGTTAGGAGCCCCTTACATGGTGAGAAGCAGAGTATAGAGGGTCAGCATGCAGGAGCTCACACCAAATTGCCTGATGCCTGAATTCAGACCCCACTGCATGGTCTTGGGCAAGTTGCTGAAACTTTGGAGCCTCCGTTTCCCTATCTAGGAAGTGGAGATCAAAATAGCACTACTCCATTTAACTGATGCAAGAATTAAATGAAATAATGCTTACAAAGGGTTTCGCAGAGTTCCAATGATGTCACTTGTTGTTACTACAGAGCGATGGTTGTCTGCCAAAATCCTAAAGCAGGTGACCCCTGAGTCAATGAGGGCATCAGGCTTTGAGGTCCCTATGTATCTAATCATCTGCACTAGAATGATGATGGCGATTTCCCGAGCCTGCTAATGACATGCGTGCCAATTAAACCCAGCACTTCACTATGTGTCTCAAAGCATTTAATGAAAAAGCCCATCCCCTTCTATTGCATTCTGTATCCCATTGGAAACTTCTGACACAACAGTATTTTACCTACCTTAGCCTATTCCAGGCTTTCATTGCTTGCATTTTCTATACAGTATATTCCACACCTAGTCAGTCGTACCATTTTATGTCCCATTCCAGTCCATTCTACGCCATATTCTGTCTGTCATCATCTCATTTTAATTTATTCTTTATCGCCTTCTCTGTCAAATTCCATGTTTTTCCACTATAGCCCACCCCATATTCATTCCATTCTCTGTTCCATTTTATTTCATTCATTCCACTGTCACCAATTCCACACATCTCCCAGGCCATATCAGCCTGTAGGTAAAAAAAATGAGAAAAATTTCCATGTTTCTTTTGCTCCATCAGTTTTCTGTGAGTATATTCCCCTCTTAAATTCTTCCTGAGTAGCTCTGGGTTTTTTTTTTTCCCCAGAGATCTATGACCTAAATAAGTTGTCTGCTGTTTCTGATAATTTGCAACATTTGTCCTCTCCTATTCTAGCCTGAAGTAGTGACACTTCTGGCTTGAGCCAATTATGACAGTGGTAACTGGTTCGGGACAGTGTGGGCACTGAAGACCCAGACTCCTTCACTCTATGAATGAGATGCTGCCCATGACGCAGTGCTGTCTCCTACAAAAGGAAATGGTTATAATTTCATCTCCCTATCTGCCTCCTTTTATGGGTACAATCATGGCCATGGTTATATTCAGTAACCAGGCCTTTAAGAAAAACTATATTGGTGTTGTTGGAGGTTTGCAAAGGCAACTGGCACAGGGACCGCAGAGTTATCTTATTTGGTTATATCAAGACTGAGCAGAGGGTGGGCTTTTTTACCAACTAGAATACCCAGCACCAAAAAAAATGGGGTGCGGGTGGCATAGCTGTACTGCTCAATAGTGACACCTATTGACCCAGATGGAAATATGTGTATTCTAAGTGGAATTGGGGCAGGCTTGGGGCTTAAACATAAACAAACAGCATGAACACAAAAGGACAACCAACAAAAAACATATAGGAAAGCAATCTATTCCTGCTGCAAGAACTGAATTAACATTAGCCAGGATAAAACCAACTGTTAAAAAATTTCATGAGCGAAAACCTCTGCAGAATATTTAATCAGTAACAATGTACTCTGGTCAGTTTATGGGAAACTGAAGGCTTAAATATACATTTATATGCCATATGAGTTATCATACAGTGAGGGAGCCTGTATCAGGAATCAATCCGTTGAATCGAAAAATGGGAAGACTTTTCACTTCAGTGCAGTGATTCATATTTAAGTTTCCTCTACTTAGAAAGATAGTCTATGAGTCTCCTTCCTTCCGCCCTTCCCTCTCTCCCTTCCTTCCTTTCTTTCTTCCTTCCTCCCTCTCTCCCTCTCTCCCTTCCTCCATCCCTTCCTTCGGTCTGCGGTACATACAAAATAGATTACTGACACCATAAGTCAGACCCCAGGCTGGGCATTGGTGATGAAGACAATGTAGCCTAGATGTGATGAAGTTCAACTATCAGAGAGCCATTCTTGGTTATTATGCAGTATGACCACTGACTCAGCTGAGCTGTCTAAAAAATGCTGTAGCTTCACAGAAGTGGGAAGGGTGGGGTCTGGCTAGAAGAATTGGGTAGACAATGGGAAGTCAGTGGAACCTCACTGAGAAAAGAATTTTTGCATCGAGTCTTGGAAAATCTGTAGAAGTTTTCCAGCAGTAGTAAACAAACTCAATGGTATGGAGATGAGTGGCATTTTGGGGGATGGTCAATAGCCTTGTGTGTTTTTGATACTGGCTGTGTCTTAAGGAGAAGATGAGCTTAGAGAGACAGGCTGGCAACAGGTTGAGAAGGGTCTGGCTAAGAATTTCCCCATTTATCTTGCAATAAGTATCTTGCAATTTCCCATTTATCTGGGCAATGGGAAACTACTGAAAGGTCTTTTAAGTAGTCTAAGTTTTAATAGCAAATGTATTTTAGAAGGAGAACATTCTGGCTGCAGTGTGGAGGATGAACTGGAGGAGAATAAGAAACCAGTTGGGAAGTAGATGCCCATAGATAGAGTCATTGACCTGAAATAGATTTCCAGGTAATTCTCCAGCAAAGATGGGTGCATTCAGGATCAGCAGAAAACTGCAGTTTCGGTTCAGCAACCATGGCAAGTCACATGCAAGTCCCCTAAGTGGTAAGGAAAGGAGAGAGTTTTACAGAGAGAAAGAGGAAGTCGGGGGGCTGTAGTAAACAAAGAGCCCATGGTTTTCCATTGTCTGAGTCCTTGCCAGGAAAGAAGAGGAGTCTTTCTTCTTCCCCTGGGGCTCTATGGTCATGGGGTGTGAGAGCTCCCCCTTTGGTCTCTACTCTCTATTTAATTGAGGCTTCTGTTTATTCTTTTTTTTCTTTTCTGCCTTTTTTTTTTTTTTTTTTTTTTTTTTTTTTTTTTTTTTTTTAGGGCTGCACCTGAGGCATATGGAAGTTCCCAGGCTTGGAGCCAAATCAGAGCCATAGCCACCATGCCATAGCCCAGCAACGCCAGATCTGAGCCACATCTGTGACCCAAAGCCACAGCTGTGGCAATGCCAGATCCTTAACCCACTGAGCGAGGTCAGGGATTGAACCTACATTCTCATGGATGCCAGTCAGGTTCTTAACTTGCTGAGCCACAACAAGAACTCTTGTTTATTATGAATTTTTTTACAGAGTTTACAGCACAAATCTTCTTCTTCTTCTTCTTCCGTTTTTTTTTTTTTTTTTTTTTTTCTGGTAAATGGGGCAATGAAAAAAGCATAGGTTTTTCAAGAAGCGCCACTCAGTAGCTATGTAGCTGTGTGAAATTAGTAGACGTATCTGCATCTATAGTGTGGAATTCATAACAATCCTTCAGAGGACCGGCTTGAGGGTAGATACGTAACAAATTAAATGGATTTATACTACCCCTGGCACATAGAAAGTACTAGAGAAATGCTATGGGCTCCCAACTCTATGGATCTGGGTCCTTGCTTGATGTCATGTTATAAGCTTCCAGGAGATAACGGTATATATTTAATAGCCTTCCTCGGGTTGTGTAATTTCATATGGGTATCATACCACACAAACACAACACACACACACACACACACACACACGCACACACACGAGTGGTCTGAAAACAGGAAGGAATATCACAGAGGCAAATAGGTCTACAAACAAGAGACCCTTTCAGGAAAAACTCCAGATGCGCCACTCGATACCTTCTGAAACACTGAGGATCAGACCAACATCCCCCATCACGCTCTTGGGCTCCAGCTTCCAATCAGGGAAGCAGACATTTTGCCGCCTCCATTTTAAATTTAGATTTTTGATGTCATCTCCTGGCTTAAACGTGAGTCATAGTGGACGGCCAAGTTCACATGGCTGTTTTCTCCAACTTCAGCTTTCTTCTAATCTGTGCTCTCCTGCCAGTTTTCACTCATTCCTTCACAGAGAGCCTGCCACCCCCTCCACTTTTTTTTTTTTCCTTCAATTCATGGAAATGAATCAGGTCTGCGATGGCGTCATTCAAAAGAGAAAGCTAATTAACAAGGCCCCTTTTCCTTCCTCTTAGAGACCTTGCAATAGCGTCCCCCTTTTGGAGACACAAGCCAGGAAGGAAGCTTTTCAGTGCAGCTGTGAATAGAGACGCCTGGCTTAGGTTCTGGGGAAACTGGGTGATCCTTCCCAGTTAAATTGTGAGCTCCCTGAGGACTGGATTTAAGCTGCTTTGTTTTCACCAGGGTCAGGATAAACAGAAGAACCTCAGGCTAACTAAACAGACGGAGTGTATGATAAGATGACACAAACACTGACTCCAGAGCGACTATAAACGAGGCTAAGTTGCTATATGGGGAAAGATATTTTTCGAGGAGACATTCATAGTGAGATGAGAGTTCTAATAAACACTGGAGCTTACATAGCTCTTATTATGTGTCAGGAATTGTTTTAAATGTTTTACTTATGTCAAGTCACTTAATACTGAAAGCTATCCACAGGCGTAAGTACTGTTATAACTCCATTTTACAGGTGAGAAAACACAAGTATAAGGAAGGTAAAGTGATTTGTCCAAGGTCATTCACACAGTTAATGTCAGAGCTAGGACTTGAACTCAGATCATTTAGTTCAGGAGTACATGCTTATAATCACGGCACCTCAATGTTTATTCAAAGTATACATAAGTGGCTTTAATTTGGTTTGAAACAGTGCATGAGAGCAGGATGCATCCTGTCTCTAGTGCATGCGGATCAGAGGTGTATTTTATTTGGACTGTATGGTGCTGAGTCAAAAATATTTTACATTCAAGTTAGTTGCTTATATTTTCAAATCGAGATGGTTCTGTATAAAATATAGATCTATGTAGATCTATAGCTTCTATTGAAGAAATTGGACTTGATGAAAACTCTGAGCCTAATATTGCATGGCAACAGTTGGCTGGAGCTGAGGGGCTGGTACTCTCTTTTAACTAAGCCATACTTTGGTCCAGCTTTCTGCAGGCTGCACCCACTCCCTACTGCCTTCCCAACACGAGGCCATTTGGTATCTTATTTCAGCCTGCTTCATTTCTGTTCCCACTTGGTAACATAAGCCCGAAGGGTATTAAGGTTTGTGGTTCCACTCTAGAGATAGAAGATTTTTCTCTACCAGGTGAATCTATATCATACTGACTTTGGGTGAAATCACTTAACATACCCACGCTCAATTTTTATCTTTACTTTAGGAAATGAGGAGGGAAAAAAAGAATATTATAATACCTCCCACCCTAGAAACACAAAGGATTAAAAAAAAAAAAAACACTTCAGAGTAGCCTCATTTATGGATTGGCAGGAAGGAATTCCTGTCCTGTCTAGGTTTGTTGAGGGGTCAATCGGGATAAATGCCTGTGGACGCTCTCAATAAGCCACTAAGTACACTCAATCTTTAAGATAACGCTGGAGTTCATATTTTAAAGCCACTTTTATATAAAAAGTCTTGTTGACCGCTCTGAAAACTGCCAAGTGAAGTAGGCAATGTAGACTTTATAATCTCTCAAACTGTACCTTTCATTTTATAGATTTTGAAACTGAGGCGAGAGTAGATTAAATTACTTGTTGCTAAGCCATGTAAGTGCAGAGACAGAATGTGCTATGGACTGGATATTTGTTTCTTTCCAAAACTCTTATGTTGAAGCCTTATTCCCAATATAATGGCATTTGGAGGTGGAACCTTTGGTAGGATATTAGATCATAAGGATGGTGTCTTCAGCAGTGAGATTAGTGCCCTTGTAAGAAGAATCAAGAGAGAGATGCTCTCTCTCTTCCATGTAAGGACACAGCAAGAAGGTGGACATCTGCCAACCAGGAGTAGAATTCTGAATTGATCTTGGACCTTGCTCCTTGATCTTGGACTTCCCAGCCTTCACAGAACTGTGATAAATACAATCCTGTTGTTTAAGCAAACTAGTTTAGGGCATTTTGTTAGAGCGACCCAAACTAATACAGGATAGGACCCCAAAACTGACTCTTGGGTGAGGGGCTCTTCTTTCAAGATCCTGTGATGCCTCTTCCCTAGTAGATCTAGTTTCAGATTCCAAAGCCTCAACTTCAGTTGTATTTTGACATAGGACCTTCATACTCTTAAAAAGCAATCTTGACAAACATTACAGCTGACTGGTTAAAACACTAGACTAGGAGCCAAGCACACTGGATTTTGTACTAGGTTCTGCAATTCACTATCTTTATCACTTTGGACCAGTGACCCAATCCTTGAAGCTCCAATTTACTCATTCATAAAATAGGGGAAATGTCACCTCCTCAAAATGCGTCACGAATTTGCTGCCAAACTTAACAAAGATAATATCAGTGACAATATGACACCAATATAAATTAACATCAGGATGTGTATATCTCAGCCTTGTGACTAAAGACTAAATTTCTTTTTTCTTCTCTCTCTCTCTCTCTTTTTGGCCATGTCCGTGGCATGCGGAAGTTCCTTAGCCAGGGATCGAACCCATACTACGGCAGTGACTCAAGCCGCTGCAGTGACAATGCTGGATCCTTAACCCTCTGCACCACAAGGAAATTCCAAGACTGAACTTCTTAAGGGTAGGGTAGAGACTGTCCTCTCTATTCTTCATGATTCTGTAGTTATCAGGTGGCTCCAGCTAGAACAATAGAAGTAGCCATGGAGGGATTCTTTTGGGGGATTGTTCTGAAATGAAGGAGGATGTTTAAGGAGAGGGTTGTTTGCATCTCATCTGTGTGAGCATCAGTCTATAAGGTTTCAAGAACTTCCTGACCACCTTTGGCCACCTTGCCAAAAGCCAAGACTTAGGGTTGGGTGGAAGGAACCTTAGAGGTGAAGTCTTGAACACATGGCTTTAAACTTGGCTCAGTTCTCTTGAAACTCTTAGGCAAATTACTTCACCCTCAGATTCAGCTGGGTTGTCATGATTAAAGGACATTTTTGTAAGTATTCAGCATTTATATTAATTCCACTCCTTCTCAGGAGCTTTATTACAGAATATGCATTTCACTGGGAGCTTTTTCTAGGATTGCATTTTACTCTTTTTTTTTTTTTCTCTTTATCTCTCCTTTCTCCTCTTCCCCCCCCCCTCCTGCAAACCCAAGTTGATTCCCCTTCATTTCACCCCAAGTTGCCCAGGTTGAGGGTATTTTCACCCTAGGGCGAAAATATCCAGTGAGTAAACCCAGGTCCTTAATAGCAGGAAAGTCAGATTCATTTAATGTACTCTGGTGTCTGCCTCAGAGTTAATGCCTCAGGAAGAATTTGAATAAGCTTTGCTGTCTCTTTTTTTTCTGACAGAGTTTCAGACTGGATCATAGAAAAATTCTGGTCAAACTAAACAAATGATTCACTGAAGAATGGGAAGAAAAACTGGCTGTTTGTTTTCTCTTTCTAGTTAATGAATTGAATTGATACAGGAACTTCATCGTGTTCTCAGGAAAATCCTGTTGGCCAGGGCTCACTCCTCAGTGCTACTAAATTTAGGTCACAGCTCAGTGAAGAACAATTACAGGTCCTTAATAAAAGATAATTTACCCAGTGACATCAAGCAGGACAGCTGGGCTGGCATTCTTATTTCCTTGTTAATGCTGTGGGGGCGGGGACATGGAATGGCGAGGAATGTGGACAGAAAGTCATTTTCTGACCTTGCACATTCACCAGCTGACTCGCGTCGTGGCAGATGCCCGTCCATGCTTTTACAGCAAATGAAATCTGAACCTAATGGAATCCTCACAAAGCAGCTTCCTAAATTGGGCAAGGACAAAAAAGAAGCTAGGAGAGAGGCAAGCGAGGGAACCAAGGATTCGGAGGTTCTGCATTTGAGTCCTGATTGATTATGCGTTCTGCCCTCCACCCACCTCATTCTCTACTCTTAGATGCACTGAATTATTCACAGCTTTTCATAAACTATGCTTTCTATGTCCTGGCATCTTTGCCCACCTTGTTCTCCTGGGATGAAATGGTTTTCCCTCTACTTCGAATGGCTTGTTCTTGCTCATCTTTTAAAACCTAGTTCAGTTGTCACTTCTTCCTGGAAGTTTTCTGTGACCCTCAAAGGGTTGCCTGCCTTGGAATCTCTGCTTGGCTTCTTGAGTTCCATCAAGAAGGCACTGTGCCGTATAGTTTGGGGGGCCCTACTGGTAACACGTGCCTTTGAAATTGATTTTCCTCAAGACCTAATGAGCTCCTTGTTGCTGAATCAAAAAGACAATTCTAAGTTCTTACACCCTTGCCCTTTCCATGGAATCTTACACTGTTTACAAGTCTTTCTTCTTCTTTTATTTTCTATTGTGGGTAGAATTGTGCCCCTCAAAGAGATATGTTGGGAGTTTCCTGGTGGTTCAGTGGGTTAAGGATCCACTGTTGTTACTGCCGTGGTTTGGGTCACTGCTATAGCACAGGTTTGATACCTAGCCCCAAAACTTAAGTGCGCCTGTGGCACAGCCAAAAAAAAAAAAGATATGTTCAAGTCCTAATCCCTGGTTTGACCATTTGAGATTCTAATAAGAAGAAACCTGATTACATCATTTGTTTCCTAAAAGTCTTCAATGAAGATTCAGTTCTTAGTTTAAGATCTAAACTTTCCATTATTGCCATCTTGCCTAAGATCTACACTGTCAAATTCTCTATCTTCTTTCTCTCCATTCTATCATTTTAGTTTTTCTTTGGCCAGATTTAAATTTTTATGGGTATTCAAATACACTGGATTTTTCATGTTTATACTTTTTCATGATATTCCCAATACCCAAATTTTCTTTCCTATCTTATCTAACTCTTTTCTATCCTCCAAGATTTGACTCAGTCATAATCCCCACTAAGAAGCCATTCTTGATCCCCTTAAAGATTAAATAAGGGGTCTCTTCTTTGTGCACCCACAGCTCTCCATGCCTGCTTCTAACATCACTCATATCATACTACGTGCATATATAATTCAAAAGGGAATTAAAAATACTTTATAGATTAGTTTGAGGATCAAATAGGACAAAGTTTATGAAAGAAACTACAGTGTCAGATCAATAGTAGTAAATTTCAACTCCCTTTATTCTCAGGATAGAACAGACCAGAGTGAAGGGGGGGGGGAATTTTAAACAAATGGCTGATTTTTTTTTTTTTTAAGTTTAGAGAGACAAATGCGTCAAAAGCAACTTTTAGCAGAAGCTTTCTGTAAGAAGGCGACATTGCTGAAATTTGGGGAAGCTGTTATGACAAGTAAGAAACACTTTTGTGTCCAATTTCTTCAGTCTGAGAAAAAGAAGTGAATTAAAGAGCACTCACTGATTCTTAGATGCATAAATAGGGCCATTAAGTTTTCTAGTAGGATATCCTTGATTCTGATTGGTATGACTTTATGATGAGCAAAGATGGCAAATTTTGGTTATAATTTTGCTTATGAGTACTGTATATTTTATCGTTTAATTTTTCCCTAAAGCTTTCCTTTGTAATGTGTGTTTCCAGAGAGCAAAATAATTAAAAATAAAACAGCTACAATTTGCCCACCTAGAAACCACGACTAACATTTCATGTATACCTTTTCAGATCTTTTCCTAAAATGAATTTATATCTTTCCGTACTGGGACTGGACTAAAATGTGCTGGCTTTCATTCTGAATAGCATGAATATTGTTACACAATGGGAGAATATTTGCTGCCAGCCACGAGGAAGTAACCCTCTTCAGATTTACTGCCCTATCACAAACCACTAGAAAAAGGTATGAAATATTTCAAACACCACTTTCAAATACTGGACAATAGGTAGTGCAGGGCTATAATCCCCTAAATATGGGAAACAAATTCGGGTAGCCCTAGAGTCATCCTGGCTTTTTTGCCTAGGGACAATTTTGAACTGCAGGGTAAGAGGCAGGCTTTGAAACAGGAGGAATTGATCTTTTGGGGGAGAGACAGAAGGAATTGATCTTTGGGGGCAGAGGTAGGAGCAGCTGGAATTCGTTGCAGAAAGCCCTGGAGAAGAAGTAAAGGGCTCCCGAAATCTGTGTGGGGCTCCCTTTGACGTCATGAATAGCAACTTCTGCATGCTCAAGATGAAACGTCTGGAGACTAGGCAAAGAGCAACGCTGTGGAAGGAAGAATTATCAGGGAGCCCTAAGCTTAAAACCTGCCGAAGTTCATATAGAGCTGAGGCACTGGTTGAGCTCACCCCAGCCAGAGCGTAGAGACCTTGTTGAATACACGGGAATTTTCTTACTGATGTCAGAAAGGGCACACTTTAGGGGATGCTAAATTATCCCCAGATCAGCCCTAATAAAGCTTAAAAACAAGCTTAGGAAAAGTCAGATGGATCCACAAATCTCCCCGTGTGGCTCTGGGCAAGTTAATTAACTTTCTGAGCCTCAGTTTCTTCACCTGCAAAATTGTGGTAATAATTATATCCACCACCTAGTGTTGCTTGGGGATTAATTAAAGCTCTGTAAGTATAGTTAACATTCATTGAGCACTGACTGTTAGACATAATTGGCTTGTAACAAGTACTCAATAGATTCTGGCATTATTTGCAAGGGTTGTATGCCATTCTGTCCTCGGGAAAGAGCTGTGGCCAATGTCAAAGCCAGTGTGAGGCATTTCTCCATAGCCACCAAACTAAATACGCTCAATAGCCATACCCCAAATAAGACGCTATTACTTTAGCATTCAGCCAATTTAGTATTTATTGAGAGTCTTCAATGACTCATAAAGTGAACCCAAAGGTCTTTAACCCCCATCGTGCAGAACGCTATTCACTTACTGCCTTTATCCAACTGAACTGTGACGACTTGAGGGCAGAGACTGCCTTACTCATTTTTTATATTCCGTCACACGGCACACAGTCCATTGGAGAGTGGACTCACCATAAGTGTTTGTTTAGTTAGATGAAATTCAGCAAGGATTCGTTCATTGACAGACAAAATTAGCTGGTAATAAAATACTGAGTTGTGTTCCATTCTGCAAAGGAACAAGTACCATGCCACATGTATGTAAGGAACTTTCCTGTTTGGTGTTTGGTAAGCAAATTCTTCTGCTATCAAAGGAAATTTGTGCTAACCTCTCCTCTACTACATTGAGTGTTTAAGCCCTCAAGACACCTTGCTGAGGCAGATGGGTGATATGGAAGCTACAATGTTTTAATGTGCTCAGAATGTAAAGAACCCAGAAATTAAAATAAAATTAGAAGCCAGGTAGAGAGAAAGGTTATTAGAATGTGTTCAGATAGAAAACTGGGGAATGCTCCATGGTCCCTTCCTAAGGAGAAATGAAAACCTAAATCGATTATTTATTTATTTATAAAGAGTCTTGTAGATCATGTGAGGACTTAAGGCATTATTTTTAATTTTTAATAATTTTTGGGAGGCTGTGTCCACAGCATGTGGAACTTCCAGGCATCAAACCCATGCCACAGCAGCAACCCCTGATCCTTAACCCTCTATGCCACAAGGAAACTCCAGGAAAACCTAAATTTAGATTAACACCCTGCTACTTTAGCTGTTCCATCTCCCCATGCACCTTTTTACAAAAGGAAGCCAGCCAGTGGGGTTTATTTTCATTCCAGGGCTTTGTCAGACTCTCAGGATGTGTAGTAGCTCATCTGGCCACACAGCTTGGGCTTTGGACTCAAACCTGACCCCGGATCTTCCTCAGGCAACCTGGGAGATCGTGGACAAGTTCTGCCCACTTTCAAAGCCTAGTTTCCTTATCAATAAGATAGATATGCCGGAGCTCACTTTGAGAATTGCTGGGAGGATGAAAGCTTCAGGCACTGAGTGGTCAGTGAAATGTGGTGCCCTTGCTTCATGTTACTTGAAAGAAGAGGAAATAAAATCCACCTGTGAAAGTCACACGAAGGGTGGGCATCGTTTCTTGGTCTTCCTCTTCATGTTTGTTCTGAATCACTGCCCAAGAGTCTTTTCTTTCCTCTATGAATGGAGAAGCCCTTCTCGTCTGCTTTCCACACCAAAAGAGGCCCAGCTTTCTCTCTGGCTCTTTGTGGATGCTCTAGCATGGGCCTTTCTTAGGGACTCATCACAACACCACTGTCAGACCTTTCTGAGCTCAAATCAGCCTGTGGTCCATACCCTCAGATGCTCTGTCCACTCTGTCTTCTACATTGGGTCATTGATAGTCACTTTGCAAGGGGGTATCATGGATAGTGAATGATTCTGAAGCGCCAATAAGCCAAGGGGAAGGTCATAAGCTTCTTTGGGGGTAAACAGTTAAGCTTTTGGCCTGCAGATTATTCCTGAGGGGTAAGGAATGCACTCTTTCATAATTCCATGCCATAGTCTAGTCTCTTGCCTGAATGGTATTTTCTTCCTCCCTGCTTTCCCAGAACAACTTGGCAAAATCTTACTTTTTAAAAAAGTTTTGCTGTACCAACAATGCATAAAATTGAGGTCCCCTCTTCTTCTTAATCTACCTAATAGCTGGAGAACCAGCAGTTCTGACCTCTCCAAGTTTCTTTTGTTCCATAGGCTACAAATTTGGGATCTCCAGTTGACTCTAAGTGTCTTTGGATGGAAGGTGGCCCATCTGGCTTGGTCTCACACCAGTGTACTTTCTAGGGCACAGGGATGCTGGTGGGTGGACAGAAGCTAATCTTGGCAGGTTGTGTCTAAACCCCAGTTTCAGGGAATTCCATGTCTTAAATGATGGCCAAAGACATAATTACAACTTGGTGTCCTGCAGAAGACTTCCAACTGAATTGTACAAGGTCAGTGGAATCAAAGACCTTTCATTTTCCTGTTGCTTTAGTGGGATAAGGTGATGGAAATTGGTAAGGTAACACCCAGGAAGACTGTGGTGCTATTTGATTATTTCAAGCCAGATCAGAAACACAGGGTATTTAAGTCTCATCTGTGGAAAATACAAAGGGCTTGGGACAATGGAACAGAGGGTTGGAGAAATGTTTAGGGGAAGCATGTATTACAGGCAGGTACAGCAGACAAATGTCCTGTGTTCCCCACTCCTTGAGAAAGTGGCAAGACATTTCCCACTGCAGATAGGTTGGGGTCGTATGACTGAATTTTGGGCAAAGCGATCTGCATGGAAATGATATAAGGCACTCTAGGCATGATCTTTAAAAACCCGACCCTCCAGCTCTCTTTTCCCTTCCAAGGCAAAGTAGAATGAGTTCCAGGGCCAGAGTTTCAGGACGAAGGCCAACAACTCAACTCTCACTGGACTGTGATGTGGGTGAGAAACTCCTGTGAAATCACTGTTACATTAGTGTTTACTGTTACCCTAACATAGATTAACTGACTTAAGAAGAGGTAAGAAGTTTTCCTTGCCTTTAGAGCTATTCTACAGGTAGATCCAGGAATTTTAAAAAGTAGCTCCAGGAGTTCCCGTGGTGGCGCAGTGGTTAACGAATCTGACTAGGAACCACGAGGTTGTGGGTTCGATCCCTGGCCTTGCTCAGTGGGTAAAGGATCTGGCGTTGCCGAGAGCTGTGGTGTAGGTCGCAGGTATGACTTGGATCCTGCGTTGCTGTGGCTCTGGCGTGGGCCAGCGGCTACAGCTCCAATTTGACCCCTAGCCTGGGAACCTCCATATGCCGTGGGAGTGGCCCTAGAAAAGGCAAAAATAAATAAATAAATATTTTAAAAAAGACAAATAAAATAAAATAAAGTAAAATAAAATAATAAAATAAAAGGTAGCTCCAGAAAGCTTCAAGGAGCTATTTGGGGCGGGGGGGGGGGGCATCTACTAGCCAGAGCCAAAAGTAATACAGTTCCAGCAACCACATCTTTTAGTTTTCATATAGAGCTAGAAACACAGACTGGTCTGTGGCACTTGAGTGAGGACCGTTTCTAGAAACTTCCCCGTTATCAACTCAGAAACAATCTGCTTCCTTGTCTTTCTGGTGATGTTTCTTCCACTAGGTCTTGGCTCTCCTTTCTTCCAAAGAGACAAAGCCTTCTTCTCCTGTGTCCTCCTCGAAGGAGAAGTCATCATTGGTGAGACTAATGTGCTTTGAATTATGTTCTTCTAAGGGAAGCCCTACTTAGCGATTCCAGAGAATTTATCATTCCTATCTATAATCTGAAGTAGATGCCCATTTCTGCTGCTATAATCATAATTTTAATCTGGAGAAAAATGCCTATGACATTATATATTAATTATTAAGACTGCCTTAGTTACTGGTATACCTGCCCTAGTAAACTGTGAGCTCGTTAAAAACAGGGACCGGAATATTGCACCTTTGTCATCTCTGTATGTCCAGCACCCAGCAACCATGCTTGGCACAAAATGACCTGTGGTTCAAAAAGAAAATGACCAAGGTACTTACCTTCCACAACACACCTAGAAGCCTTTTTCTGCTTTTTCAATTTGCCTGTGGTGGCGATTTGCCTGGAGTTGGAAGCCACAGTTCTACCAATTTCTCCTTAGAGAGGTTTTACCTAAGATAACCTTTTTGGGGTGGGGCACAAGGGACGCCCCCCCCCCCCACGCCCGCGCCCTCCCCATGTCCATAAATTGTAATGAAACAGTTGCCTCAGGGCTGGAACTGTCCACCACTCCTGTTGGCAGCAACCAACAGCTTTGTGGGGCCAGCAGGCTGAAGTCATACTTGGAGCTCACGGAGACTCGTTTCAAATGCCAAGGGCAAGGGTGACTTACCACAGCACCCAAAATAAAGCTAGTTAGTGGACCGCCTCCTATTTTTTTCTCAACTGAGGAAAATAGCTCAGGAAACAAAATTCTGAGGGCTCAGGTAGTGAAAGAACATAGAATCTTAAGAGTTTAGAGATGAAAGGAAACGTCAGGATCTTTTTCCAATTTTCCTAGTCGGAAAACTGAGAACCAGAGAGCAAAGTGATTCAAACCCAAATCAAAACAGTGGAGATCAGAAAAGCCAGGATTAGAATTAGGTTGCTGGAGAACATGCAGGTACTCTTGTCATCTTATTCTTAAGCTGCTCAAACATCTTTTTTTCCTGACAGTGTGTGGGGACCCAAAGCTGGGCAATACCTGTAACAGCCACTGTGTACCATGTCCAAAGCTTTACACGAGTTATCTAATTTTACCTCAAAAACGCTATGCTCTATTCTGCACAGGAATCACCTGAGACTTTGGGCAGGATGCCAGCCTGCCCAAGGTGGCCCCGCCACTTAATGTCTGAGTAGACTGAAATGCCTGCCAGTTTGTATCTAGGTCATAACCAAATTTTATGGCAATTTGGTGCCACTGAGAAATGCATGAGCACGTTGTAACCCTCAATTCAAGACCTTCCCAAATGCCTGAGTGTGGCCTCAGTGAAATCAAGAGACTCAACCTTTGTCCTCCAGGCACAGGACCGCATTCACTTGCCCAACCTACGTCAAGACTTCCAGAGTGGTTCCTCTGGCTTTGGAACACTGACTGATCCCTCAGTTTTGGTTTTTGGCTTTAGCTCTGCTGCCAACTTCTTGTGTGATCTTTATAAAGTTACTTCACCTCACTTTCCTTCAATTTCCTTATATCTACAAACAAAAAAAGAACTTGGAATGGACCAAAGATGACAGATGCAGTCACCTCAATGCCAACTCCAATAAGTTGTGAGTCAAAGTCTCAGTCTCTGTGTTGAAAATCATGTTGAAGCCACAGACAGGCTTGGTGGAAGAATATGAATGATTAGTGAGGTTTGCCATACATATTAAAGGGTTGGTATCATATAGAGTATGATTTGCCATTTATAGACCAGAGGATCCTGGGGGTTCCTGCAGGGTCCCTTCAAGTTACAATGAAATCCTCCTTGAATTGGAAGTGAGAGAGTTAGTTACTCCTTCCCTCCACCCCAGGGATCTGCAGTCTGTGAAAAAGACCTTTGATGGTGACTCTCAGCTCCAATATTTTGCCCAGTGGAGAAGCACCCTTCTACCACCAACTGTAAGGGAATATTATGTCTCCTTTTTAGCTGTAGCCTGGAGAGACCCACAAGTGCTTAGAGCAGAGAGGCAGAAGGAGACTCAGATGATGCAGGACTTGAGCGATGATGTTTGTAGAGTTCTGTGCTGGCTACCCACTATGTAAGGCAGAGAAACAGGGCACAATCTCCAGCTTCATGGAATTTACCAACTACAGTAGAGGTGCCTGACTGTCCATCAGAGATAAATACTTCCCCTTCCAGAGACGGGAGGTGTTACTGAGAGAGGCTGTCTACGAAAAGACTGCTTTTCTCAGCCTCCTTCAAATCACGTTTGGCCTGAAAGTGAATTCTTACCAACAGAGGGGATGTGCTACACTTCCAGGGCAAATATGCTACGGGGCCGATGTGCCTTCTTCGCTTCCGTTCTCCTCATCTGCTAGATGAACACAGTCCCCTGGAGGACGTGGGGACCACGATGACCTGAATCACAACTGGAGAGCCAACTGCTGGCAGCGAATACCTGCATCCAATGGCTAACATGAACAGATATTACACTTTGGCTATGTGTGAAAATGCAAGGCACATACGTTTCCAGGTTTGTTTGTTAAATCATCTAGGATTTCCTCAGCGAATACACCTTGTAGTGTACAGGGCAGATGAATAAACCAGAAATTACAATGTCACTTAATTTCATACCGTGATAGTTCTATGTGCTATGGGAATATAGATCTGGGGATCAGGAAAAACTTTCTGCTGAAAACGAAACATCCCATAGTATTAGCTATAAGAACCGGTAAATGGGTAGGGTGGATTTGAAGGGATCAGAGGGAATGGCAGCTGCAAGGGTCTAGAGGAAAGAAGGAACACAGATTCTGTAAAAAGCAGAGTTGAAAGCTTGCACCTGAGGTTCAAGCAAGGAATGAGGAGTAGACAGTAGACAGAGCGGAGTGGTGAATGGGGCCAGATCATGGCTTGTTGGGGGTTTGGACTTTGACGTGAAGACAGTGGGCATCCATTATTGCTTCCCACTCTCTAGCACAATGCCAGCTCCAAAGAAGGAGTGAATGTGTATTTGTTGCCTGATAGATTAACAAAGGACTGGGACATGGAGTTCCCATCATGGCTCAGTGGAAACAAATCTGACTAGGAACCATGAAGTTGAGGGGTGGATCCCTGGCCTCGCTCAGTGGGTTAAGGATCCAGTGTTGCCATGAGCTGTGGTGTAGGTCGCAGACACAGCTCAGATCTGTTGTCGCTGTGGCTGTGGCGTAGGCAGCGGCAACAGCTCCGATTAAACCCCTAGCCTGGGAATCTTCATATGCCGAAGGTGTGGCCCAGGAAAAGACAACAAACAAACAAACAAAAAACAAAAAACAAATATCAAAGAACTGGGACATTTAAAAGCCTGTTGTACTAGTTCAGATGAAAGATGGTGGGACATAAACCAAAGTAATGAAAGGTAATTGACATGGATATAGTTGAAATGTTTAGTTAGCAAGTGATGGCTTAGGCATGCAAGTACAAGGATGGCTTCCAGGTTAGTTTTACTTGGTAAGTTGTTATTTGTCCATACAATAACTGCCATATGCCAGAGACTATTATAAGCATTTTACACATGGTCATCTATATCATTCTTATGAAACCCTATTAATTAACGTTAAGTAATATGAATATCAGGTAAGAATAATGTGGCACAGAGGGATTGATAGTTAGCCCAGGTCACACAGCAAGTTACCAGTGGATCCAGGAGTTAAACTCAAATAGCCTGGCGTTGGAGTCTGTGCTATCAATGCTATGAGATTTTTACCTGCTATGAAAAGGCATGGGGGGAATATGCACTGGGAAGAAGAGAATGAGTTCAAATCTTGACTTGGGAAGTTTAAGTTGCCTGTGGAACACACAGGGCAAATACCAAGAAGGCAGATGGATATTTGTAATAAAACTGATGAAGGTTGTGCCTCAAGTTTTAGCTCTGAGAAAATGATCAAAGAAAGACTGAGAGTTTATTGCAGTTAATATAAAACAGCTAATAAGGAAAGCAACCACATGTGTAGACTATATGAGATGAAAATGTTGGATGGCAGAAAAGACATCAGTGGAAAGAATAGGAGATTGAAGTGGAGTAAAGACAGAGACATTTCCCTTGGTGAAAATCGACTAAGGGTTCCATGGCTTCCTAACAAGAGGGGGCCCAGAAATGACCTGCAGAGCTAGAGTATATCACACATGTGGGTTTTCCCCTAACGTTTTGGCAATTAATGCTACCGTAACTATTTGATGTTACAGTAACTACTTCAGATTTTCATTCCACATTGTGTCTTTGGTCTTTTAATATTAATGTCTGTAATAAAATATAGATGAAAGGAATCCCACCACATACTATAAGAGAGAAAGAAAGATGCCTGAAACAACTAAATAACAACTAAAGTTACAATTGTAGATTCCAGCATCTCTTATAGAACAGCTGGGATAGGGTTAGGTCCCATTTGAATATTTTGTACGTTACATTAATATGCTGCATATCTGTTCAGATAAACCTAGGAAAATAATGCCAAGTGAAAGGTATATTTTTGAGAGAAATTAGTAACTTGATAAACACATTAATAAAGAGCACACAGGCCCCATAGAATATGCTTAATCAATAGCAATAGTACTTATTCTTCCAATGCATATTTTTTCAAGCTGCTTGTACATAAAGACACGACTATTTTGTTCTGAGCTAAACCCACAAATGTATTTTGGCCTCTTTTGGTTAGATTTTGACTCTTAATTTTTCATAATAATAGCATAAGGAATAGATCAATTGAACGAAGCTTTCAATTTCGGAAGTGCTTTTATGCAGATCTCTTACTGAGTCCTCACACAACTCAGGGATAGAAATAAACTTCTTTTTATGAATGAAGGATCTGATGCTTAGAGAAAATTGGCTTATTAACACTGCCTTTACTATAAACTGTGGTTAATGTTTGTTGATCACTTACCCCTGTTCTGGGCACTTTGAAAACACTCCATCACACATTTTCTTTTTTGATCTTCTTAACAAACCTGTGCAATAGGGTTGCTGAATATTCCCATTTTACATGTGGGGGAACTGAGACTTAAAGCTGCCCAAGGACCCAGACATGGCAAGGTTTGGAGTGATACTTCACTCAAGCCTTCCCACTCTTTATCCTGGCAGTGCCCTTTCTCCTGCTGTTCACATACAGCCTCCTCTAAGCCAGATGACGCTTCTGAACTAGGAAGTTTCCCAATGTTCAGAGTATATTCTTTATGTGTGTTTTTCAAGCTAGCCCATGGCTGTCTAGCTGCCCTTCGCCCCACTGGCTTATCTTTGGGCTGATTGGGAGGGGGACACTGTGTTTATATGTGCATTTCCCAATTATTTACTTCTCGGTGGACTTGATTTCCAATTTGGGGACCCAGGAGGGTGAAGATTGCTCAAGAACATTCTAGCGTTTATTTGAGGCAAACTGTGAAGAAGGTAAAGTGTGTCCTTCCTTTCTTTTATTCTAGTTCGGTGATTGCCTTTTTGCTGGGATTACCCAAACTCTCCAGGTTTCTTACATTTAAAATACTTTTAATGAACCTTTTCTGTGTATAGCTGTGCTCCACGTGTACACATAAATATTCATAAGATAGGTTTTATTGTAAATTCAGGATGTAAACCAGTAAGTAAGTGGGGCATGCTAAATGCTATAACAACCTTCTCCAAGGTAGAGAGCAGCACAAAGCAGGGAGTGATAGATCTTTCTCCACACAATTCCAGGGATACTTCCTAGGGCTAGCACAAGTACAGATGGTTTTCGAAAGATAAAACATTCTCTGGGCTGCATTTGAAAGTTCTGTTGAATAACAGGCAGAAGAACCAGTCAATCTGGAGGTTCAGATGTCTGGTTTACTAGGGGACATGCTGGAAACTATGAAATCTGTTATGACTGGGGCAGAGCCTATGAGATGGAGAGAAATGGGGTGTAAAGCTGAAGAGGCAGGCCTGAGACAGACTGAAGAAGGCTTGGATATCATGCTCAGGAGTTTAGACTTTCTCCTGTTCTGCCTAAGAAAAGTCAACCAAGGGATTTAATCAGGGCCGAAGTGCTATCTGACTGTTGTTCTTTTTTTTTTTTTTTTGGTCTTTTTGCCTTTTCTAGGACCGCTTCTGCAGCATGGAGATTCCCAGGCTAGGGGTCTAATCGGAGCCATAGCCACTGGCCTACGCCAGAGTCACAGCAACGTGGGATCTGAGCCATGTCTGCAACCTACACCATAGCTCATGGCAACGCCGGATCCTTAACCCACTGAGCAAGGTCAGGGATCGAACCCGCAACCTCATGGTTCCTAGTCGGATTTGTTAACCACTGTGCCACGATGGGAACTCCTGACTGTTGTTCTTTAGGTTCCTTCTGGTGGCTTGTGGGGAACTATGGTCCAGTAGATTTTAGAGACATAGTGTGAGGGTGGGGCCACATTTAGAGATAACAGGGTCTATATTAATGTAGATGCAGTGGAAAAGGAAGACAAGGGCTCTGAGAGCTATTTCTCAGGGAATCATGGGAATCTGATGGGAATATTGACCAGAGTTGTTAGGATTTCCAATGTGAAAAAATGTGGATGGTGATACCATCACCCAGAGAGGGATTCCAGGTCCACCCGCTTTCCAGAAGGGGTGGAAATAAATAACTTTGTCTTGGAATGTGTTTTCATTTGAAGTCCCATTTGGACATCCAGGTAGAGATAGTGAATGAGGGATTAAAATTATAGGTTTGGAGTTTAGGAGACTGGTCTGGGCTAGAGATAGAGATTTGAAAGTTATCACACACAAGTGATGATTAGAAGTGGATTTTGTGTTGTAAAAGGAAAAGATAGACTTTATGGAGTGAGACGAGAGCTGGGGAGAGGATGGAAACTTATGGCATGCCAACTTTTAAGGGTAAAGAAAGAAAAAAGAAACAGATAAATCATTTACTGGACAATTAACAACTAGAAGAGAAAGCTTTCATGGAGGCAAGGGACAAAAGAGTTTTAAGGAGTTAAGTGTCCACAGAGCCACAGGGAATAAGATAAGGAGTGAAAAGGGGTCAGCTGGCTGGGGTAGTTAGTAGGTCACTAGAGACCCTGGAAGGGAAGTTTGTGGAGTGATGAGGCCTGAAGCCAAATAGCAGTAGTAGGTTAGGGAGTAAAGAAAGCTTGAGCAAGTAAAGGGAGAAAATGCAGGCTACTGGTTAAAGAAGCTGAGGTCAGACAGGGTAAGTGACTTTGCCGAAAGTCCTGAGGCTCATCAGGGGTGTAGCCAGGGCATCATACCAAGTGGGCTGATGCACTAAAATGTCCTTTGAGGGCTTTTGCGTAATTGTTTGTTTATTTATTTATTCAAGTAAATATTGGCCACCTCCTTTATTCTAGATGCCTTGGAGTTAGTCCCCTTAGATATTAGATAATACGAAGGTATGGATGATTATCAAGAACAGTGAAGGGTCTAAGATTTTACTCTACTTGCAAGCTAACAAGTTAGCCTGCCACAGTTTCATGGAGGCCAGAAGAAGACAGGAGACTCCTGGGTCAGAGAAAGAAAACAGTTGATTATTTACAGCAGAGTAGCACCAATCTCTTAAGCCAAGTTCTAGAGTCTCAATCCCCATAGGGTGGATGACACAAATAGGGCCATGTGATGTGTACATACTCAGTTACAGGGCAGGAATATTGAGTTTATGGTACTTGGATCTTTTATACAACATTGCCTAACTCTATGAGAGTGGTCATAAATAAACCTACCTTCTGCTTTCTTATCTCTAGCTTCCAAGGATGTTTGCTATACAAATATATAGGGGAAAAAATCTAGAATGAAGGGAAGCAGCGCTTCTCATTGTAAGATGTGCTGAAATACAAAAGACATATGGAAAATTGCCCCTGAACAATGATGTGGTATAGATCACGTCAAGTTCCTACCTGATGTTTATTTTCTTCCACTTGGTAATAAAAACTGACATATACCAGGTAGAAAAGTGCCTACTGAAGACTGTGTGAGAGCTGGAGCTCTAGCAGCCTTCTTGTGACTTAAGATTGTAGCTACAAACCAAAAAGAGTAGAATAGAGTGACAGGAGAAGTCGGGGTCCCTGATGGCAGCTATGGAACACTCTATCCATTACAGCCTATCTCTGGATTTTATGTGGGCGGATACATCTTTATGTGTTATGTCATTATACTGTTTTTTGCTGTTAGTGATCCCAGATAAACAGATTATTAGTAACTGAATGCAATTGCTAACTAATACAGATGGGGGAAAGAACACTAGACAGAAGAAGACAAGATAACTAGGAGACTAGAATTATAACTTTCAATTTGCTACTAAACTTACTGTGTTACCTCAAGTATGTGACTTGACCTCTGTGAACTTTGTATTTCTCCGCTAGCCTTTAGGTACATCCTAGCTTTAACACTTTTTGGTTTTCAGTTCTTAAAATAGCCATCCTTTTTTATTTTTCAATACTCATTTGTTCTGTATCCTAGTTTCTTTTGGACATCTGAAAAGTAATTGGGTGAAAATAAATCAGATTATATCTTAATTTGCTGCTTCTCTTCTCACAAAACTGAATTATTGCACTTTGGAGATGTCTTAACCTAAGGGTATGACTTTCTAATGGATTTCCAGGCATCTTTAAGCTTAGCAGGGGAGGGGCTTAGATGAAAGTAGCTCACAGTAATGCAAATTATCTGCTATAACTTCTCTCTTCCTAGTGCCTATTAGCACAGAGTCTGGCATGCATGAGGTCCTCAATAAATGCTTAATGAATAAATGAACCAACACCTTCTTTTTAGAGAATATAAGATAAGGGCTTGAAACAGGTGAAGAATGAACCCATTTGGTTCTATTTGATAAACTGCTACCTTCACTACCATGCAGAATGTGGCCCAGAAGTTTTCGTATAAAATAAATCCTTGATAATCTGAAATAAAAGAGGTCAAAAAGGAAAAAAAATGATATTTAAGTTAAATGGTTTCTGACCATCATTTTTTTCTTTCTTAAAGAACAGTAGGTCATTTGCTCATTGGAAACAATAGCTGTCAGTTTAAATTATGCCCTCGTTTGAGTCAATTGATATTGGATAATGAGATTTCCCTGAATGGCTACATATATTTTTTTCTCTGAGCTAAATAATTCCAATTCCTCTAACCTTTTCTCATGAATTCTACTTTCTAGGCTCTTAATCACCCCCTGGTTCTCCCATAATATTCAATAAAAATGTTAACCAGTAACAAATATAGGAAGATTTTTATCTGAACATTAGCTCTGCATCACCTTTAAGTATATCATGCTGTTGGTGACTCTAGTGTTAGGTTTAGTCTTTTATAGTATATTAGAATACTATCACACATAATGTGTGGAATTTCCTCTGTTTGTATTAGTCTGTAAGCCCATGATACTAGCTAGCTCTCTGTATGTTAAAAACTATCTAAATAATTAATATTAAGCAAACCAAATGGCAAGTTAGCAGGTGGGTTTTTCTCATTTCCAATCTGAATGTTTCATTTGTTCACCCATGAATCCATCTATCGATTCATTCAACTGGTATGTTGTGTTTCCTTGCTCTGAGATGGACTCTGCTAAATACTGCTGTAGACATGAAAGAGAGTCCAGAGGCTCAAGGGCCAACAACACTTACTATAAACCAGAAATGAGGCTAGAGCATGACTGACACAAAGATATAAGGAAAGGATGCTATAGGAACATGAATGCCCTCTACAGCATGTTCAGATATCCTGAAGGACAGGCAACTCACTGAGCAAAAAGAGAAGGTTGGACAATTGCTACACTATGTAATACTAACATATACTACAAGTTGGCTATTGCACCTAAAGGATAGTGGATTGGGGAAGATGATCTTATCCATGCTCCTGCCACGATACAGGACCATGACTAAAGTAGAGCACCTTCCTTGTGTCAGGTACTATATTAGGTGCTGGAGGTGGAACAGAGAATAAGCTAAAAATGTCAAGGAGCTTAATGTATATCCAAGAGTGACTGATGGTGAAAATTAGACTGATCTATGTGTTCTCGGGACAGTCTCAGTTTACTCCCATTGCCATGGCTTAATTATTAGCTGTACCTCCTTTCACTCTCAAACCTGTTCTGGTTTGAATGCTAAAATTATATGGTCATCGTTGTCATGGTACAATATGACAATTGCTACCCTAGAGGTAGTAAAGGGTGTGATGAGAGCCTGGAGGGAAGAAAACCAAGAAGCTTCTAAACCAGTCAATGAAGCAATACACTGAAGTTACCAATGAAATATTTCTAGAAATTTACAAATGACAGTAATGAGGTAAATTCCTTATCTGAGGAGAAATACTCAAATAAAATAAAATAAAATAAAATAAAATAAAATACCAAGTAATTATTTCAATAACCTGACCCAAGCAAGTATTGATAACTCTGTTACACTGCTGCAGAGATGAAGATGTCAAATGGAGCATCAAGCTGTGTCCATGAGAAGTCAGTTTTTCTCATATACAATTAAAAGAGATGGGCAATCAATAGTGTGTCCCTTTGGACAGGTAGAAACATCAATCCCTTTACAAGATTAAGCAGATCTGTATGGCTGGCCTTTCTGCTGTAAGAATGTTTGAGCTGCTCTCAAGATGAATCCTCAAGTCACTCAAATGAAAATATGTTTCAGAATTTCTTGCAGGTCCAAGTAAAATGCTTGTGCATGTTTGGAAAGAAATGGATACACACATAATGATCTGAGGTATATTCATTTGTCCTGTTAAACTAATTTATATACCTTGGAAGAAGAAGCATGAATATTTAAACTGAAAAGGCAAAACATGCTTAAGAATGGGTTGACTTGATAAACAACATATTTTGTAGAAATAACCCCTTTTCTCATATGTGTGAGGTTGGGGGAGGGGTTCCTTAGTGGGGTGGCCTCCAGTCAGGAGGCCCAGCACACTAAACGGGAGGAGGGCTGAAAAGACATCGAGGGCATGGGCCCATTGATCATTCTCGACTGTCAGTGAGTATAGGTCCAGGTGAAGGGGAAAAGGACAGGCTCTGAGAAGGTAGTAACATGACTTCTGAAGAGCTGGGATTGGGAGCAAAATAAAACTACAAGCATCCCTACGTGCCAGGCACTGGGCTGAGTGCTTTTATTTCTGAGACCTCCCTTGACTCCAACAGTGATGGAGGACTAGATGTGACTATGAGAAATCTGTGGCTTAGGAAGCGAAGCTTCAGTGATCCATCCAAACAAAGGCCACATACACTCACAGTGCCTCAGTTAAAGCCCAGTTTTGCTAAATACCAATGAATGTGTTATTTCTTCCATTCATTCTTCAAGTAATATCGTGGGTTTCAACATGGGTATTTTTGATATGTGAAGTTGGGGAAAGGAGAGGAGATTCCGAATGATGAGACTGGCATGAACTATTAAAGGTGTTTAACCAGTGGTAGAGCATGTTTACAAAATATGTACCATAAAAAATTCACAACTAAAGACTGCGCAATCTCCACCCAAATGGACCAGAAACCCATACCCTACTCCAGAAGAAAAAGAGGAGGCCAGATCAAGAGGTAGGAGGGGGGATTTCATGATATAAACAACCCCACACCTCCTGGGTGGGAAGCTCCACAGACTGAAAACTAACTGGCTCACAGAGACTCACCTACAGGAGTAAGAGTTCTGAGCCCCACATCAAACCCTCACTTGCTGGGATCTGGAACTAGGAGAAAGAGCCCCTGGAGCATCTGGCATTGAAGGCCAGCGGGGCTTGTGTGCAGGAGCTCCACAGGTCTGGGGGAATCAGAGACCCCATTCTTAAAAGGCACACACAGACTTTCACCTACACTGAGTCCCAGGGCAAAGCAAAGTCTCCAAAGGAATCTGGGTCAAACCTGACCGCAGTTCTTGGAGGACATCCTGGGAAAATAGGGGTGAATGTGGCTTGTTGTGAGGGGAGGACACTGAAGGCAAAGCTCTCGGGAATATTTAGCAGTTGCCTTTCTCTGGAGGTGGCCATTTTGGGAAAATCTGGCCCCACCCATCAGCCAGCTGCTGAGAAGCCCCAGGGCAAACAACAATCCAGCTGGGATCACAGCCCCACCCCTCAGTAAACAGGCTACCTAAAGACCCCTCAGGCACACAGCTGCCTCTAATCCCCTCCAGAGATTAAGCCCCACCCACTAGAGGGATTAGAATCGGCTCCACCTACCAGTGGGCAGGCATCAGCCCCTCCCACCAGGAAGCCTACAGCAAGCCCCCATAACGACTTCAGCCACAAGGGGGGCAGACACCAGAAGTAAGAGAGGCTACAGCTCTATTATCTATAAAAAGGCCACCACACCAAACACCTATAAAAATGAAAAGACAGAGAACTATAACTCAGATGAGGGAGAAAGGAAAAACCACAGAAAAACAGCTAAGCAATGAGGAGATTCTTAGCCTCCAGGAAAAAGACTTTAGACTGTTGATGCTGAAGATGATGCAAGACATTGGAAATAAACTGGAGGCAAAGATGGATAACTTACAGCAAACATTGACCAAAGAGATACAAGATATAAAACTTAAACAAGAAGAGATGCAAAATACAATAACAGAAATAAAAAATGCACTAGAAGCAGCTAACAGCAGAATACAGGAGGCAGAAGAACAAATAAGTGAAGTGGAGGACAGATTAGAAGAAATTACAGATGCAGAACAGAAAAGAGAAAAAAGATTGAAAACAAATGAAGAGCGTCTCAGGAAACTCTGGGACAATGTTAAACGCACCAACATGCATATTATAGGGGTGCCAGAAGGAGAAGAGAGAGAGAAGGGGCAGAAAAAATATTCCAAGAGATAATAGCCAAAAATTTCCCTAACATGGGAAAGGAATCACTCACTCAAATCCAGGAGGCACAATGAATACCATATAAAATAAATCCAAGAAGGAATACACTGAGACACATATTAATCAAACTGACCAAAATTAAAGACAAAGAGAAAATCTTGAAAGCAGCTAGGGAAAAGAAATAAGTAACATACAAGGGAACCCCAATAAGGTTATCGGCAGATTTTTCAGCAGAAACTCTGCAGGCCAGAAGGGAGTGACATGATATACTTAACATGATGAAAGGGAAAAAACCTCCAACCAAGATTACTCTACCCAGCAAGGCTCTCCTTCAGATTTGAAATCAAAAGATTACTCCACCCAGCAAGGCTCTCCTTCAGATTTGAGAAATCAAAACCTTCTCAGATAAGCAAAAACTGAGAGAATTCAGCAACACTAAACCAGCCTTACCACAAATACTAAAGGAACTTCTCTAGGCAGGAAAGAAAAGACAGCAACAGGAAACAAAAATGCCACAAATGACAAGGCTCACCAGTAAAGGTATATATTCAGTAAAGATACGAAATCATCCATGCACAATTATACCATCAAAATCAGAAATCATGAGAAGAGGTGGGTACAAATGCGGGACACTGGAGATGAACTTGCAATGAAGAGAACAACAACTTAAAACAATCTCATATACATATAGACTCTTACATCAAAACTTCAGAATAACTGCAAACCAAAAATCTATAATTGGTACACAAACAAGGAATCTCTGGAGAAGAAATATATCTCATAGTAAATAAGTGCATAATCCACCATGAAGGGGGTCATTTGACATCATTCTTGGAATGCTTAAGTCTTACATCTGATTCTGATTTCCTCTCCATCAAAGAACTTATGATAATTATAATTAAACAATGTGACTGTACAATTAAATAATACAGTTCTACAGTTGTATTATTAATAACCATTTCTCTCCATGGTACAATGTAAGGTCTATAATTTCTTGTTTATCATATCACCTAGAATGGTGTAATGCCTATATTGAGGAATCAATAAGATGTAACAAACTGGGAGGACATATTTATATCGTTGCATTGTTTTTTAACCAATTTATGCATTTTATATTTTACTTATTTTCAGAGGGTGTATTATTTTTGTTATTCTTACCAGTTAAGTCATTCTTTTTATTGTGCTATATAAAATATTTAATGGTATATAAGGCTTTCTTCTTTATAAATTTTAGTTGCATAACATAACAATTTTAATATAATGCTAATTTTTAAAGAAAAATTGAAATGCAATAGATAAAACTAAGTAGTAAAGATGAAAACCATAGATATATGTTGAAGCCTCTCTAGTTAAGCCTCTTAACAGTTCTTTCCACCAAGTTAAAAAACAAAACAAAACAAAACAACTTTTTTCCTCTTTCTGCTAAGATCTGGGTGAATTCCTTATCGTTATCTTTTAGTTTGTTAATTCTCATTTCAACTGCATCTGATTCAGAATTTATTTTATTTAGTGTTTATTTCAATGACTATATTATTCACTTCTCAGAATGTGAGTTGGTTCCTTTTCACATATATCTCTTTCATTTCCCGATTTTTTTGGTTTTATCATGTCTTGCTCTTTATTTAATTAAATTTTGTAATTAGTTGCTATCTTTGAAATTTTTAAATACTCATGCTTTAATATCTTTGGCAGACCAATTTAATAAAATCAATTTTATGTGGAGAGAATACATAAAAAAATATATGTACCATAGATTCTTCTTCCTTCATGGCCAGAGGAAGTCAAAAATACAGCACAGACCCTCCAGCAGTAGAACGAAGAAGTGATAATAATAATAGACGAAATTAAAAAGAGAAGATTACCATGTCCTCTAAAGAATAACCAGAAAATTCTTCATGGGCTCTCTATCAGTTCTTAGGTGTAAGCATCAAGTACCACTTTTGATTAACTAATGCAAAAATGGAGGGAAAATCCAAAGAACTGACTTTCAGAAAGTCTAAGAACAGAATGGCTCCTGGAATCAAGGAAGCAAAAACTGACAGTTTCTTCAAGGAGCTGCCACCAGCATAAAGATCCAAACTCCACTTTGGCTAAGGGGCCACTACTTGATGAGTGGAGTAAGGCTCCTTGATTGAGAAAAAAATGAGGTAGTTCCCCAAAGCAAAAGCCACCATAAAAACTATATGGATACAGAAGATATGATATATAGCTAAAGTGGAATACTACTCAGCTATAAAAAGTGACTAATACCATTTGCAACAATATTGATAGCCCTAGAGATTATCATACCAAGTGAAGTAAATCAGACAAGAAAAAACAAGCATCATAAGATATCACTTACATGTGGAATCTAAAACTAATGATACAAATGAACTTATTTTCACAGCAGAAATAGACTCACAGACATAGAAAACAAACTTATGATTACCAAAGGGGATAGCAGGGCAAAGGGGGAGAGATAAGTTAGGAGCTTATGATTAATATATACATACTACTATTCATAAAATTGGTAAACAACAAGGACCTACTGTATAGCACAGGGAACTATACTCAATATCTTGTAATAACCTATAATGGAGAAGAATCTGAAAAATAATGTATATGTATAAATGAATCACTGTTGTACACTTGAATCTAACACAATGTTTTAAATTAACTATACTTCAATTAAAACAAACACCATGATGTTGGCAAAAAAAAACAGCCAATTGCATTTAATTCTCACCACTCTGGGTTTAATGATCTTCCCCTATATATCAGTTTCCTAGAACTGCCATAACAAAATGCCATAAACTGGGTGGTTTAAAGCAACAGTTTTATTCTCTAAAATTTTGGAGGCTAGACATCAGAAATTAAGGTGTCCTTAGAACCATGCTCCCCCGAAGGCTCTAGGGAAAATTCCTTCCTTGCCTCTCCCTAGTTTCTGGTGGCTCTAGCTGTTCTTGGCGTGCATTGGCTTGTAGCTGCATCTTTTCAATCTCCCACTCCTTAGTCACATGGCTTTCTTCTCTCTGTGTATCTCTACATGCGCTCTCCTCTCTCCTCTTCTTATAAACAAACAAACAGAAACCACCAAAAAATGGCCATTGGATTTAGTGTATAACCCAATATAACCTCATTGAAACTCAACTAATTACATCAGCAAAGGTCCGTTTTTCAAATAAGTCCACATAACGGTGTTACTGGGTGGCCAGGAATTTGAAGTGGATACTCTTTGGTATGATACCTGGGCTTTCTGAAGGACCATTTACTTCTATCTGTCAGAAACTAACTACACTGACCTTTAACTGTTGATTTAAATATGTCCTCATATGGGGCCACGAGCCTTTAAGTATATAAACATGTCATGTTTATGTTTGTTTGCTTAGCATCTAGTATAGTGCCTGGTACATCGCAGGCACGACATCAGTTTATTCAATATATGTCCCTATGAATGAATGCATAAGTAATATAGAAACTAATAGAAGACATAAAAAAGCTATAAAAACTCATGAATGACACTTAGCATGTAGCCCTGCACAAGATTTCAGAGTCCATGGCTCTATCATATACCGGAATAACCCTATTGTGGAAACAGCAAATAAAGTTATGTTTCCTGTCCCCCAGGAGGGTTACAATGAATTGGATATTGAGAAAATTGACTTTGCTTCCACTTTGATTTTAACAAGTTCTCAGAAAAGAATGGACAATTTCCAACTTCCATGTATTTTCCTTCTATTTCTCATCTAACTTGCCTTTTCATAGTGTGATTACATCATGCAGTCCTGTTTATCTCCTCCTTGCCTTGGCCAGCTTCCTTTACTTTCGCACCCGCTGCAGAAGAGCTTGCTTTTCCTTTGAATTTTATTCCTGTATGCTGCTTGTCTGTGCTTAATTTCCATCTTCTCCAGCTTCAAAGGTCTGCTGAGGCTGTGACTTCACCTCCTTCACAGTGGTCACTTTCTTCTTTGAAGTTGCGTTTTCATTGGAAGAGAGAGGCTGTGGCTTTTGGCTCTTGCTCCTCATCCACACTGTCCAGAGATGAGGGCAAACTGCAGTGGCCTTAAGGATTTTATGGGATAAATCTGATACTTGCTGGATATAAGGAGACAGTCCGCTTCCCCACTGTGACTTGGAACAGGAAAGAGCCATGGTTCTAAGTTTAGGCCAGATCTTCAGAGGCTCTGATCCTTTAGCACCGCGCTGCCGTGGGAATGTCTTGAGCACAGGAGGGCATGCACACAGTCACACAAATCACCTGCAGGAGGCGGGCAGCAGGCTCTCTTTTATTGTTGACCTGCCCCCCCCTCCATTCCCACCACATGACCTTCCTCCGCTGCTGTCCCAGCCCTGATCGCACTTCACATTTACAATGCCAGATTTGTTTTCCATCCTGTTTCTCGTCCTTGGAGAGAGTTCCCTTTGATGACAGTGCCAGGAACTAATTGTGAGGGGAACCAACTGCATGGGAGGATAAAGTTCACGGGGGCCTGAAGTCCTCTGCATCCTGAAGAGAAGGGAGGTGCCATACGAGGGTGTGATTCCAGGGAAGAGTCCTGGCTTCCTTTCCTTGAGGACTCTCAGTATAGAATCCCCTACTCTCCCACTGGCAATATTGAATCTTATGTTTGGAAGGGAATCTAGAAAACGTCAAGCTCTTTCAGAATGTGAAGTCCTTGGGCAGTTGTTATAGAAGAGAAGCAGCTTAGAGTTAAACCCACGCAGAATCTCAGCTCCACTTCAGCTTGGGTTACTTAGGCTAATACTAACAATCTGGCAAACCTTGAGCACATATTCTGGGCACTGGGATGAGAGCTTTGTCCTTAACAGCTTACTCTATCTAAATCACAGGTTCTTGAGTAGGTGGTATTATTATGCCTTACAAAATAGAAACTTAATATGCCAGGTCATGCATGTCTCCTAAGGTTACAGAATTACTAAAGAAAAGAATCAAGTCTTAGGGAGTTCCTGTCATGGCACAGCAGTTAACGAACCTGACTAGTATCCTTGAGGATGCAGGTTCAATCCCTGGCCTCACTCAGTGGGTTAAGGATCCAGCGTTACCATGACCTGTGGTGTAGCTCGCAGATGCAGCTCCATCCCTAATTTCTGTGGTTGTGGCATAGGCTGGCAGCTACAGTTCTGATTGGACCCCTAGCCTGGGAACCTCAATATGCCATGGGCATGGCCCTAAAAAGACAAAAAGACAAAAAAAAAAAAAAAAAAAAAGAATCAAGTCTTAGAGGAAGGTGTTGCAAGCTCACATGCTGAACAACTATCTAATAATGTTATTAACTACACCTTGCCAAGGCTTATTTCCTCATCCGGAAAATGAGGCTGATAATCCCACTTATAGATTAATAGGATTAAAAAAATCTGTGGCCCTTTTGTAAAAGTGACTAGCTAGTTACCTAGAACATAGGTTTTCATCATGCTTGTTAATGCTCTTCACTTTCTTCCTTTCTCTCTTCTGCAAACTACAAACCTTAAATCTCACTTTGGGAGACACTGGACAAGAGATGTGGCTCTTCTCCAAGACCACTGGGTATCGCTTGGTGATTTGGCCCAGTTTTTCCATGGGGCTGACTTGCTCAATTGCCAGCCATCTCCATGAGAGCAAAGGCATGGAGCAGACCATGCAAGGCTGCCAGGAATCTCTCTCTCCTCGACACATCCCACTTAGCATGAGGTTTGATGCATGTTGGCCAGAATAGCCTCCCTTTTGCTCCCTGTTTCACAATATCTTGATGAAATGTGGTTCAAAAGGGCACCAACCAAGAGTTACACAACCTCCCACTCATGCAGCATTAGGAAACTAAAGCATCCTTCTGGCTATTCTTCAACCCAATTGGGGAATCCAATCAACCTCTCAGCTCCTTAGAATTCCCAGCGGGGATAACCTAAACCTTAGCCTCATTTCTCTAGAGGGCAGTTACTAGTCCTGCAACACATGTAATTTTCACAAATTATAGTATCTGTGCCCAACTTTACACAACTGATGCTCGGCTAGAATCAGTAACTCACTCAAAATCATGCACAAGGAATTCAAACCAGATCTGTTTGATTTCAAAGTTTTTTTGTTTTTTGTTTTGGTTTTTGTCTTTTTAGGGCCTTACCCATGGCATATGGAGGTTCCCAGGCTAGGGGCCGAATGGGAACTGTAGCTGCTGGCCTACGCCACAGCCACAGCAATGCAGGATCTGCGCCATGTCTGCAACCTACACCATAGCTCAGGGCAGTGCCAGATCCTTAATCCATTGAGTGAGGCCAGGGATTAAACCCACGTTCTCATGGATACTAGCTGGGTTTGTTAACTGCTGAGCAATGACAGGAACTCCTCAAAGCTCTTTATCTCACTCCATTTTTTATTACTACACTGGGCTGGCAGTCCAGAGGATAAAATTTACAAAAAAATATTCACTCATTTATTCTCTCATTCATTCATTTACAAATATTTATTGAGAGGGATGTTGGGGAGACAGTAGGGGACAAAGGAAACTTTACTGTTCCAGTACAGAGCTTGCAATCCAGTTGACTAGGAAACAGACAATGAACAAACATATAAATATGTAAATGTCAAGTTGTAGTAAGCTTGGAGAAGAAAATAAAGGTAGAGCCAAGGTAGGCTTCTCTGTTATAAGGTGACTTCCGAACAGTGTCTGGCTAAAGTAGGTCAAGTCACAAATGATCCTGTAGGGCCATTGTGGGGACTTGGTGTTTTGTTTTAAGAGCGACAAGCTGGGGCTAAGGGGTGGAGTGCTGGGGCCTCTGATCTTCAGAAAGTCACTTAAGTCTCACCACTGGAAAATAAAGGAGTTGTAATGAAAGTCCTAGTCAAAGCATTTAGGCAAGAAAAAGAAATAAAGGGCATCCAAAAAGAAATAAAAGTAAAGAAGTAAAACTGTCACTATTTGCAGGTGACATGATCTTATAAAGAAACCAAAAGATTCCACCAAAAAACTATTATAGTTAATTAACAAATTCAATAAAATTGCAGGATAAAAAAATCAATATACAAAAGTCAGTTGTGTTTCTATACACTAATAACAAACCGTCAGAAAGAGTAATTATGAAAACAATCCCTTTTACAATTTCAGCAAAGAATAATAATATACACATAAATAATTTTAACAAAGGAGGTAAAAAAACCTATACACTGAAAACTAAAGACATTGAAGAAAGAAATTGAAAAAGGAACAAATAAATGCAAAGATATTCCATGCTCAGGGATTGGAATAATTAATATCGTTAAAACGCCCAAAGCAATCTACAGGTTCAATGCAATCCTATCAACATTCCAATGTCATTTTTCACAGAAACAGAACAAACACTCCTAAAATTTGTGTCAAACCACAGAAGACCCAAAATAGCCAAGGCAATCCTGACAAAGAACAAAACTAGAGGCATCACACTTTGATTGCCAACTCTATTACAAAATCATAGTAATAAAAAAAGTATGTACTGACATAAAAATGGCTATATAGACCAATGGAACAGAATCTAGAGCCCAGAAATATACCTTAGCAGATACAGTCAACTAATATTTGACACAGAAGCCAAGAAGACTCAAAGGGGAAAGGTTAATCTCTCAATAAAGGGTGCTGAGAAACTTGGGTGGCCAAAGATGAATGAAATTGGATCTTTACTTTGACTATATATAAAATCAACTCAAAATGAATTAAAGACTTAAACATATGACCTTAAACCATAAAACTTCTAGGAAAAAAAAAAAAAAAAAACCACACACAGAAAAAAGCTCCTGGACATTGTCTCAGAAATGTTTTTTGGATATGACACCAAAAGCACAAGCAACAAAAACAAAAATTAATAACTGGAACTATATCAAACTAAAATGCTTCTGCATAGCAAAAGACGACAATTAGAATAATTAAAATGTAACCCATAGAATGGAAGCTAATATTTGCAGATCGTACATATGAAAAGGGCTTAATATCCAAAATATACCAGGTACTCATATATCTCAGTTCCAAAAACAAAAACAAAACAAAAAATCCAATTAAAAACTGGGCCAAATAAATGTTTTTTTCAAAGAAGATATTTAAATGGCCAATAGGTACATGAAAAGATGCTTAACATCACTAATCATCAGGGAAATGAAAATCAAAACCACAACGAAATATCACCTCACACCTGTTAGAATACCTATTCTCAATAAGACAAGAGAAAAGTGTTGGCAAGGGTGTAGGGGAAAGGGAACCCATTTGCACTTTTTGTACAAATGTCAATAGGTACAGACACTCTGGAAAACAATATAGAGTTTCCTCGAAAAATTAAAAATAGAACTACTACATGACCCAGCGATCCCACTTCTTGATAAATGACTAAAGGAAATTAAATCAGTGTGTCAAAGAGATATTTGCACTCCTATGTTCACTGCAGCATTATTCACAATAGCCAAGATACAGAAACAACCTGTGTCCACTGACAGATGGATAAAGAAGATGTGTTACATATATGCAATGGAATATTATTTATCCATGAAAAAGAAAGAAATCCTGCCGTCTGTAACAACATGGATGGACTCTGAAGGCATTATGCTAAGTGAATAAGTCAGAAGAAAAAGACAAATTCTGTATGATATCACTCATATGTAGAATGTGGAAAAGCTAAATTCAATAAAAACAATCACAGAATGGTGTTTTTCAGGGGCTGGGAGTAGGGAGATGATGAGATGTCAAAAGCACAAACCTGCAGTTAAAAGATGAATAGTTGTGAGTATCTTAGGTACAACATGGTGACTACAGTAATGTGTCACATTCATGAAAGTTGTCTAAAGAGTAAATCTTAAATGTTCTCACCACCAAAAAAAGAGGTAATTACATGAAATAATGGAGGTATTAACTAACTCTACTGCAATAAGTATTTCACAATATATAAGTGTATCAAATCAAAAAAAAAAAAGAAAAGAAAAGAAAAGAAAAAAGAAAATAAAGGAGTTGGACTCCATAGGTAGTCCCCAGGCCTGGCTGTAGAGCAAGTCCAATAAGCATCCAGTTAAAGAGATAACTGACAACTCCTGCTTGAACCCACAGACCACGATAGGACTGGGGCCCCAGCTTCACTGCAGGTTCTGATACCCAGATGTATTTGGCACCATCTTCCTAGACCCACTCTAAGATTTTTCCGTCTGACCCATCTATTCATCATCTTACATGTGGATAGGGGAAAGAGCAGTAAATACAACATTAGCAGGTGTGAAAAGGCTTCTGTTATTGTTATCTGTGTAAGCAATTACAGTATGATCTCATTACTTCCCTCTCTCATGACTGCTTTCTTTCTTCTTCTGAACATGAGGAAGAGATTAAATAGCTAAAGAGAGCAAATTACTACATTCTAATGCAGAAGGCTCTTGGATCAAAACCACTATTTCTCTGTGTACTTTCTGATGGCCTGCAAATTGACCTGATCAAACTGGAAACTTGTGTGCTATCTAAATAATCTGCTTGATATTCTGTAACATTACTCCAATTACTCATCCTTTCGATAAATTTAATCTATTGATTTGGATGCCTTATCCTATTTCACACTCTTTCTCCTGTTCAAGAAAAGCCTTAGTAGTCTCATAATGAAAGTGAAATAGATTTAAAACGCTCAGGGGATTTTCCTCCCCAGACACCACTTTATACCAAACCCAGACATGATAATAGGCATGAAAAACTGCTTTATTTTCAGGTGAATGAATTCTGAATTTGAAAATTGACATAGATGGCTTTACATACTGACTCATGTGCTGTGTTCTAGATTAGGGAAAATGCATTGCACAACATGTGATCACCAGTGGAAACTTGGACGCCCAGTATATCAGAGGATCAGTTTAGACCAGAGATTTTTCTGGCACAAAATCAGCAACATTTTCCTACAGAGGACCAGAAGCAAATATTTTAAGCCAAATATTCGACCATGCTGCCTCTGCTACAAGTACTCAGCTCTACGATTGTAGCACAAAGGTAGCCATAGATAATCTGTAAATGAATGGGAGTGGCTGCGTTTCAAAAAGTTTTATTTACAAAAACAGATGGTGGACCAGATTTGGTTAGCAGGCTTTAGTTTGTCAAATTCTTATCTAGTCTTATTTCCCCGCTCTTGTTTTTTCTTTTCATTTTAGATTATGACACTGAAGCCCAAAGACGGTATTGAGTTCAATTTTAGCTCAGCTGAGAATGGAACCTGCGTAAACGGCTCCTTGGGCTCTACCCGGCTGCTCTTTCCCACGTGTTCATGTTCATGTTCAGCCCCATGTACTCCCATCTTCCAATGAAGAAATGGGAATGAGTTGAGTACAGGCCAGTTAGATCTCGGTTTGGGCATGAGACCAAGGAGCTCTTGTGCCTGCTGCCTGTCTTTCCACTTCCCTTTCTGCTTGTGGGGTTGTGGAAAGGGCTTCTCACTCCAATCTGTTTTAAAGGTGACTTTATACATTCTGCCACTATAGCAGGTAAGAACCAAGACATTAAAGGAACCGAGAGTAAATATTTGAGAGAAGATATGAAGACGGCATCAGTGTTGGCCCCAAATCTATCTACAAACACACTCAATTATCCATCTCTTTTGTAAATAATCTGTCTCTTCAAAAGTTTCCTCCTTACTTTCTCCAAGCATAGTTTGTACTCAGTCCATGGATTCCAAGTAAAATTTTTCTCTTTGGGGCTTAAAACACCATCTTTTCTTTTTCTTTTTTTTTGAGAAGTGAGATAAAAGCAAGTGGGTTGCTTGATGAAACAGGAAGTTCCAAGCTCTATTTCCTATGGTTCCTCCAACTTTGCCCCAAAATGTTGGGTACAGTTTAGTCTTCTTGCAAAATTTTGCTTATAATAACAAAGACCTTACATTCCTCTTATATTAACAAAGGCCTTATATCCTCTTTCCTACAGGGATCTCCCATATTGAATTGATGTTTGATCAGACCAGAACCCAAGGAGAAACGGAATTTGCTGTGAAATTGCTAGTTCCTATTTATTATCAAAGGTTGAAGGACAACAGTCCTTGCCAACCAGAACGTTCTCTACCCTATGCCACTAACTCCTCAACAATGATTCCAGGGTTATTTCATGTTCCTTTCCTCTAATTATAATGACCACATCCATATTGTAAGCTACACTTCAAATCCCACACTGCTTTACTTCAGACACATCTCAGAGATAAAATGGACAGAGATGACTTGTGTGGACATTTGTAGAATACTGTGGACAACATATTACGTTTAGTTGTCACTTCTGTTTTCATTTTCAGCATTTTTTTCAAGGGTATGTTACTTTTATGCCAAATAGCTTGATACTGGAATTAAATTAAAAAACAAAAAAACAAAAAACTCAGGAGGTTTCTAGCATCTGGTTACCAGGTCTTCCTCTTCTTAAATGCTAGGAACAAAGTGTTTTTTCTTCACTATTACTAAAAACCAATTTCCTTTAGTGATTTAAAAATATTTGAAGGGAAATATAGCCCTGCCCTTTTAAGGATCAAAAGCCATTTGTATCAGCAGAAAATAAGGCTATAAAAAAATCCCTTAAGACAAAAGTTATAATTAATAAATGATCTAAAATAATTCTATGCAAAATAAATTCTACCCAACGAAGTGGCTCAAAGGAAGAAATGATGAAGACCCATGATTTCCTATAAACCCTTTGAAAACTGGAGAAAGAATCAGAGTAACTAACTATTGCCGAAAAAAAAAAATCAGAGCTAAATCATGCTCCTAGAAACCCCTTCCATAATCATGCCAGCTTATGAAAGAACAAGCTGGGGCTATGGGGAGTATAACTAAAGTCAAAATATATTCTGGCTATATATTTCTAGTAGTAGTCTTCACAAACAAACAGCAACAACAACAAAAACCCAAAACAACAAAATGAACGAAACTTACAGGGAAAAAGTGAATGGCAAGTATGGTGTCCTTAGAGACCTTAAGGTATGCTGATTTCAATGTTTGTGCCCACTTCTGCCCAGAGTTTAGTAGACTGATTGATTGGTCCATTGACTGGTTGATTGCCTATGATGCACCAGGTATTGTACTAAGCACTAGAATGGTAGTTTCATTTTTTTCTTTCTCTTTGTTTATTATTAATAAAGTATAGTTGATTTACAATGTTTCCTCAAGTTCTGTTGTACAGCAAAGTAACCCAATCACATACATTTCCCTGCACTGTACAGTAGGATCCCATTGCCCATCCATTCCAAATAAAACAGTTTGCATCCCGAAAACCCCCAAAATGCCCATTCATCCCACTCCCTCCCCTGTCCCCCCTGGGAACCCCAAGTCTGCTCTTCTTGGTCATGATTTGTTTCTGCTTTTTGTTTGTTTGTTATTTTTTAGATAGGATCATCTGTTCCATGTTTCAGACTCTACAGATAAGTGATATCATATGGTATCTGCCTTTTTCTTTCTGGCTTACTGCCCTCAGTATGATGCTGCTACTAGTGTTCGACTTTGCTGCAGGTACTCACATAATGCTATATTGCCACCATTCCAAGGACCTTGTCACTTCTCCCTAAGGCATTCATTTCTAAGGTCAAAGCCCATTCTGCCGACAATACAGTGTAGGAATATCATATTTCCACAAGAGCCACTCTTAGTGTTGCAGTTGAGCTTGCTTTCCTTATTCTTCAAACCTCACCTACTGAGGACCTACTCTGGGCCTGATGACATGTAGATGCTAGGCATATAAGAGAAGTGAAACAGAAAACCCTCTGCTCCAGCTGGTGAAGAACATATGATCAAAATGTCTTATACTGGGACAAAGACTTCATTAAGATAAAAGAGAGGAGTTCCCGTCGTGGCGCAGTGGTTAACGAATCCGACTAGGAACCATGAGGTTGCGGGTTCGGTCCCTGCCCTTGCTCAGTGGGTTAACGATCCGGCGTTGCCGTGAGCTGTGGTGTAGGTTGCAGATGCGGCTCGGATCCCGCGTTGCTGTGGCTCTGGCGTAGGCTGGTGGCTACAGCTCCGATTTGACCCCTAGCCTGTGAATCTCCATATGCCGCGGGAGCGGCCCAAGAAATAGCAACAACAACAACAGCAAAAGACAAAAAAAAAAAAAAAAAAAAAAAAAAGATAAAAGAGAGTGTGGGGACTCAGGGGGAGAATCTGGAAGCTTCATCATGGATGGCAATATTCCCAGACGTGACACTTGATTTGAATCTTGTGGGTAAACAGGGCTATTATTACCCTTTAATGAGGCCAGCTCCACTATTTCTGATCCTTCTTTCAAAAAATATCAGTTCTGGGAGTTCCCGTTGTGGCTCAGTGGTTAACAAACCCGATTAGCATCCATGAGGATGCAGGTTCGATCCCTGGCCTCACTCAGTGGGTGAAGGATCCTACGTTGTCGTGACCTGTGGTGTAGGTCACAGACATCGCTCGGATCCTGTGTTGCTGTAGCTATGGTGTAGCCTGGTGGCTACAGCTCCGACTGGACCCCTAGCCTGGGAACCTCCATATGCTACAGGTGCGCCCCCCCCCCAAAAAAAAAGGAATATCAGTTCTGGCCACCATGCCCTGTCTCAGACTCAGAAACATTCAAATGCATATTCTACCCCAAAGGCCTTATTCAAAGATAATTTAGTACTAGTCCAACCCTGGACTAAGTACAAAACTCTTTTACTGCCAGAAAATATTTTTATTTATTTGTGGTACTGAGAATGCAGGTGACTTTTGATCATAATTAATTTGAAAGCCTCTCGATACACAGCCTTATTATTTCTCTGTCTCTTTGGAAACAGATCTCCTTGTTGTTTGCCTGATTTGACAGGTGACGTCCTTGTACAGTAAATTCCATACAAGTCTGGATTCCTCAACATCTTTCTGTGAGCTTCATGATTTTTCTCTCTTTCTGCTCACATGACAAAAATTAAGGAGCCGGATGCAGCTAAACAGCACAAAAGATATAAAGGAAGAAACAAGCCAGAGGTGCCAGAGGAGGAATTTCTCTGCTGTAAATGGGAGTAAAAAGTGGGGTGCAAGGGAGGACACCCACTTGAGGGGGCACGTCTATTGGACCATGAGAGTGCGTGGGGAGCAGGCGGGGTATAAAGCTGGGGAGAAAGCAAGAGCCAGAGAGATCATGATGTGTTTCATATGCCATGCCCAGGATTTTGAGCTTCATTATTAACATAAGGAGAGACTGGTGAAACATTGTAACCGCTTCACTGAAGCAAGGAGATAATGCAATTTTTTCTTAAAGTTACTTTGGTGGCAACGGTGAGAATAAATTAAAGGGGCCCCAAAAGAACAACAGGTTTGAAAGCTATTAGAAAAGTTCTCATGACGAGGAACTAAATTGGGGCTGGAATATAAGGACTCAAGAACCAGCAGGAAATGAGGAAATAGATTTAAAGAGGTACACTTGTCCAAATTGAGTTCTTAAAGACATTGCTGACTGAATGGATTCATTCGTTTGTTTGCTCATTCATTTATTCAACAAATATTTTTGTCTGCTACGTGCCCAGCATGCATGTGAAAAGCTGTGAACAAAACAAATGCTCAGCCCACTTTTTGTTTACAGCCTAAAGGGGAAAGATACAAGAAGCAAATATCAACATAGTTACGGCATTATTAGAAATAAAATCATTGAGTGTTAAAATCCGTTAGGAGGGCTTTTTTAAAAATGAGGTTACCGGGAAGACTTTTGAAAAGGAGATATTTGAGAAGTCACCTGAAAGAGGTGAAGAAAAGAGGCTGTAATACAGTTAAGAGTTTTCTGGACAGAGCCCATAGAACAATCACAGTCTCTAAAGCAGGGTGTGTCGGGCTAGTGTCATAAGTGGAGCAGGTTGGAAGGCAACGCATTTTCAGAAAACATCATTCACCTCCAGTGTCCCTTTTCTGTTGGTCTCAACCATAAAAACTTCCCTGCTCTCTTTTCTGAGGGTCTGGAAAGTCAGACTGGTTTACTTTCACCCACTGGAGTCCTGAAGGCTAAGGGTGTGCTAGTTGTGCATAGCCCTTGGTAACAGCAGGCACGTGAAGGGTTGTGATGCTTCATTTTTGTTTTCGATGCTGTTTTTGCTTTATTTCTTAAAAAAATTCCTACAGAGGCTATTTATTACACAGCAGCAGTCAGCGTGCACCAAGCAGAATTGCTTTTCATAATAAACCTATTCATCTTCTGGCATGTCAGAAATTTCTCAAATTGATACTTATAATAAATATGATTAATACCATATTGTATTTCAGTTGTTGCTGTAAAATAATTGGGAACAAATATCGTATTGTGATGTTGACAGTGTCAGGTCGGTTGGAGCCAAATGGCAGGAGCAGCCAACTGTATTTCATTAATAGCCACGTTCCTACAATGCTATTAGGTTTTTCATAATCCCTTTACTCAGGGCTGATCATTCATTCTGTTGGACAAATTCCTGCAACAGTCACCCTGGAAGTAAATCTTCTGGTGACAATCTCAGCACGATGGGCTCCCACAGCACTGTTAGCTGCCCTGCCTGTGAAATACACTGGGCAAGTAGTGCGATGATAGGTTTGAGGATTAAGGACCAGTCAAAAGATATGGGAAAGGGGTTGGGACTAATGGACACATAAAAGTTGAGCTTGCATTTGTGGTGGTGGGATGGGGAGCAAGGTAAGAGGTCCCATGGTCCCTCAGGCCCCTTCAACCTTATCTACTTCTGCCTTGGTCACATTTACTGCTGCTGCCACATGATTACTGATAGTGCTCCAGACACATTAGACTGTTCCCAGGCTCCTGACTTCTGCATTTGCAAAATGCAGTTCTCACTTCCTTACATGCCCTCCTATCTCCTCTGAAGTCTAACTCTTATTCATCCGTCCAAACCTGGTTCGGATGTCATTTCCTCCTTGAAGCCAACTTCGACACTTGCCCACTCCTTCCCCTGGGCTGCCGTGATACCACAGGTACTTGTCCATGACAAAGCATCTTACGCTGTATTATAATTACTCAATTTCATGTGTGTCTCTCCAGTTCTCCTTGAAGGCAGGATTTAGACTTAGTACAGGCAGAAGATGGCTTGGCTTAGTGAATGTGCTCATTAAGTAATTGCTGAACTGAACTAGAACGAGAGACACTTAGAAACAGCCTAGTTATAACGGAGCCAAAGTTGCTGAATGCACAGAATGCCTCCTCTGCACAAAGTGCTAAAGGCCTGCTAAGAGCACTAGAATTCTCTAAGAAATTGCTCATAGATATACTCACAAATGCCCGCACATGAAATGTAGAGGAATAACACATTTCTTTAGAATCATGGGTTCTCAGCTTGGGATAAGTTTTAGATAATTTTCCCCAAGTCTGTACTGAATCAATTAGATTTACAGTAGTAGAGATTCCTGAGCCCAGCCTTGACCTTACCACACTATTTATGTATCCATTCAACAGCCATGTCCTGAACACCCATTACTTGTCAGGATCCTGAGCTGGACATTGAGGACAGAATATTGAATAACGTTAACACAGGCCCCTCAATCATGTAGCTTAGGGTCTTGTGTACATGGGGGAAAGGGCTGTCTGCAACCATGCCATGCCATAAACTGTGAAAAAAATTTCAAGGTGTCAAGAGTATGTCAATGGTTAATGGCAAGACATGGTTTTATCTGAAATGAATGAGTAGACGTCAACCTGGTGAATGGAGGTTAGAAGGCAGAGAGGCAAAGGGAAGCTCAGGCAAAGGCTAGGAATCCAGAAGGACTAAGTAACATTTGGAGGCCTGGAGGCAGGCCTGGGCAGCTGGAACACAGAGCGAGGGAGCTGGACAGGTGGGTAGGGATAGGACCAATGAGAGACTTTGAGACCATATTAGTTTTGGTTTTTGTTCTCATGAGTAAAGGGAAGCCTTCCAACAGATTTCATCAAGTAGTTATTTAGTTCAAGCTCTTATCACTTCCTTCCTAGCCATGTCAAGACATCTTACTTCACCTTGGCTACTACCATTGTTATTACTAATACTTCCGACTTTCTAGAATCTTTCATAGTCTTCTCTTTAGTTGTCTTTTCTCTGGACTAAAGTTCATGTCGCCATCAGGAATCCCAGGATCCTATATGGACACTCGTGTTCCACAATTTTGCTTCATTCATTACAGAAGCACTTTATTCTAGCAGCAATCACTCTGACATGGGATGGTGAAAGACAAATATTCTTACCACACTTTTTTCCACGATGTTCAGAGAGGCTGAGTGACTTCTACAAATTTACCGAAAGGGTAAGGGGCAGATTTTCAAATATCCAAGTCCAGTTCACTCCCAATCACATCACACAATTTTAAAAATATTGGTTACAAGATACAGCAAACACTAAATCAAGAACACCGCCCCCATAGCAATGACCACAGGCTATCTAGAGCTTGCAAATGGCTTCAGATGCATTCATTAAAACTGAACGTTACATCATTTAAATTTTTTATGTTATTTGTATTTTTTAATTTTATGCTGCACCCATGGCACATGGAAATTCCCAGGCCAGGGATTGAATCTGCACCTCTGTAGCGACCCAAGCCACTGCAGTGAGATTTTTAACGCACTGCACCATTGCAGGAACTCCTGAAATTTTATTTTTATTTTCGGCAGTAGAAACAGCTGGCTTCATGAAATGTTTGGGCTCTTTCACTTTCCTATGACTGTCTCCACCACATCCAGCCGTTCTTTCTTGAATAAGTGTTGCCAGGTTGGATCGTGTGCCTCTTACTGATGTCATCCAAGCAGGAGAATCTGCTTGTTTTCTTGCCAGACAACTGCATGAAGTTGCTGCCTCCAATGCAGTCCTGTCTCCGCAGTCCCTGCAGGGGGTGCTGGTTGGATGCAGGGCCTCTGACTGGGCAGCTTTAATCTCTGGGTGGGGAGTGGTGTCCCTCGCGACTGGGCGGGATGTTGCCACACTGCCTGGTACATTCTGTTTCGGATCCTCTCACCCACAATAGTTCAGGATGTGTCCTCCCGTCAGGGGCCGTGTGTGGTTTCCTCAAGAGCTACATGGATGCACAACGTGCTCCTGAATTCGGCACAGCTGGAGACCCTGAGAAATGGCAACTTTATTCTGAGGCTTCTGTCCTGTCCTTTGCTCTTTTGGCAAATGCCAGTTTGCCCCTTCATCTGCCAAATATCTCCTCTCAATAGGTTTCTGAGCATTTGATCTTGCCAAAGCCTGTGTAATGGTGGGTCTTGTTTCAAGTGGAGCTCCCATCTCTGTCGCAAGGGTTACATGGCTCACCTGCCATGTAGAATAGAATTTATGGGGAAAAATCACATGGGACAGATACAGCTATTTTCAACCGCATTGTCATTTCTTATTTTTATATAGAAGTACTCTTTTTTCCATTTATTTGACAAGTCAATGAAGATGTTTGAGTGCCCCCTGCACGTCCACATGTCAGGTAATTTCCATATCGCTCTCACTCCATTGATTTCTATATTGGTCAGTAATCTCTTTACAACAAATGCTAAAAACCTACTTCAACTAACTTAGTCAAAAAAGGGGCATTTATGGGGGAGAATCCTGGGGAGATCTTGTATAACCACAGGCTGGACAAGATGACCTGGCCTTGGGGTCCAGTAGACTTGTGATTTGAGCTGCTCACTCTTGCCTCTGTTTCTTGTTTCTCTCCAAGAGCCAGCTTCTTTCCCTGCTACACTAGGTTGGCTTCTAACAGGGTAGGGAATGGGGTACCAATATTCTGAGCTTCGTAGGCCTTATCTTCTGTCATCATTGAAAATCAACATCTCTTCTCTGCATTTCAGTTTCAACAGTTCCTGGGAAGTTCTCTAATTGGCTAACCTGTGTCAGCAACTCAATCATAGCCCAATGGACTGTGACCACAGATGGAGACAGTGTTCCAGTGGGTTGTGAGAGATGTACATTTCACCATGATGCTTTCTTGAGTAGGAGAAAAGGGCTAAAGTTACTTAGATCAAGCACACTAGGAATACAACATTTTAGATACAACTAGCGAGTGAATTATCTAACTAAACATTATTTGTATGATGGCCAGGGTCACTATTTTGTTGACAATAATTCAGGGGCTTTATTTGAGCCAGCACTGCTCTAAGCACTGAAGCAGTAACTAAGACAAAGTCCTGGAGCTTACACTAAGTAGAGAAGATAAAAATATTTAAACAAAGAAAGAAGAAAACCATAGACAGTGATACACATTAGCTGAAGTAATAAGTAGCAGAGAAAGGGTGAGTGTGTGCTTTAGCTAGAGTGGGAGGGAAAACCTCCACAAAGAGGGAATGTTGAGTTGAGACTTGAATAGTCTGGTGAAAAAGAGAACGTACTAGGTGGTGGTATTAGCCGGGCAATGCAAAAGCTCTGGCTGGAGTGAGCCTGCCTGCCATGTTCAAGGGACAGAAAGATCACAGTGGCCAATGTGTTACAGTGGCAGGGCTGGGGTTCAACTGACACCTTTGGGGCTCTAAGCAGGTGCTCTTTCTACTCTATCTCAGCTGCTCTGCTCAGAACCGAGGTAAGAATGAGCAGGGGAAAGCTTCTCTGACTCTCTTTTTGTGCTTCCGGGAAGTGTCAATGAGAATCGTACATTCCAGATATGAATTCCTTCAGCCTCACCCCACCCTGCCCACTTTTGGAGACAGAAAGCTCACAGTCTTAATTTTCAGATAGATTTGGTTCTTAGGAAATCCTTTCCTCTTTTGAAAATGCAAATCTCATTTTACCTTACCATACGTCCTGCCCATTGGAGCTTGTGTTACTTTTTTTAAAAGGCAAGCTAGACCCTCTTCTTCCCAAATGTCTGTCAAATATTTGAATTTAAAGCCTACGTCTCTTACAGTTCTTTCTCCTTCATAAGAAGCATTCCCCTCCACCCCACCCGGCCTCCTTTATTACTCTCAGGATAAACTGTAAAGACTCTGACCACCCTAGATAATTCTACCCCCCTTTCAAAAGGTGGTGTGTGAAGAAGAGAGTGGCCTGACCACTGCCAAATGCCTTGGGATGAAGACTTGTCTTGTTTTGGACTGAAGAGCTCTATTAACGTGAACTAAGGATTGGATGTTTGGCAGCATCAATAACTACTGTCTCCACATACCAACCACTGAACCCCTGAGAGGCTTGCCTTGTGTACCTAAACCTCGAGTGCTGGATTTTGTCATCAGGAGATTCTCTCTGGCATCTGAGTTGGGGAAACCAGCCCAGATATTCTTGCAGGTCTGATGCAAGCTCTGATACACTATCTCATTTATTGAGAATGGACCGCTGGAACACTGGGCTCCTCAGTGATATGGACTCCACGTCTCCACGCCTCAACTAGCCAAGGTAAGAGGTTCTTGACAAGCAGACAAGCTGGCAGGCTGGGTACAGAATATATGTTTTCATATTCCAATATATTTTCATATATTATATAGATAGATATATTATACATTCTGATAGAATATATATCCCATTAGAATAGAACATACATATTATATTTAGACACAATTATATATGTAAGTATATAATTACATATATATATATATATATATATATATATACTCTGTTATGTTATATATAGTTTTGTTATGTTATACATAGTCTGCTTTGTTATGTCATGCAAGGGATAGAATAAATAATAACTAGAATAACTAATAATAAATAATAACTAATTAAAATTACAATCCTGACAAATTTCAAGAGTCCCAATAATCAAGAGGAAATTATCTACCTATAACAGCGGATCTAATGAGGTTGGGAGCAGAATCATTCACATAACAAAGGAGAAGAGTTACGGAAATGGGATAAAAAGAGATTTTAGATTTCTAGTGCATGTTCAAATATTCAGGTTAATAGGGTTTGTTTCCTTCCGTGTAGAGAAGGACTTGTTGCCTGACTGTATTCTGTGGCTGGGAATCTGGGTAAGGCTGGGACAGAAGTGATATTAATTGAGCTGGACTTGGTGCAGTCATACGCATGCTCTCCCTTCATCTTGCCATTGCCCTGTAAGGAGATTTTATTATTCCCATTTTCCAGATGAGGCAAGTGAAAATCAAGGGGCCCCAGAAAGGACAGTGCCTGGGCAAAGGGTCCCATGACCCCTGCCTGGCTTCAAGGACCTTTTAAGCATCTGATATTAGTCTACAGAATCCTCTGTCAAGTCCTGTTTCCTCAGGTCCAACGAGCAGAGGCTCTCAGTGAGGAGCTGGAATGACTTCATTTCCAAATTCTAATTTTTCTTTTCCTTTGTCTCTTTCCTCCTTCATTTCACCTTTCAAAATAATTTCTCCAATCACATTTCCTTTCTGAATTTCCTCTTGGCCCCTGGACTGTTTCCTCTTTTATGACTGTTACAAATAGCTCTCATCCTAACTCACGAATTGGAAGAAATAAGTTACTCTCTGAGAATAATTAACTCTTTGTTAATTGTATGTTTGGAAAGGGATTGAGAGAAGCCTTTTTTCAGCCTACCCAGTGATTGCAATATGGCACTTACTTTATCAGTACAAATGGCTTTGGTTTACTGGGTCTTTGAAAAACAATGTAAAAGTGGCAAGAAGACCTCAATTTCTTAACATTCAAAAATGTAGTATTAAAAATCTTTTGAAAGAATCAATATCGTGGAAGTTCTCTGAAATATAACCCCTGAGATTTCTGACTTTCCACATATTTTAAGTATTTATCAGTTGCCATGACTTTATCTTCATGGTTGATAATATATTTTTGAAAGCCCTAATAAATAGATATATCTTCTATGACAAAGACCATTTTACTAAATTCCCACTCCTTTCACATGCCATCTGCACCATCCGGTAGGCTCATTCATTGATTTAGTTATTTACACACTCATTGATTTAGTTATTTACACAGTTACTTGGACGTCTATTATTAGCCAGGTGTGTGCTAAATGCTAGTGATGGAGTTGGGATAAAAGAGATGTATTCCCAGTTTCATGGAGTTTACAGCCTCTGGGAAGAGAGACTGTAGACAGTATAAGAATGGGAATTAGAATAAGAAATTATTACAAAACCATTACAGAGAAGAGCTGCACAGGAAATAGCTATGAGTGGGGCTAAGGATGGACCACTTTAGCTAGGAGGTCAGGATGAGGATGGGGCTTTAAGACTGAGACCTTAGGAATGAAGAGGACTGGGTCACGCAGCAGAAAGAGTAGGTAAAGAGCATTCATGCCTCTCAAAAACAAAGACGAGCCCTTATTGAACAGGCGATGCTAGGGGCACACAGAGACCACCCCTGAATTTGTACAAACCATACAGCAAAACAGCTGCACCATGGAGATTAGAGATTGTAAAGATCCTGCTTCCTGACTCTGAGCATTTTGACTCTTCTCACTAGTCTGTTTCCTGTTTTCCCATTTTGGCTTTTTTTTTTTTTTTTCCACCTCTCCCTCCCTCCCTCCCTGGCTGTCATCTTCACAGTTCAGCTAGATTTCCCTTCTCTCTACCCTGGACAATATAGTTCGAATAAACAAACTGAACTGGGCAGCCTTAGGCATGTTTATAGGGTGTGCTGGAAAATCTCAAAAGCAAAGAGTGACGGAGGCCTGGGGACCCTCAGCCCTGCAGGCTTTGCACTGTTTCTAGGAGAGGAGGCGGGTCCCCTGCCTCAGCTGGCTTGTGCCTGGTTCTCTAATAATGGAGTGTTATCTAATTGGTGCTTCCTTTACATCAATGGAAGTAGGAGCATAAGACACAGAAACAAAGCCACATGCCAGCAGTTAAGTATAAGTGAGGGTTCAGACCCATCATTCCAAAGGCTTTGCGGTAATATTTAGAACACGTCCTAATGACTAAGGCATATATCCTTGGGCGGGTCAGCTTCATATAAGACATCTGGCATGTATTTTCTGGTCTAAAATTATAGCACTCTCCCCCCCCTCAAGCAATTTATGTTTCTAAGAAGATGGGAGAGAACCATGATAAAGTACCATCTGACAATTTCTTTGTCACTTAAATATAAAATAAAAATTAAAAGTCCAGAGCTGTTATTACATCTGGGTTTAAAAAATACACACGAGTGAAGGAAGTTTGCCAAGATATTAACTGCAGATTTGTTTGATTTTCTCACCATTCTTGTGAATATTATGCAAGGAGAGGGCATTAGTGAAGTCATGATTTTTTTTTTTAATTAAAGTAGTTCCGGAGTCTGGGGATATTATCTGCTACATGAAAAGCCTGACACCTTTATCCCCTATTTTTAATCACCTCAAACAATTAACTCAGATGGTTTCTCTCTCTTTCTCCCTTAATCCGTATGGGAAACATAACACAGCAGAAGGCAAAGAAAACCAACTAAATGCAGGGCTAGCCTAGAGAACTTCCTGAGGCTCTCACAGAAGTTTCTAGTCAATCTTTATTTGTCATGAGCAGCTGCCAGATGCGGCTTTCACTTCATGAGTGTCAGAGGTGAAGAAATGGTAGGATCTGTAATTGCAATGTATACATGTAAGGATAACCTGACCCCCTTGCTGTACAGTGGGAAAATTAAAAAAAAAAAAAGAAATGGTAGGATCTGGCCCATGTTCCCCTATGTCGGAAGAGGAGAGAGTGAATAAAATGATGGCAAGGATTCCTTTGGCTACATGGTAGCAGAGATCCCTTCCTACGGTGGCCCCAGCTTCCCAGGAGACCCACACCAACCAGCTGGGGAATCAAGAGGATTATTGCTCAGAAGACACTGCCCTCCCCGAAGACACTGGTTATCTGTATTTGGGCTACACCTAAAGCATCTCCCCAGGAAGATGCTTTTTATTTTTAACTTCCAAATGTCTTCACTCGAATTAGCTTAACATGGGTAAAGTGGTTGTGTTCTTCCATGACTGAAGTCAATGGTTTTCAAATGATGTTTCCCTTGAGAATTCTACTTTCAAATCCTTCATGATTTCTCCATATGTGACTCAGGGAAGAGCAGAGCTGCCTGGGTGAGGCTGGGGAGGCATTTAGAGTCATGCCCTCACTTCCTGTGGGACTTACTCTGAGGTACCTTTGGGTTTCTTGGAATCGAATTTGAAACCCTGGAGGAGAGCTGGCTCCCTGTTTTGCTGTTGTTGTTGTTGTTGTTTTACCAGTTCAAACCAGTGGATACTTATCATTATCTACCTGCAAAACATTGAATGACGATCTTGAGGACATGCAGACTTGAGAAGCAGCCCAGACTTGCCCTTTATCCCCTCCTTTGGTGTACGGCTGAGTTATGGACTTGGTGCTACTATAACGTTAATCCTCCTCTTCCCCAAAGCAGCTCCCCTGTGTGTCCCCATCACAGGCCCCTTCCTGCCTCTGGGTGCATCCCTGTATGTGGCAGAAGTGTTCCCACCACCTGAACCCTGACCCTGGGCATCTCTCCCCACTCCACCCCCAGACCAGCCAGCCCCATCTTCCCCGCTCGTTGACCTTGGTTCTGCCCTTTGGATCCCCTTCCCCAGATCCTCTCTAACTGATCCCTTAGCCTTTGCTTCCTCATCCCCCCACCCCTCAGGACCTGAACACCAGTTTTCTTTGGCGCTTTGCCCAAAGATTAACACCAACTATTCTCATGTATAGCCCTGGTCCCCAGGACTCCCTCCATTATTGTCATGTTTGTACTTACAGCATTTACCTTAAGAAGTCTTAAAGGGTAGGTCATAAAGATTTATTCCTCTCGTGGGGGTGGGGGTGGGTTGAATCTCTCAATACTGTATTTCTTAACCCAGTATGAACTTGGGCCAATGGCCTTGCCTTTACAGATGTGTGTATAACAGGCTACTTGCCAAGCAAGTCATGGCCAAATTCTTGTGTGAACATCAACCCCTTGAGTGTATTGTGTGTCTCTATGTGTTTACCATTAAATTTAATTGTAAATGTTTTCAGCACACTTTTTTTTTTTGTTTTGCTTCTGAGATGGGCAATTACTGCAGAATTAGGGTTAGAAGATGTCAACATTTGTCTCTGGGTCCACATGATGTCTTATGGTCACCTTCTTTCTTATTACACCTCTCTTGCAAAGGTAGAATCAACTCCTTTCAACTCCAACACTTCACATTTTGAGAAATCTATGTAAATACTAATATCAGAAATGCACTGACTCTTAGACACCCCTTCAGCCCAGGCCATTTTCCTGACTCCTACACAGTCTGACCCTCACCAGCTTCTGCATTCCTCTCTCATGCTACTTTCCCACTTTCATTCCCCATGGTCCAGTCACATCATCATCTATCTGTCCCTAAAGGGTTTGCTGTTCTTCTGTCTGGAATGTTCTTTCAATGACCGGGCTCTTTTCCTCCATATAATTCCAATTCAAATGTCACATCTTCAGAAATGTCTTTTCAGATCACACCATCTAAAGGAGACACTTCTCATAATCACACAAAAATATATATGTAATGTCTGTATATGTATATATACACACATACATATGTATACTAATAAACGAGTGAGTGTATGAATGTGTATAGTAGAAAACTTAGAAAGTATATTTGCCATCGAGACAGATACATCCCTACTATTTTGGTATATATCCCAGGCTAGGGGTCTAATTGGAGATGTAGCCACCAGCCTATGCCAGAGCCATAGCAACATGGGATCGGAGCCGCGTCTGCAACCTACACCACAGCTCACGGCAATGCTGGATCCTTACCCCACTGAGCAAGGCCAGGGATCGAACCCACAACCTCATGGTTCCTGGTCAGATTCGTTAACACTGAGCCACGATGGGAACTCCCAGAATGGGTATTCTAATTCAGATATTGTTATGTCCTTTTTTTTCCACATAACTTTTAATCATGGCTTCTTTGTATTTACAATTTTAATAGTGTGTAATGGACTATCTTAAAGAATTTGCCTAAGCCTCTCATTTGACATTTAAGTTATTTTCATGTCTTTTAAAATAAATATATTACACTGCAAGAAACAGCTTTGCAAAAAAAAAAAAAAAAAAAGGAAGTTAAAGGTAGAGCTTGGTATTTCCATCTGCTGACATTTGAATAGGACTGACTCTTTTCTAGATGACCCACTGTAGGTTAAGGTGCAAGTCCTGAGAACATTCTTAGAGCTTAAAGATACATGCATGCGCGTATGTGCATGCGTGGGTATGTGTATAAGAGAAGGAGGGGAAGGGGTAACACAGCTCTAATTCAGAATCAGAGATGCCAGCTCTGGTTATATAATTTGATATACTGAACCATAACTTACCAATCACACATGCAAATATACTGAAAGCAGCTAACTTTTAATTTGTAATTAAACAAACAGGTAAATTTATTAAGAAGCCACACCAACTGCTGAGACAAATCAAGTATTTGTATCTTTCTGGAATGGACCAAAATAGAGAAAGACACGTCCTCCATCCTAGTGACAGCACTCATGTGCACAGTTACACGTACACACACCTACACAAAGGGCAAAGTCTTCGCAAGAAGAGACATAGGTATCATATTTCAATTTATGGATGATACTTAGCTGAAATACTACCATGATATAATGATCAGGAGAATGGAATCTGGAGTCTGAGTTCAAATTCTGGCTCCACCCTTGCTGTCTCTGTAAATTTCAATGGTTTCTTTGACTTCTTTACCCTTAGTCGCCTCATCTATAAAATGAGATTTAATGTTACACAGGTCATAGTTAATTCTTTGATGTAGCTATAATGAGATAACACGTGTAAAGGCCTAACCCTGGCTCATGAGAATTCCTCTGTTGATGGTAGCTATACTTGTTATTTTATTAGACTCGCTTCCTGCATTTCTTTTAAGTATGTGCTTTGATTTCTGTAAGTCAAAATCCTCCAGGAATTATACTAAGTAACTTCTGGTAGGGAGAGGCAGCTGATCTGGCTTTATCCTCTGGAGTATCATGCTACTCTTGAGTCATTAATTCATTCATCAAACAGCTATCGGATTCCTACTATGTTCCAGGCACCGTGCTCTGTGCAAGGGGGTTCAAAGAACAACAAAGATGTGGTCCCTGGTGTCATGGAAGTTTCATCCTATCAACATTAAAAACATTTCTCAGTATATATCAGCTTGTCTGTTTCTTGGAGTCATGCCATGCTCCCTTGAGAAGCCTAGCTAAGCTTGTGCATGATTTCTCTGTGTTCCCAAGGCAAACATAAGGTGCAATGAACTTAAGAAAAATATTTACTAAGGAAGAACATATAAGCAGTGAAGGCAGACAGTACAAGCAGTGTCCAGTTAGATATCTTTTCCAGAAGCAGATGACTGTATTAAGGAAACCACCCCAAGCCCCAGTCCTGGAATCAGCACTTCATCCAGGCTGTGGCTTCTAAGATACCAGCTCATTTCACAGAGTTCAGTAACCCCTGGCTCCCTCTAGGCCTGTGGCCTCTGTGAAGCCAACCATTAATTCTTTTCCCCCATTTCTAGCTAGATGCAAAGGACTTGTCCTGTAATGACTGCAAAACCTTTCCCTAACTTCTCTTCCCCAGCGTGAGTCTTCTAGAGTCTATGTGACCAGTGGACACCCTTTGAGTCTCAATGATCCTCCCCATATAGGTTCCCAGGCCCATCCACTCTCAAACCAACCACTAAATTAGACTTCTCCATCCCAACAGGAATGTGTCCAACCTATTGAAAGGCTCAAGGCATTGTTCCCCAACAGAAATACAATGGGAGGCATGCATGGGAGTGAGCCACATATGAAATTTAATTTTTCTAACCATCATTTTTTTTTTCTTTTTTGGCCACTCTGTGGCATAGGGAGTTCCCAGGGCAGAGGTCAGATCTGAGCTGTAATTCCAACTTATGCCACAGCTGTGGCAATGTTAGATCCTTTAACCCCCTGTGCCAGGCTAGGGATCGAATCTGTGTCCTGGTAGCAGCAGAGAGGCTGTGGATCCCATTCCCACAGTGAGAACTCCTGGTCAACATATTTTACAAAAAAGGTAAAATGACACAGATGAAAATCAACTTTAAAAATATATTTAACTTAAATCAATATATGACTTTTTTTTTTTACCATTTCAATATATAATTAAATATAAATTATTAATGAGGTTTTTTTAAGACTAAGCCTGAAATCCAGTTTTTATTTTACAGTTATAGCATATCTCAATTCAGACTAGCCACATTTCAAGCATAAAATTCTATGTGACCAGTGGACATCATGTTGGACCCAGGAAATACAAAGACCTTCACTACACAGCAACGCTAACATACACACTGCAAGAATTCTCCCACCCACCATTATAGGAGGGTCATTCTCTCATAACCTCTTACTTCCTCTCTCCCATGCACCCTTCCAATGCTAATAAATCAACTACTTGTCCAAGTATCATATCCAAATGATGTTTCCCACAATGCTTTCAGGAACCGTCCATCCATGTAACTCTGCTTCAGTCCAACTCTCTCTGTCGTAAGTCGCTTTTTCACATTTCTACAGCAAATGCCTCCATGCATCCTCTTTAGCAAACATCATTAGGATTCTTATTTACACAGTTCTGAATTGACTATAGATTAAAATAAGTGACACTGGAATATTCTCCACCTACTTTAGACCTGATTAGGTCTGCAACCACAACCAGCTTTGCTTGGGTCTTTGCTGACCACTTCTTTCCATTAAATACATTTGTGTGTGCATTAGAAAACTGATTTGAACAATGAAAAAGGGCTGTTGTGCTACTTGATTGAATTGACTGGTCCATAAGTTCAAATAATCAAGCCAGCCCTTTGAGCAGATAAAAATTAATATTACCAAGAGAATCTCCTGGGACTTGACATCTGTCACATACTTTTGCAGAGCTGGTTCTCACTGCCCTTTTCTTTCATCTTATTTTTCTATGAGAAAATATGCAAGAATCAAAACCAGGCCCTAGTATGTGAAAAATAATTCGTTAATTTCCTCCATCATGCTCACCTCTTGGGAGAAGCCTTCTCTAACTTAACTAGGGGTATGGCAGGTGCCCCTAACCTGTAGACCATATAGATTTCTGTGCACACCTTCCAAATCCCCCCCTACCAGAGTGTAAAGTCCAAAAGTGTGGACTCTGGAGCCAGACTCCCGAGTACCGTTCTCGGTTCTTCCATTTATCAGTGTGTGGCCTTGGATCAGTTGTTTAATCTCTCTGTGCCTCAGTTTTCCCATTAATACTGCCTATTCTTAGAACCATTGTGAATATCAAATGTGTTAATATACAAAAAGCACTTATGATAGTTGTCTAGTTAAGTATTGCGTGCTGGCTGTTATTACTTCATAATTATTTTTTGGATTTTGTTTTCTAAACAATCACAGTCATCTTCAAATATAATTAGCCCCCAAATTAACATTTTCCAAACAAAACAAGGTCCTTTACTGCCCTTCCTATTTATATCAATGTTGTTATCATTCTCCCTGTTAAATGTACTTAGGACTTTGGAGGTGTCTTTGATCCCTCTCAGTGTTATCCTGTGTCCAGTTTATCATATATCTATCTGTTCAAGTTTCTTTTATATTTTTAAAAGTTGTTATTATAGTTGATTTATAGTGTTATGTCAATTTCTTCTGCACAGCATAGTGACCCAGTCTCATATACATACATGTGTTTCTTTTCTCATACTACCTTCCACCATGTTATATCCCAAGAGATTATAGTTCCCTGTGCTATACAGTAGGATCTCATAGCTTTTCCATTCTAAATGTAACAGTCTGCATATACAAACCCCCCAAATCCCTGTCTATCTCTCTTCCTTCCCCTCCCCCTTGGCAACCACAAGTCTGTTCTCTATATCTGTGAGTCTCTTTCTGTTTTGTAGATAGGCTCATTTGGGCCATATTTTAAATTCCACATATAAGTGATATCATATGATATCTGTCTTTCTATTTCTGACTTACTTCACTTAGTATGAGAAACTCTAGTTGCATCCATGTTGCTGCAAAGGGCATTATTTTATTTTTTATGGCTGAGTAGTATTCCACTGCATATATGTACCATAACTTCTTAATCCATTAATCTGTTGATGAACATTAGGGTATTTCCATGTTTTGGCTATTGTGAAAAGTGCTTCAATGAATGCAGAGGTGCATGTATCTTTTTGAATGAAAGTTTTGTCCAAATATTTCCCCAGGAGTGGGATTCCTGGGTCATATGGTAGTTCTATGTTTAGTTTTCCGAGGAACCTCCATACTGTTTTCCATAGTGGTTGCACCAATTTACACCATTACCAACAGTGAAGGAGGGTTCCCTAATGTTTTTCCTTCCTATTTGCTCTACGAGAAATAAACAGGAAGACTCCAGAATTTAGAGTCCAAGGAGATATATTACCTTTGAAATATTTACAATTCATGAATTAAGTGGTTTGAAATAACTCTTCAGCCTTGGATCCTCAATCTCCACTGAGACACAGATTATTTTATTGCCTATTTCATATTTTAACTGTATCACATCCCTAAATATATATTAAAGATATTTAAGCACATGTACCATAGACACATTGGAGACTAGACTTTGTAACTCTCAAGCTCATTGGATTCAGGGCTAGAAACAAGTCACACTGCGAAATATTTTATTTATTTCTTCCCCACAGAATCCTACAATCTTATTACTTAAAATGACCTTAGAAGTTATTACAATATACTCATTCATTCAGTGTTTTCTTTTTCTAAAAATCACCTGCAAATTGATTTGTCCTGTCTCTTACTAGTGATTCTTTCTCCTTTAGCATCACTGCTGTCAAGAAGTCCTTTCCCTACACTGTTAACTCACCAATGAATCAATCCATACTTCTTCCGGTGTCTTTGAATAGGACCTGCTACAATCACCACTCTACAAGCTGCTGGCATCCTAATGGACCTTAAAGCCAGTGCTTTGTTTGAAGAGAACACCTACACTGAGTAACATCAGCCATGGTCCTCAGTACCACGCACAGCACTTGGTGTGTACAGAATCATCAGTAAAACCCCACTGAACAAATGCTGAGTTAAGTGATTGAAGGTGAAATGGCTGATCTCTTAGACTGCAACCTTTTTAATAATATTTGTTCTTCAAAACATATGAAAATATTTTAAGAAACATAGCCAAGCTGAGTGCGTCTCAAGAACTTTGATAAGTTATTTCTACTGCGGGAAAACCATAAAATACAGATTTTCTTTCGCTCAAATCTCATTAAACTGTCAAGACATTTTTCTGCTTTTCCTAATAACCTATCAGGATATTTGCGTGCGTGTGTGTGTGTGTGTGTGTGTGTGTGTGTGTGTGTGTGTGTGTGTGATGAGAATCAGCTATAATGGGAGAGGAAATGCTGGAAAAGTGCTTGACAGTTTAATGAGAGTCTGTGGCAACTGTTTTCCAAGGTTCCACCACTTGTTTAATTCTATGTCACCGCAAATTCAAATCTTTTACCTCAGACCCACCCTGGTAGAGTTCTGAGGTGGGTAGTACGCTATCGCTAGTGTTTTGAGTATTTAAGTCCTGTGATGCGACCTCCTCAAATCCCCAAGTCTACATGGCATTACCACAGCCCTTGACCAAGTCTTATCCTCTGGGAAAGGTTGAAACTCCTAATGTCTCAACCAGGCATAAATGTCAACATTTAATAAGCATCCCAAATTTCAAGCTAAAGAAGAAGAGCAGGCGTGGTGGAATTCCAAGCATGGCTAAGTTTTATCACCCTATTAAAAAGCTTTGGTGATGACCCTTTTAAATCATCTGGCAAGGAATGTTCTTCTGGCCCCATTCAAACCCTCCATTTTCGGGGAAGTTTCTAAAGAATCTAACAGTGCTTGTGTTGAGTTTAAGTTCCAAATTATCACTTCAGGTGGGGAGTTTTTCTCAGTTCTTTGACATTGGAGGTGAGGTGGGAGAATGAGGGTGAAAGCTGATGGAAGGGGTGGTGATAGAAAAACATAAAGAGCAGAAATGAGCAGGAAGAAAGCTGACTTAATTGCTCATGTCTTTAAACTCTGTTGCATCCCTGATAGGTGAACATTATTGCCACCACTTTATGCATGAAAAGAATGAGCTGAAAGAGTTATAGAATTTTGAGGAGGAAGCTAGTCTAAGGAACTCCATCCATGCTGGTGAACTTTGGTTGATACTCACCTCCCTTGCCTCTGCAAAGGCTCAAGGTTCCCTGGGGGGCTGTACAAGCACCCCCTTGGGGGGTATACCAGCATCTGTCTGGAGGGCTGTGCCACCTTCCACCTAGATAGTTGTACCAGCACCCAGCTGGGGGTTGTACCAGAATGCCTGCGGGGTTGCACAACCATCCCTGGGGGAATGTAGCAGTATCTTCATGATATGCCCCCTCCTCCTAGTCCACAGATACCTGAAACTTGGCAACATGAAGGAAGAACTGCCACACTTTCCTTTCTCACCAAACTCCCATTAGCAAAGAAGCATTTCACAGGCCTTATTCTCAAGAGGGATGAGGAAGTAGGGAAAGAAGCAGCAGCCCCAGCATTAAGTGGGTGTTTGATTTGCTCTATCTCGGGCTCCTGACCTAGAAGAAAACTTAACAATCTCCTTTGTCATAAATTATCAAGCAAGTTTGTTTGGAATTAATGGGTATATAAGCAGCAGCGGTATAGCATATTCAGAACAGTCTGTGCTCAACTAGTAAATAAAGGTATTAATTCCTACATTTGAGATGTAGGAGGCCTAAATTAAATGCTGTGTGTAGCACACAGGAGGTGTGATACACTTTGTGTCAGGCAGCATTCCTAGTACATTATAGATATCAAGTCGATGAATCCTCTCAACAAACACCATGAGGAAAGTACTATTATTATCATCATTTCATAATTGAGGAAATAACATCAACAGTGATGGTTTGGAATAAATAGTAAGAAATAGTAATAATCCTCTATTATTAATTATTAATTACATATAATGAATTTTTATAATGTCATCTCACAGACGATAAAGTGTCCTTCCTCGGCCCCACATCATCTGATTTAATCATGTAAAGTCTATGAGACAGAAAGTCGGCAAGTTCCACTGACCACTTCGTGAAGGAACTGCCCTGCAACTTCTTGGCAACTGGCCATCTGCCTCCTACTGAGTGATCTTCCTCACCATGGTACATCTGCAAAGACTAGGAAGTTCTTTCTTCTGTCTGAAACCCGTCTCCCTTTCACTTCCTCTCAGCACTCCTGGATTCACCCTCTAAAGTTACATTACCTCAGTTTAATCCCTTTCACTGGAGGCCACTTTAAATATTTTAAGATTATGATTCTGTCTCCCTGAGTTCCCTTCACTCCAGGCCAAATGCTCAGAGTTCCTTCAGCTGTTCCTCATAGGACATGGTTATGAGGCTACACAACATTCCATCTGCATTGTTCTGGATACATTCCAGTTAGTCATGCTCTTCTTCATGTGAGATAAACAAGGCTGAGAGTAACAGTCTGGATGGACAGTGTGGGCTGAGGGGAAGGGAGAGGCCATGCCATTCACCAGCTGTCTGACCCTGGGGAAAAGGCTGGACCTTTCCAAGCCCACGTTTTCTAGGCTTTATGTTTGGACTGCTGGTAGGCCTGTTGCCATATGTGGGATAATCAACTATGTGAAGCCCTTGACCATAATATTCATTCAGATATTCATTTATTTATTCTACAAGATAATAAAGACTATTCTACAGATAGTTTAAAGAGCCAATACCATATGTATTGAGAATATGGAATGAGAAGGTAGAATCTGTAACCTCATGGGACATAAATTCCTGTGTTTAAGGTAGAACAATTTCTATTATGTTGAGTCCTTGATATGTAATAGTCATTCTATTATTATAATTATTGGCTCTGCATAATCTATAAATTTGTAATTCTCTTTTTGAAAGCAGGAGCCAAAATTTGTTTTTCCCCATTTTCCATAACTTGAGCTCTATGAACAGATCACCTGGATTGTATCTCAAACAACAAACTGTATGATTTGGGACAAGTTCTTTCACCCACATCTACAAATCAGGGAAACTAATAGTACGTTCCAATAAGACTGCAGTGAAAATTAAACAAGAAAATGTGTGCAAAGTGCTTTGATCCTTGCCTGGTACACATACTAACACTAAACATAAACTAGTTCAAGTGTTTGTCATTGTTGTGATAATCATTACTGATATTGTCAGTATTAGCATTAAATGGACCAATTATTTTGATCCATTGTATGCTTGTTTTTTAATCTAATTACCAAATATTGACAGAGTATCTTTGAGGAGTTCTGTTCTCATCCTGGTAGGGCAATTGCTTTGTTCCTGAGTTGAATAAACTCACAATCTAATGGAGGAGGTGTACATGCAAGTACCATATCCTACTACCGAGTCGTAAGTGCAATTATAGCATGTGTACAGGGTGCTGTAGGAGAGGCACCAAGGAAAGGGTCACCTAAATCACAGGTGATCAGAGGAGACCAACTGTAGGATGGGCCTGATGTGTGTTTTAAGAGATAAATTAGAGGTAGCCTAATTATGCTTTTTTAATGAATAAAGAAATCACATAATAATATAAATAATTTCAAATACATATTTTCCAAATGGTCTCTTCATAGTATGATTTTCTCTTAAGAGTCATTCTTTCACTATAAAATGTCACTTTTACCTTGCAGGGACAGATTGAGTGGGCTTATTTTTACAAATATATCTGCCAGCTACCAACAATCATGTCATTACAGCGAAGATCAGCAAATTTGGAACACTGGCTTTTTTCTTTGTAAAAGAGAAATGCATATCTCTATTGTTTTGCAGCCCCTTTAAAAATTTTGTCATGAGGTAATTTCCACAATAAAATCTGTAGTGTAAAAAATATTTTGGTAGTCATTTCCAATCTCATGGAAAATATCACTTATTCTTTCCTGTTTTAGAAACATTGATGGCATTAATTGCATTCTATATGCAAAACATTTTTTATGTTTTCTACTTCAACTTGGATGCAATAGCTTGTCTATAACTTATGCAGTAAATAACTTTTAAGTGCAGTGCCCTCTGCAAACGAAACACAATTTTTTCCCTTTACTTCTAACCTGAGAGCTTCTGCTCCAACGTTGGTTATATTTCTGCACTTCTCCAAATATTTATTATGTCAATTACTATGTGTAAGGGCATCTTTGCTTTCTGGGATCACACAAAATTTTTTTTCCTATGCTTTAATATTAAATGAGACTCTAGAAAGTTCTATAAACAGAAACATGTTGGAAACATTTGTACTTTCATTCCACTGTAAAACATACATTCGGTTGTGTAATTGCTTGAATATTTATTTCTTCAACTATTTAGCTATGCTGTCTATGCATAACATCATAGTATTTGTTGATGAAGTAACATCTGGCTTGTTACTATGTCACTTTCTATTACATAGCCTTTTTCACTGACTCAGGATAAAGCCCAGTGATACATGTCTTTTTATCTTTTAAAAATCAATTAAAAGCTTAAATATAAGCTTCTAAATTATCATTGTTTGCTGAAATTTCGTGAAATATTAGCTTGAGTAATGCGTAACTTTAACATTCTTGGAAAAAAAAAACTGCTGACATTTGTCCTCATGGTCTTCAGACTTGCTTATTGAGTGCTCTGCTCATTGTGATGGCTTTGTGCTGTTATTCACTAATATTTCAAGGCACAGATGCATTTGAAGCGAGATTCATAATTAATTCGAGTGGGTGTAAATCCATATTTCACATAGACTTCTTGACAATGTCAATATTTGGGGCTAGCTCACTGTCAGATCTGATTTGATCATCCTCATTTTTCCTTCAGAATTTGGATAAAAAACTTTGTTGTGGGATTAGGGGCAATGCCAGCTCTGCTATTTTCTTGTTGCTCAGTCTTGCATGATTAGTGTTTTTAAGCCACTCGCCCAGTTTGTGAGGGGCAGTTTAATTAAAACTTGATAATATCATCTCTCACTCCCTCGAGCAGAGCCCAGGTAGCAGCCATGAGCGGTCAGTGCATCTGCTGGAAGGCTGACCTGGGGACCCCGGGGGAGGAAAGGAAGGGAAGGGCCATGTATTGAGTGCAGCATTCCCTCCCCAGCTGAGAGTTTGTTTCCCTTGTGCAAAGTTTAATCATACAAGAACTTGTGCCATCACAATGAGCAGAGCACTCAATAAGCAAGTCTGAAGACCATAAGGACCATGGGCAACCACAGAAATTTTGGTTCCAGCAAATGCAGATTTTGTGACCTCTAATACAGTTAGAAAAAGAGGGAGATAGTATAGGAAACGGAGAAATAGCAGTGGCAGTACAGTTAAGAGAATTTCTTTGGAAGCTTTGAGGAAAGCCATGAGGGGGGAAGGAAAAAACAGAAAGTAATTTTAGAATTGCAGTAATTTTAGAATTAGAGTAGGTTTAAGAGGAGCTATTAGGGGCAGGACCCAGGGAGGCAGAAGGAGTGGGAACTATTGAGGACAGCAAGAATCCTTGAAGGTATTTTTCCTGTATGCAGAGGTTGGAGGACCAGCCTTAGGGGAAAGCAAGCACGTGTCCTAGTCTACGTACTGCTTTAATCAGGCAGAGGGCATGTGAAACAACTCAGGAGTTATTTCCTGAAGATGTTCTAGTGACAAGGAATTCTACATACTCATGAATAATGAAGGATTTACAACTGTACCTTTAAAATGTGTAAAACATTAACATTGTGGTATTTATAATAGCCTTATTATTACCTTTGTAAACGAAATATTTATCTATAAAGGGTTTTATAGATTTATTAGCAACCTCAGTTGTTTATTCCACTTTCCTTAAGTTCCTAAAATTAAATCACCTAGCTCATTGCCAATTCACCTACTTTGCAGGTTTTCCAGATCTAACTCCTGCATTTTGAAAGGCATAATCTTTATCAGAAACATCACTAGGTTCTGTATTTACACTCTTTGATTTAATCACTACATTCAGTTCGAGCCTAGACAAATGCTGATGACCTAGTAAGCAAGTATTCTGCACCTGTGTGCTAAACTGTTAAAGTATTATTTTCAACCTTTAGAAGAAAATAAATCTGAGATCCAGAGAATTTGGACAGATACTCATTGAACTAGAAGGGAATCTGTATTAATTTCCTATTGCTGCAGTAAAAAATTACCACAAACTTGAAACTTTAAACCCACCTTTTTGTTGACTTAAAACAACAAAATTTTATTTTAATACTACTATCTTATAGTAGTATTACCTGAAGTCCAGAATGTGTTTCACTGGGGTAAAATCAAGGAGTTGGCTGCATTCCTCCTGGAGGTAGCAGGAAATGATCAGTTTGCCTGCCTTGTCCTGCTTCTAGAGGCTGTTTGTATTCCTTATACTGTGGCCCTTTTCCATCTGCAAGGCCAGCAATCACATCACCCCAACCTCCCCTTTTGTTGTTACATCGCCTTTTTTGAGCTCTGACTTTCCTGCCTCCCTCTCACTTACAAGGACCTTTGTGATTATATTGATTTCACCTGGATAAACCATTAAACTCTCCCAATTTTAAGATACTAGACTTAATCACATCTGTAAGGTTCTTTTACCAATGCAAATTAACAGTCACAAGACCTGGGATTAGGATGTCAGCTTCTTTGGGAGCCATGAGTCTGCCTACCACATAAACGCAGATTTGTCTAAATGCAATACCCATGAAACTTCTGTTTTACAGTCATTTATACATTTGATATTTTTTTGTTTTACACCTGCTCTTTGCAAGACTATGCTTTAAGCCCTGCGAATATAATGTTGAACAAGATAATTACAACCTCTGCAGCTCAATTATCTCCTCGTGGAGCTGACAGTCTCCACCTCTCCCAGGATATTAATCCATTTAAATTCATCGAGTCTGTTAAATGGACACATCATGCTGAGTGGAAAGGGGCAGGAAAAAAAAATACACATTAAGATCTATGGTCTCAAGGGTTGTTCAGTCTAGATGAAAAGATGAAGTGCATACAAAAAAAGATAAAAGCAGACAGAAGAAAAAAGTGTCATGAATTTGCCTTGAGAAAGAACTTTCTTGGCATGAAAAAAATCTCTGAAAGCACTTGGAGTAAAAGTTGAGATTGGAAAGCTAAGAGGTTCGGGGGTGGGAGGTAGAGAGTTACAGGGCATGGATGAAAAGATAGAATGTATTAATTTGACCCTGAGAAAAGGAGATGGTAACAGATAGAGGGGAAAAGTGTAATGAATTTGCCCTAGAGGAGAATGGCTCTCGGATTAGTGTCAGGGATGTGCCCACATTTGGGGGTAGGATATCCTAGTTACCGAGGGGGGAAAAAGATGAAAAGATTTGACATCATCATGGCAAAATGGAGATAACTTCGAATGAAATCAATCCCTTCTAGGGTAAATTTATTCATTGGAAAATATCGAAATGAGTAAAAAATCTATTTTTGTGTAATTAGTGTTAAAAATAATCTTAATTATCAGCATTTACAAAGCCTGGTCTCTCAGTAATGCTTGTCACAATCATGCTATTAGTCTGCATTGCCCAATAATGAGTGGGCCATATCAACTAGGAAAGTCCTCGTACGGCTAATGGAGACATTTGATAAACTCTCCATAGGATGGGAGGGGAACAGTCAGGAGGAAACCATCCGGCTTGGGTGAATCAATCCACAGGAAATCACGAGAGCTAAGCCACTTTCAGTTAAATCCCAGCATGCTGCCTTGTGAGGCTCAGAACCTGCTTCTGACTGCAGGCAGGAGTATTTGCTCACTGGCCTCCCTGAGGATTTGGGAACTCCCAGAAGTTAATGATGGGTTTGACAGACAACATCCAGGTGGAGAGTAAAAACAGCTTTATCAAACCAGCTGTTTAGAATTCATGGCACCAAACATCCAGGTGTGTGGAGGTAGCTGGTATCTGGGTGAAAGCTTTCCCTTCTCTACTCAGCTACTGAAAAAAGATCAATCTAGCGGTAGGGTATCTATCTGCCTTAGGAGATCCTGCCCCTGGCATCCAGCTTGCAGGCAAGTGATGCACAAAAAAAGGTGTTTGGCATTCATCTTTGTCGGAAGGGCTTCTGCTCCCTGGCACCGCTCAGGCTCACTTCCAGACTTGTATACACAAAGCTTCCGCCGGGCAAACCTTCCAATCTGATGTTAGACTCTTCTAAACTGACCCTGAACCTTAGCGCCTCCTGTATTTCAGGATGCTCTCTCCTCCCTGGGAGCTACTCTACTCTGCCTTCCCTTAGTGATTCTTCCCTTTTCTGAACATTCCTAGTATTCAGTTTCGTGCTTGCTTTTATACTACCACACATCATCTATGGATAACTTGCATGCGCTTCCTTAGCCTTTCTTGCTCTCTCAGTTTCCGTGAACTCACACCCTCCGTTTAGAATTGTCTTGTGGGATTCTGATACTGTATCTGGGAAGAAAATGCTGTGACCCCAGGTGCATGGTTAGCATCGCAGTATTTTGGGGAGAAAGCTTGTCAAATGAGAATATTAATTACAGCCCTAAGAGCATCCCCAACAATTTCAGTCTCATATGTAGCATGTTTTACTTTGTACCTTAATAAAGCATTTGCTCCTATTTAAGAAAGCAGTAAAAACTTTAACATAGAAGAGACCCTGCCTTAATGCCACATCCCCAGTGTTGATACTCGAGCAACGTTTGCTGTGTTAATCAGTTAACAGAAAGCAAAAAGGGTTGTTTTCTTTTAAAAGTAAACATATATTATTATTAATTTTACTCACCAATGTAAGTTTTCATACCAGTCTACATTTCAAAGTAAGATGTCTTACTTCGGGCGGGGGGAGGCGGGCTGTGTGATGCTATCCTTCTGATCCTTTTGTTTACCTTGAATTTCTACGGAAAATGTTGCTTTGGTTTACTTACATGTGCTTTACATATGAATTTCCAGTTATGTGTGCAACTTATACATTAGTCTTGGTGCCTATCAGCAGTTTTTCTTTTTTTTTAAATCTCTACAACAGTCTATCTCTCCCAGTAGCTTTAAGGTACGAGAAAGGCTTTCTTTCTATTTTTATCATTGGTCACAAGGGCACTTAAACTTTCCTGAACATTGATTTATTCAAATGCAAACTCCTGTAGTTCCCATCACAGTGGTTAACAAACCCGACTAGTAGCCATGAGGTTGTGGGTTCCATCCCTGGCCTCTCTCAGTGGGTTAAGGATCCAGCGTTGCTGTGAGCTGTGGTGTAGGTCGCATACACAGCTTGGATTCTGTGTTGCTGTGGCTGTGGTGTAGGCCAGCAGCTGTAGCTCTGATTTGACCCCTAGCCTGGGAATCTCCAAATGACATGGGTGTGGCCCTAAAAAAAAAAAAAGCAAACTCCTGACCCTTGTCCTAGAGAGCCCAAGAATCTGCAGTTTATAATTACTTAAATGGTTGTAATAAAGTGGTCTCAGGGGAAACAGCATCCTGTGGCTTGGCATCTCGCCTCCTCTGGATTATAGTGGAAACCCATTGTTTATTCCTTTCACTTTTTACTGTCTATTAAAAGACAGTTGTCAAAAAAGGTAAAATTAAAACTCTTATACCGACAAAAATATGAACATGTATCAAAGAACTGATGTAACTCATCAATAAGGAAACCGGTGAAGTGTTATGAGTTCAAGGCGGAATCCAAAAAAAGATACATTTATATATCAGGAATATAGAAATAAATGGGCAAAGAGGGGTAAAACAGGCCTGTTCCACGGTGGAAGGAAATCAGCTAACCCTCCACTGGACAGAATCCACATATTCTAGACAAGAATTGTAAATTATATGCATATTAATTTACAGAGCTGTAAAATGGCTCCAAAGCAATGAAAGACCAGAAGTGTATATTCTGGAATTTAAACAATGTACATTTTCCCCCTGAAGCACACTATTTTCCTACACACGCTGGAGAGGAGTCTTAGAAGAGAAAACGGTCTAAATCAAAAAGCATGGCAGTCAGCGAGATCTGGATACAGAAGGAAAGACAAGCTATCCCGTGAGGCTGGGACTCAGGGCTGGGAGGTCAGTGGTGCCGTGAAGAGATGGTGCAGAGGACAGAAGGGGCACAGTGACGCAGAGGCAAAACAAGAGACTAAGCCTGCCAGGGAAACGGACTGTGTGGTCTCGGCCCTCCTAGGATTGGGCAGTTTTGTGGCACTGCTAGATCTTCCTCAGAGAAAAGCCAACTCACCTCTCCATTTCTTCAATGATACCATTACAGAACTGTCATGAGGATCAGGGGTCATGACGTTCCCTTTTTTCAAAGTCTGTGGTTTGAGTTATCTCTGTTTAGAAACCTTACCTGGGACATAGGTGGTAGCAAGACATTGGCTTTTGTGGGTGATAATTTAGGTCAAGTCCCCATTTGGCCTTTCAATTATCTTCTTGCTTTGAAGGCCCTGGGTGTATCTGTACCTTTATATGGCCAAGGAATTATATACTCATCTTGTGTTTCTCCTGTGGGCACAGGACATTGCAGAAATAAAGCTGATGGGAACGGTCACATGGTTTGACCAAATGGCATCATCAGCCTCTTCAATCTACTACATCCTTTTTTTTTTTTTTTTTTTTTGTCTTTTTGTCTTTTGTTGTTGTTGTTGTTGTTGTTGCTATTTCTTGGGCCGCTCCCGCGGCACATGGAGGTTCCCAGGCTAGGGGTCCAGTCGGAGCTGTAGCCACCGGCCTACGCCAGAGCCACAGCAACGCGGGATCCGAGCTGCGTCTGCAACCTACACCACAGCTCACGGCAACGCCGGATCGTTAACCCACTGAGCAAGGGCAGGAACCGAACCCGCAACCTCGTGGTTCCTAGTCGGATTTGTTAACAACTGCGCCACAACGGGAACTCCTACCACATCCTTAATGTCCTCAGCTTGGAGGGGCAGCTGCCAAGTTAGAAGAGGCTGGACATTCCCTGAAACAGGTGCCTTCTTTTCCAGGCCCCCAGTAAGAGCCGAAGATGCTTCCATTAACGTCAGAAAGCATATCCTTAGAAAAAAGTGTTTGAATCACTAAACAGGGACAGTTGGTCTCAATTCCTTAACCTGTTTTTAGTTTGTGTTCTTCGCCAGAAATTGTGACATTTAGAAAATCTAGACTTGAGAGATCCAAAAAGGAGTAGTCAAGAAATTAGAAGAAAACCATATTGTTGGAGGGAACAAGTTATTTTTGTATAATGCACACTTGACCACTTTATTCCGCTTCTTCGAATGCATAGTGGATACGCATTTCAGTTAGGATCAACCTAAACTCTTGGACTCTACTTGCAAAGTCCTCTGTGCTGTGGCATTTCTTTCTCTGCCTTCTATGCCTCAACTTACCGCTCTTCTTTCAGTTGTTGAAACCTTCCATTATTCTCTCTCACCTCCCACCCCCCTACTACACACCCTGACCTTTGCACACATGGTGGCTTTTGCTTAAAATACTGCCCCTGCCCCTTTATCGACCCTACTGAGTCCTACCTGACCTTAGCTTGATGTCATTCACTCTGGGATCCCTACCCTGCCTCTTCCAACCTGGGTTATGTGCCACCCTGTGTTCCTATTTCGCCCTCCCTTTCTCTGATGAAAGCATCTATCACCCTGTTTTAAAATGGGCCTCCCTCGTCAAACCCTAAACACAAAGTGGAAGGCTAGGATTGGATTTGTAGCTCTTTTGTTCAACAGCACATCCTCAATTCTCAGAAAGTACCCCGGGGTATCACTGGAACTTATGATACTTGAACAATGAAGAACCAATGGAGTGAGTGAGCAAATAAAAGGATGAATGGATGAATGATTGAGTGAATTAAAGAATTAAGTGGGTGAATGGATATACGCAAGGAACTGGATAGTTTTCCTTAGGTGACTAGTAAAAGAGAACAAATCATCATCTTAAGTATGGAAAAGATTAGGTTTGTTTTGCTCCAGATGGCAGAGCTAATCCCCAAAGCTAGAAGATGCTTGGAGTGAAGTTTCTGCTCAAAGAATTTTTCTAAAAATAGAACAGAACAATGGAGCAGATCACCTCAAAGGTAGCTATGCATGAGAAGAAAAAATGCTGCTTTATTCTGTTTTTCAAAGGGGGAAGAAATGAAATCTCATGAAAAAAAAAAAGATGCCATTTTTAAACACAAGGAGCAAACTGGATTGAGACTGAAAAGAAGAATAAGTCTCAAGAAGCTTGAGGAAACCAGCCTTATCTTATGCCACTTCCATTCTTGCTCCATCTACTGTCACCCCAGCGACCTTCTGACAGATTCCGGAACATGCCAGGCTCTTTCTTGCTTCAGGACCACCATTCTGGTTGTTCTCCTGCCTGGACTAGTCTTTCTACACAATGCAAGGCTCCACTGAATCTATTAAATATTGGATAAAATGTCACCTTCTAAGATAGGATTTCCTGATGACCCTGATGGAACTGTGCCCTTAAACTCAACTCTAAGACATCACCATTTTTATTCCTTTTGCTAGCATAGTTCATAATCTACATTTACTTCGACCACTATGAAATGAATGTTTGTGTCTCCCCAAAATTCATATAGTGAATCCCTAACCCTCACTATGATGAAATTTAGATGTGGGGCATCAGGGAGGTAATTAAGTTTAGATAAAGTCATGAGAGTGGAGACAGTATGATGGGATTAGAGTCTTTACAAGAAGAGGAAAAGACCCCAGAGCACTGCCCACCATGTAAGAACACAGGTAAAAAAGGCAGCTGTCTGAAAGGCAGGAAGACAGCCCTTTCTAGGAACTGAAAATGCCAGCACCTTGATCTTGGACTTTCTAACCTCCTGTGAGAAATGTCTGTCTGTCCTTTAAGCCACACAGTGTTCAGTACTTTTTTTTTTTTTTTTATGGTAGCCCAAGGTGATTAACACACAACTTATTTGTACACTGTTTGTTTGCTCCTTCATATTATAAACTCCCCGAGGCAGAGAGCACACAATTCTTTAAAGGAAGATTTCACAGCTATAATTCACCACTATTTCCCCAGCACCTAGGAAGGAAGAATGACCAGCTCCTGAGGAGTGTGTCTTAAGGGTGTCTACTAAAACGTCTAGGTGTACTTATCGCTTCAACTTCTCAAATAGCACAAATTCTAATGATGCTTAAAAGTTTTCAGAATCTATTAATCTGAGAGGGATAGATTAGATAACCTCTCTGGAACTTAAGAGATCCACAAATTTCCAAATATCGGGCCATCCATCCCCAGATCTCCCCAATTTCAGCAAATCTTACCTTCACTGCACGGCAGCCACTCTCACGACTGCCTAAATCCTGCCCTTGTTATCATCCATTTTCTGGAGTTCTCAAGCACTAGCATCAGAGTTATTTACTTCAACTTACAACTCTTACAGGTCTTTCAAGCATTCTCTCACTGAACACTTATTTTTTGGTACTCTGAGAAATTGAAGGTTCTTGCAAGACCTCCCTATAAGACTTCTCTTCAAATCTCGGATTTGAATCCAAACTTTCGATTCAAATTTGACTCCATGATTAATCATCCAAACCAGAGGTTAGGTAACTACAGCCCATGGAGCAAATCTGGCCTGCATCTATTCTTGTAAATAAAGTCTTATTGGCACAGAAATTCATCTGTGTAAATATCTTTTATGGCTGCCTTCATGCAATAATGGCAAAGTTGAATAGCTGCAGCACAGGGTATGTGACCCAAGAAGCCTAAAATATTTACTAATATGTCTTTAATAGAAAAAAAATTACCAACTTCTGATCTAAATCATCATCTTCAATATGAACAAAGAAAGATGATCCTTTGGTGTCAAAAAGAACAAAAAATTAAAATTTAGTTATTGCTGTCTAAAACAAAAAGAAAACAAACAAATTGAGTTTTTACTTATATTTAATTACACATAGGCCTTGATGCTCTCAGTTCATCTGTGAGACAATCATTTGTCGTAGAAAATAGAGAAGATACCCTTGGGGAAGAGAAGAATGTCCATAATCCGAAGAGGCTTCCAGAGGCAGCCTCATTCAGTCAGTCACTATCAGCATCTTGTAACATTGTACAGTTTATGTGTGCTTGGTGAGGCTGACTTAGATAATGTATATCTAGCAATACCTTAAGTGAACTTCAAAATGGACAACTATTTTTCAAATGTTTCTGCAGAGAGTAATTAAAGATTATACAATGATGTAAAGAACTTGCAAATAACTTGAAAGGGCACAAGTGTTTCATTAGCCATATCATGAGGTATATAAAACAATAATGACATAATCATATATGACAAGAAGTCAGTGAAAAACAGTCCTAGGTTATCTGGAAGAGTATTTGAAATGCAAAACTATATCTGCTATCATTAATGTTGAAAAATTTGCCCTACTTTATTATTGGTGCCTTGAGCAAGGACAATGTGAAGCTAATATTATTAACAAGACATTTACATTTCAGTATCCACAACATGAAACAAAGTTCTATAATTTAGGAGTGATTTTTAAACCACTGCATATTTGACTCAATACTTTACTATATGTTACTACGCTCTGTGATACTTAGCAATATTTTTGAAATTTCTTAATAACATGAGACAAAAGTTTCATACCATTGGTCAAATTTTTTAAAAAGGAACTAAGTAATATGATAATAAACTAAAGTGTTCTTATTGTTTAGGAAATACTTTTAGGAAATTGCTATAAATAATTTTGTGGGAGTTTATTATGTATGCATTGTATCAAAATACAGATGTTTCTGAATGTCTCAACTAAGGCTACTTTTTTATAGATTCTATTTTAGAAGTGAAACAAAGAAAGCACGTTTTAGAGGGCCACAAAAATAGAGAATCAGACAAAAAGACCTATTTTCTATAGAAAAATACTTCTATAAGAACAACAATATCCTGACAATACTAATACTGTTTTCAGGCACAAACTATGTTAAGTTTGTTGAAATGGAAATAAGAGCAACTACAAATCAAAAGGATTCTGGGGGATATTTCCTGAATTTTGCGAAAAAAGATTCCCCACATCACTCATATTCAAATGAGTAAGGCTGTTTCTTCCCTCCATAGAGGATCCAGAGGCATTCAAAGGATTGTATGTGACCGATCTTAATAATGAAGAATGATGATCATCAGGTGACGACAGTGATGATTCAAGATCTTTAACATACAGGGTATCCGAGACACTGTTTGCAAAAATCTTAAGAAACCAATACCACATTTTTGAATACGTAAAGATTTCCAACAAATTCTGAACAAAATGCACCCAAATTTAGAACGTTTATTTGTAAAAAAGATTTAATATTATTGTACATTTGACATGATTCCTAAGCTAGACTTCAAAGGATACATTTCTAAAATTGGACTTCAACTGCAATCCTAAATATTTTGATTCATATCTGCTTAATCACAAAGCTTTTGAAACTTGTTCAGCTTTTGTTTCTCTCTTTCTCTCTCCATCCTCTTTACTATGGATAATTTCAAACACTTAAATACATAAAATAATTCAGTAAGTCCCCACATGGGCGTTACTCACCTACAACCTCCATCAATTTACAGCCACTCCCTCCTGCTTCATTTGTACCCACACATATTTCCTTCTCCTAACATTGTTCTCTTTGAAGAATATCTCAGACATAATAACATTTCACTCATAAATATTTCAGTATGTATTTCAAAAGATAGACATTCCTTTAGTAATGTCATTATCACAGAAAATTAGTAATAATTCTTTATAGCTCTCTTAAGTATGTGTTCATATTACCACCAAAAAAAAAATCCCCCAATACTCTTATATTTAATGTTGAACTCTTTTACTGAATTTGAAATAGCATTCATAATAATGTAAAACATCTTACTTTTGGTAGAATGCACTTCCAGACACTTTACTTTGACTCCATAAATTACACAAAAGAATAAAATAATTCTTGTAATTAATATTTTAACTTCTTTTCTTTCTTTTAATTTACTAATTTGTTTATTTTTGTCTCATTAGGGCTGCACCCATGGCGTGTGGAAGTTCCTGGGCTAGGGGTCGAATCAGAGCTGCAGCCGCCAGCCTACACCACAGCCACAGCAAAGCTAGATTCAACCACGTCTTCTTGGCTACACCATAACTTACAGCAATGTCAGATCCTTAACCCACCAATGAGGCCAGGGATTGAACCTGCATCCTCATGGATACCAGTTGGGTTCTTAACCTGTTGAGCAACAACAGGAATGCCTAGTTTAACTTATTTTCATTGAAGCCTCTGGTGACACTAATATAAAGCTGACATCACTTCCTAGTTTACTAAGTTTTTTCTATACTCGTGAAACCAACGTATATTTAGCAACTACCTCAATTTTCATAAGCCCGCAAGAAAATGTGGAATTGAAGATAAGGGAAATTAATACAGCAAATACAGCCATTTGATCTAAATGAAAAGTCATTCTTTTTATATCAATATATGAACACAAACAGAATTTCTAAAATAATGGCTGTCTTTGGAAGCAGATGCCAACATGCCTGCTGCAGATCTGAATATCCTGCTTATCAAATGGTCTGTGATATCACCTCTGTCCCTGGCAGATGAGACCACAGCAGAGACTGGAAGAACAGAGTGGATGGCTACCAAACCCATCCTGACCTATTTCAACGCACACTGACAACAACATTCCAGTTCAAAAAAGGAAAACAGTGGGACCAATACTAAACCAGACAGCTAGAACAACAGGTATGAATGGGGGCTGTCTCAGGCAAACTAGAATGTATGGTCATTAACTCCTTAAATTTCTATGACTAGAAAGGCAGAGAGCTCAGACCAGCTTGTTTGGGTTTAGATAGAAGAAACTAAATGTGAAAACTATTTTTTACAAAGAGATATTGAAGTTTTTTTATGCAGCTTTACTGAGGCGTGGTCTATTTCAATTAAATGTTAGATATTAAGGGGAAAATAATTTGAATAAATTACTTCTTACTATAGTGATAATGACTAATAGATAACACTCCTCCCAAAGTCAACTTCTCACTAGGTCTTTCATTTATTTTTTTTTTTTTCGATTGGTGTAAATTCAGGATAAGTTAGAGGGACAGTCCTTATTGAGTTCCTGAAACCATCTCACTTGAGCCAAGACCTATGTCTTCCAGAATAAAACAACTAAACCCCCAAATATCTTCATTGTCTACTGTGCTAGCAGCAGTTAAACTGTTTTCACTTGCTCTGCTCTTCTGCTTGTCAGCCTCAGGCTTGCTGGTATATGTGTTCTCTCAGATCATTCTGTCAATTCTTTCTAGTTTAAAGAGGCATTCCTCTGAGAGATATTTCCTCGCCTAGTTGACATGAGGGCATCACATCCTGATTCCTTGCTCTTGCCCTTCCTCCTGCTTTTCCTTTACTCTTCCTTTTGCCCAGGAGATAAAGCCAGATGATAAGAGATAAACCCAAATGAAAGCGAAACATCCAGAGAACTTCAAGTAAAGGTTCTGGCTCATGAGAGACACATCACACACACAACGTGTTACTGCAAACAGGGGCAACAAGAGAGAAGATATCAATTTACACATCAGATCACTATCTGGTGGCAGCTGTGGACAATGCTGGGAAATTGCTCAGTCAATGGAAATAATGAGAAGAAGAGGAGAAATAACACATCGGACACACTCACCAGGACGTGGCTCTGCATCGCCTCATTTAACCTCACGATTTGCAAGCAGAGTGAAGATTATTAGCCAAACTTTATAGATGATGAAACTAAGCCTTAGAGCCCATAGTGTGAAATGGAGCAGGGATTCCATTCCAGGAGACCCTTGGAAGATCTCCCATTTTATGGGCCAAGGGCTCGAAGTGTAAAAATTGTTCCCTCTCTTGGCACACAATTAGAATGTAGCAATTCTGAAATTTACCTGAGCCTTGTGCAAAGATTAAGAACATGCTCCTGCTGCTCCTACCTGCCACCTGTCCCCACCATGCGATTGGGCTCTGGGAAGTGACTTATTGCAAAGAACGGTCCTTCTTTGATGAGTTAGATAAAACACATGGATGCCTTTGTTGTTTGCCTGTGATGAGACTAGACATACCTCCTCCCGCTCCCAATCTTAGCAGGACTGTTTGTGGCAAGAGATCAATTGGGACAAAATGCCCATCAACCTGAATGGGTGAAATTTTGCTTAAGTTTTTTGTGTTCCCCTTAGACTCCTAAAATTTGACCCATTTTCATGTCTAAACAGCCAACAACCCCCTTCTTAAAGGCCCCTCCCAGGAATAGGCTGGCCTCAAGGTAAAATATTCTTTAATACCCAATCATACCATCTCCACCTGCTCATCTCACCTCCCTACTGGGCCCTCTCTAGCCTTTTTCACTCCTGTTTTTGGCTTGAAGTCCGAGATGCAGAGCTACAGTCGGACAGTTGCTCCTATTACAACAGTCCCAACCTCCCTCTTGGCGATAATCCTTTCAAATAAAGTCTCTACTTACCTAAGTCTGGATTTGTTTTTGTTTCAACTTATTTTTTATACAGTTTTAGGTTCACAGCAAAACTGAGCAGAAAGTACAGAGTCCCATGCCTCCATCCCCAGAGAGGCACAACTTCCTCCATAATCAACACCCCCACCAGAGTGGTACATTGTTGTAACAGATAAACCTCCACTGACAAGTCCTTATCACCCAAAGTCCATAGATTATATTAGAGTTCACTTTTGGTGGTGTACATTCTACAGGTTTTGACGAATGTGTGATGACACACGCCCACCATTGTAGGACCATACAGAGTAGTTTCACTGTCCTAAGATCCTCTTCCTCTTCCCTAACCCTGGACACCCACTGATTCCTCTATGTCCTCCATAGTTGTGCCTTTTCCAGACATCATATTGTTAGAATCATACAGTATGTAGGCATTTCAGATGAGCTTCTTTCACTTAGTGATACGCTGAATTTTTTTCATTTGTCAATTGATAGCTGAGAACTGATAACTCATGTATCTTAAGACACTGAGTTTATATTTGGTAAATATATCTTATGCGTATTGCAACAAAGGAAGGGAACATATAGCATTTGCAAAGGTCCTAAGGAAACTCACCTCAGATAGAAATTGAGCTTACTTACCTGCTGTTTAATGTTTCTGTTAGAGACTGGAGGAGGAGCTTCCCCTTCGTGTGTCAAAGAAGGAAGGTAGTTCTGATGAGAAATTGCTTCATGGCCAGCATTTCTGCCCCAGAGGAGGCTATAAAAGGGGCGACTGGATGCAGTCACTGGGTCACACACACAGTCCTTGGCTGTGGACAGAAGTAGGTTTGCTGTGAGGTTAGTGAAGCATAAGTTCCAGAGCCTCTCGTTCTGTAGCCACAATTTTGTATTCTATTTCTCAAGAGAGTTTCCCAAAGGCACAAGCTTCACATCCTCCTAAAGCATGCATCCACCCCTGACTGTTGGTTACGGCAAATAACCTCTTTGCCTGTATCTTTATCCCAGTGAGCTCTGCCAGCTCATGGCCCAGGATTTCTCAATCAAAATAAGGCAATGTCAGCACTGAAAAGAGAGCAGGAAGGGGATGCTGTGTGTACCATCTTTACTAGGGAGTAAAGAGACAGAAGAAAACTCACCAGGGGTCCTAAACCTTCCATCTCATCAAGTTTAAAAGCATCGGATTGAGACCCAGCCACAGAAAGAACCCACATCTATTTAATGTAGGTCTAAAATTGATTCCTTCCTAGGTCTACCCAGTAACGTAACCACACTAAGCTCTTGGAACAATGATAATCATAGATAAAACTACTAAAATAAGAAAAATGAAACTGTTACCTTGCCACACGTAGACCTAAACTCTGAAGTACAGTTAAATTTCAGAATAAAATCAGAGTAGAGGGGACACCATCAGATTTGGATGTATAAACAAATCATCAACACTGACTCTTAGAAAAAAGTAGAGTCAATGCAGGTTGCAAATCACATGCCCCGTGGGTGGGCCACGTGGCAGCCCGTCCTCCAATCCCTCTCATTCCCACTGCCACTCCTGCCCTTCCAGGAATTCCTCTGGTGCCTATAACCTGAGAAGCTGTGTAGACAAGCCTGATGGTAATGCTTACCATTTACTGATACTGATGATGCTACAGACACTGTGATTGAAGCTTTTCATGTAGTAACTCATTTAATCTGTTGAGGATGTGGGAAAGGTGCACTAAATATATACCTTTGTCTCCCAGTTGGGAACCAAATGAGAAATAAGACTCAGGAAACAGATGGAAGGAGCTTTATTATTTGTTGTTTGTTTAGTCAGCTGTATTACTTATGACTGATTTGAGGACATGGCTTTAGCTCTCTAGCCATGAACTTCGCCCCTGAACTCACTAGACTTGGTCCTTCAGATACTGCTTCAGCTGGTCAACTGCAGGGGTTAAGCCTGGGCTGTCCAAGTACCATGTGGCTGAGGAGAAGGACTGGTCTCCTGGGAGGGGTTGGGGAGTAAGGGGAGAGAGAGAAAAAGTGGGAGAGAGAGAAAGGGGGCTGGGTCCCCAATTTCTTCTCCCACATTCTCTCAATCAGAGAAGTCACCCCTTATTGAGAGTTTGGATGGAAGCCAGGAGTAAAAATCCCTGTGAGAAGGAGGAAAGAGAAAGAAAATCCTCCTTATTTGAATCCTTTAAATAAAACCATGAGATTAAAAAATATTTATTTCTCCAACTCGGACATGGAGGCTAATGTGCCTTTAAACCCTTATCCAAGGATGGCATTTGTAAATGGCAAAAGTGCTCAGGTCAGTCTGACCCCAAAGACCACACGCTTATGCTCATTATATAACACAGCAGAAGCACTTCAGGATGTAGAAAGTGCTGCCAGGAGTTCCCATCATGGCTCAGTGGTTAATGAACCCGACTAAGATCCATAAGGACGCGCATTCGATCCCTGGGTTTGCTCAGTGGGTTAAGGATTCAGCGTTGCCGTGAGCTGTGATGTAGGTTGCAGATGCAGCTCAGATCCTTCGTTGCTGTGGCTGTGGCATAGGCTGGCAGCTATAACTCCGATTTGACCCCTACCCTGGGAACCTACATATGCTTGCAGGTGTGGCCCTAAAAACACATAAGACCAAAAAAAAAAAAAAAAAATGCCGCCAGACTGGTTACCTCATTTTACTCTGCTGAGCATCCCTGATAAAGGCTGCTACGCTGGAGAAGATCCTGAATACTAGAATCTCCTGCCCATGGCTGACTGTCCTAGCTCCACTATCTCTGAGTGTCATCAAGCTTCCCCCGGAAGAAGGCAGAGGCAACAGCTACATCACTGGGTTGCCGTGAGAGTGAAATGAGAGGCGCGTATCACACCCGTGGCACATGACAGTGTAGCAGTAGGAAGATAATATTAAGATCTTCCCTTTCCCCACTTTATAGGAGGACAATTCTCATTTATCCTCTTTCACAATGAATAAACTGAGGCTGGGGAAGATTGAGTAATGTGTTCATAGCACTTATGTCTGGGCTTTGAACTTAAAATTTTTGATACTAAATTCTTTTTGTTTTTTCCCGTTAGTCGAATGAATGCTAGGACATATTTACATATGTGAAACTAGACTTAAATTTTGAAAGAACCCCCCCCCAAAATCATGTTTCCCTGTTTTCAAGGAAATTTAGTAATAAAGAGCCAAACCAGAAAGCTCTTTTAGATCCTGGAGGCTCTTTCTGCCAAGCCACAACAGGCAGGAATATTAGAAGAGGCTGAGTCCTGGGAGCCTACCTCATCCAAGCCCTGGGTTTTACAAATGAGGCCCAGGAGCTCCAGCAGAATGGAAATGGATGGTGCCCAGGATTTTGCAGGGAACAAGTTGGGGCTACAACTCAGCAACGTTAGCATTTTCCCAGACTTCTGGGAGGCCTTGTCCTCCTTAGACACTCATGTTTGGGGCTCCCTTTGCTCATTCATGTCCCTATGTGGTGCATATATGGCCACAGGATGGCCCCTTGCATTAAACATGTGTCTTTCTTTGAGCCATCTGTCTGGAACATTTACCTCTGGTTTCTCTGACTTAGCCCAAGGTGCTTCAGCTCCTTTTTCCTCTCTCCATCCTTTTCCTAAATGCTCCTGCACCCTGGTCATGATTAGATCAGGGCTCACAAACACTTTATTCTCTAAAATTAAACTATGAGGCTGAAGTCAGCTTTCCCCCTCCCAGGGTTTCCAAATCCTCACCTCTGCAAAAAGAGATATCCTTACGGGTTCAGCTGATTTCCGATGTTATAATACTAATCAGATGATGATCTTATGCTAACTCTTCTGTAAAACAGACCAGATGTTTCTCCTGCATTGAATGTCTCTTGATACTCTATTTGGTTCTGTATTCCTACCATTGTTGAAAACATCCATTGCAGAACTGTCGCCATGGACCATTCTGTCATCATTAAGCATTATCTAAAGAAAATATATTAATCAGAACCCTGCAGTTGTAGGCTTCTTTGGGTAGTCTCAGTGATAGTTCACTAGGGAAGGGACAAATGCTGTCGGAGAAATTGTAAGATGCCATATCTTTGGAGTAAGGAATTATTATTTGCTACTCAATTACTTATAATTTAATCTCTTGGTGAGGTACAGGATCAATTCAAGTTCTTTGAGGGTAACAGTATCCACTATTTGGGATTTAAAGAAGGCATACAAAGAAAGGCATACGTGGCTTGTATTTCAGATTACTTGATTTAGTGGAAAGTAACACAGACCTTGGGACAGAATAGATGTAGCGTAGCACCTGAGTCAAAGATTGTACAGCCCTGGAACAGTCTCAGTTTAATCATCTCTGAAATAGTTTAACAGCTTATGTCCTCTGAATCCCTGAAGGATGAGAAAGCATATACATTTGTTTAGAGTATATAAAAGCCCTGAAGATTGCAGGTTGTGAAATAATTTTAGTTTCCCTTCTCCTCAGAAAAATCCCAACTTAGCTGTAGATTGAAAGTGCTATAGTCTACTATACCATACCAACTATCTCCCAGTCATCCTTTGATCAAGCTGTGGAAAGGATATTAGAGACAGGGAATTTATGCCCTGGAATTACCTTCCCTGATTCTGTAGCTTACTTTTTTGTCAAGTATTCTTCCTGAATATTTTACGAATATGAATATCTCTGGTTACCATACAGCTTTAGAATGTAGTACTCTTATTACACCCATCTTTTAAAACGAGGAAACCGAGGCACAGAAAACCGCATGTCCAAAGTCACAAAGTTAGTCCAAAGTCACACAGTTAGTCAGAATTTGAACTCAGAAAGAAAGACTTTGATCTTTATCACTCCACTTTACTGCTTTAGTTGGAATTTTACTACAAGAAAAATAAAGCTAACAGTTTCTTCTACTCATCTATTTTAATCTGCTTCTCTACATACAGTATTACATAATCATACTATGTATTATATTTAGCTATCTACCATGTGAACATATATTCAACTATTTTCGCATTTACCTACTTGTGTATACAGAAAAAAATTCTATTTTTATTCCTTAATAGCTACTTTTATCTTTGTAACTGTATTCATTTTGGAACTTAAAGTTGATTCTATTACTAGTAACTGTACAGAGGAGGTAAAATTAAACCTCACGCTTTGACCTATAATGGAGTGGCTTGCAAGCGAACATACCACCTACAAATTTTGTGTTCAAACCGGCTGTACCTCAGTTACCTCTTCTTGAAAATGAGGATGACACTATTGTCTCTCTCTACAGGCGATTTTTAAAGACTAGTGAGTTAACAGAACTCTGCCAGGAACATGCTTGTTCTCAGTGAAGAGAAGGCTCTTATGATTATATACTTTCGTAGTTAGCTCTCATTCATTTTACTGCCTTATTTTTATATAGAAATATTCAGCTTACTAAGTACTTTTACTTAGATTGACTCATTTTTAACTATTAAATTTCAATGTGAGGTAAATATACCTGTTTCTCAGAACAAATGATCATAACATATTCAAAGTTGAACTGTGTCCCCCAGATTGATGTGCTGGAGTCTTAACTCCCACTACCCACCAATGCGACTTTATTTGGAGAGGGTCTTTCAGAGGTAATCAAGTTAAAGTGAGATCCTTAAGGGGGAACCTAACCCACAGTACCAGTACCTTTATAAAAAAGGGAAATTTGGACACAGATGTACATAGAGGGAAGACAATGTGAGGTCAAACATGGAGGAAAGGACCATCTATAACCCAAGGGAAAAATCTGGAAAATGTCTTTTCCTCACAGTTCACAAGAGGAACTAACCCTGGTGACATCAGCAAGATCACGGACTAGAAAGTCCTCAGCCTGCATCCCCCCAAATAAATATATATTTCACAGCTATCCACACACAAGTTATGCCTTAATGGGAGCTTTGGGATCCAGGTGAACAGCCTAGAAAAAATGGATAAATTCCAGAAAACATAAATCTGCCAAAATTGTATCATAAAGAAACAAAAAAATCTGAGAAGACCAATAATGATTGAGAGAATTGAATCAGTAATTAAAAACCTCCCAATAAAGAAAACGCCAGTACCAGGTGGCTTCACTGGTAAAACCTGACCAGAGACAGTTGAAGAAGAATTGATGTCAATCCTTCTCAACCATTCCAAAAAAACTGAAGAGGAGGGAAAACTTCCAAATTCATTTTATGAGGCCAGCATTCCCTGATACCAAAGCTAGATAAGGACACTATAGGCAAAGAAACTGACAGGTCAAATCCCTAACAAACATAGATACAAAAATCCTCAACAAAATACTAGCAATTCAAATTCAATAGCACATTAAAATGATCATACATCTCCTCATCAAGTGACATTGATCTCTAGGATGCAAGGACAGGTCAACATAAGCTAACCAATAAATATGAAAACCACATTAATAGAATGAAGAATAGAAAGCACATATGATCATCTCAATATATGAAGAAAAGGTATTTGACAAAATTCAACACCCTTTCATAAATAAAAACTCTCAACAATTTAGGTATAGAAAGAAGGAATTTGGAGTTCCCATCATGGCTCAGCAGTTAACGAACTCAACTAGCATCCATAAGGACTGGGGTTCGATCCCTGGCCTTGCTCAGTGGGTTAAGGATGCGGTGTTGCCATGAGCTATGATGTAGGTCACAGACTCAGCTTGGATCCCATGTTGCTGTGGCTGTGGTGTAGGCCAGAGGCTACAGCCCTGATTGGACCCTTAGCCTGGGAACTCCATATGATGCAGGTGCAGCCCTAAAAAGACAAAAAAAAAAGAAGGAATTTACCTCAATATAATAGAAGCCATATATGATAAGCCCTCAGCTAACATGATATTCAAGGGTGAAAGACTGAAAGGTTTTTTTCTCCATGATTAAAAACAGAACAAGGATAACTACTCTTGTCACTGTTCAAGTCCTAGTGAGAGCAATTAAGCACGAAAAATAAATAAAAGGCAACTGAATTGAAATAGAAGAAAAACTGTCTCTATATGCAGATGACATGATCCCATACAGAGAAAACTCTAAAGATTCTACTAAAATACGGTTAGAACTAATACATGAATTTAGTAAAGTTGCAGATGCAAAATTAACATAAAAAATCAGTTGTATGTGTATGATTAACAACAAATATCTGAAAAAGAAATTAAGAAAATAATCCCATTTACAATAGCATCAAAAAAAAAAACAAAAAAAAAAAAACACTTAGGAACAAATCTGGCCAAGGAAGTGGGAAGTGGAAGAATTGTATTACAAAACATTGATGAAGAAGTCACAAATACATTGAAACATATCCTGTGTTCATGGATTTGAAAAATTAATATTGTTAAGATGTTCATACTACCTAAAGTGATCCACGGATTCAATCCAATTCATATTAAAACTCCAATAGCACTTTTCACAGATATAGAAAAAAAAACTATTCTAAAATTCATGTGACTACAAAAGACCCATAGTAAACAAAACAATCTTGAGTAAGAAGAACAAACTATAGGCATCACATTCCCTGATTTCAAAATACATCACAAAGCTACCATAATCAAAATAGTATGGTGCTGGCAAAAAAATAGACACATAGACTAATGAAGCAAAATAGAAAGCCTAGAAATAAATCAATGTACTTACATTCAATTGACCTTTAACAAGGCAACTGATAGTCTTTTCAATAAGTGGTATTAGGAAAACTGGATATTCACAAACATATACAAAAATCAACTCAAAATGGATTAAAGACTTAAACATAAGACCTGAATATATAAAAATACCAGAGGAAAACCTAGGGAAAAGCTTCCAGATATTGGTCTGGCCAATAATTTTTGTGGATATGACCCCAAACTCATGGGCGCCAAAAGTAAAAATAGACAAGTGGGATTGTATCAAACTAAAAACCTTCTGCATAGCAAATGAAATAGTGAATACAGTGAAAGGACAGTCTTGGAATGGGAGAAAATATTTGAAAACTATACAAAATACATAAATAATTCATACAGTGCAATACCAAGAAACGAATATCCTGATTAAAAACAGGCAAAGAGGGAATTCCCTCTATGGCACAGTGGGTTAAGGATCTGACATTTTATCTTCAGTGGCTCGGATCACAGCTGAGATGTGGGTTCAGTCTCCAGCCTGGCACAGCAGGTTAAAGGATCCAGCATTGCCACAGTTGTGACATAGGTCACAGCTGTGGCCAGAATTCAGTACTTGGCCTGGGAAATTTCATATGTCACGAGTGCAGCCAAAAAAAAAAAAAAAAAAAAAAAAAAACCGAAAGACCTGAATCAATATTTCTCAAAAGAAAACATGGAAATGGCTAACAGATATATAAAAATGTGCTCAACGCTCAACATCACTCATCATTAAGGAAATAAAATCAAAGCCACAATGAGACAGTACCTCTTATCTATTAGAACGGCTATTATCAAAAAGAAAAGAGATCACAAAAGTTGGTAAGGATGTAGAAAAAAGGGAATCTTGGTACACTACTGGCAGGAATGCAAATTGATAGGGCCATTACGGAAAGCAGTATGGAGGTTCGTTCCTCCACAATTAAAAAATAAATAGAACTACCATGTGATCTAGCCATCCCACTTCTGCATACATATTTAAAGGTAATTAAATTCGGTCTTGAAGAAATACCTGCACTCCCATGTTCACTGCGGAATCATTCAGTTGTGAAGATATGGAAACAACCTAAATATCCATCAACAGATAGATGGATAAAGAAATATGATATGTGTATAGAGTGGAATAATACTAAGACTTAAAAAAATAAAAGGAAATCCTGTCACTTGTGACAACATGGATAAACCTGGAGGATATTAGCCTGAGTGGAATAAGCCAGACACAGAAAAACAAATACTGCATGATATTACATGATATTGTTTATATGTAGAATCTATAACTGTTGAATTTACAGAAGCAGAGAGAAGAATGGTGATTTCCAAGAACTAGAAGTTAGGGGAAATGTAGAGATATTGGTCCAAGAGTACAAAGTTTAATTATTAAAGATGAATAAGCCCTAGAGATCTAATGTTACAGCATGGTAACTATGGTTACTGATACCGAATCATATACGAAAATTTGCCAGAAGAGCACATCTCAAGTATTCTTGTGCCCTGTCCCTACCAAAACATACACACACATAAACAGAAACTATGTGAGGTAATGCGAATATTAATAAATTTGTGGAAATTTTACAATGTATAAATATTTCAAAATATCCCATTGTACCCGTTAAAAATAGTTTTTATTTGTCAATTATACCTCGATAAAGCTGGGAAAAATTAAGCTATAATTTAAAAACAAAAAAGAAGGACTCAACCCTGCTGACAGCTTAATTTTGAACTTCTGGCCCCCCAGAACTATGAGACAACAACTTACTGTTTTTTAACCCACTCAATTTGTGGTATGTTGTTACAACGTCATTAGGACGCTAGTACAGAGTAATAAAATTAATTACCACATCAAGTTTGAATAACTTAAAGAAACAGAACCAAAATAAGACCTAGTTTTTTGGATCTGTCCTTTTTTTTTTTTTTTTTTTTTTCCTGGAACTTCTGTCTAATAGTTCATTAATGTCCCTCTGTGTTCACCTTTTGACCCATCCATTTTTTTTTTTTTTTTGTCTTTTTGCTATTTCTTGGGCCGCTCCCGCAGCATATGGAGGTTCCCAGGCTAGGGGTCCAATTGGAGCTATAGCCACCGGCCTACGCCAGAGCCACAACAACGCGGGATCCGAGCCGCGTCTGCAACCTACACCACAGCTCACGGCAACGCCGGATCGTTAACCCACTGAGCAAGGGCAGGGACTGAACCCGCAACCTCATGGTTCCTAGTCGGATTCGTTAACCACTGAGCCACGACGGGAACTCCGACCCATCCATTTTTAAAGTAAGCAGGAGCTTCCTGGTTTGGAATGTGGTGCATAAGGCAAATACTGCAAGGCAAGGTGCTAGTTCACTTTAAGCCTGCAGGTTTTTCACATCTGTGTGAAGGATACTCCCGAATTACTCTAACACAAGACGTGCCATTATCCCGCACAAGATAGTTAAAAAGGAATAACAAAATCACAGTATTAGAGCGCTGAGATGCCCACAGAAATATCACCCTCAAAGCCAGCCTCTTTGACCCTTATCATCCCTTAAGTTATCCAGGTGCCATTTAGGCTGAGGTATCTCAGGTGCCTCACCTCCAAGGCTCTAGCTCACCCAAGGGAGTAGGAACAACCACCCTTCACCTTCTCCTGGTTGTCTCAGGATTCAGGCCCCAAATGCTTTGTAAACCTATATTCTATACAAATGTAATACACTGTTTTCCTAAATGCAAATCCAGACCTTGAAAATTATAGACTATAGACAGACTTAGAAATGATTAATGGTAGGCTAATGAGATCGTGTAAGTATGCAGTCCATGAATAGAATCTTATAAAAAATGAACTGTTAGTCAGAAGATATTGCATTTTGCCAAAATGCCATTCCTGTAAGGGCATCACGTCCCGTTATCAGCTCAGCGGCATCAATCACGCGGACACCATTGTCAAAGGTGTCATTAGAGTGACTCTAAATTCTGAGAAGCTAACTCAGTCCTTCTACAGGGCTTATTTTAAGCCATCTTGGTTCTTTGTCTCATTCTGAATCTTGAGAGATTTTCTTAGAAAAGCAGTTTTCTCACCTAATTCAGGATATAAAATCATTCTGCTGTCTTGAAGAGTTCTCCAGTATTCGGCATAGATCTTATTGTTCTAGAAGGATGTTTATATTGTCCATGTGTGACATATCTTTGAGTTCCAGCCTTTATTATCCATTTCTCCAAACAGAAGAGGGTTAGCCTGATGACTAGAATGTCATGACACTTGACCAGGGATCAGAAGCTGGGATTCTTTCATGGCTTTAGGCCCAAGAGCTACAGCCTTATTACCTGACTTCAGAAAACTTGGATTCCCATCTCAGCACTGCCATATTTTGACACTCTATACATAGTAAATCATTTATATATATTCAAATTAAAAATAAGTTAAATAAACTTTGGCAAATACATATATTATATAAATATTCATATATTCCACATACACATCAAAATATGGAATATTCTTTTTTGTTAAGGCCCACACCCACAGCATATGGGAATTCCCAGGCTAGGGATTGAATCAGAGCTGCAGCTGCCAGCCTATGCCACAGCCACAGCCACAAAGGATCCAAGACACATCCGTGACTTACACCACAATGCACAGCAATGCCGGATCCCGACCCATTGAGACCCATTGAGCAAGGTCAGGGATTGAACCGACATCCTCAAGGATACTAGCTGGATTGGTTTCTGCTGCACCACAACAGGAACTCCAAAAAATATGGAATATTCTTATCATCCCAAATAGTTATCTCATGGCCCTCCCCGTCAATCCCCCTCATCCACAAAGAGATAATCATACTTCTTATTTTTGTCAACATAGACTATAGACTTGTTTAGTCTATTGCAAAACTTTATATAATATACACTCATGTGATCTGTCTGGCCTCTTTTACTCACTGTAATATCTGTGCGATTAATCCATGCTGTTACATGCCCAGTCAAGGCCCTACCCGCACTACTCCAACCACCACCCTCTCTTGATTGGACTACTGGTAAGACCCACAGAAATCAATGCACAGAATATTGTTTATCTTCAGTGTATAGAAATCAATACATACTACAGGGTATATTCTTTTGTGTCTGGCTTCTTTTCTTCAACAATCATGTCTGTGAGATTAATCCACATTAGTCTGCCAACTGATCTTGGCTTCTATCTAATCAGAAGCCAGGATGAACTTTTATTCATGTATTGATTTATTTAGGTCACCCCCACAGCATGTGGAAGTTCCCAGGCCAGGGACTGAATCCATGCCACAGCAGCAACCTCAGCTACTGCAGTAGCAATGCCGGATCCTTAGCAAGCTGTGCCACAAGGGGACCCAAAGGATGGACTTACATGCACCCATATATTCACTGCAGCACTATTCACAATAGCCAAGACATGGAAACAACCTAAATGCCTATTGACAGATGAATGGATTAAGAAGATGTGGTATATATACACAATGAAATACTCAGCCATAAAAATGAACAAAATAATGCCATTTGCAGCAACATGGGTGGAACTACAGACTCTCATACTAAGTGAAGTAAGTCAGAAAGAGAAAGACAAATACCATATGATATCGCTTATATCTGGAATCTAATATATGGCACAAATGAAACTTTCCACAGAAAAGAAACTCATGGACTTGGAGAACAGACTTGTGGTTCCCAAGGGGGAGGGGGATGGAGTGGGATGGACTGGGAGTCTGAGGTTAATAGATGCAAACTATTGCATTTGGAGTGGATTAGCAATGAGATCCTGCTGTGTACCACTGAGAACTGACCTAGTCACTTGTGATGGAGCATGATGGAGGATAATGTGACAAAAAGAATGTATGTATATAAATGTACATGCGTGTGTGTGTGTGTGTGTGTGTGTGAGACTGGGTCTCTTTGTTGTGTAGTGGAAAATTGACAGAACACTGTAAACCAACTATAACAGAAAAAATGAAAGTCACTTAAAAGTTCAATGTAAATTAAAATACGTCATTCCCTTCCTTAAGACATTTCAAGCGTTCTTCATTTCCTTCCAAATGAAAGAGAAGTTTTAACCAGGGCCTGCCCAGACCTACCTTCCCTTTGCCCCTTCATCCTCTCTTCTCCCCACTCTCTCTCCACTCAATACACTTTCTTACTGTGTCTCCAACCCGTTCCATTCAGTCTCACCAGAGAACCTGAAGAATGCTTCCCCTCCCTACCGCAAGTACACTTGTTTCTCACATCTGGTCTTGGCTTATGTCATCTTCTCTGCCCTTTCTGACTAGGTAGAGGATCACGCAGGGCACACAGATATTATTCAATAATGATTTATGAGCCTGGTGGATAAGGGGAGTAAGAGTGTTTCGTATAGCATAAAGCATAAGATGCATGTGCAGTTACTATGCTTTTTGTTTTGTTTTGTTTTGTTTTTTGGTCTTTTTAGGGCCACACCCACAGCATATGGAAGTTCCCAGATTAGGGGTCGAATCAGAGCTGCATCTGCTGGCCTACACCACAGCCACAGCAATGCCATATCCTTAACCCACAGAGAAAGGCCAGGGATCAAACCCACGTCCTCATGGATACTAGTTGGGTTCATTAACCGCTGAGCCACAATGGAACTCCCCCGATGTTTGTTTTTTTAAATAAAAAATATATGCAGTGAAATGTATATTTATAAATGAGACCATGTCTTAACAGTTACTATGTAAAAAGACTGACCTAGACCTTTCATTCCAGAAGCTTACACTTAAAATGTGGAACAAGGCAGAGGATACTGGAGATTATCTAATGATCCAGAAATATTAACTGGAAAATCATTAGCCACCTGTTCTGAGGGTGGACACCTGGCAAGTGGGGGGCTTCCTATGGGAGGGAAGAGGAGGGAAGTCTTGGGATCAATAAGAAGCGTGGATTTAAGTTTCAGGAGATAATGTGAGGGCAAGGATAATAAAATTACTGCTGCTGATTTATTTTTCCTTTTTATTTTTATAAATCAGAATCTTAGTGTATAAATTGTAAGTGACTACAATTTAGGATATTTCCTAGATAGACTCCATTTTTCTTCTCTTGCAATTAGCACCGTTTTACTTTCCTGCTGTTAAATATGCCAGCTGATACCCATGGCATACATGGCCTTTGGGCCAGCAAACAGCTTGTCCCCCTCTCTCCTTTACTCCCCCACTCTCACCAAGAGAGAACTGTGGTTGTCCCCATGTACTCATGTTGTCCTTATTGTTTCATAAACTGATAAAATAGGAGCACACAAAAAAGAATCATTTCCATAAAAACTAAGATGAAACTTTTGGAATGACTCAGTAAGGGTGGTTTGTTTTTATTTTTGTTTTCTTCTGTTTTCATAGGTGTGGGTAACACAGTTGTGGAATATTTGGATGGGGTTGTAAAAATCTAGACATGATTATTCACTAAAATAGCTCTAGGTGTCATCATGTTCTTCCCTAACTTAAGAAAGCAGAAACTCAAATATTTGCTTGTAGGCAATTTCTTTCCATGTGAAGAAAATTTCTGGATCTACATCAAAAGATTAGCAAAGGATATCCCTTATTATCAATGAACCAACTAAAGGCTCTGACTTATGTGAGGAAAGGCACACTTTCATTGGGCTAAATGCAGTCTTTTTTTCTGCTATTTTGAAATTCTAATCAGTCACCAGAAGGGAGAAATTGAAACTCTCACTCAGGTTAGCAACTGGCCACTGCTACATCCAGTGGTCATTCCTCAGTCCTCTTCATACATAAGCTTAAGCTTTTGGAACAGCTAAACAGCTAACTTCCTCCTCCTCAAAATAGTTCCTCATTTTATTCCCAGGAGCCACTCTTTCTGTTCACTTCCTACCCAGGTGCCTCCTCCTCCATCTGGTTTTTTTTTGTTTTTTGTTTTTTGTTTTTTTTTTTTTTTCCTGATTCCTCCTCATCTTCTCTACCCCAGGGCTCAATTTTTAGATCTCACTTCTCTTGGTGTTTAGACTAACCGCCTTGGTGACCTTTTCTGGTCTCATGATTTAAAATATTATCTATCCACTAATGACCCTCATATTGACATCTCCAGTTTAAACTTCTCACCTGGACTCTAGATTTGCATATGCAGTTGCCTCCTCACCATGTAAAACTGAGTCTTTAAAGGCATCTCAAAGTTAGCATATTAAAAACCTCTTCTCTTCCTCCACCCCAAACTGCTTTCCCAAGTCTTCTACATCTTGATAAATAACAACGCCATCCTTCCAGTTATTCAGTTCAAAAAGTTCGAAGTCATCTTTAATTTCTCTCTTTCTTCATATCCTTCATTTAATCCATCCATGATCTGACTGGCTCTTCCTTCAAAGACCCTCTCAAATCTGACCTCTTCTTCCCGCTCACCCTTCATTCAATTCACCATCATCTTGAACCAACATTTATGCAAAATCGTCTGTCTCCCTTCTTTTCTCTGGGTTACCTCCATTCTATTCTCAACAAAGCAACTAGGGAAGTAATGAAAGGAGAATTACAAAATATCTTAGTTCTCAGATTGTTGTAAAGGCTAAATACAAGGAATTTAGATGAGTGTGTGTGGGGAGCAGGCAATAAATCTTCTCTAACATTGTTTTTTTGTTGTTATAGGACATAGCTACAGCAATTTCCTCATTTCTCCCATGATTCTTAAATAGCAAATTTCTCTACACATCCATAAATATGTTCATGTCTTCAAAAATATTTCCTTGAACTGCTTTACTCTTTAACCTTCTGGTCCAACACTGGCCTCTCCGTAGCAAACAAGTTTATTTCAAAACTAATACTCCCCCAGTAATACCTCCTCATCTTGCATTCACTCTTCATCTGACTTTCTCCTCTCCTCTGCCATGAGCTGTCATTCACTAAGTCACTGGTGATGCTACAATAAACAAATGTATTCCAACGTTTTCTGCTTTCCAAAGTATAGACTATATCTTTCTTTAAATTCTCCTCCAGTTATTTTCCTTTGATTAATCCCTTATTATTCTCCTCCTCTTAGACAACTTATTTAATATTCACACCTTCGTATATTAACTATTAGTTTGTGAGGACTTTGATTTCAAAGCCGGGCCTCTTCTATATGCTTATGCTGAATCATATCAATCAAACTAGTGGCGTGTTAGTATGACCTATTAGTCCTCAAAGAATTTTAGTCTCATATGTTTATCTCAGATGTTTCCCCCGAGCTTTAGAACACCTGAATGTGTTCCTCAAAATCAAAATGACCAAACCAGGGGGTTTGTAAAAGAATATTTATAGCAGTAGTGTTTGCAATAAAAAATGGCAATAATTTATGGGCACCAGCAGAAGGGGGTAATTTGTAGTATATAAATTGTATAGTAACATAGATATATATACATATAGACTGTACCATCAATACCTACATTTTACATACATCAAAGTTTACATCAATGTACATACATTGACACTACTGCCTGTTGATATATTGTTACACAGTAAGAAAAATGAAGGATAGCTGTGAAAATCAATTTGATTGAATTTAAAATAATAACAATAATAATTATACAACTGAGTGAAATAATTAAGTCATGAAATCCTATCTGTTGTAGCAAAATTAAACATTTTGTTTTGTAAGAATAAATAAGCAGTAAAACTGTGCTAAGAAGGGAATGGTTCTGGATAGTGAGATGGGATTGGAACAAAGCACCAATATTATAGTAACATTCTAGTTGTGTAGTGAGTTCACAAGTATTCATTTCCTTATTATGATTTATAACTTGCTTATATAGTTTACATATTTTAATGTTTTATATCATAATTTTACAAAAAAAGCCAAGACCAAATTTAAATTATTCCTGACCTAAGGGTTTTTTCCTGGTTTTGTTTGTTTTGATTGCTTTTGTTTTTTCTGTGTTCCCTGTCTCAGTTTGTGTCAACATCATCCATTTGCTCCAGTTAGAAAATTTAACCATATTTGTAAATTTCTTTTTGTCTTTCACATTTAGTATAACATGTTGTGACTCCCATAATCAATCTGAATCCAGCCCTAATTTCTCTTTAGTCTAACTGCTTATCTCTATTCCCAGGATAGCTGCCATGCTTAAGTGCTCATCGTCTCTCCCACCAGAAATTCTGATAACCCGTCGAATGCGTTCCCGGTCTCTAATTTACTCAAGGTCTTATTCCCAAACACAAGTTCAATTACATCATTTTTCAAATGTGAATCTTAGCCATATTTCCAAATATCACAGTCTGATCTAACTTTTCTGCATCCCTCACCTCTTATCATTTCATGGCCATTTCTTTCTTTAAATTCTAGACCCTATTCTTCAAAGCACAGACATTCTTGTCTTTGCCTCTTTTGGGAGAGCTTTTTTTAACATCCTGCATTGGCCTAGTGTCTTTTTGTCTTTCAAGTGCAATCTTCATGAAGTCATCATTGCCCACCTCTGTGCATTCATCACTGTCTCCTCTGTTCCTCTTGCTATCAGCATATCTGTATTACTGCACCAGCAACATTGTTTATGTTCATTCAATTCAGATGTTTTTTTCTGCCTCCCTAAATAAACCACTAGCTTCTTGAAGATAGAGAGATTGTCTTGTCTTATTCATCTCAGTGAGTGCCAGTCTGTGTGTATGGCATGACTGCCCTCTATGTTCAATCGATGTTCCAATTTCAAGATTCTGTAACACTGACTGATGGACTAAACTGCCTGATGTCAAAGAATGAATGTCTATAACTTAAGCGGCCTTTCAAAAATCTTAACTTACTTGTTTTTAGGACGTTCCTCTTGGACTTAGGATATTACTTGGAACTCATTCATAAATATTATAAAGATTTATTCTTTATGAACAAAAGTATACCCACATTGGTGAGAAAGACTGTAGGGAAAAGGAAATAAACTAATACATATTCAGTGCCTAGCATGTGTCAGGAACTAGGCTGACCTCTTTAACACAATTTTATTTAATTTTTCCAGGAACCTTTAATTCATTTTTCATTCAGCTGAGGTGATAATGAGGCTCAGGGAGCTTAACTGCCTTGCCTAAAGCCACAGAATGAGTTAAGTGTTTGTAAATTAGGTTAGGCTAGGTTTTGCTGCAGTAAAAAGCAACCCTCAAATATTAGTGTCTTAAAACAATGAACATTTCTTTCTCACTCACTCTATGTCCCCTGTGGATTAGCAAGAGCTCTCCACTCATCACAGCCACACTGAGATCTAGGCTGTCCAGCCCTATCTCAAATGCTGTCAGACACCATTGTTCACATTGTGTTGGCTAAAGCTCCTTCTGTCTACATACATCTAACTCCAAGGCCAGAGAAGTGCAATCCCAGTATTTTTCTCAGAAAGAGGAAAGCAAGAATTATTTGGGAAACAGGACTAACAACCACCCCGGGAGTGAAATTAAAAATTAAAACCTCATCTGCTTATGTTCTAAGTTTATCCCCTTTCTACCAGAGCAACCATTTCACTTTTTTCTTTATTTGGAAATAAAATAAGTTACATTTTACAAAGAAATAAAATATACAGTCCTTGAGGAAAGCAAGGTACATAGTCTGTATATTAGTGATTCTCAAAGCATCAATATCCATTGGGATCTCCTGCAAATTCTAGGACTCCACATACAGAGTTAGAATCTTCTAGGGGGAGAGGAGTGTACCTGTATTTGGGACAAGCTCCCCAGGCATATGGGTTGCTCGTAAAGGACCACAGGTAAAAGAACAGTTCTCTGGGTCCAAGGTTTTGACTCCCTACCAACTTACTCTAAGTTGTCTGGCTGCTTTTTATACATGTTATCCTTCCTCTCCAGGGCAGAGTGTAACACTTGCTTCTTATGAGCTTGTTGTCTTCTCAGATTCTCTTCTCAAGCAGAGTCACTCCCTCTCCTGAATTTCTTTGGGCATTGAGGAGTATAGAGCTTATTGAATAACGCATTTCATCACTAGGTGACTTGAAAGGGGCTCTGTTTAATGCAGTAGAAATTTTTAGATGATTCATTCTGGAGCCACTGATCAAAAGTACAGCGAATGGGAACAGGTGAGCTCAGGTGATTGATATCTTTCAAGAGACAGTGAACAAAATCCCAATCCCTAGGAAAGAGGCTGAGTAATGAAATCAAATGTCAGACAGGCTTTAAAATAAATGTAGTCACAGTTCCCTATAAGCCTCAGACTAAATGGAACCATGTCCAAACGGATTCTACAATGTTGCCATCATGTTTCTGAGAGGGAGCTGATAGAGCTTTGTGGTGGTGAATGAGGGAGGGAAGGAATGAAACTGACAGGGCCAAGAAAAGATGGAAAATCCCTCAGCAACACAGTGAAGGGGGAGAAAGTCAGTCCTCATCAGACGGAGAGGAGGTGACTCCCACAGAACTCCTGCATGTATATCCCTTAGAGGGAGCACTTCGCTTCACTTGGCTCCTGTGCCAATCAAAATGCCCCCTTGGCAGTGGATAAAATAAAATAAAGAAGGCAGAAATAAATGCCAAAACAAATTCATGCACAGAATGACCTTCCAAATGCTGCAAGGCCCAACTTAGCTGTCCTCTACCAAAATGAACGGAAAGGGCAAAGAAAAAAAAAAATCTATAATTTAATTTCGACTAGAAAAAGAAATCTTTAAAAATGACCCGAGGCACCAAAATATTTGCCAATCTCTTCTTTCTGAAGAAGAGACCTAACATTCAATGCATGTCTTATAATATGACCTACCACTTAATGACTGTCTCATAATGTACCAGGTATTTTTATAGGCGTTTTCTCTTAGTATTTCATGATAGCATTGCGAGATGGCTCGCATTGTCTCCAGTTCATGTTTGAGGAAATAAGTGAAAGGTTAAGCAAATTGCTCAGGGTCACACTGGAAAGACGAAGCTGAGATATTTATTTTATTTTACTCTAAAATTCATCACATTTTTCCCACACAAGACAACCCCTCAAAGCTGTTATCAGAATAAGAAAACTCCATTTGATGCTTCTAAAATGTCAGTTTCTTCTCTGTCCTTTTTTTGATGTCAAGAAATGTGCTTCATCCACAATGACTGGCTGGGTGTAAAGTGGCTGAAGACAAATGTTGTAAAAGCAGGCAAATGCCTTTTTTAACACCTTTAGTTTAACGGAGGTGTAAGAACCTTGACCCACAAGACTAGATTCAGGTCCTTCAGGAGAAATGATGCTTCATTTTACTCTACTCAAGTGCTTAACAGCAAGGCCAATACAGTTGCGTTCTCAGAACCACCTGCCAAGGCATACAGGGAGCTTTACATAATCCTGGTAGATAAAGCCATAAAGAGTCCAAGGACAACTACAGAAAGGAAAACTTCCTGCCAGCAGACCTATTGCATCACGTCAGCCTTGGGGAAAGAAGGCCATGGTTCTCTCACCATTCCAGCATGAGACCTTGGCAGAAACTCACTCTGAGAGGAGAGATTGTCTGTGTACCCTTATTTCGCCCCCTGGGTTCAGATGGGACTCATCACCGTAGTGGATGCCATGTTGATAGCGGAACCAACGCAACCCAGCAGGCCTCTCTTCACAAGACACCTCATTACCCACATGGCGCTGCTTGATAAGAAAGGTATCCCCCTCCTCCATTCCACTAAGCAAGAATAAAACACAGAGCAAGGAGTTTGAAGAGTGAAGGAACTCAAAAGAATCTAGTAGTGATAGGTCATTAGATCAAAAAATGAAAAGGACATAGGTTCAGGGGTCAGACAGAACTGGCTTGTTATCTCAACTCTGCTGCTATCTAGCCCAGTGATCTTGGACACGTTCCCAGCCCTCTCTGCACTGCACAGGGCTCTAGTGAACACAAACGACATCGCGTTCTCCAAGGGAAGCAAAAGAGTGGAGGAGGCAAGAGCACACTCTCTGGAGAACAAGGCAGCTGTAACCGGCTTTACCACTTAATATCCATGTGATGCCATGCTAAACAATGAAGATCACTTTCTAAGCTTCAGTTCCTTCGCCTTGTAAAACAGAGCTAGTAGATACACACAGAGCAACATCAAGGGCACTTAAAAACACAGCTCCAATAAAAAGTAAGAAGCGCACATTACCCGTTAGGTAAGAACACATTCAAACAAAACACACTTATGAGTACATGGAATAGTTATCTGTGGGATGAGGGGGATGGGGTGTGGAATAAAAAGGGATGAATAAATGAATTAAATTAAAGGGGACCTACAGAGATAAGTAATAAAAAGTGCCATACATTGGGCAGGGCGATTAACTCACTCTGAATCAGAGGTCTTCACAAATGAACAATAAATTCACAAGTAAGAACTGGGTGTGTCATCTAGGGTTGTTTGAAGGTTAGGTGTAGAAAAGCTTGGGAAAAGTTTAGCAGAGTATCCGTTGCATGCCAAGAATAGTAAAGGTTTTGTTAGATCCTTAAGTGTGTGACAATTCTCCCTCCTTTGGTCCCACTGTGGGGTATTTTTTCTTTATCTGCCTATCTATCTATGTATCCATCCCTCTATTACTGTCTGTCTATCTGTCTGTCTGTCTGTCTGTCTGTCTGTCTGTCTGTCTGTCTATCTATCTATCTATCTATTTGTCTATTACTATTATTATTAATTTACTTTATTGAAATGTGGTTGCTTTACAATTTTATGTTCATTTCAGGTGTACAACATAGTAATTCAGTATTTTTATAGATTATACCCCCTTTAAGCTTGTTCCAAAACAATGGCTACATTTCCCTGTGCTGTACAATTATCCTTGTTGCTCCCAGGTCCTTCTTTTTGAGAAGCAGGTTGTTGCCAGGTATATCTGCCAAATTCAGTGGTCCATCTTTTTTTCACAATTCCGGTCTCCAAAAGTGGGGGGCTATTTCCTTAAATTCCCTATTCCTTTTGCACAGGAGACAAGCAAATAACCCTCTGGTGTAACACAGAAGACTAGACTTTGGCCTGTAAAATTATGAGGATGATACAAGCTAAAAGCAAATTATGTTAACTTGATCATTTCTCATCTTTGAAATTCAAAATGACTTGGCCTGGTTACATTTATTTATGCCTCAGACTATTAAGGGGGCACAGCGGTCTTGTCCCATCTAATCCTTTATTAAACTAAAATTAAAAATAATTTCTGAATTCCGTTATTAATATCCTCCCTCTGAGAAAAGTGTCTCCCTCCGCAGACCCTATTGACATTCAGTCTAGACACTGCTGGGGGGACGCACTTCATGAATATCAATAAACGTGTTGCATAGAGATGGGAGGATATTAAATGATTTCTGAGCATTTGACAGTTGACAAAATGTTAGTATAATAATTAAAAGTGCAGGCTGTTTAAATGCTAGCTGGGTGTTCCTCGGTGCAGCACTGAACGTTGGCCATGTGAGAACAGCATCGTTAGAAGGTAGCTTAAGGAAGAAACCTCACCTTGCTCTCAGTTCGTCTTGTCCCTACACCTTCAGTGAATCCAACAGAAAGAGAGAACAGAGCTTCTTTTCAAAATGCCATTGACAGATCAGGTTATGCTCTTGATGTAGAGAAAAAATAATTAAATACATTTATATCGTCTCTTGCCATTGCTTCCTTTCTTTTCCAATGGCAGATGAATTTAAATGCTAATGGATTAATTTGAGGGCAGAGAGGTCTGCCTGGTTACTGTTTTCCCTGTCATTGCCACCATCCATCCTAACCCTCGTCCAATGTATGCTCCCATCCTCAGATATTCTTAGTCAGTTGTCCTGGGTAGGATTTGGGGCTTTGATATTTTTAAAAAGTTCTCTAGTTCTTTCTAATGTACATTTAAGGCTGAAACAAAAGGAGCTATGGCAGTGGTTCTCAAACCTGAGTGCGTATAAGGTTTACCCAGGTGCTTACCAAAAAATACCGATTTTGAGGATCCAACCTCCAGGAATCTCGGTTATTCTTAGGGAGGACTCGGGAAACTGTATTTTTAACAGACACCCAGGAATTCTGATTCAGGTAGTCCAAGAAACACATATTGAGAAAACCAAACTTGTATTTTTTCATCTTCAGCTGAAACAAGGCCATCACTCCAGCTGTTGAAGGAATGCAGATCAAAGGGCAGGGCTGTGGTCCGTAATCAAAATCGTTCCAATGCAGAGAGACAAATACGTTCTGCTGAGAACATCTGCAGGAGCAAGCCCAACAGAATATGGGGAAAGAGAGGTAACATTTACCAAGCACTTATTATGCTCCAGGCATCTTACAAATGCTGCCTAATTTAAGTCTCGAAGCATACAGGTAGAAGTTCCCTATTCTCCCCTAGAACTCCTGCTGGAAAGAGGCAAGTTGGGATTCATCTTACATTCCCTCCAACTCCAAAGTCCTTGAGAGTGAAGGGCAACAGGTCGGGGGTTGGGATATCTAAATACCAGCCTCTGATTCTCACTCTTCCCCCTTCCTGTATGTTATGAGGCAAGCACCCAAACTCTCTCCGTTTCTATCTCAGCATCTGTCCAGGTTGGGAATGGGGTGGGGTTGGGGTTGGGGGGCGGGTACTTGCCCCTGCCTGCTTCAGAAAGATCATGTGAAGGTGAAGATGCATAAGATGTAACACATGAAAGCACTTGAGATTTGTGGGAGGAAAACTATTACGTAGATGGAATAAGATTTTGTGTATAAAAAGAAAAATGCTAACATAGTTGGATGTCATGCTATAGAAAAACATACATTATAGAATAACATCTATAGAAACAAACTGTTCTGCAACTTGCTGACTGGCCTATTTACTCACTCATCAGACATTATCGACTTATCTATTTTTTCAAGACCACGAAGACTGAGAAGGGTACAGGCTCTCTAGAGACAACATATTTTCAATTTGGTGGGAGGAGGAGGTGAAGTGGCCTGGAAAGAGCCAGGAGCATAGAAAGTAGAGCAGGGGGGAAGGAGCGAGGACAAGGCGGGGGGGGGGCATGGGTCGTGGAAAGCCGGACAGAAATAAACCACATTTAGGTCTGAATGAACGTTTTACAGTTCACAAAGTGCTTTTTTAATCCATTGCATCATTTAATTTTGTTCTTCTCAGATTTTCACATATACAAGAAATCACCTAGGAGCTCCAGTCGTGGCTCAGGGGAAATGAATCTGACTGGCATCCATGAGGATGCAGGTTTGATCCTTGGTCTCGCTCAGTGGGTTAAGGATCCAGCATTGCTGTGAGCTGTGGTGTAGGACAGCAGCTATAGCTCTGATTCAACCCCTAGCCTAGGAACCTCCACATGCTGTAGGTGAGGGCTTAAAAAGACTAAATAAATAAATAAAGTGATTTAAAAGAAATCACCTCGAAGAATAATGTTACAACATATTCCTCAGCCCCAAAAATTCTGATTCAGTGGGTCTGGGCTGAGACTGGCGATTATGGAGTAATCTGTGGACAGACCAGGCTTCAAGGGGTAGTGATTCGATTATCCGTCCAACTTTATGAGGCAGATAGGGCTGGTAATAGGATCTGCATTTATCATTCCCATTTCTTAAAAAAAGAGGAGATCGAAGTTCAGAGAAATTAGGGAACTGGCTTAAAGTCCCAAAGCTCCCAGGACTTTTTGATGCTTAGCTGTGGGCTCTTCTTTATGTGAATGATTTAAGCTCCGTATTCTTTGAGGTTGCACATGGGGAAATCTGAATAATGACCACTGCCTTCAAAGTGGAATGAGCTGCCATGGATACAAACATTGTCTTAATGCATTGCAAGGAATTTCCTTTAACCATACAGTCTATAAGAAATAGTTCCACCAAGATATAATCTATTCTGCTTCTTAAAGAACCAACATTCCCCACAACAGGGGAACTAGATGCCAGTTCTCTTTGCGAAAACTGGCGAGATCTAGAACCTCCTTGCAGGTAAATTCACCACCTTTGGGATTCTTATGAGAATTAAATGAGGATCACTTTGACTAAAGTTCCTGACACAGTAACTGTCCCAGAAATGCCAGAACATTCCCTCTCCATTCTTAATCCAACTAATAACTGAGCACTAATAGAACAGTGAGAACTTTCATGTTGGGATGGAAACTTGGTTCTTAATTTACCATCATTACATTCATTCTCATCATGTTATAAATAAGCAAACTGAGGTTCAGAGGGTGAAGATCCTTTCTTATTCTCACACTAACTAGAGGCAGAGCGAGGAAGCCAGCCCAGGCAGTCCGCTTTCTGAGCCTGCACTCCTCAGCATGTTGCGGACTTGCTTTCCCAGCTTGTCAACTGAGACGTTTCAGTGAGTTCAGGTGAAAGTGAGGGGATAAGATACAAAGGGGCATTCCAGTGCTTGACTGCCAAGCTGGACTTCTTCACAAGCATCAGTGCATGGCTGGTAAAACAGTACCCACTGAATGTTGTTTCTGCCATGGGAATAAACTTTGTTTATTTTTCTGGCACAGGGCAAAAAAAAATGACTTTCTTACTCCTATTTTCATTTCTTTTTGGTCTTCAGCCTTTTGGGCAAGAAGTACACATTTTTGCTATTTAATCCCTGCAGCCGCTTATCCCCTTGCCTGCCAGCTCCTGTGCTGATATAGGGACCTCTCTCTATCATTTACTTATTCAGCCAAATAGTTCTTGGATGCATTAGTTCTCGGGTCGTTTCTGTGTGCAGGCAGTGTGAAATTCTGGAGGTGCAAGAGTGGATACGGACACACACAGTGCCTGTCTTATGGTGCTTTTTACCTATGAGGAAGATAAAGAGACATACCAAAGAAATAACTGCACTTCTGACTATAGAATTTCAGATTTATAAAAGGGTCCTGAGTGAAAGAAACATAGTCTCACAAGAGACTAGATGTCAAGGAAGGCATGCACGGGTAGGTGGTCTCTGAGCTGAGATTTAAATGGTGAAGAGTCAAGTCAGCTGGGCTGAGCAAGGTGAGAAGGGGGGAGGTGTGGAGTATAACATCTCTACAGTGAGAGGGAGCAGGGCAAGTTCCAAGAACTGGAAGAATGTGAACCTGCAACAGAAAACGGACAGATCCTAAAGAAAGCCAACTTAAGAGCAAAAAACCAGCCTCAGAATATACATCAATGTGCTGTAGGAACAACAAAAGTTTACTAATTGATGTAACAAATGGGTATTAAATTTCTACCATGAGCCAGTGTCTGTGGCAGATGTAAGGGGATTCTATGAAGATGAGTAAGATGCGTTTCTTGACTAGTTATTGAAAATTTCTTTAGGGCAAGGCCATATTTTACTCATCACTACACCCTGTATTTAGTAAGCACTCAGTGAATATGCATTGAATAAAAGAGCAATTTTAGGTCACTGATTATTGATCCAATAAACATCAATGCATGACTACTACCACACCGTAACTTTAAACATATATATATGTATATATCTACGCATGTTTGTACACATGTGTATGTGTACATGTACATTCACACATGAACATGCACACACATACACACATACATCAAAAGCTCACTCCAGCATTAATAAAATCTGACCTTTAGGGAAGCGACTTTGGCTCCAGCATTTTTTAAGTAACCAGGAATGATTCTCACGTGCAACTATTGCTGAGAACCTGGCTGATATCAAGTTTAAATGAATACGTCTAGGTCCCCACTACAATGTGTAAAAGATTAACTTTTAAACATATTTTGCCATCAATATTTAGCCACATTTTTCTTCCCCTAAATCTTGAGGAATACCACTATAGAATACCAATACTAATAGTTAGCTCACTACCTCAAATGAAGTTCAGAGAACCCACCACGCATAGGAGGTGTTATCGAAAGAGTTTGAACTCAGTGCCCTTGACTCCCACAACAGATTGGGCAAGGCCCCTCTAAGGGGCATATGCTCTGATTAGAAATTGTCCTTGTGGGGAAATTCACTAGATTTCTCATTTACTCTTGTATCCTGGTAACTTTAATGAAAGCAAAACTTCTGCCAACCAACCAATGAGTTTAACAACACACAAAATAGCCGAAACTTAGCAAATGAATCTGCTTCTTGGCAGATGACCTTAGCCTCCGTTGGTCTTAAGCCAAGACAGGTGAGTGTTTATATGTAGTTTAATTAGTTAACAATAGTTCAGTGCCTAAAGAGCTCATCAATTTGGCCTTACAGGACAATTACCCATCATCACTAGATTCCCAGGCTACTTGATGAAGCTGAGTCATGTATCTGTCCCTGACTGGGAAAAATTAGTCAAGGACAGAGTGCTTTGCTAAATCCCTGAAACTCACAAACACACAGCACGATCTAGTCAACTGCTGAAGCTTTCAAAGCCAATAGCAAGGAGTCTTCAGAAGAAGAAAAAATGAGATGTAAAACAAGCATAAATTCATTTTTAACCCCAATTCATCTTGGCCACGTGAGCTCCCGTAATAACCTGGACTGGCTCCACCAATGATTGGCTCCATTTGTTTTACAGGAAACCTTCCTTTTTGAGAGAGAGAGATGCTAAGCTTTTCAGTGCCTCCAGCAGAACATGTTAGTGCCTTGATTCCGAGGGTGTGGATCACATAAACCCAAAGTATCTCTGGTTTCGGTGGGAATAATGAAACCTTTCTCGGCTGACGCATCTAGGAATTAAAGAAGCGTAACAGCTTTGAACTACTGTCAAAAGCTGCACAGAGCCTCATTTCTGGAAGGGGCATTTCATTTTCTGTGATTTTTAGCTTGGAAGCATCTCCTTCTTAAACCCTTTCTTTGTTTTCCTCCTCCACTTCCTTTATTATTACTCCTCTATTGGCTCTGCTGAAAAAAGATGACAATACAGGAATTGTCAATAAAATCAGTCAGGGAATCTGACTATCACTACACCATTGGCAAAACATGAAATTTCAATATTTTGCAAGAGCTTACTTTTGAAAAGATTGATATGTCTACCCACATATACACACATCTCATGTACACATCATTTTCTTGGTGTTATTTGTACTTGTTTTTATGGCAGGAATTTGCAAGTTTGAGAAAGAAACCTTGTCATTACAAGTGACAAGATTTTTCTTCTAATTGATATTCTGAGTCTCTTATTGGGTTGAGGAAAGTACTAGCACATTGGTGAAGGAAAGTACTAGCTTTCACAATCCCAGTTGAGTCAATTTCTAATTTCTGGTGTTACTGAAGAAAGCATTTTTTTTTTTTGCATTCATTCATTCACTCACGAATTTAACAAATTTGCATTTGGGACCTATTGTGTAGCAAGACGAGCGTCTAGAGGATAAAGAGATTGAAAACTAACTAAATAAAATCTGCCTTTTTCCCCCCTTTTTTTGGCCACACCCATGGTATATGGAAGTTCCTGGGCCAGGGATGGAATCTGAGCCACAGTTGTGACCTACGCCATAGCTGCAGCAATGTCAGATCCTTGATCCACTGCTCACTGCACTGAGCATCAAGCCAGCCACACCACAGCGACAAGTCAGATCATTAATCCACTGCACCACAGCAGGGACTCCAATAAAACCTTCTTTTAAGAGCTTACGAAGATGATCAGAACTCTGTACAGTATGTCCCAAGGAAGAATATCAGATGTCCAAGGACTTGGCAGGACGGAGGCATTGGTCATGGCTGAGTGGTGGTTTCAGGCAGTGCTTCAATGAGGAGAAGGCAATTGCCTGGCATGTGAAGTATGATAAAAGCATGAAACTACTGCAATGGCAAAGGGAAAGGAAGCAACTGGAGTGAGATCACCAGGTCAGGAGGCAGAGCTGAAGAACCAATTGCTATTGGCAGCCTTGAGTTCATACCTTCTGCTCAGTTATGTACCTTATTCTCCATATTCTCAGAAGGTAGGGGACAAGCACAGAAACATAGCAGGGACTTGCCCATGGATAGAGTGGATGCCACTGAAGTTCAAGAAAAAGACAGATAAAAGAGTGTTCAAAAGAGTGAAGTATGAAATATAAGATGGAGAGAAACTGAAAAGAGGTGGGGTGTGGATCAGAAACCATCGTTCACTTAGAGAATCTTAGTCAATGCGGTATCTTTAAGGCTCAACTAGATCTCAATGCGGGTAAGGAGGTATAGGGACAAAAGCTTGAGGATGTAGATGGCTCAGGTAATCCAAAACGGTACCTTCCACAAGACAGGGTGAGAATAAAGGGTAGGTGAGTAGAGAGGAGACACACAACTGCAGTGAGAAGGCAGTTTTATCTGAAGGCCTTACTTTGTCAGTGACCAAGGAAAACTGCAATTTGGGGCAGAAGTCGAGGTAATGAGTTCAGATCATTGATAGATAATGAGAATTATAGATGGATGGATACTCTGTGCCCTTAGATTCAGTTGAACCTGGGTAATGAGATCTATCTGGCATTTCTAGCATGGACTTTGGCTTCCTTTCCTCTGTTCTTTGGATGAAATATGTCCAGCGGAAAGTAAAAACAATGGTGTAGGCTACTGCTCAGGAAACCATGGGTATGACAGGCAGGATAATGTGCCCCCCCCCAAGAAAAAATGTTCACATTCTTTATTTTTTTAATTTTAATTTTCACTTATTATGATTTTTTTTTTTTGTCTTTTTAGGGCCTGCACCATGGCATATGGAGGTTCCCAAGCTAGGGGTTGAATCAGAGTCACAGCTGCTGGCCTACACAACAGCCACAGCAATGCGGGATCCCAGCTGCTTCTGTGACGACCTGCACCACAGCTCATGGCGAAGCTGGATCCTTAACCCACTGAACAAGGCCAGGGATCGAACCTGCATCCTCATGGATGCTAGTCAGATTCGTCTCCACTGAGCCATGACAGGAACTCCCCCCAAAAATGTTCATATTCTAATATCCCCAGGACATGTGAATATTTCACCATGGCTGAAATGACTGCAGATGTTGACTAAATTAAAGATCCTCAATTACCCATGTGGGCTCAGTGTAATCATAAACATCCTTACAAGAGAGAGGTAAGTTATATGAGCAGAAAGGTGAGGTTACATTGCTGGCTTGGAAGATGGAATAGGGAATATGAGCCAAGGAATGCAGACAGTTTAGGGAAGTGAGAAATGACAAGAGAATGGATTCTTTTCCTTGAGCCTCCAGAAGGAATGTAGCCTGCCTGCCATTTTGACTTAAGCCCAGTTAGACCCATATTGAACTTCTGACCTCCAGAGTTATAACATAATTCAGGCATACCTTAGTGATATGGTGGGTTCTGTTCCAGACCACCACAATAAAGCAGACATCACAATAAGCAAATGTTGCCACAAAGCAAACACCACCACAAAGCTAGTCACACAAGCTTTTTTGGCTTTCCAGTGTCTATAAAGTTGTATTTAGACTATAATATCATCCATTAAGTGTTCAGTAGCATTGCGTCTTTAAAAAGTACATACATATCTTAATTAAAAACACTTTATTGCTAAAGAATGCTAACTATCATCTGAGCCTTCAGCAAGTCTTTTGCCTAGTTGAGGGCCTTGCCTTGATGTTGATGGTGGCTGACTGACAGCGGTGGTTGCTGAAGGTAGGCGTGGCTGTGGCCATTTCTCTAAAAAAGACAACAGCAAAATTTGCCAAACCGATTGACTCTTCCTTTCACAAAAGGTTTCCCCATAGCCTACAATGCTGTTTGATAGCATTTAATTCCGTTGATTTCTTTCAGAATTAGCAATTCCCATTTGTGGCTCAGCGGAAACGAATCTGACTAGCATCCATGAGGACGCAGGTACAATCCCTGGCCTTGCTCAGTAGGTTAAGGATCTGGTGTTGCTGTGAACTGTGGTGTAGGTTGCAGACATGGCTTGGATCTGACGTTGCTATGACTGTGATGTATGCCAGCAGTTACAGCTCTGATTCGACCCCTAACCTGGGAACCTCCCTATGCTGCAGGGGTGGCCCTAAAAAGCAAAAAAGTAAAAAGAATTAGAATCCACCCTCTCAAACTTTATGCCGCTTTATCAACTAAGTTTATATAATTTTCTAAATTCTTTGCTGTCATTTCAATATTCTTCACAGCATCTTTACCAAAAGTACATTCCATCTCAAGAAATCACCTTCTGTCCTTATCTATATGAAGCAACTCCTGATCCATTAAAGCTGTATCATGAGATTATGACAATTGCTGTCACATCTTCAGGCTCCACTTCTAATTCTAGTTCTCTCGTTGTTTCAACTACATCTACAGTGGCTTTTTCCATGAAAGTCTTGAACCCTCATAGTCAACCATAAGGGTTGGAATCAACTTCTTCCAAACTCCTGTTCATGTTGATATTTTGACCTCTTCCCATGAAATCACAAATGTTCTTAATGGCATTTGGGATGGCAAATCCTTTACATAAGGTTTTTTATTTATTTTGCCCAGATACATTAGAAGAATCACCATCTACAGGATCTATAGCCTTAGGAAATGTATTTCTTAAATAGTATTTCTTAAATGTATTTCTTAAATAGTAAGACTTGAAAGTGAAAATTACTCCTTGATCCATGGGCTGCAGAATGGATATTGTGTTAGCAGACATGAAAACAACAGTAATCTCATTGTACATCTCCATCTGAGCTTTTGAGTGAGCAGGTGCATTGCCAATGAGGAGCAATACTTTAAAAGGAATCTTTCTTTTCCTGAGCAGTAGCCCTCAACAGAGAGCTTAAAATATTCAGTAAAACATAAACAGATGTACTCTCATCCAGGCTTTGTTCTATTTAAGGAGCACAGAAAGTGTAGACTTTACATAATTGTTAAGGGTCCTAGGATTTTCAGAACAGCAAATGTGCACTGGCTTCAATTTCAGGTGACCAGCTGCACTTGCCCCCCAAAAGAGTGCTTCAGCCAGACCTGTGAAACTTTGAAGCCAGTTACTGACTTCTCCTCGATAGCTATAAAAGTCATAGACAGCATCTTCTTCCAACATCAGGCTATTTCAGACTACAGACTGAAAATCTATTCCTTACACTTTTAATATTATCTTAGCTGGCTCGTCTAAATAACTGCTACAAATTCTACAGCAGCACTTGCTGCTTCACCTTGCCCTTTTACATTATGATGGCGCTGCTTGACTTCAACTCACGAACCAGTCTCTGGTGGCTTCTTCTCCTGCAGCTTCCTTGCCTCTCTCAGCCTTCACAGAAGAAGAGAGTTATAGCCTTGCTCTGCGCTAGGCTTTTGCTTAAAAGACAGTTGTGACGGGATCATCACGTATGCAGATCGTTAAAAACCATCTTCGTCTCATCAGGAAACCTGTCTGCCTTTCTTATTAATCGTGGATTCACTGGAGTAGAATTATTTTTTTCTTTTGTCTTTTTAGGGCTACACCCGTGGCATATGGAGGTTCCCAGGCTAGGGGTCTAATCAGAGCTGTAGCCATCGGCCTCCACCAGAGCCACAGCAATGCAGGATCCAAGCCACGTCTGCAATCTACACCACAGCTCATGGCAATGCCGGATCCTTAACCCACTGCGCGAGGCCAGGGATTGACCCGCAACCTCATGGTTCCCAGTCGGATTCGTTTCCGCTGAGCCATGACAGAAACTACTGGAGTAGAACTTTTAAATCCCTGGAAGAACTTTTCCTTTGCATCCAAAACTTGGCTAACCATTCAGCACAAGATGGCTAGCTTTCACCCTATCTTAACTTTCAACACATCGTCCTCACTAGGCTTAATTATTTCTGACTTTTGGTTAGTGAGTGATGTGCAACTCTTCCTTTCCCTTCAACACTTAGAGGCCACTGCAGGGTTACTGACTGGCCTAATTTCAATATTGTTGTGTCTTAGGATATAGAGAGGCCCAAGGGAAGGGAGAAAGATGAAGGAAGAGCTGGTAGGTGAAGCAGTCCAAAGACACACAAAACCTATTAATTAAGTTTGCAGTCTTGTATGGGCATGGTTCATGGTGCCCTCAAACAATTAAAATAGTAATAGCGAAGATCACGTAGCACAGATCACCATCACACACACAATAATAAAAATGTTTGAAATATTGCTAGAATTACCAAAATACTCCATAGAGACAAGCAGTGAATCAACGTTGTTGGGAAAATGGCACCGACAGACTTGCTTGATGAAGGGTTGCCACGAACCTTTAAACAAAAATGCAACAAGGCAAAGCACAATAAAAAGAGTTATGCTTGGAAATTGATAGTGTTTTGAGCCACTGATCTTGTGATGATTTTTTTTTTTTTTTTTACAGAAGTAATAGGGAAATAACACATGGGGTTTACATGCAATGTTGGAAAACTTGTCCTCAGGTAGCAGATGTCCACATTAGCTGGTGCCAGGCTGGACACAGATGATGGTGAGCATGCTGCTGAAGGAGCACAGTAAGGTAGGCACAGCAGCAGATGTAGCAACAAGGGAGGAGATGGGGGTAAAATACTAATGCTTATCTCAAAGAGATGCTCTTAGCAGAGAATGGGGAAAATTGCTTAGCACTGTAACCTGGTATATATATGTGGTTGATGCATGACTTGTTAGAGTGTTGACTCTTCTGTGGGCGAGACAATTGCTTGGCGGGTACAAACCTCAGAGAACACAATGTTTGGTCCTCTCTGAAGACAGTTTTCTACAGGTAGATTCGGATTATGTTGAATAACAAGGACAACCTTGAAGTGGGGAAAGGATCTGTGCATGAACAGGAATGGTTAGGAGCATGGAAAGCAAATGATGGGCAGCCTTCTCATCCTGGTCCAACCTGTTTGCCTGGAGGACTATTCTCATAAAAGCTTCAGAGTTTTTCCAGCACCCACTGAACATGCTACTTCATTCTACCTCCAGCTGCTAGCCTCCCTGAGTCACTGCCCAATCTTCTCAGTAGCTGCCTGAGATCTCTTTGAGATAGATTCTGTGCTTACTCATCTCCGTATTGCCATCACCTAATACCAGCCCAGCAAAGAGCAAGTGCTCTATAAATCTTCATTAAATGAATGTACAAAGGGACAGGGTTCTACTCTTAACACAGTTAAAGATTCATTGCAGTGAGAGGGGATTACAAGGCAGTGAGTAATCCTGTGCTCAGATTTTCAGTCCCGAAGAATGATTTCCAAAAGGTGATCCACACCAGACCAGCCTCTTTACTGATGCCAACCTATCCATTATGATTCAGTGGGTCAAAGGTAGGCCCTGGGTATGTATTTAACAAACTCCCTAAGGATTCTGCTTTTCAGGCAAGTCTGGGCGCTCTAGGTCTTGACCTCAAAGAGGACAGAGATCATTCTGAACTAGGGTAATCAGAGAAGATGCACTGAGAAGCTGGGATCAGAACTGAATCTTAAAGCATAGACAAGTTTGGGTGGATGAAGAGAAGGAATAAAAGTCAGAACAAAGTTAAAAAGAGGCAGGCACTGTAAGAGATAGCATTCTGTATCATTTGGACTTTCTACTGAAAGCACAATCCATAATCTGTGTCACTTATCTCTGCATATCAAATTATCCTATAACTTACTTTCTTAAACAACAAGCATCATCTATTATATCTCAATTTCTGAGGGTCAAGGATTTAGATACATTGTATCTGAGATTTCCTGACTTGAGGTTTCTTCAGAGGTTGCTGCTAGATGGCGAAGGTGATTGGCAGAGGTCATTTTGAAGGATTCTTTCATCTGATGGTTGGATTAGAAAGACTCTAAAGGCTGGACATTGGAAAAGCTCGGGCTCCCTGTGCATCTTTCTCTGCCTTCAAACTGCCTCTGTGGATGGGAGCTTCAGAAACTGGCTTCTTATGTGATCACGTGGTGCTCCAAAGCATGTGTTCTGAAAGTGTGCACTGGTAGGAAGAGAGACAGGCAGGGTGAAAGAGAAGCTGGCAGTGGTGCACATGCACGATGTGACATCCACGCAGGTGAGGAGACAAATAGTAGATGAGCCAGGGAGCCACAGCTTTTAGAAGTGCCTAATTTAACCTGAGCCAAACACCACGAGGTTATTTAGTGCTTTTTATTGGTCAAGAATAGGATGGCATACATATAGAATTATCATAAGAGAGACCAACTTCAAAAATATGAATTAATCTAGCTTTATCATAACAAATTGCAATATATCCTTCAATTCCTTCAGCAGTTTTCTATATTCTCTGAAGGCTAGGGATCACATTTATAAAAGAATTAGATGTATATAGTTGACGGATTTCCATAATCTGAGGCAAAAGACTAGTGTCCCGGACCTAACATTTGGAAAACAGTGATCCTGGGAAAGTCTGTAATGTCCTTCCTGACCTAGCAATTTATTTTTCCAAATTCATTTTCTTTTATATCTTCCCTCAAGCTTCACAGTCCAAATTTTGGATTACTTGCTTTTTTCCAAAAGCGTAAAACTCTTTCAAGACTCTTTGCTTTGCATGTGGTCATCCTTCTGCTTGAGGCACTGTCCTTCCCTATCTCTCCTTGGGTCCAGCAGGTGCAGTCCCCTGTCTTGCAGCTCTAGAACTGTTATCACTTCTTAGAAGAACTGTCAGATTCCACCCCTGGAGGAGCCTGCCCTCTGGCTTCTCCCAATGTCCTGCATGTATCTGTATCATGTCCAAGTCAAGTTGTTTTCACTACTAGACTAAAAATCTCTTAAGGACACGTTTATGCCTTAGTGATCTCTGCCATTTCCGACAAGACCATAAGGGCTGACATATAACAATCAGGAAATATTTATTGTGTTTGAATAAGCAAATAAATGCATACAGGCAGGAAAAAATATCTTAAAATGTGGACCACCCATTCTTTGGTTTGATTGGACAGTACACAATGGCTAAATTATCCTTTCATGATCATCACATTGTCAAGATTGAAAAATAAATATTAAGAAAAGAACTTATTGTACCTGGATAATACTGCAAAGACCTTAAGCTTTTGAGTCTACTGTCTTCTTTCTCATTGAGAATTCTGTGCAAAGATGAAGGTAAGCTTAGGAACCTCCAATGTTTACTCTTTGTAACAAATGCATAAGCCCCTTCTCCTTTTTGGACACTAGGGGTGGTACACACTTTTTTTTTTTTTTTTCCTCCAAAAAAATATACAGCTGAAAGCAAATCCATTCCTGGTGGGCTGTGGATGGCCATAACGCGAAGGTCAATGGCAATTTCTCATCTCACTGTCCCTTGCTGGGACAGAGCCAAACAGAACTAGAGCCTGGCCGTGTTCCTTTCCCACTCCAGCAAGAGGACAGCTAAATCGTGGATCTATGTTCACATAGAGATCACTTGTGAGCTCATCCCCGCCATTCACCAGGAATTTGATTTCACTTTTCTGAGCTTCAGTTTCTCACCATGACCTGAGGATTGTGACCTCATAATGCTCAGCTTAAAAAACAGGAACTGTTGTGAAACCTGAGGTACACTAGCAAAATCATCAAGCCTGTTTTCTAACATATAGTCGATGCTCCCAGATGTCAACCTCTTCCCTTCTCTCACTGGGCCCTCCTCAGAAGAGAACATTCTGGCCAGTTGCGATAAAGAAGCCATTTCTAGCTTTCTTTTTCTGCTTAGTCAGGCTAGGGTAGGGCTCTGGTATCTTGTGCGTATCTCTCTGGCTTGCATACCCAGGCACACCCTCCACGGGGCTTTGCTTCCTTAACCTCAAGTTATGTAATGAGTAGGTGTACAGCCCTGGATTCATTTCCACAGGGACCTGTTTCAAAATCCCTGCTGATTGTTCTAGGCTCTGCGTGGGAAAGAGAGAGGCCCACACATGTTTCCCACTTGAGGCATTACGCCTGAATTAGGTCATGCGATCATTGCATTTTTCACCATTTCACAAGCTGCTACTATGGCAGCAGGTTAGGGCCACAGCAGAATAAGGCAAGAGTAGAGAGTTGCTTAACTTTTCCCTGTATTTACACATACATGTTTGCAGGGAAGAGGTGACTCATCCTTCTTGCTGGAATACAACCAGTAGGCCAGCTCCTAATGACTTTTCTTTTAAAGGCTACTTTCCCTTGCCTTCTGATAAATCCTCTATTTAATCTCTGGAAGGACAGGACATGTTAGGAAGAGTATTAACCTGTTTTGACCCCTAGGGTACCATTGGGTAACACTTAGGGAGTACACAGGTGGTATCCAAGGAACCCTCCCCAAAAGTGTGGGAAGTGAAATAAACAATAGTTGATGACTCAAAGATTGGTGTAACCCATGGAAGTTACTACCTACCATGTACCAGGTGCTTTGTCTACATTTTCTCTAATCCTCGTGTCAACCGAGCTCATCTTGTAACTGATGCTGAGGCATGTTCAGTAACTTCTCCAAAGTACCAGTGTTAATAAGCAGCAGAGCTGGGACTCAGATCCGGACATGTCCACTGTCAAAGCCCATGCACCTTACATTGTGTCACAGCACCTCCCTGAAGTTGAAATTGGAGGCTTTACTTCTTTACCACCCAAGTTTCTAGAGCTGCCACTAGATAAAAACATACCCCTCCTCTCTCTGTCACCCTAATATTCTGGTGTTTAGTGAAGTCACATTTGTACAAAAGGCAGCCGAAAGAATATCAACTTTAAAACATTCCTTGGTGAGATTCTATTTCCTTGGTTACTATTCCTGAGGTTTGGCTGTTTCTCCCTTTTGTTGATTCTGGAGACTACCCATAGATGAAATTCCAGTAGAATATTTTACTTTCATATTTATTTGATTCACTAGATACAGATTTTTGTGTTGACAGGTTTTTTTCTTTTTTATCAGCATTTTAAAGATCATGTTTTTGTCTTTTGACCTCCATAGTGTCTGATGAGAAGTCAGCTGTCACTTAAATGCTGTCTTAAAAGCAATGCATTCTTTTTCTCTGGCTGATCTATAGATTTATCTTTATCTTTGGTTTTCAGTTGTTTATTTATAATGTGCCTATGTGTTTTCTTTGTATTTGTCCTGTTTTGAGATTTACTGTGCTTCATAAATCAATAAATTTAAGTGTTTTATGAAATTGAGGAATTTTTAGCAGTTTTTTAAAAATAAAATTTCTATGCTATTCTTGATTATACCCTTTGGTCTGACTCCAATTCAATATATGTTAGATCTTTTGATATAGACCCAGAGGTTTACTTCAGACTTGATTCTTTCTTTCTTTCTTTCTTTCTTCTTTTTTTTTTGTCTTTTCTCTTTTTAGGGCCACACTTGTGGCATGTGGAGGTTCTCAGGCTAGGGGTCTATTTGGGCCTACAGCTGCTGGCCTATGCCACAGCCACAGCAATGCTGGATCCAAGCCGTGTCTGTGACCCATACCACAGCTCACAGCAACAAGGGATCCTTAACCCACTGAGCAAGGCCAGGGATCAAACCCACATCTTCATGGATACTAGCTGGGTTCATTAACCACTGAGCCATGACAGGAACTCCTGGATTATTTCTATTAATCTATCTTCAAAGAGCCAAAAGACTTCTCTTTCATCTTCATTTTGCTATTAAGCTCACCTATTAAAAAACTGCTTCAACTATTTTTTTTTATTTATAGAACAACTGTGCTTCTTTTACTGGTTTCTATTTCTTTACTGAGAGTTCCAATATTTTCTTTCATATGACTATATTTTCCTTTACTTCACTGAACATAGTTATAACATCTGCTTTAAAATCCACTTACTTACTATTCCAACAGTGGGGTTATCTAGAGATTGACCTCCATAGATTGTCTTTTTTCTTGAAAATTAACATATTTTCTGATTTTAAAAAATAAATCAAGCAATAATGTTGGATTGTATCTTGGACTCTGTTATATTCCTCTAAAAGTGTTGATGTTTTATCTGGGCATTAATTTAGTGGGACTCATAAAGACCTTCTCTTGAGTGGAAGCTCTATTCAGCTCTTTCATCTTTAGCTATGTTCATTTAGTCTGCCTAATGCTAGAATGGTTCAGCCATCAGCTAAAATTGTGGACTCCGTATCTCTGGCTCTCTTGTTTACAGAAATCCCTCAACCAAACACTTTTCAGTGGCTTTGGTTTCCCTGAAATCTGCCATCTTGTCAGAAATATCATATATTTTCTATTGGAGTGTTAACTATCTTATGTGGCACTGATTCAGTCTTCCATCAGGCTAAAAGCTACAAAAAGTAGATAACTCATCCCATGCCATTTTTTTTCCTCCATGTTTTACTTACCCTATAGAATTGGCCTATTTTAATTCACTCTACAGTGCCTCATGTCATTCATGTCTTTTTTTTTTTCAGTTTATAGTGCTATCAGAGGTCTTTGGGTTTAGTAGGAACTTGCTTGAAGCATTCACTCTATTTTTGGTTTTTAACTTGGAAAGATTAAAAGTTGTAGCCTGGATGGTTATCCAATTCATTTTGAAAATAAAGAGTGCACCATGTAATCCACAAAGGTAAATGCTGCTACTGATGTCAGCCAACTTCTCATCCATACATGCAACAATTATTTCTAGGGTTTGCTATGTGGTCAGGCACATATATAGCCCTAATTTAAAAAAAAATTACAAACTCTGTACCCTCAGGCAGCTTACAGTGAATAAAAGGACAAGTCAAATCAATAGTAATTTAAGTAGTGTTAGGTCTTCTAGGAAAAGATATGAGGATGAGACTATTTGGGAAATCCATTCCTGAGAGGAATAATGTGTTTAACCATTATTCATTTGATGTCAACCTTTAAAACTCTATAATCTATCTATAGAAAAAGGATAAACAACTGGCCTTTTCCAATGATCTCATTCTTCACTATGTTTGAACATAGCACCTCATTCTAGTCTCTTGGTAATCATTCCTCCAATACTTAGTCTTACTGCTTGATCTCTCGAATCCTGGTTAGAGCCATCAAAGGTGGATAATTGATAACTTATCCAAGCTGATGCAATTCTGGACAACAAGTATATCTCAGATAACTGACAGAGCTGAAAACATGACTCTCCTTCAGTTTTAAGTTACCTTTGAAGTCACCAAACATCCTGTTTCCTGGGACAGAGCTTAAAAATGCCTCCACTACTTGAAAGCTGTTTTTCTGTAGCATTTTGGTATGTGAGATTCCCGGTAGCAGATACAAAGACACAGTAATCTTGGAAATGATATGAATTCCATAGGGACATAACTATTAATAACAACAACCAATCAAAACAGCAAATCAGCAAAAACAAACACCAACTATTCCAAATTGGAAAATATATAAAATATGATTAAATGTAAAGATTGAGATACAAATAGGCAAGGATAGTCACATTAAGATGGTGAGATGAAGTCTCCTTTCTATAAACAGCTCCTTAATGCAGTTGTTTTATATTTTAGAGAAAGTTAAAGAAGGAGAGAGAGAGAGACTGAAACAAAATCTTGGAGGAGGAATTTAAATTTCATTCCACTCTAAGATACACCACATGAGCAAAATAAACTTTTCAGTGCTAAGGAAAATAATGGATGACCAATGTAAAAGACATAATTGCTGATCCCGTTCAATTCTGGCAAAACTAGCTCTGTATTAGGATGGGAAAATACTCGTCTGGCAGTCCCCAAGATTAGAGCACTTAGTATGGACAACTTGTTCCCTAACCACGTGTCTTTGAATGGGCCACTTCAGCCCCAGCCTCCAGTAACCCTGGAAGAGAGTGAACTTATAGAAACTTAAGAAATATGGATATTAAAAAAGAACTTAAGAAAGAACTTAAGTGAACTTAAAAAAAGAACTTAAGTGAACTTATAGCAAATGTCCAGGCCAGAGCCCCTGCACAATTCACGTGTTTATCTCATGATGCATAATCTCTGGATTGCATTAGTTTCCTTCTTGCCACTTGGAGAGGATCCTGAGATTAAGATTTTACACAGAAAAATGGTGTGAAATGGGAATGGAGTATCCTAAATGGCACTATTTTTAGTTTCTTTTTCTTGATAGTGAAGCAAATAAGACAAACTGTTCACTTTTGGTATGATTTTCTTAGTGGATGTAGATATCAAGTGCCAATATTTCAGGTTTTATTGCCTTAAATAACATCAATTCAAGATTTGATACCTCACAGGGAATGGAAACCCAAATTTCTCTCCATCCAAACCCATCCCCAACTATTTCTTGGACCATCAGGGGGTGATTATATCTTCAGGAATTACATTTCCAATCACTTTTGTCCCATTTTACATGACTTTTTTTTTTCTTCTGCTCTGTGTCTCACTTCTTTCTAATGACGTCCCTTTTTGGACCTGCAGAATTTAAATGCCACCACCCCCAGGAGAGTAAGCTGAAGTTTTAGAGCAATAGAAATAGGATCAGGATCATCTCACAGGTCACCACAACAAGCAAGTAAATGCTGGCTATTAGACACCTCAACTCCTCTGTTTCTGGGTCATTCCAGCTCTTGGAGACTTGCTGCTGGCAACTATTTCTCCTCAGTCCAAAGTTCCATTATTTTGCTTAATCTATTTTGTTCTTTTTTAATATCCATATTTCTTATATTCCTGGGCCCTTTTAACTCATCTACCTAGAGTCTCTTGAAGTTAACAATTCACATGTCAATTTTACACGACAATTTAATTTTCTCTGTATTACTCTACTACCTACTAGATCATTCCATAGGGTCTCTTATGTAAGTAGGTAGGCTGAGAATTTCCCAAATCATTAAGGCCTAGAACCTATTTGCTTAACAGTCTTCTTGAACTATCTTTTTTTTTTTTTTCCCCACATTTTATTATTAGCGGCAAGATGAAACCAAGCTGAATTTTCAAAATATTGCTTGGAAACTTGATCAGCTAATAATTTCAAGTTAATTATTTGTAAGTTTTGTTTTCCACATAACTTCAAGGCACAATTCTGCTAAGCATACTGCTACTACCTACTCTTGTATGTTCTCATTGTATAATAATGCAGGTTGAAAATCTTCAAGTTAAAATGGTCTTACTGGGCTAAAACCAAGATGTTGATAGTTATGCATATATTTTACTTATTTATTTATTTATTTAACTTTTATTTCCCCAATACATTATTTTTTTTCCTACTGTACAGCATGGTGACCCAGTTACACATACATGTATACATTCTTTTTTCTCACATTATCATGCTCCACTGTTAAGTGACTAGATATAGTTCCCAGTGCTACACAGCAGGATCTCATTGCTAATCCATTCCAAAAGGCACTAGTCTGCATCTATTAACCCGAAGCTCCCAATCTACACCACTCCCTCCCCTCCCCCTTTTTTGAAGTTTTAGGAGACAACTGAGTTCTTTGCCTTTTCCTAGAGGCTGACCTTATTCCTTGGCTTACTGCCCCTTCCATCTTCAAAGCCAGCAAAGGCCACCTGAACATTTCTCAAGCTGTATCCCTCTGACACTGCCTCTTCTGCTTCCTTACTTCACTTATAAGAATCCTTGTGATTATAACAGACCCATCCAGATAATCCAGGATTATCTTCCCATTCAAGTCAACTGATTAACAACTTTAATTCCATTTACAACCTTAATTCTTCATTGCCTTGTAGCATAATATATTCATAGGTTCTAGGGATTAGAACATGGATATCTATGGGAGGCCATTATTCTGCTGACTGCACTAATCTTTGTATAATTTCTAGAAAAGAATAATTAGTTAATAATTGATTATCATCATCACAATTTGATAAATAATACTTGAATACCTATACTTATCAGGGGATGCATTAGAAATACAATAGAAAATTAGATATACAAGGTTATTGTCCTCGTAAAGTTTACAATCTTATAAAATATATAGCCCCTTAAATACACAATTTAAATACAGTGAGGTTATGGCTGAAGAGGTGGGAAGCACTATGGAAACACACAGGGAAAGTATCTAATCTATGCAAGGCTTCTAAGAGTAGAATTTCAAAAGATGGAATTAAAAAGAATATATCTAAAGGATAAGTTAGGGAAAAGAGGGCATGATCTGTGGACAAGCAATAGCCAAGACTATACCCAGGTGGAGAAAATTGGGGCTAAATAATAGTAAGAGGGTGTAGGAATGGTGGGTGAGAAGCAAGCACAAACCATATCAGCAGGAGACTTTAAATTGCATTAAATATGTTAGACTTATTTTGAAGGCAATGGGGTGCCTTTTAAGAGGGTTTAATCCTTGACTTGATGTAAACATACCTTATTTCAAAATCATCAATTTAGCTATAAGCTAGGAGAACTATTGCAAATTCTATTTATAAGAAATAATAAAAACAAAACTATATATCACTATGTGTGGAAATTTAGAAACCCACTTCTAATTAACTCATAAATAGAACTGATACTACTACCAATAAAGATACACTCACCAAAACTTGTTGGGTGTAACTAAAGCAGCATTTAGAGTAAAGCTTAGCCCCAAATTCTTATATTAGAAAAGAAGGACAGTTGAAAATTAATATGGTAAATATCTAATTCTAGAGGCTAGAAAGAAATGGAAAAATTAAAGTAAGAAAATAATAAATACGTGTTGATGAAATGATGCTTCAAGGAAAGATATGTTTACTAGGACTATTGTTAGCTGACTGCATACAGGTATCATCTTCTATGATTGTCCAGGCTGCAGAGAGGTGCCTCATCCAAGGTCATGTTCCTTCCTGGAGCCACCCACCACCAAAGACTGATCAAAGCAGAGTACAGACCCAGCCATTTTGGTCCAATGCAGGATAACTCTGCAAGGCCATCTGTCTCCAGAGATCACCGTGGGTTGGTAGAGTCTCTTGTGAGGCTGAAACTGCTTCTCAGTGTCTTCCACTGCCTAATTCTGATTCTTTCCTCACTTCTTCCACAGAGGTAGATCCCTAGGTTATTCCATAGGAAATATTTGTACACTAAATTAGGAAATGTGTATATAATAGCAAGATTCAATGAAGTCAAAGGGTGTTCATTAACAAAAAATACGAATGAACACCTAGCAAAATTGGTCAAAAATTGAAAAGAGCATGCTAAGGTATGTGCCCCTCAAATTCATGGATTGAAATCCTAACTCTCAAGGTGATGGTATAAGGAAGTGGGGCTTTTGGGAAGTGATTAGGTCAAGAGGGCAGAACCCCTATGATTGAGATTAGTGCTTATAAAAGAGAGGCCAGAGAGCTCCCTTGTCCCTTCCACCATATGAAGATACAATAAGAAGTCTGTGATCCAAAAGGTTGCTCTCACCTGACCTTGCTGGCACCCTGATCTCAAACCTCCAGCCTCAAGAACTATGAGAAATAAACTTCAGTTGTTTATAAGCTACTCAATCTGTGATATTTTGTTTTAGCAATCCCAATGGACTAAGACAGGGGGACATAAATATAGCTATTGAAGAGATTTAAAAGATAACGAGAACATTAAGAACAACTATATATTAATGAATATTACAGTATAGATAAAGTAGATAAATCTTTAAAATATGCATAGATAAAATCCCTATAATACCTCCCTATAAGTGCATAGATAAAAAATTCATATTCTAACAAAGCTTATAAAAACCTCACCCAACAAGTAGAAAACTTGATTCTTTCTATAAGCATTAAAGAAATCAAATCAGTAGTTTAAAATCTCATTACAAAAACCCATCAAGTCAGATGGTTATCTGGGTAAGTTTTACCTATTACTCAAGGAACAAATACTTTAATCTCAAATAAACTCTGCAGAATATAATAATAAAGAATACTTCCAAACCCATTTTATGAGGCCAGAAAAATCGTGATAACATAACACTTGAAAAAAACTAAAAGAATGAAGGAAAACTACAAACTATTCCTCACAAACATAAGTGCAAAACCTAAACAAGATAGAAGGCAATTTAATAAGTAGTATATAAAAATAAGAATATATCATGATGAACCTGATTTCCTTTGTCTGAAGGAAATCAAAGTTGAACATTAGGAAATTAATTAAAATAGTTTACCACATTATTAGATTAAAAGAAAAATGCTGTGATTATCTTTAGAGATGGAAAATGATCATTTTATGTTTCAATATCCATTCATAACAAACTTAAAAAACACAAAAGAGAAGTCCTACATCTTGGTAAAGAGTATTTACCAAAAATCTAAGGTGAATATCAGGTCAGGGGCTGTCTCAATTATGGACATAACATAGTGTCTTACATTAGGATGATGGCTTATATTTGGAGTGATGGAAGAAGCCAAAAAGAAATGGATATAAGGATATTTATCTCTCCCTGTTGGCAAAGACCCATCATCCGTATTTTTTTGAGTAGCACCTAGCCGGGGGCTCTGCACGTAACACATGTCCAAAACATGCTTATTGGCTGATCAATGAGAGTGTCATAAGATGTTGCTCTCATTTCAGAGCGGTGTAGCTTGGAGGTTACTATAGTCTCCAGAAGATTTCATGGAGTTGTGCTCTGGTCACAGTCCAGCCAGAGTGCTCACTGTACTAATCATTACACCTTTCATATTCACCTGCCAAAGACCTCATTTGTTCAAAAAATCAAACCAGATCTTTCAAATTTAGAACAAATTTAGTTCTAGATAATTACTTTCTTTGATTAGTACCCATAATAACAGATTGCCCTAAATCACATAGTTTTTCTTCCAGTGATTAAAAAATATTAGATAAAACATTTGGTCTTAAGGGGCTTTTAGTCTTTTGCTTACATTATACTCCATCATGTTCCATCACAAATGACTGGATATAGTTCCCTGTGCTGTACAGCAGGATCTCATTGCTTATCCACTACAAAAGCAATAGTTTGTATCTATTAACCCCAAATTCCCAGTCCATCCCACTCCCTCCCATTCCACAGTTTCTTTTCTGTGGAAAGGTTCATTTTGTGCCATATATTAGATTCCAAATATAAGTGATATCATATGGTATTTGCCTTTTTCTTTCCGACTTACTTCACTTAGTATGAGAGTCTCTAGTTCCAACCATGTTGCTGCAAAGGGCATTATTTTTTTAAGGGCTGAGTAGCATGCCATTGTGTATATATATACAACATCTTCTTAATCCATTCATCTGTGGATGGACATTTAGGTTGTTTCCATATCTTGGCTATTGTGCATAGTCCTGCAATGAACATACAGGTGCATGTATCTTTTTCAATGAAAGTTTCTCCAGATATATGCCCAAAGTGGGATTCCTGGGTCATATAGCAGTTCTGCATTCAGTTTTTTGGGGTATCTCCATACATTTTTCCATAGTGGTTGTACCAATTCATATTCCCTCTGATAGTACAGGAGGGTATCATTTTATCCACACCCTCTCCAGCATTTGCTATTTGTTGACTTGTTAATGATGGCCATTCTGACAGGTATGAGGTGGTACCTCATAGTAGCTTTGATTTTCATTTCTCTAATAATCAGTGATGTTGAGCATTTTTTTCATGTGCCTGTTGGACATCTGTATATCTGCTCTGGAGAACTGTCTATTCAGATCTTTTGCCCATTTTTCAATTGGGTTGCTGTTGGGTTTTTTTGTTGTCGTTCTGTTTTTTGCTTTTTTGCTGTTGAGTTGTATAAGTTGTTTGTATACTTTAGAGATATAAATAATAATTTCTGATACATTATAGGATAGTTGTAGACATTAAAATGGCCTATATTTATTTTTTTGGAAGAAGGAATGTTTGCTTTAAAAACTTTGGGAAAAGGGCGATTAGCTATGAAAATATGTAGCTTTATGGTTCTCATAGCGCGTGAGTCTTACGACCTTGGAACAGGAATTATAAGCCTGCCTTGTCTTCATAATGTCCATGGAGCACCGTCCAAGAGAAGATTTTGATAGGGACTTGATGAAAGAGGCCAAGTGGAAAAGTTTGGGTTCATTGCAAATGTTTATTTAACTCAGATACTTCAAAAGCATTTACTGGAGAAACATTTGCAGATTCATGTCAGATGAATCAACATCCTTCACCCATATCAGAGTCATAGCCTGAGGGATTGAATTTAGTTAGTAACCCATAGTTAGTTTACATGGTAGAAGACCTATTTGAGAAGTTTTGACAATCCAGAATCAAGTCCAGGCTGCCCTTCCCACCCTGGTGCAGGAGGGGCAACATGAGCTAGGCTGGTGAAGGGCAGTGGTCTCAAATTTGAGTGTTTGCCAGAATCACTTGGAGGGCACTTTGCAACATAGGTGGCTTGGTTCCACTTCCAGTTTCTGACTTAGTAGGTCTGGATTGGGGCCCCCTAATTAGCATCTCTAATAAGTTCCCAGGTGATGCTAATGTTGCTGGTCCAGGGACCACCTTTTGAGATGCTTTAGAAGTGAAAGTCATATGAATGAGTGGAGAAGACAGGGGTGGAGGTCACTGAATCCTCTGCTGAGAATTGGATTATAAATCTGCAACCCACCTCATGACCAGTCACTTCTTGGTCTTCAAAGATGTCACTGTGTGTTCATAATTTCAAAGGACATTTCTGTTTACTTTCTATTCTGCATTTTGTCCCATTCCTATCTCACAACACACAACCTGACCACATCAAGGATTCTGACTAGCCTTCCAAAACAAGGCTGTGCATGGCAGAAAAAGGTGGATTTCCCGAATAACTAGACTTTGAATGGAAGAAATATGGAAGGGTTAAAAGTTAAGAAAAGAAAAAGAAGAAGGGAGGAGAGAAGTAAAAAAAGAAAGAAGGAAAGACAGGCAGGCAAGACATATCATGAATACATATGATGTTCCAAGTCCTATATGTTTTGAATTTTCACACACTTTAGAATTTTGAATCCTCATAAATATTCTGCAAGCCGTATATTAATCCCCAAGAGGAAGCAAACCTTAAACAGATTATGGGATTTTCCCAAGTAGATAAGACTTATAAGGGGCACAAGCAGAACTCAAATCTAGAGATGTTCAATTCCAAATCCAGTTGAAACTTCTGTTCTTATCCACCATGAGAAAAAAAAAAAAAAGTGTCTATAGCGAAGGATCATAAACATTTTGAAATTGCAAAGCAATGTCTTATGGGTGAAGCAATGGTTGTCTCAAATGTTCCAGTGATTCTTTTATTTAAAATAGTGGTTTGATCTATGGCCCTTGTTTCTAGTTCTCTGAACTTGAGACAAATCCAGGGTACCTTTTACAGGGTAGTTACAAAAATAGGATAATACTATGTAATCTTCCTGCCTTTGTTTCTGTTAATCTCACTGCCTGTGACTCTTCATTCTAGGTCGATGCTAGCATGTTGCAGACACCCTGGGAATAGTATTCCTGATTTGAGAATAGATTCCTCAGTGCCGGGCTTCTCAGAATGCCTAAGATTGGTCCAGGAAGATGGACCTTGGGACACAGACCTCCCAATGCTGAAGCCCAGGAAGACCTCGCTCTCCTCTGCATGGGGCCATGATGTAACTCAACAGCGTGACAATTGACGGCATTCAACCCAGAGAAACACTTCACCATTCCACTAGAGAGAATTTGTCAAATGATGAACTGGTGGTTTTTAGGTGGTTATTTTTCTGTTCCAATTTTACAACTTCTACATACACCTCCAGATTCCTCCCTTTAAGACAAGCCATTGATAGTATTTGCTATTAGTCAATTTATCCTGGCAATATGCAGAGGTCAAAGGAAACACAAGGAGTAAGAACTACAAGGGGGACAGATTTCACTGAAAGAGAGATGGTTCCTCTCGCTTGACTTATACAGACATGGGATAGTATTGCTCAGGCATCTTGTTTCCCCTTGCACGGCATTAAATCTGAGACTGGACAAACATTTAAAGGAGATATTGCAGATGAACGGACAGCGGGGCTGCGTAAGTACGGAACGCTTTGCACCCTGTGGTCCAGGCTGAGTAGCTGAAAACACAGGATCCAGGGAGAGATGAGAGTCAGCTGAAGGAGCCATCACTGACCTTTTGGGAGATGAAAGTCATTTACCTTCAGCTACACCACACTTTAGCTGCGGAATAGGGACCAGTTCAATATTCCCCAGACTCTGAAAAGAGACTAAATTGAAACAAGAAACAGCCTCTTTGAACTTGTAGGTAAACACAAACTGCAAAAGTGAACCTTTCCAGTATCAGGCAGTTTTTCTACGTACAAACCACAACCATATTTAAAACCTAACTCGTTAAGTGACATGCAAATAATGTGGTTCCTTAGCTGGTCCGAAAGGGAAATAAGAAGAACATGACAGGGGATACGAAGGGTAGGGATTTGCGACGCCATTTGTTTGAAACATATTTGCATAGAGAAAAAAAGAGATTTGACTATATACTCCCTCACACGTGTAAAAGAGAATGCCAGCCTTATTAAGATTGTGTAATCTGATCTGTAAATTAAAGCAATGATACCATTTTTTACATAATTCAACACAGATTTTTTTTTTCCTTTTAATGATAAGTCCGGGATGCTAAACTTAAAATCAGGTCCACCTTACTCGGGAAAATTTAAAGAAAGAATACTGCACACTCCGGAAGGTGGTATTTAATGAAGAAGTTTGTTTTTTGTTAACAAGATAGAACTCCTTTAGTGAAAGAATTTAGACATTAAAACATTAGGAATTAAGTTCCACATAACAGGGGCTTACCATTTGAAGCCCAGGCTCTCCTATCCCGGAAGGCATTCAGGAACAAAATGTTTGTCATCTGGTATTGTGAACATGTGTGTCTACATATGAATGTGCGTGTGTGTGTGTGTGTGTGTGTGTGTGTGTGTGTGTGTGCATATTTGTGGCAAAACTAGATGTCAGAGCAAAAAGGAGCTGTTTTAGGAGCTGGAGCCTAAGAAGTCCAAAGAAGCATCCACTAGGATCCCCAAACAAAAGTGTAAGAAACAGATAAGGAAGGATATGGGATCAAAATCCCCAAACCCGGGGAACTGGGGTTGAAGACAGCTCACAGCAGCACTGTTTAAGGATGGGCTTTGCAGGTAGGCAGATGTGGGTTCCCACCTATACACTTCCAGATCACACTGACTGAGAAAAAGTATTTCATTTCCCAGATCCTTGGCTTCTCTTCAATACCTGCATTATGGAGTTCTTATGAGATTTGACTGAGATAATGCAGGTAAAATATCTCGCACAATTTCCTGTATATAAAGGCTTAATAAATATTGGGGTGTAAATAGAAATGCATGCAGGACAAATGTAAATAAAATCCACTCGATGAACTTTGTTTTATGTGCCACTCAGTGCATATGTGATAATGCAGTTTGATAGCCCTATGTTAAAAGGCTCAGATAGCAGGCGTATGTTACTGTGAGGTTGAAATCAAATTACTCACACAAACACAATTATGTATAATTGTCTGGCACGTGGTAAGCATATGACATTCATAACCCTTATTTTTATTAAGAAACTGTCTCTCACCTTATGTTTGTACCTAAGATTAATCATCACGCTAGGAAATAGTCTTGTTGTGAATGCACAAGTCGCAAAAAGGAATGTGAAAAATGAATGATAAACATAGAAAAATGCCCAACAAAAATATAAGTTAAAGAAATGATACCTTTTTTTATAAGGCAGCACAGATTTTTTTTATTTTAATGACATCTTAGTGATGTCATTCATTACAGTAAGTATTCATTATTATAAGTTTAGCTATATTACTGTTGGGAAAGCAGATAAAAAATGACCCCTTAGGGATCACAGCCCCACCCCTCAGTAAACAGGCTACCTAAAGACGCCTCAGGAACACAGCTGCCTCTAATCCCATCCAGAGACTAAGCCCCACCCACTAGAGGGATTAGAATCGGCTCCACCTACCAGTGGGCAGGCATCAGCCCCTCCCATCAGGAAACCTACAGCAAGCCCCCATAACGACTTCAGCCACAAGGGGGGCAGACACCAGAAGTAAGAGAGGCTACAGCTCTATTATCTATAAAAAGGCCACCACACCAAAAACCTATAAAAATGAAAAGACAGAGAACTATAACTCAGATGAGGGAGAAAGGAAAAACCACAGAAAATCATCTAAGCAATGAGGAGATTCTCAGCCTCCAGGAAAAAGACTTTAGACTGTCGATGCTGAAGAAGATGCAAGACATTGGAAATAAACTGGAGGCAAAGATGGATAACTTACAGCAAACACTGACCAAAGAGATACAAGATATAAAACTTAAACAAGAAGAGATGAAAAATACAATAACTGAAATAAAAAACTCACTAAAAGCAGCTAACAGCAGAATACAGGAGGCAGAAGAACAAATAAGTGAGGTGGAGGACAGATTAGAAGAAATTACGGATGCAGAACAGAAAAGAGAAAAAAGATTGAAAACAAATGAAGAGAGTCTCAGAGAACTCTGGGACAATGTTAAATGCACCAACATCCGTATTATAGGGGTGCCAGAAGGAGAAGAGAGAGAGAAGGGGACAGAAAAAATATTCCAAGAGATAATAGCCGAAAATTTCCCTAACATGGGAAAGGAACCACTCACTCAAATCCAGGAGGCACAAAGAGTACCATATAAAATAAACCCAAGGAGGAACACACCGAGGTACATATTAATCAAACTGACCAAAATTAAAGACAAAGAGAAAATCTTGAAAGCAGCTAGGGAAAAGAAATAAGGAACATATAAGGGAACCCCAATAAGGTTATCAGCAGATTTTTCAGCAGAAACTCTGCAGGCCAGAAGGGGGTGGCATGATATACTTAACGTGATGAAAGGAAAAAACCTCCAACCAAGAATACTCTACCCAGCAAGGCTCTCCTTCAGATTTGAAGGAGAAATCAAAACCTTCTCAGATAAGCAAAAGCTGAGAGACTTCAGCAACACTAAACCAGCCTTACCACAAATACTAAAGGAACTTCTCTAGGCAGGAAAGAAAAGACAGCAACAGGAAACAAAAATGCCACAAATGACAAGGCTCACCAGTAAAGGTGTATATATACAGTAAAGATACAAAATCATCCATGCACAATTATACCATCAAAATCAGAAATCATGAGAAGAGGTGGGTACAAATGCGGGACACTGGAGATGAACTTGCAATGAAGAGAACAACAACTTAAAACAATCTCATATACATATAGACTCTTACATCAAAACTTCAGAATAACTGCAAATCAAAAATCTACAATTGATGCACAAACAAGGAATCTCTGGAGAAGAAATATATCTCATAGTAAATAAGTGCATAATCCACCATGAAGGGGATCATTTGACATCATTCTTGGAATGCTGAAGTCTTCTTAGATCTGATTCTGATTTCCTCTCCATCAAAGAATTTATAATTACAATTAAAGAATGCAATTGTACAATTAAATAATACAGTTCTACAATTGTATTATTAATAACCATTTCTCTCCATGGTACAATGTAACATCACCTAGAATGGTGTAATGCCTTTATTGAAGAATCAATGAGATGGAACAAATTGTGAGGACATATTTATATAGTTACACTGTTTTTTTTTTGGTTTTTTTTTTTTGTCTTTTTGCTATTTCTTGGGCCGCTCCTGTGGCATACGGAGGTTCACAGGCTAGGGGTCTAATCGGAGCTGTAGCCACCAGCCTACGCCAGAGCCACAGCAACGCGGGATCCGAGCCACGTCTGCAACCTACACCACAGCTCACAGCAACGCCGGATCGTTAACCCACTGAGCAAGGGCAGGGATCGAACCCGCAACCTCATGGTTCCTAGTCAGATTCGTTAAGCACTGCGCCATGACGGGAACTCCAGTTACACTGTTTTTTAACTAACTTATACATTTTATATTTTACTTATTTTCAGAGGGTGTATTATTTTTGTTATGCTTACCAGTTAAGTTATTCTTTTTACTATGCTATATAAAATATTTAATGGTATATAAGGCTTTCTTCTTTATAAATTTTAGTTGCATAATATAACAATTTAATATAATGCTAATTTTTAAAGAAAAATTGAAATGTAATAGATAAAACTAAGTAGTAAAGATGAAAGCCATACAATTGGGATAAAGTATAGAATAAATTTCCTATTTGTCTCAGCATATTTTCCGTTCCACTTCTCCAGTGGGAGTCACTTAATCTGTTTCTTAAGATCCATGTTATAATAATCTGTGTGAATGTAATTGTGTGTAAATGTATGTATTTTATTCTGTAAAAAAAAATACCAGCTCAAATTACAGAGTTGAAGATAAAAAAATAAAAATAAATAAATAAATAAATAAATAAAATGACCCCTTAGAAATCCATTTAGCAACATGTAATGAGAGCCTCCACCCAGTAATTCCATTTCTTAAGGTCAACCTATGGAAATAACTTAAAAAAAATACAGGGACAATATATATAAATGTGTCTTGGTAGTACTTTTTTCCAGTAGTAAACAATGAGAAATAACCTAAATGGTTAACAGAGGAAGAATGGCTGCTTATGTAGTTTCTGTTTTGGCACACTTATTCAGTGAGATATTAGATGGCTATTAAAAATAAAGCCAATAAGAAGTTTAAAATAACATAGTAAAAACTTACATTGTCACGTTAAGGATAAAAGCAGAATATAAAATTATTTAAATAGCAGGTTTGCAGTATATAAAACAACTTATTTATAACTGAAAGAAAATATACTGACTTAATAGTGATTATTTAAGTCTGCTAGCAATTTCTCTTTATGCTTTCCTGTACTGCAATGTTTTCCCTGAATTTTTTTATAATAGTGGTAAAAGTCCAATGAAATTTCCTTTAAACATTCCAGCATCAAGATTCTCTAGAACAGGGGTCAAAGAACTATGGCTGCCTGCTTTTGTAAATAAAGTTTTATTAGAGCATAGCTCCACTATTTCATTTATATGTTGTTTATGGCTGCTCTTGCACTAATAAGACAGAGTTGAGTAGGTGCAATGGATGCTGTATGGTCCACAGAACCCAAACTATTTAATATCTGACTGTTGACAAGGAAAATTTGCCAACTTCTGATTTAAAACACTGCACCCAGAATCTCTGACAGCTTGAAAGTTGACGTTTTTCAACCTGGAAAGTTGATGTTTTTCAACCTCTTTTTTTTTTTAGAAGTGAGAAATTCACCCAATATATAGGTAGTATAGGTGAATCTGATGGTAAGCCCTTGGTGTGGCTTTACTGATATTCCTGATGAACTGTTCCAGTGCAGCCAATTTATTTGTCTTTTTTTTTTGCTATTTCTTGGGCCGATCCCACGGCATATGGAGGTTCCCAGGTTAGGGGTCGAATCGGAGCTGTAGCCACCGGCCTACGCCAGAGCCACAGCAACACAGGATCGGAGCCGCGTCTGCAACCTACACCACAGCTCACGGCAACACCGAATCTTTAACCCACTGAGCAAGGGCAGGGACCGAACCCGCAACCTCATGGTTCCTAGTTGGATTCGTTAACCACTGCACCATGACGGGAACTCCCTGTTTTTCAACCTTTTCCAATAGAAAATGATTGATCAAGAACAAAATGGCTGATGATTTTAAGGTTGTTGGTTTTCCTTTCTGATTTTATAACTGTTACCTGTTACATTTAGATTTCTCCATTTAAGACAGGCCATTTAACAATATTTGCTGTTAGTCAGTTTAGCCCATAGACAGAGAATTCAAAAGAAGCATGCAAAGTGAGAACTCCAAGGAGGACAGCTTTCACTAAAGCATAAGGATGACTTCTAATGCTCAGGCATCCTGATCCCCTCCCCACCCCTGACCCCTGCTGGGATGGAATTAAATCTGAAACTGGACTGACATCTAGAGGGTATATTGTGGAGAGAAAGGCGGTGAAGCTGAGTAAGAACTGCACTCTTTCCAGCTTGCTATCCAAGCAGAGTGGTTACAAATAATGGGATCTGGGGAGAGATGGGAGGCAAAAGCAGGATCCGTCACCGACCATTTGGAATACCCAGGTCATTCAATTTTGAGAACACAGCCACAACCTGATTCTGCACCTCTGCTTACATATTGCCATGAGAGAGAAACTCACTCCTTCCTGAGGCAGCCCACTCCATAGCTGCCCCTTATTTACACATACCAAAGAGCTTACCTTATGTTTTGTGCACCCCTTACCCCTGGCATGTTACTGGGACGTTGTGATCGATCTGCGTTCTCACTTGCAATCATTAAAGGCTATTTTGAGCTCCAGCATTACCTCCTTCCTCCCCGGAGCTCCACTTGCAGGACAGGTGCTGGGACTTGGAAGAATGTGAGAACATAAATGTTTCTTAACTATTGATGCCTCTGCCTCTTGGCAACATCTGCTGTGCTTTGTGGCCTTATCCTGAGCAGGATCCAAATGTTCTGCAGGCCTGTGTGATCTCTTCTTTAGGCCTTGTGAAGCCTTCCACAGTTGCCTAATGTAGACCTACCAGTCCATCTTTTAAATCTCTCAGGTCCCCCCCGGACTGTGTATCCCATAGCCATTGATGCAGTGGTCTTCTGGTTCCAGCCCACCATTCTGGGGCTCTTTGTACTCTAGGGACTCCCTTCCTGGTTCCTATTTGACCTGCGGGGATTGTCACATCCTCACTAAGTGGTGGGGGTGGAGGATGTTTTCTCTGTCCTCCTGTCACTCTCTCATTTCTTCTCATTTGCACAGGTAGACACCAGTGCAGGCTAAGATGCCTAAGCAGGCATTTACTGTCTGTGAGTGATTTCCCTGGATCCACTCCCTTCTCTTGGCTTCAGAAAAGTATAAGAAAACTTCAATGTACATTCCACTCATCCAGCAACTCATGACTATGATGAATTTCCACCTTTCATTCAAAGTGTCTCTTTTGCATTGATTGATAGGGAAGGTAGGTGAGGGTCTGGGGTGATAGCATGAACAAGCACAACCACGTAAATACCTCTTAATAAACCCCCAAGGGATACGTCTGCCTGTGATTATGTGTGGCTCTATACAGATGTTTTGGATACTTAATGATTCCTTACAGCTCTGAGTTCTAGACATAATTTTGGACCAGTAGTCAAAATCCCACGCAACAGCCTGTTATGTCATTATTGACTGATTGATCGTGGTTAGCTAAGAAATCCAGTCCCAAGAAATGCTTCACCTAGAATTCCCTTCATGCAAAATCACTGTGAACATAAAGGGCTTTGACAAGTCCCACAGCTTAGCTTTTTTAAAAAATGAACACTATTGCTGTGGCTTATAGTGTATAAAATGTTTTCCCTTATATATTTCTCTCATCCATTCACCCATTTATCCATTCAACCATCCTGCATTTATTGAGTACCTACTCTACCTGAGGTTTGCGTTAAATTCACCTTTCGCAAAAGTTATCTGCAATCCCACTCACACTTCATGACAGCATTTGGAGACAGATGCAGCAGATAATTTGCAGATGAGGGATTTGAAAGTCAAAAGTGTTAATTATTTTTTTCCAAGGTTACACAGGTATTAAGAAAGGGGATAGGAGTTTCCGTCGTGGCGCAGTGGTTAACGAATCCGACTAGGAACCATGAGGTTGCGGGTTCGGTCCCTGCCCTTGCTCAGTGGGTTAACGATCCGGCATTGCCGTGAGCTGTGGTGTAGGTTGCAGACGCGGCTCGGATCCCGCGTTGCTGTGGCTCTAGCATAGGCCAGTGGCTACAGCTCCGATTGGACCCTTAGCCTGGGAACCTCCATATGCCGTGCGAGCGGCCCAAGAAATAGCAAAAAAGACCAAAAAAAAAAAAAAAAAAAGAAAAAAGAAAAAAAGAAAGGGGATAGATTTGGAAGAGGGGTCTTAATTAGTATATTGTGTCATCCTAGACTACTCAAGAATGTTTAGAAATAAAGCTTATCTACAAGGAAAGAAAGCATGAGAACAAATTCTGGATTCCTACATAAATCTGGCACTAAGACTGAATGCCAGGACCACATCAGATTTTCAAATATAATTGAGTCACTGGTTTGCATGTTGCAGTGACACAACTGAATAAACATGGATTGAGTCTCACTTCAAAATTCTTCAATTCTTTTAAAAAAAATTGACATTGTGATTTTAAATGCCAAAGGTCTCATTTTGGACATCAGTCAGACTAACAGACAAGCCAAGGAATGACAAAGAATAAAACTGTTTAATTTGGCCAAACAAAATAGACTATCTTTGAGCAGGGGAGGCCTAGTTGGTGTTGGGTTATTCTGGATTCAGTGAGAACCTTTGTCAAAGCATCTATCAGCCATGAGAGAATTCCAGAAACTCTCTTTATTTGGAAGTGTGAGTATTGGAACTCAACAGCAGGGGTTGGGTATGCCTGGAACTGGAAAATAAAGTTTCACACAGTACTAAATATAACTTCCTGCCAGGCAGGTAGGGGCTGCTTGCCAAATTGTGATGCTTGTCAAGATCCAAAAACCATGAAGAAGGCTGATGTTTTGACAACTGAAATTGCTTTCAAGATGGGTCAATCTGCCCAATTTCAGAGGAGACAAGAGTTGAAGGACTTAGTTAATTACCTCTCACCTCCAAGCTTTCCAAATTTCAAATATAGCAAGGTCATCATTTACTTTAGTATAAATAGAATTTAAACCAAGATAATGAAATTGCCTCTCAGGTTTACAGCAGACTTTTCCATGAAAAGACAACTTGGAAAATCTATTTGCCAAGATAACTTATAAAGAGGTAAAAAGAAACAGTCAGAGGAAAGCTCGGCTTCATCAAACAACACTGACAAGACGACGCCTCCCAGAACTTCTGCTGCTCCTGTTCTCTGTAACATTTCTGTCACAGAGTAACCTCTCTGAGGGCAAGCAAAAAGCCTGTCCTCTTCCCTGCTGTGTTCCCAGCCCAGTGCTGTGCCCTGCGCACGAATGGGACTCTCAGGTCATACCTGCTGGAGCCCAAGAAGGAGTGATTACTCTTTGCAAAGGTAGCAGAATGCTTCGTGTGACTGAGAAGGTCACATTTACAATGGGAATGGTAGCACTGAGAATGAAGTCAGAGCGTTCTGCATTTCTTCAGAAGAGCAGTTTAGATCTCCCCAAGGTTTCTCAGAGTTTGGAAAGGCTGAACCTTGGCAAAAGAGCAAGGAATGAGATATATATTTTGGCTACAATTTTTAGAAGGCCTTATCCCCTCAGGCTCCTAACTTTGGTATGAGGTCCTTCTACAATTCAAGGGCCGGGAAATGCCCTACCTCACTGTGTCCGGGAAAAATCCTGCTTCTCATTCCTTTAGGGCCTTTCTAACTCCTGGTTACAAATTCAAGAGTGACACAGAGCTGGAGGGAGACAGCTAACACGCTAGACGACAATATGAGGGTAGCACAATTTGGTAGACAATTCAGGTTGAAATGTGTCACATGACATGGATGATAATGCCCCACATTCTGAGTTTAAAATATCACACTTTGCATCAACGTCAAAAACCAAAGTGGTTTGTGGGTTAGGTTAAAAATGAATCTAGGGAGTTCCCATCCTGGCTCAGAGGTAATGAACCCCTCTAGGATACACGAGGGTGCGGGTTCCATCTCCGGCCTCACTCAGTAGGTTAAGGATCTGGTGTTGCTGTGAGCTGTGGTATAGGCAGCAGAAGCAGCTCAGATCCTGCACTGCTGTGGCTGTGGTGTAGGCCTGCAGCTGTAGCTCCAGTTCAATCCCTAACCTGGAAACCTCCATATGTCGCAGGTGTTGCCCTAAAAAGACAAAAAAAAAAAAAAAAAAAAAAAAAGACGAAAAAGAAAGAGAAGAAAGAAAAAAGAATCTAGAAGGAGGAGAGATAAGGTAAACATTATACCTCAGTATAAAGCTGAGCCAGGAGTGTAAGGTAACAGTAGACACAGGTGGGGTGCGGAGGTGGATGGGGTTGGGTGGTCCTACCTGAGAGCATCACAGGGAAACCAGCTATGCCACTCCCTGTGCCGTATATTATCTCTAAGCCTCAGTGTCTTCACCTTTATAATAGAAATAAGAAAACTAACAGCACCGTATTCCCAGTGTTCTCGTGAGGATTAAATGACATAAGGTAGTTACAAGTTGTTCTGATTATTAGTGTCATTTTTTCACAGCTACAATAACCAATTCAGGCTTTGAGAAATACTGGGACATTTTATAGAGTACCAGAAGAATAAAGATGAATATAAAAGTTCCAGTATCATAGAAGAACTTGGTAGAACATGTAAATTATAAGCACACATGTATACAATACGAGTTTAAAATATACATCAAGCTAGACTTTTTTTGGAATTGGGGATCCCATCCTTCAATAATAATTCCATCAGGAAATTTCAGTATTAAAGATATGACTGGCAATAGAAATTCAGAGATATTTGGCGATTCAATTTTATTTTTCTTTGTTGTGTTTAACGATAAAACATAGACCTCTCTGAAATAATACAACAGGATAAATAAAACCATCAGATTGGGCTCTGTCAAAATACTCAAAGCTGCACTAATAAACTCATATACTTACCTAAACAGTATACTAATTAAGTAAGTACTTAATAGCCTCTCATAAAATCAAGGTAGAAGAAGAGAATATGTTTACACTCTCTTATGGTATAAATTGTTCTATAATTCCTCTCAGAAAAATGCTTCCCCTAAGTCAAGCTAGGCTCTAAGTGGATAGAACCCAGTAAGAAGACACTTTGATGAATCCCTCTTCCACCAACCTTGTTTCATCTGCTTGCTGCCCACAGTTGATGTTTCAACCTTCTGCCCTTCGGCCTTTCCATCACCAGACCCCCCCCTCCCCCGGAATGTTCCCCTTCCCTTCTGCGCATTTCTCTCTTCAAACTCCCTATCCCCAAATATAAACTGTATATATGCACTTATTTTGTAATGGACAATTGTCCATATATTTTAGAAGTAGAGGATCTGAGCTGATTTTGGAGTGTTGGTTTTAGGTTCCTTGCTGCAAAAATACTACACAACAGTTGCAGGATCTAAAACAATGAAGATTCAATTTCCCACTGGTGAGTGTGAGGCTGGGGAAACTGAATCACCATTTCCTGTGTGTTAAACACATATTATTTCAGGGAGCGCCCCAAGTGAAAATCTGAAGAGCGCCTTTCAGCCTGGGTTTTGAAGCACTTGCAGAGCATGAATACTTGTATGCTTATTCATAAAACACACACACACATCCATTGATGCTGATCAGAAAATCTTTTCTCAAGCATTCCTCTGTACCCACACTTGCTAAGGCATTTTCTCAATGGAGTCTAGCCTCCCTTGTGGTCTCCATTTCTGGGCTGTAACTCAGTAACTCTACCCTTCAGACTGTGCTTTGGCTGCCTTCAGGAACAGCAATGTCTCTGTTCAAATCAAGAGAGCATAATGAAACATTGTCTGCTACAATATCAAATCTGAGAGGTTTCCGCTAAACTAATTGGTAGGGAAAACATTTTGCCTTCATCAGGCAGCAGGGCCTGAAGTCATGAAAATGGAAATGGGTTGGGGGAGGCTGCAGAGGGCAGGCAGATCATCTGAATGGGACTGGAAGAAAAGTCTGCTATAAACTGAAAAGCTTTAGTTGGGGGCTGAAATGAAGAGAGTGTTTTAGTTAGTGCCACCGTCTAGGAAGAAGCAAATTAGGGTTGAAGAGACTTAAAGTCTAGACAAGATTTTTCCATGAACAAATCTTGACTCAGTTTACTCTTTTGCCAAAGTATAATACTGCTGTGTATAAAGACTCTTAAACATATTCTGCATAAAGCTCAATGGAGGCACTAAAATAGATATGAAAACACAGCAAACACTTATGAAGCAATGGTTTTCAACCAGTAGAATAAAACTGAATATACATCAGAATATTCTTACTAAAACATATGCTTTCTTCATTGCCTACCCCCAACTCTGACATTATAATTATTTGAAACATACGCCAATGTAACCAGAAAACAACAATAGCAATGATGACAACAATGTAACCACAAACCATTTGTCGGGTGTGTCTTACCTGCCTGACACTATACTAAACCATTTATGTACATTCCATTACTTAATTCTCATCACAGCCTTACAGGCTGAGTGCTATCAACATGCTTGTTTCACAAAGGAAGAAGATGAACAAATGCGGAAGTGTGTTTAACTAGTTACCCCAGTTACACAGCATCACTCTATATGCTTTCAAAAATGGGGGAAAATCATCACGTTCATCATGTGGGAATCTCACACCAGGGCAATTGTTCTACAGGTTCAATGTCCAGCCTACCCCCCCCACCGCTGCCCCCTTGGATCTCCTCATCTCCTGTCAACTAAAAAACACTGAAAAGTTTCCTTTACCATACCTCTTCTCTTTTTTTTTGGTCTTTTTGCCTTTTCTTGAGCCGCTCCCATGGCATATGGAGGTTCCCAGGCTCGGGGTCGAATTGGAGCTGTAGCCACCGGCCTACGCCAGAGCCACAGCCACATGGGATCCGAGCCGCGCCTGTGACCTACACCACAGCTCACAGCAACGCTGGATCCTTAACCCACTGAGCAGGGCCAGGGATAGAACCCACAACCTCGTGGTTCCTAGTCGGATTCGTTAACCACTGCACCACAACGGGAACTCCCCATAACCTCTTCTTAATAATAGGTCTGATTTCAGCCCTAATTTTTATACACAGAAAATTTAAACATGTGTTTTAAGAGATATGGTAGCAGTTCACTGGGCTAGGAGTTCACAGACCAACCTTAGCAACCCTGTCTATATGAGTTTCAATGGATCACCTAATTGAAAGCCTTGGGGGTTTCCGCTTCTGTAACACAAGAGGGCTCAGTTGGATGGCCTATAGGCTTCTTTTCCTACAATTTATATTCTCTGTTGGTGGGTTTGTCTTCTTGATCTAGATGTTAGGAATAATTCTGTCCCTGTTAAAGGACCATATTGAGAGTAGGATGGGGCTAAGTGATAGCAAAGAGATTTCCAAGCCTTCTCATGATCTTACCAAGTCACAGTTTTCAGGTCTGTTTCTGTGTCAGCTCATCATGATAAAGCAATCAAACAGAATGACCAAAATGCTCAAAGAATAAAAGATAAAAGAATAATGTGAATTACAGAACACAGTCATCTCATCTCTGCTACTTCAAATTCATCTGTAAATCTAAGATAATAGTAGTACCCATCTCTTTGGAGCTTTTCAGAATGAGATAATACACATAAGCTCTGATAACACGGGTAAAATAAGAATAACATGTCAGTGAAATTAGTCACACTCTCTTCCCTCCAAGTTTTGTGAACTGGTTGTATAAAAGAGACAGTGGACCACTGCTAGTGAGTCTCAGACAAAACTGGGATTAGGCACCAAGCCAAGAGAGTTCCCCACCCACTTCTCCCCGATTAGAGTGGACCCAAGACCAGCAAAGCTACTAACCCAGAGCTGGCCTGTCTTACCCTGGAAGAAACTCACAATGTGCAGCTGAGGAGAACTTGTACATCCCAAGAGCTGGCTGGATCTAAGAAAGACCGGAGAATAGAGCTCCATGTGTTCAGGCCTCCTTTGCTGTCTCTCCAAGGCCAATCTGACTGTACTTCTGCATTCCTTGGAGAACAGCAAGCAGATGGGGAAGAGAAAAACAAACATAACAAACATAAAAAACATAACAAGGACTTTAGAATGTTCCTAATATTTTCATTTGTTTTATGAATCGGCTCAAAAAACACTGGAAAAGAGTGAATGGAAGCCTTCAGACAATAGAACTCACCTCCTAAATTGTGAACTGACATTTACATGTGAAGTACAGGAGAAGTTCTTTAACTGGCTTCTTAACTTACCTCCAGTATCACGCTTCACTCTAAGCCATTCTGATTAATCTGTAATAACCTGATACTGGTTTATTGCAGGCCAATTTCAGGTAATCCCTTATACGTCTATTTTTAGCAGTTAAATTTTATATGTGTTGAAAATCAGCTGGGTTGATTTTCAAAAGTTTATTCTAGTGGAATAAATTGATTACAATAAAGTTATGTAAACACATCAGATATGATTTTAAAAAGAAAAAAGTTATTTTTCCTACGAAAATAAGTGAATATTTTGGAAAAGGTATGTGCAATGCTATTGTAGAAGATTGGGGAAAACACACAAATCTAAAAATGTTCTGCCTTCAGCTTACAGTTCATGTTCTTTACACTTTTTTTCTGCATTCAGATGGTCCACAAATGAAAATCTATTAAATGTATCAATGGACTACTGGTGCAGCTTATGAAAAAAAAAAGATGACAGAGAAGTCTATGTTATGGACTCATATTTGAGGGCAAGGCTTTCGCCCTTCATTGAAAGATTGGTGGAAAAAACATTGATCTATATATTTCAAGCTAATATTAAGATCATTTGTATTTTTATGCATTGTTTAAGAAGACTTTCGCTAAATGATGCAAATCAATTGTAGAGTGAAATTAAAAGTATTTCAAAGTTTCAGAGAAGTGACTTGCTTGAATCATATTCAAAGACATTTTACAAAGATCTGGCTGAGGTATGTGATGGATGGAAGAAGAGACAATTAACCAAGATCATGCTATCACGGAACATTTAAAAGTGGCTGATTTTAATCTCCAGGAATTCAGAGGAATCCTTTGGAAAATTCATGACTCCTGGAATGCTCTTGCAAAGGTAATCTCATTTGGTTATGCTGGAAATGTCTGATTGTTTCAGATAAAATGGTTTCTACTTGATTTTTTACCTCCGTTTAGTTCTAGGTTGGTGTAGATCCATACCCTAATAATCCTGTGTATTCACATATGCACATACTACTATTAAGAGTAACACTTGTTCTAGTTGCCTTTGTCCTCTACCTAAATGCAGTTATTAAGGAGCCAGTTTACCATCACAACTTCTTTCTCTGCATGCATTGCTCCTATAAAACCAGCAGTGGTTACTACTAACTTCCCGGAATAAAAACATTCCCTTATAAATCTATTTTTCCAGGTGAAAAACCCAATTGCTTACCTAATCTTTTCACAAGTGCTCATGTGTCCGGCAATGAATAATACTAAGAGTTGATCTGATAGGTCATCCCTTAAACTAAGCTGCCTCATATATCCAAAATTCCCTAAGTATTTGATGGAACTTATTCATTTAGTTATTGGCTGGCCACTCGTGATTTGACGAAAGTGAGAAGGAAAGAAGGAGGCAGGGAGGGAAGAAAGGAAGGGAGGAGGGAGAGGAGGAGGGAGGGGCCAAGGGAGGGGAGGAACAAAGGAACGAAGAGCTGGAGGATGGGAAAGGAAAGCAAAGCAAAGCAAGCGCCTGCCTTTCAGGAACTTATAATTGAGCTAAGACCATTGACATAGAAATAAAAATCTTTAATTTAAGGCTTCTTCAAAGAAGCTGCATGAAGTGTCAGCTGAGAAAGTTGCCTACAACTCTGCTTCTCTCTAGATGTTTCAGAAGAGGGGTGGTCTGGAGATGTGCCAAGATATTTTTCAAGAGACTCGATTGTTTGCGTTAAGCTTTTAAGTATACGTAGAATTTAGACAGATTAAAATTGATGAGGAAGAACATGACTTATCAAACAGAACTGTGAAAGAATAAGGAATACACGAAGAATGGTTGCTGGCTTGATGTAACTGAAAAGAAGGTTGTGTGTACCTGAAGCAAGAGAAGGGAGGTTAGAAGTAGCAGAGAATGGATCTAACATAGTATAGCATATAAGTACAAACACAAGTATAGCCCAGTATGGCATATAAGTATAGCATATAGTATAAATATAAGATTACCCTAAATGGCTGAGTACATTTCTCACTGAAGAATTTGATTTATTACCACAGGCTAGTAGTTCTCCAAGTGTGTCTCTAAACCAACAGGATCATCATCACTTGGGAACTTAAAAATGCAAGTTACAAGACTCTATCCCAAACCTACTGAATCAAACACTATGTGAGTCCCAGCAATCCATGTTCTAATATGTTATCCAGATGATTCTGCTGCAAGTTTGAGAACTACGGGTATAAGCAAAAGGATTATTTATAAAATATTAAATAAGAAAATGGCATTGTCATATCTGAGTTTTCAAACGATCTTCCCTTTACTCAGGTAAAGAACGGATTGAAAAGAACAACTGTGGAGACACCTCAGGGTGCTTCTGCTGTAGCAAAAGGGAGAAACAACAGGAGCGGAGGAGGGGCTGGGAGGGACAGAAAGGACTGATGGTGTGTGGCAGTCAAATCTACCAAACTATGTCATTAAATGCGAGTGGAAAATTGAGGTGCTACAGAGGACGCAAGTGTTCAAGTTGAATTTTTTCTCCTAGTCTGAAGGATTTGGTGGGTGGTGGCACCATTTCAGGAGCTGCAGGTAGAGGAAGGGAAGTTCCTTCACATAGGCGATGATGCAGCTTTCATTAGGCTCACTGGGAGATGCACTAGGAATAGAAATCTACTTCACTATACTCGTTCACTCATTCACATAGGCAGCATTAACTGAGTGTCCATCATGTGGCAGGCACTTTGATGGTCACGAGGGATAGAGAGATGGATCAGATGTTGGCGCTTTCCTCAAGGAGCTTTTGAACTACCTGGAGAAAGACATGGATAAGAGAGAGACAGATATAGAGAGGAGCAATCCACTAGGACAACTCCTGTTTGAAATGAATGCGATTATGCTCCCATTCTGGTTCTTCGCTGTTTACCCAGCCTCTCCTCTAAGTTAACATCTCTCAAGTTCTTAGAAGGAGTTGGCTGAGGCGGCATCGGGCATTCAGAAAACTCTCAGTTTTCCTAAGACTAACAGTGACGGCTTGTATCAGTGAGCTTTGCATGAGTCCACATATCAGAAATTTCCTTTGTACTTTCGCCACGATAAATTCTCCTCCACCTCGGAAGGAAATGAAGTGCTAGAAAAGAGGACTGGGAATCTCTTGAGCTTAAAGATTAAATCTCGGTTGAGATCGCAAATTCTCGTACATGTTAGTGGGATTTATGAGCAAACAAACAGAAAGATCCGGTATAGGGACAAAATATCAGCCTGTGCTTCTTGTGATTTACAAATCTTAAGAAGTTTAGTAAAATATTCTAAGCACTTTAGAATATTATTCATTCATAAATCATAGCAATATTTTCTCAGATAAGTCTCCAAGGGCAAAAGAAATAAAAGCAAACAAACAAACAAACAAAAAACCAAATAGGACCTAATCAAACTTAAAAGCTTTTGCATAGCAAAGGAAACAATCAGCAAAACTAAAAGACAACCTACTGAATGGGAGAAAATATTTGCAAACAATGCAGCCCACAAGGGAATAAATTCCAAACTAGCTTAAACAGCTCAATACAAAAAAAACAAACAGGTGTATTCCCAGGTATTTGATTTTTGGGGGTGCAATTTTAAAAGGTATTGTATTTTTGTATTCCTTTTCTAATATTTAATTGTTAGTATATGGAAATGCGACTGATTTCTGAACGTTCATCTTACATCCTGCTGCGTTGTTGAATTTGTTGATAAGTTCGAGTAGTTTTGGGGTTGAGTCCCTAGGGTTTTCTATATATAGTATCATGTTATCTGCATACAGTGACAGTTCTACCTCCTCTCTTCCTATTTGGATGCCTTTTATTTCTTTTATCTGATTGCTGTGGCTAGGACGTCCAGTACTATGTTGAATAGCAGTGGTGAGAGTGGACATCCTTGTCTTGTTCCAGATTTTAGTGGGAAGGCTTTCAGCTTTTCTCCATTGAGTATTATATTTGCTGTGGGTTTGTCATAAATGGCTTTGATTATGTTCAGGAATGTTCCCTCTATACCCACTTTGATAAGAGTTTTTATTATGAATGGATGTTGGACTTTGTCAAATGCTTTCTCTGCATCTATTGAGATGATCATGTGGTTTTTGACTTTTCTTTTGTTAATGTAGTGTATGACATTGATTGATTTGCATATGTTGAACCATCCTGTGCAACTGGGATGAATCCCACCTGGTCGTGGTGGATGATCTTTTTGATGTGTTGTCGTATTCGGATGGCTAAAATTTTGTTGAGAATTTTTGCGTCTATATTCATCAAAGATATTGGCCTATAGTTTTCTGTTTTGGTGGTACCTTTGACTGGTTTTGGAGTTAGGGTGATGGTGGCATCATAGAATGTCTTTAGGAATGTTTCTTCTTCTTCAACCTTTTGAAAAAGTTTAAGGAGGATGGGTATAAGTTCCTATTTGTATGTTTGGTAGAATTCACCTGTGAAGCCATCTGGTCCTGGACTTTTATTTGTAGGGAATGTTTTTATGACATATTCAATTTCATTTCCAGTGATGGGTCTGTTCAGTTGATCTACTTCTTCTTGATTCAGTTTTGACAGGCTGTAAGTCTCCAGAAAATTGTCCATTTCTTCTAGGTTATCAAATTTGTTGGCATACAATTGCTCATAGTGTTTTCTCACTTTTTTTTTTTTTTTGTATTTCTGTAGTATCTGCTGTGACTTCTCCTTTTTCATTTCTGATTTTGTTTATTTGGGTTTTTTCTCTCCTCTTCTTGGTAAGTCTAGCCAGAGGTTTGTCAATTTCGTTTACCTTTTCAAAGAACCAGCTCTTGGTTTTATTGATTTCTTCTTTTTCTTTAATCTCTATTTTATTGATGTCCTCTTTGATCTTTATGATTTCCTTCCTTCTGCTGATGTTAGGTTTGGTTTGTTCTTCTTTTTCTAATTCATTTAGGTGTTGGGTTAAGTTGTTGATTTGAGATTTTTCTTCTCTTTTGAGGAAGGCCTGTATTGCTATGAATTTCCTTCTGAGCACTGCTTTTGCAGCATCCCATAGATTTTGAATGGATGTGTCTTCATTATCATTTGTCTCGAGGTATTTTTTAATTTCCTTCTTGATTTCCTCATTGACCCATTGGTTTTTTAGTAGCATGTTGCTTAGTCTCCACGTAGTAAGCTTTTTTCTCATTTATTTTCCTGTGGTTGATTTCTAGGTCCATGCCATTGTGGTCAGAGAAGATACCTGAAATAAATTCTATATTCTTAAATTTGTTGAGGTTAGCTTTGTGCCCAGTATGTGATCAATTCTTGAGAATGTTCCATGTTCACTTGAGAAGAATGTATACTCTGATTTTTTTTGGATGTAATGTCCTGAAGATGTCAATTAAGTCTAACTTTTCTGTTGTGTCCTTTAGGATCTCTGTTGCCTTATTGATCTCCTGCCTAGAGGAGCTGTCCACTGTTGTGAGTGGGGTGTTAAAATCTCCTATTATGATTGTACTCCCACTGATTTCTCCTTTTATGTTTGTTAGTATTTGTTGTAGTATCTGGGTGCTCCTATATTAGGGGCATATATATTGGTGATTGTGATATCCTCTTCTTGAATGGATCCTTTAACCATTAAATAGTGTCCTTCTTTGTCTTTCTTAATGGCCTTCATTTTAAAGTCTACTTTGTCTGATATGAGCATTGCAACTCCTGCTTTCACTTTATGCCAAGAACTGTAGAACATTAATCAAGGAAATTAAAGAAGATATAAAGAAATGGAAAGATATTCCATGCTCATGGGTTGGAAAAATTAATATTGTAAAAATGGCCACACTACTCAAAGCAATCTACAGATTCAATGCAATCCCTATCAAATTACCTATGACATTTTTCAAAGAACTAGAACAAACAATCCAAAAAGTTATATGGAACCACAAAAGACCCAGAATTGCCAAAGCAATTCTGAAGAACAAAAACCAAGCAGGAGGCATCTCTCTCCCAGACTTCAGACAATATTACAAAACCACAGTCAACAAGACAGTGTGGTACTGGTACCAAAACAGACAGACAGACCAATGGAACAGAATATAGAACCCAGAAGTAAACCCAGACACCTCTGGTCAATTAATCTTTGACAAAGGAGGCAAGAACATAAAATGAGAAAAAGACAACCTTTTCAGAAAGTATTGCTGGGAAACCTGTACAACTGCATGCAAATCAATGAAACTAGAACACACCCTCACACTATGCACAAAAATAAACTCAAAATGGCTGACAGACCTAAATATAAGACAAGACACCATCAAACTCCTGGAAGAGAACATAAGGTAAAACACTCTCTGACATCAACCTTATGAGTATTTTCTCAGGTCAGTCTCCAAAAGCAACAGAAATAAGAGCAAAAATAAACCAACGGGACCTAATCAAACTGAAAAGCTTTTGCATAGTAAAGGAAACCAAAAAGAAAACAAAAAGACAGCTTACAGAATGGGAGGAAATAGTTTCAAATAATGCAACTGACAAGGGCTTAATCTCTAGAATATACAAGCAACTTATACAATTAAACAGCAAAAAAGCCAACAACCCAATTGAAAAATGGGCAAAAGACCTGAATAGACATTGTTCCAAGGAAGATGTACAGATGGCCAACAAACACATGAAAAAATGCTCAACATCGCTGATTATTAGAGAAATGCAAATCAAAACTACCACGAGATACCACCTCACACCAGTCAGAATGGCCATCATTCATAAGTCCACAAAGAACAAATGTTGGTGGGGCTATGGAGAAAAGGGAACCATCCTGCACTGTTGGTGGGAATGTAAACTGGTACAGCCACTATGGAGATCAGTATGGAGATACCTTAGAAATCTATACATAGAGCTACCATATGACCCAGGAATCTCGCTCTTGGGTATATATATATGGACAAAACTTTCCTTAAAAAAGACACATGCACCCACATGTTCATTGCAGCTCTATTCACAATAGCCAAGACATGTAACAACCCAAATGTCCACTGATAGATGACTGGATTCGGAAGAAGTGGTATATATACACAATGGAATACTACTCAGCCATAGACAAGAACAAAATAATGCCATTTGCAGCAACATGGATGGAACTAGAGATTCTCATTCTGAGTGAAGAAAGTCAGAAAGAGAAAGACAAATACCAAATGGTATCACTTATATTTGGAATCTAGTATATGGCACAAATGAACCTTTCCACAGAAAAGAAACTCATGGACTTGGAGAATAGACTTATGGTTGCCATGGGAAAGGGGGAGGGAGTGGAGTGGTTGGGGAGCTTGGGGTTAACAGATACCAACTATTGCCTTTGGAATGGATTAGCAATGAGATCCTGCTGTGTAGCACTGGGAACTATGTCTAATCACTAATGATGGAGCATGATAATGTGTGAAAATAGAATGTGTACATGTATGTGTAACTGGGTCACCATGCTGTACAGTAGAAAAAAATTGTATTGGGGAAATGACTATTAAAAGTAATAATAATAATAATAATAAACCTGACGCCCTTGCTATACAGTGGGAAAATAAAAAAAATTATTTAAAAAAAATAATAATAATAAACAAAAAACAACAACAAAAATAATAAAAAATAAAAAAACAAACAATCCAATGAAAAGATGAGCATAAGACCTAAATATACATTTCTTCAAAGACACACAGATGTCCAACAGGCACATAAAAGATGCTTACTATTGCTAATTATTAGAGAAGCGCAAATCAAAATGGCAAAAGACATCACCTCACACCAGTCAGAATGGCCATCATCAAAAACTAAAATTAATAAATGCTAGAAAGAGGGTGGAGAAAAGGGAACACTCCTACACTGTTGGGAATGTAAACTGGTGCAACCACTGTAGAAAATGGTATGGAGGTTCCTTAAAAAAAATTAAAAATAGAGCTGCCATATGAATGTATATATACCATTCCTGGGTATAGATCGGCAAAAAATGAAAACTCTAATTCAGAAAGATATATGCATCCCAATGTTCATAGAAGCACTATTTATGATAGCCAACACATGAAAACAACCCAAGTGCCCATCAACAGTTAACTGGCTTAAGAAAATGTAACATACATACACACAATGAAATATTACTCATTCCTTATGAAAAAGAATGAAATATCGCCATTTGCAGCAAAATGGATGGACTTAGAGATTACCCATAGTGAAGGAAGTCAGATAAAGACAAATAATAGCATCTATAGGTGGAATCTAAAAAGTAATACAAATACATCTATATATAAAACAGAAATAGTCTCAAAGACACAGAAAACAAACTTACGGTTACCAAAGTGGAGAGGGAGTGGGGCAGGTACAAATTAGGAGTAGGAGATTAACAAATACAAACCACTATACATAAAATAGATAGGCAACAAGGATTTACTGTATAGCACAGGTAATTATATTCAATATCTTAAAATAACCCATAATGGAAAATAATCTGAAATAAATACATACATATATTAAATATATACATAATTTTCAGATGTACATATATATGAATCACTTTGCTATACACCTGAAGCTAATGCAATATTGTAAATTAACTATTTTTTTTTTCCCACTGTACAGCAAGGGGGTCAGGTTATCCTTACATGTATACATTACAATTACAGTTTTCCCCCAGCCTTTCTTCTGTTGCAACATGAGTATCTAGACAGAGTTCTCAATGCTATTCAGCAGGATCTCCTTGTAAATCTATTCTAAGTTGTGTCTGATAAGCCCAAGCTCCCGATCCCTCCCACTCCCTCCCCCTCCCATCAGGCAACCACAAGTCTCTTCTCCAAGTCCATGATTTTCTTTTCTAAGGAGATGTTCATTTGTGCTGGATATTAGATTCCAGTTATAAGTGATATCATATGGTATTTGTCTTTCTGGCTCATTTCACTCAGTATGAGATTCTCTAGCTCCATCCATGTTGCTGCAAATGGCATTATGTCGTTCTTTTTATGGCTGAGTAGTATTCCATTGTGTATATATACCACATCTTCCGAATCCAACCATCTGTTGATGGACATTTGGGTTGTTTCCATGTCCTGGCTATTGTGAATAGTGCTGCAATGAACATGCGGGTGCATGTGTCTCTTTTAAGTAGAGTTTTGTCCGGATAGATGCCCAAGAGTGGGATTGTGAGGTCATATGGAAGTTCTATGTATAGATTTCTAAGGTATCTCCAAACTGTTCTCCATAGTGGCTCTACCAGTTTACATTCCCACCAACAGTGCAGGAGGGTTCCTTTTTCTCCACACCCCCTCTAGCACTTGTTATTTGTGGATTTATTATGACATTTATTAGCATGAAAAAGATCAGGCATGGTAAGTTGTAAAGTGTGAAAAAAATCAGATTCCAAAGCAGACTGTGTAGTGTGATCATAAATATATATATACACATATATATGTGGAGATTAACAATGGTTACTCTTAGATAATTACTGATGATTTTGCTTCCTTCTTTATACTTTTTTGTATTGACAGATTTGTTTTATACCAAGCAAGCAATATCTTTATAATAAAAAAATCAAGCCATTATTGCTTTGAAAATAAAATACTTAATAAAGTCTAAAGGTATGTTAAAAATGGAATAAAAAGACTAAGAGGACCAATATAAAAAGAAAAGAAAATGAGAATCATTTATCTGTACATAATATTATCGTATAATTTCATTTAACTCCCTGTTAATAGTATTAAATATGCAACAATAATGATAATATAGAGAAAAATGCCTACCCCAATGGAAAATTATGCAGCATCAATAGCACATACTATTTCAAATGAACCTAATTCTGCTATGGGGACTATTTTACAACTGTACATTACAGATAGCTGATAGCAATGTAAAGTGATTCTTGTCCATAGACATATGAATTCGTCAATTATGTCCAACGAAAGTTCAACTGATTTCCCTGGCCTACTGTAGAAGAGACTAATTTTTTCTCTACTTACACATTCATTTTAACATTCCTGATCTATAAATATAAATGTGTCTATTCTTTGAAATTCCCTTTGAAATAGATTTTAATGCTTCACTAATTCCCTCATTAATGAGTTAAATGAAATCTTTAATATGAGTTTATTTTTATATCTGTATGAGGGTCATGATTTTACCATTTTTTCTGACAATAATGTTTTAATAATAATCATACTGTTAGTTAATATTCACTAGGAACTTTCTATGTGCCTAGCCCTATTCTAAGTTATTTATATGCCTTATTTCGTTTCATCTTCACCAATCTGTGAGCAGCTAATGGCAATTCCACTTTCCATATGAGCAGCCAGCATTCCCTGGAAGTTAAGGAATTTGTCCAGAGGAAACAGGAGTAATTGGTGGAACAGAATTCAAATTTGAGCTGAGTCCAGACATGTGCTTAAGCATAACACTATCATTCCACTTTTTCCAGATGATAAAACTTAACCTCAGCCATGTTAAAATGCCTCTTACTTTTCCACTTATTCAACAAATACTTTGAACACCTTCTATGAATCAGACACTGAGCTAGGTTTTGGAAACAAAGAAGACAAAACAGTAAATAGACAAACCCCTTGATTTTTATGCAGTCTAGAACCTTGTGATAATTGACTCAAGTCCAATGCTGGTAAAGCCAGACAACTTATTTCCTTTAAAGGGTTATTTTCTTTCAGCTTCTTTTTGTACCCACTTCCAGGCAACTGGGACCATTCAATAGACTGGAATCATAACTTCTAGTAAAAGCACCCTGATGTCATCTCGTATCCTCTTGTCACTTAGAGAATAATGTATTCAAATAAGTTAAGAAAAGGACATGACTAATGAATTCTTTTTAAGGCCCCAAGATAAGCTTCCAACCTGGTTTCCCATTGAAAATGCCATGCCCTTTGTCTGAAATGCACTTTTCTTCCTACCTAGTGGATCCCTGCTCAACCTTGACCTTCAAAACTCTACAGTCTTCAGAGCCTTTAGGAAGTCTTCTCAGACTTCTCAGACTTTGCTTCATTGTTTCCAAATTTTGAATGTATCATGTGCCATCACTTTTCTTCATGTCCATTTCCTTCATAAAAGCATAAAGCCCCCCACTGAGAAGCACCATGGCTTATTTATCTCAGCTTCCCCCATGCCTGGTATGTCAAAGGCTAGTAGCGGGATGAACCAGGGATGTGCTGGTAAACAGTTCTTTCCCTAAAATTTATGTAGAACAACTTTCATTTCTTCCAATGTGCAGAGGCTCTGTCTCTGAACCTTTGCATTTATTGATCCCTCTACCCAAGCTCATCTCCATTTCAACTACCACATGTCCTAAGGCTTTTTGTCAAGACAGCAGTTCTTCCCAAAGCACTTTCTAACCATGAATTAAATGCCTCTTCCGTGTTCTCTCCTATCACTGAAAACTTCCCCCATCCCCACTGAATCACTTTTCACCCTGGGGTATTTATATATTAAAAAAATTATATAGATAGATAGATAGATACACACACACACACACACACACACACGAAGTCCTTGGAGGCAGGAGCTATGTCTGTTTATTTCACTGCTATACCTTCAGATTCTACACTAAGTACATAAAATTATGTGTTTATTTACATATGCATAAATATATGACAATGAGGGACATATGTGTCATGTTTGCAACTGTCCAAAAAGAATTATTCTTAGGGTACAGCATGAGAGAACAGAAAGACAAACTTTGGAACTAGAAATATGAATCCCATTCCTGACTCAGTTATTTATTTGCTCTGTGACTTTGAAGAAATCCCATCAGAGTATTATCCCTTAATTTCCTCATAAGTAAAATGAGAATACAGTCTCAGCTTTGACCTATTGTTGTGAGGACTAAATGAGATAATGTGTGTTGAGGGTCTGATGCTAAGTAAGCTCTCAATACATATCCATTTCCTTCCCCTTCTATTTGTGGCCAGTGCTAAATTATAAAGACAACATTCGAGCACATAACAGGATATCCTACATGAGTAGGAATGGCTTCCCAGAGCAATAGATGGTGTTGCCAACAATAGTGAAGAGAATGAGAGGAAGCCGGCACATAAACAAACCTTCTCAAGGTTTCACCCTTAAGGGTTCAATGCAAGGTTCAAAGGATGACGCTGAACATTAAACAGCATCGTGAAAAACCCAACAATGTTCCCAGCTGTGGCAATTAACCAAAACACATTCCTAAGGCAAGAGGGCCAATAGAAAGGCAAGAGGGCCTGCAGTCAGGACTGAGTGAAAGGTTAATACTGAGGCACAATATGCAAAGCATGTGCCAGTGACACCATGAGATGCACCTTTTTCCTGCTCTACCCCTGCCCTGGAGTAGGGACTGTGAGAGGATCCTGTGAGGGGATTGTGACTGGGTGTTCTCTTTCTCCCAAGGGTGTTTTAAGACTTCCAAGTTTCAATCAGTTCATTCCTGCTATAGCACCCATGAAAAATGTCCACGTGTTATAACTACAAGTTAAATGGCAAGCAAAACTTCTCCAGACGAATATTATAATCAGGACCAAAATGAAGGCTGCAGCTATTTATGGGCTGTTGAGAGCCCACCTTGTATTCCCAGGCAGTGGTCTACCTTTCAGTTCTCTTGTTTTAAGGGAAGACCCACTTTTATGCCATTGGCACCTTGTCAGCTAGCTGAAACCCTGAATTTATGCCAAAGAAGTCCTTCCCTCATTTTTCTGGTGACAAAAGACTGGAGACTCAAGCATCTTTCTTGTAGGCAATAAGCTAGTTCCCAGAGGTATGAGGTATTCCAAAATGTTACCCTTGCTGCGGCTCTCACCACAACTTCAGAATGTTTCGCCACAATGCTCCCACACAGCAAAGTAGGAAATTCGGCAACACGGAATTGGTAAAAGGCAAGTACTGCAGAAAGAGTGCCTGCCTGGGGATGTAGAGACTGGGATGCTTTTTGTACCTCACTCTTTCCGGTGAGCTTGACAAAGAAAGCGACACATACTCAGGGTCTACTTCACTGTTGTTCTTAGACTATATCCCTAAATACATACTCTTTATTTGAATCTCTTGCCAATACTAATTATAATACCCATTGCAGACATAAAGAAACTAAGGCTCAAATTAGTTGGTGAATGTGTCCAAGGCCAGAACTTGGTGGATTCGATTTTGAACCCACTTCTATGTTCTTTCTATTATATCATGCAGCCTTGAAAATATCCTGCCACGTTTACCTTATTTTATATCATCCTTTAAACACGAATGGTCACCATATGATCAACCTCAAGAAGACTTTTCCAGGCAGATGGCTATGGATAAGACAATGATAAGGCAGACATAGCACATTTTTACCTGCTCAGTACCTGGGTTTAGTGTTTACATCTTTTACCTTTAAGGGGGATCGGGCCCTCCTCCTGTCTGTGGCATTTGCTGACATTGACACGTTTTTACCATCCTTTCTTCATTCCCCCACCCCCCCGAACTAGCAGAGAGAGTTCTCACATCCGACTTCCCCTATTACTTTATCCACATCTCACTTTTGGCACTTACCACCCTCTGCTTCCTTCTGTGGTTCATCATGGATATATCTTATCTCCCCTAGGACCTTGTAAGTTCCATGAGTTTCCTCCACTTCCTTGCCAAGGCTGGTATTTCCCAGGACACCCAGCCCAGTGTCAGCCTGGGGAGGGGGCAGTATTGATATTCTCTGTCTATTTTTGTTGAAATAGAAATCTGAAGTATAAGATTTTTATCTACTTTAAACTCAAGTTCCACAGACAATATTTTGACAATAATCTGAGAAGTCAGGCAGCACAAAGTTCAGATAACAAATAACATGTCTATGATGTTTTACAGTAGGGCTTTTCTTGTTGTTTGAGTTGAAGGATCCAATTTTTTAAATTAATTACCAATCCATCCTGGTCCAATGCTTTTCTAAGGTATCATATACTGAATTACTAGAAAAAATAAATTAAATTATACATGAAAATATGAATTAAAAATGCATATTATTAGATTCAACAGAAAAACCCTTCCCTGACAAATTGCTATAAATTTTAAAAACATTTACTCTCAATTTCTGTGATTATCTCATGGACTAGCAACAAACAGTTACTATGGAACCAACGTTGGACTGTGCGTGAAGGAACACTGACTGCTTTACCATTTATACAACAGTTTTAGAATCCTAATAGGGACTGAGTTGTTTCTCCTGGGTGAAAACTTTAGGGGTCCGATGGGAGGAAACTACTAGAGGCTAGATACATATCTTCAGCTTTTCGCTCTGGTCTTTGAAAAGGAAGACCAAGATAAAATTTGAAAAGTCAAAGGCTTATGGAAAAGATGATCAGAAATCACTTCCAAGCTGAAATCCTGGTTGGGTAAATGCAACTATCAAAGGCTGTTCCATACTCTTAATTTAAAAAAAAGAAAGAATATCCATTGTCTGTTTAGGTGGTTATAAATGGATCTTGCACTATCAGCTCATTTGTAAACTTCCCTCTGTTACTAATTTGTTTTTATTTATTTATTTTTTTCCTACCCTTGAAGGCACATTCACAAACATTTTATTGAATCCTCCCCAAACCCAGTGATGAGTGTTGTCCTTACACTGTAGGTGAGAAAAGATGTTAAATGACATTTCCTGGTCACTCAGTTCTTAGATGGTTGAACTGGAATTCATACCCAAGCCTATTTGACTCTGCAGCTCCTTCCCTGTTCACCAAACTCACTGCCTTTCTAGTTAACTTTGCCTCATCATACTCATCATACAGAAACCTAGGTATACAGGCATCTAAAGGAATGTGCTTTTTTCAATAAGCAGAAAACTTCTCCCCACAAAGCCCAGGGATAAAAATCATAACCATGCCTTCATGAAAGTCACATGGTCATAAAAACCACTGTATTTATCTTATAATTTTAACCTCCACAGAGGATAATCAAATGTATAAGTATCATACATAGATTCTTAAGTAAGCTGTACGCATTACACTTGAAATCTCTCATTTATAGAGCCTAATCATCATGTATGAATAATTAAGGGTATTCAATGTGATTGTCTAAAACAATTGAAAAGCAGACCCATTCATTATAACAATTTACTTGGTGCATATTAAGGAAACATCTAGCATTTTTAACTTCCCTAAAACTGATGGCACTGTGCTAATAATACACTGCAGAAAACAGCCATCAAGAGAAGAGGGATGGTTTTGTGAGCTACTCACGTGTTGTGATTGATTTTCTCTCTTTCCTACCCAAACAAGTCATTAGAGATTGGGGTAGAAGTGTTTGACCTAAGTCTCAGGGTGCGACTCTTTTTGCGAAGCCTCTGGTGAAATGGTGAAACTATAAGCGATGCTGCTTTCCATGATACGCAGAGAAACAAGCTCCTGCGTTCACGCCACTTCACGAGCGTGGATTCGCTACTGCTATGTCAGACTCTCAACCAGACTTTGGGTCCCAGTTCCATCCTTAGCAGACACCTTTCCAAGAAGATAAAGTTCAAGTTCTAAGACACACGAAGATCGACAGGAGTATAAAATATCTGGACTCGAACGGGCTCCATTTATAGTTGAAGCCCAAAGCGATGAACTGACTTGCCCCAAATCACGCAAATAGGATGACTTGTGACCTGAAACTCTGTCTAAATAGACCTGCTAGGAAGAACCCAAATTTAACTTAAAACTTAAACTGACTGCATGTGCCTCAACTTCCTATTTCTATTGGCAAAGGCCATATCCACGTTCTCATTTCTCTATCCCCTGTGCTAGGCATGGTGCCTGGTACTTAATAGATGTTCAGGAAATGCCTGTTACACTGAATTAAATTAGCAAAAGCATCAAGGTAAAATCGTTGGAACTTACTGCTACTATGTACCCTTGTAGGCTCTGTCTGAGTGCTGATGAGATGGGGTAGAAGCATGCATAATTCCTCTCACCTTTTATAATCTTTGCCTTGAAGGAAATATAATTGCGCTCAGGTTTCCTATTACCACTGTCAGAGGGATGAATGACTCAAAGACCTATAAAGCTTAATATACAATTAATATCATGCCTCATTTTTGTCATGGGCTCATTGTTCTGTATTTTGGCTGTCTAGACAGGTACCTCAACTCTGACCTTCCGAGCTAATGAGACTACAAAAGGGAAGATGCACAGAAGAAAGAAAATCAAAATCATTGTAAATTTAAAAGCCAAAATGCAATAGTCTATTACTGTTCTGTCACTCAAAGAACCCAGAAGGATCGTTTCTTCCTTGCCTCAGAATTGAAATGTAGGCAAATCTCAGCCACTGCATACATCACATGGAATTGCTGAGAGTGGGGATTTTAAATCAGGGTGGTATTCTACCACAGCAGCCACAAGGCTTGTCCAGACCCTGTTGACTCCCCATAAAATAGGCTATGTTCTCACGAAGCCTCTTTACCTTTCTGGCTGCCCAAGGGGCTTTTGAACAGCCAGAAAGTGATTCCTGTACTATTCTCCTTCTAGATTCTTGGTCTAAGGGGATAAACCAATGAGTATTCACACACACACACACACACACACACACACACACAGAAACTGAAAAGGTATTGACAGGAAATACTTCTAGTTAGTCAAAAGCTTTCAAACAAAGCTCACAGTGTGAAGGCATTGATTTCTACCTGCTACTATATCAGATCACTTTCCTATTCTCAGAAACTTCAGAGGACCATATGCTGGGCCATCAACAAAGAATACTATGAGGCAAAGTTGTGGGAAACATGGACAAATTCATGTTGTCTGAGACTTGTAAAGGGATTCAGGTAATTACATACATATTCAGGGGAGACACTTACATATCCACTCACACATCCATCCGTCCAACCATCCATCTATCCATCCAATATTTCTGACCTTATCTTTGATGTCAGTCATCATGCCAGATACAGGGAACAGAATGATGAGCAAAGTGCACACGGGTCTTTGGCCTCCATGTAAGACAATATCTACACAATAATACTGAAATCAGATTATGGGGTGGATAACCGGGGGTTATTGGCAGAGAGGGGTGGGATATAAGTGGTAACTTTCCCTGGAGGAGATGATGTTTGATGACAGATGAGGTTGTATAAAGCCAAACAAAACACAAAATGAATAAAACATGAAAAGCAGGAATATACTTCGGATTCCAGGATTAGGATGTGTTTCATGTCAAGGCAAAAAGCCTTGAAAAAAATACATTTGGGGAGCCACAAAGAGTTCTGTATGGTGAGAGGGGAGGATGTGGTTAAACTATAATGTGGAGGACCCTAGACTTGGGCTCTGCCAGTGAAGGAACTTCAGGAAGTTTCCTTCCTTCCCTGGGTCTCAGCTTCCTCGTGTGTCACCCATGGAGCTTTCCAATTCATGCCTTATAAAATCTCTCTCAAAAAGTTTTCTTCTTGAAATATAGCTAGCCTCTAAATGAACCAGAAAGCCTGCAGGCAAAGAACTCGAGTGAGCTCTTCACATAATTGTTCAATAATCACACTCACTAGTTCCACTTGCCTCATTTATAGATAGAACTTTTCCTATGGAAGATGAGCTCTCTTAAAATGTTTCTTGTTCCAGAACTAAATTAAGTCACTGTTGTGATACAGGAACAGTTGAGAGTGAGGGGAGGGTGGGACATAGGGGTCCAGTGGGAAGGAACTCCTGAATTTTCTTTTAATAGGAGAACATCCAGAATCAATGGTTCAGTAGGGGTGGTCTTGGGGAAATGAACTGGATTCAAATGTTTCTTCTCCCCTTTGGGGATTCTCCACCTCCACTTTAAAATGACAGAGCAGAGTTCCCATTGTGACACAGTGGTAATGACCTCGACCAATATCCAAGAGGACGTGGGTTCAATCCCAGGTCTTGTTCCATGGGTTAAGGATGCACCCTTGCCGTGAACTGTGGTGTAGGTCATAGACATGGCTTGGGTCTGGCATTGTGGTGGCTGTGGCATAGGCCAGCAGCTACAGCTCCAATTCGACCCCTAGCCTGGGAACTTCCACATGCAGTAGGTGTGGCCTTAAAAAAGATAGATAGATGATAGATAGATAGAAAGATAGATAGATAGAAAGAAAGAAAGAAAGATAGATAGATAGATAGATAGATAGATAGATAGATAGATAGATAGATAGATAAAATGACAGAGTTATTTCTCACTCTACAATATCCTCTTGAAGCCTTTGGTCAACATACCTTATTAGCCTTAGCTTTCTCATCCATATAATGGTGATAGCAAGACCTGCTTTAGAGAACTATTGTGAGAATTGAAATACATGGTTCAGGCAAAGAATTTCGCAGAGTGACTCACTTTTCTAAGCACCTTCCATGATAAATGCATTTAATCTTTAAGTAGCCTTGTGAGGTGTGGCAATTTCATCCTCGTGTCTTAGGTAGGGATGTGGAGATGCAGAGGGTAAATAACTAGGTCAGACTGGTGTAAGGATTCCGTCCAGACTGCCCACCTTCAGAGCCCTGCCCATAACCATCACCTAAATGTCTCTTATTAAATGTTGGGCTCTTCTTTCCCTACTTTTTTCCTTCTTTTTTTGTCCACCCTGCAGGACATGGAATTCCTGGAGCAGGGATCAGATGTGAGCCATAGTTGTGACTTAAGCCACAGCTGCAGCAACACGGATCCTTAACCCCCTGTGCTGGGCAATGGATCAAACGTGTGTCCCAAGACACCACCCATCCCATTGCGCCATGTCGGGAACTCCCTTTTCCCCCTACTTGTCACCTGAAGACAGTGTGTCTTTTGTCCTATGGCAGGGATGTCATGTGTGGCCTGCTGATGACAGGGTTTGTCTCCACCATTGCATAATGACCCCCTAGAGCACCACCACCAATAACAATGATAACCCTGGCCAGGACGGGAGGCCAGCTCCCTTTCATGAAACATAAATACCAGCTCCCCTTCTGAACATAACTCTTGGATACTATGTGCCTAACGCTGCTGCCTAAATATGGAGTCCGTGGAGCACCCACTACAGTCATGTCCACACTTCTTCCTTCTCTCGCCCCTCCAGAATGGCTTCTGTGCTAATTGTGTCTGCTTGCCTCTTTGCATCACAATGGTAGTTTCTATTTTGGATTTTTATTGTTTGTTGAAGCTTGGTGAAATTCTTGTTCCAGCTCTGATCTGGTCTTGGCTATGTTTCAAAGGTTCTAAAACCTCTAGTCAAGCCAGCTTCATTCATCTTCTGGCACTGGCATGCCAAGAGAGGAAAACAGGCTCTCTACGCACCCCTTAAAAACAAGTAGCTGGAGTTCCCGTCGCGGTGCAGCGGAAACGAATCCGACTGGGAACCACGAGGTTGCAGGTTCAATCCCTGGCCTCGCTCAGTGGGTTAAGGACCAGCATTGCCACGTAAGTTGCAGACATGGCTTGGCTCTGGTGTTGCTGTAGCTGTGGCGTAGGCCCACAGCAACAGCTCCGAATGGACCCCTAGCCTGGGAACCTCCATATGCTGCAGGTGTGGCCCTAAAAAGACAAAAAGGAAAAAAAAAAGTATCTGAGAAGGGGACAAAAGGTCCCCCAGATTATACCAAGAGTCAATTTGGCTAGGAATAAAACAAATGCAAAATCTAATTCCTGTCTGATCAAACTAGCTCCAATGATTATCCTCAGATTTCTTTTTAACTCCAAAATTAGAAGTGTTAATCATTGATGTTATTCTGCAAAAACATTTCAGAGTTTGCAATTTACACAAGAATATTGTTTGCTTCCATAGCACAGCTCATCAAGGGTCCTCGGTGGCCTCTCTGCACCATAAAAATGGCAGAGCTGCCTGTGAGGGGCCAGGAGAGGTCCCCCTACTCCAATACCTGTCCTCATAACAGTACTTTATAAGACTGCATAATTTTTTAAGACCCCATTTAATCCTCATCATAATTTTGTGGAGTACTCCCCTTATTCCCATTAGGCAGATATAGCAAACTGAGCCTCAGAAAATAAAGTATGTTACTCAAGGCCCCAGAGATAGCCAATGGTAAAGTCTAGTCTCTCTGGAACTCAAACTCTGAAGTTATTTCTGCTACCCCATGCTGCTGCTTTTTTGACACTCCCAAGTGAAGTTCCTAATGAAAATGAAATTCTAGATAATATTTAATGAGCACTTACTGTGTGCTAAGCACTCTACTAAGAACTTCAATTGATTTTAATCACTAATCCATCACAATAATTGTATGAAATGTTTACTATAATAACTGCTAAATTACAGATGAGAAAAATCAGAATTTGCACAGTTAATTTTTCAAGATCTCACAAGAAGGAGTTCCCATCATGGCTCAGCAGTAACGAACCTGACTAGCATCCATGAGGACACGGGTTTGATCCCTGACCTTGCTCAGTAGGTTAAGGATCTAGCATTTCCATTTTGCTATGGCTGTGGTGTAGGACAGCAGCTGAAGCTCTGATTCCACCCCTAGCCTGAGAACGTCCATATGCCACAGGTGCAGCCCTAAAAAGACAAAAAAAAAAAAAAAAGAAGAAGAAGAAGAAGAAAAAGAAAGAAAGAAAGAAAGAAAGAAAAAACAAAAAACAGAAAAACCTCACAATAAAGTGTGGCCAAATTTTCACCAACTTTAGAAAACCTGTATATACCACACACTCTTGTAGACAGTATGGAAATATCAATAAGCAAAGCAGACTAAACACTTTCCATATTCCTGGGACTTGTAATCTAATAAATGGAAACAAAATATAATCCACATAATGTCATGGTTTGAAGGACCATAGAGAAAAACCAAAGGAGGGAAGAGACCAGATATTAAAGCGCTACATCCAAACTCTCCAGTCACTGCACATGGTACCTTCTCCCTTCTAGAAGGTGGAGACACTTAAAAGATGCTGAGAATGTCATGCCTCTAACACAAAGGGGAATCACGTTCAAGAGGGAATAAATGGCATGTGAATAAGCCTCATTAACGTGAAGTCCAAGCGTTTAGACCACAGTGAGGATCTCACTAAACAGATGAATCGGGACCAGATCATGCATGGCCTCCAAAGTCAAGTAATAGGTTTGGAACTTTATTTGGCAAGCAAATGGCTCTTTCAAAATGGAAATGAGGAGTTCCCCATTGTGGCTCAGTGGAAACGAATCTGACTAGCATCTATGAGCTCACAGGTTCCATCCCTGGCTTCACTCAGTGGTATTGCGATGGGCTATGGCGTAGGCCGGCCGCTACAGCTGGGAACACCCACATGCTGTGGATGTGGCCCTAAAAACATAAAAAATAAAAAAATATAAATATAAATGGAAATGACTGATTTGGAATTACTTTTCAGAATGACAAGAAGGGGGTGAAGACTTTAGGCAGTAAGTACAGAAGTTTGTAACGGTTCCTGTGTAAGGTAATAAGATCTTTAAAAGGCTGGTGGAATGAAGACAAAGACCCACCATGAAGCAAATATTGGAAGGACGCTGCCAGTTGATTATTTGTGGGTAAAGAGAGTGAGTGTAAACACAGGTAACAAGGAGATTTGCCATGAAATTTGTGAAATCTGAATTCAGGGCGTCTCACTTGCACAGACCCTTTCTAAAGTCCTGGCAGGGACTCTGCCTGTGTGAACAAGCATTGCTAATTCAAAGAGCATTTTTTCACTTTAGAATAAAACATAAAATGCCATAAAAGAACTTATATAAAAGTATTCCCAATTTGACAAAAAAAAAAAATCTAAAAATGTACATGACATATTGATGAGTTAAGTTGCAAAGATTCCAATAAACTATCAATAATGAAAACAAATTGCTCTCAACAATGATAGAAATAAGACTAAGTTATTTTTAATTTTCTCTTTATGCAGCTAAAAAATGTAAGAAAAAATACTACAGAGTTGTGTCAAGCACTTAACAAATAAAACCCAATATTGTGCGCCTATGGCCTTTGTCGAGATTTTGAATTTGTGATTTGTTTTAATTGCTCTCCTCATTCTAAATATTTACTTTTGAATCTAATGTGTATACATAAGCAGTATTAAAAATCACTGTTAGAGCTTCAGGTCCCATAGAACCTGGACCTACTGACACAGATAAATTTCATCATACGCAGATGAATCCCATATATTCTCATTCCCTTTTATTTATTTATTTAATTTTTTTTTTTTTGTCTTTTTCAAGGCCGCACCCATGGCATATGGAGATTCCCAGGCTAGGGGTCCAATCGGAGCTGCAGCCACTGGCCTACACCTCAGCCACAGCAACACAGGATCCGAGCCATGTCTGCGACCTACACCACAGCTCACGGCAATGCCAGATCGTTATCCCAGTGAGCGAGGCCAGGGATCGAACCTGCAACCTCGTGGTTCCTAGTGGGATTCGTTTCTGCTGCGCCATGACGGGAACTCCCTCATTCCCTTTTATTCCTTGTTCACATTCAGGGCTGGCCCACTGAACACCTCCAGAGGGCACTCTTTCTATTCAATGAATATATGTGTAGAGTATAATATAAACCATGCCAGCTAGAACTGTGTAGTTCAGCAAAGCCTCTGTAAAGTAGAAGAAAACACGTATTTTCCTCCAAAATGTCCATAACAAAAGAACTTGGTAACATCTTTAATAAAAAGATTAAAGCAACAATAATTTTAAAGGTAGAATAATCTAAAGCTTTTCTACCAGTGGCTTTATAACCTCCTCATGCCATAAAAAGGGGATTTCATCTTTTCTTTAATTTATTTGCATATTTTTTTCCTCTCCTCTGATAAAAGAAGACAGACGTTAAGTATCTCAGCTGATATAAAATAGGCAAAAGAAAACCTCCTGATCAATATTCGACTTTGGTACTTAGATACATTTTATGTTGATTGGGACTTAAACTCCTGCTAGCAGCTCTCACTGCCAGAATCACATTTTCTCTTCAGATGCCTAAGGTTGGAACTGAACGTATCCCAACTGGAACTGATTGCTTGAAACTTGAACAGTTCAGAGTTTAATTTCTCTAATTCGGGTAAATACTACCTACTACCAGGCTGTCTGCGATTTCAAGTGTTCAAAGTCACGCCAGAGCCAATACTTTAGGCAACGCACAAGAGAGGCCTTGCCGCAAGTGCTGTGAGGTTCTGAAAAACACTTCTACTTTGGTGAACCCTCAGAGAGAACGTAAACCCGCAGTAACAAACTGGGAGATACAAGTCTAAAGAAATGTCTTGTTGTGAGATGGTTCCTACAGCCATTTGTTTTCCATTTATTTGTATGAACATCCGCACAAAAAAAGAGAAATGACAGTATTACAAGATTCTGACATCTGGAAATTGTGAGACATGCAGTTTTTACACTAATTTAATGCTTATTCTCACATTACCGTCCTGTTTAACATTTATCCATGTGTCACTCAAAAAGATGCATTGTTTGAAAAGAATTTTGGCAACACAGAAACTCATAGCTGGAACACAAGTTAATAATAAATGAAACCCTTGTGCAGAGACTGTCGACTTAGTACTTATTCACAGCTAGCCACACAGAATGGTAGAATGGGAAAAGGATTTCGAACCCAGTTAGTTCCCATCCTTTTAAGGAAAAGATGAAGAAAGGAAGATTCTGCAAGGGAAAGTGACCAGGCAAGGGACAGAGAGAAGTGAAGAAGAGCAGCAAAATTCCTGCAAGTCCAAGAGGTGTCTTATAATATCATCCTGCTTCTTTTTATAATTACAACTGCAAATTCTCATCTGTTGCCACATTTCCCTCTGTACCTGGACCAGACAAACAATAAAAGCACAGGATAATCTCAGGTCATCAGGTTCATCCATAATGCTTATTTGATCGGGTAAGTGCCAGGCAGAAGGTCACTTCTGCCTTCCAGCAATCAACACCTGCTAATCTGTCACACAGGATCATGGTTTTACATTTTTAAGTCTGTTTTTAAAATCCATATGCTCTGATTCTTTTTCTTTCCCCCTAAATGTACGGTTAACTGATGGGTGAATGAGGGTGATGTGCTAGAAGCCAAGAGACTTGGTTTTGAGAACCAGCTCCTAACTAACCAGGTGTGTGGACAAGTTCCAACCTCCCTGAGCCTTTTTTCTCACCTATAAAATGAGAAGGAAGAGATGCCAAAAGAGCAGAGGCCCTGAGAGATTTAACACTTCATAGTTAAAAAGATTTCATCTTATGCCAATTCCACAACTCATTTCACTAAAGTAAATGCAACGGTGAAGGTGTCCCAGCACCATGCTAGGAGCAGCAGGAAAGGATGAATGAAGGAAGAACCTTGTTGCTGGAATAAGTCATGGTTCAGTGGGACAGTACAACATAGACTTGTAATGAGAGGTGATACATGATCACGTGCCTAGTGGAAGGCCTTTGCAGCAAACTTCCTTGTGCCTGGACTTTCTAAGAACTAAGGTAGACAGACCTTAATATTAATTAAAGAGTAGAAATTAACTTTTACTGAGTAGTTATTACCCATTAGGTGCTATTTTAAGCAAAACACAGGTAAAAACTCATTTAATCCTCATAATTATAAGAAATACACATTATTATCATCATTATGTACGTGAGGAAACAATGGCAGAAAAAGGATCACTAACTAGCCCAAGTTCACACAGATGTTGAGCCAGGATTCAAATACAGAGAATTCAGCTTTGCCAAGTTCTTACGACAAGGAAGAGACAGGGAAGTAGAAGGAAGAGGCCTGGACAGACATCTGGACTGAAGCAGTACCACAGCCACCAGTCACAGCCTCGTGCATTGGGCACCTACTTTGTACCATGCACTGCGCTAAGTGTTTTGCCAGTGTTATCATTCAATCCCTGCTCGATCATTCATTCAACAAACAGTTATTGAGGGCCTACAATTCAGTAGCCACTTGTGTAAGGAAGGGTGATGGAAGTTCTGTAATTATTCACATTTTATTGATAAGAGGACTTCAGCTCAGAGGACTGAAAGCCTGGGCTTCTGCTGTAGGTAAAAGGCTTGGGGGGGGGTGTCATTCCAATTCCAGGAAATCACTTACAGTTTGGGATTTTCTCTCTCTCTTTTTTTTTTTTTTTTTTTTTTTGCTTAATTTGATACAAATGCCTCCTCTAATCTGCCGTCACCTGGTAAGTTAACTGCCGTTTGCTATCACTGCCTTGCTGTCCCTGCCTGAACAGCAGGAAGGGTGAAGAGAAAGTGGTGAGTGGCAGCATAAAAAGGTGGGTTGAATGGAGAAAGGCCACAGGATGAATCTCCAAAAAGGAGTGAGTGGCAAGGTGCCAGGCTTCCAGGAGAAAGAAAGACCCCTGGGTCATGGTGAGTGGCAAGCTCGCTAAGAGTCAGTTACTCTCGTTGACTTGTTGACAGTCTGGGAAGTTCTACATGCTTGAGGCCAAAAGTGGGACCATCACCCTTTTTTTAAAAAAATTGAAGTACATGAGCTACAATATTGTGTTAGTTTCAGTTGTACAGCAAAGCAATTCACTTATACACACTTATACTATATATATATTCACTTATACTATATATATATATATAGTGATTTCATCTCTTTATTATCTAAGGTGAAATCTCTTATTGGAGAAGTAGGGCAATTTCTATTTAGTGGTAATTTGATATAAAACCCCAATTAATGTATCACTTCCATGTTCACAGGCTAAGTAAGCCTGGCTGTGTGGGAGTGAGGGTCTCTGATTGCTTAACTAGCCTTAATGACTGTTGTGGGTTCAATTGCATTCCCAGAAAGATATGCCCAAGTCCTAAACTCCAGTGCTGATGAACCTGACCTTTTGAAAACAGGGTCTGGAGTTCCCGTCATGGCTCAGCATTTAACGAACCTGACTAGCATCCATGAGGATGAGGGTTTGATCCCTGGCCTTGCTCGGTGGGTTAATGATCTGGCATTGCTGTGAGCTATAGTGTAGGTCGCAGATGCTGCTCCGATCCTGCATTGCTGTGGCTCTGGTGTAGGCTCAGCTACAGTTCCAATTGGTCTCCTAACCTGGGAACCTCCATATGCAGCAGGTGTGGCCCCCCAAAAGACAAAAAAAAGAAAGAATGGAAAGAAAAGAAAATAGGATCTTTGCAGATAGAAGGGATTACCCTTATCAATGAGTACTCAGGTACTCAATTAAGTACATAAAGATGCATCTGCCCCTGTATGAATGCGGTGGTGGATGCATATAAGCACAGCACATATTGTGGGTATAGAGAGCATTTGACATGATATTGGTAAAGTTCATAGCGCATGGTCTGGCACAGAGTAAGAACCTGAATTTGGCAATTATTATATAATGTTACAAACAGGAATATATCTAACCTACTCACTATGGCCTTCTGCTCATGTCCCTTGCTAATGCCCCCCTCCCTTTTTTTTTTTTTTTTTTTTTTTTTTTTTGCTTTTCAGGGCTGCACCTGCAGAATATGGAAGTTCCCAGACTAAGGAGGTGTTGAATCAGAGCTAAAGCTGCCAGCCTACACCACAGTCACAGCAAAGCCAGATCTGAGCCGAGTCAGCAACCTACACCACAGCTCACAGCAACAGTGGATTCTTGACCCACTGAGCGGGGCCAGGGATCTAACCTGCATCCTCATGGATCCTAGTCGGGTTTGTTAACCACTGAACCACAATGGGAGCTCTGCTAACTCCTCCTTAAAAAGGAACTGCTTTCGGTATGACTAGCCAGAGCCTGGGATATTCACTGAGTCATGCTTTACTAGTGAGCAGAGACACTGTGTCTTAAAGTTCAAGATATGCATAATTTTAAACACTTTACTTTTTAGCGAGCTCACTTAAGGAAGACAATGAGAGATGAGTATGTGTCTTGCTCTTGTTCTATCTCAAGAATCAACAGACTATCTCAGGAAGGAACATCCCTTTCAAAGGAAAGAGACAGAGACAGATAGAAAGAAACAGTCGTCATTATCGGTGCTCTCTGGATGGAATACATTATATATGTAAATACTCTCATTCGCTATATGGTTTCTCAGTTTGGCTTTTATTATGTTATTGTCTCAACAAATAGGAAGGATAATGACCCATTTGTGGTGGACTGAAAAATGGCCTTCCTAAGATATCCATGTCCTAAAAACTGGAACATGTGAATAAGTCACCTGACATGGTAAAAAAATAAATAAACTCTGCAAATATGATTTCTTAAGGATATTAAGATTATCCTGGATTATCCAGGTAAGACTTATATAATTACCAGGATTCTTAAAAGAGGAAGGCAGGAGGTAATGAGGCGACGAGAGGTAGTACTGATGACTTTGGAGATGGGGGAAGGGGCGACATGCCAGGGAACACAGGCATCCTGTCATAGCTGAGAAGACAAGGACACAGTCTCCTTGGGGTCTTCAGAAGGAGTGTGGTCCTGCCGATAGCTTAATTTTAGACTTCTGACATCCAGAACTGTACTACAACAAACTGTGTGTTGTCTTAAAGATCTAAATTTGTTGTAATAAAATTTGTGGTTCCAGTAGCTACAGGAAACTCATATGTGACCTAATGCCCTTTGAGGGAAGTGCACTCTTCCAGGTCTGGGAATCACATGGACCATGTGAGTCACACATGGAGCAGCCCTACCTGTGGACAGGTTTCCCAGAAGCCTGACCCAAGAGATCCAACACATATTTCACTTTTCTAGGGATATTTTCTACTAAGTAACTATAGAACTAAATCTATTCCTTCCTTTCTGCAAAAAAAAAAAAAAAATGCATATTAAGTGCCTTCTGCGAACTTCATAAAGCAAAGTTCCTGTCTTCATGAAGTTATAGCCTGGGATGAGGTTGGGAGATGGAACAAAAAATAAATATATATTTGGACCAGGGTTAGGGGAAAGAGAAACCAAGAACAGCCACCCCTCGAACAACACGGCTTGAACTTCTCGGGTGCACTCATACTTGGTTTTTTTTTTTTTTTTTCTATAGTAAATATGACAGTATTACAAGGTCTGTGACTGGCTGAGTTCATAGATGAGGAACCACTGGATATGGAGGAATCGCTGATACAGAGGGCTGGCTATAAGTTACTACAGAGGGGATTTTCGACTGTGTGGAGGGATGGGTGCCCCGTGTTGTTCAAGGGTCACCTGAATTATGGGGAAGCAGAACACGACAAAAAGGCACTTAGTCCAGCCTTTGGAGAAATAGGAGAAATGGAGCAAACACTGATGCTCAAGGTGGGGCCTGAAGGGAAAATAGAGGTTTCGGGAAGAGAGGAGGGATTGGGGAGTGTACCACATAGAATGTATCCGTTTCCTGTGGCTGCTGCAACAAATTAGCACAAGCTGGGTGACTTAAAATGACAGGATATATTTTCTGCCACAGTTCTTGAGAGCAGAAATCTCAAATCAGCATTCCTGGTTAAAATAAACATGTTGCAGGGACCATGTTCCCCTCCAGGAGAAAGTCTGTTCTTTGCCTCCTCCAGCTTCTGATAGCTGCCAGCATTCCCTGACTTGTGGCTGCATCACACCCATCTCCAAGGCCGGCACCTACAAACCTTTCTGTGATCCACATTTGCACCAGATTCTCCTCTGTGTGTCCAAGAATCTTCCTCTACTTCCCTCGTACAAGGATATAAGTGACTGCATTTAGTGGCCACTCAGATGATCTGGAGTAATCTCCCCAACTGAAGACTTTTTTTTTTCTTTTTACAGCCGCATCTGTGGCATAGGGAAGGAAGGTTCCAGGCTAGGGGTCAAATCAGAGCTACAGCTGTCGGTCTATACCACAGCCACAGTAACGCCAGATCCAAGCCGAGTCTGCAAGCTACGCCACAGCTCACAGCAATGCCGGATCCTTAACCCACTGGGCGAGGCCAGGGATCAAACCAGCATCCTCATGGATACTAGTTGGATTCATTTCCACTCCACCATGATGGGAACTCCATTTTTTTTTTTTTCTCATTTGAAGACTCTTAATCACAACTGCAAACATGTTGTTTTGATATAAGGTAACATTCACAGGTTCCAGGGATTATGAAATGGATATATTTAGGGAAATTTTTCAGCCTACCGCATTGAGTAAAAACATGCCCAGAGGCCTCAGGAGATGATGCAGTGCAGACACTGAGGGGGCAAATGAGGAGAGATGTGTCTGGAGAGGTACTAATAACCAGCTCATAAATAAAAGTCTGGAAAAATCAATTATGATTATCTCAAAGTCAAGGAGGAAGTGTTTTAAACAAGTGAGTTTACTTGATCAAGTTTGCATCAGAGCAAGGTCCCTTCATTAACATGATGGTAAATGATTGACAAGAGGCTCTGCAAGAAGAAAGAGAAGGAGGAGGAAAAGGAGAGATAGAAGAAGAAAAGAAAGAAAAGCAAAAAGAAAAAAGTCCTAATCTGTGATATTTGTGTTCTTCATGGTGGCTGATTTCTGGCCCCAGCGGTGACTTTCCCAGTATATGCAGATTTGCACAATCAGCTCTTGGGAGCCCAGACAAGCCAGCTCCAGCACACTCCTGGATCCCTCTGGCTTCTCAGAAGAGAGCCGACTGGAAGGAAGTAGACTGGCCTGAGATTTATGAAATTAATTGATTACTCATTGATAGAAATGACCTCTAACAATAGGCTATCTTTAGAAGAATCCCAGCTAGACCCTAAAATGAGGCTGGCCTGGTTGGTGCACTTCCCCTGGGTAACTCTCAGCGGGCTAGGCCCTAAGTGGTGTCACTGGAGGGCAAGCTCTTGGCAACATCAGCAAGCGCCAACTCTCCCATCACCTGCGTCCAATTCCTCAAAGTTAATGGAGCAAGCGGTTAGGGCCTGAGGAGATGAGACCAAAAGCTGGAGGCTTGGCACAGTCATTGCCCTCCCCTTCCTCCTTCATGTTCTCTGCATTCCCTCTTTCTAACTTTTGGTAGGGATGGTTAACCACTTGGAGGAGAGAGGAGGAAACCATACAAAAGGAAGAGGTCAGAAAAACAAGCACTCCTTTGTCCCAAATGAAAGCGATGGAAAGCATCTGAAGGTCTCCAGCTTACTGCGCACGAGCACTGCATGTGAATCAAAGGACAGGGAGGAAACAGAGTTCAGCTGGGACAGTAAATAGAGCTGCAAGGACATCTCAATACCTTCCAAACTTCCAGAGTTCAGTGGCTTCTTACTGCCTGTCACGTATAGTTAGGAGGGCTTTCAGGCATGCACATTTTTAAGAATGCTCCAGGATAGTTAGCTTTATGAAATATTACTTACTGGCACATTCTTGCTTTCCCAGGACGACTGGAAATAGCTGAATAGAGAACGATCACTTGTAATTTTCTGTTATGTTAGATTACTTAATTTATGTTATAGCCATTGTAAGCATTACATGAGTTGGATGCCCAAGGCTATTAGGAATTCTCAAAGCACTTCAGTGTGCAAAGCCCTTGCCTCACAAACACTGATCTTCATTTATTTAATAAAGAGAGAACTGCAGCTTTGAAAACATACTTTGGTTTTCAGTGTCCCCCCTTCTAGTCTTCCAACTTCTCTAGAACACCAGTCATGGTATGAATTTTTTAAGCAACTAGGAATTCAACTTGAGCTCAGGAGCTGGAACATAAAGTGATGCTCAATAATTCCTCTTGTATTAGTTTTCCTTTCCCTTCTAAGGCACCAAGATTTGGTATCAACCCTTCGTAAGAGAATTTGCATTTTATTTAAAGGTCAATGGAATACAGAAAACTGCCATTTGTGGATTTTCAGGATGGCATGAAGAAACTTTCTTGGTATTTGTCAAAATACACCATGAAATGACTGCTGACGTGGTCCAGATATTAGACTGGCACTGCCTTCTGGGCTTTCCAGTGGAACCACCAGGTGAGTTAATGCGGAGTTCTCTATTTATCATTTTATTCATTTATGGGTTTAGATAAAGAGGACTTAAATTTCCATCCTCAATTCATTTCTAACTTGGAAGTGTCTAGTATTTACCAAACCCTGTGCTCCATACTTTCACACACATTAGGTTTTCACACACATAAAATTTTCATTACAAAAGAGAAGTCAATCGGCCAATATCATTGATGAATATAGATGCAAAAATTCTCAACAAAATCTTAGCCAACCGAATCCAACAACATATCAAAAAAATTATACACCATGACCAGGTTGGGTTCATCCCAGGTTCACAAGGATGGTTCAACATACGCAAATCAATCAGCATCATACACCACATTAACAAAAAAAAAGTCAAAAATCATATGATCATCTCAATAGACGCAGAAAAAGCATTTGACAAAGTTCAACATCCATTCATGATCAAGACCCTCGCCAAAGTGGGTATAGAGGGAACATTCCTGAATATAATCAAAGCCATTTATGATAAACCCACAGCAAATATAATCCTCAATGGGGAAAAACTGAAAGCCTTCTCACTCAAATCTGGAACAAGACAGGGATGCCCACTCTCACCACTGCTCTTCAACATCGTTTTGGAAGTCTTAGCCACAGCAATTAGACAAACAAAAGAAATAAAAGGCATCCATATAGGAAGAGAAGAGATCAAACTGTCACTGTATGCAGATGACATGATTCTATACCTAGAAAACCCTAAGGACTCAACCCCAAAACTCCTTGAACTGATTAATAAAGTCAGCAAAGTGGCAGGATATAAGATTAACATTCAGAAGTCAGTGGCATTTCTGTATACCAGCAATGAAACATTAGAAAAGGAATACAAAAATACGATACCTTTTAAAATTGTACCACACAAAATCAAATACCTCGGAATACACCTGACCAAAGAGGTAAAGGACCTATATGCCGAGAACTATAAAACCTTAATCAAAGAAATCAAAGAAGATGTAAAGAAATGGAAAGATATTCCATGTTCCTGGATTGGAAAAATTAATATTGTAAAAATGGACATATTATCCAAAGCAATCTACAGATTCAATGCAATCCCTATCAAATTACCCAGGACATTTTTCACAGAACTAGAACAAACAATCCAAACATTTATATGGAACCACAAAAGACCCACAATCACCAACGCAATCCTGAGAAACAAAAACCAAGCAGGAGGCATAACTCTCCCAGACTTCAAGAAATACTACAAAGCCACAGTCATCAAAACAGTGTGGTACTGGTATCAAAACAGACAGACAGACCAATGGAACAGAATAGAGAATCCGGAAATTAACCCTGACACCTATGGTCAATTAATCTTTGACAAGGGAGGCAAGAACATAAAATGGGAAAAGGAAAGTCTATTCAGCAAGCATGGCTGGGAAACCTGGACAGCTGCATGCAAAGCAATGAAACTAGAACACACCCTCACACCATGCACAAAAATAAACTCCAAATGGCTGAAAGACTTAAATATACGACAGGACACCATCAAACTCCTAGAAGAAAACATAGGCAAAACACTCTCTGACATCAACATCATGAATATTTTCTCAGGTCAGTCTCCCAAAGCAATAGAAATTAGAGCAAAAATAAACCCATGGGACCTCATCAAACTGAAAAGCTTTTGCACAGCAAAGGAAACCCAAAAGAAAACAAAAAGACAACTTACAGAATGGGAGAAAATAGTTTCAAATGATGCAACTGACAAGGGCTTAATCTCTAGAATATATAAGCAACTTATACAACTCAACAGCAAAAAAGCCAACAACCCAATGGAAAAATGGGCAAAAGACCTGAATAGACATTTCTCCAAAGAAGATACACAGATGGCCAGCAAACACATGAAAAAATGCTGAACATCGCTGATTATAAGAGAAATGCAAATCAAAACTACCACGAGATACCACCTCACACCAGTCAGAATGGCCATCATTCATAAATCCACAAATAACAAGTGCTGGAGGGGCTGTGGAGAAAAGGGAACCCTCCTGCACTGCTGGTGGGAATGTAAGCTGGTACAGCCACTATGGAGAACAGTTTGGAGATACCTTAGAAATCTATACATAGAACTTCCATATGACCCTGCAATCCCACTCTTGGGCATCTATCCGGACAAAACTCTACTTAAAAGAGACACGTGCACCCGCATGTTCATTGCAGCACTATTCACAATAGCCAGGACATGGAAACAACCCAAATGTCCATCGACAGATGATTGGATTCGGAAGAGGTGGTATATATACACAATGGAATACTACTCAGCCATAAAAAAGGATGACATCATGCCATTTGCAGCAACATGGATGGAACTAGAGACTCTCATACTGAGTGAAATGAGCCAGAAAGACAAAGACAAATACCATATGATATCACTTATAACTGGAATCTAATATCCAGCACAAATGAACATCTCCTCAGAAGAGAAAATCATGGACTTGGAGAAGAGACTTGTGGTTGCCTGATGGGAGGGGGAGGGAGTGGGAGGGATCGGGAGCTTGGGCTTATCAGACACAACCTAGAATAGATTTACAAGGAGATCCCGCTGAATAGCATTGAGAACTATGTCTAGATACTCATGTTGCAACAGAAGAAATGGTGGGGGAAAAACTGTAATTGTAATGTATACATGTAAGGATAACCTGACCCCCTTGCTGTACAGTGGGAAAATTAAAAAAAAGAAAAAAAAAAGAAAAAAAAAAAGAGAAGTCACCCCAGAATTACAGATGTGGAAAACCGAGGTCCAGAGAAGTTCATTTACTTTCTCAAAATCATCTGACTAGTACTTCAGAGTCACATTCAATCAGGTCTGTTGCTCCTACGTCCGTTTCTCATAGACGACCCCAGCTACCTCCCTTAGAAAATAATGTGTATCTGTAGCCATCTTTTATCCATTCATCATCAGCATCATCTGCTTCTTTATCTTCATCTTTATCTTCAGCTATCACTTAGCAAGTGCTTACTCTACACCCGACAATGCATTAAGCATGTTTCATCAACAATTTTACTTTTCCTGTGGAAAGGTTATTTCACTGTCAACTCCATTTTGCAGATGAGGAAGTCATGGTTTTTTTACATTGGATTATGTAATTATACATTTATGCATACCTACAGATGTTCCTGGTCTATTCCTACATCTTTGTAAATTTGTTAGTCATTTAGGGTGGATAGCTGGATACATTCTAAAATTTTATAGATCTAATGAAGAGATTTTGTATGCCTTTGCATAAACAGTTTATCATCTGTCAGTTATTCCTTCCTTTTCACCAAATTCTCTCTGGCTATAATAAAAGACCACCTCATTTTGTTGTCATCCTCCTACCTTTATTATAATGATAAACTTTACACATGTTACTGTGTGACACTTCAGCTGTACAAGGCAACTGTTACAGCTGCCAGGCAAATTCAGATCGTGATTAAATGTGTTATGAGAGAAAGAAAGCACCTTTGTCTCTTAACTGGATGGTGAAATTTTGGATAAGAAACCGAGCATCTTTTCTAGGGTCATTTTCTAGAAATCTCTGTTGCTGTTGCACCAATCAAGAATGTGTGATCATTTCTCTGTGCCCAAAGCATAATTGCTGATGGGTTTATGGTCCTGCCCCACACACAATAGACAGAACAGAAACTTTGAGCCTTGGGCCCTCCATGAGGGTATTCAGCAGGGCCTTTGGATGAAGAGGAGAAGAAGATCCAGGCTCCTCTTAAAATGGCAGGTGTCCACAAGGCTCTTGCAATCCTCTCCCAGGTTCTGAATGCAGAAGCTGGGAAGTATTAGACATGGGTGATACCAAGATTGAAAGACATTAGTCCTATTCTCCAATTGCTCTGGGTCTAATAAATCAATTTAAGTCAATTCCACAAACATGTATTGGGTACCTACGGCATTTCATTCACCACGCTTGCTTCTGAGGGTAGAGAGATAAACAAGACTTGATACCTGCTCTGAAGGAGAGCATGGCTATGTGTATACATTAACACAAATGCAAGGGAGAAAATCACAAATAGCTGAGAAAATCTAGATAATGTAGGACTGTCATTCAGCAAGGGAGTGATTAATTCTGAGTTTGTGGAGGGAGAGGAATTTTCAAGGGACCTTGAAGAATAATACTTGAAGAGAGAAAACAGCAAGAACCAAACCAGAGAGAAATAACACCGAGACACAGTGGGTTGTGCAATTTGGCTGAAACATTTGGTCCTGAAAGGGCAGAGTGGAATAACAACTAGAGAAATGGATAAACTGAACCTCATTATTTTTTTTTTTTACTTGAACACAGGGTTAGGGGTCTGGATTTTAGTCCATAGGCAATCTAGAAGCCATTATGTCCAGTGTATAGGGAAATGCACAGATATATCAAAATATTTAAAATCAGCATGTCTACTATCTAACTCTAATATATCTACATCTTCACATACCCATATATATCCAATATGGGGAGTCATTGTGACCTTTGAGGAAATGGCCAGTATAATAACGGAAAAGAGCATCCACTTTATTCCAGAAATCCTACTAGTTGCTTAAAATACATGATATCAACCCCACAGTATTCTTACTAGGGAAAATATACACATTTTTTTAAATAGAAACATTAAAGCCTAGAGGTCAAGAGCCTTATACTTGGAAACTATCAATCTTCCTGAATCAAGTATGTTTGATTATAAAATCATTGCCTCTTCTTTAATTTTGTTCCGTAATGTGGGAAACAACTTGGTGAGCGTGTGGTACACAGATTAGAAGGAAATCTCAGCAGAGGCCGGAGAAAAGGAAAGCAGGGAGGAAAGTCCTGTGCAGTGTGGGGAGCAGACGTAGAGCAGCAGAAACCTCGGAAATTGGAGAGAACAGACTGAAATGATGTCCTCAGGTGGTGCTCAGGGGTTGCCCCTGACGGGTCATGACACAGTGAAAGGGGAAGGAGAAATGGATTCAACTTTAAAGCCTGGGCTGCAGAGACATCGTGAGGGTTTTAAAGGCCATTTGAGGCCCCTGAACTCCAAAACTGTAAGTCCCTGGAATCTTGCGACCTCTTAGCTGGGTGCCTTTGACTTCAGGCTGCTGCGGGTACTGGACAACTTTTCCAGGCACTGCCACAGGAGACCACAGGCCAGAGTCATCAGCATCTCTCCACAAGGTATGAAGATCTGTTGGGTCTTTGTAGAAAGTCATTCTTTCTCTGCCAGGTCCTTGCAAGCCTGGAAGGTGGGACGATCTCGAAGTCCCCAAGTGCAGCTGTCTGCGTGCAAATGCCAAGGCTGTCCACTCAGCTAGGAAAGCTTGCTTCCCTCTACTCTGGACACCTAGTGATTGATGGTCCAGTGCGCCCCTTTGCCACGTAATCCATGACAGCTTCACGTCCTGGAAGCTTATAGAGGCACGTGAGGAAAATCCCCCATAGCTCTGCGCAGAGCTGGCTATGCTGTCATCAGGGGCTCTGGGAGCCCAGCCAAAGGAACACCCGGATCAATAAGCCTATCTCCTCAGAGACGGAAGGGCATCTAGCTATCCTGCTACGGTCTAGAGTGAGATAATTTATAAGCTTGTTGTGTACAGCCCTTGCAGAGCCTTGCAAGGCAAAGCCTGAAGGAATGATTGCATTTTTCAATCCTCCCTGACCAATGGGGAAGAAAATGCAGCTTTATAGAGGTAAAGCTTAACCTCCAAATGACCAAGCCAAACACCAAGAATCTTTGAGTTGCACAGGACTTTAGAATCTACACATCATGAGGCACTTTGTGGCCAAAGAGTTAAAGGTTGAGTTTCTTTTTCTTCAAGGATTGGGAGAAGCAAATCACTTGGTAAAGGGGAAAACAGAATTCATTGTTTAAATTAAGCACCTTATTGGAGCTGGTGATAGAGAGTAAGGGAACGGAGACCTTCATTTCAGTGAAGAAACCAGGCAAGTAGACAGATATGCCCCAGGAAGGTTGGCAGGGCTGTGACAGAGTCAGGGACAGCAGTGCATACTTGCGAGGCACAGACCATGAGCCTGGCGGAGGAAAAGCCAAATCTGCTGCAGGATGGCTCCACAGAAGGGGAGACATTTAACCTGATCTTGACAAATGAATAATGGCTAGAAAAGATGTCCCAGGCAGAGGAAACAGCTTGTGCAAAGCCTTGCCTGATCGCTCTTCCCAGCGAGCAGCAGCGGGGCCGATCCACCGGCGAATGAATCACGATCCTCCCTTCCAGGCCACAGCGTGCAGGACCCGAGGTCCTGCTCCACAGCTCCACACTCACTAGCGGTCTGGTACTGGCACCTCGCTGAACCTCGCCCAGGCTCAGCTTCCAGATTTGAGTTACTCCTTCGACCTGAACATGCCTCAACCCTTTAGAAGTATTTTTTCCTTTAGAATTTTTGAAATGGTGTATACACAAACTATTTAACCAAAATCTTGACACATAGAGTTTAATCACATTTCTTCTATTGAGCTGCATCTCCAGACATCTGTCCAGAAAAGGAGGTATTTATTGGATGCCTTATATATACACGACTGAATGGAAATAAGACACAAGGTAAAAGCCACTGATCCTCAAGTAACTTAAAATCTAGGTGTAGAGATAAGCTATAGACATATTAATTATAAAAATATTTAAAGAAGAGAACAGATCATGGTGAGGGTTGGTTAATGTAGCAGATGAATTCTCAAATGAATCAGACTGACAATTATGATGCTAGGAAAAGAGCAGAAAACATTATGTAAAGGTGGGTAGCAAATAAGAGTTGCGATATTGAATAAACCTATTTCCCTTCTAAGTACTGAGTGGAGAAAAGGGGTTATTGTCAATAAGGGGTTGGCAGAATCCCATCTTACCAGGAATAGAATAGGGAGGAAGTAAAGCCTACATTCTAAAATCAATGTAAGGAAGAAAACTGTGCTCAGCATTAATTCCCCTTGAAAATCTCTTATTTATTCCAAAAGAATTTTACAAATCAGTACACATAACAATTGTCAATTCTGTTATAGGCAACAAAACCAGTTTTTGGTTTTTTTCTTCAGGTTTTAAAGAGCAGGCTGCTTTTTAGGATGAGCAATGAAGCACGAGGTTTCAAATTACACACACACACACAAAAAAAAAAAAAAACACCAATTTTAAGACACCAGAACCATACCAAGAGGCAGAAGGTGGTCAATGAAGAGACAGGAGGGTCTTACGGCGTGAGATTAGCGAAGGGAAGTGCAAACTTCAAACCACAGCTCTCCTCACTCGAGGAAATGCTTATGGAGCTAAGTCAGGGTCCTGGTATTTGCCATTTTAAAACTGTCAATTTCTTTCTGTCTTTTTTTTGATAGATGCTGAATGAATATAATTGTATTCATGAAATTTATATTGCATTTACGAGGCAATTCAATATTATCAGCACCAATATTCACTGTTATTAACCATATTTCAGGGCGAGGTTATAGAAAGAATACTGGGTTTTGAGGTAGACAATAGGGGTGTAAGTCTCAACATGAACAAATGAGCGATTTGGGACCTATTAGCTAACGGCTCTGGACTTCACATTTCCCATCCACAAATCAATGGAGTATGATGAAATGATTTCTAGATACTCTCTGATCCCTAGTACTTAATGATTTTCTCACATTATCAGAAAAGTTTTTAGTAATCAAGTCTTTCGTTTGTCTGCTATATCAGACCAGTCATTACACTGGAAATTATACGGCAAATTCTATTCCTACAGTATTCTAGGAATCTGTTTGGGCTCTAAACTCCATGGCTTCAAATCCACTGGCACTGAAAAAGAGAAATTCTTGAAACTTTGAAGGGCAGATGTTAGATAACTTACTCCCACGGGCGTGCTAGAATGCAGCTATTATAGGAACACCAGCACACTAACAACCTATAAAAATAGATGGTAATAACCTTACCATTTAATTATTCTAAATTAGGCCCAAGATAAAGCTATGGGTTTGGAATACCGCTGTGGTGTGGAAGTCAGAGCCCAGAATCCTAAATTCAGTTTCTAGAAGTTGATGTCCTGGTTTGAGACTCAACTCTACATCTCTAGCAGCATGATACATGGCGACTGATTAAACCTCTCTCGGTTCCAGTTTCCTGATCTTCAAACCAGAATGAACAATGATGGCGATCAGGATGGTGATAATGGCTCGGGGCTGTGGTGAGGACTGTATAAAAACAGGCACATGAACAGTCCTTACGGCCACCAGAACATCTTGAAGGCAACATCCCCCCCAGTCCTAACGCTTCATAAATGCTCACTACAAGCCCACTGATTGATGGCCTGATACAGTGGCGTGAGAAACGGTGCTCTTCTCGCTTCCAAAAACCTAGTGACTGGCTGACGTTAAACAATATAATTCACGCACAGAAGGAAACAAAAGGATTTGGAGGGACATGGAGTGACAAATTTCTAACTTCCCTTGAACATGTTTCAATGGTGTGCCCTAACCACAGTGACAGCGCCCCTGCTTCTGCAGTTTCTATTTTCAGCAGTCATCACCTGGCTATCTGGAGCAGAGATAACTAAGGAAGGATAAAGACAGGAAAAAGGATTTGGATGGCTTCAGATAAAGGGGCACTGTGTCTGTCAGGACCCCATCGCTACAGCACAGACCTCACAACGGGTGTTTTCGCTCAGGCTAGACATGAAGTCATTGCAGTGGGATGCTGAGCCAGTGACTTCTCCTCACGGAGTTCACACAGAGTTAATTCTGTTGGTTGCACTATTGTTACTAAGGGCTCCAGGGCCAAAATCTCATGTAATACAGATTAAAGTGTCCCTAAAACATGACAACATTGTTGGGTCGATACTGCTGCCCCATCCAAAACGCTAGAAAGACTCTTTCAGAAAATTATTTGAAAGAGATTTTTGAGATTTTCACACACTGCTTTGAATGGAAGCCACAGGAGAGCTGTTTCAAGGCCAGCCAGCCAGTCACCCCACTCCCATGTCCCTATCATCTTCCCCACATCACTCTCTCTGCCCCGCGTGTGCAGCCATATTACAGAATGAGATTATTCTTTCTCACAGAAAAGACGAAAGAATCCTATGGCTCAGAAACCGGCCCAGCCTAGGGCAGGAGTCAGTGGTTATTTCCTATAAAGGTCTAGCTACTAAATATGCCAAGCTTTGTGGGGAACGTACTGTCTCTGATACCACCTCCTCCTTCACCCAACCTCTTCCTCCTCTTCCTCCTCCTCCCGCTGCTTCTTTTCCTTCCCCAACTTTTAAAAATATAAAAGCCATCCTTAGCTTACAGCCTATAGAAACATAAAGCTGGTCGGATTTGGCCTGTTTGCCAACACCTATCCCAGGTAGTAAAATATTCAACAATAGTAACATTATAGAGTTATAGGATTTCAGCTAGGACATGAAAAGTTGTAAGAATCCACCACTCTCACTGCAGCAATGAGAATAAGTGGTATGAACTACAAAGTTATAGCTGTTATCATCAGAGAACTCACTAGAAATCTGGTAATAAAACCTAAGCAAACATGATTGCAAATAATAAGTCCTTCTAAAGGAGAAGAGTGCTTTTGTTGCTTTCTTCAGCCATAAATGGCAAGAAGAGGAAGAATCCACAATTGAAAAAAAGGGAAAAAAACAGCTCAATGTTTACTGAAGTTTTAATAGCAGAGTGAGCCAATCTGAATATTTAGAACCTCAAAGTACCTCAGTCATAGAATGAGTCTGCACAAACCGATCAATGTTCAGGGTGAGAACTGAGAACCGCTCTCCTGCCCTCGAGGCCCAAGTATGAGGTAATGGATGAAAAGACTGGAGCAGAGAGGGAGCACTCAAGGCTGGAGATGGGGCAGGAGACTGAGAGAATCTTCTGGGAATCCTCTCCAAGCCTTCACAGCATGAACAGGTCCCTAAAGGCTGAATAAGGCAGTAGAAAGCTCAATCTCCTCCAGAAGCAGAAATCCAGGAACATCCTTGAAAGAAACCCCCAAATCTGGCAGACTGTAATGCAAAGAGAGATCTTCCCATAGTGTGGAAAGCCAATTGATAGGCTGAAAACTGCAAGATCTCCAGAGGTGAAGTGCTCAGATTCCCAGCTAGTTGAAGAGAAAGATCCTAATCCTAATTTCAAATCATTACAAGCCAGCAGTATTCTGAATTTAAATAAAATAAACATAAAACAAAGACCCAACCCAGGTACAGGTTCGACTGCCTCAGGCTTGCACATGAGCATCCTGAAAGAAGAAGATGTATGATCTTTTCTGGGAAAAACATTACTTATCCCAGTCTCTAGAGTTATTTACACATAATATCAGAAATATAATAACAAGACACTATTTTTAATAAAACATTTCATAAGGCATTTATTTCCTTCTAAGAAAACAATTAGAAGATGTATGAAGAGTCAAGAAAATATGAGGTCAAAAGAAAGAGGAGTTCCCATCATGGCTCAGTGGTAACGAACCTGACTAGTATCCACAAGGATGCGTGTTTAATCCCTGGCCTTGCTCAGTGGGTTTAGGATCCGGCATTGCCATGAGCTGTGGTGTAGTCACAGACATGGGCTCAGATCTGGCATTGCTGTGGCTGTGGTGTAAGCCAGCAGCTACAGCTCTAATACCACCCATTAGCCTATGAACTTCCATATGCCTCAGGTGCAGCCCCCCCCCCAAAAAAAAGACAGAAAGAAAGAAAGAAAAAAAAGGAAGAAAAGAAAAAACAAACAAATAAAAAAACAAGACAAAAAAGTAAAAAAAGTCAGGGCCAAAGATGGCACTGATAGTGGTGTATTATACAGAGACTTTAAATACTTAAAGGATCCAGTGGAAAGCTGCAAGCATGTTTTAAAAGAGGGGAAATGCAATTTTAAAATTGGAATTATGAAATTAAAATGAAAAATTGGATATTATAGTGAAAAATTTATTTAATGGGATTATCAGGAGACAAGATTAGCAAAGGAAAAAAGTCAATAAACCTAAATGCAGGTCAACAGAAATTATCTAAACTGAAACACAAATAGCAAAGGAGTGAGGAAATGAGAATAAGACATAACTTGATAAATCCAAAGGGTCTAACATACATGTAATTTGATTTGCATAAAGAGAGGAGGGGCAAAATGGGACAGAAAAAGTATCTGATGAGCTTATAGGCAACACTTTTCTAAAACCCATGAAATACATTCGTTCACAGTTCTAAGAAGCTCAACAAATCTGAAGCAGGATTTAAAGACAGAACACCACACCTAAATACATTGTACTCAGACTGAAGTTTCATTTAATTTTCTTGTCACCCTTTTCTATCAATTACTGAGATAGTAATGTTGCAATCTCCAAATACAACTGCAGATCTGTTTATTTCTCTTTTCAGTTCTATCAAATTTCCCTTCACGGATTTCAAAGCTCTGGTTTTAGGAGCATATATATTTATAATTATTATATTTTCTAGCGAGATTGAACCCTTCGCTATTTTGAAATGTTCCTCTTTACTGCTGGTAAGATTTCTTGTTTTGAAGTTTACTTGTCTGCATAGAGCTACTCAAACTTTCTTTTGATTAGTGTTAATTTTAACAAGAAACATATTTTAAGTCAGTGCTTTGATTACTGTGTGCAATAGACAAAAGGTCTTCATTTTTCACACAATTAAGCATTTAGAAAATAGATCTGGTTTTACTTCTTCCAAAAAATGATGCCCTGTGAATGTACATAAGAAAATCACAAGTGATGATAAGGCAGTCAGACCCCTTCTCACTCATCTGTAGGAAGTCAGACTTTGAGCTCGCTCCTTTGGAGAAGTGAGCAAGTACTGCCTCTGCTGTGCTGGTTGAAGAAAGGCAGAAACCAATGCCAATTTTCAGACTATGGCAGTATGTTTAGCTCTATAGGAAAGCCTCTTTATGAAAGGTATGTGTCAAGGAAAATTATTGGCAATAATTTTCAATTGCAAAGTAATTTGGTCCAAGATTGATACATCAATACAGAAGTTACCTTAACACCATCTCAAACACAAGGTCTTGCCAGCCAGAAAGGTAAATAGTCTTCTATCACATGAGGCTAGTCTTTTCTCTGTGGTGATTTAATTCTGTTGATATATAACTTTTATTAGTGCTTCCTCTATGCCAAGCATTATGTTATGCATTTTTACACACATTACTATCGATTACTCCTCAGAACAACCCCCTGAGATAGGTACTACTATTGCACTGTGTTTCCTTTCTACAAGTTAGAAAATTGAGGTCTAGAACTACTAAGTAACTCTCCTAAAATTATCCAGATAATGAGATATTTTGTTTCAAAACTCAGGCTTGTAATATTTAGCTCTTACATAGTTGTAGAGTTTGAGCATGTGGGTATCTGTGTGTTGTTGTTGTTAGCAAAACATAAATGCTGTTGGTTCATACTGACTGGGCAAAATGGAATCCCTAGTATTTGCACACTACCTTTGTACTAGATACAACACTCTAATTGTATATAGCCACACATATCTACTCATTTTAAACTTACATGCAAACTTTATAATAATCTCTATTAATTTTTATTTTTTGCTTCTTCTTTAAGGGCTGCACTCGCAGCATATGGAGATTCCCAGGCTAGGGGGTCATATTGGGGCTACAGCTGCCAGCCTACACCACAGTCACAGCAATATAGGATCTGAGCCACCTCTGCGACCTACACTACAGCTCATGGCAACGCTGAGCTCATGGCAACACTGAACGAAGCCAGAGATCAAACCTGCAACCTCGTGGTTCCTAATCAGATTCGTTTCCACTGAGCCGTGACAGGAACTCCGACCTCTATCAATTTAAAGTATGTCCTTGAATCATTCCACCTCTTATGCCTTACTGAATCCTGATTTAATCATTTCCTCCCACTTTTCTCTTTCACAAAGTTGGTATTTTGAAAACAAATGAATTCATGGGCCATTGCTTACTAATCTCATTTTGTATACAAGAATACAAAGTGATTACAAGCAGTAACAGAAATATTTATTCATGTCTATATATGTAAGTGTGCATGTGTTTTTTAAAAAAGGATCAACGTCAAGATGGCTGTCATGGTCCTTAAGTCATATATGTGATGAAAAGTCTATAAAAAGTGACTCCTAAGCCCCAGAGTGATAACACACAGGATGAAGCCATGTTCACGTACAGGTCAACAGAAGGTCAATAGAAACTATCTAAACTGAAACACAAATAGCAAAGGAGTGAGGAAATGAGAATAAGACATTCTCCATTCATCCTAATGGTCAGAATGAGAACCTTTAGGGCTGGAAGGAGCTTCATACGTTAGCTAATCCTATGTGTTTGTGCTAGGGTAGGCTACATTCCGGTCCATTACCAAACACACCACTTCAATGGCTTAACTTGTGAACACGTCTTTACTGTTCTCATAATAGACTCTTCACACTCACTGAGAGTTCAGTATCTCCCTGGGTAACTCTCTTCCACGTGGTAACTCATGCATTTCAAACTGATTCCCCCTTGTGGATCCTTCATCTCTATCCATACTCTTTACAATCACCATGACAAGGGAAGAAATAATTTGAAGACCACACTTCTGTTCTTACATACACACATGACTTTTGATCACAGTTTATCGGTCAGAACTCTTCGCAACTGAATGATGAAGGAAGCTGAGAAATGTAAAGGAGCCCGTGAACTATGTGGGGAGCAATAACTCTTCCACAGTAGAATTTTAAATATGATTCTATGGATCCGTGGCCCACTGAAATATTTGTCCAAAATCACTGTGGGAAAATGCTTGCCTGAATGCCAGTTATCTTGAGCTTTAAGTCCAATGTCCCATCTCTTTGTCTTGTTAAGTACATGACAAATATCCATTCTCTACTGACTTGAAGCCCACTTCGTCCTTACCACTATTACCTATCACCTTTTTCCATATCTTTCACTGTTTCTAAGGAGATTAATAATTTACTTAATTACTCGAACCTTCATTCTTAAATTGTAATAACAATTATTAATATTAAACAATAAAATGGCAGTTCATTGAAGATTACATAGGCCAAGTGTTTTGTACATCTTATTGCATTTACTCTTGATAGATATGACATATGTACTATTATGTCTTTGGATGATGAAATTGGAGACTAAAGAAGGTTAATTAATTTGTAACCTATCCCCTTTTTCTCTTATTAGAAACATGACTCTGAAAGACGATCGATTTCTGATGGGAACAATGCCAGACGACCCCACGAGGTACTATGTACATATTGCTGGGTTGTCTGGCATTGTTCCCATCAGAAACAGGTCGCTATTGACATGATAACCCTGGTCACCAGTGTACCGATCGATGGAAATTGCCTCCTATTGAGGCTACTTAGCTCCAAGTTCAGAAGCTAAAAGCTAATTTTACTTTATCTCCAGTATTAATTCTTCATCTGCTTTTTTTTAAAAATTTTCTTGGCATATAATTGACTTAAAAAGTTGTGTTCATTTCAGGTGTCCAACAAAGAAAATCAGTTATATCTATATCTATAGCCATTCATTTTCAAATTCTTTTCCCATATATGTTATTAGATAGTATTGAGTAAATTTCCCTGTGCTACACATGGTAGGTCCTTGTTACCCATCTGTTTTATATATAGTAGTGTGTATATATCAATCCCAGTCACCTCCCTCCCTCCCCTTCCACGTTTCCCTTTTGGTAAACATAAGCTTGGTTTTGAAATCTTTTTTTTTTTTCAGGGCCACAGTTGTAGCATATGGAAGTTCCTGGGCTAGGGGTCGAATGAATCAGAGCTGCAGCTGCCGGCCTACACCCCAGACACAACAACACAGGATCCCGAGCCACATCTGTAACCTACACCACAACTCATGGCACTGCCAAATCCTTAACCCACTGAGCAAGGCCAGGGATCCAACCTACATCTCCTTGGATACTAGTCGGGTTTGCTACCACTGACTCACAATGGGAACTCATGGTTTTGAAATCTTTGAATCTGCTTCTGTTTTTAAGGCCTATTGTATCAATTTTATTATATTACACATACTAGTGATCTCATATCCACCTTTTTTTCTCTAACTTACTTCACTTAGTATGATAATTTCTAGGTCCATTCATATTGCTGCAAAAGGCATTATTTTTTTACTTTTTATGGCTGAGTAATATTCCACTGCATATATGTACCACATCTTTATCCAATCCTCTGTTGATGGACATTTAGATTGCTTTCATGTCTTGGCTACTGTAATAGTGCCTCAGTGAACATTGTAGTGTGTGTATCCTTTTGAATTATGGTATTTTCTGGATCCATGCCCAGGAGTGCACCACAATGCTCGAAAATTAACTTTTATAACCTCATCATTTTGACTTCCAGTTCACCCACTTGGCCCCCAGACATACAAACACCTCGTGCTAGACATTGTGGTGCACTGACCAGATCTAAAGTCTTGAGCAGGGGCTTTTATGGGAGACATGAGATGGAACTTCTAGAACATTCTTCTTGAATGCCCTTAAACAGCTCTAAAAAGCCAGATAAATGTTGAGAATAATAACTACATAAGGTGTCAAGTAGTAAAATCTGTAAAAATAAGTACAGACAACCTCTTTAGGAATCTGAAAGAATTTCCAGCTGAAAGGTGATTAAAAAAAAAAAAACTTTTTCATAGAGTGATCAACATTTTAGTTGAATTTCAAAACCTAAGCCTGATTTATGCATGAAATCATGAGACAGAATTGTGTCAGGTGATGGAGAGAAGAATAATGTGAACAAAGACAGAGAGTGGGGGATACAGAGTATGTAAAGAATGTTGGATGATCATGGAGCATAAAGTGTTTACAGAGAAAAAGTGAGAAATAAAACTGAAAAGATCAACTAGGATATAAGTGTTACAAAATTTAAAAAAAAAAGAGTGGACAGAGTGGAAAATTTCTCTGTACTTGAAAATATAATATCGTACAAAAACGTAAAAATCGAATAAACAAAAGTGGGAAAGGTGTATATTATTCTCTTTAACAAGTAAATAGGAGTTCCCGTTGTAACGCAGTGGTTAGCATATTCGACTGGGAACCCTGAGGTTGCGGGTTTGATCCCTGCCCTCACTCAGTGGCTTAAGGATCCGGCGTTGCCGTGAGCTGTGATGTAGGTCACAGACTCAGCTCAGATCCAGCGTTGCAGTGGCTCTGGTGTAGCCCGGCAGCTGGAGCTCCGATTAGACCCCTAGCCTGGGAACCTAGAAAAGACAAAAAAAAAAAAAAAAAAAAAAGAGAGAGAGAGGGAGGCAGCAAGTAAATAGAAGAGCATATATTTCTAATGATGTTTGCATCAGCCTCAAAGATTTCCATCTCCAAATTCTGTTTGTTTAGTTTTGAAGGGAATCATTTGGAGGTACTCAGAGAGATGTAAAGGCAAAAGAAGTTTGGCCTCTCTCAAGAAGGGTACTGAATTACTTCTCTGAAGACCACAATTCTTGACCATATCCAACAATACTTGATGACACTGTCATTTACCCACTCATTTCACACAAACTCGTCAAATTAATCGAATCTCTTCCTCCTCTGAACTGGCAAATAAATCTCTTGGCTACAAGTCTCAAGTTCCTTGAAGGCAAGAACTACATCTGAATCAACTGTGTCATCTTAATACTCAGCAATACTGAAACAAAATGTACTTACTAAAAGCCTGCTTAGTAAATGAATGAGATACAGGACAGACTTGTGGAAGAGAGGAAAACTCCATGATACAAGATTGTCCCCGAGGGAGCTCCACTGAGTCTGGAAACTATATACTCCAAAGTTTATTCATTTGTTTGTTTGCAAGCCACAGAAAGCAATGTTTGCTTTTCAGGTGGAAAAAAAAAGAATCTATCTATTGGAAAGATAATGGAGTGGTCACAGATTCAAATGAAAAATTCACGATGGAATACTACTCAGCCATAAAAAAGGATGACATCATGCCATTTGCAGCAACATGGGTGGAACTAGAGAATCTCATACTGAGTGAAATGAGCCAGAAAGACAAAGACAAATACCATATGATATCACTTATAACTGGAATCTAATATCCAGCACAAATGAACATCTCCTCAGAAAAGAAAATCATGGACTTGGAGAAGAGACTTGTGGTTGCCTGATGGGAGGGGGAGGGAGTGGGAGGGATCGGGAGCTTGGGCTTATCAGTCACAACCTAGAATAGATTTACAAGGAGATCCTGCTGAATAGCATTGAGAACTATGTCTAGATACTCATGTTGCAACAGAAGAAATGGTGGGGGAAAAACTGTAATTGTAATGTATACATGTAAGGATAACCTGACCCCCTTGCTGTACAGTGGGAAAATAAAATTTAAAAAAAAAAAAAAAAAAAAGAAAAATTAAACACTTCAAGTTTAGGAAAACAACCACGGGAAGTACAAAGATTTTAGCGTTATGAGTTTGTAGGCCTATTTAGCTAAGCTGATGCCACAAATGTGACTCTCCCCCTGTTAGTCTTAATTCCCTAGTCTCTCTTTTTAATGTCAAATTCTTAAGCGGGAGAGTTTGCTACAGCTTCAGTCAGCAAGTCCTTCTCCTCGGTTCAGACATAGGTAGGTAGGCAGCATGTCACCACGCAGGCAGGAGATCGCCACAGAAAGGAATTATCTGGACATGGGCTGCCACCCCAAAGTGAACCTTCTCTGTCCCACCTGCTCAGTTCAAACTCTCACGCTTTCTTCTTTGTGTGCTGGTGTCTAACACATAGGGGTTACTTCTGTGTCCCAGATTCTTCTTAGAGTTTTACATATACTGACTCAATAACAGCCAGTAAAATATTTTTGTCATTTTAAAAATGAAGAAACTGAGATACAGAGACAACAACTTGCCCAAGATTGACCACTTTAATTAATAGTGGACCACTCAGCAGAGCCTGGATTCAAATCCAATCATTTTTTTTAAGAGACTGCAACATTAATTAATATGCTAGAAGACTTAGAGTCAGAGCCATGTGAATTTTCACCTAGCCGTATAATCTTGACTCAACAACCAGATTATAAAGTCTTCAAGAGCTGGCCCATCTTTCTTCTTTTCAAGTCCCAACAATACAGCATATAGGGCTGGGTCCTGGGACACTCTTAATAAAACTTGCTGAGTGATTCCATAAAACTTGCACTCCACCCACTTCCCAACCTTTTCGTAGCTACAACATTTCCTTTTCATTAAATACTGCACAGGTAGGTTTTAACTCCTCCCATCGCCACCTCTCTTTCCTGGAAATTTCCAGTATTGCACCAATATTTGGAAAAAGTAGGTGTATGTTTTAGTCATTCATCTGTTCATCTGAATGTGCCAAGTGCCAAGGAGCTAAAAAACGGTCAGAAAAACAGAGTCAGGTAAGTCTAAGCCACTGTCCCAAAGGAGACTACACAGCTTGATGGGAGAGAAGAAAATGCGAACCAAATGTAATATGTAATGAGATTAATAGAGAACTTCTCCCATCTCTGACCCTACATCTACCCACCCATCAGCATCTGTGCTCAGTGATGGACTTGTGCCTTCCCCTCACAGACGGACAGTGCATGCCTCAGACTAAGGCCAATGCTTCACCTGTGTAGCTCATCTCTCTCAGCTACCCAAGGGCATCTCACCTACCCAAGGGCAACACTCCCTCTCTTTTATCATCAAATTTGCCTCTCTGTTGGATTATTTCCTCCAGCATACAGTCATGTCATTCTTCCTCCAAATTAAAACACACACACACCTCCCAATAAACCCCTCTCTCCTAAACCACCCTTTCCCTCATATTAACTCATCTTTTTCTTGCCCCCTTCACAGCAAACGCCTACATGGTATCCAGTCTTTCTCTCATTCTCTCTTACACTCACTGCCATTAGGCTTTTGGGTCTTCATCCATCTAAACTGATCGTTTAACATGCTCCTCATAAGTTCCTAAGGCAATTAATTCTAGGGTTGTTCTGTTCGATCTGTCATACTATTTTCTTTAAAGAACTGCAATCTGCCTACTGGTAGTTTGCAAAAACTGGTCCCTGTTCTGATTTTTTAACTTCACTGAACCAACTTATTCCTCCCTTCAAAGGCATATTTTCCCACTATTTGAAGGAGCCCTATGTCCTGTGCTGGCATACTTTTAACCTAAACACCACATGTATTTGATGGGTTTCTGAAAATGAAAATCAATAAAGTCAAGAACAATCCCACTGCAAGAAGGAAAAGGTTGTCTGAAAACTCTTTATTAATTTATTTGCTCAACAAACAGATGTTTCTTGAGTATCTACCATGTTTTTTCAAGCACAATCCTATGCACTGGAGATACAGCAAGACAGACATATCGCCTGTCCTCAGGGAGCTCACACAGTACATTCTACTGAAAAATGATTACAATACTTAAGATTATTTTGGTGTTTTATAAATATCAATGCTTATATTTCGTGGGATAATGTTCTGAATTGTGATGTAATATTTTTTCATCTCCAAAATTCCCTTTTCCTTCCCTTCCCAGCCAGAGGCTGAAGAACGATGACAAAAAAATAATCCAGAAGGAACAACCAGTCAAGTTGATGGCTCTGAGTTCCTAAGCAGATGATTTCTAGCCTATAGCCAAAACCAGGTCATGAGAAATGAGCTGTAACTAAGCATTTGGTAAAGTTTTTCAAAATCTAAGTTTTAAATATAAGAGAAACCTCTGTAGGAGTCTACATAATAAACCTAAACTAGGAAGCAATAGGGCAATTAAGAAATTCTAAACCCCATTCACTGGCCTTTCCTCCAAGCCTGCAAAAAGAGTTCTATTATTTCTATAGGGTTCGGAGAATAACCATGGCGGAGTCTTCTATTTCCCAGTGAGAACAGTGGGATCTTTGACACCCATGAGCCATAGGGTTTCACAGGTGCCACTGAGCTACATTCATGGCACCCACGTTCCTTCATTACATCATTCTTCCTCTCCTTTGGTATTGTGCCCCAAATTCTTTTTTCTAGTTTGGCTATTATTACTTAAAACCTGTAGTGATTAAGAGCTATAATTGAGGAAAGAGTCCAATCCAGATTTGAGTTCTAAATCATGCAATAGCTATGTGATCTTTAGCAGGTAACTTATTTGCTTTGTGCCTCAATTTCTCATCTATGATAAGTATACCTATTTCACAAAGCTGCGGGGAATACTAACACATAAATGGAAAGGGCTTAGCTCACTGTCTAGACTACAGTAGTCTATCAATTTTACTTAGTAGTAGTTTTATCTTGTTTACAGCATAGCCTTAGTTCACGATAGGAGAACTGATCACAAGTCTAAGAGCACTGGTATGCAAAACTTTAAGCAACCAAGGACTGAACCAAAATTGCTCACTTTCCTCTGGAAAGATGAGCACTTCTGTTAGGATTTCTACCCTCCTGCGTGTATGCTTTTGCTTTGTTGTTGCGAAAGCTCATAATACAAAACAAAACCCCCAAATGAAAAAACACTTGAAAATATCCCACCTTGTGCTAAAGCCTCCAAACGAATTCTGCAACCTCTTTTATCTTTATCTCATGACCTCCATGTAGCCAGTTCCTCCTGCAAATAGAACCAAGTGATGCCCCCATAGAAAATCCTTCTATAGACTCCCACCACGTCCTCCAGATGAAGGTAGAGGCTCCTTTCCAAGATAAATACAACCTTCCATAATCTGACTGCTGTCTAGCTTCATTTCACTCCAAATCCCGCTCTCCAATTTGCTTATCTCCCTCCACAGAAATTCTTGTTTCTCATCTTTTCCCCTTGGCTCATGTTGTTCTTTCCACCAGGAAAGCCCTTCCTCCTTTCCATTCCTGGCTACCTCACTCATTTTCTTAAGACCAAAGTCAGATTCCATCTCCTTCATGAGCCCTTCCTGAACCCTGGGTTGTCTTGTGCTCGTCCCTGTTCAGTGCTCTCTTAACTCATATTCCCACTTCAGCTCCCACACAGTCCACCCAAAGTATCTGATTACAGATCCAGAAGACTGCAACCTCCTGGAAAACTGAGACATGTCTTATTTCAAAAGACACATCCAATGCCCAGCACAACGATTTACACATAAGTAGCTGTTTCATAATAATTTTAAAAGCTCCAGGCCATACATCAGGTCATCTGCTTCTTCCACTAATATGATTTCTAGTTAAACAACAACTGAAAATATTTAGTTGTTTCCCCATGGCTAGAATGAAACGAATTCCCTTAAGTCCTCGGCACCTATCTGGTCTCCTTAGGAGTTACTATGGAAAAAGTAAAACAAATTATAAGATCCATGTTATTTTTAAAAATTACAAGATGCTATGCAAATATAAAATATTGTTAGAGAAAATATTTAATTTGGTTGGGACCATTTGAGATCGCTGTAAAAATATGTCATAGATTAACTAAGCCCTCATTCTTTTCAACTGGAATTAGGAATGACAATAACAACAAAATCAATCACAGAACTTGAAATTTCTCAGAGAAACTTTTCAAAGCTCAAGTACATGAACTATAAACTTAGAAAGTTCTTAGGAATTACCCATTCTTGTTTGATAGGAAAGGATTTTTAACTCAAAGCTGTTATGAGAAGACTGGATAAGGATTAGAACACATATAAGACTCAGGCCTCTGGATTCTCTGTGTTTCCCTTCATAATGAACCAAACTACATCTGGATAGATACCCATTAATTCATGACAGAACTAAATGCAGTGTTAGATAACTTTCATGCTTTGGGTTTTGAAAATTTCTTCAGTCTTTTTCAATGCCACCCTCTAAATCCTGTAATTCATAAATGATTCACAATACTCTACGAAGAAGAGAAATATTCATATAAGATCCCAAGAACGCCTCCTCAGAGGGCATAATTTGGGACGCATTTTTCTTTTTAAGCAAATAATGATCCCATCATATGGAGCCACTGGGAGTGACTTGGAAACAGTATTTTTTTCAAGTGACAACTGCTTATCACCACAGCCCTCAGGACCTACACACTATCGAGCCTACTCATCGCCATCTCACAGGTCGGCCAGTTTCCCCATTATAAGGAATCCTTAGTGCCTTCTGAATCAGAAAATCCCCAGTGAAGGAGTTGATTCAGCTTGTGCAAGGAGCTAGGAAGCTGAAGTCGAACAGCTGCTCTTGGTTAAAGCTTTCTGCCTTCCAGAAGCTGTTTGTGTACTGAGCCCCCGTGGAAGCCAAAATTATATTTAACCACAGAGCAAGCAGATTGAGGTTGGAAGGATTCAATCATTTCTTTCACTCAAGTGCTAGATATGGTTCTAGGTGCCAAGAAGAGAGTAAAGAACAAGGCAAAGTTCTGGGTCTTGTCTAGTTAGTTTGTGATGGCTTGCTTGTCTGTTAATTGGCAGTGGCCCTGAATTTAGAGCGCTGCATTTTGGTTCCAATTTTGTTCTTAACTATTGACAGTCTATGTATGTAATAGAGTATCAGCTTTAATTTTCACATCTGTAGAATAATAACTATAATCTCCACTTACGGGGTATCTGTGAAGCTCAAATAAGATCCTTGGTGTTTCTGTTCTCTGAAACATACAAAGAACTTTAAAATAGTATGAAAGAGTCTTCCTCTCTCTGTTTTTCATATTCTCGCTCCAATTTTTCTCTCTAGACGTATCTACTTTTGCCTCCCTAGAGAGTTCCTCCTCACCCATGCTCATCTTCACTCTCCCCATCAAACCAAGAATTTTCTTTCTTTTTTTTTTTCTTTTTGCCTTTTCTAGGGCCGCACCCGCGGCATATGGAGGTTCCCAGGCTAGGGGTCGAATAGGAGCTGTAGCCGCTGGCCTATGCCAGAGCCACAGCAACTCGGGATCTGAGCTGCATCTGCAACCTACACCACAGCTCACAGCAACGCCAGATCCTTAACCCACTGGGCAAGGCCAGGGAATTGAACCCGCAACCTCATGGTTCCCAGTCGGATTTGTTAACCACTGAGCCACGAGGGGAACTCCAAACCAAGAATTTTCTTAACTTTTATTGCTCGTTTCTGCTTTCTTTCCTTCTTGAAATGCCCTTCCTTTGATCTCGGATGCCCTATTTCAGAAGTTTAAAACTCAGTTCCCATGGGAGCTAAGCAGTAACATAAAGTCAGTGAGGACTGCCCGATATAAAAGAATAAGGGTTGTAAGAATGGTAGTAAATGGAAGTCCACATTTTCTATCGCTGATACTCACTGCCTGTTGACAGTGTTTCCAAATGAAAAATCAGGCAGTAGGACTGTGCATATTGGTACAGTTCAGAGCATCTCATAGGTCTCTGAGACTGTTAATTTTCATTCTGTTTTTCTGTTCCTCCAATGGGATAATCTCAGTTGACCTATCTCCAGTTTTGCTGATTCTTTCTTTGATCATTTCAAATCTATTTTTGGGTTCCTTTCATGAATTTTTAATTTCAATTACTATGCTTTTCAACTCAGGAATTTTTATTTGGCCCCTTTACAGATTTGAAATCATACCAAGTATGTTCTCTGACAATAATGGAATAAAATTTAAAATTTAATAACAAAATTGGGGAAATTCACAAATACGTAGAAATGAAATAACATAGTCCTAAATAACTGATGAGTCAAAAAAGAAATAAAAAGGAGTTCTTATTGTGGCTCAACGGTAACAAACCCGACTAGCATCCATGAGGATGTCGGCTGAATCCCTGGCACTGCTCAGAGGATTAAGCATCCCGTGTTGCTATCAACTGCAGTGTAGGTCACAGACACAGCTCAGATCTGGTGTTGCTGTGCCTGTGGCATAGGCCAGCAGCTCCAACCTTACACATTACCAAACTAGGAAAAGTTCAGACTAAACCCTAAACAGGAAGAAGGAAGGAAATAATAAAAATTAAAATGCAAAGAAATTAAATAGAAAAACAATAGAGAAAATCAACAAAACCAGAAAATTAGTTCTTTGAAAAAAATCAACAAAATCGACGAACATTTAGCAAAACTGACCAAGAATAAAAGACAGAAAACTCTACTTACTAAAATCTTAAAAGGGATTTTTAAATGATTTACAGAAAGAAGTCATTAAGAAAATAATATAAACAAAAATATGCCAACAAATTAGGCAATAGATAAAAGGAACACATTCCTGAACAGACTCAGTCTACCAAGATGGACCCAAGGAGAAATAGAAAATATAAATAGTTCATAACAAGTAAATAGATTAAGCTTTTTTTTTTTGGCTGCAACCTCAGCATATGAAAGTTCCTGGGCAAGGGATCAAACCCACACTACCACAGTCACCCAAGCCACAGCAGTGACAATGCTGGGTCCTTAACACAAGGCCACCAGGAAACTCCAAGATTAACTTATTACTCAACAAATTTCCCATTGAAAAAAAAAAGACTGACCACATATTTTTATGGTTGAATTTTATCAAATGTATGAAAAATTAATAAATTTCTTCAGAAGCTCTTCCAAAAAACAGAAGAGGAGAAACAGTTTCCAACTCATAAGAGGCTCATATTACACTGATACTGAAACCAGATAAAGATACCACAAGAAAAAACTATAAACCAATATCCATTATTAATACAGATGTAAAAAATTCTTGGCAAAATACTAGCAAACCAAATACAGCAACTATAAAAAGAATTGTGCACCACAAAAAAGGAGGATTTATTCTAGGAATGCAGAGTTGCTGTAACAAATAAAAATCAATTAGCATAATTCACTATATTAATAGAATAAAGGACATTAAAATATATGATCATTTTAATTGGCATAGAAAAATCATTTGACAGAAACAACACCCTTTCATGACAAAAATACTCTAAGTTAGGAATATGAGACTTTTCATTCTCAATCTGATAAACAGCATCTATTAATAACCCACAGTAGCATCATGCTTAACAGTCTAATGCTTTCTCCCCTAAGACAAGGAATAAGAAAAGACTGCCTGTTCTTGCCACTTCTATTGAACATTGCACTGGAGCTTCAAATCAGGGCTATTAGGGTAGATTAAAAAAAATACATGTGCATTGTAAAGGAAGAAGTAGAACAATCTCTATTTGTAGATGACAGTTTGTCTTATCTGGAAAAACATTAAAGAAACTCTAAAAACTATTACAGCTAATAAATCAATTCAGCTAGATTACAGTATACTAGATTAATAGACAAATCAATTTATTTTTATACACTAGCAATGAACAATCCAAAAATTAAACCAAGAAAACAATCCTGGGAGTTTCTGCTGGGGCACAGCTGGTTAAGAATCTGGTGTTATCTCTGCAGCCATGCAGATTCAATCTCTGGTCAGGCACAGTGGGTTAAGGTTCTGATGTTGCCACAGTTGTGGCTTAGGTTGCAGCTGCAGTTTGGATTCAGCTCCTGCCCCAGAAACTTCCATTTGCTATGGGTGCAGCTCAAAAAGAAAAAAAATAAAAAGAAAGAACGAAAATAATCCCACTTAGAGTAGCATTAAAAAGAACAAAATCTTGGGAATCAATTTCACAGAATAAGTGCAAGACCTGTAAACTAAAACCATAAAACATCATTGGAAGAACTTAAGAAAGACATAAGTAAATGGCACACCTCAGGTTTATGAATTGGAAGACTATACTGCTATAATTGCAGCATACACTATTGATTTAAAGTTTCAGCAGATTTATCAAAATCCCAGATGAATTATTTAAAGAAATTGATACCTATTCTAAAATTCACAAGGAACTGCAAGGAGCCCTGGGAAATCAAAAGACTACTGAAAAAGAAAAACAAATTTAGAGGACAAACACTTCCTGATTTTAAAACTATTACAAAGCTACAGCAATCAAAACAGTATGATACATAAAGACAGACATTTATATTAATGGAATAAAATCAAGAGGTCAGAAAAAAAATCCTTATATTTATGATAAATTATTTTTTGACAAGAGTGTAAATATAATTCAATGAGGAAAGAATAGTCTTTTTCAAAAAATGGTGAGGGAAAACTAAATATCCACATACACAGGAATAAAACTGGACTCCTACCTCATTATTTACAAAAAAAAAAAATAATAATAACATGGACCATGTGGTAGCAGAACTGAATATAACAGTTAAAACTATGAAATTATCAGAAAAAAAATAGGAATAAGTGTTTGTTACCATGCATTAGGCAATAGCCTTTTAGATATAACACCAAAAAACACAATAACCAAATGAAGAAATAAATAAATTAGACCTGATCAAAATTTTTTAAAAAAATTGTTCTTAAACAGATGACTCAAGTAAGTGGAATGACAGTCCAAACAATAGGAAAAAATTATTTGTAAACTGTATATCTGAAAAAGGACTTATATCCAAAATATATAAAGAATTCATATAACTCAACAATATAAAGACAAATAACCCAATTTAAAAACTGGGCAGAGGATGTAAATAGATATTTTGCAAAAGAAGATATGCGAATGGCCAATAAGCACATGGAAAGAAATACAATGCCATTAATTACCAGAGAAATGCAAATCAAAAGCATAGTGAGATGCCAGCCACTTCATGAACCCATTAGGATGCCTATAATCAGACAGACACTAACAAATGCTGGTGAGGAGGTGAAAAATGTGGACTTTTCATACATTGCTGCTGAAAATAAGACAGGGCAGCCTTTCCCATTAAGACAGTTTGGCAATTCTTCAAAAAGTTCAACACAGAGTTACTGTAAGACACAGCCGTTGTACTCCTAGGTGTATAACCAAGGGAATTAAAAACATATGTCCACATAAAAACTTGTACACAATGTTCACTGCAGCCTTATTTGTAACAGCCAAAAGACAGAAACAAACCTAAATATTCATTAGCTAGTGAATAGATAAATAAAATATGTAATATCCAGACAATGGAATATTATCTGGCCTTAAAAAGGGTTAAAGAGCTGTACTTTTACAACAATGATGAACCTTGAAGCATGCTAAGTGAAACAAGCCTGACAAAAGAGGCCACATGTTTTATGGTTCCATTTAAGTGAAATGAGCAGAATAGAAAAACCCAGTGTTTGTCAGGAACTGATGGGAAGGAACAATGGGAGACGAAGAGTACAGAGTTCTTTTCAAGATGATAAAATTTTGGAATTAGTGGTAAGAGCTAGACATTCTGAGAATATACTAAAAAAAAATTAACTTTACATTTTAATGAGGTGGGTAATATAGCATATGAATTATATTTCTGTAATGCTGATTTTAATGTTATTCATTATAATCACAAGGTCCATCACAATATTTTTGGCACATTGTGATGATTTGTTGATAACATCTTTTTAAAGTCATGTGAGTTAAGTGCCTGAGAATGAGGACTTTAGAAGAGGGTCAGGTTTCATGGTTTAAAATACAAATAACTATTTCTAGTTTTTCTTTCCAGAGAGGATAATGGAGAATAGTGGACAAATGAAATTATCCCAAGAAGAATTTAACACTCCAGGACGAGTGACAAGAACCTTTTTTGATCTTTTAATGCCTTACTAGCAACTTACTGAATTTTCAAGGTTTTTTAAAAAAATTTTATTGGCACATAGTTGACTTACAATGTTGTATTAGTTCCAGGTGTACAGCAAAGTGAATCAGTTATACATAAAAATATATCCACTCTTTCTTCTCTTCATTATAGGTTAAATAATGGTTAGCACCCTGTTTTGTGAATTTTAAAGTTTATATTATAGTTCTAAGGCACCTAAAGACAAGAAATGAGAGAAGTGCTGGCATGGCCTTCTTCACTTTAGAAAGACTGCGGCCTTGGAGAGTCATGGTATGCAGTTGCCTTTTTCTTGAGATGTCCCGCAAAGGAAGTCAGAACATCACGTACTATAAAATTAGGCCTCAAGTGTACTTTTATGTTTCCCAAAGGACACTATCTAGGATGATTTTGGCTTTCTAAAATAATAAAGGAACATTTGAAAGTGGGAAGATAGAGGAAGATGGAAGGATACTAGAAGTGGAGAGACAGACACAAGAACTTTAGTCTTGCATCCTTTATGCAGCAAGTGTACCCAACATGCACAAGCCAGACACTCACTAAATGTGTCTTGAATGAATATAAGTATTGAATGAATTAAACACTTATTCAAAGAATCCATGAAAATTATAACAACCATGAGGGGTTTTTTTTCTTTTCTTTTTTTTTTTTACATTGAAGAATCTCTGTTTTAGAAGGGATTTTAGAATTTGCCAGATTCAATTTCTCATATGTGTTAGGATACCACTCCCTTTATGCCCTTTAAGTGGTAATCCAACCACACTTGATTGGATTTTTGATGCTGTACTTATTAACTCTCAGGATGGTTCATTTCCAAAGATCTGACCAGTCACTTTGCATATAATTAGCTAATGCTTACTGTGGGCCTCCTTCGGGCCACCAGGCATGAAAGGTACAGCTGCAAATAAACTAGACAAAGATCCTGCCCTTACACAGTTTTCATTCCAGTGAGGTAAGGAGAGGAGACAGAAATAAATAACTGAACGAATCATATGACAAAAGCTATGGAAAAAGTAGAGTAAATGGAATAGAGAATGCTGGGGGGTAGCTGCTGTTTTCTACATAGTGATCAGGGCAGGACTGCCTGATAAAGAGACCTTTGAGCAAAGAGAGTCTAAATATTTAGACTAAATCCAGCCCTGCTACTGATTCTCTGTGTGGCCTTTAGCAAATTATTTCCCCAACAGTCAGGGTTTTTGCATATAAAATAATGGAATTCCAGCTCTAACATATTTTCATTCAAGAGAAATGACTCTTATTCGAGGACGAGTGAAATGTGAGTAAACAGTGTGGCTCTAAGATGAGGGAAAACTGCTGATTGGTTTCCTGGTCTGTAACAAAATCTCCTCCATTCAGAGTAATTCAAGGTCAGAGCTTCTCTCCTCTGTTTCCTCTTCACCTAGAACATTTCTGCCCACAGCCTATATTCAACAAAGGATTCTGCCTTGGTGAATTTTTGTCCTTTTTCACAAGGATTCAAGTGGCTTCATTTGAAATTCAGGAATGGGGAGCAACCACAGAGTGTGGTTAAATTCCACTGGGAAGGCATGCAGTTTGGGAGGGTCTATGTACAGCCTAGCGGGTCCCAAATTTGCATGCATATTGAAATCATCTGGGATGCTTTTTAAAAATCCCAATGCCCAGGCTGTGCCCAGAAGAATTAATCAGAATCTCTCAAAGTCTATTTAATGCTCCTCCGGTGATTACAATGAACAGCCACAGTTGAGAACTTTGGTTTGGGGAAAAGAGCTTGCTTTTGACAGTACACATATCTGGGCTTGATCTGATTTCAGCACTTGGTGGATGTATGCCCTTGAGTAAATGTCTCAACTTGATTCTCATTTTCCTTATTTGTAGAATTGAAAAAATATTTAACACCATGTAAATGGATGAACCACTGAGCAATCTATCATTGATGTGTTTTCACTAAAATTTATTTTAAGTCCTTATCTATTAAAACCCTAGCTTTACATAATTCTCTATTAGCTCTATGCAGATAAATGTATAAGCCATGTTCTTAGGAGCTAATGATTTTTATACAAAGCCCTGAAAGATTCAGAGGAGACAGAAAGACAACATAAATTGATGTCACTGGCAGACAATCTATCAATAAGAAAGTGCATCCTGACAACCTGAATGTGGTGGTCAGAATTTTCAAAGATAGAGGTCTTGGTTGTCTATTTCTGCATAACAACTTACTGAAAGATGTAATGGCTTAAAGCAATAGTATTCATTATTTAAGTTTGCAAGCCAAGAATCTGGGACAGATTAGCTGGGCCCTCTGGCCATGGGTCTCTCACAAGGCTGCAGTCATTGCAAGGCCCAAGTGGGAAGGATTTGCTTCTGAGCTCACTCACAGTTGTTGGCAGGATTCAGCTTCTCAGAGGCTGTTGGATGGAGGCCTTAGTATCTTGCAAGTTGTTAGTCTAAGGCCTGCCTTGGTTTCCTGCCATGTGTGCCTCTCCAAAGAACATGGTACAACATGGCAGCAAATAAGCAAAAGGACAAAAGAGGGTGCCAGCAAAGGGGAACGTGCTGGCAATGGACATCACAGCCTTTTGGTAACCTAGTCATGGAAGTGACATCACATCATTTCTGCCATATTTGATTCATCAGAAGTGAGTTCTAAGATCCAACCACACTCAAACAGACAAGAATACCCAAGCACATGAACACCAAGGAGTAAGGATCGCTGAGAGTTCTATCAGTCCATGGCAAGAGATGCTTGGAAATTCTGTTTTTTCATACCAAAACATCATTTATTGGTTCTCCAAGAAGCGACTGAAAACAGAAGTGTCGGCATTCCTTCATTTTCATTTATATTTCCAAGAGCCAAACCCAGTGATTTTTCTTGAGGTTTGCACCTATTGAGCCTCTTCTGTGTGTGTAGCAGTTTTAAGGGCCATGGGGTGATTTGAAATGAATAAAACAGTAGCTACCTTTTAAAAAGCTCAACAAATTAGGAAAACAGAAAAAAAAATCATCCCAAATCTAGCAAATTTTATTATAGAGAAACTATATACTAAAGTCTTGTGGGTAAAAAAGAAACTCCTGACTATTTGGGGATGAGATAAAATTTGAGCCACACCTGAAGGATATGAGATAAAATTTGAGCTATGCCTGAAGGATATAGAGGATTTTGAGAAATGCACACTTGAGAAGAGCAACTAGGGGAGCGAACAGCTTGAGCAAAGGCACAGGGGCAGGAAAATTTAGAGAACATTCCAGGATTTGTGAGGATAAAGTATAGGATTCAACGTAACAAATAGAAAAATAAATCGGGATGTAGTTAGCTAGAGACAAAGTATAAATCAGTGGAGGGACCACTGAACATTTGAGCATTGGAGATTGGTATAATAAAATCCATGATAATGTTCAAAAATAGAATGTGTACATGTATGTGTAACTAACTGGGTCACCATGCTGCACAGTAGAAAAAAAATTGTTTTGGAGAAATAACTATTAAAAATTTTGAAAAAAAAATCCATATGTAGAGCAATCGCACTGGCAGAGGATGAAAAAAAAAAATGATTGGAGTGGGGACAGTTGGGAGGACAAGGACACTGGAGGTAGAGAAACCAGTTAGAGAGCCTTTGAAATTATATAGCCGACCAGAAAAGGCATCTCTTCATAGACAGGGACAGTGGGAGTATAAATGCGTGAGGGGACATTGTGGAGATAACACCAACAGAATTTAAGGAGGCCTTTGAGAAAAGTTTAAGCAAGAGAAATTGAGAAGGACTGAAATTTCACACCTGGATGGCCAGATTTATAACAATTCAGGGGAACATTTGGAAATATGAAGTAAGATAAGGAATATATCATTTGATTCATTCATCCCTTTAAAGTGGTTCTCTTATGAGAAACAAGTTCTCTATTTGCCTGGAAAAATAAGAACCGAAGTGTCATAGTGGATTGTGTGTGCTGTTGTTTGTTTGGAGAGATAATAAAACACAGGGCATAGATTCAAAACCACCCAGGAGGGTGGTGAAGCAGAGTCAGAAATCAAATTTAGGTCTGTTTGATCCTTCCCATCGCTTTGGAGCTGAAGTCTTTGAGGTCGTTGATTGTAACACTGAGCAGATTAGATTATACCGCAGACAATGAGTAGCTAAAGCAACTTTGTTGTTTTTCCTCTTGGTGTTTGAATTTGTGAGGGCTTTGTTTTGACTTGGTTACAATTTAGGAGCTTCATAGGCATAACTGCTCCATTAATGGATTTAACATAGCATGTCTAATGAATAAGAATACACAAAGACTGCAGGAGAAAGGAATGTCTATTTCCATCCAAGGGCATTTGAAGAAGCCAGGATGGAATTCAGGCTTGGCTCTTAGGGAAGAGCATATGTCTTTACTGTACTGCAAAGTCACCATGCAGAGAGGAAAAGACTATTTGGCTGGTGATTCAAAAACAAGCACCAATAAATACCGCCATGGAGAAGGCAGAAAGAGGGATTAAGAGTAAAATAACTGAGTTATTAAGTTCTAGAAATAGTGAAGCTGGTAGTGAGCACGGGGGTTTGCGCAATGCCCAATGTCCAGGTCACCAGGTGACCTGGTCAAAGATCATGGGATGTCCTCAGGGAGAAATAGCTGCCCCTTAGCAGTACCAAGTTCTGTTCAATCTACCCAGAAAGTTCTCCTGTCAGTTCCCTCCTCTGTTTCAGCCCTTGTTTAGGCTCATTATTTTTTCTCCCTTTCTGTCCTAGATTTTCCCCTAGAAGTTGCATTTTAGACACGGATTTTAAGGCATACACAGATGACCCTTGAACAATGTGAGATTAGGGGTGCCAGCTATCTGCACAGTCCAAAATCTGCATATAATTATTGGCCCTACCTACACAGTTCTTTGTGTCTGCTGGTTCCTCTGTATCTATGGTTCCACATCTACAGGTTCAGTCAATTGCAGATTTAATCAACTGCAGATCATGTAGCACTAAAGGACTTACTATTGAATAAAATATGCCTATAGGTGGACCTGCTCAGTTCAAACCTGTGTCATTCCAGAGTCAACAGTTGTTCATTTCAGAAGTCATCCCGAGAAGCATCAGTAGGGAGGGCAGAGGTGAGAAAGAGAAGGGAAGTAATTCAATAAAGGGCGTGTTAATGAGCAGGTTATCGCTATGGGCATTCGGAGCTGAATTACACGGAGACCTCTGGGAGATAATGTGGAAGGAGCCTCAGAGTTGCTCCACCTGAGACACAAGGAAACTAAAATATTTATCCTGCAGCTTCTGTTAATCATCAGTTCAGGGTTACACTCGGAGGATGTCAACTTTCCAGCTCTTCCCGCCAGTCTCATGCAGAGGCTGAGTGCCCAGAGGACAGCTTTTAGAAGGGGAGCCCCACATGCCTGCAGTCAGGACCTCTCAGCACACGTAGGATGATGGTGATGAGAGGATATGGCAGATCCCCCAGAGCTCAGCTCTGCCTGGCCTAAGGGCCCTCCTTCCCAGCCGGCAAGCCCTAACCTGCTTACCTTTCATATTCATTGTGCATGGACCATACGCAGCTACTGAGATACAACAATAAATAAGGCAGACTTTATCCTTGTCCTTATATTTCCTACACTCAAGTATAGAAAACATCTTTTAGCCAGAAAAATTGAGAGAATTTTATAATGAACCACCAATTATCCATCATTCGGTTGGACAGCAGTTGCTAGCATTTTATCCTATTCGTTCCGGCTTGTCTTCTGGCTTTGCTGGACTATTTCAAAATGAATTACAGATATTATAACATTGATTTCTAGGTACTTCAGTGTGTATCTTAAAAGAAGACCATTTCCCTGTGAAACACAATAACATCACACTTAACAAAGTCAAAATCAACAATTCCTGGCATTGAATACCCAGTTTTTAACATTAATTGACATGTAATTCAATAAGTTCAGAGAGTGTGGAGACTGATCCTCTGTCTAATCCAATAGTTGAATTTTATCCCTTGTAATTTATGGCATGGTTGTGGTAATAGGGAAATAATTTGTCTGAAATGGGGGTCAGAAGACCTATTTTTTTTTGCTTGTTTGGTTTTGTTTTGCTTCTGCTTTCTAGGGCTGCACCTGTGGTAAATGGAAGTTCCCAGGCTATAAGTTGAATCAGAGCCACATCTGCCACCTACACCACAGCTTACGGCAACTCCAGATCCTTGACCCACTGAGTGAGGCCAGGGATCAAGCCTGCATCCTCATGGATACTAGTTGGATTCATTACCTGCTGAGCCACAATAGGAACTCCCAAGACCTGTGTTTTAAGATCTTTCAGTAATCTGAAGACAAGTAGCTCAAAAAAGGATGAGATCTACTGGCTCATATAACTAAAAAGTCCAGCTCTATCAAGATCAATAACCATACTGTTAATAAACATCTGTGTAGTAGCACTTACTACATGGCAAGCCCTGCTCTCCACACACACTCACACACACACACACACACACACACACACACACACACACACACACACACACGGAGTCATTCATTTCTCACAGAAACCTCATGAGGTAGGTTTCTATTCATTGGCTTCATTTTACAGATGAGACATGCAGAGTGACTTGCCCAAGGAGGTCACATAGCTTGTGAGTGGCAGAGTTGTCTAGGGTTGTCTGGCTCTACCATCTGGCTTAGGACATGGCTGGTCCAGGAACACAATCTCCCCCCAGACCTTGCTCTCTCACTTGTTCTTCTGCTCCATTTCCAAGCAGAGCTTCCTCTCATGATTGAGGCATGGTTTTCATTGACTCCATCTTTACTCTCAACACCCCCATACAAAATATTCATCTCTTTTCTCCAACAATTCTCGATGGGAATGATTCTAATTGAGTCCCTCGTGTCGGATTAACCTGACTTGAGTTATGACCTACCCCTCAATAAATCACTAAGTCTGTAGAACTGTTCTCCCCCAGAGCCAGTACTGTGGTCAATTCCTTTATAATGAATAGACAATGAGAGGAATGGGGGCTTCTCCAAAGGAAACCAGAGTGCTATTTCTAGAAGAAAAGGAACTGAATGCTGAGTAGCCAAGAGTTTGTGCAGCACAAACCCTCAGTTTTCTTACTCCCAAGAGAAGGCAATAGGACATTGTGCTTTTTAGAGAAGTTAGCTCCTGTGTTTAAATTCTATTCAACTTAGGAAATGAAGGCTGAGAGATAAGAAGGAACTCACTTAAAGTGACACAGACAGTTAGTGGCAGACCATGGGTTAAACCCAAGATTCATCAATCCCAGTCCAGTGCCTACGACTCTCCGTTCCCCAGCCACAAAAACTCTGTAAAAAAATATTAATTTCTGGAGTTCCCATCGTGGCTCAGTGGTTAAGAAATCCGACTAGGAACCATGAGGTTGCGGGTTCGATCCCGGCCTTGTTCAGTGGGTTAAGGATCCGGCATTGCCGTGAGCTGTGGTGTAGGTTGCAGACTTGGCTTGGATCCCACGTTGCTGTGGCTCTGGTGTAGGCTTGGCAGCTACAGCTCTGATTAGACCTCTAGCCTGGGAACCTCCATATGCCATGGGTGCAGCCCTAGAAAAGGCAAAAAAAAAAAAATTACTTTCTGGCATTGGTCCTTAGCTTGAAGAATCTGTGGCTTTGCAAAAGAGAAAAGGATTAGGATATAACTCTTGACCTTATTTCAAAGATAAATATTTGACCAGCAATTTTTACTAAAGTCCCCAAAACAGGAAAAAAAAAAAATGAACTTTTCACAGGCTCCTCCAAGATTAATCTGTTTCCACAGGAATGCATGAATGAAGTCGCCAGCACCACTCATCTGCTGTCATCAAAGTAGCTTATGGCTACAGATAGCATTACCTGGTACAGCATCACAGCTTTTGACAAGCAAGCAAGAGAAAGTCCCCCCAAGGTTAGTGCGTCTGGATTTGTAAAATCTCGTGTTGATCTTCATCTCTCAGTCATTTTGAAGGAAAGCTTCCCAGGTGACCAACTCAGGGTCCCCTTCTCACCTCGGACTTGAGAGAAAAAAAGTGACACTCTTAAGCATTTAAAAAAAAAAAAAAAAAACGAGCAATGGGATTTTTTTTTTTTTTCCCACAACTTTTGGCTGAGGGGAAGACTTGAAAGGGAAGGATGGGAATATTGAAGAAGCGGGATTAAGGAACTCCATATGCTACATTCCTGTTATTTACAAATAGGAACTCACTGGAGCCACACACGTGCACACACACACATGCCTTATGACAGCACCTCTCTTGTTTGCCTATCTGTCCTGTTCTCCCTTGGTTGGCCAATTTCTTTTATGTTAGCCCCACTTACAAAGCAAGCCAGTTTGGCGGGTATTTGGTAGTTGTCAATCACCTTTGATATTAAACCTCCTAGTAAGTTATTAGTTACTGGCTGCTCTTGGGTTAGCTGCCCACTCTATGTAATCCTGGCCATGCCTTCACCAAGGGAGTGGAAGGTCAACACCAGTTTGTACAGCTCCAGCTGCGCTAGGCATGGGTGGACTTTCTCTTGCCTGTGTGTCCAAAAGTCTAGAAGTTCTTTCTAGAGAAGGATGTTATGGGTAGGAAAGTTCAGATGGAATGGGATGTGAGAAAGGATAATATGTCATGAGAAGCTGATCTGGTACACCTGCTCTTCTGCAACTACAGACCAGAATCTGAGTTTCAGTACTTTTTTCTTATTACCTCTTCAGAAAGATGAAACCGAATGTTTATATAGGATTTATGATGATGCACAAGCAAAAAGTGTGTAGACAAATATCCGGTCACCCTGGGATGCAGAGATTTTCCTTTTGACTCCAGCTCAATGCTCTGGTATGGAAAGAAGGTTCTCCCTTTCCTTATTGCTTTGCACAAAACATTAAAAAACTTGATGTTTTCCAGTTCCACGCCCATGTGCCATCAGCCCCACTGCCATTTACCCCTCACTAAAGTACAAAATTACACGATAGGAAGGAAGAAAAAGAGAGACCTAACATTTTATTGAATACCTACTTAAGTACCAGGAATATGGTACCATATGACTTAGGTCGTATATTTTCGACCCCTATATATTCTAACAACAATACACAAATAGATCTTATTATCACTATTACATAGATAAGGAAATTGAGACTCACAAATGTTAGTGTACTTTTCCACGATCATCCAGTTGCAGCCCTGGGATTCAAAGCCCGTCTATGCGAGTCACCATCCAGGTTCTACCTGTACATTCACTCCTTTTGTTTCTCTTCACAGTGTCCTGCACACTGCCAAGTGTTAGGAAAATGATTACAGGAGCAGCAACACATCAACACCAGCCCCTCAGAATCATCTATATAAAAGGTTCTGTGATCAAAGACGTTGACTATTTCTGCATATAATCTTTATCCCATAAAATGCAATGTACCACTGACATATTAGTGATTCTAAAATGTCCTAAATAATCATTTTAGTTTTGCTTAGCCAGTACTTCCTAAATTAACTTGATGACAGGATGCTTTCTCAGATAACATCCATGAAGATCTCATGAACAAAGAATTTTATGGAAAACTCTTTGGGGAACACAGCATTGCAGGATGCTACCTTCCTCTCATTTTATGAATGACAACATTGGGTCAGAAGTAAAATTGTCATTTACGAGTGACAATTCTGACTGAGAAGGAAGCAATGATGTGTGTTAGGACCCACAGCTAATGACTGGGGGAGCTGGTGGGGGGCCAGAGGTCAAGATCCTGGATGGTTATGTTAATGAAGCCGTGGCATAAAACAGTCGTGTATCTTTGTTCTCTCTTCCTGTCCTCCTCCTCTGGGATGTCATTCATGCATCTGTCCTCATAGAAAAATCTTATCACCTACCAAAGGAAATGCTGTTTGATTAATTCACTTTACTCTGATTCTCTCTCTCTCTCTCTCCCTCTCTCTCCCCCATAAATTCCCAAAGCATTTAGAGAAGTGTATGTAAATGCAAAAGGAAAAACATGCGATTCCCCAAGTTTGTGTCAAAGGCTGATAACTCTAATCAAAGATGTCACTTCTTCACCTTGAACCGAGGCATGATTCAACATGAATTTCTTCATACACACTCAAAGTAGCCTCCACAAATCCCACTGCATTGACATGTAAGAAAAAATATTTTTGTCATGTTAAATTTAGAGCATAAATTTGTGAGTTGCGTGCAGCCTTTCCCCTTCCCTGCTCTTTTGTTTTGTTCAGCAAGGGGGCTGACAGATAGCATGACTTATGTCCCTAAGTCTCTCAGGGTACTTAGCACACAGCAGAAGATACTATGTAAAATGATGGACCCAAATCTGCACGTAAGAGATGGTAACATCACAGAATCACAAAACTTTGAATCTAGAAAAACATCTGATCAAGTGAGAGTCAAAGAGTTGAATGTACAAGGAACAGGGTGGTAACAACAAGCTAGAGTTAGGGGCCCTCGGAACACCAATGACTCAGGGAACCTGGGGACACAACGCTCCAAGTCTGTCTCTCTTATTAACAGGAGAGTAACCCAGAGTAAAACCAACAAACCCCTGCAGCCTCGCAAATTCCTCTGAGGCCAACTGGAGCCTCTAGGAATCAGAGCTGTGAGAAGCTTCCTTCAACTTAGGGACACAAGACAAGTAAATCACTCGGGCACTGACACTTCCATCTGGAGACTGTCAAATAAAATGCAGAACCTCTTATAAAATATCCCAGATCTGAGGTAAAAGGGTGGATGAGATTGTCTTAATGCCCATGTATGAAGCAAAGGGATCCACCAGGTTCTTCTCTTTGCCAGCTGGCTGACCTTGGCTTCTCTTTCTCTTTAAAAAGTTGTACTGAGCAAATCTCCCAGAGGTAGAACCAAATATACCAAAATGGGAATGGCAGAGAAAACATAATTGAAAAATTAATGCAGAAAGTTTAGCATCTGAATAGTTAGAATTGCAGGAAGAATGACATGAAAAAGTGGAAAAGAAGAAAAAAATAATGAAATAATTTGAGAATACTTTCCAGAAGGACACAGATTAAAAACTCAACTGTTGTGGGGCAGGTATATAAATTGGGAATAGGAAATTAACAGATACACACTATCATATATATGATAGATAAACAACATGGATTTATTGTATAGCACAGGGAACTATATTCAATATCTTGTAATAAACTATAAAGGAACAGTCCAAAAAAGAATATATATATATATATATACACACACACACACACACACACATATATATAAACAAATCATGCTGCTATACATCTGAAACTAATGTAATATTTTAAATAAATTATATTTCTTTTTTAATACTTAATTTTTTTAAATTATAGTTGATTTACAGTGTTGTGTCAATTTCTGCTGTAGAGCAAAGTGACCCTGTCATACATATAAATACATTCTCTTTCTTATGTTCTATCCCAAAAGTGAATAAACTATATTTCAATTAAAAAAAATGCGTGCTCAATACTAACTTTTCTTTTTTGCTTTTTAGGGCCATACCCACGGCATATGGAGGTTCCCAGGCCAGGGGCTGAATTAGAGCTGCAGCCGCCACCTAAGCCACAGCCATAGCAACTCAATACTAAAATGTTTAAATCCCACTCTAAGACACGTGAGAGTGAAAATTGCAAAATACCTGGAATAAACAGCTGAAAAGGCATTTTGCCAAATCCAATGACCAAGTCACAATTATCATTTTTTTCTTGACCTTTCAGTTGCATTTGACACAACTGATGAATTCCTCTTCTTAAGGTATGTTTGCCGTTTGACTTTCAGAACATCATCTCCCATTTTTTAAATCTTTTTCTCCTCTTTCTCTCTTGGTAGATCCTCCTCACATTCCTAGACTTCTCACAGTCTCTCTAGCATCTCTGGCCCTCATTCACCTAAACACCAGGTGAGCCTCCCATTCATTAGAACAACCAAAATATCCCCACAAAATTCCAAAACATCTCCCACAAAACATACCACATAAGATTAAAGACACAACATGTGAATTTTTATCCTTACATTTTACCTAACTTGGTGCTGACCTTGGACAAGTCACCATCTATCTCCAGGCCTCAGTTTCCTGGCCTTCAAATTGAAGACAAGGACCTGGATCAAGGGTGGCCAAGTAAAATGCCAATGGGAAAGGCAGATGAAATAAAGACTGAGTCAGGTGTAAAGAAAATATCACACAGCTTGATTCACCTTAATGATCCCGTTTTTTAATAGATACATGTGTAAGGAAAAATTATTTTATTTATTACTTATTAAAGAAAATAATTATCTCAAAAATTAAATATTGTCTTTGCAACAATGCCAAGGCCATATAGTGACATAAGACGCAACTGATCTTTGGCCTCAATGTTGGACACAGAAGGAGGAGTGAGACCGGATTAGGGCAGAAGCTGACCTCTACAGGGGACAGTGGCTACTGAACTTCATTTAATTGTTCCCAAGTGGAAATGCCCGTCTAATGTTGTCATACCTTTCCTTTTTTTTCAAAATAATCCAAAATATCCAATTTTTAAAATGCAAAATTAGAAATTATGAAATGTTGGTTCCCATCTTATAAAAACATCACTGAAGTCTAGCAAAACATACGTTTAAGATGATTTCACTCACAGGTTCCCTGTTTGCTCCCACTACTTTCCCTTCCATCTCTGAAGACCATTCTAACACAAACTCTATCATGTTACCTTTTGGCCAGGGGTCGGGGGTCTAAAGAAGAAATTCCTAGAATTATAAAAACACATTTGTTAGAGGGTTAGTCTAGAGGGCTGAGATTTGGTGTCTTTCACTTTCAACAAGAAAGTCAGAAAGTCTGCTAGGAGATTGTTTTAGAAGTTAAACGGGTTATCTAACTTTACATAAGCCAGCAGCACACCCAGGCGAGGTTAGGAGACATACAGGGCTTCCGTGGGAGTTTACTTATTTATTTACTTATTTAGAGAAGGACAGGATACAAGGCCTAAACTTCCTTTGAACACAGCACCACCCTGACATTGTTCAGACTTTCCCTCTGCCATGCTTCCAGGCGCGCTTTAAAGGAAAGCGATAAGAAGGAAGGCAGAGGAAGTCACTCACGCCCGGGCACAGGAGGACCATTAACGTTTGCCCTGGAGGCTGTGCACCAAGCTCTTCAGCTGCCCTGGTTTCATTTATTTACTTGTTTGTTTGGTTTGCTTGTTTAAGAGAGTCAGTAAACTTCAGCCTACATCTGGAACTGCTTCCTAGGAAGAGGCGGCGGGCCATCAATCTTCTCTCTCTCAAGGATCATTGTATCAATGGGACAAAGAGACAAGTGATGTTACCTTAGGTCTGCAGCTCACAGTCAGCCTGGTTATCAGCAGGGGAAGGAAGTTGGAGTGACAGGATGTGGCAGGTTAGAAAATAGCTTATGGAATGTGAAGGAACAATACCCAGCTTGCCTGGAAGAACAGTCCGCTTTGGATGATTCCAAGTTCACACCAGGGGTTGTTTAAGCAGAGGCTGGGGTGGGGGGAAGTCAGTCTATTCTCAGAATAGATCTTTGGTGCCCAGCCTCTTGCTTCCAGCTTAGAAGGTAGCATGAGGTAATGAGCACACACTTTGGAGTTAGACAAACGTGGGTTCGAATCCTGGATCCTCAAGTTGCCAGCTTTGCAATTTAGGGTACCAAATAATTCTTTATTTCTCATGTATTTATATATAATGTCTCTCATTTGCAAAATGATATGAAGTTTGACATAGGTAGTTTTGCAAGATTAAATACTGTAATGAATATAAAGTAGAGAGTATATTGCCTGACAGTAAGTACTCAATGAATTTAGATTTCTCTTCTCTCTGAGTGCAAAAAAAAAGGACTATCTTAGATCAGCTGCCTAGATAGTAGGTTTTGTGCTATGCTACACTTAATAACAGTATCTTTAACCCCCATGTTTCCATTATTAAGGACTCAATACTCTGTCAAATTTAATACCAGAAAAACTTAGAATGGAAAAGGTTAATAAACAGCATGTACTGGAAGATTATATCTTGCCCCAGTTCCTGCTGGCCCCAATCTCCTCCAACTAATAAGATAAGTGTTCATATTATCCCCTTTTTTCCAGATGAAAAAACCGAGGCTCAGGGAGCTTAAATAACTTGTCCAGATTATACAGCTATTAAGTGGCTAATGTAGGCTTAGAAATTACATCAGTCTGAATTCAGAGTTTGCAAACATAACTGTCATGCAAACCAAGGGGAAGTGGCATCTCCTTTACTCTAGCAAAAAGGTTTTGAAATATCCAGCTATGTCCTCACTCACCTGGTGGCCAATGGAGATGCCATGTGGCCACCTGTGACGACCTTGTGTGGCAGCTTCCTCAATGACGCCCTGAGTCAAAATGCCCACCCAAACATTTTTCCCCAAATCTCCCAAGGCCTGGCTGCCTTTTGAGTCCCTCTAAGAATTGAACCTTCAAGCCCCGCTGGTTGACTGGGGAAATGGTGTTCTTTCCCCCATTTTGCTATAAGCTTTTGGTCTCCCTCCTTGCAAATATCTCTCTTTAAGTCTGGAAATAGTGCTTCCATTTCCAGGCTAAAGGCAAGCTTTCTCATGAAACTTCTCTGGCAGACTTCCCTCCCTGGCACACTTAATTATACCAAACAGAAGAAATTTAGACCCAGACAGACCTCGATTTGAACTCTGACACTGCCAGTTGGAACTGTGGGATGCTGGGGAAGACGCTTGAGCTCTATATCCTGCACATCCTCACCTGTAAGATGCTCAGAGGGTTGATGTGAGGATGAAATAATTGTATCTTAAGATTATAACACAGTAACTGACACATAGGCAGTGACTGCTACCTAGCTTTCCTGGCTCTGCCACTTTCTAGCTGTGTCACCTTAGGCAAGCTACCTCTATTCTGTCCTTTAGCTGTCACATATGAAAATGAGGAAAATCATATTCACCTCACAAAACTATTACAGTGACCATTAAAGACATAATACAAGAAAAGGTTTTAGTGCAAAACCTGGCACATAAAGGTGGGTTTCCTTTCATTTTTCTAGAATTATTAAATTCTGGTCATAAATAAAAATAAATAAAATATAATAAATAAATAAATAAATGTTAAAAGAATAATAAGTTATCGCCACAACCTTATTAAATTATCTAAAGTGAAAAACTCACCAAGAGTGGGTGATGACATACAGCAGCTAGAACTCTAATGTGCTGCTAGTGGGAATTAAAAACCACTTTAAATGTAATTGTAATGTATACATGTAAGGATAACCTGACCCCCTTGCTGTACAGTGGGAAAATAAAAAAAATTATTAATAAAAAAAAACACTTTGGAAAACAATTATGCGGTTTCTTAAAAAGTAAAACATACACCTACCATAAAAATTAGCCATTCTTCTTCTAAGAATTTACCCAAGAGAAAGAAGAGTGTATGTTTACAGAGAGAGTTCTACACAAATATTCATTGAAGCTTTAATTGCAGTAAACTGGAAAATACCCAAAAGTCCATCACCATGTAAAAGGATCAACAATGCACGGTTCATCTATGTAGCAGAACACTACTCAGCAGCAAAAAGAAATGAACTGTTGACTCACGGAACAAAGTGGATGGATTTCAAAATGGTTATGCTATGAAAGAAAGCAGCCCTCCCCCCAAAAAAAGTGTATGATTCATTTACATAAAATTCTATAAATGCAAATGCGTCTATGGTGACAGAAAGTATATTATTTGTTACCCAGTGATGGAGTGGAGATGGAATTATGAGGCAAGTATTACAAAGGGTCATGAGGAACTACTGAAGATGGTATGCTTCTATTCTGATGTTTGTGATGGTTGGATACTTAACATTAAAACTTATGAAACTGTACAATTCAATTATTCACAATTAAATGTATATCTAAGATATAGTGGCAAGTGATAAAGCCAAGTTTTTTACTAAGTCTGACCCTAAAATCCATGCTTTTGGAATATATATATATATATGTATATGTATATATACACACACACACACATCTTACATATACATACAAACATATATACATTGATATATTTACATACATATGCATGTGTGCCCCATTTTTGGCCTCCTTTGAACCACAACTTGAGGACTAACGATTTGGCATGCAGGAGGGAGAATAAAGTAGTGGACAAGAGGACTGAGAATGAATACAGCTGGGATAGATTGATAAAGACAAGTGTAGTAGAAGCGTGGAAAGGGGGATGAGAGCCCTGAGGAGAGGGACTGATCCCTGAATTTCAAACACCTCCCAAGCGTCCCTGAGTGACTAGGTCACGGTTCCCATTTTCTTTTCTTAGGGGGACCCTCCCTAAACACCCAATCCCGTGTGGCTACACCCTTCATAACCTTCTCATCAAAGGCCCTGTTAAAAGCTCTATTTTATTTTCTTCACAGCACTTAACTCCATCTGAAAGTATCCTGTCCAGGTTTATAAAGTCATTTTCTCTCTTGCCCTGCCTAGCTCACTACTGTTTTCCAGTGCTTAGAATACTGCCAGCCACACAGGAGGCGCCTGCTAAAAAAAAAAAAAGAAAAAAGAAAAAAAAGTGTGTTGAATGAACGAGTGAGTGAATTCATCCGTTTCTATTTTTGGTTTTGCTTTTACTTTGGAGCTTGACAGTCTCCCCAGATACCGTTTGCCAAAGCTTTTCCCCTTAATTCCTAACCCCATGTCTGTTAACACGGAAATTAAATCCAGATGTTTCTGAATCATTTGCCCTGGATTCACCACAATTTGGGTTTTGTAAGAGCTGAGTTATGGAGCTAGTCATTTAGTAATGCAATGCCCAGAGAGGGAAGCAATCAAGCCTCAGAGATAAAGGATTCAGGAGAAGGAAAGAGTCACAACATCTCTAAGATGTATCTCCAGTTGGAATTTTTTTTTTCTTTCTAGGGCCGCACCTGCGGCATATTGAGGTTCCCAGGCTAGGGGTCCAATCAGAGCTACAGCCACCAGCCTACACCACAGCCACAGCAACGCCAGATCCAAGCCGAGTCTATGACCTACACCACAGCTCATGGCAACACTGGACCCTTAACCCACTGAGCAAGGCCAGGGATTGAACCTGCAACCTTATGGTTCCTAGTTGGATTCATTTCCACTGCACCACGATGGGAACTCCTCCAGCTGAAATTTTGACAGGAAGTGGTGAGGGATGGAGGTGGTATCTGGTAACCTCTACCCTTAGTTTTCTTCGCCAAGACAGGACAAACTCTCCTGGACCACTCTACTAAGAAAGCTCATGTTCTCCAATGGGTAGTGAAACTCTCTACCTGATCTTATATCCTCAGATAATGCCCAGGCAGGTTCCTACCTTCCAACCTGTTTGATACGTTGCTTTGGAAGCAGAAGTCTGGTGCAGGTGTTAAGACACGACACATTTGTCATTCAATAACAAATAGTTCAAGGCAAGATCTAAGAACACAGTCCAACTGGGAACTGCCAACGCAGTTTTTTGCTTTTGTGTTTTTGCTATTGTTTCAGGGGGGTGTATGTATGTACGTGTTTTAGTACAGGTTTGAAGAATGACTATGAGCTTTCAAACAAGACAAATGTGTGTTTCTATTCCACTTCTATTTACTGGTAGTGTCCTTGGGGCATTATATTCATTTTCTGAGTCCCTGTTCATTTTTCAAAATGGAGCTAAAATAGTATAGAGTCGTTATAGAGATGAAATGAGATTTTGTTTTGGTAAAGAGTCTGTCAAAACACCTAGTACCCATTAGAAATATTAGAAGACAATGAAAAAAAACATTTTTTAAATAATGAGAAAAGAAGGGGAAGGAGGCAGGAAGGAAGGAAGTGAGGGAGGGAGGAAAGGAGGGAGGGAGGCAGGAAGGAAGATAGGCAGTGGTGCGCTAGTAAATGTTTAACAATTTAGAAACTAGTTGTGATAGTAAATAAATAAATAAGTAAAATTGACAAATGTAGTGCTTGCCAATTTCCATGGTGTAAATACTCTTAACATGACCAATCACAAGCTTTTAATGTGAAGTCAATCAGCTCACAACGAATCTGAAAATTTAATAATTCTTGCGAGCAGATATGGGGGACGGGGCGGGGGGGGGGCATCACCTGCCACCACCGAAGAACAGCTACAAAAGGCCACAGCTGATGAGGAAGTAAATACTGCCCACCCAGCCTTTGTGGTGGATTCAAAATATAGTTTCAATTCAAATTAGGTTCACAAATACTCATTTTTACCTTTTTTAGAAAGAATAGTGTACTTGAAGCTGCAATATGAGATGAGCTTTCAAAAACTTTATTTATGATACACTTTGGGACTGGTATTTGAGGGTTCTAGGATATATAAGGAAAAGCCAAAGATACATTTGAACCCATAAACAGGACCACTTGGCAGGCTCTAACTCATAATCTGCTTGATCTTTTTTAAAGAATCTTCTGAGTTGCTAAAGTGAATTCCACTCTTCGGGATGTGCTAAGTTCTCAAACAGTCTCTCCCAGGCTAGAAGGCAAACACACTCTTAAGAGGGGATTATATTTTGACCACTATCATCCATTAATACTTCACAACCAATTCTTCAGCAAGAATCCAAGGGAAAGAAACATAGAACAGATAGGATTTCAGATGGGGTCTGGAGAGTCAAAATTATCACAGGTCTTGGGTCACTGGAAGGAAGGTGGTCTGAGGGAAGCGGGGCCGGGCTGGGTCCAGAGCTGCAAGAAGCAATGAGAGGACTTTGGTCCAGAACACAAGGGGCGATCTGAGAACAGGTCCTACACAAAAACACTGCGGTTCTGTTTTTACATTATTTTTAAATAAAAAGAAAGAAACCTATATCCTTAATGTTGGAATGATACTGAGCAAATCACTTACCGCTTCTGATTCCTTTCACTTACCTATAAAAGGGGGTGAAATATCAGAAAATTCTTCTTCGTTTCCAATGAGGTAACAGAAGCATCTGGGATGAGGCAAGGTGTCAGCCCAATGATCCCCTGCTGTTTTCTTAGATTTCTTCTTCCTTTATAAATTTTCTCTGTGAGGAGCAAATGGAAAGACATGAGAGTGTTTCACAATAGAGATAGCAAGATAAGTAAATGCTGTGCGTGCGTGTGTGTGTGTGTGTGTGTGTGTGTGTGTGTGTGTGTGTCTCAGTTGAAATATGGACATCTGACTTCAACTCAGCAGGCAGAAGACCCTTTTATTACAACCACATGGTTTGGGAGTTCCTGCTGTGGCTCAGCGGAAACAAATCTGACTAACATCCATGACTAGCATCCATCAATCCCTGACCTCACTCAGTGGGTTAAGGATCCAGTGTTGCCATGAGCTGTGTGTTGTAGGTCGCAGACATGAATCGGATCCATCATTGCTGTGGCTGTGGCTTAGGCCAGCGGCTCCAGCTCCAATTCAACCCCTAGCCTGGGAACCTCCACATGCTGTGGGTATGGCCCTAAAAAGACAATTAAAAAAAAAAATTTGGAGTTCCCGTCGTGGCGCAGTGGTTAACGAATCCGACTAGGAACCATGAGGTTGCGGGTTCGGTGCCTGCTCTTGCTCAGTGGGTTAACGATCCGGCGTTGCCGTGAGCTGTGGTGTAGGTTGCAGACGCGGCTCGGATCCCACGTTGCTGTGGCTCTGGCGTAGGCTGGTGGCTACAGCTCCGATTCAACCCCTAGCCTGGGAACCTCCATATGCCGCGGGAGCGGCCCAAGAAATAGCAACAACAACAACAACAAAAGACAAAAGACAAAAAGACAAAAAAAAAAAAAAATTTGATTTAATTCTTTAGAAGATAATAGGCTAGGTTAAGGAACTCTTGACTCTCCAGCCCCCATTAGAGCCTATTTCAGATGTTGCCTCTTTAATGAGGCTTTATCTAATTCTCTCAGCAGAAACTGGCCCTCACCATGCCACCCCTACTGTATTCAGCTTCTTTTTTCTCTGCTCTAAACATAAGTCCTATGCTGCCTTGCAACGTAACTATCTTATTAGGCCTGGGTTTGTATATTTAATCTGTTGTTTGGAAGGAGCATCAATCAGCCTCCCTCAGATTATTTCGGGTTATAAAAAGTTACTGTTAAGAAAATGCATGACCTTAAGAAAAACAGGGATGTCAACCAGGTCTCATGGAAGCCAGGAGCAGCCCCACAATTTAGCCTCTGGAAAAGCAGAGATCGTCACACATCCAAGCCTCAGGAAGATGGGCACATCTTCAGATACAAGAAAGTCACTTTGATCCCAGCAAGCACCCTTAACACAAAGTATGTATCTGGGCATCCACACACTGGCCAGCAAGTACCTGTGCCTCTCTTGAAGTGGGGTTGTCTGGGTTCCCTGCATCCTGACTCTACCACTCTCTCCATCCCTGCTTTTCCTCCTCTGCTGTCTGCTCATCTCCATCAGAGAAATATGGTGGTCAAGGTGGTCATTGTCATGCCACTGGCCAACCTGTTTCTGTCACCCGTCCTGTCTGCTGTTCAATGGACAGGCTTGGAGTTAGATGCCACTCCAAGCAAATAAATCTTGGCCAGTGTGCTGAGTTCACACCTGGACTAGCAAAGTTTCTAAGGTGAGTGGTGTGTGTTTGGGAACTCCAACAAAGGTGTCGGTGTGGCAGGCCTCTGAAACAAGGACTCTCTGGTGAACGACCTTATCTCCATTACCCTTCTCTAAATGACTTTTAAGAGTTAAGCAAGCTGTCTCTTGTACATCTCTGAATCCCCAACAGAAACTAAAAGGCGCTGAACAAATGATTTTAAAATCCAATGTTGCTGATTTTTCATTAGATTTGTTTTAGCTTTCCATTAATCCTGACTCTGATTTGGAAAGAGTGTGCCTAGGATATGTGTGTTTATCCGTGTACCACAGGCAGCGGGACACACCTTAGAGAGGTACTATAATCATTTAGAGAAAATAAAACGGCCAGCAAAGAGTCTGGGTCTGGTTTAAAAATACATTTTAATAAGATTCCTTAGGGCTTCTCATCTAGAGAGAACTTTAAGTAGACGTATCTATCACATCTTTCCTTTATCCATTTTCCTTACACGGCTGTGGAATATACTGATGGCTGTGGCCCCGTTTCCATACTTAGAGTGATATTCAGTTGAAGCCTATTTATTTTACAAATACAACATACAGGTGCTTGGTATTCATGCTTTATGTCCTCAGCCTACTTCTTGAAGAGTTACCTTGAATGTGGTCCGAAGAAGATAATAAAAAAGGAAAGATCCCTGATAAGCAACGATTGCTATGTCCTGATATCTTACTGGCTGGAGACCTCAGCTCTTTTGGGTCACACCTCTTCAGTGTGATTAACGGGAAAAGCACCAAGAACCACAGTTGTACTGACTTTTGTTGTACTTATCACACTGCCTCATAACACTGATTTGTACATCTTCAATCACGCTAATCTCCTCCATTCATCTTAATACCCCCATCAAATGCTGCCTGTACAGCGGGAGTCAATAAATCTTGTCGAAATCAATGAATCTTCAAATACACAGATGCACCATCAAATGAATGAAAGTGCTTTGTCACCATTGCTCTTGTTCACTTTGCCCAACACCTTCTTGATCTGATGGACTTTGACCAGATCCCCTTCCTCTCCACTGTCATCTATTCATACTACAGCCTATACAGAGAGAAGACATCCAGTTACAACAGCATTTCATATAAACATATAAACAATCTTTTCATGTAGTATAAGTATGTCCCGGGTGAATTTGTTGCCTGTTTAACTAAGCGTCCTGTATTCTAACTGGCAACCCTAATACATGTCAACAGCCCCAATCACTTAGGTCTATTTTCAGGCTACAATTCTTCCCATCCCCACCCCATCTTGGACAACACCCCCCCCCCACTGCCTCCAGCCCATGCACTCCTGGCCCTCTCAGCATGGACCACATTGGGCTGGGCTGGAATGTCAGCCAGAATGGCTCTTGCTTTAATGAAAGGAGAAGCATGCCTTCTGCCTCAAAGTGAGCAAGGTCTCCAAAAGTTTCCTTAAGAAGACAGGGGAGGCCAAGGAGAAGGGAGGCATCCCCACAATGGAACACTTGCCTCTTTTGTCTAAAACAAAGAAAAGAGCTATTCAGGAACCAAATTGATTGAAATTGAGGGAAATTGCCAGACCACTGATAATTGCAGCAAAAGGGCAGTGGTCACTCCAACTGATTGTCACTTCAGAGGAGCTGTGCACCAAAAACAAGCAACCCTTTAGTGACCCACGATCCTCCCTCAGGAAACATTTCACACTAGCCTTTAAAGCCAGGCCAAAGCATTTTCCACACCATATTTACCTTGAATTCCCAAACCTAGGGGGACTGAAAATCATCCAGTCTCTAAATGTCTTTCTCATGCTGAAGAGATGAATGAGACAGGCTTCTACCACCATGGCTTTCTCCATTCACCAGCCTTTGAAATCACACAAGTGGGTGAGACCCTGCCCCCACCCTCGGTACTAGGTGGGCTCTGGCTCTCTGCCATCCTGCACCCCGTCAGACAATTCAGAAATGCTACTTCTGTTCAACACCATGAAAACCTGAGCACTTTTCTGGTTTATCTTTTTTGTTCTTACATCCTCTTACAGTGGCCCTCTGACAAAGACAAATCTCTCCTAGGTTTTAAAAGGAACCTGTATTTATAAGTTTGGTGAAAGAATTCAGACCTGGGGCCTGGAAGACTGTGAATGGTCCCAGCTTCACCACAGACAGGCTGAATGGTTTCTGGCAAGTTGCAGAACATTTGTAAACCTCAATTCTCTCATTGAGAAAAATGACATAGTTGGATGTGGTCCACAGGTCAAAACTGTGCTAAACTGGGAAGGTCAAATAAAAAATAGTATATATTTTATATAAAAGTTAATAAATACATAAACATAATTTAAATAATAGGCTTAAAATAATATGTATTAAATATCCCCTTCTTTGAATGTATATGGCAATACACATATATATGGCCATACATATATACAGCTATCTATAGGTGCGTGTGTTTGAGATCAGTAATATGTATTGTAAATAAGCTCTCTGGGGGATTCTGAAGATTAGACAAGTCTAGAAATCCCTCGAGAGAAAGGTCACTGGTCTTGTCCTGGTTAGCATTTCATGGCAGGAACACAGGGCGTATTTTTCTCCCTACCTAATCCTGGGAGTCTGGAAGTTGTGTACGTAAGAGTGAGTGAACCAGGCCCTCCAAGCATTTAAGAGGCCAAGGGGGTCTACTCTAGGAAGGGAAGAGGAGGTGCCCCCTGTCTTCCAACCAGGAAACCCACTACACTTCCTAGAGGGCGTTCCTCCTTAGAGTAAAAGGAAGGGTAAAAAGTCTGGTTTTCTCTGGGGACATGCTGGGGTGAGTTCAGTGTTTTCTACCACCCCTGATCTGATCTGTAGCACAGGAGGCTTTGCTAGAAAAAGGGCTGCCTCCAGATTTAAACTAGGCCTTGAAGATGAGTTCTGTGTGGATTTGGTGTTCTGAACGAATATCCCGCCATTTGGGAATCTACCTCTCCAGGCTCTACAATCACCTGCCTGATCAAAAGGGTCTAAGTTACTGAAAGGCTCTAGATTCTAGCTCCAGAGGAGCTGCCGAACTTGATGTAACTTTGACCTCTCTCCTGCACCCCTCCCTGCTTCCAGTGTCATCCCGTAAATTAGGAGGTTGGCTGATATTTGGAAGGTCCTTTCTAGCTGTGAGAGGATGTAGAGTAAAAATTTCAAAAGCTTTTGTGGCTGCTATTTGGATAATCTAATTAAAAGGTATTTAAATATCATTACTAGTTTCTAGTGACAAAAAGAGACACAAACTGAATGTATATGTAAATAAGGAAATGGCTGCAAATTGTGACACATCCATGCAAGGACTACATGCAAGGACTATTATTAAGTCACTTAAAAAAGTGAGTTTGATCCCTATCTATATATCCATGATGAGTTGTAAAAGTAAGAAATTTATAGACACTTTAAGCAAGTCAAAGCAAATATGTGTCTATATGAATTTGATACTTTTAACAAAAAGCACCAAAAGTGTATGTCTACATGTTTCATACGAATATTGAAAATGAATGCAAAGATACCCATAATGCTGTAAATACTAGTTTCCTAGAGGGACAAGGGATGGGCTGAAGAAATATTATTAGATATTCTTTTCATATCTTCAAATTGAATCACTGGTGGCAGTGAAGGCAAGTTTCTTTTGTAATTTTTCTGAAGATTAAATAAACAAACAAACCCAAACAGCCTTATTACTGCTCTTCTCCTGAGGAAGGCAAAGGAGGTACGGATGGAAACTAAAAGTCTGGTCCACACAAGCTATTGGAAAACACTCCCACAACAGTGAGTTTCTTCTTTGGGGGTGTAATCTCCAGCCCCACTGCTATAGCCCTGGGGGCTAAGAATCTCCTGCTAGTGTAACTACACTGACCTCTCAACTCATCTCTTTGCTCTCAGTTTCAACCACGAATTTTTCACATTGCTGCCAAAGAAATAGTACTCATGTCACTCCCCATCTTGAAAGCATTCAGTGACTTCTCACTGTGTCAAGGGCACAGCCTACACTCTTGCCTAATAGAGCAAACTATGTTCATCACAATCAAGTTCCAATTTGTTGTTGTTGTTGTTAAACTTTATCCACAGATTTTTTTTTCATACTCTATGCTTCAGGCACATTGAATTGTTCACCAACTGCTATTGTTTTTAAAACACCTTTTGCCTTTCCATGGCTTAATGTTCTTTTCTATGCTATATCTCCTCAGCCCGAATCCAGTTCTCTCTATGCATTTCTAGTGAATGCCTACATACCCTTCAAGACCCAACCCAGATAGCCTCACCTGTGAAAAAGTTAATGTGTACACTGAAACCTGCAAGATGGAGGCCACCCCAGTGACCCAGCTCACATCACAAATCTAAACCTACATTAGCCTGCACTTACAGGAAACCTAACATACACCAATCATAGTCCTCCAACTCAGCTTTAGCTAGTTTACCTTACCCTAGAAAATAGGACCTGCTAGCCTTACAAAGAAATCCCAACTCCCTAGCCAATCACACTCTGCTTTTGTGCTGCCTCCTCTAATGCTCTGTAAAACTCACTTTTGCCCCAAATCTCTTGGGAACCTTGCTCCACTGCTTATAAGACACTGTATTTCCCCAACCATGGATTGTTTTCCCTTGACTAAAGAACATCAAACATGTTACTAAACTGTTTTTGTTTTGTCATTTGACACCTGTATAAAGGCTATCTTTAATGCCACTCTCAAGAGTAAGTCATCCATACCACTTCAACATCCATAGTAAATCTCTAGTCTAAAGTTTACTACTATTTTCTTATACTAATTTATATACTTACCTTTCTCTTCCTGGAATGAAAATTCCATTGCACATGGTATATGCCCAATGAATTTTGTGTAAATAATATTTGTTTCTAATTGGTCTAAGATTTTTTAACTATTACAGTCAAAAACCAATAATAGACTCTAAGGGATAAGTATGATAGTTTAAACTCTGTTTTCAAGTGACCAAAGTGAGTACATGATTAAATATTGATAACATCAAAGGAACACCCACCTGTGCTAATTATTGTCATTTAAATGATTGTTTCAATTGGTTATTGATGTCCCCAAAACTCCTGAAGCCCTTCTCTTCCACCTACTCCCCCACAAAATAGTGTGAAGAAGATGAAATAACATTCTCTTGGGTGCCAAAAGTTTTAAATCCTAATTCTGCTTCTTCGGACCGTTGGAGATCAGGCAAGTTCCTGGCTTCACTGTGCCTTGCTTTGCCCATCTATTCAATGGGAATAGTGACAAAATAACCACTTTGAGGGGTGACTGTGCAGCTGAACCAAGAAGAATGTTAAAGTTCTACATGAACCTAAGTTGTTACTTTTTTTTCTTTTAACAGTAGCCTCTCCTCCTACAATAGTCATTTGCCTCTTTTTCACTCACTCTTCTGATGGGAAATCAGAGGAGCCCTCATGGTTGCCCTGAGAAAAAGCATAACATGTATACCCAGTTAGTTAAGTAGCCCTGTTAGATCAAAATGAAGATGTCGCACACCAATTATTATCAGACAGTTATCTCCTCTAACAAAAATATTTTGCATAATATATAAACATCGTAAATCAACTATACTTCAATTTTAAAAATAAATAAATAATAACAAGCTTTCGTTTTGCAAAATTATCATTATTTGGTTCATTTGCGTATCAAGGTCTTCAGAATGTATATGATACCATAAATCACACACAAAAAAATCACTACACACACACACCCCCTACACATACACAGACCATTTTCAATCAATTAGATCAAGGTTTTCCCTTCCAATTTCTTCTATGAACACCATTTTCTTCTATGCCACAGAGTCAGGGTGGAAGTGAAATTTGCTGAGGATTGGAGATGAGCTAATTTTGGTCGCAATCTGGGTGCCAACACTTACTATGAACAGGGTATTTAAGTTCTCTGAGTCTCCATTTCTAAATTAGTCAAAAAGATTTACTATTTAGCTTGCAAGATTATTATGAATGAAAATAGAATAAAACATATAAAGCTTCTGGCACATGTTATGTGCTCAAAAAATAGCAGCTACTATTATTAATATGTTTCATCATCAGCTTCAAATATTCTCTAAATCAAAAAGCTGGTTAGCTTTGATGCAAGCAAGAAGTCAGAGACCTCTGTCATACAGAAATTAGTGAACATGTAAAAGAAGAAAGCTCAAAACATTATCTTCTTTAATATTTCCCAAATATATTCTGAGACACTAACGTCTAATCACAGCTAAACTTTAATTGCATTATAACTCTGGCCCTAGGACAAAGAAGGAGGAATTGTATTAATAATCATCAGCATTTATTGAGTAAATGGAATAGAAAATAGGTATGAACAGCCTTCCAGGAAGGAGAGTTTCATAGATAGATATTGTCAAGGAGCCTTAATGTTCAAAAGTCATGGACTCTAATCAGGGAGACAGGAATAGTGACTGGACTACCGTCCATGATATCAGACTAGGTTCAAATCCCAGCTTTGCCACTTCCCACCTATGTGAGCAGAAATTAGTCCTGTCAAAAAGAAATTCAAAGGGGACACAACTGTTAGAGGGGAGTCTACAGCAATAAGAACTGTGGTCATTGAAAATTTACCATGTGTCAGACACTTGATGGTTATGCTCTGTACCTTATCTATGTGAAACAGCCCAATGAGGTAGGCATAGTTATTAGCCCCATTTTTAGGAGGGGAAATCTGAGATGCAAAGAGGTTATATAAATCCTCCAATGTTACAGAGTCCAAATGACAAACCCGTGCGCAAAACCTGTGCACATGGCTATAATCATTATCTCACTGGTCATTAAAAAGAACTCCTGGATATCATGTGTTAGAAACATGTGTCTTTTGTTGGATGTTCATATATATATATAAATACATATACATCAAGAATTTGCAATGGCATCATAAATTTGAATGGAATCTCAATGACATGGTGCTTTTAGTACAGACGGCTCTGTGACCAAAGCACATGCTAGCCTTGAAATGTATTTCAGTTTAATTGTACTATACAGCCAAAGAAACCTCTTATAAGTCATGAGCGACTTTCAGTGGTCAGTATACTGCATTATACACCGACTGTCAAAGAAGAGAAAACAAACCTAGCGTTCAACTTACTTAAACTTCTCATGCCACCTCAAAGAAAACTGAGGTTCAATATAATTGAATAAAGTCCTACCAATACAGACACACATCTACCTTCATGGCAGAGATGAAACTTGAATTTGAACTCCTGACTCAAAAGTCCAGAAAAGTGTTCAAATGTGCAAAAGCTCAGCAATAAACCTCAGTGACGTTTTCAGTCCATTAGTTATGTATTTGGCCTAGCAAAATTAGCACAGCTCATGTTCATTTGAGGTCTAAGTTTTGAATAAAGATAAGCTAGTTGTTCTCTCATTTGTATATCTCATCCCTCCAACTTGAGAAAGAGAGAGCAAAAACTGGGCAATTCTTCTGCCTGGATTGGCTCATCTCTTCCCACAGTCATTCCAGGACAGATACATGTAGGTCTGAAGCAGGGGAACACAGTAACATTTCAGAATACTCATAACACTGCAATTTCCTGTTCAATTTCCAGCCATCTTTGTTAGACTTTGCGTGCACGAAGGTACCATGATTATTGTACTCAGAGTCCCCAGATGCTTAGCAAAGGGTTTTGGTAAATAGCAGATGGTCAATACATGTTTGATGAATGAGTGAAAGGAAGAAGAGGTCATATTTAAGAATGGCTATTTACTGGCCAGAGAGTCATAATATGAATTAGATCTCTCCGCCTCAATTGCTCCTAGGAAACTTCATTTACGTTGACCTCGTGGTGGTGGGCTCAGTCCCTATCTATTCAGATAGGTCTTCCACTAGCATATAAACTCCTTGATGGCACACACTTTGCTTCTTTTTTCTCCATTTCTTACAAAGCACACATGCCCCCTCCAATAATCCTAGACTAACGCCTGTCACATTCTAGGCGCTCATGACATGTTTATTGATAGAACTGAATCTATAATCAAAAGGTTAACCAGAATGACCTGTCAAGGACACTTTCAATCTTAGTAATCCATGACTTTGGAATGTTACAAAGATGTCTTCTAAAAGTGTCCTCACTTGCTTCTCTATCTCTTTACTAAGCCATCTGTGATTCGGATGTCCTCAGTGTGGGACGGTCCAAGGAAGATGTGTAGATTTTCAGGTATGCCATGCCTTGGGGTACCAAGCTTGGAAACACATGCTTCCTTTGCTCACATGTTCAGAGACGGTACGTACTATACCCAGATGCCAGTGAGGGGCTTTTAAACAATGGTCCAACATTGTTAATTTTATGCTTATTTTCTTTGCCTTCTTTTACTTTATTTTTACTTTACTTTACTCCTAAAACTGATAAACAGGGTAATTCCTGAATACAACCAGATATATTTCAAGTTTTACTAAGTAGGGCCAAACTAAATTCTTACCTCATGGCCTAAAAGTATCCTCACATTCTTCAGAGAGTATCTACCATGAACCATACTTCCTACAGATTATGGCAGGACAACGTGGGAACAGAGCTCACAATCTGAGATTTTTTGCTATATGGGAAAGTCAGAAAGCACTGAGTCTTTACAGGGAACTAGCAGAAGGAGTCAGGATGCCCAGAAAATGGAATTCCTGACAGAGGAAAACATTCTGTGTTATTTACAAGTGGGAGTTGTCAGGTCAGCTAAATCAATTATTTACCATTTGTTCAATTTGGCTTTGTATAAATCTTCATTTTCTCACACACCAAATTCCCAATTTATCGTGAAGCCATGCACAGGCAGTAATGAGAATAGAATGTCAAACATTAAACTGAGGACAGTTGCAAAATTTACAAGTTCTGCCTTCTCAGCTGGCTTCACTTCTCTGCATATTTCCCCTGCCCAGCAGCCGTCATTTTGTCTGATTTTCAAATGTAAGTCATAAACAAAAGCCCTATCCCATCACCCTATGAGCAAGAGTTGTACAACATCTTTGTTTATGATTTTGAAACTCAGAATTCCAGCTGGTACCTCTCACTTGGGAGGCCGGTGAGGGTTGTAAAAAAACACAAATTACAGAAATAATAACTCTAACAACAACCTTTTTTTTTTTGGTCTTTTGTCTTTATAGGGCCACACCCACGGCATATGGCGGTTCCCAGGCTAGGGGTCTAATCAGAGCTATTGCTGCCGGCCTACACCACAGCCACAGCAACACCAGATCTGAGCTGCGTCTCTGACCTACACCACAGCTCATGGCAACGCCAGATTGTTAACCCACTGAGCAAAGCCAGGGATTGAACCTGCAACCTCGTGGTTCCTAGTCGGATTCGTTTCTGCTGCGCCATGACAGGAACTCCAACAACCATTTCTACTTTGCATATTTGGGGGGAGAATCTGTGCAAAAGCACATTATATAAATTACTTTATTTAATCCTGACAGTGCCCTAGGAAGATATTACTTGTATCATTTTACAGTTGAAGAAGTTGAGATTTGAGATGTTAAGGAGCTAGTCCAAGGTCACAAGATTAATGTTAGCAGAGCCAGGATTCTAGCATTTGATAAATGGTCCTTTTGATCCCATCCCTTCCTTCTTTTAATTTCCCCTCTTGAGCATGGGTCATCAGGCCAGACTATCTCTCCGGCCACCACTGTTGAGAGCTCTCATTTCAGCAACATCTCTAACCCAATGCCCCTTTGGGGTTGACCTTTTATTAACAACATGATCCATTTATAAGAATATTTCTGAACTCTGCCCTTGGGATCAATATCTTCTTATCAATCAACAGTAGGAAATTCTCCCCAGGGAGCCCTGAAGAACAAAATGAGACCTAGGAGGAAGCACCTGCATAATTAAAAAGGGCAAGTCCCCCTTACAAGGCAAAAAGAAAGAGCAAAAAAGACTTGCAAGTTGATGGAAAATTCAGTCCCAGAGACCCAATCCTGGACCACATGAATTGTTTTGTAGCTCGGAACCTCTGACTGAGTCACTTTAATTGCTGGAACTTGTTAAAGAGCGCTGCTGATACGTGCATGTGGGCACAGGGCTGGCCCAGGGGAATTGGGTCCCTGAAGTCAAGTCAGAGGCTTGGGCTGGGGACAGGCATCTCTCGCAGTGCGTTGGAACAATAGAGTAGTCAGTCCAACGGCTGCAGCACTTGTCTCTCACATTTACTGTATATAGAAGCTTCTCTGCTTGCCCACTTATGGCTGTAAAAGGAGGCTGTAGTATAGAACTTTTTTTTTTTTTTTTTAAGTACAGGCTCTTAAGAGCCAAATTTCTTCTGTTCAAAATGTGGCTCCTCAGCCGACTATCTGCCCGGGATTGCAAAAGTTACATAGCCTTTGTAAGCCTGCGTTTTCCCATCTCTAAAGTACTGACAGACCTTCCTAGGTACAATTGAAGCAGTGAGCCAGAGTAAAATTTTACTGCTTTGTTCATTGCCAACAGATGGCAAGAATCATTGCTGTTGCAGTACTGTGTCTTCAGACTTCTGGTGAACAACTGTACGTGTAAAACGCACTTAGGAATCCAGTTCACAATTAGAGGAGCTTCCATTTGGGGTCTCGGAGCACCTCGATCGCTGCCTATTGCAGCTGGAATCCCTATCAAGTTACCTCCTTCAGTGGTTTCCGACCTCCTTCCACTGGGCACTCGGGTGCCACAATGGAGCTTCGCAAACCTCTAAGGGGAATAAGGGAGGTGAGTGACAATGAGTAGGTGCGTCTCTTACCCTCCAACCCCTTTTTTAGGCTAAGCATCTGTGACATAAGAAATATATATATTTCTGCCCCATTTCCTGACACAGAGCTCCCAAAACCTCTGTCATTTCCTGAGCGTTGGGGGCGGTAGGAAAGTCTTACCCAGAGCTGCTCAATGCCTTGACTTTTCCAGGGTTATAGGAGCTTCTTTGGTTCTACTGAGGAGACTCTTGGTGGGCTCCTAGATGGCTTCAGGACACGGGCTGGTCACCAGAAAGATCAAGCCACAACTGGACTTACAGAACGTTCAGCCCCTTCCCATCCCAACCTCCAAGGAGGGGAGAGGGGCTAGAGAGTGAATTAACAACAAATCATGCTTACATGATGATACTTTCATTAAAAACCCTAAACTACTGAGTTCAGAGAGCGTCTGGGATGGTGAACGCGTCCACGTGCCGGGCGGGTGGTACATCCCAACTCCCCAGACACGTCTGCAGGAGACCACAGCCGCCCTCACCTGCTAAGCCTCTTCATCTAGCTGCTCACACGTATCCTTGAGAATATTCTTCGTAATAAGCCAGTAGGTGTAAGTCAAGTGCCCCCTGAGTTCTCTGAGTATTTTAGCAAATTGCCACATCTGAAGAGGGGACTACAGAAACTCCCGATTTACAGCCAGCTGCTCAGAAGTACCAGCGACAGCCTAGACGTATGATTGGCATCTGAAGCCGGGACAGTCCTGTGGGACTGGGCCCTTGACTTGTGGCATCTCTGCTACCTCCAGGGAGATATGTCAGGACTGCATTAAATTGTAGGCTGGTGTCCAGAGTTAGAGAACTGGTTGTGGGTGTGAGGAAAAACCCCACGTACTCGGTGTCGGCAGTAGTGGGAGCTGAGAAACCGTTCTCCTTCAGCTCCTTTACTGTTATCTGTGTCACGCATGGAGAGTCTGAGTCATATTTTATTTGCTTTGGGAAACTTATTGATAGAAAAAAAGAAGAGGAGTGAGAGAAGGACTAATTTCACCCCCAGAGTGAGTGGCTTGGCCCCGATCATGTTAAATGAGCACAGAATTAGACCCAGTACCGCCTCTAACTCCTATTTCCGGTGCCCAGTGAACACCATTGAATGAGTCCGGCTCTTTGCTTTGGTCCAGCAGGGTCTGGTAACGCCCATTCAGAGGTTCAGGAGGTCACAGATGGGTTGTGAGGAAACAGCCTGAATGCTTGGCTCGCTGGCTCCAGGGAGACGGTTTTGAATTGATGGACTTAGGGTAACTGGGAAGGAAGAAATACAAAAAGCTTGGCATGGCTTCCTCAGCCCCCTGGCTTCCTCTGCTGACTCACATGGGGAACAAAAACACAGGAAAAAAAACACAGAATACCTGTGCCTTATAATGCTAGAGCGGTCTTCAGGAAAGCCTGGGAAGTAGTGACTAAGTGGTAAAACTTGAGCCCCAGTGAGACTAGCACTTCTTGTGACATTTCCTCAAAACCAGTCTTTTAATCCAGATTTTTAAATGTTACCCGAGAAAACGTGAATTAAAGACTGATTGCAAAACAGGATGACAGTCCCTCAAACAAGCAAATACAGATTTATTATATCATCCAGGAATTCTACCCCTAGGCATACATTCAAAAGAATTCAAGACAGGGTCTCCAAACAGCGACTCATACACCCATATTCATAACGGCATCATCCACAACAGCCTGAGGATGAGAGCAACCCAAGGTCCATCAGTGGATGAACGGATAAATCAATGTGGTATTTACACGCCATAGAAGGTCATTCAGCCTTAAAAAAAGAAGGAAATCCTGACACATGCTATAGCAGGGATAAATCCTGAAGACAAAGTGGAATAAGTCAGACAGAAAAGGGCAAATGCCCTATGATCCACCTATGCGAGGCCCCTGGAGCAGACAGGTTTGGAGACAGAAGGGAGAGTGGTGGTTGCTGGGGCTAAGAAGAAGGAGGGAGAGATTGCTATTGCTTAGTGGGTATAGCGCTTCGGTTGGGAAGATGAAAAGCTTCCAGAAACGGATGGCAGTGATGGTTACACAACACGGTGAAGGTACTTAATGCCACTGAACTGCACAGCCTAAAATGGTTAAAATGATAAATTTTATGTTACATATATTTTACTTCAATTAAAAAAAAACCAAGATAGATATACCAGGCAGTGTTTAGAGAAGTACAAGTGGTCTATGGCATTTAACACAGATGAAAAACTCAAGGGCCTCCGGCGGTATGGACTTTGCCCTTTAACTCCTTCTACATCTCCCCATTAGGACTCTAATACTGACAGCACAGTAAACAGGATGCCCATTGTGGCGAGAACTGGATTTCTGGGGAAGGATCCTGGATTCGGTCTTTTTAGGAAAAAAGTCGCATACCTGATTTATTATTAGCATCTTAATGATGTGAGTTGTTTTAAAGAGACAGTGCTTTTCTCAGCCGCCACCTGGAGGGAAGAAGTGGCTCAGACCTCAGGAATGGTCCCTTGTAAGCATACCAGAGACCCTGCCCCTTCCTGCCACTCCGTACACAACAGCTCTCCTGGCACATTGTTTCAGGGATATCCTTATCTCTTTATGGAGAGCCCAGAAGAGAAACAAGGGCCCCTTCCTACCGAGGTTATGAAGAGGGTAAACATAAGATCAATGCATGCGAAAGTGCTCGGCCAGGGCCTCGCACAGAGCAGGCGCCCAAGGAATATTTCAGAACTCGGGCTGTAATTGTCTAACTATCTCCCAGGTATTTTCACATTCATTCAAAAATGATAAGTGAGCATCTATCACATGCCTGGCTCTTTACAAGTCACAGACAGTAAAACAATGAATCAAATAAAGTCTCTGCTTTCATTCTAGGAGGGGGTCAGAGAATATACAAGCAACTACACACTGCCTGTGGGGAAAAGGGGTAAGAAGAAGACAAAGAAGCAAAGTAAGAGGAAAAGACACTGATGCAGGAGGGTGTCCTTTCATCTGGGGCAACTTGGGGAAAATTTTAAATCAGACCCTTTGCATTTGAACAGAGATCTGAAAGGCAGGCAGATGCGTGAAGGACGCTCTAAGCAGCTGAAGCTGCGAGTAAAATCCCCTGAGGTGGGGATATGCTCGGAAAGTTCCCGAGGGCCCAGGGGCCAGTGTGGTTAGACAGGGTAGGAGGTGGGAGCTGGAATATGAGGCCAGGAGGATGTGCATGCAGATTTCAGGGTGTGTGTGTGTGTGTAGATTGTGTAGGATGGCTCAGAAAACGCCTTCTGCAAAGGGCTATAGCAAATATTTAGATCTGTGGGCCACGCAGTCTCTGCTGTAGGCATTACGCTGTGCTGTTGTAGCGTAGAAACAGCCACAGACAAAACACGTAAACCATGGGCAATAAAAATAAAACAAAATGGGGAGAATCTGAAAGGCAAGGCTGAAGCCTTTGGCCTTCATCCGGCAAGACAGAAAGTCACGGCAGAGTTTGCAACATGAATGACAGATGTGGCTTCCATTTGAGACCATTTCACTTTGGAAATGAGGAAAGCCCTGCGGAGGCTTTTGCAACAGTGAGATGGTCTGCAATGGATGGGGAGGAAGCTTTGTTTTGAACGTGAAGCCAACAGGAGTTGCCGACAGGTTGGATTTGGTGTATGAGTGAGAGCAGGGATGGCAGGCAGCTTTATGAGCTGGACGATGACAGAGTGAAGCTTCCATTGACTGGGTCATGGAACACTTTTGGAGGAAGACCTTTGGGGGGAAATCGAGGGTTCACATTTTCACATGTTAAGCTTGAAATGCCAGGAAACACACACCTGGAGAGGCCGAGAGGACGGATGAGTTTGGCCTTCTTAGGGAAGATCAGGACCAGACACATCGATGATGAGAAGGTCGTCGGCACAGGGGCACAATGAAAAGTAATGGGACTGTCCTCTATTTCCCTGAGTTCGTTTCTGTTCTTGTGGTTGCCAAGGGGGAGAGGGGAGGAAGTGGGGTGGATGAGGAGTTTGGGGTTGGTAGATGCAAACCATTACATTTAGAATAGATAGGCAATGAGGTCCTACTGGACTGCAGAGGGAACAACATCCAATTTTCTGGGACAGAACATGATAGAAGATCGTAGGAGAAAAAGAATATATAAATTGACACAACATTGAAAGTCGACTATACCCTAATAAGAATTAAAAAAAAAAGTAATGGGACTGATGAAATCACACCAGAGGGGAGATCAGATTTGTCGCATAGAGTGTATGATGCGCCCTGAATAGCAAGCAGGTCCATGCCACGGTTAAGGTTAAGGCATTGGAACAGGCTCACCTGAGGGTAAGTGTGTTCTTAAGCAAATCAGTTCACCTCTCTAGGCCTCCAACTACTGAACTGTATCCAACTCAAAATGATGTTCTGAGGATTATTAACCCAGTACCTTCTAAGCTCTCTTAAGTCATTCTCCTACTTAAAACCTGCAATGACCTTTCTTTGCTCTTAAGATAAAATCCACAACCCCAGGCGTGGCCTGCAAGGGGCTGCCTGGACTTGGTCCCTGCTGGCCTCCCCGACTTCTCCTGCCCACGTCTCCTTCTCAGTCTCCAGTTATTCACACCTGATCTCAGCCAGGCCAAGGCATCCCCCAAACTCATTTCTCACTCCTGTTCTCCTGGCTCTTCTTACTCTTCCTTTAAATTCCGCATAAATGTTGCTTCCTTGGCCAATGGTTCCCTGAACAAGAGCACCAGGGCATTCAGCAGCCCCCAGTGCACACCCTCAGTCAAGCTGAAGCGAGGGATCGCTGGCATTGCTGTTGGCAGGTGTGCTGGTGAAGTCTTTTCTACTCACCATCAGATGGAGAAGGGGAGGGAAACTGGTGTTTTTAAGTTGTCTATTTGATTTCAGGTAACATACTGTATATTTTTGATACAGTTTGTCCATTAAATTTCCAAAAGCATATTGAGACAAATGTTCTTTTTTGAGATATGGAGCAATGAAGATGAAGAAGTGATAGATAAATAGAGTCCATTTATGCAAAACTTTGTATCCTGAATTCTGGGCCTGAGAACAAGCGTTATAATTATTTGCCTATCAGTACAATCGCTATAACATCATCTATAAAAGTAATTATAAAGACAGTAGGGGAAAGCCCCACTCCTTCCAAGAAAGCTTTGTCTTGGTCTGCTGATTGAGCAAGGCCCTTTGAGCTAAATTCCTTTTTCATGATCCTGTAGGTAGGTGGCTCCACAGTTATGCAGGTGATAACAGATGACTGTCCCTTACAACTGTCAGAGGAATGTTCCACACTGAAGTAGCCTCTGGGGAGAAACACGGAAGTATGTCACACTTTTGTTACAAGTGTTAAAAGAAATGCATTGCACGAAATCAAAACTGAAAAGAACAGAATAAAAGAAACCCACCAGTTTTGCACCACAAAGTAGAAGGTGGATACGGATAAAGACTCAGCGCACCCACCACTGGAGCCCTTACTTGGTCAATTTCTGGGTGTGTGACCACAGGAAAGCTGCCGCCTTTCTTCTCTGAGTCTCGCTTTAATCAAAATACCAACTTTACCAAGTTGCGATGAGGTTTAACCAAGGTAGGAATATGAAAGGGCTCCTGTATTTAACTGCTCGTTTGGCTAAAATTGCTACGTGTGGTCAAAATGGATGCTGACTGAACCAAAAAGATTTGAAAGATTTGTCTGGAGAGGACTTCTGCGTCACAGGCATCAGACCATCATTCTGTCAGGAGGCAACCCTCGAGTACATGTGTGCTCCCATCTCCGGTTCAGCAGCTGTTTGGACCCTGGCAGAGGTACCATCCCCATAGTCCTCGGCTAACTCATTGATAAAATGATTTGACTGGTGCTGCGTCTATCCCCTCAGGTGCCTGGATACACAGAAGACAGTCATTTGAGATTTTCCTCTCTACATTTGAAATTTTTAATTTGGGAAAAGTATTTATGTTAATCAACGTCCTACAGCAAGGATTTATAATTTTTCTCATCATCCAAATGGGTTAAAAATGCTTGTGATGCTATTTAGCCATTATATCTATTTATGTGTATTATTTGTCTTTGTTCAAATATACTGGGATTGATAGCCTCCTAGAGGCTGGTGGGTTCTTCCAGTGTCATGGCTGTAATTCAAATAAAATGAGATGGCAGAGTCTCTGGGTGTGTTAAATTCATTCAAAGGCATTTCTCCTTATGTTGGAAAATACTTTAACATGAGTAATGAATCTTCTAAAAACGTATTATTATCCTAATGTGTCTTCATTAGGATAGTTTGGTCCTGCTATCCACCACCAAGTTCAATTCTCTGGGCTTCCAGAAGCTTTATTCTCTCTAATCTGACTCATAAAAAAAATACCAATATTTAGAAAACAGTGCCTTTAGAGAACAGGTAACCTCCACATCCTGAAATGATGAAAATTCATCGATTTGGTCACCCTAGATATCTCCATGGGTTGTGTCTCAAAAGGCAGCCCAGGATAGCCGGAAGTACCCAGGAGAGTGGAGCTGATGGTATTACTGACATTATTCACCAACATCAAGCATCAGAAAGTACTTAGTAAATAGTAAAGGCAATAAATACAACACATACTAGAACTCAGCTACTTCTACCTCTCTAATTCCTCCATTCTGATGACTTAATTCTATATGTTCTACTATTGAGTTCCTACTACATATCAGGCATCGTGCAGGGGTTAAAGAGAACCATGGCCTTAAGCTATAGTCTACTTCAGGGATGCATCCGTGCATACCTCGGAGATACTGCAGGTTTCAGTTCCAGACCTCCACAATAAAACAAATATCACAATAAAGCAAGTCGCACATTTTTTTTTGGTTTCCCAGTGCATAGAAAAGTTATGTTTTACAATATACTGCAGTGTGCAATAACATTATGTCTAAGAAAACAATGTACATATGTTAATTAAAATACTTTATTGCTGGAGTTCCCATCATGGCACAGTGGAAATGAATCTGACTAGTATCCCTGAGGTTGTGGGTTTATCTCTGGCCTCACTCAGTGGGTTAAGGATCCAGCATTGCCCTGAGCTGTGGTGTAGGTCACAGATTCGGCTCAGATTTGGAGTTGCTGTGGCTGTGACGTAGGCCGGCAGCTGTAGTTCCGATTGGACTCCTAGCCTGGGAATCTCCATATGCCTCAGTTGCAGCCCTAAATGGCAAAAATAAATACAATAAAATATTTTATTGCTAAAGAATGGTAACCATCACCTGAGCCTTCAGTGAGTCTTAATCTTTTTGCATTAGCAACATCAAAAATCACTGATCACAGGTCACCATAACAAATATAATCATAACGAGCAAGTTTGAAATATTGTTACCAAAATGTGACACAAGACATGAAGTGAGCAAATGCTATTGAAAAAAATGGGGTGAAAGAAGACTTGCTTGAAGGAAGATTACCACAAACTTGCCATTTGTAAAAATGCAATATCTGCAAAGTGCAACAAAATGAAGTCACAATAAAACAAGGTATGCCTGTATATAAAATAGTTAAATAATAAATAATTACTACTGAAATCATTACTAAGAAAGAAAAAAAAAACAGAATGCCATGAAAATAAAATAATGGGGAAGGAACTACTTTAGGACTAGTGACAGAAAAGGTGTTTCTGAGGAGGTAACAATTATGCTGAGATCTCAATGATAAGAAGGAGGCATACTTGCACGTTCTCCATGAGGAGAACATTCAAGGCAGAAACAAGAATACATATAAAATCCACAAGGCAGGAAAGAGCATGGAGTGATTTAGAAGCATTAATAATATCTGCATGGCAAAAGTAAAAGGAGCAAGCCACAGAAGAGTGCCAGACATGCTTGCAGATGTAAACAGGGGCAAGATCATAAAGGGACTTAATGCCATAATAAGGAGGTTACTGTAAATACAATAGGAATCTTCTGAATGCTTTTCAGCAGAAAAATTAGTGATATATGTTTTTAAATCATTCAATGCTGCTGCAGAGAGACTGTATTAGGCTGATTTCAGAAAGTGTAGAAGATTAATTAGAAGGATTTATTTGTTTTCTTATTTGTTTTAGGGTGACTTATTATTCGGGCTCCAGCAGGGAATGACAGCCCTTTCAAAAAAAGGTAATTTGAGAATTTAATACAGGGTTGAGGTTGAGGCAGAGTATAGGAAAGCCGGAAGAGGGCAGTGCTATTTCTTGGGGATAAGAACTAGGAGAGACCCATCACAGAAAAAAAAGGCACGCCTGGTGGGGTAACTAGAGCATAAGGACAGAAAGCTGCCTCCTTATAGGAAATGAGACTTTTCACTGAGAATCCCTGCAAATCTGGGGAGGGGAGGGAGCACATGGGACACACTCCTCACTCCCTCTAGTTTCCTGCTCCTACTCTCCATTAACTGAATCCAACCAGAAGCCCAAGGGCAAGTGAGCCTAGTAATGTAGCTTATATACAGATCAGCCTGCTAAGAAATAGAACAGGGTGGAGAAGAGATCTGGAAGGGAAGATGGGGAAATACGGCCCCCGAAGGTGACAGTGAAGAGAAAGGTAAGTGGAAAAACAAAGGATATCTTTGAATATAGAATTCCCATGAGCTGTAGATTATTTGTTTTATAGAGAGCAGGGGACAGAGAGGCATTAACTATGAACCTTAGGCTTCTACTTGGAGTCATGGGGTTGATTATGGTGCTGTTTACTAAGATATGGTAGACTTGGGATTCTTATGGAGAAATTCAAGATGCACTGGCATGGCAAGTGTAAGGTGTTTGAGAGACATTCCAGTGGAGATGTCAAATGGGCAGCTGGATGAACAAGACTGTATCTCAAAAGACACATCTAGGCTGGAAAGACAGACTTGAAAGTCATCAGCACACACATGGTATTTAATGAGATGGTAATGACTATTATCTGAGACCGTAAAGAAAGAGGGGAACTATTTTCAACTTCTAAGATCAGAGAGAGGAGGAGAAGCCAGCAGAGAAGACTGAGCAGGTGTAGTCAGAGCGATAGGAAGAAAACCAGGGAGGCAGAAGGTCATAGGAATTAAGAGTGTATATCACGGAGGAGGGAGGGCCAACTGTGACGAAGTACAATTGAAATGATAGCACTTTGAGACTAGCTTCAGATCGTGGAGCAGGCAGAAGCAGTTTAGAGTAGACTGCTCATAATAAGCCTGTGATACAGGGTTCATTATTTTTTTTAATTTAACAAGTGAGAAAATAAGGCTGAGATGCATTAAGTAGCTCTTTTATTCAGTCGCTAAAGATTTGAATGCAGGTCTTTGATCTCAAAACCCATGCTCTTTCCATTATGCTGAGTAATGCTCCAACTCAGATTCCTGCTACACAGGAAGTTTGGAAGGAACTGTCAAGTTAGCATCTCATCTGAGGTTTCTGCCAGATCTGACCTTCTCTCAGCTCTGGCTCCCAAAGGCAAAAGATGAGGAAAGGCTTCCCCTCCAAAGAGGAAAAATAACATAAAATAAATGGCAAGATATTAATCTTGAGACCCTTTTCAAAGAGGTGTTAAGTGCCCCCATTGGCATTAACAGCAACGAGCTTCGAATATCACTTGTACAGCAAGCAGCTTAGCTCTGCAGATAACAAGTCACAGCAGGCATTCTTGGGTTGCAAATGCAGTCACTCTGTTTGCCAATTAACTCTTTCTTACTTTGCTTTTTATGTAACCAGCCAGGAAGCTTTACTGAGACTGTATGATCCCCCAGCAACAGCACTGGCCTGGGAGCTGGAAGAGATGATGTGACTGAGGCACCAGTGGTAGCAGGGAACAGACGGTAGCAATCATAGCAGTAGAACAGTCATTAGCAAGCCAGAGCCCTTGGAGGCTATTTTCTGAAATAAATTTCCATGTGTTTTGAGCTTTGTATTAGTCAACGTCATAGCCGAGACATTGTTCTTTCATCTCAAGACATTTCGATTTGTCTAAGTTGTCCTGAGCATGCTAAATAAAATACTCTGTGGTCTTCCCAAGTACACTGCCAAAAGTCCTTAAATCATTTGTGATGCCACAGACTAGATTTCTCCAGGAGCAGGTGGCTTTGTGTCCTAGCGAGAGCTGCTGTCTCATCCACTGGAATCACGACTGCCCGCAGATGAAACACAGGGCTCCCACGGATGGTCTTTGCTTGCTTGGGCCCCCCAGCAACAGCTGACATGATTGACAATCTCACCTTCATAAAGCATGTTTTCTTTTGTCTACTTGACACCACAATTCCTTGGTGGTGTCCTTTTCCCACAGACTAAACTTTCTCAGTTTGTTTGTGCCACTTTCTCCTCTTTTGCTCAACCTATAAAGGCTGAAGCAGCCTGGGGTCTTCCCTAAGCTCCCTTTACTTCTCCATCAATTTCCTCTCCATGGAGAGTGCTGGCATAATTGGTCATCCCCAACAGCACTGCTTTGAGAGACAGAAGGTGCTAAACCAGGCAATAAGTATTACAGGACCACAGATGTGTTTCTAGGTGATCACATCCTCTAAGGAGCAAAGATTCTTAAATCTTCCTCTATGGACTCTGGATATACATATTCAGTAGCCAACTTGATATTTCTACCTAGATTCAAATAGGCATCTAATCATAATATAGGAAAACAAAATTCTTGAGTTTATTCTTGCAAACCTGTTCCTTCTCAGTCATTCCTATTCTAATAAATGGCCCCATCATTCATCACCATTCATAAAGCCAGACATTACCGTTGATTTCTTTTTCCTTTGCCCACCATATACAACTCATCAAGTCTTACTGGCTCTACTACGTTCTTAGATAAAGGTACCACCACTTCTTGGCTAGATTCTACAAGACCTTCTTACATGGGCTTTCTTCGTTGATCACTGGCTAGAGACTCCCCACATTCTGAATGAAATACATGCTCCAAACCTTTATGGACAAGATGCTCCATGTCTTAGCCCTTTCCCACCTCCTGCAAACCATTTTCTTTCCACTTTTCTTTCATCTACTCCCCGCTGGTCTCACTGGCCTTCTCTGGGCTTTCCAGTAGCCTCTGTCATTATCTTGAAGGTTCTAACCCTCAATGACTAGCTTCTTGAAATCCAGAACTTTGTTTGAATGACACCTTCTTAGAGAGACAGTCTCAACTGGGGTTCCTCGTCTCAGTCACCAAACATAGTAAGTGATTTCAGTAACATCCCCCTCTCCAATTTTCTCAAAGACTGTACAACACTTAGTACCATTCTAGATGCTTGGTCAAGAAGTTAGTTGATTATATCCAATGTATGCCCTAGGGCAGGTGGACTTAATTCTCTAGGGTCACCTTTGTTGAAGAAGGCAAAATATGCTCTCTCATCATGTGTTATCCTTCCTCTAAAAGTGGTCATTACCATCTGGTATTTTTCCTCCTTTGTTTTCTTTTTGTTTACTCCCTATCTCTTCTGCTTAGATCGTGAACTCCTTAAGAGACTAAGTCCATCTGCTCTGCTGGTACCTATGATGCCCTTGAGTATTTGTTGGGGGCAAATCATCGAGGTTCTAGAACCAAGATGGAAGACCTAGGAGGATGAGGACTTCTCGCAAACCCTTTCTCAAGCTGGCCTTTATTACAGCATGGCCCTTCCAATTCCTTTACTTAAATCACACCATTTTGTGCTTTCTCTAATACTTGCTCATCACATCTGTAATTACTCCATTCTCACGTGTGGTGGTTGTCCCTCTCCTCTCCCCAGAACATGAGCTCCATAAATGCGTGACCTTTCTGACTTGCTGTCTTGTGTATCCTCTATATCTCACCCAGTGCCTGGCACATAACAGTTTTATTATCTAGATAAATGAAAAAGAGGGCAAGTCTCTGTTTAAAGAGACTCTGGTCCAGGCATTAACCTTGCGATGGACCTTTGAGCTGGTTGCTAAGGCTGTTTATGTGTCAGACACTTAAACAGCATCTTTCCCTTCCCCTGAGGGTCCCATCTGTAAAATGAATACTCATTAAGACCCACCTTATACACCATAAGGAATAAATCGGTCTATGTATAATCACCGTGTGTTGTCTTAGAGTTCTTCAGAAGCAATCTCTGCCACAAGGATTCTAGTCCAACTAATTCATTTGACAATGAAGGGGACACTGGTAAAAGTAGGGGAAAAGAAGAGAGCCACCTGTATGGGCAACTGAGCTTAATCCCACTGAGCAAACTGGGAGACAGTGGAGCACATGTGCCTCGGATTGATCTCACCCAAGGGAAAGGGAGCTGGGGTATTAATACGCCTGTCAGTCTGTGACAGAGGGCTGTTCCCAGGGACCATACATTCCCGGGCATGTCAGGATGGCCTGTCTAGCTCTAAGGAAAGGCCTTAAGGCAGATAAATGAAGGGGCTGCAGCCGGAAGTTGAGCTGGCATGCACTGCAGCTGTAAGGGCAGCAGGACATGGAAGGACACCAGTGGGGAGGGTCCCCAGAAGCAACTGCCACAGTCGACTGCATGTTAGCATAGCCAGTGTCTAGCAGAGTAACCTCATTTAGCAGTGCTTACTTTTATTCACGAACCCTCTGAAATGGTATACGGTGGATAACTGTACATTTGGAGGTGGGGAAAGATGCTAAACAAACATCGGATGTTGAAAAGGATCCACGACCCTGAAGAGTTAGGAGCCACTGGTACAGGAATCCATCTGACTTGAGGCTTGTCTCTTTTTTTGGTCATCCATTCAAAAATGCTGTGACTGAACCACAGAGTAAGCATGGAGGCTGCACCCGCTGATAAGCTCACAGCAATCTCAGGGGAAGGTAAAGACGTCCCCACTGACGAGAGTGAGGAGCTGAACCAAGTTTATGCAGCTCTCTGAGAAGCAGCGCTGCCCCAGCACACCCCTTCAGTACATGTAAAATGGACATAATAATCTCTCTCTTACAATCTCTACCTTATAAGGCTTTCGGAAGAATTAAATGGCATAATGGATATAATATACTGAATTACCTAAAATAGGCCTTGGGACCAGTTTTTTGAGAACAAGTACAAAAGGCAGATGTTTATTTTATTGGGACACCTAGAATCCCCAGACACATAATCACATCTTGGGTGAAATTTAAGTAGAGGGAGAGTGAGTGACAGGGTGAGGGAGCAGCTGGACCACAGTGATTTTTGGCCAATTGGATATTTCCAGAGAGGCCCATTTGAAGCCAGTAACACCCAGAGAGTGCACTGACTGCATGTTAGCAGGCTGGTGTCACTGGAATTGGACTCTCTGAATGCTCACATGACCCTGGGATAATGAAGAGAGCCAGAAGGTCAGAACGACAGCGATGCTTCAGATGCATTTCCAAATATTTCCCTGATGCAGGAGGGGAGTCCCGTAGAAACCAGTCTCCTGACATTTGTCCACAGGATGCCGAGTCAACACAGCAGACTGAATAAATTTCAATCTTAGGTACATAACTTTTTTTTAAAGTGGCTTGGCTGGTACATTTTTGCACTGTCTGCACATTGGGCAGAGAGCCGTCTACAAAAGGTAAATCAAATCATAGCCTCAGAGATCTTTGGACGAGAAGTGTTTTCAAACCCTTGCTTAGAAGCACTGTTAGAGCCTGGAAAAGATCTGAGTTTTAGTTGTCAGAAGGCCTGGATGCAAATTCTGGCCTTCTCCTTATTTTTTTTTCCCAAAATAAACTGTAATGGTTCTGAATTATTACAAACTAAGATTCAGTATGATCACATGCCCATATATGAGAGTTCTGTGAATTAAATTCTTTGATAATACAATCAATATTTATTAAGGGATACATCTTAAATTAAATATGTTCTAATTTGAATATATATGAATATTCAAAATAGGGAGAGAGTACATACAAGTAAAGTCCAAAGATACCTGCCAGAATTATTTAGACTCACAGAGCATTTGTTCAGGAAGGAGTATTTTAATACTGAGATTGTTTAGAATTGCCAACAAATACCGTTCGTAAAAAGCAGAAGGCCTTTAATGATTTTAATATTGGTTTTATGGCCTTCTACTTATTAGACATGAAGATTAAATCAAATTGCCCTAAATCTCATTGTTCTCACCCAGAAGCCAAATCCAAGTCGTGAAGATTAGCAATACGTGTACACACACACACACACACGCACACACACGGACAAAGCATGCACACGCATGCACGTATATAGAAGCACGTATGTGTGAAGAAAGCAAAAGCAGTAGCTGTTACCCAGACAGAGCCCCGCCCTCGCTTTGAGATTTTGGGGGTGAATCTAGGAGAACAACGCAGGAAGAGTTAGGCTAATTGCCTCAGTCATGCTTGGAAGTGAGCAAAACGCAGCAGAGGTCAGCAAACGACTCCCCACAGGCCAAATCCACCAGCCTGCCTGTTTTCGAGAATGAGGTTCCACGGAGTGACAGCCACGCCCACTCACGTCTGGAGTGTCTACGGCTGCTTTTACGCGATGGCAACAGACTTGAGTAGTTGTGACAGAGACCAGATGGGCCACAGGCCTGAAATATTTACTATGTGACCCTTTACAGAAAATACTCGTTGACCTCTGAAATAAAAGGCAAGTGACGTTCCCACTGCGAATGTGTGTTCGCACCAATCCCGAATGCTGCCTCGTCCAGAGCGAAGAGCCTTCCTTTCCAACATGGTGGGACGTATGAACAGAACGGGCCTTGAAGGACCCTCTTCCTCCCCACATTCCTCCTTCCCCTCCACCCACACCCCACCCCTCACAGTGACCCCCGATTCTCTCTTGTCTGTTCAGGCGGCGTGAGACACAGACCAGGACTCGGTCACTCAAACACGGGTGTTGTGATCCCCCTGCAACCATGGCGTGTGAACAACCTCAGCCTGTATCCCAAAATATCAATTTTATAGAAAAATATATAAAAATCTCATCTCTCATAAAAACAAATGAGGAGATTTTAGATGAAGCATAGGACTGCAAAAAAAAAAATGCCCAGTCTGCTCTGGTCCCTCTGATATCCACTCCTGGAGGAATGTGTTTAGCCTCTTCTGCGCTGGGGTTTTTAGAAGAGAAAGCTGACAGGTATTCTCCGTGTGGGAGCTGACATTTCAGAGTCGGACAGAGCTGTATCTGACCCTTTGTTCCACTGCTAACTGGCTGTGTGTCTTTAGTGCCCCGAGAGGATCACTGCCTCCCCTTCTGCAAGGCAAGGAGGAGGGCTGGGGGGAGAGTGAAAAAAGACGACCTGTATCAGCGGTTCTCAAACCTGAATGCACAAGAAAACCACCTGAGGAACTTTCTGGATGCCCAAGCCCCACCCTCAGACCCATGAAAACAGAATGGGAGTAGGGACCAGCTCTGGCATTTCAAAAATTGCTTCAGATGAATCTACTGTGAAGCCTGGGTTAAGAAAAGGCTGATGTGCATGGAAGAGTTAGCATGACTTAGAGCCGATCATCAATAAATGGAAGCTTTCAGGGTGTGTGTGGGGGGATTAGCCCACGGCACTCAGCCCACGGCATGCACTCACTGGGGCTATCCTGTCCCCTGCAAGTTCCAACTCACCCACGGTGGCAAATAGCCTGAGGTTAACGCATCACCCCACTCATAAAATATATCTGCATCACAGAGCCTAATGGAGCCCTTAAATCACATCATGGAGACAGCTTGGGGCTCCACCTGATGCTGATTCCAGGACTGAGGTGGTTGCTACAGCCGGGGCATCTGGGGTTGGATACTAATGTCCGTTAATGCACAGGAACTCAGGTCCTTTAGGGACCCAGCAAGCATACTCCCTGCCCTGTGGGGACCACCAATTTATGAGATGCTCCGGAAATCCTTTAGAGCTCATCAAATTTACCCCTTGTTCCATCTGTTCGCTCTAGATATGGAGCAGGGTGTGTGTGTGTGTGTGTGTATGTGTGTGTGTGTGTGTGTGTGCGCGCCTAGGTAAATGGACTCCTGACCCCAGTGTCAGGGACCTGGCTTCTCTCCCACTTTGTGCCAGCCTTAGTTCCCAAATGAAGAGCCTGAGGTAGAGCCTGTACCAAGGTAGTTTATTTTGGAAGCAATCCCAAGACCATGAGTGAAGCACCAGTGAGTAAAATAGGAAGGAAGAAACGTGAGCATCAGTTCGGGCATGACTGGGAGTGACTGACTGGGAGTGAAATATGTCTCAGAACCATTCACCTGGGAGAATGAGAAGGGGAAACGTTTATCCAACAGTGCCAGCTCCCTTTGGGTCAGGAGTGGCCCCTCCAACCTTAACCTCTCGAACAGTTCATCCTTAGAAGCCAAGCAAAGTTGTACAGTGAGCCAGAGAAGCCTGGGGAAGGAGGATTAGCTGCTCCACCTCCCCTGGCACACAGGCTGTTGGAACTGCATGGAACAGTGCACAGAATACGGGGCCGGGAGGGTGGGAAAGAGTGTAAAAAGGTGCCTCACACTCAGCCTTCCACTCACCCCCCCCACACACCACCACAGCAGGTGTTCGGGGCACCATCTCATCTGGTCCTCCCCCATTCCCAAGCAGCTGGCATCTTTTTCTTCCTTTCACAGACTAGGACCTTGAACCTCAGAGATGTCAGGTAACTTAGAGTGGCTGAAGGGGACTCAAACCCAGGCTACACACCTTGGACTCCTCCTTTCTTCACCCCTGAGCTGGGGAATGGAGATTCCAGACACATCACTGCATCTTTCTGATTCTTGGTGTCCTTGTCTGCAAGATCACGCTGATAACCTCTGCCTCCTTCCTGGGTTGTGATGAAGAACGAGAAATGTGTGTAAACTATAAAAGGAAGTACATATGCAAGGACTTTTTTTTTTCTTCAAAAGGCAAAAAAGGAAGGAAAGGAAAGGAAAGGAAAGGAAAGGAAAGGAAAGGAGGAAGGAAGGAAGGAAGAAAGAAAAAGAAAGAAAGAAAGAGAAAGAAAGGAAGAAAGAAAGGAACAGTACAACAGCATGTGCTGGTAGCAGAGGAAGGGATGGACATGTTTGAAAGCCACATCCATGACTTGGGTGGTTCTGCTTGAATAGACAGCTGCCACAAAGAGCCTGGAGCTGAGGCAGATTCCTTCTGTTTAGGGGACAGCCTTTCACTGGGGTTCAAATAAACATCTAAGTAACCGGGGGCAGAAGAACGGTTGCTGGGTGTGCCTCTGGTTATCCTAGAGAAACAAAAGCTAAGAACTACAGTTTCTCTCATATGAAGTGGAGCAGCTTTGCAATTGAAAGACAGAGCAATCCGCCTGGAGCAATTATGTTTTCATTATTATTCCCAAGCTGCTGTGTCACAAATCACATTTTCCATCCCCGGGCGTGTTGGTGCAGAGCTGCTGACTGCAGTTCCCATCATTCTACCAGCTGACTGCTCCAGCCGGGCCCTGGGAGCAGCGAGCCGGTGTCTCATTAACTGCAGTACCTGCACACAGATTGCAAACCCAGCGGAGCAGATGCTGTGTATTGAGGAAAACCTCCTCGTTTTAAAACGACCACAAGGTCCTTTTTACTATCAAATTCCTATTGGGATTTTTCTAGAAAGAAAGACCGTGAACCCCTTGAAGATGTTTGTGTCGACCTGCATTACAGCTCAGCTGAGACTGCTGAGGCTGGGCGTAACTTTGACTCGCAGGCACAAACACAAACACGCCCAGGCTCCATTGAAAAGTGGCAGACTTGAGAGCGCAGGGGCGCTGCCAGGCTCATGCCGCCATCATGTGGCCATAGGAGGAACTGCACCGAGGACAGGGGACCGCCAAATTTGCTATGGACTGTTGTGTCTTCCTTCCTCCAGCCCTTCCTCCCTCTCTCTCTCCCTTTTTCCTCTCCTCCTTCCTTCCTCTTCTCACTTCCCTCTTCCCTTCTTCCCTCCTACTTTCTTACACTGTGACAAACACTGGGATACAAAAATGCATCTGAGACGCCTTGTGCTTTTAAGTAGCCTGGTAGAAGGAGAGGAAAAGGGGAAGGGAAATAATTAAGTTCCACGGTTTCCAGCCCCTTCTCCTGGGTTCCTAAGAATGATCACAGTTAATTCTCACAAAAGCCCTGTGTGGGAGGGGGCATTACTGACACCAGTTGTCAAATTAATTTGAAGGGTCAGCCAACAAATCCTTGATTACTTGGTCATTAAAATAGATCAGGCAAATTCAAAGTCAAAATCGTGCAGTTTATATTTTAAAAAAGCTGATTCTCGCAAAACTTCACAAGCGTTACATCTAGGGGCGCAAATTATGCTTTTGCTTACTTATAGCTCTGAATAAAAATCAGTACTTTACCTCCAAACAGGCCTTAAGACCACGTCCTTATCCATTTTGCTATTAGATTATTTGTCAGTTCTAATTCTTAACTTGTCGACGCTCTTTGCATACTGGAGATATTTTCCTTTTCTGTGTTATATGAGTTGTAAAACTTTCTCATAATCAGTTATGTTCTTTACTTCTTCATGGAGTTTCTTAAGAGTTAGAATATTTTAAATTATTGTTTTTAACAGAACAAGCTGCTAATTTTGTTTCCCCTTAATAGCTTCTGAGTTTCTTATCTTGATCAGGAAGGCATCCTCCACCTCGAAGTATGATAGAATCTTATTTAAATATTAATTTTAACACTGATTTTGTAATTTTATTTTTATGTTTATATTTAGTCTCTGTGAATTTATTTTTGTACTCTATTTAAAGTAACCTAACTTTGTTTTTATCCAAATGGAAAATTGCCTCTGCATAATTAAAGACAATTTTTTTTCTCTTTTTAACTAAGGCACATTTATCATAGAATATGTGCCCATATATAGCTAAATCTTACCTTTTCTATCACCTTATTTATACTGTTCCACTACAATGCTACTTTTATTTGGTAGGGCAAGCCCCCACCCCTTACTAATTTTCTTTGACAAAATACTTTTAGCCGTTCCAAAATAACTCCTACATCACATACATATACACTGTCTGAATTTTTATAGTAAAGAGGCATTACTTTGGTTGATAGCAACTACCTTCACTTCTGTGTCTAGTGTAGGCTTCATGGGTTTGTTGGATGCCAGGGAAAGCCTGGGCCTGTCTCTGAACCAGCTGGAGGGAGTTGATTGAACCAGACTAAATCAGTCTTTTTGAACTGAATTGAACTGAATCAGATTGAATCACTGTTGTCAGGGGAGGGGTCTCATGGCTGCCAGGGGCCCATCCCTAATAGTAACTGGAGGTTGTTCTCAGTGAATGGGGTGGTTGTGAGATGGGCAGAGCCCCTGATGTTTCCTGTGTTCCTTAATCCCGGTTTATTTTAAAAATCACACACTGATTGCTGTTTATATCCCAGGGCTTGGGACTGGGGACTCAAAACTAAATCAGATTGAGGCCTTTTGGGTGAAGAGCTCGGGGTCCAGGAGAAACTGACACATGGGAAAACAAAGGAAGCTCCCTACTGGACAGAAAGACGTAGTGGACACACGTGCATTGTGCTGGGATGGCTTTGGGGTTGGGGTTGGGGGCAGGAAGTGAAGTCCTCCCGGGTGAGTCAAGAAGGCAGGCGATTCCCTCCTCCACGGGGGACTCGGTCCTGCCACAGCTCAGGGGTAGAAAGATGTGTGATGATTCGTGTGTGTGTGTGTGTGTACAGGAGCCTAGCCAGAAGCCACAGAGTTTGCAGGCTTGGGTTAAAGAGAGAGATTGAAGGATTTAGGAAGGAAGCAGCTCATACGCGTCCCGGTCTTCTTCCCTGTCCGCAAGGACAACACAGGCAAGCACTCGAGGCAGGCTTTTCGAAAAGACAAAGTTCTCACTGTCCCAGGAAATGGGAGCTTATCCGGAATAAAGACGCTGCTTCATACCGTACCACCTTCTCCCACCCCTCTCCTGACACACAAGTGCTGTTTGTTTGAACGTTTATCTCAAATAGAAGTTTTAAGGAAGGGCCCCTAGACATCACCGTAGATCCTGTGTTATGCTTCAGCTGTTTTCTGATGCTCGTTCACACGATGAAGTCATGAAGATCACGATTTGGGGCCAGATGATATTTTCTGCGGTAATTATTGTTCTTGGAAATAGGAGAGCAGAGCAGAGAGGATGTGAGAGATGGGCAGGTTTGAGGCAGCAGTGCAGCACACCGCTGGGTTAACCCTTGAGGGAAAGAGACCTGGGGAGGTGACGTGACTCGGCCAAGTTCACACAGCTAGTTCATTTGGCACACACGGATCCAAGCAGAACTCTTCTCCAAATGCTTCCCCCTCGCATCATTATGCAGTGAAATGGAGGCCTCCTTTTGACAGAATCCATCACTTCTTTTCTTCTAAACATCAAGATGAGGGTTATTTTTTTTTTATTTTTTTTTCTTTTTACAGCTGCACCTGCAGCATATGGAAGTTCCCGGGCTAGGGGCCCAACCACAGCCATGGCAACACAGGATCTGAGCCACATCTGTAGCCCACTCTGCAGTAGCATCACTGCTGGGTCCTCAACCCACTGAGCAAGCCCAGGGATTGAACCCACATCCTCAGGGATACTACATCGGTCATATATATATACGTGTATATACACGTTTATATACGTGTATATACGTTTATATGCATGTGTGTATATATATATATATATATATATATATATATATATACATATGAAATTTTACAAATATAAAAGTTCACTCAGGAGAGTGAAATTTTTCAAAGGACAAACTACAAAGGACTTAGAGAGTCTTCCCCCCACCCCCCCAAGAAAAGATCTCGAACAAGGAGAGGCTAATTTGATGGGAAATTACCCCACTCCTGGTCTCCCTAAAGAAAAATCTTCCCTAAACACTCCTGTCCCTTTGCTTACTCCTCCCATAGAGAGCCCCCAAATCTTCCCACTGCAGAGTTTGGGTCAGAGCACAGGGGATTTCATAGCTCATCTTTCTGCTTCCCTTTAAGTATCCAAAAGTCCTTGCAGAGAGCAATTATGTTCTCTGCCATAGAGAATAAAGTTCTGATCCTCAAGGAGAAAAAAATGTCTTTTTTTCCAGCACCGTCAGTAGCTGGGTGGAAAAGCCAGCTGAATTCTGGAGAATAATTTTAGAAATCCATTGTTGCCTTGATCTCCAGAATTTTCTGTCTGTAATAAAGCTGGCTTTCTGTTCTCCATGTGTCTACCTCCTTGTATCTTGGTTGATTCAGAGCTCGGATAGGGAAAGGGGGTGTGCTGAGTCACCCCTTCTATCAGAGAATGTCAAAATGCATTACCAGTAGCCAAGGGGAAGACTGTGAACAGCTTTCTCATGCTTTCTCCCGGTGTTGCCAAGTCGATTGAAATTTCATGTGAAATGTAAATGCTTTTGTTGGTCACAGTTGAAAGATGTTTCGGAGCTCAACGGTGTCTTTGTTTGTTTGTTTGTTTTTTCTATACTTTGCTCTTTGGATAAAAGCAAAATGGAATATGTGACCAATGAGGACTCAACTCAGCTTGCAAAACCAGCCACTCAAAGAGACAGTCCAGGAGCCAGTGCAACCAGGAGGGCAAGGAGACCAGACCAGCTTCTCCTAAACACAACTGGACCGCCTCTTTTTCTTCCTTGCGTCTCCAAGAATCTTAGCATCCAGAAGTTTCTCAAAGGCCATCTACTGCAACCACACCGAGGAACTGGAAGTTCCCTACGCACCCCTAACAGCATCTGTCCAGGCTCAGCTTCCTCACTGCCAGAGAATTGGAGTTTTATAAAGCCGAGGCCATCTTTGAACAAACTGATTTTTGAGGAAGTTCTGTTGTTGTCTGGTTTTTCAAAGTATGTTCGCAGTAGCCTTCCTGAATTCCATCTAAATTCTACTTATTAAAAGGCAACACTGCCATTCCTCCATTTTAAGATGCATATCTGTTTACATTTTTTCTCTGAACGTGGAGTGCCTCTTAACAACTCATGACTTAACATTTTTTGACAGTTCTTGGCCAGGCAGTGGATGTGACATCGTTGTTGCTTGTGCTTATGTGAGCTTAGCTATCCCTGGTGGTGTAGTGAAAACTGCAACCTCTCAATGTGTCAGTCAGCAAGCCATTTAGATGCCTTGGAATAAGAAGCATAAGGACCCTTTGTGACCTAAAAAATCTCAACAGTTGAAATGTTCTGAAAAATCGCAAAAACACCAGCATCAAAATGTTCAAAGGCATCTCGAAAAACAAATCTTGGAGACAATAGCGGAACAAGCTTAAACAATGTGGTATTACAATGTTGTTATAAAGAGGGAAAAAAAGGATGGCACAATACAGCAAAACAGCTTAATGCGCCTAATGCACAGATTGCAATAGCTGTTTAGGAAACGAAATAGATTCATAATATGCCAGAAACACTGCTAAACCCTTTTCATATCTTATTCCACTTAATTGACATAGAACCTAATGAGGTAGTTAGTACAGGGCTGCTCTTCTTTATACAAAACTTTTGGGGCAAGGTGAAGTGTATAACCATTGTGATTATTTTGGAGAAGTAATATAGGGCATATATTGTATCTCATCTAACACCATCAACACAGCCTGGGATAATGTGCTTTAATTTAAATTATGTGTTTTAAATTTAAAACACATTTACATGTGCACCAAAGAGTAAGTTAAAGAAAGACCCCAACAAGCCTCATGGCAGTTCAGGTCAGGTTTCGCTGCCGAATGAGTTTGCCATGGGCTTATAAGAATATTTTCTGTCTTCAGATATTTTGGGATTTTAGAAATGCAAATGAGGCAGTTTGGATTTGTATCACTGCATCCATTTTGCAAATTAGAAAAGCAAGGCTTTGTAAGTAGCTTCTCTGATGCACACAGCCTAGACGTATGGCGTTGGATATGAAACCCAGACTGCTCTCACTCCACAGCACGTCATGCATCAAGGTCTTAACCATGATGCTCTAGGGCCTCAGGGAAACACCTGCCAGGGGGTTGAGGGCCACCCATGCTCTGAGGGCCACCGGCATGGGCTCTGAGTCTTCCTTTTGCAGACTAACCGCCTGCATGTAACCGACTATCTCAGGTCTTCTCACCACCATGGCTGCTCTCCTTCGAACACACAGCTATTACCCCCAGTCCCTTCTAACCACGACAGCACACAGCAAATCTCACTGCCACCCCCACCCCCGCAGGGGGAGACGTCTGCTACTACAAGACCAGAAAGGTGTGATGAGGAATTCCACTCCTTACCAGCACCGACCACTTGCTCAAGGAATGTTTTTAATTTTTTGATAAATTATAAGCCGATGATGTGGCCTCTGCTTTTACAGCGCTCATGATTTTAGAAGGAAAAGTTAAAAGAAAGCCATCATCAGTTCCAAACTCAGGTTCGTGAAGCTTTATATCCCGGTTCTACAGAAATCACAATTCCTCATAGAAATTTCCCTGGAAAAGTCACAGTATCATAAGAATTTTAATAATAATGTGTATAGGCTCTGTAGCTAGCTTATCTGGTTTGAATCCTATTTCTGGATGGGTGATCTTGAGCTCATTACTTAACCTCTCTTTGCCTCAGTTTTTCATCTAACAGTTGGAGATGGTATTGCCTGCCTTTGGGAGTGCGTGCAAGAATGAAATGATTTCATACATGCAAGCTCTCAAACTAGTATCTGGCCATAGCAAGGACTCGACGGATGTGAACCTTTTATCATCATCATCATCAGTATCGCTACTGTCATCCTGGATATATTTTAAACAATGACCCATGGTCTCCCAGAAAGGAAAAGAGGCAGAAACAAACTTAGGAGCCGGATCTCTCTGCCTCTGAAGCACAGGATCTTCATCATTAGACTGCCTTGCTCCACATGCCCAGAAGTTGTGATGCCCAAAAACCAATCTGCCCATGCAATTCCAGGGCTCTTCCAAAAACCACACCAAGGAGCAACACCATATCTTTCCCTATCTCAGAATTAATGTTTTGGTGCAACACAAAGCGAATGCACAGCCATCATCATGGAATCTATTTGGAGTATTAAAGTGGGTTGCATCTGTTCCAACACTACCATTACTAAAGGCTTTACCAAGTGTAAGAATTCATGTGGTTCTCTCCAAGGAACCCAAGGTGGCTTTAATGGCTTAGTCTTCAAAGAGATTTCGCGCTTGTGGAAGTTACAATATATATACAAACACATTAGAATATAGTGATATACATATATAGACTCCTGAGTTAATACTTGTGCTTAATACTTATTTACTACATTTGAGTCCGAATTTATTTATTGAGAGAACAATTATTCTTTTCTCCTTCGTAGGAGAAATAATTCCGAGATCTTTAAAAAGAGGGGCCATGTCGTCTTCATTTATTTATCCATATTGCCTTCGAAATGAATGCTTGGGAAGGAAGAATGAAGGGAGGGAGGAAGGCAAGATGGAAAGGGGGGAAGGAGGGAGGTGGGAATGAATGATGTGTGGCTGCTGTCTTTAGTGGGATTCTGCCATACTGCTTCATCTTCTCTAAATAGTCTCTGGAGCACAGGGCAAGAACACCCCCCCACACCCTGCCCCCGTTAGTACTTCCATCAGCCCTTCCTCCACACCCAGGCATGCTGAAAAAGGTTCCCACAGGGGCTGCAGGGAAAAAGACAATCTGAGACCTAAACAAAACAAGGATGTTTTAATCACTGCGCCAAAATGGGAAAGGGAAGTCAAAATAAAAGGAGAACAGGCCATAAAGGCACACTGCCCTACAAGCACTGGCGAAACTTGGGGGTAAACGTATTTCGGTAGCTGGGGTATAAATAAGCTCTGATTTCCCTACAGTCTTAGAGGGATTTTAGGGGATTCCCATTGATCAAACTGTGAAGTGTGTGTTCGCACACCCCCAATGTCAGGAAGCGTTTCTTAGCTGCTGCACACCTCACTGTGACTGCCCCTCCTGAATGCCCAAGCTGGCGGTGTCGCCTGGAGCTGGTGTCTGGGAACTGGAATCCAACCTAGATCCCCCCACCCCATATACTACCTGTGTGACCTTTTGCAATATAGCCAACCCTTTCAAGCTTATAAGTTCCTTATTTTAAAATGCACATATCAATAGCACCTGATTCATAGAGCTGTTTTAGAAATGAAGAGATAATCCGCATGGAAAGTACTCAGCTCATTGTTTGACAAAGTTGTCTCAAAAATATCTAGAACTGTTTATTATTATTTACAGCATGATAACCTATGTTGCATTTAATAATAGGTGTTCCTTGGACTGTAATTTAAGTTTTTAGCGCGTGTTTAGTTTGTGTTTTCGATGGCAATGGCTCCGCACTGAATTTCTGTTGTAGTCTCAAATGATTAATATGTTTTTCAGCAAGATATGATGGTTCTTGGCAAAACTGTGATGTAGGTGAGAGCAAGCTGTGTAGCAGAGTGGCAAGAATGTGTTCGAGGCCTCTTTTATCTTCTCCGACCAGTTGTCCCCCAAGGCCATCTCCTGCCACCTCTTAGTAGCATCTTCTCCTGGGTTCAGGAAACAAATTGGAAGTCGGATCCCCTGAGTAGATGATATACATGACAGCGGGAATAAAGGTTTCTGATAAGCTGTATTTATAAGAGAGAGATTATCCTGGGAACATCCAGGTGGCCCAATGTAATCACAGGGTCGTTTAAAAGAGGGAGGCAGAGGGATAAGAGCCAGAGAGATGACATCATGAGAAAAACACACCAGGCTATTCCTGGTTTTGGAAATGGAGGAAGGGAGCCAGGAGCCAAGGAACATGCTCAGCTTCTAAAAGCTGGAAAAGGCAAGGAAACCGAATCCCCCTAGAAGTTATAAAAGCCCTGCTGACATCTTGATTTTAGCCCAATGAAGGCCACTTTGGACTTCTGATCTCCAAACTGTAAGATAATTAATTGGTGATTTAAGGCACCGAGTTTGTTGAAATGTGCTCCAGCAGCAGGAGGAAAATAACACACTGGCCCCTGAGGTTCTATGATGCAGGAGCTCCCGGGGACAGTGTGACTTATAGACTTGATTCAGATGACCTGGAAAAGCATAGCCAGAAAGAGGACGTGACCTGACAAGTCAAAGAGGAGAAAATGAGCAGAGCCTGAACCGTCCTTCTGCGCACAGAGATGGAATGACCATGCGATGCGGTATGGAGAGCAAATAGCGAGGTCAGGAATTAGGAAGATCAAGGGCACAGGGCTAGGATGGGGGTGCAAGGCGGCTGAGTTTCAAGACTGGCAGCGGGAACAGCGGGAGGAATGGGAGGAGAAATGCTTGACTGCCCTGTGACAAGGAAAACTATGCCTGGTATTTCATGGCGTAGGAAGCCCTCTCATTGGAGACACCCTGACAGTTCACCCTTCGAGCCGTGGTGCCTCACACGATGTGTATGGGTACCGCCTCTGACACCTTCCATGTCCCCTGACGCCACATCAGCTCTGAGCATGTGTCACCAAACAGGCTGTCCCCAAACGTCAGTGCCGGTGGTCAGTGCGATCATGTCCCGCGTGCAGTGTGGACTCCAGCTATTTGTGGAAGCACATCTTTCTCTTCAGAATAGTCCTAACATCTCACTCCACGTGAAGAAAGCCAGTGCCAGTAATGCTCTGTGATAAAGGGTGCTGTCATCAACTTTTATGTTCACAGACATAGACAGGAAGCATTTCCATCTTCCTCCCACCCTCCCTCCTTCCCTTTCTTTCTGTCCACAGTAGGATTCTAAATGCTCTGAAGAAGCCAGAGAATGCAAATTCCACGGAAAGGACAGGACCCGGGGAGGTGGGGGGGTGGGGGGATGGGAAGCCTGAAAGATGGTGCGTATGTTTTGTGGTTGTTTTCCCAGGGTGCCAGGTTCTGCGACACAGTCTTTTCCCTGTGTTTCTTGTTTCCTTTTCTGTTTGACCTGGATCTCTCCTGGCTTTTGAACATAAAAGCACCTCTCAGTGTTCAGCGTCCTTGGAGCAAGACGGCAGCATGGGTCCCTGGGAAATGGGCTTAATTCTCCCCACACACGATTGGAGAAGCAAGTTCTGTGACTTCCATGACTGCCAACAATACCTCATACCCAATACGTGGGACGAGGATGAGGAATTTTATTTCCAAATTAGGATGGCCTTCACAAACAAAGAGAATAAGAACACCAAGAGCAACGTGAGACAGGTTCCTCCGGCTGAAGTGTAGTTCTTCTCATGACAGTCGTTTAAGGGCATCCGGGGCATAAATTAAAGCTGGCACACTGCAGTCATCTACACTGCAGCGGAAATGTGGGGCTGGCAGGGGGCCAACAGGAGCTCAAGGCCCCGGTTTCTTTCCAACTGACTGTGTATCCTTGGATTAGTCTCTTGCCTGGAATAAGGCCTTTTGACTCTGTCACCCAAACTTCACTCAGCTTTGAAGGTCCATGACCATATTGCTCCAGCTAAAGGTCACTGTCATTTTCCCAAGGTTGTCTTCATGGTCATGGAATTTAAGGACCAAATACCAGGATGTCATGGTGACAAAATGCTCTTTGCCACCTAGCAGGGTGCTCTTTAGGGTGAGGAAGTTGTACCCTGGACATAGGTCTCTGTGGACTTTTTGACTCCCAAGGTTACTGCTTAGGAGCCTCTGTTACAAAATCCAAGTCCCTCCTCACTTCCTTTAAAAAAAAGAAAAAATAGCTTTAGGAGTTCCCATCGTGGCTCAGTGGTTAACGAATCCGACTAGGAACCATGAGGTTGCGGGTTCGGTCCCTGCCCTTGCTCAGTGGGTTAAAGCTCCAGTGTTGCCGTGAACTGTGGTGTAGGTTGCAGACGCGGCTCGGATCCTGCGTTGCTGTGGCTCTGGCATAAGCCAGTGGCTACAGCTCCTATTCGACCCCAGCCTGGGAACCTCCATATGCCGCGGGAGCGGCCCAAGAAATAGCAAAAAAGACAAAAAAAAAAAAATAGCTTTAATGTCAGCACGAGAATGAGTCAGGCAATCATATAATCTCAGAGTAGAAAGAGGCCTTAGAGGTAATTTGCAACAAACCATTGCACATTCCCAATACTCAGCACGCCCATTTATAGGTGAGGACACCCAACTCTCAAGAGAGAGACTCTGGCTCACAGGTCCATTTCCATTAAGTGGCAGAGTTGGACTTGAATGCCAATAGCTCCCCCAGCAGACCCCTGATCTTTCTGTAATTGCAAAGGCCATCCTTTACTGGAGTCTCCATGTGTGTCTAAAATACAGCCTAAGGGAGGCCTACAAACCCTTGCTTTGCAAAGAACGGTCCCTGATCGACCAGCATTGGCATCGGTGGGAAACTTATTAGAAATGCAGAATCTCAGGCCGCTCTCCAGACTGACTCAATTACAATCCGCTTTTGTGATAAGGCTCCCCCAGGCGATTCATGTACATGGTAAGTTTGAGACACACTGACATCGACTGTCCTTAAGTCAGTGCCAACAGCCGTAGTGCCCCCGTAGTCTTCCAGGTGGTACTCCACCACCGGGAATGATAACAATTCAGCGTGGCCCCAGAGGACCCTACTGGTTACTTCTAAGGCAGCATTAGCAAGTGGTTCTTCAGTCCTCCACAGAGAAATCTGTGACCTCCATGGGAAAAGCCTTAATGATTTTCAATCACTACTCAGGAATCAACATCCATTTTGGTATCTAGGAAACAAGGAAAGGGTTTTTTGTTTTGGTTTGGTTTGGTTTTTTTCTCTTAAATATCAGATGACTGTGACTCTTTTGTTAACTTCTGCTTACTTTGCTTTGGCTTCAGTTTCATGAAACCAGAACCTCTTATTTACATAGGGTTTACATAAGGTTCATTGTTCTTTCTGTGGCACAAAGAGGCAGACTAGGAAAAGGAAAGAACAAGCCCAGTGGGCCCAGAGGCCCCCAGAGCTGAGTTTCAACACTACCTCAACTACTTAGTAGCTGTGTGACCTTGAGCAGAGCAGCTTACCTCTCTGAACTTAACTGTCCTCCATAAAATTGTTATGCCAACAGTAACTAATTTATGAGAGTCTCGAGAGACTATATATGAAAGTTCCCAGCATGCAGCGAATATTCAGTAGGATGCTGAGCTGTGTGATTTAGAAAGGTGGTAAGTAGGGCCTGTAATAAATACTTCTTGAGTATCCATAGTGTGAGTAGACACTGGGACTAAAACCATAAATGAGACCGGTATAGCATCAGCCCCCATTAGAGCTAATGTCCACTGAGAAAGTAAGGAAAAAAGCAATGGCTGAGTGCTTGCTATGTGCAAGGCAATGCTCCAGAGACTTCGCGGATGGACTAAATCATCACTGCTATCCGGCAGTTAGTAGGTACTATCCTAACCCACTTTACAGATGAGGAAACTGAGGAACATAGGAGTTAAGTAACCTGGCTAAAAGCTGTAGAGCTCGCAAATAGAAATCTCAAGGCTATGACCTCATATAATAAATCAGTTCTGGAGCCCAGTTGCTTAAGTTGTACACTAACCTGCCTCACTATACGTAGCAACCAAAGGAGACGGCCAGAGGGCTAGAAGAGTATACTGGGGAGCCCTGACCCAGTCTGAGGGATCAGGGAAGGCTCTCTGAGAAGCGGAAGAGAAGGAGCATGGGAAGGAGGTGATGAGGACTCAGGTAAAGGAGGGGCGGAGCCTTCCCAGCAGGGTCAGAATAGGGGTGAAAACCTGGAACTGATGGAGAGCTTAGTTAATTTAATGTTGAATGACTAATGCTTGATTCCTGAAGGGGACTGCAGCCCAAAAATAAACCAAAAATAAACACGTACACTCACAGATACAACTCCTTAAATGTTGTATCTGTCATATACACATTCCCAACTTGTAGCTGTGGCCATTGCCCTTTTTCTTTCTTTTTTTTTTGTCTTTTTTTTTGCCATTTCTTGGGCCGCTCCAGCAGCATATGGAGGTTCCCAGGCCAGGAGTCGAATCAGAGCTATAGCCGCTGGCCTACGTCAGAGCCACAGCAATGCGGGATCCAAGCCGTGTGTGCAACCTACACCACAGCTCATGGCAACGACGGATCCTTAACCCACTGAGCAAGGCCAGGGATCGAACCCGAAACCTCATGGTTCCCAGTCGGATTCGTCAACCCGAGCCACGACAGGAACTCCTGGCCATTGCCCTTTTAAGATACAAATGAGAAGGGCAAAGACTCAAGCCTTTATCTGGACATGGAATTACCTATTCATCCTTTCTGCATGACCTTGAAAAGGCTTATTTAGAACTGTTTTTTAAACCTTGGTTTCTTTATCTGGAAAATAGGAATAATAATACTCACTTCTTAAACTTGTGGTGAAGGTTAAATAAGGCATGAATGTATGATGCCTGGCCTATAGCAGGGACTCATGGAATGTCTGCTTCCTCCCCTTCTCTGTGTTCAAAATTAGAAGCTGGCAGTTATACAGGGAAACCAAACATAATCTCTGAACACCCAGGTCACCTCCCTCACCCTCCATCTGAAAGTGTTTGGTTTTTCTGATGTCTTAAGCAAAGTTCGGTTATCAATTTCTGTCACAGAGAACCCACAAGACTTTTCAAAAAAGTCCTTACTTATTTAAGATCCTTCCGAGGAAGCAAAACTCCAGTTTGGACAAAGACTTCCAAATGCCCTATTGCAGTCTTTCTTATAAACAAATAAATAAATAAACTATGAAACTGGGCGATAAAGTACACTATGAGACAGTTAGTTAACAAAATTAATGCGGTTTTTTTTTTGTTTCTAGCAGTGCATCTTAAAGGTTTATGTATGACTTCAATCCCTGCCAAATGCCAGAGAGAGAAATTTGGAGTCCAATCAAGTCAGACTTTTTCAGAGATAGATGGAACTTACACAACTGAAATCAACTTGCAGAACACTGGGTTAAGTCCCCCATTTTCCAGCATATATGACTGATTTTTAAAGCTGAAGAGAAAATCACATGGGCTTATTGGCAGAATGAGGACTTGAACTTGGGACTCTTGGGGCACTCAAGAGACAGCACATGCAATGATCAGCTAAGGAGATTTGCTGCTCAGTGCAAATAATTCAAATTTCAACATCTAAAAAGAAAATTATGGATAAGTGGCTAACTTCCCTTCTTTGAAGAGTAAAAATGGAGTTAAAACTGCTAGAAAGCAACAAAGCTTCCATTCAACAAATTTAAGGACATATTCCCTTTTCCTAACAAATGTGATAATCCTCAGGCCTGCCACTTCTCATTGACCCCTTTGTGGGAAGATAGTAAAGTTTGCTTAGATTTGCATGTGATTTCCATACTGGTCACCCAATCCCAAACTCACGTCAGTGGGTAATCACATGCCAGTTTCTGTTCTGACTCTTGGTCATTAAGCAAGAATGTGGAGTCCCTTCACCTCTGCCAAGCAAAGCCATCACCCAAGGAAAGCAAGGCTATTCTCCATCATGGCCTCTTTCCAGCTGGGTATCAAGGCAGCTTCCTAATCCTGATGCCCTTCAAATGACTTTCAAAGATCCACAAAAGATTGCCCAGTGCCCTGATGCAGTGTGTGGTCTGAACAAATTAGCTATGAAAGAAACGTCTAGGGTAACTGAGGACATCGGAATTTGGAATGAGTATGACATGGCTCTAGCAAACAACTGTTAATTTTGAGGGGTATGATAATTGTATTATTGTAATATAAGGTAACAGCCTCACTTTTTAGAGATGTGCTATGGAATATTGGGGACTGAAATGTCAAAAGGATAAATCAAATGCAGCAAAATGTTAGTAGGTGTTAAATACAGGAATAAGTATCCACTATGATGTCCTATTTTTCTGTATGTAAAAATTTGCACACTAAGCATTTTAAAAAGAAAGTTATTCTACTAGGATTTTTAAAAAGCTATGGAACATCACCTCTGTTGTTCTTTTTGACCAGCCAAGAGTCAGCCTCCTGTGCTATGATGAAGTAAATAAGACCTCCTTTCTTTCTATATAAAAAGCAAACACAGGTAACTGGTACACATATGTTTACTTATTGCAAAAATTTCCAATCCTCAAGCAATATAAGGGGTAACAAGTGAAAGCCCCTCTCCGTGAATTGCCTTCTCTGTCGATTTTCCCCAGAGCACCTGCTCCCACCTTTCTCCCCCACCATTAACAGTGATAGTGGAAGTAAATAGGAGAATGGATTTGCGTTCCTGGGCCAAACTCAATGCTGAACTCATCCAAGAAGAGAAGCGCTAGATGCAGAGTAATGGGTGGAGTGGGGGCTGGGTGGGGGCAGGAGAGGAAGAGAAATAAGTTTGGGGAGGTGATGAAAAGATGGATGCAGGAATATCATTTTTGGAAAGACCCCCTAGGTGCTTGCTCTGCTTTCTCCCCATGAGAAGAACCTTCCTAATTCTGAGATCAGTTCATTAACCAGAAGAAGCTGAAATGCCCAGGGTGATAAAGGTAAATCCTTCCCCCTAGGCTATAGGGTCATAAAGTCCTTCCCACACAAGGAACCTTCTCAACACTGCTTTCTCATCATGTCAGGGTCTGATCTGAGAAGAGAGTGTCTCTCGGTTTGGGGTCCTGATGAGGAGCCAGGGCTCCAGGGTGGAAACCATGACTGGTTGGCTCCCTTACATTATGAATCCTTGGTTACATGAAAGAGGAACTCATGCTAAATAAGTGTCACCTTTTTCTCACTAATTGGTAAAATGGGTGCTGTGTAACACCACACATATTGGTGGATTCATGAAAATACACAGTTTGGTATGGCTCATATCCTTATAGTCCCTGAAACTTGAAGGAGCATATTTTGCACTGATGGCCATGCTCAAGTACAACAGCTTATTCTTGGAGTGAAAAAGGAATCACCTACCTTAGAAAATGTGACTCCACTCCTCTCAGAGTGCTCAGTGCACTTGGGTTTCAGCAGGAAGAATTTAACTCTCAGAGTTTGGCAAAAGACACCAAGCAGACTATTGGGCATGCCTTCCATTGTACTGAAACAATGGACTGGCTCTCTTGTTTGGGGTGATATGGTTGTGATTTCCAGAAATTGGATGAATCACTTGTCTCAAGCAGGTAATGGTCATGCCAACTTGGCTGGGCACCAGGTGGCCTTTCCTAAAAGCTGCAGAAGAAAACTGTGCCATAAATAGAAATGTCCGCCAAGTATTTCCTGGAAGAAAAACCCTCGGTGATCAAGATCTCCCGCTCATTTTGCTCTCTACCAAAAAGGGACTCTTTCTGGGTCTTTCTTCTCTTAGATCTGAGAGTACAATTATATGAAAAGGACCAACCAGGCCATGTTTTTTAGAGAGGAAAAGGAACTGGTATTTCTCAGTATGTTAGCCATGTATTGTAGTTAGGAACACTCTGAGTTGCAAATAAGAGAAACATGGTCTAACAGAGGCTTACGTAAATATTAGATTTTTCTCTGTCATATATCAAGAAATGTATAGATGAATAATCCTAAAGTAATATGACGGCTCAAGGATACTATCAAGAATACCCATCTTTCAAGAATATCCTTCTAGCTATCAACTTCACTATCCTTAATGACTCCTCATTGCTATTGCCTAATGGGTACAAAATGAATCCTATGGCTCCAAGAAACATAATTTCAATAAAACCAGGAAGAGGAGAGAAGGTATTTATCTGCCCATTTTATCTGGAAAGAAAACATCTCAGCCTCCCAGCCAAGGTCCCCTTATCTCTCATTGGTCTAAACAGGATTACGTCATCTCCCTTAGCTGAAGGAGGCACGGAAACTGCCTTTTGCAAAGGGAAAAGGTGTTCCTGACAGAAGTCAGCCAATTGCAATTTTAGGCCTGGGACTCCACACTGCACAGGTTGCATCATCAAGGAGGAAAGAGGAAATGGATGTTTAGCCGATAACTAACACCTCCATCCATCAGAGGACCATTCTCCACCTTCGACGCCTTGCTCTCCATCTCTTCTTTCCCCTTTCTGCCTTTCACACAAACAGAACACAAGGAGTCTCCTTTTTGCAAGGCTTGCTTTAAGTCTTCCTGAATGATCTCCTCTGGGTCACCATCTCTGAGAACTTTATCCCACAGAAATCACTGCTACCATTGACTGGATTTTACTGTAAACCAAACATTAGGCTAAAATTGAGGGGTTTTGATAATTCTCCAAGAATCCCTCATCACACAGTGACTTTCCACAGTCAGCCCGATCTGTATGGACTCAACTCCATCTGGAGCCAAAGACCTTCTCTCTTCCCTCTAACGTGTGTGCTCCTTTCCTCTGCTGCATTCTGGTGCAACGGGAGTCCTGCCAAAGTCTGTTTGCTCCTGTGTTACTTTATGACTTATTTATTTGTATCAATTATACAAAAAGAGTTCTATTTTCGAGGGCCAGAAAGGTCTTTAAGTTGTCCTTGTCACTTATTTCCAACCATATCTGACTAGTCAAGTGAGGTTCAGAGGGTTTATACCCAGGGCCTAAGGAGAGCTTTTCAGTGAAGACTTGACCTTTGCACCTTTGCCTTATCTAGGAATTAAGATATGTTTGTTAAAATTACCATACAGTGGTTTTTAACCCTGGGTGGATCCTAGATATTAGTATTTATTTTTTATTATTTATTTATTTATTTGCTTTTTAGGGCCGCACCTGCGGCATATGGAAGTTCCCAGTCACCACAGCTACAGCAACACGGGATCTGAGCCTCGTCAGTGACCTACACCACAGCTCATGGTGATGCTGGATCCTTAACACACTGAGTGAGACCAGGGATTGAACGTGCATCCTCATGGATATATATATATATATATATATATATATACACTTTTTTTTTTAGTATTTTTTTAAAACCTCCCTAAGTTTTCACGTGTGGCTCAGACTGCCATTCTAAAATGAGACTGGGTCTCTGTGCAAGACTGATCACTTACAAAACTTTTTTGAGGAAGGTCTCTGGTTTTCAGTCTACAGTGCTCCGTGCTCTAGACTACTGGAGCCTGTCAATGGCATTGAGAAGTCTTATCCTCTCTACAGAGCCAGAAAAGAGGCTGGAAAGTTAAAGTGAGGATTAGTCTGTACCTCTGTCTTAGAGCAAGAAAATCTGATATAGAAGGAGACAGAAAGGCAGCCATTAGCTGTCAGGGGCTTTATGATGCTATAAAGCCAAGCTAAAGAATCTTCCTAACATGTGTAAGGACTCACGCTACGCACAAGGACTTGAGCTTTCCAACTCACAGACAACAGTTACTTCCAGGCAGTGTGATACAGAGAATGAACGTTGGAACTCAGAGTGTTAACAGAGTTTGCATCTCAGCTCCAAATGTATAAGTAGGGTCCCCCAATTTAACTTTCTGAGCCTCAATAGCCTCAATTGTAAGAAGAATAAAACCGTATGCTCCCATGGCTCTGAGAATAAAAGGAGATAAAAAAACATAACCTCCTATAAATAACTGTAAACAATTGCCTGGTTCTGTTCCCGAAGAAATACCCATTCAGTTCAGCCATCAAACGGTTAAGAAAGCTAAGTTGCGTGCAATCACTTGGTTGAGATATTTTATTTCTGAACAAAGGTTCTATAATTTCAGCTTGGCCATGCCTATACCCAGCTCCTCACCCAATCCTCACAGCAGCCTGTGGGAGTTGTAAGCAGATCCGGCGCTCCACAGTAATGCTCTTTGAAAAAGTATTGTGCTTTAATAAGTCACTTTTCTCTCCTCTGGCTAAGTTCACAGGAATTAGATTGCAAGGCACTTTATGCAAAACGTCTGACCTTCACTGGCTCTGATTTGCATTGTCATCGTTCCTTTATTCTTCTAAAGTGCCTTCATTTTGCATAATGTTATAATGTTATTCAGGCTTTGCAGTTAGCACTATTTCATTTCTCCAATTATAACCATTTTAGGCAAAGCTATAGATAACCTTCAGATACCCATGCCTGTGTGATATTTCATTCACAAGGAGGAAGCAATAAAATTAGACTTTTTTTAAAAAAGAAAAAATAACTTAAAAAGCTCATTTTAGGTGGAAATTTAAAACTCCAAGACTAGATTTTTCTTTTCCTCTTGGGGAGCAAGAGAAGGTGTTGTCTCTGTCACCCCTGAAAATCTCTGCATTACTGTTAAGTTATTACAGGCAAAGCTTCCCGTTGAAACAGGGACATTCACCTAAGCAGAATAACCCAGTGCTATAATGCAAAGTATTTCTCAACCTAAGCTCTCTCTTCCCACTGTTCCCACAGGTTGCACCCCCCTGCAGGAATGCCATCCCAAGGACTGGAATCAATTAATGAACTGAAGCCTGTAAGAGACATGACATCTTACATATCTGCCAAGTATGAGACCAAAGGAGTTCTGAGCCTTTCTTCTAATTTATAGTTAGTTGAAGAAGACTGAGAAATAGATTCTGAGAAAGGGAGTGAGGAAATGACTCCAAACGAAACGTCAGCCTTTTCACACTTTTGCAAAGACCTTCAATTACAATTTGGATATGCTAAACAGTAGAAAGAGACATTCATTTTTTTATGAAATACCTACTCTACTCTACTCTAATACACTACACTACACCACACTACCAGTAGGTATTTATCAAATATCTACTATTCCTCAGACAAGTCATGCGCATACAATACAAAATGCACCCACTAGCCACAGGGCTTACCATCCTAGACACAAGATCATGGTGAGGTACTCAGACAATCAATGAATCATGGCAAATCAGAGAGACTGAAGATCTATACCAGAATTACACCTTGCTCTACAAATAATGTGTGGCTCCTTCATTTCTCTGCTATTTGACTTCTCCTCGCATGGACTACGATTTGCTAAATACTTAAGGAAATGATGTTTATAAATTTAGTCCATGCAAACTGAGAAATAAATCTAATCAATAGTCAATTCACATACTTGTATTTCAGGTCATCTCTTTGAAATGACTGCTGTATTTCTCGGTTCTCTTCTCACCCCTGATCACCTGGCTATGTGGGAGAAGGACAGACATAGCCCCAGGGAACTGAGCATTCCTAAGGCTGGGTATCTGAGCGTATGCAGGGCAGCATCTCATAAATATCCTTGACTTTGCTTCAAGCCTGGGTGTTCACTGAGGCTGACATCCATGAATAAAGAAACCTTCTATAAACGTTTCTCTATAGACTTGAATCTGAGGCCTCTACCTCAAAACCCCCCACCAAGAACCTCTTTAGTTCTTCCTGCCACTACAGACCTCTTGGGTCTATGCTACTCCTTCTTTCTAGCCTTGGCCCAGAAAGCCATCCCCTGGCTTCTGTTGAAGGGTCTCCTCAACCCCACTTCATCTGGTCCCACTGCAGGCTCAAGGACTCTAAACCTGGTGTATCTTCTCCTGTACTGGAACTTAGGATACCTCAGGACTGTCAGCAAAACCCTCTCTCCATGCCAGACCATTCTCTTAAACCATGCTGGGACTCCCCTTGTTGGCTTGTGGCTGTTCTGCATCATGATGTCCCCCTTGAGTCCTCAGCAAGGAGGTGGGCCAGAGCCCCCTGCCCTGTATAGCCCCCCAACCTGGCCAACACATTTCCTGCCCCCTCTGGAGTGAGAGGTAGGGTTACATCCCTGACTTCCTTCTCTGTTCTCTGTCCTTTCCTTCCCAAGGACATCCAATCACCCCTCTATGCCCTGTGCTATACTGGCAAGCAGGATCTTGGGAAGCAGTTATATTATAGTAAAATCAATTAATATATATATCTAAAAGTAATATTCTTTTTATCCTTAAATATCCAGATTCTCAGTCACCAAATGCTAGACCAACAATTGTTTTTGCTTCCCATTTTATAGATAAGCCTAAAATGAAGAAAGTCAGAAACAAAATTAATTCACATCAACCCCTATATATTAACACCTCACGTTAAATATTCGTTAGTGACACGAAACTGCGGAACTTTTCTAACAGAATTGTATCTCATGTTTTTTTCTTCTAGGCATGCTCTTCTTGCTCCTGGCCCTTAAGACAGAGGTGTTTCTCCAAAGTTATTTCCCTGGTTGCCTGATTTTTTTTCTCTTCACCATGTTTTTCATGTGAAATCACCATGTGATTTCATCTACTCTCAGAATTTAGCCAGAAGCTTTAAATCTAGACTCTGCAATTCCTGCTTTCCCATTTTCCCAATTGTTATTGGGTATCCCTACCTTGGGAGAATGCTGGTTCTTCAAACGGGACATTCAGGGAACTGAATGGTCCCCACCACACGGACTTTCTAATTTCTATTCGGATTATGCTTTCTTCAAATATCGTACTATCATATTTGGGTCTTCATTCACCAATCCTGGCCATGGCTGGTTCCCACAGAGTCTACCTTCTTGGTCTCCATGATATCTCAGCCTTATTTGCTGCTCTCTCTACCCCTGTCTTACTTCAGACACTTCCTCATCACCTCTCACTGGGACATGAAGTCAGGTAGCTGTGATGCAGTATTAAAAAGAGGGCTCACACTCCATCTTGGTGTCTTGGCATCCTAGATATTCCAACACTCGGCCCCAAACACAGTTCTTATTTCCTACTCATCCTTTACAGACCTGCCAAGGTTGGCAGCCCGTTCTCCTTGAATGCGGGCTTTCTTATCACTGTATGGCAGCTAAGTACTTCTTTTCTGTCTTGAATGAGCTTGTCAAGCCACTCCATTTATTGCAACTACACTGACCAACCAAAGTCCATTTTAAACAGAACTTCTATTTTTTGTGAACAGTTTCTTGAATGGCTATCTGTCCCAAGACCCAATAACACACTCTTCTGTCACCTATACAACTTCTCTTTGGTCATACGAATGAGCTAACTCCTTTGATCCTCAAGGCCAGGTTGGGTTAAGGATTCCTTCTGCGTCACCCCAAATTTTATGGGAGAACCTTCTTCTCTCTCTGGCCCCCTCCTTCCATAAGTAGACACCATTGGGAGAGAGAGATACCTGTTTTCTCTTTTTCCTGTCCTCACTCATTCTTTCTCATTGAAGGAAGAGTGAGCTACCTGATTCCCATGTATGGGAAAAGGGACTGAGCAAGTTTACCTTGATTTCTTCTTTTCTTCTCTCTCTGTCTCTCTCAGGCTGTTTCTCTACCCCCTGAAGCTTGACTGTCTGTAGGATGCATGCATTCTGGTCTGCTGTCCATTAGGTGGCAAGAACTTCTTTCTCTCTGGGGAAATCTTTAGCTTTTACACCATTATACAAAAAGCAGATGAGTAAGTTCAATTCCCGCCTGGAGTGTTGTTAGTGAGACCTCTGGGTAACAGATCTGTTATCACATTCTCTAATCTACTTTTTTCTTTTTTTTTTTTTTTTTTTTTTGGTCTTTTTAGGGCCGCACCTGCTCCTTATGGAGGTTCCCAGGCTAGGGGTCAAATCAGAGCTATAGCCACTGGCCTAGGCCACAGCCACAGCAATGCCAGATCCAAGCCATGTCTGTGACCTACACCACAGCTCACAGCAACGCCAGATCCTTAACCCGCTGAGCAAGGCCAGGGATCAAGCCTGTGACCTCATGGATACTAGTCAGATTTGTTTCCGCTGAGCCACGATGGGCACACCTCTCTAATCTACTTTTTATCACTAATAGAGCTGACCCGCTGCTGTCCATGTGTTTCTCCTTTGTTTCCCTCAACTGACTTAGAACTTGATGGAGGAAACAAACAGTACCTCACACTCCTCCACGATGGTTTTCAGTATGGGCAAGACCAGTCTCTGTCTCTTCTCTCTAGCCTGCAAATTCCTGGCAGACAGGGGTGTGCCTTTTCGATTTTTATTTCTCCAGCGTCTGTCACATTAACTGGCTCAGTGTGTATCTTCAATGAACGGAGGTATGAATGAAGACTTTACACCACACAGATGGCTTGTCATATACCTTACGACAGGACTGCAGGAATAAGTGAATGAATGACAAATACTTGCATACTCGCCACAACTAGTTCTATTCCTTATCACCAGGGGCCTACCAGCTTGAGCAATCTGAAACTCACAGTTTTGCCACAGCCTGCGTTTGAGGAACACCCGCAGCTCTTCCTCACCGCTTTGACTTCCAAGGCTGACAGCATGGTAACTTGTCCAGAACTGTTCAACCCTATCATCCAGAGCCACATCATCCAGTCAGCAAGGCAGCAAAGCTGGGCCACAGCATCCCTCTCACCCATAATCTTCTCTTTATGCTCTTCTGTTCTCCCTTTATAAATCTATTCAGTCTCTTTCTGCACTTTAAGCTATAACAGTGTCTCCCTCAGCCTCCCTTATCATACAAGCTGACATAGGCATTCAGGAAGCCTATTATTTCTACAGAAAAAGACTTCTTTTTTTTTGGCTGAAAAATTTTTCCTTCAAACTCTTGTCCTCTTTCCCAGAAATTTAACTGTGTTATTTTTAACCTGAATTAGGGGTGTCTCTTTCCAGGAGACTTCCTTTCTGTAAGCAGGGGAACTAACTCCATTTTAACATATTAGCAATTATTTATTTATTAGCCATCTCTATGGCCTGGGTTAGTATTTTAACAAAGGAAACGGAATGAATTTCACTTGGGGGCTTCTAGACCACCACCATTTGTACAGGGAAGGAAAGCATCTGATGACCCCAGACCATTTCACACTTTAATTCCCTTCATGAACTAATCACTAACTAGTACTTAGTGGATATTCTATACTCTCTACTAGTTACATATTGCTGTTTGACAAATCACGCCATAATTTAGTACTTTTAAATGACAGCCATGCATAATTCCTCATGAGTTTAGAGATGATCTGAGAAGTTTCGCTGGTCTGGGCTGAGCTTGGTTGATCTTGACTGGGCTCACTTATTCACTGCGGTCAGCTGCGTTTGGCTGGCAGCTCAACTAATCTGGGCTGAGCCTCTATGTCACATGTTTGAGGGTGGACTGATCCAAGATGACTTTAACTGTGACAATTCAGCTCTGTCTGATCTCTCATCCTCCAGCATGCTAATCCAGCTATGGTACCATGGTCTTGGGAGGATTCCACATTCAAGAAAACTCAACCATGTGAGAGAAGGGGAGACACACAACGGCTTTTCCAGATTATACTTTGTGGCATGTTTGCTAGCTTGTCTAATAGTCAAAGTTACGTAGAGTCTTAGTCTGAAGTTCAGAGGGGGAGGGGCTTTGAGGTACAGGATAAAGAGCATGAATAATAAGAAGCCATTAAATAAGCCCATCTATGCAATTGATTTACCACTTTTCAAACTCTCCTTCTGAATGGTGTATGTCAGAGAGTAGAGCTGAAATGCCCTAATTTAATCCTTGCTGGAAATAATATCATCAATAACAACTATGAAAACAAACAAAAAAAAATAGGCTTCATGGATCACCAACTGCAGTTCTTAGACCAAGACTATATATAAATGTTTTTATTTAATCCACACAACACTATAAAGCAGATATTATTATTATTGTTATTTCAACTCAGGTGCTCTAACTCCAAGCCCCATGGGTTTAAGCATGACCCCAGTCTTCCTGTAAAAGCAAGTTTGCAATTAGGTCTCCCATAGGAACACATAGCATGGTAACAGCCTTTTGCTACAGTTTGCTCTTGTTTCCCAGTAAAACCGCCTTAGTTTTTGCACCCAATCTCTTCCTAGGGTGCAAATTATCTGAAGAGCCCAAAGACATGAGAGCATACAGGCATTTATGAAATTGAGAGGTGCAGTGAAAAATATTACTCTGGGATCATTTCTCAGTCATGGCTCACAAATCATTTTATACTACCTCCTCTCTTAAACCTTAAAACCGCTCTTCCCTTCTCGAATTGTTGCTAAGCAACAACAAAAACTGGAATGGGAGCATTCCTCAGCTCTGGGTCCATCCTTTCTAGACCTACTATTGAAAAAACGCTGGATCCAGGAAGGAAATCACATACCCATGCAAACATGAAGCAAGTATTTAGTAGTGGGTAAGAACAAGGGCAGTTAGGGGGAGAGGAGACGTCTGGTACTTACTAAAGAAGCTATCATCTTCTCAAGCCTAACTTAGGATACTCTTTGATACAAGAGCTTCTTCAACAGAGTCCAGAAAGTAAAAAACCATTTCATCTAATGAAAATGTCCTTGCCTATCAAAGACTGGCATGACCAAGACTGTTCAACATGATTGCCTTTAAGTTGCTGTGATTTCATCCTGAATGAAGGCTACGCCATGAGGTGCAGAGGTATGCTTGGTAGTATATCATAGTGCTTGTGCAGGTTCTTTGTTGCAAGTGTTGAGGTTTAATTTGTATTACATGATCCATGGTCCCTGGGAGTGTCCTACATAACAATCTAATCCAAAGGTCAATAAAGTTTTTCTGTAAGAGGCCAGACGGTAAATATGCTGGGCTTTTCAGGGCATATGGTCTCTACTGCAATTCTGCCATTTTGCACAAATACAACCAAAGATGATATGTAAATGAACGTCCATGGCTGTTTTCCCATTAAACTTTCTTTGCAAAAAGAATGGCGAGCCAGGCTTGACCTGTAGGCTGTACTTTTCTGAAAACTGCCTTGAATAATTAAGAAGTATCTAGATTCAAGCTCTCTTGCTTTGGAGAATAAGTTTAGATTGGGTAGGATGAAGCATAGGCCAATTTAACTGAGCAGCTCTTAACTTCGTCTTGTTGTCATACTCAGCAGCTGGAATCTGGACAGCCTTGGTTAAGAATGATGCGATAACCAGTGCAGTTGATGGTCGAGAGGGGATTCTGTTGGAGAAACTGAGCCTCCTGGAAAGAACAAGACTGTGGCCACAGAGGAGCCTGGCTTCCCTCTGACATAAATTGAGGGGTTTTTTTTGTTTGTTTGTTTTGTTTTCCTGACAAAGGCTTAACTCTGAAGTGCTTAGAGCTGTAAAGACAGGATGAACCAAGGGACTAAAGTCAAATACTTAAAGGACTCTGGACTAGAAGCAAGAAAGTCTGAGGCCTAGTTCTAACCTTGCCACTAACTAACCACGTGAGTCAGTTATTCAGGGATCTAATTTTCCCCAACAATTAAACAAGAGATCCCAGTGTTTCTCGTCTGTGCACCCATCCATCTGCATCACTCGCTGCTCATTAAAAAGGCAAGAGTCCTGTCCAGACACCACCCTAGACCCATTCAAGTATCACCTCTGAGGGCTGGAGCTTGGTGACATGTATGGATAGCATGAGCCCATTCTACCAAGCACAGAAGCCAACCTTTATTGAGGGCCTGGCACACTTCAGCCTCTCAGGATGTGTGCAAACAACTCCACGGGTCTTAAAAATCCAGTAAAGTTTGAGAACCACTGGGTAAGAAAGATACCCTCCAATCATCCTTCCAGCCCCAACATTCTGTGCCTCTGAAATGTGCCATAAAACCTATCATCCTCCACAGTGCAGACTTCTCAGGGAGAAATGCCTGTTAACTGTGACACACGCGGCATTCATTAGAGCCGTGCGGAATTTCGGAAAGAATAAGCCTCACCTATACCTCTGCTTGGAAAAATGGTCTCTTGGCCTGAGCAGATGTGTTATTTGACAATCAGAAGGGGAAAAAAAATACCTCCACACCCTTTTCCTCAGGCCAGAATGCAAATCTGGAACTCACCCTACATACCTTCCCAGGGAGGCGCCCACAGCACAGCTGACGAGGAACTCTGCGCTTGTAGCAACAGGTCCTGGAAGCTGAATCACATCCTTGAAGCCGACACAGCTCCCTTCAGCTCAACAGAGCAGCTGCAGGGGAGAAGGGGAAAGTGTGTTGATGTGTGCCTGTGGTGTCTGTAATTGTGAGTGTGTGTTGTAAGGTGTGAGTGCATGTGGCGTGTACGGTGTGTGTGTGTGGTATGTGTATGTGGTATGGTGGCTGGGGTGTGTGGGGCAAGGTATCTGGTGTTTGTGCCTTTGTGCTTGGTGTGTGGTGTGTGTGGTATGTGTGCTGTTTGTGTGGATACACTGCATATGCAGTGTGCATGTGTGGGTATGGTATCTGTACAGTGTATATGAGTGTAATGTCTATAGCATGTGTGCTCGCGCACGTGTGTGCTGGCGGAGGGCAGGATAAGGGTGATGGTTAACCAGAGAGCCAGAGTCCATGGACTCAATAGCTCCTACTACGTGTGTCCTCCTCTGCCCCCCCAGGCCAGGGGCTAACAGCACAGAGGTGAATTAGAACATGTCACTGCTGGGAACAATCTGAGTCCAGCGTGTAGCCTTTCCTGAGTGTTATGAGCCAGGCGCTTCCCTTGCATCCCTCTCACAACGAGCCTAGGAAACAGAGACCATGGCTGTTCCCATCTTACAACTGAGAAAGCCTGCCGCCAAGACAGGTGAGCAGTGGAACACTCCAACACACCTGAAGAACTTGGACCAGGCGGTCAGACTCCAGAGCCCATTCTACCAAGCACAGAAGCCAACCTTTACTGAGGGTCTGGCACACTTCAGCCTCTCGGGATGTAACCACCCCACGAGGAAGACACTGCTGTTCTCATTGCGCCAGTGAGTGAATTATCCATGGTCACAGCCAGTAAGTGGCAGACCCAGGATTTGAACCCAGGCAGTGTTGCTCCAGGGGGTGTGTGACGTTGCCTCGTAAAGGCAGATAAACATGGAAACAAATGACAGCATAGAGGATGTATGTGCACTGGTTAGAAGAAGGAAAGGATAACTTTCTGGGGGAGGACACAGAAGAAGCTTCCCTAGGAAGGGCTCTCCATTTTCCTGCATTCTCAAACCTGACTCTTGGAGAAACTGCGGAGTCCATAGTCCTCTGGCCACAACTTTAAAGACAACAGAGAGAGTGTGATGCTTGTAATTTCATATCTGTTGATTTGTCTTTGGTGGGTGGGGAGCAAGGACTTGTGCTCTATTTCTTTTTCCTGTCTTTGAACATAAACTCCCTTGATGAAATGTGAAATGCCTCTTTGGGTCACGTCAATAGCCTCTTATAGACCCCCTCTCTCTGAGGAGCCAAAGAGTTGTCAAGGGCAGGCAGGTCTGTGCAGGGGCAGAGAAGACGAAAAATGAAAAGCCTGTAAATGCCGACTGGTGTTGCCCAGAGAGCAAGGGGCTGGGGAACTGGGGGGAAAGTCTTGCTGTACATTTTTGTTCCCAGTGCTACCACAGTTTTTAGTCCTCTCTCCAAAATAACTGGAGATGAGTCATTAATATTCATGATCATTATGTATTTCAGGAAGACAGGTGTGACCAGGTGTACTCTCAGAAGAACCATCTTCGCAATGGGAGCGAACGCTCACAGGCCTGGGTTTAGCTGCACAGGACATTCATGACTGTAGCCAGAGCATCAAATTTGCTGCAACTATAGCATATTTGTTTTTATAAAGAAAACTTTGAAAGTAAAACAATACATAAAGGAGAAGGATCCAACTTAGTTAAATAAATAAGTACAAAAACGGTACCAGAACATCCCTTAGAGAGTCAGCTAAGCCAGCTCCGTGTGTGTGTGTGTGTGTGTGTGTGTGTGTGTGTGTGTGTGTGCTTGTGAATATACAAATGTATGTCTTTGTGAGTATGCGTGTGTATGTGTTGGTAAGTATGTGTGTATTTGTGAGTGCATGTGTGTGTGTGTGTGTTTGCACATCACTTCTGGTCACCTAGTACTTGCACATTTCCAGGAAAGGGAGGTCACCTCTTTCCCAGGCAGGTCACCCCATTGTTTTGTAACACAAATGGTTAGGACTGGGCTCCTTATAAGAGTCACCATCTGTCCTAATTCTGACTTTTGAAGTTACTCAAAGTTGATTTTAAATACTTTTTAGTGACTTCAAAACCTTTATGGAAGAAAGACATGAAAACCAAATGAATATAAGTAAAATAAACACATGGATTTTTCTCCACATAAAAAGGCCATTGATTAATTGAAGATGACTAATAAATCCCTCTGATCCTCTTCTTTTCCATCCTGCTTCAATTCCCCTTCTGCCTAGCTTCCCTCCCCATGCCCAATTACACGACTCTCTCCTGAGACACACGGGTGCACCCGTGAGCACACACACAAACTGCCAATTGGTGGGTTCAACACGCCTTTAAAATTCGGACTGACATCGTCCTTGAGTGCAGTTGTGAAGTGCTCAGGAGACTTCCTCCAAAGTTTGCTGATGGGTCCAAAGTCAGCACTTACGTGCCACTATTACAACTGCATTCCTTGCCCTGTGCCCAGTTTCACAATGTGCAGCTCAGTTCATCACTGGGTCTTCTTGCCATTTCCTAAATGGGTCCTCAACTTAAAACCACCCTTCCTAAATGACTGGGTCCTTTATTGTCACACTTGTTTCTCCTTGGACTGAGGTCTTGATTCCAGGTTCCTAACCAGCAATGTTTCTGACACCATGGATGGCAGCAGACATTTTAACTGCCTTCATTTCCAACAACCAATTAAATGTCTACAGGGAGGCCAAGGACAGACAGTTATGCAGGAAGCTAAATATGACTCCGTTCTTCAACCAATGGACAGCTACTGAAATGTACTCGCATCCAGCCTTCATTTCTCAAGGTGTTCGTCCAAAATATTCTGAAGGAAACTTGGAAGCCCCTTGCTGAAATTGACACACATGGCATCGGAGCAATGATGCTAATCTGGCAACCCTAGCAGAAAAGAAAGGAGGTGAATTGGCTTCTATTTCTTTTATTCTCAGGTAAGCCCTATCAGTTGCTGGTGATCACTTTCCTTCTATAAATACAAAAGAAAATTGCCCCCTGCGGTTCCTCAAAGATTCCTTAGAGTTCCAACTGTATATTTAAGGTTTGGGAGGAAACGCATGAAATTTAGGTGTGAGTTCAAATTTGCTCTCTATTAGGAGTCATTTATTAAAGGCGGTGATCTCTAGCAACTGACTTCTTTTCTTTCCACAGTTTCTTTATCTGTAAAATGGATACAGTGTATATCTTCCAAAGTTGCTCTGAGAAGGGAACTCGACAGAATGCTGGGACTCCCTAACGCAGTGCCTGACGTGCCCTCCAAAGAGGTCTGTCCCTGACCTGTGGACAGGGACTTCCTTCGTTTCCACACCTTGACCTCCATGCTTTTATAATATTTCCTTATAAATCCCCCTCTCCATGTCCTACCCTTTCCAGTGGGGAGATCACTGTCCTTTATATTTTATAAAACGCATACAGCGATGTTTCCTCACTCTTCTCTGCTAACATCAGGTTTTCTGTCCTGGACATCGAGCCTCTTCCTTCCCGATTATCTTGATTGTGAACAGAGCTTCTAAATAGTCTCCCTGCAACTCCCAGTAGCCCTTTCATTCTGCAAACTCCTCACACGTCTCAGTTTATTCAACAATTATTCATTAAAGACACACGGCATTGAGAGCACACAATGAGTGCTATATCTTCAATGCTGAGGACACACGGATGAGCAGACTGACGGGGCCCCGTGGTAGCACGTCTCACAGGGAGCATTAGTTTCCTGCAGGTGAAGCAGGGTTTAACTCAGACCCAGGTCCCAGGTGGGTGTAGCACCCAGTGGAACTAGGACTTGCATCCAAGTGCCCCTTCTGCCATGTCATGTTGACATAAAGATATTTTTTTAAGATATATATAAACAGCACCAAGGAAATATTACGAAATACACTGTTAGGTGGCCCCATGATCCTCCTTCTGACATCATCTGCCTCCACTCAACTGGTTATCAACTAATCCTTATTAAGTGGTTACTGGATAGGTAGTTAAGGTGTAACTGATAACAGCTAAGGTGTGGCCTCTTCCTGTGAGAACAAAGTGAATGGCTTTATCCACTTTATCCGCATGCTCCAGAGAGGGTGGGAAACCATGTAAGCGGCTGTTCTTCCCTCTTCATTTACCAGTTGGTCCTAATTCAATCTCTCCACCGTTCTCAAACATTAAACTCCAAATGCAGTGAACAGAAGATCATTATATGCCACAATCACCCACTTTGCTGAGAGAACCCACCCTCTTCTCTACTCATTTCCCCTGCAGTGAGGTGTAAAGAGGTCCTTAACAGCAGCAGGGAGGGACCTCGGCTCCTGTCTCACTCCCATCACTATCTCAGTGTGTGATGGTGGGAAGTTCGTTATATATGTCTGGGCCTCCTTTTCTTCAACTATGAAATCAAGGACTTAAGACTTGAAAACTCTTGAAACAAGGTCCTGCCCTAAGGTCCTGCCCCAAGGGTCAACTTCCTGGTTCGAGCGACATTTGGCTGTGCACAGAGAGTAGCAATCAGCATCCTGCCCCAAGAGCAAGAGTTAGCGCTGCAGGAACAAGGACAAGGCTCTTCGGCTCCCATAATGTGACCTGAACATCCACATTCTTCCCTAAGAGCTCATGCTGTTTGCTCAGACAGCCTTCATGGGGCTTGTCCCATGAACACAACTAGATCTGTGCACAGGGCTTGTAGCCCAGCTTTGCTACCTATATATCGTGTGGCCTTGAGGACGCCAGGTCACCTCTCTGGGCCTCTTTACTTCCTCCGTAAATGTGGGGTAATGATACACCTTCGAAGGCAATGATGGGTCTAGAAATTTTACAACTGTATTATTGATCTGATTGGAAGATGGCCTGAGGGGCTTGCCTTGAACCTGTGATTGTGAAGTGAGCAAGCACAAGCACAATGCATTTGCTTAGATTGCATGCTTATTTGAGATGTTTAGAGAGAGAACATGGGTGTAGGTTATATGAAGTGGTGGGACTCAGGCCTCCTCTGGTTACCCCAAAAGCACAGTCATTTTTCAAAGAGCTGTTGTGACAATTCAATGTGATTCCACATGCCTAAGTGCCTGGTATGTGCTCAAAGAAATAAAACAGCCTCCTGGTTTTGAATATGACTCTGCTTTGCACCAAGCTCCAGGTAAAATGTACATCACCCTAAAGTCCTTTGTCCTGCAGTAAGTCCGTCCTATGAAAGAAGAGAGCATTTTTTGCAGGGGAAGTATGCAAAAAACAAAATGATTCTCTCTTGGGAAATACTGTCTTATTCTTAAGATCTGAGATAAATCAATGAGATGTTGGAACATACCAGACGACAGCTGCATGGCTCCAACAGTCCTGTGGGCTTGCAGAGCTGACGTGAGAATGCTCAAAGCATTTCTGCAAAGTGCTTATTTTTCTTCCAGCCCTGGCAAATTCTACTCTGAAATTTTAGATAGACAGGTAGATAGATAGATAGATAGACAGACAGACAGACAGACAGATAGATAGATAGACAGACCGTCCTCTGAAATCTACGAGTTTATAGAAGTTGTCCCCAATATCCACTCAGCCCTTCCTCCTCTGTATCAGATGCTTGTTTTTTCAGCTGGACACATGGCTGCACAGGACAAACATCACGTTTTCCATGGTAACTAGGTAGGGTCATGTGACAAGTCCCATCCAATAAAGTATGAGCAGAAAAGGTGAGAGCCACTTCTCAGAAATGTCCCCAACCAGAGGGGGCTGTTCTTACCTTTCCTCTTTCTCCTTAAGTGCTAGCTGGAAAAACAACCATCTTGGAGACTGAGATGAACTTGGGAATGGAAGCCATGTGTAAAAGGTCAAAGATGGGAAGATGGGTCCTAAGACAGGTCCCTTCAAATCTTACCCAAAAGAGAAATAAGCCACACTTTGAAAAACAGAAAACAAAAACTGTACTTGAGTGTTTCCGTCCCCATGTAGTTGAAGCAAATTCTGACTCATCCAGAGGTGACACTTGGGAACCTTTGGAAATGCTACTTACTCAGTGTGCACACACACACACACACACACACACACACACACAAATGAGCACTGGTCTAGGAAATGGTTACTGGACAGAGTAAAGTGTAACCGATAATAATTAAAGTGAGGTCTGGTCTAGCTTCTATCACTAGTTAGCTTGTTGACATTCAATAGATCGTTTACTTTTTAAAGCCTCAGTTTGCCCTTCAGCAGAATATGGGCATTAAATAAATATCTCCTCTACAAATTTACTGCTCCATTATAATTTTTAGAAAAATACAACATGAACTCCCGTGTAAAATATTGTGTCAAGCTTAAGGATATTAAAGGAAAAGTAGAATCTGGCTGTAAACATACTCTGTCAACATTTATTATGCTCCTGACTCATGCCAGGTACTGGGAAAATTGAGGTGACCTGAACAGAGAAATTAACAAATATTGATAAATAATTGTAAACAGTAGATTTGCATAGGAGAGAGGCACTTGCGTCATGGACTCATGTGTCAGGGGACATCACCTGGCTGTGGGAAGAGGAGATCAGGAAGAAATACATGCGTAAGTGACATTTAAAGTGAAATATGATGCCTGAATGGAGGTTGACTAGGTGGAGAGTGGGAAAAAAGAAAAACGCAAAAAAAAAAAAAAAAGTATCAAGTGAACTTTAAGGGTTTTTGAAGGACAAGTTGATCAAAACTGTTGAGCCACAAAGAAGTTCAGATTTACTCTCTCCCAGACCTGCCCAATTACAAACGGATGCCCCCCAGCAAAATCTCCACCCAAACCTTATTACTCATGACTTCAACTCTTAGAAGATGTTTTTTTCTTGAAGTGGCAACAATGAGCATTTTTAGACCAGAGACTCTCCTTTTCATGTTTACAACAGCTTTCAGCTTTCTGACAAAGCAGACTCACATGTACAGTTTCACATAATACACAAGGTAGATGGTATCAGCCTCAGTTCCAGGGCAGAAATGGAAAGCTGGTGAAGGGAAGCGGTATATTTGTGAGTAAGGGGGGGCCTTGAATTTGTCCTCTGAGCTTCTATTTCTTGGTCCAGTGTCTGTCAACCCCTCTACTTCTAACTTGACACCGTTTTCACACATAAGTGTGACCACAAGAGAAGGAAATCAATTGATCCCCTTTAAAGGAAAACTGGCCAATTAATCCAACAAAGCCAGTGAGAGAGATTAAAGTCAAACCATTTCTTCACTCTATTTATGACCTGCTTCCAAGCCACACAAGAAAATAAATGAAGACTTTAAATCTACCCTTTGGTTTTTGACTTCAGACACTATTACACAGATTGATGGGAGGCTTTATTCCACAGAATTGGCTCTAAATGACACTTGTCTGTTTCCAAAGTTGACTCCACCCTCAAAGGATAAAGATTCAGCACCATAGGGACGATTCAAAAGCATGTGCGGGAAGCGCTTGAGGCGGTGCTCAGGACTGTCCAGACCTGTTTCTAGCCGTGTCAATGCCCTCTGAATAAGGGTGCACCTGGATGCGACCGTCAACGGTGATCAGCAGTTCTCTGAACGATCTGATTGTGATTTACAAAAATACAGTGAATTATACACTTTTAAATGAGTGAATTATATGATACGGGAATTACATCTCAATAACATGACTAACGTGTAACCTCACTGGTTGATTCTATCCATAGTGTTACCACTGGGATAGGCTCAGAGAAGTAGCTTTATGCCTATAGGTTGCAGCTGAGATGGACATAAATACACCTACCATTAACCTTGCTTGTCCCCTTCTGCTCCTGAGACAGCTGGTGTGACCTCCCAGCACCTCCTTCGGCTCCATGACTCATCATCTCTATTACTTCACCGGAGCCCAGGGGTCTAGATGGAGCCTTTCTGTCTTTCTTCAACAAAGATCTTTGCAATGAGAGTCTTTAAAAGAGAAGAATTTCCCCGTCACACCCAGCTGCCTTGGGGTCTGCCAAGTGTTCACAGAAACTCACAAATTTCCCAAGGCTCCTTGTGAAAACCGTTTCCTCAAGAAGATTCCCTACAGCAGATTTCAAGGAAGTTGAAGAAACCTCCAACATGTGGGAGCAGAGAAATGAAAACAAAGGTTGCAGAGGTTAAAGCTAATTACTCTGAGGACTGTTTGGTCAATGGCCTGAAGTGTTTTAAAACGAGCAGCAGAGTCAGCTCCTAGTTGGGAGATGGAGTGAAAGGCATTCACACCTTTGTTATTGGGATACTCGCAGGTAAGGAATCTAGAATGTTGCAAAATTGCTTCTCACACTCATTCTTTCAAGCGATCCAGTCTAGAGCCATATGTGAAGGGAGTGTCACACCTGGAAAATGCCTCCTTTGGTCAAGATTATATTGAATTTGGTCACCAACCAGCCTCGGGGTTTCCAGAGGCACCAGCGAAGCTTGGAGTAATCACAGAAGCCCAGAGATCCAGGGGAATCCTCATTGTTAATATCCCTGGAACACAATGGGAGGCCCTAAATCACGGAAATCCTGATTTTCAGTATCTGCCTGGCCACAAAGAATCCTGGTTTTCTTTAATTCCTCGGAATGGGAGGAGGCCCAGATATCACAGTGAATTATTTAGGAGCAAGGAATAAGTCCACCTGTCAGTGCTGCCGGCACCCCAAGATTACTGATTCCTATAGAAAAGTAGGCAGGGACACGAAGTACCTCGGTATTGACTCATACACCAGAGGTCCAGGTGCCACTGGAATGGCATTTCCAAGAGAGAAGATCATACATCTTTGAGTTCATTAGGATTAAGTTCTGCTGTGAGAAAAAGAGACCTATAAAATTACTGTTTAAGTAAAGAAAAAAGTTAATTTCATTCTCACATTTAAAAAGTCTTTGGGTAGGCATGCCACAGCTCACCCATTAGCTCCTCAATGTCAGCAAAAGGATCCTTCTGGATTTGGTCCTTCATTTCCCAAAATACCTTTAGGATCCAAATTTCTTTCTGAAATTAGCTAATTGCATATTCCAGGAACTAAAGAGAAACAAAGAGTTAAGGATAAGCCTCCTCTCTTAAAAAACAAACAAACAAACAAAAAACACTCCAGAAAGATCTCAATGACATTACAGCCTTTATAACATTGGCCAAAATTCAGTCACGTGATCACATCTTGTGGTAAGGAAAGGTGGGAAATTTGGCTGGGCAGCAATATGCCCAGGTAAATATTAGGCTTGTTACTAAGTGAGAAGGGAGAATGGATTATGAGTTCAGCTATAGATAATCTCTGTCATAGCCATCATAAATTAGCTAAAATAAACTACCCATAGTATTAAGGAGCCAAGGTCCTTAGGAAAGACGCCTATCTCTCTGAGCTTCTGTTTCTTCAACTGTAAAATGAAGACATGAATGAATCACTCAGGTATCACTCCTCTCATTTTTTTTTTTAAATCTATTTGACTTGGGTAGATTATGTAGAGGATTTTTTTTTTTTTCCAATCCTTAGACTCTAAGTGTCTTCAAAACTCTCTGCAAAGCCTGGGTATCTTTGGGTAAGAGGTGTCTGACCAGGAAGACAAATCTGGAAGAAGAATGTGTTGAGCTAATGATGAGGAAGAACAAGGTCCATTAAACTCCAGGTTAATTGTCAACAAGTGGCCGACTCCCAATCAAGCAGTTGACTTAAAAATCAGAGGATTAGAATGACATCAGTCCTTACTTTTTCAAAAACACGTTCAACCATGAAGATAAATGCCTCTTTTCTTCCTATTGAAATGCAACTGATCCCCTGCGGGGAACACACTGAGGATCCAGAAAGGAAGGAAAATGAACTTTGCGGCATCTTGTGCAAATTTCTCAAACATGGATTCTAATTCAGCTGCTGGAAATACAAAGCAATCTGTGTGTACACATGATTATAAGCGGAGAGGAGCGTGTCTAACAGAACTCCACAGGCCTGGGTTTTTCTGGGAAGTGACCAGGGAAATTTTAATGTTCCTATCGTTGACCCATTATCTAGAAATAAGGCCTTTAACTTTCACCTTCATTGCCTTTCAACCACCTACCACACATGGCTAGTCCCTTAAATACCACTATGACCAAAAGCTAATCTGATTCTAATATCTCAGATTCTGAAACTCATGTGTTTATAAAACCTGAAGTTACAAGGTTCAGGTTTAAGAACTCAGATTCAGGAACTGGATGGCTGGGGATGCTAGTTCCTGTTCTGATTTATACAAGCCATGTGACATGGAACAAATGACTTAACTTCTCTACACTTCAGCTTCCTTCTCGGCAACATTAGGAGGGATAATGACATTTCTCTCTTTAAAGGAGTATGAAATACAACGATTCCTGGAATACAAGCGATTAACACGTCACCTTTAAAAAAGGTAAGCAAACCTTTATTCTTCTACCTTCCACTTCTTCATTTCCACTAAAATTTTGCTTTGGCCTTATTCTCAGTTCTATTCCTAAATCCCTCCCACTTCCCGAGGCCTCTTTTTCTTGAGTGCTCTACAAGCTGAAGGCCACGTGGGACCCGTTTCAACTGCAATCCTGAAAGCCTTCTCTTCTCTCTTCTTGACCTGCCATGTCATCTGTGTTTCCAATTTCCACCCTCTGGTTCCAGACCTTTGAGCAGCAACAGGAGAAAAATGCTTACAGTGCCCACCAGCAACGCCAGGCACTCACACTTAGCCTCGGCTGGTTCAGAAGGCTGAGCGACACATCTGTTAGTCACACCTAGTTCCCACTTTCCACAGTGAGGTTCCCACTTTCCACACACGGAGGAGCTGTTATTCCAACCCTGCCCTCGCAGCATGAATGAATTCTTTTCTTCATACATGTCCTAACTCACTCAGTCAATAAATATTTACTCAATCTCCTCCACAAGCTAGATGAACCGTTTCCAAGGAGGCTACTCCCACGAAGGGAAGTCGAAGACTCACTTATTCCTCCCTTCATTCATTCATTAAAAGGGTCTTCCTCCTTCAGAAAGAACACGCAGAGCTTCATTACATTTCTCTCCCCTTCCTCCGAACTTTTCTCCCAAACTCAAATCACACCCTCCTCTAATGTCTACGCAAGAGTCAAAAAGAAGCTTCTTATTTCTTGGCCAGTCTAGTTCCTTCTCCTGCATCCTCTGCAGGCGAATCGTTTCCTTTGATACATCCATTTTTGCATTTCTTGGTTTCTCCCCCTTGGCTAATCTTTTACTGTACTCAATGAGTTTGAGAGTTTGCCTCCAAAAACCAAGCATTATGATGTAATGCTTTCCTTGCTGCTGTCTCTCACTCTTTCTTGCTCCCTCCTGTTTAAACATGCCAAGCACATCTAACACTTTCTCAAACCCTCTCCCATCCCCTCCTTGACTCACAGGTATTTTAGCCCCTCAGAGGAATGGCTCTCTCCGGGGTCACTAACAGCCTAGTGACAGGTTCTAGGGTTCTCCGTCAGTCGTCACGTACGTCTCTCTCCTTTCCAAGGCCTTCGGCTCTGGTAACTCCCCTCTGCTTGGAGTATCACTCCCCCTTGTGTCACTTTATTCTAAGCGCTTTCTTTATTTTGGGGTGGCCGCACCTGCCGGCATATGGAGGCTCCCAGGCAGGGGTCTAATCCAAGCTACAGCTGCCAGCCTACACCACAGCCACAGCAATGCCAGATCCGAGCCATGTCTGAGGCCTACACCACAGCTCAGGGCAACGCCAGGTTCTTAACTCACAGAGCGAGGCCAGGGATCGAACTCACAACCTCATGGTTCCTAGTCGGATTTGTTTCCACTGTGCCGTGACAGGAACTCCTCTGAGCGCTTTCTGAAGCATTCCTGGTGGTTTCTTGCCTGGATCCAGGTCCCTGACCACGTGTGAAAGCATCCCCCAAGGTCTGTGCTCCCTTCTCCTTCTGTGTGTGCGCCTTCTCCTCAGTCGTCACTGCATGAATGAACCACGTGTATTTCCCTCTCTGCACCCCAACCTTTCCTCCGAGTTCCAGACCTCAGATTTCCAGTGGCTGCTGGACATCTCCATGCAGATGGCCTCCTCAAACACATGTCTCACAAGGGAGGCCCGGCTTCCACGGTGCTCTGCTCACAGACCCTGTAAGTGGTCCATTTCCAGAATCTGGCCCCCAGTGGTCACAACCCATAGTGACCAAGGTAACCAAATAGATTCTCCTTAGAGTCACAGACTGATAATAATAATACTTATTAAGCAGCTCCCATTATATGGGTTTGTCCCTCAATTATTTATACTCCAGTTAAACTGTATTAGTCCCTTTTTTCCTGCCCCACACAATTTTATTTCTCTCTCTCTCTCATGTGTGTGTGTGTTTTAATGCAGAGAATTTCTTTTCTTCATTTTCTTCTCTCCTGACAGTTTTTTTTTTCCTTTAGAAAACCAGCCCTGATAATGAATAAAATCCCAGGAAAAAGAAATTAATCAAAATCTATCGTACACGCACTTCTCAGCCTCATCCCCACCCACATTCTTCAGCACCGTCGGTTTCAGAACCACCAAACTCTTAACACTCCTGGAACGGCCATGCCCTCTCCCCGCTCTGAACTTTTGCTCTTGGGCTAATCCCAGGAGCTAGAACACTTTGTCTCTCTTCTTTCCCTGGCTAACTCCAGGAAGACAACTGAACAGAACAGTTAGAGCCTGGATTGGAATCCTGGATCTATCCACCCTTTACCTCTAGCATGACCTTGGCAGACTATTTAACCTCTCAAAGTCACATGTTCATCACCTATTCAATGTGGTTAACAACAGTAGCTACATCCCAAAGGTGTTGCCATGATTAAATGAGATAATACACAGAAAGCAAATGGGACGCTGCCTGACACAGGCAAAGCTTCAATAATTGTTAGCTGGTATTACTGTCGTCGCAGTGCTGCGGTAGAGATAAAGCAGGGCCTGAACACACAGAAGAACAGTTAATATAACCTTGGGAGGTCTGAGAAGATTGAAGGAATTGCCTCTTCTTCTGTGTGCTCATAGCCCCTGGCTTATCTCTGCCACAGGACTATAAAATATATTTTAATTGTAGCATCCATGAGGATGCAGGTTTGATCACTGGCCTCACTCAGTGGGTTAAGGATCCAGTGTTGCCATGAGCTGTGGTGTAGGTCGCAGACACAGCTTGGATCCCACATTGCTGTGGCTGTGGCATAAGCTGGTAGCTGCAGCTCTGATCTGATCCCTAGGCTAGGAACCTCCATATGCCCTGGGTGCGGTGCTAAAAAGACTATATATATATATATATATATATATATATATATATATATATATAAATTGAATATTTACGTATCTCTCCACCATGGAAAGGCTGGGAGGGTAGGTGCCATGTCTCATTTATATTTGTATTCATAACACATAACATAGTGACTGGCTTTGTAAAAACTCAATAATGCTGAGTGAATGAGGGAACGTGCTAAATTTAACTGCAGGGCCAGCTTCTGCTCAGAGGCTTGTGGCTCTCCTCCACCCCAGACAAAGTAAGTCATCCCCTTTTATTTCCCACTGCGGCCAAGCCTCCTACATTTCAGTCATATTTACTTGGGCAATATCCCACTCCCCCACTAGACTGTAAGTGCCCTGAGAGAAGCCACTCCATCTGTAGGACCTATCCCAGTGTTTATTTGCTAAAAGGATGCCTGAACAGGCTGAGAGTGCTCTCTGACTCCTAGGAACTCTGTGACTGAACTGCCCAAGGCACTGACATGGGCCTTGAGTGGGTGACCAGGCCTTGCTCACACTTCCTGCTTCCCTCCAGAACCCCCTGCTTGCCCAGCTCAAAGACTCGACTCTCTGTGTGGCAAAGCTCTGGAATCTGGCTGCTAAACTCCGAAGACAGGAAGACAGAGAGGCCAGGGAGTCATTTGAAATGACTGTCCTGAGCTCCCGTTTCATCATGTGTACGCACTTAGTGACACATCAGGAAATTTTTTTCCAGCAGCGAGTTTTTTTTCCTCCGTCCACTTGTGGACATGTTGAAAGATCACACATAGGTTTTCAATGAAGTCACTGACAATCAGGGGAAGCCAGCAGCCACAGCTGGTGGGTCCGAGTCTCACCCCCCCCCCCCAGGGGGGACAATTTAATCTCTTGGCCTCACATTGGGAAAGCAGTCTGAGGAAGGTAAAGACTCTGTTAACCTTTTTTTTGAAGAAAGAAAGATCAAGAGTAACAAGAAGAAACTGTATGACTTGAGGCAGCTGCTGCTGTTACTAAAAAGTAAGAAAGGAGGTGGGAGGGGCCTTAGCCCGTGGATGACAGGAGGCTTGTTATCAGCGGCCAGGGTGGCCGGGACTGGTGCTCCTGGGAGAATATCACTTCCTTTGTGGAGTAAGATAGGAGAAGATTTCTAGCCCCCACGGAGCAGCGTAGGGAGTCTGGGGTTTGGGGACACTTTCTGATTCAGGATGCCTGGATTCAAACAATGTCAGTATCGCTTGTGAGGCTCGTAAGCGATGAGTAACAGGAGAGGGATGATTCATAGGCCAGGGAACCCTGGAAGCAGTCAGTAAAGTCTTGAAAGATGCAGGCAGCGGTGTAGCACAGCTGTTGGTCTTGCCACTTGTGGATTCGGGGTGGGTGGGGGGAGCCATTCCAATGAGCCAGCAGTTCTCATCCTGACTGCTTGCACCACAGCCATGATTTCACCCCATAGAGCCTCTTCCGAAAAGCAAATCAAAAAGAGGTTCAGAGACTGTGGAGGGCCCCGATGCTCACATTTCCTGCTGAATCCAGAGGTCTACATGCTTGACTAGGATTCCCTGATCATATTTTTGTCCATCAGCCAATTAAAAGAGTGCATCATTCAAAAGGAAAGCTTAATTGCCTCTGAAACTAGGACATTTCGTACTCAAAAGGAATAGCTGACCGGGAGCAATGACCACCTCTATGGTTACATGTAATGAGACCGAAATGCTATCAGAACGTACTGATCAGCTCTCAGAGCTTTTCAACACCACATTCACAAAGATAAATAAGGTGCAGTCACCGACCTTGAGGAACTCATCAGGAACAAGGTGGAGAGAGCCACATAAACAGGGGATTACGACACAGTGGCGTATGTGCTACAGTGAAGTTTATGCCTACTGTGAACACTGAGACTGAGGAGAGGAGGGATGAGGAATAAAGAAGCCAGAAAGGACGGAGGGCAACAATAAGAAAGAAGAGATCAGGGAGCTCCTGTTGTGGCAAAGAGGAAACGAAGCCAACTAGGAAGCATGAGGTTGCAGGTTCGATCCCTGGCCTTGCTCAGTGGGTTAAGGATCCAGCATTGTCGTGAGCTGTGGTGTAGGTCACAGACGTGGCTCAGATCCTGCGTAGCTGTGGCTCTGGTGTAGGCCGGCAGCTACAGCTCCGATTAGACGCCTAGCCTGGGAACCTCCAAATGCCACGGGGGCAGCCCAAGAAATCACAAAAAGATAACAAAAAAAAAGAAAAAGAAAGAAAACAGAGTAATACCAAAAGACAATGGATTGTATACTAACATTACTATATAATCCATTATCTTTCAATTGTACTCATACACATGAATAATAGAGCATATACATATGTGTGATATACATGTATATATAATAAAGTAATATATATGGTTGGGGCATCACATGATGATAAAACAATCTACAGGAAAATAGTAATCCTAAATATATATGCACTAAAGAACAAACCCTCAAAACATATAAAACAAAAACTCATAAAGCTGAAAGAAGAACTGTAGTTGAGGACTCTTAACACTTTACTCATAGAAAGTAACAGAACTACCAGACAGAAAATCAGCAAAGTTATAGAATGGAGCAATACAACCAAACAGTAAAATCTAATTGACATATACAGAACAATCTACCCAACAATAGTAGAATACACATTTTTTTTTCAAGAAATCATAGGACATTTACTAAGATAGACATATTCTGGGCCATAAAACAAGCCTCAACAAATTTTAAAGAACTGAAATTATAAAAGTATATTATTTAACCATAATGGAGGTGAACTAAATTCAATAACAGAACAAACAGCAGGAAAATCTCAAGATACCTTGAAATTAAAACACGTATTTCTAAATAGCCCATGGTTTACAGAGGAAGCCTCAAAGGATTAAAAAAAAAAAAAAAAGCACACAGGACTAAATGAAAATACAACATATCAAAATACGTGGGGTGCATCTTAAGCCATGATGAGAAAGTAATTTATAGCACCTAAGACATCAGAAAAGATAATAGGTCTCAAATAAATAATTACATCAAAAAAACCCTAGAAAAATAAGTGCAATATAAACACAAATCAAGAAGAAAAAATAAAATATCAGAGATAAGAGCAGAAATAAATATAACCAAAAATGGGAAGACAATAAAGAAAAATCAGTGAAACAAAAAGCGGGCTTCTTCAATAAAGTTAATAAACCTCTAGCAGGACTGACAAAGACTAAGATGAAAATACATAAATCACCAAGATCAGGCATAGAACAGAGGATATTACTATAGATCCTATGGCCATTAAAAGAATCATATGAGAGCAATACAAATAACTTTATGCTCATAAACTTGACAACATTAAAGAAATGGACCAATTCCTCAAAATTCACAAGGTACCATCATTCAAACAAGATTTAATAGATTCCTGAAGAGGCCTATAACCATTAAAAAAGTTTAATCTGTAATATAAAGCTCCCCAAAAAGAAATCTTCAGCCCCAGATGGTTTCGGTGAAGAAATTTACCAAACATTTATAGAAGAATTAACACCACATTTACACAATCCCTTCCAATAAACAGAAGAGAAAGTAACCCTTCCCAACTTATTTTATGTATCATTACCATGACACTAAACCACAAAAGGGATTGTGTAAGAAAAAGATAACTACATACCAGCATCTCTCATACATTTAGTTGCAAAATTTTTCAATAAGTACTAGTAAATTGAATCCAGCAATATCTAAAAAGAATTACATGTCGTGATCAACTGGGATGTATTCCAGGCATGTAAGACCTAGTTCAATATTCAAAAACCAATTAACATAATCCACCATATCAACAGACTAAAGGAGAAAAGGTATATGATCCTATAAATTGATGAGAAAAAGCATTTGACAAAATTCAGGACTCACTGATGATAAAAAAAATTCTCAACAAATTAGGAATAGAAGGGAATTACCTTAATTTGATAAAGAAAATAAACCAAAAAACTCTGCGGCTAACATTGTACTTCAAGGCGAAAGACTGAATATTTTACCTCTAAGATCAGAAACAAGGCAAAGATATCTATTCTCACCATTCTTATTCAACACAGCAGTGGAAATTCAAGCCAACCCTTATTCCGTCTATCTAAAACAGGCCTTGTGCTGGCAATAGGGTTGAGAGCCAGCAGTTATCACAGAAAAGAGATGCACACACCTGTGGAAAATGGCAAGTGAGCAGAACATCCGAGTTGTATGAAAGAACAGAGGTGTAGGGGGTGGGAGGTTTGAGCAGGTGTCAACAAAGTGGAAAGACCTTCAGAATTATTTCTCCCCCCATTTGGTAAAAAACAGAGGAGTCATGAAGTGCGTGTCCCAGGTTTCAAGTCCCCCACCCCCCATCCCCACCAAACTGTCCCATGAGTCACAGCAGCAAAACGGCATTCTGCACAGCACAGCAGAAGCAGTGGCTCTTTGCACCTAAAGAGCAATTTTCATTTTATCAGGCCAGCTGGAGCTTGTTTTTGAGTCTGTTGGAAAGATAGGAAGCTTTCAAACAGGAAGTTGGGATAGGGTTACAATGACAAATCTGTAATTTTGTTCATGACTTTAGAGCAGAGGAATGTTCTGCTGTCAAACTGCATTGCGACAACCAAGTTTAGCATATATGTGTTTAGGCCAATTTGGCTGCTTGGAGCTGGTTCTGATTCTTAAAGTTTGAGTGTTATCTTTGTTTCGCCCTTCAAAAAAAACAAAAAACAAAAAACCCATTCCCTGATATAGTGAAGCTCTCCCTGGGACAGTCCTCAGGATCCCATTTCAATATTTCAAGCTCAAACTTCTTTTAACTGAACTCCCAACCCCCTAAGTTTTTGAGAAATCTCTCACCCTCTCTCTGCCTCCTCACATATTCCAGTCACCAACTTCTGGCATTTTTGCTTTAGAAATGGTTCTCTCTCTTTATTATTATTATTATTTTTTTTCCTTCTTAGGGCCATACCTGCAGCATAGGAAGTTTAGGAAGTTCCCAGGCTAGGGGGCCAATCAGAGCTGCAGCTATTGGCCTACACCACAGCCACAGCAACACTGGATCCCAGCCACATCTGCAACCTATGTTGCAACCTGCAGCAACGCCAGATCCTTAACCCTCTGAGGCCAGGGAATGAACCCTCACAAACACTATGTCATGTTCTTAACCCACTGGGCCACAAGGAGAACTCCAGAAACGGTTCTTAAAGGCAGGATTCATTCCCCATTAGCAAATGCATGACCCCAGTTCAGAGCCTCACCACCTCTCATCTGGACCAGTGCACCAGTTTCCTGACTCATCTCCCTGACTCAGTCTCCACTTGTAACCTTTCTCCACCTGGTTGCCAGCATGACCTTCCCAGGACACTAATTGCATCAAGCCATTTCCCTGTTTACATCAGTCCTGGTGGTTCCTCATCCTCAACCGTGCCCCTCAAATGGGGCCCACAGCCGGCCTTTGCTCCTGCTCATAATAAGAGAGTGACACCTAGAGACACTCAACATGCCATGGTATCCTCCTTCCACTCCGCCAAAGACTGGAGGATAAAAACCAACCATGGTTCTTCACCATAGATGGTTCAAGAAGCCCGATGCTGCAGAGACTTCACCCCCAATCCTTCATTATCTGGCCTGTGTCTGTGGTTCTCCTGACATCTTCCAGACTCTCATACCTTCCCCTCTTGTGTGAAGTGCCTTGACAGTTCTCCAAGCATTAGGCACCTATGAATTCTTTCTGAAATGCCCTTCCTTGCCTTGTCTATCTGGGGACTTCATGTTATCTTTACTCTTCTGCTAAAACAACTTCTGTGAAGCCATATCTGACACCATCTTTCAACTTCCAACACAGATATACTTTCCTTGCGTCCTTCTGCACTACCCAGCACATTCATTTGAGAAGCATTTTTGCAATGCCCAATCCAAGACGAATGGAATAAGATTAAATACCTGCCATCAAATGAGTCTCATGAATTTTCTGTGTATCGTCTCCTTGGAGACAGTGGCCATGTCTGAAATATCTTTGTGTCTCTAAAGACTCTGTGCTGCGAGCATATTGGGAACTGAGGTAATGATGCATTTGGAATTAAGGTGATAATAATGGATGAGACATCTTTCACCAGCTTGGTTAACCTGTCTGGACTCTCATTTCTCCTTTAATCCATGTCAGATCTGGACTGTAGGACACCCTTTTAAACTCAAATCTTGTGCTTTAGAGCCAGGGAATTCACATTACTGGAACTCAGCTTCTCCAGATTCCCTTAGAAAATGGCCCTTATCTGCTCCGTCTCCACCGCACAGCAGTTCCTCAGACTCTAAACACCAAAGCTGATGACCTCAGGAACGTATGTAGCTGTATTTTCCTGAGCCTTTTCACCAGGTCTTTCTCGGTACTGCATCCCTTTGGTGATAGTGGACTTTCAGCGGCTTGCAGACTGCTCTTTAGCCAGATAATTAAAATAGATCTAAAACAGGAATTTCAAACTTGCATTTTTTTCTACTGACATCTTCTCTAGGTATTGTTGGGAAATAGAGGCAACAAGAAAAGGCACGTTTCAACACAAGCATGGCATATGCCCCTAGGCTTGGGGAAGAGCATCCGACAGTCATTCACATATGAAACAATAAATCTGCAACATCTCAAGTTAAACATATTACACTGGAAGTGAGCTGGCATTGTGGGTAACTCAGTCAAATCAGCCTATTAAACTTAATGAATTGAGATCAGTGTTCTTTCTCTTCTCCCTACTCTGTGTTTATCAGATTTCACAAAATGTAGGTGGAAATACATATTGTCCTTTAGGTTTTCATATCAGATCCAAGTCTCTTCTTCCCACTAGATTTCAGTGCAATAGAAAATTATTTGTAGACCTTGGAATAGACAAGTTCTATCTCACAAACTTCTTCTATTGCCCACATTCGATATTGTTAATGAACTGATTTATCTTAAGTCACAGCAGTATCATATGGACAGTGATCATTTTCCATTGTGTTGCTTTCAGGAAAAGTGGGCCACATGCTTTAAGAGCATGGTCTCCCTCTGCGCCTTCCTCTTGTCCAAAACACATTCCAAACCCCTTCATGCCTGACTAGGTCTGATTCACCCTTCAGGTTTCAAATTAGAGACCACTTCCCTGGGCCCCCTGTGTGTTCCCCAAGCTGGTGCAGATGACATTCTTTCTTGCTTCCATAGTATCCTTGAAAGCCAACCTTTGAAAGAAAGGGGAATACTCATGCAAATGTCAAATTACATCTAACTTGGGGGTGAGCAGAGCAAGCAGAATACACTCATTTTGAGGTCATCTCCATTTCAATCTAAGGGAAAAAATATTCACACCAGCAAAGACTGAAGAGTCTAACATTTTTATTTCCTCAAACAATTCTTCTCAGAAATACTCAGTTAAGCCAGAAATAGCTAATAGGATGGTTGAAGATGCTGCAAGTATAACTGCTCTACGAAAGGGGCTGTATACACTGGGAATGTCACAGTTAGATGAAGTCCTTAAATAATGCTGCTGCAGATATTTTCTGAGGAATCAGACACGAATTCATCTTACACATCACTTTCCTTTCTTTTATAGTCTCACCTCACCCCTTCCTCTCCCCACCAAAAAACTCTCCATGAATTTGGTGTGTGAATCTGGGACAGCAATTCTTCAGCCCAAGAGCACAAGAGAGGAGGATTTCGCTGTTGGCTTCTGGGCGTGCCTTGCAGAGATTTCCACCACTGCAGAATGCCCCTGCATCTGTCCTCATCTTTCAGATTCCTTTCACTTTAACTGACAGGCCGGCTTCCCTCCACCCCCTTCCCTGGAGCCATACCCATGGGCCTGCTATACACAGTAGTGTTTTCAAAGCTATATTCCCAGCAGGAGTTCCCAGAGCAGGCTACACACCCAGGAGGAAGGAGATAAAGGTCTGAAAACTCAGTTTTAATTGCATTTGGATTTGGGAAGCCCGTTTTGATTAACAAGTAACACTGTAAGGGCATATCTCTTCCAATTTAATGAAAAAGGTTTTTCCTCTTTAAGAAATTGAAAGAAGGAGTCAGATAACTCCCCCACACTCCCCCACCCGGAGCCCACAAGCAATAATTTGATTCCTGCAGTCTAATTTGAATGCCAAGACTGCAACAAAAAATAGCTTTCAAAGGGCTCTGGCGCCCTCTGCTGGTAATCAATGCTGACACCAGTAATGAAAGGTCACTGAATGTTGGGAGTTTATCTATTCCATGCCATTCATTTAAAGATGAACAAGGTGGGGATGAAGAGCTTCACTCAAAAGCTATTTAGCTTGTTAATTCCAACTGTATGTGGTCTGAGGACACCCTATAATGTTAGAAAACCTCTTTTTTTGGAATACTGTGTATTTCCTTACTAGGTACGTCCTCGGGCAAGTTAATGGTTCGCTCCAAGTCTTCATTTTCCATCTCTACAAGACGATAACAGAAGACTGAATGGCTTTGATGGGACTGAAAAAGTGCCATTCTTTGAAAGCTATCATTTACCTGCTCCTTTCTTGCTTCGGCATCATCTTCATCCCACTGTTCACCAAGGCTGCTGGGATAATCAAGTTGTCAGGGCCACTGGGATACCGCCCTCACTTAATCTTCTATGAATTAGGTATGAGACACAGTCAGTCCTTTGGCTAAAGTTATACAAAACCTTCTCCTGCACAAATCTGACCTGTGCCCATATTATAGTAAATATAAGCCACATGACTTCAGGACCAACTGAAATGTAGACATCGTGTCAACCACCGACCCTCCTGACTGATTCACTATATTACCTCAGCTTCTCCCTCTGGAAAACAATGACTGAATAGCCTCTCTTCTCTTTATTTTCTTTGCCTAATACTGCATCAGCCCTGCCACTTCTTTATCTCAGCGCTACCATTCTGATGACAAGGAGCTCTGGGAATCTCTTTTTGCAGTTGTGCACTTCTGTCTTTACTTTGTATGCATTTGGCAATGCAAAATCAGGATGAACTCAGAAACATTAAAAGGTGTGGAGGTCTTCCAGTGTGAACTTGCTCTGATAAATTCCTTCTGCCTGTGAAAGCTGCTATAAAAGTGTTGCCTCTGGTGAAAAACATTTTACAGACTTTCCTGGCTTTAGACAAGAAAGGTGCAATAGTTGGATTGGGCATTGGTCAAAAAACTCTTTGCCTGTTGTACAGATTTCTTTTCTTCAGTTTATTAAATGTCAGTTATATGTGGGTATAAAATATTGTTCTTAATATAAGACACACATGGAGTGAGAGACTGGCCATGACTCCACAAAGCTATTGTCCAGCAGAAGGATGGTTGCTATTCACATGTCATTTGATTATTTCTTCCTTGCCACTGTAAACCATTCTTCTGATTGCAGCAGGTGTATACAGACACTAACTGTAAGCTCTTTCTCTGTGATTCTGCTATCAACTCGTTTTGAATATGCACACATATTTTTAAATGACTCTGAATACACACAAAAGCAAGTAGTTAATTATAGAGAACTGTCCCAGACTGTGCCATAATATGCCCCAGATATTATATTAATGTTACAGGTATTTTAAGTCCCAGATCCTAATCCTTTTACCACTTTGGTAGGCTTCAAGCTTTGGTGTTCAAGACATTTGACAGCAAAGAGAGTCAAAAAACAAATATTCTTGTATCTCAGTCCCTGCATTTCTGATTCGGTAGGTATGCAACAGAGTCTAAGATTCAGGGGCCCATAGACAAACTCTAAGAAATACTGTGTGGCAGGCAGCATGCACATTTCTTTTCTAGCTATTCAGCAGTAACTTTAATGTGTATTTGGGGAGCTACGTGTTTATAGGCTCTCTTCTGTATGCCAGGCACTCTCTGGGGCACTTCCCCTTGGTGGTTCAAAATAGTGGTTAAGAGCAAAGAGGCAGAGCCTCTGGGTTCAAATCTAAGCTCAGCCAACCTCTCTGTAGCCACCACATCATTCATAAAAGGAAGATACTACGTGTATCTTCATCATACAGTGACTGTGATACAAACAGCTGATATATTTTAAGGCGTTCAGCAAAGTGTCTAGACTATGAGGGCAATTGTTGTACACACAAAATTGAAGCTAAAAATGGCAACGTGTTTGATCAAGTACACAGAGCCAGTAGATGGAATGCCGGGATCAAATTCCCCATAAAGCTGAAGACTGTTTTAAAACATATGTAACCTATACTTTCTTTACCCCCGACAAGCTTTTGGGCAGATTGAGGTGTGACTCAATGCATGATAACTGGTGAAACGGTGAAAGAATTTCATACTGTGTGCAAAGCAGGTGGCAGAGGACAAGAAGCCCTACATAAATTTAGAAGAAAAACCTCTTTAGGGTCCATCGCCTGGTGCATTGAAGATATCTTGGTTTAGGTGAGCTGGGACCCCAATTTCCAGACACCTGGATTCAATGAAAGCAAAACAGGGAAGTTTTAACTTCTAATAAGCTAGAGAACAAATTGATTTCTGGATGCTCCCAGCTTTACATCTAAGAAGTAGAGCAAGTCCATTCTGTAATGTATAAAATCAACCTCATGTGGTCCAAAAGTTTTTCCTAAAGTTAAAAGGAAAATCCCCCCTGTGGCAAACTGAAATCATTTCATTCTCTCTTTATCACCATTGAAAATGAAACTCTCAAGTCAATCACATTACTGGTTAAAAAATATGCATGAATTTCTCAACAGTGGTCGAGAAAAATATACTGGTTTAGGCATTCAATCAAGTGGATAATAAAAGCCGGAGTAACTACTTTTTTTTTTTTTTGTCTTTTTGCCATTTCTTGGGCCGCTCCCGCAGCATATGGGGGTTCCCAGGCTAGGGGTCGAATCGGAGCTGTAGCTGCCGGCCTACGCCAGAGCCATGGCAATGCGGGATCCAAGTCACATCTGCGACCTACACGACAGCTCATGCCAATGCCAGATCCTTAACCCACTGAGCAAGGCCAGGGATGGAACCCGCAACATCATGGTTCTTGGTCAGATTCATTAACCACTGAGCCACAACGGCAACTCCCAGAGTAACTACTTTTATTTCTGAACCTTCTCTGTGCTCAATATTTTGACAAGTGCTGAACTGGACAGATACTGGTTTGGACATAACAATATTTTCTAAATTTCTGTATCACTCAGCACACACACAGGCACAAACTATGCTTCTCTTATTAACAGTCTCTATTTAAGAAATAAATCTGTAAATTTGATACTCCAAAAATAGGATATTTGGCATTCAAATCCGTTTGATGATGGCACATTAAGGATTCTTTCTAGGAGTTCCCTTCGTGACTCAGCAGTTAACCAACCCGACTAGGATCTATGAGGATGCAGGTTTGATCCCTGGTCTCTCTCAGTGAGTTAAGGATCTTGCATTGCCGTGAGCTGTGGTGTAGGTTGCAGACACGGCTCAGATCTGATCCTGTATTGCCGTGGCTATGGCATAGGCTGGTGGCTATAGCTTCAATTCAGCCCCTGGCCTGGAACCTCCATATGCCGCAAGTGTAGCCCTAAAAATTAAAAAAAAAAAAAAAAAAAGATTCTTTCTACAATTGAATACTGGAACTAGTTCTTTCAAATAATGAAGTTCAACAAAAGAGTAGATGTCAAGTCTCCCAACAACAGTTTCTTTCTGAAGAAAACGGCAAATATGCATTGTCCAATTCCATTCATATCCAAATTAATTATCATTCCCTCTAAAACATTCTACTGCTTTCTTGTCCGCTAGTTCTTTTCTAGATTACTTCTCTTTCTTCTCCCACAACTTTTATAGTTTCCAGATGCCATGATCATGATTTATCAGAGAGCAATTATAATGGCCATGACTAAATTTAACCAGTGATTGTGCAAAAGTTTGATAGTCTTGTATAGCCCAAAAGTTATCTAGCTTTATAGACAAAAATGCAAGAAATAGGATACCTGAACAGCAAACATGAAGAAACAAAGGACTTCCTTTGGGTTTTTTGTTTCTTTGTTTTTAATAAGGTGATAGGGTCCTTGAACTAACTGAGGAAGGGGGACAAGAAAAGGGAGTCATACCCCAGTTGGTTAGAAGGAATTCCCTGAGATTTAGGTGACAAGAGTGGAATGTGCTATCTGAGCAATATGATACAGAGAAAGAATCTGAAAACAGAAAAAATGTCATAGTTTCACCCACCAAATTAAATATCAATATATTACCATGAAGTGAAAGAGCGCTCAGGAACAGAGAGACTGATCCTTATGTGCTTGGATTTGAACGATGGTGTGTGTGTGTGTGTGTGTGTACATATAGTATATTTGTGTAAATGTATACATAAGTGTATGTATCACACACACGTTTATAGATATGACTACATAATGAGACAGTAGAGCATGAAATAGCTACATGCTCTCATAATATAGAGTACAACTATCAGAAAATGAGAGGAAATGGGAGAGCACAGGCAGGGTATATTAAGCTTGCTAGTGGTCTTCTATAGTATTTGGGGTATAAGACTATTACTTCAGTCCAGATGCTGAGGAAAACAAGAGGGTTCTAGCTAATTTAAATAGTGTCATAGGACAAAGCAATAAATAACTGAGACAAAGAAGACACTAAGGGCATTATACCAAAATACAAATGCAAAAGTAACAATGACCACAAATAAATACATCTTCCTAAGTAGCAAAAGCTTTATCGAAAGAGATGCAGGAACCTCCACCAGCAAAGATTATGGCTCATGAAAGGCTCTGGTGATGGTTAACGTTTTTTAGCAATAAAGTATTTTTAAATTAAGGTACACACATTTTTTAGACATAATGCTATTGCACACTTTAATGGACTATAGTATGGTGCAAAGATAACACATATATGTACCAGAAAACCAAGTAAAACTATGGAGACAGTGAAATGATTTGTGGTTGCCAGGGGTTGGGGAGAGGCGGAGATGAATCAGCAGAGCACAGAGGATTTTTAGGACAGTGAAACTATTCTGTTGCCAGAGTAATGTTGAATATAGGTCATTATAAATTTGTCAAAACCCATAGAATGCACAAGCCTGAGAGTAAACCCTAAAGTAAACTACGGACTCTGGATAAGGATGATGCGCAAGTGCAAGTGCACCGCCACGCCGCAGGATGTCGACAGGGAAGGCTGTGGGGCTGTGGGGGCAGGGCTATGTGGGAAATCTCTGTACTCCCCACCCGATTTTGCTGTGGACCTAAAACTCCTCTAAAAAGAGCCCACTTAAAAATATAAATAAATAAACAGAAGGATAATTAATGGTAACACTAAGCACTTTCCTTTTTTTTTTAAAGAAAGCAAGGGTCACAATCTTTATGGTTAACAATATCCATTTAGATCCCAGAGTATTAAAAGCCACTTTATAAAGCTAAAGGCAACAGCTTACAATGAAGCAATTACAGGTATTAATATTTGTTCATCTAATAACATAGCAACACTGTTCATAAATCATTGCCTAAATAAGACAAAAAAAATATACAGATAGACTAATAACTGGAGACTTCAGCACACATCTCAACTCAAGAAAGATGAAGCTGACTAAAAACTAGCACATTTAAGCCTTAAACAACTGTGCCCAGTGCCACCAGTTTCACAGTGCAAAGCTCTGGGCCTTGCCCCCGATTTCTGCCACACAGCAGGCAGTTCCCACAGCAGGAGAGGTTTGATTCACTTCTTACTGAGACAAGACCTTGCTTCAAGCTTGTGCTACCCATCTTTCACCTTCTGCAGCAGAAACTCTCCATCTAGATATTGGCAAGAGCCCCCTTAGCAAGGACATGTGTACAGTCCTAAGGCACAGGGAAACAAACACCTCTATGGACAGCCTTCAATATCTGAGAGAATGATTTCATCACTCAACCCAGACTGGACAACAGTGAGAGGCATTACAACAGCTGAGTGAGCACTGGGTCCAGTTTCACCAAGTGGTACCCTCGGTCACATCCTCTTATATTGACTGTTCTCCCTCCCCTTGCTCTTCGGGGATCCAGTGATAACTGCATGATGAGGGCGAATGTGTGTGTGTGTGTTTATAAAAGAATATATTTATATCCTAAAGCATACTGTATATACCTACATATATATGTAAATATGTAAACTATGAAAAACCATGAGAAAATAAATGAGTACTGTTTTAAGTCACTAAGTTTGTTGCAACTGTTACACAATAACAGATAACTGGTGGAAATACTCAGTGAACTCTGAACAAAAGAAGTAACCATTGTAAGTAGTGGGTAGGCTGGCCCACTGGATACTTATACATAATAGATCTCTGTAATTAAAAGACTGTTCCAATACTGGAATCGACCAACATATCAATGGGGCAGAATAGGAAATTGAGAAATACATCCAATTACACATGACTTTTAATATAATAAAAGGGGCCATCTCAAACTAACTGGAGAGCTACAAGCTACCTCAGAGATATTGCAGGTTCAGTTTGAGACCACAGCAATAAAGTATCCCAATAAAGGGAATCACAAGAACTTTCTGGTTTTCTGGTGCATGTAAGTGTTATTCTTGCACCATATTATTAAGTCTATTAAGTGTGCAATAGCACCTTACCTTAAAAAAAATACGTTACTTAATTTAAAAATAGTTTATTGATTTAAAAAAAAAAAAAGTAACCATCACCCGAGTCTTCCAGGAGTCATAATCTCGGCTGGTGAAGGTTCTTGCATCAGTGTTAAGGGCTGCTGACAGATCAGGGTGGTGTTCTTGAATGTTGGAGTGGCTGAGGCCATTTCTTAAGGAAATGTTTGCTGCATTGATTGATTCTTCCTCTCACGGATGGTATGTAATGCTGTTTTTCTGTGGCATGTAATGCTGTTTGATAGTATTTTATCCACTGCAGAATTTTTTCAAAATCGGAATCAATCCTCTCAAATCTTGTCACTGCTTTATTAAACTAAACATATGCAATATTCTAGACCCTTTGTTGTCATTTTAATAATCTTCACAGCATCCAGCAGTGAAGTGATCCTATAATCACCAGGAGTCGTTTCCATCTCAAGGAAGAGTTGCTCATCAAGAAGCAACTCTTCATCTGAGATTACAGCAATCCAGTCACATCTTCAAGCTCCATTTCTAATTCTAGCTCTCTTGCTCGTTCCACATCTATAGTTACTTCTTCCACTACCATCTCGACCCCCTACCAAAGTCATCTTTGAAGCTTGGAATCAACTTCTTCCAACTGTATGTTGATATTTTGACCTCTGCCCATGAACCATGAATGCTGTCAATGGCATCTGGAATGGTGAATCCCTTCCAGCAGGTTTTCAATTTCCTTTGCCCAGATTCATTAGAGGAATCACTATCTACAGCAGCTATAGTCTTTTGAAACATATGTATTAAGTAACAAGACTTGAAAGTCAGAATTACTCCTGGATCCATGGGCTGCAACGTGGATGCTGTGTTAGCATGCGTGAAAACAACATGAATCTCATTATGATCACAGTTCTTGGGTGGCCGGGTGCATTGTTAATGAACAGTAATATTTTCAAAGGAATCTTTTCTCCTGCTTGGTAGTTTTCAATATTGAGCTTAGAGTATTCAGTAAACCATGTTGTTAAAGAGATCTGTTATCATTCGGGCTTCCTTGTCTATTTGTACATAAATCACAGGAGACTATAGATTTCGCATAATTCTAAATTCTAAGGGCTTTAGGATTTAGGGAAGAGTAAATGAGCACTGACTCTAACATAAATCACCAGCTGCATTAGCCCCTAAGGAGAGCCAGCCTGTCCTTTGAAGGCTTGAAGCCAAGCATTGACTTCTCCTCTCTCGCTATAAAAGTCCTAGATGATGTCTTTTTCCAATGGAAGGCTGTTTCATCTACACTGAAAATCTGTCGGAGTTCCTGCTGTGGCACAATGGGTTTAGAATCCAACTGCAGTGGCTCCGGTTGCTGTGGGAGCATGGGTTCGATCCCCAGCCTGGGCACAGTGGGTTAAACGATCTGGCATTGCTGCAGCTGTGCACAGACCACAGCTGATTGGCTCAGATTAAATCTCTGGCCTGGGAACTTCCATGGCCATTTGTGTGACAACAAAAAAAGAAAAAAGAAACTATTGTTTAGTGTAGCCATCTTCATTCATTTATCTTAGCTAGACCTTCTGGATAACTTGTTGCAGCTTCTACGTCAGCACTTCCTGTTATGTTGTTATGTTATGTTATGTTATGTTATGTTATGTTATGTTGTTAGTTATGTCATGTCATGTCATGTCATGTTATGCTGTGTTAAGCTACACCTTATATTTTTATGTTATGAAGATGCCTTCTTTTCTTAAACCTCAGGAACCAATCTCTGCTAGTTTCAAACTTTTCTTCTGCAGCTTCCTTGCCTCTCTCAGGCTGAATTGAAGTGAAGAGAGTTAGGGTCTTGTTCTGGATTAGGCTTTGGCTTAAAGGAATGTTGTGGCTGGTTTGATCTTCTATCCAGACCACCAAAGCCTTTTCTATATTAGCATTAAGGCTGCTTTGCTTTCTCTTCATTCCTGTGCTTCCCAGAGTAGCACTTTTAACTTCCTTCAAGAACTTCTCCTTTGCACTCAAAAATTTGGGTGACTGTTTGGCTCAAGAGGCCGAGCTTTCAATCTGTGTGAGCTTTCAACATGTCTTCCTCACTAAGCTAAATCATTTTTAACTTTTGATTTAAAGTGAGAGACGTGTGACTCTCCCTTTTACCTGAATACTTAGAGGCCTCTGCAGGGTTATTAATGGGTCTAATATCAAAATTGTTGTTTCTCAGGGAATAGGGAGGCCCAAAGGGAGGAAGAGAGACAGGGGAACAGCTGGGCAGTGGAGCAGTCAAAACACACATTAAGTTCATCAGCTGTGGGCACAGTCTGTGGCATCCCAAAACAGTTACGATAGTGACATCAAAGATCACCGATCCCCATAGCAAATATAATAATAATTAAAACATTTGAATCATTCAGAGAAATATCAAAATGTGGCACAGAGACAGGAAGTGAGAATATTCTGTTGGAAAAATGGCACTGACAGACTTGCTTGACACAGGGTTGCTATTAAACTTTTAATTTGTAAAAAAAATGCAGTATTTATGAAGTGTAATTAAGTGAAATATGCCTATATAAAAATCAGATTCACTGCTTACAAGATATATTATAAATGTATAAAAGATTTAAAGTACAGAAAAAAAAAAAACCCTATATGAGTTCAAGAAGAAAACAAGAGTGGATTTTTTTCACCAACAGGGAAAAATTTCCTAACTATGCCTCCAAATCCAGAAGTGAAAGGGAATCTGGTTGGTAAATTTGATAAAATAAAAATTTTAAACACAATAAGCCAAGTTAAAAACCAAGAAAAAATATTTGCAAACTTGTAATTTCCCTATAGTATAGATAGCTTTTAGTGATGGAGAAATAAAACAGCTTCTAATAATCAAGAAATTATAAGTCAAAACCTTATCAAAAAAATAAATAAATAAAAGGTGGGGGAGCAGGGATCTTGTTGGTTCACAAATTTGGGAGCCTCCTGGGTAAAATCTGAAATGTATCACCATACAGGCAGGGTAAGGAGAGCCTGAAGAAATGCAGAGAGAAGCAGCCCACTCCTGACTGGTAGGTGGCAAGTATAATAAGCAAGGGAACTACAAACCAGGCTTGTCTTGGGCAGACACAAGACAAGGACATCTTGGCATCTGCCCATCAGAATCTTAGCAGTTTACTGAGAAGCCTTAACTGGGTTCAGTCATGGACACTTTTCAGATTGTCTCAGCAACATGCTGCATCCTTGAAAACAGCTCCCTCAGCGGGAACGCTGGGCAGAGAAGGCATCCCAAGGACAGGGAAGGGCAGAGGAACCTCCAGTTGCCTGGTCCAGCTCTCAGGTCAGCTGGCAGTCATGCTCTCTCAACAACCACCTCCATCAGATACAACGTGTTCACAGAAGAAAAAGAAATAGAAAAGGCTCTTAAATTCATTAAAAGATCCTATCCTTGTTTATAGTAAAAGAAGCAAAAGTTAAAACTAGACTGACAAAACAGGCTGTGGGAAAACAATCTCATTTATTGTTTGTGGAAGTTTTTTTTAATGTTTAAATTACTACAAAGGAGAATTTGGTAATATGTAGAAAAATTACATAAGCACTTAATCTTTGTCCCAACTGTCTCACTTCTAAGAAGATACATTAACAAATTTGCACACAAGGCTGCAGTAGATTGTGCATTTCACTTCAACCCTTCGGCTTTCCTTGTATCCACAACTCTGTCATGCCCTCTTTGTGGGTGAAGCAATTCTCCACCTTTGATGTTGGGCTTGACCAGGAAGCTTGCTTTAGACCATGGTACGTGAGTGGAAGTGACCCTGTGCCAGACCCAAAGCTGGGCTTTAAAAGATATAAACGGTGGTGATTATTTCCATATTCAACTAAAACTTGTTGGTTTTCTGCTACATTGCATTTTGTAGCAAAAGTTGATACAAGAAAGCATCACTTGGAAACAACCCAAATGTCCATCAAGAGGGGACTGATTGAATAAACCATGGACAAACTACCCAAAGGATTATTATGCTTCACGTTTAAAATTGTTAACAACAAGAGCAATTTCCATTTAACTAGGTCAATTCAAGATATTTAGGAACAATTATTTCTCCTGAGAAGCTCCAAATGTTTAAGTAGACAGGGCATTTCATTCTTCACAGTAGCACTGGCGTTAATCAAGGGACCATTCCAAAGCATTGCTTTCACCGGGTCATTGCTTTCAGCCCTAGGAAATCAGGAAGTGTACGTATCAAATTTGGATTGCTCTTCAGAAGAGAATCACAAGTTACCAGGAGTCTCAGACTTTTTGCTCATCAAAAGTGAACTCATGTTCCTAATGGCCACCATGCATGAATGAATAGGGAGGAATTGTTGGGGGTATAACTTGCTGACTGTCCATGGCCCTGACTTCACTTTTTTCTTGACTGCTGTGGGGAGCTATAGGTCATGGCAGATAAGATGACAGGTTTGACGTCAGACACACCTAAGCTATAGTCCCTGACATTTTCAAGTCTGACCAACTTAGTTATGAAACTCAAATTCTTTGTCCCTCAAACAGGGTTACTAATACCTACCACGGAGAGCTTCAGTGGATGAAAAGAGGGAACAAATATACTGATTCTACACAGTGCTTGAGAGATCACAGGCACGCAAACATATGTGTATATTTGTTTCCTACCTCCATTTCTTCTCATCAAAACTATGGAAGTGTTGGAGTTCCCATCATGGTGCAGTGGAAACAAACCCAAGTAGGAACCATGAGGTTGCGGATTAGATCCCTGGCCTTGCTCAGTGGGTTAAGGATCCGGTGTTGCTGTGAGCTGTGGTGTAGGTCGCAGATGTGGCTCGGATCTGGCGTTGTTGTGGCTGCAGCGTAGGCCGGCAGCAACAGCTCCGACTAGACCCCTAGCCTGGGAACTTCCATGTGCCACGAGTGTGGCTCTAAAAAAAAAAAAAAAAAAAAAAAAAAACCTATGGAAATGTCCACAGAAATGTGGGCTCTGAAATCTCCTAGTACTAGTTAAATTCAAATTTTTCCTTAATATTTTCAAGTCAGCTTATATAAAATGATTACAATCTTCACTGGAATATACACAGAAATGAAAACCAAAGAATCATCTTGAGAACTCATTAGTAAAATGAGACAGTCTGCAATCACAAATAAAGGCTCAGAGGTAACACTGCATCAAAAGACTCTCTACCTTATTTAGTCTAGGTGTGTATGTTAGACTTGATTTACAATTATGCACTCCTTCTTCTAGTAAAATAACTATAGATCTCTGTCTGTTGACATGCAGTGATGTGACAAGTATTTTCTTATTGGGGAGCTTATATCCCATTGTCCAATACGGCCATGTGATTTACTTTGGTTAATGGCAGACCAATGCATGTGACATAGAACACATCCAAATAGAAGTTCTGACCAAGAACTAGAGTGGAAAATATCATTATAGATAAGGCATCAATTAGAATACTAAGAAGGGTCTTGCCTCATTACTGGGAAAAAAATTAATCCCATCAAATTCTCTAAAGGGCTTAGTAGGAAATAATTTAGTTTTTTTCAGGCCACATCCAGTCTCTATTTCATATTATTTTTTACAATTAAAAAATGTAAAAACTGGAGTTCCCGTTGTGGCTCAGTGGTTAACAAATCCAACTAGGAACCATGAAGTTGCGGGTTCGATCCCTGGCCTTGCTCAGTGGGTTAAGGATCCAGCATTGCCGTGAGCTGTAGTGTATATTGCAGACATGGCTTGGATCCCACATTTCTGTGGCTCTGGTGTAGGCCAGTGGCTATGGCTCTGATTAGATTCCTAGCCTGGAAACCTCCATATGCCGCAGGAGCGGCCCAAGAAATGACAAAAAAAAAAAAAAAAATGTAACAACCATTGTTGGCTTACATAATAAAAGCCTCTGCAATACACTAAACACTGCTTTGGTAGCACCTAACTAAGCTTAAAAGCAAAACTCTAGAGGGCTAAGATATTTCTAAGTAACTTAACTGGGTCCAGGATGAAGCTCAAGAATATTGACAGGAATACAAAAATATCGGGATCCTACAAGGTAAAACTCACAATGTTTGACATCTAATCGAAAATGACCAGGCAGATGAAAGCAGCATAATAAAAACTACAATGAGGATACAAATCAATAAATCAAAACTGCCTCAGAAATGACAGATTATGGAACTTGCTCCCATAACCTAAGAGATTCTCACTGGAGATGAGGCTCACCACTTTGGCTTTAAGCCATCTTTGTTTCTAACACGTGGAAATGTTATAGCTCTTGAACTCAACATCAACATCATTCCCCAAAATTTCCTCCTTAAATCTCCCTACGATTTTTCCATGCATTTAGAGAAGTAAAACAGATCTTTCAAGACATCTTCATCCACAAAAGTGCCTAAAAATCTTGATTCATTTCTCTATTTTATCAACACATGTCAGTTCTTAAGAATCTTGAAAGACAAAAAATCTGTAATGAACCTTCAGCAAACCAGAGTCTCCATTGTGTCAGAAAACATTAGTGACAACCAAGACAGCAGATTCACATAGATGTGTGTCCAATAAAACCACTAGATGGCACACTATCTTCACATTTTATTAACACTAAAACCCAGAAGGGAATTTGGTCCTTTACAAGGGACACTTAGTGGACAGCCATCCTAATTTGTCATTCCAGCTGTCTGCCTTACTTGCTGATGATCTTGTGAGAAGGAACTGAGTCTTCGCTTTGCTTTAACATGAAAGGGAGCTTTCTAATTTTTTTAAATATCGATGCTGTGGTGAGACTGAATATTTTCAAAAGCAAAGTGTGAGATGAATTCTAATTCTCCCATTCCCCACTTCTAAACATAGGCTGCCTGCCTTAACTCATCGACTATCCCCCAGATTCCAGCATTTTTCAAGGCCTATGGTGGTTTCCTCTCCTGTAATAAGCTATCACTTTTCTTTCCAGTCCACGAGTACCTCTTTTTTTCCTAAATGCTTGTAAGACTTTTGCTTTGTTTCTTATTAGACAGGGCATTATAACATTGGGGAAGTTACTTTATCTGTTGGAAGGTCAGTTTTCTCTTCTTACCATGGAAATCACCAAAGTACATAACTCATGTTTAATACATAGTAAATTCTCATAGATACATTTTTTCTACAAGCCCTTGGTATAATATTAGGTATAATTTCCCACTGTCCTGTGCATTAATTATATGCTCAGTAATTCTTTCTTGAACATGGACAACTTGCCAAACATCTGCTTGCTTTTATAGGTGGAGTTGAGAATAAAATGTATACAAGCCATGCCCTTAAGTCTTACAGTAGAGGAAGGAAGAGGGAGATGAATCCTTGCAGTAGGATCTACAACGTAGCAAGTACAGAGGACCACAGGAGAAGGCAGCAAAAATAACTTCTCTCGTCAGGTAGAATTAGGAAACCCCCCTCAAGGGAGTATTATCTATACTTAAGCTGATAAAAAGGGTAGTGATTAGCTAAGTAAAGGGGAAGAGTTGGTGAGATTTTTAATCCAGCCTGTGAAAGTTCAAAGGCGCCACCCAGGGCTTATTGAAGTTATTATGGCTTTCAAATGTTTCTGACCACAACTTAACAATAAGAAATATATTTTATATCTTAACATATACACAGACTCAAACACACATAAGTGAAACAAGACTTAACCAAAGTATTGTTAACCTTATTGTAAAAATGCATTCTGATATTTCCCATTCTCTTTTATTTAAAAAGTATTGATCTCATCTCACAACAGAGCACCCAAGTATTTAAAGCAAAACAGGCCAAAATGAAGGGAGAAATTAAAAATTTAAGTAATAACATTTGGAGACTTCAATATCCCACTTTCAATATTGTACAGAACAACCAGTCAGAACAGCAATAAGGAAACAGAAGAAAACACAACACATCAACTAGCCCTAACAGACACCTGTAGGACATGTCACTTAGCAACATCAGGATGTGCATCCACCTCAAGTGTCATGAAACATTCCCCAGGAAAAACCATATTCTAAGCCATAAAATAGATCTCAGAAACTTAAAAGGAATTAAATATAAATTTCATTCTGAAACCAAAGGAATGAAATTAGAAGTCAATAACCTAAAGAAATAATGGGAAACTGACAAACATGTGGAAATTAAACCACATACTCCTATTAACCAACTGGTCAGAGTAGAAATCACAACGGAAGCTAGAAAATACTCTGAAATGAATGAAAATTAAGACACACTATAGCAAAATATAAGGAATTCAACCAAAGCATCTCTTAGAAGGAAACAGAGCTATAAATGCCTATATTAAAAGAAGAAATATCTCAAGTAAATAACCCAACTTGTCACTTTAAGACACTGAATAAATAAGAGCAAACCGAACCTAAAGAAAGAACAGGGACGGAAATGATAAATATCAGAGCGGAAATTAATGAAATAGAGAATATAAAGACAATAGAAAAAAATCAACAAGACCATGTGGTCCTTTGGAAAGACAGGTCAAATTCACAAACCTTTAGCAGGAATGACCAAGGAAAGAGAAGAAAAGACGCAAATTACTAAAATCAGAAATGAAAAGGAAACATTATTACCAAACTTACAGAAATAAAACTCTTTATAAGAGAGTATTACAAAAAATATGAATTGTACACCAAAAAGTTAGATAAGTTAGATGAAATGGAAAAATTTCTGAATCTGACTCGAGAAAATAGACAATCTGAATGTACCTGTAACAAGTAAGAGAATGAGTTAGTAAAAACAACAACTACTACAACAGCAAACATCTACCCACAAGGAAAAGTTCAGGCCCAAATGGCTTCACTGGTAAATTTAACCAAATATTTATTTAAAAAGGAATACCCATACTTTAGAAACTCTTTCAAAAAATACAACAGGAGAAAACATTTCCCAGCTCATTATACTATTACTCTAACATCAGTATTACTCTAATATAAAAACCAAACAAAGACATTACAAGAAATGAAAACTCCAGACCAACATGCCTTATGAACATATATGCAAAAATTCTCAAAAAAAATACCAGTAAATCAAATCCATCATTAGATAGATATACAGATGTAATGGCCAAGTAGAATTTGTACTAGGAATGCAAGGTTGGTGTAACATCTAAAAATCAATTAACTAAACTAAAAAAAAAAAAAAAAAAACTACATGATTATCTCAGTAGGTGTATAAAAAGCAATACCTGTTCATGACAAAGACACTAAACATATAAGAATAAAATGAAACCTCCTCAACCTGATAAAGGGCATCAATTAAATACCTATACTTAATATCAAACTTAACGGCAAAAAGCTGAATTTTTTACTCTAAGATCAAGAACAAAACAAGGATGTCTGCACTCATCATTTCTATTCAACATTGTACCGGATGGAGGTTCTAACCAGGATAATCAGATGAGAAAATGAACAAAAATCATACATAATGGAAAGAAAGAAGTAAGCAAGTAAGCTACCTCTCTTTACAAATGACATGACCTTGTATGTAAACATCTTAAGTAATCCACTAAAAACCTATTAGAATTAACAAGCGAATCAGTCGCATTTCTGTATACTAATGATGAAATATTAGAAAAGGAATACAGAAATACAGTATCTTTTTTTTTTATTTTATTTTCCCACTGTACAGCAAGGGGATCAAGTTATCCTCATATGTATACATTACCATTACTTTTTTCCCCCACCCTTAGTTCTGTTGCAACATGAGTATCTAGACAAAGTTCTCAATGCTACTCAGCAGGATCTCCTTGTAAATCTATTCTAAGTTGTGTCTGATAAGCCCAAGCTCCCGATCCCTCCCACTCCCTCCCCCTCCCATCAGGCAGCCACAAGTCTCTTCTCCAAGTCCATGATTTTCTTTTCTGAGGAGATGTTCATTTGTGCTGGATATTCGATTCCAGTTATAAGTGATAAAAAGACAACTTTCAGAATGGGAGAAAAGAGTTTCAAATGATGCAACTGACAAGGGCTTAATCTCTAGAATATATAAACAACTTATACAACTCAACAGCAAAAAAGCCAATCAATCAATGGAAGAATGGGCAAAAGACCTGAATAGACATTTCTCCAAGGAAGATATACAGATGGCCAACAAGCACATGAAACATGCTCAACATCGTTGATTATAAGAGAAATGCAGATCAAAACAACCATGAGATATCACCTCACACCAGTCAGAACGGCCATCATTAATACATCCACAAAGAACAAGTGCTGGAGAGGGTGTGGAGAAAAGGGAACCCTCCTGCACTGCTGGTGGGAATGTAAACTGGTACAGCCACTATGCAGAACAGTTTGGAGATACCTTAGAAATCTATACAAAGAACTTCCATATGACCCCACAATCCCACTCTTGGGCATCTATCCGGACAAAACTCTACTTAAAAGAGACACATGCACCCGCATGTTCATTACAGCACTATTCACAATAGTCAGGACATGGAAACAACCCAAATGTCCATCAACAGATGACTGGATTCGGAAGAAGTGGTATATATACACAATGGAATACTACTCAGCCATAAAAAAGAATGACATAATGCCATTTGCAGCAACATGGATGGAACTAGAGGATCTCATACTGAGTGAAATGAGCCAGAAAGACAAAGAGAAATACAATATCTTTTAAAATTGCACCTCAAAAAATCAAATACCTGGGAATACACCTGACCAAGGAGGTAAAGGACTTATATGCTGAGAACTATAAAACATTAATCAAGGAAATTGAAGAAGATGTAAAGAAATGGAAAGATATTCCATGCTCATGGGTTGGAAAAATTAATATTGTAAAAATGGCCATACTACCCAAAGCAATCTACAGATTCAGTGCAATCCCTATCAAATTACCTATGACATTTTTCACAGAACTAGAACAAACAATCCAAAAAGTTATATGGAACCACAAAAGACCCAGAATTGCCAAAGCAATTCTGAAGAACAAAAACCAAGCTGGAGGCATAACTCTCCCAAATTCAGGCAATATTACAAAGCCACAGTCATCAAGACAGTGTGGTACTGGTACCAAAACAGATATACAGACCAATGGAACAGAAGAGAGAACCCAGAAATAAACCCAGACACCTCTGGTCAATTAATCTTTGACAAAGGGAAGCAAGAACATAAAATGGGAAAAAGACAGTCTTTTCAGAAAGTATTGCTGGGAAACCTGGACAGCTGCATGCAAAGCAATGAAACTAGAACACACCCTCACACCATGCACAAAAATAAACTAAAAATGGCTGACAGACCAAAATATACGACAGGACACCATCAAACTCCTAGAAGAAAACATAGGCAAAACACTCTCTGACATCAACATCATGAATACTTTCTCAGGTCGGTCTCCCAAAGCAACAGAAATAAGAGCAAAAATAAACTAATGGGACCTAATCAAACTGACAAGCTTTTGCACAGCAAAGGAAACCAAAAAGAAAACAAAAAGACAACTTACAGAAGGGGAGAAAACAGTTTCAAATGATGCAGCAGACAAGGGCCTAATCTTTAAAATATACAAACAACTTATACAGCTCAACAGCAAAAAAGCCAACAACCCAAGTGAAAGGTGGGCAAAGGACCTGAATAGACTTTTTTCCAAGGAAGATATATAGATGGCCAACAAGCACTTGAAAAAATGCTCAACATCCCTGATTATTAGAGAAATGCAAATCAAAACTACCACGAGATACCACCTCACACCAGTCAGAATGGCCATCATTCATAACTCCACAAAAAACAAATGCTGGAGGAGGTGTGGAGAAAAGGGAACCCTCCTGGACTGTTGGTGGGAATGTAAGCTAGTACACCACTATGGAAAACAGTATGGGGGTACCTTAGAAAATTATACAAAGAACTACCATATGACCCAGCAATCCCACTCTTGGGCATACAGCCGGACAAAACTTTCCTTAAAAAAGACACATGCACCCACATGTTCATTGCAGCTCTATTCACAATAGCCAAGACATGGAATCAACCCAAATGTTCACTGATAGATGACTGGATTAGGAAGATGTGGTATATATACACAGTGGAATACTACTCAGTCATAAAAAAGAACAAAATAATGCCATTTGCAGCAACATGGATGAAGTAAGTCAGAAAGAGAAAGACAAATACCATTTGATATCACTTATATCTGGAATCTAACATATGGCACAAAGAAACCTTTCCACAGAAAAGAAAATCATGGACCTGGAGAATAGATTTGTGGTTGCCAAGGGGGAAGGGGAGGGAGTGGGAGGGACTGGGAGCTTGGGGTAAATAGATGCAGAATGGAGCCTTCAGGATGGATTCTGAAGCAGCAATGGGATTCTGCTATGTAGCACTGGGAACTCTGTCTAGTCAATTGTGATGGAACACGTAATGTGAGAAAAAAGAATGTATACATGTATGTGTAACTGGGTCACCATGCTGTGCAGTAGAAAAAATATATATATAAAGAAATAAAAAAAAAGAACAAGTGAGATCAGAAAGGGTGCAAGAGAGAAGATTAAAACACAAAAAGCAACTGTGTTTCTATACACTTGCAATCCAAAAATCCAAAAATGAAATTAAGAAAATAATCTGTTCACTACAGAATCAAAAATAATAAGATCTACAGCAATAAGTTTAACAAAGTGCAAAACTCATGCTCTGAAAATTGCAAAATAGTGTTAAAATAAATTAAATAATAAATTAAAGAGGTTCCAAGTAAATGGAAAAGCATCTTCATGTTTATGGCTTGTAAGATTTAATACTGTCACAATGACAACACTGTCTGGTCTACAGACCCAGCGTAATCTCTGTCAGAATTCTAGTTGGCTTCTTTGTATAAACTGACAAATTGATCTTAAAATTAATATGGAAACGCAAGATATACAAAATAGCTCAATCTTGAAATTGAATATAGTTGAAACTCACACTTTCTGATTTCAAAACTTATTACAAAGCAACGGTAATTAAAACACTGTGGTTCTGGCATAAGATAGGCACACAGATAATAGAATGGCACTGCATATATATGAACTGTATATATTAAGTAGTTAGTATATATTATATTATAATTATTATATATAATTATATGGTTAATTATTATAAATTGTATTATTAATAATTAATTATTATTAAATATATAATTATATTATTACTATAAGTTAATTTTATTATATAGTTGTTATATATATTATAAACTATATACATACAGTTTCAATTAATTTTTGACAGGGATATCAAAATCATTGGTTAGGAAAAGAACATTCTTTTCACTGAATAATTCTAGAAAAACTAGATATCCACATGCAAAAAAATGAAGTTGGATTCCCATCTAACATAAAATTTTAACTCAATATGGTTCAGACATAAATCTAAGAGCTAAAACTACAAAACTCTAGACAAAAGCGTGTAAGTAGATCCTCATGACCTTAGCTTAGGCAATGATTTATTATTCATAACACTGAAAGCACCCAAAAAAAGTAAATTAAAATGACCTTTTCAAAATGACAACATTTGTGTTTAAAGTGACACTATCAAGAATATGAAAGAGCAAATCACAAAACAGGAGAAAATATTTGTAAATCATATACCTGGCAAGAGAACTCCATGTGAAATATACAAAGAATTATTACAACTCAACAATAAAAAGACAACCCACTTTAAAAATAGGCAAAGGGGAGTTCCCGTCGTGGTGCAGTGGTTAACGAATCCGACTAGGAACCATGAGGTTGCGGGTTCGGTCCCTGCCCTTGCTCAGTGGGTTAACGATCCGGCGTTGCCGTGAGCTGTGGTGTAGGTTGCAGACGCGGCTCGGATCCCGCGTTGCTGTGGCTCTGGTGTAGGCCAGTGGCTACAGCTCCGATTCGACCCCTAGCCTGGGAACCTCCATATGCCGCGGGAGCAGCCCAAAGAAATAGCAAAAAGACAAAAAAAAAAAAAAAAAAAATAGGCAAAGGATTTGAATAGATGTTTTTCCAAAAAAATACATTCAAATGTCCTTAAATATTTGAAAGATGCTCAAAATCATTAGTTATCAGGGGAATGCAAATTGAACAGAATACCCCTTCACATATACTTAGACAGTGATAACAAAAAAAACAACTATTAACAAGTATTGGCAAGAATGTGGAGTAATCTGAACCCTCATACAAAACTGGTAGAAAATAAAGACAATACGGCTACTTTGAAAAATAGTTTAGCTGTCCCTTAAAGAGTTAAATATAAAGTTACCATTTCACCCAGCTATTCCACTCCTTGGTATAAACCTAAGAAAAATTAAAAAGTACAAATCTTGCACACATATGTTCAATGCAGTATTACCATAATAAGCTAAAGGCAGAAATAATTCAAAGGCCCAACAACTGAAAAATGGATAAACAAAATGCGGTAATCCATATGACAGTGTAGTATTTGACCCCCCCCCAAAAAAAATGAAATTCTGATACTTTCTACAACATGGATGAACCTTAAAAACATTACACTAAGTGAAAGAAGCTAGTTACAAAAAGCTCCACCTTATATGGAAGCATTTATATGAAACATCCAGAATAATCAAATGTACAGAAACAGAAAGTAGATTAATGTTTGTCTATGGCTGGGAAGGGGGGGGGGTGGCAGTGGTGGCTGAAAGATACAGGGTTTCCTTTGCAGGCAATAAAATGTTCTAAATTATATTGTGGTGATGGTTGCACAGCTCTGTAAATATCCCCAAAGCCACTGAATCTTATACTTCAAATGGGTGAATTATGTGGTATATAAATTATATTTTAATAAACCTGTTAAAAATTATTGGTCATGACCAACTAATGCATTGTGAACAGGTGCTCTGAAAAGAACTTTGTTAAGAATTAAAAGAATTCCAGTTTGGCTGGAGCACAGAGAAGCAGTGGGCTAGGAAGCAGTAGGGTTCGGTGACTTTTCGAAGCCACACAGGGAAAATGGAGTTTGGACACTAGAACGAACAATCTGCCTCCCGTGCATATGTATTTAAATATTATGTTACATAGCTTTAGTTTGCAAAGAAGATCTTTAGGTGCAAGTCCAGGATCTCCCACTTGGTAGGAATTTACATGTCAGGTAAGCATCTTAGGTTGCCTTTTAGTTAGAAAATTATACTCACTCTCTGTGCTCTTTGTATGGAATAAATGATGATGAAAAAATGCCTACTAATCTAGCAGACAAAATAGAGAATAGCCAATGTTGTTACTACAAAAATTTGGTTGACAGTAATATAATAGGTGGCACTTTACTCTTTGACAGATGGATTTGATTTTTGACAGATGGAGATGGGTGTGGTGAATGGAGGTGGTCAAGGCAGGCAAAACGTGATAAGCAAAGATAGAGTCAGCAAAATGTTAAAGCTGAGAAAACACTGAGTGCATCTTGGCTGAGCACAGTGTGAGTCAAGAAGAACACAGGACTAGGACCTTGAATGACAAGTTACAAGTGGATCTTTAATTAGGCAGGCAAAGTGGAACCACTGAAGCTTTCAGACTGGATGAATATATGTTCAGATTTGGGTCTTAGGAAAGCTCATCCGTCAGTATCTGGCACAGAAGAGATATTCAACAAATGTTCTTTGGATGAATGGCAGCAAAGTCAAATATACTATGAAAAAAATAGTAGCAATGAGTAGAGAATCCAGTTAAAGGCTATAAAATGTAACCAGAGAATAGATCCTGTTTAGCAGGATAATTCCAGAGGTCCTCCCAGGTACTGGATTCAGCATGGGAGTGCTTTGGCGTGCATGCCTATGAGACTTCTGGGAATTCTGCTAGAGGAACACAAGGAAGAATAGTAGCCCTTTTCTTGACTCTGGATGTTTTTGTGTCTGTGTGTGATGTCTAGAATGGCTACAGCCATCGTGCAATCAGTCTGCGGGCACGGCTGCCAATAAGGGTACAGAACCAAGAAGATGCAGGGAAGCAGCCCCTGTCATCTCTGAAGCCACCTTGGACTCCTTATTATAATGAAACTACCTTTACTTATCATTTAAGCCAGTAGGGTCAAAGTTATATAATACTGAAAGCCACAAACCTGCTGATGGATAGGAGACCATCACAGCTCTCCAGGCAAAGGGTAATTAAGACCTAAGTTAGGTCAGTGTCCTTGGGAACAGAATGAGTCAAAGAAATTTGAGAGGCAATTTAGGCGTAGAGTAGGACTGTCAGATTTAGCAAATAAAACTAAAGACACACAGTTAAATTTGAATTCCAGAAAAAAAAAAACAATGGACACTTCATTATGTGTTGTGCAACACTGAAGACAAACTTATGCAAACATATTATTTGTTGCTTCTCTGGAATTCAGCTTTAACTGGGTGTCCCATATTTTGTCTGGCAACTGGAACACAGAACCTTTAAGACTTAACCATGGACTTGATGTGAGGAAAATACCAGCAAAAAGAAGATACAGGTGCCTCTGAGGTTTCCATCCTGAGTCACCCTAGGAGTACTGGGACATTACTACATAAGAAGAAGAAGAAGCACAGGCATTTTGTGGAGAGGATAAAAGTCTCGCTGAGAATTTATGGTAGACGAGACAGTCATCATGTTATTCTACAAGAATAATTCTCAACGGGGGGGATTTCTGTTCCCCAGGGATATCTGAAATATCTAGAGATATGTTTGACTGTCATGACTTTGGTGGAGGGAAGACCAAAGCTATTGACAGCTAGTGGGTAGAAGCCAGTACACAGGACAGCCCTTTACAACAAAGAATTACCCCACCTAAAATATCAATAGTGGTGAAGCTGAGAGACCTTATGTTTTAGAGGATGAGGTAAAAAATGTTTTTAGGATTTGTATATTAAGGCTGCATTAGATTTTAATAATCTGATTTCATTCTCTGTTCAGCAAGATCTACTGAGCATCTAATATGTAGCAGACCAGTTGTCAGGAACATGAAGAGGAATAAGACACAATGAGGGATTTCTAGAAGCTCAACCAAACAGGGGAAATTGATGTGTATAAGTCTCTGGATGAAAGCTTTCAATAAGCATACTGAAGAAAATGTCATTTTATCTAAATTTGAGAAATTGGGCCATAAGATTGCTGTTTCCCAAAAACATGGGCTCCAGAACATTAGTCTGGCTAATCTAAATCTAGGAGGCAGACAGAGCTTTCTTTATCCCAGGAAAACATCATGCGACTCTAAGTAAAGGACATACCTCGACCACAGTCTGGAAGAAAATTACTGTTGATTGCATTTTTAGGCTCAAGAGGGAAGGTGGAAGCACCTGTTAGTGTCTAACATGTGCCTAACACCTTCCCAGATGCCATCATGTCAACTCGCTTGTTCTTCACAAAAGCAGAATGATGTGACTATTGCCATATGCCTTTTATGGGTGAGGAAGTTGAGACTCAGAAAATGCATAATATCTGAAGTATGTCTTTTGGGCTTGTAGCACTCTCTCTTTTCGGTTCATTTTCTTTTTTCTTTATGTTTTTGTTTTGTTTTTACCTACTTTAGCTAAACCTGTGTCCCAAATCTCAAAAAATAATTGTTGGGGCAAAAAGAATTAAAATTGTTCAGTTATACATCTAGACAATGGAATCCTATTTGGTGCTAAGAAGAAATGAGCATCAAACCATGAAAAGACATAGGGGAATCTTACATGCATATTAGTAAGTGAAAGAAGCCAATCTGCAAAGGCTAGACACTGTATAGTTCCAGCACATGACATTCTGGGAAATGGTAAAACTATGAAGACAATAAAAGGGTCAGTGGTTCCCCAAGGTTAGGGGAGGGATGAGTCAGCAGGGCACAGAGGATTTTAGGGCAGAAACACTACTCTGTAGGATAGAGTTATGGTGTACACATGTTACCAATACATCTGTCAAACCCACAGAATGTACAACACTAAGATGTTAACCCTAATGTCAACCATGGACTTGGGGTGATAATGATGTGTTAACATAAGTTTATTGATTTTAATCAATGTACCCCTCTGGTGGGAGATGATGATAATGGGGGAGGCTGTGCAGGTGTAGGGGCAGGAGGTATATGGGAAATGACTATACATTCTGCTCAATTTTCCTCTGAACCTAAAACTGATACATTAAAAAAAAAAAAACCATCTGGTAAAAAAATAATGTAACTTGAAAAGGACACCTGAGGAATTCTGTTTTTAAAAATGGTGTGGTCCTCCTTTGGTGTGTCCCTTAGGCTGTTGGTCTTTTGCATTTGTCTGCTTTTGCTGATGAAGCTTCAGCCCTCTGTCTTGTCAATGGATGTTTTCCCTTGAGACCTGCATCAGCTCTCAAGGGAAACATACAGCTCAAGAGACAGAATGGTGGAACATGGGAGAACTGTGCATCTTGAACTCTCCTGTTGACTGGTGAATGGCTTTGTGTAAGTCATTTTAGTGGACTAAGCCTCGAGTTCCTCATCTTTAAAATGAGGTTGATAAGTGATGGTTATATCTGATTACTCATTTACCATCAGACAACTGTGCTAGAGAGCGAGGTCCACAAAGCTAGGAGGGATGTCTGTTTTCTTACTCATCCCTTCCACAGCGCTGGCACAGGGCGGGTGCTAATAACGATGTGTTAGGTGAATGGATGGATGAATACAGGAAGGAATAACAGTGCCTGGGCTGCAGGGTGGTTGTGAAGCCTGGACAGCCAGGGTCGAGAACATGCTAGGTGTCTCCTTTCCCTGGCCCTTGTACCTGAGAATTATTCCGGGCAATTAAGAACAACAATAGACATACAGACAAAGAGAAATTTCAGGAATATGACTGACCTAGAGAAATGAGAGAAAGGAGACACCTGCTCCATTTTCACTTAACAACATTAATAAAAGTAGGTCTTTGTCTTTCCTAATTGCACATTGGGGAAAAGCAGTATCAATTTAAATGCAACACATTTCAACCAAGGGATAGGCTATTTCTAGCCCAGGTCTAACATAATGATTCCCAAGAAGCCTCAAACCTACTGATTCAATTATTCGAAGAAAATTTCTGAAGTTAAGACAGGCCTTATTTAAGACGCTGTTATCATTTTCCTTGATTCTTAAGAAGCCAGGGGTGAGAAACAGAATGAGCAGCACTCTGCCAGAGGAAAAGAGAGTCACATCTTGTTTTGGCTCTGTCAATAAGCTGTGAATACTTGGAGCAAATCCTATCTCCTCTCCTGGCCTCAGCTTCCAGATTCATAAAACCTAGAAATTAAATAAATTAGAGATTCTCCAGAGCACATGTTTGGAGAAAATACTGGATTAATATTCTATTAATATTTAATATTTGGATTAATACTTTATGCTTGGAAAAACAAAAAAAAGGCATCTTTTTAAGACAGCAAACTATATCTTGATTAGTGGAGGAATATGACAAATAGAGTGGTTATAAATGGAACCTGTTCTTAGCCATCACTTCCTCTCAGCTCCCAAGGAAATAAACCAGCATTTTGAGAGCTCTGTGGGTGCATATGTGTGTGTGTGTGTGTGTGTGTGTGTTGTATACATGAGTGTGAGTGATTTGTACTGTTTACCACAATGTAGAATAGACTAATTATTGAGGCACTGATTATGTGAATCTTTTATCATTTTCAGATCTCAGTTTTTAAAGGATCCCATTTGCAATGATAAAGATGATTATTAGGATTTTAAACACTGAGTTCTTTCTCATGCGTGAAGATTTTGTGCTCACTCTTCAATGGCCACCAAACAAATTGTTAGAGAACATTCTGCAACATTTCTCTCCGGGATTTACAGGGTGGTGAATATTATGAAATTCACAAGTCAATTTACAAAAAAGAAGATACTGCTTTTCACCATAAAGGCCTGAGTTAATGGACCAATAGTGGGGTGACTTCAGTTGAAGTTATCAGCAGGGATCTGGGCATTTATAATTGACTGCACTCTGTGCAAACTTTCTTATATATGGGAAGAAAATTCATATTTCTTAACCCTCCAAAATGTGTCATTTGTCTTCTGATTTAATAAATGTAATTTAATAAACATCTCTCTTGTGGGAAATGTTGATAACAGGGGAGGATGTGCAGGTGTAGGGGCGGGAGGTATATTCTACTCAATTTTACTCTAAACCTAAAACATCTAAAAAAAATAGTCTGTTAAAATAATAAAAACTTGAAAAGACAACTTGAGGAATTCTCTGTTAAAAAATAGCATGGTCCCCCTGTAGTGTGTCCCTCAGGCTGTTGAGCTCCTGCATTTGTCTGCTTTTGCTGATGAGTGAGTCACACTACTGACACATAGTAGGTGCTCAATAAATCCCTACTGAGTTGATAAATGAACTGATCAGTTAATTATGGTCAGTGTTTTCTAGATGAGGAAATTGTGGCTCCTAGAGGCAGTATGCAGTAGGGCTAAGATCTAGCTGTGTCTTTTGTCAATGCCCTGGTCCTCCTCTTGTCCTTCCTTCCTCTTGGTGGACCCCTGACTTCTCAGCAGCGTAGTGCATAGCACATAGTGTGCATGTGGCTCAGGACATGTTTAGCTAAAATCATCTTCAATATTTTATTTATCTATAAAGTGAAGCATTGTAATCTACAAAGATACCTGCAAGGATTCAGAGAAGTAAGCAAGAAGAAAAACAAGTAAAAGAAGTAGATTAATACTGATTACCTCAACTGGAGCCCTAACAGTGGCTCTCACCCCCCTCTCACTTCCCCACTGCCTCTGATTTTAAGCTTAGTGATGCTCATTCTATAAGATTATTCCTTTTTATGAACAGTGTGTAACTATAAATATCAAGGCTGGTGTTGGTGGGAAACCAATAAAAGCAAAATTAATCGACTGGATAAAAGGGGCAAGACTGAATTCATAAAATAATGTAATACCTTTTGTGAACAGGTTTACATTTCACTGGCAATCTGATAGCAGTTTTCTCCTAAGACTTCATGAAAATCAACTCTTATCCAACCCCAGATGAAAAATAGTCCAATGGCTTTAATTATTACTTAAAATCCGTAATAAAAATAGGTTAGTGCGTTTGGAGAAAGAAAATGGGAGCCTAAGGAGGTAATGTTCCCCACCGAGGTAAACGGGTTAGTTCGGAGACAGAGCGTCACTCCTCTCTCTCTCATTTCTCACTATTTGCCATTTTTTGGTTTTATATATATATTTATATATACACACATACATGTACGTATATAAAATAAATCTCAGAACTACTTTTTAGTTGCCTTGGAATTGATTTTCTGATGCTGAATGTAACACAGTACTAAAGAATATTTAGAAAATACAGACACTTATAAATAAGTATATAAAGTCAATCAGGATGCCATCGTTCAGAGTTAGCCATTGTTAGAGTGTTGTTATATGCAACAGAAATTTGGGCAACAGAAATGGCTAAGCAATCCACAGAAGAGAAAACTCTAGGAAGAATTTAAAAAGTAATAAAATTTGCACAACCTTACCAGTTGTTTAGGAAATGGAAAATAAAATAATACAACAAATGTAAAAGTGACCATGGGAGACATAGTTGAAGGAAGTATCAAAGAACTGAAACATAAAATCAAGGAAATTATCCAGAATGAAGTACAGAGTGAAGGAAACAGAACCTATGTAAGAAGAAAATATCAAAAAGATCCTCTCTCTCTCTCTCTCTCTCTCTCTCAGGCTTTCTTTCTCTTTTCCATACCTTCTCTGCATGGCGGAGTTGTAATGCCATCAGTTGAGACAAAGCAATTAGACAGCAGGTTGAAGAGAACTGCTGGGTGGAGGGTCAGGGTAAAGGAAGCATCTCTGCAGAGGGAGAGGGCAGGCAATATTGATGGTGAGCTCCCAAACAGGGTGAGGAAGTAAACCTGCTGAGGGTTGGCCCAGCATGCAGTGTCAGAACCTAGCGAGGTGAGGCCTTCCTTGAATGAGTAGTTCCATGGAGGAAGGACTTGGCATGCTTCTCATATAATATATATACATATATATAAAATCTGTAATAAAATAATGACTGGGAGAATCAAATCCACACTCTTTAGACGGCGATCGTCCTCATATTGACATACAGGTTCAATGCAATGCCAATCACATTCTAATAATACTTTTGAGGAAATCCATAAATCTTTTTTAAAATTTATATGAAAAGGCAGAGGATCTGGACAAGCTAAATAATTTTGGGAAAATGTGTGAGGGACTCGTACTACATGATTTCAAAGCAATATAATGCTACAGTAGTAAAGACAGAGAGTTTGGAATAAAGATAGATTCATAAATCAATGGAAAGAATGGAAAGGCCAGAAATCACATTTTATGGCCAACTGATTTTCAGCAAAAGTGCCAAACCATTTCAAACTATGTCAAAGGTTAGTGTTTTCAAAAGGTAGTGATGAAACTACTATATATATGTTTGGAAAATATAAATACCACACAATGATACCACACACACAAATTAATGTGAGATGGAACAGAGACCTAAATATGCGAGCTAAAACTATGAAACTTACACAAGAAAAAAATTTTGACATGAGACTAGGAAAAGAGTTCTTAAAGAGGTCCAAAAATATATATACACCTGTTACTACAAAGAAAAAAAGTAGTACCGCATTTTGTAAAACAATATGGCCTTATATTAAAAAGTCAAATTTGTATGGGCTATAAATCCTAGCAATTTCACTCCTAGGTATTTATATAAAGGAAATGAAAACCAAAGCACAAGTCCACATATGCTCTTGAACTGAATATTCATATCAGCATTATTTCTAACAGTTCAACACTGGAAATGACTCGTCCCAAATAATACCAACTAATGCCCTAGTGAAGGAAAAACAAAATCAGCAAATCCATACTATGCTACACCACCCAGCAATAAAAAGGAACGAAATACTATGGATCAATCTCAAAACATGTGCTAAGTGAGGTCAAACAAAAAGTCTACATTCTATATGTTCCATTGAAATGAAATTTTTTAAAAAGTAAAACTAAGGGAAAAAATTGGATCTGAGTTTACCTGGATTTGGAAGTCGATCAACTGCCAAGTGGTACAAGGTAACTTTTTTTTTTTTTTTTTTTTATCTTTTTGCCTTTTTCTTGAGCCACTCCCGTGGCATACGTAGGCTCCCAGGCTAGGGGTCTAATGGGAGCTGCAGCCACCAGCCTACGCCACAGCCACAGCAATGTGGGATCCGAGCCGCATCTGCGACCCACACCACAGCTCACAGCACCACCGGATCCTTAACCCACTGAGCAAGGGCAGGGATCGAACCCGCAGCGTCATGGTTTCTAGTCGGATTCGTTAACCACTGCACCATGAGGAACTCCAAGGTAACTTTTTTAAGGTGGGGAAACTCCTCTTTATCTTGGTTATATCAGAGGTTACTGTGCAATACACAATTTTCAAAATTCATCAAATACCACATTTAAGATGGGTAGGCCTTACTGTATATAAACAATACAATGTTTTAAAATGGTAACTCAAATCCTTATAACACCCACAAAATTAAAACATTCCAGATGATTTATATACAAATATAAAAGGCAAAAATTTAAACTTTTACAATGAAATACAGGAATATATTTTTTGATCTAAAAAAGGAAGCATTTTTTTTTAAACACACACACACATACCTCCCCTAGACCATTACTGCAAAAATTAGCAAATTCAGCTTTGTTGAAATTAAGAATTTATAATCATTGAAAAAAGGGTAACAAGCTTGCCCAATTTGCCTAGGGCCTTCTAGATTTTAGCACTTTAAAATTTTGTGTCTCAAGAAACCCCTCAGTCCCAACAAACCAGGACAGTTGGTAACTGTCCAGAGTTTAGCTAATCTACTCCATGGCATTGCCGCCTCTGCCCCCAGTGTGTCTGGCACACGTGGACAGTGGAGGCCCTAAACTGACACTATCCCTCTCATGCAAGCACACGCCCTAGATAACAGCCCACAGAGGCACAAGCAAATTTAGGTTCCTAATATGAGTCTTCCAACAGCCCTTGTGAGAAACAGTCTCCCCTGCATCTTGGCTGTCCATCTGTGTGCCCCTTAGGTAAGATCCCCTGGAGCCTACCAAAATCCAGCAATTTTTTTGGTTTGAATTGACCAATTCAGCCTTAGCCCAGGAATCCAAAAGCACTCCCTCCATGGGCCTTAATAAAAGGATGTGCCCTGCCTCTCCCTTGGCTGGGCCCCTGTCTTGACCTCCCAGGTAGGTCAAAGTCTGCTGTGTACTTCCTCTAGGACCAGTGAGGAACAAACTTCTCCCTCTCAGTGTCTCTTGTGGTCTTTTGCTGAACTGCAGCTCATCAGCTCTCACCCTCGGGTTCCATGTAACAAATCGTAACAGGAACTGTACGGAGAAGTCATTAAAAGAAGTGAAGACAAGCCCCAACTGGTAACCAGTATTTTTCCCAAGGGTGAAAGATAAGGAATTCTCTGGACTATCAGTAAGTAAAAGGTGGCAAACACCTCATTCAATAAATAAACGAAAGCCTTGAACAGACATTTCTGAGACGAAGAAATATAAAAGGCTAATACACATAAAGGGATGATCCATTCTACCTTATTTTTAATCTGGGAAATAAAAACTAAAGTGAAATGCCAGTGATAGACCATTAGAAACCAACGAGTTCGTTCGAATTTTTCAAAACCTAACAGCATCAAATATAAGCAAGAATTTCGAGATATATGAGAACTCACATAAAACTCTATCTAATAAGAGTTCCTGGTGAGGTGCAGTGGGTTAGGAATCTGACTGCAGTGGCTCTGGTCACTGAGAAGGAGGGGTTGGATTCCTGACCCAGTGCAGTGGGTTAAAGAATTCAGCATTGCTGCAACTGCAGCATAGTTTGTAGCTGTGGTTTAGGTTCAGTCCCTGGCCTGAGAACTTCTATATGCTGTGGGTGCAGCCATTAAAAAACAAAAACAAAAACAAACCAACAAAAAACCTCTGACTAATATACAAAATTTGTAACAATTCATTAGAAACGTTATAGCAAAGAAAATAATGAAGTAGAAAATGTGCATATCCTATAACCTAGTAGTCTTACTCCCAGGTTTGAAACTGTAAGGGATTTTGAATGTGTATATATAGATAGATAGATAGATAGATAGATAGATATACGTGTGTGTGTGTATATAAATTATATATATAAATTATATATATAAATTTATTTATATATATATATATTGATCTTGGAGGAACTTTATGACAGTTCTGATACTAACAGAAATAAGTAGAATAGAAAATACAATTAGTCCATGTGTTCACTGAAAGGAGAATAGATAATTAAATATATTCACACAATAAAATGCTATTCAGATGTGGAAAAAATGGTAGCTACATTTTTCAACGTGAATGAATTTTTTGGCTGCACCTGTGGCATCTGGATGTTCCCAGGCCAAGGATCAAACCCGTGCCACAGCAGTGACCCAAGCCATTGCAGTGACAATGCTGGATCCTTAACCTCCTGCACCACAAGAGAATTTTTAAAAATGAAGTGAAATAAAAATGCTAGTTGATTTTAACTACAGAATGATGTAATTTTTGTCAAGTTCAAAAACAGAGAATTTTACAGATATATAGGTATGCAACAATATTATCAAGGAAAGCAAGGAAAGACACTACTAAAGTGAAAATAATCATAGTATCAAGTGTCTATATGAGCATGTAGAGAAACGGTCATCTTTACCAGGGGGAGATGCAATTGCTACATTATCACTGGAAAGTAATGGGGCAATATTTACTAAAATAGAAATGAATATGTATCTATGGCTCAGTAATTTTACTTATTGGAATTGATCCAATTTTTAAAAACTGCCTTTAAATAAATATATTTGTACAAAGGTGATCATTGCGTTAGCAAAAAAATGAAAGCAAATGAAATATCTTTCAATAGAGGAATATGTGAATAAACTGTGGTACATCTGTTCTTTCCAAAATTATCCGACTATTCAAATGGCTGAATTACACTTCAAGAGAAAGTTACATTTAGTTAGATGAAAATAAAATGGTGGAATAATATGTAAATATGATCTTGCTTTTGTAAATTACTGATTTCCAAAATAATGGCATTAGCCGGAAGCATTTGTGCCTATGAATATATATACTTGTTTTGCAGGAAAAGAAATGGATTGATGTACATCAGTGTGTTAATTTGTTACTCTGGGAGATAGAAATGAAAATGGGATGGAATGAGATTATTAATTTTTAAATACAACCTTGCCTTGTTTTATTGGTTCAAAAGAGGGTATGTTAATTTGTAATATAAAGAAGAAAAATTAAAAGAAAAGAAAATGTATAACTACTTTATATCCACCGGGGACATTTTGGAAAGTTTAGTTTCCAAAGTGTGTTCCAGGGAATTATATTTGATAGTATGTTTAAAGAACTCTCCTTCCAGACAAATTTGTGAACCTGGGACTTTAAAAATTAAGGGTATTTTTTGCACTAAATTATTTATCATATCAACAATTTTACTTGTGATGTGAATTTCCAAGATGAGGATTTCATTTGTAGAATTTCTTAAAATTTTTCAAAAGCTGGGATATCTCAGGGAATTACTGCTTTATAAAACCAATTTTCTTAAATAATGTGCTAATCTAATTCCCCAGACAAAATTACTCTCAATACAAAGTTAAATTCTTTCTAATCTTTTTGCCAGCATTTTAACATAGTGTAGATTATATGGTACACATAAATTTTACCTCCTTTGCCTTTGCAATGCTATTTTTAGTTTACTGTTTTATCATTGGACAGATTTTTAGGGACATCAGTTCATTACAATCTAGTTGGACTTTCAGCATAAATATTTGTGCAAAATGTAACCAACACAATCCTAAAGTCACGATTCTAAATATGATTAACTAGTAAATAATGTGTTTATGTGATTCACACTAGAAGTTTTAAAGGGACTGACTAGAGACGATGGCTATCTGGAGATAAGAGGAAAGCCTTCATGCAGAAAGGAATTTGAAGACACAGGACCAAGGCAGCCCTGGCCAGGATTAAGGGATGTACATATATCCCGATAAGAAATGAGCTTGCTCAGGATAGGGACTCTAGCTTCTATTAATTGATTGGTTAATATAGAAGATCACAAAGACTTAAGGATGAGATGCAACACACCATGGAATTCTGCAGAAGGAAGCAATATTTGTTATTATGCAGCTAAACCTGGATTGTGGTAACTGAGACCTATAATAAAAAGATTTATGTTTCCAGATACAGTGAGCTGTCTTCACTGTTTCACAACAAATCCCTTATTCATGGAAATAGTTATCCCCTGAAAAGAAAACTGAAAGCCTGTCAGAGTCTGTTCAGGCGGCTATAGCAGAATACCATAGACTGAGTGTCTTAAACAACAGACATTCTTTTCTCACAGTTCTGGAGGCTGGGAAGTCCAAGATCAAGAAGCCCACAGATCTGGTGTCTGGTGAAAGCCTGCTTCAGAATTCAAGAGGGTTGCTATTTCGCTGTGTCCTCATGTGGCAGAGAACAGAGAGTGTGGTCAAGCTCTCCCGTCTCTTCATATAAGGAAACTAATACCATTGATGAGGGCCCCACCCTCCTGACCTAATACCTCCTAGAACCATCACACTGAGGGGCAGGATCTCAACATATGGATGTTTGAGGGACAAAGCTACTCAGATAATTCAGCTGGATGCTGCATAAACCCAAAAATCCGTAGTAGTAAGTACTAACATTTTTAAAGTTATTTAGTAATCCCACTTACATGTATTATTAAATTCTATCTATTTACCCCACCAGTGAGAGTTAGGTATCATTATGTTAATATCATAAAGAAATTAAGACTCAGTTTGAGTGATTTACCCAAAGTCACAAAGTTAATTAGTGAATGAGCTGGGATTTACACCCAGGTGTTTCATCATGTTCTTTCTGCTACACCATCTATTCCTTCTCCAATATTAGGCATTTTGATAATAAAAAATATAAATATGTTTAATTTTTTGCCTATCCATTCTTGATTTTTTAAACTTTGGATTTATTTTATAGTCAGTTGGAATATCTCTTCAGGTAATTTTGTTTTTCAAGAAAAATACACTGGTGAAGTTATCTCTATGCTGTTGCCTATCTGAGAATATGTTTTCATTGTCACAAACATGAAAGATAACTGGGATGGGTGTAAAGATTTGAGATCAAAACCTTTTTCAATTAAAGTCCATAAGTTGTCACTCCTTACATTTTAACTTCTGATGAAGTGAAGTCTAAGCCAGACTGATTTGTGTTTAGGGGTAACCGGTTTTCATTTTCTTTTTTAACTAACCTGTTTCTTTTTCTTTTTTAATTTTCCCCTTACCTGAGTACTTGTCAAAATTTCCCTTTTTCTGATCCATCATAAATTTTACCAGGGCATGTTTTTCTCAGTTCTTTTCCACTGATTTCATCAGAGAAGCAAGAACACTTCTGCCTTTACTTTCTAATCTAATTTCTTATCAGGATTTTTCAAAATTATATGTGGATGCCTATACTGCAGTTAATCTGATTTTTTTCCTTGTAAACACTTATGTTTAAGTAGAACTAATTTCTCTGTCCTCTATCATTTCCGTTATTTTTCTCATTTTTAATTATTTCTCTTAGAATTTCAGAACAACTCCTCAGTTTATTTCTTTAGTAGACATTTATTGTTACTCTGTGCCACTCATTGTCCTACATGCTCAGGATACAAAAATGAACAAGAGAAACAAAAATCCTTGCCTTTGTGGGGATCGCAAAAGAAAATAATGTTTCAGATAGATGATACATAATTTGGAAATAAATGAGGCAGATATGCCAGGGATGGAAGAAGCACTTTTAAACAGGATGAGAAAGAAAAATCTTACTAAGAAGAAAACATTTGAGTAAAGACGTGATGTGGGTGAAAGGGTGAGCCAAAACATATCTAAAAGATCATAACCGGCCAGAACAATAGCAAGGGCAATGACCCTGACTACTGGTATGTTCAAGGAAAAGTGCAGAGACCAGTGTGCCTGCTCTAGGGTGAACAAGGTGGGGGTCAGGGGAGCAGGAGATGAAGCCATCGAGGTAATCTAAAGTCAGATCCCATGAGGCCATAGAGTAATAGCAAGAACCTTGGCATTTGCTCCAAGAAGGAAAGCCAGTGAAGAGTTCTGAGCAAAGGAGTAGCATGAGCTGATTTGCTTTTTAGTAGAATGACTGCCTGCTGTGACTAGGGCTAAGAGCAGAAGAGACAGGGAGAAAGCTACTGCCATAATCCCGATGAGAGGTGATGGCGACTTGAACCAGCATGACTGGGGAGGAGGTGATGATGTGGCTGAACACTTAATGTACCTCCAAGGTAAACCAGTGAGACTTTCTGATAGGTTGGATGTGTGAATGTAGATTCTTGTACTGGGCAACTAGGACAGAGTTAAAATTTAACACAGAGAAAATTACAGAAGTAAGGAAAGGACATCATAAACAGTTTAAAGCATGTTATTTATGTAATTTTTTCATCTCTTTCTTTTTTTGTCTTTAAGGGCTGCACCCACAGCATATGGAGGTTCCCAGGCTAGGGGTCTACACCACAGCTCACGGCAACGCCAGATCCTTAACCCAGTGAGCAAGGCTAAGGATCGAACTCGCAACATGGTTACTAGTCAGGTTCATTAACCACTGAGCCATGACGGGAATGCCTTTATGTAATTTTTTTGTTTGGCTTCTTTTTGCTCAAAATTTTATTTGTAATAATCATGCATTTTAACAAACGTACCTGTGGTTCATTTAGGTTCATTGATCTACAGCAGGGACTGGCAGACATTTTTATGTAAAGGCAAGATATTAAAAACTTTTGGCTTTACAGACCAGATGGTCTTACTGCAATAACTCACCTCTGTCACAGTGTGAAAGAAGCTATTGCCAATATATAAAACAATGGGATTGACTATGTTATAATAAAATGTATTTGCAAAAATAAGCAGTGGGATGGATTTGTAATTTGCTGAACGTCCTCATCTACAGTGTCTTATTGAGTGAAAGTATCACAATTCATTTATCCATTCTGCTGTAGATAAGTATCTGGGTTGTTTTAATGCGGGGCGATAACAAACGATGCTCCTAAGAACTCCTTAAGCATGCCTTCTGGTGACCACGCGCTCACATTTCTATTTTATGTAAAGAAATGGAATTGCTGTATTGTAAGGATTTTTTTTTTTGTCTTTTTTGTTGTTGCTATTTCTTGGGCCGCTCCTGCGGCATATGGAGGTTCCCAGGCTAGGGGTCGAATCGGAGCTGTAGCCACCGGCCTACGCCAGAGCCACAGCAACGCGGGATCCGAGCCGCGTCTGCAACCTACACCACAGCTCACGGCAACGCCGGATCGTTAACCCACTGAGCAAGGGCAGGGACCGAACCCGCAACCTCATGGTTCCTAGTCGGATTCGTTAACCACTGCGCCACGACGGGAACTCCTGTATTGTAAGGATGTTAATCTTCAATTCCGATAATGTTACGCTTTTTTTCCAAGTAACTCTAATAAGTTAACTTTCACCAACTGCATATGAGAGGACCTGCTGTTTCACAACCTTACAACCAATTCGCTAGTCAGTCTTTTAATTTTAGTGCTCTGGTGAGCATTTAGCGGTACTTCGTTTTGAGTTCAATGTGTACCATGTGATTTTTAGAATAAAGACTAACACTTTCACATGGATTTGGCCACAGAATTCTTTCATATGAGCCTGATTAAAGGACTGTCTACATATTCCTACCGGGTTGTCTTTTTTATCCAATTGTTTTGTAGTTTGCTACAAATTCTGTGTACGTGCCACAATTACATTTATCCACATACTTACTCTTTTCTGATGTTCTTTACTCGTTCTTGCATTTCTCAGCTTCCATGTGGCAAATAATTTCATTGGCACTGAATAACTTTTTTTAGTGTTTCTATTAATAGAGCAGTTATGCTGGTGGTGAATCTTCCTAGGGTTGGTTGGTTGTTTGCTTGACTCTATCTTAAATTCACATTAGTTCTTGAAGAGATTTTTGTCTCAATTAGTGCTTTAGGTTGTCCCTCACTTCCTTTCAGCACTTTAAGGTATCATTCCTTTGTCTTCTGCTTTCTGTAATTCCTGCTGATAAATCAGCTGTTCGTCTTGTGGCTCCTCAGAAGATAATATGCCTTCCCCACTTTTCTGTTGTTAAAGATTTGTATCTTTTTTCTTGGTTTTAGCAGTTTTTCACGGTGTCCCTGGCCATGGTTTCCTTTACACTCATCCTGCGAGGGGTTATTAATAGGGCTTCTTGAATTGGTGGTTCAATTTCTTTTCATCTTTTTGGGAAATATTTATTGCTTTTTTCTTTTTTCTCTCTCTTTCCTTTCCTCTTGGATCTCTAATTATATGTAAGACTTTCTTACTGAACTCTTTATAAATGTTACACATTTTTCTGTACTTCTTTTCTCTTTATATGCTTATTTCTGGATTTTTTTTTTTTTTTTTTTAGTTTACCTTCCAGGTAACGAATTCTACTTTTTTGGCTTTGTCCAATCTGCTCTTTGACAGAGTATATTAAGTTATAATTTTTAGTTATTTTATACTTATTTTTATTTCTGAAATTTCAATTTGATTCCTTTTATAGTTTTTAAAGTTCCAAATATCAATTCTGTTTTTTATTATGTGGATTACTCATGGATTTATTTTTTATTTGTTGTTATTAATTATATATCATATAATCCATATTATCTTGCATATGTATTGTATAAACATGTATTTTTTAAAGTTTTGTAGGTATTTTGCCCATTTTATTCTAGGCTTTCTCAGCAGGAAGTCAGTTAGAATTGTGTGGTCTATCATTCAGGAAGAAGAATTTCTGACTCTTCTTATTTTGGTGTTTTTTTTTTTTTTTTTTTTGGTTGTTTCTAGGGATTATTTTACTTGTACTACTGCAATTTTTTTTTAATTTAGTTTCCTCGTCATCTTTTACAATACTTATCTGTATTTTACCATGGACTGTCTTCCCTTATTATCATGGTCTGTTTCTGTTTCAGAGAGGCAATGTTTCCTTACACTCTCAGTTTCCAAAACTGTCATAAGTTAGTCATTCTTCTGAGTGTTCTGGACAAAGTTCCCTTTTCTTTATCTTGCAATTTTTTTTCCCCAAAAAGTTATTAAAATTGGTCTTTCTCTTAATTTGTTATTTAAGGAGAAGCTCTTTCCAAACTTGTTGACAAACTCAGTAGATCATTATTATTCTGCCTTTTGTCAGCTGCAGGTCTGGCTGAGTCTTAGATCTATACATGGATGGCAACTTGATGTAAACAACTTTTAGGACAATTCTTAGTCCGCATCCCTTGATTAGACTTTAATTAGACTAAAAGATAAACTTCACTGAACATATAAAAATGCCAAATGAAGAACATTATAAATCCCAGTACATAAACTCCATCATGTTCTTCCCGTTTTCACCTTTTGCTTGCTCCTCATCACGCCACTTAGAAGGATTATACCTCTAGTACGCAGCACTTCAGCCTGTTTAAGAGTGTGTTTAAGACCTTGACCATTTAATCAACATTTCTAAATGTTATATTCCTGATTTGTAAAATAGGATAATAATAGAATGGCTATTGTAAGACTATTACCTGAAATGATGCATGTAAATTTAATAGCATAATTGCTGGCACTTAGAATTAAGTAAATGTTACCCATTATAAGTAGATGTAAACAACAGTACTAATGTTACGGTCATTAATTTGCTGCCTCCTGCTCTCCACTCTGACCTTAACCTGCTGAATTTAGATAGAAATGACATGATGATACTGTTGGTGTCAGGAATGTACTATTTGTTGGCTCTTTGAAAGGCACTATTCATGCACTAAAGAGACTGATACGGCGTTTTCTGACAGGGGAAGTTTCATATCTTTGTTAAGGCTGGGCAGTGGAGGAATCAGAAAGCAGTCTCAAATGTCTGCACGTGTCCGACGTGTAACAAAAATGAGTGCAGCGAGCCAAATGAAATTAAAAGGGACTCCTGATAGGGACTGTTCCAAACCTTAGAGCACATGCCGAGTATTTTATGGGCAGCCATACTTCAGTTTCAGTTCATTGATGTGATATGGAAATGTGGGTTAAGAGATTTCCCCAGGAGGTAGTTACTGGGATTTATAAGTGAAGTCACATTTCATATTTGTGTGACTCAGGATATCAAACAATCTGTATGGGCTATATCAGGCATACATGGCTCATAATAAGCTCTTCCATGACGTCTAACCTGTAAGATAAAGCCCAACAGCTTGTCAACCACATCCCATGATGCTGGCTCCAAAAGTTCCCTTCAAAGTTATCTTCCACCTCTTCTTGATTTTAACTTTATACGCTGGTAACACCAAAATGCTTCTAGGAATCCTCTGACTGCATTCTAAGCTCCAGGCTTGCCTAAGTGGCCCTATTATAGTTTTAGTATTAAAAATTCTATGCTCTATTCTGGGCATAGAGCCATCACAGACCTTGCAGCACAATTTTAAAAAACGTCTGTTTCCATCATCCTCATTTACCCAGAAGCTTCTTGAAGCTTAAGATCATGGTGTGTCCACCCTTTACCCCTATGCCTGGCACAGGGCCAGAGACATAGCAGATACTCAGATAACATTTGTTAAACTGGATTGAATTTTTTGAAAGGAGTGTGGTAAGTGTTATGATCATTCTCTGCAGAAGCTGAAATGGGGTACAGAGGAAATGGGGTACAGAGGACATATTATTGATTGTTTTCGTTACTTATTATTTTGGGTCCTGAAAAACCAAAGACCTGTAAGATTTCCAAGGCAAAATACGCTTGAGGAACTCCCAGTAGGCTGACTGCCCTATATTTTAACACTTAAATAGCAAAGGTAAAATTGGTATAAGGAAAGTACCCATAGCTATTACGTATTTATGAGGCTATGACACCAAGATCTTTGCTAAGTAGGTCACAGGAAATATATATTTTTTTCCATCTTCATGCCATCCATAAAAGGCAGATACTCTAATAGTTCCCATTTGCCAGATGGAGACATTGAGACTCAGAGGGAGTGCCCATGATAATACAGCAAGAAAATGGTGGTTTCAGTATCCACACCAGGTCTAATTTCCCTTCACTTCTTAATACTACTTCACCAGCGTCAAGTGACAACAGTGACCTATGGATGATTTTCTTATTCCAACAAACCTGAAATTCAGAAAGAATCCACACTTCTTTGTGACTTTATCATGACGGCTGTGAAGAAGTAAAGAACCAGAACCGGACCAGAGGTACCCTGGATACAAACTACCACAGTTCACTGCTCTGACTGCACCTCTAAGTTTTCCTTCAGTATGTAGATCCTTTAAAGGGGGGAGCATTCTAACTAACAGGGAGGTTTCTGAGATATCACCTTTCCCTGCCTGGAAATACAGAATAAAGCAAGGACCCTGGAGCCTTGTATTCTTGAGTTCAAATCTCCACTCTGTTCTTTTATGAACTGATTATATTCTTCCAGGGTTATTTTCCTTATATATAAAACAGAATTCATAAAGCCCTGCTGGACTCACAGGCTTGTTATGAAAATCAAGTAACAAAAGGCAGAGGAAAATGCTTTTGAAATTGTAGAGCACCAGGCACACAGGAAGAGTGGTTATTGTTTTGCAGGAATGACATTCCCCAAAAGCCGTTTTATGTGAAATGTGGAAACCTGGGGCAGGAGATAGGTATACACTGTGTCCAGTGGTCCTGCTTTGATAACAGTTCAGTGGTTTAAGTAACCAGAAAATCAATGGAAATCCGGTTATTAACACTGGACATATACAATCTATCAATGTGGGCCTTTACTTTGCCAGGGACCTATGATTACACCTCATGATAAGCTATATATATTTTGCAGCATTTTAATAAAATGCATATCAATGAGCAATAAAAAGCAATAAGGAAATAACAAAAAGAGATACAGAGGGAAAAGCATACCTTTATGGGGATAGAGGGAAGAAATTCAGTGTGCTTTTTATTAACACTATGGAGCACTTACCCAACTCATCTTTATAAGAGCATACAGCCAAGTAGACATGATTCTATCATACTTATGACCATACAAGATAGAGGAAATTTCTCCTGAGCTGACAGGTGATGTTAAGATTTCTTTCCATTCTCGGGCACTATGTGTACCAAACTCAGACCTTCTGATGTAAAGCCATCCTTTGTATGAAAATCTGTTGTACAAAACAAAACCAGTCTCTTTCACTCCCCTATGATTTTTTCACCAGGAAACAAACCATTCATTTGTTATCAATTTATTTATCATACATTCACAATGAGACAGTGCTCTGGGAGCATGGGATTCCATTTGACGCCGTTAGTAGATCTGACTTCAATAGCGTTTAATAGTGCAAGAGAGCCTGTCTTGCCAAGAACCCTTCCTCGACTATTCATAACTTGTAGGTGCATCCATGCAATAAAGAAGCCAGAAGCTAAGTGAGAGAGACATGCCAAGAGGTAAGAGCATATATTCATTAAGAAGAAGGACAATTTGAAACATTTAACCTGAGAGTAAGAAGGATAATAAAGTTGTAGTTATTGAGTAGTTGCTCTATATCAGTCACCATACTAAGCACTGACATAGATCATTTAACTCTCACAAGAACCTGTGAGGCGAGCAGTATTATTACCTCAGTTTTGTAGATGAGGAAGCTGAGGTAGAGAAAGTAAAAGGCTCACAGCTGCAGAGACAGAAACCCTACAAAGTCTAGATTGAAAGGAATCAGTCATTCTTCAAACATCCCTTTGTCCAGCTGGCCTTTCTTGGGATGAAGACAGAAAAATAAAGATAACACATCCCTGGCTTCCAAGAGCTACTATCTACCTCACTCCCTTTTCCTTCATTTGCCAATCTGATTCTCCTTCCTCGGTCACAAGCTCACCTTTCCATTCACTGATCACCTTCCATTTCTTTGATCTAGATCTACTTCCTGCCTCAAAAGCTCATCTTTCCACTCCCTGATCTTGCTTCATTTCCTGGGTCATTAGCTCACATCTCTTAACTGACTTTGACTTGCTTCTTGGTTCTCCTTAACTATAAGGTAGACATATTTGGATCTAGGAAACAAAAAAGCAAATACATGAACTATTACATTCACAGTTCTTGCTTCATAAGCAATATCAAGAATGAAAGAGACCTCTGTCTGTTTGAAATCTCTTTATCCTAAGTGCCAAAAGACTAGAGAATGCAGCATTTAGGCTGAGGCCACAAAGGATCTTCTCTGAAGATTAGAAAGGGGTATCACAGCTATGAATTCAGCCCCTGTGACTGTCACAATGAAAGTAAGTCAATCTAGAAGCAGTGAATCCAGAATACCACTCTGGACTTGTGTGTGTGTGTGTGTGTGTGTGTGTGTCATTTAGGACCACACCCACATCATACCGAGGTTCCCAGGCTAGGGGTCGAAATGGAGCTATAGCTGCCATCCTACACCACAGCCAGAGCAATGCAGGATCCAAGCCATGTCTGCAAACTATACCACAGCTCACGGGAATGCCGGATCCTTAACCCACTGAGCGAGGGTTAAGTCAGATTACCGCTGAGTTGTAGAAGGAATTACAAAAAAAAATTTTTTTAATGAAGACCTCTAGCATAAGTCCTCTTTTCATTCATAAATAAATAAATAAAGGGAATCAAGTCAGCATAAAAATATATAAGCTGTTAAAGAACACTCTTAACCACCCACTACTGGGTCAGTAGCCAAAGCTTAAGATAAGAATGAACTAGGTCAAGCTTTGTCACATCCAGCTCAGATGGTGGATGTGCACCATGCTGCTGAGAGGTCAAGGGTGAATTTTAGGAACCAAGTGGAAGGAAGGACAAGAGGAGGATCAGGGCATTTACAAACGTACAAACCTCTCAGCACATCTCCAACTAAAACACATAAGAATAGTTTTATTAAGAGCTTGCCAGACAGGATAAAGACAGTGGAATAGAAGGACTGGAGCTCAACTTTTCTCCTAAAAACAACAAAATTCACAACTAAAGACTGAGCGCACTTCACCAAAATAGACGAGAAACCTTAAAAAAGATACCCTACTCCAGAAGAAAAAGAGGAGGCCACATCAAGAGGTAGGAGGGGTGATTTCGCGATATAAACCACCCCATACCTCCTGGGTGGGAAACTCCACAGACTGGAAAGTAACTGGCTCACTCACAGAGACTCACCTATAGGAGTGAGAGTTCTGAGCCCCACATCAAACTCTCACGTGTGGGGATCTGGCACTGCGAGAAAGAGCCCCGGAGCATCTGGCATTGAAGGCCAGTGGGGCTTGTGAGCAAGAGCTCCACAGGACTGGGGGAAACAGAGACCCCATTCTTAAAAGGCGCACACAGACTTTCACGTGCACTGGGTCCCAGGGCAAAGCAAAGTCTCCAAGGGAATCTGGGTCAAACCTGACCGCAGTTCTTGGAGGACATCCTGGGAAAACAGGGGTGAATGTGGCTTGTTGAGAGGGAAGGACATTGAAAGCAAAGCTTTCGGGAATATTCAGCAGCAGTGCCTTTCCCTGGAGGTGGCCATTTTGGGAAAATCTGGCCCCACCCATCAGCCAGCTGCTGAGAAGCCCCAGGGCAAACAACCCAGGTGGGATCACAGCCTCACCCCTCAGTAAACAGGCTACCTAAAGACCCCCCCTGGCACACAGCTGCCTCTAATCCCATCCAGAGACTCAGCCCCACCCACCAGAGGGATAGGAATCGGCTCCTCCTACCAGGGGGCAGGCATCAGCCCCTCCCATCAGGAAGCCTACAGCAAGCCCCCATACCAACTTCAGCCACAAGGGGGGCAGACACCAGAAGTAAGAGAGGCTACAGCTCTATTATCTGTAAAAAGGTCACCACACCACAAACCTACAAAAATGAAAAGACAGCAAGTGAGAACTCAGATGAGGGAGAAAGGAAAAACCCCACAAAAAAAGCTAAGCCATGAGGAGATTCTCAGCCTCCAGGAAAAAGACTTTAGACTGTTGATGCTGAAGATGATGCAAGACATTGGAAATAATCTGGAGGCAAAGATGGATAACTTACAGCAAACACTGACCAAAGAGATACAAGATATAAAACTTAAACAAGAAGAGATGCAAAATACAATAACGGAAATAAAAAATTCACTAGAAGCAGCTAACAGCAGAATACAGGAGGCAGAAGAACGAATAAGTGAGGCGGAGGACAGCTTAGTGGAAATTACGGATGCAGGACAGAAAAGAGAAAAAAGACTGAAAACAAATGAAGAGAGTCTCAGAGAACTCTGGGACAACATGAAACACACCAACATCCGTATTATAGGGGTGCCAGAGGGAGAAGAGAGAGAGAAGGAGACAGAAAAAATACTCCAAGAGATAATAGCTGAAAATTTCCCTAACATGGGAAGGAATCACTCACTCAAATCCAGGAAGCACAACAAGTACCATATAAAATAAACCCAAGGAGGAACACACCAAGGCACATAATAATCAAACTGACCAAAATTAAAGACAAAGAGAAAATATTGAAAGCAGCTAGGGAAAAGAAACAAATAACATACAAGGGAACCCCGATAAGGCTATCAGCAGATTTTTCAACAGAAACTCTGCAGGCCAGAAGGGAGTGGCATGATATACTCAACGTGATGAAAGGAAAAAACCTCCAACCAAGAATACTTTACCCAGCAAGGCTCTCATTCAGATTTGAAGGAGAAATCAAAACCTTCTCAGATAAGCAAAAGCTGAGAGAATTCAGCAATACAAAACCAGCCTTACAACAAATACTAAAGGAACTTCTAGAGGCAGAAAAGAACAAGAGAAGAAGGAAAGGAAAAAGAGCAGCAAAAACAAATCCAACGTAATTAATAAAATGGCAATAAGAACATACATATCAATAATTACCTTAAATGTGAATGGACTAAACGCCCCAACCAAAAGACATAGACTGGCTGAATGGATACAAAAACAAGACCCATATATATGCTGTCTTCAAGAGACCCACTTCACTTCTGGGGACACATACAAATTGAAAGTGAGAGGATGGAAGAAAATATTTCATGTAAACGGGGATCAAAAGAAAGCTGCAGTAGCAATACTCATATCAGACAAAATAGACTTTAAAATGAAGAATATTTTCAAAGACAAAGAAGGACATTACATAATGATCAAAGGATCAATCCAAGAACATGTTATAACAATTTTAAATATCTACACACTCAACACAGGTTCACCACAATATATAAGGCAACTGCTAACAACCTTAAAAGGAGAAATTGACAATAACACAATCATAGTGGGGGACTTTAACACGCAACGTAGAGCAATGGACAGATCAACCAGACAGAAAATCAATAAGGCAACACAGGCCCTGAATGATGCATTAAACCAGATGGACTTAATAGATATTTATAGGACATTTCATCCAAAAGCAAAAGATTACACATTCTTCTCAAGTGCACATGGAACATTCTCTAAGACTGACCATATCCTGGGCTACAAATCCAACCTCAGTAACTTTAAGAAAATTGAAATCATATCAAGTATCTTTTCCGACCACAATGCTATAAGACTGGAAATCAACAACAAGACAACAACTGCAAAAAAACACAAACACGTGGAGACTCAACAACATCCTACTAAACAACCAATAGATCACTGAAGAAATCAAAGAGGAAATTAAAAAATACCTAGCAGCAAATGACAATGAAGATACGACACTCCAAAACCTATGGGATGCAGCAAAAGCCGTTCTAAGAGGAAAGTTTATAGCAATACAAGCCCACCTCAGGAAACAAGAAAAAGCCCAAAGAAACAAGCTGACTTTACATCTAAAGCAGCTCGAGAGAGAAGAATAGACAAGACCTAAAGTTAGTAGAAGGAAAGAAATCATAAAGATCAGAGCAGAAATCAATGAAATAGAAACAAAGAAAGCCATAGAAAAGATCAATGAAATGAAAAGCTGGTTCTTTGAAAAGATCAACAAAATTGATAAACCCCTAGCCAGACTTATCAAGCAAAAAAAGAGAGGACTCAAATCAATAAAATTAGAAATGAAAAAGGAGAAGTAACAACAGACACCACAGAAATACAAAGGATCATAAGCAACTACTAATGCAACTGTATGCCAATAAAATGGAAAACGTAGAAGAAATGGGCAAATTCTTAGAAAGGTACAACCTTCCGAGACTAAACCGAGAGGAAACAGAAAAGATGAAGGGACCAGTCACAACAACTGAAATTGAAACTGTGATTAAAAAACTTGCAACAAACAAAAGTGCAGGACCAGATGGCTTCACAGGCAAATTCTATCAAACATTTAGAGAAGAGCTAACACCCCTCCTTCTGAAACTATTCTAAAAAAACTGCAGAGGAAGGAATACTCCCAAACTCATTCTATGAGGCCACCATCACCCTGGTATGAAAACCAGACAAAGATACCACAACAAAAGAAAACTACAGGCCACTTTCACTGATGAACATCGATGCAAAAGTCCTCAACAAAATACTAGCAAACCACCTCCAACAATACACGAAAAGGATTGTACATCACGATCAAGTGGGATTTATCCCAGGGGTGCAAGGGTTTTTCAATATCCGCAAATCCATCAGTGTGATACACCACATTAACAAACTGAAGAATAAAAACCATATGATCCTCTCGATAGATGCAGAAAAAGCCTTTGACAAAATCCAACACCTGTTTCTGATAAAAACCCTTCAGAAAGTGGGCATAACGGGAACCAACCTCAACATGATAAAGGCCATATATGACAAACCCACAGCGAACATCATTCTCAATGGTGAAAAGCTGAATGAATTCCTGCTGAAATCAAGAACAAGACAAGGATGTCCAGTCTCACCACTACTCTTCAACATAGTTCTGAAAGTCCTAGCCACAGCAGTCAAAGAAGTAAAAGAGATAAAAGGAATCCAAATTGGAAAGGAAGAAGTAAAACTATCGCTATTTGCAGATGACATGATACTATACCTAGAGAATCCTAAAGACTCTACCAGAAAACTGTTAGAGCTTATCCACGAATTTGGCAAAGTTGCAGGATACAAAATCAATACACAGAAATCAACAGCGTTACTACATACTAACAATGAAAAAGCAGAAAAGGAAATTAGGGAAGCAATCCAGTTGACCATCGCATCCAAAAGAATAAAATACCCAGGAGTAAACCTACCTAAAGAGACAAAAGACCTGTACTCTGAAAACCATAAGACACTGATGAAAGAAATCAAAGATGACACAAATAGATGGAAAGATATACCATGCTCGTGGATTGGAAGAGTTAATATTATCAAAATGACTATACTACCCAAGGCAATCTACAGATTCAATGCAATCCCTATCAAATTACCAAGGACATTTTTCACAGAACTTGAACAAAATATTTTAAAGTTTGTTTGAAAGTACAGAAGACCCAGAATAGCCAAAGACATCCTGAAAAAGAAAAATGGAGCTGGAGGAATCAGGCTCCCAGACTTCAGACTATACTACAAAGCAACAGTTGTCAAAACTGCATGGTACTGGCACAAAGACAGAAATATAGGTCAGTGGAACAGGATAGAGAGCCCAGAATTAAACCCACGCACCCACAGCCAACTAATCTATGACAAAGGAAGCAAGACTATACAATGGAGAAAGGACAGCTTGTTCAATAAGTGGTGCTGGGAAAACTGGACAGCCACATGGAAAAGAATGACATTAGAACACTCCCTAACACCATACACAAAAATAAACTCCAGATGGATTAAAGACCTAGATATAAGACCAGACACTATCAAACTCCTAGAGGAAAACATAGGCCAAACACTCTCTGACATAAACGACAGCAACATCTTCTCAGATCCACCTCTCAGAGTATTGACAATAAAAAGAAAAATAAATAAATGGGACCTACTCAAACTTCAAAGTTTCTGCAGGGCAAAAGAAACCCTAAACAACACAAAAAGACAACCCACAGAATGGGAGAAAATCTTTGCAAGTGAATCGACTGACAAGGGATTCATCTCCAAAATTTATAAACAACTTCTGCAGCTCCATCCCAAAAAAACAAACAACCCCATCCAAAAATGGGCAGAAGATCTAAACAGACAATTCTCTAAAGAAGACAGACAGATGGCCGAGAAACACATGAAAAGATGTTCAGCGTCACTAATTATTAGAGAAATGCAAATCAAAACCACGATGAGGTACCACCTTACACCAGCCAGAAGGGCCATCATCCAAAAGTCTACAAGCAAGAAGTGCTGGAGAGGGTGTGGAGAAAAAGGAACCCTAGTACACTGTTGGTGGGATTGTAAATTGGTGCAACCACTGTGGAAAACAGTATGGAGATGCCTCAGAAAACTAAACATAGAACTACCATTTGATCCAGCAATCCCACTCCTGGGCATCTATCCAGAGAAAACCACGACTCGCAAAGACACACGTACTCCAATGTTCATTGCAGCACTATTTACAATAGCCAAGACATGAAAACAACCTAAATGTCTATTGACAGAGGAGTGGATCCAGAAGATGTGGTACATATACACAATGGAATATTACTCAGCCATCAAAAAGAATGAAATACCAGCATTTTTAGCAACATGGATGGACCTAGAAACTATCATGCTAAGTGAAGTCAGCCAGACAATGAGACACCAACATCAAATGTTTTCACTGACATGTGGAATCCGAAAAAAGGACAGACGGAACTTCTTTGCAGAACAGATGCTGACTCACAGACATTGAAAAACTTATGGTCTCCGGAGGAGACATTTTGGGGGGTGGGGGGATGTGCTTGGGCTGTGGGATGGAAATCTTGTGAAATCAGATTGTTATGATCATTATACAACTACAGATGTGATAAATTAATTTGAGTAATAAAAAAATGAAAAAAAAAGGAGCTTACCAGATGCTAGGCACTGTGCTAAGCTTTTAAAATACATCATTGAAGTCCTCCCATTGGCAGTCCATGATGTAATTTTTGTGTATTTGCACGCTTTTTACTTATATGTGTTTCAATATTTTTAATTAGTTGTCTTTATTTAAAACTAAGGAAATTTCACCATTTTCACCAAAATGCTTTGCTTTTCTTAAAAAAAAAAAAAAAGGCAAAGCTGAATAGCAAATGCCTACTTCAGGTTGTTCAGGAACTTTCCAATTTGCTTCAGGCACCAAGAGCCCTGTTGCCTGGCACTCAGCCCATCTGCCCATGGGCAAGGTCTTTTTGGCCCCTGCAGACTTTTGAATTTGCCACACCTGCATCGCATCTTAATCCTTGAAGAAACTCTACAAAGCTAAATATTGTCTTTTCATGAGGACAATTTTACTTGTGTAAAATTGATTCAAAAAAAAAAACGTTGTTCAATACATAATAGTTAACTTTCTTCTTTATTTTTTATCTGTAAAATTTGGTTGGGTTCCAATGCAGAAGGGAAAACCTATTCTTAAAATTTTAATTAAATACAGCTAAAAATAGAGACTACTTGGTGAAGCTTTTATTCAAAGAATAACCACAAAATGCTATTCAAAGGGAATTCAAATGCAAAAATAAATCCACCAATGTCCACTCCTGCTATTGAAGGTAGATGAGCCATATCATCACCTCATTTCAACCAAAGAGCCTATTAAGGTGAAAATGTTTTTAGAATCAATTATGTATTTGAACTGGAACTTGAATATGGCCTAAACTGCTAAATGTTTGAAGCAAAAAAGGTTGAAGGAACAAATTTAGGAGGTGGGGTATAAATTATTTATGGACCTCTTGTAAAATGTCAGAGTTTTGTTTAATTCTACCAGGACCTTCTGGGGAATGCAATACTGCTACTCTATATGCTACATGCTTAGGATGCTGGCTCTTTGTCAGCATCCCTGTCTCCATGGTAATAGGTTAGTGCTCATCCCCCACCCCCATCCTGACCTCCATACCCACAGCGAACCTTAGCGGGAAGAAAAGCCCTCTGGGGGGCCATGCACTGCAGCTCTAGGACATAAACAACTCCATGGGTGGTTGCCATGGCAGATCTTAATCCAAAATATAATTATCGTGAGGTGCACTGGTGATGCACTTATGTGCATCAAAACAAGAACAGCTACATTTCAATAAATCACTCTAGCCAGGTAGTTGCCAAGCTAGCGTTCTGAGCAGCTCGGGTTACAAGGCAACCACAGCTGTAATTCATCATTAGAAACAATGCCTGGAGTCCATCCCTGGCATGGAGTGACTCTCCAGTTTCACACACACAAAGCCACATGTTTCCATAAAAAGAATACCAGGCAAATTCAGATTTTCATCCAGGCAAACCTAAGAATGACCTAGGGAGGTTGTCTGTTTCTTTTATTTAGCAGTAGTGGCAACATATTGAAATCAGTTTACCTGCCTGAGTATAGATTATCTCATTTGCAAAATGCAAGTACAAACATACAACTTATGAAATTGTTGGGAATATATATGGGAATTGCAACCAACACACAATGGCAATTATTATTATTATTATTATTTTTAAACAGGGGAGGCTCTGATAAGTTTTGGAATAGAAGATAGTCATCAAATAATTAAAAGATAAGATCTTCCGAATTAAAGGACCATCCATCTTTCTTCTCCACACAACCATGTGCAAATACAGATGTGACTAGCAGCCACTTACACTCAAAGATAGGCGTGCAGTCAATACTGCAGATGGAGAGTGCAGGCAAATGCTCCATGCATTTTGTTCATTGTTTAATTCCTCCAGCAGACACTACAAGAGTCTAGCATGTATTTTCTTCCCCCTGAATGTCCCATTCCCACACCTTCATAATAAGAGCAGAATATTTAATCAAGTTTGAAATTTGTGTTTTATGAGGAAATGTAACTCAGCTTAGATTAATCCTCCTGCTCATCAAATACATGTCATCTCCAACACTGAGCTTGTCTTTGTTCTCCTGTCAATCCTTCATCACTAACTATTCTTCATGTTCCTGTCCCTAGGTTTCAAGCAAGGATTCTCAGTCAACAAATTTCAGAAGTGAGTGAGCATTCCCAATCCCATGTTAATATGTGAAAACTGATCATTGTAGACATTAGGTGACAGGCCACACAGTTAATAGCAGGGCTGGCTGAATAACAGAGGTTGTCTGACTTCTACCCTTAATCCCGTGCCCATTATGCAACACCAGCATGCCTCCCCTAGTATCTGTTAAAAAAAAATTGTTATGACATTGTAAATGTGCCATTGATACTACCAGAATTGGTCTCACTTTAAAAATCTCAGATATTTCAGGCAAAGTTACTAATCAATTTCACTTATAATGGAAGTGGTTGAATTCTTTGAACGATATGGTCATCACTGATCAAGCCCGACATATATATTTTTAATTTTTTAAATTATACTTGATTTATGCCATGTTGTGCCAATTTCTGCTGTATTTTTTGGCCATGCAGAGACCTGAGCCACAGCAGTGACAACACTGGGTCCTTAACACACTGAAGCACCAGGGAACTCCTATATGTTGTTATTTCTCTGGCTCAGCCTTCAATTCCTGACTCAGAGACAACCTATTTAAGCATGTGGACATCAGTGTCACTGATAATATTAATACATAGGCTTTATTTAATTTCTCATCCAAATTTCTCTCATTATACTTTTTACAGCAGGTTCTCTTGGGGCATACAAATATCTTTGTACAAGTTTAACTGGCTTGCCTTAAAATTTTAATATTTTCATTGAGTCAAGTTTTCCCTGGTCTTGAGGGATTCAGAATTTAAGGGATTCAGAGTTATAACTCATTGCTTTACAAGAAGTTTCTCTTATAATCAGTCTTCTCATGGTTATCAGAAGTTTCACAACTTTCTCTATCCTTCTGGAATAGAATTTTTTGTTATTCTTTTTTGCTTTTTTAGGGCCGTACCTGCAGCATATGGAAGTTCCCAGGCTAGGGATCAAATCAGAGCTACAGCTGCCATCCTATACCATAGCCACAGCAACATCTCAGCAAGAGGGGATCCAAGCCGCGCCTGTGACCTACACCACAGCTCATGGCAATGCCGGATACCTGACCCAAAGAGCAAGGCCAGAGAACGAACCAGCATCCTCATGGATACTTGTCAGATTCATTTCTGCTGTGCCACAACAGGAACTCCCTGGAAATTTTTATAAAGTGATTTCCTTCGTATTCTAAGGGATAATGTGGTTAAAGAGAAAACTAAGGGCTGAATGTGCAAATGTTTCTATATCTGTTTTCTAACTTAGACTTTCCAGTTTTCCTTTGGAAATGGAATCTCTTTGTATAAATAACCTAAGAAAGACACTTTTTTTTTAAACACTGAAACTATATACCTGGTAGTAACTTTATAAGCCCTCATTTATTCTGATTTTAATTTTAAAAATTAGATAATTGTGTTAGGGCACTGAGGATACATCTCATCAGATATTTGTCAAAATCCATAGAATGTGGGTACACATAAAGAGTGAGCCCTAAAGTAAACCATAGACTTGGGATGATAATGACACGTGACTATATTCATCAATTGCAGCAAATGCATCATCTTCTGGGGGACGCTGGTGATGGGGGAGGCTGGGCATTTACGGAGGCAAGAGATGTATGCGGTATCCCTATACTTTCTGCTCATTTGCTGTGACCTTAACATTGCTCTAAAAAATAAAGTCTATTTTAAAGTATATTAGGATAATTGATATAAAAACTCCTTCCTTGCAGGTACACAAGTTATACCCCAAATGAAATATCTGCTTTTGTAAGTCTACACTATCTTCCAGCCATTTTTTTGCTTTACTCCTAACCCGGTTCCAAACATCAGTACAAAGAGCTGACTGTGAAGAGTTTATGTGTGTTGGGGTGGGGGGGGTGGGGATGTGGGTGTGGGCATGTTTCAAACATATTTCACTATAAAAACTATGTGATTATGATCTTTTCATCAAATAATTAGTTAATTTGGAGGTTTCTAATTGGAATTTGTGCTATTTGATGCACAGGTTGCAATTCTTAGTTGAGATTATAAAAGTGTGAGAGAGGGAAGTGTTAAAGTTATTATAAACAAGTTTCAAAATATTTTAAAAATTTCTTTACCATCCCTCTTTTGAATATAAACAGTTAGCAATTACAGATGAGCATAGCCATTTTAGGAATCTTTTTATGAGCTTCATGTGGTTAGTTGCCACATTTAATTCTTATATGTTATGTCAAATAATAAACTTTCCTGCTCTTATATAAATCACATAGTAAGGAATGGCTTTCCCTCAAGTTCTTCTGAATCAGTGAAATTTAACTCTACAAGATTTTTTCTAATGTCTTTAAAATTTTGATTTGAAAAGAATTTAACAATAAAAATTTTGTCCTATTTTTATGCATTTATACATGACCCAAAATCACATGAAACATAAGTGCACAATATATATTTTTGTAAACTGTTTGATAAATTCTATGTACATTTTAAAATGTCTTTTGACAGCCTTATCTAACCCAGGGTTTCTCAATCTCAGCACAGGTGACATTCAGGGCTGCATAATTCTTTGCTGAGGGAGGCTGTCGGGTGCACTGTAGAATATTTACCAGCATCCCTGACTTCTACATACTAGATGCTAGTTTCAACTCCCAATTGTGACAACCATAAATATCTCCAGACATTGCCAAATGTCTTATGGAGGGGAAAAAAATCTCTCTGGTTAAGAACCACTGGGCTAACTAATAAATGGGATCACAATATTCTCCTTAAAAATATATGTATATCTACTATGCATACATATAGTATGCATATGATTTTTAATTGTTCTTGGTCTAATAAGTTCTCTCTGTTCTTTAAAACATCGTACTGAGTTCAAGGTCAGAAGATTGATCATGAGGTTTAATGCATTCATAAAAACAAGCATTTATTGATTGGCCTACAATTACATTGCACTGTGCAAAGTGCTGAGAGGGACACCACAAAAACATGAAAAGCAACCAGTGCCCTCCGGGAGTTGATGATCCTCCAGAGTGAGTGAGAAAAAGCCAAAATGAAAGGGGGCTACGGCACAATGATGATTCAGGATAGTACCAGGGCTGAGAAAAGCTCTGCCTGAATCTGGTACCGAAGGGACTAGAAAAGAAGGTGGGTAGACAGAGAGGAAAAGGGGTTGGTTCCTTTTATAAAGGAGGAATAGCAGGGACAATTATTTATTGTAAAAAGTTAACGTGTGCTAGGCACCCTCCTAAGTACTGATTATGTCATATTTTCTGTACATGATATACAGGTATATGACAGAAATTAAGTTCTGGGTCTAAAATCACCAGCCTTTGCTTTAAATTCCTACTTCTCCTAGTTCACTATGACTTGGGAAAATACTTATCCTATTTAAATATTACCTTCTTATGTATAACCTGGGATTAATTATAGGGTATGGTTATTTTGAAGCCTCAAAGAAGTGATACATGCAAACCAATTTAATATAGGATTTATACCAATAAGAAGTAAATATTTTATTCTCATTTTATTATTGCTATTAAATACTCATTTATTCAAGTATTTAAACCCGGGCCTGTCTGTATTCACAGCTGTGTACTCTACAGTCACCATGTTCCCAGAACATGGGCTTGTGCAAAGAGCAAGAGAAGTTCTGTCTCCTGCTTGGAGAAGACCGTGGGCTATGTCACAAGTGCCAGGAGATATTAATGCTCATATGAAGCCCCCCAAAAAGCCAAAGTTGCTGGAGTAAAATAAATAAACACGAGCAGGAGGAAAGGTGGCACTGGATGGAAGGAGAATAGTGAGGAAAGTATAAGCAGAGGCCACAACATGCAAACTCTTCTAGGTGATGCTAAGAGGTTTGAATTTTATCCTGAAACCAATGGGAAGTCACTGAAGGGGTTTTAAGCCCAGCAATATCAGGATCAAATGCGTCTGCTGGGAAGATCAGCCTACCTATTTGAAGGATGCAGAACAGACTGAGGTATAACAAAACTGGGAACTGAGGCCAATGAGGAGACTAAATGATGAATAATGGCAGTCTGGGCTTGGCTAGTAATAGAAGGATGAGAGAAGCAGGATTTAAAGATTTTTTTGGTGATATAATTGATAGGCTGTCCTTCAGCTAGTAAGTGGCAAAGCCCAGGCATTTGGTTCCAAATCTAAATCTAATACATTTTCCTGAGCATCATAGCTACACTCTCCTACAACCTAGATACCTATAAGCCACTAGACACTGAGAGAGCAAAAGTAACTCTATGCATAAATCAGCATTGCATCCCAAGAAATGGGGAAAAAATTCAAATTTTATAGTCTTTGTACTTTTTTCTGAAAACAGTACTGTCTGTGGAGAGAAAAAAAATGATATTGAGTCAGTGATGTCATCTCTGTATGTGACAGAAAACATGACTTCCCTGAAATGTGGTGTTTACCTCAATGTAGCCCATTAGCATCTACTGTCCGCCCAATTATCTGTGCCTTCCAGGACGAATCTGAATAAGTGTGTATTTTGAAAATACACTGAAATACTTCTGGTTTGCTATCAACAAACATCATCATCTCAGAATAAAATGACATCTATGGATGCTTGTCTTTTTTTTCTTTTACAACTTCCTCCTGCTCTTTTGGCCTCCTTTTTAATATATATTTTTTATTATTCAATGAATTTTATTACATTTATAGTTGTACAATGATCATCCAACCAAATTTTACAGCATTTCTATCCCAAATCCCCAGCCCACATCCCCCCACCCTGCAACCTGTCTCATTTGGAAACCGTTAACTTTTTCAAAATCTGTGAGTCAGTATCTGTTCTGCAAAGAAGTTCATTGTGTCCTTTTTTTAGATTCCACATGTAAGTGATAGCATTTGATGTTGGTGTCTCACTGTCTGAATGACTTCACTTAGCATGATAATTTCTAGGTCCGTCCATGTTGCTGCAAATGCTGTTATTTCTTTCCTTTTGATGGCTGAGCAATATTCCATTGTGTGTATGTATATGGATGCTTTTCTATAAGCACATCTTCGGTTAACTTTTCATGAATGTACTGACTAATTCAACAAATGTGTTTTAAGCTAGTACTCAGCCATATATTATACTTGATAGTGGTGAAAAATGAAAACTAGATAGAACATCTCCACTCTTAACCAGTTTGCAGTTGAGAGAGAGATAGGACAGTAAACAAGTAATCTCAGGAGAGTCAGCAATTGGCTGGCTGGAGTAATTATAGGGCACTGGTGGAAGAGAAGGACACGCAGCCCTCTCTTGGAGGAGCTGATGTTGACGTGAAAACTTGAGAATAACTAGCACTAGCCTGGAGAAGGTGGAATGGAAGGGAGAGCATTTTGTGAAGAGCTCAGAGTATATGCAAAAGGCCAGAAGTAAAAGTAAAAATGGCATATTCCTGGAAAAGCAAATATTTCAGAATGGCTGGAGAGGAAAAATTTACTTTTGGTTAACCCCGGGGGACAAAATCATAAAAGAACTTATAGTTCATGCTAAATAGCCTGAATTCACCAACAGGGAAGTGACATGATCAGGTATAACATTTAGAAAGACCTCTGTGACTACGGGATTACAAACACATGCACGAGGGTGAAGAGATCAAGTTACAAGGCAGGCAAGTCAACTGGCAAGTCCTATGTGTTATTACAGACTAAAATTATGTATTCTAAAAAAGCTGAGTGGATAAAAAGAGAAATAGGCAACTTCTAAGGAGACTGGTTGATAGGATGAGCAGGTCTTGGTGACTGATTGGACGCGGTGGATGGGTGAGTGTTGGGAGGTATTGAAGATGATACCCAGGTTTCTGATGGGAGTTAGGAGTAGAGGAGAAATGCTTAGGACATGAAAATAAGTAGTACCTTGGGCATGTGAAGTGTCCTCTGTTTACAGGCCATCTAGGTGGTGACGACCATCAGGTAGTGTTCACGGAAGAGCTCTGTGACGGCCTCCAGAGATCCTGTCGGCATCAGCGTATACTGCAGGGAGAAATCTGACTGAATATGGTCCATGGCCAGAGAGCCAGAAAAATGTGACAGCCCTGTGTGAATCAGCCCTTCACAGCTATCCCGAGGCTGTTATAATTCCCCTCTGCAATCAATGATACACCAAGCGAGCAGTTTCCTTAGGGTCACTCCAATGACCTTGTTGCATGAATCTATTATTAGGCCTCTACCGATTCCTGTTTACAGTGATTCCAATCTGCAGCCAATACGACAATCAATATCTATATATTGAGTGCTCCATATATGCTCAGCACAATGACTGTCAGAATTCACTTTAGAGTTTTAGATATGATGGGCTAGAATTAGGGCAAAAGACCCTAGACAAGGTGACCAGGAATAGGAGGAACTTGCAGAGAAAAATATAGTTTTAGGCACAGAAAATAGCAGGTGTCAATCTGTAAAAATCATGATGGGCTAGCAAACCCAAATTGCAAGAGTTCTGCAAAAACCAGGAGTCAATGTCAAGGGTCAAGAGATAGGAAGAATAGGACAGAACAGATGCAAAACCAAGAGGAGAACATGGGAGACCTAAGGCAATTAAGGTGCTTAAGCATTTCTGTATTGACTGCATTGTCTATCAAGAGCATGGTCCTTGGATGGGACAAATCCACTTAGAAGCACTAGGTTGTAGTAGATAGCAAATATTCATATTGCTTTGATTCCTTCATGGTTCTAGAACTTCATTCTGAACATATTTTATTGAGGCAGTATTTCCACTTATAATAATCCCCCATTGTCTAAATCCTTTAGACAGGGACTGCTGAAATAATTATAACAACATTCCACTAATGAACACTTATTCTCTGTCCCTGAATGGTCATTTTGCATGCTCTGCCCCATTTAATCTTCACAACAGTTGAGTGAGGAAAATGAGGTTCCTATTGTCACTGGGAAGAAAGTGAAAGCTCTTGATGATCTGCCAGTGAGATTCAGTTTTTTTTCTGGCTTTGCTTTCCTCTCTTTTTTCCCTCCAGAAACTTGCTCTGAATCACATTCTTGCTCCTGATGCCCTGACCTCTTCCGTATACCAACGCCACCATTCTCCGAGCCGCAGGGTATCTGCACATGCTGTTGCCTCAGTGTGGACTTCTAGTCTCTCTTTCACTTGGCTCTTTTGGATCTCAGCTGAAGAACGGCTTCTTAGGCAGGCTTTGCCCACCTTCGCAGTACCGGTCTGTACCCTTGGTCATGCTTTAGAGGATCATACTCCTTTCCTGCAGAGCCCGGAGCTCAGGATGTAATTATATCGTTATTATCAGAATTAACTGTTTAATGGTTTTCACACTAAATTGACTATAAGCACAAAAAGAGCGCTTAATTACTATGTATGTCTTTGTTCACTATTGTGTTCTGATATCAAGTACCATCCTGGCACATGGCAGGTATTCAATAAATGTTTGTCGAAAAAATAAATGTACATAAAAGGTAATTTCTTCAGTTACATAGATAGCACATCTATATACTTATTATTTTATTAAACCCCACAACAGAGTTAGTTTTTTGATTATTTGTAAATTATGAAAATGAGGGCTAGAAAAAATTGTCACTTAATCTAAGATCAAACCTGTCATTGATTAGTACCAAAGTTATAGCTCAGAGATCCCACCTCCCTGCCCATTTTCTTTTAAAAATATTAACTCCAATTTGCCCACTTTTGGCCTTCCCTTCACCATCTCCATTATGATAATTTGTACAGATGCCCAACGGGAAATGCAGACAATAAGTCTACATCCTAACAATATGCGCTTAATGAAGTAACCAGAAAAGTAATCCGCCACTAAAAATCTAAATTAACATACTAAAACCATAGCTAAAAACATTGGTTTGATCTGGCAACTGCACTTGTCATTTCTATAGAGTGTGAGTTTTTTTGCAGACTGAATATTTCCCTTCAAATAAAATTGAGAACTGCTATAGAATTGTGCCAGAAAGAGTCGTGGTTGTGTTGAACATTCTACCAACATTCCTTGAAAAGCATGCATCATTTTGACATTTTATTTAGATGTATCTTTTAAAGAAGCAATTGCCTCCATGCTGTAAGCTAATGGAAAGCAACTGCAGTTCCTCTTTAAAATCATTTGAGCCCCCAGAGCGGCGCAACAATTCAAATCATGTCTGTATAGCAACAGTTTATGTGTACGAGTTCCCTGTGGCAAAGTTCTTAGTTAAGCCCGTGGATCATATTATTCTGAGTCAGCTGATACCTCTTTGAATGCTATTGTCTGTGTTTCTACAACTAAATTTAAAGAGGATCCTGTGCAATAGTACTACAGCAACTCTCATATCTTCTTGATTATTTCTGTTCTCTCTTTTTGCTTACATTGTCAGGTATAGACTATGAGCAGAAAGCCCAAAAGCCAATAAATGAGAAATGCATCATTCCATTGATTCAAAAGGTGATAGTGCACCAGTGTTTTCTAGAGGGTTTTTTTCCCCTCATTAATCCAGCTGGATCTTTCACTAATAATCCACTGAAGAGGGTAGCTGAATATTTGAAACACTGGATTTTTTTTCTTCTGTACTTTCTTTCTTGTTTTTTTGTTTGTTTGTCTTTCTGTTTTTTTAAGGCTGAACCCGAGGCACATGGAGGTTCCCAGGCCAGGGGTCAAATCGGAGCTGTAGTCACTGGCCTACACCACAGCCACAGCAACGCCAGAACCGAGCCGTATCTGCAACCTACACCACAGCTCACAACAATGCCAGATCCTTAAACCACTGAGCGGGGCCAGGGATCGAACCCGCAACCTCATGGTTCCTAGTCAGATTTGTTTCCATTGCACCACAACAGAGACTCCTCTTCTGTACTTTCTAAAGTCAATTAATCACTTCTAAAATCACAATATCACCCACCCAGGACTCTTTGCTGAGAGAAAGGCAATATCTTTATTAGCATTTAACCAAATGACCTCAAAAGCACCTATCCTTTGAAAAAATTATAAAAGGAAAAGGAGAATTCAAAGTAATGATAATGAAGACACTTCTGTTTTGAACACAGAAGAAAGCTGATGAACAAGAGGAAAAAAACGCAAGGACACATAGGCAAGAATATTCTGGTGAACATCAGGGACCAGGGAGAGCAGTATAATAAGAGCTTAGGATTGCAGCCTTGAGTCAGACACACCTAAGCTCACTGGATCATTCATTTATTAATTCATTTATTTGAGGGTGGTAGCACAGCATAGTGGTTCAAAGCATAGAAATTTTAGCCAGAGGAACTGGAACCAAATAGGAGTTCCATCACGGACAAGCTGTGAAGCCTTTGGCAAGTTCCTTAAGCTCTCTGGCTTCAGTTCACGCATCTGTAAAGTGAGCATGATAATGTGTCTATTTCATAACATTGCTAAGAGGATTTAATGAATTAGCACAGGTAAGATGATTAAAACTGTGGCTGGCACACTGTGATCATTATGCAAGGTTTGCTGTTAGCTTTTATTTTCCCCAAGCAACTGCTATACGCCAACCCCCACCACAGGTGCTGAGCACTGGAGAGGGACTACAATCGGCACTACCCCTCAGTCTGTAGATCATGATAAACATTATGATGGGAGGGGGTAGAGAGATGTGAGAAAAAATAATGAGGCCGTGGGGTAGTTTGATTTACTGAATGGTGATAAAACACCTCTCTGGGAAAGGTGTCGTTGGATCTGAAAGACAAAGTTTGAGCGGATAAGAGTAGCTACATGACTTAAGAGAGATAAAATATCCAGTCAGAGGACATGACAGGTGTAAGGCACAGGATGAGGAGTACTGGCTATTCTTGAGAACTGATGGAAGGCTCCTATGTCAGAGATGCAGTAATGGTGGTGAACGAGTGGCAAATGAGCCTGGAGGCATGGGGAGGGGCTGGACCACCAGGACCTCTTACTGACACTTTTTTTTTTCTCAGAAAAGTAGGAGGCTCTTGAAGGATGTTTTGCAGAGAAGGAATATAATCAGATTTCTTTAAGTGAATAGACTAGTTTTTTTAAAAGAGCAGTTTTCGGTTTACAGAATAATTGCACACAAGGTACAGCCCATTCTCCTAAGTCCCTTGTTCCCTCCTCCCCTGCAGTGCCCCCTACTATTAACACCTTGCACTAGTGCAGTATATTTTTTACAACTGATAAACCACTGTGGACACATTATTATCAGTACGATCTAGAGTTTACATTCGGATTCACTCTTTGTGTTGTACAGCTCTATGGCTTTTAACAAGTGCCTAAGGTCACGATTCATATATAACAATGTCATATAGGATCATACAGAATAATTTCACTACTCCCTAATATTTTGATTTTAAAAATGGACTAACTTGAAAGTATGTAGAAAATGTGACTGGAATAAGAGTAGTGATGAGAAACTAGGTAAGTGGCTGTTATCACAGTCTTGACAAGAGATGATGGTGACCTGGACTAAGAGAGAGTCACGGAAATCAGGAGAATGGGTACATCTGAGATCCATCTCACGGATGGATTTGTTGGGGGTGTGTTAATCACGGCAAGCAACTGCTCTATGTACGGACCTCAAGATCTCAGCAGGTTCTCATAAGAATAAAAGCGTATTACTTGCACTTTGGCAAAGCGGCTCTGCCTCAGGCTGTCATCCAGGGAACTACGTCATCTTGCAGCCCAGTCCCATCCCTGCCCCATTCCACCTCCTGGAGCCCTCTCTATTCAGACAGGGACAGATCAGGAGTGGAGGGTCACATGGAGAGTGCATATCAAATTCTCCCGGCCACCATTCAGTTCTCAGTCCTCAACTGCTAGAGGTCTGGGGGAAGGCAGCGCCGTTATAGGCCCAGGAGGAAGGGTAGATGAGGTTTGGTAAACACAGAGCAACGTTTACACAGGATAAAGGAGAAGGTGTTAACAATGACTTCCGAGTTTCCGGCTTTAGCTACTGAATTTATACAGATGCTGAGATTAAGACTGAGGAAGAATCAAGATTCTTGGCGGAAACAAAGACAGAGAGATCAGAGTTCATTTTAACTGTGTTTCCACAGGCAATAAACTTAACCTCTCTGTGTCTCCGTTCCATCATTCATGATATGGAGCTGACGATGGTCCTTACCTTGTAGTGTTATAAGGACTTTACGAAATAATCCAGGTAAAATACTTAGCAGAGTACCTGGTACATCCTAAGCACTCAAAAACTCTTCCTTGCTGTCACTGTCATTATCATTTTTACCATTATTAAACAATAGGTTAATAATAATAGATTAGGTGCAAGAGGGGTATATGATACATAATCCACATTTCTCTTCCCGAAATGAAGACCTGCCAAGGATCTTCTTGTTCCATTAACTGGCAGAACTTACAGAGGCATTTAAAAACTCACTTTCTAAATTGCAATGAATGCCTTGGCATTTTGTGTGGCTCAATGTCAGAATTTGCCATTATCCGTTTTTGTTTTTGTTTTTTTTTAGGACCCCACAGCATATGGAGGTTCCCAGGCTAGGGGTCGAATCAGAGCTGTAGCTGCTGGCCTACACCACAGCCACAAGAACGCCAGATCCCAGCTGTGTCTGAGACCTACACCACAGCTCATGGCAACTCCGCATCCTAAACCCACTGAGTGAGGCCAGGGATCGAACCTGCATCCTCATGGATACTAGTCAGATTCGTTTCCGCTGAGCCACAATGGGAACTCTGCCATTATCCTTTTTGAAATAAATGGGGGAAAGGAGAGGAGAAGGATGAAAGGCCTTTGCAGTGTGTCCCAGGAGAAAAGTTACGACTGTGACAGTGTTAGAGGAGAATCTCAGCAGAACATAAAATGAAGAAAATTTGTAAAAGGATTAGTGTGCAAATAGTTTACCCATTTACTTTCTTCCACTCTCATCTCAGTATTTCTAATCTCACCTGTTCTCCAACGTCCAGGTCACAGAGCAAATCCTTTGGTGGCAAACCATTCTCTGACATCAACCATATAAACGTTTTCTTAGGTCAGTCTCCCAGGGCAATAGAAATAATAAATAAGTAAAAAACCAAAGGGACCTAATCAAGCTACAAGCTTTTGCACTTCTAAGGAAACCATTTTTAAAAATGAAAAGACAACCTACCGAATGAGAAAAAAAATAGTTGCAAATGATGCAACCAATAAGGGCTTAATCTCCAAACTATACAAACAACTCTTACAACTCAACAGCAAAAACATACACACACACACACACCAAAAAGCCCAATCAAAAAATGGGCAGAAGACCTAAATAAGACATTTCTCCAAAGAAAACATACAGATGGCCAATAGGCACATGAAAAAATGCTCATCATCACTAATTATTAGAGAAATGCAAATCAAAACTATTATGAGGTACCACCTCACACCGATCAGAATGGCTATCATTAATAAGTCTACAAATCATAAATGCTGGAGAGGGTGAGGACAAAAGGGAACCCTCCCACGCTATTGGTGGGAATGTAAATTGACACCACTATGGAAAACAATATGGAGGTTCCCTAGAAAACTAAATATAGAACTGCCATTGATCCAGCAATACCACTCATGGGCATATATCCAGACAAAACTTTCATTCTAAAAGAAATATACACCCCCATGTTCACTACAGCACTATTCACGGTGGCCAGATATGGAAATAAGCTAAACATCCATCAACAGAAGAGTGGATCAAAAAGATGCAGTACCTATATACAACGGAATACTACTCAGCCATAAAAAAGAATGAAATAATGCTATTTGCAGCAACATGGATGCAATTAGAGATTCTCAGATTAAAAGAAGTCAGAAAAAGAAAGACAAATACCATATGATATCACTTATATGTGGAATTTAAAATACAGCACAAATAAACCTATCCACAGAATAGAAGAAGAGTGACTCACAGACATGGAGAACAGACTTGTGATTGCCGGGGATGGGGAGGGGGGGATGGAATAGGAGTTTGGGGTTAGTTGATACAAACTATTACATTTAGAATGGATAAGCAATGAGGTCCTGCTGTATAATACAGGAAATTATATCCAATCTCTTATGATAGAAAATGATGGAAAATAATGTGAGAAAAATAATTTGTGTGTGTGTGTGATTGGGTCACTTTACTGTACAGCAGAAACTGACAGCACATTGTAAATCAACTATACTTTAATAAAAAAAAAGAAAAAAGAAAAGAAAAATGCCCCTTCCTCAGCTCATGTGCTCAGAAGCAGAACATGACTAGATCTAAGGCAAGGAAAGTATTCAATTTGGCCACTCATAGCAGGAATCCTAGGACTTGTGTGAGACCCATCAGGAAACCATGTTCTCCATTCTTCTGGTCTTGAACTTGCGAAGGTACAGGAGTGAGGGGAAAACATGTTTAAGAATACAGCCATCATAGAGAAAGCAAAACTGAAAACAGAGGAGAGAGACACTGATCCCAGCTGTGTAGCACCTGGATCAAGACTTTCCTGAAACTACTTTCTCCCTGGGCTATCAATTACGGAAACCGGTATCTTCCCTCTTTTGCTTAAGCCCTTTTTCATCTGGGTCTTCAGCTGCTAATGACTAACAGAGCCCTTACGGACACATGTTCCATGAAGCCTTTCTTTTTTTATTTTATTTTTTTTTTCCGTCTTTTTAGGGATGCACCCATGGCATATGGAGGTTCCCAAGATAGGGGTCCAATAGGAACTATAGCCCTGGCCTAATCGAAAGCCACAGCAACATGGTATCTGAGCCATTTTGGTGACCTACACCACAGCTCACGGCAACTCCGCGTCCTTAACCCACTGAGCGAGGCAAGAGATCAAACCTGAATCCTCATGGATGCTAGTCAGGTTTGTCAACCACTGAGCCACGACCGAACTCCCATGAAGTCTTTCTTGATCCTTACAATTAGAGCTGATTTAGCTCTTCTTTTATGGCGTTGCTTTCTGTGAACTTACCACTTTCCATTATATAATTATTCATGTACATATCTAACCTTCTTTACTACAATTTAGACTTCTTAGGGAAAATGACTATTTCTGATGTATCTCTAAATTTCCCATTTTCCACAATCTTTATTAGAGGGTCAAGAAATGGTATAGTGTTAGAAGAATTGGTTGAGGATATCTTGGTTGGTATAACTTTTTAGCAATGAATCCCAAATTGAAGGCCTAGAATTTCCAAGCAGTTGGAGATTTATTGAGAGTGTCTGAAATCTGTATGCGCTAAGCATTGCATAAAGAATCAAATCATTAACATATCTCATCTATAAAATGCTATAAAAATGTTTGTATAATCTATTGTGTTTGTTAATTTTACTGTAATTAACAAAATTCAATTTCATTTTAACTCTATTACTGAATCCAAGTCAAATACTATTCAATATCTTTTAATGTTTATTCACTCAATGAGTACATACATAGCTAGATTCACACATTAACTAAGCACATACAATAAGCCAGAGACTGATAAGTAAACACTTTATTTTTTATTTATTTTTTTATTTTTTTGTTTTTCAGAGGCACACCCGCGGCACATGGAAGGTCCCATGCTAGGGGTCAAATCAAAGCTGTAGCTGTCTGCCGACACCAGAGCCACAACAACACAGGATCTGAGGCGTGTCTGCAACCTACACCACGGCTCATGGCAACATCGGATCCTTAACCCACTGAGCAAGGCCAGGGATTGAACCTGCAACCTCATGGTTCCTAGTCCAGTTCATTAGCCACCAAGCCACGACAGGAACTCCTGAGAAGTAAACACTTCAAATGCATCACGTCACACAAGTGTCCCTGACCATGACATTCTTTTGTAGTGGCCTTACTGCCTATAGCATCGCTTCCCAAACTGGACATCAAAACACTATAGAAAACACTAACATTGGTGTGGTTCACTGTGCTCGGAGCACAAAGGTGCCTGTGGCTGGAAGTTATCTCTAATGAGCAGTGACTACTGCAGGTCCCACCCAGTCACCATGAAGACTGAGGGGGGTGGTTATCTTGGCACAACTAAATTTGTTCATAGCACTGCAATGTGCTATTGCCTAGAGGACAATTTCCAAGTCCTTACATTGAATACATCTTCAAGATCACATCCCTGCCTGCACCCCACAATTTTGCCTCCCTAGTCTTTTCCAGCCCCAACCCCACACCCACACCCACCCACACACACACGTATACATATCCAGAGGTGTGGGTACATCTGCTACCCCACTGCAGTGCTGGACTGTTCCACGTTCCTGTGCGCATCTTGTTTTGCCCTCCTCTGTACCCCTATTCTCAAGGGAGGGAACTGAGCCACAGGAGGGGTTTAGACTCAACACTGACTCTAGAGTCAGCAAGCTTACTCATTGCTATAGACTGACTGCTCATCTTATTATCTTCACTTAGTTCTGATTAAAGAACACGACCCAATAACATCACTTTTAGATCTGCCACATTTTCCTGCTGTCTCTTGAGTTAGATTCATGAAAGTATTAGCTTAAAAAAATCCTGAACCTGCTGTTACGTGACCCCAGATGAATAACCATCTGATGTACACCTCTGCTACTTTCACTACTTCATCACGTTTGGGGCAGCTTTGTGGCTCTGCTCTTTCCTTCAGTTGCCTTTAGGAATTATAGTCTTAATGTGATTTGAACCAAAATTATCTACGAGAGCGACAGGGAGGGAGAGGAGTCTGAAGTGGGAGAATGGGCAGCACAACATGAATTCCTGTTAAGCATTCTGTTAGTGTACCTTATTTCCCCAGAGCAGGAGTATCAGGAGGCGGCAGAAACAATTCACTCATTCAACAGCAATCTGATACAGGAGCTGCTTGTCAGAATCTTGGAAACACAGGTTGATTAGGCTCTGGGCTGCCTCTGATAAAAGGTGCTTTAATAATACAGAAAGGGGTGTCTGTCGGATCCTAATTTTTTTCCTCCCTCTGTCCTGAAAATCATCCACCATCAATGAAAGCCTCATGTTGTTTGCTATGACAATTGATGGATTGGATTTGAAATCCAAAGCTATGCTTTTGTTTGTTTATCATTTTGCTTGTGGTTTTCCATGCCATAGTAGGTACAAGGTATTGTGCAATGGAACTGTAACTACAGAGAATACAAGAGGGCTAGCGAGAGGAGCATAATTTTCTTCCTTGTAAATGAGACTGTGAAGCAGTGGGATGAGCAGTAACACTTAGCTGGCCGACAAACCATTATCTCCCTCCTTTCATTCTGCTAAGGTAGTCTGTCCCTGAGTCATCCAGAGGAGGCTGACCCCGTGGGGTCACCAAGGAGGTTATTGCTTGTTATGGTTAAGAGAACACACTGTGGAACCAGACTTTCCAGGTTCAAATCCTGGATCTGACATATATTAGTGTGACCTTGGACACTTATTTAACCTCCCTGTATCTCAGCTTGCTCACCTAGAAAATGTGGCTAATAACAATGTATTTCACTGGGTTGTGACAGGAGCAGATGCATCAATAGAAGTAGACAACTAAGAAATGGACTTGGCACAGATGAAGAGTTGTATGTGTATTAATTATGATCATTAATACCTAGTGTTAAGCTCCTTATTATTTGCTACTTAGTGCCTTCAAAGAAGGAGTGTGCTCTCAGCTAACTTTTCCCTTACCCAACACACTGCATCCTGCCATTTGTGAAGCATTTGGGATAGAATTCCATTTGCTAGGCCACAGGGCTTCCGTCAATCTTCCATCTCTCATCTACTAAGATGTGCTACCTTTACTTGTGAAGTTACCAAGCAGGTGTCACAAAAGCAGGACCTTCTTCCCTTCTGGTTTGAAATCATGGAAAGGAAAGAAGGGGAACCATTACTTAATAAGCAGCTAGGATTGTGATCCAACTGCTTCATTGGTTATTTCTCACATCTTGGGTTGGGGAACTGAGGTTTTAGCCTAAGGCAACTGCTTCAAACACATAACTTAATTATCTTTTTTTGTCTTCTGATGTCTATGAACTGTGTGTTCTGCCCCACAGCATCCCCCATTCCAAAGATTCAAATAAAACTGGTGCTTCAGGAATGTGAGTAGTTTCTATAACTTAAAATCTCCTACCTTTGTTGAGTATTCTTGGATACAGAGGATGGATATTCCTGAGGGTTACCTGCACCCCATTTCACTTCGTGTCTCAAATGTGGCAAAAGCAAGCCATTCCACTTTCCCAGATCTGTGATTCAAATCTGAATTCAAGAATTACTCCCACCTTGAAGTTTCTGCTGTGGTACAGTGCATTAAAAATTCAACTGCAGTAGCCTGGGTCACTATGGAGGTGCGAGTTCAATGCCCAGCCCAGTGCAGTGGGTTAAAGGACCCAGCATTGCTGCAGCTGTGGCTTAGGTCGCTGCTTCAGCTCAAATTTAACCCCCGGCCCCGGGAACTTCCATACGCCACCAGTATGGCCACGAAAAAAATAAAAAAGAATCACCCCCACCTTAAATCTCCTCTCCCAGTGAATGACACCACCCCCATCTAGTTGTGTACAGAGAACTGTACCTGCAATTCTTGGGACCTCCTCCATCCTCCATAATGAATCACCAAGCCAATCAACTTAGATTCCTAATTTTTCTTGAATTTACCTGCTTTTCTCCATCTTCACTATCACTGACTTGTACTAAGCTATAATCAGGTCTTCCAAATACTCTCTAGAGTCTACCCTTGCTCTGCTCTAATCTGCTCTCCTCACAGCAAACCAATTATGCAAACCCAATTATGTCACATCTATGCTTAAAAACCTTGGGTAGCTTCCCACTGCTTTGCAGAAAATGTCAGAAATTCTTCCCCAAACCTTTAAAATCCCCTGTAATCTGCTCCTCGCATACTTCTCCAGACGCATTACCCATGGAAAAGCACCCCTCCAACCATGTTCCTGCCATGCTGGCCTTCTTGGATTTCCTCTAGGGGAATGACACACACGTGCTCACGTTGTCTGTGACTGCTTCTGACAGTGGCAGAGCTGAGGGCTTGAGAGAGAAACTACGGCCTTCAAAATCCAAAATATTTTGTATTTTGCCCTTTATAGAAAATAAGTTTGCCTATCTCTAAACATTAGTATGGTCATTCAAGAAAGCTAATTTTTTTTTTTCCTGAGAACTTAATTTGTGCCTGATAATAAGTCAGTCACTGAATTATGCCACTGGAAAAGAATGGCTAATGGTGGGAAATGGATGTTTTGACAAAAAACTAATGTCCTCCTTAAGCACAGTGAATTTTAAATCAAAACAGAATTTTTCCCTTTTGCTATAAACACTTCCTAGATGTTTCTGTCTTCTTACAATTTCTTTGTAAGATTTCAGTTATCTTTTAAATCGTTTCAAACTACACACTGCTTTATTAGCAGAAATGAAATCTACCTTCGAATTTCTGGGGACTTTGAATATCAACTAAGCTGCTAGAGTAAGAAAAGGGAGGAAAAGAAAGAAAAGAAGAAAGGAAGGAGAGAGAAGGAATTATACAACAGATAGAACTGAAGACTTGATGGCTACTTTACTAGGTAAAGGCACACAGTTTAGAATTAGATAGTCCTAGGATTTAGTTCATTGTTAAGCCTTACGGGCCTTAGATAAAAGGCTGACTGATACCTCACTAAAATAAAACAGACTGAATTTGGTTACCGAAAATAGCTTGACCAGAAAATTCACTTATGTGAATCTCAACGTCCTTATCTATAAGATGGGGATAGTAATAAAACTATATTTCATAATATGTGTATATGCCACCTATATTTAGCTGTAAGTATAGCTTAAAATTTAACTATTTATTATAAGTTAAATAAATATATACGTAAACATTCTATAAGTATTATAAAGTGTTAATACTATATAATTAATTATAAGTATATACTAAAATTTAGAAATTTTCATATCATTTTATGTAATGATGTTTTAATGTTAATTTACTTGTATAAATGTGAACTATTTCTGGCTTATAATAAATTCTCCATATATATTTGTCAAATAAATGAGTGTATAAATAAATAAATGAAAATTATAGTATAGTATAAAAAAATACATAATACATTCATTTCTTCTGATTCTACACATAGGATCATTAAGGCCCTGGGAACTCAGAAAGACAGGGAGTCTGTACCAGCTTTTGGTTGGGGATGCTGTCTGGTTAATCATTAACTGTCGAGAAAGAAATACGTGTGATTTATTTTTCTGCCTAGGTTTATAAGTGACATCTCCTGCGTTGCCCTACAATGATACTGACCTGGATTTTCTAAGCACATCTTCGTAACCTTGCCTAGGTGATCTGGTGTGTCTGCTGCTCTATAAAAGGAAAAATAATCAGAGGTACATCTACACCAGTGTATAACTCCACAGCAGAGCTAGCAGTCACCACGGGCAGCCCCAAATGCTGGAAAGGTCACTGCCCTTTGTATCAAAGAAAAGCAGTTTCCCATCCCAGGGCTCCAGCTTTCACAAGCATTTGCTGCTGATGCTGCCCAACATATATTCCCTTTCTCCTGACAGCAGTGCCCTGAGTGTGTCCCTGGAGGAAACCCTTCCCTGTTGTCAATTTCAACAGACATTCAGTCTATTACCGACTGCGAGGATGAGCATTCCGACATATTTGTCTGCTGCGTGTGTCTGGGAGCCGCAAATGCACTGAGCACACACATAGAGCTTCTTTGTTAATATCATTTTCACCTAAAATGAACTAGGGATCCTTGGAGACATGGTTGTTTGGGGAGGGAGAAGGGGAGGAGAGGCAGAGTATGAGATAAGCCTGAAATACATCGTACCAGAAACTATGGAAGTACTGAGAAGGACAGAGGCATGCCAAAAGAAAGCCAGCTTGAAGAAGCTCCCCTTGGTCCAACTGGATGCAAGTGGAGTACCAAAATAAATAATGATAGTTACGGATTTGCCCCACTAAATAAACAGATAATCACAAGTCCATAAATAGTAAATAAATTTAGAACCTAAAAAATAAATACATACATAAATGAATAAAAGTTTGATTAACGATGGAATATGTACTTAAATAGCCTCCTCACAGCATAATTATTAACAACAAAGAAAAAAAGAGAACTTTAAAGTAAGAATTTTGGCAAATATCACCCTAATCCAATGATGAAAAGCTAATATCACCAGTAATGGGACAAACCAATATTGTGTGCTTCTTGATAAGATGCAATGAGCAAAAACAGAATCACTTCCGTGATATTCCTGCCGAGGATGCAAACCCTGAATCTAACCATAAGGAAACATCAGACAAACCAAAAACGACGGCACTCAACAAGATCACTGGCCTGAAATATTCAATAGCGTCAACATAACGAAAGTCAAGGAGATGCTGAAGAGCTGTTCCAGACCAAACAAAGCCAAACAGATGCAACAAGCTGGACGCAACACATGATTCTGGACTGCTTTAAACACATTAGTGGGAGAGCTGGAAATCTGAATGGAGTCTGAGGATTAGATGGCAGTAATGTATCAATGTTAACTCTGATGATGATGGTTGTTACTTGGTTGTGTAGGGAAATATCCTATGTATAGGAAATGCACATTAAAACATTCAGAGGTAATGGGGCAATGGACTGGCAACTCTCAAATAGTATAGGGAAGGGAAAAAAAAAAAAAACCTGTATCCTGCTCTTGAACCTTTGCTGTAAGTTTGAGATGGTATGAAAATAAAAACGCTAGAAGTAGAAATGAAGGACACATCTAGAAGGATGCTCCAGAATTGCTACTGTCCATGAGAAGAGGACTAGTGTCCAGCATGAAAGAGACTTGCTCTCCATTGCTTACCTTTCATACTGTTGAGATGTTTTATGCTGTGAATTAAAAGCTATATCCATTGGAGTTCCCATTGTGGCTCAGAACAAATCTAACTAGCCTCCATGAGGAGGCAGGTTCAATCCCTGGCCTTGCTCAGTGGGTTAAGGATCCAGCAATGCCATGAGCTGTGGTGTAGGTCGCAGATGTGGCTTGGATCTGGCGTTGCTGTGGCTATGATGTAGGCCAGCAGCTGTAGCTGTGATTCGATCCCTAGCCTGGGAACCTCCATATGCACGGGTGCACCCCTAAAAAGACAAGAGACAACAACAAAAAACAAAACAAAACAAAACAAACAAACAAAAACCACACACACACTATATCCATTAAAATGGTATATGGAAACATTTTAATAAAAATTACAAATAAAGTACATGCATGACCACTACCAATATTTTGAAAATTATAAACATTTGAAGGGCTTGACCAACTCCTTCAGGGATAGCATTTTGATATTCTTATTGCTATTCATGGTTTCCCCCATTGGTTTTACAACATTGATACTGTGGTCCTATGTGGTATGTAACTTTAGATTTTAAAAATTAATGTAATTTTCCATACTACTTAAAACTCTTTTAAACATCAACAAATAAATAAGTAAATAAAAGGAATTCTATCCTTCAGTATGTGCCTTTAGGCTTCTTAATTTTATTGCTAGCACTTACTATTATGTAACAAAATAAATAACTAATTATTTGCATTATTATTTTTGGCTGTAGCTCCTGCACTAGACTGCTGGTCTCTCCCATAAGTCTAGGGACTTTGATTTATTCTCTGCTGAAGGTTTGATGCCTAGTGCTGTTCCTAGCACACAGTAAGTACTCAATAAATATTTATATTCGAAAGATAAATGCCAAGGAGATTTATTTGCTTTCATGTTTCAGAACCTGTTACATAGAAATTATTATCTAGGCTGATAATAAGTACTTACTATCTGCTCAGTCACAGTGCTAAGTACTTTACAAATACTCTCTAATCTAAAGGTTCATCAACAATGCTATGAAAAAAGACTATCACCACATACAGATGAGCAAAAAGAGGCTTGGGGGGAGTGAACTGACTAAGGGCCCACAGGTGGCATTGAGGGACATGAGACTGAACCCGGCCCTGGCCGTCTCTTTGGCCTTTCCCCTATCTGCACTGCCTTGTGGTCTTAGCTCCATGGCAGGCACATCAGCAGTGAAGATCACTGGCCCTTTGCCTTTTTCCTGGCTCGGCTCTTCATTACTTCTTCTCTGGACTCCTGTAGGGAATGCTTAGCTATCCTCTTGGCCTCATACCATCTTATAATTTCTCTCCAGATAATGTTTTCAAAGAAAAACCAATGATGCCTCTACCAATTACTTTCAAGAGTTGTCTAGTGGCTAAAGCAGAATTGCTCAGAGCTTGTAGAACATTTAATCTGTGAGAGGAGAAAGCAAGAATCTCTCTTTCCTAAAATGATGAGCAGAGATGCTAAGCTTATATCCAAAGAGGAATGTCAAAGATCAAGGGTATTCAAATGGTCATCCATCTGACAAATAAATTGCACGCCTGGGGTAGAAGGTATTGTACCAGGGTTATAGCAATAAATAATGAAGGGAGGGGATGGTGGGGCAGGATGCCGAGATGAAATGTGAAAAGTGAAATGTGAGATGTGCAGTCGGAGCTAATAAGGGCAAAATGAGTGCGGGGAAGAGTGAAGTAGGATGGCAAAACAGAAGACAGCCTTGACATATTCCAGCGACAAGACTGATTGAGAGCAATCATATCAATAATGGTGAGTTATTTTAAGGAATTAAAGAGTTAATGTTGAGTCTATTACAGGGTCTCGTCCGTAATAAGACCAATAAATGGTGTATCTTATTAAGACTACTTCAATTTTAAAGTATTGGAATGTGTAAAAATCATTGTAAACTCTTCCCAGAAGCAGAGACACATCTTTTTTCAGATGCGTTTGTACATGACATCTTCCAATGCCTTCATGTACAGTGACAACCTCAGAATGCATTCCAAAATACCAATATGTCCTTTTTTTTGAGAAGTCAATAAATAAATAGTCTTTCCAATCTCTTCCAAAATCTATGGCTCTGTTAATTTTTATTGGTTTCACTGTTTAGGAGGGTTTTATAGCCTGTACCATCAGGGGTTTTACAAAGCAACTTGACTTTTCCAAGGTAGACATGGTCTGAGGTTGTTTTCAGTCACTTTTGATTTCTTATGTTCCTCCTACCTGCTTGTTAATGCCTTTGTGCTACTATTATGAAATTATATTACACCCTGAAATTTAGACTGACTAAACACCTAAACTCAAAAAGCAAAGCAAATTTGAAACCGAACTACATACCTATGTAGACTCTCCTCCCCCCACTGCCCTACCATACTACCACCTTGCCCCTCAGTTAATCCTATATAAACCAAAACCAATATCCACTGGGAATTCCTGCTGTTGCACAGCAGGTTAAGGATCTGGTGTTGCTGCAGCTGTGGTGTAGGTCGGATTCGATCACTGGCCCAGGAACTTCGATGTGCCTCAGGTGCAGCCAAAAAAAACTGAATATCCATTGAATAAAAACAAACTGTAGGCTGTTGTACACCATGTGTGTGACTGGAAAGTTACGGTACTAGAATCAGATGTGATGTTGTAACTGCACAGAATCACCGCAGCGAAACATGCCTAGACCATACTTGAACAGTGAGAAACAAATCATATAGCCAGATCATAATGCCCTTCAAAGCAAGAAATAACCCAGGGTTCCCAAGATACTCCAAAAGAGAATCCTGGCAAATCTATCAGACACAAACATGAAATGTCAAGTTCAAGAGCTGATTGGATAGAGCATTTCCTAATAGATCAAAATGCCCTTCAAAGCAAGAAATAACCCAGGGTTCCCAAGATACTCTAAAACAGAATCCTGGCAAATCTGTTAGACACAAACATGAAATGCCAAGTTCAAGAGCTGATTGGATAGAGCATTTCCTAATGATTTCCTATCTTTCTTGACTCCTTGTTCCTTAAACATACTCTGTATTAGGCAAATCCAGGACCCTGCCGGTGGTCTTCTTTCTCTGCTTGGGGTGCATTACAGCCATCTTGTCCACTAGATGTCTTTGTTATGTTCGCCAGACCACGAAAGGAAATAATTCACATATCTTAGTGGCTAGAATTAGACAGACCTGACTCAAGGCCTAGCTTTGTCACTTCTTGGCTGTGTGACAGGGGATTCCATAGTAAGCAGTCAAGACGTTAATAAAACTCTTAGGACATGAAGAGGTAAGTCAGAAAGGCAATACTACGTTCTTTTTCTCCCTCCTTTTTTTTTTTTTTTTTTGTCTTTTGCCTCTTGTAGGGCTGTTCCCGCGGCATATGGAGGTTCCCAGGCTAGGGGTCTAATTGGAGCCGTGGGCACCGGCCTACACCAGAGCCACAGCAATGTGGGATCCGAGCCGCGTCTGCAACCTACACCACAGCTCACGGCAACACCAGATCCTTAACCCACTGAGCAAGGGCAGGGACCGAACCCGCAACCTCATGGTTCCTAGTCGGATTCGTTAACCACTGCGCCACGACGGGAACTCCTCTCCCTCCATTTTTTAAGCATGGCCATGGACAGCACGATAATTAATGACTTCCTCCAGGCCATACAGTGAGTGAAGATGAAGGAATGCTTTAGTTCATCACTGAGGATTGGGGAGGGGCCTCATTTTAAACCTCTGGTCGTCTGAATACCATGATCTTTGTACTTCACCATTATTTTCACTGGGACCCTACATGTATGTGAAGTGGGATTATGGCAACAAAAAGAGGGATTTGAGGTTACGTGGGCCCCCTCTGGTAAAGCAGACTGAGTGGAAGGGTCCCAGCCATTGAAAGCAAATTCAGGTCTGAGTATGAAGAGACATGATAAATCTAACTGAATCTCACTGATGTTTCCACATAAGAGACTTAACTCACTGTTTCCTCTTGCTAAGCGCATAGCTTCTAGATGTCAGTGTCTCACCATCCCCTCTCTTATCATGTAATTCAGTAGCAATGGTAGTTTCTGGAATCTCAGAGAAAAAGGAGATGAATCTCTGATTTCAAGGAACTCACAGCCTATAGGGGAGACAGAGAGATAAACAAAAACTGCAATCAAGTATGGCAAGTGCTGCCAAAGACAGCTCCACCACAACAGCCCTGGCACCAAAGGTGTCATGCGGCCTGGTGGTCTGATGAGGTCCAGAGGTTTCACTTCAGGGAGACTCTTGACAGGGTACTGAAAGATAGTTAGGAGTTCTCTAGGGAAAATATAGTGGGTTGAATGATGACCCCCAAGATGGTATGCCTACACCTTAAACTCAGCAATCTGTGAATATGACCTAATTGGGAAAAAAAGGCACTTTGGAGGTGTAGTTAAGTTAAAGTTCTTGAGACAGAATTATTCTGGATTATCTGAGCTGGCCCTAAATCCAACGAAAAGTATCCTCACAAGCGACAGTAAAAGACACAGACACGAATAAGAAGGCCATTTGAAGATGGAGGAAGCGATTGCAGTTAGGCAGCCATAAGACAAGGTACTTCTGGACATACCAAAATTAGAAAAAAGCAGAAACCTAGAGCTTTCAGAAGAAATATCACCCTGCCAACATTTAACTTTGGACTTCTAGTGGCTAAAACTCTGAGAGAATAAATTTCTGTTGTTTTAAGCCACCCAGTTGTGGTGACTTATCACAGCAGCTCTAGGAAAGTAACCTAGAGGTGAAAAGGGAAGCAGCATTTGAAGCAGAAGAAACCCGTGACATTGCTGAGATGTGATGAGAGGAGCTTGGTCAGAAGAGCTGCACCACTACTGCACTGGTGCCTCTTCATCTGGTCGCACTATGTTGAGCTGACAGAGGAGGAGAAGAGCTAGCTGGTTCAATGATGAGCAGGCGTGACATGCGATTTCAAGCTGAAAAACGGTCTCCTTCTGAACTGAAGACACACTAAAGGTGTCCCCTGGAAACAGTGGGAAGTTTAATTTTCTATGTGAGCAGAGTTTTGGTTCATGTGTCTGGTCATCCACTTTGCGTTGAAAGAGACGTGGTCTGAGATATGGCAATATACAGACATGTGGGCAGGCATCTGACATGGCTGGCTGGTCAGGAGTCTAAAGAAGAAGGACTGAAGGTCAGAGCCCAAATGATCTGGAAAAGAGGCATGAGGATAGAGCCTTTGCCAGGGTCCAGGACTTTTTTTTTTTTTTTATTGCAAGTAAATGCCCACGAGAACATTCATCATGGAAGTGATGCTTAACAACCAAGCAGGCAGAGTGACTTGGCCAGTTGACAGCAACAAGCCTTTGTGGTTGATATTAAAATAAAAAAGGGGTGCCCTTAGTCTCTAGATAAGTAAGTTATTTCTCAGCTCAGTTGACTCCTTATAATACCTTATACCTATATTCCATTTTATAATTTCCCAGGCCCTGCTGCCATTAATTTCTTACTTTGGAAAGTAGAGGGCCGACAGACTCCAGCCCTCATATTTAGAACATATTAGGATCTTGTACAAGTGATAATGCAAGTACTGAAGTCAAGCAGACCTAGTCTCTGTTCCTTTATTTACAAGCTATATAGCCTTGCATGCATAGGTTTACCTCTCTGAAACTTAAGAGGTGATAATGCCTACTTGTAGGGTAGTTATAAGGAACAAATGAAATAATATTTTTAAGTCACTTTATTTTAATATAATTTTAAGCTGACATAAAAGGGGCAAGAATAGCACAAGAAATTCCCAAATGCCCTTTGCTTATTTGCTCTTTCTCTCCTTATTCATATACACACATGTACTTTTTTTTCTGAATGATTTGAGAATAAATTGCAAAATCATGCTCCTGAACCTTTAGATTCTTCAAGATATATTTCCTAAAACCAAGGACATTCTCTTTCCTAATCAATGTTAGATATTATAGGACATTATTTTTCAATATACAGTCCATAGTGAAGTGCCTCTGACTTTCCCAAGAATGTCTTCTTTTTTCTGAGGACATTTTTTATTACTTAATGAATTTTATTACATTTATAGGTATACAACAATCATCACAACCAAATTTTACAGCCTGTCCATCCCAAACCCTCACTACATCTCCCCACCCCCCAACCTGTCTAATTTGTAAATCATAAGTCTTTCAAAGTCTCTGAGTCAGTATCTGATCTGCAAAGAAGTTCATTGTGTCCTTTTTTAATTTTTTTATTACTCAATGAATTACATTTATAGTTGTACAATGATTATCACAACCCAATTTTATATCATTTCCATCCCACACCTCCAGCACATCTCCCCACCGCCAAAACTGCCTCCTTTGGAAACTGTAAGTTTTTCAAAGTCTGTGAGTCAGCATCTGTTCTGCAAAGAAGTTCAGTCTGTCCTTTTTTCAGATTCCACATGTCAGTGATGGCATTTGATGTTGGTGTCTCATTGTCTGACTGACTTCACTTAGCATGATAATTTCTGGGTCCATCCATGTTGCTAAAAATGCCGTGTTCCTTTTAATAGCTGAGTAATATTCTATTGTGTATATGGACCACATCTTCTGGATCCACTCCTCTGTCAATGGACATTTAGATTGTTTCCATGTCTTGGCTGTTGCAAACAGTGCTGCAATGAACCTTGGAGCACATGTGTCTTTTCACATCCTGGTTTTCTTTGGATAGATGCCCAGGAGTGGGATGTCTGGATCAAATGGTAGTTCTACTGTCACTTTTCTGAGGAATCTCCATACTGTTTTCCACCGTGGTTGCACCAATTTACAATCCCACCAACAGTGTACTAGGGTTCCTTTTTCTCCACACCCTCTTCAGCACTTACTGTTAGTAGACTTTTGGATGACGGCCAATCTGGCTGGTGTAAGGTGGTACCTCATCGTGGTTTTGATTTGCATTTCTCTAATAGTGAGTGATGTTGAACATCTTTTCATGTGTTTACTCAAAATGGATTAAAGACCTAGATATAAGACCTGATGCTATAAAACTCTCAGAGGAAAACATAGGCCAAACACTCTCCAACATAAACGACAGCAACATCTCAGATCCACCTCTTAGAGTAATGACAGTAAAATCAAAAATAAACAAATGGGACCTAATTAAACTTCAAAGTTTCTGCATAGCAAAGGAAACCCTAAACAAAACGAAAAGACAACCCACAGAATGGGAGAACATCTTTGCAAATGAATCAACTGACAAGGGATTCATCTCCAAAATTTATAAACACCTTCTGCAGCTCAATACCAAAAAACCAAACAACTCCATCAACAAATGGGCAGAAAATCCAAACAGATAATTCTCCAAAGAAGACATACGGATGGCCAAAAAACACATGAAATAATATTTTTAAAGTGTTACTGAAGTACAGTTGATTTATAATGTTATGATAATATCTGCTGTACAACAAAGTGATTCAGTTATACATATACACACATCCATTCTTTTTCATATTTTTTCCCATATAGATTATTGCAGAATAATGGGTAGAGTTCCCTGTACTACACAGAAGGTCCCTGTTAGCCAACCATTTCATATATCACAGTGTACAGAAATAACATTTTTAAAAAGCTTAATGCAATGTCTGCCACACAATTAATACTAGGTACAGATTAGATGCTGTTCCCTATAGTCAAAATTCTACAGCCAATCTTCTCTGAATCCTTGTTATCCTCCTATACCTCTCCTTCTCATCTTCAACCAGACTCTCAGATACTTTTTAAAAATGCTTTTATACCTAGACTGGTAAAGAAACTTTGTCTTATGGAAACAACCTAAATGTCTATCAACAGATGATTAGATTAAGAAGATATGGAATATATACATAATGGAATACTACTCAGCCATAAAAAAGAACAAAATCATGCCATTTGCAGCAACATGGATGGAACTAGAGACTTTCATACTAAGTAAAGTCAGAAAGAGAAAGACAAATACCATATGATTTCACTTATATCTGGAATGTAACATATGGTACAAATGAACCTTTCCACAGAAAAGAAAATCATGGACATGGAGAAAAGACTTGTGGTTGCCAAGAGGGAAGGGGAGGAAGTGGGAGGGATTAGGAATTTGGGGTTAATAGATGAAAACTATGCCTTTGGAATGGATAAGCAATGGGATCCTGCTGTATAGCACTGGAAACTGTCTGGTCACTTGTGATGGAGCGTGATAATGTGAGAAAAAAGAATGTAAACACGCATGTGTGACTGGGTCACCCTGCTGTACAGTAGAAAATTGACAGAACACTGTAAATCAGCTATAACGGAAAAAATAAAAATCATTCTATGCAAAAAAAAAAAAAAAATTAAAAAAAGAAACTTTCCCTTGCGTCTAATCCCCTCATAACCACTATCAGAGAGCAGCCTGCATCCCACCACTTTTATTTCCTCTTCGTTTTAGTCTATGACTCCCCAAAGCACCTCTAAAGTTCCCTAGAGTAATGAAAATTTGAAATCTACTGGCCTAAAGCAATTGGTGTAAGCATGTAACAAAGGGAACTTAATGAAAGGTCTAAAAGATATTTATCATTTAACAAGGCAATTAAACATACTATCCAAGATTGTGCCACCTGGGTTCCTGTGACCTACACCAGCAAAACCTAATAACAACATTTCAATTACATACCCACAGTCAGCTCCAGATACGGGTTAGTTAGCAAATGCTAATACAGAAAAGACAGTATGAACAAGGTGAGAATTACAATGGCAGATTAACACATGCAGGCCAACAAATTGTACCTTCTGCAAATGAATAAGACTAACAACAGCTTATTGTGAGAACTGTCCCTACAGCACTGAATTATTTTCATAATTGCTAAGGTGGGAAAACAAGAAAACAAACGTGGACCAAAAATAGGGGGAGGAGGGAGGAGCTGGATTCTAGCTTTAACTCTGCAGCTAATAGTGATGCTAAGTGAAAATATTCTCATGATAAGAAACAAAACATAGAAACAATCTTCTCATATGACTAACTCATTAGACTCTAGACAAGTCAACCTCTCTTTTCTGAGTTTCTATCTCATTGTGAAGATTAGAAAGGGCAAGACAGGCTTGGGAAGTAAGAGGAGTTCTCATTTCTAAAAGCCCATCTTAACACTGAAGCAAATGTAGAGACAAAGAGAAAATCAAATTAAAGCCAAGTGAGCAGTTGGCAAATGGAGCAGGTTTCACATAAACTGTGAATCAACAAATATGATGAAGCATCTATTATTTGGACCCAGAACTATACTATCTGCTAAGGGGAGACAAAAGAGTGCTTGCATTTATTCTCAATCAATCCTCACAAAAGACCTATGAGGTGGATGCTTAGAGAGGAGTGAGCTTAGTTTTCAGGACATTGAACCATCAACTAAAATGCTTTGGCTGCAAGTAAGAGACTCCTATTTGAACCTGAGCAACAAGAAAATGCTTCACTGCCTACAACTGAGAATGCAGTGGCTGGCAGTCTTCCAGCTGTCATACAAGGACCTAAGATTTCTCTGTCCTCTGTGTCAGCTCCATCCTCTATCTGTACCACACCTGAGGTTCACACAAGATGGGCCAGGATGGCAACCTGAGCAACATGTTTCCTTGTCTCTGTCCCGCGGGAGGAAGAACACTTCTCCTCCCTCAGGTGGACTGTCTGTTCTTCCCGCAAAGCTGATGGGGATAACACAGGTCATAGGAAACTCCTGAATCAGTAACTGTTACCAAAGGATGGATGCCCTGCACTGGAATTCGAAAACCAACAAGGACCATTCCTAGATGTGGGAATGGGGCCACTTTCTTCCAAATCATGAATGTGAGAGATACATGTGTGAACAAAAATAGAGGAAAGAAAAGAGACAACACAAGCAACTGGTGGGTCCACTCCACTTACTCAAAGTCAAACACTTGGTAAAGCCAGCACTGAATTAGTTAAATGCCTTACAGAACCACAGACCAGGAGTTCAGGGTTTAAGAATTTGGCACTGTCACTGCCCTGGTACTGTGGTATGAGCTTGACCCTTGGCCTGGGAATGTCCACATGCCATGTGAGCAGCCAGAAAAAAGAAAAAGAAAAACAGGAATTGTAGGAGTTCCCTTGTGGTACAGCAGGCTAAGGATTCGACATTGTCACTACAATGGCTTGGATCGCTGCTGTGGCACAGGTTTGATCCCTGCCCCAGGAACTTCCACAAGCTGCAGGTACGGCCAAAAATAAGTGAATAAATAAAAGAATCACAGACCAACTTCTGCAATTTAGAAAAACCACATTATCAAGCAATTCTTCTCATTATAACCCAACAAACCAGTTTTAACAACTACACCCCCAAACATGCATGATAACCATATTTAGCCAACAAAAAAGTCAGGTCACTTGGTCTAAAGAAGGATGAACTTATCAAGACGACTGAAATCCAGAAAGTCACAGAATGGCCAAGGCATATGAATGCCATGCCAATAGAAGCCATTTGCTTTGAATGAGAGTCAACTGTCTTATAAATATATAATAATGGTATCTGCACAATAATAAATATTCATGTGCCATTTAGCCCATCTTATTATTGTTGATATTTGTTCATTGTAAAGAAACGCTGTTGTATTTAAAAACCGCAGAAGGTATAGAAAGCCTTTAGGCAATTAGAATTTTTTTAATGACTGGTCGTAAACAAAACACCTCTGCCCGATAAGTTTTCTCTAATTTCTTCTGGCTGCTACTGATAATGGGCTGTAAATAATGCTGCCCAGTGTCTGGTGTCTCTGAAATATTTAACACTGGGACAGAGATGAGCTGGCTAGTCCCAGCCTCTTCTTAGCTGAAACCTAGATTCCAAAATATTCCCCCTTCCTCTAGGGTTATACTCCATGGAAATAAACATTGTTTTCTCACAAAACGTTTTTTTTTTTGTTTTTTTTTTGTCCCATGAGGAGAAAAGATAGTGGCAGCCCAAGACAGCCAGTCTGCCTAGAGGGCTAGTTCCAGTTTGCTATGCAGAAGGAAATAAGCCAGGGAACCCAACTTCTGGACCATCTCCCACTCTCTCCCCACCCCCACCCCCCGCTTGGGGTCATTACCATATACCTGGTACTCCAAGCTAGGCCAAAACACCATTGAGGTCCTCTCCACTCCTGGATAAACAGAGTCCTTCTCACACTCATCCTCCTGGTAGATGCTCAGTCAGTTTTTGGTTTAAGTGAAAGATCTTAACATGGGCTTTCTTAATGGAATTGAAATGCCAAAATGAGAACCTCAGAAATAGAGAGTAAGTGGGTTTATAGCTGCCTTCAGTGTTTTGTAAATATTTCCCTTCCTTTTTTTTTCTGCTGCCCCATTCTTGGCCAGCTCTTATCACCTTCATCTTAAGTGTCATGGACTCTTGTCTTTCCTAACTCAAATTCCACTGCAAAATTAACTCTGTAAAGTAAACATCTCTTTGCTCATTACCTCCCTACTCATTGGGAGTTCCCGCTGTGGCGCAGCGGAAATGAATCTGACTAGGAATCATGAGGTTGCGGGTTCGATCCCTGGCCTCGCTCAGTGGATTAAGGATCCAACGTTGCCATGAGCCTTGGTGTAGGTCGAAGACGTGGATCAGATCCCGAGTTGCTGTGGCTGTGGTGTAGGCTGGCAGCTGTAGCTCTGATTGGACCCCAAGCCTGGGAACCTCCATATGCTGTGGGTACAGCCCTAAAAAGCAAAAAACAAACAAAAAAAACTTCATTGTATTCCTATTGCCTACAGAAGACCTGCTGCACCAGAGGTTGGCAAATTTTCTCCATAAAGGTTCAGATAACAAATATTCCTGACTTTTGAGGCCAGATGCTCTCTGTTACAACTATTCAAACATGCCTTCTGCCACTGCAGCACAGACGCTACAGACGATGTATGGACAAATGGGCTTGACTATATTCAAAACAGAGGTTTATTTATGAATGCTGAAAAGTGAAGCTGACATACTGCTTAAAACATTCTTCTTTAAATTTTCCCCCAACCATTTAGAATAAAAGCCATCCTTAGGTCATAAGCCATACTAAAGCAGAAGAAAGACAGGATTTGACCTGTGGGTTGTAACTTCCTGACTCCCTGGTCTAAAGCACTTAAGTTCAATATCCAAATTAATCCCCATGCACAGTTTAGGCATCTCTTCAGCATTAGCTTCCACTGTTCCCAATTCACCACCATGATACCATTACTCCTGCAAAACTGAGCACCATTTCATTCTCTGAATGTTCCACGTGCCCTTCCATCTCAGCTCTTTTAACGTCATTCCTCCCACCTAGTTCCAGAGACTTAAACTGAATTTCTAGCATAGAACTTTTCCTAATGATCTTAGCTTGAAATAACCTATCTTTAATAATACCAATTTTTGCCTCATTCTGAGTAAGCAATTTACATATCTTATGCCCTTTAACCCTCAGACAATGAGATAAGTGTTGTTGGACCATTTTACAAATTGAAAATTGCAATTCTGAATGATTGTGTGCCCAATACCACACAATAAATGGCCAGCGCAGGAGTCTAACTCAGGTATTTTAGGCCCCAAAGCCCATGCACTCCTTTTTAAACCCTAAGTACACCACAGACACTAGTGTTTTATTTGTACGTCTTTTATGATGTAGATTTCATTTCCACCCATTATTAGAGCTATTTGTGTGAATTTCCTCATCTCCTTTTCTAAATTCTGGAATTCTTGAAGGCACAGTCTATGCCTTATTCATATTCGTATCCTCAGAGGGATTTGCATAAAATAGGTGCTTAATACATCTTTGTTGAAAGGATGAGCACCATTCAAAACACACTTGTAGCATGATTTGATTTCCTGCAATCACTATCCTTGATGACAGAGAACCTGCCTTTATTCCCCAGGAAGCAGACCCAGAGATAAACAGAGAATCAAAACTGGTCTCCATCAGCATGTGTGGAAAGATTTCATTTATGCTCAAGTAAAAGCTAGACAGATACAAATACAAAACACATTTGGCCATTTGTTTTGAATTTTAGCACTTTCTTTCAAAAAGAAAAAGCCCAGAACTGTTGGTGTGTTCATGAGTTCTATTAATACAGGAGCACCAGGGTTGGCAAAAAACATTTCAAGGGTTTTAGAGAGCCTTTGATGCCAACAACCCCTGGCACTGTTGGTCAGCAGGCAGAGAATCTGCTCCAGCCTTGCTTATGACAGGGTCACCTTCTGTTTCAATTGGACACTTGGGTCATTTAGCATGGAGCTTCAGTCTGGCCATGGTATTTGGCAACAATGACAGAGACAGCCATCAACAACTGCCACCCTGGCTCGCCGTTCAACTTGCCGAGTCTAAAAAGTGACTGATTTTTCATGTCTTCTGAGGTTAAGTTTGATAGATCTTTTCCTTCTTTGGATGTGATGTCTGACTGGCGATTAAGTTAAGAACTTGATACAGGGAAGCGTGATGTAAGGACATAGACCCTGAGCATTGGATTCAAGAACTCCTATTCACCTGTGTGTGTCACTTTCCATGTTTCATATGATGTATCTGACTATCATTTTCACTGCTTTTAAACTGGAGAAAAACAGTACCTTTTTCAGAGAATTTTAAACGAAGGTGTCAGCATCCACATCATCCCAAGGACAGTGCCTGTCACCTAGTAGGTACTTAATCACTGTCACTTCCTTCTTCTTTCTGTCTTAAGATAACATTTTTGGAAATGAGGACTAACATTAGTTCACAAATTACTTACGTGACAGCACGGTTTTGTTGTTTTGCTTTGTTTTGCATTGCTTGGTGGCTGTCTCAGGAACGTGACTGAAATTTGACTGTATTAAATTGTGAATTACCCTGCAATCCCACTCTTGGGCATCTATCCGGACAAAACTCTACTTAAAAGAGACACATGCACCCGCATGTTCATTGCAGCACTATTCACAATAGCCAGGACATGGAAACAACCCAAATGTCCATCGACAGATGATTGGATTCGGAAGATGTGGTATATATACACAATGGAATACTACTCAGCCATGAAAAAGAATGACATAATGCCATTTGCAGCAACATGGATGGAACTAGAGAATCTCATCCTGAGTGAAATGAGCCAGAAAGACAAAGACAAATACCATATGATATCACTTCTAACTGGAATCTAATATCCAGCACAAATGAACATCTCCTCAGAAAAGAAAATCATGGACTTGGAGAAGAGACTTGTGGCTGCCTGATGGGAGGGGGAGGGAGTGGGAGGGATCGGGAGCTTGGGCTTATCAGACACAACCTAGAATAGATTTACAAGAAGATCCTGCTGAATAGCATTGAGAACTTTGTCTAGATACTCATGTTGCAACAGAAGAAAGGGTGGGGGAAAAACTGTAATTGTAATGTATACATGTAAGGATAACCTGACCCCCTTGCTGTACAGTGGGAAAATAAAAAAAAAAAAAGAAAGATGCTGAGTGAATGAGTGCATGAAGGACAAAAAAAAAAATTGTGAATTACGTCACAAGTAGAATTTATTTTAAAAGAGTAGTGAGCCTAAAATTTAAGACCTCAGATTTAAACTTGATTGTGAAATCAGAGATTAAGTTATGCTGCAGACATAATGACTTATGAAGCCAAGCAATGGAAATGGGGAGTTGAGGAGAACGGACCCCTGCGCACATGGACACACCATGGCTCAGTGACTGGAATGTCCCTGCTATAAAGCAAACAGGTGTTTTCAGCTAACCATACCTGGGTGACGAGTGTAGAAATCCAGTCCCCAGAAATATCTCTTTCTGCCACAACCTGCTCTCTCTTTTCCCCTTCAAGATAAATCATCCTTGTTCTCCCCACCCCTCACCTCTCACCACAGCTAAGTTAATAGCATCCTAGGTCTTTTTAAAATATCCAAACTATATACATTCTCCTTAGCTAATAATTCTTCTTCTCTCTCCATAATACATTCAACTATTTCAAGAACCTCCATCTCCTTCCCCACATTGTAACTTTTCTAAGCATCCACGCAATCCTAACTTCAGGAACTTTCTTATAAAAGTAGGTCTATCAAACCACTATGAGGTACCATCTTACACCAGCCAGAATGGCCATCATCAAAACGTATACAAATAATAAGTGCTGGAGAGGGTGTGGAGAAAAAGGAACCCTTGTACACTGTCGGTGGGATTGTAAATTGGTGCAACCACTGTGGAAAACAGTATGGAGATGCCTCAGAAAACTAAAAATAGAACTACCATTTGATCCAGCAATTCCACTCCTGGGCATCTATCCAGAGAAAACCATGACTCGCAAAGACACATGTACTCTGATGTTCATTGCAGCACTCTTTTCAGTAGCCAAGACATGGGAAAAACCTAAATGTCCATCAGCAGAGGAGTGGATCCAGAAGATGTGGTACATATACACAATGGAATATTATTCAGCCATTAAAAAGAACGAAATACCAGCATTTTTAGCAACATGGATGGACCTAGAAACTATCATGCTAAGTGAAGTTAGCCAGACAATGAGACACCAACATCAAATGTTTTCACTGACATGTGGAATCTGAAAAAAGGACAGGCTGAACTTCTTTGCAGAACAGATACTCACTCACAGACTTTGAAAAACATATGGTCTCCAAAGGAGACAGTATGGGGGTGGAGGGATGTGCTGGGGATTGTGATGATTATTGCACAACTATAAATGTAATAAATTCACTGAGTAATAAAAAAAGACTCAAAAAATAAATAAACAAATAAAAGTAGGTCTATCAACAGAGGTAAAATTCTCTAAGTTGCAGAGTAAAAGAAGTACAATTTTTAACTGTCTTCAACATCTAAAATCCATAAATATGCCCAGGACTTCCCTTCAGAAATCACACCCTCGCATTTTCCCAAGTTCATTATCAAAAAAAAGTGAATTCAAGTATTCAAATTAAACAAAACACTGTTTCTTTATCAAGGCTTACATATTTAGGGATTACTTAGTTGCTAGAATATTTTATTGATTTTTTAAAGGCTGCTGGCTTTGCAACTATAGCATTTCTGTTATGTTTGTTACCTTTAGGCAAGTTTATGGCCTAAATGGGATACTTAAATAACTTTCTCAATAATATTTATGTAAGTATTGAGGATCTATTTCAAATGACCCACTCATAATTACATTTTGGGGACATAATTCATTTGTATGAGAGTTACTTCTTGGATTTAAGCTATTGGTTGATATCAGAAAATTCATAGCTCACTTTATATACTATACATACATAATTTGTTTTATTTATTTCTTGGAAATTTTTGTGATTTTCATCACAGACTTACTTTTGAGATTTTTAACTTCTGAAAATTCTCAGTGACATTGAAGGGCACACCTTCACTGGCATTAGCCAGTGTAGTTCTTGAACATTAACTGGGTTGGTTTGTTTGTTAGATATGAGTAGCTTCCATGGTTACAGTTTGGAATTATGTGTTTCCTCCTTGACAGTTTTTCCACCAACTGGCATGTTCCCACAAAAGCTAGTCTCTGAGCAAATTTAGTCAGGTATTCAGATGTTTACTAGTAAAGCAGTAACAAAACAAGTCATTTAACAAATTGTGCAAGCTTGATAACATCTCTGCTCTCTGGTCCTTTCCATCCTGTCACATGCATTTGATGAAAGGTTTTCCTGAGGCAGGCTCACAATAGTCTAGTGGCAGGATTCAGCTAACCCTCCAGTAGGAAGGGCTGACAGAATCCTGCAGTAGGAGCCACACGCAGACCTGGAAGGAATCCCAAGGCCAACGCTTTATCCTGAAGTGGAGTCATTTGACCAATAGATTTTTATAGCATGTTCATGCAAGAATAAAGGCCTTGAAACCCATTTGGCCAATCCAAAATCATGTCTAACATCTATTGTACTAATTAACCAACTCTCTGGTGTTGGTCACTGATAAGAAGAGTTGAATCCTCCTAACAGAATTGCCAATCTGTGGGCTTCTGATAGTCTTTCAAAGGCTAACCAATTTAGAGCTTGTCTTGACAATTAAGGTGTTTCAAACGTTAAGCTAATTAGAATGAGATTAAAACACTTGCCTGTGTGTGTGTGCACATGCACACTCTCCAACCATAAATTACATGTAATGTAGAACTCCTGAAATTTCCAAAATCTAAAATGTTAAAGACCTATAGATTCTTGTCTTTGCCCACAAGAAATCTTATGCAGATTCACAGGTGAGAGATGGATACAGTTAACATAGTATGAGAGCCAAGCCCTAAGAAACTAATAGACTGTTCTTGTTTGGTAGTAGAGAAATGCTGAAGGTTTTAAGTTGGGAGGAACTCAAATTGTTTAGGAGTCAGTAGCTCTAGAAGGGTATAAAAGAAGGAGCCAGGGATTGGGGGCCAGAGTAAGTACAGGAAGAGAAGACAATTTAAGTGAAACTAAAGAAAAAAAAATATGATTAAATGACCTATCTTTCTGCCATGTAATATGCCTTTAAAAATGAGTATGGCCTATCCATTAAGAAAATCAAATATGTAAAATAATGACTGTGCAGAACGCATGATCCAGACTGACATATTTGTTATTATTTTGCCAGTGTAATAATAGCTATACCTCTGGTTTTCAAGATGCCTATTTAAGACTGGGTGATGCATTAAGTTAAAATACCACCAGGGCTGAGTAATGTCTAGGTCAGGATCACATTACCCTAAAGGTTGGGTTTAGGATGTACGATTTATCTGAAATAAGCCAGCACGGTTTAATTTTTAATTATTAAAAATATTTGATTAGTAAAATTATTTAATCATTAAACATAATTTAATTATTAACATGTATTAAAATAAATTATAAATATTTAATCATTGCTAATTATTTTAAAATCCAGCCAATAAAGCAATTAGGTGCCTTTCCATTAGCAGCACAATCTGAGATCTGGACAAGAAGAACACTGCTCTTTTAAAATATGATACTAGTTATCTTTCATCTAATTAGAAACTAGACAGAATTAGTGCTTCAAAAGAACACATTTAATTACCACACAATTTTCAATACCCTCTATGATATCCAGCCTAAGCCTGAACCCCGTCCCCGCCAATGATAGGGTTCACACTTTATCCCAAGCCTTCTAATTCAAACTTTCAAAAGGTCTGGCTGTTACAGCATCTGTTCTCATGTGCTTTCATCCAACAAATAAGAACTGAGGGTTTCCCACTGTTGGGTACTGTCATTAGCTCTGGGACCCAGGATTAAACAAGTTACACAAATGTCTTTGCTCTCTTGGAACTACATTCTAGTTGGGGAAGGTAGACAATAAAGAAAGATAAGTGATATATCTAGTCTGAAATGGAAGAGATGTGATCTGCAGAGAAAAACCAAACAGAGGAAGGCAACAGGGAGACCTACGGTGCTGCGTAAGTTCCAAAACAGGCAAGGAAGTCAGTAGGTAACTGGGGGCAGAGCAGTTAGAGCAAATGCCAAGGCCTCGAATGCTAAGGAGGAAATGCTCCTGGAGGAGTTACGGAACAGCAGGATGCCCTGGTGGCCAGGGCAGGGCAAGTGAGGGGAGGACACCAGGAAGGCCAAAGAAGGTATAGGGAGGGAGGGCAATGGTAGGATCAGCCTCCAGAAACTACTATACGTGAGGAACGGGAGTAGGACCCAAACCATGAAACCTTCCAATGACCTCTGGATAATGACGGACTGTCCTCACGTCCAGTATCTTATGTTCCTCAGATTCAACCAATCTCCTTAATTCATTCATTCCCTCTCTTCATGTCCCCCAGTTCTGTACCCCTTCACCATCCTGCTGACTCACTAAATATGATTTAGGGTGCCTGGTCCCTCTTTCCATAGGAGGCCCATGACTGGATAGAACAATTAGGGAATATGTGATATGCTCCCACACCGCCCTTCATTCTGCCGTGGGAGCACTTATTCTCAATTATAATGGCTGCCTATTTGCTTGTGCATCTGCTCAGTGGAAAAGGACCTCCCTAAAAGCAAAGATTTGATCCCATCACAATTATGACCCAGAGTCTCACATATCATTGGCTCATATATAGTTGAACAGTCTCACATAGAGTCAGTGTTGGTTGAATATGTATAGATGATAAACCTGAGGAACAGAAAGGTTAAGCAATTTGCCCAAGGTAACAAAGCTAGAAAACAGAAGAGATGGGATATGATCCAAAGCAATCATCTATTTAACTAGCCTATCTGTCCACCTGACTACACGATAGTCCATCCCACTGAAATTTTATTTGCTTCTCCTGCCTATCCTCCCCACTGGGCTCTGAACTTCCTTGGACCAGCAGCTATGTCGCATGCATTACTGCAACCCTCAAACTTGGCACAGTGTCTGGTAAAATGAGTGCTCAGTCGCTGGACAGGTAGAAGTGTTAGAAAGTTTGGTTTGGATTTTGCTCTGGCTGAATTAATTTAGCTGAGGCTATAACTGGTGGCATTTAAGGAAAGGCTGGATTTCAAATCTACTGATGAACAGATGTGACACATTTAGTAGGTCATTCAGGTGGAACAGAGTTATCACTTATCCTGCTCATGTGTAAACACAAACACACACACAGGCCATCACTCAGGGCTTTCCTGGGTCTGTGAGATCAAGGGTGCAGACTCTATTTTCTTATGGGCTGGCTTACTCCAAGGTCATTAGTTCAAGCAGGGCAAATAACCTAGTTCAAACTAAGCCCCCAGATAGGATATATCTCCCAAAGGACACATGTTTAATGAATATGAACAGAGAGAGTCTATAGAGCAGGAAAGTCATTTTTATTTTTAGAGGAGAGAACTATAGATTTTTGGTTGATCCCATCACTCTACATTAAGCACCCATCAATATGGCAAAGTGGAAAAAGCTCAAATCTTGGAGGCAGAGTCTAACGGCAATATCTGGTTCATATACTTGTTGCCATGTGAGCTTGGGAATGTCTTTTCAACTCTTGTCTACACTGGTTTCCTTAACTGTAGAGCTCTTCCTTTCTCCACTGGTTGCTAAGAGAATTCAGTGGAATAATGTGTATGGTATTGGCACATGGAACAAGCCTGCCTCATGGGATGTAATCAGAATGTGATTTTATTTTTGTTTTCCACTAATTCATTAGTCTTATTACATGGGTTGACTTTTCTATTTCTGCATGAAAACTTGATTGATCTCATGACATTTCTGTTCACTTTAAGCCAAAAATACAGTGTCAGTTCAATCATTCAAAGTATCTAGTCTGTATGATAATCAGAGCTTTGAATTTCATTCAAAAGTAAAATTTCCTTCTATTTCCATACCCAGGATCTTGTGTGAGGAGGTCCTCAAGACCCCCTCTGGCTCGATAATTTCCTAGGAGAAATCACAGGATTTGCATGTAATCGTACCGATCCCTCTGATTTATCAAGCCGAAAGGATACAAAGCAAAACCAGAAAAGGGAAAAAAAGTTCATGGAGCAAAATCTGGGGGAAATTAGATGCAAGCTTCCACAGTCCCCTCCTAGTGGAGCCACACAGCATGAAATTAATTCCCCCCAAAATGAGTCGTGATGACACGCCTATAAGGTTGCCACCCAACGAAGCTCATTAGAGATACGGCATTCAGGGTTTTTACTGGGGGCTTATCTCATAGGCATGGCCTCCCTCTGGCTCATGGGAAACACTGGGGCACTTTTACCCCAATTAAGCTCCGTGACTGTAGATGACTCAGTGCAGTCACTTCTCGGCTGCAGCTGCCTAAACATCTAGCCTGCCCGACTCTCTCTTTTAGGTTCTAGCTAAGAGTCAGTCACCAGTCTTGCTATTACGCCAGCTGCAGAAGCTAAATATCTAGGTTTCAGAGTGGTCCTCTTTTCATCTGATGTAAAAAGCAGAGCGTCCCTCTTCCTTGCCCTGCTGACTGAGGGGCGGTGCTGGCGGTGGGGGGGGGGGCGCTCATGGCTGACCAACAGCTCCCTCTGGAAATGACTTTCACATATACTTCAGGGACTCCTCTCAACTCACTTTGATATCTAAAATCCAGGTGCAAATCCAGGTTTAAAGGGGCCCAAAGTTAACGTAACATAAGGAAAAAATGTACCTTCTTTACAAAAAAAAAAAAAAAACCCATAAAAATACAAATACATAATTAGGTACAAAGTAAATACTTATTATTAACAAGAATAAATCACAGAAAAATTAAAAAAAAATTAAGCTGGAAAATACTACCAACCTAAAACTCAGAAAAATAACATTTCTATTAACTACATGACCCTCTTCTATAACACCTTTTTTCTATATGTTTAGCTGTAGACTCTTTGATCACCTCTATAATAGACAACTTTGTACTTCTTTGTTTTCCCCCTTATAGGGTGGTACCCGAGACATATGGAAGTTCCCAGGCTAGGGGTCAAACTGGATTTGCAGCTGCTGGCCTACACCATAGCCACAAAAACACCAGATTCAAGCTGTGTCTGCAACCTATACCACAGCTCACAGCAACACCAGATCCTTAACCCACTGAGCGAGGCCAGGGATCGAACCCATGTGGGATATTCATTACCACTGAGCCATGGTGGGAACTCCTATACTAGTTTCAATAGTTTCAATATCTTTCAAAAAAAAGATAATCCAGTTTTTCCTCTAGTACAGCTGATAGGAATTTATTTTTATTTTGATCAGTTAGATAATTTTTTTTCAAATTCATACTATGCCATTGGTAAAGCTACACACATTTTGAGGATTTGCTGTCATAATTAAGAAATCTCTAACAAGTTTTTTTCATGCATGAGTTGTGAGATTTGGAAGAAATTTCTAGGTACTGGCTTCTAACTCCATCATTTCCCACCTTTCTTTCTACTCCGTTCTATGTGTTTCCATGCTGGGATCCGTCAGCCTGGTCCTGCACCTTTGGGTCACGAAGCTGGGGAGGATGGCGCTAAGAGAAGTCCGAGTACTTGTGGACGCGGTGCCCACACTGACACCATTAGCAAATCTGTAAATCCTAACACGAATGTGACTATGGGCCACAGGACCAAGCTAGATGTATCCACAAATCAACGTCCTGCTAGTTCAGTGATTCTCAATGGATGAGGGCTCACTTTTCTCTCCCCAGGGGACTTTGTGAAAACTGTGGGAGTGGACAGGGAAGGGTTTGGGACTTGCTACTGGCATGCGGTGGGTAGAAACCAGAGATGCTGCACATACCCTTCAATGTTCAGGACAGCCCCCACAGCAAAGACTCATCCAGCCCAAAATGTCAAGGGTACCAGGACTGAGAAGGCTTGATAGTAAGAACCTGCTCGCTGATTTTCAAAATACACCCCCAGTTGCTAAACCACCAGCGGTCACTTGGGGAAATGTAAAAAAGAGAACTCTGAGTGAATATGGACCACAGTTAAAGCACTGCAGCTAGAACACCTTACTTTTGCAAAAACATATAATCATATAATTTAATTCCCAAGGCTCTCCCAGAGCCTTGGAAGGGGCACTATGATTAAGGAATCCTAAGCTTCATCTTCATCAGCTTCAGGATAAATCTCGTCTTCCTTCCCTGCCGACAGAGATGGACAGCAGAAACCCGGGTTTAGCATCCTGTTTATATATTGAAAAGGAAGAAACCCCTTTGGAGTGTTGCTTTATCACAGGCTAGCACATTATCTCAATGTTGTAAAGTGTAAGACAGAGGGAGGTCACAAATCAGCCACAGTCAGGCTAGGACCTGGCTTACAGACAGGATGTGCTGATTCCCACATTCAATGTGAATGAACTGCCAGCCCTTAAAAAATTATACTCTACACAGAACCCGAGATTTCAGACTTTGATCAAAAACCAGCAGCACTGGGCTTCCACTCCCATCTGGCAAGAAGGGAGTTCATTTTATAGTTTGCCAAAGACTCTACCCAGCCAGTAGTTTATGCCCCCCTCCCTAGCCCTCTAGGTATTTGAATCTACAAGCCTGCCCCATGGCATCAATTCCCTATAAAGGGCTGTGCAAATATTCAACAGACAAATATTCAATATTCAAAGGTATTAACACTTTTACTACTTGGCCCGTAGCCTCTTTTGAATGCTGGACAAACACTGCCTCATTTATCATGCGTGATTTTTCTTTTCTTGGAAAGTCACACGAGCCATATTTTAATAGAAGCCACACAGCTTCAGCAATTTGTCACATGCTGGACTTCCTATGAAAATGCAAAGTGCTGAGGAAAAAAACAAGTGTCCTCTCCACTGAATGTGGCAGGGCTGAACAAAAGGGGGGAGGCCCCCAGGGGTGGTTGGGAGTCAGCTGCTCCAGGAAAACCACTTCTTAGAGGCCAGAATACAGAATGCCAAATTGATTTCAAAGCCCAAAAGGCCAGTTATAATGTAAAAATTAATGAACAAAATAAAACAATGGCAACACAAACATTGCAAAGTGTCTCAAATTAAAATTAGGATTTTTTTCTTATTTGATTCAGGAATATGACACCCAGTGACACTTAGCAAAAAATATGAGTGGGCTCCTTGCGAAGCCAGGTTTTCTGACCCCATCTTCAAATCATTAGTGATTCCCAGTCAGGCGCCAGGTATCATTAGATATCAGACATCAAAGGAGGCAGAAGTGTTTGAAAATCTTGTGTCCCTGAATCCTAAACTCTGTTCAGTTAGTCTTGTTCCTAAACATAGAATTCATTATTTCATTTGGAAGATACCAAATCCCACTTTCTTATTTTACAACAAAAGAATTGAGACAAAGGGTTACTCGGAGACAGCCTGTGATGGTTGTTATGTGTCAGTTTGTCTGAGCCACAGGGCCCAAATATTATTCTGGATGTTTTGGTGAGGTGCTTTTAGATGAGATTTAAATCTGTGGACTTTGAAAAAGCAGACTGACCTCTGCAATGTGGGTGGGCCTCATACAATCAGTTGAAGGTCTGATCAAACAACAGGCTGGCGTCTCCCAAGCAAGAGGGAATTCTGGAGGAGACAGCCTTTGGACTTGAATTGTATTGGCTCATCCCTGGTTGTCAGCCTGCTGGCCTACTTTGCAGATTTTGGACTTCCCAGCCTCCATAATTTGATGAGCCAATTCCTTCAATTTCTTTTACTGTATATATATACATCCTATGGATTCTGTTTCTCTGGAAACCTCTGACCTAAGACATAGCTAAGGATTTGAGACTAAGATTCAAGTGCCCTTTCAACATATAATGACCTGATGGCAAACGCCACTAAAGGCAGTTGTTAAGTAGGTAAATGTCACCCTCTGGGGTGGGATGGGTATCACTTGTGTGTATTCGACAGCTCCAGTAGCAGGAATATTTTCCAGATCTCGCACCTCAAGGGAAAAAGGGGGATGATCAGATTTAGACAAGAGCCAAAAGGCAGGAGCAGATCCAGTTCCAGGAAATCAGGGAGCTGAGACAGAGTGGTCTCCCACTCTGGGATGACGGAGGATGCCCAGGCCATACAGACAGATGGATTAAGCCCCAGGCAAGAACACCGAGGTATAAACTGACGAGAAAGAAACCAAGGTGACAGTCAAGTCCTAGGGAGACAGGAAAGGGTGTTAAGGTACCGAGCCAAGAATTCAAACCAAACTGTTCAAAGCAGGTACAGATATAGATGCTAAGAGGGAGATTTAGCAACTCACCCAGCAAATATTTACTATGCATCTGCCATGAGTCAGGCATTATTCTAAATCACGAGGATAAAATGGTGAGCAAAGGCAGCATGGTCCCTGCCCTCGAGGAGTTTGGAAGCTGCCTTTGGCAATGACCAGAAATAGTGACTCTCAATGAGTAAAGGAGAGGGCCTACCTGGCCAGGAACTTGTTTTATGTGTCTAGGAGAACAGGGAGGATATCTGTAGCTGTCTGATGTATTAAAAGGCATATTCCAAATGATGCTCCACATTCTTCCTGGAAAACCACTGACAGAACCAAATCGTTTTTCATAATATAAACTACAGAGAATAGAGGGTTGGGATGTTTTTCATAAAGAAAGGGCAGCTTGGGAAATATTTGCCAGGAATATTAGGCATTTACAGCTTGGTTTTTTGTTTGTTTTTGGTTTTGTTTGTTTGTAAACCGGCAGGGGAGGGGGAGTGAAGAGGCTCCTTAATTTGCATCCAAGGACCAGAACAGAAGAGACACAGCCTCTTGCATCACTTATACACACTCCACGTCCCTCCACTCCATATGCATATATACATTTTGGCATACACAAACACACACATACTATCGGAACAGAGTCTTTCACCTATTGCTTAATTCAGCAAGGTGTGCTGACCACGTGGCCAATTCAACGCTAGGTACTGGGAATGTGCCCCATGCCCACATGGGGCGAATCATCCACTGGAAGAGAAAAGCAATAAGCAAACACTTGCACTGATAAGTGTGCAATGCAAACTGGATATACTGGCAGGAGGAAAGGCACACAGTAGTGGGAGAGCCGAGAGGGAGGCCAGCCCAGCCCTGGATGTCAGGAGGAAGGTGCCATCAAATGACTTGACACGTTTAGGTAAGAGATGCATTTCTCTTTTCAGAGCCATGGAAACATCTTATTATTCTTTTCCGTCCTGTATTTTATCTACATAACAGACAGAAAGGTAGCAAGAAGAGGTTGGAGGCCATTAAACTCAATGTCAGAGTGATTGATAGAAGTGCCATCATCTTTGCAAATGTTACCTGAATATCACTCGTACGATGAGTGTGCCTCTCCCACAGTCCCTTAAGATTTTCATAAATCCTACTGGTAAGAAAGGGTGCTTCTAACACTCCTAACATAGAGGTTATTTGCAGCCTTTTGATTTTCACCAGGTGATGTGCAGTCATTACTAATTCAGTCAGATAACTCAGCTTCAATAAGTCACTGGCCCCAGGAGTCTGAAAAAACATCAGAAAACAAAAAACAAAAACATACATCCTGGACCTTGTCCATGACCCCAAAGCCAAATTACTGACATTTACTGATGCTTCTTCATGAAATTTCCTTAGAGAACTAACGTGTTTGTTCATTTTTAACCTCCTTCTTTTTTGATAAATAAGAAGACAATTAGGTTCATCCTGTAGCTCAGAAGCATTTATTTATCAGTGACTATTTTTGACTACCTACTATGAATGAGGCTCTCGAGTTGTTGACAGCCTTGCAGGGAAGCAGAGATGTAAACAAATAAAAACAATAAACAGGGGAAATAAACCAGGGGAAGTGTGAAAACAGAGGCAGAGATTAACTGCCTGAGAGAGGAGAGGATGAGGGATTGCTCCATGGGGAAGATGCTATTTTAGCTACAAAGCAAGATGGAGAGGAGTTTGCCAGGCAGGGAGGGGAGAGGAGGGTGGGAAGGAGAAGGAGGGGCTCAGGCAGAGGAAACAGCAAGTTCAAAGGCACAATGGTGAGGAGCAGCCTAGCCCGCTTACAAGCAGGAAGCTGCTCAGCACATCCTACGATCACAAGGCATGAGGGGCCCCGGTGCAGTTAGCAGGGGGAACGATGTCCGGGGCTTTGCAGCTTTGAATGCCCTGCTAAGAATTTTGGGCTTTTCCTGAAGGCAAAAAGCAATCTCAGAAGAATTTTAAGCAGAAATGATGTTGTAATAGGATTCGTGTTTCAGCAACATCACCCTGGTAACCGTAGGGAGGATAAAGCAGGATGGGGAGAGCCAAAGTGACCAGGAGGCCACGGCAGCATGGGATTGGGCTGGGAATGTCTGTTTCATCTGGTTTTATTACTTCCAGAGCCTTTTCCTCCACCTCAGTCCCTGCTCTAGGAGTGTGCTTCTAATCACAAATTGCTATGGATCTTTCAAATTTCTCTCCTAGGATCCAGCACTGAGTATCAAAATGGGTGAGAGCTGGGAAGGGCTTTGCAAAGCCTGAAAAAAGCAACTACTCCGGATCCCTTTTTGTGCCTCCTCCATATCTCCAGCCCTGGAGAGTAGCCTTCCTGACCACTGGTAGTCCCTGGTTTAGACGCTGAGCCTTTGGTAGTCCTTAAACGCTTCATTTAATACCACGAAAACTTATACTTGGAGACAGATGGTATCTAACGCACACTCTTCCTCTTGCAGAGGAAAGAGAGGCCTAGGTTAAGACAAGTGACTCGGCCCAGGTTATCACATGTAGTTAGCGGCAGGGTCAAAATCATTATTGCCACAGCATATTGACTTATGATCAATTGTGGGATTTTTGAAAAGTAAAGTGTTACCAGTATCGGGAGTTATCTTATGTTAAATGTGTTCTTGAGTGGGTGAGAAATGGATAGGGATTCTGGGAAAGGAGACCAAATACAGCCAGTCCTCACTAGGCAGCCATGTATTTAGCATCTACAGTATCAGAATACTTGGTGGCAAGTGACAGAGACCCAACTTTAGGTAGGTTTGCCTTAAACACAAAGGGCAATTGATTGGAAACTTTGTCTAAATGCATAAAAGGCTGAGCTGCAGCGGGTCTCAGGCATAACTGGAAGCCAGGCCATGCTCCATTTCTCATTTCTGCTTCTCTCTCCCAGAACAGTCACCTTTAGTCTCTCAAACTAGCTTTATACTTTTGTCAGGGGCATAACATGGATGAAATTTGGTAGCTGGAGACTCTCGGACTTCACCTCCTATAACTTTGCCCCGAAAGAATTTTTCATCCCTTAGAAAGTCAAAATACTCTCAGAGGAAAAAGTTGATTGACTCAGCTCCTTCTATATTCCCCAACCCCATCAGGCAACTGAGATACTGTCATCAGAAGCCACTAGTATAACCACGCAGTTGAGGGGGGATCCAAGAAAAATGATCCAGGAGGTAGATGTTTCCACTATAAATGGTTCCACTGATGTAGTAAATACAAATAACTGTAGAACTTGATTCTCTTGACAATATTTGTTTAAGTTTTATCATCATAAGGTTGGCAACATTTTCTTTGTATGAATATCATCTATCATATGCTTCTCTACTGCTTTTGATTTCTATTTACTATATGCAAAGACTTTTCCCCAAATGAAATTTTAAACTTAAAGAAAATGGTAATTTGAGGTGCATTTTTCTTATTCTCCACTGAGTCTAATGTGCATTCACTGTATGTGCCAAGCACTTGAGCTCTGCTAACTCCAATGCTACGTGTGGCTGTACCAAGAGGGATAAGACAGGAAGAGTTACTGAGGAGAAGAGGGAACACACCAACTAGGGGTGAGGTCTGACCAGTGGGAACTAATCCCCAGTCCATCCGTCAGGTCAGATTCCTTCTCTGAAGATTATGCAAGAACACAACTCGGGACTATTTTCTCCGATTTGCAGCAGGACGTGAAGAGCAAGTGCGGGGGCCTGGGCCTGGGCCTTAGAGAAAATTGCAATGCAGGATAACACTAGGATAACGCTGTAATACAAACAAAAAGAAGGAATGAGTCACCCTCCATGGGGATGCTGAGGAAAGCTTTGCAATACTGACACGTGAACCAATTCTTCAAGGGCGAATATGGGTTTTCCAGGTATGAAAGGCAGACGGGCAGAAATGTCAAAGGGAACTACCACGCGCAAAGAAATGGTATATGGATGCACATGACGTGTGCTTAGAAAGACTGCTATCATTGTAAAGTAAAATAAACCTACTTAACCTATCCAAAAGAAAAAGAAAGGAAGGGAACAAGGGTGAGAGAAGAACAGGAAAGGATAGAAGAGAGGAGGGGAGGGCAGCAGAGGGGAGGGGAGGGGAGGAAAAAGAGAGTTTCAAAGCATAGAGTGTGACTCCTGGGCATCCAGGGGGTTATACAAGCACTGGGGGTGGCAGCGTGGCCACTTTCTCTGTCTCTAATGCAGACGTGGCAGCTGTCCCCTCATGACTTCTCTTTCATGTCATCTCTGCATTTCTACATGTGTCTTCTCCGTTCTCCTTTTGCTCAAAATACTCATCAGTTGCACATCGTTTAAAATGACCACCTACCCCTAACCCTAGAGCTCTTATTCCATACAACCTTTCTCTTCTCAATGCTCTATAGGGAAACTAAAAAGTCTGTTTCATCCTGCAAATTCTCAAAAAAGAAATCCAAATTTTTGTTGGTAACCCCAGTTTGTTTCCCTTAGACTAAGATGCATCCTTTGTCTGTTTAGTGGAGCCGCTGAAAGCGGTCTGCCCTGGTGCCTTTTCAAGTAAAGGGATAGTAGGAACCTGGTGGGTGATTTAAAGACAACATACTTCGTAAACGGTGAGAAGTGGGGCAGCTTAAGCACACAGCAATCTTTCACTTGCCTTGTTCTACGAGGACAAAAGAATCAAACCCACACCAAAAAATGTCAGTACCAGCATCTAAAAGATAGCAATTGGACCAGTTCTCCATCCAAGTAGCAGTGTTACTATAGGCGGTCAAGGACAACATGACAGAGTAAAAGAAGATGCCAGGATCCAAGCAGGAGGGATGACAAGCTGGAGGAGTAAGTACCACTGAATTCAGCCAGGTCAGCAAAGACAACATGACCACAAAGTATTTATCCTGGACGATGTCTTTCTCATTCAAAGTCACACCGAATGGCACAGAACACCTAAGTTAGTTAACGCTCCACCACAATTTCCAGATTCCAGGTAGCAATTCATTATCACAGCCCTAGTGCCATCAGTGATCATTTCGACGCTTTGTGATATTCTTCCAAAGGACTGTGGTCATGTTCAAATCTCATCTCATGACACAAGACAGTGCCCTCCCTTTCCATGTTGTGAGCCGACAGTTTACGGGGAAACAGCCAAGAGGATAGGTCTTCTTTTAAAATATGTACAGGCAGAAGTAGGGATTTTATGTAAGAAAAATAAAGTGGCCTTAAGAATATGTTTTCCTAGGAATAGAAAGCCCCTAGGAATCAGCTTGCTTGAAAGCTGAAAAGCTCAACCTCCTGTCTCACGTTTCCTAGCAATGTTCAAAGCTGGCAGACAGAGGAAGAGAAGAAAGCTAGAAAATGAGCATCCTTAACTCTGGAATCTACAGAATGTTCCTCTCACTTTTTCTGGGAGCTGGACTTAAAGTAAGGCTTTACTCGGCTCCTTATTTATTAATTAATTAGGAGATTTGCTTATTTTAAGGCAGAGGTGAGAAGAGAACTGGAAAAGAGAAAGAAAACAAGTAAGTCTCTCTTCAGTAGTTTTACTGATGCAGGAGTGAGACAGCAACTCTGTTTGATGGGAGGCTGTTAGCAGCACGTTAACATTTAGCAAGTTTAAATGCAGTCAATTCATTTCCATTCAAGAGTTAGAACCACCTCTTTCTAGCCAAACTGTTTTAATTTGGGCCTCATTTTGAGTTATTTTGACCACATTTAGTCATAGCCAAACCTTAGATTAGAGAAAATGGGATTTGTGCCCTTGATCTAAGGATGGGAAGAAGTAACAAGCGAATGAGGTTCATCATCATTAAAATTATCCTTGTCATCACTGCTACTGAGCTCCCACTATATGCCAGGTCCTCATGCAAGCTTCTCAGGTGCACCGCCTTACAAGAGACATGACTCCTATGTGAGATACCGTAACTGTCCCTATTATGCAGATAAGTAAATTGAGGCTCTTAGAGAAGTGTAAATTGCCTGATGTCACTGAGATATTAGGTAGGGGAGCTTGGACTGAAATCCGAGTCTTTCTGATTCCAAATTATGTTTTCTCAACCAGGATGCTGCAATTATTCCAAGGGATCTGAATCTTGCAACCATTAACTGCTGAACAGAAAATCAGTTTATAGAGAAAGCACTGGACTAAGCAACCTAAGGTCTGTATTTCTGTCCAGCTTTTCAATAAATAATCATTTGCAGTCACAGTTTCCTCATCTGTATTATTTGGGGGGGGGGGGTGTTGAACAGGTTGATCTCAATCCTGACATTCTGAGATGTGGTCATTTTAGTGACTACTCATCCATACTATATTTCTTCTAAGGAAAAGAGTAAGTGGTTTCAGTTTCCTCATCAATAAGTGAAAAGATTGAAATACTATGTCTCTATTAAGGGAAATCAAAATTCTGTCTGCGAAGTTTTATAAAAATACACTACTTAGGTTAATAATCAAACCTGTGTTTAATCTTCTCTCAAGTCCACCAAGAACTGCTACTCCCACACCCCTGAACACAAGCAGGTGCACTCACTCCTGGCCTCCCCACCCGGGCTCTGCAGGCTCTAAAAGCCTAAGGCTGCAGAAGGATAAGCAATGCTTACTTTTATAATCACATTCTTTGCTTCATGAAAAGATCTACTAAATGGATCCTTTAAATAGCAATCTCTTTTAGAACATTTAAAAGTAATTCAATTTACTCCTTCAGAAACACATTTACCATACCCAGCAAGGCCCACCAGAGTTTTGAATAGTTACCAGTCTAATGGAAGTAGGGACATTTTATGCTTATAAGGGAAAAGATATGCATTCACTGATTGAAAGTATATTCATTGCCAGCCTATTTCTTGAGCACTGAATGCTGGGCTAGGTTCTTGGAAAATGTGTGAGTGAGATTAGCGTAGCAACTTTCCACCAAAATTTTTAAGTCCAGTGTGTTGGTGGATGATTTTTAAAGCAACAGCTTAAGACAGAATAAGCATTACAACTGGAGAAGTACTTGTTTTATGGATACTCCAGGTGGGAGCACGTCATGGGAGATTTCCTAGAAAAAGTGATACTTGCAGTAAGACCTGAGGGATCAAAAGGAAGTGTATAAAAGTAGGTGAGTGGGTAGAAGGGGGAGATTTATGCTCAGGGAGAGGACAAAGCAAGTGTGAAGAGACCAAAGCAGAGATCATGGCACACAGAAGTCATGCACAGAAGTATAACAGACTTCCCAGAAAATGAGGCCACAGAGCTAAGTAGGGAATCATCTCAGGAAGGGACATAAGACTTCTTAAACATCTCGATCTGAGTATCCTTGGGCTAGTCACTCAACTTCTCTGATTTACAAGCAGGGTTTAGAATAGACCATATCTAAGGTCCCTTCCAACTATGAAGGTCAATGCCATAGCTAAAGGAAGGGGATAAAATTGGAGAAATAACTTCACCTGACCTTCAGTGGAAGTGTAGAGAGACCAGGTGAGGGATCACGCATTTGTTTTTTTATTAGTTATTTATCTAATACTTAAAAGTTAAAGCAAATAACTACAAAAATAAGTATACAGTCAAATTTTATGAAGGAAAATAAAGTATTAATCAAGGATAACTAGCACGGGCCCACAGAAAGCACCATACTGCACGATAAAACATTAGGAATGTGTCAGGAATAAGGAAAATCCAAATTCTGTCATTTCCATTCAACACTGTAATGGAGAATCTAGCCAGTTCAATAAAACAGGGAAAAATAAAAAGCATAAAGTTCAGAAAGGGAGAAATAAAACTGTCACGTCTAGCAGACAAGATAAGCTAAGTAGGAAATCCCAGAACATTTCAGACCTTTGGAATGAATAAGAAAGCTCATCAAACTCAAAGGAAAAGTTAACTAAAACTAATCAATTTGGGGTTTTTTGTTTTTGTTTTTGTTTTTTGTCTTTTTAGGGCCGCACACACAGCATTTGGAAGTTTCCAGGCCAGGGGTAGAATCAGAGCTATAGCTGCCAGCCTTCACCACAGCCACAGCAATGCCAGATCCGAGCCATGTCTGCAACCTACCACCACAGCTCATGGCAACACCGGATCCTTAACCTACTGGGCAAGCCCAGGGATTGAACCTGCATCCTCATGGATACTGGTCGGGTTTGTTACCGATGAGCCACAATGGGAATTCCTCAATTATTACGTCATACAGTGGTTATATCGGAAATTGAACGTTTAAAATGGACTTGAATTAGCATTTCTACTATAAGCTCTTCTATATCTTTTAGGGAAAATTTGCAAAACTTTTAAAATACAGTGAAAATCGGGAGTTCCCTGGTGGCTCAGAAGTTTAAGGATGTGGCATTGTCACCGCTGTAACCCAGGTGGTATGGGTTCGATCCCTGGCCCAGGAACTTCCGCATGCCCCAGGTACAGGCAAAAAAATGTTTTAAATTAAAAAATAAAAATAACTAAACAAATTGGTGATAATTATATTTATTGGAGGAACTCAATATTATAGCTGTGTCAATCCTCCCTAAATTATTCTATAAATTAAATGCAATTCCAAACAAAATCACAAGGAGCTATTCACAAAACATGGTAAACTGTTTAACACTTATTTGTAAAAGGAAACTGTCAAATTTATATAAGACAAACGTGATCTATAAGATATCAAAGTTTACGACAAATCTTTAACAATTAGAACAATATGACAGTTGCCTAGTAAAAGAAAACAATAGTGAATAGAACCAAATAGACAGTTCAGAAACTGACCTGTGACTATTTTGATAGTCGAATATAGTAAGTAGTGGGGGGAAAATAGAGTATGCGATACATGCTTTTGGGGAAATGAGCTATCAATTCAAAAAGTTAAATTAGATTTTTGCATCACACCTTACTCCGAACAATTAAACTTGAATAAAAACCTAAATGTGAAGTATCAAATTAACACATTGTACATTTAAATTTACACAATGTTATATATCGATTACACCAATGTGATATGTTAACATCTAAATGTGAAGAAGTAAAATTTATGTAAAAAAGTGTATAACAGTTATAAATGTATGTATACAAAAAAAGTATGATCATAATGATTCGGCATCTGATATTGCACACCGTCACTTCTTTCCAGGCCAAGGAGTATATCATTTCCTGAACTGTACACAAAATGCCATAAAATGCTATAAAATATGAAAGATTTTACAATTTCCTGAATTAAAATTTTTAATTTCTGCTGATAGAATATACCATAGTTTTAAAAAAACAAGTCTCAGACTTAAGAAGACATAGTATACATAAAACGTAAACAATTCTTATAAATCAATCCAAAAGATGCAAATGACCAAAGACAATAAAAGGCAAAATAGATAAGCAAACAAGCCACAGATAAAGAACTGCCAGTGACCAAGAAACCCAAAACGAATGATTAAACAAAATCTATCACTTAATCAGATTCAAAGGAAGAATGGAAAAGGGGAAAGGAGAAAAATAAAGCAAGCCTTGTAATAGAAAAGGCTGGTGGGGCTGTGGGAAAATAGGACTTCCCATGTACATCAGATGGAAGCATAAATTAGTACAACCATTTTGGAAACTGTTTTGCTAATAACTAGAAAGTTGAAGAGAAATATGTACCCTAGGGAAACCCTAGATATGGAGTGAAGAATTCACCTACAAGGATGACAACACAGCGGTTTTAAAAATAAGAGTAAAAACCTGAAAACCACCTAAATACCCTCCAAGAAGAACTGATAAGTAATTATGGCATTGTCATGGAATGAATACTAGTCAATAATAAGGATGAATGTTCTAGTGCTACGTTTGTCAACATAGATAAATCTAACTAGACATCATAAGGCCACACTCACAAGAAAGTAAGCCGCAGAAAGATACCACGATTACCTCTGGGAGGTAAGAAGGAGAATGGGATTAATGAAACCCTTGAATTTTATGCCAGAAATTTTTCATAATATATTTTCAAAGAAAAGGAAGATGTAATTCAACTTCTGTGTTGAATGCTGCTGTGATACAAGTAAAATGAAGACTAAAAAGTATCCGTAGGATTCAGTAACCTGGATGTCACTGGTGATCTAAAAAGTATTTTCTTTCTTTCATTGAACAAGTATGGATGCTTACTGGATATAGGTAATCTATTGCTATGTAGCAAATTGCCCCAATATTTAGTGGCTTAAATTAACAAACATTTATTATCACGACGGTTTCTGAGGGTCAAAAATCCAGGACTGACTTAGTGGAGTGGTCTAGCTTAGAACTGTTCATGCTCAGGCATCATCTGAAAGGTCGTGTGGAGCTGGAAGAACTGCTTCCAATGTGGCCCACTCGTGTGACTAGAAAGTCAGTCTGGAGTTCCCGTCGTGGCGCAGTGGTTAACGAATCCGACTAGGAACCATGAGGTTGCGGGTTCGGTCCCTGCCCTTGTTCAGTGGGTTAACGATCCGGCGTTGCCGTGAGCTGTGGTGTAGGTTGCAGACGCGGCTCGGATCCCGCGTTGCTGTGGCTCTGGCGTAGGCCGGTGGCTACAGCTCCGATTCGATCCCTAGCCTGGGAACCTCTATATGCCGCGGGAGCAGCCCAAAGAAATAGCAAAAAAAGACAAAAAAAAAAAAAAGAAAAAAAAAGAAAAAGAAAGTCAGTCTGATGGTTGGGAGGAGCCCTCAGTTTCTAACCATGTGAGCTGCTCCACAGGCTGCTTGAGAGCCCTCATGATCTAGCTGCTGCTTTCTCCCAGAGGAGAGCCCAAAAGAGAATAAGCGCTATGCCACAATGTCTCTGATACTGCTCACCAGCACTCCTGCTTTAGTTTGTTTTATAAAAAAGGAAGTGGCCCAAGTGGTCAGAAGGCTTTTTAGAGGGAACAGGGACAGAGGAGGATCCTGGCATAGAAGCAGGATGATGAAGACATTCCAGACAGGGAACAGCATCAGTGAAGCCAGAGATCACACAAATTATGCATTTGAAGTATATTTTAACGTGTCTTTATTACTGAAGATGCCAGAAGAATAGTTGCTTATGAAGAGTTTCCCCAGACTGAAATTCATATACTACCTGCAGAGCTATTATGTTCCCTAAGGGCCAGGACTGTGTATTTTTAATTTCTGTGTCCTCAGAAGCTAATGCTATGGCTGGCACAGGGTACATTGTCCATAATATAGTTTATTGAATAAAATATGTGTTGCTAAAGAATGAAATTAGACCATTCTCTAACACCATACACAAAAATAAATTCAAGAGACCTAAATATAAAGACCAGATACTATAAAACTTTAGAGGAAAACAGAGGCCAAACATTCTCTGACATAAACAGCAGTAACATCTTCACAGATCCACCTCCTAGAGTAATGACAACAAAAACAAAAATAAACGAATGGGACCTAGTTAAACTTAAAAGTTCTTGCACACCAAAGGAAACCGTAAACAAAACGAAAAGAAACCCCACAGAATGGGAGAAAATATTTGCAAGTGAAGTGACTGACAAGGGCTTACACTTCAAAATATATAAACACCTCCTGTAGCTCAATATCAAAAAAAAAAACAACCCCCACAAAAAATGGGCAGAACATCTCAAATAACACATACGGATGGCCAAAAAAGCACATGAAAAGATGTTCAACATCACTCATTATTAGAGAAACAAATGAAACCTACTATGTGGTACCACCTTATACCAGCTAGAATGGCCATCATCAAAAAGCCTACAAACAATAAAGGTTGGAGAGGGTGTGGAGAAAAGGGAATCCTATTACACTGTTGGTGGGAATGTAAATTGGTGGAAAGCAGTATGGAGATTCCTCAAAAACTAAAAATAGAACTACCATATGATCCAGCTATCCCACTCCTGGGTGTCTATCCAGAGAAAACCACGACTTGAAAAGATACATGTACCTCAATGTTCACAGCAGCACTATATACAATAGCCAAGACGTGGAAGCAACCTAAATGTCCATGGACAGAGGAATGAATAAAGAAGATGCGGTACATATATATGATGGACTACCACTCAGCCATAAAAAAGTAGGAAGTGACGGCATTTGTGACAACACGGACGGACCTAGAAATTATTGTGCTAGGTGAAATTAGTCAGACAGTGAGACGCAAACATCATATGGTATCACTTATACGTGGAATCTAAAAACAAAGGATACAAATGAACTTACTTGATGGTTCATCAAGACTGAAAAATTTATGGTTTACTGAAGGGGTCAGGTTGTGGGGGTGAGATGGACTGGGGATTTGGGAGGGAAATATTCTAAATTTAGGTTGTGACGATGGTTGTACAACTACAAATATAACAAAGTTCACTGAATTAAAAAAAATAAAGAACATTTCCTATTTCCTTATAAAACATTTTAAAGGCCCACGCTGAGCTTCCTGACTGCCTCCACTTTCTTTTTCAATGCTCTGCATTCCAGAAGTGCCCCAGGAATATTGTTTAATTGATTAATCTTCACTCTCAGCATAACTGAAAATAAGACATACCCCCACCTGGGCAGCTCTCAATTGGACAGGAATTCACACACACACACACACACACACACACACACACACACGCACGCACACACTCTGATACTGCAATGTTAGATGGGCCTTCAGAAAAATATCAACACCCCTCTCTCCCAGGTCACAATAAGCAACTGAATATCAGATGAATCTCGGTTGACATGCAGTTCCAGAACGGAGATGGTAATATGCTTGTTAATTACTATCTACCTTCCCCAGCTAGTCATTATATCTGGTTATCTGGAGGATATCATTTTTCTCACCTTGGGAATCCCCAGGGCCTCTTCTCTGGATAAAGACTGCCGAGCTGGTAACCTGAAATATCTCTCCAAATGACCTCCGGGTGTCTAGGCTAATAAAAGAATTCAATGTGAAATATTAATGTTCCTCATTGAATGTGAACTTCTGACTGTGTCAAAGCCCTCACCAGCCTTTTCCACAGATCCCTGCTTTCTCTATTTTATTGTTATTATTATTGATATTAATTCAGCCAAAATTTAGACTGCCCTCTGAAAGCACTGTTACTCCCCCCAGAAAGTCATTTACGTGCAACTTATGGCCTTGAAGATGATTAAAGGATGATTTCTATTCCCTGTTAGTCATTTGTCATTTTGCTTTGGATCATAAAAGTCCAGGGTAAGTTTCCAGGGAGATTTAATCAAGTTACTGGAGTGGAATTTTACAGGCATAGCTTCAAAGACAAGGGAGTGGAAAAAAGATGAGACTGAGTTATACAGATAAGAGTGCCCGCCATTCCCTGGGTATGTGCTCCTAATCAAGACTCCTCACCTCTGTACTTTGGTCTTCTCATCTGTCAAATGTTATGATTAATGAGCTGATATTCACATACACAAAAGGTGCTCCACAAGTGAGAGTTTCCTTTCCTCTTCATTTCTAAAGAAGGGTACTATGATTGCAGGAGTGGCTATGTTTCAGGTTGGGAATGTCTGGTACCTGTAGAAGCATAGCTAACCACTCCTGGAGGCCATGGGGAAGACCAAAAATGCTGATGATGGCAAATCTTACTCGATGGTTGATCAAGACTTTGAAAAACTTACGGTTACCAAAGGGGTCAGGTTGTGGGAGAGAGACGGACTGGGGGGTTGGGAGAGAAATATTCTAAACTCAGGTTGTGATGATGGTCAATGTGCACTGCTGGAGCTTATATCCAGATGGGATACAATGTCCTCTCCTGTGTCTTAGAACTGTTCATTCCCTAAAGTCCCAAAATCTTGGATCCACTGCAATGTAAGAATGATCAACCTAGATCAAACTCTGGCCAGCCCCACTTTGGCTAAAACCAATGAGAGGCTTAATGGACCATCTCTGGAAGGGAAGAAAAGAACATCCTTGTTGGTTATAATGGTTCAAGTTGGGAGGAAACTAACACAGTGAGTAGCAATTATTTGAGAGGGGCTGGGAAATGGCAAGATAAATAGGACACACCCTTTACCTACACAGATTCTCTGCCACGATGTGAGAGGGGCTGTCCAGGACTGTATGTGTTGTGCTATGAATGCAGTACAGGGAGAGGGTTCCTTCCACCAGGAGCACAGGGTAGGAAAGGTCTACAAACAATGTGATTTGGGTTTAGGACTTGAGAAATGCACAAGAGTTTGCTAGACAGAGAGACTGCTTGGACTGAGGGGAGAGGATGATCAAGAAGTCAGAGGAACAAGGAGAGGGGCAGGGGAGGGATGGGTCTGGAAAGATGATTTGGGCCTCACCCACAATGCCAAGCTTTCCCCCCCAAAGAGCTCTCAAGCAGAGCATGACACAATCAGATCAATTTGTCCTGAGGGCCCACTTTTCCCCATATTTTATATCTTTTTTTCTTTCTACAGCTTCACCTGTGGCATATGGAAGTTCCCGGCTAGGAGTCAAATCAGAGCTGCAGCGGCAGGCCTACGCCACAGCCATGGCAACACTGGATCTAAGCTGCATTTGCAACCTATGCTGCAGTTTGGAGCAATGCCAGATCCGTAACCCACTGAGTGAGACCCAGAATTGAACCCACATCCTCACAGACACTATGCTGCATTCTTAACCCACTGGGCCACAATGGGGACTCCCCCACATATTTGACTAACAAGTTTATGCTCTTAGGAAAACTTCCATGAAATATTTATATTATTCTTTAATATTTATATTTTACATGTTATTATATTTTAACTTAATGAGTAATAATGTAATATATATTATGTATATTTAGTACCATAATTAAATAATACATTATTTAATGAATAATAATATAATACAATGACGTATCAGTTCTCTATGAGTGGAAACAAAAAAAAATCTATTTTGCTGAGAACTGAAAAGATCTGAAGAATCAATTACCGGAGTTCCCACTGTGGCTCAGTGGATTAAGAATCTGACTGCAGAAGCCTGGATTGCTTGCTGCTGAGGCATGGGTTTGATCCCTGGCCTGGCACAGTGGATTAAAGGAGCCAGCATTGCTGCAGGTGTGGTGTGGGTCGCAGCTGTGGCTCGGATTCAATTCCTGGTCCAGGAACTTCCACATGCCATGGGTGTGGCCATGAAAAAAATAAAAGTAAAAAAAATTAAAAATTAAAAAAAGAGTCAATTACCAACAGGGCAGGCAATGGGAAGCCCCAGAGATTCCAGGGCACTCAAAGGAATAAGCTGTCTCTAGAAGATGCCAGCAAGGGGGTGAGTCAAACTTACCCATTTTTATTTTTCTCCCACATTTTAAAATATTTAAGACATAGAGACAATCATAGAAATAATATAAGCAGCTGTGTTCTTACTACTGACCACTACCAAATATTACATGTTGTCATGTTTGCTTTAATGAAACATTAAATATACAATTAAGGATGCTCTGTACTCCCTCCCCAGTCTCATTCTTCTATACGCCTCTGCCCCTAAGATCATAAATTTTTATTCTTTACAGGCATGTTTTTATTATTGTATTATGTATTTGGATATATGAAAAATACATGGCATTGTTTAGTAACTTTTCTGATAATAATTTTTTCTCATAATTCTGATTTTGAGCCATATTGATTCATGCAGGTTTTGGTTCATTCATTTTTTTCGCTATCGTATAACAGTCCATCACTAAACATGCTCCTTTCCTGCATGTTCACTCTGTCTTTCTCATTATTTTGCTCTTTCTCATTTGTTTTTTCAGGCTGAGTTCTCTGGAGCCAGACTGAAATGGAGCATTGCAAGGCTTATTAAGAGGTATCCTTGGGATATACACTTAGGGAAGAGGGAGGAAGGATGGGGCAGAGGAAGAAGCTGAAACGATACATGGCCTGTCCCACAGAAAGCTCTGGAACTGAGATGGCCTTCACTGTTGTCCCAAATTGAGACGGGTGACCAGCCCTCTGTATCACTTAATTTGTATTAGCCAGTCACTAGCAGTTATGTCCTGGGATGGGAGCATAACCTTGGGTGAATCACGTCTCAATGTGCAAGGATGGGTCTCATAGGGTACAGGGATGTGGGCCTGCAGCACCTGGAAATCCAATCACTGGGAAGGGGTGTGCCAGCTGGAAGACAGGATCTGGTCAGAGCACCCCCGCAGCCACCACAGACCAATACGGGTCTGACACTCAGCACTTGTTCTATCCTTCCTCTAGTGTGACTCGCAGTCACTGAGTCCAGAAAGCACACAAATTAATTTCTCAGTCTCCCCTAGAGGTAGTGGTGTGTTGGGCTGAGGGTTAGCCAGTCCGATGCACTTGAATGAGATTTAAAAGGAGGGAATGAGATGGAAGCTGGGCTCCTCTTGCATTTCTGCTGCCCCCAGAGGCCTGAAGAGTTTGGCTCCTGCACCAGTGATAGCAGAATTTCCAGTATCTAGGTACTGGTTTTGTTGGTGTTGAGAAATAGCCTGGGGCAGATCCCAGCAGAGGCGGCATGGTTCTGGAATCAGTTGCTGCAGCTCTGATCTTGGCAGCTTCCTGACAGTGGCCATGGCAGGGTGGTTCTGGAGACAGAGAGGTCCTGATCTGAGAGGAGGCGGAAGTTCTTTAAGGGGTTTGGTTCCAGGCTGTGACTCTGGAGACCATTCCCTTAATCTCTAGTCAGTTTCTTCAATGCTTCCCTCAGTGGTTTTATAAGCCACTTCATAAATGTTTCTCTTCCTGCTTAAACCACCCACGGCAATTTAAAGATCCTTCACCTGGAACCTGACTGATTTATATCAATTATTTATAATTTTATTTGGTAATTTTTATCAGATACTCAGATTTTCCCCTAATTTGTACTATTAAAAAAATGCTACAATAAATATCCCTGTGCATGTTTCCTGCTGAATATATGCAAGAGCTTCACTGAGTATAAAAGTACATATGTCTTCAACATTACTAGCTAGTGCCAAGTAGATATTTTATCACCTTATGCTCCCCTTGTATATATACTATGAAAGTCTGGTTTCTCCACATCATCACCAACTCTCAGAATTGTTACACATTTTTATTTTTGCCATTCAGTGTGAAATGGTAGCTCTTTGTTGTTTTAACTTTATTTCCCCTAATTGGGAGATCAAGCATTTTTTGTAAGTTTATTTATCATTCATGCTTCCTCTTCTACAAACTCCATGCTCACATCTTTTGTGGATTATGGTACTTATTTGTTCTTTTCCTTACTGGTTTGAAAAATGTATTTAAGTATTCTGGACTCTAATCCTTTGTTAGTCATGTGTGTTGTAAATATAATCTCCCAATCTGTGGCTTCTCTTTTAACTTTTTGCAGTGTTTTTCTTTTTTTTTTTTTTTTGCCTTTTTGCTATTTCTTGGACCGCTCCCGCGGCATATGGAGGTTCCCAGGCTAGGGGTCCAATCGGAGCTGCAGCCACTGGCCTACGCCAGAGCCACAGCAACGCAGGATCCGAGCCGCGTCTGCGACCTACACCACAGCTCATGGCAACGCTGGGTCGTTAACCCACTGAGCAAGGGCTGGGACCGAACCCGCAACCTCATGGTTGCTAGTCGGATTCGTTAACCACTGCGCCACGACGGGAACTCCTGCAGTGTTTTTCAATTACGCATAAGTTTTAAAATTTTAAGGTGAATTGGAGCTACTGCCCCATGGTGATATTGGACAAATCACTGAAAGAGTCATGGCCTCAAACTCCAAACTCTCAGCCACTAGAGTGGCTTCAGCCACTCTTTTAAAATATTATTTATTTATTTATTTAGGCAGTACCCACGGCATGTGGAAGTTCCTGTGCCAGGGACCAAACCCAAGCCGTAGCAATGACAACACCCAATTCTTAACCCGCTGAGCCACTGGGGAACTTCAGTTTTGGCTACTCTTTTTTTTGGTCTTTTCTAGGGCCGCACCCACAGCATATGGAGGTTCCCAGGCTAGAGGTCTAATTGGAGCTGCAGTCACCAGCCTATGCCACAGCCACAGCAACGTGGGATCCGAGCCGCATCTTCGAACTACACCACAGCTCATGGCAGTGCTGGAGCCTTAACCCATTGAGGAAGGCCAGGGATTGGACCCGCAACCTCATGGTTCCTAGTCGGATTCGTTAACCACTGAGCCACGACAGGAACTCCCAGTTTTGGCCACTCTTATTCAAAGGAATGTGCATTTTTGAACCAATTAATGGGTACAGTTCTCTTTTTTTCTTAATATTTAACCTAATTTTCCATTTGTACACAAAAGAACATGAAAATATAAACTAACCATTTTAAGTCTTTATATCACTCCATCCAAGATTCAAATTTTAGGGAAAGAGAGATTATGTAATTAGTCTAGCTTACTCTTCGCCAGGAGATGACAGGTCATGCTGATTTTCAGTTCTACCAAAACTGTGTCAGTGGAAGAGGAGTAAATCCCCAAATCAGACCCCAAGGCAGCCTTCAGGTAGAAGGTCAATGGGCACAGGACAGGCAGAAATAATAGACGTATGCTACACGTGTATTGAATAAAGGAAACAGATTTCTTGGCTGTAGTAACAGAGTTTTGATTTGCAAAATAGTAAAACAACAAGATAAATTCCTTATAACACATTATAACATGATATGAATAGAAAAGAAAGAACTCTCATGTCCATCTGCTTGAGCCAAAGAAAGGGGGGCCTATCCCAGGCAGAGGAAGAAGCAGTGCATAGAAAGGGAATCATAATGAGCAAATCATGTTCTGAGAACTTCCAGGAGTTTAGTATGGCAGGCATGTGAACTGCAAGGAAGAAGGTTATAGGCAAAGCCAGATGGGAACAAAGCTTTTTCTTTTTTTGGCTTTTTAGGGCCACAGTCACTGCATATGGAGGTTTCCAGGCTAGGGGTCAAACAGGAGCTGCAGCTTCCGGCCTCCACCACAGCCACAGCCACACAGCATCTGAGCCACATCTACAACCTACACCTCAGCTCATGGCAACGCCAGATCCTTAAGCCACAGGAATCGAACCCACATCCTCATGGATACTAAGTCAGGTTCCTTGCTGCTAAGCCACAACAGGGACTTCAGAATAAAGTGTCTTATAACCACTGCCTATTAGATGTCTTCTGAGAGAAATGAAAGAGTGTGGGGAGGCATTTTTAGTGATAAAAAAAAAGAGTACTTATATGTAGGTATTAAAAATATTTCAGGCTTCACGAAAACTAGTAGACTGTATCAGAGCTGTTTCAAGTAGCCACTGTCAGAGAAAACATCAATCCACCAGAGTGGACACGAAGCATAGCTCTTCTTATGCTCTTGGATTGAATTTAAAGATATGCATTTGCAATGATAAACCAACAAGCTCTAAATTAAAAAAAAAAAAAAAAGGAGTTCCCATCGTGGCGCAGTGGTTAACAAATCCGGCTAGGAACCATGAGGTTGCGGGTTCTATCCCTGCCCTTGCTCAGTGGGTTAACGATCCAGCATTGCCATGAGCTGTGGTGTAGGTCGCAGACTCGGCTTGGATCCTGAGTTGCTGTGGCTCTGGCGTAGGCCAGTGGCTACAGCTCCGATTAGACCCCTAGCCTGGGAACCTCCATGTGCCATGGGAGCGGCCCAAGAAATAGCAAAAAGACCAAAAAAAAAAAAAAAAAAAAAAAAAAAAAAGTGTTATCAGAGTCACAGGCAGGAAAGTTTTATACTTAGTTTTCTTTTATAGTCTTTATTTCAAATATCATGTTGCTGTTGTCCAGAACACATTCTGATTTTTGTTTCAGGACACTTACTACCTAGATCTCAGCAGGCCTGCTGCATGGAAAAACAAATAGCATATAAAACATGAGGCAAGGTGCCCTCGGTTCCCAACCAGACCTCTGCCATTTGCCAGCCATGTGGCTTTGGATCTCTCCAAACTTGAATTTGCATACCTGAGAAACAGTACTGAAGACAGACACACACCCCACCTATACCCAGAGCAACCAAACAAGGCAAAATCTAGTTTTATACACCTTTATACATATCACTCTTTTAAAATAGTATGTTCAAACCTTTTTTTTTGAAATTGTGCAGTGTTTTTCAATTTGTAAGCTGAAAATTGGTTAAACTGATTTTGATCAGCATTTTAAAAATAATCAAACCTGAATAAAGTAAACTGGAACAGCATGGAATAAAGAAGGCTCAAAAGGAAATAGAAATTATCAAAGTAATACCACAAAGAAATACCATTGCTTCAGATGCATGTATTTGTGTGATTCATTCTGTGTGTGTGTGTGTGTGTGTGTGTGTGTGTGTGTGTGTGTGTGTGTGTGTGTGATGGTGTAAAACAGCTGGCTTAAAGGGTTAGGTGCCCCGTGGGCTCTTACTGAATATTAATTGCTAGGGATGGGATGAATAATGGAAATCACCAATTGAAGGACTAAGGCAATCCTAGGAATCAATGTCCTCATGAGAAGGATGAGAGTGTCTTAGCATGAGCCCAGCTGCATCTCTGGGGAATGTCTGAATCAGAAGTCATCATTATACTCTCAGGAACTGCAAATGAAGATTCATAGGCCCATAAATTTCCTTTTCTATGGGTCCCAGACTTGCATGGCTCAGTTAAAAGGTAGGTTCAAGAATAAATGCTCTATTTAGTAAACCCAGAGGTTAGGGGCAAAAGGCTTATCATTTTTTAATTCTCTTAGATCCATCCCGCTTAGAGCCCACCAACAGAAATATCTCTCAGGAAATCATCTTTGAAGGAATCTCAGTTTGCTAATTTGGAATTGAACAGTATGATCTTCCACTTTTCATTCAATGTAACTTTCCACGAACGGAGATGAAATTTTGACTCGCAGAAGCCGTTAGTGAATCTTAACAAAAGAACACCGTAATCTTGGAGCCACAACTTTAATTCATTAATTCAATTGTATTTTAAACAAAAGTGCATTGTACTCCCACTATGTTTCTAGTACCAGCTAAATTGAGAGGAGGATGTGAACAAGACAGACACACTGAGCACAAGCATGTTGTGTATAAAGTAAAGGACATACGGTGTGCACCATCTCGGCTGGTCTGAAGTTCACAGAAGACCTTTTTAAGGAAGTTATACTTCAATTAAGACCTACTGGAAAGATGATTTAGAGCGAGTTTGGTAAAATCTCAGTGAGGGGATATTCCAGGTAGAGGAGCAGCATATGTTAAAGCATGAGGGGGGGGGGGGAAGGCAGGGAAAGAGAGATAAAGACAGAGACAGAGAGACTGAGACTGGGATAACAGGTGGAGTAAAAATGAGATGGCCTGCAGCAAGAGGGGAAGCTGGAGAGGAAGTCTTCAGGCAAGTGAGCCTTAAAAGCTGTACCGAAGAACTTGGAATTTACCCTAAGTGCAATGAAGAGCCATGTGAAAGAACTTCGTGTGTTTTTACAAAGCTAGTGGCTGGTATATAAGAGTCAAAAAGAAATGACAGACGTAAAGGTCCATTTTTAGTCTCTGATGGATAAAGCAGTGAGGACAGTTTAGGAGACTCTCAATGATAACCCTGATTAAACATATCTCCTCTAGAGGAGCAATGGCTGGCCTCTGGAAAAATGATGAGTCAAAAAATATTGGTCTTGGGGCTCCCATGGTGGCTCAGCAGTTAAGAAAACCCAACTAGTATCCATCAGGACATGGGTTTGACCCCTGGCCTCGCTCAGTGGATTTAGGATCTGTCATTGCCATGAGCTGTAGTGTTAGGTCACAGACGCTGTGGCTGTGGCACAGGCCAGCAGCTGCAGCTCTGATTCGACCCCAACCTGGGAACTTCCATATGCCATGGGTGCAGGCCCCCTCAAAAAAAATATTGGTCTTCCAAGGAGCACCCTAGTAGACTTTCTCTTCCCGACCTAAACTCTTGCTTCATAGCATGGCTGAATAACAACTACTCTAAAATCAAAAGTTTCAATAATAATCATTAACCTTGTTACACCAATTATGGGTCACTAAGAGTTGGCTGACCTAGGCAGGGCTCATCTGGGTGGTTCCAGCTCAAACTACAGATGCAAGACCCTGGCTCCTAGCCGAGGCTTGGACTCAGATCTGTTCCATGCTTGTTGACTCATTTTAGGGCTCTGAATGGCTACAGGGAAGACTCTCCCAGACCAGACAGAAGCTCAAAAGAGCAAGGAGAAGCACAGGAGGCCTCTCAAAGCCTAGGGTCAGCCCTGGCACACTTTCACTTCCTCCTCTTCTATGGCTGATTCCATCGCTTTCTGTGGTAAAAATGACATAACATATATTTTACTTTTGTAAGTGCACACTGCTATGACTGGCTTATCTCGCCATGTCTTTGAGTTTCATCCATATTGTGCCATGTGCCAGAATTTCTTTCCCCTTAAGGCTGAATAATATTTCACTGCATGATGATACCACGTTTTGTTTACCCATTCATCTATCAGTAAACACTTGAGTTGCTTCCACCTTTTAGCAATTGTGAAAAATACTGCTACGGATATGGGTGTACAAATACCCTGTTTGTAATCTGAGGGGTATATATATTCAAAACAAGACTTGCTGCATCATGGTAATTCTGTTTAAGTTTTTGAGGAATTTCCATGCCATTTTCCAGAGTGGCTGTACCAGTCTGCATTCCCATAGGCACTGCATAAGAGTTCCAGTTTTTCCATATCCCCACCAACACCGGTTACTTTTTACTTTTTTATAATAATGGGTATGAAGCGGTATCTCATTGTGGATTTGATTCACGTTTTCATAATGATTAGTGATTCTGAGCATCCTTTTACATGCTTATTGGCCATTTATATATCTTCTTTGGAAAAATGTCTGTTCAAGTCATTTTTAATAGGGATGTTTTTTGTTGCTGTTGTTGTTTTGAGTTGTAGGAATTGTTTAAATCTTCCCTTATCAGATACCTTATTTGAAAATATTTTCTCCCATTCCATGTGTTGCCTTTTCACTCTGTTGACAGTAACCTTTGATACACATGTTTTTAATTTCAATGAAATGAATTTATTTTTAATTTTGTCTGTATTTTTAGTGTCATATCTAAGAAATCACAGCCCTATCTCACGTCATGAAGCTCTTCGCCTGATCTCATCCCTCTTAAGAGAGTATGGATTCAAGGAGCAGATAAGTGTTGGTTCAAAAAACTCAATCTAGGGGAGTTCCTGTTGTGGCTCAGTGGAAATAAATCTGACTAACATCCGTAAGGATGCAGGCTCGATCCCTGGTATCACTCAGTGGGTTAAGGATCTGGAGTTACCCTGAGCTGTGGTGTAGGTCGCAGACATGGCTCGGATCTGGCATTGTTGTGGCTGTGGTGTAGGCTGGCAGCCTCAGCTCTGATTCGACCCCTGCCCTGGGAACCTCCATGTGCCGCAGGTGAGACCCTAAAAAGACAAAAAAAAACCTCAATCTGGATACCTCCCTTTCCTCCTTTATTGTTCACTGAACTAATACCCTCTCCTTGCTCTGATCACAGACTTTTGTTCTTAGGAAGGAACCTAGTCACCTGGAGGTAACAGTGACTAAGACTTGGCTAAAGAACTATAGGTCCCAGGGATACTTCATTTCGAGCAGAGGCAAGAAAGCTACACATGTTTACATTTTGGTCACCTCTGGGCATGGGAGAGAAAACATCCCTGAAGACACAAATCAGAAACCTGGCTCAGGGCTCAAGCTGCCACAATTTCTGGAATTTCAGCCTTTAGCATCAAACTGCTTCATTAGTAAAAACTACCAGGATTTCATTACAAACAGGATATAGCGGAGGTGTAACCCACTAACCAAAAAGACCCACCGAGGGAAACAAACACAAACACAGTTCTTACACCCCTCCCACATAATGCTGATCCCTTCTTCAAGGCAGTGGGACTCCTTTCCTTGGGCAATGGTAGATAAATACGTTTCCTTCTGGCCCAGCTTTTTCAAGTCATATTGACATTGTATAATTTGTTTCATAAAACAAAAGAAGGCATTTTCTTGGAATCTTTTCCAGTTCTTGTCAAATCTTGTTTACACTGGGTAATAAAACAAAGTTTTTATGGGTTTTTGTCTTTTTTTTTGGGGGGGGGGACACATATGCACTATGTGAAAGTTCCTAGGCCGGGGATCGAACCCATGCCACAGGTATGACCTGTGCCACACCTGTTGGCAATGCTGGATTCTTAACCCACTGTACCACATGGGAACTTTCATTTTTCTGTCTCCTAAATGTAAAATCGCAATGCTAAATATGGTCTTTCAAGTTATACTCCCTTACTACAGATTCTAATTTTTTTCACTATCATCCTAAAGTACCCACAAATAAATGTGCCTTCACGAGAGCGCACACACACACACACATCCTGTCAAGTATCACTGGTTCAGAAAGCTCATAGACGGGAAGAGTTTGTTGCTGTTTCTTTCTAACTTGTTCTGTTTTTGTCTGAGAGAGTGCAGAGACTGATGTACATCAAGGTTTGTGTGTCTGTGTTTGTGATGGACAGAGAGGCGAGGGATTAGAGAGGAGAGTCCTGGACGAAGCTGGCTGTGTGAGGGATGGGATGGAGGTCTAGGCAAGAGCGCGTTTATTGCTGACACAAACTGAGGGATAAGGTGGTGGAAGGGACACAGCTGGAGGATTAGGGTCCATCTACCGCTCAGCAGTGAGCCCGCTCTAGCCTGTTCCGGTGCACCTGTTGATGTCTACTGTGGACACACAAATGTAGGCCAAAAAAAGCTGATTGGCCTCTCCTGTGATCTTCATGATAAAAATCCTGGAGAGGCTCAGGGATAATGTGGAGAGGCAAAAAAACAAATAAATTAATTAATTACATAAATAAATGCAAGGTTGAGGTTAGAGGAAAAGCTTTCTATGCCTAATTTGTTGCAGATATTATTCAAGAATAAGTCAACTGTAAAAACATGGCCCTTGAGACCCTGCCAAGGTTAGTACAAACCATTAGGATCTGCTGAGCAAATGCTAGCTATGTACTCAAAATCTGCTTGGTTGAAGCTTTAACTTAAGTACCAATTTTGCTTGCCCTTAAAAAAGTATTTAATAAGGGAGTGGCATGGGGGCTAGGATAAAGTGACCATGTTGTAGGTGTTGGTGCTGAGCCAGATAAAGCTGCTCCTGGTTTCTCTGTCAGAGAAACATTTTTTCATACCTTCCCGCTCCTCTCTCCCTCAGGACCTGGATATACACCTCAGATCCTGCTTGGAAATGACTGAGAGACACTGGTTTTGCTGAGGTTTCACCAGAGAGCTTAAGAATAGTCTCTTTTTATTCAAACTGGCCAATTCTTGCCTAGATACAACACAGGTATGGCTAAACAAAGCCTGGAAAACAGAAATAAGGAGCAGAGGGAATATCATGGTCTCATAAGGGCTATGCATTAATTGGTGTCACCAGAAGAAAACCCTGTTTGATAAATTCAGTGACTATTCTAGCAAGGGCATATTTCACATCGTCCCCAAATTTATAATTATGCTCACTACATGCCAATGGAACTCTCTCCCCAGAGTTGACTCTCTAATGGCCATGTAATAAAAGGTAATATATATCCTTATGCCAAGCAATAAATAGGGAACACTCGGCAGCACTGTCTTCCTGAGGAAATCTCAGGTCTTTGGGGGTGCCTATTCGTTCACACAATAAGGGGACACAAATCAACATGGTGGCCGAGCAGGCACGGGGTGACTGATGGCCTCAGCTCCTAATGAAACCAAACCATGAAAGGCATTAGAAAGATTGATTGGCATTAAGTTAGCTGCCTGTGCTGCTGGGGTGCCCCAGGCTATAATGAAACTGCCAGGGGTTATTTATGGAGATGTAGGGCTTAGGGTGTAACTTATGTCGGGCAGGCTGGTCTTACAAACAGACAGACACACACTTGAACCTCCACAGTGAATGGGGCAACTGACACCCACTTCCATGCGGCTCCTCTCTCACTCGTTGGGATGTTGTGATTTCCTGAGCATTTGCACCAGGCTGAATAAGGACTGGTACCCGACCAGAAGGAAAAACAGGCCAAGGTTGCATATCGTTTGAGAATACGAACTTTCAGTAGGACAAGAGAAGATGTTAAAATAATTGCTGCTGAAGCCAAACCGAATACACACATCCACATCCAAAAGCTATGCCTTTGTCTAAGCCAGGGGATAAAATATATGCTTGTTTTCAATGGTTGGGAATCCACTTTTAACCATGGTTCCTTTTACGAGAGCCAGAAAGAGGGAAGAAGGAAAACCAACACTGATTCTGGTAATTGAGTCGTGTGCACAGGCTCTGGGGGCACAGGGCAGGGGACAAGGGTGGAGGGTGGATTTGGATGGGGAAGCAGAATAACTAGCACATCGCCACCTTCTTCAACCCAGGTCTCTGTTCTACAGTGTGTGGCTTTCAGGTGAATGTAGAAAAAAAAAGATAGAAGCAACTTGAAAAACAGGACTCTTCAAGGGCTACTAGGAACAAGATTATACAAACTGTAGCACGCCAAGAAGCTAGAAATGTCACCCAATCAGAGAGTCTCTTCAATTTCCTGCCTGACTGGCTCTAACAGACGGAAAAGGGGAAATGGTGCATGAGCTTTGTAATTCAGGCTTGATTCCTCAAAAGTCACCTCTCTCTTAATATGTTGCCTCCAATTCTGCAAAAGTATACGCAAAATGATGTGGTGGAATCTGGCAATCCGGGGGGGTGGGGCATGACAGTGGGCAGAGCAACAGCAGCTGGGGACACAGCAGCTCAGGCCTCCGGAGAAAAAGAAGAGGGGCCAGGGAGAGAGGGGGGAGATGCACCCAGCAGAGTTCAATGCTGCATGTTCCTATGAGGGCTCCCTCAAATGTGGACCCTGAGACGGAGGCTTGGAGAGGTAGCTTACTGGGGAGATGACAAGAGGAGACATAAATGAGGAAGTAGTGAAAATAACAGAGCAAATAAAGAAAGGCAAAAAACTGAAATACTGTATTGAATACATTTCAAAAGTAACCCACTAAAGGACAAAGAGGTTGGCCAGCAACCTACCGACTCTCATTCTCCATTGATTGAAAGTTACTCCCACAAAGCAAAAGAGTGGATATTAGGTTAGATGGAAAACATGATTAAATTAAGGATTTTGAGAGACGGAGTTTATCCTGGATCATCTGGGTGGACCCTAAATGCTGTCACACACATATAAGAGAGGGTCAGAGACACATTTATCCATGGAGAAGCTGATGTGATGATGAAGCAGAGGGAGATGCACCACCAGACACTGAACGAGGTGAGAAGGATTCTTTCTTACAACTTCTGTAGGGAGTGTGGCCCCACCAACTCCTAGTGTTCAGACTTCTGGCCTCCAGAACTGTGAGAGAATAAATTTCTGCTGTTTCAAGTTTGTGGTAGTTTGTTACAGCAGCCTCAGGAAACTAATACAAGGAACTTCCCGAAAACTCATTAATTAAGCACTTGAGTTTGTAACTTATCCTTATTAGAGTAAAAACCCCCTTCTTGGTGCAATAAATAGCACCAAACAACTGTCTCTTCAAGACTTATTTTGAAGCTATGACCTAGCTTTGGCCACGGATCCTGAACTAACCTGTCACCTCTCTGCCCAACACAATTAAAACCCCTGCCTCAAATGATTTGCACTAAACCAGACTCCAGAATCCTCAAATGTATCTCTCTTTGCCATCTCCATTCTAATAAATCTCCTAAGAATCTATCAACGTAATGATCTCCCTTACCGCAACATTTTCAGAAAGTCAGCTTTCAGTGCTGGTGACTGTGATTCTTGAACATGCTCCCCACTTCAGACTAACAGGCTGGCTAATAGGGTAGGATATAACCTGTGCAACAGACAAGGGGAAAACAGAGGTTTGGGGTTCTCGCCAAGAGTTTGCGTTTCTGTAGCTATTGAGAACTTTGATCTTCATCTCTGAAATAGTAATCTCCAAATGCTGTGACAATACATCTTCACTGGTAAGTGATTTTTTTGGCCATGCCCACAGCAGGCAGAAGTTTCCCTGGCCAGTGATCAAACCTGAGCCACAGCAGTGACAATGCTGAATACTTAACCACTAGGCCACCGGGGAACTCCCATAAATGATTTTTTAAATTATAAATACTTAATATATATATTTACATTTATTTTTATATAACATATTTACGCATTCTATTCTTTTGTATATATTTAAAAGCATAGACAAAAATATAAAATGTAAAGTTTTAAAGTAGAAATGAAATACAAACTGCTTTGAAATAATTTTAAGTTTACTTACTGATACCACCAAGATCTTTGGTTAAATCTGAAAATAATATGACTAATATTTCTGTCAGTACTGCAATTGGGAAAATTATGAAAGATTTTGAAATGTGCAAAAGATTACTAGGTAATCTTTCAGCTGAATGCTGAGCATTATCTAGTAAACCCTTTAGGGTTTTCTAATTCTATAGATATTTACACCTTTGATTGTCTTGGATGAGTCTGTTTTATAATTCTGCACGTTGTATGAAACTGATGATTATGCAAATTATTTTTATCCATAGAAATGCAATTGAATTTTGTCTAGTAGAGGTACAACTGATTTCTGCTCCATAGAAAAATACAGTTCGCTGCCTTACAGGATGTCATACAGTTTTGTAACCATTAGCAAATTCATTTTAGCATTCTTGATTGCCTGTAAATATCTTGGCTCTTCAGATTTTCCTTTGAATTGGATTAATCACCTTATGGGTTCTCTCAATGATTAATAAACTAGATAAGACTTTTGGCACATGTTTATTTTATATATGTACGACAGCATATTTTATCTTTTTTGAAAATTATCCGTCGAGAAATGAAAACACACATGTTTCTTGAAAAACATCTTGCTTTAATCCTTTGTGATACAACAGTTTAAGTGTCTGGTTCTAAGTTCAGTTACCTCAAGGTTTTAACGGATGCTACAGCGCCACCTGAGAGCCATCAGAGGCATTGTGGAATGGCCCTGGATTTCATTCAAGGTTAGGAGGAACAAGCTGCAGAGAGCAGACATGAAAAGACAGTGGAAGGAAATAAAGTTCCCTTTCCTTGAACTCCAGGGAGATCCGCTCTTTCAGAGGAATGGCTATGAGTTTAGAGTAAGCACAGAAAAGGTCTAACAATGGAAGCTCCCAGAGTAAGGTCGTGGGTGTGGGCAGGAGAAGAGAGGCATGAAAGCCTGAGAAAGAAGAGGAAAAGCAGGAAAGCAGGAGCTGGTGGTCTCATGGAAGCAGGTGCTTTTTCCTTTTGAATGCTACTCTGTTTTCCCTATAAGCTCACACTCCTCTCTACCCATAGAGACTCAGTGCAGTCCTGGGACACGTAGGCTACTGGCAGCACACTTGTGAACCGACAGAACGGTCCTGCAAATAGTTTCCATCCAACTCTCTCAGCTTTAAAGACTCTAGGATTCTACTCCAAAGAAGTCCCTATTGTATAGATATGCATGTGAGTAGTGAGATCACGCGTCTGGGTGCACAGCGCCAACAGAGGCAAAACTGACAAAACATTAGCTGTATCTGATGAATGATTTCTGCTTCTTGTAGCACTTCTGAGCTACACCAGGTGAGCAGCTGAGCACAGAACATCACACCCAGAGGAAGGGAGAACAGGTGTGTCCCCTTCACTGGACAGAAGAAGGGGGTGGGGTTAAAAAAGAAGATGACAGACTTGCTAACTAGGAGTAGGATGAGACGCCAGGTCTCCTGAGTCTTAGGGGCTTTTTATAGAACATTGTCCTCCCTCCCTGAGATGTCTTTGATTCGCCTGGCCCTTTAAGTTTACTGAGCGTGGTCACTCACTTTATTTGAAGGTTCTCCCTCCTCCTCAGAGCGTCAACTTCTAGGGATCCTACAAAACCCAGCCCTTCATCCACACATCTTATTGTCTTTACTAAACCCCTTAAGCTATAAACAAAAATCTGGGACTAGTTGGGATTCCTTCAGCTGATTTAAATAAAATGGAAATAATGCTATTTCCCATTACATAGGAATGTTGAGAGGATTAAGAAGATAACACTGGGTACCCAACACATAGAAGGCCTTCCGTGAGTGATTATTTAGCAGACGCTACCATAAAGAGCTCAGTGGACAGTGGTGGGGAAAAGGCATTGAGAGGACTTCAGCTCTAACCTCGGGGATATTCTGGTTAGCATCACATATGTGCTTCCCGACTGTTATCTAAATGGTAAATCTCGCCCTGCCCAAGATCAGCAGGAAGACCTAAAGCTTATGCTCAGTTCTTGCAACATAAAAACAAGGCTCAGGTGACTTCTTGGCCAAAGCCATTTCAAATGTCTCTGCCCCTTACTTAATCGCAGTGATAAATACCATGTAAAGAGCTGAGGCTAAATGCCACATGCATAAACCAGCTGGATAGCAGCAAAAACATGAGCTATTAGGCCTTCTCTCTGATGCCCAGGGGAGCTTACCTGCTCCTCTTTTTCAGCAAGCACCACAGTTAAAATACTGTTTGATATGTTTCATAAGTCAGCATAGCAACAGCAGGGATATATATATTTGAAGTATTCTGCATCCAAGCATCACTCTGAGTGCTTTTAATACCGGCTTATACCACACAAACCAGCAGGAGTTGGTATTTAATAACAGAGCTAACAAGAGGTACGGTGTCCCAGAAAATCGACCTGTTTCCAGTGCTAGCCAGGGATAAGGCATTTTCATGAGATTCACTCCATGACCTCCACAGCACCCGTGAAGAGTGGGTATTAATGTCCCATCCAAGGCAGTGGGGCAACTGAGACCCAGGCTGAGGAGCCAGTGTGGGCAATATGGCAGTGAGGGTAGCCAACAGCAAGGCAGAGCCCATGTCTCCTAACTCCCCACTTGCACAGCCTTGGTGCTGCAGGGTGGTCGTCTTTGTCTGTTACACAGCTTCCTGTGTCTCCCCGATCCAGCCGTGAACATCCTGGGGCCTGTGGAAGACTGTGCTAAGGCAACTGCCATGGGAACCTGGCCACTATCAAGTGCAGTAATGCCCTTCCTTCCTTCTTCCTTTCAACTTCCCTCCTTCCTTCTGTCCTTCCTTCCTCTTTCTTTCCTTCTTTTTCGACTTCCTTCCTTGCTCCCTCCCTCCCTCCCTTCCTTCCTCTTTCTTTCCTTTCTTTCTTCCTCTCTTTCTCCCTCCTTTCTTCCTTCCTCCCTTCCTTCCTTTCATTTTCTGCAAAATAAATCTTATTGAGACGCCCATTATGTAAAGTAGATCCAAGTGAGCTCAGCTTCCTTCATTGCAAACTTGGGGGGGAGCAGTGTCTAGCCTCCTCAGCAGCACCCTCATTCCTCCCCACAGTCATCCGGAGTAACCCCCTAGTTAGAGCCCAGTTTGAAAACCGCTGGGTTGGACCAATCTCCAAATTTTACAATTAAGGAAACTGAGTCCTAGAAAGAGAAAAAAATTCAGCAAAAGTCAACTTTTAAAAAGTCTTCAGAGCACTTTTATCTTCATTTTTGCATGTCACTCCATTTGCCACGTGTCATAGTAACATCGTATTATGAGGAAACAGTCTGTGATTTTCCCAGCTTACACTGAGTGAGAACTGGAGCTGGGATTCTAAGCCAGGTCTTCAGACTCCAACTCTGCACCTTCTCACCACTCCAAAGCTGCACATCAGCCTCTCATATGTAAGTAAAAGTTGTGCTTCATTAAAACAAAAGTTCACAGAGATCCAGAACTCTCTGTATGTCCTGAAGCATGGAGACTCTGATGTCCACCAAGTCTTAGTATTTATTAAACAGGCATTGCTTCACTGGTTCATATTCTGAATACGTTCTCAGAGTTTAAACTCAGCACTGCAAACATTCTTTGTGTTTGCCCCTTCTCCTATGGCATCAGGGTGAAATAATTATACTTCTTGCAGTTAATCTGTGCCTATTATTGCCCAGCAAGTTTATCTGTTCCATGTAGCTTAGAGGAACAGTGTCTTGGGGGTGCAGGGGCAGGTCAGGGGAGATAAGGGAAATGGGAGTTTCCAGTTAACCAGGGAGGTTGAAGTGCAGCAAGAGAACAACGCAAGTGTAAACAAAGAGGACCGAAAGGGAGGATAAATTCTAAGTGCCTCCTAGCCTGGCACTTTGAAGATTCGGTCCCTGTGGGAGTTGCCAGGCACTGCATCTGAGCACCTGAGTCTGCTCTTGTCTTGGCTGCTGGAAAGCAAGACCCGTGTTGTGTAAGTCTGCCATCTGTTGTCTATTTAACCCATAACAAGGATGGGCTTAAATGTAAAGAGCAGCGATGTTTTTAAAGAAATGTAAATTGACGTAAGTTACCATCTATCCATCTCTCCAGACATCCTTTACGTCATTCACTCACCCATCCATCCCTTGCTTTCTACAGATACACAGTGAGTGCATATAAAGATATGTACTATGCTATGTGCTACCAATACAACAGTGATTTCAGCTAAATATGAAAGCTAATGTTTACTAGATGCCCATTACGGCATAAGCACAATACTGAGCATCATGCATGGATTATTATATTTAACGCTACATTACCATGGCATCATTATTACCATTTTACAGATCGAAAAAAAATGGAGGTATATCACCCAAAGTCATGTAGTGAATAAGCGACAGAACCTGCATTTAATACCAGAGCTTAAGCAGTTAACCGTCATGTGAGACAGACAGACCTCACATTTTAATCCACGATGATTAATGGTGAACCTTTCTTTCTCTGTATTAATTTTCTATAGCTGTGTAACAAATTATCACAAAATTAGAAGCCTTAAAACAATACCTATTAAAAAATTTATGGTTACTCTGGGTCAAGAGTCAGGGCACAACTTATCTGAGTCCTCTGCTCAAGTTCTCTCAAGGCTGCAATCAAGGCATTGACCTCAACCCAACAATCTCTGGGATTTCTATGAGCCTATGGAAAGTTCCATATGTCTGCACTATTCACTTGATCACCTTTCAGCACTATGTCATTACTTTAGCAGAACTTTTTACTAATCTGACCATGTTCTCTTTTCTACCCATGAGCAAAAGTTCTGTGCAGGTTCTAGGAAGTCTGCACTCTTTCTTTGGTGCCAAATGTTTATATTATTCCTCTTGCCTCAAGTTTCAAGTTACAACCCTCTCTATGCCTTATTCCACAACCTACTTAGCCTAAAACTTTGGGACAGGTTTTGCTACAATAATATGTGATGTGAGTGAGTGAGTGTGTGTGTGTGTGCAGTAGTGGCAAAAAGTATGCATTGTTCAAGATTTGGCAACACATCTGTGAAATAACTCCTCCACACATGTATTAGTTAGCTATTGCTGAGTAATATGCCATTCCAAAACAAAGAGGCTACTCAGCCCATAATTCTATGGGAGGAAAGAAAATTAAGTTGGGCTCAGTTGGGCAGCTGTTCTGATGTTCACTGTTCTCAGCTAGGTTTACTCATGGATCTGTAACCAGTTCATGGATTTGCAAGTGACTGGCTGGTCTAGGTTGGATTAAACTGGGATGCCTTATTCTCTTTTATTCCTCTTCAGGTAGCTGCCCCTGCTACTCTTTCACCTGTAGCCATTACTACTTCCCCACTGAAGAATCCATGTGGTTCTTGGTGGACATGGAGGGCTTCTAATCAGAGCAATCCCCCTACTACTGTCAAGGAAATAAAGCCATGGCCTGGGTCTAGCTAGTAAGCATCTCAATTCCCTGTCCACACTGTTTGGCCCAAAGCATAAACTTATGACATAAGCAGGACATACATAACTCCCAGGAAAAACAGATTATTATAGTATTATCTGTTACATTATATGTGTGTGTGTGTGTGTGTGTGTGTGTATAATAACTTCTCAGGGAAAATTGTGAATATATATAAATATATGCATATGTGACAGATACATAGAGATATATATAGATACAGATAAAAAATGAAAGAGAAGATTGTCTTTTTTTCAGGTTGACAAATGCAATAACATTAAGCCTGGAACAGCCATCAGTCATGTACTTTCCCCCCCCTACTACATGGAGGAAGCTTAGGAGCCCAGGTACAGAATGAGACCAATACCAAAGGGTATAAAATTTCAGTTATGCAAGAAGAGTAAGTTCCGGTGATATAAGAACAGCAATGTGACTATAATTAACAATACTGTACTATAGGAGTTCCCATCATGGCACAGTGGTTAACGAATCCAACTAGGAACCATGAGGTTGCGGGTTCGGTCCCTGCCCTTGCTCAGTGGGTTAACGATCCGGCGTTGCCGTGAGCTGTGGTGTAGGTTGCAGACGCGCTCGGATCCCAAATTGCTGTGGCTCTGGCGTAGGCTGGTGGCTACAGCTCCGATTCAACCCCTAGCCTGGGAACCTCCATATGCTGCAGGAGCGGCCCAAGAAATAGCAACAACAACAACAACAAAAAGACAAAAGACAAAAAAAAAAAAAAAAAATACTGTACTATACACTTGAAACTTGCTAAGAGGTTAAATTTTAAGTGTCCTCACCACAAACAAGCAAACAAACAAAAAGAATGGCATCAACACAAAGGAAGAGACGTAAGGGATGGGAAGGTCCTGAGGCCAACAAACAAATCCCTTGTCACATCCTTGCTGGAAGCCAGCTTTGGGGTGGCCTGTCAATGCTTTGGGTTTGTAACATGGTAGTTTTAAGTACTTAGTGAGAGCTATTTCAATATTCCACAAATTGCGATAAAATCAACAGCTGAAAAACCATAACAAAACCTGTTAAGTTTTTCCACAACCATCTAGAAGGATGGGGCTATAAAATGCCCCTTTTATAATACTCTTCTACTTTCCTCAAGACGTCAGAGAGGGATTAGGGACAGGAAAGGAGTTTGCCTTTTAAAGGAAGAGAGAATTTGTGAGAAAACCAACCGTTTCTTATTTCTACAACCACCTCGGCCATGGAGGAGAACCTTCAACTTATCTCAGCCCCTAACCTTTTTCCAGTAAGACGTAGTTCCACAAAACATGATGTTCCCACGATCACTATTCAGGAGCTGGTGACCATCTGTTTTATGAAAGTTTCTGCACCACTGAACTGGCAAAAAGGCCACTGCTGTTGGGATGTGAAGAAAGAGGAGACCTGTGAAACCACCTCTGTTTGGCAGGGGGAGAGGACAGTTCCATGGGTAGAGCTAGCATGACAGAAATCATCTGGGAAGGCTGTCATCTCACTAGTATCCCCCAAGAAGGCTGCACACTAGGCTAAAGAACCCAGCAGGAAGGGCTGTGAGTTGACTGCCCATGAAGCTGGCTGATGTGGGAAGAGGATGAGCCTCAACCAGTCTTCTCTCAAGGAAGCTGACTGTGCAAGATGGAGGCCTCTGGGATCTTCCCCAAAGTATAATCCAGAGGTACCCCCCACAAGACAGCCAACATCTGGATTCCTGTGACATAGAGATGACTTAAGATCAGAATGACAGCTATAACCAAAAGGGAAAGGCCAGGAAAAGCCATCCATGAACAATCATTTAAGGAAATACCTCTTTTGTCTCTCTCTTTCCCATTCTGAAGACCATCAAAGAATGGACTTGGCAAAGAAATGAGCATAAAGAAAAGTAATGAGTGAACTTCAGCCCTCAATGGGGATACAGACTCACCTATGCTGGGGGGTGGGGGAAGGGTCTGAGAGAAAACAAGAGATAAGAGTTTTAGAACAAAAAGGACTAAATATTAGCCCTTGAAAGTGACCAAGATGTTTTGAATCTGACTAGGATGTCATTAGGTAGGTGACTATATAATTTATTGCAAATTCCAGGACACTAATGAAAGTCAAAGGGGGCACCGTTTCTAATTGCTTGAGGACAAAGGTGTAAACCAGAATATTCCCAGGCAAATAGAGACATAAGTCACCACGCCCTTAAGGAAAGGGGCTTCCACAGAACACACTGCTAACAGTTTTCAGGGAAAATAAAAGTGCTTCAGGTTTATATTTGAAACGGAATTTTGAAGCCAATTAATGTCTTTTTTTTTTTTTTTTGCATTGAAGCTACTCTGAGAGGTTTTTGTCATAACGGAAGGGATCTCAGTAAATAAAATGTAAATATAAAAATCATCAGAGTCTTAAGTACTAAGACAAAGGTAAGCACTAGCTACTAGAGGAGCCTGGGTAGGAAGCCCCTAACCCAGCCTGGCGGGTCAAAGAGGAAGTTCCAGAGGAAGAAACTCTGGGCTGAACCTCAGTACGAGCAGAAAACACACAAATGCACGAGAAGGAAGGGCAGAATGGAGCGGGGAAGGCCAAGGAAGAAGGAGTGAAAATAAGCAAACGAAAGGAGAATACTAAGCACAGGAAAGTGGGAGGTAGGATCTAAAGCAGAAGCAGGCAAACTGTAGTCCACAAGCCAAAGGGTGACGGGTCTTGTTTATTACTAACTACCTCCAGGTCTTTGGTTTTGCATTTCTATTTGGTTTCCTATCTAGAGAGCTTGGCTGGATGCTGTAATAACAGAGGAGACTTACTTTGTGTGTGGCACGGACAGGTCTTAAGAGACAGCCTCGGAGTTCCCGTCGTGGCACAGTGGTTAACGAATCCGACTAGGAACCATGAGGTTGCGGGTTCGGTCCCTGCCCTTGCTCAGTGGGTTAACGATCCGGCGTTGCTGTGAGCTGTGATGTAGGTTGCAGACGCGGCTCGGATCCCAAGTTGCTGTGGCTCTGGCGTAGGCCGGTGGCTACAGCTCCGATTCAACCCCTAGCCTGGGAACCTCCATATGCGGCGGGAGTGGCCCAAGAAATAGCAACAACAACAACAACAACAACAAAAGACAAAAAGACAAAAGACAAAAAAAAAAAAAAAAAAAAAAAAAAAGAGCCTCTAACACCTGTGCCCTCCGGCTCATTTTTCAAGTTGGATCCCTACAGGAGCAAGCCCTGAGGAGAGAAGCTGGGGCATGCAGTTTATTCTGGAGGCACAGAGATCCTGGCAGAGCAAGGGCAGCAAGACACAGGAAGGGGAAGGCAGACAACACGGAGCCAGTTACTCGTTCAGTCACCACAGGACACAACCAGAACCGCCTTCCTCCAGGAATATATGGGGAATTGTGTACAATGCCTGCCTCAAAAGTATTCCAGCAGAGGGATGAGAATGCCAGGCCATACCCAACACCCAGCAATCACAAGTTAGACCCTCCATTCTCAGATATCAATTCCCAGTCAGGGGCTCCAACAGTCTGAGGATAGAATTCAGATGAATAATTATTAAATTAATGATAACACTGTCCTAATTTTACTTGAATAATGCCATCTCGAATACAAACACACACACACACACACACACCCCTATATATATACATTCTTTTACAAAACAATGTGTTAAATATCAACTTTATATACTTTACAAAAATACAAATTCAGTTAATTTAATCTTGAAAACACCTTTGTGAGATATGTGTATATATATGTATGCATGTATATAAATATACATATATAGTCCACTCGTATATTTATTATTTCCATTTTATAGATACAAGGAACATGCATGCAGAGCAGCAGCATGGAAAGGAAAAGAATGCAGGCTTTGGCATCAGGTAGATTGAGATTTAAACTCTAACTTGGACTGAAAGTTAAGCTGTCTTAACTTCATACTGTCTGAGTTCATAAATTGAGGATTATAATGCCCCTTTCATAGGGTTTTTAGGAGGACCAAACACAGTAATGGTGTGATAATAACAGCTACCACTTTGAGGAATCTCTCCCATACCAGGCACTGTGCTAAGCACTTTCTGTACTTTTCTTTGTCTCAATCTTATGTGATATGTTTAATATTACACCCTTGTAAGGACCAAGAGAATTTAGCAAATTGTTTAAACTGTATAGAACACTGTTAGCTCATTTGGAAAAGCAACGAAGAGTGGGTGGTCTTATAAATGGAGCAGCTGGGTGAGAAGCACTGCCCAGGAAGAGCAGGAGGAGGAAGAAGCAGAGGGAGGAATAGAATAGGCTTTCCACAGCCCTGCAGAAGCAGCTGCCCTGTAGGAGTCAACTGCTTGACAGATTGCACCCTTTAAGCAACGCTCCTGGTTTGTTTCTACTACCGCAATAAATCAGGCTGTGTAACAGTAAAATACTTATTTCCTGCAAGAAAAAAAAAATCTATTTACTTACAGGGCAAGAGTAACACCACTGGCAAAGGTGGAAAACCAAGGGCCGATGGTAATAAGAGATGTCAGATCCTGTGCACAGAGCCAGGACAGTAAGCATCAGCACGCGACTTTTTCTGGCCCCTGAAATAACATGGTTATTTGCCAAAGCTACACCTCAAAAATTAACTCTGGATTTCCCGTCATGGCTCAGCAGTTAGCAAACCTGACTAGCATCCACTGGCCTCGCTCAGTGGGTTAAGGATCTGGCATTGCCTCCAGCTGTGGTGTAGGTCACAGATGTGACTCGGATCCCACATTGCTGTGGCTCTGGTGAAGTTCGGCAGCAGCAGCTCCAACTGGACTCCTAGCCTGGGAACCTCCATGAGCTGTAGGCGAGGCCCTAAAAAAATTAAAAAAAATAACTCCAACGGAAATGCAGACAGAAATGGAAAAGCCATATTAGCTTCATTGCTGGTCCTTGAACCCATGAAACACAATCTTGACATTTGCTGTCCCTCTGCCTGGATCAGCTTTCCCCCAGAGAGCCACGCAGGCCACTCCCTGATGACATCCATTCCTGGGCTCAAATGTGGACCCTGAGACCCTTCCACCACCTCATCTGAAACAGCCCTCTCCCTGCCAGCACGCGCGCTCTCTCCCCAACTCTGCTGTATTTATGCTGCATGGCCTTTAGCGCCACCTGACACTTCAAATGCCACTTCATTCCTTTACTATAATTTTATCTATCTATGCAGTAATTTATTTTTTACTTATCCACGTATTTATAATTTTATGTTTATGTGCACTGTCTGTGTCTCCACACTGTCATGTAAACTGCACAAGAATAGGACTTTCTGTCACTGAAGCACTTCAAACATCTGCAATAGAGATGGGCACATAGTAGGGATAAATAAATATTTTTATGAACAGCAATTTATCTTTATACTTGTTTGGTTGGTTTTATTTGTTGATTGGTTTTTAAATGCAAGTTATAAAAGAGCTGATTAGAGTCGTACTCCCCACCCCTTCTCTTGGGTCCACTGTGTTGCGTTATCTTATCTAAATGTCACGCTGGATATAAAAAAGAAGTCGGAGCATATATGAATGGCGTCAATTTTTAACACACTAAAAATATACTAGTTTTAAACTGATTGTCCTATTGTGGTCTCACCTACACTAGGAGGATCGAGTTGGTATCACTGTTCTCATGTGAAACAAAGAGGCGCTCTAATTCAGAGAAGTTAAAGGGCTTTCCCAAGGTCACACAACAAATTAGTTGCTGGGGTAACAGGTAGTTGAAGTTAGGACACAGAAATCTGGATTCCGATCTAGTAAGTGTTTCCATTAGGCACAAAACAGGGAACTGATTATACATGCACACCACCGTCACCCCCACAGCACCTTCATCACCACAGAGGACATTAAGCATCCACCAGCCACCAATGGCACACCTTCCACAGGGCCAGGGCAGGGCTCCAGCGTCTTCTGTAACACAGCATTCCAACCAGCCTCCGTTAAGAAAGTTTAACCTGCCTGCCTGCCCCCTACCCTACTGACTATTTTGCCCTGTCCCAGTCACCTGTCCACAAGATGGAAACAACGCATGGCTTAGGTTCCAGAAAGGATCTTTAGGGATTACTTACTAAAAAGATTTACCAGTTGCCCAGCACCATTTCACAATATGTAAAAGTATATTACGGTTATTTTGATATACTGCAGTGGAATGAATTGTGTATTTTATACACACACACATACACACACAGAGTCATAAAATAGTATTATAAATTACGTGTAAGAACAGGGGTAGATGCTTTAAAATATTTATTTCATTGCCATTACAGATACATCTCATATTTATACTTTATAGAAACTAGAAAGAATGAATCTCATCTTTGGTACTAGATGATTACATGTTTCAGATGGTCCTAAATCTTACATGCCTGCAATAGCAGATTGTGGAAACTGGTCTTGATAAGGCATGTGTGCTTATTTATTTGTTTTGCACAGGCCAAGACCAAAGAACAGTCTTCCTTTTAAGAAGTATTCCCAAAGAATCTGGTTTACACTCAAGCAATAATTGTGATGCATAATTATTTTGCAAATAGGCAGTCATGGTAAAATTTCTTTATACTTGATTTGTCAGTAACCACCTGGGGTTCTAATTAAAATTCACTCTTGGTATATGTAATAGCATCAGATAATGTTATTCTTACCTCATTATATAATAATTACATCTGTGGCTTTTGGTTTTGTTTTTAATTAGCTTCCATAGTTCTCTACAAATGACATGGGGCAACCAACACAGTTCACTTCTGTAGTGATAGAAAAAAAAGCGTAAAGGACAAGAAAAGCATCCAAAGGTAATGAGGATACTGTGAATAAAATGTCAATGACTTGAGGCAGATAGACTGGGTTGCGTTTCATCCATCCTTCTCTCTTGCTCATCAGTTCCTATGACAAGACTGTGCCCATGGTAGAGGGGACCTCACGGATGTTTTGTAAAGGCAGACACCTGTGTAAGAGCTGCAATTCCATGATACTGGCTTCATGACATTTCATTCTTTCCACAGTAGAGCCTTGCACCATACTTGCTGTAGAACCCTGGGAGGCCTGGAGGGATGGGACATGGTGATAGCTGGCATCAGAGAAAGAACCAGAGGAACCAAAAGTGGCGCTTAACCCAGGATCCGTTTGCCCACTTGAGGGCAGGAGGGACAAAGAGGAGGAGGTCGCCATGAAGTCGAACCTCATCTCACCCCTTAGACTGGGTTTGTGCAAGAGAAAGATTTAAATTCATTTAAATCGGATTTAAATAAAATGCTACATCATTTTATATGAAAAAGCTAGGGAGGCCAAAGACATCTGGGCTACGACAATTTTATACGCAAAATAAAAATTCAGCAGGCATATGTTGAGAACGGGAGGCTCTGTGCCAGGGGACTGTTCTTGAGTTGAACATAATAATGCTTTAGTTGTAGATAATAACTATCCTGTTTCCTAACTAATTTACTAATTCAGTTTTACCTCCTATACTTGAGACCTGTCACAATTCTGTTTAAGAACTTTCAGCGGCTCTTCTCCACTACATAGCATATCAATTCTAAATGCCTAGGCTGGCATCAAAGGCTTCCAGTTAAGACCGCATATGTCCTGTCCTGACTTCTCATGTTTCTCTTAAAGGACATTCCATCCCAGTCTTTCTGGTCCCAAAGTCACAGGCATGCCTTAAACATTTCTCCCCTGCCTCTTTCTCTCTCTCTCTGCTCTCCACATCCTCCCCACATAAACATAAAGCCTAAGCACACTTTCCCTACTCTCATTCCTTCTGTCTAAGTCTAACGTATCCCTGTCTTCCCACCGCAAGCCCCATGTGTCAGTCTAGGGCCTATAGGAATTCTGTTGTTGAATAAGAAAGACCTACTTAGGAGCAATAGAAAGCTCTCTGGGCGCTACACCAACCAGAAAACCATTGCCCCACTCCCCAGGTTCATATTAGTCTGCCTGTCTTCACCCCTAAGAAACATAGGCCCACAGGCTGCAGTCTCCGGCAGCATGATGATCCAGTTCGGCATTCTGAGACTGCTGGTTACTCAGCAAACGGTTCTGAGCACTGGCCAGGTGAGGCACCTAGCTGGACACTCCATATGGATGATCTCAGAGGGCCCCTCAGGGCACCCTGTGAGGTGAGGATTAGGCACATCCTCAGTGCATAGGTAACTCAGGCTCATGAGGTGAAGTGACCTGTCCGAGGTCAAGCAGCTGGAATGAAAACCAGCAGGGCACACACAGTGCTTCATGTCCCTTCCAATTACTGAAAGTTCCCACAAGAGCCTGGCCCCAAAAGCTTGCACAGCTCCATCCCTGCAGTGCCCTGTCAGAAGTCACAGATTCAGAGAAATGAGGAAGCTTGTTTATTCGCAGGGCAGGCTGGACTGGATGGCTTCGTGTCAAAATCCCTGGAAGAATGCCGACTCGCAGATTGCTCATTCATGATGCCACTCTTTTCCCCACATCCTGTCTTCCCAAGGCAGTGACGGCCACGGGGATGACCTCGAGCACGACGCCCCTGCAGGCCTCATACATCAATCAAACTGAAGGGCCACCCTCACCCCCACTTGCAGAGCTGTCACAAGAACAATAGTAACATTAACCATGTGATTCTCACAAGCACATCGTCAGACAGGAGAGAACAATGGTGTTCGGATGTTTTCAATGTTCTAATTCACAGGTAAGGAAACAGAGGCTCTGAATGACAAAGTATCCATCGGCTTGTAGGTCAAAAGAAAGAGTACAGACTGTGTTCTATTTCTTGGTCATATTAGCAGTTATACAATATTCATTTTGTTGTGATTCACAGAGCTGTGCATTCTATTTTGTACACTTTCCATATGTGTTACACTCTCCCCACCCCCAAAAAAAGGTTAAAGATGAGTATGAAAGGACATAATTGATTTAGCTGAATCCCAAGACTCCTAGGTGTTGGGATTCAATTAAGTCCTAATATATATAGGAATCTTATATACATTTGCTAGTTTGTGGCTAGTCATTGGCATTATTTTATATACTACAAAAAAATCTATGTACATATCCATATGTGGATGAATATCAGTAAGAATAGTTATTTTAAACATATTTAAAATACTAATCCTTGACCAATTATTTTTATTAAAGCTTTGGTAGTTACTATCAAATTGCCCTCCAAAAATCTCTACCAATTGATGAAAACACTTATTTCTTCATATCTCACCAATATGATGATCATCAAACTGATATTTGCCAATCCAACCTGGACAAACTTCTCATGGGCGTTGTAACGTTCACTTCTTTAATTATGAGAGATGCAGATCTTTTCCCCAAGCTCATAAGCCAATTTTACTTCTTTTTCATCAATCAGCCTATTCATGTTTTTGCATGTGCATGTTTCTTTTGGCCAGATGGTCTCTTATTGATTTGTAATAGCTCTTTATCTACTGAGAAAATAAGTCCTTCACATATCATTCTTAGTGCTTTTTCTCTTGGGCAGAAATGTTCTATTTTCTTTTTTTTTTTTTTTTTTTTGGTCTTTTTGCCTTTTCTAGGGCAGTTCCTGCAGCGTATGGAGATTCCCAGGCTAGGGGTTGAATCGGAGCCACAGCTGCTGGCCTACACCACAGCCACAGCAACAAGGGATCCGAGCCACATCTTCAACCTACACCACAGTTCACGGCAACGCCAGATCCTTAACCCACTGAGCGAGGCAAGGGATCAAACCCGCAACCTCATGGTTCCTAGTCAGATTCGTTAACCACTGAGCCACGACGGGAACTCCAGAAATGTTCTATTTTTATGTAGTCAAATTTGCCAGTCTTTTCTCTTAGATTTTTGGGGGCTTTATAACATGTTTAGAGGGACCATCTCCATTCCAGGACTGCTTAAGGACATGTTTTCTCTAATGTTGCATTCTTTTTTTTTTTTTTGGCTTTTTAGGGGTGCACCCACAGCATATGGAAGTTCCCAGGCTAGGGGTTGAATCGGAGCTGCAGCTTCTAGCCTACACCACAGCCACAGCAATGCTAGATCCAAGCTGCGTCTGCAACCTACACCACAGCTCCGACAATGCTGGATCCTTAACCCACTAAACAAAGCCAGGGATAAAATCCACATCCTTATGGATACTAGTGAGGTTCATTAATGCTGAGCCACAGTGGGAACTCCCTAATCACTCATTCTTTAAAGGATTTGCCTAATAAGATTTTCCCCTCTCTGGGCAACAGAATGTTGTCAACAATATTCAGGTAGAAAAGTTCCGTTGTGGCCCAGTGGAAACGAATCCGACTAGGAATGATGAGGTTTCGGGTTCCACCCCTGGCCTTGCTCACTGGGTTAAAGATCTGGCATTGCCATGAGCTGTGGTGTAAGCTGCAGACACGGCTCAGATCCTGCATTGCTGTGGCTGTGGAGGAGGCCAGCAGCTATAGCTCTGATTCAACCCCTAGCCTGGGAACTTCCATATTCAGCCCTAAAAATAAATAAATAAAAACAATATTCAAGTAGAGTCCATCCAGCTGAGTTTAATACCTAAGGGGTTCTCTAACTTGAGGCTCTACAAAGACAACCAAAAGAAAAACAAATGAATAAGACTAATGCCACAGTATAGCATGGCAAATAGACAAGGTTTACTGGACAACAGACTAAAATTTTATACTGTACAATAGGCTATAGACATTATTTGGTGGGTTTCTGCTACTCACCCACAGTTCCTTATCATGAAGGAAATGAAAACAGTTAGCCAGACATAGTCTAAGCTCTCATCTAATTCTCCTTTCCTTTGCCTTTTCTAAGGTGTTTTTAAAATTGAGATATAACTGACATACTACATTGAGTAAAGCCAAGATATACAACATATGGATTAGATACATTTATATAGTATAATACTGGTGGGGGGGGAGGGAGGGACTGGGGGGTTGGGACTGGCACATGCACACTGAGGTAGATGGAATGATTGGCCAACAGGGACCTGCTGTACAGCACAGTGAACTCTGCCCAATATTCTGCGATCATCCGTGTGGGATAAGAATCTGAAAGAGAATGGATATGTGTGTATGTGCGACTGAATCCCTTTGTTGTACAGCAGAAATGATCACAACCTTGTAAGTCAAGTATACATCAATAAAACTTAAAAATAAAACTATTAAAATAATAATAATATGGTTATCATAGCAATCGTATAAGCTAGTACCTCTAGTATGTCACATAATTACCAATTCTTAAATTCTTTTAATTTAATGTCATGTCTCCCAGGTGATTCAACCTAAAATATTTCTTCGTGTGTCGAGATCTTTATTACTTTTGGGAGGTAGAGTCTCAGTTCCTACTTGTGCAAAAGGGTCAAAGTTCACTCAATGGATAGAGGCTTTACCTCAAGTATTCCAAGGAAACTCGCTTCCTTCAACAGAGTCTGAGACACCTGTTGCTGCTGGTAACAGATTATCCCAAGACATTTCCACCTGCTGTCACTCCTTCGCCACCCTGCCCTCTGCTGTCTTTGGCTGGGAAGTGGAAGAGAACAGGCTCCAGGGTAACACCAGGGGCTGCTGGAGCCTGGACACAAACTGCCTCCTCACTACTACATACGTTATTTTAGAAGAGGAAACAGAGGGTCCTAGAGGTGGAGTAATTTGCCCACCATGGCAAGGCCAGAGCAAGAACCAGGCAGGATTTACATCTAGGTCAAACTGCTGACTGAGCTCTGAAATATTAGACAATACGTCTATGTGAGAAATTAAAAGGTACAGTAGGACCTCAAGAAGAGAAGAAAACCTTGCCTGAAGATATCCACACAAAGGAGACCCTTGGGAAGGGCCTCAACAACACCAGGTGGCCCCCAGGTGGAACACAATAGTCCTTTACAGACAATACCCTACACCCACTAATTGGAACAAACAGTAACCCCGGGGGCTCCCTTTCCCCTGCAGGCTGGTTCTCTGATGGTTGCAGATGGCAGCGTGGCTGGCTGACTTTTTGTCTAGACAGAACCTACTCCCCACGGCTCACGTAATTTCTCAGATGCTGCCAGGCCACCTCCGCCTCCGCCCTTCCCTCCTCCTCGCTATTCTGTATTCTCCGCGCTGCTCCTGTCCTGTGGAAAGGAACGCATCAAAGCCATATGGAGTCATTCTTTCTGGGCGCCCGTGTCCTTTCGCTCTTCTCCTTTTCCTGGAGCATTAATATTAATAGCTTGTTTCTTTGCAGTTGCTTTCTTCTCCAACCTCAAGGGACGGGAACCTTTTCTTGGTCTTTGTGCCAGACGGAGGAGGCCTCATTTGAAGGCGTGGGGAGGCGCTTTGGGAAGCACAGGCACGGATGATATCTCTGATGTAATCCCGGGCCACGCAGTGCAAGCATGTGATGCTGCTGCACTGCCAGCCCAGTCCACCAAATATTCTTTGTAATATGCGTCCTTTTCGAAGAGGAGGAGAAAGATGTGCAAACAATCTAGCCAAAGCCCAGTGAAATCATCTTTAATTAATAATCATTGGTCTTGCAGCCAGGCTCTGCACAAATTTTGCATGCCTCGTCTCACATAAATTATCAAAATTCTACCAGTGGAAGAGTGTTATCCCCAGTATCCCTCAGAGAGAGTCCGCCACTTGCCTTATGTCACACAGCTCATGAGCCTGAAAGTGGAAATTCAATTCTCCTTCTAATTAATTTCAAAGCCCATATTTTAAACCTTCACTATCAACTCTTTCCTGTTCTGGAGCCTCTATTCAGGCTGAATTCCCAGAAATTGGAGACCAGAAGAAAGGCTTCTTTTGTGCTCAGTGGACCCTGGCCGCATCAGAGCATGGGAGCTGGCACGGCAGGACCCAGCCTTTGTGGGTCTGCCCTCTCCTCTCTCACGCCCACTCCAGTCATGTTTGGCACCATGTCCGAGGTCCATGGAAGCTTGAAGCCAGAAGCTGTTAGCCCAGTCTGCGCTGACCAGCCCTCAGAGAAGTCTGGGTCCTGAGCTGTGTGTTTCCACCACGGGCCAGAGGGTGGTTTCATAGCAGGAATAACAAGAGGAGACCTGTCAGGCTAAACTGACATTGGAGGAATGTGGGTGAATCCCAAAATATCAGCGGCCACCTTGGCATGGGGTTAAGTGACGGGGCTTCAAGTTCAAGGATATAATAGGATGTGGAAGCGACAAAGACACCACATCTCTGGAGTTTGTTTGCTTTGAATTTTTAGTGCATCCCCTGGACACTGAAAGAAAGTCTGAAATGGTCAAAATATCAAGAAACTTCATCATGGTTTACAAGGTTTTGTGGGCTTTTTCAGCCTGACCGTGAACTCTTTCTTTCTCTTAGCAGCCTCCTTTTGTTTCCTCAAATGCGTCAGATTCCTCCCTAGCGAAGGGCTTTCCAGCCTCTTTCCTCGGATGTTTACCCAGCTCATCTTTGTTCCTGCCCTATCAGATTAGGTGAGCTCATCAGACTGAGCAGGCACCAAGCACTAATTTATACAGGGCTCTGGAATAGTGAGCAGCATATTTTCAGCAAATATTTTCGGCTCTGTGGGCCATACAGTCTCTGTCACGTCTACTCAATCCTGCTGTTGTATCATGAACACCAGCAGAGATGATACATCAGTGCATGAGGGTTATCTGTGGGTGTCAATACAGACTTATTTACAAAAACAAGTGGCCAGTTAGATTTGACCCATGGACCATAGTTTGCTGACCTTTACTCTAGGACATCACTGAAATAGAGAACTGTGGAAACAGGTAACTCAGGTTTCTGCAGTAAATTAACAAAACACGTAGGCCAGTCTTGATTCCAGCCAAGTCAATCATACCTTGAGCATAAACTGAAGCAAATACTTCTTGCTGGGCTGAGCCCATCTGTGATGCAAAGTTTTTTAAGCGATGAATGTTATCAACAGTCAGCTGAAATCTGGAAACCCAATAATCCATGGCATGAGATGGGAGCAAATTACTTATTTTAATATCTATGTGTTGGATCCTTTAACATGTTTCACGAGATGCTTTCTGTCTTGGGAAATTACAAAAAGAAAACTTAAATGAGAATAAGAACTATGGAAACATAGAAAATATTCTGCCAGAAATGTGCAAAAATACCAATTCTGCTTCCGCTGGAAGTGAATTAGTGGGTGGAACTATTTGGGGATACAATTTTAATTAATTTAAATTAAGTTGCTTGGAAGTCTGTCTACACACAGGCTGTGGACTTCATGCCTGTGTCCTCTGTTTGTACCATCCGCCTCTCCCAGGCAAAGCCAAATTCAGGATCTACTACTATCAATATTTTCTTTTCAGATACACAGACTCCCCACCAGCTTCCGGAGTCTGGTGGAGCCCAGTGAGAGCCAGCCAGAGGTATTTTTCTTTATTCTTCAACCATTTATTGGACACTTACTATGGGTCTTGGATACATGTGAATGAAACACAGACTCAACCCATAAGGGACTCCCTGACCAAGTGAGTAATTAGGTAATATGTGAGCATGGAACACACTTCAAAGGAATCAAATGACACACAGCACTAAAGAATGTACCCACAGATGAGTACCAGAGCTACCTGCACTGTGTGACTCTCAGCCATACACAGCCTTGTAGTCGGCTTGCTGCCAGAGCCCTGGGGGTCTGGGCACCAGCTGAGGCTACACTGGAGCATTAGAAGATCTCAAGGGCACAGCACAACAGTGTTGTTGGAGAACACGGGTGACCAGAGCAAAAGAAAGAAGCCTTTAGACTGTGATGAGTTCAGGCTCTCCAAGACTCTTCCACAAATGCCCATTTCATCAGCTGGTTAATCGAGTTACGACTCTTCACTGGCCCATGGGTGATGAATGGGGTGGCATCTGCCGGTAACAGAATGCATTTCTTTAATTCTTGCCTTTTCTCTCCTATCTCTGCTAATGAGGATGAACTCCAGCCACCACCACTGCCCATCCTCACAAATATCTCACCCAGTTACAGTGCACTAGTTACTGGGAATCCTTAGCAATGCCATATGGGTCCAATGGATGCAGCAAGAACAAAAAGGGGAAAGTCATTAAGTTGTGCGAGATGCCTAGAAGCATTCTAGAACCTCCCCAGCTATGGTATAAGAAGAAACTGTGCACCCAGAACCCAGACGTTAGGACTGGGACACCAGCCTCTACAAAGATGGAAGGCAGGTGGCTAGAAGACCTGCACTCTTCTGACCCAGAGCATCTGACACTCTGCACAGGCTGCTGGTGGCAGATCTGAGATCACCCCAAAAAGCATGTTCATAAAACCATGCCTGTCCACATCCTCATTCTTATTTGTATCTTGAAAAACAGCTTGTTTTCTGGTTCTTTAGTAAAAGGAAGTGATTTTTTTTTTAAATCAGTTTCTTCCTGCCTTCATAAGATAAAAGGAGAATGAGTCTGTTTGAAAACATACCAAATTATTAGCCTGTACGGGGCCTCTATATTTTTAGTCCCTCTGATATGTTTTCTCATTGCCTCTTATACTTCTCTTCCATAACACTTCCTCAAATTTTCAATTAAATAATGTTTTTCTAATTCTTTAATATCTCTGTCTGCTGACTGTGTACCCCATGAGGACAGCGGCCATGTCTGTTGTATCATTTAGGTTCCTTCAAAATTTATCTGCGGAATGAACAAAGGAATGCAACTGACTCTCCAAGGACCTTATCACACCTTTGCTGGGAATGCCTACAATTGGGCTGATTATCTCTGACTTCAAGTGCAAGCCAGTCAGTATCAGATGTTCCATTTGGAAGCCCCCTCCCCAGTGTAGGATGGAAACATCCCCGTTGATCCTTGTGGTGGGAAAGCAGGATGAGAGGACAAAGAGAAAAGGCTGGCTGGGAGGGAAGGCACTTACACACTTTCAAGTCTGATTATTAATATTCTGTGGAAAACAAGAAACCTATTTAATATTCTATGGCAAATAGGAAACCCAACACGATAACAAATAACTTCCTGCTGGACATTTCAACTAATCCAGACTCTAATTCTGCTGCATGAAAAGCTGTGTAAGTCCTGGAGTCAGAGAGCCAAGACTGAGTTACAGTTTGCAAAGCCAACATATTTCAGAGATGGTTCCAGGACACCTAATGTGAAAATTCAAATGAGGCCACCTGCTTTATTACATGTCAAAAGGAGCGTCACCCCCACCCCAAGTGCAAGTTATTCTCCTAACCTTACAGTATGGGAAGTGGGATTTTTCGATGGATTTTTTTCCTTCAAAAGCCATAGTCTCTACCAAGCCACCAAGCTTTTTCATTGAAAATGAATTTAGATAATTTGGAGTTTGGTGTGTTGGGCTTTCATTTTTTTTTTTCTTTTCAATTTTCTTTTTCTGTTCAGGAAGACACCCCTTCTGGTGCAGTCATGCCCCATTGAACAGAGCCAAACCTGGATATAATTATTTCCTCTGAGATGAAAGCAACCTAATATGGAAGAAGCTATTGAAATTGAAATCTCAGAAAACCACCAACCCGAGGCAGGGATATTTTTATCAATGATGCATTCTTCCAAGAGGGAGGTTATTAAAATTTCAATTTTATATTTGTGTGTATATGTATATATACCCACATACATATGTTCACATATATATGCCTATGTGCATATAAATACACATATAGTTTTATATATATAGTCTTCAGAAGGAAGATATGTAGTAATTAGCGGAGGAAGCAGAATTACTAACACCTAATTAGAATAGAAAGAGAAGTCATTTTAAAAATCTGTCATATATTTAATTAAGAAAAATTAGCATTTGGATGCATGGCTACCAGTCAGTAATGAGGTGAAGAAGAGCAGATTTCAGGAAAACTGGGGCGAGTTCTAAATGCACACTCTGCTCCACACTCAGATAACCGCAAACAGACCCTCTAACTGGAGCAGCCATGTGCTAAGTTAAAACTCTGGTTCTATCAGGTTTCTCTTCTTCCTAAAGAACCACTGGAAGCCCATCCAGCCACACACGTCAGCTTTAAGAGGTTTCTATTCTTTAGAAGGGAGCGCGGGGATGTGATGGATGGGGCACTGCCCGCTGCTTCCTTTCCAGAGACTAAGAGAGGCCATTAACTGTCTAAGGTCTGAAATGTGAAGCTATTCATATAGAAGCTGGTGGTTCCACTTGGCCCTCGCCAGGCAGGATCCCCAAAAAACAATAGATTATTCCTTCTACTAGCTGTGCTTGGTTGGCCTTGGTTGTTTCTCTTATACTTCTAATCTTTTTGTTATTTGGGTTTTTTTTATTTTGGGGGGCTTTTCTGAGCCCCGATTTGACTTTTACTGGAAATCCACCAGGATAGTTATATTAGTCCATTCAGGCTGCTAATAACAGAATCCCATCAACTGTCTGGCTTACAGACAACAGAATTTATTTCTCACAGTCCTGTAGGCTGGGACATCCAGGCTGGAGGGGCCGGCAGATCTGGTGTCTGGTGAGAGCCTGCTTCCTCATAAGAATACCTGCTGCCTAATTAAGGCAGAGCTTAATCTCCCTGTAGTGTTCCTCCTGTTCTTCTCACTGCCTGGCATATCCTTTCCCATCTTTTCAACATGGCTCTCCCCTAGGCATCTTTCCAGAATCAGTTTTGGCCCCTTTTATCTTCTATGCCTCTCTGGGCTGAAGTCCATGGCCCTTGTGTATGCTCCCATGAGACCTGTGTTTCTCCTTTTCACTGACTTCATGGCATCCAATTAATCAGATCGTGATCTCTCTCCCCAGTGCCAAGCTTGGCAGGTGGGGCACCTGTCTTTCTAGCCCTGATATCCAGAATGCCTAACACAGAATGGGGAAATTTTAAACGATTACTAATTCGATTTACTTGAAAGTGCTATTTCCTATTTTGTAGCTACCCCAGTGAGCTAGGTTATACTGTTGTAACCAATGCCCCATATCTCAGGAAAGACCAAAGAATTATCTTAAAATGAAAAATAGCATCTCTCACCTGTACTAAACGTCATTCATGTGCCCGCTGGGCCTCTCTTCCACACTGACCTCACACTGAGCCCCAGGATGATGGAGCAGGCACCATATGGAATACTGCTGGGTTGCCACGACCAAAGGAGAGAAGGCTCTGCTCTGGCAAGTAAATTCTCTGACCTAGAAGTGACGCCCTCACATGGCAGGAAATAATAATATGGCCCCTTCTAACCACAAGTGATCCAGGAATTTTACTCCTGATCCTAGAAATCTGAGTGTCAAATATTTGAAAATACTAATGATTTTAGAATAGCTGCCACTGTTTATGCATGTGTGCATATAAATATATAGAAAGGTAGGTATGTAGGTAGATAGATGATTGATAGATAGATAGATAGACAGACAGATAGATAGATAGATAGATGATAATGTCTATATATGAAATCCATATGGGAGGATGGGGGAGTGATCTGTTACAAAGAAACAGGGATCGTGTCTCACTTGTCTTAAGAACCTACACCTAGCGCTATACCGAGAACTGGCTGTCTGTATATTTTACTGGCCACAAACTTATTATACTTGTGTGCTTTTATATAAGCTGTTCCTTGCACCTTGAGCTCTCATTATTCTCTGCCTGCTTTCACCTGATTGTGCCTGATTCCTCTCTCAGACGTGTGATTATACGTGACTTCCTCGGGGAAGACTTCATCGGAAACCCCTTACACACACATCGCCCTATGTGCTTATATATCCTTGGTCTCTGTCACAGAGCCCCACACCCTAGAGTTTCACACTTGACTTCAGTCTCCTGTCATTTCCCACTGGACTGAATGTTCTATCAGAGTATGAATCCTGCCTTGCCCAATAACGAATAACCACCCTATTCCCAATATTAGTTGCTCAAAAATTATCTTTGAAGGAATGACCCAACTAATGACTGTAAAAATGAATTGATGAAATCTCAACTGCCTCTATGTTGTTTCAAGATGGTTTCCTCCAGTGTTTTGATTCCTCGGCTGCCTTCCAAGAGAGGAAGGAATCTACTTCCTTTACTCATCCTCCTGTTTAATCCAGAATCATCATCCAGTTCATTTTCAAATATACTTCTCTCTGGCCAAAATTTTATCTTGTCATTTTTTTAAATTATTTCTAAGTTGTTCTGCCCTCCTTCAGTTAGTAGAGGACATCTTCAGAGCTCTCCACTCTGAAGTTTATGAAGTCATCACACACGCACGCACGTGTGCGCGCATACACACACACACACACACACACACAAAACATACTTAGACTTGATTTCCTACATTTAAAATGGAAGATGCAGCCATGACTGCCTCTAGAACTCCTATTGGTTCTACACTCTGATTTTATGGCCATATAGTTGCTGCATTTCCATCTCTTTGCCAGTGCTGCTTTTTTTTTTTTAACCTAAAATAAATTCCTGAACCTCGGACCAGTGTGGCTATTTCTAAGGAATTTTAACAAGAATTAGTCTTATTTAGAAGAAAGTGATATATCAGATCATTACTCCCTTGGGGTGGGCAGAAAACTTTTTCTCCTCATCAGCAATACTGTCTGAAACTCCACCATTCATTGATTCAATTTTTTGACATTTGTGAGCCAAATTCTTGGCTCGATGTTTTCCCAAAGGTGAGTCCCATATGCTAAGGTAAACTTCTCTTCCTCTCACAGGCCACTTGCCAGTGGTGTAATCTCTGAATAAGACATGCTATAACCTTAGCTCTGCCAGTGGAGTATGCTTTACTCCAACTCATTCTCCCTTGGGGAAGTTTTCTGTGACCCTTTAACTGAGGCACCCATCCCTACGATCTGTTCCCACACCACACTGTGTTCTCCCCACCCTAATCCTCCTCGCACCTTGTCGCAACCACCTATCTACTGTCTGTCTTTCTCAGCAGAGAGCAGGCTTCACTGAAAGTTTGGTTTGTGACCCTTACCCAGCATCTGTTTCCCAGTGCCCAGTATATTATTCAAGTGCTCTCTTAACAGGCACGTAATAAATATTTGTTCAATGCATGAAAGAGAATTTTCTGGTCCAGTTGAGACTGAGCTGGGAGTGAAATGTTACAATCAGCACTGGATTATCCAATTTTCAGGCTAAGATATGTTTAGGACATGCAGTGGGGGACTGGGGAGGGAAAACAGTTTAAAGCATAAAAACTCCCTCAACAACAAACTTATTCAGAACTTTGGAATCAAACCATCCCCTAAGTAAGTATTTTCATGTTAGGATACATAACATTTTGTGTTACTTCAAAAAAATAAAATCCTAGAGTTCCCGTCGTGGCTCAGTGGTTAACAAATCCGACTAGGACCCAAGAGGTTGTGGGTTCGACCCCTGGCCTCGCTCAGTGGGTTAAGGATCTGGTGTTGCCGTGAGCTGTGGTGTAGGTTGCAGACGTGGCTCAGATTCTGAGTTGCTGTGGCTCTGGCGTAGGCTGGCAGCTACAGCTCCAAATTCGACCCCTAGCCTGGGAACCTCCATGTGCCATGAGTGCAGCTCCAGAAAAGGCAAAAAGACACACACAAAAAGGTAAAATCCTGGAGTTCCTGTCGTGGTGCAGCAGAAACAAGTCCGACTAGGAACCATGAGATTTCGGGTTGGATCCCTGGCCTCACTCAGTGGGTTAAGGATCCGGCGTTGCCGTGAGCTGTGGTATAGGTGACAGATGCAGCTTGGATCTGGCGTTGCTGGGGCTGTGGTGTAGGCCGGTGGCTACAGCTCTGATTTGACTCCTAGCCTGGGAACCTCCACATGCCACGGATGCGGCCCTAAAAAAAAAAAAAAAAAGGTAAAATCCTCTTTGTAGCTATTTTCTTTCTAGAGTAAGAAGCCAACCATTACATTTATTAAAATTAAATCTGTGGTCTCAAAAGTCTTAGTTGAACTTGTAACTCAAAGGTCTTATGATAGCCTTACCTAATCTTCTATTTGTACTTTCGCTACAGCTTCCCAACTAAACAACTTTATAACAACAAGCTAATTGTTTGAAGTAAAAAAAAGAGAGAGAGAGAGAGAAAACGGGAGTTCCCCCTGTGGCTCAGTGGAAACAAACCCAACTAGCATCCATGAAAATTCGAGTTCAGTCCCTGGCCCTGCTCAGTGGGTTAAGGATCCAGTGTTGCTGCAAGCTGTAGTACAGGTTGCAGATGGGGCTCAGATCTGGCCTTGCTGTGGATGTGGTGTAGGCTGGCAGCTGCAGCTCCAATTCTACCCCTAGCCTGGGAACCTCCACATGCCACAGGTCTGGCCCTAAAAAGAAAAATAAAAAAAGAAGAGAGAGAGAGAGAAACCAACAGTTACGTGGCTGATGAACATATGGAGAAGGCAAGAAACTGAATCTGGACTTCGCTAGTTCTGGCCAAATCTGCGGAGTCTGCTGGAGTATTGTGAGAAAACATTCCAGAAAATCTCATCTGCTATTTCATACGTGTAAACCTGAGAGCATTTAGCAGTTCTCAACTTTCACTTGTTCAATTCCAAAAGCACATTCTCCGTCAATGATTCTTTTGAGAATTTGAATCCATTTTCCCATAGAAACAATAGTTTAAGTGTTTGTAGGTTTTCCAGGCGAGCTCACCCAAACCCATTTCTTCCATAACTACCTGACATACACGTTCACAAAAGTAGAAAACAGCGCAGTAAAGGTGTTGATTTCTTTTAAATGCCGGAAAACATATCTAAACATGGAGAGTAAAGCAAAAATACATTTAAAAGTCATCACAATTTTTCAGACCTCAGGTTGGTTACAATAACAAAATTTATCATAAGGAAAAGAAATAAGAATTTGGGGATTTCCCTGGTGGCTCAGCAGGTTAAGTCTCCAGCGCTGTCATTGCTGTAGCACAGGTTCAGTTCCTGGCCTGTGAATTTTCACAGGCCATGGGAGCAGCCAAAAAAAAAAAAAAAAAAAGAAGAAGAATTCAATAGTATTTGTAGAAGCATCATGGAACACATGACTGCCTGTTTCCTAACATCCAGTCTCTCCCTCCCTCTTTCTTTAGAAAAAAAAGTAATACTCAATCCGTAGCTGGATACAAAGCCAATCAGCATAAAAAGCATAGCCCATACCCCCCGGGGGTGCAGGTACAGTCATACGATGAATTCCACCACAGGGCTGAACCTGAAAGTGCTGTTGTAAATCCCAGGTTATGGTCTCAGCTGACCTTAGCCTCCTCAACTGACTGGAACACAGAAATACTGGGAGGAGAGGGATCCTAGACAGTGCATTTGAAACCGGTACCCTGGCAAATGATGAAGCGCGAGACAGGTTCCTTAGGCAATCTTGTGGAGCAAGGTCTCCCCATCAGCTCTGAGCCACCTACTTCGCGACTGTTATATCAGAGAAATACAAATTTCTAACTTGTTCATTTTGAATCTTTTTGTGCTAACAGATATGTACAGAGATAGATAGAGTCTTAACTAATGTAAACAAGGAATGAAGATGTACTGAAGAATCCTGCGAGAGTTCTAAAGGAAACATCAGAACTTCCAGGATGGGGCTAGTACAAAAAATGCTCAAAACTCAAATTTTTTTTCTCTGAAAAAAAAATTATTTTTTGCCTCATGAATATTTGCCAAAATAGGTCATCGGGGTATTTTCTTGGACGCTGCAGACTAAACCAAAAGGTCTACTACAATTTCCTTCCTTCTTACTTCTTCCTTCCTTCCTTCCTATCTCTGTTCCGTCATTATTCAAACCCCAACCTGTATGAGGCATCAGGCTGAAAGTATAGCTATAACGTTTAACAAGGTACAGTGTTTTGTCCTCATGGAAGTTACAGATTCATAGGACAGAAAAAGAAAGGACTCATAGCCCTGCTCTGTGATAAATGCTATAATGCAGTTATTTCCAAAACTCTGGGGGAGCCCAGAAATAGAAATGTCTTTTGAAAATCATCAGAAACCTTGCCTCAAAAAACTGAGAAAAGAGCTTCTGAAGAGTCACAAGGGCATGGGTTTCTTTTTAGTTGATGAAAATGTTCTAGAATTATGGTGATAGTTGTACAACTCTGTGAATGTACTGAAAGCCATTGAATCGTATGCTCTTAATTGGTGAACTGTATGGTATGTAAATTCTATCTCAATAAAAATGTTAACAACAACAACAACAAAATACTGAGGAAACAACTCAGCGCTTCACTGGAAAGAACTTATAGTTAGCCTGACTTTTTCATAATGATTGGATACCTGCACATATGTATGCATTTGTACAGATGCGATCACATCAAAATCACATTCAAAAGGTTTTTATTTTAGATCCAAATTTGCTTGATGATAAGAGTCAGAAGCTTAAGCACCACTCAGAGAGAGTATGATCCAGGATATTACGTTTGGCACATTCAACGGAAGAATGAGGGTAGAATGCAGACATGGTTCTAGCTCTTCACCCTTCCTTGTGACTGCTCTTTGCCATGGAATATCTGTGGACACTACAGAGTCTAAGCTGGGAAAGCACCTGTACACTTAGCCTTGGCCTTGCACTTCTGATATTGTCATGAGAAAATTTTGTCCTAGCTAAATCAATGACCTGGGAGAAGGACGAAAGCTCTGTTGAGCAGCCTGGCCCAACCCAGAGCAGATGACTCCCAGGAGACAGCAGATTGACGTCAGCCCAGCTGAGACAGGAGAACAGCAACCCTATAAGTCAAGCTTGGTCTAGATCAGCTGACCCCACCCAAATGACAGGAGACATGGCAGCTAAATAAATTCCATTGACAGGTGGTTGTTACATAACAAAATATAGACAGAGTTAACTGATATAAGGCTAAGGAGTTTTTATGATTAGGCAAGATGAGGATACTTATCTGGTCCTCACCACCGCCCCTCTTTCTTCCTCTCTTAACTCAAATGCCAACAAATGCTCCTGACACTCCAAGTACAACCTGTCACTTCTGGGAGGCTCACTGTTTAAGGTGCTACACGTACAGCTGCTCCACACTCTGAGACTGGAGGGACAGAGATAAATCAAAGTCTTCCTATTTTAGACAAGAGACTTCAGGTTATTTTCTCTCATTACCACAGCTGTTATCCTTGGCCTTTTGCTGCTAGTCAACAACCACATCTTAAAGCCACGGCTCTTACGTGCCATAGAGCAGAATCAATAGCATCGATCCCAGGAAACAATAGAGGCCTCTGCCCACAGAGATAAGCTCATTTTTCTCTCCTTCTAAAACCCATGCTTCATTTTCAAGTTCATACGACTTATTCACTCAACATCAAACATGCGTTCAAGCTGAAGTAGAGGGGGCTGGGAATGATGTACCATTTTTTTATCTTCCTCTATATGTGACTTTTATCCGTGCTCCCAATCCAGGGTTTTCTCCCTAAGAACAACAGGGGATCTTACAGCTCGTACTGCTCATCAGGTTCTCTCAGAAGTAACAGAAGTTAGGACTTATTTTTTCCAGCAATTACAGAATTGAAAACATTGAATTTTATTTTTGTAATTGTTCTATTACACTTCATATGAATTCTCAATTTCAGGTTCCCAGTGTTTGTCGCAATGTCAAATACGTGCTCAATAGACACTTCTTATGTGTCTGAAGACAAATCAAAATCTCTATAGACAGAATTTATATTCATAAATTCAAAATAAGATATTCACTAAATGGTCCTGAAATTCAGATGATGAATGACAACTTCCAATACTATACGTGTGTGTGTGTGTGTGTGTGTGTGTGTGTATAAAATACATACAGATTATATGTATACATATATAGTGTGTATATATATTTCTTAAAAGAGACAATGTAGGGGAGGTTTGTTTTTGTTTTTGTTTTTTTGTTTCTTTTAGATTGCGAGCTTTGGAATTAGAAAAATTGGAGTTTGAATTTTGATTCTACTTGTCTTTTTGGCAAATTAGTTCAGCTATCTCCGTCTCTGTTTCCCCATTTGAAAAATGGAGATAATAAAGACCTCAACAGAATTGTTGTAAAATTAAAATCAGTTCTGTAAAAAACATTTATTATATTTGTTATAATAAATATAATTATAATAACCATTTATTATTACCATTTATTATATTTCCATGTATATTCCTTGTACATGGAAATATAATAAATGGTAATAAACTGAATTACTTTTAATTACCTTTCAGATTATTTTTGGCATTTGAAAAAGAAGTAGAAAAAATATACCCATTTTAAAGGAAGAGTGTATCCACTCCGAGGTATTATTCCATTCGGTTTTAGAATCTTACTTTTGATGAATTAGTCACTCTGATCACATAACTATGGGAAAAGCATACATGGGCTTAATTAGAAGCTCCCAGACCCACTCTGTGGGAGACATAAAGATTGGATTAAGAGCCAAAGTACCTGCCCCTGGGGAACAGAGGACTTGGAAGAGGTGCTGGACCTCCTGGAGCCAGGTCCACTTTACTCTCAGAGTGTTCCGCACACTTAACAAACATTTTTTAAGTGATGGAACTAGGGAATGGCGTACAAACTCCTAACCATACTGCAGTGGAGCAACAACCTCATAACCTGAATGTAGTTCCACAATGCAATTCAAAGCCTTGGGGATCCCATATGACTAAGGTTCAGGCCTTCATTATCTCTGAATCCCTAGAATGAACTTAGGGCAGTACCTGGCATTAACACGTGCTAGCTAAATATTTGATTGTTGATAGAATCAATGAAGGCCTTTTACAACAGTCCCACAAAGGTCACAGTGGCAAATCGTATCCTTTTTAGGTCAACAAGAATAGCCTTTAACATTGAACACTGAACAAAGCACCTCACCCTGTATGGTGCTCTGTCTCTCATCTGTGTAATCCACTGGGCCATATCAAATGACATCTGCCATTACCAGGGCTCAAACCATCAGCTCTTTGGAAACAACCTCTGCAAGCACTGTGTAAGCATGCTTGCACGTGCGCACGCACACACACACACACACACACACACTCACATGTGATTTTCTCACAGGAATAGTGAGCACCTTAACTAAATATTTATCCTAGAATTAGTAACAGGCATTTAATTTCCCAAAGAAGCACAATCTTAGAAGTATTCTGATCTGGTTCCAGGAATCATACATTTATGTAAGTATTTAATCATTTTTCCTAAGGTATACTCCAGGAATAACAATGATATTTAAAAGAATGAACAGAATGATGGCCTCCACCACAGAGGCTTGACTGGCTCGTGCTTGCCCATGTGCTCCCTTTCATGAGGTTTAGCCTAAATGAATAGAAATAGAGATTCCCAATCCCTGTCCCTTGATATTGTCCTAATTCTAAGTCTATGCCCTGAGTTTCTCTATCTTTACAAGCTTCTGGGTGATTCCAGTTCCAGGTATGAAAACCACTCTGCCTGCATCAACTCTAAGGCCTGTCCATTCTTAATATTTAATGAGTCAGCCAGGTAAGAAGGCTGCAACTTCTGTCATCCCACAGATCTTGAGGTGCCTGATGTGACAACCTAGAAAAGTGCACCTTTCTTCTCTAGCTCCCCCTTACATGTCCATCTAAAAGCTGCAAGTCTAGTATGAGAGGATATCCATCCGAGCTAGACGCCAGCACTTCAATCAATACAGTATACTCTTTACTAGGACCTTCTGCACAAACTTCAAGGATTTTCTCAGGGGCCGTGTGTAAATTGCATCTAGATGTCAATCACCCCCCCCATGCTGAGTTTCTCTAAAATCCAGAGCTAAGCCAGCCACTCGGAGGCATCAGTCAAAGGTAGAAGACTCTGCCCCCCACCCCCTGATCCCAGATCCTTTCCTTGTTGGAACCCCAAACCCCATTTCATCTAGACCCAAAACCTGAACCTACCCCTGTGCAAAGATGCCAGAACCAAGAAATGAGATTGGAACTTTGTCACGAGGGTATGAGTACGTACAACTAGAGGGGCAAACCAATCACTCTGCAATCTTCCTTAACACCCACATCGATATGGCAATTTTTCTTTGATCGGACTTAAAGCCACTGTAATTTGATAAACACTTGGGTAATTTCTTACCTTATAAATCTCCCCCATAAGACAAGTGTTACGAGCACAGAACCCTTGACTGGTCTTGCTCACTCACATCCCCAACACCTAGCACAGAGCCTGCACATGGTGCTCGGTGACGTCTCACAATAATACACGGAAATGGGTCTGATTATTGTTGTACAGGATGTACAGGTTTCCTGCCCCCTAGGAAAATCCCCTTTCAAAATCAATTAGTGAATATTTATTGCTCCCACCAGCCATGGGAATTCTGAATTCCCTCGTCTGGGTTCTAAGAGGATTAAGCTACTATAAGATGCATAAGGCAGCTCCGGAAGCTGCAGATACCCTGCCAAGTTTAAGCTGCAAGTTAACAAACGAGATGGGTTATCTGTACTAGCTGAGGAGAAAGGCAGATGGACAGTTCTACAAGACCCCTGTTCTGCTCCTCCAACAGCTCTCTTACCCTAGACTCTGCAGGCAGATATGCAGTGCAGATTGAACATCCTGCTTCTGGCAGAGAAGAAACATCCAAAGCCTGTATTCTGAAGGATATTGACAAGGACTTCAGGAATTAGGGGAGGAAGGGAAACAGAGGGGAAGGGATAAAAGGGGAGAAAAATCTTAAGGGAGAAAGAAAAGTGAGTCCAAGAGTGTTTAACCAATCAATCAAGGTATACTTTTAGCTGGACTTACTCACAAAGCACTCACTCCTTCTTTCAACAGGCTAAAACATCTTTCCTAATCCTCACCTAATATTTGAGCAATATCATGGGGATGAAATCAATTTTTCATATTTTACAGAGCCAAAGAAGCTCAAAAAGAGTTTGTGAGAATCCAAAATGGTTCAAAATCAGAGGTTTTAGAGCTGGGATAGAGTTTCCAGAAATCTTCTGGTTCAAACTCCTGACCTTGGATAAATACTATTTAATTTCCCCCATTTTATAGATAACACAAGCTGGTAATAGGCCTGTGCTTCTGTTAGAAAGGTATGAAGGGGCTGAAAAGAGCAAAACCTGGTCCACTAAGCACAGTGCTTTGCAAAAATATGCTCATGACTTGGATAAGTCAGGACCCTATCCAAGTGACCCAGTGATTCCCAGACTCATTAGAATTTATTCTAAAATTTTAATAAATGGTTTCCACATGCCAGCTTCTGTTCAAAACCCTTTAATCCTCACAATAACCTGGTCAGGGAATTGCTATCAGTATTTTAATTTTACTAGTTAAAAAAAAAAAGTACAGATAGGTCAAGTAACTTTCTTGAAACTGCACAGCTAGTAAGTGTCTGAGCAAGAACTATGAACCCAAATATTCCAACCCTTTAGCTTGGACTTTTAGGAGTTCCCATCGTGGTGCAGCAGATTCCTAGTCAGGAACCATAAGGTTGCAGGTTCGATCCCTGGCCTCGCTCAGTGGGTTAAGGATCTAGCATTGCCGTGAGCTATAGTGTAGGTCACAGATGCGGCTTGGATCTGGCGTTGGTGTGGCTGTGGCATAGGCCAGCAGCTGTAGCTCCGATTTGATCCCTAGCCTGGGAACCTCCATATGCCGCTGGTGCAACCCTAAAAAGACAAAGAAAAAAAATTGCAAACATAGATTGGACTTTTAATCTCTAGGCTACAGTTCCTATCAATTCAATATTATCAATTCATTCCTTTTAAGGAAGGAACTACCTTATTTTTTTTTATCTCAAAGAAAATTGTCTAGAATGTCCTAATAATCCCATTATTATATAAACACCCTAAAGGAAGGTGAAAAATTGAGTGCTAAGAAAGGTGACACTAGGTTCCTGATCTGGCTCACCTCTGCTGTGTTCTCCTTGTGAGTATGGCAGCCAAGAGGAAAAAACATCCCCAAATCATTACCCCAGAGATAGATGAGAACCAAGCACTAAGAATTATTTTATTCCAGAGTTACCATTGTGGCTCAGTGATAACGAATCTGACTAGTATCCATGAGGACGCAGGTTTGATCCCTGGCCTTGCTCAGTGGGTTAAGGATCTGGCGTTGCCATGAGCTGTGGTGTAGGTCACAGACATGGCTCGGATCTGACATTGCTGTGGCTGTGGTGTACGCCAGCAGCTGTAGCTCCCATCCAACCCCTAGCCTGGGAACTTCCATATGCCAAGGGTCCAGCCCTAAAAAAATAAAAATAAAAATAAAAATAATTATTTTATTCTGCTCTAGTGCCCATTTTATACTCATTCTTCGTTTCTCCATCTCTTTATGAGCCTGTGTTGCAATAGCCCTCTATCCCCAAAGACAAGTGTTTGTTTTTTCCCCAACTTATCTGAGGGGACAACAGGTCAAAATACATTCTTTATTAAGAAGACTGGGTCCTCCCAGAGTTAGACGTTTCCAGAGTAACAGGCCCAGAGGACCCCGATCCTGCAAGTACGTGGTTGCAACACCTGTTCCAGTGTCTCCCAACGCCTGCAGGCCTCTCTTCCCCACTGGACGACGCTCCAGGAAGACTTAAGGAGAGCACTTACTCTTTTCGCATGGCACAGAGCCTTTTAGCATTCTCCATAAGGAACCGGTGGCTATTAAATCTGCTTCTAGCCAGTGTCCCAACAGGGGGTGATTTTGCCCCCCAGGGGACATCTGACAACGTTGTCTTGAGGCATTTTTGGTCACCGCAACTCAGGAGAGCGGTAGAGAGGAGTGATATGGGATCCTAGTGAGAAGAGGCCAACGACGCTGTTGAAAAAACCCTATGAAAACCCTATGATGCACAAGTCAACCCCCATAGCAAAGAGTTCCCCAAGTTAAAGTTTCCATCCTGCTGAGGTTGAGAAACTTTACTCAAATCCAATGTATTCCTTTGATAAATGAAAAAAATCTAAGAATTGAAGAGATGAAATTTCTGTCCCAATCTTACCCAGCTGAATGGTGGCAGAGTCAGATCTGGGACCTGACTCCCAGTCCAGGCTCCTTTCCTCACTGATGAATATTCCAGAAATCAGGACAAGTCTCTTCAGAGCACTCATGTGGTTCCTTAGGCCAAACAAGCTCAGGCTAAAAAGAGAATCTTATATTATAGCATGATTTCCTGCTGCCTATTTTTACTTTAAAAAAAAAAAAAACCTGCATAGCTTGGTGTATATAAATAAAGTAAACGTTGCATATATACGTATCTTTAACTGCTTTTTTCTTTTTTTAGTTTTCCGCAGACTGATGAGACATTGCTTTTTTATCACTCATTTTTCTAAAGATGGGTTAATTGCTGGTTAAGAGTGATAGATTAAGGATATGGAGGTGACTCGAACCTTTCCCCTCTCTCTCTCTCTCAAGATACTGATGTGAAACAAATATGGGGAAAAAACTTAACTCTATAACTTTGAATAGTAGTCACAGGATTAATTCTTGTATTTTTCAAACTCTAGGCAGGATGGCCTCAGCGCCAGCCTCTCCTGAAGCTGCTGACCACCCTCCAAGACGACTCATGTTCACAAGTGTCCACAGGCTCCTGGAGGCAGAGTGCAAGATGAGGAGAAGCAAGATCTTTGGGTCTAGCCAGTTCCACCATTTACTTGGGCACGTTAATTAGCCTCTGTGAAACTGAATTTTCTCTTCAAAATGGAATTTTTTAAAGGAAAATAATTATAGAGATGTTAAAAAAATTTTTAAAGATGAATTAAATTCCTCCTGAGAAGAGGGAGCACATACTTGGGGAAGATAATAGATGCCTGCTTTTTACTGTCGACAGAGCTTTTACTTTTTTTCTTCTTTTTATCCTTCAAGAGAAGACTAAAAATACCAGGGCAAGAATTATTAGCTAAAATATATGCCTCCCCCTCCTCTTGCTCTCCAGTCAGTGACACCCTAATTCTTCAGGCACTACAACAGGTTGAATTGTTTGCTCTGGGAGTTAACTTGGTGGCTTATGTCTGTTACTGACCTCACACACCCCAATAAGCATTGATTACCTGGTGTGTGCTGGTTACTGCACTAGACATTCACCATGACAGCGGGAGGAACAGACAGGGATGAGGCTAATGCACACCCCATCCTCAGGACGCCTACGATTGGGGCAGGGGAACAAGGACACACGCAATCCAAAAACCACACAGAATGGGATGCATGCATGGTTGAGGCACGATAGTTATTCCACAACTTAAACATCAGATTCCACTCCTGGCTGGGCACTGAGAAGATCCTTACACACGACATCAGACAGCACCCTTCAAGGAGGAAAAGAATTCAAGCAGAGCTTTCAGGGAGAAGCACATTGCAGCATAAGAGAAGGGCCTAATTACAGAAGGCAGAGAGCATGGGAATATAAGAATTGTTTCTGGGAGTTCCCTCTGTGGCACAATGGGTTAAGAATCTAATTGTGGCAGCTCAGGGCAGTGGATTAAAGGATCCAGCGTTGGAGGAGTGGGTGTGACCCCCCAAGTCCAGTGCAGTGGGTTAAAGGATCCAGCGTTGCTGCAGCATAGATTGCAGCTGCAGCTTGGATTCAATCCCTGGCCTGGGGACTTCCATATGCCACAGGTCTGGCCATAAAAAGAAAAAAAAAAAAGAAGAGAAAGAATGATTTCCCAGGAAGACAAGCACTGTGAAACGGTCTAATGTGAGCTGCAAAATAAAAGGGAACAGGCTTTGAAAGGGGAAATGTGCCTGTTTTTCACATTTATTCTATATTATTATATTTAGTCTTTAGGCAAATGGGAGCCTCTAAGGATTTCAGAGCAGTGGTGGGATACGAACTGAGAATGTGTTTCAAGAAGGTTATTCTGCAGCTCTGGAAAGAACAGATCTGTGGACGGCTGCAGAGAGGGAAGCTCTTCAACTGTGACCTGTTCATTTCTTCCTGAGTTTGAATTAGAATTAGGGTCTGAGGTCTGGAAGGGCCTTAAAGGTCACCTGGTGCAAACTTGTTCCTGGTGCAGGCAGCTCTGGGTTTACACACTCTACCCAAACACCTCCCCTGATGGGAGGGCCACTGGGACACACAATGGGTGTTAAGGGTGTTAGTGACCAGCTCAGCTCCACAGGAGATAGAGACGTGCAGGGGAAAGTCCTCAGGCCTGGGTTCCAATCCACCTCTGCCCAAAGGTCAGGCTACTCTCTGAGTCTTGGTGACCTTACATGGGAATGATAACCTTCAAAGGACAGAGATGCACTGTTACAAGATTATAGACCCGACCCACTGTGGCCCAGCATGGCAGGCACATACTCTTCCTCTTGGTCTCACCCAAAATCTCCCTTGTTGTTTCGCCCATTCATAGCACCTGATTTCACCCTCTGGAAGCACAGAGGCCATGTCTGCTACCAATTTCACAAGACAAATATTAGAAGATAGAAATCATGTTGCTTCAAGTTTTCTCTTTGCTAAAGAAGATTAACCTCACCTTTCTCAGATAACCTCTTTCCCAAAGCACTTATCTTTGCAATACTAAAATATGCACTGTGATGATGTCTAAATTGGTCTTTAATATAAAACCATATTCCTGTGTAGGGTGAGGGGTGGCAGGAGCTTTCTGAAGTGCAGTCCTGATTATCTCACTCCTTTTAATGAGTGAATTTACTTGGCTAAGAGGAGAGAGGGGGCTGAGTTGGTGATCTCTAGAGACTTCTGACCCCTTTTTCATTCCTCTGGGCTCTAGTATGACAACTTCTCAAATGTAGCCTAGGACAAGGCACTGGGAAAAAAAAAAAAAAAATTGAGAACCACTGGTGTAAGACACATGGATCAGTGTTCGGCTGACTACCCGAAATAAACTAAGACTAACAAGATTAAAATAACTTCAACACTTCATGTTAAAGAGGCACAGATGAGCTCTTGTTAAGGCAGCACATAAAAGAGCACTGCAGTTTTCAGTACAATTAACCTGGCCTGGGGATCTGAGTAAGAAAGAAAACGGGTGGATGAGACCCAGTGCCCATGCCACCAGCGTGGAGAACAGGCTGCTTCTGCTTTAGAAAACTGGAGCCTCTCCTCCAGCTGACCCCAAGGCCCAGAGCAAGTGCACTTGGCAATGTGCATGACCCCTTGCTCTGGGCTGAGCTCTGTATGGGGTCTTAAGGATGACGAGGTGATTAACCCAGCATTGCTGCTCTCAAGCGGCTGGAAGTCTGGCTGAGGAGACGGATAGAGAACAAGAAAGATTATGGCAATATAATGTGCTAGATGAAACAAGGATCATTGAAACCTAGGTTTTACACTTCAATTCTAAGCAGGGGGTTGGCACAGAAAAGACAACTCAGTTTAATACAGTCATTAAGAGGCAGGATGGAGATTTATTCAAAGTGCCACTGGAAGCAGAGTCGGGGATGCCTTCTCAAAGCTGAAACTGCACAAGGCTGAAAGACAGGGCAGGAAATTCTGGGTCAACGGAATAACATGCCCAAAAGCTGACTGGAGGGAAAGCCCAAGGAACAGCCAGAAGAAAGGCAAAGAGACTTCTGGGTTTTTAAAACCTTAAGTAGTGTGGAATCAAAGAAAGGCTTTTAAGCATGGATTACAGGAAACAGATTCCAGTAGAATCCTCTGATAACTGCGCAGAGAAGGAGCTGAGAGAGAACCCAGGGGCAGGGAGAGCTGTTAGAAAACCCAGGCCCAGGTCATAGATGGGGCTTAGATTAGGGCAGCGGCTTTTACAGATAGAAAAGAGAAAGTGGGTTTGGTAAATAGTTTGGACAAAGAGCTAAATCAAGATGTATCACACCCCCATGTCAATATCTAAACACGGTGCTCTGCCATAACTGGGGCATGACGATTAAAGGATGGGTCCTGAAACCCCCAGCACAAACACAGGAGAACCACCGAGAAGACAGGCCACTGTATTTACTTATTATGTGTGCTCTGCAAAGATCCCAGGGCAAAATTACTTTAAGTCTCTAAGTATTTATTAAGCACTTCCCTTATCCCACATTCTCATTCACTGCCAGGCACTATATTATGCTCCCCACATGTACAATCTCTTTTACCATACAAAAAAAAAAGACTTTTGGAGTTCCCGTTGCGGCTCAGTGGTAATGAACCTAACTAGTATCTATTACCATGGATCCCTGGCCTCACTCTTTGGGTTAAGGATCCAGCGTTGCCATGAGATGGGGTGTAGGTTGCAGATGCAGTTCGATCTGGCATTGCTGTGGCTATGGCGGAGGCCAGCAGCTGCAGCTCCAATTCTACTCCTAGCTGGGAACTTCCATATGCTGTGAGTATGGCTCCCCCCAAAAAAGTTTTTACAATAATAAAAGCAAGTGAATAAGTTTAAGTACCTTGCCCAAAGTCAAAGTGAATTAACAGTGTGACTTACATATACAGAACAAAGCAAGAAAATATTTCAACAGATAGTAAATTGAATGAAAAATGTCTATATCCCAGGAGTTCTATGGCCCAGTCTCTGACCATTAAATAAGTTCCCAAAGGAAACAGTCTCTCTCATACATTGCTCATGGAAATGCAAACTTGTATATTCCATCTGGAAGGGAATTTGAAGATATTCAACAAAATTTCACATGCATCAATCTTCTGACTCAGCAATCCACTTCTAGGAATTTATCCAACAGCTGCACCTTCCACAAATGAAAATATATATGTACAGGTATCTTTAACTGCAGCATTGCTTGCATATACAAAATATTGGAAACAACCTACATGTCCATATGTTGGAAAGTTACTGAATAAACTGTAGTCCATACACACATCCATGGTATGTAGCCATTAAAAAAAAGATTTCCCTGAACTGTTATGAAATTACCTTAAGGATCTTTTTTTTTTTTTTTTTTTTTTTTTTTGCTTTTTAGAGCTGCAGTCGCGGCATATGGAGGTTCCCAGGCTAGGAGTCAAATTGGAGCTGTAGATGCCAGCCTACACCACAGCCACTGCAATGGGAGATCCAAGCAGCATCTGCAACCTACACCACAGCTCACAGCAATGCTGGATCCTTAACCCACTGAGCGAGGCCAGGGATTGAACCTGCATCTTCATGGATGCTAGTCAGATTCAGTAACTCCTGAGCCATGATAGGAACTTCTAAGGATCTATTTTTAAGTGAAAAAAAAGGAGAAGTATAAAGTGTGCTACTGCAAGAATCCTGTTAGGTCATTTCACTTACCCCTAATGTTCTCTCTCAGTGATTTTCTATCCACTGTCCCTCAACGCTCATCCTTCACTATAAATCCTCACTGGCCCAGGCTATATACAGGGTTAAGCCCAAGCTCATGGCTCCATTGCAAAACCCCACTTCAGCGGTCCCTCTACCTATCATGATGGTCCTGAATAAAGTCTGCCTTACCATCTTTAACATATGATTGAATATTTTCTTTCTTTAACTTTAGTAAATTTGTTTTTGATGTCTGGATATGAATTAGAAATTCTGAAACTACTTTATGCTAATACTTGGATTGAGTAAGTAAGTGAATATATGGTGGAAAATGAAGGCCAGGTTTCTCCCTGTCAGAGAAAGTAGTTATAAATAAGAAAGGAAGAAGGTGACAGTAAATCTAGAGCTGTTGGATTGGAATCAGAGGTACTGGTATGAACTCATAGTTCTAATATATGTGTGTACATAGACAGATAGAGAAATAAATATGTATGTATATTTCATATCCATAAGTAAATATACGTAGATTCCATAACTGTCTCTGCCGAAAGTGTTAGAAACAATAACACACCTCAATAGCAATAAGCATGTCTAGTGCCCATATTTTGGTTTCTAAATACTTTTACTTGATAAAAATAAATAGATATCCTTGAAAAGTAAGAGAATGGATGTCAGGAGCATAAAAAAATATAAGATGTGCCTGGAATATTTATAGCACCAAAAATTAAGGAAATGATCAACAAATGATGTGAATACATTGAGAACACTTGGGGACCAACTTGAATAAGCTCCCTCTAAATCTGGAATAATCTGAGCAACAAAATAAGGGTAGTAATGGATTATAACCCACAGACTAAGATGGATATCCATGAGTTCATACTAATACAAAAAATAATTGAATAATAAATAAATGGGGATGAAGGGACTGCTCTTACTTACAGTAGAATTCAATTAATAATTTTATAAGGAATGATGAAAATAAAAAATAATGATCATTAGTATACACCACAGTGAACACTGTGGCACAGAAGTATCACTAAAGAATTCTAAACTTACTGGGCAAAAGTACAATGAAAAACAGGATATCTACACAGTCTCAAAATATCTCCCCACAAGATATTTATTAATCACAAAGGTGAAGAAACCTGGCATACAGCACCTTTTCCAAGTGCTCAAAAGCAATATTATCAGGAATGATACAAATTGACTTCACATACCTTCTGATATTGATGCACAGAAAAGGATAAAGGTCATAACATCACTTCAGTTGTGATCTTGCCAGAAATACTTTAACTCATCTAATCAGATTAAGGGACATTCTACAAAATAACTACTAGGCAGTACTCTTCAAAAGTTCAAGATCATCAGAGCAAGCAAGCAAGCGAGAGAGAGAGAGAGATGAAGGAAGGAAGAAAAAAGGAGGAAAGAAAGAAAGACCAAGGATTTCACAGGTTGGAAAGACTAAAAAGACATGATAAAAAAGCAATGAAGGATTCTAGATTGGATCTTGGGCCAGAAAAAGTACAGATCCAGTAGAGTGGAACACCCTGCAAAATTCAAATAGATTAGTTAATAATACTGCATCAATATTAATTTCCTGGTTTTAATCAGTAAAATGTTGTAAGATGTCGACATTAGCACAAGCTGGCTGAAGATATTTGGAAATTTTACTGTTTTTCAAGTTTCTCTAAGTCTTAAGTTATTTCAAAATAAAAAATGAAATACATACATACATATGTAAAATTCCAAAAATGGTCTACAAGGTACTAAGTTAATCAGGCTTTTTTTGCTTGCTACTTGGAACTTAATTCTTTGTTTTGTATATCAACAGTATCACTGATGTTTCTTTTTCTTTTCTTCTAGCAAAGGGGAGCCCAGGAACTGCCCAATACGCAAGGATCCTTCCCCTTTCTTCTCATTTCCTCATTCCTGTCTCTCAATTCTGTATCCCAAAAAAATCCATGAGCCAAGTTAATGAAAACACATCTCTCACTATAGAGTGAGAGAGAGACACGGACTGACCAACAACAATTATTTTTAATGAGTGGAAGAAGGGGCAGACTTGAAGGGCTTGTTTCTGTAACACAAACATGACCAAAGACCAGGGATGGTCAGGAAGGAATAAGGTAATGGGCTGGGCCAGTGGTCACTCTAATTCTCAGGCGAAATTCTCCATTGGCCTTAAGGGGAGCCATTTTCTCTGTCTCCAGTGAGGATTAGCTACAGTCAAATCACTTTCAGCCATCAATTTCTCTGTTATACACAGAGTTAAAGGTGTCCATTTTGGATATTTTCTCAAAACCAATTCAGCTCACGAATTTGCACAGCATCAGAGTATCTTCCTACAAGATGTTTATTAATTACAAAGGAAAAATCTAAATCTTACTGTGGGGAAACCTCACAGACACTGCTATAAACACATGTTCAAAGTTCACTTTACCAATAATAAAATACATCCACATCATGTGCCTTTTGATGTGACACACAGGAGGGGATATTATCACCTCTGTGGAGAGATCTTGCCAAGCGTCTCACCCACACCAGTGCAGTGAGTTTAGTGCCATCACTGCTGCACGCTGTCATAGCAGTGATATCGATGGGTGCTGAAGCTGAAATACCTTACATTTAGCTGACTTTACCAACAACCATCATCACGAAATTGAACGGCGTTGAAGCAAAATAAGCCCTTATTCTAGTTGGGGAAACATTCAATTAACGACAGAATCATGTAGAGCCACCCGGTGGTTATGGAGATTTAGTGACTCACTGCAAGTGAAAACTGCTGGTAGCGGCAGTGGTGCTATTTCCCTGGCGCTTGCTTTGCCAGTCCCCAGCAACCATGCCTGGCTTCCACCCATCACGAAGCAAAATGAAACAAAAATCACCAGGGGTTAAGAAACCTAAATTGGATTATAGTCACACCATTTAGAACACAAAATTTTACTGGTAATTGCATTCAGCTGAATTAATATCCTTACACGAGTTTATGGCCCATTAGTATTCTGATGGTGATTATTTTTACTTAAATACGTCTGCCTCTGAATAAATGGGGAAAGAGTGCAATGATATGAGGTTTTGAGATGAAAAGGATATTCTGTTTAGTAAACCAGGGTTTTGGCATGGAGGGAGCTAGGATTGTGGGTGAAACTGAAATTACAGAGATTTATGTCATATTACGTCTTTGCAAAGTTATCTACTGAAGCCATAATCCTATAGTTTTCAAACTTCGTTGTACATATCAGAGTCAGAGACCAGAAATACAGATGCGGAGGCTCTTCCCCAGACATTCCGCATCGAAATCTTTAGCAGCAGGACTCAGGAATCTACATTCCTAACACAGTTCTCAAGTATTCTAGTGAACAACCTGTTTGAGGAATACTGTTCTAAATTCCAGGTTATAAATGATGATTCAAGTATAATTTGATTTAAAGGACCAAGTCCACCACGGAGACAGACGAAAGGACAGCAAACTGTGGTTCATGGGCCAAATCTGACCCATCACCTGTTCTTGTATATAAAGTTGTAGTGGAACACAGCAATGTCCATTTGTTTACAAATTACCTATGGCTACTTTCTTGTTAAAATGGCAGAGACAGCAGTTGTGACAGAGAGCATATAAACTGCAAAGCCTAAAATGTTCACTACCTTACCAACGTCTGGTGTAAACCCATGCCAGGGACTAAGAAAGTGGGTGAATGAAGAGACAGGCTGGTGGAGCAGTTAGCTGCTGCCCAATGGTCACTTCCCTTCTCTGGTTTCTTCTTTTTTTTTTTTTAAGTCATGGATGCACTCTATTTTTTTTCAGCTTTATTGAAATATAATTGATATATAACATTGCGTAAGCTCAAGGTATATACACAGGATAATTTGATACATGTATATAAAATAATTACCATGATAAAGTTAGTTACATCTATCACCTCATATAATTACCATTTTCTGTGGTAAAGGCATTTAAGAACCTTTTTTGTGTGTGTGTCTTTTCTAGGGCTGCACCTGCGGCATACAGAAGTTCCCAGGCTAGAGGTCTAATTGGAGCTATAGCTGCCAGCCTATGCCAGAGCCACAGCAATGTGGGATCCAAGCCACCTCTGCAACCTACACCACAGCTCACAGCAACACCACCAGATCCTTAACCCACTGAGCAAGGCCAGGGATCGAACCCGCAACCTCATGGTTCCTAGTCAGATTCATTAACCACTGAGCCACGATGGGAACTCCAAGAAGTATTTTCTTTGGCCATACCCACAGAACGTAGAAGTTCCCAGGCCAGGAATAGAACCCACAGCATAGCAGTGACAATGCTGGATCCTTAACCTGCTGCACTACAAGGAAACTCCCAAGATCTACTCTTTTAGCAACTTTCAACTATACAATATAGAATTGTTAATTAGAGTTACCATGCTATACATTAGACCCCCAGAATGTAGCCATCTTTTAAGTTAATGCCCTTTCATCAACATCTCTGCATTTTCCCCAGCCCCTGGCAGCAACCATTCCTCTACGAGTTTAGCTTTTTTAGATTAACCACATGTAAGTGAGATCGTAGAGTATTTGTCTTTCTCTATTTGATTTATCTCACCTAGCAGAGCGCCCTCAAGATTTACCTGTGTTGTTACAAATGGCAGGATTTCCTTCTTTGTCACGGATGAATAATATTCATATATACATATAATATTTTACATATAATATTCATATATATATATATAGTATTTTTTTCTTTATCCTTTCAACTGTCAACGGACACAGCTTGTCCTGTATCTTGGCTCTGGTGAATAATGCTGCAATGATCATGGGGGTGCAGATAGCTCTTCAAGATACTGAGTTCGTTTCCTTTGGCTTATTTCCCAAAAGTGGAGTTGTAGATCATATGGTAGTTTTTATTTGTTATTTTTTAAGTAACTGTCATAAGTATACTCCACAGTGGCCAGCCCACTTTCCTTGGATTCTAATCTCAGCTCTGCCACATACTAGAAGGACTTAACCTTCCTGAACTTCAACTTTCTTCATTCTATGCAAATGAGAAAGATTAGACTAAATAAAATGACATATAAAGGAGAGGTATTATTACAGTCTTTGTGCTAAGAATAAGGAAGAGAGATGGATAAATCATAGTTTGTGCCCTCTGGGTTGCTCAGGCATGATCTCAAGGTTCCATTTTATCTTTGGCTTAAGCAGCTCTATGGTACAGTTATTAAGGTTGTAGGTTCTGGGGTCTAATTTAGGACACTGTTTAAAATCTGGCTCTGCCACTTACTAGCAGTGTGACCTTGAGAGAATTCTTTATCCTCTCTCAGCTATTCAGGAAAAATTAAGATAGTATTTACTCCAACGTGTCAAGGTGAGGTTGAATCAGACAACGCAGTAACACAGTGCGGGTATGTAATAAACCATTACTACTAGTATTGTTCCTATTCTAGCATTTGCTTATCAGAGGAGATACCACTGATCTGGATCATGCTTCTCTGCGCAAACCTTTCCAAATTGTCCCTGTCCACTAAATACCAATAATACACCCCCTCCCAGTCAATGGAACAAACCAAACTGCCTTTAGGTATTTTCAAACATGGAAAGAGCGATGTTGTCACCACCTGACTGAGAAGTACTTAGTGCAATTCTTAAGGACTTACTTATTTCTGTGTTCTCAGTCCAACACTACGACTATCACATAACTCAACAAGTAGCCTTTACAGAAATGAGTAAAGGAGAATAAATAAAACAATATGACTTTATAAATATGTTGAAATAGCACAATTATGTATTCATAAGTCTTCTTTGTGTATGGTTCTATTAGATTTCTAGAATTCTTCATTAAATTGCAAATATTTCGGATGGAAATACTCTCAGCTGTTATTAATGAGCATCAAGGTGGGTGAATGCCACCTGTGACCAAAGCCCTGCAGGTGATGTTTACAGGACAGAGAAGATGGGGATGTAATGGTATTAAAGTATAAATTCAAAAATATAAAACCCTGGGAGTTCCTGCTGCAGTGCAGTGGGTTAAGAACCTGACTGCAGCAGCTCAGGTCATGCAGAGGCATGGATGGGTTCGATCCCTGGCCCAGTGCAGGGGGTTAAAGGATCCAGCATTGCCACAGCTGTGTGGGCTGCAGCTGTGCCTTGGTTCAATTCCTGGCCCAGGAACTTCCATATGCCATGGGTGTGGCCATGACATGCACATATATATAAAGCTTTGTATGCCTCTAATTGTGCCTCTGCAAAAGTCTGTGCATAAAAAAAAGAAAGTATGTGACCATGGGAGTTCCTCTCTCATTTTATTTTAAAAGAAATTAAACACCCAAGGTCCTTTCATATCTATCATCATTTTTCTCCTCTTCCTTTCCTTTTTTTTTTTTTTTTTTTTTTTTTTTTGGCAGTGCCCATAGCATGTGGAAGTTCTGGGCCAGGGATCAAACCCACATCACAGCAGAGGTCTGAGCCACTGCAGTGAGAATGCCGGCTCCCTAACCTGCTGGGCCACAAGAGAACTCCTCCTCTTTCTTTCTTACAGGAAAATGCTACATCTCATATTTCTCTTTCCTCAGTAACCAGTCTTCCTGAGAAACTAATATGAAACTTCCTTATTTTTATTTATTTATTTTATACCTGTTATTTATTTTGTGAATGAGCCACATTCTCCTCATAATTTATTGAAAGCTTATTCCCCAGGAACTTCAAATGTTTAGCCCTCTAAAAGTTAATGGCCTCATGACCACTTTGGTTTTCTTTTCAACTCTCTCAAAGCACTTGACTCTGAAAGAAATATCCATTCTCATAGCGTCAACAATGACAACCAATCATTATCTGAACATTTACTATCAGAATCCCCAAATTCACGCAGTTTAATTCTGTGAAGATATTCACTTCAAAACTGGCAATTTATAAAAATTATACTTCCCTCAAACATCTTTCCTTACTTACAAAGGTCTCCTAGTCCACTGAGGCAAGTGTGTGGCAATACTGGTTATCACATGTAAATATCTATTAGTACCATCAAACTCCAGAGCAAATCTCTTTCAGAATAGAACTGCACATCTGTCAAAAGATACCAGATTTCATGATGTCCAAGCACAGTTGAAACACCCGCAAAGCCATTGAGCTAAGAGACTCCGGAAGAGTTATTCCAGTGAAAAAATGAAAAAGATAAACTGACAAGAATGATGATACAACAGCGACCTCAAAGACTTCAATAGAAAATGATTTGAATGTTGAAAAATTAAGAGCAATTCTTGGGGAAAAATGATGACCTCTCACTTTTTTTATTGCAAATTTTGCCCTCTACAATAGTAAAGCAGAGCACTTGAATAGCCAAAACTCTTGAAAAAGAAGAACAAGGTTAAAAGTCTTGCACTTCTTATTTCAAGCTTATTACAAAGCTATCATAATCAAAACATTGTGGTACTTGTATCAATACAGATAGTTAGACCAATGGAATGTAATACAGAGCCCAGAAACACACCCACATAATTATAGCCAAATGATTCTTGATAAGGAAGCCACGATAATTCAATTAGGGGGAAAAAAGAGTCTTTTCAATAAACAGTTTTGGGAAGGAGTTCCCGTTGTGGTGCACTGGTTAACGAATCCGACTAGGAACCATGAGGTTGCGGGTTCAGTCCCTGCCCTTGCTCAGTGGGTTAACGATCCGGCATTGCCGTGAGCTGTGGTGTAGGTTGCAGACGCGGCTCGGATCCCACGTTGCTGTGGCTCTGGCGTAGGCCAGTGGCTACAGCTCCGATTCGACCCCTAGCCTGGGAACCTCCATATGCCACCGGAGCGGCCCAAGAAATGGCAAAAAAAAATAAAAAATAAAAAATAAATAAACAGTTTTGGGAAAACTGGATATCCACATAAGAAGAACAAAGGTGTACCCTCACCTTATACCATACACAAAAATTAACTCAAAATTTATCAAAGATCTAAATGCAAGACCTAAAACTATAAAACTCTTAGAAGAACACAGAGGAAAAGCTTCATGACACTGAATTTGGCAATAATTTCTTATAAATGCAGGGAAGGAGTTCCCGTCGTGGCGCAGTGGTTAACGAATCCGACTAGGCACCATGAGGTTGCGGGTTCGGTCCCTGCCCTTGCTCAGTGGGTTAAGGATCCGGCGTTGCCGTGAGCTGTGGTGTAGGTTGCAGATACGGCTTGGATCCTGCGTTGCTGTGCCTCTGGCGTAGGCCGGTGGCTACAGCTCCGATTCGACCCCTAGCCTGGGAACCTCCATATTCCGCGGGAGCAGCCCAAGAAATAGCAACAACAACAACAACAACAAAAAAAAAAAGACAAAAGACAAAAAAAAAAAAAAAAATGCAGGGAAAAAAATTTTTCCTCCCCTTCTTGGGATCCCTGGCTGCATGAAAATTAAGCTGACCAAAACAGATTAATGGAAGAAAGCATACAAATTAATTCGATACAAGTTTTAAGAAATATGAGACCCTTCATAAGGAAATCAAGACCTGAAGAAGCAGTTAAACCTGAATATTTTTATTCTAGATTTGATGAAGAGTGGATAGTCACGAAGAAATATCATAGGGCAAGGAGTATTAGGTGAGCACAGGAAATTTAGCATGACCTATTTGGATTCTTGTTGGCATCCCTTGTCTTTGGAGATAAGGAGACTCCTTTGCTTCATATAGGAGGGCACTTCTCACATTAGGGTTTTATGACCTACTTCAGGAGAGAAGGGTGAGGGGAAAGTCAGAGTAATCATCCTACTTCTGCTGTTTTCTCCAACTCCTTCAACTTAAAATATTAAATATGCCAAGGTGCCATATTTTAGTGTATCTTATCGAACCCCATCAGATATGACACCAAAAGCACAGCCAGCCAAAGGTAAAACAGATAAATTGAACTACATCAAAATTTAAAACTTTTGTGCATTCAAGGATGTAATCAACAGAGTGAAAAGACAACCCGTAGAATGGGAGGAAATATTTGCAAACCGCATATCTGATAATAAGTTAAAACCTAGACTGTATAGACAAGCCCTATGATTCAACAGCAAGAACAACAGGAACAAAAACATCCTGATTCAAAATGAGCAAAGGACTTGAATAGACATTTCTCCATAGAAGATAAATAGGCATGGTCAATAAACAAATGAAAGATGTTCAACATCACTAATCATTAGCAAAATGCAAATCAAAATCATGACAAGACATCCATCTCACATGCATTAAGGTGGCTACTATAAAAAGAATAGGGAGAAAATAAAAGAACAGCTGTCGAGAAGGATGTAAAGAAACTGGACCCCTTGTGCACCACTGATGGGAATGTAAAATAGTAGGAAAGACTATGTAGTTTCTCAAAAAATTGAAAACAGAATTTCCGTAGGATCCACCAATTCTACATCTAAGCATACACTCAAAAGAAGTGAAAGCAGGATCTTGAAGAGCTATTTACACACTCAGAACTAGCAGCATTATTCACAACAGCCAAAAGGTAGAAGCAGCCCAAGTGCCCACTGACAGAGGAATGAATAAACAAAGTGTGGTGTATATATACACAATAGAGTATTATTCGGCCAGAAAAAGAAAATTCTCTTTTTTTTTTTTTTTTTTTTTTGCTTTTTTAGGGCCACACCCGCGACATATATAAGTTACCAGGCTAGGGGTCGAATCAGAGCTACAACCCCAGATCCTTAACCTACTGAGCAAGGCCAGGGATCGAACCCGCATCTTCATGGATGCTAGTCGGGTTCCTTAACCGCTGAGTCACGAAGAGAACTCCCAAAAAAGAAAATTTTGATGCATGCTCTAGCCTGTATAAACCTAGAAGACATACTAAGTAAAATAAGCCAATTACAAAAAGACAAATACTGTATGACTGATTACACTTATAGGAGGTATCTAGGTAGGCAAACTTGTAGAAAGAGAAAGTACAATTGTGGTTTCTAGGAGCTGGGGGAAGGGGATACGGAGAGGTTTTGTTTCATGGCTATGGAGTTTCCGTTTTGCAAGATGAAAAAGTTCTGGAGGTTGGTTGTACAACATTGTGAATATACTTAACATTACTGAACTATATACTTGAAAATCGTTAAGATGGTAAATTTTGTTATGTGTATTTTATGATTTTTTTAAATATCAAAAAATAGTTGAGGGGAAACCATTGTAAGATCTAAAAGGATCCCACATTCAGATTACTTGCCAAGAGTCTTTAAATTTTCACTCTGCGTTGAAGAGTCAGAGATTGATTTCTTTGCTGTGTGTGAGGTTTGTGCACAAACAGAAACTCAAATCAACACACCAATGATTGGTTTTAAAAAAAAAGACTTTGGAGTTCCCGTCATGGCTCTGTGGTTAACGAATCTGACTAGGAACCATGAGGTTGTGGGTTTGATCCCTGGCCTTGCTCAGTGGGTTAAGGATCAGACGTTGCAGACGAGGCTTGGATCCCGGGTTGCTGTGGCTCTGGCGTAGGCCGGCGGCTATGGCTCCAATTTGACCCCTAGCCTGGGAACATCCATATGCCGTGGGTGAGGCCCAAGAAATGGCAAAAAGACCAAAAAAAAAAAAAAAAAAAAAAAAAAGACTTTGGGATGACAAAAAGTCTAGAAAATAAATATATATTTATGGTTTTTTTAGAAAGCAAAACAGAGGGTAGATTCTCACAGACTAGCACACAGATTCACCAGTTGTATGGTAACAACAACAAATTAATTCTTTGTTTGTTCTAGGAATTAGTCACCAACTGGAATTAGAATATTAATTGTTTTAAATATAAGATACACATAGCTATAATTACTTGTTTATTTTTAAGTTTTTCACTATTACTTATTAAACATTGGTTTTGTTCTGTATGAAATTATTTAAACGATCTTTTTCCACTATAACTCTTTGGATAATAGAGCCCTCCTTCAGTTATGCCTTCTACGCACATTACTTTAACTCTATCTTTGAACCTGAGCGATCTAAGTTTTCCAAATGCTCCAGGATATTTTTATTTAAAGTGTTTTTCAGTTAATTCAAATTCAATGTAAAAAGTCAAACCTATCACTGCCCTTCTAAATACTACTTTCCTATCTTTCAGTGTCATCACACATGCCATACCAACCAAAATGCAACCACTGGTATCATTCTGTCTTCTTCTATTTGCTCATACATCCTTTAATGTGTGCAAACTCTGCTGACTTTTGAAAGCTATTTTCATCTGCCCTCCCTTTCACATCCCCTCAGTGGTTCCCTTAGTTCTGGCTCTTACCGCTCACGCCTGGATGATTACAATAAACTTCTCTTTTGTGTCCTCACTTCTTGTATTTTTGCCTATTATTCTACCCAAATAAGACCGTGTTAATCTTTCAGTGGAGCTCTGCTCCAGCCAAAATGCTTTATTCATTCTCCTTCAAACATGTTTTTCTTTTCCTGTCTCTTGGCTTTTACACCATTCCTTCTTCCTAGAATTCCATCCCCTCCAAAACCGACTCAGATCCCAGTGCTGCCCTTCTCGATGAGCTCAAGCCTAAGTGTTCTCTCCCCACAGACACATTCTGCCTACATCCCTCAGAAGAGAATTATCCATGCATATCAACTCTAGCTGGTCACAGGGTGGAACCCAGAAGTAGGAGACCAGGATGCTTCTTAACTATAAAATCTTGACAAAGATGCTCAATGGGTATAGTGACTACATGCAGTTGTTATTTATTGAATGCTCACTATGTGTTAAGTATTTTTTTATTTACTAATAGCCATTATTTGTTGAGTTTTTCTTAGATATTTGATCCTAAATGCATTACTTGAATCAGTCCACATAAAAAGCTGTGTTAAGGTATATAGTATTATTAGCCCATTTTTTCAGATGAGGAAATTAAGGTAGAGAGAAAATGTACAACTTAACAGAGAAAGTTAGTAATGACTGGCAGAGCTAGAATTCAAACTCAGTCCAACTCCTGAATCTACATTCTGGACCAATACCCTATGGTAAATTATAATATTTAACTCTACAGTAACCCACCAAAATATATATTATTTTTCCCACTTTGAGGATTAAAAAATGAAATTCAAAGAAGACAGGAAATATCTTAAGTCACAGATATGGTAAATAATAATACTCAACTCTACACCCAAATCTGTCAGACTCCATTAAATATTATCTTTAACATGCTCATGCTCTTAAGCTGAACACAATTACCTCAAAGTTCATTATGGGAATCAGAATCATGTACGTGCTTTATAAATGTTAACACACTACACTGAAGGTTGAGTTGAATATCCTGTGAGTACACTCTTATGTTGCCACTATGCCTATTAGTATTAGACAAATAGTCTCCAAATTTTAATCCTATACTTCTATTGGTCTGTTTATTGTCTTTAAAATGGAGTGATCTACGTGTAAATTAAATACATGCATTACTGTATCAATGAATCTTGATTCTGTCACACATTAGCTAATTGTTCCTATGCCACTTTCTTAACCTACCTGTGCTTTAGCTTCCTGATTCTTTAAATGGGGACACCAGTATATACATGTGAGGTGTTGTCAGTTAAAATAATTAATATACATAGAGTATTTCTAATAGTACCCGGTACACGGTAAAATGTTTAAAGTACCATAAAACACATAAAAATACACTTTAAAGAAAATGAGAAATGTGGTAAGTAAATTTTATTTCAGTTTATTGTTAATGATATAAACTTTCTTGCCTTACCTAAAAATATTACTAACATCACTAATTTTAGCAAAAGAAATATCATTTAATATGTTCCACTGTTTTTTTAAATCTGTATATAACATTTTGTGAAATAGTGATTTAATGGCCTGGTTCTAAATTTATTTATTTTTTTATTTTAATGACTGCCTAGTTGAAAAAATATACTTCACAAAGAAACACACGTCCTTATGGAAAAAGAACTTTAATATTAAGCATTCATATATAAGTTTTGATATCTGATCAATAAATTTCCATCTTCCATAGTGTTAATCTCTTTTTTTAAAAAATTAATGGGGAGTTCCCGTCGTGGCGCAGTGGTTAACGAATCCGACTAGGAACCATGAGGTTGCGGGTTCGATCCCTGCCCTTGCTCAGTGGGTTAACGATCCAGCGTTGCCGTGAGCTGTGGTGTAGGTTGCAGACGTGGCTCGGATCCCGTGTTGCTGTGGCTCTGGCATAGGCCAGTGGCTACAGCTCCGATTAGACCCCTAGCCTGGGAACCTCCATATGCCGCGGGAGCGGCCCAAGAAATAGCAAAAACAAAAAAAACAAAAAAAAAAAAAAAAAAAATTAATGGAAGGGGAGTTCCCGTCGTGGTGCACTGGTTAACGAATCCGACTAGGAACCATGAGGTTTCGGGTTCGATCCTTGGCCTTGCTCAGTGGGTTAAGGATCCAGTGTTGCCATGAGCTGTGATATAGGTCGCAGACGCGGCTCGGATCCCGTGTTGCTGTGGCACTGGCCGTAGGCTGGTAGCTACAGCTCCAATTAGACCTCCAGCCTGGGAACCTCCCACATGCCACAGGAGCAGCCAAAGAAATGGCAAAAAGACCAAAAAAAAAAAAAAATTAATGGAAGGTATTTAATATGTTTTTTATAAGTGGTCTCAAAAACCTACTGAAAGTCTTCATTTGGAATATTTTTAAACAGATCAGGATATTTCAATTCAAAGCCTTATTAATATTGAAATATGAGAGTTTTATAGGTAAAATAAATCAGTTTTAATCCCAGGAACAAAAATCAGATAGTGATGGAAATATTTTTAAACATACACATATTTTCAAAATTCTTCCTCCAAGCACAAGTTTTCTTCAAAAAGTCATCATTTTCTCATTTATTGCCAAAAACATCACTTCAACTTCAAAAAGATTAAGTGTGAATATTTTGTTCAAAAAAAAAATGCTGCTGGATAACATATGACCAATAACCACTGTTTTTAGCTCATGATATATCTGAAAGAGTCCAAACCAGGAAGCAGCATGCTGTTCTTGCTGTTACTGCTGATGTGAATTATTAAAATAATTCTGACTGACAATTTCTTTACAGAAAATATTTTAAATCACTTGTACATTTTAAGAAGATGGGTTTACTAAAATCAGTAACATAGTGTATAAATCCATTTCACCAAGAACTATAAACTGCAACACGTCACTGTATGTTCAGAACAAGGTAGCCATCCCCACCTCTAAGTAACAAAGCTCCCATTCCTCCTGCAGACCATGTGACACAGAATCATTAACCTTACTAAGTGATGGAGCCTGTATCTATCATGTTAAATACGAGTAAAACTTAGTATATTTCCATTTTCTCAAGACATAATCTAAATAGAAACTGAAGTCCTACAGTTTTCTTCAGGCACCTCAAGGGATAGCCCTGCACAGACCTAGAAGGTACACACACCCAATTTGGCTTTTTTTTTTTTTTTTTTTTTTTTTTTTGCCATTTCTTGGACCGCTCTCGCTGCATATGGAGGTTCCCAGGCTAGGGGTCTAATCGGAGCTGTAGCCACCGGCCTACGCCAGAGCCACAGCAACACGGGATCCGAGCCGCATCTGCAACCTACACCACAGCTCACGGCAACGCCAGATCGTTAACCCACTGAGCAAGGGCTGGGATCGAACCCGCAACCTCATGGTTCCTAGTCGGATTCGTTAACCACTGCACTGCGCCAAGACGGGAACTCCCACACACCCAATTTGGAAATGACAGCACTAAGCTGCCTCAGGCCAGTAGTGCCACTACATGATCACGAAAGAAGAACATGACCCATGTGTTTTTCTCAGACCTCTATTTTTCCCATTAAGGGGACTCAACCACTCACAGCTTTCCTCTTTCTGTCTCCACTGTCTTCACTGGCAAACTCAAACATATTGATACATACACGTCCTTTTAAACTCGATTTCTCTCTTGCTTCATTCTTATATCCGTGCATGAATGTTTCTCTTCCCCACTCTTTTTGAAAATTACTCTAATCGTTGCTTATAAGCATAAAGATAGTATTAGTGTTGGAGTTTCCCTCATGGATACTAGTCAGGCAGTTAATGAACCCGACTAGTATCCATGAGGACGCAGGTTCGATCCCTGGCCTCACTCAGTGGGTTAAGGATCCGGCATTGCCATAAGCTGTGGTGTAGGTTGCAGAGGCAGCTCGGATCCCATGTTGCTGTGGCTCTGGTGTAGGCCAGCAGCTACAGCTCTGATTCGACCCCTAGCCTGGGAACCTCCATATGCCGTGGAGCAGCCCTATAAATGGCAAAAAGACAAAATTAAATTAAATTAAATTAAATTAAGTAATAAATACCAGTATTCTCAATTGCAAAAGGCTTTGGAGACTTTTAGATGGCTCCTTCAGAATTACTATTTTTCACTTAAACCTCTATTCACATCCTCATCGTCTCCTAATTATATCTGTTTGCCTTGAGCACTAGCTTTCAAAAGATATGTATCCATCTTTTTCTTATTCAATTTTGATATTGTTCTGTTCAGGAGTTTCCGGTTCCTGGTAAGATGGAGTAAGCACAATCCACTCTGCCTCGCTCACTGAAGTCAGTACATACCTGGACAGGGTGCATGAAACAACTACATGGGGAGTCTGAAAATTAAATAGCAGTGGGAAGACTGGGAAAGAAGACTGCCACTTGAAGTATCACCAGACCAAAAATTACGAAGTGGTCATTTTTTTCATCATTTTTTCCTCTAGTATCTCCCAGCCTGAGCACAATGCAGCCTGATACTCAGAAGTTAGTATCAGCACAAACAGAGAGCTTCAGAAGAAGCCCTTGCTTCTGCCTAAGGAGTGAAAAGAGAACTCTTAACGCTTATAAGAGAGTGTGTAAATTTTCCTCATTTTTTTTTTCTTTTCTGTTTTTGGAAATCCCAGCCACCAAGCAATGCCATGGTCATGGCATCAGTAGCCCCCAAGGGAGCCCACTGAGAGGGATGGTGTTGGCGGCCCTTCCTCTCTTATCAGTGAGCTGTAATTCCCAGAATCAAGAGGATGGCTTCCCCCTGATTTTTACTCTTCCCTTGACCTCCCAGAAGTTGGCTCTGGCCATGGACATAATCCCAAAAAATGTGCAGCAGAACAGGATTAACGAGAGCCTCAGCTTTGCAGCTAAAGGAGCAAATGGGAAATACCTGGGAATAAGTATCCGTAAGATTGCAAAGGCAGAAGACCAAGAAAGCAACCCCATAAAGTCACTCATGAACGCCTAGGTGTCAGCCCCTCTCTGTACAGGCATGGACAGGATCCTAATCAGCATTTCAAAGAATGTAAGAACTTAAGGTACAGACAGGCCACTGCCTACATCACAGGCAGACCCCTGGGTGGCGCACATGTGACGGGTCTAATTGGAACTGAAAAGTCTTTAAAAACTGAACTGACATTGGAACTACAGTCCACAGAAGGCAGGTTGGAACTTGCAGCTTCAATCTAACCAGGTCAAAAGCCTGATAAAACAAGAATATCTATGTTTTCAACAGGATTTAAATGACGTCAAGAGTCTCACAATATAACCTAAGAAATGTGCAGGATACAATCTAAGATTACTCAGCACATAAAGAACCAGGAAACCCTCAATCCACACAGGAAAAGACAATCCACAGACAGCAACCTGAAGATGACACAGGGTTATAAGCTGAATTGTGTTCCTCCACAATTCATACATGGAATCCCTAACCATCAGTACCTCAGGATGTGATTATATTTGGAGAAACAACCTTTAAAAAGAAGATTAAGGGAGTTCTCATCATGGGTCAGCAGTAATGAACCCAACTAGAATCCATAAGGATGCAGGTTCAATCCCTGGCCTCGCTCAGTGGGTTAAGGGTCTGGAGTTGCCGGGAGCTATGCTATAGGTCACAGACACAGATTAGATCTGGAGCTGCTGTGTCTATAGCCCAGACCAGCAGCTGCAGGGCTGATCTGACCCCTAGCCTGGGAACTTCCATATGCCACAGGCGTGGCCCCAAAAAGAAAAAAAAAAAAGGAGATTAAGTTAATATAAGGCCATTAGGGTAGGTTCTAATTCATTCTAATCAGTGTCTTTATAAGAAGAGGCAACAAGGACACACAGAGAGACACCAGGGCTGCCCATGCAGAGAGAAAGTCCATGTGTAAGTCACAGTGAGAAAGCAGCCATCTGCAAGCCAAGGAGAGAGGGCTTAGAAGACACCAAACCTACTGGCACCTTCACCTTGGACTTCCAGTCCCGAGAGCTGTGAGAAAATAAATTTCTGTTGTTTAAACCACCCAAGCTGTGGTATTTTGTTAGGGCAGACTAAGTAACATATTCTGATATTATAATTTTCTGGCAAAGACTTTAAAGCAACTATTTTCTAAATGCCACAACAACTAATAGTGAATATTCTTCAAACAACTGGAGAAAAATGGAAAAATCTCAGCAAAGAAATAAAAAAGAATCAAATGGAAATTTTAGAAATACAAAGTGGTATAGCCAAAAAAATAAAATAAACTCACTAAATGGGTTCTGAGGTGAGAGGGAAAACAATAGGTCAAAAGAACTCATCCAATCTAAACAACAAAGAGAAAAGGGATCAAACAAAAAAGAGGGGACTAAAATTAAGGTCATTCGAGTCCCCCAAAAATAGAGGGGAAGGAAGATAGGAAGATGATGTTAAAAAAAACAAACAAACAAAATTAAGAAATAATGGCTAAAAACCCCTAAGTCTGGGAAAAGATTTAAACCTACAGATTCAAGAAGCTAAGAAAAACTCTTAAAGGAGAAGCTCAAAGAAATACACACACACACACACACACACACACGCCATAATCAAACCTCTAAAACCTCACGAAGAAAAATATCTTAAATGTAACCAGAGAGAGATGATACCTTACCTATAGGAGAACAACTTAAATGGAAATGACAGACTTTTCATCAGAAACCACAGAACACAGAAGAACTGGAACTCTTAGAAATGACACCAAAATCATGACTCATAAAAAAATTACAAACTGGAGTTCCCGTCGTGGCACAGCGGAAACGAATCCGACTAGGAACCTTGAGGCTGTGGGTTCGATCCCTGGGAACCTCCATATGCCATGGGTGTAGCCTTTAAAAAAAAAAAAAATTACAAACTGAACGTCATTAAAATTAAAAACTTTGCAAAAGACATTATTAAGTGAATGAAGAGGCAAGGTATAGACTAGAATAAAGCATTTTCAAATTAGGTATCTGACAAGAATTATATAGGTAGTGATATAGATATAAAGAACTCTCTAAACTCAAAAGTAAATAAAAACCCAATTAAAAAAAAGAGAGAACAGGTGCTTCCTTAAAGAAGATACAGGTGTGGCAAACAGGCATATGAAAAGATGTTCAATATAACTCACTAGAAGAAGAAAATGCAAATTTAAAGCATAGGACGCCACTGCATACCTATCCAAATGCTAAAATAAAATTTTCTTTAAATGACTGGTAATATTAAATGCTTGTGAGGATGTGGAGCAACTGAAACTCTTCTACACTGCTGATAAGAATGGAAAAAGGTCCAGCCACACTGGAAAAGTTTGGCAGTTTCTTATAAAGTTAAGTAAACTGTAGTAGTATATTCACACAATGAAATACAATGAAATATTCGAAAGAAACAAACTATTGATACAGGCAACAATTTGGATAGATCTCAATAGAATTATGCTGAGTGGCCAATCCCCAAAGACTCCACTTATGTAACAATCTTGAAGCAATAAGATTACAGTGAAAAAGAAAAAATATACCAGTGGCTGCCAGGATTAGGGATGGGGTTGGGGGGGATGCTATTTTTAAGGGGTACTGAAAGGTGGTTTTTGAGGGCACTGTAACCATTCTGCATCCTGATTGTAGAGGCTATTACATAAATCATACATATGTTAAAACTCAGAACAATTACATCCAACAGTCAATTTTCCTCTATGGTAATTAAAAAAAAATTAATAAATGAAAAATATATCCTTCTGTTTTACTTAGCTATTCACTTGGTAACATTATTACTTTTCCAAAATTGTTATTGCCAGTTGTCAGTTACATTGTCAGAGAAATAAGCCTTTGTTAACTAGCCTAGAAATCTACATACAACTTACCACAATCATTTCAGGGGAAAAAGATATTTCAAGTTTCCATCATGATCTGACAATGAAGGATGACTTGAACTCAGCAGTCAAAGAAGCAAGACAGGTCAAGCTAAGACTAAGACAAAGGTGGGCAGAGAGAGTCCTGGCAGAAGAGCAGATCCAAACAAGTGCGTGGCTGTGGGTCCTCCAGGAAGAAAGGAGGGACTTTCTAAGGGGGAAAACATCAGCCCCAGGGCAATCTGAGCTTTCCATTAGTGGCTCATTTACCTGAAAGAGACTGAGAAAACTTTCAAAAACAAAGAGATGGATCTTTTCAGCCACCAAGTTTTTGTCTGACTAATCTACGTCACCTGTTTTAGCTGGTTCGAGCTGCTCTCACAGAATTCCACAGACTGGGTGGCTTCTCAACAACAGACATGTATTTCTAATGGTTCTAGAGGCTGGGAAGTCCAAGATCAAGAAAGGTTTCAGCAAATTCAGTGTCTGCTGAGAGCCTGCTTCCTGACTCACAGAGGATACCTCACCTGTCCTCACATGGCCGAGGGGGCAAAGGAGCTCTCTGGGGTATCTTTACGAGGGCACTAATCCATTCCCAAGTGCCCCTCCTAATCACTCCCCAAAGGCCCGCTATATTTATATATTTTGTGCAGGTAGATATGAATTTGGGGGGACGTAAGCATCAGTTCTTATCGTAAATTCTAGAAACATTTTTTTTCTTTTTACCACAGACACATAAACATATATATGCACATATACATATACACATTATTTATATATATAAATAATAAATATAAACTCAGAATTATTGTATTCGACAGTCAATTTTCCTCTATGGTAATTTAAAAAAAAATAATAATAAATGATAAATATATTCTTCTGTTTTACTTAGCTATTCAGTTGGTAACATTATTACTCGTTCAAAATTGTTATTGCCTATATATATCACAGGCCCTGTGGGTGAGGATGACAGGCACCACCGTGGCCTGGCCGTGAGACGTGTGTAAAGCGCATGCGGGGCCTACCTGCCCGCTGATTCGCGAGGATGCCCTTTGTAGGGTCTCTTTCAAGGTGTTTCACGGCCATGGGTCCAAAGCGACGCTTGCAAAGAACCAGCTACGCATTTAAGCATTCGGGGGGAAGCGTCTTCTTCGGCCGCAGCCTGGGGACCATGCTCCAGTTCCACGTTCTGGCGGGTCTCTGAGGGCCCGAAGAGAGATTCTAACAGAAGCCTGCACTTTGCTACAGGGGTTGTTGTCTGAGTCCACGTGGCGGAGGGAAGAGCCTGCAGCCGCGAGGACAGAGCAGAATCGCCGGTGGAAATGAAACTGATCTCGTGGACAGTCAGCTTCTCGCGAGACCTTGCTGGAGAGGAGGGGGTCATGCAGAGGACGTGACCGCAGGTTGACCCTTGACCTGGACCAATTATGCTAATGAAGGCTCGTTGCCCTCCCCTGGCCTTGAATCAGTCCACCACTGATTCCCACAATGGGAGCCGTTTTCAAGGACGCAGTTTGGGGAGAGGAGGGTGCTGTTGAGACCCTCTGGGCAGTATGTGTGACTGGACCCCTTAAAGCGTCTCTGTACACTTGAGATCCTGGCAGGCAGGGGTGGAGACCTTGCTGCCCAAGAACAGCCTCCTTAATAAATTCCCCTGCATATTAACACTGCCATTTGCCAGTTTGGAGCGGCTGTCTCCGTCTCCATCTGTCCCTCCTGTATATGGGAACCAGGTTCAAATTTTACCCTGGAAGCTCCTGAGGTTTTGAACCAAGACACCTCTTCCCTAGAAGAGGTGTTGGACCTGCTATCTGTGTGCGATGCCTTACCCAGGAGCAGGTGGGAACCACAGGGAGTGTCCTCCAGCAGCAGCATGTACTGAGGCCCCCTTGGGACAGTACATGCTGGGACAGTCCCAGCCTGGTCCTTGCACCCAGGGCCTCCAGAGCCTGGCTATGCCACCCACAGCTGCCCAGACCGGAGCTCTCTCCAGACCATTCAACTCAGTGCAGGTGCTGATAGCCAAGGAGAAGCTTGATCCAGTCCCAGACCCATGGCTACTCCAAGGAGCTGATGGGGTTGCTGCACCTGCGTGGTCATCAAGCTCATGCCCAGCCTGGTGCTGGGGAATGGGGCCTTCCTTGCTGGGACTAAGGCTTCCCAGACTAGCCACACAGAGACATAGTGGTGGTGCAGCCCATGCGTGACTACAGGTTGAAGGGGATCACATTCTATACCTGCCTGCTTGCTGTCCCCTCTGTCTTCATGTGGCCGTTGACACCAAGACCTCTATAAAGGCTAACACCTAGCAGCTGATGGCAGCCTTCATGCTCAGGCTGCAGGTCTCTGGTCAGTACCATATGTAGGCCAAATCAGAAGCTGGCCAAGTCTCCTGACCCTGCTTGGTTTGTGTACTTTGGACCCAACACTGCCTATAGAACCCCGACTTTCAGGGCCAGACCTCCTTGCTTCTCTTCCAATGCCTGACCCAAGCGACCAGGCCACAATGCCCACTTCTCCCTTGTGCTCTATAGGGGTGTGCAGGGCTCAGGACCACTGTGGGGCTGGCCCCTGCAGGGAGGAAGCCCTCCTTGGATCTCCTGCTGCCCAAGATCCCAGTTGAGACCCAGCTCTGCAACCAGAGGTACTGGTGCCCACTCTGCTGTGGAAGCTCTGGGAGGGGCCCTTCTGGGCATGAGCACCTGTGGGGCCATTTCCCATGGCTTCCCCCAGGGCCTGGGTTGCACCGGAAATCCGGAGTGTGTACCTAGGTGAGGACAGTGACAACAAGGCTGAGATGGGTCAGAGCTAAACCCTAGAACAAGTCCCTGGGACAGGAGGTGCCTGGGACCCACACCCAGTGTCATGGCTGCCCTGCTGGGATCTTTGCCAGAGCAGGAAGGCAAGGACAAGGATCAGCAAGTGGCAGGGGATCATTGTTTGTATAAATAAAAATTTTTTTTGTTAAAAGAAAAACATATATACACGCTATTAAAATTACAATAAAATTTGATATCTATCACAAGCCTGTCAGGGTTTTAAAATATGTAAGTTCATTGACACTCTTCCATTCAAGTGGTGGAGTCCCAATCCCTTCTTCCTGAACATGGGCTGGACTGAGTGATGTGATGTAGGAGATCTTATGTGATTTCAGAGGTTAGGGCATTAAAAAAAAAAAATACATTCTTGTGCCCCTTTCTCCCCCCACCCCTACTGTTCTGATTGGCAGAAGACCGCCACTGTGCCATGAGGCTCTTCAGGCAGCCCCGAGGAGAGGCCCAATGGCTTTCAGCACCTATATGAGCAGGCCTGTGTGAGGCCACCTGCCAAGTAGATTCTCCAGCCACTCTGCTCAATATTCTGTAATAACTTATGTGGGGAAAGAATCTGAAAAAGAATAAATATATGTCTAGGTACGACTGAATCACTTTGCTGTACATCTGAAACTAACATGACCTGGTAAATCAACTATACTCAAATATAAAATAAAATTTTTAAAGAAATTCTCCAGCCCCGGCCAAGCCTTCAGAGGATGGCAGGCCCAGCCAAACTTGTATTACAAGGTCATGAGAAATCTCAAGCCAGAATGGCTCAGCCGAGCTGCCCCTGAATTCTTATGCCACAGAAATGGTGAAGGATTATAAATAATTATCGCTGCTCTAAACCACTAAGTTATGCAGCATTAGATAACTAATACAAAGCCTATATGTATCAGGCCTCACATACATTATCTTATTTAATTCTCATACATACGGTAGAACATCTCATTTTACAGATGAGGAACCTGCTGCCTGGAATTACTGAAGAATTTATCACATGGTCATGGGAGCTAGTCCACAGCTGGTATTTACACTCAGGATAGGTTATGTTGGCATTTGCATGCACTCAGGAGAGTTTATGTAGGTCGTATGAATGAGTGTCAAACACGGAGACAGAGTCATGGAAAGCAGTGAGTGGAGTGTTGATTGGGGGCAGGGGGGAGGCTCCTGAACAGAAGTTCAGCTGGAAGAAAGGAAGGAGCTAAATTAGCAACTTCAGTAGAAATTCTGCAGTTCAGGTCAAACTTTCAAGGAAGGAAGGAGAACTTTGGCAAAGAGAAAAGCAAAAAGGAGATGAGAAAAAGGCAGAACCAAGGAATGGTTTGTATCCCTAAATCACAAATGAGGGGGTAGCCAGGGACACAAAAGGAATCAGTCAAAAGTGGAGCAAGAGTCCTTATCAAAGTCATGCCGCCGGTCATTTTCTGCTAGAAGTTGCCCTGGTAATAGGATCCCCACCTTATTGTGTTGTTATTTACATGATTAAAGTGCATGCAAACAAAGTGCTCATGATTTTATTGGTGCTGATGTTCACATTTGTCCCTTTACCTTCACCGTCTCTGGAGGTCTGTGTACAAATTTGAGAAAGGTTTTGTCCCAGAAAAAGAATGACACCATAAAAGGGAACTTGGACAATATGACCCATGGTCTGTGGCTCAGCCTCCCATGAAGAGCTTCCAGATATCATAACCCTGGTAGGAATTTTTTTTTTTTTTTTTTTTTTTTGGCCGGGGATGGAGGAGCACACTCATAGCATGCAGGAGTTCCTGGGCCAAGGATTGAACCTGCACTGCCACAATAGCAACCCAAGCTATAGCAGTGACAACGCAGCATCCTTAACCTGCTGAGCCACTGGGGATATCCAGGAGTAAATTTTAAGTATTTTAAGTAACAAAGCTTGCAATTTTTCATACCCAGTCCATTCTGGTTTTAATCTAAAAGAAACCCTGTACGTCAGGGCCCTAGCCTGGCAGCATCTCTCTCCCAGGGTGCTGAGTAAGGCATCAGAATCCTTTAGGTGCCATGCTGTTTGGATGGCTCTGCCTGCTTTGACCATTTCTGAGAGCCAGGCTGCCCAGAAAGAGTATATTTGTTTCCTAGGACTGCTGTGACAAAGTACCACAAACCGGGTAATATAGAACAACAGAAATGAATTATCTCATAGTTCTGGCGTCTAGAAGTCCAAAATCAATACGTTAGGAGAGCAGTGCTCTCTCTGAAATCTCCTGTGGGGAGATCCTTCCTTGACTCTAGCTAGCTTCTGGTGGTTTCCTGGCAACTGTGGGTGACTGATGACTGCCTGCTGTAGCATGTCAATCCCTGCCTCCATTGTCACGTGGCCATCTTCTCTATATGTGCCTATGTATCTTCTTAGAAGGACAGCAGTCATGTTGGCATGGAGCCCACCCTAATGACCTCACCTTAACCTGATTATATCTGCAAAAATCCTTTTGCAGAGGAAAGTCATATTCCGAGAAACTGGGGATCAGGGTTTCTACATGAGAATTTAGAGGGGTGGGGTACCATTTGATCCAAAGCAGAATGAGAACAGAACCCAGAGGCAACAAAAAGAAGCCAAAAGAGAAATGACCCAAAATGAATATCCCAAGTTGATTCCCACTGTATATATATACCCACTTGCACCCCTGTGACTGTCCTTCCCTCTGTTCCCCATGACACTTGCAGTCCCCACAAGTTAATCTAAGTCTGCCACGGTTAATCTAAGATAAGGTGCCAGGCAAAAGCATTAAGATTTAGCTTGTCATAACTCTGCCCTGAGTGTCTGACTTTCCAAGTTGCCCACCTGGGCACCTGATTAGTGACCTTCAAATGAGTGTTCTTCAAACATGCAGCAGCTCATGGGTCACTTGTGCTTTGGTGAGACCTTCACGCTGGCCGGGAATTTCAACAACACAACAGACAGCCTACTTCCTAGACTGGCTCTGGGTCCCAGGTGTATTTTCTAGCTCCCATCATCATATCTGCAGCTGAGCCCTCAGGAAAGAGAACAGCGGAAAGAACTCAGGTCAACAAACACTTCGGGGACAATCTGAAAGTGGCAGGCATCCCTCCTGATCGCCTTCCATTGTCTGGAACCCAGCTAAATGGTCACACGAGTCTTGGGAAACCAGATGTCAAGACCATGATGGCAGCAGCAAAGTTTAGGAATGCTGGGAATTGTAGCTCTCAAAGGAGTGGAACTCAGCCCAGAGTCAAAACATTAGGATGACATTTCTAAGTGTGTTTAAACTCTATACAGCTACTGACATTTCTAAGTGTGTTTAAACTCTATACAGCTACTGGATGTTTTTATTCATTTTTATCCTTGTATGCAGGTCAAGGCCCCCAAAAGGCCAAATTTGCCAGATCTCAAACTCCTCTGGTAAAAAATGGCAAAAGGTGCTGGGGTATGTTTCATTGTGAATAGATCATAAGCTTTGGAAGGAAATAAAGGTGGCTTGGACAGCAAAATACTTTAGATGCCTCTGTTAGGAAAGGGAGTTAACCCCCTAGGGTTTGCATTTCCTCATCGCCTTCCTGGACTACTGTTAGAGCTTGTCCTGGGTCAAGCCGAGCATGTATACACATTTTAACATGTACCTACGTCTACGACGAGGGTTCTATTATTATTTTTTTGAAGGAGAAATGGAGGCTCAGAATGTTAAACTCTTTTGCCCAACAGAGAGTGACTGAGTGGAGTGGGGAATCCTGGGCCATAAACCCAGGTCTCCTGAGCTCCAGACGATGGGCAGCCAGTGAGTAGTCTTGGTTCCTGAAATCCCACATCAAAAGTCAGAGGGAGGGCAGTTCCCTGGTGCCTCAGTGGATTAAGGATCTGGTGTTGGCACTGCTGTGGCACAGGTTCAACCCCTAGCCCAGGAACCTCCTTCCAAGGGTGATGGACACACACACACACACACACACACACACACACACACACACGGAAGTCATAAGAACAGGAGATTGCTGTCCATAGATGATGACTGCTGTGAGCCACCGCAGCTCAGTAACCACAGGGCTCACACAGCCACTGTGCTCTGCCCTCAGTGGTAAAAGCCTGGCAAAGACTCGGCTCAGAACAATGGGCCATCAGTCTCCGGGGTTTGGCAGCAGTGACCAATTTTGCTGCTATATGGGCACACTTTCCCAGAGAGAGATTAGAAAGCAGGAAATTTTTTTCTCAAAGGGAAAAAGAAAACCCATCCCAAAGTGTTCTTTTGCTAACAGCCTCAACTTTGTAATAAATAAAGACGGCAAATGGGAAGAAAATGCATAAAACGGAAATAAGCTGAGTGAATCATGGCACGTGCTATATACACTACATCAATATTCATGTTAAATTACCTTTTACTCCAACTCCATGGTCCTCCTGTGTGCACTTAAGGCAGAGTGGTTTGGGGAGCCCTTCGTTACCTACGCTAACACGGGGGACTTTTGTGAGAGCAGGAGGAGTACCTAAGAATGATAAGCACCGCCCTGAGTAATGTTGAAGCCCAGGGTAAGGCCGGGAGCTCAAGCACCCTCTCTGCACTTGGCAGGAGAACAGTAATCCATCTCTTGGTCCTTCCTAGTCAAGGGAAACTGAGCTGAGGGAGAAAACAGGGAGAAAATCCTTAATCTTAGCAACAGCAGGATCTGGCATTTTAGCAGCAGAGCTTAAAGGAAAACAAAAAACAAAAAGCCCTGTTGAAAAGTTCAAACCTAGGTAACCATTTTCTCAAAGAGTCTTTTGTATAAGCGGGGCGATGGGCTGTGTGGGCAAGAAGGCGCAAGGGCCAGGCAGGGAGGTGCCCCGCTTTCCTGCGGGGGAGGGGGTGGCTGCCCTTCCTAGGGCTCGGGGCTGGTACAGGCTGTCACAGCGCTGATGGGGAGGCCAGCAGAGGGAGGCCAGTGTGCCCCGAGGCTCAGCTGGCTCGGGGGCCAACATTCCTTCCCTTGTTCAGCTCTGTCCTCCCAGTGACCTTGGGGTTAAACTACAGTCAAGCTCACTCCTCTGTGCAGCCGTGAGCTGCTTCCCACCAAAGGCAACGTTCTAAATGGGAGCTGTTGGAATATCCTTACAAGGACTCTTCCTCTCCAAGTTACCACAGCTTGTCTTTACCTGGGAAGAGCATGGTGTGTGTAGTTTGTGTGTGAGTGTGTGTGTTTACACCACATTAGGTAGCGGTGTGCATGCAAAAATGGATCCTACATAAATTATTTTACATGTTGGACCAGGATGACTTTAAAGTGTTAAATCAGGTTTTTCCTGTGCTTCCTGGACTCACATTCATTATGTCAGTTTTTCCTTCAGATAAGAGTCTATATAGTCCATGGAGTTAAAACTTTCTAAGCAGAGTGCTGTGTGTTTACACCAACTAATTAATTAGCACTTCCTGAACACATACTATGGGGCAGGCAGTACGCTCAGAACTGGGAATGCCAACACAGCGAGTGTAGGCAAGAAGAGAGACTCTGCAGTCACACTGGATTCAAATTCTGGCTCTGCCACTCAGACCTTTGAGAACTTAGGTTAAAAAAAAGTTGAAATTTTTGGTGCCTCAGTTTCTTCATCCATAAAGTGGGTACAACAGTGCCTCAGAGGGCAGATGTGGGAATTCAATGAGATGCATGTAGGAAGCATAGTACCAGCGTCTGGGACCCAGGAATTCTGTGCAAGCATTTGCTGGCATTAAATTTCGGGTGCTACCTGAAGAGAGAGCATAGTACCTTCTTTCCCACCTCTTTCCTACTGGCTTAGGGGTGCCCACGGCTCCGTGTTGCTAACCTGGGTTCCCTCACCATCAATGGTGCTTTCCTAAACCTTTCACACATAAGTTCTCCTCTTGTGAACAAGTCCTGTTTGAAGGGTCCTTACCTGAGCGCAGCACCTATTTTCCTATTGGGATCTGATACAAAGCTACTATTATTATGCCCATTTTACAGATGGGTCTAGAGGGGAAAAGCAACTTGTTCAAGACCTAACAGCTAGTCAGTGGCAGAACTGGATTTCAAAATCAGATCTGTCTAAATCCAGAACCCGTGTTCTTAACTGCTATACTGTAGCAGCAATACACATTTCTGGACAATGCAAGTGAACTGGGAGGCCTGGGAGTTACAGCCTTGAGAAACCTGCAGCAGGTAGAACTACACAATACAGGCAATTTGCACACCTGTCATCCTCTTTATTCAGCAGGGTGCTTCCTGTGGCTCGGGGCTGGTACAGGCTGTCACAGCACTGATGGGGAGGCCGGCAGAGGCAGGCCAGTGTGCCCCGAGGGATAAAAGAGGAACATCCTCTTGGGTCTCCCCCTGCCTGGAGTCAACCAATGATACTGGGCAAAAAAATATCTGCTGGTGCTGAGAAGCTGGGAGGAGCTGTCAGATCTCACTCACATTTAATCCTGGGTGGGAATCACACTCCAGGGCCCCTTTGGCCATTCTCTAATTGTCCTGACTGAACCCTTTGGGTTCCCTTTGGGGTGGAGACTTATTTTAAACAGCCCACCAGAACAGGATAGGCAATGATTGATTCTTTATCCCAAAGGAAATGCATGGCTACTTTTGCCCCTGAACATCTAATTCATTCACTAGACCTGGGGAGAATTCATCGTGGGAACTGACTAAGGATAGCACTTGCATCTAAGCAGGACTGCTCTCTGCATGCTGGCTTCTGCCTCCCACCTCAAGAAGCTTGATGATCTTTATTTAATGCTGCAATGCTGAGGCTTCCTCTGCAGAGTGAAGCATTGATCATCTCAGGCTCCAGATTAAGCAGAGAGAAATTTTTAGCTAAAATAGTTACGTATACACATTTCCTTAAATGATTTTATGATAAAATAAAAAGTCTACTTCCTCTGCCTGAAGCAAAAAAGCAGTTAAGCAAAGACTCTCAGCCATGCCTTTTTCCAAGGACTTCTGCTCGCTCTTGTCTCCATCTTGGCCCTCATTGCACTGAATTGTGTGCACCCAAAAGTGAGGTCCTTGTAGACAGATTTTGTGCCTCTTTCATTGCAGTGTCCCTAGCCCAACACAACACCTGGAACACATCAGGCACTCAATATATGCCATTGGATGGAGCGACGCATGGATGCCCCCAGGGCTCCCTGCAAGGGCTGTCATCAGAGTGTACTATGCAATTACATGTTGACGCATTAGCCTCATCCGCAAAGGCAGACACCATATTTCATTCAGTTTTATACTTCCTATGTTTGAAGCATCATGACTGTTCAAAACACGTTTTGCAGGAAAAATGGTTATGGAGAATATAGCAAACAGGAAATAAAACTTCATTAACTCTTGCCCTCCTGCATTCCTCGGAGAAAGCTGGCCAGCTTCTTAGGTTGGTATCTACATGCTGAATAGTTGCAATTATATAACATTCTGGAAAAAGGCAAAACTCTGGAGACATAGTAAAAAGCTTGGTGGTTTCTAGGGTTTCTGGGGAGGGATAAATAGATGGAGCACAGAGCACTTTTTGGACAGGGAAACTAGTCTATAGGGTATTGGTATTAGGAGTTTGGCCAGATGCATAGAGGGTACAACAAAGAATAAACCCTAATGTAAACTATGAACTTTAATAAACAATAACGTATCAATATTGGTCTATCAATTGTAACAATGTGCAAGATGTTAATAATAGAGGATCCAATCCTTGAGGATGGGGGAGGAAAGGGGGTTTATGGGAACCCTGTACTTTTGTGCTCAGTGTTACTGTACATCTAAAACTGCTCTAAAAATGTAGTTTGCTAATTTAAAAAAAATTGCAGGAGTCCCTGTTGTGGCCCAGGGGTAATGAACCTGACTAGTATCTATGAGGATGCAGGTTCAATCCCTGGCCTTTCTCAGTGGGTTAAGGATCCAGTGTTGCTGTGAGCTGTGGTCTAGGTCACAGACTCGTCTTGACTCCCATGTTGCTGTGGCGATGGCATAGGCCAGCAGCTGCAGATCTAGTTCGACCCCTGGCCTCTGCACTTCCGTATGCTGTGGGTGCAGCCCTAAAAAACAAAAAAAAGACAAAAAAAAATTGCAATGTAGGTGGTCACTCAACACGTGAAATATAGGAATAGAGAGATGTTGGCTGAAGTAGGGGTGTAGCCCCTCTATTTTAAACCCACAAGTACATCTCAGATCTCACTTTCCTCCTCTTGGGATCGTGAGACACCACCATGGAAAAACCCTCATTATTCTAGGTAGTTATTTGAAATCTTCTCTTGTTTTACCTACCCCCCGGCTCCCAACCCCACTCCTGGCACAAGTGTGTCCTGAATAGTTCGAACTGGCTCCTGGCTCTGTAGCCCAATCTTGAAAGCCATCTTTACAAATGGCTGTGTGGGAGTTCCCGTTGTGGCGCAGTGGTTAACGAATCCGACTAGGAACCATGAGGTTGCGGGTTCGATCCCTGCCCTTGCTCAGTGGGTTAACGATCCGGCGTTGCCGTGAGCTGTGGTGTAGGTTGCAGACGCGGCTTGGATCCCGTGTTGCTGTGGCTCTGGCGTAGGCCTGTGGCTACAGCTCCGATTGGACCCCTAGCCTGGGAACCTCCATATGCCGTGGGAGCCGCCCAAGAAATAGCAACAATAACAACAACAACAACAACAAAAAAGACAAAAGACAAAAAAAAAAAAAAAAAAGAAATGGCTGTGTGGAGCCTTCTTGTGGCTCCTCATGGACTTTAGCACAATCCGCCTGATTGAAAACTTTTCTTGTTTTGGCTTTTCCACTGTATTCAATGAGAAATCCCTGTTTGGGCCTAACCATCTCCCATATATTTCCATCCAAGGCCAGTACATAGAGGAGAGGGTCATGGCCCAGTAGTGCAGGGAGAAGGACTGGGAACTTGGAACGGGATATACATGAAGCCAGATGGTTTTCATATTCCAGTCACAGCCTCGACTCCTCAGCAGTCCTGCTGATAAACACACCCTGATTGCAAACAAAGAATCTAAAAGAGAACGCAATATCCCCTTGAAGGCAAACTAGAATGTGTTAACTACAAGTGGTGACACCGCAATGGCTGGCAAATGTTGGCTGGGCAGGAAGGGTGCCGGTGAAGTGCCGCAGGGCACCAAAACACTGAGGAGTCAGTTCCACCAATTAATTGAGTGCTTCTGAGCAGGAGCTGTATCTAGAAGTTTTCCCAAATAAGCCTCGGCTGCACCAGCTAAGGCCCTTGGGAAAGGGGAACAAACTTGCTCTCTGGCAGCAGGGAGGCCAGAAGCGCAGCATTGCCATGGCTACCCAGCAGAGCCTCCTTCAAAGCCTTTCAGGAAGCTCTACTATTTGTGGAAACTGGGTAACATTCCCCAAAGGCCAGCATTCCTCCACTGCCCTGCGCTTTCAGTGGTTGCCCCTCTTAACTTCCCTCACTCCAGTTAAAAGCAAGAATGAGCCCTTACACTCCACTCACACTGGGGACCCTCAGTGACACTCAGCTGGAATGCCTCCATCAGAGACCCTACAAGGCTGAGGCCATCCCAGCGATTCCTATTTGCCACAAATCCCATATATTCACAGATCCAGATGTGGAACTTCATTAGCATACTCTTAAATGCCTAATGGGATTGGAGGGGAAAACAATAGATCCTCATTGATGTGACCTAGTGTCAATTAAGGATGCAAGTCTTTAGTATCCATGAGGACTCAGGTTCGATCCCTGGCCTTGCTCAGTGGGTTAAGGATCCAGCATTGCCATGAACTGTGGTGTAGGTCGCAGACTTGGCTCGGATCTGGTGTTGCTGTGTCTGTGGTGTAGGCCTGCAGCTACAGCTCTGATTCGACCCCTAGCCTGGGAACCTCCATGTGCCTTGGATAAGGACATGAAAACACAAACGATTAAAAAAAAAAAAATAAAAGGACTCAAGTCTTTCTTCTTTTGTTTTCTGTGTTCTATTTTCCAAACATACTAGCAGAGGGAGGTGAGTGATGAGTAATGTAATCTCTATTGTATATTTGCTGCAAAGAACATTTGGTAAGAGACCTTCCACTGAGAACAAGGGGTGGATGTTTAATTGCATTTTTTTTTCAAAGAAAATAAGGAAAATGTGTAGTTTGGTTTAATTGGTAGTATTTTGGCGAACAATAAAAACCGATTTTCAAACTAGCTTACATTCTTATTAAAAACCAGACTTGGGAGTTTCCATTGCAGTACAACGGAAACGAACCTGACTAGAATCCATGAGGATGCAGGTTCTATCCTGGGCCCTGCTCAGTGAGTTAAGGATCCAGCGTTGCTGTGAGCTATGGTGTAGGTCACAGATGTGGCTTGGATCCCATGTTGCTGTGGCTGTGGTGTAGGCTGGCAGCTGTAGCTCCGACTCAAACCCTAGCCTGAGAACTTCCATATGCTATGGGTGTGGCCCTATTAAAAAAACAAAACAAAACAAAACAAAATAGACTCTCCTAACCAACTAACAAAACAAAACAAAACAAAAAAATCAAAAAGAGAATCTGAGATTTTCTGTTCAAAGGTCCCCAACACTGCACATCTATTTGTCTTTTCTGGCCAGTGTATCTTCATCATTCCAGAAGCGATACCAATCCTCTTTGAGAATGGTGTCTCTAAAGCGGCTTCTTCTACAAACGCTATCAGAATATGAGGTTCTAGAGGAACTGCCAATGACAGCATCCCAATTGCTTAGCCTCTGGATGAGCATCTGACCCAGAGCAGACCAAAGTTCCTCCCGGTGATTTTCAGAATAGAATTAAAGAGGAAAAGACTTGTTTCCCTTTGGGTGAGAAGCTGAAGAAGTGATTCCTAGGATTCTAGAATTAGGGGAAGTGGTTTGTCTAAAGCAATGAAGATGACACACAGAGAAAGGCAAAGCCATGATAGGGAGCACCCTGCAGACATTCGAGTCCTTGGTCTAGGGTGTATGTGGTAGATTGACACAGAAACAGCCCCCATGAGCTGGGCCTCCTTGTACACACAACCTTGCAGGGTCCCCATGCACATTGATTTGGGTCATGGCCAAGTGTTCAGCCAGTAGGACATCAGGAAATGCAATGCCAGCACAAGCTTGAAAAGCAAGTATACACTGGGACCTTCCCTTTCTCTTGCTGCTTTCAATACTTAGTCACCATGAGAAGGAGCCCAGGCTAGCCTGCTGGAGATAGACTGTCCCAGCCAGTACCCAGTGAAAACTGCCAGGCATGGAGAAGACCATTGTAAGCCATTTGGCCCCAGTCATGTAAACATGGACACCAGAGATTATCAGAACTATTAGGCTGAGCCCAGTCCAAAATGATGACTCACAGCTCACAGATAAGTAAATGAAGTGGTAGTGATTTGTTCCACCAAGTATTGGAGTGATTTATTGCTCAAAAATAAATGATTTGCTGCTCTCTGAAACCAAGTAAAAAAGGGTGACTTCAGGGCAAGAAACCATGTAGAAAGAAAAGCCCAGGTGTCCCAACCATCTCAGCCATCCCAGCCATCTAGCTAAGGTCACAGCAGTAACACTATGCCCAGGTGACGCTACGTGGAGCAGAGATGTCTCCCAAAGGAGCTCAGCCCAAGCTGCCTATCCACAGATTCAAAAACAAATAGATGTTTGTCTGAACTCAAACTTTAAACTTAATAGATCACTAGGTTTTGGACAGGCTTATTATGCAGCAAAGCTAACTCATACAAAATCCACTCCATTCTTTCTTTTCTCTTAAAGGCAATATATTCTTCATTTTGTCCAATTTACTGTGCATGATTATTAAGTGCATACCTAATACCCAATCACTCTTTTTCCTTTGACTACAAAATCCTGCTTATAGGTAGGGAGGATATGTACATAACTATCTACAACTAACTACTCACCCTATCCATTTCTCTTGCAGCTAGATATGGTCAGGTGATGCAGCTTAAGCCTTAAAAAAGGAAATGAACAATTTATGAAATGGACCACACCCATTCCACTTTCTATTTTCTTTCTTACTAGAACACAGATGTGATGACTGGGGTCACAGCAGCCATTTTGAGTAAATGAGTTAAAGAAAAAAAAATTTTTAAGTGAGTAAATGAGCCGAGTAAAAAAGAAAATAAAGAATCACAGAAATATCAGACCTGATATTGTTGAGCACCTAAAGCAATGTCAGTGACCATTTAACTCTAGAAGTGTTGTACAAGAAAATCAGAAACTTTGTTTCAAGATACCTGTGTAAAACAAGCTTCTATTACACACAGCCAAATACAATCTTAAATGACTTAAGTTAGATTTTTGTCTCTTCTAACCAGAAGAGTCCTAACTAGTGATTGGGCTTTCCTCGGGGAAGTCCTGGGGCTGCCTCTGAACTCCAAATCTTAAGGAGCACTGCTCCCCCTTTCTCTCTGATTTGCTTGTAGACACATTGTCATTTCCCTCTATCCCCTTAAAATAGATGAGATGGGTAGATATTTCCAAAAAGTATTTTATTAAAATCCAAAGAAAAACACAAAGGAAATAATTACAAAAATATAAATAGCATGAAATTGCCCTGTTCCCATATTTGATTCTAAAGTGACCAAATAAGTTCTAAGAGCCCTTGTTCTAATCTCTTTATTTATGAAAGTAGTTCTCAAAGTGGTGCGCCTAGACCAGAAGCATCAGCATCCCCTCAGAACTTGTTAGAAATGCAAACTCCCATGCCTGAGCCCAAACCTACTGAATCTGAACCACGAGAGTAGAGTTAGCAATAAGTGTATTAACAATCCCTGCAGAGCCATCACCTTACCATAATTAGTTTCCAGTTTCTTGTGGATAATTATGTCCTGGCTCCTTTTCTTCCAGGCAGTGTTGGGTACAGCCAAGGGTCTGGAATCAAAAAGAACTTGGGGCCATTTTGTGACTCTGCCATATTACCTGTGACATCTTGGGCCAATTGATTAACTCCTAACTCCTTGAGGTCTCAATTTCTTCACAGGTAAAATGGGATATTACTTGACAGGATAGTTTAAGGATTAAATGAGGTAAGACCTGCAAAATACTTACTCACTATATGGCTCCATACAGGTACTAAACAAAGTCAGATAGTTTTTTAAAAGTCTGCATCTCAGTCATGTGGCCACAGATTAGCCCAGTAACAAATATCTGGTGTATACAGCCATCTTATTTTCAAAAATTAAAAAAAAATATATAGATTCCCTCAATTCAGTTCAAATCTCCCAATAGTCCTTGATATTCCCATGCTCCCACTTCAGTGAGGTGTCGAGACAAAGAGTCCAGTTTATTTCTTAACTGATTTACTGGAATTACTGACACTCCTCACTCCCTAGTGGTTAATCTGGCCTTTCCTGGCTGAGGATGGAGGAATTTCCCTCCTCTAGAGCATTCCCATCCTCCTCACCTCCAAGGGTCTTCCATCAATCTGCTTCCCTCCATTGAATCATAAACAGCCTCCAACTGTATCATAAATATGCTGAGTTAATCACATTCAGAAACAATCATTCACTCAGAGGAACCAATTCAGAAACATTGGCGTGTAAGGCAGACACAGGAACATAGTTTAGTTTTGGTTTTGTGGGTTTTTTATAGTTCATTGTTTTGAATAAGGAATCCACATCCATGATTAAAAGGTTCAAGGATTATCAAAGAGAATGCAAAGGTATTCTCTTTCCCACTTCCAACCCTTAGATCTCTATTCAGAGACAACCATGCTTGAGAGCTTTGTGGGTTAACTTACAGATATAGTCTGTATGTGGAAAAATCATGGGCAAAAGCATGAATTTTACACACACACACACACACACACACACACACACACACACACCTCTACAGGAAAACAAAGGATGAAATACATATATTATCCTTTGTTTTCCACAAAATATATTATGCATATTCACTGTACCAGGAATATGGAAAGCATGACTAATAAGACAAATAAGAGCCCTTAATAATCTGCAAAGTCTTATATAGGGGAAGCCTGAGAGTCTGGATGATATTATATGCACTATAGAAGGATCTTGTCCTGTCTCTTCTGTCTCTGGCTGAACACAAACGCTCTCTTGAGGGTGGATGGCGATATACCTGTGTGTGTGTGTGTGTGTGTGTGTGTGTGTGTGTGTGTGTGTGTGTGCACACGCACGCATGCATGCATATGCATGCATGTATGTCTACACGTATGTCTGCCTTACTCTTCACACAATCGTAGCACACACATCTTTTGGCATCAATCTCTTCTCTATCATACCAGCCTGGTCACTTAGTCCTAAACTGAACTTCTGCTCCCTGGGTTTCTTAAAGAGTTCAGCCTCAGAGCTCTGGCTCTCTTTCTTATTTCTGTCAACATTATTACCACACATACAACAGTTTACACATAAAGGATACAAATTTATCAAGACACTGCCTTTGTCCTCTAGAGGCAGAAGATGTGGCAGAGATGCTCAGCCAGTTCCTTCAGCTCAGTGAGGGCTTTCCTCTCTGGAGGTGTGATGAGAAACCCTGGGAACCAACAGCACTTATCTACCTGATGCTGGCAAATGAAGGGCAGAGGCAGGTCTAGGGTGGGTAAGACTGCTGGACCAAGGCCAAGAGTGGGCTGAAATGGGAACACACGTTTCCTGGCATACCTCCTCAATCATGCCCAGGTATGCTTGCTTGATACCACACCAGCCTCTCTCCAGGATTTTCCAAATACTGTAACCTGTGCCGCAGCCGCTTTCATTTCTGAGCTCCCAGATGTGCAGGTTCACAGGAGTCTCCTCCTCTGCACCCAGGCACGTCCTTTCACCTTTCACATTTGGGCCCCAGTGTGACCTCCAGATAAAGTCTCCTAAAATAACCTTCTGAGGATAATCTGTCAGGCGCACGATTCGGCAACAGGGCAGGGAATCTTTCCTGACTTCTGCAGATAGGGGCTGACATCTCAGCATGAAATTTGTCTACCCTTATCTTAGCACACAAGAACAAATTATCCCGCCCCTGTTGTAAATCCAGCAGCCCTGCATCTGTGGGGAGGTTTCTGCATAAATCTCCAGCAAACTCGACTTGGCTTGACTCTCCACTTTTGTTTGCTGCCTTTTGCTGGCTCCAGGCTCACAAAATCGTCAGTCTCACTAGAGGACACACAGGCTTTGATCTGGAGAAGTAACAGAAGAAAAGGAAGAGAGCAACCAGAGTCACTGCTGTCATGGAAACCCCAACCACTTCCAGCTGAATTGCAGTGGCTTCTTCCCCTCACCACCAAGGCCTGGGGAGATTTTCCCTCGACAGCCTGGGAAACCAGGACTCACCAGCTTTCAGGGCCTTGCAGGATGGTTAGTACCAATAGATGATCCTGAGTGAGGTGAGGAACCCATCCAATTGGGCTTTAACCAGCATCAGTAGCCCCAAAGCCAAATGACCCAGAATCAGGGGAACCCTCCACCCAACTGACAACTAATTAAACATCAAACATCAAAGTAAATATCCTTGGCCTGGGTGCCTATGTTTCATAGACAACAGGATAGCCTAAGGAAATTTTTAAAAAAATCATTAGCAGTAACAGAATAACTATGGTGCCCTTAGCTTAGGTGCAGGCTCCGCTGAGTGTGCTCGCTTGCTTTTAATCCTCCAGATCCATTACCTTGCAGAGCTCACAGCAGCCCAGGAAGGGGTGTACTGTAGCACCAGGGAACTGAAGCCCAGGGAGGCTGATGTGCCCAAGGTCACACAGATGTAAGAGATAGAGCTTGATTAGAATAGGTGGTCAGGGGTTCCCATCGTGGCGCAGTGGTTAACGAATCCGACTAGGAACCATTAGGTTGTGGGTTCAATCCCTGCCCTTGTTCAGTGGGTTGATGATCCGGCGTTGCCGTGAGCTGTGGTGTAGGTTGCAGACGTGGCTCGGATCCTGCGTTGCTGTGGCTCTGGTATAGGCCGGTGGCTATAGCTCCGATTGGACCCCTAGCCTGGGAGCCTCCATATGCCGCGGGAGCGGCCCAAGAAATGGCAAAAAGACCAAAAAAAAAAAAAAAAAGAATAGGTGGTCAGGCTTCAGAGCCTACATGCTTCCCAAGCCTTCACACTCACCAGAATCAGGAGTTCCCTGGCCTCGCTCAGTGGGTTAAGGATCTGGATTTCCGTGAGCTGTGGTGTAGGTCACAGATGAGGCTCAGATCCCACTTTGCTGTGGCTGTGGTGTAGGCTGGCAGCTGCAGCTCTGAGTAGACTCCTAGCTTGGGAAATTCCATATGCTTAAGGCGCAGCCCGAAAAAGCCAGAAAAAAAAAAAAAATCTAAAAATAAACAAACAAAAAACTCACCAGAATCATCTAGTGGTCATGTTAAAAATGCAGATCCTGGTTCAGCAGATTAGAGATGGGGCCCAAGACCCTGCATTTCTAGCAAGCTCGGTTCTCCCGTGAGTGAGGCCCATGCTGCCTGTTGGAAACAGGCATTTGGAGAAGCAAGGGTCAATCTGACTCAGGCCTGCAAAGTGGAAGGTGAGTGCCTCTGCCTATCCACCCACTGCTTGTTACCTGTCCACAGAGAAATAAGAACAGAAACTGGGAATGAAATTTTGTAAGTATTTGATGGTGATTTGATTATTTTATATCTGCTAAATCTAATATTAAGGTTAAAAAATGGGCTTGTGTGTCATTTTATTATAATCTTCATGTTTCTAGTAATTTATGTGTGTTATTTTACAAAGGTATCAACTCACAGAAAGTTTGGAAATTATAAACCAAACCAACAGGCAATAAAAACAGCCTGGCCCTTTTCTGCAGATAATTTGAAAAATCACATCTCTAAACTACTACACTGTACTGGCTCCCTAACAGATGGGGAGTCTAGGACCAAGGAGTGTGTGGGTATCTGTGTATCTATGGGTGTGGGTGGAGGTATCTGTGTGTGTGTGACTGTACCACTTCAACTCTCATTTCCGAAAGTTCCACTTCCTTTTGGTTTTCAGGGCTTTCCTGCCTATCTAGGCTCATGTGCATATGGAAAGTACCATCCATAAAACCCCTTAAGTAATGCGAATTTCCGTTTGTCCCTTTCTAGTTTGGGAACCTTAGCCAAGTCACTCAACCTCTCTGAAGCTGACCTGCAGGATAAAGACATAAAGCACGCAAAGTGCTTAGAGCAATACCTGGAACCACCACTAGCAATCAATAAAGAGCAGATACTATTATTGGAGGAAAAGAAAAACAACAGCAAGAAATAAATTCATATCAGACATTCATCGATTTCATCAGCATTTTTGAGAAAAATGCCCTGATACCCCTCTAAGCACTGGGAAAATAAGATGCTGCACTTCCCTCAACAAAATGAAATTAAAATTCCTTCTTCAGCTTGGAACCATTAGAGCCCGGTTTCTCACAAAAGTCTACAACTACAGTGAAATTTCAATCCTAACTGTTAGGCAGAATAGTGCCCCAAGGCACTGCAAGATGTCTGATCATCAAGCAAAAATGTAATTATTTTCATTCTGCTCTAGAAACTTAGGCAGGTGAGTGAACTAACACAGTTTAGAAAGATTTTCAATAACAATGCATGAAACAGGGCGGGTTTTATTTAACCTTCAGTTAAACCGACATCCAGTTAAGTAGAGATCATCAGGGTGGGGCGTGTTCCAGGTTAATGGATTTAGATTCTGCAGGTAGGTTATTTACATAATGACTCAGGAGGCAGAAGCCCCTTGGGGCTGGAGGACAATGCAAAGGGCTGAGGACTGTAAGTCTTGATCTAGTCCCTGACAATGGGGACTGGAATGTTTAAATTGCTAGGTGAGGGACATTCCCCAGGTGGGAAGGGAAGCTTTCTGACCTTTCCCAAATGGCAGACTTCACGCTCAGGTTGGGGTGGTGTGTAAAGTGCCTACAGGGGTGTAGTGATTCCTACAGCACGCTGAAATCCAATTTATTTGTCTTCGTTGGCACATCCCCAAAGCTCTAATGACTCAGACCCTCCCCCGGTAATACATTCATTTGTCAAATTTGTCAGGGTCCCCAGGTTGTTTCTTCTTCCCTCTCCCCAGACCATCCTTACACAGGAGGTTCAGGTTCCTTTTCCCAGTGGGGCCATCAGTCTGTTTCTGCAATCAGTGTGGGCAGGCTAAATTCTAAGAAACCTGTCTGAAACCCTGGGGCTAACTGCTCTGGGTGTAGCATGCCCCACTCACAGGAGGAGGAAGAGGGAAAAGAAACACTGCATTAACGTCTGCATTTTGCCTCACAGAGTGAAGCTCCTTCCTGTTGTTTGTGACAGAGATGGGACATGCGGTGGTCGGAGTACCAAGGAGTCCTGTCCAGCGGGCTTGGGTTCAGACCTGCTTGGGTCCATATCCAGTTGCTTGGATGACTTGCCAGCTCTGTGACAGGGATTAGTCACTCAGGACATTTCACTTTCCCGGGCTATAAAATGGGAATTAGGATAATAATAGAGCTGCCCTGTGAAGTTGTGAGGAATATTAACCACATAGTGATTACAAGTAGTTAGCACAGCAGCTGTCATGGAAGAAATCATCCTACCACCCTGGAGACCAGACCTCATCTTTTTGTTGGTCCATAGAGAAGGAAGAGGAGCAGAAAATGCTACCCTAAAATAGGCCAGTTTGGTACCAGAATTATCTTGAATTAAGGACAACTGAGAAGAAGCAGATGCAAGAAAAGCTGTCTTCCCACTATCTGCCTGAAAACAGAGCATAAATTTCCCTTGTTAAGGTGCCCCCTTCTCTTCTTGAAAGTTTCCACCATGGTGCAGTGGGTTAATGATCCAGCTTTCCCACTGTGGAGGCAACAGTTGATCCCTGGCCCAGCCTAGTGGGTTAAGAATCTGGTGTCGCTGCAGCTGTTTTGCAGGTCACAGTTGAACATCCCATTTGATCCCTGGCCCAGAAACTTCCATATGCCTTGGGGGCAGCATGAAATGAAAAAATAAGGCATTCCCATTGTGGTTCAGCAGAAACCAAACCGGCCAGCATATAAGAGGATACGGATTGGATCCTTGGCCTCACTCAGTGGGTTGGGGATCTGGGGTTGCTGTGAGCTGTGGTGTAGGTCGCAGACGGTGTAGGTCACAGACACAGCTTGGATCCTGAGTTGCTGTGGCATGGGCTGGTAGCTACAGCTCCGATTCAACCCCTAGCCTGGGAACGTCCATATACCACAAGTATGGCCCTAAAAGAGCAAAAAATTTGAAAAAAAAAAATAAACAAATAAATAAAATACAACCACTACGGAAAACAGTATGGAGGTTCCTCAGGAAACTAAATATAGAACTCCCATATGATCCCACTCCTGGGCATATATCCGGACAAAACTTTCATTCAAAAAGATACATGCATCCCTAAGTTCATTGCAACACTATCCACAATAGCCAAGACATGGAAATATAAATGTCCATCCATAAAAGAAAGGATTAGGGAGATGTGGTGAATGCTACTCAGCCATTAGAAATAATGAGATAATGGCATCTGCAGCAATATGGATGCAACTAGAGATTCTCACACGAAGAGAAATCAGAAAGACAAATGCCATTATTACTTATATGTAGAATCTAAAATATGGCACAAATGAACCTATATACAACAGACTCACAGACATATAGAGAATGGCGTCGGGGAAAGGAGTAGGATGGATAGGGAGTTTGGGGTTGGTAGATGCAGGCTATTACATTTAGAACAGGTAAGCAATGAGGTCCTTCTGTGCAGCACAGGGAACCACATCTAATCTCTTTGGATAGAACATGATGGAAGATAGTATGAGAAAAAGACTATGTGTGTGTATATGTGTGTGTGTGTGTGTGTGTGTGTGTGTATACCAGGGTCACTATGTGGTACAGTAGAAATTGGCACAACATTGTAAATCAACTATACTTAAAAAAATTTTTAAATAAAAATAAAATGCCCCCTTTTCCACTTCCATATGAGGAGGAGGATAGCAGCCTTATCATTGCAGACAAGATGGCACAAAGAATGGGTCTACAAGAACAAACCTTACTAGCCTTTATCCCCCATTGGTTTCCCCATATATTTGCCATCCCACAATTTGCCATCACTAGAAGCTCAAATTTCTTTTCCTTTGTCTTGTCGCTTCTCTGCAAAATTGTTGTTCTTGGCTAAGATGCTATACAATCCCAAGCTCTAACCACCCCTTTATCTGTTCATTGCAGACTGTTCCTGTGTATACGTGACACACGTTAGTAAACCTCTATTTGTTTTTCTTATTCTGTATTTTGTCAGTCTAAATTGAGAACCCCAGCCAACCAACCTAAGATAAGTAGAGCAAAAAACTTTTTCTTCCCTCCCCTGCAAAAAGTATTCACAGAGTAGTTATAGCCCCTCTGATGGGCAAAAGCCAGGTAAACATACTTTTATTTTTGGATCAGTCACTAAATATTCCTTGTCTGATATCCCCAACTACTTTTAAGACTCTTAAGACAAAGGTCCCATTCTATGTACTCATTAATCCAATCCTTCAAAAATGCTTACTGAATATCCACTGATGTTCAGGGGGTGTTAGCTGGGGTGTTGGGTCTCTGAGCTCCCAGAGGGCAAAGATCATGTTTCAGTTCTTTCGTAGAGCAAACAGGAATGATGGGTGATATAACCTAGGTATTCAATAAGGATTCCTGGAACTGGACTGCCAGACATAGTAGCTGACTGCCATGTGTATTGCTGCACATTTATCTCCAGCCACAGGGCCCAGGGCAGGGCTGGACCTAAGGTAAGTCCTCACCATGTAAAGGGGGAACTCCTTCCCATTCCTTGCTCATGCAGTCCAAATTACTCATTCAATCAACTGGAAATCAACCATCTGTCAGAGCTGTCTGAGAGGCTACCTCCCAGGTTTAGGTCCTCGACAAGTCTGTGGAATAAAATATATTTCTCAACTTTTAGGTTGTGCTTTTTTTTTTTTTTTTATCTTCAGTGCACAGTATGTATGAAAGAACATTTGAAATTTTAAGTAGAGCTGTTGGGGAAAGCGCACCAAGAGGCTAACATCTGAGTCAAGACTAAAGAGCACACCATGGAGATATCTGGGGGCAAAGTGTTCCAGGCAGAAGGAACCGAAAATGTTGAAAACGGGAGCAAGAGGCAAGCTCACCATGGGGGAGGAACAGCAAGGGGACAGTGTGGCTGGTCTGAGCAAGGGGACAGGTGATGAGGGAGGCAGGCAGGTCTCTGGGGCTATTTTAGGGGCTTTGGCTTCTCTCTAAGTGGGATGGGGAGCCATGGGAGAATTCTGAGCAGAGGAGTGACCCAGTGAGGCTCACGGTCTCACAGGATTGCTGGGGGCTGCTGGGCTGTGAATAGACTATAGGGAGGTGAATCTTTGATGGGGATCCCTTGGCCTCAGGCCTCAAAGTGATTTGGGCAAAGCAGATAGAAATTGACCAATCAGATCTGGTGAGCCTAAGGCTCCAGTTATACTGGATTGGAGGTCCCCCTAGTCCATCCTGCAGAGAGCCATGCTGAACAAAGGCTGTCTTCCTCTCTCTCCTCGGAGCTCCTTCTTCCCTGGAAGCATGAAGAACGCCCAAGGACAGAAAAGGAGGTTGGGTTTGCTCTGCCGAAGCTTCTGTCATTATTGACAGCCTTGTCTCTCCTCTGAATAGCTCATCCTCCCCTTCTTGCACAAGAAGTGCAAAATAAGATCTTAGAATTTAGATTAAAAAAAAAAAACCTACACTTGGATTTGCAGATATGCCAATATTTGGATTTGTAGAGCTGTAATTTAAGCTGGTCTCTCCTCTAGAACTGCCTGGTGAAATGCATCTTTCATGAGGCTTCTGCAGGAGCCCAGCTACACGCTCAGACTCCTGAGCACAAATCAAACTACTGTTCAACACACGAATATGATGTCAGGGGCCTCCTAAAACATCACGCTTCCAGGAGGCACAAGTTTTGGTGTTTTTCTGGCTGGTTAACCCTCTCCCAGGAAAGGGTTAAACCCTTCCTCACAATTTAGGCACAGGATTGAGGCAAGGAGAGCTGATGGCCGGGGTGGGTGATAGCCCCAGATGCCTCTCCAGGGCATCTCCTCCACACCCCAACCCACAGGGCAGACTCTTTCCATCCCAGCCCACTTGCCAGAGCCTGTTCTGGGGATCTGAGGTCAAAAGGAAATAAAATGCAGAGGCCAAGGAAAAGGATAACACTCAGCAAGCTCTTCCTTAATCTGGAGATGGAGGAATTGTTCAAAGTGCAAAACTCTTGCTGCAGGTTTTCAAGCCCAAGACAGGCAGGCTGGGAGGGTAAAGAGAGAGAGAGCAGCTTCAGGCCGGTTCTTTCCTCCTGGAAAGAATAAAAGTAAAAAAAAAAAAAAAAAGAAGAAAAGAAAAAAATGAATGAATGCCCAAAGCAGGCTGTAACACTGTCTCTTTTATAAGCTTCCGGGGTTTGTGTAGCTGCTGCTGTGTATACAGCCTTGTTTGGAGATGGAGGCCCTTTGTGAGAGTGAAATCTGGACTAGTCCTCACCTTTCTCTCGGCTCCCTTCCCTGCTCCACCACCCCAGCAACATCCCCAGCCCTGCTCCGAGTCCCTGAAAGCTACTGGTGTAGAAAAAGCAGAGTGACCAGGGTAGGGAGCCACCAAGGTAGGGCAGCCAAGGGTGTCCATGTGCCTAGGGCATGGGACTTTTGATGCTAAACCAGGATAGTTCCGGGCAAGCCAGGATGAGTTAGTCACTCTACATATCCCCGGATGAACAACGCACAGGCCAATGCGACTGATGCAACTTGATGAGGCGTGAAAAGGGTGGATGTGGAGCCAGCCACATTTGGATTTGAATCCAGCTTCTTCCACTTACAATCCCTAAGAATCCTATCCCTGGACCTTTGTATTCTTATCTGGAAAATGTTACAAAACAGGATTGGCATGGAGATTTAGTAAGCTGATGCTCAGGTTAAATGGTTATCCTTTGCCTCCCCATATGAAAATCATCCTCTGGCTCTAACACAGCTCTAATCTAGAGCTAGTGGGTGGAAATAACGTTTGGCACCTACAGAGCCTTTAGGATTTTCAAGGTGCTTCCACATACACTGTCTCACATGAGGATTCCCCAGTGAGGCAAATAGTATCATGAGCCCCACTTTAGAGATTGGGTAAGGCCTCAAGAGGGTAAGAGACAGCTCCAAGGTCATATACCTGGCAAAAGGGACTCCAACCCAAGTCATCTGTTTCCACTCTGCTACCACTCACCTCCTATGTCTCAACAAAACCCCAGCATTGGTAAGAGGCACAGGTAAGTCTGGAAGTTACCCAAGGTAAGGAAGGTGTGGAGGATCCTGTTTTCCAGCAAACTCACTCAGGTATCTGAGGTTGCCATGAGCCTAGGGCCCAGCCTGAAGAACAGGCAGAGTTCCAGAGTGTCTAATCAGCTAATTTTGCCCTTGTGCTCCTGTTCTGTACATTCTTGGATTGAGCCATTTAAACAGAGCTCTCCACTACACCTGCAGAGTCAGGGTGTCACTGCCTTATCAGGTAGAGACATCAATTCTCCATTATTCCTCACTGCTCTGGGCAGGAATACTGTGAGAGTGATTCTCTGGCATTCAGCACAACTTGTTTTTATTGAGTGCTCCCTCCAAGGAGGTGTGTGGAATGTGACACTTGGGTCACTGCTTGAGGGTGAAGCTACAGTACAGCTGAGAATTCAAATCTAACTAAGGTTTCTTTATGGGTGCTCTTGGGGAAGGTGCCTTCATGGCTTTCTCCTTCATTCACCAGGCTCCATTTGCAAGAATGCCTTTTGTCCCCACAGCCTTTTCATTTATAGGACCAGCTTCCTCTCACCCCTTTACCATCCATTTTCCATAGGACAGCTAGAGTGACAACCCTACACCCCCAAAGCTTTCCCATGGCTCTAACTGCACACCCATCACAGTCCCTCTCACTTACTGTGCTCTAGTTGCAACTGTATCTTCTTCCTTTTTCCTGAACACCCCAATTCCCTCTTACCTTGGGCCTTTGCTTCTAGTCTTCTCGTGGAAGGAATGCCAAGGCCACCTCCTTCTCATCCTTCAAGTCTCAGCACAGGAGCCCGTCACTGACCATTTAATCCATTTTATTTATTTATTTATTTATTGTCTTTTTGCCATTTTCTTGGGCCGCTCCTCGCAGCATGTGGAGGTTTCCAGGCTAGGGGTCAAATCGGAGCTGTAGACGTCAGCCTACACCAGAGCCACAGCAATGCAGGATCCAAGCCGAGTCCTACACCACAGCTCACGGCAACACCGGATCCTTAACCCACTGAGCAAGGCCAGGGATTGAACCCGCAACCTCATGGTTCCTAGTCGGATTCGTTAACCACTGAGCCACGACGGGAACTCCTGACCATTTAATCCAAAGTAAGCCTTCCCACCTCCTCTCTGTAGCCACAGTTACTCCATCTCATAACTGTAGTCTATTTTCTTTATGGCTCTTATCTCTCAAAAATTATTATTCATTTACTTAAACTTGTCATTGTCTCCTCCTATCAACATATAAGACCCATTAAGAGAAAGGACTTTGTCTACTGAGTCTGTGGCTTTATCTCTAGAGCGCAGCACAACCAGAAACTCAAATATTTGTCAAGCATTGAAGAATGTATTTGTCTCTATTTAAAACAAAGTGGTTATGAGCACAGGCCTTGAAGTCAAGTGGACCTGTGCAATGATCCCACCTACCAACTAGAAAAAGTCACTCAGCCTCTCTAAACTTAACTGACCTTTATAATAGAATCAAGAGCTCAGTCAATGGTAGTTGTCATTGTTAATTTTAGAGTTGTGTCCCTCCCACCCCCACTAGTCCAAGCCCCTGATGGCAGGCACTTTAATATTCACTTCTGTATCCATACATCTTGAAACTTCCTCTTACAGCATCCTCTACGTAGCCTTCCTGCAAGACATGTCATACTGTCCTAAGGCAAAACCTTAACACGATACCTGTTGTACTTGTAGAAGAAATGGGCAGTGTATAAGAATAACAGGTATCAGGTAGGTCTTCGAGAAATATATTTCGAATTAAGTTTTCTGTAGAAAAAACATGAATTAAAGAATAATACCGGATGCTATATGATCAGGTGCTGAATGACATAAATCAAGTGATATGATGTGTAGTGCAGAAATTGGATGGCAGGGGTAGCCAACTCAGAGGCTCCCAGGGTTATTCAAGGATCCACATAGGTCAGGTAGGTAGGACAGAGGTTGGGGCCAACTGGAAGCTATATCTCATCTCCAAGGCAATGAAGGCTCAGCGCTAGCTTTTTGTTGCCATCCTGGAATGTGGGCCGAATGGTCTCATGTCATTAGCACTTTCAAGTGAAGCTAGAAATCTGTGTGTGTGGCTTTTTTTGGGGGGGCCGCACCTGTGGCATATGGAAGTTCCCAGGCTAGGGGTTGAATAAGGGCTGCAACTGCCCGCCACAGACACAGCCACAGCCACAGCCATGTCAGATCCAAGCCATGTCTGCAACCTACACCACAGCTCATGGCAATGCTGGATCCTTAACCCACTGAGCAAGGACAGGGATTGAACGTATATCCTCATGGATCCTAATCAGGTTCATTTCTGCTGAGCCACAATGGGAATTCCCATGGAAATCTGAATTTTTATGAGATTTCCCAAGTCTCCAACTTGTTGACAGTTTAAATTCATTAAACAAGTGTTTCAGATGAACAAAGCAAGTTTGGGAGCCATTCTGTAACCCCTAACCAAGAGCCCTAGGGGAGCAGAGGGAGGTTGGGTCCGAAACAGGAATTAATGGAAGAAGCTACACAGGAGGCAGGCTATAGGGATGGCCAAGAATTCCCCTAAAGCATCCATTAAGCATTTATGGAGCACTTACTGATTGCCAGGCATTGGGCCATAAAGTTGACTCAGAGCTTGTTCCTGCTGAGACTTTATACTTGGTCAGTTCAAGGACTGTTGTTGAGCCACTAGTGTGTACCTGGTCAGAGCTCGTCAAGGAAATAAGATCAACACCTGGACAACTATCATTAGATCTTTACCCCAGAGTGCTGGCAGCAAACCATCACACTGCTGTGTGCTTCAGTGGATTCTTCCATCACTAGGCAACCTACCCCACACCTAGGGGCAAAGTGTCCCACCACAGCTGAGGGTAGCAGAGGTTCCCCAGGCTAACAGACGTGGGATAACTTGCCATTGCCTCTCTCAGCCTAACCCCTCCCTGTAAAATGGGCATCTACATGAGCCTACCTCGTAGTGGCAAAAACCGTTCAGGTAAAACAGCAGCCCCCAGAGCATGGGTTATCAAAAAGTTCAGGGGGGACCCATCTGGTCACACATGCCTGAGGCCGGTCAGAAAAGACTTAATCTACACAGCAGACACACAGAAGTCCCTTTTTGGTCTAATTTACACTGAGATTTTAGACTTGCTGAAGGACTAACTTCCATCACAGCCCTGCCAATATTGATTGCTGGGCTCCAAAGTATATAAGTAGATTGATTTCTTTTTTTTCCCCCTCAAACTAAAAAGGATCGCAGTAGTATTAGTACATTCCTGTTTCCACTGGTCAGTAGACCCACTGAATAAATAATCGTGTTACCTGGAAAAATTGAGTCAAAAGAAACAGTGATGGAAAACAGAGCAGAGGAGGTCTTGAGTTGCATTCTTAAGCAAACCAAAAAAAAAAAAAAAAAAAGAGAGGGAGAGACAGAGAGTGAGAAAACCACTTTTGTAGAGCTTCCATCTTAGGTAAAATAAACAAAACCAGCATGGAGGGGAGAGGGAGTGCCCTCTTTTAGTGGAGGTTATAGGCAATACTAGTCTCCTGTCATTTCCTTCTGTAAGTCAGCAGGAAGGAAATATATCCAGCGAGGGCCTCTGCTAATATGCTCTGAATTTAAAGACAATTAGGCAATTCCTACATCCTCTACCGCCAAGAAAAACAACCAGAGCCGAATGCTTTCTTTCACTGTCTTTTGAACTGGGAACTCTCAAAACAATGGAGGTTATGAAATCAACTTTGAGCTAATTTCAAGCAACGTTAATAGTTAATAAAGAGAGCCCTGGTCTTGGAAGCAAGTCACTAACTAGGTCTTTGTTCTGTTTTCTACAGTTCCTTCCTGCGAATTTTTTTTTTCTTACCTGAAAGTTTCACAGGACTTATTTTGTAAACACTTTTAAACTGAAGCACTTCTCCAGTCTGCCTAGGAAAAAATTCTTTTCTGTGACCTTTGGCAAGAAATAGGTTCTAGGAAAGAAAAGAAGGAAGTAAAAGTTTCTTTGTTTCCTAATGTCTGTTCCTCCCTCTCCAGGTACTTTGGGAAAGAACAGGCAAAGGGAAACAGAACAAACACCAAACTCTTAATCCCTCTCTTCTTTCTACACTGGCAGGTGGCGTTTGCTTTACAACTTCTTTTTAAAGCTCACAGCTCCGAAAAATACAACCTGAGCAAGCAGCGAGGGCCCCACAAGGCCTTGCTTTAAGAGGGGAAGCAGGACTCCCAGGGGCTATGCGTACAACAAGAGGGGCGCAGACTGCCAGTCCAGCCAACCCATTGGTTATTTACTAGCGGGATTTAAACCCGCTCCGAAGTGGAGGCGTGGCCTGGGCGGAGCCCCCTGGTCTGGGTGGGCGGGGCGGGGAAGGGGGCGGGGATGCCCGAGGCTCCGCGCGGTGCGGGAAAGACCTGGGCTCCGGGAGCGAGCGTCTGTCTCTTTAAATGCCAGGGGCTGCGCTCCCGCCCTGGGAGCCGGGAGCCGGATCTACAATCCCGTCCCTCCCGCTTCGGCGCTTGTTGCTCGCCCGGCCCGACCGGGAGCTGCAGCCGCCGGGCACCGAGACTGCTTCCTTCTTCTTCTGGAGAGCCCCACCTCCCCGGGAGCCGGTTGAGGGGGAGAAACAGCCCCAGCAGGAGGGAAAAGGTGCCGTGTGAAGAGGCATCACTCCCCCCCTTCAAGTCTTACGCGGGGGCAAGACATGCGCCGCTCCCCCCTGCCCAGCCTCGCAGCCGCCTGCGCCTGGAGAGGAGAGACTGCGGAGCCCACACCTGCAAACTCGTCCTAGAAGTCTCAGGGTGCGGCTGGGGACCCCTCCCAATTCCCCTCGGCCTCCACCTCTCCGCGGGTGAGTTCACGCAGGTAACCCGAACTAGAGGGCGGGCGCGCGGCGGGGGGGAGGCGGGCGAGGAGGGAGGAGAAAGCGCCGCAGGTGAGCCAGGTTGGGCCGCTCACCTGCTCCAGCCTCGCGGCGGCTCCTCGCCGGTTTCTCTCTACGGTTAGATGGCGGGGAGGGCGTCTCAGGGGCTAATTTAGGCCCCTGGGGTGAAAGTGAGAGTAGGAAAGGGGAATTGAAGTAAAGTTTCTTTTTCTTACCCCCTCCTATTTGGGCTTGGCAGGTTAGGGCGCTGGCGGAAGCGGTAGGAGTCGCTGATGCAATGGGCTTTTGCCCAGGCGAGGTGAAGGGCTGGGGGAGGGGGAGAGCTGGAGTTGCCAGGCTTCCTTTGACTGTGACCCTGGAGGTGGAAAACTGAGGGAAAGCTCGCTACATTTGAGACGCCTAGTAAAATGACTCCAGGTGCCTGGCCCTCAGTCTTTTTTCTTCTTCTTAAGAACAAATCGCCCATTTCACCGAATGGCTCCTACATGGCTACCTTGCCTTCTTCTCCCAACAGGTGGTCTCAGCCCCGGTCCGGGGACCTGTGCCAATGACCCTAGTGGTGGTTTCGCTTTCTCCTCTTTCGGCGGTGTGAACGTGTGTCCACGGCGTGATGGGCAACCAGGTGGAGAAACTGACCCACCTAAGTTATAAGGAAGTTCCCACTGCCGACCCGACTGGAGTGGACCGGGATGACGGGCCCCGAATCGGAGTCTCCTACATCTTCTCCAATGACGACGAGGACGTGGAGCCCCAGCCGCCGCCCCAGGGCCTGGATGGCGGTGGCGGCGGTTTGCCCGACAGCGGGGACGGGCCGCCCCTGCCCCCGCCACAGCCCTATGACCCACGGCTGCACGAGGTGGAGTGCTCCGTGTTCTACCGCGACGAGTGTATCTACCAGAAAAGCTTCGCTCCAGGCTCCGCCGCCCTGAGCACCTACACGCCAGAGAACCTGCTCAACAAGTGCAGGCCTGGCGACCTGGTGGAGTTTGTGTCGCAGGCGCAGTACCCGCACTGGGCTGTTTACGTGGGCAATTTCCAGGTGGTGCACTTGCACCGGCTGGAGGTGAGCAACAGCTTCCTGACGGACGCCAGCCAGGGCCGGCGCGGCCGCGTGGTGAATGATCTGTACCGCTACAAGCCGCTGAGCCCCAGCGCTGTGGTGCGCAACGCGCTGGCGCACGTGGGCGCCAAGGAGCGCGAGCTGAGCTGGCGCAACTCTGAGAGCTTCGCCGCCTGGTGCCGCTACGGCAAGCGTGAGTTCAAGATCGGTGGGGAGCTGCGCATTGGCAAGCAGCCTTACCGGCTGCAGATCCAGCTCTCTGCGCAGCGCAGCCACACACTCGAATTTCAGAGCCTGGAGGACCTGATCATGGAGAAACGGCGCAACGACCAGATAGGGCGCGCCGCGGTGCTACAGGAGCTGGCCACGCACCTGCACCCCGCGGAGCCGGACGAGGGCGACAGCGACGCCGCGCGGACTACGCCGCCTCCCGGGCGCCCCCAGGCGCCGGGCCAAGAGGAGGAGGACCGAGAGGCGGTGGTGCACTGACAGGCGAGCTGAGTGCGGAGCTGCGTGAGGGAGCCTTTGCAGCAGCCGCTGCCCCCTCCCTTCTCTCCCTCCCTCCTCCACCATCTTCTGGGTCCCAACTGGGCTCCTGGGCCATTTGGAAAACGGAGAGTTGGCGAAAAGCGCTGCCAGCTGTGGCTTGAGTTTGTTATCTTGGACGGAGGAGGAAGAGGGAGCAGGTAGGAGCATTTTGGCTGGGGGCGCTTCTTGGCTTCTTGCCTGCCCGTTCAATCTGTCTTCCTTTCCGAGGTGAGGCACATTTTGGACTTGCCAGATATTAAGTACCTGCCGGACATGGGTCCAAAAATCGCCCCTTCTTATGCACGCAGGGGTGGAGCAAAGTTCTGAGTACCAGTATCTGCCATTGCCTTCTGCCCGCTTCCCCTCCTACCCTAGGCTTGGAGGATACACTGTACCAAGGCCAGAGCAAGTTTGTGGTGGTGCTAACCCCTAGGAGCAGTGTGAGGGAACTGGGAAGTTGGGATGATTTATGTTATGGTTTTCCTGGGGTGCAGGGCTGGTGGAACCAGGACCCATCTAGGAACAGCAGACTGAAACAAAGGAGCCCCCTGTGAAGTGTAACAAATGATTGAGTAATCTTGGGCTGCAAAACAAAGACTTTGCTACCTCCCCCCTTTCCATCCCTGAGCGGTTTGTCTTCTGAAGTTGGCCTCCTGCATCGCAGGCCAGCCACTTCCCAGGTTACAAGTAAATCCTTGCCACAGGCCCGTTAAGGGAAGGATTCATTTTTGCTTCCGTTCTGTCGCCTTTGTTTTCCTCGCCCACTGTTGTAGGTTGTAGGCACTTACAGCTGCGTTATTAGTTCTAAGAGGGAATAGGCCTTTGTGTCTCTGATCTAATGAAACTTGCTTGACCATGTTCATCCACAGGCCACACTGTGAGGCTGGCTGCTGCCACCGCATAAAGTATCCACTACAGAAACAGCCAAACAGGGTTGCCCTGGCAGGAATTTGTCAATTTCCTGTTCATTCCCTGACCTAATCCCCTTCCCGAATAGTGAAAGTACCTTTTTTTTCTTTTTTTTTTCTTTTTTTTAAATTTAAGTGGAAGGCTTTGGTGGTGGTCTTCCAACTTTTTTTCCCCCTCACTGCCCCATCTCCGTGGCTCTCACTCTTACTTTTCTGCTGGTGGTGAAATCTTAGGCTTGAGGCATATTTCAGTGACAAAGTTGTTATTTTGCTAGCCACACTCAATGTGATTTAATTCAAGTTGTAAAGTCTTGTTATATTGCTGCAGTCTCCTTGTTGCTTGGAGAGCACTCCTTCAGAATGCTCTCAATGAAGAGAGGTGACAGCAGTCACAAATAAATGCCACCTGGTGTAGTCAGTACCAAATCTGGTGAAGGTCCTTAAAGCCTAGGTTGGTGATTGTGGGATGTGTCTGAAGCAGGCTGGCTGATTCTGTCTGGATCTGCTGCTGTGTTTGCTTTACTGTGAGACTCTAAAAATATGTCCAGTTTGTCCTTTGTTTTCATGTGTGCTCTTTGATGATGTGTGCCCTTGATCTCAGAATCCTCTGCTGTACAATGGCACTGCTAACGCTGTCTCAAAAGTTGAGTAAAGTTTTTTCTTTCTCTTGGGAATTGTTATGAATTACACTGAACAAGTCATTTCATGACCCACTTCTTACAGTTGGAGTAGAATCACACTTGAGTGGTCTATAGCAGTGGTCATCCTTGGGCCTCCTGCTTGGGGAGCTTTAAATCAAGGCGACAAGACTTGAAAGATTTCCTTGTATACTTACTTTTTCAAACGTGGGACATTGAGGCCATAATTTTTAAAAGCTTAAACCTTCATCATAACATGAAATGATTTAATTCCAAGGGCATTAGCTATGTTCCGTTTTCTCAGGACCCCCACACAGGTCCTATCGCTTTGACTGTTAAAGCTGAACAACCCTCAGCCCTGGTCTGGGACTTTGGAGAAACATCAGTCTTCCGTTGGAAATGTTGATCTAGATTTCTTGTTTAATAATCTCACAGCTTTATATTTCTGTTCTTTTGCTTCTGGAAAAGTGGAATGGGATAAACATGAGTAAAGATACTTAGGAGAGCTTACTAGATTTGGAATTTTTTTTATGTTTAACACAGTCAAATGAAAGTTGAATGTAAATGGCCATTGTGCAGACAGCAGGAGAGAACAGAGCAGCACTGTCTAGCAGTTTTGGGCTAGCCAGCCAGCTCTCTTTTCCACTCCCCCGTCTCTGTCTCCTGCCTTCACCCTTCAATGGAAAGCGAATGCGATCGGAGTTCCCATTGTGGCTTAGCAGAAATGAACCCAACTAGTATCCATGAGGATGTGGGTTTGATCCTGGCCTCGCTCAGTGCATTAAGGATCTGGCATTGCCATGAGCTGTGGTGTAGGTCAGAGATGTGGTTCGGATATGGTGTGGCTGTGGCTTAGGCCAGCAGCTGCAGCTCTGATTTGACCCCTAGCCCGGGGAACTTCCATATACCGCAGGTTAGGCCCTAAAAAGCAAAAAAGGAAAAAGAAAAAGAAAGAAACTGAATGCCATCAGTCACACCAAAGGAGTGACTCTCCGTTACAAACCTCTTTGTGAGAAACCTCAACTTGAAGGAAGAACTCCTGTAAAATGCACCTCAAGAGTAGCATTCTGCCTCTAGAGAAGAGGTTTTTGGTAACAGGGCTTGAAAATGAGCTAGAAGAGAAGAGAAATCTACTCCAGATGCTGCTTTTTCGTCTGTCTTTACGGGGTACCAGAGGTGTGAAGTATGTAATGCTTTGGAACAGTGATTGCATTGGAAGTTTTATTAGGGTCATCATGCTTAAAGCACCAGCCAGCCAGAAACCAGTGAAGTTTCCAAGGAAAGGGGATTGAACCAACTGTTGGCATCTCTTCTGAAGACGGCAGTTTTGTGGATAAGTTTTTAATGTTCGGGCAATGGCTGCATCTGGCACTTTAAAAAATATATACATATATATTTAATAACTGTTGTTTCTCCTTAGGAATAAGACTCTAGAGCTGTTTTGTACTGTGAAATTACCGATGCTCTTTGAAGGAAAGGAATATTGATTCTAATGTTCTTCAGAAGCTCTGGCAGGGATAAGCAGGACGCCCAACTGGAACGTATACTAAATGTAATCAGACAAATTCTATTTTCTTACTCGAGCAAATATTTTATTGAGACGGCTTATGTATGGCAAAGGAGCCCACAAATTCAGCTACATAACTTTTTATATTAAAAGAACTCATGCTTTTTGTAGCTTTTATTCCACATTTAATTTAGAATGACTTTATAGCACTAACATGCCTAGCAGAAGACTATACTCCAGACCTATAAGGAAATTTTTAGTTTTATGAAGAAATAACACTTCAGTGGTTCAATTTCTCATGTCTTCGGTGCTATTGGCCATAAGAGCACCAGTTGACAACACCACAACCACGTGGAAACATATTTTTGGAAGCAAAACTTTAATTTTCTACAACATATGCTATGGAGAGTGAAGAAAATTTAAGGACTACTTGTTTTTTTTTTTTTTTCCTTCATATGGAGTCCACTGTGTTGAAGACTTCATAGTATGTGATTGTCTAACCTTTTTTTTTTTTTTTTGTAAATTAGAATAAAATCTAGTGTGATCATGATCATTGAAAGGATTTGTTTGGAAAGTTACATTTTATTTGTGATTTTTTTTAATCAGGGTAACTATAAACTTATAAACTTGACTGGTTTATTCAGCTTACTATGTTGTTTTGTTCTTAGCGCTAATACTTGTGACTCATGGAGAATTACATCAACTAACTTGATAAATCCCACATGCATTTTATTTCCTAGTGAACTGTGTAAATTTTATTTTTGTTGAAGATTATATGTTGAATCAATGTTATGTTCTCAAACCACTTCTTGAGAAGGAGGTTCTGATTTGAAATTGTATCATTTCCTTCAAAATGAAGGGCAAGTGCTTAATTAAATAAAAGATTGATGACATCTTTTAAACCATTTCCTCTTTACTGTGTCTTATTACAATAGAATCTGTCTAGTCTTTTTGAAAAATGCTCTGAGAGTTTCCAATAAATATCTTTTAGACCTCACTATATTTATATACATTTTTTTCCATTTGTATACTTTGTTCCTGCCTTTTTTTTTTTTTTTAAGGGCTGCACCTGTGGCATATGGAGGTTCCCAGGCTAGGTGTCAAATCAGAGCTACAGCTGCCGGCCTACACCACAGCCACAGCAATGCCAGATCCGAGCTGCGTCTGCGAACTGCATCACAGTTCAAGGCAATGCCGGATCCTTAACCCACTGAGCAAGGCCAGGAATCAAACCCGCAACCTCATGGTTCTTAGTCAAATTTGTTTCCACTGCGCCACAACGGGAACTTCCTGCTATTTTTTTAATTCCAAGTCCTAGCTACTTGGCTCAACTAGTTTTTCTGAAATAATAGTGTGTTTCATCTTTAAATTGTTCGGTAAACACTTTGGTGAATTCATTTAGTGACTGAAAACCCTCCCTGCATTTATTGTGTGAGAATTAATCACCCATTGCTTATAGGCTCCGTGTTCATGAAGAATGTCTTATGAACATAAATTTTCAATGCACATTGATTTTTTTTTTTTTTTTCTTCCCAGAATCAATGCAAACGTTGCAGGAACCCACACTCACATTTTGGAATCTGCACTGGGGAGTTTTGGTATTAAGATCAGTAACCCATGTTGTGTCTTAGGTGGTTTCAGAATCCCAAGCAAAGGGAATAGGCTTTTAATTATAGGAAACAGGCAAGTGTGATCACATGGCGCTGTTGACATGATAAAGGATGCAGGTTGTAGTAGTTGGTATAGGAGCAGATGTGGCCTCTGGGGTTGGCAGGTGGGAGGTCAACAGCACTCAGGCCAGCACCTGAAGCCTCTACCACAATCCTGTTGAGACTCAAAAACCTGGGCTCCATCAATAGATCCCTGAGGATTTTATTTAATTTTTTTCTTTTTATGGCCATATCTGCAGCAAATGGATTTCCCTTCCCCCACCCCACCCCGCACGTTACTGTTAACTGAGCAAGGCCAGGGATCGAACCCACATCCTCATGGACACTGTCAGGTTCTTAACCTGCTGAGCCACAAAAAAAATAACTCCCCTGTGAGGATTTTAAATAGGAAGAGTGTTGAATGCTGAAGGTTATCAAGAGCTCAAGTAGCAGTGAGGCCAGTTTTCCCTAGAGTGCTAGCCCTTAATTTGTCATGGTTCTCATTGCACAAGAAAGTAGAAGGAGGGGAACATAATACAGAATGTGCATTTATTTGGGGGTGACTTAGTGGCGGCTGCTGTTCCTATTTCTCTTAAGTGGACTGAGCTTGCTTAATGCAGGAAAATGGCACATTTGAAAGTGTTTAAAAGGACCTCCAGAGTGAACAGAGCCAGAATGTATGCAGAAGGGCTTTTAATTCCTTTTACTGAATTTGCTAGAAAAACTGCTTATTAAACAAATATAGCAATTTTACCTGCAGAGTAGATGCAAGAAAGGTTAGTATCTGCATTTGCAATCACAGCAAGGCACTATGTATGAAGGGCTAGAGGATGCTGAACCCTAGACCAGGTATTAGAACTTAAAGGGGTTACAGCCACATAAAAACCTTAGATAGTCCCTGCCCCTGAGCTCATTTCTAAGGGGAAATCAATTTCATTCATACATGTGGAACAAATTATAATGAAAGGTGGCCTTGTGAAGGGCTGAGGGTTAGTAGATACTCAAATAAAGCAGATGTGTGTTGGTTTAATTGGAGTACTCCCACTGGAGAAATCAGATCAAAGCCCAGAGGATACAATGATAATGGAGGAAAGGATATAACTAATATCATATTCACAAAGTACTTCAGCCGAAGGCTTCTAAATTCCAGTGTCTTACATACAAAGATACACCAGATCATATTTTCTGTCCGCACATAGGTAAGGCAAAGAGCTCCTTCGGTGGCACAGTGGGTTAAGGGTCCTGTGTTGTCTATGTGGTAGTGAGGGTTCGATTCTCAGCCTGGTGCAGTGGGTTAGGATCCAGCATTACTGCAGCTGTGGTGTAGGTCCAGGCTGTGGTTTGGATTAGATCCCGGGCCTGGGAACTTGCATATAGTGCAGGTGTGGTGGAAAAGTGAAAAACAAATTAAAAACTAATAGGTAAGGCAGATAACTACTTAGTACAAAAAAAAAAAAAAAATTCACATGAAGGAATTTAGAGTTGTGATAGGTGCAGGGAAGGAAATGTGCAGGGTGTAGGGAGAAGATCTCCCTCCATCAGTGAGTCAACGAGGGCTTCGTGAAGGCGCATTTATGCTGAACTTTGGAAGAGGTGGAGGAGAAAGCCACGTGCTTCAGAGTGGGCCCTGATTACATTAATTCAGGGATTCCTGGGAAGTGAACGAATGAATATTGAGTGCTTTTGCTTCACAATCTAATGGTGTCCATTTCTCTGGGGTCTCCTTCAGCAAGCAACACGTTGTCATTTATGTATCTGACACATAACACGGGAACAGGCAAAGAGACCCTCGAAGTCCTAGTGAGTGCATGAATTTGGGAGTTGTGGTTTGCTACACTAGCAAGCCCTGCTATTATCTCAAGGTGGCATCAGGACTGTGGTTTGAAGAGGTGACATAGCAGTGGTAATTAGGGTGAACTGAACAGGGAGAGCAAATGAGTGACTCTCTCCTCCCCTCTCCCAGAACTAGATATTGTACTGCTCATGCTTGATGGCGTAGACTATCAGCCAAGCTTTGATGTGGAGTGTGAATTTGGGCCTTTGCCTGATGCGAGTGTGAGGAGAAGTGGCCAGGCCAGGCTGGATGGGAGCAGAAGTAAGAGGTGGCAAGAGGTATTACAGCTTCCATGTCACTGGAATCATTATTGAGAAAGATGTCATTTTGTTCAGTTGGCTAATACAAGCCACCACTGCAATATAGTCTCTCATGCCTTGTACAGTGAGACCATAAATGACTCAAAAGATGAGCTTCTCTGCTCTTTTCTTTTGGGAAACTTAAACAAGAATGTAATCCACTCCTAAGATGTGTCTATTGATATTCCTTGCATTCTTTTTAACTTTGAGGATTCTTTGTTAGCTAAACTGGAGGTAGAGGGTCTGACCTAGGCCCACAGAATCAAATAATGTTAAAAGATGGCAGTCAAACTACCTGGGTTTCTCTGCTTAGCTCTCCTGTAACCTTGGGAGAAATTAGGCACCCGCTTGGAAAATTTATTTCTTCCTCTGAACAATGTGGCTTTATGGCATCGGTCAAGTCACTTACTTCTCTGAACATCAGTTGTATTTGTAAAATAATATAATAAATTTATATGTATATATATATATATCATAGCTGATATAACTGAACTATACTAATAGTATTAACTTTAAATGGTTGTTTGTGAGCACAAAATGAAACAATGCATATAAAGCCCAGATCACTAGCTACTGAGATTAAAGAAAATATAGGATATGGTATGTGTCTAATTCAAAATAAATATTTTACAAATATTTATTTTGTCTTTTTAGGCCTGCCCCTGCAGCATATAGAAGTTTCCAGGCTAGGGGTCAAATCAGAGCTGTAGCCTCCAGCCTATGCCACAGCCACAGCAATGCTAGATCCAAGCCCGTCTGTGACCTACCCCACAACACTGGATCCTTTAACCCACTGAAGGAGGGCATGGATTGAACCTGCATCCTCATGGATGCTAGTCGGGTTTGTTACTGCTAAGCCACAACAGTAACTCCAAAGTTATTTAAGAGAGAAGTCTTCTCTTTAGTCTTGGAGAATTTCTTAGCTAGATAGAAGAAATTGGTAGCATAAGAAAAAGAACTCTAGTTAATACTTGAGTTGTTTAGCCACAGCTGCACTGTTTGAAATTTTTCTTGAGCTTTGATCTCTAATAGAAGAAACATTTACCTTGGTTTTTAATTTTATATGCTTACCCATTAATTCAACAAATATTTCCTGAGAGCTTTTAAGGTACTAGAGGCTGGAGAGCTGAGAGGGGATAAGAGGGGATATTGCAGTAATAATATTGACTGTGACGAGGTCGCTTTGCCTTCACTGTCCTATATTAATCATCAAAACAGCTTTTTTGGACAGATGCTAACATCCTCATTTTATAGTTGAAGAAATGAGAAATGAGGTGATTTGTACATGAACACATAGCTAATAAATGACTGGTTCTGCCCTGGAACAGGAATGCTGCCCCAGGCTATGGTTCTTCCTCTGAGAGCCTCTGACCACTCCCATCCTTTCTTACCCTGGGAGATTGCATAGCATCTTATGCAGCTCCAACATCTGGCAGGCAGCACTATCTGGATAGTACACATATTTTCACTCTTGGAGCAACTCTGGTGGCAGTGACTCTGGAAGGCCAAAAAGAGGCAGGAACAAGGGGACAGGCAACTCAGCCAAGAGGAATTTGACGTTGTTAATATGTAGCAGTGACAAGCCAAGGTAAATGTTGACCGATCCAAGATTACCCCTCTCTGGGACTGTGCACTGTGACAATCCCTCCTCAAACTTCCCCTCTTCTGTCTGCCCTTTGGTGGCTCCTTTTACCCCTTCAGGCTGAGGTCATGTCACACAGACCTGTTGAAAATCATGGCTCCAATGGAAGTCCTGCTGTGTGACCTTGGGCAAGTTAGTAACTTCTGCAAGCCACCTGGACTTATGTAAAAACTAAGGCTATTAGGAGGGCCTCCTCCATAGGGCTGTTCATATGGCTTACATGAGACAACGGAAGTCAAGTGCATATGAAGCTCTTGGGTTTGGTGTGGTGGCCATATTGGTTGTCCCTGCTACCAATGGCTCCATTAGGGATATAACATATGACCCCAAGGAAATGCCTTTACCCTCTAGGACCCTGGATCTACATTTGTGTGTGAGGAGTGCCCAGCTCCAGCAGGGTTTTATATAAGATTCCAAGTGCAATTTCATCCTTTGAGATGGTTATAGAAGTTGCTAGTTGCTCTACTTAATTAATTCTAGTTAATTAATGCTAATTAATACTGATTCCTTGACCATAGCCCTAAACTTCATTCATACAAAAATGAATATGTAAAATGTAAAGAAGTTAATAATGATAATATAATAGCTGAATTTCAGGGAGTATTTTTATTATGAAAAGTGGGAATTATAGACAAACTTTCTGAGAATTACAAATTTTGTTAATGATTTTTAATATTGGAAATCGAAATATCGGCCATGGCTAAAGAAAAAGGTGATCGTAGAAGTAAATTAATCCATGTCTCCTTTATTTTGAAAAAAAGTTTAGAATTTTTTTTGAAATCTTTTTTTTTTTTTTTGGCTTTTGTCTTTTTAGGGCTGCACACTCAGCATATGGAGGTTCCCAGGCTAGGGGTCCAATCGCAGCTATAGCTGCTGGCATACACCACAGCCACAGCAACTCCAGATCCGAGCCGCGTCTGTGACCTACACCACAGCTCACAGCAACGCCGGATCCTTAACCCACTGAGCAAGGCCAGGGATCAAACCCGCAACCTCATAGTCCCTAGTCAGATTCGTTTCTGCTGCGTCATGACGGGAGCTCCTGAAATCTTTTTAACTTTGCTTTTTGAATACTGACTTTTTTTTTTTTTAACCTCCACACTGGGTTATATTTCTCTTTGCTACCTGGCTCTACTCTTGGCCAATACATCATACCATGAGAGAATTCTCTTGTATCTCAATGGGTAAGCATAATTTATTCTACTTTATTCTGATGGGGGTCTATTTCTTTTTATATTTTAGAAAGGACAAGGTTGTTCATAAAGCCATAAAGCATTGCATGGTGGCAGTTCTTCATGCTGACATCTGTTTTAGTACTTAAAAAAAAAAAAAAAAACAACCTACTAGAAGTTCCTGCTGTGACACAGTGGCTGGGTTTGTGACTTCCCCCAACCCAGCACAGTGGGTCAAAGGATCCTGCGGGTGCTGCTGGTGTGGCCATTGAAAAACAAATAGACTTTATTTTTTTAGAGCAGTTTTAGATTCACAGAAAAATTGAGTGGAAAGCATGGGGTTTCCACGTAACCCCCTTCCCAACCATACAGCCTTTCCCACCATCAACATGGGTATCAGAGTGGTACCTGTGTTTCAATGGATGAGCCCACATTTATAAATCATCATCAACCATAGTTAACACTAGTTTCCACTCTTTGTATTATATATTCCTTGGTTTTGACAAATGCATCCACCACTATAGTATCATACCAAGGACTTTTATACCAGACCTGGTCTTCATTTCTTTTCCCTCCCAAGCTAAGAATTTGTCTCTTTTCAGCTGCTCTTATCAAACAGATAAGATACACTTCTCTGCTGGGACCTTCTGCTTTCTTCACCATCCCAAATGCTGTTGAACTCTGTTCATTCAATCTTTAAGTATTTATTGAGATCTACCTGGCAATGTGGTAAAGGCTAAAAAGAAGAATGCCATGGGGTCCCTATGTTCCAGGTGCCTGCTCACCTTGTGCTGAGGAACACAGGCAAACAATGAATGCAATACCTTGGGTCTCGAATGTGATGGGAGGGGACAAGTAGGCTCCAGGCATCATGGTGGCACTGGGGTAAGGGTTGGGTATAGGGGACTGGTGGCTAACCCCACGTGGTGGGGATGGGGAAAGGTCAAGGATAGGCTTCCTGGGGAGACTTAAGCAGATGGGGGAGATATTATCAGAGAAAGATTCTAACGTAAACCTGTTCCCATCTTATCAACTTTTATTTTCAGAGTCATCTCTTTTTGTACATAGCTGGGGTTGGAGCAGAGGGGGATATTGTGAGAACAAACACTATAAATTGCTTAATACTCTCTTTTTCTCTTTTTCACTATGCTGATAACGGATTTTAGCCAATCAGGATACATTATCAAAAACTCAGAAAGGATATTAAATTTACTGCAGTTCAGTGTTCTCTTTAGCACCATGCAGCTGACTTTAGGTGTAGCCAAGCAGTTCCAACATGGTTAGAGGATTAAGGCCGCCCTCTCCGTGTTTTGAGGGAATTGAGAAGCACTGAGGAAGGCACTGGCTGTGGCTGGAGTTAAGCCTGGGCTGTCACCCAGCACCTCCCTTACTACACCTGGGCCGATGGCCTCCCCTGGCTGGAGAGGCTGCATTATATTCTTTTGTAAAGTGGGGATATTATGTCGTCTACCATGCAGAGTTGTGGAGGTAGTGATAATATACATAAATCACCCAGAGGTGGTCCTGGCAAGAAGTTGTCGCCATCATTATCCATTTCCCCCTTTTCTTTTTTGCCCAGTGTTCATGACTCAATCTCAAAATCTCCCAGATAAATTTCCAGTTGGAGCAGATTAAGCCAGAGAAACTAAACCAGAGGTAAGATGGTCAGTGGGGGTGCAACATTTGGTTTTGTAATGGTTAAAATCATCTGGCCCCAGGTTTTGGGGTGAAAATCATACATATATGTTCACACACACACACACACACACACACACACACACGCATGCACGCACATATCAATAGGCCAAGTACATCATTTCACCTGAGTCTGGCTTCTATGCTACCTGACAACCAAGGAATTGACCTCGGGGCATCGATATCATCACAAAGTTACAATCAATTTCTTACCTCCCTGGTTAATGCCTCTCTCTGCCTGCCCTTTAAGCCTGTGAATATTTTATTGATGTAATTTTATTACTTTTTATATTTAAAAAATAATGTGTGTTTAATATAGAAGAGGTTCAAATACTGAAGGATTTAACAGTGAAGGACATCCTCCATTGCCTTTTCTCACCCGGCTCCACCTCTCACCAAGGGTATTGTGTAGTGTGTTCCTTCTAAACTTTTTTTCTGTTAACATTCAGATATGCTTATATGCATATATTTTCCCGGTTTTTAAAAACTTAGATCATGCTGTGCATCTGTCATTGATGCCCATCGAGATCCAGCTTTTCCTGATTATAAATGCTACTGCAAACATTTTGCTATACTTGTTCTTGACATATATGTGAGTATTTCTGAGGGGTATAACCACCGAAGTGAGATCTCTCACTTAAAAGTCACACAAAATTTAAATGTTGATAGGAACCACCATATAGCATTCTATAAAAATTTTGCCAATTTACACTAATACTAATGACTTTCTCAACTGTTTGAAAATATTTGCTTAATCATAGGTAAAAATTAGTAGCTTGTTGTTTGAGTTTCTGTGAGAGTTTTATTTTTTTTTTTACCACCTGAGCTAGTCTCATTGTCTGTCTGTCTGTCTGTCTTTCTTTCTTTCTTTCTTTCCTTTCTTTCTTGTCTTTTTGCCTTTTCTTGGGCCACTCTTGCGGCATATGGAGGTTCCCAGGCTAGGTGTTGAATCAGAGCTACAGCCACCGGCATACGCCAGAGCCACAGCAACGTGGGATCCGAGCCGCATCTGCGACCTACACCACAGCTCATGGCAACGCGGGATCCTTAACCCACTGAGCAAGGCCAGGGATCGAACCTGCAACCTCATGGTTCCTAGTCGGATTCGTTAACCACTGCGCCATGATGGGAATTCCTGAGGTGGTCTCATTGTTATCAGAGCAGTAGTTTACCAGTTTTATTCTATTTCTTTATTTGGTATTTTATTTTATTTTATTTTTTTTGCTTTTTTTAGGGCCGCTCCCGATTCCCAGGCTAGGGGTCTAATTGGAGCTATAACTGCCGGCCTATGCCACAGCCACAGCAATGTCAGATCCAAGCTGCGTCTGTGAACTACACCACAGCTCATGGCAACACTGGATCCTTAACCCACTGAGCGAAGCCAGGGATCGAACCCTCAACCTTATGGTTGCTAGTCAGATTTGTTTCCGCTGCACCACAATGAGAACTCCCAGTTTTATTCTATTTCAAACATTATAATTCTTTCCAAAGCACTTGGTTACTGGGTCAGCCTGGCAATGTCTTGAGTCCAACCTGTGAGTTTGAACAAATAATAGAAAGGTGATGGTGAAAGGTATCCAAAATTATCCTTCCTTTAAAACTGTAAATCACAGTGTGCTGCTGATTTACATCCTTTATTGGCTTCGAACAGTGCTTAGAATGGAATCCTAGTTCCTTAACATGGCCTGATGGCCCGCACAGTCTGGCCTCTGCTTATGTTGCTGATTTCACTTCTCATCATCCCCCTTTCAGGGTATATTCCAGCCTCATAGGCCTATATTTATTTCCCTAAACACACCAATGTTTTTCTTTCTTGCTTTTGAGCAGTATTTTTCAGACATTCTGATTATTGACCTACAATGAGAAATGCACGGTGTAGCAAAACTAAATGCCCACATATGTGTGTGTGTACATATAAAACTAAAAGGTATTTATGAATCAGTAAATAAGTATAAAACTAAAATTTTACCAAATAACTCCTAACAGTGCTGTGATGCCATGTACGAAGCAGAATAATGGTCCCCCAAGTTGTCTGAACCCTAGTCCTCAGGCCTGGGAATATGTTTTTTGACCAGTCTAATCTCAAAATTAAGGATTTGCTGGGGTGGGAAACAAATACCCAGAGCCTCCTATTTTTACCAAGTTACAGCATCACTTTGGACAAGGCTTTCATTTCATTGTCTCTCGCATCCTTAGCCTTTGCTTTGGAAATGCAGACATTTATAATGTGTTTGGCACGTTCACAGTATGGCATTAGATGCCTTAGGGGGATGTGGATTATGTTCAGAGGTATAAACAAATTCCATCGTTGTATGCTTGTTGGGGAAATCAGATTAAAAAGTCAGAAGAAACTTGAAAGTAAGAAAGACAGAATGGGGCATTCCACTGTGAGATTAGTTAGGGGTAGGAGGACACTTGGGTCACCTTGGTCACCTCCAGTGATGAAAACACTCACCTGTAACGGGATGCTTTTTTAAGTGTATTTCACAGATTATCACATACGTTCTTTGCACTCTCTTCTTGAAATATTATTACAATTTGCCTTGAATGGGTGTGGAAATTGAACCTCAGAGAAAAGGAAATAAAATGTATATTGAGCACATACTCTATGCCAGAGCCCATGATTGGAACCTTACAAATGGTATTTCATTTAATCCCCAGTATAACCTGGGAGGTCGCCACTGGGATTCTCATTTTACTGATGAAGTGATGACTCCAGGATCCAGATCCAGATGAAGTCATTATGCAAGATCGCTGAGCTGTGAAATGGACCAAACAAGATTCAATCCAGTCATCTGACTCCTGGGTCACTTGCTCTTCCTGCCACATTGCACATACTCCTGGCAGTTCCACTCATTCTCATTTGCAAGCATTTCCAAATCACATAATCGCAATGGTTTCCCTTCAGATTTCTATAGCGCTGCTGAAAGTTGAGGAGGTGGAATTATTAGATTTTCCTTGGTGACCCCTGTTATTCTGAAAAATAAGCTGATGAAGGCAAGAAACTGAAGAATCCAACTGAGAGATGACAGAGAGCTAAGGAAGACAAAGTCCTGTGTGCAAAGGACTTTGCTTTTTTTACTTTAACATTGTATTTGGGGATAATTTCAAAATTGCTTGAATAAGCAAAATGCAAAAGAACCTCTAGCTACCCTTTCCACAGATTCATCTCTTGTTAACATTTTATTCCATTCTGAAGTACAAGTGGGATAAATGTTTTTAATGTCACTCTTGCCCAAGAACTCCGTGCCTCACAGATTCTTTATTCCTCATTTGAATTTTCTAGAGCCCAGCTCTCTTATCCATTCCTTCCTACCCATTTCTCACCTTCAGTTTGGTTTTATTGCCCAGGATTTCCTTCTCTCTCACACTGTCGGCACAAGTCTGGCTCTGCCACTGGCCGGCCTGAATTCGGATCGCCATTCTACCACTTACTCGTCATCATCACTTTTATAGAGTTTTAGAGTCTCCTCATCTGATGAAAGAGCCTGAAGTAGCACTTTCCGGAGTGTTGGTGAAGACTATGTGGAATCATCGGTAAGTTTAGTCACAATACCAAGCACAGGATTAATTTCCCGAGAAGTGCCTACTTAACATTGCAAAGGACCCATGTTCATTATACAGCTGTACTTGTTGTTAAAATATTAAAACACTTCCATATCAGTTGATAAATAGCTGCTTCCCTGAAACCCACCCCCTCATCACCTTGTCACTGTCATCTTCCTGACCACCTGGCCACTGCCCTGGGACCACACTGTATATTCATTCTTGCAATCCAATAACAGGCCTGCCTATGGAGCTGGGGCCTCCAGCACTCTGCTGCAACTCTATGTGCAGAATTTTGATTGGTTGATGACTGCTGAAAAAATGCTAATGTCATGGCAGAATATTAGCTTCGTGCCTATAAAATACTATGACCCCTGTTTACAGATGATGAAGAAAGCCCAGGGAGAGAATGAGGAAATTTGTCCAAGGTTACAGAAATAATAAATGATTTAAACTGAGACTATTTAATCCCCAAAACTATGTCCAGACTCTAGGGAATGGAATCCCAGTCAACAAATGTGGTTCAGACCCTGGGACCTTGGGCAGGGGGCTTTGTCTCTCAGAGCAGGGGACAGAGTGAGAATGATTCTTCTGTCTTCCCTTCCTCTCCATGCACTGAAAAGTGTCAATATAGAAAAAAAAAAAAAAGGTGTAAATATAGGGACATTTTCCTTGTCTTTTTGTTCAGGGCAAATAATCAAGTTTAGCCGTCAGTTTTAGGCCAGAGAGCAAACTCACCGTGTTAATTATTCACAGGGTTGACCACTCTGCTCTTTTCTTGAAACTGCTAAACCAGCTGAGACAAACCAGAACAACAACACTGGTAAAACAAACTTTTCGGAAAGAATTCGTTAAAGTAGAGCCTACAAATATGTTTAGAGAGGGAGCATGAGCCAGTGAAAGCCAAAACACACAGTGAAAGGAGCATGGCCTTGGGAGCCAGAGAGACGCCACTTATGAGTGTGCTATTGGGCAGATCATGTAATAAGTTACCATGGTTTCATCATTTGGAAAATGATAAGTGTCTTGAAGAGTTATTTAGATTCAGATACAATAGATGTACAACCCTAAGCTCAGTGCCTGGCATGGGAGTGAAAATCAAAGTATTTGCTCACTTAGACTACAGAACCCTAAAGGAACCAGGCACTGAGTCAGCATCCAGAGGCTCCCAGAGGTCCCCAGTGGGCCAGGGGTTAATTAACCTTAACCTTGCTGGATTGCGGGGGCAAGGATGTGGCTATTGACCAGCCAGAATGGAAATCTTTTAGCTGCTGTGCTCATGTGTCCCCCTGAAGAGTTCTTGGTAGTAGTAGAAAATCTCAGGCATCATCAGGTCCAGTCTTCATTGCAGGAGAAAGAGGGAAGGACAAGGGACAGCTAGTAATTGGGACGTTGGTTTGTTTCCAATGGCACAGAAGGGGTAAAGGGAAAGTTGAAGCCCTTCTCCTTCCTATTTCCCATCCTCACTCCCCAGAAATGACAATTAGAAGCAGATTCTTGTGTCTTTTTTCTAGAAATTAGCCAATTAGCCTTCCTTCCTTCCATACAAATGGAATCGTAATATAATAATAGTTAATATTTAGCATGTGCTTGCTGTGTGCCTGGGAATATTTTAAGCATCTTATATGGACTGTATGTTTTTTAACCTTTATGACAACTCTGTGAAATAGGTACTGTTTTTATTTTCATTTTTCATATGGGAAACTGAGGCCCAGAGAGGTTAAAGCACTTGCCTAAAGTAGGTAGGGGCAGGAAAAAGAGCACGAGAAGTCAACATACATCTAACTTCTGTTTCATGCTTGCACAGCATTTCCTAATAGAAATGAATTATAGTTTAACTCATTGTTGGGTCTTGAAGTTGTCCAAATCTGTTCTAACCATCACAGCTGCTTCAAACAGCTTCGTGTTGTTTTCTTTGAAGTTTTACCTCTGGTTTGATGTCTAGTTTGTGCCAGGCACTCTGGGACGATCTTTACAGGCACGTAGCCATTTAGTACTCAGACTCCATGAGATTAGGAACCATTCGTTCTGCAGGGAGGTTATTCAGGCTCCCAGCCATTAAGTAACTTGCCCAAAGTCCCAGAGTTAGTCAGTGGCAGAGGGTGAAAATGAATTCGGGTATGTCTCATTTCAGGGTCCATGACACTGCAGTTACTATGTAACCTACATGGTGGTATGTGAAAATTATACATTTACAGGACTATTCTCCTTTTAATAACATTACCCTTTCATATTTTCCTATGTATTAATCACACTGTGACTTCATTTTCATATCTATAGATGAGTTAATAATACCTATTACTATGGACTGAATCGTGTTTCCTTCCAATTCATACATTGAAACCCTAGCCACCGAATGTGATGGTATTTGGAGCTGGGGTCTTTGAGAGGTCATTAAGTTTGGATGAGGTCATGAGAGGGGAGCCCCCTTGAAGAGACTGGTGTCCTCATAAGAAGAGACACCAGAAATCTTGCTTCCCCACCACTTCCCCTCTCTCCACAATGTGAGCACGCAGCGAGAAGTTGGCCATCTGCAAGCTAGGAAGAACCTAACCACACTGGCCCTTTGATTTTGAACTTTGAGCTTCCAGAATTGTGAGAAATAAATTTCTGTTGTTTAAACCACCAGTCTATAGTATTTCGTTATGTTAGCCTGAGCAGATTAACATGCCTACCTTATAAAATCATTTTAAAGATTAACAGAAACAGCAAGGTAAAAAAAGCATCTAGAATAATTTCTAGCGTGTTTTAGAGTTACATGACAGTATTGTCTAAGAGCTTCACAAGTACATTAGTTTCCTAAGGTTGTCATAGCAAAATACCGTAAACTGGGTGGCTTAAAACATTGGAAGTGCATTCTTTCGCAGTTTTGGAGGCTAGACGTCCGAAGTCAAGGTACTAAGAAGACCAGTGTCCCTTAAAAGCCTCTCTGGAGGAGGGGCCTTCCTTCCTTCTCCCCAGCTTCTGGTAGCCCCATGCGTTCTTTGGCTTGTGGTGCTATCACTGCTGTCTCTGGCTGTGCTGTCACCTGGCATTCTCCCATGTGTCTGTGTCTTCACACGGCCATCTTCTTTTAAGGACATCAATCCCATTGGAAGGATTCGCTCTACCCAGTATGACCTCATCTTAACTAGTCACATCTAAAAATGACCTTATTTCCAAATAAAATCCCATTCTAAAATATTGAGAGTTAAGGATTCAGCATATCTTTTCTGAAGGGAACAATTCAACCCATTGCAATATATCTTACCTAATTCAATCTCCATGGCAATTCAGTGAAGCAGATATTATCATATTAATTTTATAGATGAGGACACTGAGACTCAGAGAGCTCATGTAACTTGTCCAAGGTCACAAAGTGACTAAGCAAGTACATGCTCTACTACATTTTAGCTAGTAATGTTTGGGGGCATAGTAAGCACTCAAAAAAAATATATGAGTTTATTATCATTTTTATTTGTTTGCTTCTTATTTTATTTTGAAATGCCTTATAAATAACCATATATCTAGAGTAAGGATGAGAAAACTTTTTTTTTTTTCCTGAAAAAGGCCAAGCGGTATTTTAAATTTTGTAGGTGGTATGGTCAGTCTCTGTTGCAACTACTGAACTCTGCTGTTGTAGCATGAAACTAGCCAAAGGTAATATGTGAGCAAATGAGCACGATTGCATTCTAATAAAACATTTGCAAAAATAGACGGTGTTTATCTATTCATCAGTTGATGGACATTTGGGTTACTTTCACATTTTGGCATTTATGATGAATAGTCTTGTTATTTGTAGTGTCTCTGAAGCACAAAACTTTTTAATTTTAATGAAGTTCAAGTTATCTATTTTTTTCTTTTATTTCCTATGCTTTTGGTATCCTAAGAATGCATTGCTTAATCCAAGACCATGAAGACTTACTCCTCTGTTTTCTTCTAAGAGTTGTATAGTTTTAGACTGCTATTAATTTTCTCATCCAATTTGAATTAAATTTTGTTTGTAGTTTCATTCTTTTGCATGTGGATATCTAGTTGTCCCAGAAACATTTGTTGAGAACACTGTTCTTTTCCCCACTGCCTTGTCTTGGTACTCTTTGCAAAAGTCAACTGACTATAAATTTAGTTTATTTCTGGATTCTCAATTGTATTCCTTGATCTGTATGCCTGTCATTAAGGCAGTTCCTCATGGTCTTGATTACTGTTGCTCTAAGTATTGAAACAAAAAAGTGTGATTCTTCCAACTGTGTTCTTTCTTTTCAAGACATTTTGGCTCTTCTGGGCCCTTGTATTTCCAGATACATTTTGGGATCATCGTCTCAATTTCTTCAAAATAGCCATCTAAGGTTTTGACAGAGATTACAATAAATCTTCAGAAAAAAATTGAAAGTATTACCATCTTAACAATATTAATTTTTCTAATCCATGGACATGAGAAATCTTTCCATTTATTTAAGTCTTCATTAATTTCTTTCAATGATGTTTTGAAGATTTTAGTATACAAGTGTTGCTTTCTCTTAAGTTTATTAAGTATTCTGTTCTCGATGCTATTATAAATGGAATGGTTTTCTTAATTTTATTTTCAGATAGTTTATTGTAAATGTGTAGAAATATATTTGATTTTTGTATACTGATTTTGTCTCTTGTAATCTTGCTGAATTCATTTATTTGTATTAATATCTTTTTTTTAAAATTTTTTTTTCTTTTTTTTTCTCTTTTTTTTTTTTTTTTTTTTTTTATTATTTTCCCACTGTACAGCAAGGGGGTCAGGTCATCCTTAGACGTATACATTGCAGTTACAGTTTTTTCCCCCACCCTTTCTTCTGTTGCGACATGAGTATCTAGACATAGTTCTCAATATTAATATCTTTTTATTCAACCCCTTACTTTTCTCTATAAACAAAGTCATGTTATCTGCAGATAGAGATAATTTTCTTCTTCCTTTTCAATCTAGATGCCTTTTATCTCTTTTCCTTGTTTAAATGTGCTGGCAAGAACCTCTAGAACAATACTGAATAGAAATGGCAAGAGCAAATATCTTATCTTTTTCCTAATCTTAGGGAGAAAAAAACTTTTAGTCTTTCACCATTTGTAAGATGTTAGCTATGTTTTTTTTTTTGTTTTCTTTTTTTTTTTTTTTTTTTTGTCTTTTTGTCTTTTGTTGTTGTTGATTTCTTGGGCCGCTCCCGCAGCATATGGAGGTTCCCAGGCTAGGGGTTGAATCGGAGCTGTAGCCACTGGCCTACGCCAGAGCCACAGCAACGCGGGATCCGAGCCGCGTCTGCAACCTACACCACAGCTCACGGCAACGCCAGATCGTTAACCCACTGAGCAAGGGCAGGGACCGAACCCGCAACCTCATGGTTCCTAGTCGGATTCGTTAACCACTGCGCCACGACGGGAACTCCTGTTTGTTTTTTTTTTTTTTTTTTTTTTTTTAATAGATGTCCTTTATCATTTGAGGAAATGTCTTTCTTTTCTTAAATTGTTTTCATCATGAAAGAATGTCATCAGATTATCTTTTTCAGCTTTTGAGAGGATCATGTGATTTTAAGCTTTATTCTGTTAATATAGTATCTTACATTAATTACTTTCTTTATGTTGAACCAAAGTTGTATTCCTGAGATGATCTTATTCATGGTATATGATCCTTTTTATATGTTGGTGAATTTAGTTTTCTAGTGGTTTTTTTTTTTTTTTTTTTTTTTGAGGATTTTGTGCCTATCTTCATATGGGATATTGATTATTGATGTGTAGTGGTTTTTTGTTTGTTTGTTTTAATTGTGATGTCTTTGATTTGGAATCAGTATAATATGAGCCTCTTAGAATGGTGTCCTGCAGGTCTCTGTTTATTTTCTTTTATTTCTTTCTATTTTTAGTCTTTATATTGCATAATTGCAACTGAACTGTCTTTAAGTTTACTAATTCTTCTGCCTGCTCAAATCTGCAACTGGGCGTACTTTATATCTTTTTATTGATAGTCTCTGTTTAATGACACATTTTTCTCATACTTTCAATTCTTTAAAAATAATTTCTTTGAGTTGTTTGAATATATTTATGACAATGGATTTAAGTCTTTAGTAAGTCTAATGTCTGGGCTTTCTCAGAGACAATTTCTGTAAACTATTTTTTTCCCTTTGTATGAGCCATACATTCCTATTTCTTTGCTTTTTTTTTATTTTTGTCTTTTTGTCTTTTCTAGGGCCGCACCTGCAGCATATGGAGGTTCCCAGGCCAGGGGTCTAATAGGAACTGTAGCAGCCGGCCTATGCCAGAGCCACAGCAACTCGGGATCCAAGCCGCTTCTGCGACCTACACCACAGCTCACAGCAATGCTGGATCCTTAACCCACTGAGTGAGGCCAGGGATCAAACCTGCAACCTCATGGTTCCTAGTCTGATTCGTTTAACCACTGCACCACGATGGGAACTCCCTGCATCTCTTATATTTTTGCTATTGTTACTGAAAATGAAAAATTTTCCAAAATAAACAACTTTTTACTTAGTTATCATTGATTTACAATGTTGCGTTACTTTCAGGTATACAGTGAAGTGACTCAGTTATACATATATATTTTTTTCAGATTCTTTTCCATTATAGGTTATTACAAGGTATTGAATATAATTCCCTGTGCCATACAGTAGGCCCTTGTTTTTTATATATTTTATATATGGTATTGTGTATCTGTTAATCTCATATGCCTAATATATCCCTTTCCTCCCTTTCCGTTTTGGTAACCATAAGTTTTTTTCTATGTCTATGAGTCTATTTCTGTTTTGCAAATCTGTTCATTTGTATTGTTTTTTTAGATACCCTATATAAGTGATATCATCTGATATTTGTCTTTTTCAGTCTGACTTATTTTATTTAGTATGATAATTTTATGTCCTTCCAATTGCTGCAAATGGAATTCTTTCTTTTTTGTAGCCAAATAATATTCCACTGTGTATGTATATCACATCTTCTTTATCCATCCATCTGTTAATGGACATTTAGGTTACTTCCATGTTTTAGCTATTAGAAATAGTGCTGCTATGAACATCAGGGTGTATTTATCTTTTTGAAATAGAGTTTTCATCTTTTCTGCATATATAAACCTGGGAGTAGGATTGCTAGACCATATGGTAACTTTGAATATTGGACATTTAAAGTAATACAGTGTGTCAACTCTGATGCCATATTCTCTCTTTCCTTTAAGCTTGTTGTTGCTGCTGTTTGTTTTTTTGTTTTTTGTTTTTTTTTAGTGACTTTCTTAGGCTAATTCTGTGAAACCTGTATTTTTTGTCACATGTGACCACCAATGTCTTTATTTAGTTTGCTTAGCGGTTAGTAAGTGAGTGGATGGCGATTTTATTAAAATTTCTTGAACTAATACTCTCCCAGCATTTTTAAGGGCTCTGTGTGTGTGTGTGTTATGTTTTAAGTGCTCTAGCAGGCAGTTTACAATCAAACTTATCCTAAACTTCCGCTGATACAGAGATTCAAGAAAACCATAGGTGAGAGAGTAGGACTCTATCAAGCTTTTCCTGGATGTATGCAGTTCTAAAAATGCACATGGGGAGTTCCCATTGTGGCGCCGCAGATACGAATCCAATTTGGAACCATGAGGTTGTGAGTTTGATCCCTGGCCTCGCTCAGTGGGCTAAGGATCCAGCATTGCCATGAGCTGTAGTGTAGGTCACAGATGCGGCTTGAATCCTGCATAGCTGTGGCTGTGGTGTAGGCTGGCAGCTGTAGCTCTGATTTGACCCCTAGCCTGGGAACCTCCATAAGCCATGAGTGCAGCCCTAAAAAGCAAATAAATAAATAAATAAATAAATAAATAAATAATAAAATGCACATGGGCTTCTAGGTTTCCAGGAATATGTTGAAGATTTTCAGAGGCCCTACGAACATTTCGTTACCCAGGTGTTTGCTTTAAAATTTTTGGTTAACCTATTGTTAGCTCTAACTGTTAGCATACCCTCAGGCAGCTGGATTGTAAACAATTGCCACTGATTGTATTCCACAAGTACTCTGTGGGTGGGGCACTTTACAAAAAGCAAGCTCTGCTTAGGTCAAATGAAGACAATCCCTGAAAATGGAGCTTTCTAGTGAACTGCCGGATAGGTCAAATATGACAGTTCTTTGGAAATGGGGCTTATAGGGAGTTCCAAACCCATTCAGCTTCCTTCAGCAGCAATTTAAGCTGCTGTTTTCACAGCTTCTGTAGTTGTGAGGCTACTGGCTTTTAGTGTTAGAAAAGAAATGGAGAGAGGGTGATGACCACAGGTTAAAATACCACAAGACTCACTGCCCTTGCTGAGATTCAGCCATTTTTCTTGAATGACTACTCCTTGGATTGTTGTAAGCCTTTGGTGATTTCTCAGAGTTCTGAAAAAGTTTATTTTGACAATTTTCATGAGTGTTCTCATTGCTTTTGTGGAGAAGTAAGATTTCAGAGTTCATACTCAATCTACCTCTTTAGAACAGTTGATTGTGTATTTTTTAAATAGCTATATAACAAATTGTCATAAGCTTAACAGCAAAGACAACCTCCAGGTATTATGTGTACTTTTTGTAGGTCAGAAGTCCTGGCATGGAGTAACTCGGTTTTCTGCTCAGAGTCTTACGAGGCTGACATCCATGTGTTGGTTGGACTATATGTTCTCTTCTGGAGCCCAGGGTTTTCTTTCTCACTCATTGAGGTTGGTGGAAGAATGTAAATTGTTGTAGGACTGAGGTCCCTGTTTTGCTGCTGGCTGATTCATCTCAACTCTGAGAAGCCACCTTTTGGTCTAAACCATGACTTAGAAACCTATTTTCTCAAAGCCAGCAGGAAAAATCTCTCCCCAGTCTGTTAAGGTAGAATCTTATATTATGTAACCTAAACATGGGAGTGAATATCCTATCACATTCACAGGACCTTCTCAAAGACAGGGAGTATGTAACATATAGGTATACGAGGGAGTGGGATTCTTGGAGGCCATCTTAGAATGCTGCCTACCACAGGCTTCATTGTGGGTTTTTAAGCATTTGGCTACAAAAGATATCATTTCCAGCTATACTTCATTTGAGTAGAACTGTTTCATATAGCTTAATCTAGTATTTAGAATAACCCTCCAACATAGAAAGGGATGGTGTTCTTAAACCCATTTTAGATATTGAACAAAAAGGCTTGGGGATATTATATGATTTGTTCATGGGCACATGGATTGTGAGAGACAAATAATTCCTCTGATCTAGGTAGAGTGCCTTCTGCTCTACCCCACACCTGCCTGCATGTTAAAGGTCAGTCCTTTTGTTTTGTTTGCTGCATGGCAATGAGGATGTTAGTACCCGAGGTTTCTTTTCTTTTCTCTGTGTGTGTGTTTTGTTAGGGCCACACCCACCGTATATGGAGGTTCTCAGGCTAGGGGTCAAATCAGAGCTACAGCTGGCAGCCTACAAGGGGAGGCCATAGCAACACTGGATCTGAGCCTCGTCTGTGACCTACACCATAGCTCATGGCAACACCGGATCCTTAACCCCTGAGCAAGGCCAGGGATCAAACCCGCAACCTCATGGTTCCTAGTCAGATTCATTTCCACTGCGCCACAATGGGAACTCCGAGTACCCAAGGTTTCTTTAACGGACTTGGTTTCTGGAACAGTCTCCCCTCGGGTTCCTCCAACTTATGCATGTGTATTTGGGGAGAATACCTGAGCATGGAAAATAGTATTAACCAGGAGTTTTGATAAAATGGAGTTTTCAGGGGTGAATTGCAATTTAAATAGCTGAAAAATTCCATTTACTTCCAGCAATGTATTCTGAATGCTCCCTCTGGCCCAGCTCAAAGGGAGCAGACAGTCATCTCCTGCAGAAAGTAAATGGAATTTCTCTTTTTCTTTTTCTTCGAAATGCCTTGAAATAAGCAATCTCGAGGCTGGCAATGAGGCCTCAGTGAAGACATCATCAGAAGGAACAGCAGAAGGTTCTGAAGGTTGTCAGCCATCGACCAAACTCACTCTCACTTTGATATGATGGTTTTGCAAGTGGTAAAAGAAATTAACCATGTTATACCAGCTTTCCAACCTCCCTCTACTTAGTCTCCTGGTTCAGTGTATCCAGTCATTTAAAAGGCTGTGGGTGTTCCTTAGTTCCAGCTCAACCCCTTTAATTATTCTGTGTCTTTCTGCAGTGCAAATAGCTGTTTGTATACTTATATGTGTCCCTATATTTTCTCACATAACATATGCAATCATATATGGGTTTTTTGTTTATATATATATATATATATATATATATATATATATATATATATACTTTTCACACATAAACACTGATTTTAAGTGAATCTTCTACCAGCTTACATGGCATCTGTCTCAGGTTAGTGAATAAGGAAATGTTTGGCCACTGTGTCTTCTCTGTAGATCCCTGTTGCTCCCCAACTTCAGGTTAGCTTCCTGACCTGAGTTCTTTGATAGGTTTAAGAAAAGGCATTAACTTGCAATGTGTCCAGTTTCTTTCTTGTTGTAAATGTGGAAGCTGAATTCATACCAACTTTCTGTATCTCTGAGCTGAAACCAACAGTCTTTGCATTACAATCATAAATCTAAAAATGTACCCTAGGTTAGAAAGTATTCCTCCTTTGTTTAAAACTGTTATTGTTGTTTGATTTCCTTTCCCTGATTCTAGTGAAGTTGAACATCTGTCCTGCTCATCATCAGTCATTTGTAGACCCCTCAGATCCAGTGCGGTCCCAGATGTCCTCTGGAGAGTCCTGGGAGGAAATCTGGGGGTGCTGGACAGGGAGGAAGATGTAGGGTGATTTGGGGAGGCAAGAGAATTGATGGAAGTGGTTCCTAGTCCCAATCATCAGCTCTTTCCTTACGCTTTGTTCATCTCCAGGGCTAAAATCTCTACAACACCCCCCTTTATTCCTCCACGGCCTGACCTGTCTACTCTAGGATCATGTATTTTAACTTCATTCTCAATTGTTCTACCAACAGAGAGTCAAGCCGGAAGAACTCCAGGATTGGACCCTGGCCTTCTGTCAGGGCAAGCAGCATCTAAGGCAGAGTGATAAAGGCAGGATCAGGCAGGGTCCTAGGAGAAGACTTCGCCTTCAGGTTAGTCATGCTCGAGGAGAGTTAAATTGAGAGATTATTATGCTGTGAGTGTGTATAAGGAAACCATGATGGGAGAAGCAGCACTGGGTCTATTAACAACAAGGTTCAGGAATTCTCTGATGGCCTAGTGGGTTAAAGGTCCAGTGTTTTCACTGCTGTGACTAGGGTCACTGCTGTGTTGCAGATTCGATCCCTGACCTGGGAATTTCCACATGCTGCAGGTGTGACAAAAAAGAAAAAAAGAAAAAAAAAAAAAGAAAAAGAGATGGAAACGGAAATAACTGTGGCACCTCTCATTTAAAAAAAAGGGGGGGCAAGATTCCCTTTTTACCCCCAAGGTCTTTATTGTGAGGGAGTGGTCTTTGGAGCAGAGACAGAAGGGCCCTCCCCTGTACGGAGAAAGTTGTGTGGCCTGAATGAGACCCAAGGTGAAGGCAGGTGGCCAATTCCAGGTGTGATTGGGAATAAACTCTCCTCCCTCCTTCTTCTGCTGATGTTTATAATTGGTCAGTACCAACTAGAAGCCAACTGGCAGGGGAGCCCATTGATGGATTTGTCCAAGTCTGTCTCTTGGGGCACAGATGAGAAGGTGGAGAGGGGATCTGAGCAGGTCAACTGAATACATCCAGCACAAAGACCATGGGGAGCACATGTCAACAGGTATTCATATGGCTATTTAAGATTTCTTGAATTAAGTACCTAAATACTGTACAATGTTAATAATTTTGCTCTGATAATTCAACCATGACATTGAATCACCCTGTAAAGGGTTTACTGTTATTACTTCCACAAAAATCCAAGGCAGAGCGTGATTAGTAATTTGGCCAACATTATATAGCTAGAAAGACTGGTGAAAAAAATGTTCATAAGACTCCAAAGTCCTTACCAATGACCACGAGACTCTGCAAATTTATTTGACCGTTTTCTTGGGCAATCACTCAGAGCCAGATTTTTCTCCCTCCACAGTCTAAGGAGCCTTTCTGATCTGGCCCTAGCCTTTCCTTCCTCTCCAAAAGTGGACTGAGTCTTTAGTCAAGCTTTAAGAAATTGGGCCCAGGCACTACAGGCAGGACCAGATCAGGTAAGGACACCTGGAAGGTAAGCAGAGCATGTGGTGGCCAGGCAGAGCCAGGGAATAGGGAACAGGGAACCAGCAGAAAGGAACAAAGAGACCACACAGACACATTTCACCTGCAGCCTGGATGTCAGCCCAAGGGGAAGAGAGATAGGGATGCAGAGGTCATAGGCGAGGCTGGCACAGTTCCTTAAGAAACACATGAAAGGTGAACGTGACTTTGCTTTAGTCCAACAAAAGCAGCTAATACTTAGGGGTTAAAGCACATTCTTATGTTTTATTAGATAAAATAAATCTTCCTGAAAGCAGGGCCTTTTCATTTTGGTATCCCTACCATTAAGCAAGGTGCCTGGCACCTAGTAGCCAATATCAACAGATATTTGTTAAATAAATAATTGGAAATGTAGTAAAAAATGGAGCTAGGAGGGATTTGGGAGCCAATAACATTGGGCACATAATTCTGGTTTTGTTGACTATTGAGTGAGAGTCCTTAGGGGTGATCTAGTTCCTGGGAACCTTAATTGTGCTCATACATGAAATGAAAATGAAGAATTCTTACATTTGCAGGGTTGTTGGGAAGTTATATACGCACTATACACGTACATACTATACACAATATACTGGCTATGTAGTAAATATGTTTTACACACACACACACACACACATTCATACACACTCAACACCACTTTTGCATCTAGCAAAGTAACCATGACAATATGATGACAGTGACCAGGATAATGAAGAAGTAACTTCCCTTGTGGGGGGTTCCTATATTTTTTGCTATTTCCACTATTTCAACAAGATTCTTTTCCAAACAGCTCCATCTAAGCAACAAATAGGCCTTAAGCTTCCCACTTGAGAAAAGAGCAGGTGATAAAGCTGAGCGGTGGCAAAGTGACCTCTGTTATTAAATCAGCACAATAGTGCAGGCTCACTTTTTCCTACTTATAACTGTTATAAAGGAAGGTCTAAAAGCCACCCCATTACATCCTCTCAGAAGTAAAAGCTCTTGCTGCAGGGGTTTGCTGAACCTTCCTAAGGCAGGAAACACTGGGCCATGAGCTGGGTGCTTAAACAGTTCATCTCTAGCTTAGTTGTGACTTAAAAAAAAAAAAAAAAATCCCACTTAACCTTTCTCAGTCTATGAAAGTCGGAATCTGTTCACCTTCATTCTTCTCATCTTGGGAGGTCCCAACCTTTACACTCATCTCCATACCTCCCACTCGTCATTCCACCAAAATTCTCTCTGGTTACTGATAAAATTGGTTATGATGGCATTTAATAGAAAGAACAGCGACAGACTCCCCCTCGCTCTCAGTACCAGCTGCTTTGCTGATACACGCACACCCACCTATGGTCTGACAAGGAGGCAGCAGAGAAGAACTCTCCTGTGTTCACTGGGTTCCCAACATGTGCTCATCATCTACTATGCAACCTGGGTGGTGGGGGAGGAGAGAAGATGCCGAAACCCAGGGCCACAGCATACAAACAGATAGCAGCTGCCCTTCAAGGAGTAGCCCAACATTTTTTAAGAAATGTTTTCCATAAAATTCATCAGCTGACAAATGTCCTTGGTCCATGTGCACTATGATGATCTAATACTAACATGAATCCAAGTTAGACTTCAAGCAGAATTACCTGAAATGCTCAGCATCAATAAACACTGCTCTCTGCTGCAAGAAAATGCATGAGGAGAGCTCAGTTGAGAATTTCCCATAAAGCGCTCTCAGTAACAATCACTAGAGCGATCTTGATTCTCCTCCTTCACTCCTTGGAAGAGGAACCACTTTGGATTCCTTGAGCCTCTAGTTCATACTGATCTTCTGAGGGGGATTGAGAAGGAGGCCCTTTCATGTCCATGAGGACAGGAATCTCAGGCTGGAGTTCATTGGCCTCTGCAAAGTTCTATGAATACTATCCACAAAGCTTTGGCTATTTAGGCAAAATTTGTATCTATCTCTTCCATGAGCTTCTTCTTCTCCTTTTTTTTTTTTTTTTTGAGAAAAATTCCCATCTCCTTCAGGAGAATCCCATGGTTGTATGCATCCTCTAAAATTGTAAGAGCCATTAACCGAGAGGGGTTGCTCAAACATTCTGTAAATTTCACACAGTGTATTTTAGCCAAAATTCAGAAAGAAAAAAAATTTAAAAACCCTTCCTTTCTCCGTGGCTTATGGGATTCTCACTCCTTTCCCAGAGGTCAGTGAAAGACCTGTGTCCAGAGGCAGCGTGACAGTGAAGGAGTTGTGGTAGAGAAGGCTGTGTTGTAGCCAACACTCTAATGGCAGTTGGCTTTCTGAATCTGTGTAGTCTCTACAATACTAGCTATTGGAGGTTGAAGAAGAATACTTTATGTCAACCCCCTGCCACCAGATATAGCCTTGAAGGAACATGTTAATTGTACAGAAAGTTTGATGGCTTCTATGTACTCCAACAAGTATACCCCCAAATATTTACCAAGTGTGCAAAACTAGAGAGTGAGTCTTCTTGCTAATGGTCCATTAGCAAAGTTCTACTCAAGTTCTGCATGTGAATTTTGACCAGTCTCTTAATGCTCCAACCTGTGTTTCCTCACCTGTTCAGTCCAGGTGAATCGACTCACCTATCCTGACTTTAAAGGATGTAATAGTTAAATGATAGAATTGCTGAATCACTAAGGAAGAAATGAAGCATGTAAGAACATAGAAACCTAGGTATCCTAGTCTTTATGGAAAGAATGTGATTGTTCTGAAAGGCAACTATGACAAAAGTAAAAGGATGGCTTCCAGGAAGAAGAAACTAATGGTTAAGGTGGTAAGGGATTTGTTGAAAGTGGAAACCAGGGTCGAAATATTTTGTATGAGTTTGCTCACATAAACGTACATTCTCCTAGGCAAGTTTGAAGATTGTTAAATGCATCTGATAAGGAAGGAATCTAACCAGTGGTATGGATTTGGATCAGATGTCAGTTCAGTGATCACTGTGAAAAATCCTGTGGACCTTTTGGCTTCCCGGATGCCAGCCTGACCACTCAAGGGCCTGACATCCTCTGAAAAGGTATTCCTGAGTTTTAAACCCACTGGGCAACCACTTCTCTACATTTGCCCTGTCAGACTGTGCCTACTTCATGCGTCACTCATTTACTTGTCTGTGCATCATATAGATTGAAGTGTTCAATAATAATACTGCTAGTAACAAGGATGTACTATGCTGGGTTCTACTTTATGTTACTAAGATTATTCTTCACAAATACACTGCAAATTAAGTATAAAAGATTTGTTGGTTATAACTCCAACCTGGTTAGTAGCCATCAGGACAATCAGGAAATAGCATTACTTGTTTACTTACTGCCTTCAAACTTTCTGATGTGTTGGCTTTCTCCTTCTCTTGATGGCATATGTGGGAGACTCTATAGCTTCCTGGTTATTTTCAAGTATTATCACACACAGTTAAATCTAAAATAATAATAATAATAATCTCACATCCAGCTTAAAGCTACTCCCCTTTGCCCTGTTCAGGTGTTAGGTAGATATATAGAGCGCTTGGACTCTTTTTCAGTTCTCCTTGCTCCACCTCTTACCTGTCCCACCTCGTTGGTGATGGAATTTTCAAGATTAGGGATGTGGGAAGGATGCAAGATCAGGTGGCAGATACTGTTCATGCTGTTCTCTTGGCTGTTGAGAACCCTCAAAATGAGTGGGATCCACATGTTGGCTCTTCCAGGTGGCACCTTTCATGCAGGTTCCTCAGAGATGCTGACTTGGCAATGTGCAAGATGAATCTCTTTGAGTACTCCAGTCCCCTGGAGGAGATGAGTTAAGCTGATTGTCTTCAATATCTTCCATATCTTGAAGATATCTTCAATATCTTCCATATCTTGAAGATATCTTCAATATCTTCCATATCTTGAAGATATCTTCAATATCTTCCATATCTTGAAGATATCTTCAATATCTTCCATATCTTGAAGATATCTTCAATATCTTCCACGATATTCACCTGGCCCAGTAAAATGTACACAGACTTGCTCTGCCATGGTGGGCAGCTTTGATGAGCTTCACCCTTCATCTCTACAGGCAGACACTGGTCTCTGTGTTTCCAACGCTGGGGGATATCTTTTAAGATTTCTTAAGAACTCTACTATACTCTCCCTCAGGGGCAGCTTGGAACTATCTTTTCCAGGCATCCAGCCTGAGAGTGAGATGCCATTTTGCCCTCTTGTGACAAATCCTCCATCCAAGACTGATTATCCTATACGTCCTCATTTTGCCATGGGTGAATGGAAACAAACCCATCTCTAAACTAAAGACTCTTTGAAAGAATCCTCTTTTCCCTAAGGAAGCTTCTAGCCTGACTGTCAGCAAGTTGTTGGGAGTGTTAGATTTGGTTACCAATTAGCAGTTCTCCTGTGGAGGGGTTTAGCTCCTCTTTAGAAGGCATAGCTACTTAGCTTTTTCACCATCTTTGGAGTCTCAGCCAAAACTCTAAGTTCTGCCAAACATTTGTTCTAATCCTTTTGCCCATGAGGACATGAATTGCAAAAAGATTTGCTGCCAAATGCTGAGATCACTCCACTTGTAAGAGCAAAAGTTAGATTTGAACCCTGACCTGTCCTCCCATGCTAATCATCTCTCATACTCCAAGTGTCCTCTTTAACTAAAGTTGCTTAGGACCAGGAAGAAGGAAATACACTTAATCCCATTTTATAGATGAGTTAATACAAGCTCCAAAATTTTAAAAAGACTTGCTTAAGATTAACCCCTGGACTAGTAAATGTCCTAACAGGAAACAGATCCTATGCGGAGGAGGCTACTTTAAAGACAATTTAACGAAAGACTATTTGAAAAGGTGTGGGCTGTAATACAACACCGTAAGGGTTAGTTCACTACTTCAGGACTAGTTAGCAGAAGGGCCATTACCTCTAGGACTAAAGGGAGGAGAGGAAAGAGTTGCATCTCAAGGGCGACCTGGAGAGGAGCAGGGATCTCAGGTTGTAGGAGCCAGCCAGTCTTAATTCATGGCTCAGGGAGGAAGCTGGCCTGCCTGCTTCCCTGCTCAACCTCCAACCTCCTCTGGGGGCCAAACTCAGGGTGGGAGCCAGAGGGCACTGGCACTTGTTGAACTTGTCCTTTCAGGTTGGTCTCCCAGAGCACAGAGCCAAAGAAGAGTGGAGAATGGCTCTGACCCACTCATCTAGTCATGGCAGAGCTTGGGTTTGAAATCATATCTGCCTGCACCAAACCCAGGGCCACCTCTGCCCTAATTTCCTTATGTGGTTGTGACACTTTATATTGTGTCACAATATATGAGCCCTAAATGTTCTTAGGGCGGGGAATTTTCTTGCCATCTTTATAAATGCTGCCACCCCAGTACATAAGACACTCAGAAAAAATCTGTTGACTGAGTGACTGAATGAATGAATGGATAGAGGGATGGGCTACAGATAAGCTTGAAACACATTGAGACAGCATAAGCCAGAGAAGCAGTATGTGTTGCACCAACTCTCTATACGAGATGATGTCTACACACTTTTGTGTACGTGAAATTTTATGTTATGTATTTTGTGTATATTGTCTCATTTAAATCTCACCTACATCAATACTTGAATTATTACTCCTTGATGAGTCACCCTAGTTTATTTGTGTAATGGTAGTGGCTGAAGTGGGATCTGAGCTCATATCATCTAACTCTAAAGCCAGTACTCCTTCAAGAAACACTCAATTGAGTATAATATGATTTAATAACAGGATAATCATAGTTTTATCTCAAAGTCTTTCTCTGTCTCTCTCCCTCTCTTCCTTCTGTCATTGACTCATTGCAAAAATTAAGTTATCTCTCTTAAAAGAGATATCTCACATTCTGGATGTGTCTGTTGGCTTCCTTGTAGTTTCATTTAAGTTGTTCCTCTGTCACATGTCCTATTTTCTGTAAGTAAAGCTATTAAGTACTGGTTTAATTCAGATTCAGCTTTGTTTTTCTTTTTTCTTTTCTTTTTTTGACAAGGACACTTTGTGAGTAGTGCTGTGTGTTTCATATTATAGTACCTCAGGATAGACACAAAGCCTGACTATACCACCTTACATAAGGCTAAGTTAATCATGAATTTAGGTGATTTAGGAAAATTTTAATTATTATTATTATTAAGTGGTATTATGAAGTTAAGCACCAACCATGTAGCAAGTGTTATGATTGGCATCACACATTATCTTGTTGAATCCAAAGTCTGCATGCAAAGTGTTCTCATCCTCATTTATTAAATGAGAAAACAGGCTCAGAGAAGTTAAGTAGGTTCTCTGAAATCATCCAGCTAGGGAGTGACAGAGATAGGATGTGAACTTGGAGCTGATGGACTCTAGAGTCTATGTTCTGAACAACTATGTGCTTATGCTTCATTTATTTATAGCACATTCTCACAGTCCACTCCTAGAACTTTTGATTTTTGTTTGTTTAATAGAATAAGTCAGAGTAATTTTACATTTAACATTAGAGCCAGTGTTGGAAAAAGGGCTGAGAAGGGAGACCACTTTGTTGCCAACCATGCCATGGAAGGAGGGAAGCAAGGATAAGAAGGAAGAGAAGACATGGAGAAAGGCACTTAGAACAGCTTGCAGCAGGCTGCAAAATCCAGAAAGACTGTCTATTGAGAGCTTTTAAATTGTACTTTATAAAACCACAACCCAAAGTAACTTAGAGAAAAAGAGCCATTGATTTGCTCAAGTCTCCAAACTATGGAGAGGCCAGAGGTGGACCAGCCTCAGGGACCTCTAGACCTACAAACTAGATAGGATTCTGTTGAATTCTCCCTCCATCTCTCAGCCCTGCTTCTTCATGCATGCTGGTTTCTTGCTCCCAGGTTGGCTGTCTCCACACGGCAGGAACTATGGCTACAAACAGTTCATTCTTAAAACTACCTCACCCAAGATGAAAGTGATCTATCTTTTCTTCACTACAGTGGGGAAAAATCCCAAGGAAGGACTCTGATTGGCTGGGCTTGGGCCAATCAGAACAGCCAGGGAAGAAGGGCCCTATTATTGGTCTACTTGTGTCACATGTCCCTCCTATGGCCAGGAAAGCAGGGTTCATTAGTATAAGAAGGAAATGGGGAGTTCCCATTGTGGCTCATTGGTAACAAACCCAACCAGTATCCATGAGGATGCAGGTTCAATCCCTGGCCCTCCTCAGTGGTTAAGGATCTTATGTTGCAATGAGCTGTGGTCACAAACGAAGCCAGATTGGCTTGCTATGGCTATGGTGTAGGCTGGCAGCTGCAACTCTAATTTGACCCCTAGCCTGGGAACCTTCATATGCATTGAGTGTGGCCCTTAAAGAAAGAAAGAAAGAAAGGAAGGAAGAAAGGAAGGAAGAAAGAAAGAAATGAATCACATAAATAAGGCTACTGGAGGAATTGTGAGCTACGTAGTCACCTCTGAGTCCATTTTCCACATGTTCTTGTTATGAACAAATGATAGCAGATGATATTCAGAGGCAGGCTCTGGGATAACTGAAAAAGAGAAATGTAGGGGGAAGGAAACTGATGTTTATTAAACACCTACATATGCTGAATAGTATTTCAAGTGCTACATACATAGATTATTTATTTAATTTATTCTTATATAGGGAAAAATGTTTATTCACATTTTTTTTTTAATTTTTATTTTTTGGTCATGCCCGAGGCATGCAGAAATTCCTGAGCCAGGGATTGTACCTAAGCCACAACAGTGATGACGCAGGATCCCTAACTGCTAGGCTATCAGAGAACTCTATAGGGAAATTTTTTTTTTTTAATTTCTGTTATTATTGTAGGATCTGATACTTTTTAAAATTTTTTAAATTTTTAATTTTTTAAATTACTCAATGAATTTATTACATTTATAGTTGTGTAATGATCATCACAATCCAGTTTTACAGTTATGTCCCTAAATGTGGATTTGTCTGATGAAAAACAGAATACATGTCAGGATTTTGATTCTACTCTGACCAGCTGACCCAAATATAAATGGAACTCTGCTTCATTTTTGTGAAGAGGCATTTGCTAAACTGAGTACCCTAAACTCAGTATTTTATTGTCATTTTTAAAAATAAACTGAAGCTTGCAGAAATGAAATGATTTGCCCAAGATCAAAGTTAGTAAATAGGAAGCCAGGATTTGAATTTAAGTTTTTATAGTTCTAATACCTGTGCTCTTTCCTTTAGACCCAACATATTTTAGTTCTAGAGGCACTGAGAGTGGAGGAATGATACCCAACTACAGAAATTCTGTGTATGAAGCAGATGCTTCTTCACAAAAATGAAGCAGAGTTCCATTTATATTTGGGTCAGCTGGTCAGAGCAGAATCAAAATCCCGACATGTATTCTGTTTTTCATCAGACAAATCCACATTGAGGGACATTCTACAAAATATCTGACCTGTATTCCTCAAAGCTGTCAAGGTCATCAAAAACAAGGAAAGGCTGAGATACTTTTACAAACCAGAAGAGACCGAAGGGATATTACAGCTAAATACAAAGTGCTATCCTGGATTGTGTCTTAAACAGAAAAGGGACAATAGTGGAGGAACTGGTGACATCCAAATAAAGTCTGGAGTTTAGTTACACAGTGTGCTCATGTTGGTGTCTTCGTTTTGAGAAATGTATCATTTTAATGTAAGATGGTAATTATAGCGGACACTGGGTGAGGGGGACATGGGTACTCTCTGTACTGTCTTTACAATTGTTCCAGCAATTTAAAATTATTTCAAAACTAAAAATTTATTTAAAAATTGTTTTGTTTTGGGAGTTCTGTCGTGGCTCAGTGGTAACAAACCCAACTAGTATCCATGAGGATGCAGGTTGGATCCCTGGCCTCCCTCAGTGGGTTAAGGATCTGGTGTTGCTGTGAGCTGTGGTATAGGTCGCAGACTCGGCTTGAATCCTGCGTTGCTGTGGCTAAGGTGTAGGTTGGGAGCTGCAGCTCCAATTCAACCCCTAGCCTGGGAACTTTCATAGGCTGTGGGTGTGGCCCTAAAAAGGGAAAAAAAAATAAATAAAATAAAATAAAAATTGTTTTGTTTTTCTCCCTTGAGTGAAAAAATGAGCGGTTGCAGAGCCTGGGGCGAGCCTGTAGATGGGAGTTCACTACTGACTGTGATGAAGGGGGTCTCTGGCACTCCTACACAGGGTCTTACGGACTGAATATTTATGTTCCTCCCTCCAAATTCCTGTTAAATCGTTATCCAAAATGATATTATTTGGAGGTGATGCCTTTGGGAGTTAATTGGATTTAGATCAACTAAATGGTCATGAAGATGAGGCTCCATGATGGAACTCATGTCCTTTTAAGAAGAGGAAGAGAGGAGTTCCCATCGTGGCTCAGTGGTTAACAAATCCAACTAGGAACCATGGGGTTGTGGGTTCAATCCCTGGCCTCCCTCAGTGGGTTAAGGATCTGGCGTTGCCGTGAGCTGTGGTGTAGGTCGCAGATGCAGTTCAGATCCAGTGTTGCTGTGGCTCTGGCGTAGGCCAGTGGCTACAGCTCCAAATAGACCCCTAGCCTGGGAGCCTCCGTATGCTGTGGGTGCAGCCTAAAAAAGACAAAAAGAGAAAAAGCCAAAAAAAAAAAAAAAAAAAAAAAGAGAGAGAGATAGAGAAAGAGAGACCAGAGCTCTCTCACTCTCTAGTATGTGAGGATACATGAGAAGGTGACCATCTTCAAGGCAGGTGGAGAGCTTTCCTTAGAACCAAATCTACCAGCACCTTGATCTTGGACTTCCCAGCCTCTAGACTGTGAGAAATAAGTACTTGTTGCTTAAGCCATCCAGACTATAGTATTGCTATAGTGGGCTACGTTAACCAAGACATAGGGGATAACATACATTGTTATGAGTCGTGAGTTAAAGGAATAACACCCTAAAATGAGATTACAGTGATGTGAGGGAATTGGTAGTGGTTAATTTTTGCTCAAATCTCAGGTTCCACCCAAGAAAACTTTTCTTCTACAGATGCTGTGCTAACATGCACTTAGTTCAGACTATGGTATCTCTATTTTCTTTCTTTTTAAAATTTTTTTAATAGTTATTTCCTCAATACAATTTTTTTCTATTGTAATGCATGATGACCCAGTTACTCATACATGTACACATTCTTTTTTTGTTTTTGTTTGTTTTGCCATTTCTTGGGCTGCTCTCACAGCATATGGAGGTTCCCAGGCTATGGGTAAAATCGGAGCCATAGCTGTCGGCCTACGCCAGAGCCATAGCAACGTGGGATCCGAGCCACATCTGTGACCTACACCACAGCTCACGGCAATGCCAGATCCTTAACCCACTGAGCGAGGCCAGGGATCGATCCCACAACTTCATGGTTCCTAGTTGGATTTGTTAACCACTGAGCCACGATGGGAACTCCATGTAGACATTCTATTTTCTCACATTGTCATGCTTCATCATAAGTGACTAGACATATTTCCCAGTGCTACATAGCAAGATCTCATTGCTAATCCATTCCAAAGGCAATAGTTTGTATCTATTAACCCCAAGCTCCCCAACCACCCCACTTCCTCCCCCTTGGCAACCACAAGTCTATTTTCCAAGTCTGTGATTTTCTTTTCTCAAAAGGTTCATTTTTAGCTTATATTAGATTCCAGATATAAGTGATATCATATGGTATTTGTCTTTCTCTTTCTGACTTACTTCACTCTGTATGAGAGTCTCTAGTTCCATCCATGTTGCTGCAAATGACATTATTTTGCATTTTTATGGCTGAGTAGTATTCCATTGTGTATATATACCACATCTTCCGAATCCAGTCATCTGTTGATGGACATTTGGGTTGTTTCCATGTTTTGGCTATTGTGAATAGAACTGCAATGAACATGCAGGTGCGTGTTCCTTTTAAGGAAAGTTTTGTCCGGCTATATGCCCAAGAGTGGGATTGCTGGGTCATATGGAAGTTCTATGTATAGATTTCTAAGGTACCTCCATACTGTTCTCTATAGTGATTGTACCAGCTTACATTCCCACCAACAGTGCAGGATGGTTCCCTTTTCTCCACACCTCCTCCAGCATTTGTTATTTGTGGATTTATGAATGATGGCCATTCTGACTGGTGTGAGGTGGTATCTCGTGGTAGTTTTGATTTGCATTTCTCTAATAATCAGGGATGTTGAGCATTTTTTCATGTGCTTGTTGGCCATCTGCACATCTTCCTTGGAAAAATGTCTATTCAGGTCTTTTGCCCATTTTTCATTTGGGTTGTTGGTTTTTTTGCTGTTGAGTTGTAGAAATTTCTTGTATATTCTAGAGATTAACCCCTTGTCCATTGCATCATTTGAAACTCTTTTCTCCCATTCTGTAAGTTGTCTTTTTGTTTTATTTTTGGTTTCCTTTGCTGTGCAAGAGCTTGTCAGTTTGATTAGGTCCCATTGGTTTATTTTTGCTTTTATTTCTGTTGTTTTGGGAGACTGAACCGAGAAAACATTTGTAAGGTTGATGTCAGAGGATGTTTTGCCTATGTTCTCTTCCAGGAGTTTGATGGTGTCTTGTCTTACGTTTAAGTCTTTCAGCCATTTTGAGTTTATTTTTGTTCATGGTGTGTGGATGTGTTCTAGTTTCATTGATTTGCACGCAGTTGTACAGGTTTCCCAGCACCATGTGCTGAAAAGACTTTTTCCCATTTTATGTTCTTGCCTCCTTTGTCAAAGATTAACTGACCATAGGTGTCAGGGTTTATTTCTGGGTTCTCTCTTCTGTTCCATTGGTCTATACGTCTGTTTTGGTACCAGTACTACACTGTCTTGATGACTGTGGCTTTGTAATATTGCCTGAAGTCTGGGAGAGTTATGCCTCCAGCTTGGTTTTTGTTCTTCAGAATTGCTTTGGCAATTCTGGGTCTTTTGTGGTTCCATATAAATTTTTGGATTGCTTGTTCTAGTTCTGTGAAAAATGTCATGGGCAGTTTGATAGGGATTGCATTGAATCTGTACATTGCTTTGGATAGTATAGCCATTTTTACAATATTAATTTTTCCAACAGACTATGGTATCTCTAAAGCTCACTAACTTCTGTGACACATGGGGTTGCCAGCCTAGGTTGAGGCCCCAAACAGTGTTGATAAATGAACAACCTTTGATGAAGTTGTCCCAGCTCCCCTTGGGTGCTTCTTATCTTGGCTCCTGTCCACCACTTCTCTTAGTTTTCTTGGTTTGGAAACACCACAGACGAGAGGGAGACTTACTACCATCTGCTGGTGTCTAGTCCCAAATGCACCACTTAGATGACTTACTAAAAATGAAGAATGTCTTCCCTTTATAACCTTTACAGTTGATAAAACCACAACCCGCTGAGTATGTTCTGGCTCCTCACTCCTGCCAACAAGTCTAATTTTTTTACCTGTGTTCCTTAACCAGCTATGAAATGTGGGTTTAAAAGAGGAGAGGTGAGATTATGATGATGTTCCCTCCTCTTTCAAAGGTAGGACAGAGGGTCTCATATAAAGTTTATAAACACACAGATTTCAGAGTTGAAAGTATGGTGACAAAAATCCTGGTTTTTCCAAAATTGAGCAGTTGCCTACCATGTGAGATTTTCAGAGCTAAAACTGGGACATTTCTAGGAAAACTGGGATGGTTGATCATCCAGACAGAAGGGACCTTAAAGTGATCTTCTCACACATTAATGATCCAAAATCTATCCTTTCCTCTCGGAAGTCTGACTAGATAAATATTGGAATGGCATATGTGTTGTCAGGCAGCAATGGGTGGAACTGACAGAGATGGATTTGGGCTGCACAGTGCGGACAGAGGAGGCTTCTATGGCAGACTCAAGGTCAGAACACTTGGGTGTAAATATCATCCCTGTTGCATAACAGCTAAGAAAACTTGGATAAATGATTTGTCTCTTATTTTACAGTTTTTTTCACCTGCAAAATGGGAATACTATTTAGTACCTCTGTCATATATCCATATTGAGATTAAAATTCAGTAACTCAGGTACAGTTTTTAATATTCTTAGCACATAGGATGTGCTAAATCAATATTACATTTTATTATTGCTATTGATACTATTAGCAGTCTGGATTCTTATTAGTAGTTCCACTAGTTACCAGTATGTGGCCCTGCTATTTGCAGCTTTCTCAACTATAAGTGGATATGATGACAGTGCCTTCCAGAGGGGTTAGGTGGATTTAGTGAGATAAAGTAAGTTCATAAACAGCATGTGGATTATGGAGGCTCCTTTCTCAATTCCTGAGGGTCCAGGACTCACTCGTTCTTATTTTTAATTCCACTAGTGGAGTAGAGAAACAACAGGATTTATAGACAGGGTCTTGATGTTGGCTATGCTTTTCTAGGATCTCTATTCAGTGGTTTTTCCTTTAAAGAAAGGCTGTGATTTTCTTGGAAGGCTGGGAATTGGCTCTGAAGGCAATTACCCAAAATGAGTGTCAGTCATGTTTTGACAAATAGAATCATCATTGGAAGAAGCATATAATCTCTTTAATTATCCATTCTGTAACCCACATGTTAGCTTTGTTGTCATTCTTCAGTGCTAGTCCCTTTCCAAATATATCCATTCACGCACAGTCATTACTGAATAATGTACAATTGGTGTTATTTTTTTTAGGGACAATGGATCAGGGCTGCATGACACTAGTCATCACAAACTCCTTCAAATTCTCCTTTTCCTTTCCCCTTTTCCCTTCTTTCTTTCCTTTTCCTTTACCTTTTTCTCTTTCCACCCTCTCCCCTTTCTTTCCCTCTGTCTTGCCAGCACTTCCCTCATTTGTGACACTCCCCAACTTTCTCACCTTGCAGTAGAGACTGCTATATGTTCCCCAAAGGCGGTTTTCTCTTGTTATGGGCATATAGTTAGACTGCATTTCCTAGGTTCCTTTGTAGTATAAATTGACTAAAGTTTATCCAATGGAATATGGGTAGAAGTGCATAACCAGCACCTGGTAGTCTGGCCCATTAAAAACCTCCCACCAATAATCCTCCATCATTTCTTCCTGCACCTGACTTGATGCTGAAGCCTGGGGACTGTTGATGGCCTTGAAGCCTCCATCTACTTGATTCTGTGTGGGACAGAACTAATCATAATTCTAACCCACAGCCCTACCCTTTGCCATCAGGATCATCTTCTCAATCCTTTTAAGAGTGAGAAACTTTATGTACATGAGTATTAAACTTTATGTGACTGAGATATAAACTTCCACTGTTTCTTCTTTTTTTTTCTTTTCTTTTCTCCTTCCTTCCTTCCTCCCTCCCTCCCTCCCTCCCTCTCTCTATTTGCTTTTTAGGGCCGCACTTGCAGCACATGGAGGTTCCCAGGCTAGGGGTCGAATTACAGCTGCGGCTGCTGGTCTACACCATAGTCACAGCAACATGGGACCTACAGTCACTGCATCTGTGACCTACACCACAGCTCACACCAACGCCAGATCCTTAACCCAATAAGCAAGGTCTGGGATTGGACACACATCTTCATGGATACTAGTCAGGTTCATTACCACTGAGCCTCGACAGGAACTCCTCCCAGCATTACTGATCTTGTGTTCCTCCAAGCCTCTTTCTTCTTAACTACAACAATGTAGATCTCAGGCTGCTGTTTCCATGCTTGCACACTCATAGCCAATGTGGTGCTCAGCAAAGAAACTTTTGATTACAAAGAACCACCTCTTTAAAGGAAGGGGTATATTAAATAATATTTATTTTCTGTGGCATGCCATCTTTTATTCAAAACTAATCTTGAACACCTACTATGTTTTTTGTCCTTCTGTAGTCACTAGAGATAAGGCAATGAAAGTCAGCTGCCACCTTCGACATCTCTTTGGTGCTAAAACAGACAACAAATGTATAGTTTGAAAATCATAGGATTTCATGGAAATCAAAGGAGGGATATCTAATTCAACTTGGACTTGAATCAGGCAAATTTCCCTAAGGAAGGACTTAACTTGAATCTTAAAGAATGAGTATGAACCACGCAATGGTGGAAGAAATGTATTCTTGAATAAGGATTGTAAATAAGAAAACAGTGAAATGACATGGCTTTCCTGGAAACTTCATTTTAGGTCAAGCCAGAATGAAAGGCATATAACTGGGGTATGGGTGAGGTGGGAGATAAAGCTGGACATTCCAGCTTTGGGACCAGATTCTGAAGGTTGGTTATGGTGAAGGTTAACTTGCATCTGACACTATCTGCTCTTATCTCCTTATTAAGACACCATGTCATGATATCTCAGTCACTAGATCAAAGATAATTCCCATTCCCCATACAGGGCTCTTCCTGTGTACTAGGCACAATCTCTTAGGTAGAAAAAAACCATGAGGCTTAGGAGACCTCAATATGGAACACTAAATATTTCCTTTCTGTGTGGACCAAGAGCCTTTTAATCTTCAACCATGCAATCATCATTGTTGTTGCATTTTGTCCTTTTTACTTATATAGCTCTTTATGGTTCATAATGGCTTTTGTTTTTATTACTAAACGCTTTAATTTTCTCTTCCCCACTGTCCTTGACACTCTGCAGAACAGATTCCATGACCTCATCATACAGGGAAAGGGACCAAAATCTGGAGAACTGAGATCATTTGGCTGTCTTCATTTGTAAGTGGTCGAGCCAGGACTAGAAGTGCAATTCAACATGTATATCCTCTTGGCCTTGATCTCCATAACATCTTCTAAATACTGTCACTTTAGTAGTGCCTTACTTATATAGCCACGCAACTAATTTTGCTGTTTGACTTAAGATAGAGATTAGAAAGATAGGCTTTGATAGAGTTCCCTGGTGGCTCCGTGGGTTAAGGAGCTGGCATTGTCACTGCTGTGGTTTGGGTCCCTGCTGTGGTTTTGGTTCACTCCCTGGCCCTGGAACTTCTGCATGCTGGGGGTGTTACCAAAATTTTTAAAAATATAGGCTTTGAAATAAAAGGAAACCTAGATTTAACACCTGATTTTTGGTATATTGGACAAATCATTTAACCGCTTAAGTGGCAGATTTCTTATTTGTAAGTTTTTCTAATAGGACTGTTGTAAGAACCAAATGTGATGCTGTAAATGAAGCATTTAGTGTAGGGACATAGAATTTTATAAATTTATTGTGGTCTCTCTTTTTAGTTTTTTTTAATTTATAAAATTTTAAAATGTATTCAATGTAGAATAGCATAATAAACTGCTATATAGCCAACACGCAGCTTCAGCAATTATCAGCTCATGGCCAGTTTTGTTTCATTTCTCTCCATCTTTCCTCTCTTGTGTTGTTTTGAAGGAAATTTCAAGCACTCTATCCTTTTATCTGTAAATTGTGCAATATGTATCTTTGAAAGATAAGAATTGAAAAATAATTAATAGCCACAATGCTATTATCACTTTCTCCTGCAAAAACAAGGACAAAACACTATATATCTAATCACTTTTGATGGAACATGATAGAGGATAATGTGAGAAAAATAATGGATATTTATTATTGTGACTGGGTCACTTTGCTATATAGCAGAAATCAACAGAACGTTGTATATCAATCATAATAAAAAATTAAAAACCAAACCAAACCAAACCCAATACCTGTAGCAGGTAGAATAACAGTTTCCAAAGACATTCACATCCAATCCCCTGACCTGTGAATATGTTACATGGAAGAGGAGAATTAACATTGCATATGGAATTATGGTTGCTAATTGGCAGACCTTAAAATAGAAGGATTATCCCAGATTATCCAGGAGAACCCAGTGTACTCACAAGGATCCTTAAAGGGGAAGAGGGAAGCAGAGAGGGAGAACTATAGAGACAACAGCACAAGGACTCAGTCAGTGGCTTCTGGTCTTGAAGATGGAGGAAAGGGGCTCTAAGCCAAGGCTTATGGGTGACCTATAAAAGCCGGAAAATGCAAGGAAAGAGATTCTCTCTCCCCTGGAGTCTCCAGAAAAAATGCAGCCCTGCTGATTCCTTTACATTACCCCAGTGAGACCCCTTTCAAAGTCCAGAGCTATAAGAAAATTAATTTGTGTTGTTTTAAAGCACTAAGTTTATAAATAACTTAGCAGCAACAGGAGGCTAATAAAACAATAATTGCTTAATATCATTAAATATTGTCAGTTAGCTTGGCATTTGAACTCCCAGCTTAAAAATCTAGACAAATTTACTTGGACTAAAAGTCTGAAATACTGTTTCATAAAAAAAAATAATAATTCAAAGAGCTTAAAGTCTGCATTTGACCAGATAATGCAATTGAAGTACATTGCTTCTAAAATGGAATGTTATTCTTGATGGTCTTTCATTGATTTATTTGCTCATTCTTTTATTCATGTGCTCTTTCTTTAGATAGCACATAGTAGCAAGGGCCTACTGAGTTATCAATTGTGCTAGCTCTTGGGAAGGTTCTACTAAGACCCATTCTTTCCCCTTCAAGACAGTACTATCAGAATAGTAAAAAAATAAAAAAATAAAAAGCAAAAAACACCCCCCCACACACACATTCTGGGAACATACTTTCCAGGTTAATTTCAGCTCTGACCACCACCAGCTGCATGATATAAGGCCAGTAACTAACACCTCTGACCTTCAGTTTTTTTCAATCTATAAAATGGGATCAATAGTTGTACCTGATAGGAGTGCCATGAAGATTAAATGAGCTAATCGATTAGGTAGAACTCACAGAATGCTGCATGGGACACGTTAAGCATTCTACAGGGTTTTTGCCTTTTATTATTCTATACCAAGGATTGATATTCTTGAGTCAGATCTTGCTCAAGTTCTAAATCCTTACTTTCTCATCAACAAAATGGGATTAATAAGAACCTACCATATTTAATGATATAATTGAGGCATTTGGTACAGTGCATAGAACACAGTAGACACTCAAAATATATAGAAGTGATAACCAGTTTTACTGTTCATTAGTTCTTACTTAAGAAATTCCCAGGTAAGTGGTATTATATATTTATTGAAAAAAGCAATGCTCATGCTTCTCCGCCTTTATTCTACCATGTCAATCAACCATTTTTTGCTACTATGCCATGGAGGGAAGAAGCAGAAGACTAGGGTTGGAAAGGGTTTCAAAATCATTATAAGAAGCCTGGTGTGGGAGTTCCCTAGAGGCCTGTCAGTTAAGGATCTGGTGTTGTCACTGTCGTGGTGCACATTAGACCCCTGGCCTTGGAATTTCTGCATGCTGTAGGCATGGCCAAAAAAAAAAGCATGATATGGTGACATACCTTAAAGTAACTATTCTTAAAAGTTACCTTTATCTAATCTTCTCCTCTTTAGTGTGGGCAGAACCTGTGACTTGCTTCTAACCAACAGAATATGACAAAGGTAATGGATGCCACTCTTGATTAGGTGAAGAGTGTCCCTCCTCTCTAAGGAATAGAACTATTATTCAGGAAAATTCTAAGGTAGCTGGAAAGTCAGCATTTGCTCTTACTATGTCACAATCCTCTTCTAGCATACCTGACTTTTCAGTAAAAGACTTTAAGCATCATTGCAATCTGCTGGATTTGACGGGTGGGTCTGATCAAGAAGAGGGCCTAGAGAGAAATATGTCAACTTTACCCAATTTCCCCCTCCAAGTTTTGGCAAAAAATTCCTCTTGGATGAATCTTTCTCTTGAGTGGACTAAGGTAAGGTTCTCAGTCATAGCAGACAGACTTTCAGTCTGTGGGGTTGTAGAGAAGATCTAAGTATTAAGTAAAGTGACAACAAATTGCATTCTCATCAATAGTAGAAATGAATAGGCAGATCTTAGAGTGGAAAATACAATGGTGTCCTGAACATCTCCTTTTCAAACCTTAATTATAACAAAGAAAGATTGAGAAACTACTTGGGCTACCAGGGAAACTGATGCACAAACATACACATGCACATAGTCAGATCTACACAATCACAGAAGCTTCAATGAATAACCCAAGATTTCACAGTCAGAAAATCTTTTATTTTTAGCATATATGTAATATTTAGGTCTAATCATTTGCAAAAGAGGATAAGGAACAGGCACTATGAACTTTTGTTTAGAGACTCTAAAGGGCTATAGAGACCCTGCTCAGGCTATGCACCTAATGATACTCACTTTTCATGGCTCTCCAAGACCCTCCCAGCTTTGACAATGGCAAAGATAACAGATACTCAATTCCAGCCCAGGCATCTGTAGTTGATCTCTATTTAGCTCCCTTGGTAGAGATACACAGATTGTGAATACCTTGACCTGGGGAAAACCTAGGTCATCTCATGAGAATTAATTGAACAAAGTTTCAATCCCTGGCCTTGCTCAGTGGGTAAGGATCCAGTGTTGTCCTGAGCTGTGGTGTAGACTGCAAATGTGGCTCTGATCCTGCATTGCTGTAGCCATGGCACAGGCCAGTGGCTACAGCTCTGATTCAACCCCTAGCCTGGAAACCTCCATATGCTGCTCCATGTGCTGCCCTAAAAAGACAAAAAAAAAAAAAAAAAAGAATGCCAGAAAATTTGGGGCCACTATATGGAAACAGAAGGTTTTAGGGAGTGGAACAGGATAAAGGGAAGAAATGTACAATAGGAGAGAGGTCGCATGAAGCCCTGCTGCTTTTCTATCCATTTTGCCCAGGCCAGCTCTGCTACTAGGAATAAATCCACAGGCCAAATTATTCAGAATCACGTGTACTGGGCCAGAAATGCATTATTTAACTTTTTTGCAGGAGATGTACTTTTTAAATTTGGTTTTATTTTAGCCTAAAATTACAATATTAAATTTTAATATTCAAACATTAGCATGAGTTTGCACTCCCTGAAAGTCCACCCACCTCTTTCCTCCAGCACATGCAGAATGACAGTAGAGAAGGGCCAGACACAGGGAGGTGGAGAGAGGGCTGAGGCTGCTACTCCTTTCCCTGCACCAGAGTGGGTCATGTATCTTTGAACTCACCACTTCCCTTCCCTGGGGCTCAGTTACTTCCTCTGCCAAATGATGGAGATGACCTAGGAGTTCTTTAAAGTGTTCTTTCACATATCGGCTACATCGCCAGTTCCATCTCCTGCCATTTTCCCACTGCTTCCTCACACACCTACACCGCCGCGTTGCTTGGATTCACTCACTCTCGGACTCATCTCTCTCACAACTCTGGCCCCTCTGAGCATCCCTCGGCCAAGAAGAGCCCTTTCCTCGTTCACTATCTGGCCAACGCTGTATTCACCCGTTTATTCTCCACCAGAGCAGTAGCATAAGCCTACCACATCTGGGAAGCCCTCTCCTGACTCCCAAGCCACAGTAAAAGCCCTCTTTCGCTAAGTCCCAAGGACCTGAGAAAAATCACTACCATTTAATGATTAGAGGGAGCTGTAATTGTTTGGCCTTCTGTTTGCTCCCTAAGATTGTGAGCTCTGGGAGGATAGAAATAGATTTTTCACTCTCAGCTCCTTTCTATCATAGCACCTGACAGTTCTCGCATTCTTGAGCAATAGCAGAAGCTTAAAGAACGTCCAGTCTAACGAGACACAGAATCCGCGTCTAATCGAAAAGGAAATCTCGCGAGAAGTGGGTCTTGCCCCGTGGGCGACGGCCACGCAGACCGTTATTCAGCCGTTAAACTGCTGTTGCCCCGCCCCTGCCTCCTGGCCGCTGGCGTGGAGCGATTTCCCACCTTTTCTGAGGTTCCAGAAGCTTTTGTTGGCTCTTTCTGCTGCCCTAATAGATGGAAGGTGCCCCGGTTTCTCGTTGGTCTTTTAAAGGTAAGGGCAGGTGTGCCGAGTTCCTTCCCTTTTACAAAACGACCTTGCTTTGTCTTAATTAACTCTGTAGGGACCCCGGCTCCAAATAAGCTTGTTCTGTTGAGCTGAGAGGTTAGGGCCTCAGTGTGTGAATTTGAGCAGCACAGTTCCAACCATGAAACCAGCCAAACTGGTGAGCCACATGCTGGGAGCTGGCCGGGGTCAATCAGGGTTCTGGGGGCTCTCAACGCCCTTCTCAGCACCCCACCCCCACCCCCCGGTCCCCTGGCGGGGTCCCTGCACGGTCCCAGCCTCCGCTTCTGTGGTTCAAATGAGCGGACATCGCACGCCCTTCTAGAGCTGCGATGACAAATAAACAGGGCAGAGCTGGGACAATATGTGGGACATCAAAGCATAATTCAACATACTTGTTTATATTCCTCCTTTTGTCCGCACCAAGAAACTCTTTGCAGATAAGGACATATTCCAATCACTCCAAGAGGCAACTGAGCAAAACGCACGCACGCATCTGCCCTTGGAACTTTAGTTTCAACAAAACCTCGTGTATGAAAATAAATAACATGGACACATAAGATAAAGGAGAGTGCTAGAAGCCAGGAGGGGACAACCCAGGTCCTTCCCTCTTCTTTCCAGTGTTTATTATACCCTCATTGAGAACACTCAGGCATAGTTTCTTACAGTTACTCTAATCTAATCGTGCAAGGCAACTGCTTGGATAGTTTTATTTTTTATTACAAAATAACAACTGCCTGATTTATTTGTGTGTGTGTGTATATTTATATCTTTCAAAGTTGGGAATATCATCACATACTTTTTATTCAGTAAAAATCTGTGGTTTTTTGTAAAAAGTAGGCTTAGATAATAAGTGCCATTTGATAATTCCCCATATTAACAATGCATCTTGAACATCTTTCCATGTTAATATATATTCTACTCTATGTCATTTCAAATGGCTAGTTTTTTTGTTGTATGAATGAACCATGATTCATTTAACTATTCATAATTGATGGGCAATTAACTTCTAGCCAGCTTTGAATTATTATGCTATTATTAGCAACCAGTGCTTGGAAGAGATCTTTAATCTTTCTATATCTCCCTGCTCATTCCACCAATATGATTATTTATCTTTGGGTATATAGACCAAAACTGACAATAGCTGGGATGGTAGAGATGAAAGGGACAGGCTGTTCATAGAGCTATGTTCATAATATTTTTGAAAATCCTATGCAATGATTTGTAAATTTATCTGGAGAGACTTATGCTATGTGCCTCAAATGAATCAGTTACCAAATGGTTGCTGAAACTTCTAGCAGGGCATTCCAAAACAATGGAGAGAGAAAAAATAATAGACATCAGAATAAGATGCAAATGAGTGGCAGAGGAATCTGGAGAGGGTTTTTGATTGGAAGGAAAACTGGCTGAGGAAGCAAGAGTGAGTCAAGATTGAAAGGGCAGCAGACCTTTCCATAATCAGCATAAAGGGGACTCATGCAGAAATTTGTTGCATGAAATCAAAATTAATGCCTTAAGTAAGAAGTCACTTCCTGATTTTTGGTGCTTTTGTCTTTATAGAGCTTTGTGAAAAAGGGCTGGGAGACAGTAGCCAGGATTTTGGACCTGGAGTGTCAGCTGATTTTGTTGTACAAATTTAAGCAAGTCTATTACTGTCACTGGCTGAGCTTTCTAAATATGTAAAATAAGAACCCTGGATTAGAAAGTGAATAAGGTCCTCTTAGATTCCATTTTTTAAAAAATCCTGGATCTTCTAAGATTTCACAGGTAAAAAACAAACGTCTTCATGGATAAAGAGTCATACAGAGGCCAAGAGGTTAAAAGTGCAGAAATCAGGACTTGCTAAACTTTATTAAGCATCTGCTCCCACCTCAACAATAATCCTATCACTCCTGCCCTCCCTTCTGGGTCCTGTCAATTTACTATTCAGATCAGCTGACTAATTTTGTCTGAAAAGGGAGTGGAAAATCTCCCTGTCATGGATACACTTTTGATTTGATGGATGAAGCTTAAGTTCCAAAGAGAGTGTTAGGCAGGAAAATCCAGCTCTTTCAAACTAATTACTGCATATCTGATTTATTTCCCTCCTTAATGCTGTTTATTTTGTTTTTATTCAAAATATAAAATTACTCCCTGAGTTGGGAGATTAATGACTTTTTTCTCCCTTAGCAGCAGATCATTTGTGGATCCAGGTTATAAATTGAAGGTTAAGAATCCATGACTCATTGTTTTTTCCTTTTTCATGCAGGATGTCCCCTGAGATTAACTTTTTTTTTTTTTTTTAAAGTTACAGACATTACTGTCTAATTATTTGCAGGCTTTGTTTTAAGGAAAATGAATTTTTTTTGTGTGTCTGCTATACTCCTGGAAAAGTTTATATTTTGATAAACTAGAATTTTTAACATTATTGAGCCATGGCTTGATGGATCATAGTTTTGCTTGCCTGATTCATTCATTCAGTTAACAAGTGTGCACTTTCTGTATGCTTACTCTATATAAGGAATGTGAACATTTTGTGTCTTGGATGCAGCTAGGCTCTGCTACTGAGGTTAAAAGGAGAGGATATAGAGGGAGAGAATTGCTTCTTAGGTTGATTTGCTCTGTGTTTGGAGTGTATTCATTTGTTTATTATGTATTCCCTCACTGGCCCATCAAACATTTGTAGTCACATATTGTGCTGGGGTTTTACATAGTATAGTGCATTTGGCATGCATGCATTCATTCATTTATTCATTCATTCAGCAACAACAAACAACAAAGCCCAATCCCCTACTAGGTGTCACTCTCCAACTGGTCTTCCAGATGTGGATAAAGAAAGGGAAACAATTATGAAGGGCTTTGATATTCTTAAGGAACTTTGACTTAATTTAGTATCTTCTTTTCTTTTATCTGTGTTTTCTGGTATTTCCTAGCCATTTAATTGGGACAGGTTAGTTAACCTCTCTGTGCCTCAGTTTCCTCATGTGTTAAATGGAGTATGCACCAGTGTCCAGTTCAAAAAAATAGAATACACTACAGATAATATCAGTAGAGAGGGATTTAATGCAGGGAATTAATTACAATCTTTTGGAAGAGGGAGAGGAGTAAATGGGAGAAGAGAATCAATCAGAAGTGACAAAGTGCTAACCAGCCTTTGGCAGGAGCCCAGCCTGCACCTATTGCTTGTCTGCAGGAGGCGCTATTGCTGCTATTGATCAGGAGGTCCCTGTAGCTGTGTGGATTAGAAGCTAAGCTCCCATTAATGCTGCTACCACTTGGGGAAACAGAGGGAGAAAATCAAAACAATGCAAGAACAAACTTTTCCCTTTCTCCAGCATTCTAGTCTCTCCTTCCATTGGCACAGAACCCAACCAGAAGGCAGCTGACCAGTGAGCCTAGGAAATGTAGTTTGTAGGCTTCTATATGCTCTGCAGTATAAAGGAAGACAGAGGAGGGCAGGAAGAAAACTGACAGCTACCAGACAAACCAGCACAAATGGGGACAATAATGGCACCTACCTTACATGGTTGCTGTGAGTTATCGAGTTAAAGTATGCAAAGCCCTTTAGAACAACGCCTGATAAATAGGAAGTGGTTGTTATTAGTGATCATTACTGTTATCCAGTGACTCCAGAGCATCGGAAGGGCATGTAAATAGAGTAGTAATGGAGTCAGACTTATATTTGGGAAAGCTTAGTGGGGGCTGTGGAAGAGTATGAACCGTAATGGATCATAAGGGACCATATAGAAGGTGGTTGAACTACCTCTGCAGCAATATGGATGAACAAGAGGGAATTGATTACATGGTAATAGAATTTAGGCAATAGAATTATCTTGATTTAGTAATCAGTAGGAGGGTGCAGAAGGACAGTAGTTCCAAGATGCTTCTAAATTTTGGCTAAGGGTGATTGTATAGAGAGTGGGTGGTCGTATTATTCATCGCTATGTCATCAGGACAGAGATAAAGTATGTCTCACTGACCATGGACTCTGCAATTAGGATAATGCATGTGGTCTATGTGTGTACTTATTTACTGAATGGTGAACCAATGAATAAATTATCTGATTCCCTCACTATTAAAGAAAAAAAATTAAACTATGGAGACAGTAGATCATTTTCTCACAGTTCTATAGCTAGTGAGTGGCAAAGTCACACACCTGAGTTTTTTCATGTCCAGTGTAATTTATGGTGACCATGCAGACCCCACACAGACAACATAACACTGCAGACACAATCATTGGTCTCTGTACCAACTGTGATCCCGGAATAGCTAGAGTTCAGATTCCTACATTTTAAGAAAGAAATTAGGGAAGTGTATCACCTAGGCAGGTTATATTCATACAAATAACCATGATGGCTGCTAACATTTGCACAGGGCATTTTTTAAAACAGAAATGGAGATCAATTCTATTAATTGTTATCTGCCCAGAAAGTCTCTGCTAGGAGCTGAGATGTGCCTTCAAATAAGATGCATCCCTTCCCTCAAGGATCTTGTTATGAGGGTCAAGATCTTCACAAATGTATGTTTCAGGAGATTTTCTGTACTTGAAAAAGTGGGATGCTGGGAGAATATAAGAAAACTTCCTCTGCAACACCAGACCCATCTCATGGTGGGCACTGTTGCTTCTGGGATTTCTTCGTAAACAGAACAGACTAGAGTCAGAGTGCATGTGAAGCCAGCCTGGGTACCATACCACCCAGAGTGAGGTCTGTAGATGTCCTATATCTGAGTCACTTAGGATGTTTGCAAGAATTGTGATTTCTTGGGGGCCAACCAAAACCTACTCAGTCAGAATCTCATGAGGTAGGAGCTTCCTGCAAGAACATGCTTGAGAAATTCTTCTTCTGGTTTCATCAAGCCAGGACCTTCAGCTGTTAGCCTACCACTAATTAGATCCTTCCTGAAAGGCAAAATCAGTCTCTCTCCTCCTTTAATCCCTTTTCCTTCCTCTGGACCCTCCTGTTGTGCATGTTATGCACATCTGTCTGTTTAAATGTCTCTCCACTAGCCTTCACTTTGTGGTGATATGAGTCACTGTTTAATTGCAGTTCCCCAAGTCCCACAGGTACATGATTAAAGTCCCTAAATATGCTTTGCCTTCTCTTGATTCTAAATATCTTCAGAGCTAGTCCTTACTTGACCAATCTTTCCATGTCTTCATTTTGTTGTCCCTTAATCATCTTCCCAAACAGCCCAAATGTATTCTCTTCCAGGAGTCTTTTCTGTACCTCTCACATGGCCACAGGCTCTTCATTCTTCCTTAACCTGAGTTATTCTCTTTCTATTGTAACTTTTTCTCTTTTTAGCTGCCTCTTCTGTCTCTCATGCTGGATTCGGCACTCATGTGATGGGAGGGAACCAAATCGGGTTCTTGGTACACCCAGATTGTGGCCTGTAAAGTAAGTATACATTGAGTTAAAGGGCAACAGAGCTGACCAACTAACTAACTACATGCTTTGTCCTGTGATATGTGAGCTTGAGCCTGTGTTCTGGGAAAGAGGAGGTTGAACTTTTACCTCCAGGCCATGGTGCCAGTTTAAAAACATCTGCCATTTCTGGACAATGTGTCCTTTATCCCAGGGCTGGATTAGCCTTGTTTTATCTTTATACCTTTGGGTGATTATTCTTGTTTGAAGAGGGTCTTGTAGGTAGAGGAAAGATTCCCACCAGGACTCAAGGTCCTTTCTCTGCCCTGTGTTACTTGACCCTGGAAAGTGGTAATGCAGCTTTTTCCTTTCCCTAGTCACTACTGAGGTCATGCTTCTCTACTCAGAAACGGAAGCTTGTCTCCAGCACACCCAGTCATTTGTTTTCCAGGATTTGGAGCAGAATTAATTAGCTTGGAAAAGCATGTGGACAATGCTAAGTATTATTAATGATGCAATTAACGGTTCCTTCCTGCAGGGGATGGGTGGTTCCTGGCTCCCTGGTCATTCACTTTTTTTTTTTCAGGGCTACACCCACAACATATGGAATTTCCCAGGCTGGGGTCCAGTCTGAGCTACAGCTGCAGGCCTACACCACAGCCACAGCAACTGGGGATTCGAGCCAAGTGTGTGATCTACACCACCGTTCATGGCAATGCCAGATCTTCAACCCACTGAGTGAGGCCAGGGATTGAACCTACATCCCTGGATCCTAGTGGTTCATTAACTGCCGAGCCATGAAGGGAACTCCCTCTGTACATTTCTTAAAGATGATTGTGTTTTTTTCCATTTTCACTCTAACAAGCTCTGCTTGGTGCCCTGAGTCTCTGTGCCCAGTTAGTGCCTGGCAGAGTTGTTGCCAGGGCCTCACTTGTATCAGAATGGGACTCACTCATACATTCCATGGCAGAGAAAGTGGATGGACCCAGGCATATCTCCTCAGCAAGGCAGGAATAACCTAAAGGATGCCAAGGGGAAGCAGAAGTAATATGAATTTAGCACATGTAGAAGTAATGTGAATTTAGCACATTCACATTAACTCTGTTGTTATGTCCCAGTAACTCTGCTCGGTGCTTTTGCACACTTTATTTAATCCTCATCACAGCCCCATAAGGTAGACATTGCTATCCCTATTATACAGATGTAAAAATGGAGACTCAAAAAGGTTAAGTGCATTGTCCAAAGGCAAAATTCTAATAACTGTCAGAGACAGGATTTAAACCTAGCTTTGTTTGACTTTGAAATTACTAGTGCTGAACCAACATGTAGCATTGATATAGATTCTCTACAATGACTTAGTAGCAGAGATCTGCTTTATTGCATGTCTTGAACACCAGTTTGTCCCCTTCCCCACCTCAGCCCCTGTGCCTTCTGTCATCCCCTCCATCCTTCGTACTTGACTTCACCTTGGATTTCACTTTCCATGCCTATCCCATTCAGCTTTTTCCTCCTATTTTGTCAAAATTCCACCAGAATCACCTCCTTGTCTAGATTCCTGTGGCAAATGAAAGACAATTCCAGTTAATAATTAAGACTTGTTTTGGAGGTAGTGTGCATTGAGATCAAATGTCAGCTCTTTTTTTTTTTTGTCTTTTGTCTTTTTAGGGCCGCACCCACGGCATATGGAGGTTTCCAGGCTAGGGGTCAAATCGGAGCTGTTGCTGCTGGCCTACGCCAGAGCCACAGCAACACCAGATCCGAGCTGCATTTGCGACCTATGCCACAGCTCATGGCAATGCCGGATCCTTAACCCACTGAGCGAGGCCAGGGATCGAACCCGAAACCTGGCCCCTCGGATTCATTTCTGCTGTGCCATGATGGGAACTTCAAATATCAGCTCTGTTAACTGATAACTGTGCACCTTGGGAAATGTCCTTAACCATTCTCTGCCTCAGTTTCTTCATCCCTAAATTGGGGATAATGATAGTTGGCTTCATTGTTGCTGCTTCCCCCAATCCCAGTCCTCACTCTCTGCATCTCTCCAGCTGTGTCAAGCATCAGCTTTCCAGGGAGCCTTATGTGGCCTGTTACATTGAGTTAAGAGTGCCCCTTTTGTGTTCTGATATACCCTGAATGCTTGCTTGCCTGTTTATGCTCACTACATTATAAGTGCCTATTGCTTGGCTTTTGACTAGATTGTAAGCATTTTAAAAACAGAAACCATGTATTATTCACTTTTGGGAATTGCCAATCACCAGTATGAGTCCTGGCATATGGTAAATCTTCAATTAAAGTTAGTTAAATAAATGCGTGAATGTATGCATGAATGGAAGTGATCCTTAAGTTGAATTTTGAAAGATGAGTGGTTCTTGCCAAGTAGATAGGAAGGGAGAGAGAAGGAAGGGCAGTCTAAACAGAAGGGGTTGTATGATCTGAGACTTGGAAGTGTGAAGCATTTGAAGATCTTTGGGGAACTGAGAGTGGCTGGAGCCAAGTGGGACACAGGATGTAAGTTAGGGAGACACGGCGTTGTGGAGCAGAGGATCAACACTTCAGAAATCTTTAGTCTCAGGATCTACTGAGGCTTGAAGGGAACAAAATATTAAGTTCAGCTCGAAGGATATTTTGTTGTTCTGGTTTGTTCTAGTTGAGTTACTTTAGATAATGCATTGATTTGGTCACACTTTGAAACTGTTCCAGTATGCGTATTTGTAGAAAAAACAAACAAAAAATACTTTCGATTCGAGTCACAGTTCAAGAAAAAAAATAGCATGCTTCTTTGATTAAAAAAAGCACTTAAAGCAACTTTAAGTTTCTGAAATAGTATCCATCACTAAAACTATTGTGTCCTCCCCACATTTCTGGGGCTCCTGTGATATGAGTTGTACCCCTCAATGAAGTATCAGAAAGGGGATGTCTGCCCCTCCCTCTGATCCTTTTGCTTACTTCTCCCTAAGGAAAAAAAATAATTGTCTGATTGATGGAGTTTTATTTCCACTGGCTCAGAGTTTTTCACTCTGAGTTGGTAACTAACTAGAGGTCATGAAATCAAGAAAGGTTGAGACTTACTTTACATCAAGATGGAGAACATTATAAATATATTTTCTGAAAACTTTTATTTTGGGGTGTGTGTGTGTGTGTGTGTGTGTGTGTGTGTGTGTGTGTGTGTGTGCTGGGTCACAATATAAAACATATCTTTTGTTGTAAGTCTTGGCCAAAACTTGGTAAACCTCTGTACTTATTGGCATCCCTTGACTGCAATGGATCATTACAAGCCATTGCTCCTATATGGTTTGCCTGTCTTGACTTTTTAAGACCACTTGACCTGCTTAATTTGTGGGATGTTTACTCTGTTTGTTTCATCTTCAATGTAGTAAGGACATCTGGATCCAGGGCCTCCTCCAGAGGCAGATCTAGAGGCCCAAGGCTTTCCTGACCCTCTGTTGGGATCATTGGATTGGAGCCAGGCTGAGGTTCTCCAGGTTTTTTCAGGCAGAGGAGTGTAAGTCCTTATTTGACGGAACAGCTATTAAGGAATTGAATGGTTAGTGTCCTGACAGAAGCAGCAGCTCAGCCATGAAGACCATCAGGGGCTGAGATGCAGCCCTCACATTATCTGCCAAGCCATGCACTTATGGGGCTGGTCTCACCAGCAAGAGAACTGTTTCTGTTATAGCTAAAGTTTTCCCTAAGTGTTCTGATGCTTTGTAGACTCCACCTGAGGTGGGGTGGGGGCCTAGACTTGAGAGATAAAATATATAGCACCTCCTTTTTGGCAGCCAATCCAAGCTGTAGTTCTCCAATCCAGCATCATCCATGATGAAGTTGATATCTCATCTCCTAGCTGACCTTGGTGTCTCTTATCAATGGAATCCAAACTTAGAAAATGAAGGCTTGTAATGATAACCCCTGAGAAACCATAACATCTCTGTGACCACTTAATGAAGGGTTACTTCCCCATTCCCTGCTTCCAAAGGAAGCTGCCAAAAAGAGTTACCTGGTGCTTTCCAGAATAGGTGGAGTTAAGATATGAAATTTGTGCTGATCTATAGGACCCCTCTTGGTCAAGCAGGTGGATGTCAGATGGTCCTACCCAGAAGAAAAAGTGAATCCAAAATTCTCTTTCTACTTAACTCTATTCCATGTGGAGTTAGCCACCAGATGTTCCTGTTGTACTCAGAGCTCTAGGGAGGGTAGGGATAGTTTGCTCAAGGGGCCCAGAGAGAATGTCTTCCCTGCCTCTTCCTAGCTTCTGATAGTGGCCAGAATCCTTGGTGTTTCTTGGTTTGTAGACATCCCTCCAGTCTCTGCCTCTGTCATCACATGGTGTTCTCCCTATGTGTCTCTCTTCTGTAATTGAGCCCCAATTCCCTCTTTTTATAAGGACATAGCCACTGGACTCAGGCCCACCCTAGTCCAGTATGACTTCATTTTTTTTTTTTTTTTTGTCTTTTTAGTGCTGCACCTGGGGCATATGGAGGTTCCCAGCTTAGGGGCTGAATTAGAGCTGTAGCCACTGGCCTATACCACAGCCACAGCAACGCCAGATCTGAGCATGAGTCTGTGACCTAAACCACAGCTCATGGCAACACTGGATCCTTAACCCACTGGGGCAGGGATCAAACTTGCGTCCTCATGGATGCTAGTCAGATTTGTTTCCACTGAGCCATGACGGGAACTCCAAGTATGACTTCATTTTAACTTGATCACAACTGCAAAGAGTATTTCTAAATTCACTGGCAGTAGGGGTTAGGATTTCAGTATAACTTTTCAGAGGACACAGTTCAACCTACATCAGTTTCAGAAAGGTACATGGAGCTAGAACTAGCGGGATGGCTTTGATGACTGCGTTAAGCACCTGGGAATTCCTGCACATGTGAAATGAATAAGAGTTAGGGTCTTACAATAGGATATTTGATTTCCCTTTTACAAAACTGTACACTCTGAGAAGTGACTTGGGGACATGAATGACAATTCAAATAACAAAGGGATATTCTTGTTAAAAAGATAATAATCACCTCCCATTTTCCTGACAATTAAAAGAGAATATGTTTTGTTCTCCGAGTTCTGATTTCTATCATGTCACACTTTCCTTGAATATCTAAATAAACTAATTCAAGACCCCATTCTATATAAGTGAGGAAAGTCCAGCATCCTCCCCAAGATTTCTGAAGATTCTTACCATTCTCCAAAGTACTCCAGTAAGAGGCTGTTCTTGTCTTTAATGACCTTGTTTTTTTTTTTTTTTTTTAAATAATGGCATATAGTTACCACAAAAGACATCCATTAGAGTTAGTTTACTGATATCACTCTTTCTAATTTCCTTACCCATTCCAAGGATATATTTGCAGCCTGGTTCTCCTTAGGTCCCAGCCTGGCATTATTTCCTGGGATTCAGTCCGTCTCTATAGTAATTCTCTTAGCTCTTCTTTTTCCCACTTCCCAGGACTCAGTCCCACAGTTTCCAGGACTGAGGATTGGATATTGGAGTATGAGGAAAACTCCTTTTATTTTTCAGAGCACTTTCTCTCCCCTTTGTTTCAACTTCCTCCTTGCAGATCACAGCTGAGATATGTGTCTTTCCTAAACAAAAAGGACTTTGGAAGGCTTTCTGAAATTGATGAGCCATTTATCATATACACTCACTTTAAGCAAGATGGAAATTATGGGTAAAAATGTTTTAAATTCTCTCATCCCCTGTTTTAAAAAGGGTTCCAGCACTCTCTCTATGAGCAGCATCTTCTAGAAGGGGGAGAGAGGTGATGAAGTGTAAAGCATGCAGTAGATGATTGCAGTGAGTTGATAAATATTGGCCCTTTCTGTGTCCTACTTACCTTTCTTACCTCCCCTGTAAACAAGGAGGAGAGCAGGGTCAGGGCCCTGGTGCTAAGGTTCTGTCCAGTCAGTAACACTGCTGTGCTCCTAAAGATGGAGGACTACTGTCTTGCCACAAAATTTCAAGAGAAACTTGGATACTTTTTTTTTTTTTTTTGCAGCTGTCCTTGGTATCCAGCATCATGCTGAAACTTACTTCAGAAATCTTACAGGCAATAGTAGTGTCAGCATTACCGTGAAGTTATCGTGGGGTAATTTATGCTTCTTTCAGGCAACTCTGCCTTCTAAATCCCTAGCAAATCCTCCCCATTTTTTGAGACCATGATTTCACTGGAAGAGTCTGGGTCATCTATCACCATCTTCCAGATTCAGCAGGTTTTAAGGAGCCCAGGAGCCCAGTGTGCAGCCTAGGAAGGGGAGGATGTTGGAAGGAAACTAATTCACTCAGTCTGTGTGGTCACAGAGAGGGAAGTTTTATTGGCTCTGCTCTTTTTAAAATTTAGTTTTTATTTTTAAGGGGTCCATGAACATGGTCTAAAGAGTTAACTCATTCTATACGGTTTAAGAAAACAAATCCAAAAAGCTGTGTTCCACTTCTTTCCAGTTCCCAAGTTTGCAAAGACAACCGCCTAAATCATTTTAGTCCCTTTTGGGGGCATATTCTTCCATATCTCCAAATACGACTTTTTGGTTTGGGGGTTTTAGCTTTTCTTTATTTGGTATCCAGCCTAGGATATAAGGATTTAGACATCTTTCATACTTTTTCTCAAAACTCCCACTACAGACATGCAATTTCCCCCTTTCCTTCCCTCCTATAGGTTTTAGCTAATTGCAGTGAAGTAAATATCCAGTGTGTACATTATTTAAAATATATAAATGTTATTTACAAGAAAACCATATAGTATATGAGAGTTACATTTCTTTTTGGCACAGATTTTTGTTTTTGTTGAATTTATTGATTACCTTTCATATTTCTTTCCTATGTTGTACATCTCACTAATAATCCCCGTTCTCCCTACTTGCCTGAATGTCCTCTGACAAATAAAGAGGGGGAGGTCCTCTCAGTTACCTCTGCTTGAAGTATATCCAGAGCCTTGTCTATTTGGGGACAGAGCCATCCTTTTGTCTTTCCCTCATCATCATTCTGGACCCTTTTGCTTTCTGCTATTCAATCTCTTGTCTCCTCCACTCCTTGAATCTCTTTCTTGTTTTATTCCCTTCTTCACATGGAGCTCATCCTCAGCTTAAGTTTCCAAAGAAAAAGTTCATTAGAGTTAAATGAACATTTTTGAATATTATGTGTCTGAAAATATCTTCATTGTACCTTTACTCTTAATTTTAGACTTAAGCTGTGTATAGAACACTAGGAATCATTTAATTTTCTCAAAATTTTAAAGTTGTTCCTTCTGGACTCTGTTGTTAAAAACTATGTATTCTAAAGCCATTTGTATTCTTGATATTTTGCAGAAAAATGACTCTCCACCTTTCTCAGGAAATTTGTTGGATTCCCCCAACCTCCACCTTTTCTTTCTTTTTTTTCTTTCTTTCTTTTATTTGGATTTTTGGAATCTTTAAAAAAATCTTTTAAAAAATCTATTTGCTAAGTATTAATTAAGTGGCTGTTTTACTTTGAAAACTCATGTCCTTCCATTGTGGGAAAATTTCTTCAATTATTTTATGTGATATTCTTCTTTCCATTTTATCTGTTCTCTCTTTCTAGAGTTGCTGTCATTTGGATGTTGCATTGCCAGGATTGAAACTTGGTTTTCTTGGAGCTCCCACTGTGGCTCGGTGGTTAACAAATCCTACTAGGAACCATGAGGTGGTGGGTTCGATCCCTGGCCTCCCTCAGTGGGTTAAGGATCCGGTGTTGCTGTGAGCTGTGGTGTAGGTCGCAGACGCAGCTTGGGATCCTTAGTTGCTGTGGCTCTGGCGTAGGCTGTCAGCTACAGCTCTGATTAGACCCCCTAGCCTGGGAACCTCCATATGCTGTGGGTGCAGCTCTAGAAAAGGCAAAAAAGACAAAAAAAAAAAAAAAAATAAGAAGTTTCAATAATTTTCAGTGTAGGAGGGTTCCCTTTTCTCCACATGCTGTTCAGTACTTACTGTTTGTAAACTTATTAATGATGGCCATTGTGACCAGGTGATACCTTACTGTAGTTTTGAATTGCATTTTTCTAGTAACTAGTGATGTTGAGCACTTTTTCATGTGTTTTTTGGCCATCTGTATGTCTTCTTTGGAGTCTGTTTAGATCTTCTGACCATTTTTTGATGGATTTTTTTTTTTGATATTGTGTTGTCTCTAAACAAAATCTTTACCCATTTGAGCCTCATTTAACTGTAAAATGGGATCAGAGTAGCTCCTTGAAAGTTACATGAGATCAAGCATATAAATTGTCTTGCAATAAATACATACTAAGTTTAGTTCCTAGCTTTCTTAGAACCCACAAATTAATGTGTTTTATAATTAAAACATGAAGAAGTCAAATAAAGCCTTGAAATTAGACATAGGTGGGCTCGTTTATCATCTCAGCCTCTTCTTTCTCTGGGTATGGCGGAGTAGCAAAACAGCCTTCCACAATGATCCTCATGCTGAAGAGGTGGCGCTCCAGTTCCCTGGGTTCTCATCTTTGGTTTACCAGTGGAGCCCTGGCTTCTTGGCATTTTCTGTTTCCCCTTGTCTGATAACTCATTTGTTTTATTCCCCTTCTTGGCTGGGGTTTCAGGCTAATGAGAGAAATCGCATGTACATAAATCCATTGTTGTCATAAACCCTAGTAGTTTTGCTTTTGTGGCTTAATGGTGACTGTAAGAAGGGAAGAATAAATTATAGTTGGGTGGCTAAATGGTATGCATTACTCCTTATGACTTTACATTTAGGTTCGGGAGGGTAACATTCTTTGCACTGCACTTAAACTTTAGGGGGAAGACTTGCCAACTAGGCAAGACTTTCCAGTCTCATTTATATGCATCATTGTTTCACCCTGAGTTCCTCTGCATTATAAGCATACACACACACAAACACACATATATACATACAAACACCCCCACACAAACATACATACACACACAAATGTACAAGTAAACACACACACACACACACACACACACACACACACACACACACATGCCTGCAACCCCCCCACCCCCCACCCTACACCAAAGTCTTCAAAGTTTGGTTCCTTGACTGACTAAGGACCTCTGCTTCTCCCAGAACAGAAATTCCTTTTCCCAAGTCAATGGGAAAACCATCATCATTTTTAACTTTTTGTTTTCTGCAATGTAAGACTACTGGCATCAGAAGTATCAGGTTCGCATGTTAAAAATGGAGAGTCCTGGAATTTACTGTCTAAGAACTCAGTTTTTTGTGATACAAACCTTTTTGGCCTTTAGGCTCACTTCTCATGACACTGTTTTAAATGCATACAACTAAATACATAAGAGCACAAAGGAAACTAATTATACAGCTTTCTATCTCCTGTAATCGAGTATCCTTCCTGATGTAGTAATATATATGCTAATTAAGTAATATATAAAATAGCACTTAGCATCAAGTTTAGCAACTTCAGTTATTTTGGAGTAAACATTATTTGGAGATATCTGAAACAATGGAGATGAGACATCAAAATGTGGTTTCTGTTGGTGACATCATAGGTACTGCTAATACTATGCTACTTTGTTGCCTACTTTCAAAATGCTAAACTTCAGTTAGAGGTTAATGAAAATAAAGATGTAAAATATGTCTCATTCACGTGCAGGGACTTCCTGAATTCTAAGTATGTACACCAAGTTAAAACAAAAAGAAAAAACAACAACAACAACAACAAAAAGAACACCCTCCTCCAAATCTATTGAAGTAGAGTCTCAGTAAGGAAGCCTAAGAATCTACATTTCAACAAGCTTCCAGAACAGGAGAACCACATCAATGCAGTGTTTTCTAAACAGGTCACACTTTTAAGCCTCTGTGTACTTGCCCCTGGGCTGGACCCATTCTTCCCGGAAGCTAGTGAAGACTGTTCAGCTAGCTCATGTCTTGCCAAGCCTTCCCTGATAATGTTCTTTATCCCCTAAGCTACCCAGTCAGGTTTATTAACCTCTTCTATCTAGCTCCATAGCACTTCTGGAATGTACTCATCCCTCTCCTCCATCTTCCACCCCATCATGGAAGGGAAGGGTGGGACAATGTGTTATGAATTAATTATATTAATTATTAGCAGGAAAAACCCAAAGAGCACATGGGTCCTGGACAATATATTTGACATTCCTACTAACATAATTCAATTAACAGAGGATCCACAAAGTGATGGGCATTTTTTGGAGTGAATTTTTTGGATCATTTATCTTGCCTCTCAGCTCCCTTTCATGAGTTTGGGATTTCATGAGTTTAGGATTTCCAAGCATATTCCTTGGCAATCTTGATCCTCTGCAGAATGTGGTCATTGGGCCCTTTCCCACTTAACTTTTTTTTCTCTTATCCCTTTAATTGCACACTTATCCCTTTAATTGCATCACTCCCCCAATCCATTGTCAAGCAGAGTCCACTTTTCATTGTTAGTTATTCCCTTATTTGTTTGTTTCTGCTGCTGGGGGCATAGTAGGGGCCTTGGGTTTGGGGGGTAAAGGTGAGAGGAGGAGCAGAGTGGGACAGTGCTCTGGTCTCCAAGTGGATTATATTTTTTATCTTTTTTTTTTTTTTTTGGTCTTTTGTGTTTTTAGGGCCACACCCACAGAATATGGAGGTTTCCAGGCTAGGGGTCTAATTGGAGCTGCAGCTGCTGGCCTCCACCACAGACAGAGCAACATGGGATCTGAGCCGCATCTGTGACCTACACCACAGCTCACGGCAATGCCGGATCCTTAACCTACTGAGTGAGGCCAGGGATTGAACCTGCAGCCTCATAGTTCCTAGTCAGATTCGTTTCCACTGTGCCACCGAAGGAACTCCTATTTTTTAAAAATCAGATTTTTATTCCATAGAAATCAGCTCCTATAGACACGTCTTCTGTAGCTTATTATGTTGAAGAGAGATATATTCCTCAGTTTTAGTTACATTACCGAGGTCACAAGCTCTGGGAAGGTAGGGAGTGAGGAGAATGGTTAGGAGAGAAAACTATCAAATCACATGGAGTTACTTCTTCAAGTGTTTGTCTTATCTTTCTTATAAGACCAATGTCTTTCACAGCAGAGTCTGCTATTTAAAAGCAAGTGATTTTTTTTTTTCCTGTTGGTCAAATTAAACTCTTTAAGTTGAAATTCTCTGATTCAATTATAATAACATTTCTGTTACAGAACTATATTATATGAAGCATTTCTCATATCACCTCTATCACAGGTGTAGTCAGTGTTCAGTAGAGAAGAAATTTATTGGTATATGTCTTTTATTGCCAGTATTTAGCAGAGTGCTGGCACATAATAAGTGCTCAGTAAACTCTTAAGGACTTGAAGTGCAAAGAGATAAAAACCTGAGAATCTGGAAATTTAGGTCCAAGTGCCACCTCTGCTACTAACTTGCTTTGTGACCTTAGGCAAAACTCCTATCTTTTCTAGAGTTAGTGATCTCATCCATCAACTGAAAGGATCTGTTTATATGATTTCAAAAACATGAGTTCCAGTGTTTCAGAATTAACAGGGAATCTTAAAATAATAACATCATTATGATCATCATCATCATAATTAAAAGCATTAGCAATTGCAGATCTCCACCTAAAATTTTCACAAAGAAATCTATATTTTAGTTTCTGAGTGTGATTTTGATTATCAGGTTGAGAACTCCTATCCTAAGGTCCTCTTACCTCATCTGTCAAAGATTATATTTTTCAACAGTAAAAGGAATTATGCAAATGGTCTTAGAACAGAAAAATAGAATATGGAATCTTTCCCATAGACTGAATTTTTATATCATGAGAACATACTTTTATTCCTATAGGCTCTACCCCCTCTTTTAGTCAATAAATGTCTGTTTCAAGCTGACTCTACACCAGGACCTGTAGACGAACCTGGGATCCTAGAGGAAACAGCGCAGGGTCTTTCCCTTGGAGAAAACTGGGAGAGGGGGAGAGATAAAATGCAATGGGCCCAGGAGCTCAGAATTCAGTCTTGGGTATTTAGATGTGGCCTCCTAAAGGAAGTCAAATATAGCTGCCTTCTCTCTTCCTTTTCCAAACACAAAGGGAAGCCTTCCTAAAAGTATCATGGCTTCTTAACAGCAAACATACTAAGTGGAAACACAACCTGCAGATTGATTAAACATCTAAAACTCCCCTCTGTGAAATGGCAAAACATAATTAAAACTTTGATGCTATTAAATTAGAGGGGAAAAAAAAAAAGACCATGCTTCTTTTTTTCCCCCGTAAATGGCAGCTGAATGGAATTCTTAAGCATCCACCAAGTGCTCATTATAGACTCAAGCCAAGCTTCTTTTTGATTTCCAAAGGAGCAGGAGGGAGTCGCTCCAGAGTTGCCAATTCCATCACTGGGTAGCTTGGGGCAGGGGTGGGGGTCTTTTTCCTAACTGCATCATTAAAATTTCCCTAGCGTGGACAGAAAAGTTATTAACTAGCCAATGAAAAATACTTAAATGTCATTAAAAAGTTTCAGCACTCTCATAATTCTCCTTAATGGTGCAAAAATCAGCTCTGGACTCCAGTTCTGAGATTGCATTTTCAAAGAACCCTGCGAGGGAAGTCTCAAATTACCCAATTACCATATTTATTGCCAGATTCTGTTTTCTAATCCCTGATGACTTTGTCAGATATATTTATGTGCTGTTCCTTTTCTTCTTTGGCCATGGGTATTGAGCTGGGCTTGTTGCAACTTGAGTTGGAGAGCCTTTTGGTTACAGATAATAGAAGGATGTCTGGGCTAGAATGACCTGCAAGGCACACCCTGCCAGAACCAAACCAGAGGGGAAACTGTGGCTGGCTTCCAAGTGATCATTAACAGCATCAGAAACGCCATATTGTAATTGTAACGGATATAAATTAAGTTGCACAAATAATTTGGCTCTTTTCCTGTTTAGAGGACCCAGGCCAGGAGCCCCCCAGAATTCAGCTCCAATCAGAGAGAAGCAGTTTCTCTTCACTTTTCCTTATTTGAAGCTTAGTTATACAAAAAGTTTGTTATCACAAAGAGGGAGGAAATAAATTAAATGGTAATCATGCATTGGTATCCTGTGATTCTGTCTAAGGGAAAGGATGTCTGTGACTCTGAAAATTTTAAAAGAATTGTAGCCTGATTTATGGATGCCAAATTTCTATAGTTTTATACAGTTCAGTGGGCAGCATGGTTCTGGTTTTGTTTTTGTTTCTCAGGAAGTTGGGCACTATTAAAAAAGCATAACCCCACTTCAGCTCCTTTCAACCATTCTCTGTGTCACTTGCTTCCCTGGAAAAAATGCCTGATGGGCTAAAATGAACATAACTTGACTTAGCAGTTTCTGGTCTATTTTCTTTTGCTTCTTCTCATTAAATAAAGATAAAAGAGAGCACATCTACACACACAGCTAAACAAAATAAAATAGAAAATCAGTTCTTGAGAATGATTTCTCTTTTAAAGATCAAATATAATATCTGGAAAGGCTTTATGTTTACATACTGATTATGGCTAGTTTTAGTATTGTTTTTGAATTATGATATTCTTAGCAACTTTTTCTCTAAACTAAGGCAGTATTTTTATATATATCCATTTTCCCTTCTTTCAGGTTAAAGACTGTGTTCCTTTAATGGCTGAGTCATTTTCATATATCATTTCAAATTAAGATATTTTTATCTACATTCTACCTAAATTCTTGCAGTATGCTGATGTATTACCCCCCCCCCAAGGTGAAAGCTTATTTTATATATGCCTGTTATTTTTTTCAGAAGGCCCAGTTGATTTAATCCCATATAGATGCTGCACTTAGCACTTAGAACTATTCTTAGCAAGGAGACCCTTTGCTTGCAATATGCATATAGAGATTTGTTCCATGGAACACACTGAAAAACTATGATAAAATAACATGTCTGTTAGCTAAAAGCACAGAAAAAAACTCAGGTCTTCTTAAATGTGTCCAGTTATAACCATAAACCAATATGTAAATGATAATAATGTCATAAGCCACAAAAGCTAAATTGGAGCTTTTGTATTTAGAAAATGGAAGAAGTAAATATAATATTTATTGGGCATATACAAAGGCAAGGGACTGTGGTCAGTGCTTTCCCAAAGTTCTGTTACTTACTTATCACAAGAATTCTGCAAGTTTGGCCTAATTATCCCAGTTGGATACTTATTCATTTATTGATTCATTCTTTATTTGTACATACACAATACACACTTCAAACACACACAATAACACACTTATTTCCTGGATGCTGGTTTTGACCAAATGCTCCACTTGGCTCTACTATGCAAGGTGAGTCAAGCCTATCTTTGAGGTGCATACAGTTTAGTAGAATAGGTGGGGGTGAGGATGGAAGGGAGCAGAAAGATAAATCCTGAAATGCCTAGTGCCACTCCAGAGATATGAATGAGATGTTGGTGGAGCTAAGAGCAAAACCTGGAGACACTGAAAGATCAAGAAACTTTCTCTCCTTTTTTCCTTCTGGATAGAAACTACAGAGAACAAGGGCCTTTGGCTAAGAATTTAATTGAATCCTTGCTAGGGCAGCAGTTGCACTGATTCTTGCAGTAATGAAGGAAGCAGGCCTGGCCTTGGGCTCTGTTCTTTTTCCCTGAAAGCTCCAAGAAATCTAATTTGGAAAAGGGGGAGGTTGAATAAAAGGAGTAAACTCTTCAGGATGATGTGATTTACAGATGCTATGGATAAAGATGAACTTTGCAAATTATAAAGCACTTCCAGAATACTTATGATTGAGATTTCTCTCCCCAAATTTTTCCTTGGGAGATTGTGTATTAGGCATGTTTTGCCTAATAAGTGTGTCTGTACTTTAAGACATACATAAAGTACAGGGGGAAGTTGTGAAGGGGTAGGACTTGGAGGGTGTGAGAATGTTTAGACCATGCTGGGAAAACGTCTTCCCCTAATCTGTGAATTGTTAAAGGCAGTCAATGAAGGTTGCTCTGTGATGTTTTTCTGACATCACCTCTGACACCAAACGTGTTTTTTTTTTTTTTTAATTTTTTTATGCCAATTCTCCAAATCTCCAGCACTAACTGGATGTCCAACAATTCAATTCAGTAACTACCCAGAGTTAGTGCAGACCCCATAAGACTGCTCCTGCTCCAGACACCAAATGCAAATGGATGCCCAGGCTATCCACATTTCTGCCCAGCTGTCTACAAATTTGTAGGTGCTCTTAAGTCCCCCATGTCAGGTCCTATAATTCACTAAAATTACTCAGAAAATGCTTACTTACATTTATGGTTTATTATAAAGGATAGAATTTAGAAACAGCCAAATGGAAAGGATTCATAGGACAAGGTAGTGAGAAGTGGGGACTGGGAAAGCTTCCATGCCCTCTCTAGGTGTACCAAACCTCCTAGCACATCACTGTGCTCTTCAACTCAGAATCTCTCTGAATCTCCTTGTCCAAGAGTGTTTATAAACCAATCTCGGAGTTCCCCTTGTGGTTCAGAGCTAATGAACCCGACTAGTATCCATGAGGATGTGCATTTGATCATTAGCCCAGCTAAGTGGGTTAAGGATCCTGAGTTCCTGTGAGCTGCAATATAGGTCTTAGAAGTGGCTTGGATGGATCTGGCATTGCTGTGACTGTGGCATAGGCTGGCAGCTGCAGTTCCAATTTGATCCCTAGCCTGGGAATTTCCATATGCTGTGGGTGTGGCCCTAAAAAAAATAAATAAATAAAAATAATAAATAAATAAATAAATAAAATAAACCACTCCTCACCCCTCCCTTCCTTCCTAGAGGTAAGGGGTGGGGTGGTGAGTGCTAAAAGTTCTCACTCCCTAATCACCTGTTTGCTTGTTCTAGTGACCAGCCTCCATTCTGAACTATTTAGAGACACCCAGCATGTATCATCTCATTAGCATAGGCTCACGTGTGGTCAAAAGAGTCCTTATAAATCATAAAAGACACTCCTGTCACTTAGGAAATCCCAGGGGTTTTAGGAGCTCTGTGCCAGGAACTGGGGACAAAGACCAAATGTATGTTTTATTATACCTCAGTTGTATAATAGTAGAGGAGGGAAATTTTAAGGCAGATATCTGACTCTTGCATCCTGCTTGTGATTCTGCATTATTTCTCTCACCTATCTTTGGTGTTACTACACTATTACACATTTAAAGAAGATCCAAAACTCAGATAGTAGTGTAAGAAGAAATGACAACTCCAGGGAACCACAGTGGCCTCTTAAGACTCATACTCCAGAGCTCCAGGGTGGGGAACAGATATGCGGTGGGAAGGGCCTCCCTCCATGCATAGTGCCTTAGGTCATTCACTGCACAAGACCACCCAAGCAATGGCAAGTGGAGATTACTGGAGATTGAAATCTAGTCTGCGTTCTGCTTCCCCAAGAGTGTATCTGGTATGGAACTGTTAGGGAAAGTCTTAATAATTTCCTCGTAGTTGCCATTTGGGTTAGCTCTGTGTTGCATACGTCTAAACAGTGGTTATGAAGACTAATTTATAATAATATAGGAAAAAATGTTCTCACCAGCTGAGAATTGCAGTATGTGAAATTGTTGAACAATGTGAATATAACTGCATAATGACTGCATCTCTAAAAAAATATACTCAGGAAAAACAAGACCTGAGATGAGATTGTTTCTTTTCCCTTTTATATCCTTCTTTAGCAAATTTTCAGTAATGTGACTATATTGCATTTATAATGAAAATAAATATTTTAAAACAAAATAATGCAATGCTATTTTTATTTAGCTTTCTCAAAGACAAAGCATGTGTATGTGTAATGTAAATGTGTACTGGGCTGGAGGAGGCAGAGACAGAGTTATGGCATATTCCCAAATGGGATTAGTGAGAAGTATGTGAGCTAGAAATGGTGTGAACCAAGGGAAGATTGCCTTATGTACGAAAGATTGGCTATGCATTCTTTCCTGCCAGTTCCCTATTCCATCATACACTTATTTCAACAAGTGAAGATATACTCTGTGCAATAAGTAACTCTGTTAATATGAAAATGCTTCCTCTATGAGGATTGAGCCTTATAGACTTAAACTACATAAACTTATGTGCATAAACTTAGATAAACATCTAAGTAAGAGTCCCACATACAGCTTCCCTGTTATCAGAACTTATTCAGATTGAAAAGCCTGAAAAGGAGTTTTGCATGCTTTCCTGTTATCAGCTTTCTTCTGGTAATCAAAGTACCTATAGAGGACCAGCTTTAGAGAGATTTGGAGTTTCATACCTGAGGTTCAGAAGAATTGCTGTAATAGTAATGACAAAGGTTACAGGGATGATGTGTAGACACTGATAATAACTGACACTAGTTGACTGCTTTGTGCAAGATATATGGTAGAGTGCCTTATGTGCATCATCTTATTGAATTACCACAATATTCTTGGAGAGCGGATGCCAGTTTTCCCCTGTTTAATAGATGAACAAGCTTGTGAGACATATGTAACTTGCCCAAAGTCACCCAGCTCTGAATCACCGCAGTTGGGAATTCCACTCAAGTTGGCTTGATTCTAAAACATGACATTATACATTTTTCTCCATAATAGGAGGAGGCAAACTTTTTATGTAAAGAGCCAGATAGTAAATATTTTAGGCTTTGTGAGCCAAGAGGCAAAACTGAGGCTATTGCATAGGTGAAAGAGAGAAAATGAATTTCTACAAATTTATCATTGATGAAACTCAAAATTTTATTTATAGACATTGAAATTTGAATTTCATATATACTAAATATTATTTTTCATATGTCAAGAAATATTATACTTTAATATTTATTTATTTAAGGATCCAAAAAATTTTTAGCTTGGGAGCCATACAGAAGAAAGTAGAATGGGAAAGGTCAATAGTTTGAAGACTGCCATTTAGCTGGGATGTCCTTAGGTAGGCAGTTATAGGTGGGAGTGAATAGGACACTTAACCAACAATTAAAGGAAATTGGTACCCTGGGATTTTTGGCTGAGAAAACAAAAGGATGCAGAATGCCAAGAACAAAAACACTAATTGTGCTGTCTTTCAGCTGAAGCTTCTCTAGCATAGCCCTCAGAAGTACTACTTAACCTTTGCTGAGTGGTGAGGTTCCCACTTAGAATTTATTGCTGTGACTTGTGAGGTTCCCACTTAGAATTTAGCACTTGAAACCATCTTAGGGAAGAGTGAACAGATTACTTGAAATTGGAACTTGTCTTGAAAATCTAGCATATGTTTGTTTAGCTGAAGGTTAAGTTTAGATGTTATAATTAGTTTGGAACTCTGCCGACTTCTCTTTCTTTCTGACTGTAACCCACTTGCTCAAGTAAAGGAAAGAGGAAATAAAAAGAAAGAGCAAAAGGAGGAGAAAGAAGAGATGAGAGAATAACTATACACATGGCACATATTTCCTTTATTATGTCTTTAGGAACTCTAAGATTTCATCATATTCATTTGAAAATTTGTGTAATAACACAGTATTCTGGAATTACGCCAACTCTAGTGGAGGCCAAGTTATGGACAAGGACATTGAAAGGATATTTAGGACATGGCCTCATCCACATCTGGCTGAGTGATCTTCAGCAGGTAATTAACTTCCTGGATCTCTGTGTCATCTTTTATAAAACAAGGGATGAGTGCAAAGTTTGGTAATGTTATGAATAAAGGCTCTTGGTTATCTCCAGATCAAAACTAGGAGTTCTTCTCTAGGAAAAATATTATGAGCAAAGAGTGCAAATAATGTAAATGATCACATTTTATCTCCAACACAAAGGACACTTCTTAAATCACTTTAAAAGAGATAAGCTCTTGGAGTCCCTGGTGAACTTGCATCAGATTTTAGGAGAGTGTGGGGCTCTTACAGTTAAGGCTCAATACGAAGTACATTAAACTAAATCAGAACACTGTAGTCAAGACCTAAATGGTATCGGCTGAACCTAGGAGAAGAGGTAAGAGCATAATAACAACCTTTAGATACTAAGGGATTTATATGCATCACCAGTAGCAGGCAGACCCTTGTGGTTTCAGATGCCGAGAATAAGTTAAAGTTGAAAAGAAGGACATAGTCGAAGGACCTTGGATGGAGTCCTGGCTCTGCCTTACTGGCTATGTGACTTTTGGGGAAGTTATCTAGTATCCCAAAGCCAAGTTTCCCAAGTTTCCCATTTTTGAAATGGGGATACTATTTACTGGGTAGTATTATGAGGTTCAGACTTATCAATGAGAATTTCTTCCTTCTAAGTGCTCAGTGCTAAAGATAAAAATATCTATAGTGCATGGTCATTTTCCTCAAGAAGCTCTCAGATGAGAGGGAGGTGGTAGGAAAGTAAACATTACATGAAGCAGCCTGCCTATGGTCTAACCTGGATGCTGTGGGAACGAGTAGGGATCCCTTACTTGCCTAAATAGATAATGAGGGATCCAGAAGAAATATAAGTAAAGTTGGAATCGAATATTTACAGATGAGTAGGTATTAACCAAGACAAAATTCCAGGCAGAAGCAGCAGCCTGACCAAAGGACTAGAGGAAAGAAGAATGTAAAGTATTTTTTATGTGGTGATATCTGCCATGAAATTTAATTTTTTTTTTTTAAGGGCTTCACTTGTGGCATATGGAAATTCCCAGGCTAGGGGGGTCAAATTGGAGCTACAGCTGCCAGTCTGTGCCACAACCATAGCAATTTGGGATCTGAGCCACATCTTGTGACCTACACCACAGCTAATGGCAACGCTGATTCCTGATCACTGAGCATGGCCAGGGACTGAGCCCGCATCCTCATGGACACTAGTCGCTTTCCTTTCCACTGTGCCACAGCGGGAATTTCCTCTGACATGTGATTTACAAGTTATTTTATTTTTAATTCCGTTCTCAGCCAAGTGATTAAGGCGGTTATCAATGATTCATGTTAGTTGCATGTACCCTTGATATGATGTGATGAGAATGGCATTCCAATTCTGTGGTCTTCCTCCCCAAACCCCAAATAGCAGTCTAATTGTGAAAAAGATATAAGACAAATGCAAACTGAAGGACAGTGTGTGAAATCTCTGACCAGTAGTCCTCAAAATGTTCAGGGTCATCAAAGACTAAGAAAGTCTGAGGAAACTCTTATTGGCCAGAGAGAACTGAAGAGTCTGGATGATATGGTTTTCTGCATGGGATATTGGAACAGAAAGGGGGCATTAGGTAAAATTTAGTGGCATCCAAGTAAAATGTAGTTTAATTAATAATGATTACCAATCTTGGTTCCTTAGTTGTGACAAAGGTACCATGATAATGGAAGATGTTGGCAACAGGGGACACTGGGTAAGGGATATGTGGGAGCTTTCTATATTATCTTTGCAACAAAAAGTAAAACTAAAATTATTCTAAAAATTGAAAGTTTATTTAAAAATATACCATATTCCTACAGATGGCCAACAAACACATGAAAAAATGCTCAACATCGCTGATTATAAGAGAAATGCAAATCAAAACTACCATGAGATATCACCTCACACCAGTCAGAATGGCCATCATTAATAAATCCACAAATAACAAGTGCTGGAGGGGCTGTGGAGAAAAGGGAACCCTCCTCCACTGTTGGTGGGAATGTAAACTGGTACAGCCACTATGGAGAACAGTTTGGAGATACCTTAGAAATCTATTCATAGAACTTCCATATGACCCCGCAATCCCACTCTTGGGCATCTATCCGGACAAAACTCTACTTAAAAGAGACACATGCACTCGCATGTTCATTGCAGCACTATTCACAATAGCCAGGACATGGAAACAACCCAAACATCCATCGACAGATGACTGGATTCGGAAGAAGTGGTGTATATATACACAATGGAATACTACTCAGCCATAAAAAAGAACGACATAATGCCATTTGCAGCAACATGGATGGAACTAGAGAATCTCATCCTGAGTGAAATGAGCCAGAAAGACAAAGACAAATACCATATGATATCACTTATAACTGGAATCTAATATCCAGCACAAATGAACATCTCCTCAGAAAAGAAAATCATGGATTTGGAGAAGAGACTTGTGGTTGCCTGATGGGAGGGGGAGGGAGTGGGAGGGATCGGGAGCTTGGGCTTATCAGACACAACTTAGAATAGATTTACAAGGAGATCCTGCTGAATAGCATTGAGAACTTTGTCTAGATACTCATATTGCAACAGAAGAAAGGGTGGGGGAAAATGTAATTGTAATGTATACATGTAAGGATAACCTGACCCCCTTGCTGTACAGTGGGAAAAAAAAATACTAAAAAAAATAAAATAAAAAATAAAAATATACCATATTCCATCTCTTTGACTGTCAGTAAAGAAAGATAAGAAGCAAAGAACTCTCCAAGGCAGATTACTGTCTCTGAGCACATTTCACAACCTGGGAGGAATTCACGATCTGGGAGGAGTCTCCAAGTCCCCTTTCAGGATAAGTTGTGCTGAGGAAATAGGATATGTCTGAGATCAGCTCTCATTAAGCCTTATCTGAAGTTCAAAGAGAAATGGAGCAAGTCAGGATGAGATCCTTGGATTTTAGATTCCTGGGAACTCTTTTTTTTTATCTGACACTTGATGTAATCATGTTGCAATCTTTCTTGTGACATTTTGAAATCTGGGAAAAGAGCAATAGAGTTCAGTGCTTTTCACTTATCTTAAAACCCATCCTAAAACTGGGGTGGGGAGTGGAAGATATCCTCTTACAAGATTGAGGAAAACAAATAACCTGCAATGCAAAGCACAAGGCAGCATGGTGGGATGGAGGAACTTGACAAGAGAGGGACAGGCCTGGGTTCTAGGCACAGTTTGAGCAGACCACTGCACTGCCTCCTCATCTGCATTATAAAACGAAGATTGTGGAGTGGGTTCTTTCCCCTTCTAGCTCTTAATATTCTAGGATTCATTTCCTAGATGTTTGAAAACATGTTCAGGAGTATGGCAACTTTTTTTTTCATAAGACTTTTTTTTTTTTTTTCAAATTTCATAAGAATATTTGCAGAGCCAAGAAGAATTTCTTTATTTTTTTTTTTCAAGAAGAATTTCTTGGAGTTCCTGTTGTGGCTCAGTGGTTAACAAATCCAACTAGGAACCATGAGGTTGCGGGTTTGATCCCTGGCCTTGCTCAGTGGGTTAAGGATCTGACGTTGCCATGAACTGTGGTATAGGTTGCAGGCGAGGCTTGGATATGGTGTTGCTGTGGCTCTGGTGTAGGCAGGAGGCTACAGCTCCAATTAGACCCCTGGGAGCCTCCATATGCCATGGGTGAGGCCCTGGAAAAGACAGAAAGACCAAAAAAAAAAAAAAAAGAATTTCTAAACCTTAATTTAATACAACTAGTATATATTGAAAGGCATTTTTTTTTTTTTTTTTTTTTTTTTTTACTTTTTGCCTTTTTTTTTTTTTTTTTTTTTTTTGGGCTGCACCCGAGGCATATGGAGATTCCCAGGCTAGGGGTTGAATCGGAGCTACAGCTGCAGGCCTACACCACAGCCACAGCAACACGGGTCCGAGCTGCATCTGTGACCCACACCACAGCTCATGGCAATGCCGGATCCCTAACCCAGTGAGCAAGGCCAGCGATGGAACCCGCATTCTCATGGTTCCCAGCCAGGTTCTTTAGCTACTGAGCCATGAAGGGAAGCCCAAAAGGCAATTTATTTTTCAAACTAATGAGTTTGGATGGCTCAACCTAATTTGGCATATTTTTTTCCACAGAATTAATCAATCTTCCCAGTTTTTTAGTTTTGCTTATATCAGCTGAGGTAGTTCTAGGGAGACTTTGTTTCTCTTCTTTTTTGTTGTATTTTATTTTTAAAATTTTTCATGAAAGTATTTTTTGTTTTTTCAAGAGTTTGTTTCTTTTTTCCCTTTCCAGAGTTTTCCTTTCAAAGTGTACATTTCTTGGAATCCTCTTACTGCCCAAATGCTGAGAACAGCCTTGTCTCCCCTTCTCTCAGGTTATAGCTACAGGCTCAATGGAACGATCACTTGTCCAGACCTGAAAATCTCAAGAGACCTGGAATTTAGCCCTGACTCTCCCACTAATTTGCAGTGAGGCCCTAGGCAGTGAGTTCTCTGAGTATCAATTTCCTTGTCTATGTAGTCAGGAATGAACTATATCCTCTTCAGGGCTCTTCCTGGATACAGATGGAATGAGAAAAGGGGAAAAGTTTCGCCCATGCATTCATTCTGTCAATCATTTACTTAGTCATTTATTGATTTAATTCTTCACACACTCAAATATGTAAAGGGAATAGTGTTTAGATCCTATATGCCACTGAGAAGTTCATATTAAGTAGAAAAAACAACATTATAATTTGTGTAATAAAAGTATACAGAAGGTGCCAAGTTGCCTAGAGCAGGAATAACTAGCTCTGCCTGGTCAACCAGGGAACCAAACCCATGTCCACTTCAGAGTCTTTGCACTTGCTGTTTCTTCATTTTCGAACACTTTCTCCAGACATTCATGGCTTGCTCTGCAGTCTAACTCAGTTTTCTGCTCAAAATTTCCCTTTTGGTGAAGCTTTCCTCTGTTACCCCATCTCTCTCTACCTGTATTTCACTTTTTCTCAAAATTTTTCATTATATTATATATTTAGTTGTTTATTTATCACCTGTCCATCCATTAGCTGTAATCTCCCAGGAGGGTAGGAGCTTCTGTTCTATTGACCACAATATCTCCAGTACTATGTCTGTGTCTTGTGAATATCTTTTAAATGCTAAATAAATAAATGAATGAATGAATGCTGAGTGATCTGCAAAAGCTTCCTGGAGGAAGTAGGTGGTAATTCAGCTGAACAATTGAAAACATGAACAGGGTTACCAAGGCAAAGGCATAATGAGAATAAGAATTCTAGATAGAAGAAACATGAGAGGAAGCCTGTAGGGATGAGAAAGATTGGATTGTTACCCAAATGATAAATAGTTTGGTGCTACTGAAGTTTAGGATGAGATGGCAACGAGAGTGACCAGCCATGAAGCTGGAGGTGTCAGGTCGATCATGTATGACTGTGTATGCTAAGCAGGGAAGGTTGGGGGGGTGGTCCTGGTAATGAGGGTGAGGAACCGTTGGAAAAAAACAAAACAGAAGAGAGATTCCCCTTGACTTCTCTAATCGTACTGTGGCTTATCTTTCAAATCCCTAACAACTCTGACCCCCTTCTTTCTTCTAAACTGGGGTTTTTCAAACATTAAAAAAAAAAAAGTATGTGTGTATGTATTTATTTTAAATTGAAGTTTAACTTATTTACAATACCTCAGGTGTACAGCAAAGCGATTCAGTTACACATATACATATTTATCCTTTTTCAGATTCTTTTTCATTATAGTTTATCACAAGATATTGAATATAGCTCTCTGTAATATATAGTAGGTCATTGTTATTTCTTTAATATATAGTAGTGTATATTTGTTAATCCCAAATTCCTAATTTATCCCTGCACTCCCTTTTCCATTTGTTAACTATGTGTTTACTTTCTATGTCTATGAGTCTACATCTGTTTTGTAAATGAGTTCATTTGTATCATTTTTTTATATCCACACATAAGTGATACATGTTTGTCTTTCCCTGTCTGTTTTTTCACTTAGTATGATAATCTCTAGGTCCATCCATATTGCTGCAAATGGCATTATTTCATCCTTTTTATGGCTGAATAATATTCCTCTGTGTGTGTGTGTGTGTGTGTGTGCATAAAACCACATCTTCTTTGTCCATTCATCTGTCAATGGACATTTTAATTGCTTTCATGTCTTGACTATTACAAATAGTGCTGCTGTGAACATTGGGGGTGCATGTATCTTTTCAATTTAGAGTTTTCTCCAGGTTTATGCCCAGGAGAGTGGAATTAATAAATCATATAGTAACTCTGTTTTTTAGTTTTTTAAGGCAACTCCATACTGTTCTCCACAATGGCTGCACCAAATTACATTCCCACCAACAGTGTAGGAGGGTTCCTTTTTCTCCACACCCTCTTCGGTATTTATTATAGACTTTTTAATGATGGCCGTTCTGACTGGTGTAAGGTGATACCTTTTTGTAGTTTTGATTTGCATTCAAATATTTTTGACTATGACTCTCAGTAAGAAATAAATTAAACATGATGTCCCAGTTCATAGATAAATTGATAGATCATAGATTGGTAGATAGATACTGGATACAACTACATACAATCCTATTCTAGTCTAGTCTAGTCTAGTCTAGTTCTATTCTATTCTATTCTATTCTATTCTATTCTATTCTATTCTATTCTATTCTATTCTATTCTATTCTATTCTATTCTATTCCATTCCATTCCATTCCATTCCATTCCATTCCATTCCATTCTCCTATTCCATTCTATTCTTATTAATTTTTAAAGTATTAGTTGCTGTCATTATACTGATTTCTCTACCCAGGGTTTTCAAAAAACTGTAACTGGGTCATGTTTCAGTTACGTGTGTGTGTGTGTGTGTGTGTGTGTGTGTGTGTGTGTGTGTGTATTTAATTTTTTTTTAAACTGAGGATTGCATTCAAGAAAGCCTGAGCAACAATTCTTTACAATCAGAGGCACAGGTTGAGACACTTCTGCATCACAGAGCACACCCAAGGCAAATAGCCTTTAACCCTAAGATCATTCAGATCCCATGCTGGGAGCATTCTCTGATGAAGAGCTGGGAGGCCAGTTAATGGGCTTTGTCTTCAGCAGCCAAAGCTTAAGGAGTGGACTGCCTTGTGATAATGTGCTCCTGAGCATGCCAATAGCTGTTGCCTTTCAAAGTGTAAGTGTATTAAATGAGTTCTTAAAATGACCTGATACCTGGCAGGAAGCCCCAGGGGATGTGTGAGAACTTCTTGTTAAAATCATCATTGTTGACATCACTTGTCCTCGAGAAAGGCATTTAGTAGATTTGCATTTGTCTGGCATGGTTGAAGTCTGCCTGGTTTATGGGTTGTTGATTTTAACTTGCAGGAAGATGGATTTTTGAAATAAATCTTAGCCTACAGCAACCAGAGCCCTTCCAGGTCACCTTTCATGAGGGAGAAGGCAGTGTACCTATTGGAAAGAGCATAGCATTGTGCATTTGAAGACCTTGGATTAAGTCTAAGACTGTCTTCCTGGGTGGGCATGGGCAAGTCATCTGACCTCTTTAGACTCAATTTCCTTACACATAAAACAGGTATAAAGATACCTTCCCTTGACTTCACAGAGGCACTTTAGGGATAAAAACAATAACAATAAACAATAACCATTAATAATAATGTCCCAAACTCTTATGCAAGTTATAACAGATTCTTTTGAACATAAATGAAGTTAATAAACACCTTCCATACAATAATAAAACTACCATTTTATAAGAGGAAATTGAAAGATTATAAAGTTGATAAATGAAGCAGATCAGTACGTGAGGACACCAAAATTCAAACACAGGCCACTCTGGTTTCAAAGTCCTTCAGTGAACCACTAGTTGGAAAGTAGACATTTCAAAGAACATATGGGCTCCAAGGCTGTGTGCTCCCTGATGGAGAGGCATTGATGCCTGTCTCTTAGTTCTGACAGTGGCTGGTATAGAGAAAACACTCAGTCTGTGTTAGTTGAAAATAAATGTCCTCAGTTGTCCTCGTCTTCCTCTTTTCTTTTTTGGCTTCTTAAATTATTTTTGTGATTTTTTTTTTTTTTTTTGATGCGAAAATTGCTCTGTCACCTGACATAGCTCCCTGTCACATTTGGAGGAGCAAATAAACAAGCAAGGGCTGGGTTGGCTTCAGTAATAAAATTTGTTCAGGTTGAAAAATGCATAATTACCCAAATGCCTGTATTGTTCATTTTCAAATATGGGCACCAACAAGGAGCATACACTATTAGGAAGTCACATGGAAAAGTCTTACACTACAGTTGCATTTTAGCCCTGCTGAAATGAACTTGAAGAGTAAAATTGGTGTCCAGCGTGGTTGAGCTCAACTAGGGACAAGCTCATTTGGCATTTCCTGCCTTTCCTGTAAAGGTTCCAGCAAGGTAGAGATTATAGCTTCACAATCCAGACTTTTGTATATATATTTATTATGCACACACTGTAGGGAAAGTCACTAGAGCAGTCCCTTGGTATTTAAGAGGTGTTGGTTCCAGGGGCCCCCGTCCCTCTTAGGCACCAAAATCTGAAGATGCTCAAGGATTTTATATAAAATGATGCAATGCTTTTTTATAACCTAAGCATATCCTCCCATATACTTCAAATCATCTCTAGATTGCTTCTAATACCTAATACAATGTAAATGCTATGTAAATAGTTGCCAGTATGCAACAAATTCCAGTTTTATTTTTTGGAACTTTCTGGAATTCTTTTTTTTCTAATGTTTTCTATCAGTTGGTTGAACCTGCGGTTAGGAAACCTGTGAACACAGAAGGCCAACTTTATAGAAGTCAGCTAGGGCTGCCGTAGTGAAGTATCACAGACTAAGTGGCTTAAACAACAGAAATTTATTTCTTCTTGAGTCTAGATTCAAAGTTCAGGTATCTGCAGGGTTTTTTGTTTTTTGTTTTTTTCTGAATGCTTTTCTCCTTGGGTTGCACATAACTGCTTTCTCTCTCTGTCTTCATTGTCTTCCTTTTCTTTGTGTGTCTGTGTCCTAATCTCTCCTTATGAAGACATCAGACAGATTGGATTAGGGCCTACTCTAGTGGCTTCATTTAACCTTGATTATCCATTTAAAGAACCTAGCTCCAAATATAGGCACAGTCTGATGTACTTAGAGGTTCAACATTTGAATTTGAGGGAGAGGGGAATGGACACACAATTCAGCCTATCACAGTCAAAATGTGGACAAGATAAAAATGACAGTTATCCGCAAATGCCACTTCTAAAGCTTTAATAAATATCCTGGGACCTGGAAATGTAAGGGAGATAAACAAAATTCTTCAGGTTTGTGTGTTTTTCACTTTCTGCTAATGAATTTATTTTAATTCCTTTTCATGTTTCTGCTGTTAAACGAACAAAGTCTCTTTCATGTTTGGGGATTGCAGGTTATTTCCCAAGGAAAGGAGTTATTTGGTCACATTGGTGATGTGTAGTTTCTCTCTTCTTTCTGTGAGAACCACTCACTGCACAAATATCTGCACTTTTCATGGGAGCCATGGAGGAGGAAGAGAAATATTTCACTAGCAAAGGGAAAGCTACTAGCAGCAGAATGACAGTGTTTCTCTAGAACCTACCAGGTGCAAAGTTGAAGACAGAACCTTGTGGCATCTTCAGATGGAGATTGTATTTATAGGTAGGACCTCTATCCAGACTAATGTGAACCCACCACTCTGTCTAGACTTCAGTACCTGAGAACACTCTTCAGACTTGTCATCTAATCCAGTCTGCATTCTTGTCTCCCAAATAGCTATGCCTTTTACTTTCTTCCTTTGTTTTTATTCAGGATCATTGAGGTATAACTTACATATACTAAAATTCACCCTTTATTTTAGGTGTTTAGTTTGAAGAGTTTTGAAACATGTATACTCTATGTACTTGCATGACAATTGAGATACAGGTGATCTATGCCCAACCTCCAAATTTTACTCCTTTATATTCTGTCTTAAACATTCGATAGAGTTCACAAGTAAAACCATCTGGGTCAACTAATAAGAATGCAACTTGGAATTCAGCTTCTTTAATAGATAATAGACTATTCAATTATCTAATTATCTTTTAGTTAGCTCTGAGAGTTTGTGTCTTTCAAGGCATTGGTTCATTTATCATCACATTTATCGAAATAAAATTAAGATATTATCTTACTATCTTTTTCCTGTCTGTTGGAGCTGTAATTATGTTCCCTCTTTCACTTCTGCTGTTGGTCACTTGTGTCTTCTCTTTTTTATTTGATAAGTCTGGTTAGACGTCTGTCAATTTTATTGATAAAGTCTCCATTGAGCACATATGATAACACAGGTACAAGCAGATGGAACAATTAAGAGTTTGCCTTGTGATCCCAAGATGCTTTTTGAACAAATAATTTGCTGAAAAGTGAAGTAACACTAGTAAAAATTTTGGTTTCAAATTTCCAGTCATGGCAATGGTGATGATTATGATTATCTTAATAATAAATAAGGCTTTGTGTTTAGTGTAGTCAGCCTTTGTGATAGTGGTTTATGTGGATTATATTGCAACTGTTTTAATTTGATAAGTATAAAAATGAGACAATAAGTACCCCAAACTTACATTAAGCACAAAAGCTGTCTACATTCTTCATATGCTTTCCATTCATGGTTCATCTTTTTGCAAAATGATATAGGCAGGGAGTATTTATTGATAGGGTGCAGAACAGTGATGTTGCTATATTATTCAGTAATATCTTACTCAGGCATCAAGGTAGAAAAACAGCAAATGAATTGAAAACCAATTAATGGCCCCAAATCCCTCTTCTGACAGTATGGTCACATGTGTTCTGAAACTCAAATTTTTCATATTTTGTAAAGGTAATACAGCACATGTGTTCTCCCTTACTCAATACCTTCAGTGGAGACCTGGGGCAGCATCTCATAACCAAACACACTGGAAAAACAATGACCATAAATAACCTCACAGGATTTGCTGCCAGATGAGTTATTCCAAAATGCCATTTTTCAGACTTTTTTGAATTTTGAGACTGAAGAAAAAGACTCTAAATATATATGGTCAAAATAGCCTGTGAAAAATATTCTAGATCTCCCATAAAAAATGGTATATTGGTTTTGTGTATAGTGTCCCATTTTTCCACTGGGAAGATGGCTTTCCTGGAGGAACAACCAATTGTTCCTCCAGGGTAGAACAGATTGCTGTTGTTTTAGTTGAGTACCATATGAAGTAACTGGCTTGCATTTAGGGGCCCATGTTAAATGAAAATTATGCTTTCTCTCTTTATTTTTTGGCCAAGCTTGTATAGTTCAATTTGGGAGATTAAATCAATGTATGTTTGATACAACTTTACTGTAGAATACTTGCTCAAACAGTTTTACATGAGCCAACAAGAATAAACAGGAATAAAAATAAACAGCAGTGTCAAACTACAGCCTTCTGAATTGGAGACACATTTATGAGAAGTTAAAATATATGCACAGAGATGGTAGAGATGACATATTCTGAGGTCTGCATAGAAGCAAGTTAACGTGGCAACAGAACCTAATGAATTGGTGGTATCCAATGTGTTAACACTTCTCTGTGTGAGATTTTGTATTGTAATTTTTAAAATAATCCAAATATATTTTTAAAAATGAAATCTGTATCAAATTCCAGGGTTCTGGAATACATAATACACTGATTGTCTCCATGGTTTATTCTAGATGTAGACAACGACATAGCAACAATAATAGAAATAACACATCAATCAAAATGAACATTTCTTCAGTACTTCCGGTGTGCCAAACACTCTTCTGTGTGTCTAAGATATTAACTCATTTAACCTTCATTTATTGTTTCAATAAATACTAACTGAGCACTTGTCTTGCATTAGACATTGCTTTAGGTCAGTGATACTCATGTGGGAGAGGTTTTGCCTTCCAGGGGACATTTGAAAATATTTGGAGACATTGTGCTTATTATAACTGGGAAAGTGCTATTGGCAGCTGATGAATAGAGGCCAGGGATGCTGCTAAACATCCTATAAAATGCACAACAACACTCACAACAAAGAATTGTCCCGCCCAAAATGTCAATAATGTTAAGATTGAGAAACCTTGTAGTGGGTGACAGTGATACAACAGTGAAAAGAGAAATGTCTGCCTTCATGGAATTTACATTGCAGTGAGGAAAAACAAACTATTTAAAAGTAAATATCAATTACTTAGCTGGTGATTAGGTTTTATACTATGAAGGAAAAAAAAAGAACCTGGGGAAAAAAATAGGAAGAGTAAGGGTGTGTGTGTGTGTGTCTGTAGTTGGCTGCAGGGTTGAGCTTTGGACATTTAAATAGAGTGTCTTAGTAAAGACTTGCCTAAGAGAAGACTTTGGAGGGAAGCCTTGAAGGAGTGAAGGGGCATGTATATGCATACTGGACAGAAGAATTACTTCCAGGCAGAGGGAACTGCAAAACGAAGGGACCCAGGCAAGGAAAAAAAAAAAGGCAGAAAAAAGCATGGCTTTTTCAGGAACAGCAAGGAGACCACTAATGACCTGAGGAGAGTGTAGGAGGGAATTAAAGGTTAGAGAGATGTGGGAAGGCCATTATATAGGGTTTATAGATGGAAATAAGGATTTGAGTTTATTATGAGTAAGATTGGAAGGGATTGCAGGGTCTTGAGCCAAGGAGTGTCATGAGCTGATTTGTGTTTTTAAAGGATCCTGCTGACCACTGCATTGAGAACTGACCATTTAAGGCCTAGGACAGAAGCAAAGAGACCAACATGTAGTCATGACCACAATCCAGTGAGAGATTATAGTGACTTAAACAGGGGTTCCAGCAGTTAAAAGGTGAGAGGTGGTTGGACTCTAAAAATATTTTTCAAAGTTGATGCAACACTACTTTGTGAATGCATATGAGACGTGGAGAAGAATCAAGAAAGCTCACTTTTCTGTATGCTTGTTTTTAAGCTGAGCCTCTCAGAGAATGAAATAGCCATTTTCTGAAATGGAGAAGGCTAGAGAAGGAGTAGTTTGAGGATACCGAATCATGTTTAATTTTGATATGTTTAATTTTGATATATTTAATTTGAGGTGTCTATTCAAGCTTTCAGGTGGTTAGAAAAACGGGTAACCACTCTGTGAAAAAGATACTGCCGTTAGTCCCATTTTGCAGATGAGGACCCAGGAAAAAATAGGTTAAGTGATAATGCTATTAAGTGATAGAGGCCTAGATTGTAGTAATACAAACTGACACCTTGCTGAAAAATCTCATCAGCCCCTCTCTCCTGAGATGGCACCTCTTGGTTTCTCTTTCAATGGATGGCCTTGACCAGCTCTTGGAGAGAGAAAAATTCTCTGCGCTAATGTGAAGTCTTAAGATAAAGCCTTTTATGGAGTTGGAACCTGAAAGTTAAGCTGCTGTCTCTGCTAAGTTTTCTTTGATGGATGTACTAAAGCCTACCACCATGTAAGACCTAAGGAAAATATGAGGATTCTGCAGTTACAGGCAGCTTAGAAAATGATTATTTATTGAGCATCTACATTAGTAAAACCACTGACTCTGAGGGTTCCACAGACAACCTTGCATTAAAACAGCCTCTGTCATTCACTGGACGTGATTTCCTGGGACCAAAACTTAAGTGCTCTAAGTCTGTGTTGAGCAGGTTGATAATGCATGTGAGAACATTATCTCTGTGATATGTCTATGTGTCCCAGTGGCTTTTTCACACAAGGGTTAGGCTTTTACCTCATCAGCCCAGTGAGGAGATCCATTTTCCACTGTTTTAGTGGCCATAGAGTCTGTATGGTTTTGCTATGTTTTTGTTAATTGTCTTTTCCCTACTCTAGAAGGTATGCTTTTTAAGGGCATGGATTCGTCTATTCTGTTTATTGTTCAGAACAGTACCTGTCACATATTAGGTGCTCACTCTTTTTTAAGAGAAAAAAATTAATAATCCCAATCTAGTCATCCCTAGGAGCTTGGCTCTGTTTTTCTCCCCATTTTACAGATATGGAAACTGAGGCTTAGAGAAATGGAACAAGGTACTCAGAGGTACCTAGCAGCAGGAGGCAGAACCTAGTCACATGATAGCGAAATAGATGTAAATTTTAGAAAACCCACCACTGAGTGTATTAAGTAACAGAGTCTAATAACTAAGTCTTTCTAAGTTCAGTACCCAGTTCTGTTTGAGCTCTCTGCATCATAACTCCATCTGTTAGTGGAAGATGATGATAATAATAAATAATAATTCACGTACATTATAGCATTTCTGTGAGGATTGAATGAGTTAATACAAATATAGTGCAATGTAGTAAGTGCTATTATGAATATGAGATAATATATTTTTTCTTTATTTGTAACACATTTACACCTTGTTCCCATATCCCTCCTTAACATTTGCATTTCCCAAGCATGTTCAAACTTTAGCAAGGTATTTTCTCATATTTATATTTAGCTAATTTGTATGTGTGTCTTAAATTACTCATTATGTAAATGACTTTGGTTTAGTAAGGAGAATATGCTAGGATATGGTTATTTGGAAATTGGTTTGTGCAACTTAGAAAACAGAAGAATCATAACAGTCCTCTGGAGAGAGCCTGTTGAGAGTGCAACCATACATTTGTAGGTTTTTATTTTTAAATAATCACCAGTCATGAATGCAGTAATGGCTCAAAGCTGAACATTGATCTTTCCACAGCAAGGTGGATTGTGTTTTCCTGCCACATTTCCAGCTCTCATCTTTGATATTAAGCTGCCTCCCTTCAGTCCAAAATCTATCAATCTGGCTTTCAAGAATGAAGCTTCAAAAACAGTGTGGATGCTTTGTTATTTTTGTAGATGGGTGATAGAAGATTCCTGTGTGTATATGTATGCTTTGTTTGGTAGGAACCATTTACTTTTCAGCCCAGCTAGAATCTAGCCTGTTATGGTGCTCTGTGCAGTTAAATTCCTTAACAGATTGGTAAAGCTCTTAAATTCTTTTAAAGAGAAGACTCTCAGAGTTGGCCCTTTTCTAGGTACCCTCTGATGCCCTAGGCAAAACTACTGTTTGATCTATGCAAATCTCCCTCAAGCCTGGAAGTATTGGCCTCTCACTGCTGAGGGGAAACAGTGTTGTCTTATAAGTAGATCACAGTAGAAAAAAAATCCCTGAAGAAACTTAAATCAAAATAAAATCTTATTACTGAGCTTTCCCCAACATCTTCTTTTCCAAAAAAACTAAAACAAAAACAAACAACCTTAGTTTAATGAACAGATATCAGAGGAGATACTAATAACAGAGGAGATTATTAGTTAAGCCTAAGTGAAAGAATCATTCATTCACTCACTCATTTATTCATTTATTAATTTAACATTATTTATAATAGGCTCACTACATGTTGGGTCTTTTGCTAGGTGACAGAGGGGCAAAGTGGGTTTACAATTATTAACAGAATTTAAAAAATACTTCCTGTCCTTATTTTCTTTATGAAAGCTGAGATTTCAAAGTATACGTCCCCCCCCCAAAGCCTCATGTCTATAACAGATCCACATTAAATACCTACTGTGTGCAAGGAATTGTGCTATTTACTGTAAGTATACGAATGTGGCCTTGAGATCTTAATGAAGAGAAACATAGTGTACATGTTCAAAGCTGTTCTCCAATGGGTTTATGGTCCACGGCAGGCAGAATTCTAAAATGCCTTCTTCCCCAGATCTCCAGCATTAATCCCTAAGAATGTGAACATGATGAGATATCACACTCATGATTATGTTACATTTTATGGTAGAGGTTTTTTGTGGTGTGGTTAATGTTACTAATCAGTTGACTTTGAATAAATGAAAAGAATAATTATTCTGGTGGATCTAATCTTATCACTTTAGAAGCAGAATTTACTTTAGCTGGTAGTTTAAAAGGAAGTCAGAGACATAGAATTTGGTATAAGAGAGGTTACTGAGATGGAGGGGCCACAGAGCAAGGACCTAAAAGCTGTTTTGAGATGCTGAGAGTGGTACCTTGCTGACAGGCAGCAAGAAAATGGGGACCGCAGTCCTACAGCCCAAGGAATTGAATTGAGTCAGCAGCATGAATGAGCTTTGATGCAGCTTCTTTCCTAGAGTCACCAGTTGACACTTGCCCTTAGCCTTGTGAAACTGTAAACAAAGGATCCAGTTGAGCTTGCCTGGACTGCTCTCCAGAACTGTGAGATTATAAATGTGTGTTGTTTTCAGCAGCTAACTTTTAGCAATAAAAAAAGCTATGTAAATAATACATAAATAATAGCAATATAAAAAAACAAAAATGCTATATAAATAATAGTAATTAAAACAAATAATATATCATCCTTGGTTAAATGCATTTTCATAGATATTTTGTAGTTAAGATGTTTTAACAGTTGAGTGGGTGCTAAATGATCTATGTAGTTCTTTATGATTAATAATAAAATTAATTCCTTATATTTGTTTAAACCTATTTACCTAGTGCTTTCACATACAATTTTTTCATTTGATTTTCACAGTTTGTTAGGAATTGTTATGTCCATGTTAAAGACAAAGAAACTGATAATGGTGTATAATATGACTTGCCAACTAATCATCATAAGTGGTAAGAGTGGGATTTGAATTCAGGCCCTGGCACTCCCATCTTCCTTGGGCATATTTGGGCATATTTATCAGAAAGCTGATAGGGTACCCCAATAGTTCTTTTGAAGTAGTGATTTCTCTTCCTTCCTTCTAATATTATCTTCATCATCAGTACTGAGGGCATTCTCCTCCTGCTTTCCTGCTTGTTTACTAAATGCTCATTAACTAAATAATGGCACCTAAAACAGTTTTTTTTTAAGTCAAAACATTTATTGAATATCTATTATATACCATATACCATGGCACTTGCTGTCCAACATGGTAAAAAAAAAAAAAGGCAAGTGTCCACTTGTCTATATACATGATATTGAGTCTGGGAAGCCACCAAAAGGATGCACTTCTCTTGCATGTAAAATAAATAAAAAATAGAAACAGACTTTTTCTGCAGCTAGCTTACAAAATAAGACAATCCAGCAATCTTTTCTCTGTCCCTGTGTAAAAAATGTTGCCACTTTTATTGAGATATAATTGACATATAACATTGAATTAGTTTAAGATGTATAAATAATGATTTGACATACATATATCAGAAAGTGATTACCACAATGAGTTTAACATATATATATAACAATTATAACACAGTTATAACACCCATTATATATATATAGCAATTATAATACAGTTTAAGATGTATAAATTTAACACAGTTTAAGATGTATAAAATAATTTGACATATATATATCAGAAAGTGATTACCACAATGAGTTTAGTTAACACCCACTATATATATAACAATTATAACACAGTTACAATTCCCCCCACCTTGTGAAGAGATCTTTTAAAATTTATTAACAACTTTAAAATATTCAGTGCACTGGTGTTAACTATAGTCACCATGTTGTGCATTAGATCCCTAGAATGTATTTATCTTATAATTGGAAATTTGTACCTTTTGATCACCTTCACCCATTTATTGCATTCTCCCATTTCACTGGCCTCAGCCCCCAACCTCTGACAACTGCTAATCTGTTCTCTCTTTCTATGAGCTCAGGTGTTTTAAAATTACGTATATAAGTGACATCATATAGCATTTATCTTTCTCTGTCTAATTTATTTCACTTAGCATAACCCCCTCAAGATTCATCCATGTTGTCACAATAAATAGCAGGGTTTTCTTCTTTTTATGGCTGAATGATATTCGTGTGTGTGTGTGTGTGTGTGTGTGTGTGTGTGTGTGTGAAATTGAGTGTATTTATCACATTTTCTTTATCTTTTCATCCGTTAATGGACACTTAAATGTTGTTTTCATGACTTGGCTATTGTGAGTAATGATGCAGTCAACACGGGGGTACAGATACCTTTTTAAGAGAATGATTTCATTTCTCTTGGCTGTGTAAAATTTTTTAATTCCTGTACAACTTTGTTCCTTTTTTTTTTTGTACATCCCATGGCATATGGAGTTCCTTGGTCAGGGATCAGATCTGAGCCACACTTGCGACCTAACAGTGTGCTGGGCTGGGGATGGAACCTGCATCCCGTACTCCCAAGACTCTGCCCATCCTGTTGCACCACAGCAGGAACTCTAGCCTTCTTATTTTCTCTGCAAAAATTTATTTGGGAAGTATTCCTATTTCCAGATGTTTTTCTTTCAGAAAAATGATTAGGGCAACTTCACTTTTGCTGGAGAGACTAGAAACTGGGAGAATGTAAGATAAGATCGTAGGTTGTAGTCCTACCAGTTTCCTAAACCAGTAAATCTCCCCCAGCCCAATTCTGACCTCACCAATCCCCTGAGAATGGTAGGACAGTGAGCAGGTCTTGGAAAGACCAACAAAACCTGCCTTTGCTTTCCAACACAAGACTGCTTTTTGTCTCTTTGAATCAATCCTGAGACCAAAGACCAAACCACTCCCATAGGGCAGGGCATTCATACCCTAAGCTCTAGTCCCTCATTGTGTTTTTCTCTCTTTCTTTTATTTTTTTCCTCGAGATGTACTTTTTGGGTAGGAAGAAATAAAGTCCAATAGTAAATTAAATTTGAAATATATGTAGCTACTGTACCTCTTTATCATCTGAGCAAACAATTTGGGGTTAATGTGGTAGAGCCTAACCAATCTTACAGTGTCTGTCACAATCTGCCCCTATATCGACTATTGTCATAGAAATGGGATCATGTGGGGGTGGATATCTCCCCACCAAAGAACACTCTATGCCTAGACCCATACTCAAAGGATCTCTGTTGGGAGCTAATAGAAGGGCTTCAAAAAGATATGCTGTGACCAAGATCAGCTCTGGAAGGCATGTTTAGGAGGGTCTTATGGACTGCAATCTGTTGAGACTCATCTTGAAGCAATTCTGTGTGGCCAGCCCCCTGAATTCACTTAGATGACAGCAGGATCTGGGGTAAGCGAGGGTAACTGTTTCCTGTGTCCCCTGTTCTAAAAGCTATCACTTTTGAGATCATTGTTGAAAAGCCACTGTGTCATTGCCTGTGAATCTGAGGAGACTCCTCTGACATGCAGTTCCCACAATTGCTCTTTAGAGCCAGCTAGCGGGGACCTGGCGGCAGTAACCTTCATCCTCTCTGGTTGATGAGTAAAACAATGCACAGTCCACCAGAGACTCCCAGTTACAGAACGGATAGATGACAAAAAAGCAGAGAAAAGTGAAGAACTCTGTGTTGGCTATGCATGTGATGAGGGGAAAAAAAGCCCAAATCCCACCCTCCTCCAAAAATAATCCATTATGTCTACTTTTCTTTTATCAAAAGCAATTAAAAAATAGCAAAGTCCCATCTGTTCTGTGTCAGCATTAGAGATTGTACATTGTGTTTCATCACAAGCAGGTTTGCCATGCTGGTGGGGGTTATGTTTTTGGATCATGCTTGAAAACCCAGAGTAACTGAAAAGAGAACTTGGCCCTCAGGCCCTTTCCTGTTGCCTGTGTTTGGGTTCTTCCAGCAGTTGATGTTTTTTAATTGATTTATTTGATTAAGAGAATCCTAAAAAGAGGCAAGAAGGTGAAGAAAGGCAGCTGCATAGGCCTCTAGAAGCCCCACAGGTAAGAGCCCCACGTTCTCAGCACAGCAAGGTGGTTTTCCTGTATGAATTTGTAGTCTGAGTTCACAGCAGCAGCCTCCTTAGTCCTGAAGTGTCGAGAGTTCATATTTGAGAGCTGCTGGTTAAATCTGATCTTGAGTTATGCCAGGGTAGACATGCACTCCTGGAGCCTCCCTTTCCTTCTTCCTCATCTCCTCCCTGGGATCCGTATGTACTGGTCAGCTGATAATCACAGATAGGCTTGTTCCTAATTGTTTGGCTTCTAGATCAGAAGAGAAAAAGGCAGACAAAGCCATCGATTATGACTATTCTGCTGCTTTCCCTCCCTACCCTGGACAGTTTTCCCAATGTTGACATCATGCCACTCTGAGGATGGAACACTTTGTTAATGGTCTGATGAAAAGGAGATAGCTGCCACCCCACTCATACCTTTCAGCACTTGTTGCTTTTTGTGTGCACACTGCTGCTGTCAGGGTTGGACTGATGGGGGAATCCTGAAAAATAATGCCATCCTTTTTTTGAACTAGGGGTAGTGGCAAAAGTCGTAGGGGAGATCTCTGTTCAAAGGCGAGTCATGAAAGCAGTCCATCAGTTGCATAGCTTTAAATGGGTTGGCATTCATGAGGAGAAGTGATGATGGAAAAGGGCACAACCTTGGTCAAGGTGTCCAATGCTGAAACTCCTGGCAGGGAATACTGTCTTTGAGAAAAAGAGGATGACTTTGCATTAATATTCCAAGGACAAAAAGAAGTCAGAAAAATTTGAAGCTAGGAAGATGGGCCAGGATGGACCAAGGCAGTCCATCTGAAAGCCCAGTGATGGAGAAGATAAAAAAAAAAATATCCCTAAAAGAAGTATCCCAGGTCAGTAGCCCAGGCTCATAGAAGCACTCTACGTGGAGGGGAATAGAGGAGAGATGGTTTTTGCAAATTGTATCTGAAGCTGGACCCAGACACACTGGGTAAGCTTTGGGCCAAGGAGCCAGGTTTGCTGTCCAATGTGGGGATTCTCTGGTCAGTGACTTAGATCAGCAAGGTCATCTTGTAGCCATGGACATGCGTAAGTGTCAAGTTATGTAGGGCCAATCTGATAATGGCACAATGTGCCAGAAGAAGAAATGATATTTGACAGATTAGACTTATTTCTCTCTCCTCTTGCTATTTAAAAGCAGAATCAACCTCCTCCCCTCTTCTTTAGATAGAATGAATATGGTGACATATTCCTGCAGCAATTGTTGGGGAAGTCTCAAGTCTTAGCCTTTCTTGTTAATAGGCAAGGTGGGTATTCTGGTGATTATTTATAAAAAATGAAAGAGAACTATAACCATATTTGGAAGTCACGTTGCTGAAGGAGGCATATTTTATAATTTTACCTCATATACTCTGAGTTTGATAGTGAATTTATAGCTGACTTTTAAGAGTTATTTTAAGAATAAAACTTCATCTTTAGCTTTTTCTAATTGCAATTTCATCTGTCTTATCCTCAGAACATTGGGGAAGGTGTATTCTGAGATATTTCTGACCCCAAAGGGAGAAGGTGTGGAAAGTCTGACCATGTCCTTCAAAGACATTTTCATGAGGATTGGTTCACAAATACCAGTTGTAATCTAAAGAATGTACTGACCTACTATTGCTGCATTCCTGGAATTCTGGTGAAACAGACCCTCCACCAGAGAGCATAGTTCTCAAGGAAGAGCCAACACCCAGTTTATTAAGACAGATCTCTGTGGGATTAAAGGATTTTAACTAAGTTTTTATTGAAACTTGAGCTCAGTTATATCAGGAGACACTTGCTGATGCCAGCAGAATGGAATGCTCTTTGGTGTCTCTTTGTGGCTGTAGGTGAGGGAAGGTGGGGGCTGGGTAGGGCATTGGGGAGTGAATAGTCTTCACTTCAGTTTATCTGATAAACTCTCAGTGTATTCATGTTGGAACAAAAGCTGGAGACCTGGAGTGGTTTGAAAATATTTTCTCTGGAGTGTAATTATTGGTCTTCAGGAGAAGAAGAGTATCTTCTTCTTATTCCTTCTAGCCTCTACCATTTAGTAGTAAGTATTTATCAAAAAAGGAAAGAATGAATGAATATTGACTCTGCATTCAAGAGGACTGGGTTTTAATCCAGGGTCCGCTGCATTGATTTTAATTATCCCTATGTCATTTCTTTGCTTGGGAATCTTATGTATTTTTTTTTATTTTCCTGAATTGTGATAATCTAATGTACATGTCAGTTTCTCCACCTATTTTATGAACTTCTCAAGGAGAAGGGTCAGCTCAGAAACTCATTTTTTAGCAAAAGGCTGTGTTTGTTACGGCTTATTAACAAGAACACGGGCTCTGAAGCCAGATTTCTTAGGCTTACAACCTTATTCCCCCATTTCCTAGCTGTGTGACCTCAGCCAAGTTGCTTAACATCTCTTATGACTTAGAATATGGATAAAAATATTGCCAATTTCACAAAGTTGTGTGAGAATTAAGTGACAAGAACATTTAAAGTGCTTGGAGCTGTGATACATACTCAACAAATATTAACTTACTACTTTTAATTACCATTGTTTTTCTTTTTTTAAATTGAGATGTAGTTGATTTATATTACATTATTTTCATGGGTGCAACATAGCGATTCAATATTTTTATAGATTATACTCCATTTAAAGTTATAAAATAATGGTTACATTTCCTTATGCTTATTATTCATTATTATCATTGTTGATAATATATATTTGTTGATAAAAACAACACTCCATCTCACTGAACCTGTTTTCTTATCTATTACATAGGGACTGTGATATAGTAATAACGATAATATCCTGAAGAGCTCTCGTGTGGATCAAACGAGACAATGCCTGAGTCAAAATATTTTTTGAAAACTGTAGAGTATTTTGAAATTCTACCATTATTTATAGTATTAACTATAGCACTGAAAGGAGAAATTATTTGCACAGGATTCCACAGTATGAGTGAGGCAGACAGAGCTGGTCTGGAATATTCTTAGAGCTTCCTTGAGTCTCCAAAGTAATGCTTAGCTGTGATGCACACAGCCAAAGCCTCTGGGATTACTGAGCCTTTTTCAGTATTTACATTAAGATGTAACCACAAGTCTTTCAACAAAGCACTATGTTTTAATCAAAGCTGCCCCAGCTTTACTGTGCTTGTCCTCACTGGCCTTGATTTTTGAGATGCCAGATATCAACAGTCAACTCTTTAAGTGCAGACTGAATGCTCTATGGATAGATTGTCATAGACGCTGTTGAGTATCCAGAAGAGGTAGAAAAAAGCCTAAACTAGGAGTTGGAACACGTGGGATAGAGGTGTAATATTTACCACTTATAAATCGTTTTGCCCTGGGCAAGCTACGTTGCTTATTTGGGATTCTGTTTTCATATCTACAGAATAAAAGCAATCAGGTCATTCCTGAGATCCCTGCAGAGTAAATGCCTTTGGGGTCATGAGTCTTGTGTTCCACTGGGACTTCTGCCATTCTCCTGCATTGTGATGTTGCACAAGCCACAGTCTCTATTCAATCTGTAGTGTCTTCATTTGTACAGGACTTTTCCTGAAACAGACAATTTTTGTGCTCCTGGTATGTTGGTCACTGTATCAGGCAATGAAGATGTGCATGTATGAACACACAGGTGTACACACTCAGTAATAAGTACTGATGGATAATAAGTGCAGAGAACTATGGCTTAGTTCTTTGAACACAATATTCAATATAACTTTTTTTGTTTGTTTGTTTTTTTCAGGGCCTTACCTGCAGCATATGGAGATTCCCAGGCTAGGGGTCAAGTCGGAGCTGTAGCCGCTGGCCTATGCCACAGCTACAGCAATGCAAGATCTGAGTTGGATCTGTGGTCTACACCACAGCTTGTGGCAATGCCAGATCCTTAACCCATTGAGCGAGGCCAGGGATTGAACCTGCAGCTTCATGAATGCTAATCAGATTTGTTTCTGCTGAGCTATGATGGGAACTCCTCATGTAACTTTGATAATAATTTTATGAGAAAGATATTTTACAGACGGGAGAATTGAGTCTAAGAGAGAGTAACTATCTTGCCCAGTGGCAACCCTAGTACAGCTAAGGTTTGAACCCAGCGAGCCTAAGTCCACTTAACCATGATGTTACATGGTCACCTATAAAAGATTAGGAAGGCATCATATGTTTCCTAGACTAAGCTCACTTCTTTTTTTATTATGGTTATTCAAATAGTGGACGTGTAGGAAATGTTCTTTCATAGGGTACTTAGATTTTAATCTGAGATATAACACATGAGTTAGCTGGATTCATGGTGTGTTGGAAGACTATTCCTCTTCAGTGGACACCCTGCTACCAAATGCAGTAGCTGCCTGAAGAGTTCTACTGTTTTCTTTGTTAAGATTTTAAACACTGGAATGAATGAAATGAATGAAGGCATGAACTGGGCAAATGCACTGTGACATGAATTTGGAAGGGCTGGCAAATCGACCAAATGACAGAATACAAATGAGAAAAGATGAGACCTGTTAACTACTTTATATGCAGTATCACATTTTATTTATTTATTTATTTTTATTGTTATTTCCCCAATGCATTTTTTTCCTACTGTACAGCATGGTGACCCGGTTACACATACATGTATACATTCTTTTTTCTGACATTATCATGCTCCATCATAAGTGACTAGACATAGTTCCCAGTGCTACACAGCAAGATCTCACTGCTAATCCATTCCAAAAGCAATAGTTTGCATCTATTAACCCCAAGCTCCCAATCCATCCCACTCCCTCCCCCTCCCCCTTGGCAACCACAAGTCTATTGTCCAAGTCCGTGATTTCCTTTTCTGTGAAAAGGTTCATTTGTGCCATATATTAGATTCCAGATATCAGTGATATCATATGCCATATGACCCAGCAACCCCACTCTTGGGCATATAGCCAGACAAAACTTTCTTTAAAAAAGACACATGCACCCACATGTTCATTGCAGCACTATTCACTATAACCAAGACATGGAAACAACCCAAATGTCCACTGATAGATGATTGGATCAGGAAGATGTGGTATATATATACACAATGGAATACTACTCCGGCCATAAAAAAAGAACAAAATAATGCCATTTGCAGCAACATGGATGGAACTAGAGACTCTCATACAGAGTGAAATAAGTCAGAAAGAGAAAGACATATATGCAGTATCACATTTTAAATACAGTTCTCAGTAGGACTATTTTATTCAGTTTTATGCATAAGGAGACTGAAGCTTAGGGTGGTGACCATCCAAACAGGACACAGACTGTGAATTGAACTTTTTTCATAAAATAAGCTTTTATTTAGGCCCTTCGTCTGACCTTGATCTTGAATGGGCCCTTCATCTGACCTTGATCTTGAATTTCCAGCCTCTAACATTGTGAGAATAAATTCTTGTTTTTTATAAACCACCAGTCTGTGGAATTTTGCTCTAGCAACCTGAACAGGCTAAGACACTTGGCTTGTAGATGCTTCATTCCAGTCTCTTCGTTCATCTTCACATGTGCTTCTCCTTGTGCCTGTGTCTCTGTATACAAATTTCCCTCTTTTTATAAGAATACCAGTCATACTGGTTTTATGGCCCAATCAAATCAAGTATGACATCTTAACTTAATTACACCTGCAGAGAACTTATCCCCCCCCAAAACATCACTCTCATAGGTACTGGGTGAAGATAATTTTTTTTTTGCGGGGAGAGGAACACTATATAGAACAGTTCTTTTTATTTCAGCATCCAGTCAGGGTGCCACATAGCATTTGGTTGTTACGTCCCCTCATTCTTTTCTGACCTGAAAAGATTAGAAAGATCTCCTTGTTTCTCATGACCTTGACAGACTTGAGGAATATTAGCCATGTATCGTGTAGATTGTCTGGGCTTGTCTGATGTTTTTCTCATAATTAGCATGGGCTTATAGGATTTTGGAAAAAATACTGTGGAAGTAACATGGCGTTATGACTTGGCCTTTAAACTTAAAGTCCATAGCTTGGGTTTCAATTATAAAACTTAAAACTATGAAGATGAAACATTTCTTAAACTTAGCTGTTGGCTTATTCTTTTCACTTTCTTTTTTGGGGGCTTGCATTGCACTGGACATATAATTGAGGCTTGATAAATACCAAATAAATTGAATGAAGTAAGATCTGCTGCCACTCCCAACCCCAACTCAATTACCTGTCCCCAAACATGGAAGTGCTACCTTCCTTACCTTGTATATGTGACAAAACTATCCACATTGCCAATGTTAATTAACATTTTTTGAGATCCACTAGTATGTCATGTGCTATTATAAACACAGAGTTGGACATGACCCTTGCCTGAGAGGGTTGATAATCCAGATGACAGGAAAGCTGAGGTCATCTGTAGGAGTTGAGTTTTATGTAAAGATTCTTCAGCTTCTCAGGGCCCAGATGAATTGACAGGAGGGGAAATCAGAACTTGCTCTTCTCTTGCAAAAGATGGATTATGTGGAATCAAATCCTTTCTTGAATATTAATGATAACCAAACAAAAAAAGCTCTCTTATTAAGCATACTTCAGCTTTCACTTCAATTTAGTAGTGAAGGGAGAGTATATATAAATTAGTGAATTAAAATTTTGGAATTCTAGCTTCACCATGTACTTATTTGCTTGTTTGCTTATTTTTATATTTACCTTTATGTTCATTTATTCACCCTAGAAGTAGGCACAGTGGGGTGACTAGAAAGAGTACATCATTTGTAATTAGTGGAACTTCTTCTAAGTCCCAGTTCTCTTAAATGACAAGCTATACTTAAAACTAAGACTCATTTCCCCAGCTATAATATCAGGATGACATATCCCATTGCAGCACTGTTTTTGACTGCCCAGGATTTACTCCCCCATTTTGGAAATCCTTGATCCCATTCCTGTTGGATGCAGTCTTGTTTCAAGTGTCCCACATTCCTCCAGCCATGGAGTGGACATGTGCCTTGATTTGACTTCCTCTCCTGGGAATCTGAATTTCATTGGGAGTGCCGTAAGAACAGAAGTGACTGGGGTGAATTCATTCTGGAAGAGGCATTAGGAAGAGGCTGTCCATTGGTTTTTGCTACCCAGATCCCTTAAAATGACTTTTAATTTTTTCATGAGCCATTTATTTATCTATTTATTTTTGTCTTTTTTTTTTGCTATTTCTTTGGGCCGCTTCCGCGGCATATGGAGGCTCCCAGGCTAGGGGTCTAATCGGAGCTGTAGCCACAGGCCTACGCCAGAGCCACAGCAACGCGGCATCCGAGCCACATCTGCAACCTACACCACAGCTCACGGCAACGCCGGATCGTTAACCCACTGAGCAAGGGCAGGGATCGATAACCACTGCGCCACGACGGGAACTCCTCATGAGCCATTTAAATTTTTTTCTCTTTCCCGTGCATTCTGTCTCTTCCTTCTTTCCCCTGATATACATATTTTATCCACTTATAGAAGCCAGAGTTGGTTTCTATTGCCTGTGGCTTAGAACCCTGATAGATAATTCTTTTAGCTTTCTACATCCCTGCCCTATTCCAGGCTGGAGATAATCCCTTCCTCCTCTCAACTCCCACATTAGTATATTTATCCAAGCTCCTTCCTTCACACTCCTAATATTTTTGTATTAATCTCGTCTAGCCATGAGAGAGACAGTCTAGCATATTGGTATTAGGGAATGAATTGTGTCATCCCCAAATCCATTTATTTTTATTTATTTATTTTTTTTTGTCTTTTGTCTTTTTAGGCTGCACCAGCGGCATATGGAGGTTCCCAGGCTAGGGGTCTAATTGGAGCTACAACTGCTGGCCTGTGCCACAGCCACAACAACGTCAGGTCCTTAACCCACTGAGAGGGGCCAGGGATCTCACTCACAACCTCGTGGTTCCTAGTTGGATTTGTTTCTGTTGCACCACGATGGGAACTCCTCATATATGATATTATAGTCCTAACCCCGAGTATCTCAGAATGTGACAGTATTTGGAACTAAGGTCTTAAGGAGGTGATTAAGGTAAATGAGGTCATTCAGGTGGGCCTTAATCCAACATGATTGATGCCCTTAGAAGAAAAGGAGATTAGGGCACAGACACAGACTGAAAGAAGACCCTGTGAAGACACAGGGAGAAGATGGGCATATCTATAAGACAAGAAAATCAACTCTGTCAACACCTTAATCTTGGATTTCTAGCTTCCACAACTGTGAGGAAATACATGTCTACTGCTTCAGCCACCCGGTGTGTGTTACTTTATTATAGCAGTTCTGGGAAGCAAATACTGTGGTCAAGGATAGAGATTGTGGGGCATTTCTGCTTGGATTCAAATCAATACATAACTGTGGACAGGTTACTTAACCATGCAGTGCCAGCATTTTTTGGTGGAGGGCAGAGGGAGGGCATGGAGGAAGACAGCAGAAGGTATGCTTTATCATCTGGTTAAGATTCAAGAGGAAATGAGAGAAAGGGATCATGTGTGCAGTTTCTCCTTCCAAACTGTTAGTCTCCTGACCTGAAGTCACCTCTCCTCCCCTGCACATGCTTTGCTAATGAAGTTTTCTCCACACAGACAGAGCAGCAGGAATGGGAAGGAGGTTCCCCGCCTAACAAGGTAATAGTGAAAAAGTTAAAGAAAAGTAGTCAAGAACAGGAAAGGAATTTCATTTGTGTGCTTTGGGTGAGTCACCTAACCTCCCTAAGTGTGTCCTGTAGTCTAAAATGGGGATGATAATCCTCGCATCTTAATGCATTGTTGCTGCAATGCTCATGTGATAGAAAATGCATCTTGTCTATAAAAAGTTCTCACCAGTCTATGAATTCCTTGAAGACAGACTCTCTGGTTATATTTTTCAACTTTTTATTCCCACCTTACATTTTAGCCCTAGATATGTGGTAGGAATTCTGTTTATATTTGCTGATGACTAAGCCGTGGCTGTTGTTATCAAGGGAGAGAGCAGACAGATGGACAGCTGCTCAGAGCTGGGACTGCAGTCTGGATTTTATGTGCTAGCCCCAGGCTGGTGCTGGCGATTCAAGGGTCAGTGTGGAGCATATACCAAAAACAGTAATAAAGAAAAATACATATAGTTTTCTAAATCTAGACTTTTTTCTGCTTGAATGTTTAACTTTGGAGTGGGTGAGAATTCCTAAACTAATTATAATGAATTAGTTATAAACGATGGAGTGGGGATTAGGGGAGCACTATCAAAGTCACCTTGCCTGCTTGGTCTCCAACAACAACAACAACAACAACAACAACAACAACACACACACACACACACACACACACAAGCCCATCCACCACACCACATCACCGCAGATGTGAAGACATAACTGGGTATAATTCCTCTGCTGAAATTTACTCATTGCCTTTCTGTTTCCTATGGAGTGAAATTCAAAGTGTCCATCCCCATGTTCAAAACCTTTATATCAGGCTCCCTGCCCACTTGTTTATCCTATTTCCTCCCTCTTGCCTTGCATCCCAGAATCAGAACACTGTTTGCTCTGCTAAGCCTCCACATATTTGCACATGATTCTCCTTCTGCCTAGATTTGTCTTTTTCCACATATCTGCCTGGCAGGCTCTCCTTGCCGTGCTCAGTTCCCGCATTGCCTCCTTTTGTGTGTCTCATGCTGGTCCCCTCCATCAAGCCCTTTGCACCAGAGTTTAATTGGTTGTTTCTATACTGGCCTCCCATGCTGAGCCTCGCGCAACTCCAAAACATGTTCTACTGTCTGCATCTTTTTACCCATAGGTTTCAGCAAATTCGATGTAAGAATGAAAGGCTGCTTTTTGGCTTCCATTAATTGAAAGCTTACTATGTGCCAGGCACTGGGCTAAATGATTTTCATACACTCACATCTATTTAGTTTCTTGCTATGAGGAAACTAAGGCTAAGAGAGGCTAAGTAACTTACCCGAAAACCTCCCAATGACTAGGAGGAATGTGGGGACTGGGACTCAGGATTCTGCAACTGACTCAGTCATATATCAAACATTTAATGTACATCTGCTGCATTCAGTATTAGTCATTGTAGGGTTTGCTGGTTTTAGCACAACATGTTTTAAAGCATCTTGTTTTTCCCTAGCAAGACTGGGGGAGGAGGGGTGATATCTTTTATTCAGAAAAGTCAGAAACCTCAGGCAAAGGCAGCAAAGAGGATGGAGAGACCAGACTGACAGGCCCTTCTGCATCCATTCCCGTAGATGAGAAGAAGTAGGTTTAACATTCCTAGAAGAAGGGCTCTGAGTAATAAGAAAGGAAGCACTTTGACTCTGGAGATCTGGAATCTGTCAATGAGGTGGGCTGCTGTTCTGTCTCTGATTTGATTGCTCACTTTTCCATGCTCCAGGGCTCAAATTGTGTAACTCAATGGGAAATTTTGTTCTACATATTCTTCCCACCTAAAACCACATTTTAAATCATAGCAACCAATGCATGCTATCACCTGAAAAATCTCTAAAGATTTGTTGATCTTTCTCATTCTGAATAAATATTCACTCATTTATTTTTGAACTTTCTTTTGTGAATTGATTTTGATTTTTTTTTTCAAGAGGACTTCACTAAGTTTTACAAGCTCAGGCCCCACAAAACTTAGATCTCTCCCACTCCTGTCTTCAACTCTGCATCGCAGCTGCCTTCATTTCTTTGTCTCTCTTGCTCAGAGACATCCATCATCCTTCATAGACGTCTTTTCTACCTTTGTATTTTCAGAGCACAATGACTAACATACAGTCACATTCTTGATCATCTAACATAGCTGTGGAAATGGAAAGAGGTGTAACAGTTCTGAAGGTGGAAAGCACTGCCTGGTCATTTCACTTGTCAGAGAGGAGCTGTCTCTTTCAGACCTTCCCTAGACTGTCACGTATAAATTTAGGCAACTGATTAGGAATAGCTCCGAGGTGCCCTGAGAAAAGATTACCAACAGCAAAAGGATAAGTCCTAAATCATCAAGAAAAGGTTGCCTTATGTTTTCTCACTTTACGATCAAAGGGGAAGTGTGTTTTTTTGTTTCATTTGTAAAGATTGGCCCCTGTTTCAAACAATGCTGACTAGGAGTTCAGTCTTGCTGTGTGTCTGGTTTCTTCTTTCAAAGCATTTCTTAAGCCTTTTGAGGAAAATATGCAGGACATTCACCTCCTCTCTGAAGCCTTCTCTGATTCCTAACAGATTCTGAAGAACTGATTACTTCTGCCTCTGAAAGGGAGTTGTGTGTGTGTGCGTGCGTGTGTGTGTGTGTGTGTATTACTTGTATGGGCTGTGTGTCAAGTGCCATTCTAAACCCTTACCTATATAAACTCATTTAATCCTCACAACAACCCTTTGCTGCATTACTATGTTCCCAAATTTACATGAAAGGCAATGGGACTTAGACATTGCTTCCTAGTTTCTTTGAGTGAGCCTCTATTTCACTCCTTCTCTGTCTAAAGTGACATTATCTGAGGACTGGGTGGTAAATCTGAGCTTTCAGTTAGGCAGTGCTTCTTAGTTGTGTATCCCTGGGGATTTTTCTCATTCAGTTGTGGAGGGAAGGGCTCAGCAGGCAACCAGGGCCCTGGAACCAGTTCCTTCAGAGATCCGTCATTGTTCCTGAGCAGAGGTTTTAAGGCTCAACCCACTCAGGTTTTTAACACATACACAGGGGACCACACTAGGTACTGACTCTCCTTTTTTACATGTGTGAAATCTAGAAGATACCACGTGTTCTTTCCAGTATAGGGTATTGCTAGGAGTAAATGTAGAAACCCTTTGAAGAGGATAAAGTATGTTGTAGATGCAGGGCATTTTAGTAATTAGCAAAGCTTTAAACACACATAAAAAAGGCTGCATTACAACATCAAAAACTAAACTAGGCTGCACAAACCAATTAGTAATGCTGAAATTCATTCATGTAATGCAATTATCTTCTCCCTCTAATCTATCCAATACACTGTCATAAGAATTATCTCCCTTTTAAGGCAAAAACCTGTAATGAAGTCCACTTTGCCTGAGTCATTTCTAACAATAAAAAAAAGCTGCACCCAATCTTTAATGAGAACCTACTTTCTACCTGACACAGGGCCAGTTGCCTCGGCTGAAAGCACAGTGATGCCTCTTGGCATAATCTCAACCTAGTCACTTAACCTCTAAGAACTTTGATTTCCTCATCTGTAAAATGGGGGTAGTGATCATAGCCATAGGCATGCTGCATGCAGTCATGCAAATTGTACTGTTGTTGTACAGTTATATAGCAAAAAGGCACCATATTAGGTAACACAATTTATATCATTGACAGGAAAGATCAGTATGCTTACTGCCCACATTTCCCAGTAGATGCTAAAAGAGTTTCTAGTTCTAACAAAAATAGTATGACAATTTTCCAACAGAAAATAAAGTGTTTTGAAAATAAAGAGGCTTTCACTACTTCCTACTTAGGCAAAGAGCAACCCATGTGTCTAACTCTTAGGGTCATTATGTGGCTTGATTTAACAGCAGTATAGAAAGCACATAGAGCCCATAAGAAGAACACATAGGTGGTAGTAATTATAGTTCCTTTGCATTTTCCAAAGTTATCTCCTTTATCCTATCACAACCTTAAAAGTAAACTATTTTAGGAGTTCCTGTCATGGCTCAGCCTTCAGTTCTTTGACCCCTAGTGGTTAAGATTCATGAGAATGTGGATTCAATCCTTGGCCTTGCTTAGTGGATTAAGGATCTGGTGTTGATAGGGGGGCTGTGGTGAAGTTTGCAGATGCAGCTTGGATCCTACATTGCTGTGGTTGTGGTGTAGCCCAGTAGCTACAGCTCTGATTTGACCCCTAGCCTGGGAACCTCCATATGTGGTGGGTGTGTCCCTAAAAAGAAAATAAAATGAAACTATTTTAAATCCTTTTTTTACAAATAAAATAACTGAAAGTTGGACAGATTAAGTACTATCTTAAATTTCAACTAGGTAGTGAGTGGCTGAGTTTGGGATCCAAATTGGAGCTATGATGAGTTTGGGATCCAAATTGAAGCCTGTATGCCTAAGTCTGAGCTGTTAACAACTGCCCTGTGCTGATTCTACATGTGTCAGGGCAAATTGTGCTCCAGCCATCTGCCCAAGCAGTGACCACTTCCATGGCATCATCATCCTGAAACATCATGGGAAAGACAGTGCAGCCAAATCCATATTTCATTTCTTCCTGGGGCTTCAGTCTAATTTGTCCTTCCTGCACAGTGTCCTAACCTGAGAGGAGTCTTCTCGCCGCAGTCATGTTAAGGCAGTTTTCTAGGGCCTGGTCCTGGCTTACTTTCCTTCTCCTCATTATCCCTTGGATACCATTTGACCTTCCATGGGCAGGAATTGGAAAGAGGGGTGGGAGTACAGGGAGCTGATTGCAAGCCTTCTTTCAATCCTGGCCCTTCCTACTACCTTGCTAAGAGAGGGAAGAGCGTGGAGAGAGGAAACATCCCAGGAAAACATCTCTAAGTAGAAGGGAGCAATTGTCCGAGGCTCATATCTGCTTTAAACTCTTACTGCTTGCAGTGACTCTCTGTTCAATCCCCTTTATTATTTGCCATTCCACTATTACAACATCATTGTGTCCTTGACCTCCATTTCTTTGACCACTAGCAAAATGCTTCTGTGATTGTGGAGGAGCCAAGGCAGGGAAAGTAATGAGATTCTTGAGTTTCTCTAGAGGACAGGAGGGTAGTCAGGAGGGTATGGCAGCAAAAAACATCCTACACCAGAAGACAAAGAGGAGGCCACATCAAGAGGTAGGAGGGGCGATTATATGCTATAACCAACCCCATACCTCCTGGGCGGGAAGCCCCACAGGCTGGAAAGTAACTGGCTCACTCACAGAGACTCACCTACGGGAGTGAGAGTTCTGAGCCCCACATCAAACTCCCACGAGTGGGGATCTGGCACTGGGAGAAAGAGCCCCCAGAGCCTCTGGCATTGAAGGCCGGTGGGGCTTGTGTGCAGGAGCTCCACAGGACTGGGGGAAACGGAGACCCCATTCTTAAAAAGCACACACAGACTTTCATGTGCACTGGGTCCCAGGGCAAAGCAGAGTCTCCATAGGAATCTGCGTCAAACCTGACTGCAGTTCTTGGAGGACCTCCTCGGAAAACGGGGGGTGAATGTGGCTTGTTGTGGGGGAAGGACATTGGAAGCAAAGCCCTCGGGAATATTCAGCAGCGTGCCTTTCCCTGGAGGTGGCCATTTTGGGAAAATCTGGCCCCACCCATCAGCGCTGAGAACCCCAAGCCAAACAACAATCCAAGTGGGATCACAGCCCTGCCCATCAATAAACAGGCTGCCCAAAGAGCCACCCCCCCCCCCAGGCACAGAGCCACCCCTAATCTCCTCCAGAGACAAAGCCCCACCCACCAGAGGGATAGGAATCAGCTCCACCTACCAGGGGGCAGGCATCAGCCCCTCCCATCAGGAAGCCTACAGCAAGCCCCCCGTACCAACTTCAGCCACAAGGGGGGCAGACACCGGAAGTAAGAGAGGCGACAACTCTATTATCTGTAAAAAGGTCACCATACCACAAACCTATAAAAATGAAAAGACAGCAAGTGAGAACTCAGATGAGGGAGAGAGAAAAACCCCCAGAAAATCAGCTAAGCGATCAGGAGATTCTCAGCCTCCAGGAAAAAGACTTTAGACTGTTGATGCTGAAGATGATGCAAGACATTGGAAATAAACTGGAGGCAAAGATGGGTAACTTAGAGGAAACACTGAGCAAAGAGATACAAGATATAAAACTTAAATAAGAAGAGATGCAAAATACAATAACTGAAATAAAAAATTCACTAGCCGCAGCTAACAGCAGAATACAGGAGGCGGAAGAACGAATAAGCGAGGCGGAGGACAGATTAGTGGCAATTACGCACGTGGAACAGGAAAGCGAAAAAAGATTGACAACAAGTGAAGAGAGTCTCAGAGAACTCTGGGACAACGTTAAATGCACCAACATCCATATTATGGGGGTGCCAGAAGGAGAAGAGAGAGAGAGAGGAGGGGACAGAAGAAGATATTCTAAGCGATAATAGCCGAAAACACCCCTAACATGGGAAAGGAGCCACTCCCTCACATCCATGAAGCACAGTGAGCACCACATAAAATAAACCCAAGGAGGAGTACACCGAGACACATGTTAATCAAACTGACCAAAATTAAAGACAAAGAGAAAACATTGAAAGCAGCTAGGGAAAAGAAACAAATAACACACACAAGGGAGCCCCGATACGGTTATGGACAGGTTTTTCAGCAGAAACTCTGCAGGCCAGAAGGGAGTGGCATGATATACTTCACGTGATGAAAGGGAAAAAACCTCCAACCAAGCTTACTTTACCCAGCAAGGCTCTCATTCAGATTGGAAGGAGAAATCAAAAGCTTCACAGATAAGCAAAAGCTGAGAGAATTCAGCAGCACGAAACCAGCTTTACAACAAATACGAAAAGAACTTCTCTAGGCAGAAAAGAAAAGGCCACAGCAGGAAACCAAAATACCACAAATGACAAGGCTCACCAGTAAAGGTATATATACAGTAAAGATACAAAATCATCCACGCACAATTATGCCACCAAAATCAGAACTCATGAGAAGAGGAGGGTACACATGCAGGACACTGGAGATGCACTTACAATTAAGAGACCAACAACTTAAAACAATCTCAAATGTAGAGAGACTCTTGTATCAAAACTTCAGGATAACTGCAAACCAGAAATCTACCATTGATACACAAACAAATAAGAAAAATCAACGCAAGTACAACACTAAAGAGAGTCATCAAACCACAAGAGGAGAGAACAAGAGAAGAAGGGAAGAAGAAAGAGCAACAAAAACAAATCCAAAGCTATGAATAAAATGGCAATAAGAACATACACATCAATAAGTACCTTAAATGTTAACGGACTAAATGCCCCAACCAAAAGACGTAGACTGGCTGAATGGATACAAAAAACGACCCATACATGTGCTGTCTTCAAGAGACCCACTTCACTTCTAGGGACACATACAAATTGAAAGTGAGAGGATGGAAGAAAATACTCCGTGCAAACGGGAATCAGAAGAAAGCTGGAGTAGCAATACTCATATCAGACAAAATAGACGTTAAAATGAAGAATATCTTAAGGGACAAGGAAGGTCACTGCCTAGTGATCAAAGGATCACTCCAAGAAGAAGATATAACAATTTTAAGTATGTACACACCCAACATAGGTTCACCGCAATGTATGAGGGAGGAGAAATCGACAGTAACACAATAATAGTGGGGGACTTTAACACCCCCCTTACAGCAATGGACAGATCATCCAGACAGAAAATCAATAAGGAGACACAGGCCCTGAACGAAGCATTAGACCAGATGGACTTAATAGGTATTTATAGGACATTCCATCCAAAAGCAGCAGAATACACATTCTTCTCAAGTGCACATGGAACATTCTCTAAGATTGATCACATCCTGGGCTACAAATCCAACCAAACGGAAAACCTAGAAGAAATGGGCAAATTCTTAGAAAGGTACAACCTTCCGAGACTAAACCAACAGGAAACAGAAAAGATGAAGGGACCAGTCACAACAACTGAAATTGAAACTGTGATTAAAAAACTTGCAACAAACAAAAGTGCAGGACCAGATGGCTTCACAGGCAAATTCTATCAAACATTTAGAGAAGAGCTAACACCCCTCCTTCTGAAACTATTCCAAAAAAACTGCAGAGGAAGGGATACTCCCAAACTCATTCTATGAGGCCACCATCACCCTGGTATGAAAACCAGACAAAGATACCACAACAAAAGAAAACTACAGGCCACTTTCACTGATGAACATCGATGCAAAAGTCCTCAACAAAATACTAGCAAACCACCTCCAACAATACACGAAAAGGATTGTACATCACGATCAAGTGGGATTTATCCCAGGGGTGCAAGGGTTCTTCAATATCCGCAAATCCATCAGTGTGATACACCACATTAACAAACTGAAGAATAAAAACCATATGATCCTCTCGATAGACACAGAAAAAGCCTTTGACAAAATCCAACACCCGTTTCTGATAAAAACCCTTCAGAAAGTGGGCACAGAGGGAACCTACCTCAACATAATAAAAGCCATGTATGACAAACCCACCACTAACGTCATTCTCAATGGGAAAAAGTTGGAAGAATTCCTGCTGAGATCAGGAACAAGACAAGGATGTCCGCTCTCACCACTACTATCCAACTACTCTTCAACATAGTTTTGGAAGTCCTAGCCGCAGCAATCAGAGAAGTAAAAGAGATAAAAGGAATCCAAATTGGAAAGGAAGAGTAAAACTATCACCATTTGCAGATGACATGATACTATACCCAGAGAATCCTAAAGACTCTACCAGAAAACTCTTAGAGCTCGTCCATGAATCTGGCAAAGTCGCAGGGTACAACATTAATACGCAGGAATTGACGGCATTTCTACACACTAACAGCGAAAGACCAGAAAGAGAAATTAGGGAAGCAATCCCGTTGACCGTGGCATCCAAAAGAATAAAATACCCAGGAGTAAACCTACCTAAAGAGACAAAAGACCTGTACTCTGAAAACCGTAAGACACTGATGAAAGAAATCAAAGATGACACAAACAGATGGAAAGACATTCCATGCTCTTGGATTGGAAGAGTTAATATTATCAAAATGACTATGCTACCCAAGGCAATCTATAGATTCAATGCAATCCCTGTCAAATTACCAAGGACATTTTTCACAGAACTCAAACAAAATAGTTCAAAGTTTGTTCGGAAGCACAGAAGACCCAGAATAGCCAAGGACATCCTGAAAAGGAAAAATGGAGCTGGAGGAGTCAGGCTCCCGGACTTCAGACTATCCTACAAAGCAACAATCATCAAAACCGTGTGGTAGTGGCACAAAGACAGAACTATAGGTCAGTGGAACAGGATAGAGAGCCCAGAATTAAACCCACGCACCTACAGCCAACTAACGTATGACAAAGGAGGCCCGAATATACAATGGAGAAAAGAGAGCCTGTTCAATAAGTGGTGCTGGGAAAACTGGGCAGCCACATGGAAAAGAATGACATTAGAACGCTCCTTAACACCATACCCCCAGATAAACTCAAAATGGACTAAAGGCCTGGATTTAAGACCAGACACTCTGAAACTCTTCGAGGAAAACATAGGCCAAACACTCTCTGACATAAACGACAGCAGCATCTTCTCAGATCCACCTCTCAGAGTATTGACAACAAAAACAAAAATAAACAAATGGGACCTACTCAAACTTCAAAGTTTCTGCACAGCAAAGGAAACCCTAAACAAAACGAAAAGACAACCCACAGAGTGGGAGAAAATCTTTGCAGATGAATCGACTGACAAGGGATTCATCTCCAAAATTTGTAAACACCTTCTGCAGCTCAATACCAAAAAAACAAACAACCCCATCCAAAAATGGGCGGCAGATCTAAACAGACAATTCTCCAAAGAAGACAGACAGATGGCCAAAAAGGCACATGAAAAGATGTTCAACATCACCCATTATTAGAGAAATGCAAATCAAAAGCACTCTGAGGTACCCACCTTACACCAGCCAGAATGGCCATCATCCAAAAGTCTACAAACAATTAAGTGCTGGAGAGAGTGTGGAGAAAAGGGAACCCTAGTACACTGTTGGTGGGATTGTCAATTGGTGCAACCACTGTGGAAAACAGTATGGAGATGCCTCAGAAAACTAAACGTAGAACTACCATTTGACCCAGCAATCCCACTCCCGGGCATCCATCCAGAGAAAACCACGACTCGCAAAGACACATGTACTCCAGTGTTCATTGCAGCACTCTTTTCAGTAGCCAAGACATGGAAACAACCTAAATGCCCATTGACAGAGGAGTGGATCCAGAAGATGTGGTACGTATACACAATGGAATGTTACGCAGCCATTAAACGGAATGAAATACCGGCATTTTTAGCAACATGGATGGACCTAGAAGGTATCACGCTAAGTGAGGTCAGTCAGACGGTGAGGCACCAACATCCAATGCTTTCACTGGCATGTGGAATCTGAAAAAAGGACAGACTGAACTTCTTTGCAGAACAGATACTGCCTCACAGACTTTGAAAAGCTTAACGGTTTCCAAAGGAGACAGTTTGTGGGGTGAGGGGATGTGCTGGGGTTGTGGGATGGAAATCCTCTAAAATTGGATTGTGATGATCATTGTGCAACTATAAATGTAATAAAGTCATTGAGTAAATTAAAAAACCATACCAATCATGGTTATAATAATAGCAGATTGTTCTACATAATGTGTTTGGGCCTTATCCAGTCACTTGAAGCTCTTAAATTCAAGGATCGAAGTTTTTTGAGGAAGATGGAATTCTGTTCCAGATTGTAACATAGAAGTTCTGAGTTTCCAGATTTTGGACTCAAGACTTCAATATCAAGTCTTTCGTTATTACCTGAATCTTTAATCTGTTGGCTTGTCCTGTGAATTTCAGATTTGCCAGTCCTCACAATCATATGAACCAGTTGTTATAAAGTACATCTCTGATTTGCTCTTGAGCCAGTTGTTATAAAGTACATCTCTGATTTGCTCTTACACACACACACACACACACACACACACACACATGTAACATAAAGGTCTCTGTAGGGAAAATACATATATATATATATATATACATACATACACACACATATACATACAGGACATATAGGATGTGTGTGTGTCTGTGCGTGTGCTCATGTGTACAGTATTGGTTTTGTTCCTCTGGAGAACTCAGGCTAATAACACAACCTGGTATAGAAATTCCTCAAGAGTATGTCCTTATTTCCCCATAGATTATTCCAGTGATGACAGAAAGGCCCCTTGTATTAGTCTCATAGGCTGGCTCTGCTGTGGCAACAAATAACCCCTAAATCTGAATGACTTCACACTATACAGACTTATTTCTTGCTCCTATCACAGCCCATCACAGGGGACACAAACTTAAATGACTAGTGGGTCCAGAAAGGAGAAATAAATGCCCGGTGGAGCCTTGGGGACTGTAGTGACCTAGAGAGCAAATGCCTAAATTAGGAAAATCCTTGTTACTTTGTAGAAAAGGCACTTGTGTGTCCAAATTTTCCAACCTTTCAATAGACAGAATACATTGGGATTTTTAAATATGAAATGTATAACTTGATATCTTTATAACACATTCCAATTAAAAAATAAAAAAGGCCTGAGTAGTACAAACAAAATCTTTCTTCTGGTTGCAGTAGGTCCAGGGTCCTCCAACTGGCTACTTCTGTTTGAAAGTGACTGCCCAACCGTTTTCATTCTTGCTTGTCTCAAGCTCAGGCTCTGCTTTGATTGAAATCAAGTCCAAGAAGAGGAATGTGGTCCTCTTTATGAGGCACAGGGGACTTCATTGTCAGCATATGGAAAACCAAGAAACTCCAATGATAATAACAGAAAACCAACCTGCATAGATACACATAAGTATACATTTGAGTAAGTATACTAACCACGAGTGAACAGACCAGAAAATAAGCAGAACCTTCAAAAGATCACTTTATCACTTGCATAGACTGAAGCCCTCCTGTGTTTAAAAGGTCTGCCAGAGACATTTGAATTGGAGTCAGTTATCAGTACAATATTTTCTATTTGTTTGAATGACATTCTCTTGATTATCTTCAGAAAAGGGCTATTGAGTTCCAGAAAGACTAGTTACAAGGCTGAACTCCTGGGCAGGGGAAGGAGAAAGAGTGGTGTTGTATATGATAAGACGACAAGAATGAATTAAGCACCATCTGCATGCTTTGTGTGCAGCTGGAACTAGACTTTATTCCTCAGAAATTACCCTGGAATGTGGACTTCAGTACTTAGGCCTACCCAGGTGACAGAAAACATTTGGAGTATTTTCAACAGAGGAAATTCACAGCATCAAAAGAGTTACATAAGGAATGGAAGAACCTGATAAACCAAATGAGAGGGCTGGAGCCCAGAAATTAGCCATTCAGAAAGCAGGAAGCCACTACCACCTTTGAGTAGGAGGGACAAAGAGCCAGGGTCCCCTACAGAGGTCAGGACCTTGGTGGCACGTCACTCTGGAGCTGCAGAAGAGACATAGTTGCTGTGAGAGATGCACTCACAGCAGTGAGGAGAAAAAAAAAAAAAGATCCTGTTTTCTCCCTTCTTTCCACCCTCGAACCCCCTCCAGTGCTTTCTATTGACTGTAGCCTGATGGCAGCTGTTATTGAGCCTGGGAATACAACCCCCAGAGGGCTGGGGTTGGGGGCAGGAAGAACACCTAGGGATGCACAGGTCTGGATTAGCCTGGTCACAATTAATGTCCAAATTGTAGCCCCATCATTTCTGCCCTACAGCGCATGTCCAGGGAAGATCACTTTCTGGGGACATCTACTCGTCACAGTAACCCAGGCAGTGGAAGGGTTACTTTGTCCCACTTCCTCCCTGAGGAAAGGGTGGTTGTGAGGAATCAGGCACTGCTTTTTAATACTTCCGCCTGGAAATGACTGCCTCACTTTTCCCACCATTTATCAGACATAGCAAGTCATAGTGACTCTGGGAAGATGTTACTGGAATCTGGGTTCTTGTTCACACAGTTGAAGAATGAACTTTGCAAACACACAGGTAATAAGCAAGTAGTCTTTATTACAGGAAAGCAAATAGCACCCAGGGCTGCCGAGAGTGGGGAGAAAAGCCCCCACTCTGTATTGTCCTATAGGGATTTTTATCCCTTAAAGATGGGCGGGTATCAACGTGGGATCCAGAAAGATGTGGTTTTCTCCTGTTGGCCTTGCTCAATTACGTGTATCAGTCCTTGTCCAATAGGGGTCTTAGAGGTGGAAATCTCCTGTAGGTCTCATGGTTTCTTTGCCCTTTTCTTCCCGTAAACTGAGTCATGGGATTAAGGATTAATGTCCATCTGGGTGTAGGTACACTCTCTATAGTAAACAAGGCCTGTGGGGATGTTACTCCCTGGAGCCCTTAAGCCACAAATGTTCATCAATAGCCATATCAAAGAATGCATCGAAGCCCACGCTCCTACACCTACTACCTGAGTTAGTATTCTGCTTCAGTAGGGCTGTGCCTCACTTCAAAGGTGACTGGAAGTACAACCGTAAGGTATTCTGAGAAGGTCAGGAGCCGGAGATAGTTGGAAAATCGCACTAGTAACACCACAGGGATCAACTCAGAATGTAAAAACATGGGCTTTGCCAAGTCATATTCACACTGATGTACTCTGAGTTTTCCAGAAGGCTTAAGGAGGGGTCACAGTTTATAAAACCAGGCAATACTGGGTCCAGGCAAAACTGGGTTTAAATCCTTGCTTCTCCTCTTCTTAGATGTGAGGTTCTTGGATAAATTGATTAACATTTCTGAATTTCCTCATCAGTAAAATGTTTATGTTATAGCCTTTCCATCTCTTAGGGTTAAGGTATTCATTCATTCATTCAGTGAGATGCTTGGGTTTATCACAGTAGCTGGGAAAGAAGCTTCAATGTGATTAGCTATTACTACTTTATTGACAGTTTTTTCCCCAGTCAGTCACACAGAGCTCTGGGAGCTGTATTAAGCCATGGAACAGCTCTAATATCAGAATGGACCCATAATTCAACCTCAGAAACTGACACAGTCTTTGTCACTCTCTCATTCTGAAACAGGTACCACCCTTACACAATTAAAATGAATAAACCCATCTGGGTCAAATTTGCCATATTTATTTAGTCCCAACCATGGCAAGTCAACTTACCATAACATATGCTATTTCACTTCTACATTACATATGAAGTTAGGTATCAGTCCTTTTTTCAAAAGGAAAAAATAAAAATGAGGCTCAGAAAGACTCAGCAAGTCCCCAGAGCTCACACAACTAGTTGAGTCATACAGGGAGAATTTAAGTTAATGGATGCTCATCCTGTTGCCGAAACTTGGCCTCTGTCCACCAGTGCCTAATAGAAGCATGGAGATGATTTGGGTGAAAGAGAAAAAAATAGCTTTATTGCTTTGCCAAGCAAAGGCAGCCAGGCTGGCTAATGCTCTAAAGACTGTGCCCTCCCTTGGGAGAGATTAGGAAGTGGTTGTATAGTTTGGGGGTGGAAAATAGGGCCACAGATAGGATCAGGGCAGATGCAAGCTTTCATTCTTCTGCAGAGTTGGTGTTCAGTGGTCATAGGACTAGTTCTGGTGGTCTTCCTCTCTAGTTTTCATTTGTTAGGGGATTTAGTTATGCAGAACTCAAGATATTGTTATGTATATTCCTCGAAGAGGAACCAGAACCCTGCCCCAAGGCTGCACTGTTATTTCTTGACTATTCTTCCCAGGTCCCTGCATCCCCTCCCTTCCCTGATTAGCAACCATTTGAACCTACCCTTCGAAACTCAGGGAAGGTCCTGGAGGCTGAAGCTTATTCCCTAAAAATAAGAATTGGGGGACACAGGAAGGCATGGGTGCCCAGGAGCCTCATAAGGTCTTGCTTAGTTTCAATCCCCAAATCTTGTTAATTAATATTATTTATTTATGTATTACCCATTGTCCATAAGGCACTATATTGCAATAATACAATTAGATCCCAGGCTTTATCAGGAAATATAAAAGTAGTGTAGAGTAATATAAGCCTGCATTTGTCCTCAAATATTTTTGGGAGAGTGAGCCTTTTAGAACATAAGTCAGATCATGTCACTACTCTGTTCAAATCCCTGCAATGGGCTGTCATTTCACAGAATTAAATTCAGTTTATCACAGTCTTCAATTCTCTACACAATCTGACATCTTACTACCTTATGAATCAAATCCTTTCTCTGTTTCTTTTCCCTGCTATGCTTTTTTTCCTTCATGCTAATCAAGCTATGTTATTTACATGTTTGTTTGTTGTTTGACTCCCTAAACTAGTATGTAAACTCTTGAGTGTAGAGACCTCAGCTATTTGCTCATTGCCATATTATTCATGCTTAGAACAGTGTGCCTGTGTATTTGTTTACTAGGGCTGCCATAACAAAATATACACACTGGGTGGCTTCAGCAATAGAAATGTATTTTCTCACAATTCTGTACACCAGAAGCCCAAGATCAGGGTTGATATCTAGTGAGCCTGCTCTTCCTGGTAAGTGGCTGTCTTCTTTCTGTGTCCTTACATGGCCTTTCCTCTGCTTGCATGGAGGAAAGGGAGGGAGAGAGAATATCTCTTCCTTTTCTTCTAAGGATAACAGACAGCCTTCTTAGATTATGGCCCTACTCTTTGACTTTAATGAACCTTTATTATTTCTTTATAGGCTTTATTTCCAAATACAGTCACACTGAGGGTTAGAGCTTCAATTTATGAATTTTGGGCAAATGCAATTCAGTCCATAACACTGGTGAATAGTGAATTTTTGATGTTTTTTTGGAACTGAATTGCATTTCTTTTATCCTATTCCATGTGGTACCTTCTGCACTGATTTTAAACATGCTGCTATCATGCAGAAACCTCTCTAATTTGACGCAGGGGTTTATTCTACTCTATGGTGAGGTGGAATTATTGAAATGCTGAGGGGACTTTCTTCCAAGGGTCTTTTCGTTAATCACCCTAGTCTTCCTTGGTCTTGGAGGAGTAAGGCACATCTTTCCAAAGTATATGATGACTAGGTAATGTTGATCTTACTACTGGGAATGCACAGTGTCACCAGAAATGTTGAGTATAAGGGAGATGAGAACATCATGCAATTCATCCACATAATTCTTAGTAGAAGGAATATTGAGGAAAATTGGGTTAAGTGGTTAAGCAAAAAAGAATGCATTTGGGAATGGGTGTATATCCATGTGTAGAAGCAGGAGAATACATGCACTGAAAATGCATGATTTGAAATTGCTCTTTTGTAGTGGGAGATCATGAAAAATAGATATTGTCCTTGTCCCCAGTTGCTGGCAGTGAGCTCCTGAAACCCTTGGGATTTCCTAAGTGATATGAGCACTAGGAGCATCTTTTGTTCTAATATTTGGTCTTTGACCCTGGATTCTGACACAGAGCTCCTGAAACCCTTGTAATGTCTTGGATGACAGGAATGTCTTTTGTTCTGCTAAGGAAACTCTGAGTGGTCTCCTGGATGAGGGCTGGTTATCTGAAAGACTAAGCCATGATGAAAAGCTTGGAATTTTCAACTCCACCCACCCCTATTCTTTTGAGAACTGAAAAGGGCTGAAAATGGAGTTAATGATTGATTATGCCTGTGTGATAAAGCCTTCATAAAAACCCCAATTGTGTGGGGTTTGGAGAGCTTCTGGGTTGATGAACATGTCGAGTTTCAGGGACAGTGATGTGCTCAGAAGGCATGGAAGCTCCAGGCCACATATCTTGACTTAGGCATCTCTTCTTTCTGGATGTTTACCTGTAAAATTTATCATAATAAAAGGATATGATAGCACAGATGACAACTTGAACTTGCGATTAAAATCTGAAATAGGGTAGAAGGAGTATTGTGAGACTGAGCCCTTAACCGATGGATCTGATGCTATCTCCAGGTAGGTAGTATCAGAATTGAATTGTGTTAAATTATTGAACATGTTGACTGTGTCAGATAATTGTTGGTGTAGGGGAAAAACACCCCCTACAATTGAAATTTGGTTTAGAATTCTTTTAGTAGGTCAAAAAGTCCAATATTGATAGTTTCATATGGTTCAATATTACGTGTTTGGTTGGGCATATGTGTAGAGGCGCATAAGTTGAAGTCTTGGATTTCTATTTACCTGTGTGTAGGGGGGTATAAGTTGAGTGATAGACACATATTTATGTGTGTTGGGAAGAAGAGGGTGTGCACATGGATGAATGAATGGATGGATATAAGAATCAAGGAAAGTTTTCTGTAGGAGTTAACTTTAAGTTTATGCTGAAAGGACAAATAAGGACTAGTCGGTGCACTGGCAAAAAAGGGTGGAACAAGTGCGCTTACCAAAGAGAACCATGTGCAAAGGTTAGGTAAATATGTACATGAATATCACCATGTCTAGACCATAAAGGGTCAGGATCTGGGAGAGTGAGGAGAGTAGCCTCAGAGGAGAAGAGGGGACAGAGGGTCCTGTGACTCATGGCACAGAGAGAAAACCAAGAACAACTCACAGATTAAGTAGGAAGTTTATTAAGCAGGTTTAGGTAGTCTGGAATAGAGAGTACAAAATGAGAGAAGTAAGAGGCTGTGAAATTGTATTACGTTGGAAGAAAAGATTTTCCCTGGACTAATAGTGGTTGCCTTCATCTTTCCTTGGTACTGTGCCTAGAACCCTTGACCAAAGCAGGAGGGGGCACAAGTAGAGAGAGAATCAGAGGCTAGCAGACTGCTGTTGAATCTGATGACCCAGACGGGTTCTTTTGAGCTGTTGAGGCACAGGATCCCCATTCGAGGGGTCTTCAGAACTCCCACATAGAGGCCTAGAGGTTCTGTGCTGGTGACCCCTCCTTTCCACTGACCCACTGTGTGAGGTCAAAGCCCAGAGGGCGTAGAATGATCTTGAGGCAGAATGGGAGGAAGGTGGAGGGATGAGGGGAAGGGAGATGAAGAAAGGGAAGAAAGGAAGACATAGCAAGGATAAAAGAGATAACCAAAGCTCAAAGTTAGAGGGAGAGCAGAAAGGAGAGGAAGGCTCTGGGAGAGAAAATGTTCATCATATACTCAGAGAAGAGTTTGAGACCCGAGAGGGAGGCAGGAGGGAGCATCTATCTGAAGGAAATAGTTGCTTGAGTTTGTCTGCACAGATCTGTCAGGTTGTTTTCTGAGAAATTGAGAACAACATTGGTTTGAAGGGGGTTGAGTGTTCCTCTGTCACCTTGCTAATTTACTTTCTATCCTGAATTAGAGCCCTAGGACACCACCCCATCCCTGTCTGAATGCAGCCTGATTTCACAGCCTCTAGGCCTGCTATGTGGCTGCTCTGACATTTTTTTCATAGGTTTTCCATCTGCTTCAACTATTGCAAATCCAATTTCATATTTGGCATAAAGTAAATCAGTTTCAAGAAATATCTTGTCTTCTTCCAAATCAAAATGCCACATTGAGAATGTTCAATGCCAGCTACAAATTGTCAGAAGGGGTTGAGAAAAATGAAAAGGCTTTTGCTCTAGACAGGAGGGGAAAGACACGTATTTGAATGCAACATAGTGGCTCTGTGGTATCTAAATCATTCAAATGAAGCTAGAAAAAAATTTTGAAAGCTTGGCTAATCTGTTCTGCTATTAACATTGTCTCCTCCTTTCTTCTATCTTGGAAGCTTCCTTTTTTGGGGGGGCACACCTGAGGCATGCAGAATTTCCCAGGCTAGAGATTGAACCCACGTCACGGCAGTGACAATGCCAGGTCCTTAACCCACTGAGCCACCAGGGAACTCCTGGAAGCTTCTTAATAGCAAGAACCACTTCTGGGTCTGAGCATATCCATTTCTTCTGAGTATCTGAAAAAGTGAACCCCATTTACCCACAATTACATGGGCTGTTTTCCAGCTTTACTATGTCCTGAGGAGACAAGATGCCCTGTCTACAGTCCTGGAGATTTCATTCATCACTTTATTACAAACCCCACAGCTCTCTGCCTTACCACTCACCAAAGTCCTAGAAGTGGGATCTCATGGTTAGCATATAATCTTTAAACCCACATTTATGCTACCTCCTGGACTGTCTTAAATGCCCTTAATTTCATTTATGAAATTCTTTAAAGCATTTTGTGCATGGTTATCTGGAAGAGAGTCTACATTTGTAAGTTACCAAATAAAAAGTTTCTCTTATTTTCTGTGGTGTAGAGGAGCTCTATAGGGAGAGAAATGACAGAAATGAGATGATAGGAAAATAAGGAAGGGAGAAACTACTAAGGAGAGCCCTTTGGATATTTATCTTCACTCCTTTATACCAGCCATTATCCTTGCCTTTGAATTTCCCCCCAGTGTTGATCACTTAGTGAACTCATTCAAGCTTTAGAACATCCAAAGCTATATTCCCAGAAAATCTAGACTATGCTTAGCACTTGGTGGGTACTCAACAAATGTCTGGTAGTAATAAAATATGGTAAAATGATTAGGAAGTGATGAGTTTGAAATATTTATTAAAACTTTTTTTTTTTTTCAGCCACTCTCGTGGCATATGGAAGTTTCTGGGCCAGGGATTGAACCTGCGCCGTTGCAGTGACTCAAGCAACAGCAATGACAAGCCTTGATCTCCTTGTGGGAACCCTTAGAATCTATTCTCTGAAGAACTTTTAAGTAGACCCTGTGGCAGTATTGACTCTAGTCAGCATGTTGTGTATTATATCCCTAGTACTAATTTCTCTTATAATTGAGAGTTTGTACCTTTTGACCACCTTTTTCCACTTCTCCATCCCTCTCTAGATCTTAGCATAATCTTAAATAAGTTACTAGACTTTCTATAAGTTTCGTTCCCTGTCTTGGTTTTTTGTTTTTGTTTTTGGTCTTTTTGTCTTTTTTGTTGTTGTTGTTGTTATTGCTATTTCTTGGGCCGCTCCAGCGGCATATGGAGGTTCCCAGGCTAGGGGTTGAATCGGAGCTGTAGCCACCGGCCTACACCAGAGCCACAGCAACGCGGGATCTGAGCCGAGTCTGCAACCTACACCACAGCTCACGGCAACGCCGGATCGTTAACCCACTGAGCAAGGGCAGGGACCAAACCCGCAACCTCATGGTTCGTAGTCGGATTCGTTAACCACTGCGCCAGGACGGGAACTCCCCGTTCCCTGTCTTGGGAACTCAGGAAAAGTGATTCTGATCTAGACCTTGAAGGAAAAAGAGACTGTCCTTTCCAGCAGGAAAGGAGCTGGCCAGACATTGGAGGGGTTTAATGAGTAAAAATTATTGGGTAACTGCATTACATAAATAGAAGGTGCCAATGCATTTCCTGTCTTAACATTTTCAAAACTAAGAATCCAATCCTTTTAGGTGAGATCTTCTCTTTTTTTTCATTAGAAATATACACAGAGTTCTAAAAAGTGGAAGTTTCCGTGTCTTAAATACATTACCAAAGCTTATCTTTAACGTCTTTTCAAATCTACCCATTGTTATAATAGTGCCTATTGAAACCAGGCATTAACAGTGAAATGAAGTCATTTACAACAATAATTGTAATATTTTTTCTTCAGTTATAATCTCCACTTACATATTATTCATTTATTTTTTTCCCACTTAGATATGGAACCACTCAGGTTTGGTTCTCAGTTTGGGAGAACTGGCAAAACCCTATGATACTAATACTATCTGAACAGCACTAATCACTGACTAACTCACATGGTGAATTTTTCTTTTTTCGGAAATTCCAAGACACTAGATAAAAGAAGACACTACTTTATGTAAAATATATATATATCTTAATATATATGTTCTATATATTTGTGTGTGTGTGTGTATATATATATATATATATATAGAAATATATAGAAATACAAGTGATCTTCATCCAGTGAAATGAAATTTATTACTCACTTACTTGTCCTGAATCAAGTCAAATTACAAATGAAAAAAGTTTAACCCTAGTAGTTTTCAAAAATGTAAATAAATATGATCTACATTTTTTCATAATTAAATTTGTAAATGTTAAAATTTTTCTGTGCAAGAGTAGTATTGTACCAGAAGAGGAAAAGCAAATTATAAGACCATTTGTGAAACGAGCTTATTGATTTGCATCAAGAACCTAAAACCACACAGATGTTTTTCCCAAGGGTTATTTATGTTAACAAACAATGAAAACAACCAACATGTACAATAATAGGAATGTAAGTAATTAAATTGTTTTATACATTTATATATTTTTGCCTATTTTTTATAGAATGAAACATTATGCAGCTTTTAAAATATTAAAAGCTGATATTTTAGCAGAACTTTTAAAATACAGGTAAATGTTTTCCATTTAAGGAAAATGAACATTCAAAATTGTATATGCTGCATAATGTGAATTATTTTGAGTCAAGTCTGAAAGGAGATAAGCCCAGATATTAATAGGAATTGTCTCTGAATGATGGAATTATAAATGATTTTTCTTTCTTCTCTTTTCCTTTTCTTTCTTTCTTTTTTGTTTTGTTTTGCTTTTTATGACCATACCTCCGTGGCATATTGGAGGTTCCCAGGCTAGGGATCCAGTTGGAGCTACAGCTGCTGGCCCATACCACAGCCACAGCAACATCAGATCCAAGCCATGTCTGCGACCTGCACCACAGCTTATGGCAACGCCGGATCCTTAACCCACGGAGCAAGGCCAGGGATTGAACTGGCAACCTTATGGTTCCTAGTCGGATTCATTTCCGCTGTGCCACGATGAGAACTCTTTTCCTTTTCTATTTTCCCCAAGAATTCTATTGTGGACATGTATTATTTTTGTGATACAAATAGAAGTAGTGCAGCCCTTGTCCCTGGCCCTCTAGAATCCCTAAGGCAATCTGTGTACTAGAAATAGAGCAAACATCCTACCAGTCCATATGTTAACAAAAGGAATAGTAAAATAAATAATGTCACTATTCAAGTGAGCCCAGGTGCAGAGCTGCCTGAGGGAGCTGGATTGGATTAAAGAGTGACAGGAGGAGGGGGGAGGGCAGAATAGAATGAATAGTTTGGGCAAAGGGGTGTCTGCTGAAGGAGGAGGTGGTGAGATGAGAGGACCCCAGTCAAAGGGAGAGAGAGGGCAAGTCACATCCCACAGGAAAATTAGTACATTCAAGGAATTGAAACTTAACCAAATTAGTTCAAAGAAAGGTGAAAGAGAGGATTGTCCTGGGATTGGGATGGGAGGAATCATGCTTAATAGGAAATGGAGTTGAGGAGTAGAGAGTCTTTCAGATGCAGCAGCTCCTATGCTGGTTGTGACTCTCTGGGGCCTGATAGTCTTTCATCTCTATTTTTCTCTGCACAGAGCCCATCTCCCCTTAACAGGTAACTGCCTTTCTCTGTATGTTTATAATTCTGCTCCTTTAAAACTTCAGGTTGCTTTTGCCTATAGTTTGCTCTGGTCCTACATGGACCGGATTTTGGCTTAGATTCTTTAGATCAGACTCACTTTCTGTGTTTGATATTTGTGGTTGAGAAACCTGACCAGTCCATCTTAGTTCTGGTGTCTATCTTAGTCCAGTCGCCTGTGGTTTAGGGTAAGGGTATGGTGGGGAAAATGTGAATGCCTGGGACCAACTCCTCAGCAAAGAAAGTGGGTGTGGTTTGTTTGTTTCCTTCTTTCTTTTGCTTTTTAGGGAGCTGCACCTGAAGTATATGGAAGTTCCCAGGCTAGGGGTTGAATTGGCGCTGCAGCTGCCAGCCTGTGCCACAGCCACAGCAGTGCTGGCTCTGAGCTATGTCTGCGACCTACACTGCAGCTCATGGCAATGCCAGATCTTTAACCCGCTGAGCAAGGCCAGGGAACCCGAATCCTCATGGATATAAGTTGGATTCATTACTGCTGAGCCACAACAGGAACTCTAAGAGGGGCATTATTTTAATGAAATAGCATTGAATCAGTAATTCATTTTTCCCAAATATTAATTTTGAAGTTTCAAACCTATAGTAAAGTTGCAAGAATAGTACAATGCACACCCAAGTTTATTTTATTTAGATTCATAATTTGTTGGCATTTTGTCACATGTAATTTATCTTGCTCTTCTCTCTTCTCTGAACCATGTGAGAGGAAGATGTACATGTAAATGACTCTTAATCTGTAAACCCTTCAGCATGCATGTCCTAAGAAAAAGGATTTTCTTCTACACAATCATATTCAATTAATGGTCACACTCAATTAACTTAACACCAATATAATTCCCTTACTTAATATACAGACAGTCCATATTCAGATATCCTCAATCATCCTAATGATTGCTCTTTTAGGTATCTCCACCCCCATTCACCCCATTCAGGATTCAGTCACAGGTCACAGAGTACATCGAATTAGCATGTCTCTTTAGTCTTCTCTAATCTATAACATTTTCTCTGGGATTGTCAGTCTTCTGATTTGATCCAGCTTAAACATCTTTAGGTGGGTCTATACTACAAGTGAGATTGTGTCTGGGTCAGTATATCATAACAGGAGGCAAATCATGTCCATTTATCCCATTATTTTTGGAACTGCTTGTTCACTGTGCTTAATTTACATTTTAAATAACCCGTAAGCATTGTAATTTGATTAATAATAAATTACTTCATGCAGACCTGGTAACTGATGGGAGACTGGAATTCTGTATAGTGAGGCTATTTGAAAACTGCAGCTCTAGCCAACTTCCTTGAAGTACAATGCTCCATTTAACTTTGCAGGATGTTTACTTGCTTGGGCTAGAGAGGCAGCATAGTATACTTATCAATTCAAAGTGTAAGTGCTAGTATCACACTGTCTGGTTCAAATCTCAGAATGACCACTTACCAGCTAAGTGACTTTAAACATGTTCACTGATCTCTATAAACTTCAGTTCCCACTCTACAAAATGAGGATACTGACCACCCACTATTTTTTTTTTTTAGGCAGTGTCTGAGGCATGTGGAAGTTCCAAGGTCTATTATTTTAAAAAAGAGAGAGAACATTAAAATCATTGGTGTTTGTCTTTCTGGCTCATTTCACTCAGGATGAGAGTCTCTAGTTCCATCCATGTTGCTGCAAATGGCATTATGTCATTCTTTTTTATGGCTGAGTAGTATTCCATTGTGTATATATACCACTTCTTCTGAATCCAATCATCTGTCGATGGACATTTGGGTTGTTTCCATGTCCTGGCTATTGTGAATAGTGCTGCAATGAACATGCGAGTGCATGTGTCTCTTTTAAGTAGAGTTTTGTCCGGATAGATGCCCAAGAGTGGGATTGCGGGGTCATATGGAAGTTCTATGTATAGATTTCTAAGGTATCTCCAAACTGTTCTCCATAGTGGCTGTACCAGTTTACATTCCCACCAACAGTGCAGGAGGGTTCCCTTTTCTCCACAGCCCCTCCAGCACTTGTTCTTTGTGGATGTATTAATGATGGCCATTCTGACTGGTGTGAGGTGGTATCTCATGGTAGTTTTGATTTGCATTTCTCTTATAGTCAGCGATGTTGAGCATTTTTTCATGTGTTTGTTGGCCATCTGTAGGATATGTGTTTTTCTTAGGGAAGATCAGTGCATTAGCCTCACTGCCAAATTATGTGACAGAATTAAATGGATTCTTTGAGTGCTTTGGGCTAATTGCTAGGTTTGGTGTTTCCTTCCTTTTATGATGACTGCAGCGGGGGCAGGGGGGGCAACTATTTCCTGTTGACTCTGGGAAGGTGGGGGAGATATCACAAGAACGGCAGACCCAGGTTTCCAATGCCTTGGATAGAAGAATCCCAGAATTACTACCAAATTCAACAACTGCAGCTTACAGATGAGGATTCTATAACAAATTCAACAACTGGTCAGTGAAGATTTGTTCCGGATCCACAGCTTAGCTAGCAGGACAACACTGGATCTAGGAACGGAACTCTTGCTGCCCAGTAAGGCACTTTTTAACAGAATTCTGCCTTTCCAACAGACCTAACATTGCACATTTTCTTACTTGCTGCAAGAGTGAACTAGTTTGCAAATCCATGAGTAGCCACTGTTTCCCATGGCACTTCAGCTGGAAGTATCAAAGGATAGCAGTAGATAAGCAACACTCTCTGATCCGATCCTAAACAATAAAATCTACAGGACTTCATTTCTTCCTAATCCTCCCTTTCTGGTCTGGTGGCGAGTGATGGTGGTGGGTGATGGTGGTGGGGTCTCTTGAATTGCCTTTTGTGAACTCCTCCTGAATATGTAAATTCTCTGATTCCTCTGTCATTTTACCTGTGTCTCTCTGATTTTTGCACTTGAGACCATGTCCCTCTAATCCTTCGTCCAGTTTTGCCTGGTGTGGCCACTATCTTGAGTTGGAGGAGAAGGAAAGACTCTCCTCTCATTGTTAGTTAATTCTGACTAGTCTCAGCATCTGACAGCCTCCACTTTTAAGAGCGTTTTTCTTTAGTGAACTCCTTCCACTGAACACGACCCTCCTTTCTGGAACTTTGTCACACATCTTTGTGCCAGAAGACAATCTGTGAAGTAAGAATTATTCCACCTATGTTTTCAGAATAGGAGACTGATGCTTAGAGATGATAAGGGTCCCACAACTATTAAATGGAAGAATCAAAGTGTGATTCCATGTGCACCTCCCTTCATTACCCATGGCCTACCTATTAATCCACACTGTTTTTCTAACCCACCCTGGCATTCAAATTGGAGTGGAGAGGATGTTTGATGGCTTGTGGGTCTTCAATATCCATGAAATTACAGCCTAGTCTCTTCAAGGGAAGGCAGGAAAGGGAAGCATATACTCAGTTAGCACAACCAGCTCCATAGCCTTCTGGACCTTTGAACTAAGTCTTTGTGAAAGCTTCTGTTATCCACTCCATCACAGAAGGTTTGCAAGGCCCAGACCTCTGGAGAATTTCTCACTTCTCTATAGAAATAAGGAGCATGTGGAAAGTTCCTCCCATCCTCTCAATATCCTATGGAAAAAAAAAAAGAGTCTTCTTTTCAGTATCCTATGAAATATCCTTTTCAATATCCTTCTTCTCAATATCCTATGGAAAAAAAAAAAAAAAGAGTCTTCTTTGCCATGAAGAGAATACAGCCCATAACCACCAACCAATTTTATTCTCTAAGAAGAATGACAATTATGATCATGGTGGTGATGACAGTGATGAGGAGGAGGAGGAAGAAGAGAATGAAGAAGGTGAGGAACACCCTCTGGACAGGCATTATGATACTTGCTGAAGTGGATTTCAAAAATTTCTCATGACCTTAAGAAAGAAATGTGAGAAACCTGAATCTCAGAGGGCTTCATACTACAAAGCAAGTAAAAGTCAGTATTGGGATTATCTCAGGAGTCATTCCCTTCTTCCTACCACAGTTTCTCCCATAACTATTTGCCATGCTAAGGCTCAATTATTGTGGACTCATGACTATTTCATGACAGTGGAAGCATATGTCATCTTTAACATGTGGATTTTAGCAGTTGCAGAAATGCAGAGTGCTGTCAGGGGATTCAGTTATTTTCAACCCAACCCAACAGAAGGCAGGGACTCTGGATCATGCCTCTCACTCCAGGAGGAGACATATCTCTTTTGCGCTCCTTCCTTCAGGGTATATGAAGATTGTGATTGTGGTAATTCTATCACAATTATTTGATAATGTTGACACAAGAGGAAAATGTCAGTCAAACGTATTCCCTTCACATTATATGCCTGTCTTCTTTACCTCAACCCAGTCTATCCATCTTCCATTTCTCCAGGGGCATTAAGGGGAAAGCCATCTAGGGGAGAAGGCTGTTCAGCTGATTGACGTGGGGCTTATGTGCATAAAGCAACCATGGCTTTTGAGTGGAATTATTGGAGTCTTCTTGCTTCACTGATTAAGGATCTGAATGAAAACTGCCTTTAAATTAAGGTTCTAAAAAGAGAGGGATAACAATAGATCAAAGCAGATCCTAAAAAGAGAGAACACTTTATTTATAGCTTCTGCATTAATTCAAAACAATCTGATGAGCAGAGATTTGCCCATGCACGCACTTTCCACAAAAACAAATGCCTCTCAGGTTGCTTTTATTCTAATATAATATCAGTGCCCAAGGCAAGAAACATTCTGTACTTCACTCAGCAGAGCCTGTCCAAATTTACAATTAAATGGAACTGACACAGCTGATCATACTGGAGCTTGTTGCCTTTTCAGCTGGGGCCTTTCTTTTGGAAGATTGGTTATTATGCTGGCTGTGCCCCAAACTGATGGAGCTTGCTGTACCATTTCCTTTACCGGCACTGGGACACTATGAGCAGTGGGCTTCCAACCAAGGAGATCTTGTCTCCTGGGGGATACTTGGCAATGTTTGGAGATATTTTTGGTTGTCACTACTGAAGGGGGAGTTGCTACTGGTATCTAGTGGGTAGAGATCAGAGATGTTGTAAAAACATCTTGCAGTGTATAGGATAGCAATCCCCTAAAATTATCTGTCTCCAAATGTCAATAATGCTGAGGTTGAGAAACCCCGAGTTAGAGGACAGCTGGTTGGTAGGAGCCTCCAGGGTCAGGGAGATCAGAGGGACTCTCCCCTTGAAGTTGTAGGAGGTGGTATCATTCATGGAGTTTGGTACTCAAAATTCTCTTCAGGAAGGAGGTGTAACAAGCCCAAGAAGGAAACCATAATGTCACACAGAAAGCAAAAGGATATAAGCAGATACTTGATTTAAGATATGGAGCCACGTTGGCAGCAGCATGGAGATTCATGAAGGAAAAGAGGTTGAGTGGGTTTGGGGCAGTGTTTGCAAGTAGGTCTTGTTTTCTCTTCTCAATATTATAGCTCCTTGCAATTTGGAATGTGAAGATATGGCATCATTTGGAGGGCTAGTCATGAGACAGATGCTTTTGGAATATTTTCATTATTTTTTTCTAATGTATCATAATATCTTGAATAGGGGTCTCAAAAAGGTGACCTACCAGTGAATTAAGCATAATCTTTCATTCTGTCAACATGATATTTAAGAATGGAAGAAAGAAAAGGGCAAGGGAGTGAGGAAGGGAGAAAGGAAGGAAGGAAAGAAATAAAGGAAAAAAAGAAAAAAGAAAAAAATGAAGGAAAGAAAGAAAGAGAAAGGAGGGGGGATGGGAGGGAGGAGGGAGAGAGAGGGGAAAAGAGAGGCAGGTTGTCGGAATGCTTACAGGCACAGCACACAATATTGGTTCCACAAACCCCAGCCCTCTCTATTGTGACATCTGGCCTCAATCACACATTTATGTTACTAGTCTGACCTCACGAGTATTTAAATTTTTTACCACTCTGGTCTTACATTTCATAGATGTTTCGAAATAAAAACATTCCTAAAACCATACCATGACTTGGTCTGTCCACAGCGCTGGGCAAGATTTCATCTACTACATGGAAAGAAACCTTAGCATTTAGATAGCTTTCCATAAGAGGTATGGGAAAGCCAGCTCACTGCTTTATGGTCACTTTAAATAAAGGATCATAAAAAGAATATTAGATGAATAACCACAAACATTATATAGCCCAGTGGTAGCTTCCAATCAGAATTATCTGGGAGCTTTTGAAAAGCACTCTTTCTCCAACCCTATCTCCAGAGGTTCTGATTTAATTGGGCAGGGGTGGGCCCAGGCACCTGTATTTTTTTTAAAAGCTTTAGATGATTGCAGATGCAGCCAAGATTGAAAACCTCCATCTAGTTTGTCTTCCTCATTTTCAGAATAAGAGTGAAGGTCAGAGAGGCATAAAGTTTGCTCAAAACATATTTGCTAAATATATATGTTTCTACTACATTTGCATTCTCTTTTCCAACCAGGGCTAAATATGCATCAGAAAATATAAGAGGGAAACCCAAGAACAGTGTGCTAGGGGTGTTTCCAGCCCTTGCTGGCAGAAAGACTGGCTGGTTGGCAGTTTCTGAAGAGAGCTAGGCTCTCTTGAATTCTGCAACCAAATAGAGGGTGGTGAGTCCCCCAGTTCTCAGAAACATCCCACAGCCATGATAGGTGACTTGCAGTGTTGTTTTAGTACCTTCTTTTGCTTGCTTTGTCAGAGTTCAATATTTCTCTCTTTTAAATTTCAGGCATATCAGCATTAACTAAAGCATGGATGGGGATTTGTTTAGAAGGATGTAGAGATGTCTGTTCTTACTGAAAAAATAAAATTCAATTTGTCAGTATAAGGATGTTAGTAGGAAAGGAAACACTGGCCAAATTCCCACTGAGCAAGACAATAGCCTGGAGATGTGTGAGGGGGGACACAGTGACCAATATTTGTAAGAGGGACCAGTGCCTAGTGGTTTCTTGACTCGGTTTCAGGAAGCAGTAGAGGAATCTGAGCTCACATTCTGCAAACAGGCAAATGCTTAAGCCCACACACACACACAATTCAGGGCATGAAAACACATGACCCCACCAAATTCCACCTCTTCCAGAGATGTTAAAGGTGTCAGGCCCTTGATGTGTCTACTCTCATTTATTCCCGTAGTGCCTGGTGTGTGAAGTTAATACTCAAGTCTACATTTTACGAAAGCATAAACTGAGGCTCAGAATGATGAGGAATGCTGTCCTCATGGTGAGCAGAGCTGGAATGCACAGCCAGTGTTCTTTTAACTAGAAATGAACATATTTACCTGTATACTTCATGTGCTTTTATTGACCACATGCCTCTGGTTGGAAAGTGGGTTTTGGTTTTTTGGAATGAGCTGGACTTAGTATGATTAATCAAGAAATTGATTTATTCTACTTCCACATTGTTCTCACACTCTTCGGATGTTCATTCTCATATTTGACAATATTTCAGGCAGATCGCATGGCTTTTCTCATCTCTTTCTAGTTACTTTTAATTATTATGAGTCTGACTTTCAGATATAAATATCAACATTTAACTTCTAATTCAGTTCATTACTTTCCCCCTCCCCATCTCTTCCCAACCCCTCTAACCTGCCCCTCCCACCCCAGCTCAGGTCAGACTCACATTATTATAATCTACAAAGTGTGGGGGGCGGTATTCATTTTGCATTCTACTTGCTCATTTTCTCTTCCTCCACACCCCATGCTGCTTTTGCTTTCCCCAGCATCAGCTTTAGGAGAAAACTGAGAAATTAAAATCTAAAAGATGGTTTTACATGACCAGCGCTATCAGATCTCACACTTGTGCCCTCTGTCTGGCAGACACCTAAGTGCTGGTATTACTTCTCTGGGGGGGGCGGTGGAGGCAACAGTGGGTTCTTTGGAAGTGCCTAGATTTGATAAATTACCAAGAAGACACACAGGCTGCAGCAGATAGTACTACCCACAGCTAAAATTTGTTATGGCAAAAGGATACAGAGCAAGATCAACAGAGGGAAAAGACAAATGGGGCAAGGTTGGAGAAACCAGACACAAACTTCCAAAGATCATTTCCATTGGAGTCACAGAGGACACACTCAGTTCTCCAGCAAGGAGTTCTGACGTGTGAGATGTTGCCAACTAAGGAAGTTCACTGGAGACTATGGACCCAGAGTTATCGGGGGCTGGTAAGTAGGCAGCCTCACCTGTCACATGCCACAATTCTAGACTCCCAGAAGGAAAGCAGGTGCTCTGTGTAAGCCATCTGGCTTGTACAAACAGTTGAGGCAAGGGAGCCAGAACTGTTATCAGCTCTGGGAATGGGGGGAACACTCTGAGTTCTCAGACAAAGTCAGTAAAGGGCTGACCCTGTAAGCAGTTCTTTCATAGGAGAGCATAGGTCTGCTCTACTGATCTTTTCTGCACACACTCCCAGCCCACCAGGTACACTTGTGCTGCACCATTCACTGGCCTTCCCTCACTAACAGGTTGAACTCCAACTCTCAGTAGATGCCGCCAGCAGCAAAGCAATACACTCTTCCTCCTGGGAGTCCTCAGTCCAGGTCTCTTAACCATGGAGGCAATCAATGCCTTTGGGAACTCTGAACTAGGCCTCTCCTGCTGCAGCTTTGTAGCCCTGCTAGCAGCTCCAGCAGAATAAGAGCCAGACAACTTATTCTGTCCAACCAAACTCTAAGACATACCTGTTATGTCCTCTCAATAATGTTCTCACCACTCTGGACCTCTGTTGATCCTGAAGGCCACTGAGTTCCCCTTCTCAGCCTGGCAGGGAAGACTTTTCTTTCTGTATTTTATTTTATTTGTATTTGTATTTATTTTTATTTTTTTATTGTTATTTCCCCCAACAATTTTTTTTTCCCCACTGTACAGCATGGGAACCCAGTTACACATACATGTATACATATTTTTTTGTCCTTTTGTCATGTTCCATTGTAAGTATCTAGACTCAGTTCTCAGTGGGAAAAAGACAGTCTGTTCAGCAAGAACTGCTGGGAAACCTGGACAGCTGCATGTAAATCAGTGAAGGTAGAACACACCCTCACACCATGCACAAAAATAAACTCAAAATGGCTGAAAGACCTAAATATAAGACAAGACACCATCAAAATCCTGGAAGAGAACATAGGCAAAACACTCTCTGACATCAACCTTACAAATCTTTTCTCAGTTCAGTCTCCCAAAACAACAAAAATAAAAGCAAAAATAAACCAGTGGGACCTAATCAAACTGACAAGCTTTTGCACAGCAAAGGAAACCAAAAAGAAAACAAAAAGACAACTTACAGAATGGGAGAAAATAGTTTCAAATGATGCAATGGACAAGGCCTTAATCTCTAAAATATGCAAACAACTTATACAATTCAACAGCAAAAAACCCAACAACCCAGTGGAAAAATAGGCAAAAGACCTGAATAGACATTTCTCCAAGGAAGATGTGCAGATGGCCAACAAGCACATGAAACAATGCTCAACATCCCTAATTATTAGAGAAATGCAAATCAAAACTACCACGAGATACCACCTCACACCAGTCAGAATGGCCATCATTAATAAGTCCACAAATAACAAGTGCTGGAGGGAGTGTGGAGAAAAGGGAACCCTCCTCCTGGATTGTTGGTGGGAATGTAAGCTGGTACAATCACTATAGAGAACAGTATGGAGGTACCTTAGAAATCTATACATAGATCCAGCAATCCCACTCTTGGGCATATATCCAGACAAAACTTTCCTTAGAAAAGACACATGCACCCGCATGTTCATTGCAGCTCTATTCACAATAGCCAAGACATGGAAGATTTTTCTTTATATTCTCAATAATGTTCTGCAAAGAAATTCTCTCCTGGACACTTCTCTGGGCTGCTCTTATATAGAGAGTGGAGGTGGGTGATGGGCTAAAAGTTCAGGAAGGGGTTTGGCTACTTCTTAGCTTCTTTGCTGAACTGTCCAGCATCTCATTTCAAAATTTGCAAGTACTTGTTCTTTATTGTTTAGAATTTTGGGCTTCTGCCAAAATTCTGAGAAATGGGAAGAATCCCAATTAGCAATGTGTCATTTGATTCCTTCCTCTTTATCTTTTATTCCATTCCCATGTCCACTGCTCTGGTCCAGACTTGATCACTTCTTACACTTGTTTACATGGACATTCGCAGGCCTTCTGTTTCTTATATTTACATTTTCTCTCCCATGCAGTATTCAGAGTTATGTTTCCAATATGATGTTGATCTTATCATTTACCTGCTTAGTCTCTGCTGGCTGTCCTGCCACAGGAATGTCCACAGTCCTCAGTATAGCTTGCAAAAGCCCTTCAGAGCCTGGCTTCACCTGCCTTTCCAGTTCCATTACTGGCCCTTTCTGGCTTGCCTCTAAAACTATTGTTTCCTGTGTGTTGAACTCTTTCTTTTTCAGACCTTTGCTAGTGCTGTTTCCTTTGCTTGTCTGCAAAGGGAACTTCTGCTCAATCCTCAACGGCTCCAGGTAGAATGGCCAGTTTCCTTTGCTGTGCCTCATGGTACATTGTGCACCCCAATTCCACCTATTACTGGCTGTGTGACCTTGGACAAAAACGGTTAACTCCTTTATTTCTCAGCTTTCTTGTCTGTAAAATGGGGATGATAATATTACCTACTTCATGGGGGAGTTAGGAGAACTACTAAAGAAGCAAGTATTATAAAGTATTGAAAACTGTAGCTGGTCTAACTCACATTCTACAAAATTTGTTATATAAATAAATGCCTCAAATTTATGTTTTAAGATCCATGTCTGCCTTCAAGACAGTGAACTTTGTGAGAACAATGAGTCTTCCCTTCTATTTTTGCCTTCCCAGTGATAAGCATATATAGAAGGTGCTCAGTAAAGAGCTGGGAAGAAATACTGTGGTTTAAATGATATTAAGGTTTTTTCTTAAAATAGCACAGGAAGAAGAGAAGTGAGTACAGGTAGAGATAGAATGATAATTGTTGAAAGTGGCTATGAATACATGGGGATTCATTGGATTATTCTATTTTTATACATGTTAGAAATTTTCTATAATACAAAGTTAATTAGCAAGAGTGAACAATTAAAGATCTGTTGAAAGAATTAGTAAATTGATGCTAATGTTCTCCATTTCTTTGATTCCTCTCTGTATTTCCTTTTTAGAATTTAGCTTCAAGCTCTGATTTTGGAGGAAAAGTAGGAATGCAGGGGGATAGGGTAGCCAGGAACCCTGTTTGCTGTGTATGGAATGTTCTTTTTTCCTTTCATCTTAGAGCCAGAATTTCACTGCCACATGTGTTTGGAAATTTTCTTTCTCTTTACCACAGGTTGTTCTCCTACTTGAAATATCTTTCCTTTTTGATTCATTTATGAAAGTTTTGTTGGGAATATGTGAGTTTTTCTTTTTTTCATATTTGCTCAGAGTCACTCAGCCATCTTAGAGCACCCCAGTCTGACAATTGATAAAGTTGTTTCAAAAGCCCCACATTCCTGATTTGCATTTTCTGCTGTCTGCTAAAGATGTGGCCTCTGGAAGGGGCGGTTCTATCAGATTGCATTCTGTCCCCAGTGTTGGCAGCAGGCCGACAGCCAGGCCTGGCTGCAGGAGACCCCAGGTACTTATTGCTGTCCATCAGGCATGGGAAGGAACCACCTCGAGTGTCCAAATGGGGCTGAATGTTGTCAAATTCCTTTGTAGTCATGTCATTAGGGGCCTTTGTTCTACTCTCCTGGAAAATAGTATTGAACTACTGTGCACCTAGAAAAAGAAGTCTTTGTCAGAGATGTAAGCAAATTCATTGAGCACTTGCTAAGCATCCAGAACTTCTCTAAATGCTCTGCATAAACTAAATGCTCTTTATTTCATCCTCATAACAACTGTTACATATTTTATTCCTAAATTGCAGATTGAGACTAAAGCTCAGAGAGATTAGGCTACTTTCCTTTCTTCTAGGTAATGAATCTGGGATTAGAACCCAGATCTGGTTTACATGTTGAGTCCTTTCCATGGTGATTCCCCATTGCTTTCCTTAGACTTCTGATATCCATAGGGAGCACAAGGGGTCCCTCTAGCACCATGGGGGAGAGGAGGAAAGGAGAGCAGATGAAGCTCTGTATCCCCCAACTTGGTTCAACCACATTGGCTTCATTTTCATTTCTTCTTCTCACATACCAGTAATTGCTAATAGTGGGTACTCGTAAGTGTCAGACACTGTACTTAACAGTTTGCATCCCTATGCTATTTAGTGCTCATGACAGCCCTGAAAGCAGATTGTGTCATAATCCTTCATTTATCCATGAAGATACTGAGGCCCACAGAGGATAAGAAACTTGCCAAAATAAGCACAGCTGACTTGGTCAGGAATGAGTGCTGTGCTTTCCAACTTGAGAGCTCAGTACAGCTCATCCCATCGGATTTGGCTTAAAGAAGCAGTGCAGTTGGTGCTGCTCCCTACTACCTAGCTCAATAGGCCTGCCCTTCCCTCCCTCCCTTCCTCTCTCCTCCTTCCTCCATCCCTCCCTTCCTTCCTTCCATTCATTCTGTACCAAGTAGGCTCTGGGATTAAGAAAATGAAAGACAGGAGTTCCCGTCGTGGCACAGTGGTTAACGAATCTGACTAGGAACCATGAGGTTGCGGGTTCGATCCCTGGCCTTGCTCAGTGGGTTAAGGATCTGGCATTGCCGTGAGCTGTGGTGTAGGTTGCAGATGCGGCTCGGATCCCGTGTTGCTGTGGCTCTGGCATAGGCTGATGACTACAGCTCCGATTGGACCCCTAGCCTGGGAACCTCCATATGCCGCGGGAAGCGGCCCTCGAAAAGGCAAAAAGACAAAAAAAAAAAAAAAAAAGAAAAAGAAAAAAAAAGAAAATGAAAGACAAAGTTCTTACCAAAGGAGGATCTTAAGGTCTGGAAGAAAAGAACTTTATATGTAAAGCCAAATATGAAATAAGATCCGAATTACCCAGGCCCAGAAAAGATAGAGAATGTTTCACAATCTGGCAAAGAAATCAAGAGGTGTTAAAAGATTCCTGACACCATCCCCGAGTGGCCTATCTGAGACTTGTCCCCTGAACTTCTATTTCCCAGTCAATTCCCCTCCCTATGCCTTTGCTATTTCCCCAGGGGTGCAAATGAGTGGCAGCTCCCTGAATTCCAAGGGTCACCTCAACAGTAGGAACTTGCTAGCACAGTTGGTCATTTTTCTTCATATTCACTTTCCCATGCCTGATTTTGGATTTTTGGTTGATTTGTGCAGAAATAGCTTAATTTCCCACTATCTTTTAATGACATGGTCTTTAGAATGCCAGGTCAGTACCTCTGTCTCACATTCTTCTGCATAAATCCCACTACCTGTTACCAGATGTTATTTTGTTTAGGGCAGTTTTGCAGCTAATGGAGGCTTCTGTCCTTGTTTAAATGACTTGTTTTGCTTTTAATCAGAGTGTTGTGTTTTTCTTCTCTCTGTCTCTCTCTCGTCTTCTCTTTGATGCTTGTGTTTGAACCCAGATGTCTTTGCTAACAAAAGAAAAAAAATATTAGAGATAAAGAAGGTAGGAAGCATGATTAGATCTTTTCAATCTGGAACTCGCTTGGGAAGTGAACTTGTGACATTGCACTGTGATCAAACTTACAGCTTATTGAGTACCAGGGGTAGCTGCCACGCTGTTCCCCACAGGGGAGGATGGAGTTTCCTGGGAGAAGAAAATCCCATGGTATCCACCCTGAAGGCACACTTGGAGTTGGATTGGAAAACCACCTACCCCTCTGCACCGCAACTCAGGGTTCTGCTTTGCAAGCTTGAAGTTGGCTTTGCTGTATAAGCCACATACTATTCTGTCATCTGAAGGAATCAGGATTTCCTGAGCCAATTCTGACTTACACTGGTTGCCAGGGGATAGGAAACCCCTTTCTACATGAGAGGGGCTAGAGAAGACTTCTGACCAGAACCTGATGTTGGAGAGGAGCTTACTAGATCAGACTTGCCCCTCACACCCCAAGGTTCTTCCTGGGCTTCTGTATTCTGGGACTCACCCCTCCCTGGACTCTGTTTCCCAGGTCCTGTCCCTGGCCCTGCCTCACCAACTGCTCCTCCAGTGCAGCTCTTCTGGATGTCCTTTGCTACCTTGCACACCAGAGGGATAGCCATTCTCCTCCCCAGGACAGCTTCTTTCTTAGAGAGGAAACCATTTAATTTTGTCTTCCCAAATGTAACTCTTCCTGAGGGAGGCATGGCTAAATCAGAATAAACTCATGCATTTCCTCTCATTTTGCTAATGGAAAACTGGACCTATTAGGAAAATGAGTTTCATCACGATCATCCTCGAACCTCTCACCAGCCCTGCTAACTCTCAGCCTTGGTTCCCAGTTCTTGGGAGGAGCAAAGCCTTCACTGAAATGGGAGGTGAATACAAGTCAGGTAGGGACGGGGCATCTTTCAGATTGTGATATGATTGTTTTTTCAGTGAGGACTCCTATTGAGACCTGCCTCACTGAAAAGAGCTTTGTCTTGTTTACTTCCAGTAGTCTCCTTTTTACAGTCAAACAATAGGCATCCTAACGGAGCCCGGTTACCAAAGGCAATCATTGCCTGTTTCCTTGCCTTCCGGAAGACAGAATAAGGGGAAAGGGCTCTTATGTTCAGGCATCAAAGACAGAGGCTTTGTTTACTGAGATAATGAGCTGCTCTCAGGCAGCGAATAAGGCATTTATTTGCTTGTCTTTCCTTTGAATCTAGAATAGAACCCACACTTAGTAAATGTTCAATAAATATCTTTTGAATGGACTAATGCAAAACATCTTCCAGTACTCTTAGTGCCAATAAATACTGTTGCATGACATCCTGTGAAGATGAACTGAAAGAACCTAGCAGTATTCTTAGGTACTTGTTTTTGTTCCCATTTTATTTAGGAAGAGGTTATGTAACTTGCTTAAGTGATTGTAAACGGCAGGTTCAGGATCTGAAGTCAAGTCTGTCCATTTTTAGGCTATGGTGAGTTTAGTGCATGTCAGTGACATGTGCTATGGCATGGCATCATGCAAATAGCTATAGAGACACAAAGAGTATCCCTGGTTACTCTGCCCAGTAGAATTAGAACAGCTTTCACAAAGAAAATGCTATTTGATTTGTGATTTGGATTTTGAGACTTGTTCTACAGTGTAGAGAAGTACAGGAGCACATTCGAGTCAGACAACACTGCACACTCAGAGGCAGAGCATGGCCAGGAGGAAGCCAGACTGTTGTGGCTGGGGCAAGGTTGCAGGTTGGGAAGGAAGCGGTCCTAAGTGGAGCAGGTAAGAGGGTAGAGGAAGATCTGCCCAAGGAGGTTAGCTGAAGCCAGAGTGTGAGAGAGGCAGGATTCTATCTGACTAAGACACTTTTGAGAGAGTTCCATAATAATCTAGCTGCATGGCTGGAACATAAATTTGTCTTCCCAGAGTTTGACAGTAGAAAAAAATCTTCCTGAGAGTACCTTTACTAAAAGGGAGACCAATAGCTCAGATATGTAACTTCCAGCAGTGCACATTCTAGAAGAAAGTATTAGTTAAGTTCCCTTAAGAAACTCAAAACAGTGCAACCAATTGGACCCTTAAGTCTTTGGGTTTCCTGCTTCTAAAAGTTCTGCCTTTCGATGCCCCCATTGTTAGTGGCAGCTGAGTAGTTTGTGTAATTTAATGGCCCTTTTCTCATCTCTGCAGACTGAGGGAACACCACAAAGGAACTCTTTGGGATGTGAAGTCGTAAAACTTGATGTTTCTAGTGACATATTGGTATTTATGGCATGTTGGCCAATAGTGAGGCAAAGGCTTGGCTAGAGGAACTGTCCCATGTGCCTACTTCCTTGTCATCTAAGTAGATCTGTATCACTATTTGGGATCATCAAACTCTGCTATACATCTTCAAGCCAACTGGCCAGAGTGAGAGGCCAAGTCCCTTGCTATGAGAGAGACCTTAACTTTGCTGAAAATATATATGTCCATAATGTATTAAGGCAACTTAGAAATCCTCTAAACCCAACCTGCATTTTGCAGAGGACAAAACCAGGGCTCAGATATGTGAATTGACATGCCTACAGTAACGTAGGAACCCTGCTCTGTCCAGTGCAGTAGCTACTTACCACATGTGGCTAGGAAGCACTTGGAATGGGGCCAGTCTGATTGAAGTGTGCTGTCGGTGTGAAAGGCACAGGGCATTTCCTTGACTTAGTGTGAGTATAAAATAGCTGGTTGATATTTTTGTACTGGTTACCTGTTGAAATGATAACATTTTGGATCCACTGGATTAAATAAAATGCATTGTTGAAAATAATGTCACCTTACTTTTTCTGTGTGGCTGTTAGAAAATGTAAAATGACTTGTGTGGCTTATGTTTCTATTGGACAGAGCTCTTCTCAAGCTTGGAGTGGAACACAGGTGTCTTGCCTTTGATGTTAATCTGGAGTGGGGTGGGGAGTATTGGCTGGATCAGGGGGAGCCTAGAGGCAAGGAGACAGATTAGGAGGTTTCAACAGCAGGCAGGCCCACGGAGATGGGGAGGGGGGCTGCAGGTGCTCACTGTTAGTCATGGGCAAGTTCCTATCATGGGGCCAGTTGTCCCCCTCATACCTCCCTTCCCTCAACAGCCCCTTTTCTAATTATCCAGAGCACTGGAGCTTGCTTTCTGTTTCTATGCCACTCCAGGTGTGTGAGATGTGAAACAGTCAATCTCAATATTGATCTGTTTCTACCACCTTCCCAACTGCTTCGATTTGTGGCTGCTCTTCAACCCTCTCTGTGGTTCCTCAACTTTAAACAACCTTTCAGTCCTCTTCCCTACAGCATGTTCACTTAGAAGTCATTTCAAAACAGCATTTTACTTTGAAAAAATGTAGAATGAGCACTTATTAAAGGAATGAGAGTCTGTTTTTCCCTCCCTTCCTTGCAGTATCTTAACCCTAGCTGCCTAAATCTAGGTTCTGAAAAATGCAGAGGAGTTTGTGGAAGGAATGAGCAGACTGGTTATGGAAAACAGCGTTGAGTATTTGTGTTGAGTATTAAGCAATCTGTTCTACTGCTGGCTCCAAATCCTTGCTGTGGAAGAGTTCTAGACTAAACTTTTACAAACAGGAAATAAGAACTCTTCATTCATTTACTCACTCATTCAGCCAGGCTTTAATGGGCACCTACAGGTTTCCAGGCCTGTACTGGGTTCTGGAAGTACCATGGTGCTCACAGCAAACATGGTCCTATAGTGAATAGAGAAGAAAGATACAAACCAATGGGTCAGAGGTGGCTGTCAGGTCCCATAGACCCTGGTAGCCTCAGCATGAGCTGGCAGCTCACCTCCCTGACCAGGATAACTTTGCTGGTAGAAATGCAATGCAGCAGAAATCTGGAGTCCTTTGCCAGTTAGGACACTGAATAACTATTTTTGAGTTCATTCAGAATTTTGAGGACTGTTGTTTAGACTCAACTCCCTCCATCTTATCGTTACTAATATCTCAGTCAGTCCATGGCCTCCTAGATTAAGGTCACCTCATCTGGGTTCATTGCTGCCAAAGTACTACACACTTCTCATTCTCTTATTTCGCAAATTGCCCCCACCTGCTCTTCCACAGGATGTGCTTTACTCTGTCACTCTGTAAGATGACAGCTCCTCCTGAACCTCAACACAGTATCTCAGGATTAGGCTCAGCCTAGTCCCAGGGGTGTTGAGGCCTCCTCTTTCCATGATGCTATTCATAAATCATCACTTTTGTTTTTTCTTTAAACTTAAAAATAATTAAACAATATGATATAAAAAGAAAGGTATATAAATGCAGGGTTTAAATAATTATTATACAGTGAATGCCCCCCAAAATGCTGCACAGACAAAAAATGAGACCATTGCCAGAACCTAAGAAGACTCTCTGCTTCCTTGGCTGGTCACAGGCCCCTACTACCCTTATGAGGAGAACCCAGGATTCTGATATTTGAAATAATCCCATCTCTTACTCTTTAAAATTTTATTTACTATTTTTATAGTATCCCTAAAGAATATAGATTAATTTTTCTTTTTTAAAGCTTTATATCAATGAAATCATATTTCATGTATCCTTTTGTGTCTGACTCAACACTCTGTTTGTGAGGGTTGTTCATGCTGTTACCTGTATCTGTAGTTTACTCATTTTTATTACTGTGTACAATGACCATTATTTTTCTACTCTCTTGCAACCCTGCCCTCTTGCTTTGAGCCCAATGACTTCAGTCTGCTTTGGTTCATAGTTCTCATACCCACCACAGGCACTGCCCCTATCCTGGATAAAACTTTACAAGCTCTTTTATTATGAAAAGTGTGAAACATAGACAAACTTGGGAGAAAAGATTATACTCAGACCTATTATATATTACGCCCAGCACACAATGCTACCAGTTATCAGTTTATGGGCTAAACCTGTTGTAACTATATCCCCATGCAGTCACCTTTTCAATTATTTTGATCATTATAATGCTCATATAATTTCATTCATAATATTGTAATATTTTTCTCAAAAAGCTAAAAATTCTTTTAAAGAAATAATGTCATATTATCATACATAGAATAAAATCATACTTTCTGAATATTAAAGAAATCAAGCTGATGTTCACATTTTATTGTCTTAAACTTTTTACTACTTTTTAATTTAATTTTATTTTTCCACTGTACAGCAAGAGGATCAAGTTATCCTTACATGTATACATTACATTTTTTTTTTCTCCACCCTTTGTTCTGTTGCAACATGAGTATCTAGACATAGTTCTCAATGCTATTCAGCAGGATCTCCTTGTAAATCTATTCTAAGTTGTGTCTGATAAGCCCAAGCTCCCGATCCCTCCCACTCCCTCCCTCTCCCATCAGGCAGCCACAAGTCTATTTTCCAAGTCCATGATTTTCTTTTCAGCGGAGATGTTCATTTATGCTAGATATTAGATTCCAGTTATAAGTGATATCATATGGTATTTGTCTTTGTCTTTCTGGCTCATTTCACTCAGGATGAGAGTCTCTAGTTCCATCCATGTTGCTGCAAATGGCATTATGTCATTCTTTTTATGGCTGAGTAGTATTCCATTGTGTATATATACCACAATGGAATATATATCCTCCGAATCCAGTCATCTGTCGGTGGATATTTGGGTTGTTTCCACATTCTGGCTATTGTGAATAGTGCTGCAATGAACATGCGAGTGCATGTGTCTCTTTTAAGTAGAGTTTTGTCCGGATAGATGCCCAAGAGTGGGATTGTGGGGTCATATGGAAGTTCTATGTATAGATTTCTAAGGTATCTCCAAACTGTTCTCCATAGTGACTGTACCAGTTTACATTCCCACCAGCAGTGCAGGAGGGTTCCCTTTTCTCCACACCCCCTCCAGCACTTGTTATTTGTGGATTTATTAATGATGGCCATTCTGACTGGTGTGAGGTGATATCTCATGGTTGTTTTGATTTGCATTTCTCTTATGATCAGCGATGTTGAGCATTTTTTTCATGTGTTTGCTGGCCATCTGTATATCTTCCTTGGAGAACAGTCTATTCAGGTCTTTTGCCCATTTTTCCGTTGGGTTGTTGGCTTTTTTGCTGTTGGGTTGTATAAGTTGCTTGTATATTCTAGAGATTAAGCCCTTGTCAGTTGCATCATTTGAAACTATTTTCTCCCATTCTGAAAGTTGTCTTTTTGTTTTCTTTTTGGTTTCCTTTGCTGTGCAAAAGCTTTTCAGTTTGATGAGGTCCCATGGGTTTATTTTTGCTCTAATTTCTATTGCTTTGGGAGACTGACCTGAGAAAGTATTCATGATGTTGATGTCAGAGAGTGTTTTGCCTATGTTTTCTTCTAGGAGTTTGATGGTGTCCTGTCTTATATTTAAGTCTTTCAGCCATTTTGAGTTTATTTTTGTGCATGGTGTGAGTGTGTGTTCTGATTTCATTGCTTTGCATGTAGCTGTCCAGGTTTCCCAGCAATGCTTGCTGAATAGACTTTTTCCCATTTTATGTTCTTGCTTCCCTTTGTCAAAGATTAATTGACCGACCATAGGTGTCAGGGTTTATTTCCAGGTTCTCTATTCTGTTCCATTGGTCTGTCTGTCTGTTTTGATACCAGTACCATGCTGTTTTGATGACTGTGGCTTTGTAATATTTCTTGACGTCTGGAAGAGTTGTGCCTCCTGCTTGGTTTTTGTTTCTCAGGATTGCTTTGGTGATTGTGGGTCTTTTGTTGTTCCATATAAATGTTTGGATTGTTTGTTCTAGTTCTGTGAAAAATGTCCTGGGTAATTTGATAGGGATTGCATTGAATCTGTAGATTGCTTTGGGTAATATGGCCATTTTTACATTATTGATTTTTCCAGTCCATGAACATGGAATATCTTTCCATTTCTTTACATCTTCTTTGATTTCTTTGATTAAAGTTTTGTAGTTCTTGGCTACTACTTTGAATCAGGATTAAAGAAAGGTGTGGGAGTTCCCATTGTGGCTCAGTGGAAACAAACCTGACTAGTATCCATGAGGGTGCAGGTTTAATCTCTGGCCTTGTTCAGTGGGTTAGGTATCTGGCTTTTCTGTGAGCTGTAGTGTAAGTTGCAGACACGGCTTGGATCTGGCGTTGCTGTGGCTGTGGTGTAGGCTGGCAGCTGCAGCTCTGATTTGACCCCTAACCTGGGAACTTCCTTCCATGTACCATGGGTGCAGCCCTACAAAGGAAAAAAAATGATGTATAAATTGCAATGTCATGGTTTGTATTTCTCTTAAATAGCATCAATCTATAGATTCCTCATTCTCTTTACATACTTGCTTGTTTCTCCCCCTACCCCTCGGTTTTTATCTCTCATTATCCTCACAATTTATTTATTTCTTAAAGAAACCAGGTCATTAGTCTCTAGAGTTCCTCACAGTTTGTATTTTTCTGTTGTTTGAGATGTTCTTCTGTTCCTTAGGTTTCCTTTAAATTGGCCTTTGGATTTAGAGCTTTGTTCTAGATTTAGTCTGATTTTTGGCAAGAATTCCCCACAGGTGGTATTTTGTACTTTCTCCAGCAAGCCATATGAGATGTCAGCAGCCAGTGATAATTGTTGTCTAGATGATCCATCATCCATCCTTGCATCTGACATAATGGGTTACAATATTACAACATTCCAATTCTACCATTCCTTCATTTGTCAGGTAAAAATGCTTCTATAAAGAAACTTTCCCTTGTCAAGTATTTGGTTTCCCTGTGAAAAGTTCTTACAGGCAAGGAAGAATAAATTTTTTTTTCCTTTTCCTTTATTATTTTTTCATTTTTCAGAATAAATGAAATTGTAACAATCTCCAAAGAAGAATTAGGCAATTTTCTACTTCTTTTAATAGCTTTATAAATTTGAGGATAAAACCTTGATCAAAATGCTTCAATCCATTGTGATTATGCTTGATGTCCAAATTATCCCATTTTGACCAGTTAGGAGTCTTTTAACCTGACTCATGAGCTCTAAAGACCTTTCAGTACAACTTAATTAGACATTATAGTTTCTCTCATGACATCACATCATATCACTTCATCCATAAATATTTTAGAGATCCCTGAGTTCTTTTAAAAGTGGTAGACCACAATCTCATTGCTAAGGGTACTCATTGCTACAAACAGTGTTGGCCATTATTTCTAAGCCCTTAGAAGATAAGCTGTCATGAGTTTGTGTAGATACTTATGAATCGAATGAGGACTACATAGTTTTTAACTAGTATCTTTGATTGTACAGCTCTATTCCTTGTCTTTTATGTCAGTCATTATATCGATGACACTGATGTAATTATTTCAGTGATTGTATTTATCAGTGACACTGATGTAATTATTTATTTTCTTTCTCATGTAGTTCACACACAGCAGACTCAGAATAACACTGTAAATACTACCATCAGCAATATGATTATTAAATCAATTTCAGATTTTTTACAGTTCATTTTGTCCTTTGGGTACATCCTCTGAAGATGTTTAGTGAATTACTGTGTTGTAAAATCATTTGAAATATTTTTTTCCACGTGGTTATGGTACTAACTCAGTACACTATTGAAGTAAATTATTTTATTTTACTTTTGATTTATAGAGATAACTTACTATTCATTTAAAATTATGCAAAATATTAATGTGTTCCAAAGTCATATTATAAACTAGAATATATTTATAGAAATTTAGCTACTATCCTTGTTTCACTTCCTGTTGCCTCCTTTGCCCTGAGAGACTATTTCTTTTAAATTTTTTGTTTTATTCTATCATTTCTTTTAAATATAAAAAATATATGTAGGAGTTCCCGTCATGGGGCAGCGGAAACGAATCTGACTAGGAACCATGAGGTTGCAGGTTTGATCCCTGGCCTTGCTCAGTGGGTTAAGGATCCGGCGTTGCCATGAGCTGTAGTGTAGTTTGCAGACGTGGCTCGGATCTGGTGTTGCTGTAGCTCTGGTGTAGGCTGGAGTCTACAGCTCCGATTGGACCCCTAGCCTGGGAACCTCCATATGCCACAGGTATAGCCTTAGAAAGACAAAAAGACCAAAAAAAAAAAAATATATATGTATATGTGTGTGTATGTGTATATATATATATATATATATATATGTAGATGTACTCTCTTCTTTCTGAGATTAAAAAGTGGTATATTACACATGCTCTTTATCTTTTTTTTTTAAGGCCAGATTTGCAGAATATGGAAGTTTCCAGGCTAGGGGCTGAATTGGAGCTGTAGCTGCCAGACTACACTACAGCCACAGCAATGCCAGATCCAAGCTGCATCTGCGACCTACACCATAGCTCATGGCAATACTGTATCCTTAACCCACTGAGTGAGGGGCCAGGGATCAGACTCGAATCCTCATGGATACTAGTCGGGCTTGTTACCACTGAGCCACAATGGGAATTTCCTCATCATTTTTCTTTGCTTAACAATATAGCACTTCAAAAATATATAAATGGATTCATACCTCATACACCCTTATGGGATTGGCTTTTCTCACTTAGGATATTTCTCTGGAGATTGATCCAGGTTGTCAAGTTTGTTCTTTTTCATTGCTGACTGGTATTCCATGGTACAGAAGTGCCACCGTTTGTTTATTCAGTCACCTATTGAAGGACATCTGGGTTGTTTTTAGGTTTGGACTATTACAATTAAAGCTGCTATACATTATGTACAGGTTTGTGTGTGGATAAAAGTCTGGAAATGTTACTCTTGGGTTGTATGTTAGTGTGTGTTTAGTTTTTAAAGAAACTTCCCAACTGTTTTCCAGAATGGGTGTACTATTTTTACATTTCCACCAGCAATGTATGAATGATTCAGTTTTTCTGCATCCTTACTAGCAATTGGTGATGTCGTTATTTATTTTAGACATTCTATTAGGTATGTGGTCATATCTCATCATGGTTTAAATCTGCATTTCCCTAATGTCCAATGATGTTGAATATCTAGAGACAAATTGATCAGATATTGAATTTTTCCAGACCTATTTCATTCAACAATATGAATTTTTGCTCAAAAACTCAACTGAAGGCAACCTTTACATCTTGATCTAATTTCTTCTAGTAATATTTTAAATCTCTTGATAGCAAAGGATGTTTATATCTAATAAAGGTTTATCAACCTCTTCATGCACATGCAAAACACTTACTTATGCCAATACAAGTGAGTTATTTATATCCACTGACGAAGTAGGTCTCCTAGGGGTCACATTTTATATTAACACTGAATTTTAATAAAGATAGTCACTTGAGGCTCTGGTTAAATTTTTGCTGTTCCTTGTTCCTTGAAGTTCCATAGTAGCTGATATTTGGCAAAATATAAAACTACAGTTGGGTTTGAAAGAAAAATTTGTTTTTCTTGATTTGTTTCTGAAAACATGTTAGACATAAGTCACCTGAATTATGCAAATTGGTATCAGGCAAAAATGAAGATTTAGCTGTTATGAAAATCTCTTCTCTTCAAATTTTATCTTCATTAAAACAAGGACAACTTGATCTTCCACATGGAAATATCTCACTAAATTACAGATCATGTCAGGGACTGACTTCTGTCCACAGAAGCAGCAACCTATTTAGTTCTCTTGTTAGACTAGATGAGGGAGGGGAGCCCAATCTTGAGCAAGTTTAATATGTAGACTCTGTGCAGCAATGAATGTTATTCTAGATTTTTTTCATCCTTTTCTTTAAATTATGATATTACTGTAATCAATTCCAGGGTTAAAACAAAAAATTAAAACTGCTTGTAATTATACATTATCTTTTCTTAAAGTTTTTTTTTTTGTAAGAACGAAAAGAATTGAGATACAAAATAGAAAAATTAGGGAGGAATTAAGAGGATGCTTTTTATTTTTAAAAAACATTTTGTAGCTGGTGTGTTTGGAAGAAGTATTACTATACAGTCAGAAAGATGTGGATTCAAATCTCAGCTGTGTTGCTTGCTGGCTAATACAGGGGCTGCACTTTGAAGTTTATTTGTGCTTCAGACTCATTTGTTGAAAACCAGGCTAAAAAAATTATTTTGTAAACCTCTAGACCTACCTTATGCTGCCCTCATGTGTCTGAGAAAAGAGCAGTTATGTTCACCTTGGTTTTCATGCTAAAATAATCTGGAGATATGAAAAAAGTAAAAGACTCTGTTAGTTGATTTCTTCCTCTTTTTTAAAAAACTCCCCAGGTGAGTCTAACTGTGCAGCCGGGTTAAAGAATCACAGAAATAGATCATAAAGCCCATAAGGGCAGGGGGGTTGACTTTGTAATTCGTAATTGTGTTGTTTTGTCTAGAAATGTCTCTGGCTGAGAATAGTGCTCAATTAATATTTATTGAGTAGACAAATTAATAGATGAATGTGTACTTGACTTAATTTTAAAAAGTGGTATAATCAACTCTCAAGTCAGATTCTGCTGTAATAACTGTAGGATCAGTTTAGCCCTGCCAGTGTCCCCGGAACAGATTTTAAAACCTTGGCTTAAAATCTTCTAACAGAATGCCTTTGAGTTTAAAATAAAAATAAATAAATAAAATCTGAACATTTTACCATAGCATTTAAAGCATTATACAGTCTGGCTCCTTCCTACTTTCTCACCCTCGTCTTTTATTGCCCTTCCTTTTCAGTCATCCGGGTTCTATTTATCCCTTGAAGCCATTGGTCTAGTTCTCACCTCAGGACCTTTGCCTTTCTGTTCCTTCTGCCTAGATTATCAGATCTTGCCAGATCTTCCTCTGCCTGATTGTTTCTCTTCATGGGAATATCATCCATACCCACTTTCCATGGCTACCCTGCTTAGAGTGCCCCCACCCTGCCTCACTCTTTATCCTATTACCTTGTAAGACTGTATAATTATACTATAAAAGATTGATGTGCTTCTTGGGTTTCATACTCTTTTTTTTTTCAAATTGAACTGAAGTACTCAATTCTGAAACCCTAGCTAGAATTGCACATTAACAATGGAATACTTGCAACCATAACGGATAACTGTTTCAGGATTTTCCAGAAGAATCTGTTTGAGCCTTTCAGGCTCTGATAGAGAAGTGTGCAGTCAGCAAGCGCCATTTCTACCCTAGCCAGTTAAAATCTTAAGCAGCTTTATTTCATGCTTCCTGATTCTTTTGTGCCTTTCTGTTGAAACTAAGAATTTTTTGTATACTTATTAACCATGACTGTCTTTGCATTTCTATCAGAATCACGGGGGCTACCAGGAAGGAAAATACTGCTGCTCCTTGGTGTCTATAGAATGGATAGCTTCCGTGGAACCTGTCAGAGCTTTCCGGGCCATGAATAAGACTCAGAGTACTAGCCTACTTCCCATTGTTTTATGGGGAATGAGTTATCAGACTACAGATAGGATTTGGAAATCTAACTTTATTAATGGGAGACATTAATTTACCACGTCTCCTGTTTTTACGTGAGAAGTTTCCACTGGTGTAGCTCTCTTGGGCTCTCTCATCCCATCACTGCCTCTTGGGAAGAGACTCTATTCTGCCGGGAGATCTGGGAGAATGAAATGAACATGGATCAACTTTTTCTCATTATCTCATAACCACACCGCAAGGACAGTTGAACTAGGTCTGTCCTTCTGGGGTGGTCTGCAGTTTTAGGGGATTTACCAGTTCAGGAAAGTATTAGCAAGCCAGTTTGTCCAAGAACTTAAGCCATAATTTTTATCTGACTTTATGCTTATCTTTCAGTTGGGAAGGAGAAGGCTGAAACTTTGAAAACTAAACACCATCTAGGGCCTGGGAACTGCCACTTTTAATCTTCTTTCTCTGGTTTTGTAAAATGTGTATCTTTTTAAATTTTAGCACATAGATGTGGCTGACCATTAATTTTTAGAAAAGGGGAGGAACTTCATACTCCTAATGGGTTGAGCTTTTAGCATTGCCACTCTACCTGCATTCTGATTTTCATGTAATTTAAGTGTTCAACTAGCTTCTCATTGAAATCGCTATAATTTATTTTTTATTATGTAGCCTGTTAGTCATCAATAACTCCTATTAAATAGAGGTAGTTGCACATCCCATCAATACTTTTGATTATTTTCCTCACTACTTTTCTAATGTTTATGTCTGTATTTTCCTCTTATTATTGGCAGTCCTCTGTGGTCCAGAGATTGTGGCTAATAATGTCTATGAAGAATTCAGCAAATATTAGAGGAAATACAATCAAATATCACTCTCTCATTTATGGCAGAATATATGAAGTATCAAAAAACAGGTATAAACAAGGTTGCCCAGGAACACTGAGGAAGGAAATATCATGTTCATGACCATATATAGGACTGGCCCTGCATAGACTGAATAGTTTAGAAGGTCAAAAAATTTTTTAACCTTGATCTTACACATGTCTCCACAATAGTAATGAAATTTGTTCATGAAATAAACAGATTAATAAGTGAGCAAGTCTGCAAGTTTTGACGATGTTTCCTTGTGCTCCAAGACATTTCCTATCAGACTTGCCAAGGGATCATCCATTGGAATAAGATATTGAAAGGCCATTATCTTTGCCAAGAGAAGCAGCCTACTTGACGACATAATGCAGATTACCTTGAATCATCTTGCCCTATCCTGGCAGAAAGTAGGGTCTGGGGGACTTAATAATAGACAGTTAGTTTTTTTGTTGTTGAGTTGTCTGAGTTGTTTGTATATTTTGGAGTTTAGGCCCTTGTCAGTTGCATCATTTGCAAATATATTCTCCCATTTTGTGAGTTTTCTTCGCTCTGTTGTTTTTTTTTTTTTTTTTAAATGGTTTCCTTTGCTGTGAAAAAGCTTTTAAGTTTAATTAGGTTTCATTTGCTTATTTTTGTTTTTATTGTTATTATTCTAGTAGGTGGATCAAACAAGATGTTGCTGTGATTTATATCAAAGAGCATTCTGCCTATGTTTTCTTCTAGGAGTTTTCAGTATCTGACCTTAAGTTTAGATCTTTAATCCATTTTGAGTTTATTGTTGTGTATGGTGTTAGAGAATATTCTAATTTCATTCCTTTACATGTAGCTGTCCAGTTTTTCCAGCACCCCTTATTGAAGACTGTCTTTCCTCCACTATATGTTCTTGCCTCCTTTGTCATAGGTTAGTTGACCATAGGTGCTTGGGTTTATTTCTGGGCTTTCTATCCTGTTCCATTGATCTATATTTCTGTTTTTGTGCCAGTACCACACTGTTTTGATGACTATAGCTTTATAGTATAGCCGTTAAGTCTGGGTACCTGATTCCTCTAGTTCCATTTTTCTTTTTCAATATTGCTTTGACTATTTAGGGTCTCTCATGTTTTCATACAAATTTTGAAATATTTTGTTCTATTTCTGTGAATAACATCACTGGTAACTTGATAGGGATTGCATTGGATCTGTAGATTGCCTTGTAGATTGTCATTTTGACAATATTGATTCTTCAAGTCCAAGAGCATGGAATATCTTTCCATCCGTTTGTGTCATCTTTGATTTCTTTCATCATTGTCTTATAGTTCTCAGAGTACAGGTCTTTTGTCTCTTTAGGTAGGTTTATTCCTAGGTATTTTATTCTTTTTGCTGCAACAGTAAAGGGGATTGTTTCCCTAATTTCTCTTTCTGGTCTCTCATTGTTAATATATAGAAATGGAATCAATTTTTCTGTATTAATTTTGTGTCCTGAAAATTTAACATAATCATTGATGAGCTCTAAGAGTTTTCTGGTAGAGTCTATAGGATTTTCTAGGTATATTATCATGTCATTTGCAAACAAACAACCCAATTGAAAAATGGGCAGAAGACCTAAATAGACATTTCTCCAAAAAAGATATACAGAGACCCAACAGGCACATGAAAAGATGCTGAATGCTAATTATTAGAGAAGTACAAATCAAAACTACAATGAGGTACACCTCACACCAGTCAGAATGGCCATCATTAACAAGTCTACAAATAACAAATGCTGAAGAGGGCGTAGAAAAAAGGGGACCCTCCTTCACTATTGGTGAGAATGTGTACAACTGCTGTGGAAAACAGTATGAAGGTTCCTCAAGAACTAAATATAAAACTCCCTTATGATCTAGTAATCTCACTCCAGGGCATATATCCAGACAAAATTATAATTCAAAAAGATAAATGCATCCCTATGTTCAGTGCAGCACTACTTGCAATAGCCAAGACATAGAAACAACATAAATTTCCATTGACAGACGAATAGTTGATGAAGATGTGGTACATATATGCAATGGAATACTACTCAGCCATAAAAGGAACAAAATAATGCCATTTGGAGCAATATGGGTGAAACTAGAGAGCCTCATACTAAATGAAATAAGTCAGAAAGAGAAAGACAAATACTATGTGATATCACTTATATGTGGAATCTAAAATATGGCACAAATGAAACTGTCTCCAAAATAGAAATAGACTCACAGACATAGAGAACAGACTTTTGGTTGCCAAGTGGGAGTGGGGAGGAAGTGGGGTGGTTGGGGATTTTGGGGTTGGTAGATGCAAAATTTTACATTTAGTGTGGATTAACAATAAAGTCCTACTGTACAGCACAGGGAACTATATTCAGTCTCTTGAAATAGAACACGATGGAAGATACTATGAGAAAAAGAATGTATGTATATGTATGACTGGGTGACTTTGCTATACAGCAGAAATTGACAAAAATTTAATTAAAGATTAAATAAATAAAAATATAATGGATAGTTAGGGCCATAGAAAAGGGCTGGAACACTCTTCACTGAAAGTGTTCCAGGAGGGACTAGATGATCGCCTGCCCAGGATCGCCTGCCCAGGATACTGGAGGAGATCCCTGCCCTTGGTAGAAAGCTGGTAAGAATATATACCTGTGCAGGTCCTTCCCACTTTGAAATTTTATGGTACTTTGCTAAGAAGATGTATGCAAGGACTCATAACAGTGGGGAGAGAATTGGGTGTTTGGACTCTCCTTTCCCTCTCCAGTATAATTATTGGTGCCCATTTCCATTCCTTTCCAGAATCAATCTTGATTCAGAGGACAAACTAGCATAAATAGGAACCAACCCTGTATACCTATATAGTTCTAAATTGTAAAATCTCTACTCCTTTGTAGGATTATAGATTAGAATTTTGATTCACTTCTCATAGGTATTTCATTTGGAAACATTGTTTTAATTCTAGTTTCCTTAATTAGAAACTTTACATTCTATGTAATCATTTTAATACATTTTTATTATATTATGACATATTTAGGAAAAGAATTTTTAAAGAAAAATATAATAAAGATACATATATGCATCCCAAATAACTTAAGAAGTAAAACAGCAGCATAGATCTTACCTTCTATTTCTTTTCCCCTGAATATATTTCACTCCTCTCACCTACCCATTGGTAAGCACAATGAAATATGCTCAAAATAGCCCCTTTTCTTTTTGCTTTGACATGCAAGGATAATATATTTGCTAAATTCTCTTGCAACAAGGTCAAAGCATGAAATTAAATTCTAAACAATAGAATGTGAATGTAATGATCTATATCACTTGTAGATCTGGCTCATGGAAACCTCTTGAGTGATCCTCCAAGCTTTCTCCTTAGTCGGCAGCATGGAGAAGGTCAGAAGTTTATGAGGAGGAGGAATTAGAAAGAACAATACTCATTCCCTGAATGACTATGTAGAGCAATTTTATACCATTGACTTCACTGAACCATAACAAGAGTGAAGAGTGAACTTGTGAGTTAGCCTACTCTGATTAATAGAGCAATTATTATTCCCATGCAGTACTTTAAACTTTCATTACATAAGGAGGAGTCCCTAATCAGTGCATAATTTGCATGTTTTCCAACTTTATATAAATGATTTAAAATTGCATGTGTTCTTAAGTATCTTGGTTTTTTCACTCACTATTCCTTGAGCTATCTAACCATGTAAGTAAGGGTTGCTCTTAGGTTATTCTCATTGCTGTTAGAGTTCTGTGCTGTTTGCATATTGTATAATTTGTGTATCTGTGTCCCTGTTGCTGACTAATTGTTTCAGATTTCTTGCTACTTTAAACAATGACTCTATCCTATTTCCCTGTTTATGTGCATATAAAAAGTATATATATATATATCTAATATATATCATATATATGTGTATATATATGTATACACACAAATATATATGTATCCAACTTAGATTATAGAGGTTGTTTCTGAAGAGGCTGCTGCAAGAGGTTAAACAAATACATGTATTATTCTTTCACTACCTGGGAGTTTCCTTTTCACAAGAGCCTATGTATGTTCTGTTGACTGACTTGATTGCTCTGTTTTCGTGAAAGAAGTGGTTAAGAAATTAGAAATAATGCATGCAGATAGATAGCTGGAGAGCAGTTTGGAAAATCAATGCATCCAACAAGCATTCATGGAGGACCAGTTATGTGCCAGGTGCTAGGGACCCAGGACTTTATAAGAGCAAATTGAGCTGAGTATGGGATGAATATTCAAGGTGCTCATACTCGGGGTGGTATTAATGGAATACAGTAAAATAGATAAATATAGTATACTTAATGGGTGCAGCAAATAGTCTGAAAGGAGTAATCATAACTAACTGTTGAGGTTTTACAGGCTATCAAAGACTGCTGATAATACTTAACTGATCACATCAATTGCAAAAGATATTCTTTAGGTATTCCTTTTATTACATTACATACAAGGGGCTCATTTGCATGTGAAATCTACATCAAGTATGGAGTCTGAAGTGAGGGCAGGCCCATATGTTCAAACAGTAAGCAAAATTCAATCCAGAATGGTCCATATTCCTTTTGGTAGATTTACTCTGCATATATGCTTCTTACTAAGGCTAGGAAACATTGATGTCTGCCTGGGCAGATGCCACTTATCTCTCTGTCCCTGTGAAGGAACCAATACAGTTCTAGTCACTTGCTTTAAATGTATGTTTCCAACAATTGCCCCTCCAAAGAACTGTTCACTTTCTCCTCTGGTGATTCTTCATCCACTAGTGGGTGTTTGGAAGGAACTAACTGGCATTAATTGTGTTTCTCACAAACAAATGCCTTTTCAGAGAGTGATAAAATAGCGATTGCAGCATCATTGGAGCTATTCCTTGAGATGGCTTTTTGCATTTTCAATTTATAAAGAAATGGGGCAAGTTTTGAGGTTTGAATTAGTAAAGAAAACAGACACAATGCACAAGAGTCCATTCATAACACTGCTTTCCTTAAAGGACAGTAACTGTGGAAAATGTTCTATTTTAGAGCTGTCACATTTCAGGGCGATTAGCAAGATGTTTGCTACTGACATATCAGAAGGTGTGTGTGTGTGTATAGGGGAGACAGCATTAATATTTCTTTTGGATATTATAGCAGCGGCCATGGACACCCCAGTAATGAGAGCTGTGCTACAAACATGGCTGTAGCCACAGCTGTGCAACTTTGCTGAAAAAGCAGCCATGAAATCAAAATCCCTAATTATCCAAAAAAAAAAGACCTTTTGTTCCACCATCCACTGGAGTAAGCTAATAAAACTAGCTCCTTTGGTGGCCAGAGAGCTAAAACTCCTTCCCCTTACAACTTAGCTGATGATCAGAAACACCAAAACCTTTGGGAGCTAAAAGCTCAGATAGTCAATCAAAATCACATTGACTCTTTTTTGTGAAGAAAGGTTAGCTGTCTTTAAATTCAGAAACCTCATTTTCAACACAGACTCATATATTCTGTCCTAGGGAATCCTCCTCAGTCTTGGCTGTGCTCTGAATACAAGTGCAGGGATTTTAGAGTCTACTAAGTAGGAGGGGAGGCAGTTCAGGAAATGAGGCATGGTGTATTTTAGAGTTCAAAGAGACCTTAGATGCCATATCTATAGTATTCCTCTCATTTTAAAAGAAGAAAATTGAGGTATAGAGAAGAAAATAAATTATTCAAGTGGCAAAGATGGCCCAAGTCTTCCCAATTGCAGTGGGAGGTCAACTGGGAGCTTCTCTCAGCCTTTGCATGGGTATTGTTTTTTATGTGTATCTGGTGTTTTGGTCATGGGGTACTTGAACATCAAGATTTCCATGAATGCATTTTCCTTGGCTTTATCAATTCTAAGAATACAGCAAACATACATGAATTAATCTTTATTTATGTGCTTAGGGAAGGATAGTGGGCAATGCTAGGAGAAGGGTGGGAGAGAAAGGAAAGCAGCTACGTTTATGGATTTCTACCTTTGTGGAAGACACTGTGAAGAGAGGTTTGTGTATGTTATCTCATTTAGTCTTTACAACATCCCTGTCAGGGGGGTATTTTATCCCATCTGAAAGATGGGGAAACATTTTAAAAACTGAGCTAGCAAAAGGCAGAGCTGGGATTTACAACAAGATTCCTCCAGTTCTGTATCAGTTAGACATATTTTGGTTGCAAGTGACAGAAAAACTAAACCAAAATGTCATAAACCAAGAGATTTGTTATTGTATATAAGTATTAAGGCCAGAAGATCCCTGGCTTCAAGCTTGCCTGGATTGGTGGTTGGGTCTCAGTCTCCCTTGTCTCTCAGTTTTGCTCTCCTTCCCGTTTGTTCTTAAACTCAGGTTTGACAATAAGATGGCTGCAACCAGTTCTAGGCTGTTATTCTCCACATTCAAGCCCAGAAGAAAAGGAAAGATTTATAAACAAATCCAGCAAATATCATATTGTATTTCATTGGTTCTGAATGGGTCACATGCCCATGAAAATGAACTACAGTGGCTGAAGGGATTGCAATGCTCTGATTGACCAGTACTGAATCATGTGACTGAAGCTAGAGCCGCAAGTGATTTTATATACCTGAGGCAAATGGTCTGAAGATGGAGGGGTTAGTTCTCCATTCTGTTTTGCAGAATATGGGTGAATGTCTGCGAGGCAAAAGCTTCAGCTGGCACTCAGGATCTTAAGTCTGATGACATTTATAAAATCCAAAAAGAGTATGCAGAAGCAAACCACTGGGGAAACATACTTGAGGCTTAGGAATTGTAGTATAACCTCCCTAATATTGCAGGATTTTGCACAACTGGGGCAGAGAAGAGACAGTTTAACATAACCCCCTAAGTGTGGCAAGGTGATATAATTGAATCAGAATATGTAGGCCTAGTGAAAAAAAAAAAAAAACTGCTCTCATAAGTTTTATTAATTACCAGAGGGCTGGGGTGTAATATATATGAAATGTTGACCCACTGGTAATACGTACTTAATGTAAAGTCATTTCAGTTTCATTTCAGTATCATGTTAAAATAAATTCACTAGGTGGCCCATTGGATTTGAGTCATCAGATGGAGTTCAGCCAATACTTCCTGATTACTTCAGTGTGTACTATACTGAGTAGCAAGTAGGGAGAGGAGCTTCATTTGGAGAACTCAGAACAAGAAACTGAATCAACAAAGTCAGATGCTGGGAAAATTGAGCTGGAGGTGGGAGCACGCAAAGAGGAAGGAGGTTTGGCTCTAGTTATGTGGGGCATATGACAGACACTTGCAGCACTCCATTCATAGTCTTCCTACCCCACCAGTGCATCACAGGCCTGCCATGCTTCTGGCTGCCAACTCCTGTATTTTCTTACCTTAGGGATTCCTTTTGCTGTAGTAGACTCTTTTGCCATGTGTGGCAGACCTCAAGAGCCAGAGAAGTAACTCCTTTGCTACCCTAGCCCCAGCAGTCCTCAATGACTGGTGGGAATGGATGTCCAAACACCCCCAGCTCCCTTGCCCTTCTGGTGGAGTAACTCAGAGATATTACACACTAGCTCCTAGGATTTCACCAGTGGCATCAAGCTCCGCTTGCCCTTGGTGGTAGCTGACTTGATAATCTATAAATTGTCTTCTTTTCCTTGTCTCACTTCTCCCAAAGTGAGTGTTCACATTCTTAATAAACTACTTGCACTCAAGTGCCTTTGCTTTAGAATCTTCCTTGAGGGGAACACAAAAATTAGAGATTAAAATTGCTGCTCGAGAAGGTAGGGATGTATGAGTTGTGGGTCAGGCAGTGCCCAAGGAACAAGTTAAAAAATAATGTTTTGTCAGAATTCTGTGTGTATCTTCAGAGACTAGATTGTGGTTTTCCATAATTCCAAATGGGACTTTGTAGAGTGAAGGGATTGAGGGAGAGTCACCTGGTCTCCAGTCCGTGAGAAGAAGTCAGAGAATCTCAGAAATGTGAGCCAAAGTGACTTCAACCTCAGCGCAGGACACTTCTCTTTGCCCTTTCTGCCATAATGACCTCTCATGACTTTCTCCCTTACATACATCATCACGTCTTACTTCCTGAATGTGCTATTGCTTGTGATTTTTTTTTTTCTGCCTGAAGAGTATTTTCCCTTGTTGGCCTTGTAGAATCCTCCTTTAAAACTTGGAGCTTCAGTCCTTCCAGAGAAGTTGATGCTTTCTTGTCTGAGCACCTCGATATCATATTAATTTGCCAAGCTGCACCCCTTCTTTCTCCAAATGCTCCTGTCTTCAGTTTGTCAAAGTCAAGAGGGCAAGAACTCTGTTTATCTCAAAATCCTCACCCTCAACGCTGGCATTTAACATACCTCACTAAATAGTCAAATGAAAAAAAGGCAGCGGGGGTGGGGTGGAGAAAAAGGGAGAGGAAGAGTCAATATGTTCCAACAACCTGCGAAATTAGCAGCAAATACAACTAGGGGACCAAAGAATTGCACAATTAACCCTTGAAACAGACTCAATGGCATGGCAGAAGAGAAAACATTTGTTTTTTTATCTTACTGCTGGAGGAATATGCATTGGAGGCAGAGAGGACTTTTAGGGGAGGAGGTCAGAAGAAGCACAGGTATGGGAGCGGGAGGCTACAACATCAGCTTAGGAAAGAGCAAGTGGTTCAGTCTGGCTGGAGTGTGGGTGAAGCTTGGAGAAGACTGAGATGAGGCTGGGCATGCTAGAGTTTGAGGTATGGGCCATGGAACAGCAGTAGGCAATAACCAAGTACTTGTAAGAAATGCAGAATTCAGACTCATGGAATCAGGATCTGTATTGTAACAAGATTCCCAAGTGATTTCCATCATCTGGACAAAGATGCACACTTGAGCTTACTGTCAGACCTAAGTTTCCACTTCTCATTTCTCTTCCTGATGAAGCAGAGATGAACTTCATTGTATACTATCAAAACCTTACTTTGCCGTCTCCTTCCCTTTATAGATGGCTTTATGTGAGAAGCTGTCTGACAGGAGAGACCAAGTGCTGCGAAGTATCTTCTGAGTGTAATGAGAGTTGTGGCTATACTCATACTTCTCTCTGGCTCTCCCTCATCTCCCCAGTCTTCCATCCTTCTTCCTCAACTGCGTGGAGAAGCCTCCTTCATGCATTGCAGGGATCTAGAGAAGCTAAGGCTCAGATAAAATGAAGAAAAGTCTATTAAAAGAAAAGAAATATTCAAATTGACCTATCATTTTACAGTTAATATTTACATTTATATTCTAGTTTCAGAAATTAAGTGTATACAATAATAAGAGTTCTAACTCTTATTTTTAGGCTAATAGTGATTTCAAAACAATTTTAAAATTTACTGTTTTCCAAAATCTAAACCTGTTCTTGAGTTTCCCTTACTCCTGGGAAATCACCACATTCCACAGCTCTTTTACACATTGGCAGGTGAATTCCTCAGAAAATTGACCAGAGGCAAAATATCAGTCGATAGTATGACAATATCTTGACATATCTTTCCACTGTTGTATTAACCAGAGGACTCACATAGCATCTCCATATGACCAAATAACAACTATAATTTGGTTGTTATGGTGGCTGACCGTATAATGTTAACCTTTGCTGCAGAGATCTTTTTCTTAGCATTAAAAAACTTACTTTATTCCGTGTTTGTCAAAACAGATTTGGGCTATATCTCTAGGAGGCTAGCTGTAAGTTAATTACTCAGCTACCAGGCAATAGATTTACCCAGTTGGATCTCCATTTTGCATCCAGATGTTTCTGTATGGAAGCTGTCTATAACCAGGAGATGTGTATAATGTAGATCAGTAACTCAACAGGATAGCATTATTTTAAATGCATGGTTTCCTATACCTTGTGTAAAGTGTGAAATGCATTGTTTAATATCTTGCATGTAGTAGGGGCTCAGTGAGCATTGGTGGAATGTGGGCATAAATAGAGCAGGCTTGAAAATGGCAAATCTATCATCTGCTCTTTATTCAGTGCTTTTCTTTGAATAGCCTGCATTGATTTGAGTACATATAACCATTGTGTGACTTGATTTAAAGTGCCTTTAGACTTAAATAATGATTCTCTATGGGAATATGCAAATGAATTTCAGTTGAAGAGCATGAGTATTGATAATAGGAGAATTAATTAAGTCATGGGAACTATCTCTGCCACTAATTCCATGTGATAGATTTGGGCTGATTACCCTGTTTGAACATATTGCTGAAATTTAATGCGGTGAGAGTTTTCTAATCTGAAATAGAGCAACTCTTTCCATTCACACTAGACAAGGGTAGTTTGGGTTTGCAAAGGGGCGTGGACTCATGAAGGGAATGCTGAGTGAGTCCTCCAAGTGCGTAAAGTTTCTGGATGGATCCTGGATGGCTAAAGAGGCATTAACGTCTGGCCAAGCAAAGAAGTTAAGAGGGCTGAGGAATCAGTATAATATGGTACAAGGGAAGGGATGTTCATTATTCCTTCTCTGGTGGGTTGGGGTTTGTTGATCTACAAATGAAGCCCTTTTGGGGAATACATACAATACCAATTAATTAAAACCCTTAATGAATCCTTCCTTTCTAGGAGGAAAAAATAAAGCACACAAGCTTTAAGTGAGACAGACCAGGGTTTTAACCACACCCACGCAACTAACAAGATCTCTCTGAGCCTCTATTTCTTTGTAAAGTGAGATTGTTATAAATATTAAATAAAATAATATATGCAAACATATTTTTAGAGTTATTTTGAGAAATATCCAAGAAAATTTATGTAAAGCAATGACAGTAGTGTCAAGCACATAGTAAGTGATTGATAATATTGGATGTTTTAATTATTACTACATATTTTTGACAAGCTTGGCCATAAGAAAATCAATATGAGTCCATAGAATAGCAAGAGTTGTCATTAATTGAGTGTCTGCTCTGTTCAAGGTACTGTAAGTATATTTCAATTTAATATTCACAACCACACAGCAAGACAGGTGTTATTATTCCCACTTTACATGAGCATAATCTGAAGCTCTGAATAGGGTTACACAGTTTATCTGAAACCACAGAGCTAGTTAAGACAAAGCTGAGCTTTCAGACATCCTTCTAATTCTGAAGCCAGTACTCTTTCTGCTGTGCTACATGCACAAGTGTGACTATGATTGGATAAGGAAGCACCATGATCTGTGTATACCCTGCTTTGTAAATGAAGGGTAGCAGATCATTTCTGGGAAGAACATTTTAAATAGAACATCGAAGAAAATGTGTTAGCCCTGTGCATACGGAAGGTATGTATGTGAGACTGAGGTTGGTGAGGACAAGAACAAGGGAAGGGAGTGGAAAAGAGAATTCTTAAGACAAACTCAGTTTGTATACAATAATATTAGACTAAATTTAGTATCATGTACTGTGTGCCTTCCAGTGTAGCTTACTGATTAAGCGGAGACTCTAGAACCTTCTGGGACTTTGGGTTTAAATTCTAGCCTTAGGGAGTTCCTATTGTGGCTCAGCAGAAACAAACCTGACTTGTATCCAGGAGGACGTGGGTTCAATCCCCTGGCATTGCTCAGCAGTTTAGGATCCCATGTTGTCGTGAGCTGTGGGTAGGTCAGATGGGGCTGGGATCCCTCGTTGCTGTGGCATAGGCTGGCAGCTGCAGCTCTGATTTGACCCCTAGCCTGGGAATTTCCATATGCTGCAGGTGTGGCCCTAAAAAGCAAAAATAAATAAATAAATAAAATTCTAATTTGTATCTATCCAGTGGTGTAGTCATTATTTAACTAATAATTAATAAAAATAAAAACAGTATTTAACTTCAGCTTCTTTTTCAGTAAAATGGGATTAGAACCTTAATCATCATTAGAATTACTTCAATACATGTATAGATTCTTTTTTCTCGCATTATCATGCTCCATCATGTGGGATATGTTCCCATTCTATACATGTATGTGTAACTGGGTCGCCATGCTGTACAGTAGAAAATTGGCAGAATACTGTAAACCAGCTATAATGAAAAAAATAAAAATCATTATATAAAAATTTAAAAAAAGAATTACCTCAATAAATACCAGTACCTGCCTCACCTCTAAGAAATTCTCATTTAACTGGTATGGCATGCAACTTGGACATAGGTATTTTTAAAAACTTAAGTGTTCTAATATGCATTCAGGGTTGACACTCATAAGTTGAGCATTAGAATATAAGTTCTTTGCAGGTAAGATCATCCTATTCCATAGTTATGGCCCCAGAGTCTATTTCACTGCCTGGTACACAGTAAACACTCAGTAAAAATCTGATGAAATATGAAAAGATAAATGCATGATTGGACATAGATTCAACTCTGATGTTTGACTACATCCAGTGCTCATCCTACAGTCTGTAATGCTGCTCCTTGGAAGCTTTTAGATGACTGCTATTCTTTATAAACAATATGACTCCCTCTCAGTTCTTCACATAATCTAAATCAAACTTAAGCAAAAATACTAGTTGATTCACTAAATTGAAGATGGTCCAGCTTCAGGCATGGTAGAATTCAAGAGCGTAAATAGCCTCATCAGGGCCCTGCTTCTCCCCCTTCTTCTTTGGGCTCCTCTTCTTCTTTTGACTTATTCCTCAGGTGAGCTGTTCTCTTGAGGGGTCAGGATTATCCTCCTACTTAAGAAACATTCACTTCCTCTTGATAACAGAAAGTACAAACTATTTAATATGATTTAAGACCTTTGAAAATCTGGCTCCAGCTGACCTCTCAAACCTCCCTTTTTATGCCCCCTATATGCAGTGTACACTTAACCATCTCAAATATTTCCTCTCTCTTAGGTAACTTTATATCCATGTACACTTGTCCACACCAGGCTTTTTTTTTTTTTTCCATTTTGATGGAGTTTCTCCATACGTGAATTGATGTTTCCATTTTCTTTCCTCATTTTTCTATTACTAATGCATTTATTAATTGTGTATTGAATGGCTACCCTATGCCAGGCACTGTACTAAATCACACCAATACAGTGGTGAGTAAGGCAACTTCAGTTGCTTCTCCTTATAGTTTAGCAGGATAAACAGATAAGTTATGTAGTATTGGGGAAAGTACTTTGGGAACATGTAACCTAATTGAGGGTTGGTGTCAGAGAAAGTTTCCAGGAGGAAGTGACTTTTAAGCTGAATTGCATAGGTGGTTAGAGTAGCTAGGAGTTGGCCAGATAAACAGGGTTGAAAGTGTCTTTACCAAGATACCCAAATTTCAAGGTATAGTTCATATCTTAATTTCTACCAGGAGCTTCCCAGATTTTCCCAATGGAGATTAACTTCCTTCTGTTTGGCTCTCATAGCACTTTTGAGGTCTATTATAATATATTTATCACCATCTGCCTTGCATTATGTATTCATGGTAAACATGATAATTGGACTCATGGTAAATATTTAAATTGAAAATTGCCAAACTTTACAAAGGATTCATAAGCAATGTTTTTTTAATCTCAGAATGGCAGTTTGAATGCCATGGAATATATTTTCTTCCCTCAGCAGTAAAACAGCTCTACCAAGCCCCATACATATATCTTTAAAAGGTAATTATTCTGCTATGTGGTGTTGAAACTGGACACTGAGAATTGGAGGGAGCAGCATGCACACTAGAGTTCAGGCTTTGCTGTAATTGAGGTAAAGCCCTAATCCATGTACTCACTCATTTATTCAGTGTATATTTCTTGAGCACCTACAGGGTAAGACTGCCAGTGTTAGGTACTGAGCCAAACTTACACAATTCTTATCCTGTGTCTAGTAGAGGATGGACATTAAGCAAAGAATCATATTAATAGCTGTAGACTTACTAAATATAATGGCTCCAGCGAAGGCCCCATCCAGCTATAAACTGATGTGTCCACTGAAGGATACTATAAAGGAGTCTAACTGGAGGACCCACCTGATGCGGGGGATGCAGAAGAAAGTGACACTGGAACTGAAGTCTGAATTTTAACAAATTTGGCTAGTGATGGGGAGGGAAAGACAGAGTATACCAGGGAGGAAACAACATGAGCTAAAGAAGGAACATTCACAGAAAGGAGCACTGTGAATTAGGAAAACAGAAAGAGGACCAGTGTGTTCTATGTAAGAAACTCAAGGAGGAGTGAATCATGAGATGAGGCTGGGAAGATGGGGGAGGGCAGTATACAAGGCCTTTCAAGCCATGTTAACGTTTATGGTTTTTATTCTGGGAGCAGTGGGAATCCATTGGGTGATTTTAAACAGAGTGACGTGATCAGCTTTGCATTTTAAAAGATCACTTGGTTATGGTGTGTGGAAAACCAGAAATTGTACATGAAATGGGCCCTGAAAACTTGCTTCACTAATGACCCTTATAGGTGATAAACACCAGAGCCTGACATGTTTGATAAATTATCTGCCATTTATTTATTATGGCCATAGCAGCAGCAAACCCTACCCTGCTGTTGAAGAGAAAAAGTGCCTGAAAGGAAGGTAGAAAATTAAAAGAAAACTGAATAATTTTTCAACTCTCTGAGTCACTTTTCTCTAGCAATAGTAGCAGCAGTAGTAGAATATGCAGTAAGAAGTTCTAAATTCATGTCTTCCTGACAGGAGATAGAAAAAGGACTCTTTTCTGAAAATGGGGTTCTAATGCATATTTACTACATCCTTAGGGATCCCAATGGCTATGCTCTTTTAAGGGTGTTGTCAACACAGGTGCTGGCCATGCAGTTTAAGGTTTACACGGGCTTGTCTACACCTCAGGATAACACAACCTCTGAGCTTGAAGGTCTTCAAAAGCCTTGAACCGTAGTAACAGAGAAATTAGGACAATGGGTAGAAGTTTGTCACTTAAAAGAATCCATTAGAGGGAAACAAAGAAGACCTCTGAGGGAGAGAAGGTAGAAGAATGTGCCTCTTTGGGCTTTGTGTAGTTTTAAAGTGAGAGACTCAAAGACTGCCCTTGCCAAAAGATTTTTGCTGAACCCTTTGTCAGGAAATAAGGCTGGGCTCTGAAAACAGAATCGAGGTCACAGCAAAGGGTAATGGGAAGATACCCCAGTTCCTGGCCTGAGAAGCAAAGGAGGGATGAATTACCAGGCTCTATCTGGGGCCCAGCTGGGAGTGGAGATGGAATCGGCAGTCATCCTGCCCAGATCTCATGCTCCATTTCCGTTCATTTACATTAACATCCAACGGAGGACTGCAGCATGTCCGCAGGAAACCAAAGTCACTTACCTATCTGTGGCTCTTTCTTGACACTTTGCCAAAAGTGAGGCCATGCCGAAGACATGGATGACAAATTGGCTACATTTTACATGCACATTTAGATCATAAAATTAAATGTATACAATTTAGAGAATGATGAGCACATATATGTATAGATAAGCACTGTATGTAATTGGTGAGCACATATCAAAATGCATACTCATATATGCTGTCATATATCTAATCATGCTTATCCATAGACCACATGCATATGCACACTCATATACATGTGTGCATATATACACATATATGCACATGTAACAAATGAAGAGCAGAAGGGTACACATATTAGAAAATACTATATATATATGTGTGTATATATATATACACACACACACACACACACACACATAAAGGTGGGTGATTAGATAGATAGATACACATGGCTACTACAGCTGATGAATTTTGAGTTGAAGCTAGTGTTCACTTAGCATTCCAAAAAAATCCTAGGGCCCTTAAGAATTACGCTAAATCTACTCTGCCTGTGCTCTAGAAATGGAACAACAAAGTCTGGATGACAACACATCTGTTTACAATATGGTTTATTGAATATTTTAAATCCACAATTGAGACTTACTGCTCAGAAAAAAATTCCTTTCCTTTCATGATATTACTGCTCACTGACAATGTACCTGGTTACCCAGGAGCTCTGATGGAGATGTACAATGCGATTAGTGATGTTTTCATGTCTTCTAACACAACATCTATTCTTCAGCCCATGGATCAAAGAGAAATTTTGACTTACAAGTCTTATTATTTAAGAAATACAATTCACAAAGCTATAACTGCCATTGATGGTTTTTGTTCTGATGGATCTGGGCAAAGAAAATTGAAAACCTTCTGAAAAGCCTTCATCATTCTAGATGCAATTAAAAAGCATTTATAATTCATGACAATAGGTCAAGATATCAATATTAACAGGAAGTTGATTTCAGTCCTAATCAATGACTCTGAAGGGGTCCAGACGTTAGTGGAGGAAGTAACTGCAGATGTGGAAACAACAAGAGAACTAGAATTAGAAATGGAGCTGCTGTAATCTTATGATAAAATTTGAAAGGATGAGGAGTTGCTTTTGTTATGGATGAGTAGAGAAAGTGGTTTCTTGATTAGAATCTACTGTGGTAAAGATGCACCAAAGATTGTTGAAATGGCAACAAAGTAGTTAGAATATTACATAAACTTAGTTGATAAAGCAGTGGCAGAATTTGAGAGGATTAACTCTAATTTCAAAAGAAATTTTACTATGTGTAAAATGCTGTCAAATAGCATTGCATGCCACAAAGAAATCATTTGTGAAGAGAAGCATCAATAATTTCAGCAAATTTCGTTGTTGCCTTATTTTGAGAAATTGTCACAGCCACCCCAGTCTTCAGCAACCATCACCCAGATCAGTCAGTAACTGATCAACACTGATCAACACTGAGGCAAGACCCTGCACTAGCAAAACAGTTACAGTTTGCTGAAGATTCAGATGATGTTTAGCATTTTTTATAGCACTAAAGCATTTTTAAGGCATTTGCCTTTTTTTACATTTTAGATGTAATGCCATTGCGTGCTTAACAAACTATAGTGTAAACATAAATTTTATATGCACAGGGAAGCCAAAAAATTTGAATTACTTTATTGTGATATCTCTTTATTGTGATGGTCTGGAATAGAACCAGCAATATCTTCGAGGTCTGCCTGTATTTTGAGTACTCTTGACATCTGTCTTGGGAGATTTTAAGCATGGGAGTGGTAATCAATAGCAGAATTGTGTATTACAATCATGGTGTGGACATTAGGTGGTAGATATAGAGATATTCCTGAAGGAGTAAAGAAAGCCATTTAAAAAGGCTTTTGTGATCATCCTGGTGGTATATGAAGAAGATTTACACTCAGGTGGTGTCTATGGAGAAGAAGACATATAACTCTCTCAAATAGTGCCCAAGGATGTGCTATAGACACTCTGTAATTGTCACCAGCCTCAGTCATTATCCTGAACACCTCAGGATCCAGTGTTGTATGGGACACATGCTTATCAGACTGTTGGATAACTTGTGATTCCGACCTCTTTTTATTGAAGCTTGCCAACTGCTATGTGTAAAATGCTGTCAAACTTGGGCATCACTTTGTTTTCTCAGTCAGGGGAGACCAAAAGCCCTGCCTGAGAATAAAGAATCAGTGAGAAAATTACCAGTAGTCTCAGTAGGATGGAACTCCAAGGAGTAACTTGGAGAATCGTGCAAAGGAAGCAAATGGGGAAAACTGAAAAATATTTTGGTTACAGAGAACCACACACTTAATACAAAGAATGAATGTAATATTAATAATAGTTGGAAAATTAAAATGCTGTATTAGTCATCAGCTATTTTCACCTTCATGGATGTCATGGTGGTTTAGTAGATTTGGGCCTAAGTAATGTCCACTAAGCCTTCTAATAATAGCTAGGGGGACTAATTTTATTTTTATTTTTTTTAATTTTATGGTTGCACTTGGGGCATATGGACGTTCCCAGGCCAGTGACTGAATCTCAGCCACAGCTGTGAACTATGCTGTAACTATGGAAATGGCAGATCCTCTTAACTGACTGTGCCAGGTCAGGGATCGAACCTGCACCTCTTTAGTGAACTGAGCCGCTGAAGTCAGAGTTTTAACCCACTGCGCTATGGCTAGGACTCCTAATGGCTTTTATTGTGGACATTTTTAAAGAGTGGGACAAGCAATTATTTTTATGACTTCATGTAGACATTTCTTCTGGAGGCAGGATGTGTCAGTGTTCTTTTGCTGTGTAGCAAATTTCCACAAATTTAGTGATTTAAACGAATGCATATTTATTATCCCACAGTTTTCACTGGTCAGGAGTTCAAGCATAGCTTACCTGGGTCCTCCACACAGGGTTTCACAAGACTTCAGTCAAGGTGTTTGCTGGGCTGGGATCTCATTTGAAGCCCAGGGTATTCTTCCATATTCACATGTTGTTGACAGAATGCATTTATTGAAGTAGCTTGCTTTTTCAAGGCCGTAAGGGGAATCTTCTCACTTTGTTCATTTCTAATCACTAGATTCTCTTTTAAGGGCTCATGTGATTAGATAAGGCCCACTCATGATAATCTCCTAAAGAGGTTAATTTAAATTCAGTTGATTAGGAACCTTAATTACATCTGCAAAGTCTCTTCACTTCTGCCATGTAGCTCAACACAGTCCTGGGCATGAATCCCATTACCTTCTCCGCATTCTATCTATCAGAATAGAAAGTCACAGGTTTCATTCACACTCAGAGAGGATAACACAAGGGGGTGGATCATTGAAGACCATCTTAGAATTCTGCCTACTACTAAGGAGTATGGACAAATTTATCACAATGTTTTGACTTTATCACATGGTAACAAATCAGTGAACTCTCCAGTGAAGGTCAGCCTTTGCATACAGAGCATTTCCCGATGACTTTTGAGTACATTCTAGTTAGATTTTGTTACTTGTTTTGTCTATTCACATCCACCACAATTCCCATGGTGTCTTCAGGTAGTAAAAATTAATATGGTTAATTTTCATATTAATTAGGAAATTTAGTCCTCAAAAGAATATCTCTAAGAATGTGACTAGTCAAGTTGCTTATTGAAAGACAGTTTCTGCCTTCCTATTGATGCTTAATATTTTGTCAAATATCTGAAACAATCGAATCCATGCCATCATGAGCTGCAAATTTCTCAGCTTTTCTTTGCAAGCTTTGGAGATCATTATTGCCACATTTCAAATCCGATGTATTTTTTTGGAGGAAGAAAGTGAAAATTATTTAAACATAGTGGTCAAGGTTGGCAGATTGTGGTGGTCACTTTGAGAGCCACACATGTTTCCCTCCAGGAATGAAGGACTTATTACCTCAGCTTTTGGATGTGTTGCTGGAAGATGATCCTCATCTGCCAGCCCTCCCTGAGGACTGTCTTGGGCTAGAGGAAATTGCCTTGCCCAATGTCACATCTCTTTCCAGGGACTGCCCACATCCAATACCTGATAAAGACAGGAGTATAAAGTTCTGAAGAGTCATTTCAGCTGCAGAGCTAACTGTGGAATGAATGTCTGATCCATCTACTGGGACTGCATGCAAATTCAACTACTCCTTCTTCTCAGTCCTGCTTCCTTTGCCTCTCTTCCAAAGGTGTTGACCCCAAGAGCACTCACTAATAAAAGACCCACATGCTAATCTCTTATTTAATCTGCTTTCCAAGGAATCCAACCTGCAACACCAGACAGAGAGGATTTGGGCAGGAAAAGGATTTGGGCCCTCTTTTCTGCCATTCCAAAATATTCATTGTTCTCCAGGTATGTAGCTTTCTTTGACTGCACAAGATGCTTCCTTGCCCCCATTTCTCCACTCTGTGATTATATACCTGCTCATACTTTTAAGATCTATATGAAATGTGAACTCTATGTATCTTTTCATATCTGCTGAGTGAAATTTACCCCCCCCTTCTTCTGTAATTTTATAGCACCTTGTACTAAGTTCTATGTATAGAACTTATTGCATTATATCCTGGTTACTTGCTCATGTGTTACTAATGTGTTATTCTTCCCTGATGGAATATCTCTATCTATCCATCTTCTCTTTATGTCCTTGACATACTTAATCTTTCCTCTACCTTCTTGTACATTATCCTGGTATAATAGCTGTTTTATTATCTTTGTCTATTAATGTTATCATCTTTGCCAATTTTAGGTCCATTTTCATTGATTTTCTTCTTTACTATGTGTTGTATTTTGCTGCTGCTTTGAATATCTGGTAATTTTTTATTGGGTGCAGATAATTTGAATGTTACTTTGTATTTCTATAAATATTATTGAGCTTTATCTTGGAATGTGGTTAAATGACTTGGAAATATTCATTCCTTTAAAACTTTATTCAATGGGACCATAAGAGCACTTAGTCTAGGGTTTATTTTCCTGCATTTCTAAGACAAAACATTTCTATATACGAATTCACTCACGATGCCCTATGAATTATGTGGTTCTCTTCTCTAGCTGGTGAGTACAGCCCGTGTGAGCTTTGCAAACGTTTCTTCTAATCTTTTGATCATGCAGAATCTCCTCACATAACTATAATGATTATTATTTAGCTGAATATTTGAGAAGGACCTTCTGTATATCTCTGAAGTTCTCGATCTGTGCAGACCTCTTACCATCAGTACTATGCTCTGCACACTCTAGGTTGCCTTGTTCTCTCCAGATTCTCAGCTTTGTGTTCTCAACTCAAGAAGTTCACTGGGCTCTGCTTCCATTCTGATCCATGTACAAGAGCCTGGAGATCTTCTCCAAGGACCCCTACCTAGGCCTCTATCTGTAGGTTCTATATACATAGATTCAACCAAACATGTATTAAAAATATTTGAGAAAAAATTCCACAAATTTCAAAAAAGCAAAACTTGAATTTGCCACATGCTGGCAATTATTTACATAGCATGTATACTGCATTAGGTATACAAATAATCCAGAGATAAATTAAAATATATGAAAAGATGTGCATAGGTTACATGAGAATACTATACACCATTTTATATCAAAGACTTGGGCATCTGCAGAGTTTGGTATCCTCAAAGGTCCCAGAACCATTCTTCTGCAGATACAAAGAGATGATTACAGTAACTTGGGAGTATTTGTGGGGACCATCTGTTTTGGATCCTGCCTCTCAGAGATAACTTCCCTTCATTGTTTGAAGTCCAGTGATCTGAGAGTGATGGCATCATGTATTTTGTCTGAGTTTTTACCTTTTCTTAGCTTTAGCTGTTCCAGGCAGCTGGATATATACAGCCTCTGTTACTCCATATTGGCAAGAAGTAGAATTTCTTCACCTGAGAATTTATCCATATTCAAAATTAATTTTTAAAAAGCAATTCCAGTCAGGAGGACTAACTAACTGGGTCCAGTTCACAGATTTTAATTACTGTATTTATTCTCTTGATTACTTTTTGTTGTTGTTATGTCCCTTCTTCTATAGTACCCACATTTCTTCTGTTGTCCCAGCACCTGCAGGATGATGCTGTCTATAACAATGTGACCTCATCTCCCTTCGCTTCTCTAGCCCTAGGGTTGATAGTGGCTTCCTACTGCTGCTAATCTCTGGGTTTCCTCTGAGTGACCACTGTGATGGAATATTCCTTTCATTGCAAAGCAAAAACATATTTGACTGACACGCTCAGCTGACTCACCACTCAAAATATCCATTTGGTGGACAAGATCAAATTTTCTCCAAGCTTCTCCCAGTCCATGGTACACATGGCAGGGGACTAGATCCAGTTCATTTTTGCCCAATGTAGGACTCTGCTAATGGCCCTCTACTGCTTGGAGACCCCCATTCACCTATCTGAGACTGTCAGAACTGTGGCTGCAGTCTGAGGTTCTTCCTACGCAGCCTTTCCTTCTCATTCTCATTTCATAAGAGTTAGATCTTCTGACTCTCTGAAGGCTCTAGCCCCCTGCTTATGCTCCATTCTGCTTTATGCCTCACAGAAAATGCTTTCCCTAGTAACTCTTTTGCCTACTAAACCCACCTTGGTGTTGTCCTCTTGGAGGACCCAGAATTACACACTAACCTTCTCCTGTTTGGCTTTCAGTTATTCCAAATGTTTAAGCCCCCCTGTTGAACTATATGGCACGACACCTTTTTTATGCCAACTAGACTTTGATAAATACAAAGTTATACTATTCTAAGAAGATACTTAAGGCATAATACATGTGCTAGTTATCAGGCAGTGCTTGTGCCCTTCACCTCTGCTTCAACCAGAGGAGATCCACATTTCATTGTTGCTTTTGGGCTACAACAGTGAAGTTCTGAGTGTAAATGGGAACTTCCCTCTCACATTTTTATTTTGTTCACCAGGCATTCTTACATCCCTCATCTGCAGCCAGGGTCTGCCATTTGTCCAGCATACGACATAATGAAATGTGAATCCCACCAGTTAGAAGGTTTGAGGATAATGCTCAACAAATTTCTGGAAACCCCAAGTACAGGCTCTAGTGTTAAAGCTTGTCCTGATTCACCGCAAAAGGTGTACAAATAGCAGAGGGTTATTTGGCATCTTGGGGTCTGGAACTATTTATAAACAGCATATACTGAGTTTGAGACATGAATCATGTGTCCCACTGGCTGGACAGGGGTAGGGGTTTGACTTGATTGTCTTTTTATTTCCCTTTCTTTCTGGAAATCAGTCGATTGGGACTAATTTGCAAGCTGCCAGTTTTAGGCAGGTGCAGGCTCTCAGACACTGCTATTAATGTAGTTCTTTATTTTACTCCGAAATCTTGCCTTGTTGGGAAATAAAAAGAGCTTTGCCAATAAAAGCAAGTTTTGCCTATGGTAGTGAGCCTGTTTAAACATATGACCATTGTTCTAGATGCCATCATCGTTGAGTTTCAAGACAGCATCTTCCCCAAAGGGCTGGGTAAACAGCTTTCACATTTTCTCAAGCTTTGTAGGGTGGGAGAAAGATTTTGGTAGCTTTTGGCCTTGCTCATATAGGTACTTCATTACCCATACAGAAGAGTTCTTCTCCCCAAACCAAGCCTTCCATCACAGTGACTGAGACTTAGTTGTGCCATGTATTTACTATCTGAGCCTCCATTTAAGTTTCTAAAATAAAAATTATAATGGCATATGTCCATCCTAATTTCACATGACTACTATAAGAATCAGATTCAAACCAAAATAACATATAAAAATGCACTATTAATATAAAGTGCTGTCCAAGTGCAAACAGCTTTATATGGCAGGTGATGTAGTGGAAAAACAGATGAAGTATGAACTGGCCTCAAATTCCAACCACATTCATTTATTAGTTTTGTGACTTTGGGCTATATCCCTAACTTCTCCAAAACTCACTCCCTTTCTGAACATAAAGATAATTTATCTTGAAGGATTAACTAACATAAGTCTTTCATTCTTCCTTTGTGTGTGATCTTTGTTAACTTACATAATGTTTTCTTCATCTGAGCAATAGAAATAATATTAATCTGCCATCTAAGTGGAATTGTAAAATTAAGTGAGAAAAGAATCTAGAAAAGTGCAAATGTAAAGTATTATGTTATGAAAACTAAATAGTGCCTTTATCAATTAAAAGCCAATGGTAGCAATGAATGTTGAATGAACTCTACTGGGATGGGACAAAAAGAGCAATAGTCTTGATAAGAATAGATTTTTAAAACAAAATTTTACCTAATTGCATAAAAAATTTAAATGGATTGGTTATTTTTCACCATTCCTAACAAATCTCAGCTACTTACAAGACCTAGTATTTCTAGCACTTAAAATTTATTTTTTTTAAGAAGGGGGGTAAGAGACACTATGGAATGTCTCTTATGTGGTAGGTACTTAACTATTAGATAATTTAAAGTGGAAAAGTGTTTTATGATACAAGTCTTATTATCACCAATTTACAGATGAGGAAATGGATACAGAAAATATTTAAGTCATTTGCCCAAGGACAGTAGCAGCCAGTATGTGATGGATTCCCAAACTCACAGCCAAATATGTTTATAGTCCTCTGGTTTGACATTAAGACTGCAGTATCCAGGTTCATTTAGTAGAATGAAAATACAGTAGATCCTTGAAGAACATGGGTTTTAACTGTGCAGGTCCACTTATATATTGTTTTTTTTTCAATAATAAATACTATAGTATTACATGATATGTGGTAGATGCAGCAGTGCTGACTATAAGTTATACATAGATTTTCTGCTACCCAGAGGGTCAGCACCCCTAACCCTTGGGCTGTTCAAGGTAAACTGTTTAAGCATTTGTTTACTTACTATCGTCCACTTTAACATTTCATATCACATGGGAATTCATGGAAGCCCACACATTCCTCACAGTGGACCTAAGGTCATTTCTTTCAGGCCGTAGATGATGATGTCAGCTCAGTGAACAAGGCAAGCATTGGAAAAACCAGTTTTTTTTTCTCTACCTCATTTTCCTACTTCCCTCTGGGCATTTTTGCTCTCTTCCTGGCTGGATTCTTATTGATTATAGTGCAGTTTGCTTCCAATAAGCAACCTTTTTCACAGTTGAGACCGTTGTAAATTGGGAAGATATTTTCTTTAATGATTGGCAGTGACAAAATGGAGAGAAAGTTGAGTATTAGCCTAAGGAAGTCCTATAAAGGAAAAGGATTTTTCCTGGATTCTCCTCTCACCTTCATAAAATCTAAAGACAGGAGTTTTATGTTAAAGCAATGGTAAACAAAAGCATTTTAGTCTGTTTGGGTTGCCATAACAAAATATCATAGACTGGATGGCTTATGAACAGCATAAGTTTATTTCTCACAGTTCTGGATATTGGAAGTCCAAGATTAAGGTGCCAGCATGGCTTGGTTCTGGGACAGGCTCTCTCTCAGACTGAAAGATGGTGCTTTCTCTCTGTGTCTTCATACAGTAAAGGGTCTAGGGACCTCTGGTGTGTGTGTGGGTGTGGGGGGGTCTCTTTTATAAGGCATTAATCTCATTTATGAGGGTCCACCTTTGTGACTCAAGTATCACTTAGATGCAGCACCTCCATATCATCATCTTTGAGGGTTAAGATTTTAATATATGAATTTTGGGTGGAGACAAACATTCAAACCATGGTGGAAGGGACAGAAAGTACAACTGTAAGCTGAATTTGTTAAATGGTCCAATTGTCAGATGAGATAAAAACAAAGAGGGTTTCTTTGTTATAATGAACTGTATTTATGATAATGTGTAAGCAAGAGAACATTTATTAGCTGTTGATGGGAAGTTAGCCAATGGCACATAAATGGCACTTAGAAGTGAAGATGATTACTATTGCTATCCTCTGTGTCTAATCAGAATCTGTGATGATGAAGTCTTTACTTTTAGAGCACAAGATCAAGAGTTTAACATGAAACATAAGCAGATTTGCATCTCTCACTTAAAAAGCACATGGAATTCAGGGTTAATAGATGCAAACTATTACCTTTGGAATGGATAAGCAATGAGATCCTGCTGTATCGCACTGTGAACTATATATCTAGTTACTTATGATGGAGCATGATAATGTGAGAAAAAAGATTGTATACCTGTATGTGTGACTGGGTCATCTTGCTGTACAGTAGAAAATTGACAGAACAGTGTAAACCAGCTATAATGGAAAAAATAAAAATCATTATTTTAAAAAAAGCATATGGTCAAGAAGCTTGACTAGAACTTTGAAACTCAAATTGTGGTTTATATTCTTGCAGCATCAGCATCACCTGGGAAATTTTCAAATGTGAGATCTGGGGCCTATCCTAGATTTACTGAACCAGAATCTTCATTTTAACAAGCTCCCCAGGTTTTTGTGAACTTTAAAATGTGAAAAGGACTGGTTTAAAGGAAATAGTCTCTCTCTCTCTCTCTCTCCCTTGGCAGGTCTTCTTCAGGAATATCGATGTGGGGGAGAATTAACTAAAGTCTCCTGGGAAGACTATGCTATCAGATCCCATATAGGGATTATTCTAATTATGGATTCCAGAAGAGGGGACTTTTCTCATACTTGGCTTATTCTTCTATTAGCCTGATTCCCACAAAACATGTGCTTTTTTTAAAATAAATTAAAGTATTGTTGATTTACAGTGTTTCTTCAATTTCTGTTGTACAGCAAAGTGACCCAATCACACAAAGTTCCCTGTGCTATACAGTAGGATCCCGTTGCCCATCCATTCCAAATATGAGAGTTTGTATCCAAAGACCCCGAATTGTGATTTTTAACATCAATCTTTTCCTTCAACTCATTCTTAAATTCCTCTTACTCTCTGTCTTTCTCCCCCTCTCTCTCTCCTCACTTTTTTTTCCTAATGGTGTTCTGAAGCTGGCATGTTGGGCTCCATTAAATAACAAGAACACATGTGTGGTAGGTGGAGGATACCAACTGGGTACTTCTTTTGCTTCCTCTGGGTTCAGAATGTCATACTGGTAGCTTGAAATCAGTCATGACAAGAATACTTACACTGTGGAAATTGCAGACACTACAAATCAAGGCTTTTCTTGGTCTCACCCAGTTTGCTAGCATTTGAATGCCTTGTCTTGCCTTTGTCAGAAACTTTTCTTCTCCTTCTCCTTCTTTCTGTATCATTAATCCTCTCACCTTCTTCTCTCATTTTTTTTTCCCTGCTTTTTCCTCTCTCTTCCTTTTTCTCTTCTGAGGAAATACCACCAACATCATGACAATAACAACAACAAAATAAAGGAAAACCAATATTCTCTTAACCTGAATGACATTTAAAAGCCACAGAACCTTTAAAACAAAAGCTGGTGGGAGTTATTATAACATTTAAGTTAAGGAAAAGAAAAGCTACACTTTTTTTTTTTTTTTTTTTTTTTTTTTTGTCATTTTAGGGCCACACCTACAGCATATGGAAATTCCCAGGCTAGGGCTCCAGTTGGCACTGTAGCCGTCAGCCTACACCACAGCCACAGCTACGTGGGATCCAAGCTGCACCTGCAGCCTACACCGCAGCTCAGGGCAATGCCAGATCGTGAACCCATTGAGCAAGGCCAGGGATCGAACCCACGTCCTCAGGGATGCTAGTCAGCTTTGTTAACTGCTGAGCCATGGCGGGAGCTCCAAGCCATGAATTATTTATTTATTTTTAATTTTTAAAATTTTTTATTTTAAGGCAGAATTGCAACGATTTTTAATTTTTATTATTTATTTATTTAGCTTTTTGAGGGCTGCAGCCTCGGCATGTGGAGGTTCCCAGGCTAGGGGTCCAATCAGAGCTACAGCTGCTGGCCTACGCCAGAGCCATAGCAATTCAGGATCCAAGCTGCGTCTGCAACCTACGCCACAGCTCATGGCAACGCCAGATCCTTAACCCATTGAGCGAGGCCAGGGAGTGAACCTGCAACCTTGTGTTTCCTAGTCAGATTCATTTCTGTTGTGCCACAACGGGCACTCCCAAGACATGAATTTTTAAGTGAAATTAGAAATAGTCAAATGTCAGTTTTCTCTAACCAACCACAGATTAGGGTGCTCAGAAATATTGTTATTTATCTAATTTGTTTACCATGTGTTAAAGTCAACTTCTTCTTCACTTATATTCAAAATAATGGAAAAGTGATGTTTTAGTAAATTGTTTAAATTCTAAACAATGCTGACTCATCAATAACAGAGGGTGTTGATCTGTGTGGGTCCACTTGTGCACAGATTTTATTCAAGAGTAAATACTGCAGTTCTATATAATCTGCAGTTGGTTGAATCTGCAAATGCAGAATCAGAGACAGAACCATGGATACAAATAAACCTTGAATATGAGGAAGTGCTGTTACAAGAGGTGGACTATATATTACATGTGGCACTCCTAACCCCCTGCATTGTTAAAGGGCCAGGTATATTAGCAAAGGTATGCTAGGTGTCAAGACACTATGCTGGGGTCTCTTTAATCTGTGATATTTTTACACCTACCCTTTTTTGTATGTAGATATAATCTCAAATATTTCATAAGATAAAAAGGTTTTAGTGGGCAGGACTGGGTAACTGAACACTTTCCATTATATTCTTACTGTGGGAAACTATGCTTTACCTTCTAATCAACCCACTTGTAGTTAACTTTGAGACCAAAACATATATTGAGTATGGGATTTTGTATTTGTTTATTTTTCCTTGATCATATTGTTGGTATTTTCTCTGGTGTTGACTAACAATTTGCATAATGATGTCCAAAAATATATGTTTTTGCATTTATGAATATTCAGTTTCTCATATAGAGGATCTGTCATGTTGCACTAATTGATGGAAATGAGTATACAGAGGATTCTGAATATGATTATGATGATTAGATTTTGATGGTTCATTCATTCAATCATTTAATAATTCATTTACTCAAATATGTGATGAGCACTGACTATGCACCAAGTGGCATGGATACAGAGATGAATAAGACATGCCCTCCAGGAGCTTATGTTTATGTTTATGAAAGGAGACAGGCACACATGTAACAATTATAACACAGGGTGATGAGTGATATTCTAGTGGTATTGACAAGGTACTGGGAAGCAGAGAGGAAAATTTAGTTTGAAATAGGGCAATTAGGGAGAAGTTTACAGAAGCGATTTTTAAAATGAATTGTAATAAGTGAGTAAAAAATGAACATGAAAAAGTAGAAATAGTTTTATAGTATACAACACAAACATAACAAATGATAAGAATGAAAGAAAGTTCAGGATCTACTAGGTGAATATACATTAGTTCAAAAGGATTGGAGGTAAGTGTGGTAGAATGGAGGATGCTGTGGTATGAATGTTTGTGTTGTATGTTGAGATTCTGATACCCAATCTGGTGGTTTTAGGAGGTGAAACCTTTAGGAGGTAATTAAGTTATAAGAATGGAGGCCTCATGAATGGGATTACGGCTCGGATAAAAAAAGATCCCATAGAGCTCTCTTACATGAGACTGAAGAAACAGGAAGTAGGGAAAAGGTGGGGAATCATATTTTTTTCAATTGTGTTTACCTTAGACAAGATTCATTTTCCTGCCTGTGGAAAAGAATTATTCATTTGTTCTCACTTTGCTACTAATTAAAGAGTTTTAAAATGGTTTGAAGACAAGAAAAGGCTCAGGGATTCCATAGGATTACATAATCTAGAAAAATGTACTTAGACAATGCTTAGCCTTCTGCAGAAGATGCTCAGATATCTTTATTTTCAAAGCATTTCACATTTTTCCCCCCTATGGCATGAACAATTCTGAGTACTGTGTATGTATTAGAGTGGTAATTAAATTGAAAAATATTTTGTAAGAATCTATGCTTTTTACTCATTTAAACTCCTTGATCAGTGTTAAGCATATAATAGGTTCTCATTAAATACTGAGTGAATGAGAGTAGATCATGTTCTGAAAATGACAGCAGACCTACTTGGGAGGTAGTGCTACTGCAAGTTGTCATTATGCTGATCCTGTGATATTCCAAGTGAACATATTTGGACATATGAAAATATGTGCACTAGTTATTTAATAGTACTAGTAACTATAAACACTTCACATGGGTAATAACATAAACTAGTAGTAATTGAAAATTCATTCTAACATGCAATAAAGCATGAAGAAATACAGTTCAATCTGATATATGCACAGGGATTGCCAGAAAGAGTAGAAGCATCTAAGGCTAATAAAAAATTCTGATTCACGTACATCAAACTGTCAAATGTGTTTGACCTTCACTTTCTGTATTTTTTTCTTTTTTTATTATTTATTTTTAACTTATTTTTTATTGTTATTTCCCCCAACATACAGTTTTTTTCCCACTGTACAGCATGGGGACCCAGTTACACATACATGTGTACATAATTTTTTCTCCCATTGTTGTGCTATGTTGTAAGTATCTAGACATAGTTCTCAGTGCTACACAGCACGATCTCATTGTTAGTCCATTCCAAAAGCAATAGTTTGCATCCATTAACCCCAAGCCTTTACTTTCCCTCTGGTGTTAGCTTTTGTTCTTGCCCCTTGTTGGTCTCTCAAGTAGAACTGATTGACAGGTATGGCAAATCCCATCATGGCAGCTCTTTTTAAGGAGGATTGATGACCATTAAGAACAGGCATTAACGGAGTTCCTGTCGTGGCTCAGTGATTATTGAATCCAATTAGGAACTATGAGGTTGCGGAGTTCGATCCCTGCCCCTGCTTGGTGGTTTAAGGATCCATAAGGATCCAGCGTTGCCATGAAAAGTGGTGTAGGTCGCAGACGCGGCTGGGATTTGCTGTGGCTACAGCATAGGCTGGAGGCTACAGCTCCGATTTGACCCCTAACCTGGGAACCTCCATATGATGTGGGTGTGGCCCTAGAAAAGACCAAAAAAAAAAAAAGAGGGGGGCATTTTTTGAACAGGCATTAACCTTAAACATGGCTTATTTAAGTGTGGATGACTTAAGGCTCTGTGCATAGTGGCCAGGCTTCCTTTGGGCTCAGTCAGTTGGGTCCCTGGGCATTAGCATTTTCAGTGGCAATCTGGCTCTACTGAGAAAAAAACAGTTTCTTTTCCTTGAAAATGAAATTGTTGTTACTGAGTTTGGAGAGGAAGGAACAATAACAAATAATGCTGTTATCCAGATACACTATTTCTAGCAAAAGTATTTGAGGAGGTGGCCATCATCTTTTAAGTAAAAGTTTAAAAATTATGCACAAATAGTCAGAATTAGAAATTTTAATTTGTTGGTGAGACTAAAGAGCTGAGATTTACTGTCTAAGCAACTTTACTTCTGCTTTTATCTGAAACCAGTTTGTCTCTGCCAGGTAGTTTGCTATCATAGTGAGTTACCTAGCCTTCCAGTATTTGGATGATGTTATCAAACATTCTACTTAGAAGCCTCAAGTCACCTTGAAATGCCTCTTAAAAATTTTAGATAGCTCTGAAATATAATTTTCAAATACTACAGAGTCTCTCGAACTATCCCATTTATTATAGTATATAATAGTATTATATATTATATAATTGCAATAAATACATATTTATATACTATTTACATATTTATATAACATAATATATTTAATAATATATAATATATGCTGTTATATATTATATAATATGAATATTTATGTTAAATATAGTTTATAAATATTAAACATAGTTACAAATTATATATAATATAAAAATATTATAAGCAAGCCGATAGTAAAATAGGGATAGAAACTCAAAAAAGTTGGTCATTTGATGCTTTTAATTTGCCCTGATGAAAACAAAGAAAGAAGGTACCTGAATTGCCTATCCGAAGGAAAGTAATAGAAATTCTGCATTTACATAAAGAAATGACATTCAGATAGCTTTTGGAGAGCTAGAGTAAGCACGGCAGAGGATGCCATATGTATAATGCTGGCCCAAAGTGGTCCCAGATGTCAGTTTTCAGGGGAAATTGTAGGAATGTGCATTTAAATTGGACATGCTATTTAATATGATAGACAGATATAGTCAAGGCTGGGAGATTATTCAAATGAAGAACATAACACTTTGACCTCTGACAAATCTGTAGTGGAAATTCCATTGGGAAAAATATCAAAATGAAGCAAACTAAACTCCATACTTATTTAGAATCCTTTTCTCATTGGTGATGGTGGCAGCTGGCCTGACATGACCAGGGAGGGCCAGGGTAAAATTTCCTTCTACAAATGAATATTGGACAATTCTTCATACCATTAAAGACCATTGTTCCTCAACTGTTAGAGACAATTCTGTGCTCTAGGTATGAAGTCACGAATACAATTTTTAATTTTTGTGATGATTCGATTACATGCTTGACTACAGAAAGTTCTACTGATAAAGATAGCACCTTACATACTTGAGCATGGTCAGCATGGAAAATCAGCACACCTTCCACCTTTCATATAAGCTGTGAAGGAACTATAGAAATAGTATAGAAGCATGCATTAGAAGGAAAAACAAGGAATAATTGCCTGAATCAAATTTCTGGGAGACTGAAGGCTTTCTAGGTGCAACAGCTGGGGTAGAGTTTACCTGAGTAGAAGGTGGAGTAAGGGTTTGAGGAAATTTTTTACCTTGTTTCTCCAAAAATTATCATAGAGGCAATAGTTGACTTCTTCTCCAGCAATAGTGAGCAGTGTCCCAGCCCACAGAAATCAGTGGGGGTGATGTTAGGGCAGAGCATGGTTCCAAAGGGGTGATGAACACAGAAGGGAATTGACTAACCAGTCATCTTCAATAATTTTTATTCACCTCCTCCTCCTCCAAACTCTTAGGACTGGTAGATTGGGATGTTGGAGATTGTCTCATTCAGGGCTGCTTATTTCTAAAAATTTATGCATATCTACAGATAAGAACAGATAAGTTTTAGAGTGGCAGCAAATGGGAGGGTAAACTCTGCAGGACTGGGGGCTCAATCTGGGAGCTCCTCCTACTTCTTAAATTCAGGTAGGAGCATGTAGACCAGGACCTAGATTTTGGGTCTTCCTGAATACACTTTAAAAGATAGAGTAGCTAACTAATGCCTCCAGGAATACATGAATTTACAGGCCAAAATAGTCAGATCCTTGATCAAATAACCTTCATAACACACACACACACACACACAGACTCACACTCACACTCTCACACACACATTATACAACCAAAGAGATATTGAAAGAGGAGCCTCAATAATTTTAATGAAGTAAAATAAATGTAAAGTGTTAAGGGATGATTTAAGACTGTAACATCAAGTTGTAAGAACAAATGGAAATATTAGGTAATAAAGTAGTAAATTTGATATGGAAAAACACAATGCACAGAATAAATAGCTGATGAAAGAAGTGATGAGTAGTAAATAAGACTGAGGAGCTCTTTGGAAGATAGCAGAGGGAGTTCCCTGGTGGCTTAGCAGTTGAGGATCCAGCATGGTCACTTCTGTGGTATGGGTGTGGGTCACTTCTGCAATGAGGGTTTCATTCCTGTCCCAGGACTTCTGCATGCCATGACATGGGCCCTGCCAAAAAGAAAAAAGAAAGAAAAAAAGGGGAGGATTAAGATGGCAGAAAGGAAGGACTGGAGCTCAACTTCTCTCCTAAAAACAACAAAATTTACAACCAAATGCTGAGCAATCTTCAACCAAATGGACCGAAAACTTTCAAAAAACATCCTACACCAGAAGACAAAGAGGAGGCCACATCAAGAGGTAGGAGGGGCGATTACATGATATAACCGACCCCATACCTCCTGGGCGGGAAGCCCCACAGGCTGGAAAGTAACTGGCTCACTCACAGAGACTCACCTACGGGAGTGAGAGTTCTGAGCCCCACATCAAACTCCCACGAGTGGGGATCTGGCACTGGGAGAAAGAGCCCCCAGAGCATCTGGCATTGAAGGCCGGTGGGGCTTGTGTGCAGGAGCTCCACAAGACTGGGGGAAACGGAGACTCCATTCTTAAAAGGCACACACAGACTTTCACGTGCACTGGGTCCCAGGGCAAAGCAGAGTCTCCATAGGAATCTGGGTCAAACTTGACCGCAATTCTTGGAGGACCTCCTCAGAAAACGGGGGGTGAATGTGGCTTGTTGTGGGGGAAGGACATTGGAAGCAAAGCCCTCGGGAATATTCAGCAGCGTGCCTTTCCCTGGAGGTGGCCATTTTGGGAAAATCTGGCCCCACCCATCAGCGCTGAGAACCCCAAGCCAAACAACAATCCAAGTGGGATCACAGCCCTGCGCATCAATAAGCAGGCTGCCCAAAGAGCCCCCCCCCCCAGGCACAGAGCCACCCCTAATCTCCTCCAGAGACAAAGCCCCACCCACCAGAGGGATAGGAATCAGCTCCACCTACCAGGGGGCAGGCATCAGCCCCTCCCATCAGGAAGCCTACAGCAAGCCCCCCATACCAACTTCAGCCACAAGGGGGGCAGACACCAGAAGTAAGAGAGGCAACAACTCTATTATCTGTAAAAAGGTCACCACACCACAAACCTATAAAAATGAAAAGACAGCAAGTGAGAACTCAGATGAGGGAGAGAGAAAAACCCCCAGAAAATCAGCCAAGTGATCAGGAGATTCTCAGCCTCCAGGAAAAAGACTTTAGACTGTTGATGCTGAAGATGATGCAAGACATTGGAAATAAACTGGAGGCAAAGATGGGTAACTTAGAGGAAACACTGAGCAAAGAGATACAAGATATAAAACTTAAATAAGAAGAGATGCAAAATACAATAACTGAAATAAAAAATTCACTAGCCGCAGCTAACAGCAGAATACAGGAGGCGGAAGAACGAATAAGCGAGGCGGAGGACAGATTAGTGGCAATTACGCACATGGAACAGAAAAGCGAAAAAAGATTGACAACAAGTGAAGAGAGTCTCAGAGAACTCTGGGACAACGTTAAACGCACCAACATCCATATCATAGGGGTGCCAGAAGGAGAAGAGAGAGAGAGGAGGGGACAGAAGAAGATATTCTAAGCGATAATAGCCGAAAACACCCCTAACATGGGAAAGGAACCACTCCCTCAAATCCGTGAAGCACAATGAGCACCACATAAAATAAACCCAAGGAGGAGTACACCGAGACACATGTTAATCAAACTGACCAAAATTAAAGACAAAGAGAAAACATTGAAAGCAGCTAGGGAAAAGAAACAAATAACACACACAAGGGAGCCCCGATACGGTTATGGACAGATTTTTCAGCAGAAACTCTGCAGGCCAGAAGGGAGTGGCATGATATACTTCACGTGATGAAAGGGAAAAAACCTCCAACCAAGCTTACTTTACCCAGCAAGGCTCTCATTCAGATTGGAAGGAGAAATCAAAAGCTTCACAGATAAGCAAAAGCTGAGAGAATTCAGCAGCACGAAACCAGCTTTACAACAAATACGAAAAGAACTTCTCTAGGCAGAAAAGAAAAGGCCACAGCAGGAAACCAAAATACCGCAAATGACAAGGCTCACCAGTAAAGGTATATATACAGTAAAGATACAAAATCATCCACGCACAATTATGCCACCAAAATCAGAACTCATGAGTAAGAGGAGGGTACACATGCAGGACACTGGAGATGCACTTGCAATTAAGAGACCAACAACTTAAAACAATCTCAAATGTAGAGAGACTCTTGTATCAAAACTTCAGGATAACTGCAAACCAGAAATCTACCACTGATACACAAACAAATAAGAAAAATCAACGCAAGTACAACACTAAAGAGAGTCATCAAACCACAAGAGGAGAGAACAAGAGAAGAAGGGAAGAATAAAGAGCAACAAAAACAAATCCAAAGCTATGAATAAAATGGCAATAAGAACATACACATCAATAAGTACCTTAAATGTTAACGGACTAAATGCCCCAACCAAAAGACGTAGACTGGCTGAATGGATACAAAAACGACCCATACATGTGCTGTCTTCAAGAGACCCACTTCACTTCTAGGGACACATACAAATTGAAAGTGAGAGGATGGAAGAAAATACTCTGTGCAAACGGGAATCAGAAGAAAGCTGGAGTAGCAATACTCATATCAGACAAAATAGACGTTAAAATGAAGAATATCTTAAGGGACAAGGAAGGTCACTGCCTAGTGATCAAAGGATCACTCCAAGAAGAAGATATAACAATTTTAAGTATGTACACACCCAACATAGGTTCACCGCAATGTATGAGGGAGGAGAAATCGACAGTAACACAATAATAGTGGGGGACTTTAACACCCCCCTTACAGCAATGGACAGATCATCCAGACAGAAAATCAATAAGGAGACACAGGCCCTGAACGAAGCATTAGACCAGATGGACTTAATAGGTATTTATAGGACATTCCATCCAAAAGCAGCAGAATACACATTCTTCTCAAGTGCACATGGAACATTCTCTAAGATTGATCACATCCTGGGCTACAAATCCAACCAAACGGAAAACCTAGAAGAAATGGGCAAATTCTTAGAAAGGTACAACCTTCCAAGACTAAACCAACAGGAAACAGAAAAGATGAAGGGACCAGTCACAACAACTGAAATTGAAACTGTGATTAGGAGTTCCCGTCGTGGCGCAGTGGTTAACGAATCCGACTAGGAACCATGAGGTTGCGGGTTCGGTCCCTGCCCTTGCTCAGTGGGTTAACGATCCGGCGTTGCCCTGAGCTGTGGTGTAGGTTGCAGACGCGGCTCGGATCCAGCATTGCTGTGGCTCTGGCGTAGGCTGGTGGCTGCAGCTCTGATTCAACCCCTAGCCTGGGAACCTCCATATGCCGCAGGAGCGGCCCAAGAAATAGCAAAAAAAAAAAAAAAAAAAGAAACTGTGATTAAAAAACTTGCAACAAACAAAAGTGCAGAACCAGATGGCTTCACAGGCAAATTCTATCAAACATTTAGAGAAGAGCTAACACCCCTCCTTCTGAAACTATTCCAAAAAAACTGCAGAGGAAGGGATACTCCCAAACTCATTCTATGAGGCCACCATCACCCTGGTACCAAAACCAGACAAAGATACCACAACAAAAGAAAACTACAGGCCACTTTCACTGATGAACATCGATGCAAAAGTCCTCAACAAAATACTAGCAAACCACTTCCAACAATACATGAAAAGGATTGTACATCACGATCAAGTGGGATTTATCCCAGGGGTGCAAGGGTTCTTCAATATCCGCAAATCCTTCAGTGTGATACACCACATTAACAAACTGAAGAATAAAAACCATATGATCCTCTCGATAGACACAGAAAAAGCCTTTGACAAAATCCAACACCCGTTTCTGATAAAAACCCTTCAGAAAGTGGGCACAGAGGGAACCTACCTCAACATAATGAAAGCCGTGTATGACAAACCCACCACTAACGTCATTCTCAATGGGAAAAAGTTGGAAGAATTCCCGCTGAGATCAGGAACAAGACAAGGATGTCCGCTCTCACCACTACTATCCAACTACTCTTCAACATAGTTTTGGAAGTCCTAGCCGCAGCAATCAGAGAAGTAAAAGAGATAAAAGGAATCCAAATTGGAAAGGAAGAGTAAAACTATCACCATTTGCAGATGACATGATACTATACCCAGAGAATCCTAAAGACTCTACCAGAAAACTCTTAGAGCTCGTCCATGAATCTGGCAAAGTCGCAGGGTACAACATTAATACGCAGGAATTGACGGCATTTCCACACACTAACAGCGAAAGACCAGAAAGAGAAATTAGGGAAGCAATCCCGTTGACCGTGGCATCCAAAAGAATAAAATACCCAGGAGTAAACCTACCTAAAGAGACAAAAGACCTGTACTCTGAAAACCGTAAGACACTGATGAAAGAAATCAAAGATGACACAAACAGATGGAAAGACATTCCATGCTCTTGGATTGGAAGAGTTAATATTATCAAAATGACTATGCTACCCAAGGCAATCTATAGATTCAATGCAATCCCTGTCAAATTACCAAGGACATTTTTCACAGAACTCAAACAAAATAGTTCAAAGTTTGTTCGGAAGCACAGAAGACCCAGAATAGCCAAGGACATCCTGAAAAGGAAAAATGGAGCTGGAGGAGTCAGGCTCCCGGACTTCAGACTATCCTACAAAGCAACAATCATCAAAACCGTGTGGTAGTGGCACAAAGACAGAACTATAGGTCAGTGGAACAGGATAGAGAGCCCAGAATTAAACCCACGCACCCACAGCCAACTAACGTATGACAAAGGAGGCCCGAATATACAATGGAGAAAAGAGAGCCTGTTCAATAAGTGGTGCTGGGAAAACTGGGCAGCCACATGGAAAAGAATGACATTAGAATGCTCCTTAACACCATACCCCCAGATAAACTCAAAATGGACTAAAGGCCTGGATTTAAGACCAGACACTCTGAAACTCTTCGAGGAAAACATAGGCCAAACACTCTCTGACATAAACGACAGCAGCATCTTCTCAGATCCACCTCTCAGAGTATTGACAACAAAAACAAAAATAAACAAATGGGACCTACTCAAACTTCAAAGTTTCTGCACAGCAAAGGAAACCCTAAACAAAACGAAAAGACAACCCACAGAGTGGGAGAAAATCTTTGCAGATGAATCGACTGACAAGGGATTCATCTCCAAAATTTGTAAACACCTTCTGCAGCTCAATACCAAAAAAACAAACAACCCCATCCAAAAATGGGCGGCAGATCTAAACAGACAATTCTCCAAAGAAGACAGACAGATGGCCAAAAAGGCACATGAAAAGATGTTCAACATCACCCATTATTAGAGAAATGCAAATCAAAAGCACTCTGAGGTACCCACCTTACACCAGCCAGAATGGCCATCATCCAAAAGTCTACAAACAATTAAGTGCTGGAGAGAGTGTGGAGAAAAGGGAACCCTAGTACACTGTTGGTGGGATTGTCAATTGGTGCAACCACTGTGGAAAGCAGTATGGAGATGCCTCAGAAAACTAAACATAGAATTACCATTTGACCCAGCAATCCCACTCCCGGGCATCCATCCAGAGAAAACCACGACTCGCAAAGACACATGTACTCCAGTGTTCATTGCAGCACTCTTTTCAGTAGCCAAGACATGGAAACAACCTAAATGCCCATTGACAGAGGAGTGGATCCAGAAGATGTGGTACGTATACACAATGGAATGTTACGCAGCCATTAAACGGAATGAAATACCGGCATTTTTAGCAACATGGATGGACCTAGAAGGTATCACGCTAAGTGAGGTCAGTCAGACGGTGAGGCACCAACATCCAATGCTTTCACTGGCATGTGGAATCTGAAAAAAGGACAGACTGAACTTCTTTGCAGAACAGATACTGCCTCACAGACTTTGAAAAGCTTAACGGTTTCCAAAGGAGACAGTTTGTGGGGTGAGGGGATGTGCTGGGGTTGTGGGATGGAAATCCTCTAAAATTGGATTGTGATGATCATTGTGCAACTATAAATGTAATAAAGTCATTGAGTTAAAAAATAAGAACACAGCAGAAAGAGTTCCTGTCATGACTCACAGGAAACGGATCTGACTAGTATCCCTAAGGACTTGGGTTCGATCACTGGCCTTACTCAGTGCGTTAAGTCATCTGTTGTTGCCGTGATCTGTGGTGTAGCTCGCAGATGCAGCTTGGATCTGGTGGTGTTGTGGTGGTGGCATAGGATGGCGGCTACCAATCCGATTTGATCCTTAGCCTCGGAACCTCCATATGATGTGGGTGTGGCCCTAAACACCAAACCAAACAAAAAACAAAAAACCACAGCAGAAGGCATATCCTGTACTTGAGTGAAAGGCACAATAAAACAAGATGGTATAAGCATCATAATAAATATATACTGAATGATATGTAGAGCTCAAACTGATATCAGTGAAGTGAGGAATATAGAAAGCTAATAACTGCATTTGGAGATATTGAAACACTCAGGGACTAATGGGGGGAAATTAAAAAAAGCAGTGTCAGAGCTGCATATACATGAATTTTATATATCTCTATACTCCAATATATAGATATATTTATCTGTATATCATTTATATCATATGCACTATCCAATATTACATAAATTCTTTACTCAGAAAATAGAGGATATATTTTATTATTGATGAGTATAGAATATTTTAAAAATATAGATTGTATCATCAGTCAGAAAGGAAGTCTCACAATTAAATGCCAAAAGATCAGTTTCATAGAGATTATTCTATATAAATAGTGCAATAAATTTAGGAATGTCCAACAAAAATAGATGATATCTTCACAGACTTGAAACTGAAATAATATGTAAAATATCCTTTGTGCTTAAAAAAGAAAATATAAAGGAAATTATGAAATGCTTCAAATTGAGAGGTAATGAAACATCACATGTTCATGGTTGCAGAGTACTACCAAAGCAGTATTTAGAGAAAAATATTATTTCAGATGTCTATATCAGGGCATATAGTAGACTTAAAATTAACAAGCTGTTCAAATCAAGAAAGTAGAAAAAGAAAAATAGAGCAAACACAAAGAAACTAGAAGGAAGAATACAAAGAAAAAAATACAAATCAAGAAATAATATAAATTAAAAATAGAGGGAACCTGGATTTGCTGAAAAAAAAAGAAATAATAGATTAAAAAACTAAAATCTGATTCTTTATAAAGATGAATAAAATAGATTTTAGCCAATTCTGATTAAGGAAAAAATATGCCAATAAATAAAATACTGAATAAAGGGGGAAAATATAGAAACAAAATATGTTTTAAGGTGATATAAATATTTAAGTAAATATATGCTTATACATTTGAAAACCTTGATGAAGGAGAAATTACTAGAAATGTGTAAATGCCAAACTTGGTACAAGAAAGAAAAGAACTTAAATGACAAGGTTAACAGTAAATAATCCATGCAGTCAAAGATCTCTCCCAGTAAGTTCCAATCCCAGATGGTTCTTCCAAACATTGGTATAGTTAATAACTCTCTTAGGCAAACTGTTCCAGAGACAGAAAAAGTGAAAGCTGTCCAGCTCATTTTATGAAGATACTGTTATCCCATCTCCAAACCAGAAAAAAAAAAAGAAAATTTAATCTATTTCATCAAAACAGACTAAGATATTAACCTAAATATTAGGTAACTGTAAACAAAAGTGTACTTAAAAATAATACAACATGATCAAGTAAAGGTTCAACATTAGAAATTTCTATCAATGTGTTGAGCTACAAAAATATATTGGAGGAAAAGGAAATTTATGTGATTTTTCTTACTAGATGCCAATTTGGAAAATTCAGTACTGACTTATGGCTTTAAAAAATAATTTTTTATTTTATTTTTTAAGTTTACTTTTATTAAAGTTAGTTGATTTACAGTGTTATGTCAATCTCTGTTGTACAGCACAGTTACCCAGTCATACATATACATATACTCTTTTTCTAATAGTATCTTCCATTGTGTTCTTTCCCAAGAGACTGAATATAGTTCTCTGTGCTGTACAGTACAACGTCATTTATTATTCATTCTAAATGTAATAGTTTGCATCTACCAACCCTAAATGCCCCATCCATCCCACTTCCTCCCTTCTTCCCCTTGGCAACCACAATTAGGTTCTCTATGTCTCTGAGTCTGTTTCTGTTTTGTAAATAGATTCATTTGTGCCATATTTTAGATTCCACAGATTCCACATATAATTGATATCACATGGTATTTGTCTTTCTCTTTCTGACTTATTTCATTTAGTATGAGACTCTCTAGTTTCATCCATGTTGCTCCAAATGGCATTATTTTGTTCTTTTTATGGCTGAGTAGTATTCCATTGTGTATATATATATATATATATGTATATATATATATATATACCACATCATCTTCATCCATTCATCTGTCAACGGAAGTTTATGTTGTTTCTGTGTCTTGACTCTTGTGAATAGTGCTGCACTGAACATAGGGATGCATTTATCTTTTTGAATTATAATTTTGACTGGATATATTCCCAGGAGTGGGATTACTAGATCATATGGGAATTCTATATTTACTTCTCTAAGGAACCTCCATATTGTTTTCCATAGCAATTGTACCAATTTACATTCTCAACAATAGCGAAGAAGGATTCCCTTTCTTCTACACCCACTTTAGCATTTGTTATTTGTAGGCTTATTAATTATGGCCATTTGGATTGGTGTGAGGTGTACATCATTGTAGTTTTTTATTTGCACTTCTCTTAATAATTAGTGTTCAGTATCTTTCCATGTGCCTGTTGGGTCTCTGTACATCTTCTTTGGAGAAATGTCTATTTAGGTCTTCTGCCCATTTTTCAATTGGGCTTTTATATCTTGTTGTTCAGTTATGTGAATTGTTTGTATGTTTTGGAAATTTTTCCCTTGACAGTTGCATTGTTTGCAAAGATTTTCTCCCTTTCTGTGGGTTGTCAATAAAACATATGAAAGAGAAATTAGGGAAACCATCCTATTTATCATCACATCAAAAAGAATAAAATACCTAGGAATAAACCTACCTGAAGAGACAAGAGACCTGTACTCTGAGAACTATAAGACAATGATGAAAGAAATCAAAGATGATGCAAACAGATGGAAAGTTATATATGCTCTTGGATTGGAAGAATCTGTATTGTCAATATGACTGCTACCTTAAACAGTCTACAGAGTCATTGCAATCCCTATTAAATTACCAATGACATTCTTCACAGAAATAGAATAAAGTATTTTAAAATTTTCATGGAAACGCAAAAGACCCTGAAAAACCAAAGCAATATTGAAAAAGAAAAATTGAACTGGAAGAATCAGGCGCCCAGACTTCAGACTATACCTCAAAGCTACAGTCATCAAGAGGGAATGGTACTGGCACAAAAACAGAAATATAAAGCAATGGAATAGGATAGAAAGCCCAGAAATAAACCCAAGTACCTATGGTCAACTAGTCTATAACAAAGGAGGCAAGAACATACAGTGGAGGAAAGACGGTCTCTTCAAAAAGTGGTGCAGGGAAAACTGGACATCTACATATAAAAAAAAAAGAAATTAGAACTTTCTCTAACACCACACTCAAATAATAAACTTAAAATGGATTAAAAACATAAAACGTAAGGCTGGATATGATAAAACTCCTAGAGGAAAACATAGGCAGAATGCTCTTTGACATAAATCACAGCAACATTTTGTTTGATCCACCTCCTAAGAATAATGACAATTAAAACAAAAATAAATCAGTGGGACCTAACTAAACTCAAAAGTTTTGCACAGCAAAGGAAACTGTTAAAAAATGAAAAAGACAACTGACAGAATGGAAGAAAAAATTTTAAAATTAAATTAAAAAGCTATAAACCACCACAAAATCCACACCAACATTATATTTTTTCTTAGTTTTATTGAGATATAACTAACACACAGTACAGTATAGTTTAGTAACATAATAATTTGACTTATATCATGAAATTTTGATTACTACATTACATTTAGCAATATCCATCATCTCATATAGATAAAAAATTAAGAAATAGAAAATTTTTTTTTCCTTATGATGAGAACTCAGGATTTATCCTCAGCAGTTTTCATACACAACATACATCTGTGTTAATTATATTTATCATGTTGTACATTACATCTCTACTATGTATTTATCTTAAAACTGGTAATTTTTACCTTTGACTGCCATCATCAAGCTCTCACTTCCCCCAGCCCTCACCTCTAGTAACCACAAATCTAACCTTTATTCTATAAGTTTGTTCCTTTGTTTGTTGTTGGTTTTTGAAGTTGACCTGTACAACACTATATTTGTTCCTATTAGACAACGTATTGATTCAGTATTTTTATACATTTCAAAATGATTACCAGGATAAGCTTACATGTCGTATGTCACCATAAAAAGGTATTATATAATTTTTTACTATATTCCCCACAGCTTACATTTCATACTCATTATTCATTTATTTTGCAACTGGAAATTTGTACCCCTTAATCTTCCTCACCTATTTCTCTTCTCTTCTCACTCCCTTCCCCTTTGGCAATCTCCTGTTGGTTATCCGAATCTATAATTCTGTTTCTGTTTTATTGTGTTTATTCATTTGTTTTCTGTTTTAAATTCCACATGTAAGTGAATCATACAGTATTTTTCTTTCTCCATCTGACTTGTTTCACTTAGCATAATCCTTCTAGGCCCATCCATGTTGTCACAAATAGAAAAATTTCATTCTTTTTATGGCTGAGTAATATTACATTATATATCACATCTTTATCTATTCATCTACTTTATAGGCACTTAGGTTGCTTCCATATCTTGGCTATTGTAAATAATACTGCAGTGAACATAGGGATGCATATATCTTTTCAAATTAGCATTTTTGTTTACTTCAGGTAAATCGAGTGTAATTACTGAATTGTATGGTAGTTTTCTTTTTAAGTTTTTGAGGAATTCCCATACTGTTTTCCATAGTGGCTGCACCAATTTACTTTTCCACCAACAGTACATGAGGGTTCCCTTTTCTACATATCTTCTTTACACTTGTTATTTTTTGTCTTTTTGATAACAACCATTCTGACAGGTGTGAGGTGATAGCCCACTGTGGTTTTGATTTGCATTTCCCTGCTGTTTAGTGATGTTGAGCATCTTCTCATTGGCCTATTGTCCATTGTGTGTTTTTTGAGGAATATCTATTCATATCCTCTGCTTTTTGTTTGTTTGTTTGTTTTTAGGGCCATACCCATGGCATATGGAGGTTCCCAGGCTAGGAGTCGAATCAGAGCTATAGCTGCCAGCCTGCACCACAGCCACAGCAACATCGGATCCAAGCCGTATCTGCAACCTACACCACAGCTCATGGCAACGCCAGATCCTTAACCCACTGAGTGAGGCCAGGGATCAAACCCACAACCTCATGGTTCCTAGTCAGATTTGTTTGCACTGCCCCACGATGGGAACTCCATCTGCCCATTTTTATTTTATTTTATTTTATTTTTATTTATTTATTTGTCTTTTTGCTATTTTTTTTGGCCACTCCCGTGGCATATGGAGGTTCCCAGGCTAGGGGTCAAATCGGAGCTGTAGCCGCCGGCCTACACCAGAGCCACAGCAACGCGCGATCTGAGCCGCGTCTGCAACCTACACCACAGCTCACGGCAACGCCGGATCGTTAACCCACTGAGCAGGGGCAGGGATCAAACCAGCAACCTCATGGTTCCTAGTCGGATTCATTAACCACTGCGCCACGACGGGAACTCCTGCCCATTTTTAACTGAGCTTTTTTTTTCAATGTTGAGTTATATGAGTTCTTTGTATATTTTGGATATCAACCCCATATTGAATATATCATGTGCAAATTACTTCTCTGATTCAGTACATAGACTTTTTATCCTTTTGTGGACAGTTTCTTTCATTGTGCAAAAGCTTTTTAGTTTGATATAGTTCCATTTGTTTATTTTTGCCTTTGAAATATTACTAAGACTGGTGTCAAAGAGTGTACTGCCTATGCTTCTTCTAGAAGTTTGATTTTAGGCCTTCATTTAATTCTTTAATCAATTAAAATTTGTTTTTTATAATTTAGAAAAGAGTGAGAGAGTAGTCCAGCATGTAGCTGGCCAGTTTTCTCAACACATTTATTGAAGAGGCTGTCTTTCTCCATTGTATATTCTTGCCTCCTTGTCATATATCAATTAACCCACATCAGCCTTGATTCATTGTGTGCCTTCTGTCCTGTTCCATTGATGTATGTGTCTGCTTTTGCATCAGCACAATACTGTCTTGGTTATTGTACCTTTGTGGTAGTTTGAAATCAGGGAATATAATAGCTCCAGCTTTGCTCGTTCTCAAGATTGTTTTGACTTTTTTGTTCTTTTGGTGATATCTGGATATCTGACTAGATAATTCTTCAAACTTTTCTCTGTTCAAGATCTGAAAATTCTGGGAAAAAACATGCAACTCTCATTAAGCCGAGATTCCCAGTCAAGTGGATTATAGCCAGTACGTATATCCATCTGGTAGGTGTGTTTCAGGGTGATGGTTAAGAGGAGGTTGAGTGTGAGACTACGGAAGGTGAGAACTTGCTTTCTGGGCTCTATCAGTAGTAGTACTATAGAGTTGACACATCATGGGCTTTGGTAGCAGACAGATCTATGTTCAGATGTAGCTCTTGTACTCGTGTTTGTGATCTGGAAAGCAGTATGCCATCTCTCTATCCTCCATTTTATTATCTGTAAACTATTAAGATCTGTCTAAGTTGTAGTGAGAATTAAAAGAGGAGTGCATTTAAAGGATATTTTATGGTAAGTTCTCAGTACATATAAATTCCACTCCCTCTCTGAGTCATAGGTCAGTTCCTCCCAGTTATAAATTAAACTCTCAGGAAGATGGACAAATTCACCCATGCCCCCGTGGGGTACTTCAGTGCTTGGCAACAATAATACGTTTTCTTATGACTTGAAAGTGTTAGTGTTGCTTCCTGTAGCACTACTCAGAAATAATTCAAACCCTGGAGAGAATCTGCCTCTTTGAGTTGCAACCACCTTCTTGTTTCCTTCAATGAAATCACTCTACCATACTTTCTGATTGAAACTAATCATCCTGTGGAAATTACATGGCTTAAGAAGTTCCCCTTAAGGGAACTGAATTTCTTGTGCAGTGACACTGCCATTGCTACTACAAAATTTAGCAAGAACTATTTCCAATTTTTTTGACATTCTAAGGTTGCAAGATCAGCAGTTACTCTCTTTAATCAAAATCCTATACCCTCTTTGACCATCACTAACTCTTGAATGGTGGAATGAAATACATATGCAATCTGATTGAGTCATGATGGATAATTTCTGGGAGATAATCATAAATTAAACCATCCTGACACACCAGGAAACCTGTAATGTAATACCTTCTCCCAGAGAGAGAAGAGACTGAGAATGATCCTCTTTCTTTACTTTTCTTTAATAGGTATACCTTTCTGGTAACGCAAGGCTGATAGCATTTAATAATGGATAGGTTATAGTCATCATGCATTTAATTTTCAAATAAAAGAATTTTTCTGAAAATCATAAAATGATAATAACACAATAATATCTTAAAATGTTATGGTGTATTTTCCCATAGGAATTCAGAAGTTTTTACATAAATTCTCCTTGTTAGCACTTTTGTCTGTTTTGAAGTCTTATTGATATAAAATGCAAATAAATTTTAAGTATTTTATGGGGATTCTGTTGATATTTTATGACTGCCAAGCATCCAATATCTTTTCCAAGTTCAACATAGTGCAATTTTAGAAGTATAATTTAAAAGATTATTTTGATGAATGACTTTACCTGGCCCACTTTCTTTCTTAGCTTTATTGAGAGAGTATTAATGTGTATACACTCTAGTATTTGCAAAGAAGTTTTACGAGTATAGTCTTTTATTTGATCATTATAGTCAGGGCATATATTTTCTGAGTTATATAGATGAGAATTTGGGGCATGATGGAATTCAGTGATAAGTTTGACTCTCCATTTTTTTGTGATTTTACCTGTTTTCTAACTAGGATATAAGACCCCTTAGAGCAAGGATTATTGATCTTATTCATCCTATTTATTGCTGGATGCCCAGCACTTAGAACACTGCTTAGCACACAGTAAGCATTTTGTAAATATGTATTGACTGGATGGATAGTCTCCCTCGGGAAACTGGAACAAGGTTGGGAAGAAGAGGAAAGCTAAGAGAACAGTCTTTTGTTTAGCTTAGACTTGAAGGGGAATGAGTTGATAAAAGTTAGCTTTCAAGGAACAGATAACAGACCAATACGAAGGAATTCAAGAGCAATAAGCAACATACGTATTAACATCTTTGGGAGAGTAAACTATGATCATCTTAAAGAGAACATGAAGTCTATATTTAGAAAGCTTGACTGCATTTATGCTAGTTATGATTGATTCACATCTTTTCTTTGTACTCTCCCTACTATTTAGTAACATTATTTTAGTAATTTAGTACTGCTTACTAGTGTTAAGGAGACTCAAAGAAAGGGTTTCCCTCGCCCCCCAAATTAGGCCAGAACATTAAAGATACAGAAATTAATGCGGGAACAAACAAGATGGTAGAAATAATCAGATCATAAAGAGAAAAGCAAAGGAAATATAAAAGTTGGGAGGGAAAATGTTAGGATTTTCCTCCTATTTGAAATAGTACATGTTTTATTTTGTTTATGACAGTGATTCCATAGCATCAAATGAATAGAAAAATTTTGAAGTATATTGCTATTTTTTTCTCTTCCCCAAACCAGTTTGTTTACATGACCAGAGATTCTGCAGTGTGTAATGTCATAAATATAATTAGTCCTTTATTTTTAAAAACTTATATTTGGCATTCCATTTTTTTTATTGTGTAGTAGGTTAAGGCTCAAGAGCAGTAGATAAGTTCTTACCTGAAAAAAAAATTTAAAACTTTATTTAAACCAATGTATGGATTGCCTTGAAAATGGAAATGTTAAGTAGAAGCACACCTAATGTGCTCCATTTTCTCCCCTTGCAATTAATATAATTTTATGTAAATACATAAATGGTAAATGTTCATGAAAGCTACAAGTGGTTAATAGGTCCTAGGAAATAGATAAGAATGAGAAATTTTTTTTTTCAGAAAAGGCAGATTGGTAGGAAACTAAATATAAAATGATGAGAAATCTGAGAATCCTAAGAAATAACACTCACCTCCTCATTTCCAATAAATTTCAGTATCTCTATTTTTCCACAAAGATGATTTTTTCAACTCTGTCACCAGTATTATTCCATTGTTTAGTACGTTGAGAAATTCCCTGATTTAAAAAGAAAATGGCAAAAGACACAAAGCAATACTTCTTAAAGCTTTCCAAACAATGGAACAGACAGTGTAGGGTTTAGCTTTCCTTTCTTTACCCCTACCTCTATTAACAAACTTGCTTTATCTGATGAGTAACAAAAGAATATTATTCTGGCTTTGCATTTTTGGCCAAGTTCTGACAAGTTGGTACTTTGGTGTTTAATTCAGTCACCAAGGATTCTTCTTAGAAGATATCCAATGGACAGATAAAAAGACAAAAAAAAAAAAAAAATCCTACTGAATGCCAGACTTTTTGATAATATTTGTTCAATAATGTTTTTAAAGTCAATGAAATCACTTTCAGAAACTCCCTATACCCAAGTCTCCAAAGGCCTAAGGCCTACAGCCTGGAAACTTCCTTTGAATGCTAAATAATTATAAGAATATTTTCTTTAAAGTGATAGAAAGTTCTGAAATAGTACCCTAGAGAGAGTACTATTGAAAGAGAGATATTTTATATTTTCACAGAGAGTGTACATACATCATTAGTAATACAAAAGAAATTTTGGGGCAAGGGATTGATTTTATCTTTTAATTATAGGTGATAGAAGAATTTAGATGCTTTAGATATCTATTTAATTCCATCATCACTCCATAATGTTGACTTTGGAGTAAATACAGATTTTTGAGGATCAGAAGGCAAATGAAATGGAACTAAGGATTCTGAGAAATAGACCCCAATCGTCCTTATTGGCACAGCAACTCAAAGTCAGGAGGGCACTAGATACCATTCTCAAGTCACTCGTTCCTAGAGGGTGCCTATATTTCTTTGTATACTTTCCATGAGCCAGCAACTGTGTCTGTTTCCTCTCACACTTTGAATACCTGATTTCTCCTTTAGTTCCAGTGGTATATAGACATAAAAGGTGACCACTCCAAGAAAACCGTGGTTTCCAAGAGAGGCAGAAACTCTAATTCCTTGATTTTTACCATAATTCAGCAGGAACTGAAATAATTAGACCTCAATTTATATTTCATTAACCAAACAGGAGAAGCTGCAAAAATCAATTCATGATCCCCCAGTCTATTTGTATAACCACATGAGAATACCTTTCCCAGTTTGGTTTACTTGTTCAAATACTTCCTTCTCCAACCCCTTAACAACATTGCTTTATTTTTGTCTTCACATTTATAGGGTCATTCATCCTCTCGCTTCTTTTCTCATAAGACTAGAAAATAGCTGAACTGACAAGTACAATTGTAAACAGGGAGATAAGGGGATGAATTCAAAGCCTTTGTTATGGCCACCTTACGATCAACTAGTTTGTTGAGGTTGTTGTATAGAAGTTGCACTTATAATTACAGACTACTGTTTACCAATGCATGCAGTAATTCACTTTTGAGGACAAGTCAATGTCCCCCTTAACCATGTTCCAATTCAGATATCCAGGAAAATAGAACATGATAGTCCATGCCCTATTACCTTCAGAAGCCTCCCAGTCATAAAATTCTTAGTCATGTTCCTCTGTGCTTCTTTTACCCTCACTCAATTTCCTAGTTTTCTTCTTTCTCAGACTTTTCTTCTGCACCTACTAGAATTGCCATCCCATCAGGAGTCATCAAACTTCCATTTAATATTCACTATAGTTCCTGTCCTTAGCTGAAGCCTGGCTGATCTCTGAGGATGCTCCCCTTGCCATCTTTTCAAGGAAAGGCATCTCATTTTCATATACACCATGTGGCATGTAGCCTCTAAAATGGCTTTGGGTTTGTCCTCCTACAAATCACACCCTGTGTGACATGCTCCTGTAGAGCATGAACTGGTCTAGTACTTGCTTCTAATGAATAGAATATGGCAGAAGCAATGAGATGTCACTTTTGTGATTAGTTTACAAGATTGGAAGTTTCATCTTGCTAGTTGACTCTCCCTTGTTGACTTTGATAAAGCAAACCACCATGGTGGAAGGACCAACATCAGAGGAAACTTAGGGAATCCTCCAGCTTGCAGCCAGCTAGGACCCAAGGCCTTCAATCTCATAGACATTGACAAACTAAAACTCTGTCAATAATCACATGAACTTGGAAGTAGCTCCTTCCAAGTGAGCCTTCAGATGAGAATTCAGACCTGGCTGACACCTTGATTGCAGCCTTGTGAGATACCCTAAAGCAGAAGCCCCAGGTAACTATTCCCAGAGTCCTCACCCGCAGAAACTGTACAATAAGAAATGTGTGTTGTTTAAATTGCTAAGTATGAGGAAATTTGTGTTACTGATGCATATATACCACCTCACAAACCCATAAGGCAGAACTTGTTTAATGATAAGGCTTCTAAACAGTTACTCTCCTACTCTTATGAGAAAATCCCTAGTTATTTTACTGTTGTCTCATTCAGCTCTATATATTCTATCCTTTCTCATTATAATCTACTCTGACTTCTCCTTTAATAAAGACTTTGGAAACTGACTAAAAACAACCTCTCCAACTCAATGGAAGCCATTATTCTGGTAAGTTGAATCTCAAAGTGAATAAACAGCTAATAATTTAGGAAAAAAAAGAATTTGCCACTTCTTTTTGTCCTCTGCAAAAATTTTCGTTATTTAGTTCACTTTAACCACAGGACAACTGGTTTCTTTTCTTCATTTAAAATAGGAGCATTTCTGAAATTCTAACTTCTTAATCTCTAGTCAAAGCATCCTATTCCTCCAGTGTGCATTTTTTGTTTGTTTGTTTTGTTTTCTTTTTGTCTGCCCCATGGCATGTGGAGTTCCCGGGCCAGGGATCAGATCTAAGCCCAGTTGCAACCTACACTGCAGCTGCAACAATGCCAGATCCTTAACCCATTGTGCTGGGCTGGGGATCAAACCTGTGCCCCAATGCTCCAGAGATACCACCAATCCCATTGCAACAGCACAGGAACTCCCAGTGTGCGTTTTTTAAATTAATCTACCGTTATCAATATTTTTGTTCAGTCACACTGAGATCTCTTCTCCATAGACTCCTCCAATTTCTTTTATTTGCTCCCTCCTACCTTCATATAGTAAAGTAATCAATGTGTGCAGTTAATGTCATAAAGACCTGAGCTAGAGTATCAGTCATTACTTACTGCTGTGAGACAAGCCAATTATTTAACTTTAATTTCCTTATCTGTAAAATAAAGATATGCCTGGTGCTTTGTAGATATCTAATAAATATTACCAAATGATATATATTTATGGAGCTTAGACTTGGTTAAATGGACCATTCAAGAAATAGAACCAGCTTATATCTGAGAATCACTTGCCCTGTTATGCTACTCTCATTCTTAGATGGTGAAGCTTCAAGCTTAAAGCAAGTTAACTTTCTACAATTTCTGTACATAGACTTGAGTTACATAGAAGCAATGGAAGAAAAAAAAATCACATAACCTTGAAGACTGTTACCTGATAAATGTTTTGTCCCTAGATTTTAGTTGGACCATAAAAAACATGCCTCAAAATGTTTTTATCTTTCCCTGTATCGATCTTGCTCTCATTTCCAGTAACAGCAATTTCAAACTGTAATGGCAAAAAAAAAATCCTTTACAACTGAGGTTTTGGAGAGTTTTTTGTTTATTTGTTTATTATCATTTGTATATAAGTGTAAGTGTGCTATGTGATTTTCAGTGGAAATCTCTAGACTTTATTTTCTTAGTATTTGAGGCTGTGATAAGGAAGTGGAAGTCTATGAGCAATTAACCTTATAACCAACAAGTTAAAAGTGTTGCATAGATTTTATGCATTATTCATATATAGCTTGCATAGAAGAGTTGTCTTTATTTTCTGATTTTAAACATGCACACAGTAAAAAAAAGGATGGTGATGGGGAGACATAGAGCTCAGAGGTCATATGAATATGCATCCTGACACTTTAATATTCTGCTTGAGAAATATAGTATTGGAGATTTAACAACACTATCAGAATGTCAAAATCAGATGAGGATTTCTCTCCACTTAAGTGCCCATACCAATCTGAGAGATCCTGACTTAACTTTCACTTGCCATTCTAGGGCCATAATGGTAAAAACAAATGCAAATTACTTAGATATACTTAAAATAACATTTCAAAGGAACTTCAAAGTATCCCTATAAACATGTGATTTGGGCTCAAAACAAAAGTTAGGAAGATACTGTATCTGTGAGGCTAGATTATATAATCATGAAATGAGGACAGATTGAAATATGGGAGAGTTCTATGCCGACAAAAATTCCACGTCTAAGAGCAGGAAGGTTTTTCTCTGGACTTCTCACTTCCCATGGAGCTGGAGTTTTCCAACCTAGCTGGTGAGAGTTTGAAATGCTGGACAGCAGCCTAGGCCTACCCTGTAATGCCAAATGATATTTTAGTATTCAGATAAGAATATGAGTTGATATTGCCAGATGGAGCCTTTTATTGGGATTTCTCAGTCCAAATAAATCTTGAGAAAATGACTAACAGCCCTTGGGGGAAAAACAGTTCAAGTTAGCCTTTTCCTGGTTCCACTACTTTTGGGATGAAATACAGGTATCCTTTTGCATAGACCAGATTGGGGCCAAACAGGAATATATGAAGAAAGTACTATACTTGGAGGAAGAGAAGGAGGAGGTGCAGAAAGAGAAGCAAGGAAAACATTTAGAGAAAACTCTTCCTACAGAGGCCATTGCAAAATAATGAAAGAACAGGAGGTATTGGTCCCCACATCTTTTTATTTCAGAGAAGCTGGGAGCTTATGTAGAATGCCTTTGTATAGGTTTCTGTAAAAGTATTTTTCTCACAGTTATTCTGTGCTTTGTAATGTAAAGTAAAATAACATATTTTGTTGAAGTGTCATTTGGAGCCTTTGGAAAATGGACTGAAAAAGACAGGGATTATATGTGTGTCCCAAGTAGACCTGTTAGAACATGTAGCTGCCATTTTTCAATTCTTTCTTCTCCTAATTGGTCTGATTTTGTGAATTTATTTGAAATACTGTGTTGGGCATTCTCACTGTCCAAGAAACATTTCTTTATAAATGGTGGTTGTAACTGAGTATATTCATTGTGAGCCATTGTGTTCCATTTAGTTCCATTTAGAGTCCTTGTGTGAAATGGTCAGAACCAAAAAGCCTTTCTTGAAAATACTAATGTAAGCTACTTCCTCTTAGAAAGGGGCAGAATTTAAAAGACTATATCACAAAAATTATCTTGAGCTTGAACATGTAAGGTAACACTATATGGATGATTATATAATTATTCCTAATACATTTTAGAAAATAGGTGGCTTCCTTATTTTATTTTCTGTTTGTATATTGAACATGTTTGCCTACATTTGAAGAGGTTTCTGATTCACAAACCCTTGTTACATAGAGAAATAGCAATAGTCATTGCTCCTTGTCTTTCTGAAAGCCCATATTTGAGACTCATTTTACTGACAGCTTTGCCTCAATAAGTTCATTTTTAAAATCACTCTTGAAAGATGAGGTCTGAACTATTGCCCAGAGTAGGCATGAGAGGAAAAAAAAAGTTCATCCTAAGCCTAAGTACACAGTTTAAAAAAAAAGATGAGATTGGGTATATGCATATACCTGTAAAGCCATGACCACAATTCAGGTGACAATTAATTATCCTTCACCTCTAAAATTTTCTTGTGCCTCTTTGGTGTCTTTTGTTGTCTTTTTTTTTTGTTTGTTTGTTTGTTAGTTTTTGTTGTTGTAAGAACACTTAACATGAAATTTACTCTCTTAACACAATTTTACATACATGAAACAGCATTGTTCACCATAGGCCCTATGTTGTACAGCAGAACTCTAGAACTTACTCATCTCACATAACTGAAACTTACACCCATTGAGGAACAACTCCCCATTTCCCCCTCCTCCAGTCACTGGCAACTAGCATTCTATATTCTGTTCTCTGCTTCTGTGAGTTTAAAAATGCTGTGAAGTTTTCTCAAAAAATTAAAAAGAGAACCACCATATGATCCTGCAAAGCCACATCTGGGTATATGGCCAAAAGTACTAAAGTCAATATCTTGAAAAGAGGTCTACATGTCCACATTCACTGAGACATTATGCACAATAGCCAGGATATGGAAAAACATTGAGTCTACTGATAGATGAATGGATAAAGGAAATAATTATTCAGACTTAAAAAAAAAGGAAATTCTGCCATTTGTGACAACATGAATGAACCTAGAGGAAATTATGCTAAGTGAAATAAGCCAGTCACAGAAAGACAAATACAGCATGATCTCACTTGTATAAGGTACTTTAAATAGTCAAATTTTTATTGATTAAATTTTTTTTTTTTTTTTTTTACTGGTTATTAGGAAAGATGTGTCAAAATCTCCCACTCTGTATATTTGTCTCTTGCCTTTTATTTCTGTCTACATTTACATGTTTTGAGAGTATGTTATTTGGTGGTTACCAATTTAGGGTTGTTATGTAATCTTTTTGGATTGCCAAATTGATTACTTTAAAAAGTTTTTATTGATGGTGGTCTTTCTTACCTCAGTGTCTACTTTGTCTCCTGTAAGTTGGCCATATTATAGGCTAGTCTTAGTATTTGCACAATGTATATTTTTCAGTCCTCTTTACTTTCAATCTTTCTTTGGGGACATTATTTAAGATGTTTTTCTTGTATACAGCATATAGATGGGCTTTTATTTTTCATCCAATCTGACAGTCTTTTCCCTTAAGTTAAAGTGCTCTATGTATAATTTAAAGATATAAAGTAATAATTGCATTTGTAATTTAATATAATATTGACTTTCATCTTAATTTTGCCCTTTATTCCATCTTATTCTTTATTCTCTGTTAATTTCTTTAGGAATAATCAAGTTTTTTTTCTTTCTTTCTTCTTCTTCTTTTTTTTTTTTTTTTTTTTTTGTCTTTTTGCTATTTCTTCAGGCTGCTCCCACGGAATATGGAGGTTCCCAGGCTAGGGGTTGAATAGGAGCTGTAGCCACCGGCCTACGCCAGAGCCACAGCAATGCGCAATCCGAGCCGCGTCTGCAACCTACACCACAGCTCATGGTAATGCCGGATCATTAACCCACTGAGCAAGGGCAGGGACCGAACCCACAACCTCATGGTTCCTAGTCGGATTCATTAACCACTGCACCACGACAGGAACTCCTAATCAAGTTTTTAAAAAAATTTCTACTTCTTCAATAGCTAGTAGGTTATAAATTATTTTATTATTATATTTTGTGTTTATGCTAGAGAGCCTCAAATATATGCTTATTAGAGCATAATGCAAGTAAATTTGCACTTTACCATATCTCAAATAATTCAAATTCTCAATAATATTTGAACTCCATTTAACCTCTGTTATGGGCTGAATGTTTATGTCCCCCTGAAATTTATGTATTGAAGCCCTAACCCCCAATGTGATGATATTAAGTGGTCGGGCCTTTGGGAGATAATTAGGTTTAGATGAGGCCATAATGGTGGAGTCCCCATGATGGAGTTTGTGTCCTTATGAGAAGAGACTAGAGAGCCTCCTCTCAGACTTAGCCTCCAAAACTATAAGAACGTAAACATCTATTGTTTAAGCCACTTAGTCTATGGTATTTTGTTAGAGCAGCCCAAGCTAAGACAACTTCCATGTATTTTTTTTTTTTTTTGCTACACCTCACAAGACCTTGTTATAATTATAAATATTCTTTGGGGTTTGTCCACATCTTTACTCTTTTCAATGATCTTTATTCTTTCCTGAATTTATGTGTCTTTCTGGGATCATTTTCCTCCTGCCTAAAGAACACATATTACCTTGTAGATTTTTTAATGTGAAAATATTTTTATTTTTGCCTTCATTTCTAAAAGGATATTTTCACTAGGTATAAAATTCTAGATTGATAACTTTTAAAAGATATCTAAATACTGTCACCTGACTTCCAGAGATTCTGTCAAAGGGTCTGATGTCAGTCTTACTTTTATTCCTTTGAAAATAAATATATTTTTTTTCCTTCTAAACACTTTAAAGTTATCCTCTTTGGCTTTGGTATTTGGTAGGTTTACTGTGATGTCATAGATATCATGCTTGGAGTTTCAAGACTTTATTAAGTCAGTGGCTTCAGGGCATCTATGAGTTTAGGAATATTCTTGGTCTGTGTTCCTTTGAGAGCACTGAGTCCTAACCACTAGATGATCAGGGACTCTGTGCCCCTTTAAATATCACTACTTTGACTCATTCTTTATGTCATCTTTTCATGGGACCCAAATTATCTGTATTTTAGGCCTTTTTAACTATAGTTCCATATGCCTCTTATTCTCTCTTCTTTGCTATGCTTTTTTGTTTTCCTCTCTGTGATTAGTGAAGGTCAGGATTTTCCAACCTTGGCTCTACACAGATTTTGGGCCAGATAATGTTTTTGTTATTGTGCAGTGCTCTCTTGTGCATTATGGAATATATAGCAGTACCTCTGACCTCTATCCATTAGGTGGCAGTAGCATTCCCCCAGTCAATACAAAAATATCTCCAGACATTCTTAAACATCCCTTGGGGGACCCAGTCACACCTGCATAAGAACCACTTGACCTATTTCACGGTACATTTTAGAGTTAACATATCACTTATAATTCTTGGTTAAACTGCCTTCACCTGAGTCATGAGTTTGCAGATGAGCTCCACCTAGCAGCTTTTCTGGGGTCTTTGTAGAGACTTCTTTACAGAGGACTTTCCTTCAAGGCAAAGGTAAATACTTCAGTAGATTTCCAAGCTTGGGGCACCCATTTCTCACTGGTTCAATGAATGGGGAAGAAGAAGGCCCTTAATACAGCTGACACATTTTGATCCAGAAGTGGTGTCCCAGGGAGCAACAGGTACATTCTGGCGTACATTTCTCAGTACTTTTCCTATCTCCCAAGTATTCAGAGGCCCCTGCCAAAACTTCTCTTTCTTCTGCTCTCTCCATTATGGTTTTGCATCACTCCTCTGGGAATGCCATTCTGTAGAGATCAGACTGTTTGGGCCCTCAAGTGGTGAGAAAACTGTTATTAAATGGGGAACATAAAATGAGCATGGGGCATGGGGTCATGGGACTCTAGGTTCAGCTCTGGGTTATGATTTTGATATAATAACTCAACCTCTCTGGAACCACTTTACCTATTGGAAAACCAGGGACTGATTTACATATTTTGTGCTAACCTAACTTACAGTTCTCTATTTCTTCTTCTATGTTTAGCCTGTACTCCCATGTGTAAAGCTGATAATTTATTTATTACTGCTCTTTTCAGTTCTAGAATTTCTATTTGATTCATTTTTCAGGTGATAGTATCTACCTTTTAGTCTATTTTTGGAACATTTATCATGTGATTTTAATGTCCTTGTTTGGTAATTCCAATATTTATTTCACCAGGAGTTTTTCTGTTGTTCATTTCTTCCTTCTATCTTGACTAGTGATTTTTATTATATTCTGGAGATTATGTGTAAAAAATGGGAACCATTGTGAATGATATCTTTCCCCAGAGAATGTTTATATTTTTCTCTGCCAGTAAGTTAGAGGAGGGACATATCAACTAGATAATAAGTACATACTGAAATGGTTCAATGTTGAGTGTTAACCTTTGTGAAAGTTAGTCTCTTTAGTGTTTTCCCACAATTCTAGGACATCACCATCAATGTCTCAAAGTTATATAATTTAGTTAATCTGTTTCTAAAAATTAGTAGCTTTTAGGTTTTCATTTCATTTAGCATTGATTTCATTTCATTTAGCATTTTGTTTAGCATTACTCCTTTCATTTAGCATTGATTATATTTGTGTTTTTCAAACCAATATAATTCTCGCTTCCAGTAATATCACTCGTAATACAATATATTTAAAATGTTATACTATTGTCTCTGAGATTTTTTTTCTATGACACTGAAACCTTTGGCAATGACAATTATGTGATGACCATTGCTTAGCTAGAAAGTCGTGAGACACATCATAATTTAAACAATGTTAAAATTTGAAAATAGAAGAATACATCTTAAAATGGATGTGACTACACTTAGAACAGTTCCTGGTGAAGAGTAAATGTGAATTATTATTTTTAGAACAGTAGTATCATGATCTAACATACCTTTTAAAAAGACTCTCTCTAAAACTCAATAATAAGAAAATGAACAATCCAATTAAAAACGATCAGAAGAGAAATCTCATCCAAGAAGACATACAGATGGCAAATAAGCATATGAAAAGATGTTCAACATCATATGTCATTAAAGAATTGCAAAGTAGGAGTTTCCATCATGGCTCAGTGGTTAATGAACCCGACTAGTAACCATGAGGTTGCAGGTTCAATCGATGAGGTTGCGGGTTTGATCCGTGGCCTCACTCAGTAGGTTAAGGATCCAGCATTGCCTTAAGTTGTGGTGTAGGTCACAGACATGGCTTTGATCCTGTGTTGCTGTGGCTGTGGTGTAGACTGGAAGCTGTAGCTCCTATTCGACCCCTAGTCTGGGAACCTCCATATGCCATGGGTGTGGCCCTAAAAAGCAAAAAAAAAAAAAAAAAGGCAAAAAAAAAAAGAATTTCAAATTAAAACAAAATTGAGATACCACTACACACCTAGAACATGAACAACATCAAATACTAAAGAAGGTGTGGAGCAATAGGAATCTCATTCATTGCTGGTAGATATGCAAAATGTTATAGCCCCTTTGGAAGATAGTTTGTCACTTTTTATAAAACAAAACGTATTCTTAAAATATGATCCAGCAGTCACCCTCTTTGGTGTTTATCTAAGTGAGTTAAAAAAAAAAAACTGCCCACAGATGTTTATAGGAACTTTATTCATAATTGCACAAACGTGGAAGCAACCAAAATGTTCTTCAGTAGGTAAATGGATTTAAAAAAAAAAAGGTACATCTAGGCAATGGAATGTGGAATGTTATTCAGTGCTAAAAAGAAATCAACTCATGAAAAAATAGGCTGGTACCTTAAATACATACTGCTAAGAAGAAAAGCCAATTTGAAAAGGTCAATATGAAAAGAAAAAAAATCTGAAAAGGCTACATGCTATAACTCTATCACATTCTAGGAAAGGCAAAACTATGAAGACAGTGAAAAGATCAGTAGCTGCCAGGAGTTGTAGGGGAGGCATGGATGGATAGGCAGTACACAGAGGATTTGTAAGATGGTGAAACTATTCTGTATAATACTGTAATTGTGGCCACACTCTGTTTTGCATTTGTCAATACTCAGAGGATACATAGCAGCAAGACTGAATCCTAGTATAAACTATGGACTTTGAATCATTATGACGTGTTAGTGTAGGTTCATTCATTGTAACAAATGTACCACTCTGGTGTGGGATGTCGATAGTGGGAGAGACTCTGCCTGTGTAGGGCGTGGGATATACTGGAACTCTATACTTCCTGCTCAGTTTTTCTGGGAACCTAAAATTAGTTTATAAAGTCTATTAAAACTGTAAAAAAGAAATATCTAACTGTAATGTAGAGAATAGTTTTAAAGGGTGAGTTCAAGATCAGATAGGAAACTTTTTTTTTCAAGTAAGAAATCATTACTTGAAAAAGAGATGAGTGTGGGAGTGGTGCAGAGTGGTCCAATTCTTGATATGTTTGAAGACATATTAAACAGAATTTTTGATAGATTGGATATGGATTATTAGAGAAAATAGAATTATAAATAAATGCACGATTTAGGTCTCAATGCCAAGGAGAATGGAATTGATATTTATAAAAATGGAGAAGGCAGGAGAAAGAGTTTTATTAGGATGTTGGGTGGGAGAGGAAGGAAGGTCAAGATTATGATTTGGGATATTTAAGTGTCTATTAGATACTAAAAAGTAACATTGCAGTTGCGTACATGGGTCTAGAGTTCTGGGGACACATTTAAAAGAGATCAACATTTGGAAGTCATCAGTGATGAGACAGCACTTCACATCATGAGAATGATCTTGAGGTTACCGGGGCAGTAGGTTTTAGATAGAGGAGAGGGCTGCAGCATAGCTTTGGTGGCCTTCAATGCTAAAGGTTTGGAAAATGGGGAAAAATCAGAAAAGAAGACTGAAAAGGAATAACTCCTTGAATCATGAGAAGGGGTCCTTTAAGCCAAAAAAAAAAAAAAAAAACACCAAAAAACCCCAGAATTATGGAAGGTGTTGCATTCTGCTGCTAAGCTGCATTATGAAACATCTTATATTCTTTTAAGAATACTTGTTTTTGAATTGAATTTCATCACATAGTATTTGAGATTTTCATGTTTTGGTAATTTATAAGTGAAATAGTCATAATTTTCTTTCATTGCTCAGTCATTATTTGTAGATCAATGTTACAATAGCCTCTTGACATCAGCTAATCAAAATTACCTAGGTGAGTGGGGTTGTAAATATACCCCACACTGCCACTTTCCATTCATGTTAAATCACGAATCCTCTTTTGTCTTCAAATGTGTTTCTCACCATTTTTTATTTGTTTTGTGGTTGTAGTTATAAGATTATCAGATCCATGTTTCTCTCCCCTTTTCATAGTTCATCCAGGCTTTAAAGGAAGAATCCAGCAGTGAATTTTTTTTTTAATTGAGAGATAATCGACATCTTTATTGTGTTAAGTCAGACCTCCCATTGATGAAGTAATCTCTCCATTTACTTGGGTTTATTTTATGACTTTTAATAGGGCGTTAAAGTTTTCTCTGCTAAGATGCACATTGTATTAGGCTAATTTCTAAGTAAGTATAATTTAAAAATGGAAAACTATCTGATCTAATTGCTTATTGCTATAATAAAAAATGCTACTGATTTTTCTATGTTTTTCTATGTTCAGAAAGCATGATGAACTCTCATTCTAAAGTTTGTTGATTCTGCTTGAAGTGCAATGTAAATTATTATATCCTCTTATTATATCCTCTTTATAAAAGTACATTTTGACATTTCCCCAATTTTTAAAATGTTTTCCATTAAGAATCATGTTTACTGTTGGCTTTAAGGATATAGCCTTTACGATGTTAAGTATTTCCTTCTAATCTGGTTTGTGATAGTTTTGCAATAAGTGGGTGCTGAACTTCATCTATATGTTTCTAAATCTGCTAATAGGATGAGGTAATTTTTTTCTTTTTGACCATTAAAATGTTAAATTAACGTATTTTCTTATGCTGATTCATGTCACTATTCTTGCCATAAATCTTACTTCATCATTATATAGTTACTTAAATAATACTAGTTTTGTTTATCTAGTATTTGTTTTAAGATTTTGGCAATTATATTCATAAGTCAGGCAGGTATGAAATTATGGGGTTTTTAACAAACTTTTTTGGAGAAGTTTTAAGTTTCAGAAAAATCGAGCAGAAATTACAGAGTTTGCATGTACTGCTTCCGTCTCCCCTAGTTTGCTCTATTATTAACACTTCACATTTATTACGATTAATGAGCCTTATTAATACATTATTATTAAATAGAGTCTATAGTTTCCATTAGGGTTTATTCTTGGTGTTGTACATCCTATAGGTATTGACAAACATATAGTGTCATGTGTCCACCGTTAGAGTATCATACAGAATAGTTTCATGACCTGAAACACCTCAGTATTCCTTCTATTCATCCCTTCCCGTACCTCAAGCCTTGACAACCACTGGGCTTTTACTGTCTCTATAATTTTGTGTTTTCCAGAAAGTGATGTAGTTGGAATTAAATCCTACAGTTTTCAGCCTTTTCAGTTTCGCTTCTTTCATTTAGAAACATATATTTAAGGTTTCTGCATATCTTTTCACAGCTTGATAGCTCACTTTTTTTAATTACTGAAAAATATCCCATTGTCTGAATATACCACAGACTGTTTTTTCCATTTATCTATTGAAAGACATGGAATTGTGTATTCGTGTATTGTTCTAATTGAGTTTGAGAAAGTAGGTTGCACTAGAATCTTAAATTTTTTTTTTCTTTTTTCTCCATTTTGGATAACTGGTATAAAACATATTATCTGTGCCTTGAAATTTAGTGAAATGTCCTTTTAATACTATCTGGGTCTTGGGTAAATATCCAGTCAGTGGACAGAAATCATAGTAATTTGAAGAGAAAAAGGAATAATATTAAATGGTAATGAGGAACTGTAAGGAATGCAGAAGTAGTATGTGTACAGACAATTCACTCTTTCTATGGCTAAAGCAGCAAATTTGGAAAACGGATCCCTTGTCTCCACCAAAAGTTGAGATTTAGGCTATTAGAAAGGGTGTGACTATAGCTCTTTGGATGGTGGGAAAAGTTACTTAGGTGCCATAGGACCAGCTGGTTATGAGGAAACTGCCTACTGAGGTATCATAAATTGTGGAACCTGCTTTCTGGGGTCCTTGATGATGGAACTGGATGAGAGGTCAGCCCTGGAGTTCTGCTAAAACTGAATAAGATGCCACCTACCACGGCACCTGGGAGACTCTAGAAAAGGGACTGGGAAGCTGTACACAAGGGTCCTGAATTTGCTAGGTGCTGGCTGAAGTGCTTGCAGAACTCACCAACAGTTTCCTGCTAGATCATGCGTGAGTTTCTTTAAAGTCAGCTGGTTGGAATGTAGAACTTGCCAACAAGTACACACCCCTTATGAAAGTATGCTGAATTCCAGGGGAAGCTAGCTGGGGGGCTGATAGAACTCACTAGAATGCTACCGTGTGGGTACCATTAAAACTTGCTGGGGGAGGGGGGCACTGAATGCTGCAGGATTAGAGAAGAGAAATAAGCACATGGAAACCAGGGAGAGAAGTCCCCTCTCCTGCAGTATTCCTTCACAGCACTCGACTGATAAAGCCTAACGTTATGCCCACTGACAAAGAAGAAAGGTTTATAGGGTCTAGCCCCAGTATCACAAAGCAGGGTAATGAAGGGAGGATTTGGGGCTGAGAGAAAGAAAATTTTAGCTGGTGCAGGGGCTTTATTTTTTGCTAGGAAGAAGGGCAAAAGTAGAGAGAGGTTTCTGTTTGCATTTTTATTAATGTTTGGCTGTTGACGATATATAATTTCTTCTTGTTCCAATTTTGTCATTTGATCTTTTCCCAGGAATTTGTTTGTTAGAGCTGGGCTGTCAAATTTATTGTTGAATAGTTTTCCAAACATTCCTTTAAAATTAATATAAAAATAATGTTAAAAAATCTGTTTATAGTTTTCTTATCCTTTCATAGTCTTTTTTATCTTTTTTGTATTTATTGCTGTTGGTTTGCAAAATGGCCCCTGTACATGGAGGGCAGGGAGAGAATAAAAACAGGGGCAGATCACTTCAGATGGGTAGGTGCCAGGTTTTGGGTTTTTTTGTTTCTTTGTTTTTTGCTTTTTAGGGCTACACCTGAGGCATATGGAGGTTCCCAGGCTAGGGGTTGAAATCGGAGCTGCAGCTGCTGATCTATGCCACAGCCGCCACAAAGCAGTATCTGACACATGCCTGCTGCAACCAACACCACAGCTCGTGGCAATGCTGGATCCTTAACCCACTGAGCGAGGCCAGGGATCAAATCCGCATCCTCAAGAATACTAGTTGGGTTACTTACCGCTGAGCCACAATGGGAACTCCTAGGTGCCAGCTTCAGTGAGCAAGAGAATTTATATAACAGACCTGTTAACATACAGCCATAACAGACAGCTATAAAATGAGTAGATCTATACACCTGTTCGCCAAAATCTTAAAAGTTTATGTAGAAGTTTAATCATATATACTGTTCAGAGGATCTCAACAACACATTCTCAAGGAGGCATCCTTGAAAATGGCTCCTTATGTGGGTGGACAGAATGCACATTTCAAAGACAAGGGAGGAGGTAAAGAGCCTCCTATTGCCCGGGTCCATGTCTTGCAGGTCAACTGATGGTCATACCCCCCCCCCCCCCGTATCTTTTCCAACAATTACAGAGATTGTTAGTGATCACCAAAACAATGTATGTGTTTTCCCAAATTCCTTCATTTTCATTTAGGGTGAGGACATGTGACTATTGGTTGGTCCAAACCAAAGAAAGAGTAGAGAGTAGGACTTCCAGATCAAAGAAGCTAAGAGCCAGTGTTCTCATCCTTCTCTTTCTTCTTCTGTCACAGCTTCCATGGACCCCTGATCACTACTTGAGGAGAATTTTCCTGTGGATTCAACTGACTAGCTATTGTGATGTAAGCAGGTAAAAAAAAAAAACAAAAACCATTTATCATGTTATGCCAATGAGATTTGAGATTTTGTTGTCAGCTACCCTTAATTACCCTAAAACAGCAATGCTTCTCTCCCCCTCTCTCTCTTTCTCTCTTCTTAATCAGTCTTTCTGGAGGTTTATATACTTCAGAAGTCTTTAGAAAAGAAAAATTAGCCTTTGGATTAGTAGAGCACAGTTGATAAAAGCACAGAATATTAGTCAGTGTCTGGTCCTTATTAGCTTTGTGATCTCGGGAAAGATATGCAGTCTCTCTGTGCACTGTTTTACTCATCTGTAAAATGAGAATGAATAATTTTGCTTGTGTCTAAGGGTTGTTGTGAAGATTGAGTGGGTCAGTATATGTAAAGCACTTAGAACAATGTACAGTATGTGCTGTGAACATGTTATCTCTATTTTCTCTATTTTATTAATATCTTTCTTAATCTTCATTACATCTTCTTACTTCTTTGGATTTATTCTTGTTTCTTATCGATTTTTCCCTAGCAATTTTGGGAGTATTTAGCTCACTTACTTATAACCATTCTTGTCATCTGGTAAATGATTTTTAGGATATATTATGCTCCTCACAGTGCTTCCTTCTCTGGTTCCCAGACATTTTGACATGGGGTGCTTTTATGCTCACTCAGCTGTAATTTAGTACTTTTATTTATGAATTTCTCTTTAACTCAAGTGCCACATAGTTGTATGGGGGGAGGCCACAGATACTTGGGGTTTCTATAAGACTTTACATTTGGTCTTGATTCTTAATTTTATTGAATAATAGTTGGAAAACTCTTCAAGATATCACTTCTTTGCAATTTATTGAGGCTTTTTGTGTGTGTGAATCAGTATTCGATTGACTTCTGTGAATGTTTCATGCATGCTTAGAAAATAAAAAGTGTCTGCTCACTGTGTATAAAGTTCACAATATATCTTTTCATTTAGTTATTATTTATAATATATACAAATTTTTAATTTGCTTCCTTAAGCTGTTGGTTTCTGGAACATAAACTTTGAAGATTTCTCCAGCTATAGCCACTGATTTAGTTAGTTATCTTCATGGTTCATCAATTGCTGTTAGAGATTGTGTATATATATTTGTATGTGGTAACATATTCATTATTATCAATCAATTTGATGTTTTGTTCCTAACATATAAGATAAAATTTTATCTATACTCATTTTTTTGCTTTCAATTCTATTCAGTCAGAAATTAATGTGGCTATAGCATACTTCTTTCAGCCATATTTGCCTCATGTGTTATTTTTCACTCTTTTATTTTTTCATCTTGAGTGTGTTCATTGTACATAGATGATTATGAATTGGGGGATAAAGGACACATGCATACTTGTTAAAATATGGGATTGATAAATTGATAAATTTCATATTTATTTAATGAGATATCGAAACTTAATTGAATGAAGGTGGTGAAAACAACCAAGAACAGAAGGATATCTTTGCACATCTGCTTAATTGCTTTGTTTCAGTGTGATGCACTGCTGCAGTGGACACTTTCCATGAAGCTTGTGTCCTGCTAGAGTTGAGTAAAATGGGGATATGGTTACTTCTAGGTGTACTGGTGAAGTGGGAACAGTAGGGATAGTGTTTATGCATGAAGAGCCTTTGGAATAGCCATCTTGGCTCAGTTATTCTCCATTTTCCACACACTGCCCCCAGCACCTGCTCTGGGGAAAATCCCTTGATCCTTTTGAATGCTATTTTATCCATCTCAAAAGTTGATTTTCCTGCTTGTCAAATCATGGGTGGTGATGAGGTAGAAATGTAAAGGAAGTAAGCAGCTACTGGGTCAGATCCAAAGCACACTGACTGGAAACAACAGATATTCATTTAGTTCACAAATGTGTAGGTCATCAATCTAGTCCGGACAGCTCTCCCTCCTGCTCTAACCTGAAATTACTTGTTATCTGGGTATAGTCCATCTTAGGGTGACTTGTTGCATTTGTGGGTCCTTTGGCTGCTGCCTGGAGGAACTTGACTTAGCCCCACTCTGATATTCCTCAAGCAGGCTAGCCTAGGCATACTCTCAAAGGAAAGGCAGAGGTGCAAGAGTCAGGGCAATTTCTATACCCAAGCACTCTTCAAGTCTCTGCATAAGTCAAGTTTGTTACTATCCTTTGGCTAAGGCAAGTCTTGCAGTCAAGCCTACCACCAAAGTAAGGGTTATGCAAAATTATATAGAAAAGGATGTGGATATAGGTAGGAAAAAGTGAGAATATGGACTTTGCATGTTTAAAGTAAAACAATCTTAAACTGAGTTAAAAGCCTTTGGTAAGAAAATACGGAAGTTCTTGTAGTGGCTCAGTGGTTAACGAACCCGACTAATACCCATGAGGACACGGGTTTGATCCCAGGCCTTGCTCAGTGGGGTTAAGAATCTGGCATCGCTGTGAGCTGTGGTGTAGGTTGCAAATGCAGCTTGGATTTGGTGTTGCTGTGGCCGTGGAGTAGGCCGGCAGCTACAGCTCTGATTCGACCCCTAGCCTGGGAACCTCCATATGCCACAGGTATGGCCCTAAAAAGACAAAAAAAAAAAAAAAAAAAAAAAAGAAAAAGAAAAAAAAGATGAGAAATTATAAATATTTATGGGTCATGTGGTATATATGCTAGGCATTTTCTAGTATAATATGTGTTATTATCCTTTACAACACTTCTAAAACATTCTTACCTCTAGGAAATCCTATATTTGGAAGCACCTAGGCATAATTCAATCTTCCTTGAATCACAGAAGTTTTTTATCTGTACTTTAGAATTCTCTCAATCTGAATTGGGAACTCTCAGTATTTCAAAAATTTTTCTATATATTTGGAAATTTAAAATGCTTAGCTGTAGTTGAATTAAATTAAACTAACAGATGCCATAATATAATACTTGCTATGCTCTAAATCAATTAATTATTCAGTGTTGCAGCTTTGTGAAATAAATTCGTTTTTCTATTAAACAGTCTGATTTTAAATTTTGCATGAAATGTTAAATACAAGACAAGACACCATAAATCTCCTAGAAGAGAACATAGGCAAAGCATTCTCTGACATCAACCATACAAATGTTTTCTTAGTAAGTCTCCCAAGGCAATAGAAATAAAAACAAAAATAAACCAATGGGACATAAACTTATAAGCTTTTTCAAAGCAAAGGAAACCATAAAAAAGAAAACAAAAAGACAACCTACAGAATGGGAGACAATAGTTGCAAATGATGCAATTGACAAGGGCTTAATCTCCAAACTATACAAACAACTCTTACAACTCAACAGCAAAGAAACAAACAACCCAATTTAAAAATGGGCAAAAGACCTGAAAAGACTTTTCTCCAAAGAAAACATATGTATGGCCAACAGGCACATGAAAAAAATGCTCAACATTACTAATTATTAACGAAATGCAAATCAAAACTACAATGAGGTACAACCTCACGCAGTCAGAATGGCTGTCATTAATAAGTCTACAAATAACAGGAGTTCCCGTCGTGGCGCAGTGGAAACTAATTTGACTAGCATCCATGAGGATGCAGGTTCGATCCCTGGCCTTGCTCAGTGGGTTGAGGATCTAGCATTGCCGTGAGCTGTGGTGTAGGTCGCACATGCGGCTTGGATCTGCGTTGCTGTGGTTGTGGTGTAGGCCAGTGACTACATCTCTGATTTGACCCCTAGCCTGGGAACCTCCATCCCGCAGGTGTGGCCCTAAGAAGCAAAAAAAAAAGTCTACAAATAACAAATGCTGGAGAGGGTATGGAGAAAAGGGAACCCCTCTACCCTGTTGGCAGGAATATAAATTGGTACAACCACTATGGAAAACAGTATGGAGTTCTTCAGAAAACTAGATATAGATCTGCCATGTGATCCAGCAGTCCTGCTCCTGGGCATCTATCTGGACAAAACTTTCTCTGAAAGAGATACATGCACCCTGTTCATTGCAGCACTATTCACGATAGTTTGGGTATTGCCTTTTATACCAGATAAGCTTGGATGCTATGATGACTCTTAACTTGTGATCACACTTAAGACCGAGAAAATCAGATGATGAGGGAAGACTTTTTTTTCTAGAACAAAGAGAAATGTTGCTGAGTTTTACAAAAATGCATTCTTGTATTATATTTATCTAATTAAATCACTTAATTCATTATCAGACTAGCATATCCCTGATAGGAAATAATATTGGTATTTAAAATATTAGAGGTCCTGAGTCCTCTATAACTGCAGATATTCTAGCAAAAACTTCAATTCTTGCCTGAAATCTTAGAGAAGAAATGTAAGAACTGGGCTAGACTAGAAGATTTCTATCTTTTCCCCAACTCTGAGTCTATAATACTTTGTTAGATTCCTCTTATTTCAAAGATATGAACATTATTATGTCCTAATAATGTCTCAGATGCTATATAGGTAGGCTCTGTGATGGCTCACCTGTGTATTCATACAACATTGAAATCCTCACAGAATTAAGGCATAAGCATTTGTTGAGAGTCGAAAACCAAATTCAAAGACTGTCTTTTCACTTGAATGACCCGTAAATGACTTTGATAAATAAGCACTGTTGCCTTGGTAAATAAAACCTGCAAATTAAATACTGTTTTATTTCCTTTGGTATTTTCTCAATGGTGTAGAAAATTTGTCTTATCTTCCACTAAATTTAATGTGGCAGATTGGTGTTACTTCTTGAGTGCAATGAATATTATTTACCTAGAAGAGGAAAGTTGGTCAGGCAAGCTTTTTGAAAACATTAGCCTCATTCGGTTGTTTTATTAATAATTATTTACTGAGAGCCTATATGGAAGAGAGAGTGCTTAGAACAAGAAAAACAAAGATGATTAAAATCTGCTTCTTGTCCTTGAAGATCTTAAAATTTTATAGGAGAGGTAATCAAGGGATAGATACTACAATATTGAAAAAAAATCGGTGCTTAATTATACATGTAGGGCAATGGGAGCACAGAGGGGGACACTTAGCCCAATGGTCAGGGGAGGCTTCTTGAAGTAAATAAAATCTGAATTGAGGAATGAAAAGCAGGATTAGGGGCTGCAAGCTTTTGTGTATAGAACAAGCCAAGGATGATGATTAGGTTTATGTGTCAACTTGACTGGGCCATGGAGTACCCAGACATTGGGTCAAACATTCTAAATGTGAGTGTGACGTTGTTTCTGGATGAGATTAATGTCTGAATCAGTAGACTGAGTAAAACAAATTCCACTCCCTAATGTGGGTGGGCCCTGCCCAGTCAATTGAAGATCTGAATAGAAAAAAAAGGCTGAATAAGAGGGAATTCTTCCTTTTGACTGATTGAACTGGGATATTGTCTTTTCCTGCCTTTGGACTTGAAATGAAAATCAGCCCTTGTTTCTTAAGTCTGCTGACTTTCAGACTAAACCTTACACTATTGATCCTCCTTCTGGTTCTTAGGGCTTCAGACCTCAGACTCAGAGTGGAACTATGTGATCTGCCCTCCACTTGGGTCTCTAGCTTACCAATTGCAGATCTTAGAACTTTTTAGCCTCCATAATTGCATGAGCTGATAAAATATTATAATACACATGGTATTATATATATAGTATGTTACATAGAACTATAATGTAAATATAATTATCTATATGCATACATTTATGTTTCTCTGGAAAACCCTGACTACTTATGCATCAAAGAATGCCACCATCTCTAGTCATACTACTGACTTTCAAAACTGTAAGAGTAAATTTGTATTATTTTAAGCTATAAGATTTATGGAAATTTGTTACAGCATCAGTAGGAAACTAATGCAACTAATAAAATAGACAGACACATGTCAAGATTGATCATGGGAGTTCCCTTTGTGGCTCAGTGGTTAACGAACCCAAGTAGTATCCATGAGGAAGTGCGTTCGATCCCTGGCCTTGCCCAGTGGGTTAAGGATCTGGTGTTGCCATGAGCTGTGGTGTAGGTCACAGACGAGGCTCTGATCCAGCATTGCTGTGGCTGTGGTGTAGGCCAGCAGCAATAGCTCTGATTTAACCCCTAGCCTGGATAGTTCCATAGGCTGCTTATGCAGCCCTAAGGGAAAAAAAAAAAAAAAAGGATTGATTATGGACAAAAGAGAGGTAGAACAAATGTACAGCAATAAGAATGATTTAAAAAAATAGGAAATAACTATAAGTGCCATAGATATTAAAATACAGTAAGAGGATATTATTATGAACAGCTTTGTAAAAACTAATTTGAAATATTTGGTTAAGAAAAAAAATCCTGGAAAAATTATTACTAAAACTGACTCAGAAAGAAATGAAAAACTTGAACCGTGATATAACCATTAAAGTAACTGAACAAATAGCTAATTATTTCCCACAAAGATCTACTAAATGTTCAAGAAAAATTTTCAGTCCCACACAAATTATTCCTGAGTGTAAAAAAAAAAAAAGGAACACTACTGAGTGCATTTAGTGGGATTATCCTAACTTTGATACAAAAACATTACAAAGACAGAATGATAAAGAAAAATTATAGGTCAGCTTAACTTTGGAACATAAATGCAAAATTGTAAATAATTATTAGTAATTAAATCCAGATATCCATTAACAAGAAAATATGTCATGATCAAAATGAGTTAATTCCAAGGAATAAAAGTTGGATTAATGTTAGAAAATCAACATGAAACTAACAGGAGAGAAATAATAAATCATAAAAGCATTTCATTAGCCGTAGGAAAAGTATTAGGTATAATTCAATACTTATTCATTAAAAAGTAGTAATTAGAAGGGCCTTTCAGGAAGCCAATACACCATACTTAAAAGAACACAGAAAATGTCATATATAATGGGAAATAGTTAATCACTTCCTTTAAATTAGGAGTAAGAAAAGTATAGCTATAATTACTCCTTCTATTCAACATTTTATGAACCCCTGACCAATATAGTAAGATGAGAATGACTTTTAATTTATGGATTTAAAAGGAAGAAATAAGCCTTTCATTATTTTCTGACGATAATATTGGCTCTGTTGAAAACGCAAAAGAATATACGGAAAATTATAAGTAATTTAGCAAGTTTAGTAGGTACAAAAATCAATATAAAATCAACTATTGTTCTACACAACACTACCAGTTAGAAATATTTTCTTAAATGTACAATAGTGCCAATAAAAATACAAATAGAAACAAATTTAACAAAAGATGTAAAACACCTTTAAGAAGAAAGTTATGAAATTCTGAACAACATTGAAGAAAACTGTAATTGAGTAGCATACTATATCCATGAATAAGAAGACTCAGTATCCTAAAGTTGACAATTCTTTCCAAATCCTTCTATCAGTTGAGAAAAATTTCAGTCATTGATATGTGGGATTTTAAGTGTTTGTTAAAGTGTCTTACCCCTTTATCCCCAAAGTGATATTTTTGACAAAGTATTTTCACCCCACTTTATGAAATTATAATCATATTGTTCTTAATACATGGTTAAAAACTTTAAATATAAAATTTGTAAATATAAAACTTGGTTTTGAACATGTATTTGAGGAGAATATTTTAAAGGTAAAATTGTTTATACCTGAAAGTAAATTGCTTTAAACAAGTTATCTGTATTAGTAAGAAAATATAAGAATCTATACTCATACTTCTTTTAGCTGTAAAAGTTTTGCTATTCAAATGCAGCCTTCTGAGTATCCAATCTCTTGTGGCTCTCTAGAAAAATGATAAACATAATTTTCTTTGGAACACTACCCACAGACTGTGAGATGATTCCAATCTCTCTTTTTTATAATTATTACTCAATGACTTTATTACATTTATAGTTGCACAATGATCATCACAATCCAATTTTAGAGGATTTCCATCCCACAACCCCAGCACATCCCCTCACCCCACAAACTGTCTCCTTTGGAAACCGTTAAGCTTTTCAAAGTCTGTGAGGCAGTATCTGTTCTGCAAAGAAGTTCAGTCTGTCCTTTTTTCAGATTCCACATGCCAGTGAAAGCATTGGATGTTGGTGCCTCACCGTCTGACTGACCTCACTTAGCGTGATACCTTCTAGGTCCATCCATGTTGCTAAAAATGCCGGTATTTCATTCCGTTTAATGGCTGCGTAACATTCCATTGTGTATACGTACCACATCTTCTGGATCCACTCCTCTGTCAATGGGCATTTAGGTTGTTTCCATGTCTTGGCTACTGAAAAGAGTGCTGCAATGAACACTGGAGTACATGTGTCTTTGCGAGTCGTGGTTTTCTCTGGATGGATGCCCGGGAGTGGGATTGCTGGGTCAAATGGTAGTTCTACGTTTAGTTTTCTGAGGCATCTCCATACTGTTTTCCACAGTGGTTGCACCAATTGACAATCCCACCAACAGTGTACTAGGGTTCCCTTTTCTCCACACTCTCTCCAGCACTTAATTGTTTGTAGACTTTTGGATGATGGCCATTCTGGCTGGTGTAAGGTGGGTACCTCAGAGTGCTTTTGATTTGCATTTCTCTAATAATGGGTGATGTTGAACATCTTTTCATGTGCCTTTTTGGCCATCTGTCTGTCTTCTTTGGAGAATTGTCTGTTTAGATCTGCCGCCCATTTTTGGATGGGGTTGTTTGTTTTTTTGGTATTGAGCTGCAGAAGGTGTTTACAAATTTTGGAGATGAATCCCTTGTCAGTCGATTCATCTGCAAAGATTTTCTCCCACTCTGTGGGTTGTCTTTTCGTTTTGTTTAGGGTTTCCTTTGCTGTGCAGAAACTTTGAAGTTTGAGTAGGTCCCATTTGTTTATTTTTGTTTTTGTTGTCAATACTCTGAGAGGTGGATCTGAGAAGATGCTGCTGTCGTTTATGTCAGAGAGTGTTTGGCCTATGTTTTCCTCGAAGAGTTTCAGAGTGTCTGGTCTTAAATCCAGGCCTTTAGTCCATTTTGAGTTTATCTGGGGGTATGGTGTTAAGGAGCGTTCTAATGTCATTCTTTTCCATGTGGCTGCCCAGTTTTCCCAGCACCACTTATTGAACAGGCTCTCTTTTCTCCATTGTATATTCGGGCCTCCTTTGTCATACGTTAGTTGGCTGTAGGTGCGTGGGTTTAATTCTGGGCTCTCTATCCTGTTCCACTGACCTATAGTTCTGTCTTTGTGCCACTACCACACGGTTTTGATGATTGTTGCTTTGTAGGATAGTCTGAAGTCCGGGAGCCTGACTCCTCCAGCTCCATTTTTCCTTTTCAGGATGTCCTTGGCTATTCTGGGTCTTCTGTGCTTCCGAACAAACTTTGAACTATTTTGTTTGAGTTCTGTGAAAAATGTCCTTGGTAATTTGACAGGGATTGCATTGAATCTATAGATTGCCTTGGGTAGCATAGTCATTTTGATAATATTAACTCTTCCAATCCAAGAGCATGGAATGTCTTTCCATCTGTTTGTGTCATCTTTGATTTCTTTCATCAGTGTCTTACGGTTTTCAGAGTACAGGTCTTTTGTCTCTTTAGGTAGGTTTACTCCTGGGTATTTTATTCTTTTGGATGCCACGGTCAACGGGATTGCTTCCCTAATTTCTCTTTCTGGTCTTTCGCTGTTAGTGTGTAGAAATGCCGTCAATTCCTGCGTATTAATGTTGTACCCTGCGACTTTGCCAGATTCATGGACGAGCTCTAAGAGTTTTCTGGTAGAGTCTTTAGGATTCTCTGGGTATAGTATCATGTCATCTGCAAATGGTGATAGTTTTACTCTTCCTTTCCAATTTGGATTCCTTTTATCTCTTTTACTTCTCTGATTGCTGCGGCTAGGACTTCCAAAACTATGTTGAAGAGTAGTTGGATAGTAGTGGTGAGAGCAGACATCCTTGTCTTGTTCCTGATCTCAGCGGGAATTCTTCCAACTTTTTCCCATTGAGAATGACGTTAGTGGTGGGTTTGTCATACACGGCTTTCATTATGTTGAGGTAGGTTCCCTCTGTGCCCACTTTCTGAAGGGTTTTTATCAGAAACGGGTGTTGGATTTTGTCAAAGGCTTTTTCTGTGTCTATCGAGAGGATCATATGGTTTTTATTCTTCAGTTTGTTAATGTGGTGTATCACACTGAAGGATTTGCGGATATTGAAGAACCCTTGCACCCCTGGGATAAATCCCACTTGATCGTGATGTACAATCCTTTTCGTGTATTGTTGGAGGTGGTTTGCTAGTATTTTGTTGAGGACTTTTGCATCGATGTTCATCAGTGAAAGTGGCCTGTAGTTTTCTTTTGTTGTGGTATCTTTGTCTGGTTTTGGTACCAGGGTGATGGTGGCCTCATAGAATGAGTTTGGGAGTATCCCTTCCTCTGCAGTTTTTTTTGGAATAGTTTCAGAAGGAGGGGTGTTAGCTCTTCTCTAAATGTTTGATAGAATTTGCCTGTGAAGCCATCTGGTTCTGCACTTTTGTTTGTTGCAAGTTTTTTAATCACAGTTTCTTTTTTTTTTTTTTTTTTTGCTATTTCTTGGGCCGCTCCTGCGGCATATGGAGGTTCCCAGGCTAGGGGTTGAATCAGAGCTGCAGCCACCAGCCTACGCCAGAGCCACAGCAATGCTGGATCCGAGCCGCGTCTGCAACCTACACCACAGCTCAGGGCAACGCCGGATCGTTAACCCACTGAGCAAGGGCAGGGACCGAACCCGCAACCTCATGGTTCCTAGTCGGATTCGTTAACCACTGCGCCACGACAGGAACTCCTAATCACAGTTTCAATTTCAGTTGTTGTGACTGGTCCCTTCATCTTTTCTGTTTCCTGTTGGTTTAGTCTCGGAAGGTTGTACCTTTCTAAGAATTTGCCCATTTCTTCTAGGTTTTCCGTTTGGTTGGATTTGTAGCCCAGGATGTGATCAATCTTAGAGAATGTTCCATGTGCACTTGAGAAGAATGTGTATTCTGCTGCTTTTGGATGGAATGTCCTATAAATACCTATTAAGTCCATCTGGTCTAATGCTTCGTTCAGGGCCTGTGTCTCCTTATTGATTTTCTGTCTGGATGATCTGTCCATTGCTGTAAGGGGGGTGTTAAAGTCCCCCACTATTATTGTGTTACTGTCGATTTCTCCTCCCTCATACATTGCGGTGAACCTATGTTGGGTGTGTACATACTTAAAATTGTTATATCTTCTTGGAGTGATCCTTTGATCACTAGGCAGTGACCTTCCTTGTCCCTTAAGATATTCTTCATTTTAACGTCTATTTTGTCTGATATGAGTATTGCTACTCCAGCTTTCTTCTGATTCCCGTTTGCACAGAGTATTTTCTTCCATCCTCTCACTTTCAATTTGTATGTGTCCCTAGAAGTGAAGTGGGTCTCTTGAAGACAGCACATGTATGGGTCGTTTTTGTATCCATTCAGCCAGTCTACGTCTTTTGGTTGGGGCATTTAGTCCGTTAACATTTAAGGTACTTATTGATGTGTATGTTCTTATTGCCATTTTATTCATAGCTTTGGATTTGTTTTTGTTGCTCTTTATTCTTCCCTTCTTCTCTTGTTCTCTCCTCTTGTGGTTTGATGACTCTCTTTAGTGTTGTACTTGCGTTGATTTTTCTTATTTGTTTGTGTATCAGTGGTAGATTTCTGGTTTGCAGTTATCCTGAAGTTTTGATACAAGAGTCTCTCTACATTTGAGATTGTTTTAAGTTGTTGGTCTCTTAATTGCAAGTGCATCTCCAGTGTCCTGCATGTGTACCCTCCTCTTACTCATGAGTTCTGATTTTGGTGGCATAATTGTGCGTGGATGATTTTGTATCTTTACTGTATATATACCTTTACTGGTGAGCCTTGTCATTTGCGGTATTTTGGTTTCCTGCTGTGGCCTTTTCTTTTCTGCCTAGAGAAGTTCTTTTCGTATTTGTTGTAAAGCTGGTTTCGTGCTGCTGAATTCTCTCAGCTTTTGCTTATCTGTGAAGCTTTTGATTTCTCCTTCCAATCTGAATGAGAGCCTTGCTGGGTAAAGTAAGCTTGGTTGGAGGTTTTTTCCCTTTCATCACGTGAAGTATATCATGCCACTCCCTTCTGGCCTGCAGAGTTTCTGCTGAAAAATCTGTCCATAACCGTATCGGGGCTCCCTTGTGTGTGTTATTTGTTTCTTTTCCCTAGCTGCTTTCAATGTTTTCTCTTTGTCTTTAATTTTGGTCAGTTTGATTAACATGTGTCTCGGTGTACTCCTCCTTGGGTTTATTTTATGTGGTGCTCATTGTGCTTCACGGATTTGAGGGAGTGGTTCCTTTCCCATGTTAGGGGTGTTTTCGGCTATTATCGCTTAGAATATCTTCTTCTGTCCCCTCCTCTCTCTCTCTTCTCCTTCTGGCACCCCTATGATATGGATGTTGGTGCGTTTAACGTTGTCCCAGAGTTCTCTGAGACTCTCTTCACTTGTTGTCAATCTTTTTTCGCTTTTCTGTTCCATGTGCGTAATTGCCACTAATCTGTCCTCCGCCTCGCTTATTCGTTCTTCCGCCTCCTGTATTCTGCTGTTAGCTGCGGCTAGTGAATTTTTTATTTCAGTTATTGTATTTTGCATCTCTTCTTATTTAAGTTTTATATCTTGTATCTCTTTGCTCAGTGTTTCCTCTAAGTTACCCATCTTTGCCTCCAGTTTATTTCCAATGTCTTGCATCATCTTCAGCATCAACAGTCTAAAGTCTTTTTCCTGGAGGCTGAGAATCTCCTGATCACTTGGCTGATTTTCTGGGGGTTTTTCTCTCTCCCTCATCTGAGTTCTCACTTGCTGTCTTTTCATTTTTATAGGTTTGTGGTGTGGTGACCTTTTTACAGATAATAGAGTTGTTGCCTCTCTTACTTCTGGTGTCTGCCCCCCTTGTGGCTGAAGTTGGTATGGGGGGCTTGCTGTAGGCTTCCTGATGGGAGGGGCTGATGCCTGCCCCCTGGTAGGTGGAGCTGATTCCTATCCCTCTGGTGGGTGGGGCTTTGTCTCTGGAGGAGATTAGGGGTGGCTCTGTGCCTGGGGGGGGGGGCTCTTTGGGCAGCCTGCTTATTGATGCGCAGGGCTGTGATCCCACTTGGATTGTTGTTTGGCTTGGGGTTCTCAGCGCTGATGGGTGGGGCCAGATTTTCCCAAAATGGCCACCTCCAGGGAAAGGCACGCTGCTGAATATTCCCGAGGGCTTTGCTTCCAATGTCCTTCCCCCACAACAAGCCACATTCACCCCCCGTTTTCTGAGGAGGTCCTCCAAGAATTGCGGTCAAGTTTGACCCAGATTCCTATGGAGACTCTGCTTTGCCCTGGGACCCAGTGCACGTGAAAGTCTGTGTGTGCCTTTTAAGAATGGGGTCTCCGTTTCCCCCAGTCTTGTGGAGCTCCTGCACACAAGCCCCACCGGCCTTCAATGCCAGATGCTCTGGGGGCTCTTTCTCCCAGTGCCAGATCCCCACTCGTGGGAGTTTGATGTGGGGCTCAGAACTCTCACTCCCGTAGGTGAGTCTCTGTGAGTGAGCCAGTTACTTTCCAGCCTGTGGGGCTTCCCGCCCAGGAGGTATGGGGTCGGTTATATCATGTAATCGCCCCTCCTACCTCTTGATGTGGCCTCCTCTTTGTCTTCTGGTGTAGGATGTTTTTTGAAAGTTTTCGGTCCATTTGGTTGAAGATTGCTCAGCATTTGGTTGTAAATTTTGTTGTTTTTAGGAGAGAAGTTGAGCTCCAGTCCTTTTTTAAATGCCTTCTTAATCCCATACCTTCAATCTGTTTTTGAAGACTGGAAAAAACAAATCTTGCTAGGAAATGTCACACTATTCACTCCTGATGGGAGTCAGCATTAGTGAGGCAAGTTCAATAATTACTATATTTTTAAAAAGGAGGTTTGTCTTTGGGTTCAAAGTAAGTCAAAATTTTAAAGTTTTGAGAAAACAATGCATGAGAATAGCTTTCTGACCTTGCATACAGAAACATTTCTTAAAGAAGACATAAAAAACCAGGTCATAATTTGGAAGATAAATCAAATTGATACCATTAAAAATAGCACCTATTCATCAAAACAAACCAGAACAGTGGTGCAAGACAAACCACAGACTGTAATAATTAGGCCTCAAAATATATAAATAACTTCTATAAATTCTAGGAAAATGGGCAAAAGACTAGGATAGCCCTTTGTAAAAGAGGCATCTTGAGTGCAAACAAACATATGAAAGTTTCATTAGTGATTAGTTTATTCCATTCATTATTAGGTCACTAATCTTGGGCTGCCAAAAATGTAAAAGTCTGGCAATGTAAAGCGATGGTAAGAATATAGAGTTAAAAGAACATTCAGACACTGACATTTGGAGTGTATGTTGGTATAAACATATTGGAAAATTCTTTGGCAGTATCTAGTACATTTGAGCATCACATATCAAGCAAGCCAGCAAATCCATTCCTAGGTAGACATCCCAGATAAACATTTTCACATGGGCACCAGTGGCCATAGACAATAATTTTATAGTGGAGTCTTGAATAGCAGAAATACTGGAAGCAGAACAGATGTCCGTCAACAATAGAGTGGGTAAAGCACCTGAGATGAATTTAAAAAAATGGTTACTCTAAGATAGTGCAAAGAGATGTATGTCAGCATCAAGGAATAGTATGGGAGAAACTCGGGAAAATAGTGCATGATTCCAAGCGATATGTACAAATAAACTGCATTATTATTTATGCATATAAGCATATGTGTTACAACTTCAGATAAGAGCAAGGGAATTAAAAACATAGCAATCAGGATTTTGATTACCTTTGTGAAGGAGACTAAGGAGTGAGACACAGGAGAGACACACAGGAAACCTCTAGGTTATAGGCAATATTCTTTGCTTAAGCTGACTGGTGAGCCCATAGCTATTTTATTGTTGTTTATATTTTACTGTTTTTGAAACATGTTTTATAAATCTTTTGAATTTGTTCAATAATTATTACATTTTTTTAAAAGTAGGTGTATCTTGCCGTTCGCTTCGCATAGGTAGGCAGAGGGAACAGCGTTTACTGAGGCATGGAAGTCCAATGCTTGAGGAAGGATATAAAGAGGTATTAAAGGAGTGTGTATTGTGAGTGAGGTGAGGACAGATGGAAGCAAATCCGCAGAGGTGGATATGAGTTAGGGACTTACTAGCAAGTACAGAGCTTCTGCTTTCTGCTGCAAGTGATCAAAAATGTTGTGAAGAGATTTTAAACAGAGAATAACAGTCACAGTGCTTTGTACCTAAAACACAGTGACACAGTGTAGAGATGTGGCTCTCAATGCTGACTGCATAACAAAAATCACAGAGGGAGTCCTTTAAAAATGCAGGGCCTGGAGTTCCCGTCGTGGCGCAGTGGTTAACGAATCTGACTAGGAACCATGAGGTTGCGTGTTCGGTCCCTGCCCTTGCTCAGTGGGTTGACGATCTGGCATTGCTGTGAGCTGTGGTGTAGCTTGCAGACACGGCTCGGATCCCGCATTGCTGTGGCTCTGGCGTAGGCCAGTGGCTACAGCTCCGTTTGGACCCCTAGCCTGGGAATCTCCACATGCTGCGGGAGTGGCCCAAGAAATAGCAAAAAGACAAAAAAAATAAATAAATAAAATAAATAAATAAATAAAAATAAAAATGCAGGGCCTGGGCTCCACCCCAGATGGAACTCTGGTATCGTTAGTTGGAAATGGATCTTGGGCTCAGATGTCACCAGGTGAAGAGAATGGATTTGAGGGGGACAATAATGATGGTGATTGTGATAGGCTGACTTTCAAAGGGGCTTTTAGTAATTTTTGCTACCTGGTAGTATGATTTCACTCATGCTTGTATGAAAACTGCTCCCCTTGAATGTGGGCTGGACCTAGTGAATTGCTTCAAATTAATCCAATATGGCAGAGGTGATGGAATGTCACCTCTGAGATTTTTATTACAGAAGATTCTGGCTCTGTCATTAGCTCCTCCTCTCTCTGTCTCTTTCTTGATTGCTCCCTCTGATGAAATCAGCTGCTGTGTTGTGAGCTGTTACATCTGGGGAGGCCCATGTGGCAAGGAACTGAGGGGAGCCTCTGGCCAGTGGCCCACAAGAAACTGAATTCTGCTTACAGCCACATAAATGAGCTTGAATTTGATCCTCCCCCCAGCCAAATCTTGAGATGAGTGCAGCCTTAGTGGACACCTTGGTTGCAAAATGAAAGACCCTGAATCAGAGGACCCAGTTAAGCTGCACCCAGATTCCTGCCCCAGAGAGAATGTGAAGTAATAAATGTTGTTACTCTGAGTGACTACATTTTGGGGCAATGCGTTATGAAGTGGTGTATTACTGATAGGGTAATGATAGTTGTGGTAGATAGAATAATGTTCCCCCCTCCCCCAAAGATGTCCATATCTTCCTTTCTGGAACTTGTGGGAATGTTACATGATGAAGGGGACATTTAATTTGCTAATCATCTGACCTTGAGAAAGGGAGATTATTCCACTGGGCCCAAGGGTCCTTAGAAGGAAAAGGGGATGTGGAAAAGGCCATGTCAGAGTGATGCAGTGGTGCATTGCTAGCTTTAAAGATGGAACGAAGCCACAAGCCAAGATATGTGGGGGGTCCCTAAAACTGGAAAAAGCAGGGAAACAGATTCTTCTGTATAGCACATATTGCCCTAGTCCTACTGACACCATTGTTTTAGCCCTGTGAGACTCATTCTGGACTTCTTAGCTCCAGAACTGTAAAATACTTTTGTGTTGTTTTAAGCCAAGTTTGTGATAATTTACTGCAATAAGAAATTAATGCAGGAGTTCCTGTCATGGCGCAGCAGAAACGAATCTGACTAGGAACCATGAGGTTGCAGGTTCGATCCCCGGCCGGCCATGCTCAGTGGGTTAAGGATCTGGCCTTGCTGTGAGCTGTGGGGTAGGTTGCAGATGCGGCTTGGATCTGGCGTTGCTGTGGCTCTAGCGTAGGACAGCGGCTACAGCTTGGATTAGACCCCTAGCCTGGGAACCTTCATATGCCACGGATGTGGCCCTAAAAAAGACAAAAAGACAAAAAAAAAAAAAAGAAAAAAAGAAAAAAAATAAATTAATGCAATGATTCTAATGATAATAATAATGATGATAAGAATATCATCACCATTTATTCAGTGCTTACTGTATTCCTGGAAACGTGTTACAAGGTTTGGGATGCCCAAACATCCATAGGTGATCGGCACTTTCTCATTCTTATTGCTGTCACCAATAAGACTTTCAAATTGATAGAAACTGGGAGGTGAGAGAAATGAAAGGTGGAAAACCGAACTCCACTTTCTCTGGAATTTACCTGTTGCACAGAGGGATATGGTAGTAATCACACCAGAACTGCATTTTGCAAATAAACCTAATTGCTTTCCTAGCAAGCATGTGGAAGGTCACATGTTTATTTTGACAAAGCTGCCATTGACAAAAGTACTTTTTAAAACACCTCACTAGGTAATCATCATTAGACCCTGAACTGTGTGCTGGGAACCTCTTCACATGAGAAATTACTAATCCTTTAAGAGTAATTTTAATTTTCAGAAATAGCCAAGATTCTCTCAGAGCTAAATTGAGGAAGAGGGTTACTTGTCATGATTGCCTGAGAAAATAATAACAGTAACTAAAATGTGTTCATTCTTGACAGTGCTAGGGCCTTCATAAGCTTTTTATTTATTATAAATTTAAATCTCAGAATAAGGCTAAATGATTGGTGTCCTACCTCAAAGATGAAGAAACTGACCTTAGAGAAATTTTGTGATTTTCTCATAATCAAATCAATAAGTGGCTAAATAAGACTATAAACTTAGGCTGGCTAGCTCCAGGCCCTACATGTACAACCTCTATATGTACTACTTTCAGGAATTTCCTTCTGAATTACTGGTGTTTAATGTTGCTGTAATGTAGGGTAAGATATTTATACTTTGAAGATTGGCTATCATTAGCTTCAATCCAGCTTTGATCAAGCAGGCTAGATCAGCTTTCTCAAAGCCTTCCAAAACCCCTAGTTCCAGGGGAACCATAAACGGGGAGTCTAGTGGGCATTTGATGCTTTTCACTGATTCTATAATACACTTTTTTTCTTTCAAATTTAACAACTCTAAAATTAAAATGCACCTTGCTATCACCATCATCTGGGTAGCAGTTTTGATGTGCTTGTTTTTCCCTACACAAATATATCAACACTTGAAGACATAAGTGTCAGTAGCTTGGATAAAATCATGGAGATGATAATGAAGTAGGCTTAAAACAGCAGTGTATTCTTGGGTGGTAGAGATAATGATATTGTGTGGGAAAATGTGGGTATCAGTAACTCTGAGATAAAAAGGGGCTCAGAAGAGTTGGGCTTTGTTTTAAAAGTTTTAGAAATTCTTTTAAAGGACATGTTTCATATATAAACATATACCTAGGAATAATATATGATAAAATATTTGTCAAAATCTCAAAGAATTCTTTCAGTAAGTATAAAATAAAAATACTTTCAAGTGTTAAAAGAACATGCAATCTCAGCTTAATTGGCAGTCATTAATTAATCATTAATGGTGCATCTTATCATAAATAATTTTTTAGAGTTGATGAAATAAAGTAAGTTGGGGAAATACTGGTCTACAAAGTTAAATAAGTTTATTTTTAAGTAGGGCTTCTAAGAGATTTGGATCTGCCAATGCAAATCAAAAAATGGGAGAGCAAATGTAGATTTTTCTTAAATTTATTTGACCATGAAAGCATGTTTCATGCATCTTTATAGAAATTATTCAAGGAAATATATTTTGGAAAGCACCGAGCTCATTAGTATAATTTGTTACAAATGGAAGACAATCATCATTTTCTATAATTTGCAAATATTCCCTAAGATAACTCCAGAGGGAAGTCTAAAATTTTTCAAGTGATTAGAACATAGTGGAGACATGTATTCTTTTTTTTTTGTATTCTTTTTAAAATTGTGATTATTTTGAAGAACAATGTTTTTTTGAATGAATTCAATAATTCCAGTCCAAGTCAGTAACATTCCCACCATCTCCTTAGTTTACCACTCTTCACTTTACATGAACAAATGTTTGTTGTGGGCATTTTCCTACTAGACCAGAACTCCTCTAAGAGAAAGATTCTCATATTTGCATCCAAACCACCAAACATATGATGGGAGTGTACCAAGCCATTTGAGAGTGGGGCTGCATAAATGCTTGCTGGAGGGAGGAAAGGGAAATCCATAATGTTATGATATAGACAGTTGGCCTTAATTATTTCTCCTGTAACAATCACTGTTATATTGTCTTGTTTGTGATATAATGATACCTTTCTGTTTTTGAAGGATGGAATAGGGAATTGGGCATTAAATACTTTTCATTCATAATGGGTACTTAAATGTCATCACACTATGAAATTCTCTTAATTGTCCCCAAACCTTAGGCTGACAGATCAGGTTTATTAAGTGGCCTCAGACAAATTATAACAAATTGAATATCACACTAATTGGCCTATGCAATTAACACACAGTATTTGAAAATTCCTGTGATAGGAAGTGAAATTTCCTCAAGGAACTTAGCCAGGAAAGGGCTGTAGTAGCTCAGCTGATGTTTTATGGGGGCATTCAGCTTACACAATTTGTACCCCTCTTTGAAATGTAACAAAATCTATTGCTGTTGCTAAAATTAAGGGAAAAAAAAGAAATTAGTCTTATTAAATAGGCACAGCTCCAAATTGAAGCTCTGATATATTTATTCATTCACTCATTCACTAGTTTACTGATGTGTCAATCACTTACCTCTGTTAACATCCTCTGTGATACTTGTTCACAGTCCTTTTAATAATCTGACCCCCTGTTCTCTAAGGACAATACTCATCTATATGTGCTCTCCACATCTCTGCTTTGCCTATTGCCTTACTATTATCTTGACTCCTTTATCACCATCCTGCTGGTTGTCTAGGTTAGAAACATGGGTATACTTTTTGAATCTTCCCCCACTTTTCACACCACAATCCAGCACAGTTAAGTACATAAATATTCATCTATGCACCCACGTCCACAATCTGTCAGGAAATCTTGTTAAATCTGAAACTCTCAAATATATCTTTATCTCTTAGTCCCCACACCATGCTGTGTTTGGAATTTGCTCATCTTTTGCCCAGATTATTGCAACAGACTCCTAATTTGCCTCTGAACTCCCATTTTTGTCCAATCTATTCTGTTTTATGCAGACAGAATTTTTTTCTAAAAAGATAGATCTGATCTTTTCATTCCCCAGCCCCAAAATCTTTCTCGCTCTCTCTTTTTCTCAAAATAAAATGGAAAATTTCCAGCTTCCATTTAGAATGTAGAAAGCTGGAAAAACATAAATCTCACTGTTACAAAGAAAAAATATGAATAATTTGTATAATCACAACTTTTCTTGAATCTACCAAAAAAGATGAGGTTGCAGAGCTAATTTGAAATCTCAGGAGAGATTTCAGGAAAGACACATCTCTCCGAGGGGAAATGTAATGCAAGTCCTTACAGCAGATGCCACGTGCCATGCACACCAGAAATAATTCAACTGAAACTTTTAACAAATGGCTCAAGGCTGAGTGTGGACCACTATAGAGTATAGTGTCCCTGGGAGCCACTAAAACAAAGGGAATCTGCACCCTCTGGAGGCTTTTCCCCACAGATTGCCATTGGGTCCTCACAAGAAAGTCTAGCATTAGGGTGAGAGTGTAGATAAAACAACCTTTGTGATACAGTCTTGGAAGAGGGGAATAACAGCTGTGAAGGGAAAGGCTTGCCTGGAGTATTCTCCACTAGTTCCTCTACAGAACAAAACCCTTAAGATATTGGGGGATGGGAATCAAAACCTGTTGCCTTTGGGACACAGGATCCACTGCAAATAGGGGAAGGGAAGAGAAAAAAAAAAAAAAAGACAAAACCAAAACCAACACAAAACCTCCTTTGGAAGAGGCAGGAATAAGTTCTGAGGCTAGACCATGGCAGACCCCCTACCACTGGAGGGGGTGCAGATTCACTGCCTATCCCTTTTCAAGTGGTAGAGGAAGAGAACCCCTGAGATCCAGGGTCAGCTGCCTCAGAAGAAGGATGAACCAGACTGAACACCACACCTACAGCCCCCATCCTCCTCCAGACATGAACTGGGCTAGTACTTGGGGAGGACAGAGTGTGAGAAGGACCTCTTGTACTGAGGTGCAGGAGAAGAGGAAAGAGCTGAAGGTGATGCAGTCACAGAGAAGAATCCTCTGATAAACCAGCCCCACCCTAAACACAAAGTAATGCTGGAGGAATTTGATGTTTATATCAGATGTAAACACAGCAACACCAAAACCCAAATTCATTTCAATTTTTGGCTAGATTGACCCAGTAGCCCCACACTAATGCCTAGTAAACAAACAGGTTGCCAGTTTCCAGGCATAAAATTGATTATCTCACTTGCTACTGTACTATACAAGCTGTTTTGTTTCCAACCACAAATTACAACAGACAAACAAGAGGAAAAATCAACATATTCTTCAAGAGACAGGTCAATCAACAGATGTATATAGAATTACATATAGATACAGATGTTGAAATGTAGGTGAAAGATCTATGTAACCTTTGGTTTATCAATAAGTTTTTAGATAAGAAACCAAATGGGCAAGTCGCAAGTGAAAAAAAAAGGGTAAAGTAGACTTCATAATTATTTAAAACTTTTGCTCTATGAAAGACAATGTTAAGAGGATGAAAAGACGAGAGAGAATATTTTTACACCACATAGCTGATAAAGGATATATAAAGAACTCTTAAAATTCAACATAAGATAATCAACTCAATTTTTAAAATGGGCAATCACATACTTCTCCAAAGAAGTTATTGAATAGCAAGTAAACTAATGAAAAGACCCTCAATGTCATTAGGTATTAGAGAATGCAAATGAAATTAGTGAGATACCACCACCAATACCTACTATTAGAGTGGCTGAAGGGAAGAGCAGACAATTCCAAATACTAATGAGAAAGAAGAGCAGCAGGAATTTTCCTTCATTAATGAGGGAAGTGAAAAGTGGTACAGCCATTTTAGAAAACAGTTTTTCAGTTTCTTATATAATTAGACATACACTTTTTACATGATCTAATAGGTATTTATCCGAGTGAATTAAAAACTTATGTTGGGAGTTCCCATCGTGGCTCAGTAGTAAGGAACCCAACTAGGATCCATTAGGATATGAGTTCACTCCCTGGCCCTGCTCAGTGGGCTGGGGATCTGGCATTGCCGTGAGCTGTGGTGTAGATCACAGTCGTGGCTCAGATCTGGCATTGCCGTCTGTGGCTGTGGTGTAGGCTGGTAGCTACAGTTCCAGTTCACCCCCTAACTTGGGAACTTCCATATGTTACAGGTGCAACCTCCCCAAAAAAGAAAACTTACATTCATGCAATAATCTGTAAACAAATGTTCGTAGCAGCTTATTTATTATCCACATGAACTAGAAATAACTAAGATGTTCTTCGACAGGTGAATGAATAAAATGTGGTTAAAAATTCTGGTATGTCCATACAGTGCAAACAAAAGTACACATGAATCACAACCACCCCATAACAACCATTCACACAATTTTGTCTATTTCATTTTTATATGTTAAATATAATGTGTTTTGACCATAATCTTGAAAACAGAAAGGAAATAAAAAAGAAAGAAAACATTCACATTGCCTTCAATGTGGCACATCCACAGACAGTGTTCAAGTGAAATGCCTTCTAATAATTTTTTTTTCCATTTGCATAGTGTTAGTGGTGTCTGTATACAGCCAGAATTAGATCTGTAGGTCATCCTCTGGTCTCAAGTCTGTCATGGCTATCAAATCAGAGAGGCACATTTGCATAGTGGGTAAGAACCTCATTAACTGTAACATAGTTTTTTAAAAGCACAGATATTCAAGTCAGATGGCACTGGGGTCAAATCATGTTTTCACTATTTACTGACTTGGTAACTTCAGGCAAATTACTTAACATTTTGGAACCTCTGATTCTTTTGTGTGTATGTGTGTGTCTTTTTTAGGGCTGCACCTGGGGCATATGGAGGTTCCTAGGCCAGGGTTGAATTGGAGCTGTAGCCGCTGGCCTATGCCACATCTGAGCCACATCTGTGACCTACATCACAGCTCATGGCAACGCTGGATCCTTAACCCACTGAGTGAGGCCAAAATCTAACCTGCGTCCTCATGGGTGATAGTCATATTCATTTATGCTGAGCCACTGCAGGAACTCTGGAGCCTCTGATTCTTTTGAAACATGTTTTAACAAAATCAATCTCATGATCATTGATCAGCAAACCGGTTCCTATACGTGGAGAGCAGAGAGAGATTGAAGACAGAGGCAGCCCACTCTATATCAATAAGTGACAGATTTAATAAGCAAGGGAACTTACACAGAAGGCTTGCCTTGGGTAGCTGCAAGATGAATAGATCTCCACTCTTATCCACCAAAGTCTTAAGAATTTATATAGAGGCCTTAATGGGGCTCAATCACATGAACTGTCCAGATGGTTTCAGCAGCACATTACTCTCTCAAGACTGTGTCCTTGAAAATGGCTCCCACTGTGGGAACAGTGGGTGGAGTGTACATTCCAAGGCAGAGGAGGGGATGAGGCACTTCCAATTGTCTTGGTCCAGCCCAGGAAGTCATTTGGTGGTCATTTCCTCTTGATGGCCTCTTCCAACAATAATATATTGTCAGATTAAATGAGATAGATATGAGCAGCACATGACAATATGCAATAAATAGAAGTTATGGTAGTTACTCATACTGCTTGGTGTTCCACATCCTTAAGGACACCCCTCACTCTGGGGACCCTGGGAAGATCTCACATGACTACAATGATTCACTTTGCCTAGATGAGAATTTATTACACCTATTTTATTTGCTTCATTATACCTCTTTCATTGTACCTTTTTCTTCCTGGGACAAACCCTCATTCCTGTTTGGTCTTGTAATATATGAAGTGGAAAGATCTTGACTAGTGGGCACAGAATAAACAAAAATAAAAGCAAGAATAGGATGAGCACCAGCTTCTAATCACAGCAGACCCAGTATTCAAAATGGATAACCAAGTCACAGAATCAAGTACTACCACTGCCACAATTTACAGTGCAACATTAATTTCCTTATTCAATGTAATTTCCAAGTAAAATAGTGTCCCAAAGCTCAGTAAATTACCATCTAGGGTCACATTAGAATTAATATTCACAAACTATGGGAAAAAAATTAGTGTTTTCTAAGAATTGATGTAGTGCAGGGGTGGGACAAACATTTCTGTAAAGGGCCAGTAAACAGTTTTGGCTTTGCGGGCCATATGGTTCCCAAGGCAATTACTCAACTCAACCTATTATAGCATGAAAACAGCCACAGGCAATAAATAAACAAATGATTGTGTCTATGTTCCAGTAAATCTTTATTTATAAAAACAGGTGGTGGGCTGGATTTTGGTCCATGGGCTATAGTTTACCAGTTCCTGAGGTAGAAAATAAAGGAAAAGAGAAAAATTCCCTTGGATTTAGCTTCACTACAGCTATTGTCCACCTAGCGCATGGTCTAGTCAGTGTAAAACTCAATCAGGAGAAATTTCCTTTTGAAATATTAATTACCGCACTATGCATTTCCTAGGTTAGATAGATACTGCTATTTTTTATTGGAAAATTGCCTCTGAAACACTAAATCACTGTCTAAAGTAGGATAATGTATGGGTTTGCAGAGTGACACACATACCTTAGTCTGAGTCAAAACTCTTCTCTTCTCAAAACTCTTTTCTTACCAGTAGTTTCTGTTTCTAGTACAAAATCCACTAAATTCTCTTTTCAGTTCGTTTTTGACCTTGACATTTCAGGCACCTGATGTTGATTTGAGGACAGGTTCTGACTTGTGACCAGCCTGCCCTCTTGTTATGTCAGTTAGACGGTCATCAGATCCTGATCACTTGTTGTGTGTCATGCTGTGTATGATGTGTGGCAGCTGTGACACTGAACTGCTATCCATTTTGATACCAGGCAACTTGATTCATATCAAGCACTTTGATGGGTGAAGTGAGAAAGAATCTGAAAGCCCCTGGAGAAATCAGCTTATGTCACCAAGGAACAGCATTGTTCCCTTTCAGAAGTCTATTTCCATGAAACACAGGGGAAAGGAAGTGGAATGGTGAAGAACTAAGTTGAAAGTTAAGTACTTGGATCACACAACCAAAAGCAATATAGAGAAGATAGAAAATGCCAGTGACGCCAGTGTGGGAAATAGTCTCAAAAGATGACCCCACACAATTCCTCCTCTGACCTAATTCCCCTCCCCTTAAATCTGGGGTTGCCCTTTTGACTTGTTGGTCAGTACAACTCAGCAGAAGTGATGGTTTTGGTCTAGATTATAAGAACCTTTGCAGTTTCTGCCTGAATTTCTCAGAACACTGTGGCTCTTGGGACATTCTGTCTAGGGCACCTGAGACCCTATATAAGAAGATTTGACCACTTTTCTGGGAGAAAGTCCACATGGAAGAGCACTGAGGAACCAGGCATGTGAGTGGGCCATCTTTCTCACCCAAGTACACACATGCAGTATAAATGCCTCACAATCAACGGTTAACTTTTTTAAAAAATTGTATTGCAAGTGCCTGACAGTAAGCTTTTGATTGCCTAGGCATTCATTTCAAAGACATCTATCTCCAATAAATATATTGCAAATTATACAGCCTAAATAAAAAACTAGGCAGCCCACTCATGAAGTTCCCCTTTTTAGAAAGCTCTGGGTAACCTTGATGTCTGAACTCTTGAGTAACCCTGATTTTCCCTTCCCATACTTAAACTCCCACTCTTATGTTTTAAATACACCAATAAAGAGTGAACCTGCAAAATACACCAATAAAGAGTGAACCCTACGCACCCCACCTACCACGTCAATAAAGGCAGAACCCCAGGTCTGTGCTCTCTTTATTTCTCTCTACCTTGGACCTTACTCTGTGGCCCCAGGCATGACATGTACTCTCTAGGACCTATAAATAATAAATGTTATTTTTTCAAAGCTCCCTGACGTTGTTACTGAAATATGTCTTGCCGTCATAATAAGGACCACAAGGGCCTGTGGTCCACAGTACAATTGCCTCTGGTCAGTACAATCAGTACTGCCTAGATGGGTGCCTATAGGCACTTCTAGCCAAAAGCATCACTATCAGTGGTCTGGGAGACAAAAACAGCACACAGTATCAGTCTCAGCCACTATCTGCTGCAGTTGTATAAGAAATCCAAACAAGAAACACCTGTCTGAGCCCCAGTAAACCCATAGAACCATAAACAAAAAATTAAGCCACACAATCGTGGCCTTTTTAATGAAACAATTGGTAACTGAGGTAGCCAGGATAAATAATTAAATCCCCCTTTTGGGGAAACATAGATGGTTGATGGTGATTTTTGCCTCAAATGGAGAGGATACTAGTCTGTCTAAACTTATCAGGGGGCTTGAGGCTTTTAAGATGAATAGTGGGGATATGAAAAGATGAAAAACTAGAAGTGTGAAACCAAGCTAGTCAGATACTGCCAGTGGAGAGCGAAGATGACAGTTTGAGATGAAAGTTTTATCTGGCTTTTTTCTTGAATCAGCTTCTGCAATGAAGTCCAGGGAATTTGGAAGGCTATGCTTAGAAGCAGGTTTACTCCAGGGTCCCTGTGTCTACAGAAGTCCCCTACTACATACTGAAATGTAACATTTTTAAAGGTGATCTTTTTGTTACTAGGCATTCTTCTATTGCTTTTAAAATTTAGAAGTCCTGGAGTTCTGTTGTGGTGCAGTGGAAACGAATCCGACTGGGAACCATGAGGTTTCAGGTTTGATCCCTGGCCTCGCTCAGTGGATTAAGGATCTGAGCTGTGGTGTAGGTCACAGACACGGCTCGGATCTGGCGTTGCTGTGGCTCTGGCTGAGGCCGGCAGCTGTAGCTCTGATTAGACCCCTAGCCTGGGAACCTCCGTATGCTGCCGGTGCGGCCCTAAAAAGACAAAAAAAGGCTAAAATAAAATAAAATTTAGAAATCCTCTCCACTCCAGCTTAGAATAAATATTGAATTATTTTCTCCTTTTTTGAGGCTATAAAATATTTAATTAAGCTGAAATTATTTTATCATATTAGTATTGCTTTGGACAAAGCTAAAGCAAATTTTTCAATAATAAAGAAATGATCAGTTGGGTCTATTTGATTGTCTTAAGCTTGATCAAATATGTTATTAAACCAACTAAAAGAATGAATTTGACTGGGTCCTGTTGACTTTATGACAGCGTGTAAATCCATATGAAATGAGAGAATGTTCTAATGATCTATTTATTGGTTTGGAAGTTTTTCACAAGATACTAAACTGTGTATAGTCCTTTGCAAAGCATGTAGCGTCAGAACACTAATTCTGTAGAATGTTAATTTATATTGAGTGGTAAAAGGATGTTGTGGACAAACATTTGGGAAATACTGGGTAGAACAAAGTAAAATTGATTTTTTTCTCAGAGTATTTAATGTAAATTGTGAATTTCCCAGTGTACTATAAGGAACATTGCCTAAGCTTACTCAGCCATGAACTCCTCCCATCCCTGCCTGCCCTCCCTCTCTGCCAGAGCAGAAAGAAATGCCTGTAGATCCAAGAAAAAATTTAAAGTAGAGTTTCTTATATATAGGGTCGCTACATCTTCCAGTTTGTCCCAAATATTCCTCCTTTATACTTGGTGCCCTGGCATAACCATTAATAACATCCCCTTTGATTTTAAAGGCTAAATGATTTAAATGATAAATTATATGGTCACTCTGTATTCCAAATACAGCTACTGTCCTGGCTACTGGCAATTTTTTAAAACAGATAACCGCTTTTTAAAAATGTCAGTTTAGTATAGGTACTATTCCATAATCCTCATAAAACTCTATGAGGTTAGTACTAATATTATCTCCATTTACAGATGGAGAAACTATCTTATAACTTGTTCAGAAGTGATGCACTTTTGAACTCTAATAATCTTATTCAGAGCTCCCTCTCTTAAATCTATACTACAGTATTCACTGCAACCTCTAATACCTATTAGTATAGCTCTAAAAAAAAATATGGCCCATTCTATGTCTCTGCTCAAACTATTTCTTCATTGGAGTATCCTACACACTTGCCTCCTCTTTGGTCTGTAAATCTTGTTAATTCTATAAGTCTTTGCCTATACTGGTCTTCACATCAAAACCTTCCACTTATACCCTAGCTTATAATGACGTGTAATTAGTTGGAATTTCACTGGCAATGATTGTTTCTGCTCTCATTTCAACATATATTCAGATATCCCGTTTGAGAACCATAAATGATTCGATGGTTCTATTCTTTTTTTCCAGTCAAGATTAAAGTTTTTGTAGGCCTGGGCCATGATTGCACTGTGCTTTCCAAAGTGCTTCCCTGGATGCAGTGCCATCAGAGTCAATACCATTTTAGTTTTCCACTACCACAGAGAAAGAAAATGCAAACGCTAGTGAAAAAAATCCACAGCTTCAAAATGCCTGTGTATTCTTGGCTTTTAGTTGGATACCAATGGTATTATGGGGGTCAGAATATCTAGCTTTGACTTTTTTATTTGGTGACATTAGGCAAACATTTTCTTCAAGCCCCAGTTTTCTCATCTGTATACATATGCCCTGTATAATTTAAAGGATTTTACATGGATCTAAAGAGACAACTTGTGGAGAAATGCTTTGTAAATTATAATGTGCTGTACAAGTATAGGGGGTTGGCTATTGTAAGAAATAGCACGAAGAGATCCTGTGTACCCTTTAGTCAATTTCCCTTAATGGCAACATCTTTCAAAACCATTGCAAAATATCAAATCAGGATATTAACACTGATACTAACATCAAAATATATATTTCTGTCATTAAAAGCATCCCTGTGTTTTCCTTTTAGAGTGATCCTCATTTCTCTCCTGCCATCCTTCCTGACTCAACAACTAGCAACACCTAATCTGTACTCCATTTCTACAATTTTGCCATTTCAAGAATGTTATATAAATGGAATCACAGAGTTTCTAAACTTATAGCATTGGCTTTTTTTCACTCAGTATAAGTCTCTGGAGATTTATTTAGGCTTTTGCATATATCAGTAATTTGTTGCTTTTTATTGCTGGCTGGTATTCCTTGGTGTGGATATACTACAGATGGTTCAACCACTGAGACATTGAGGGAAATCTGGGTAGTTTCTAGTTTTTGGCTATTTTGAATAAAAGCTGTGATGAACATGTGTGTACAGGTTTTTTGTGTGTGTGCTTTTTGGGATAAATTCAGTTACTGGATCACATGGTAATTGCATATTTAGTTTTTAAAGACTGTCAGACTGTTTTCCAGTGTGGCTAAAACCATTCTATATTCCCACCAGGAATGTATGAGTGATTCAGTTTTTCTGCATCCTTGCCAGCAGATAGTGCTGTCACTGCTTTTAAAAATGTTTTGTCTTTTTGATAGATATATAATAGTATCTCATTGTGATTTTAATTTGTATTTTTCTAATGACTAATGATATTAAACATTCTTATGTGCTTACTTTCCACTCTACTGTATATCCTATTTATTCACGTGCCGCTTTATATTTTTTGCCCATATTTTAATTGACCGATTCCTGTTGAGTTTTGACCTATTCTTGTAATTATTAGTCATTTGTCAAATATGTGGCTGGCAAATATTTTCTCCCACTCTGGAGTTTATCTCTTTATTCTCTTTGAATTGTCTTTTGCAGAGAAAACACTTTTAATTTTCATGAAGTACAACTTAATAAGTTTTCTTTTTGTGCATCATGTTTTTGGTATTGAGTGTTTGCCTAGCCTTAGATCCTGTAGATTTTCCCCCATTCAATTTCCTTCACGCCTCTGTCAAAAATCAGTTAGATTTATCTGTGTGGGTCTATTTCTAGTTCTGTCTGGATCTGTTCTGTTCCATTCATCTGCAAATCCGTCCCTTCACCAATAACATAATATTGATGACTGTAGTTACGTAAATTCTGAAATCAGGTAGACAGATTCCTCCCTTCATTTTTTTTCAAAATTTTTTTACTTATTCTAGTTTATTTGCTTTTCAATATAATTTTTCCTGCATAAAATCTGTTATCATATTTTTCTGATAGTTTCTTATTTTCTCCCCCAAATTAAAAATTATTATTTTTTCTCTAGGAATATTATTTTTAAAAAAATATCACCATATCCCCCTTACTTAGGTTTTCCACTGATGACCTGTTAACCAAGACATAATTGTTTTTCCCTCCTTTTCTTTTTTCTTTTTTTTTAAGGCTGCACCTGCGGCATATGGAAGTTCCCAGGCTAGGGGTCAAATCAGAGCTACAACTGCTGGCCTACGCCACAGCCACAGCAACAGGGGATCTGAGCCAAGTCTGCGACCTACACCACAGCTTAGGGCAATGCCAGATCCTTAACCCACTGAGTGAGGCCAGGGATTGAACCCACATCTTCATGGATCCTAATCAGGTTCATTAACCACTGAGCCATGAAGGGAACTCCCTTCCCTCTACTTTATAGCCTTTTTTTCCCAATACTATTTTATAGACACTTCCAGCATCTTTTTTTGGGGGGGGCAATAAAGGGTCCTAAACTAAACTTATTAGTACCCTATTCAGAACAATATATATTCTGGATTGGGGGAGGATATTGTATTTCACTAACCTGAACCACATCAATAAATAATTTTTAGGCACCATTCTTTGAACTGTGGGCTATAAAAATGTTTAGTATAATAAGAAATATATACCATAATAAATATGCATATACATATGATTTTCCTTGCAGATGTTTCATTTACAAAAATATTATTTTTTTAGTTCAAATGCGATCAGTATGATTTTGTCCTGTTTTTATATTTTAATATGTTGTTCAGTCATTTATATGAATAATAACTATGTAAAATAACTTAATACTTGAGAAAACAGAAATCAAAAGTCTTTAAGACAAGCAAGACTAACTAAACTTTTATGAGAAGGGACTAAGGTAAGATTTGTAGGCTTTACCAAGAAAACAAGTCTCTTCAAGTTCCCGATTTTATCTTTGGTAGTTCTAAGTTAGAAGTATATAAACTGAAACCAGGCAATAGGATAAAAATGACCTAAAGTATAAAGAACAGAAAGTATGTAGGGTGTGACAATCAGTGATTTAAACCATCTAAGATATGCTTTTTCATTAATCTTTTAAGTGGAAGGTCATCAGTTTGTGTCATTGAACTTGGCTTTTTATAGCTATTGGACTTTAATGGACCAGTTGTTTCTGGTGGTTCACTTGCAACCTTAGTTTAAAGTCTCTAATTGTTGCAATTTAACACTTCTGAAAAGACCCTTTCTTTGTTTTCTGAGTTTCAGTGATGATAATGAGAATGGAGTTTCAGAGTAAGGGGCAAAGCCATCTCTAATTCACAAGTATCTGTCACTGAAGTGTTACTCCATTCCTATCTTTGTAAGTTGTTATGCCCTATGTAAGCAGCACAGATTTAATAGTTTTGTTGTTATTGTCATTGTTTGTTTTTTAGCCATTGTGAATGATAGGAGTTTTAGCAATAGAGGGCTTTATCCCATCCAGAAAATAAACCTTAGTATGTTCATGAAAGTGTAAAGCTGTGGCTGCAAAAGGCATTCCATTTGGAGATGCTGAAGGTTTCTTTTTGATCATGGGTCCATCCACATCTAACCTTTACAGTTTTTAGTTACAGAAATAACACGGATTAGCCACAACTTCTACAAAAGTTTATCCATTGGAGTTTTAAATTGTGGATAATTTTGCACTACTGTGGGATATCTCCTGGAAGATTTTGGCAAATGTTCACTTGAGGTTTTATTCAGTGTTAGAAAGCAGCTCTCTTGGCTTTGCTAGATATTATTCTTCTTAGTCTTAAAACACATTTGTTCCCAGTATTTCTTGTAGAAGTTACATCAAAACTTGTGTCTCTAGTGAAATCCTTTAACTTCTCCATAGAATTATCTTATAAAATGTTCACAGGTAAATAATGTATTAGAAAAGCTTGCTTAGCATGGTGATGTGCTAAAGCAATTGATATATTTGTAACGGTATCTGTTTGACTAGGAAGCTCCACCTTTAGGGTAAAAAATTTTGGAGGGAGAAGGAAACATCTTAATTTGAACTATTTCCAAAGATAAACTATTTCAAACTTATATTGGCTATCAGAGAATATATTTACTCTTTTATTTTTAACAATTTCTTGTGTTCCAGAAAGGAACATTGTTCAGCAATTTGAATCAATTTGATTTCTAATAAGGGATTAGCTTCTGTAAGAGACCAAATGACTTATTGCACAGCCAATGTAACATTGTCCCTTATTTATTTATTTATTTGTTTATTTATTTATTCATTCATTTATTGCTTTTTAAGGCCACACCCATGGCACATGGAAGTTCCTAGGCGAGGGGTTGAATCAGAGGTACAGCTGCTGGCCTATGCCACAGCCACAGCAACGTGGGATATGGGCATCTGTGACCTATACCACAGCTCATGGCAATGCTGGATCCCCCACCCATTGATCAAGGCCAGGGATTGAACCTGCGTCCTCATGGATGCTAGTCAGATTTGTTTCTGCTGTACCACAATGGGAAGATCAATAAAAATAGATTAAGTCAGACTTAAGGGAGCATCCAGAAGATCAGTTCTGGGCACAGATACTTCTTGAACCATGAAAGCATGATCAAGAAATTTTCTTTCATTAGGTAAGTGTAAGAGGGTTTTTAGATTAAGGGACAATAACAGTATTTCATAAGTAGATGGCTGACTAGCAGAAAATGTTGGTTGTTTTCAGCTAATAGGGATTATGTGGCAAGTGAAATATAAGATTTAAGGGTGATACTAGGCATTCCCGTCATGGCTCAGTGGCTCACTGGTTAACGAATCCAACTAGGAACCATGAAGTTGCGGGTTTGATCCCTGGCCTTGCTCAGTGGGTTAAGGATCTGGTGTTGCCGTGAGCTGTGGTGTAGGTTGCAGACACGGCTAGAATTCCATGTTGCTGTGGCTGTGGTGTAAGCCAGAGGCTATAGCTCTGATTAGACCCCTAGCCTGGGAACCTCCATATGCTGCAGGTACAGCCCTAGAAAAGGACAAAAAAAAAGGTGATACTAGTATGAAATCTAAAAATACTTTGAATAGTAGCTAAGACTCCCATTGCTCTAAGGCAAAGAGGTTAAGCCTTGGCTACTGTATCAAAGCAAAATCTAAAGTAAGCAATGGTTCTTTGAAGTGTACCATATGGTTGAGTCAATAGCTATAGAGTATGGCCTAATATATTAGTAGATACAAAAAAGAAATATATGATTATTTGAGAAAAAATGCTCTGGATTTTCATGTGCTCTGCATTGTTTTATCTCTGTACATAAATATTTTCCCCATAAGAATACTGGAGTTTGAGCTAAGTATTTTTATCCAATCACATTTAATCTAGAAATATTAATCATATCCAAGATGTTTTCCCACGACCTCCAATGATAATTATTCTGTAGTGCCTTTTATCTGAAAGTGCCACTTGTAAGGCAAATTTTACCTTACAGGTTTGTTTTGATTTCTAGTTCACTTACTTTCTAATAGTCTGTGGAAATGTTCAGTTACATGTTGAAGATATTCTGAATTGGAAATTACCCATTTCATTTTTCTCTGATAAAGGTCTTTAATTGAGATCTAAGGTTATTTATGAAAAAATGGGATAAGCTTCTCTTAAACTGTTGTGTCTACCCAAAATATTGTTTGGGAGTTTTAAAGCCTAGTTTTTAAAGACTACTAATGTTTTGCCTTTATTTGGTTTACAATTTTGAATCGTTATGCAATCCACTTCTAAGAGAAAGGCTTCTTAAATTGCTTTTATATAGTGCATGTCTATGTATGTATGTATTTCGCCTTGTAGGGGCCATTTTAAAAATATACATTACGAAGCTATTTAAATACTCTTTTAGTCTTTACTTCTTTATTCCTTTTAACTTCCATCTAAAGTCTAATAATTTGATCAAATTAGAACATCTGTGACCATTCTGGACAATAACTATCTTGCAAAATTCTGAATTCTATAGTAGATTCTAGTATAAGTTCTAGAGGCCTAGGAACATTTTTATTTATAGCCCTCAATTTTTCTCTATACTTGTTTAAATGTAGCTTTTATGTATTGCCTTCTGATTTAAAAATTTAAAAAGTATTGTGTGCAAAGTGATTGTTTCTTTCCTGAGAACAACTCTCCCAAAAGGGATTTCAGGAGGTCAGAAGGAGGAGCCAGAGTTGGAGGCTAAGATAAGATAAAGAGATACAAGAAGTATAGATTTCAAATAGTTGAACAGGAGTCAACAAGATTGCCTTTGTAAGAGATTTTTTTGAAGTATTTTGTTTATTTGAAGTTAGCATACAAGTTGATAAAACTGACTATTGAATGTTTGATATTTTGCTTTGTATTTTTATCTGAAGCTCCCCTAAATTTTGACATGTAAAAAGTTTCACAGACTAGCCATTGTTATTTAAAATAAAAATAATTTTGCCAGTCAAGAAGATAAATATAAAAATTAGTGTTGCAGTGAGAATTCATAGAAAAGCAGCTGTTCTGCCAGAAGTTTATGGCCTTGCTGTAGATAAGCTCATGACAAAAAAGAAAAAAGGCCTCTATAGTTGCTCAGGTGTGTATGTTTATGAATAATGTTTTGAGTTTCCTAACCAAACAGATGCTAAGAATGGACTGTATGATCAGAAACACAGCACGTGTGGATCTTGGAATATAAACTAAACAACATGACCTACTTTTATGAATTGGCAAGATGGACTGGAGACTAATCAAGCTTGTGCCCTCATCTGCTGATGGAACACACTCTTAGACATGTGACAAAAATTAGACAATCCAGGACAAAAAACTTCAGCCATCCATTCATCTCCTTACAAAGCACATACATACATATGGGCACACATTATATATATGTGTGTGTGTGTGTGTGTGTGTATTATGTATATATAAATATATTTTATATAATACAAATATAAAATACACACATATAGGACACATATATACATATATATATAGGATGATTTTATAGTTAACCTAGGGCTTATGGATAACTGCCTAGAAAAAGGACCGTACATTCCTAAGTCAAAATTCATGAACAGGTAACTAGTCTCATGGGCACTGGGAACATGTCAGCAAAGGTTTTCATCATTGGGGAGTAGCAGAGCTTAGAGGCCACCTGATCCTAATGATTGTTAAACAATATCTATTAACTACAAAACTCTTGATGACAGAGGAGAGATTTACTGCACAGTACAGTCCTAGGTTAGATCAGCTAAAGAACAAGAGAAACTGTAAGGGCCCAAGAGGGTGTCAGTTATGCTAACAGCTATACATCATTGTGATTGAATATCTATAGGAAGTTTGTGTGCTGACTCGATGACTTTCAGAAGTGCGGAGCTATTTCTGACTAGTTGGTTTTAGGAAGCTGAAGTGAGTTGATCATTGCTTAAATGGACATAAAGGGGAGTTCCTATCATGGCTCAGTAGTATCCCTGAGGATACAAGTTTGATCCCTGGCCTTGCTCAGTGGGTTAAGGATCTTGCATTGCTGTGAACTGTGGTGTAGATTGCATATGTGGCTTAGATCCTGTGTTGCTGTGACTGTGGTGTAGGCTGGAAACTGCACCTCTCATTTGACCCTTAGCCTGGGAACTTCCATATACCACATGTGCAGCCCTACAAAGCAAAAAAAAATTTTTAATTAAAAAAAAGAGCATAAAATCAGTTGTAGTGATTGCTTTTACTGCAGCTATAGAACTGTAATTGATTAATTTAAGTATAAAATCTGTCTATTGACTAAATTTTGCCATGTCTACATAACATACAGGCTTCTCTCCAAAGTGGTCAAATTATTATTATTTTAAAAAATTTTCATGCTAGGGAGTAGTTACAAAGAACAGGCAGCTAGGAATAAGAAACAATCAGTCAGGGGGCACTCAATGATGATAAAAACCTAGAGTCAAAGTCAAAGGAAGAAGCCCTTCCCTCTACTGAGACTCATCACTCATTATGATTCAGTCACTTTTCAGGAGCTTGGAAACCTCTATTATTTAAAGGTTTTTTTCATGTGCTTCTGATTGAAATTTTTATTCTTTGGATTTAAAATGAAAGATAATTTTAAGACTAATTTGCCCTATACTCCTGTTTTATAGGTGAGACCAGAGGAAAATTGTCTAATCTGGCTAGTTATTGACTCAAATGAGGCTAAAACCATAACCCTTCACTTCAAGTCTTGTAACCTCAAGTTTGGTTTCTGAATGCAAGTGTGAATATTCAAACTTAGACCTTAATTAGAATAGCTCTAATACTCTTTGGTCTTGATTTCTGATTATGCTCCAGAATTGTTTTAAACTATTCCTTGAGGATAAGAACTTCCATTTACTTATTTTTTAATTGCTTAATTCCTAATGTCTGAGTAGTGATTGGCATGTAGTGAATATGTATTCTGAAAGATTAAAGAATAAATGAGTTAATGAATTACTAGTCCTCCAATTTATGACTACAACTATAGCTCCTAAACCCTGGTCCTTACTTTTTTGCCCCTTGGTTTCCTCATCTATAAGACAAAAATGTAATAGTGGCAGATCTTTAGGGTTTTTCCAAATCTGGCATCCTAATTAAGATACTACCTGTGAAGTTTTTAGTTTAGTGTATTTGGTAGCAGTAATCAGAATGGAATACTCTGCATTAGAGGAGAGTTGTATAAGACTTAGGAAGTAGAAGCAATGAAGTCCTACTATACAGCATAGGGAACTATATCCAGTCTCTTGGGATAGAACATGATGGAAGATAATACGAGAAAAAGAATGTGACTGGGCCACGATGCTGTACAGTAGCAGTATTTGATGGCAGTAATCAGAATGGGAAGCTTCTACATTAGAGGAGTGAGCATCGTATCAGATTTAGGAAGTAGAAATAAAATACGTTAAAACATACAGTTGAAGTTATACAATTGTAATCCACAGTTGGATGAGGTAGGGAACTTTATGAATAATATGAGATGAGGGCTTATAAAACTTTTAATTTTACACTGAGATATTAAAAGTAAAAAATAAAGTACTAAAAGTTCTGGTAAATATGTCCTGATTGGTGAGATAGCTCTTGTTCAGAGAGGAAGGAGCCTTCACTCTTCCCACATCTTGTGCCCTTTAGAGCAGCGTGAGAGTCCCCTCCAAGCATGGGATGAGATCCAGCAAAGATAACCAAGACAGAGGTATTGGCAGGTTTCCTAGGTAACAGAGCCCCTTGCTGTTACATTACAAATGAAGAAAACAATAATCAAGGAGAAGAGAGATAGGATTTAGATAAAATCTGCCTGTGAAGAAAGTTTGAAGAAGCATTTGGGAGGGGTTTGTGCTGAAAAGAATGAGATCACTAATAGAGCAAAATTGAGCTCCGCTTTAAAGGGTAATGTTGTAGTGCATGTTTAAGAGTGTCCAATATGAGGTAGCCCAAGCCCTTTTCCTGCTGTTGTGGTCATAGATGGGGCCGATAAATTGTGTTCATTAACTCAAGTTGCCCCACCGGTTCTAACTGCAACAGCATTCCCTGTAACTCCCAGAATCTCTCTCAATTCACTTCTCCATACAGCCACTACCAAATGATTGGAGTGAGTATGTAAAATGAAACTGATTTGTCATTCTTGTCCTCCCTTCCCAGTGGTTGGGGACTGCATTTTAGGGTTAGATGTTTTCCTTCAGAGAAATGTAAAGAAAGGATAGTCTCTGAATTTGTGGGAAAATAGATTGAAGGGAAGATGGGCAGAATTCTCAGGGCTTTTATGCTCTGGGAACACTGCTTTGGGCTATAGAGAAATGTACCTTTCAGCTCTGTGGTTTGGCCTTTCTTGAGCTAGAAATAGCTGATCAGCTTTAAGAAAAGGGCTGAGAACTTGACCTCTGGAAAAATGGGAATCAAATCAGATATTGTTCAGTGACTACCTTTAGTCTTTATTGCTGGCTTGCCAAGGGAGAAAACAGGTCTTCTAACACCAGCATCCTGAGTTTTTGATGGAGTGGCTATAAGCTTAAAATAAAGGCAGAGCTGCATTTAAATCCCACCTTTGCTGCTTGCTAACTAGGTCATATTGGACAGGCTTCTTAAACATTTCAAACCTTAATTTCTTCATTTGTAAATTGAGGGTACTAGTACCCACACTAGAGATTTTTTTTAAAACAGACAATTAAACATATTGTAAACAGTTAAATAAGTGAATTTATATGTAAAAGAAGTTTGGGGGCGTTCCCATTGTGGCTCAGTGATAGCAAGCCTGATTAGTATCCAAGAGGATGAGGATTCATTTATTCCCTGGATCCCATTTATCAGTGGATTAAATATCTGACGTTGCCACGAGCTGTGTTGTAGGTTGCAGACTCAGCTTGGATCCTGCATTGTTGTGGCTGAGGCCTAGGCTGGCGGCTGCAGCTCGATTTGACCCCTACCCTGGGAACTTCCACATGCCATGAGTGAGGCCATAAAAAGCAAAAAATGAAAAGTTTAGCACACTTAAAGTATGCATTAAATGACAGTTATCGATGATATTATTTGCTCCTTTCCATAATAACTTGAATTTCTGGTTTTCTTCTATACAATTGAATTTCAGAAAACACTTAAATGTCACAATTCCTACTTCCAAGCCCCTGTGACAATAGCTTTCACTCCCTAACACTTATTACTCCCCAGGCAGTCAAATAATCCTTTTTTTACTCATGCTCCCATTCCCCAGTTTTAGCCAGATAATCTGCTTAAATGATGCCCTTTCCAAACTCCCAGACTGACCAATGCATCTAAAGCTATCTCTCTTCAACCTGATTATCTTCTAGATCCCTACTCTTTTAATTATACTTGATAGCTTTTTTCCTTAATAAAATCATATATTTGTTTCCTTGCTTATTGCTTGTTTCCACCAAAATATGAGAAAAGATTTTTTTTTCAGTCTTGTTCATTGCTGCATGTCTAGTACCTAGAACCATGCCTGCCACAGAGTATACATATACACACGCATACATGCACACGCTTTTGGAAGGATGGATGCATAAATTAATAATTGCATGGTTATAGGTTTGTTCCAATTTTAAAATCCAATTTCAACCACTATAAATAGTACTACATTGATCAGGCCTATAAATGCCTCCTTGGAGTATAGACATTTTTCCAGAGAAAACACTAGGAATGAATTTGTTCTGTCATAGGGTATGTGCATCTTTAACTCTATTACGTATTGTCAAATTGTCTCCCAAAGTACTCACATCTTTTTTCACTCCCACCACCAGTGTATAGCAGTTCCTATGTATTCTGTCTTGTCAGTATTTTATATGATCAAATTTTAAAACTTGCCAACATAATGGAGTATGTGTAAAATGGTTTATCGTTATTTTGAATATGTGCTTCCATAATTACTATTGAGGCTAAAATAAACACACTAGTGAATTCTCAAGCATGCTGTGCAGTCATTCATAGCATCATCACAATGATATCTGAGGGACTGAAATTTTTTTCTTTCTCGATCCAGAGCAAGGACTTTCAATTAAATAAAATGCTTACTCTTGACTTTAGTTGACTTTTCCATTTGCAACCTTTGTCCTATGCCTAAGTTATCATGGGAAAAGTAGGACAAGCATTGGGCAATTTGAATTCTGGGTTTAGCAGTCTTAGGTTTGGTCAAGGTACTTAGACTTTCTGAAAAGTGAGATTAACCAACACTCTGTCCTTCCATCTTTATAGGTTTGGTATGAGAATCAACTGAGATAATTGAATTAATGTCTACAGAACTGTGTAAATCTTAGTTTTTATTACACTTTTGCTGACATTTGTGAGGATCTCCAGGAAGAACCTTCTCCCTACAGCTAAAATGCACCTAGGCAGAGCACATGCAGCCCTCTGTTAAGGGCCCAGTGTGAAATTGAAGTTAATCTTCTCCTGTGACTTTTGTTTTTTCTTGGCAAGTGAATAGTTCAACTACACGCAACTTACAAGGCCAGTGGATTCCTATTCAATAAGGAATTTACTTAATGAGCACTCCTCCAGCAGCTTTGAAGTTATGCCTCCCATGTTAAAAGAATGTGTACAATCTCTGGTTCCCATGTGACAGTGCCTGCCTCCCAGAATTTCCCAAGGAGCTGGAACAAAGGGTTTCCGTTAGGTCTCCAGGCTCAGTGAAGGGCCAACTTTAAGTGAGATTTTAAGTGATGCAAGTTTGTCTTTTATGTTTTAGATCATCTTGTCCCTTTTTCCTATGCAAGGGCACCATTTTGTTTCCACTGCATTCATACACACACACACACACACACACCAGTTGTGTTAAATTAAACTCTGGGCTCCTTTATCCCACCAGAATTCTTGGGAATTTGCATTTTTGCACAGATCAAAGCTTTAATCTCTACAGATTAAGTCCTAGGAATTGCAAGTCTCAGTTTTTATATGGAGGATGTCATTGAGGCACAAGAAAACCTAGTGGTGGCTCAGATCAGGAGGGCACCTTCCTCAGATATGGCAGTGAGGGTCTGACTCAGTGGAAGACAGCCCCAGTCAATGTATAGTCTCAGAAAAGAGACAGTTCGAAACCAGGAATCATCTTCTGGAAGGCTGGAGCTGCTGAGGTGGTCAGGGATTTGCATTCAAATGCATTTTGAAGTGGAAAGCAATTTGAATGAAGGAGGCTTTTTTTTTTTTTTGAATAATAATAAAAAAAATTGTGCTACTGAACCCACTTTATGATAAGACACCATAGTAACTGTGCAATGTAGTGCAACCTATGCATTTAGGGTGGGTTCACACTGCTTTTGTCTGCCAGAAGAGCCTAGTGAAACAAAGCAAGGAAATACCTCAAGTGGTATTTCCTTTCTGGAACAGTTTCCTAAAAGCCCAGTATTTAAGTACTATGTTCCCATATCCTGCAGTTCTCGTTACCACATTAACTAACCAATACACCCTGAATTGTACTAATTGCTGAATACATTTTACCTCTTTTAGTCATCCATATATAAACTTTGTGAGGAAAGTATGAATATGCCCATCATCCTAAGGAAAGAACTGAGATTCAGAAAAACTAAATGTCTATCCAAGACCTCACAGCTTAAGAATGACTAGTGTGATGGTTGATTTTATGTATCCACTTGGCTGGGCCACAGTGCCTACATATTTGGTCAAACATTACTCTGGCTGTTTTTGTGAAGATGTTTTTGGATGAGATTAACATCTTAATTGGTGGACTTTAAGCAGGTTATCTTTCATAATGCAGGCGGGTCTCATCTAATCAGTTGAAGACCTTAATAGAAGAAATGACTAACCTCTTCTGAGCAAGAGGGAAGTCCACCAGCAGAAGGCCATTGGACTCAAATTGCATCCTCGGTTCTTCCTGGAGCCCCACGCTGCAGATTTTGGATTTAGCCTCCATAATTACATGAGCCAATCCTTAAAATAAATCTCTCTCCTCCATACATATGCACATCTTAGTACTTCTATTTCTCTGGAAAATCCTAACACAGCTGGTCTAGGATTATAATGTAGCTCCGTCTTTGTCTCTTTCTTTCCGCTAAACCATGTTGCCTCCCAACACAACTGCTAGGCAACGACTGTATGTAGTCCTAGATTAGTCACCATGGGGAAAGGTAACCTCAAAATGGAGCTTTTTATGCAAAGTTTTAGATATTCATTGAAATAAGATTCACTAGTGAATGAGGTAGTGTGAAGAGCATAGGGCTTACATATAAACTTTAAGATTTTAGTCTAAATTCAACATTTACTTGATTTGTTGCCATGAGCAAGCTACTCATCACTTCTGAGCTCTTATTTTCTTCATTTGAAAAATGGGGATGATGCTATTTCAAGAAGCTTGATGAATATTTTGGTTATCTATCGCTGGAAACAAAGTACTCTAAACATAATGGCTTAAAAATGACAAAAACATCTTTTTTTTGGCTCACAATTCTGTAATTTGGGCCCAGATTGGTAAAGATGGCTTTTTTTTAAAATGATTATTTTTTCCATTATAGTTGATTTACAGTGTTCTGTCAATTTCTATTGTACAGCAAAGTGACCCAGACATACATGTATATACATATTCTTTTTCTCACATTATCCTCCATCATGTTCCATTGCAAGTGACTGGATATAGTTCCTGTGCTATATAGCAGGATTTCATTGCTTACCCACTCCAAATGCAATAGTTTGCATCTATTAACCCCACACTCCCAGTCCATCCCACTACCCCTTCCTCCCCTTGGGCAACCACAAGTCTGTCCTCTAAGTCCATGAGTTTCTTTTCTGTGAAAAGGTTCATTTGTTCCATATATTAGATTCCTGATATAAGTGATATCATATGGTATTTGTCTTTCTCTGTCTGACTTAATTCATTCAGCATGAGAGTCTCTAGTTCCATCGATGTTGCTGCAAACGGCATTATTTTGTTCTTTTTTACTGCTGAGTAGTATTCCATTGTGTGTATGTACCACATATTCTTAAGCCTTTTCTCCACACCCTCTCCAGCATTTATTATTTGTAGACTTATTAATGATGGCCATTCTGACAGGTGTGAGGTAGTATCTCATAGTAGTTTTGATTTGCATTCTCTGGTAAATAGTGATGTTGAGCATTTTTTCATGTGCTTATTGGCCATCTGTATGTATTCTTTGGAGAAATGTCTATTCAGGTCTTTTGCCCATTTTTCAATTGGGTTGTTGGTTTTTTTTTGCTGTTGAGTTGCGTGAGTTGTTTGTACATTTTAGAGATTAAGCCCTTGTCAGTTGCATGTGAAACTATTTCCTTCCTTTCCTTAGGTTGTCTTTTTTTTTTTTATGGTTTCCTTGGCTATGCAAAAGCTTATCAGTTTGATTGGGTACCACTGGTTTATTTTTGCTTTTATTGCTGTTTCCTTGGGAGACTGACCTAAGAAAACTTTTGTACAGTTGATGTCAGGAGGCATAACTCTCCCCAACTTCAGGCAATATTACAAAGCTACAGTAATCAAGACAGTGTAGTACTGGTACCAAAACAGACATACAGACCAATGGAACAGAATAGAGAACCCAGAAATAACCCAGACACCTATGGTCAATTAATCTTTGACAAAGGAGGCAAGAATATAAAATGGGTAAAAGACAGTATTTCCAGCAAGTGGAGCTGGAAAAACTGGTCAGCCACATGTAAATCAATGAAACCAGAACACATCATCACACCATGCACAAAAATAAACTCAAAATGACTTAAAGACTTAAACATGACAAGACACCATCAAACTCCTAGAAGAGAATATAGCCAGAACATTTTCTGACATCAACCATGCAGATGACTTTTTTTTTTTCTGTTCCATATTGCATATCTTATGGTGAAACATCCAAGATGGCTTCTTCACTCCTGTGTCTGTTGGCTCAGCTGGAATGGTTGATAAGACATCTCTATTCTTTTTCACTTATTTTTTTTCCACAGGGCTAGCTTGGTTTCCTTTACAGCATGGAAGTATCTTAACATTTTGTCCATTTTAAAGTGAAATCAGAAGGTTGTGGGCCCTAAAACCTAGACCAAGACTTGGTAGGTTATCCCTTCTGTCTCATTCTGGTGGTCAATGTCTGCCACCCAGTTTAGCTCAGAACAAATGAGGGGATGGAAGGAATGACACAGGGAATTAAACAGCTTGGGGTAGATCTCCTTGGGAGCTGCAAAAGTGGCAGTCTATTATAATAGAAACCAAGTAAAAGGACAGATTTACAGAGTATATCTCAGGACCAGGTATAAAGAAGGCAGAATTAATTCAGATGAAAACAGTATTTATTTTCATGATCTTTTGTCCTCTATAAACCATGTGCCTAGACATTTGTTTCAGCCACAGATTGCCTCTGTGGACCATGAAGAGAACAGAGGAATTATTTTTCTTCTCTTAAAATGAGATCATAGTAACTTGAGCAATGCCGTACAGTTGTGGTGGTGCTGATAGGTATTCTGTGTTAGATACTGTGTGCTATCAAACTGACCTGCCCCCCCTAAAAAAGTCAAGTTGTAGTATTTGACAATTCCTGTGGTGTAAATACTCCCAACATAGCGGATGCCAAGCCGACTTGAGGAAAGATGCATACAAACAGCTCTTTTCAGACAGTACCTGCATTTCCAGAACACCACTGAGCTGGGAGAGACAGAGACTGGTTGCCCAGAAAGTCAAGGTTCTGAGGAAAAAAACTTATGATAAAATATATTTTTATAAACTGTGGATGATCGAGCCTAAACCAACCAACTCCAAGACTCCAGATGGTCAACTTATTGCCTCCACATGGAGGTGAATGAGAAAATAAGATGAGACTTAGAATGCTTCTCTTTGAAGCAGGGTATTACCTCATAGAAAACAAACAAATAAGTAATGTGAAGTAAGCAATTTGTCTTTGGTACTCACCCCACCCCCCACCTTCTTTTAGGGTCCCCACCCAGAAGTATCTTCCTGACATGTTTCCTTTTTTCAGCTCTGGTAGCCTTCCTGAGCTGTGGAGCTCAGCTTTCCCAATCCTACCCAAAATGAAATGCTCATAAAAGAGTTTAATCATTGATAATGGCCTCAAATATTAAGATTCCAGAGCATTAGGCATATCCATGTTTATTGATGAATTTCTCCAAAATGCCTTTATAACTCATTTGTAAGTAAGTTGTTTGGAACCTAGTGTACATTATCCCATATAAATTACAATATAAACAGTTCTTACACAAAAATCTATTTTGCTGAGATCAATGATCACTTACATATTTCTGTTAAAAGGCAGAAAGTGATAACTATTGTAAAAATCAATAAATTAAAAAGACAACCAAACTGAATTAAGTATTTTGAATTTTTAAAAAATTTCTATAGGAAAATTAGGTTTAATAAGAGGAGATTAAGAGTATAACTGGTTGATTTTGTGAAAATAGGAAGTTTCTTGAAACTAATAGTTTTATGGATAGATGGTTATAGCATTGCATCTCACCATTTTCAATTAAGTATATTTTTTAGCACTATGCTTCATGCATCCTAATCATTACTAGTGTTGTGTTTGGGGAAATCACAAGTGAAACAAATAGTTTTAAGAAAGGAAATAGAAAGAAATAAAGAAAGAAAAGATATTATCTTGATGAACTATTTCTTGGGTATATTCTGTACTGCATGTTCCCACAAGTTGTTTCATGATCCATTGAGTTTCAGAAACTGAATACTAGATCTCTATTTCGATAGTCACAATGTGTGTTAACATAGATGTCATTTAAGGGGAAAGGGGAACCCTATTTATTTATAATAAACTTATTTAACAAGTAATCTCTTAACTTACTAGACATCAGAGTCCTTTACTTAAAGAATATTTATTAATATCCAGCAAAACTGGTAAATTCTAGAGCAGTGTTTCATCAGCTGTTGATCATGACCCAAAAGTGAATCATGAAATCATTTGAGTGGGCTGTATAAGCATTAAAAGAATAGAATAGAATAAAACATTTCAGAATCCATTGCAAAGTATATTGTTTAATACAAAAAAAGGTAAAATACATTTTTTTAGAAATGTGTACATTTATGTGTATGTATTAGGTCACAAAGAAAAATGTATTTCTTACTGTGAGCTGAAAACTATTTAGCATACACTTTGGGAAACCTTTCTTAATAAAATCTAAGAATTAAAACAAAAAATGTCAGTTTATTCATTATTATTTTATTGGGATGTCAGATGTCAGATCAATTAAATGCAACATATTAAACCTATTATGCATTGTAATAAAGCATAACAATAAAATGAACATTGTGATTCTGGCATACAATTTCGAACTTTACCAATATCATTTTATCTATCTGCATGTAAATCTTGCTATCTTTTCCAGTTCTTGGCCTCCCATAAGAGGCCAAATTAGCATTGAATTCCTTTGTCTTTTTCCCCAATAATTTTTACCAAGTATGTGAAGTATTCCTACATTGAGTTTTGTTTATTTTGTGCATTAAAAGAGTATCATACTGAGAGCAATCCTCTGAGATTTCTTGCTTTTATTTTCAACTCAATATTTTGTTTCTCTAATTCATCTATGTTGGTTGATGTAGCTGGTTCATGTGGTGCATTTTATCTGCTACAATATTTCCTCTATTGCAAACATTTCTGAAAACTTTTCCTGGTTAAACACATTAAAGAGTTTCTCTGAGCTATATAGCAGGAATTTCTGTATGATCCATTCCTAGATTTGGAATTGGGAATCATAGAGGATTATAATTTTCAACTTTACAAAGTAATGTGAATTTATTTTTCTGAAAGAGTTTCTTTATTAATACACACTCTTACCAGTATTTAAATTGCTCCATGTCATCAACATTTGGTATAGAAAGACTTGTTAACTTTTGTCAATCTATTGGGTATAAATGACATTATGGTTAGTTATTGTTAACTATTATTGTTAATTTACATTCCTATCATTATTATCAAATAGTAAGTAGGTATCTTCTAGTATCTTCTAACATATTTATTTTCTATGGACTTTTGTTTTTTGAGTTGCATTTTTATGTCTTTATATTTTTCTGCTGAATTGTTTCTTATTAATTTAAGAATTTTTGTACATAATAGTTATTAATCTTTTGTTTGACATATGTGATTTAATATTTTATCCTTGCCCTTTCACTTTCTTTGTAGTATCTTCTGTTAAACAAATTCTTAACTTTAATGTAGTTAAGATTATCAATATTTTTATTACCTTCTTTCATGTCTTTTTAGAGAAACTTATACCTATCCTGAGGCCTAAAATATTCTTTTATGTTTTTTTCTAAAAGTTTTATTATTTTGTTTTCAAATTTAATCAATCTGGGCTTAGGTTTTATTTATAGTGTGCAGTAGTGTTCCAATTTCATTTTATTTGCCTAAGAATAATCTTTTTTCTTAGCACAGTTATTAATTGCCCCTCCTGTTTCTAATGGTTTGTAGTAACACTTTTATCATACATAAAACTACCACATATGTTTAGGCCCGTGTATCAGTTAAGATTAAGGTCATCAGATAAGTCATGCTATGTGTTCTGAACATACTCATATTTAAAATTATTTGTACTTATTTTAAATTAAAATTCAACTGGGTGTCCTATATTTTTATTTACTAAATATGGCAACTCAGTCAGGATCCACTCAGGGAACTGAGACAATAGTTTTAAAGAAGTAGCTTTCAATCAAGGGTGTATATATTTACCCTGTGAGGAGATTTTTTTAAGATACAGACACCAGAAGAGCTCTTCCTTAGATCAACTGAAACAAAATCTCTGAAGAGAGGTCTAGGCATTATAGGTCTTTTAGGGCAATTCTAAGCTGAATCTCATGTGTCCTCCTTGTTAAGAACCACGATCTCAGGGACATTTCAAGAAATTCTTTTCGGAGTTCCCGTCATGGCACAGTGGTTGACAAGTCCGATTAGGAACCATGAGGTTGCGAGTTCGATCCCTGGCCTTGCTCAGTGGGTAGAGGATCTGGTGTTGCTGTGAGCTGTGGTGTGGGTTGCAGACGCAGCTCGGATCTTGCGTTGCTGTGGCTCTAGTAAAGGCCACTGGCTACAGCTCCATTTGGACCTCTAGCCTGGAAACCTCCATATACCGCAGGAGCAGCCCTAGAAAAGGCAAAAAGACAAAAAAAAAAGTTCTTCAGAATGAGTTTTATTTTAATTAACTCAAGCTAACAAGTTTTGTGTGAGAAATAAATTGATCCCTGGGTCAAACATTTGAGGTAGGAGTTCCTGTCATGGTTCAGCAGAAACGAATCTGACTAGCATCTATGAGGATTCAGGTTCAATCCCAGGCCTCCCTTAGTGGGTTAAAAATCTGGCATTGCTGTGGCTGTGGTGTAGGCTGACAGCTGTAGCTCCATTTCGGCCCCTAGCCTGGAAACCTCCATATGCCACAGGTGCTGCCCTAAAAAACAACAACAACAAAATTTTGAGGTAGGATTTAAGTTTATGAAACAATCAGTGAAAAATGGTAAATTGATTCACATTCTAGTGTTGGATTCTGCAATGCAAGGTCTAAAAAGAAAAGATTATGATGTGTTTAGATTAACTTGGAAAGGCTTTCTGGAAGATATATAGAGTTGGCCCTTGAAGGACATGTTAAGATTAAAGCTTTCATTTCTCTAAATTTGACAGAAGAAGACTAGACATTAGATGAAAGAAGGCCTGGATCACAGTAATTTTCAACTCTTAACATAAGATCACAGAGATATTAGGAAGTCTAGAAAGAAAGTTTAAGATTAGCTTCCTAACTCTAGGATTATTGAATTTAGAATTATGGCATCAAATACTGGAATATTGATAAGAACAGGGCAGGCAGGACAGGTAGGGATTACGTAATATGAGAAACCAATAAATGAATAAAATCAATTAATTTCTTTGGTCATCGTTAATCACCTACCAAGGATGAGCACAAAGCTTTTCCTCTTCTACTAGGCAGAAAACAAGCTGGGTTCATGGCAGCTATCACATTTCCAAAATACTACAGAGACAAGAAATACTTAGTCTTAAGCACATATGAAGTCTTATATCTTATTGTCACAGACTGAACATCAGCACAAGAACTGATATCTTGTTTGGAATGTCCTTCCATCCTCAAGACTTTGGGTTGGGCTTTATGTTTTTCCCACTCTTTTTGACGTCTCTATTCCCAATACTTTCCTCAGTAAAGATCAGTTGGACCTGACTAGACAAATATTTATAAGCCCTCATCCTAAACCAACAAAATTATAGACACTCTTTTTCTCTCCTAGATTTCAATTATTGTTATTTCTTCCCACCTTTCTTCTTCTGTATATGTGGTATTTGATTACAGCTGTAAAAGAGAATTATAGGCATGGCTGATGTGTGGTAGTTCTTTTACATTTTTGAAAAAGAAGAAAATGTAATTATATTAAAAAAAAAAAAAACCACAGAGCTTTTTCAAAAAAGGACATTGGTAAAGGCAGAAAAGAGAAGGAGGTTAAAAATTAGGGTCCATCTGAATCCATCTGTGCTACAGTTATGACATATAAAAAGCTTTATGAATGGAAACTATGAGAAAAACATAATGGATTGATATTTTAAGATTATTACAGGATAAAGCACTAAATTGCAATGTAGTTATAAAAAATACCATAACCTATCTCTGGATAGGAGGGCATGAAATTCAAAACAAAAAATGGATTGCACCAAAAATACTTATTTTCACATAAAATTGAAATGAATATTCCTCAAGGCTGGTTCCAAATTGCACTTGTTTAAACTGTAATTAGTGAGAAGACTAGCCGATGTGTGGATAATACTAACAATACTGGTGAGATGATTAGCCATGGGGTATCTAGCCAAAGATTGTTCTTCTGATAATTAGCTTCAGGATAGAGAGTCTAATATTTGCCAAGACAAATATATGTTGACAAAGATCCCCATATGGGCTGGCAAATATGTGCTTGGGATATAGAAGAAATTAGGAATTAAAGAACTAGGCACTGAACTAGGCCATCTGGCTAACATTTTTAAGTATGTTACTCATTCTGATGGCCAGTTCTTGACACTTCCAACATACCTGGGGCAGCCATGAAGGTGCATGCTTGGATCTTCATCCAATAAAGACCTTACCATTCCATTTATTCAGGGAGTACAGTTACTAGAGAGCCTCTAGCTCTTAGTCCCTTTAGGATCTGCTTCAGCTTTCAAGCCAAACATTGAGTATTCTTGAGGGTTTTCTGGCCAAGAACTGAGCATGTCAGGTGCATTTGGTCCTGGCCATTTCTGCCCAACATAGAATGCCTCCAATAGGTAGATTCTGCTCCAAACCTCCACACTGAGATAGTAGAATCTGTTTCAGATGTGCAATTCAGGCTTACATTCTCACTGCCTAATCTTACTTTTTAAATTATATTAAAATATTCATTACCAAACCCAAGGCAGTCTAAATTTCCCCCTATGCTGTCTTCTAGAAGCTTTATATTTTTGCATCTTACATTTAGGTCTGTGATTCATTTTGAGTTATTTTTTATGAAATATGTAATATCAGAGTCCAGATTCTTCTTTTCTTTTTGCATATGGTTGTCCAGTTGTTCCAGCGCTATTTGTTGAAAGGACTGCTGTTTGTCTGTTGAATTGCTTTTGGCTCTTTTTGTCAAAGATCAGTTGACTATATCTGTGTGGATCTATTTCTGGCCTTTCTATTGTGTCCCATTGATCTATTTGTCTATTCTTTCATCAGTACCACACTGTTTGGTTCCTGTAGCTTTATGGTAAATCTGAAGTTAGGTAGTGTGAGACTACATTGTTTTTCTTCTTCAGTACTGTGTTGTTTATTTGAGGCTCTTTTTCCTTCCATACATGGTGACAATATTTATAAAAGCAATCGAGAGATTTCCATGGTGAGCTCAGGAAGTTAAGGATCCAGCGTTATCACTGCTGTGGCAGACTTGATCCCTGGCCAATGAACTTCCACATGCTGGTGTGGCCAAAAAAAAAAAAAAAGAAAGAAAGAAAAGAAATTGGCTTTCATGAATTGACCTTCTATCCTGCAACCTTGATGTAATAATCTCTTATTAGTTCCATGAGATTTTTGTGTCAGGTCTCTCAGATCTTCTACATAGATGAGCATGCCATCTACAAACAAAAATAGTCTCTTTCTTTTTCTTTTCTTTTTTTTTTTTTTTGTCTTTTTGCTTTTTCTAGGGCCGCTCCAGAGGCATGTGGAGGTTCCCAGGATAGGGGTCGAATTGGAGCTGTAGCTGCCAGCCTACGCCAGAGCCACAGCAACGCGGGATCCGAGCCGCGTCTGCAACCTACACCGCAGCTCACAGCAATGCCGGATCCTTAACCCACTGAGCAAGGCCAGGGATCCAGCCCACAACCTCATGGTTCCTAGTCGGATTCAGTAACCACTGATTCACTATGGGAACTCCAAAAAATAGTCTTTTTCTTCATTTCCAATCCAGATACCTTTTATTTCCTTTTCCTGTCTAATTGCATTAGTAAGACTTTTAATATAATGTTGAAATGGAGTAGTAGGAGGGAAAATTCTTATTTCTGATTTTATGGGGAAGACATCTAGTATCTCACCATCAAGTACATTAACTGTAGGCTTTTTGTAGATATGTCTTATCAAGTTGAAGAAATTCTCCTCCATTCCTAGTTTTCTGAGAATTTTGATGATGAAGAATAGGCATATGCTCTCATGGCTTTTCTTCTACAGTCTGTTGATGTGATGAATTACACCAACTAATTTTCAAAGGTTGAATCAGTCTTGAATACTTGAAATAAATCTCATTTGGTCATGATGTATGATTCTGTTTATACATTGTTGGATTTGACCTACTACTATTTTGTTTAGTTTTTTTACATCTATATTCATGAAACATATTGTCTGTAATTTTTCTTGGTTTTAATAACTTTATCTGAGTTTGGTATTAGGATGGCGCTGGCCTCATAAATGAGTTAAGATATGTTCCCTTTTATTTTCTGAAAGAAACCATTATGAAATGGTACAATTTTGTCCTTAAATATCTGTGAATTCACTGTGGTCCAGAATGTGGTATATATATATATATATATATATATATATATATGTTTCTCCCCACCCTTGTTATCATTTATTAGAATAGGACATTTTCACATTTTGGCAATTTAGTGGGCCTTTAAAAAATTTTTTTTCTTCTTTTACTAACTAACCTCTTCTACCTCCTATTGTTACTGTCTTGTTTTGAAGTAATTTCTGTATCTTTATATTTCCCCCAAATTATTACATTTTAAGAAGAACAGGTCTTAGAAAATGAGTGGTTATATTTTTGGTTCCCTTTTATTAAAATTTTGTTTTATGCTAAACATTGTTCTAAGCATCACATGTACATTCATTATTCTGTTTATTACTGTACAAACTTCTTTGAAATAGATATTATTCTTACCGTTATTATTTCTATTTCATAGATTAAAAAACAATAGCTTAAAGATATAAAATACTTTCCTAAGGCCACAGAAGGCCTTGGCACACAACATATAGCTTGTAATCAGTGGCTTTATTACAGCTAGTTTATTACTTATTTCAAAATTGCTTTAAAATTAAACTTTTAAAGGATAAAGAATTAAAAAAAAAAGATGTCCATGGCAAAACTTAATTGGAAGCCAGTTTTGATTTATTTCAAAATCTTAACACTTTATCGTAGGCTGCACTGCTGGTCCACAAATGCTTTTGAAAAACCATATGCCATTTGTTAAACTCTCTACTAACACAATTCTACTAGTATATAGATTTCATTCTTCTGAGAGTTGATTTTATCAAGAATTCTAACTGCATATCCCCACTTACAGAGATGCAACTGCTCCCATCACTTTTTAAAAACTGGGATATTAATAGTTTTCTACATTTGGACATGGCTATTTGGCCATACGAAAAGCCAGACCAGGTATGTTCCTATAACTGTAGATGCATATATTTTTATTGTCCTGGCTTTAAATTCAGGCTTCTTTATATTCTCCAAAGCCCCAACATAAATAGCTCTGAAGTTATATCTCCATGCATAAGTTCCTAAAAATGAGACATTAGAACTTAAGCCAATTAAGATTCTGGGTTCAAATAACCTACTATACAAAATCATTGTGGATGCAGTGCTCATTCATAATATTTTTACTTATAAAATGTATAAACTTCTCCAATGTTTTTGTGAAGTGTGCTAGTTAGAAATTCCCAGCGGGTAAAATATGCTGCCTAAATGAAAGCCATTACTAGAACCCTCTTTGTTGTTTTGGAAAAGCTTATTTATGTGCTGAAATTCAATATTCTATCCTCTCTTATCAGCTGTTGGCATGGGATTTTAAATGTAAATTACTTTGGAATATAAATGTTTATATTTGTCAAGCTGAGAAGAATAAGTTGTTAAACAGTATGCTAAGGTGCTTGTTCATAAATGACATCAGCTTTGTATTTGCACATAGCTATCAGCTTGGATTAATGTAGTTACATTTAGGATCAGTGAAAGCAGACAGATTTTGCAATACACTGTGGTTTTGATAGAGAACAAAACAGTCTTAACAAAAAGATGAGAATAAAAGTTTGGAATTTCTTCTGGGGTTTTTAATAGGCATAGTAAACAACACAATGTTGAAACACAATTATATTCCCTTTCAGTTTGTTTTAAAGCCGGAGCAGCAAGTGTTAGCTATAATGATCTTTTTCTCTAGTATACAAATAAGTAAAGAATGCTGCATTTTGTTTTGGGGAACAAAAATTTTCCACGATGATGACAGTCTTCTCTATTGGGTATCTTCATAAAGTCAGTACATAGTATAGTAACAGATTCATCTGTAAAGACTATGGAAATAAACTGTCAGTTCAAACCTTCATCATTACAATAATTTGGTAAGAATTCCTCCTAGCGTTCAACTCTACAGGGACTTATCGCACCATATCTTTCAGACAAGTGCCCAGCAACTGGCTTTGAGATTACCAACAGAGTAAAATATTCTTTTAGAGGGCTATTCCTACATTGGTTTTATATATATGTATATATGTGTGTATGTATGTATGTGTTGTGTGTGTGTATATATATGTATATGTATGTGTGTGTGTGTGTGTGTGTGTGTGTATAAAGAGAGAAAGAAATGGAAAGAAGGACTGATTTTTATTCAATGATTGTCAGTTTGTTTAGAATTAAATTACTGTGTGGTCAGTGCTAGACATCATGTACTAAACTGTATCATTGTAAATCAACTATACTTCAATAAAAAAATAAAATAAAATATATCAATGCCCATTAACCTTCTTCAATGAATTCAGAGTTCTTGGGAAAATAATATTGCAGTGTCTTCTACATTATCTGTGACAGTGATTTTCTAATGTTACTATGCGTTCTAATGGGACTGCATAACAGCCTATTTTCCCATACTCACCTTAGAAATTCTGTTCAGCAGCTCCAAGGTAGAGCCAGGTACAGCATTCTAAAGAGCACATCACCTTTTGGACCACACTTTAAGACCACGTCTAAGATCTTTGTTGACAAGACTATTAATGGACCCTTTCTAGTCCTCGATCTCTATAAAATTGTTTTCTCCAGCTGGGGAAAATGACCACCACTTTCTCTTAAAACTCTAGAACAGTGTTTCTCCAAAGGTAGCTAAAGGACTGCTGGCACTGGGATTAGGTAAGGTACTTACTAAAATATACATGCTGGGTCCCATTACAGATCTGTTAAATCAGATATATTTGGATGTGGAGACTTAGAATTTTCATTTGAACCCAGTTGATTTTTTTTTCCTCCCATTGCTTTACTTCTAGGACCTTCCTTCACATAGGAATTTTAAAAAGGATGATTTTGAGAATAGTTCTATTTTGATCTTGTGTTTGAGGAATTGTTGCCTTAAACCAGGCAACCACTTTGCACTTCAAGGCAACCACTCTAGTTAAATTAAACTTGAGAACTTAAATACATTTGCTAAAATAATAACAAATTCTCAACTTCCTCCCCTTCCCTTTGCTCTTTATTCCTTGATTCAGTTCACAATCTATTTGACTCTTAGCCTCTTTTTTCTCTCTTTCCTGACCCTGTGAACAAGCCTCCATTTTAAGAATCTTGGGTAGGTGAGAATTTCCAAGGCAGAAAAAAAAAAGTTTAAAAAAGTCTTATTTTAGACATGTTGACTAGAATAAAATTCTATTAGATTGGGAGTCTGACATCTGTAGAGACCTACTAAGAAAGCAAAAAACATTATCCCAAAATCAAGTGATGTAGAGTGACTACTATACTTAACAGTAGTTTTTAAAAGTTAAAAAAATTCTGCAGAAATTGTTTTAGATTGATGATGCAAAGAGTTTCAGAGTTGGAACGGAACCCAGAAGTTACCTAGCCAAAGCATGCTGAATTGCTGTAGGAAGCAAGATAATCTCCTTTTTGCCTCACTACCTGTTGTCTCTTTGGCCTTAGATCTTAAGGAGAGTTCTTTTTCTTATGGTGGATGTGGTAGCTTGGTGCTCACCATTCATTCTGGTCTTTCTAGTGTGTCCCCCCATACAGTATATAGGAAAAGACAAAACCTAGATTTCCTAGATTCACTTGCAGCAAGAGTTTGGATGTGATCTATTTTCAGACAGTCTGGTGGATCTGTGAAAGATTTGGAAGGCAGAAGTGAAGTGGAAATGATACTTGATCTTCCAAAATATTTGCTAGCAACATAAACATGGAGAATTTGAGATCATCTGTAGACTTTCAATGAATGTCATGTTCAGACACTAGCTCAATGAGGGGATCTACAAGGTGCAGATCTTTTAGGCAAGGTGTGGCTTTGGAGTTACCACTTCTGGTAACTGGAGCAGCAGGTGCAGAGACTGCTTCTTCACAGTGGATCCTGACCAAGAGCCAGTGATTAACACAGATGTGCCTTGAGTCATCTTCATTTTCTTTGGTAGACCAATTCTCTGCTATTTTTCTGGAAGTTGTCATTTTTTCCTATTAATGCATATTACTTGAATATGCAATTAAGTGAAATTGAATTTGCTTGCAGGATTTAATCCTTAAATCCTTAATAGCTTAAATCCATAAGCTATCCTTAAATAACTACTATGCATGTGACTCTCCAAGAAGGAAATTTAAAAGGTAGCTTTTCAAAAAGAATCTTTTTGTTTTTCTTTTTAGTCCTTGTGGTATCTAGAGAGATTGGTGATACAAGGTCTAGGGAGTGATTGAGACATCTCTTCTCTAAACATGTTATGTTTTAGATTTATTCATATTCCTATATGTAGCTATTCATATTCCTAGATGTAGTTTTTTTTCATTGTTACTGATATTTAATATTTTATTACATGAATATCCACAATTTATTCACATATTCTACTGTAGATGGAGATTTTGATTGACATTTTTTTCTACTAAGAATATCCCCATGCATGTCTTCTGTTGTACACGTGCACATACTCTTGGGTATACACTTTAGAATGGGGTTGCTGGGTTGTACAAAGAGCACACACATCATGATCAGCTCTATTAGGAAAAAAAAACCTGTTTTTCAAAGCTGTTTTACCAAATAAATTCTCAACAGCAATGGATGAGTGTCTCCATATTCTCCTTGATACTTGATATTACCATATATTTTAAATTTTCCTTTCAGGTGAGTCATTTTAATGTTTTAATGTAGCTTTATGGTTTGTTTCCCAATTACTAATACTGCAGTGAGGAAAATGGCACATTCTTTTCTTTAATATTTATTTATTTATTTTGCTTTTTAGGGCCACACTTGTGGCATATGGAAGTTCCCAAGCTATGGGTAAAATTGGAGCTACAGCCGCTGGCCTACACCACAGCCATAGCAACACGGGATCCGAGCCACGTCTGCTATCTATACTGCAGCTAACAGCATTGGATCCCAACCCACTGAGCAAGGCCAGGGTTCGAACCTGCATCCTCATGGATACTAGTTGGATTCATCTCCACTATGCCACAACAGAAACTCCCTTCTTTAATATTTAAGTTAAAGTATAATTAATACAATATTGTGTTTCTGGTGTACAGCATAGTGATTCAGTTATGCATATTCTTTATAAAAAATAAATACATTATGTATAATAATATATATTATGCATAATATATGTTATTTATATAAAATATATATGTGCATATACATTTTATAATCTATATATTATTTTTTCAGATTCTTTTCAATTATAGATTATTACAAGATACTGAATATAGTTTCCTGTGCTGTACAGTGGATCCTTGTTGTCTATCTATTTTATACATAGTAGTGTGTATCTGTTAATCCCAAACTCCTAATTTATCTCTCTCCCCACACCCACTATCCCCTTTAGAAACCATGCATTTGTGGAGTTCCTGCTGTGGCACATTAGGTTAAGAATCTGACTACAATGGCTCAGGTTACTGGGGAGATGTGAGTTCAATCCCTGGCCCTTTGGGCTAAAGGATTTGGCATTGTTACAACTGCAGCATAGATTGCAGCTGTGTCTTGGATTCACTCCCTGGCCCAGGAACGTCCATGTACTGTGGGTGTGGCCATAAAATTAAAAACAAAAAGAAAAAAAATGATATGATGTGTGGGAAATTAGATTTATGCCCAGACCACTGTTAAGGCCTGCAAGGAAGGGCACTTGTGTTCAGATTCAATCATTTACATGTTTTACTTTTTGAAAAACCTGTAGAATTCACTTCCTCTCCTCCTTGCTTCTTTTGATAGAAAAAACAACATAAAAATAACACTATAAAGAATTCTTTCTTTGGAAAAAAGAGAAAAAAACCTTTCCACCCATAAATGCTTTTATTTTTTAACCTTCCAGGCCCCATTCACATGCATGTCGACTTAAATAGCTGCCACCTTGGAACTTTTAGTTGCCTGCTGGGCCATGAGCTTCCTGAAAGGAAGCAGAGCCCATTTACCTAGCAGCCAGCAGAGTGCCAACAAGTGGCCATAAAAAAAAAAAAAAAAAAGAGAGAGAGAGAGAGAGAAAGAAACCATAAGTTTGTTTTCCATGTCTGTGACTCTGTTTTTGTTTTTTTAAATAAGTTCATTTATATCATTTTTCTAGATTTCACATTTAACTGATGTATATTTGTCTTTTTCAGTCTGACTTTACTTAGTATGATAATCTCTAGGTCCACCCATGTTGCTGCAAATGGCATTATTTCACTCTTTTTATGACTGAGTAATATTCCACTGTGTATACATATATATGTGTGTATATATGTATATATATATGTACACCAAATCTTCATTATCCATTCCTCTGTTGATGGATACTTAGGTTGCTTCCATGTCTCGGTTATTGTAAGTAGTGCTGTGAACATTGGGATGCATGTATATTTTCAAAGTAGAGTTTTCATCAAAGTGGCACTTTCTTTCATGTACTCAGTAAACATTTACTGAACTAAAAACAGGGAAGACAGTTTTGAGCAAGACAGAATAGGCCCCTGTTGTCATAGACTTGAGACTTTAACGGAGGTTCATAGACATCAGCAAGTAAAGAGATGGTGATATGTACTGTGATGTAAATAAAAGATGGTGATGTGATAGAGAATGGGAATCTACTTTTAGGTAGGGAGATGTAGTTGACATTACTGAGGGTAACTCTATATTAACATATAAACAGGGCAGTTTTGAGAGTAATAAGCACCAGGACAATAGGTGGTAGGCTGAGACTGCCCAGGGCAAAAAGTTGCATATCGTCACCCTAACATTCCTACTTTTACTCAGAGCTAGTTTTCCTCCTTTCCTGGGCTCAGGGAAGGACTTATTTCTCAGATTCCTATGCAGTTTAATGGAGCCAGGTAACTAGTTCTGGCCAATGAAAAGTGGATCACTACTGAGCTTGAGCTATGGCAGGCTCATGCATGATCATAGGGTTTTTCTCATTCTTTGCTGCAGCCATCAGAGTGGCAATATGTTCCAGATGGGGTGGCTACAAACCACAAGATGGTGACGCCTCCATCATTCTGGGTCCTTGAGTAAATATACAGAGCAGAACCTCCTGAAGAGCCTTGCTGAAAACATAGAATAAGTGAGAAATAAACACTTTGTTGCTGTTGTTTTAAGACATTAACAATTAGGAATGTTTCTCCCAAGTAGCCTATATATTCTAACTTACATTCTGAGAGTCCGAAACTTCTGAGTTTCTGTGGAAATTGTCATTAGCTACAATCCTCTGTTTTTCTTAGGATTCAGTGTCTCAGTTATAAATAATTTATTAGTGATTATCAAGTATTATGTGGCACAGTAATGGCAATAATAACAATAGAAGGCCACATTTTTAAACTCCTATCCTAGTAATATAGTATTTAACAAGTATTATCTCATTTTATCCTGAAGACAACTCTATGTGTTAGGTATTATCTTTACTCTAAGATTATAGATTAAGATTTACAATAAGATACAACAATAAGATACAAATTGAAATTACAGAGGCACAGAGAGGTTTAAAAAAAGTTGCTTCCTTGTTTTATTTGTACAGAGAAAGAGAAAAAAATAAGTGATTAAAACATGGGTTTTGTAGATACACATAGCTAGGTACAAATATTGGCTTCTGCCACTTACAAGCCATTTGCAATGGATTAGGTCATGTGACCTCTCTGAGCCTTAGTTTACACATCAGCAAAATGGTGATAATAAGTGTATGCAGTCTAAGTTATAGTGAGTTTCAAATGGGCTAATTAAGATATTTCTATACATGGCTTATAGGAAGTATGCAATAAGTAGTATTTGTGATTTTTATCATTATCGGCATTGTAATCACAACTATTACTATCACAGCTGGAACTTTGTGTTTGATTTTGGATATCATATTTTAATATGGATGCTAACAAATTAAAGTGACTTTAAGATTTAATCAGTGCAAGATCTGGTGATTGTATCATTTACATGAGGACTATGTTAAAGAATTGAGAAGAATTGGTTGGGAGAAAAAAATCTTCAGATAATTAACTTCTAGTATCTGAGATGCAATCACAAGAGGAAATATTGGATTGGAGTTTCAGGGAGAACTTTCTAATAGGCAAAGTTATTTAAAAAAAAACAACTGTGAGCTGCCTTGTGAGGGTATGAGCTTGTCCAGTGTTTGGTAGCTCAAAAGCAGGTCATGCCATTGTAAAAGTGAATCTTGTATGGAGTTAGAGGTAAGACTAAATGAATTCTACAAGTAAAATGAGTCCTCAAGAAAAAAACCTCTTCAGTGCACAAATGATGCAGATTCCAAGCAATATGCGTAGACAAGCAGTCATCTATTTAAAAAGAATCCCAGATTATTGGTGTCTGTGTCCTTTTTATGTGCAAGTAAGAATTCAAGGCCATTTTTGGCCGTTTTTTTTTTTTTTTTTTTTTTTCCCTGGGAATCAAGGATACATGAGATGCTGCGTAAATTCTAGCCCATGTGGGTTGCAAATTACTTTTATTTAAGCGATTTTTTTTGGTTTAATTTTTATTGTATCTCTCCCTAATGTACTATAAGCTTCATCTGGGTGGTAATTGGGTCTGACTAGTTCATCTCTCCATTCATAGCATCTAGCACAGTACATGGCTCATAGCATGCACAGAATAAATATTTGATGAATGAATAAATTAATGAGTGGTAGTAGCATAGACAGGATTTGGTGACCTTTTCAATAGAAGGGAAGTTAGGAAGAAGGGAAGTCAAGAATAACTCCTAGGTTCTGAGCCTAGCTAACTGGTTACATGGTGGCACCATGCATCTAAACAGGAAATGTAGGAGAATTAGATATTTTAGATGGTTTGAAGATGATGGTGAGTTAAAAATCCTGATATGCTATATGTGTCCCTTGCGGGATATACAGGTAGAAACCCCTAAGTAGATAATTTTATATATGGAGAGGAACTTGGCTTAGGGATGTGTCTGGCAGGCATCAGTTCCGTGTTGCAGGTAGAGGTATGGTGGAAGATACAATGTCACAAAGAGAATATTGGAACTGATATGGAAAGAAGGCTGGGAGAGTACTCTGAGGAACCCACCATTCATACTATTTCCAGAGGAAGGCAGCCTCTTAAAAGAAATCCAGGAAAATGCAGCAGAGAGATACAGAAAGAAACAAACCAAGAGTGAACTCAGGAACAACACAGTAGAAAGATTCTACTGCACAAAGTCTAAGAAATTGAGGAAAGTGTCCAGATCATCTATCCATTTAAGTGCCAAGAACTTGAGTCAAAATGCATATCTTTAGAATACCTAAAACTTGACCTCACACCTTTGCTTTGATTATTCCAGTGATAAAGAAGAGCTCACTATCTTATAAGTAAAACCATGTGTGACTCCGATAAAAAATTGCATATACAAATTAAAGTTCACTTATTTTATTCCAGTTATGAACTTCTATGTGTAAAGTCTAAATAGTAATTTATTAAATGGTTCTTCATCCAAGTAGAAGAAATACAGGGACTGTATTCTTTATTCAAAGCAAATGTTCCACCAGGGAAAATTTTCAAACTGCAGGATTCTAACTTAATAAAGAGTTGAGATCAGATCATTACTAGTGTGTTATACCTACCCCAAGAGAATGAAAGGAATGAAAACGCATTTATAAGGAGAAAGAAGCAGTAGTAGGGGCTAAGGAGACAACCGACTAAATGAAATTAATGATAACTCTAAGCTGCTTTCTCTCCTGATTCATTTTGGCATTTTTCTTGAGCAAAGGAAAATAAAAGAACTATCTGGATAATTAGAAAATAATAAAGACATATTTTAAAAGTTGGTAGCAAAAATAACCTTATGTATAATACCTAAATATACACAACTTTGGATTTTTATAGTGATAGAGCTGAGGAACAGGCAGAGTGGATATAATTTTAGTTAGAGAGTGCTGGAATGTTGCTCATTCAAATAAATATTCATCCCATGAACCTGTTATGATGTCTGAAATCTTATTTAAAACCTTGCTCCCTAGTACAATAGCCCTACCCACATGTGGCTATTTAGATTTAAATTTAAAATAAGTAACATCATAATAAAAGTAAAAATTCAACTTCTAAGTTGTACTAGCCACATGTCAATTCCTCAATAGCCCCATTATGGCCAGTGGCTGGCTATTTTACTGGACATAACATGAATAGAGAACATTTCCATCATCATAGAATCGTTTCTTGGAACTCTGGAGTCCTCTGCGTTGCAGCTTTCTAGAGACTTTCAGTTAAAATGTTAATAGTGTTAAATTATAGACATAAATTAATACCTGGTAGAGATGAGCATATGAAATTGCTTTGAATTAATAAGGATGGGGTGTTAGCGAGGGGTAAATAAAGTAAGCCAAACATCTATTGCATGATGAACATGAACGTAGACTTTGGTTTATTCCCCCAAAGCCAGCACGCAATAGAGTTGGAAACAAAACCCTAGGCTCCCTGACTCCAGTACCCACACTCAGTGCTGCCTTCCCATATCTATGAGAAAAGTGTAGAAAAATGAGTGTAAGACACAGGTCTCTCAAACAGAGTTGGGGAAGCAGCATAAGAGAGGCTGTGCTCTGCCAGTGGATGAAGTATTAAGTTTAATATCAAGGAGAGGGAGAGAAAAATAATTAGATACGCAAGTAGATGATGAAAGGGAAAGCAAAACCCCCCAAAGATCAAATTGACTAACCCCCCAATTTTGTTTTGTCTAAGATCTCATGAAATAACCTACTGAGCTGTTCTGGCAAGTGCTTAAGACTAAGTTTTAGCTCCCATTTTACATTCTACTAGCTTTGAATCATGGTCATAGCACTGTCCCTTCTAGATCATGGAGTTAAAGCATCTGTGAAAAGCTGATGTTATTGATTCCTTAGCAGCAAAGATTAAAAAAAAAAACAAAAAAACAGAAAACAGGGCTGGTTACAGTAAGAGAAATTGGTTGTGTACAAAATGGGAGATAGAATATAGAAGTAGAGCCTGTGTCTTGAGCAAGTTCAAGGTCAAAAGAAAGTAGGAGAACACAACCAGGTGAGTCAAGGTGATTTTTTTCTACCTTTCTATAATTTTCTACCTTTCTAAATTAGTTAACATTAAAGTAAAGCAGTGTAAGATTTACACATTTTTTCCAAGCATGTATTTCTTTTATTATACACCGAGGACTGTTCTTTGTAAACACTTGAATTTTTAGCAAGAAAAGATCCACTTTTCTGTATGTCAAAATGCATGGGTCACAGAACAAAGTCATTATGACCTAGCTTATCCCTCTCTCTGCCCATTAAAAGAGAATTCTGGATGAGCTCATAAAATATGTTGCCTTTTCTTGCTTTCCAAGTTGCTGTGTGCCTGACAGCCTTACATTCTCATATTCTGGACTTTGAATGCCAAACCCGGAAAAATGGGAAGAAAATGAAGGACAAAATCAAAGACACTGAGCTGAGTAGATACCCAATCAGAGAAGGACTAATGTATGAGGTGTAGGAGTAGCTGGGATATGTAAGAGAATGTGATGAAAGAAAAAAAGAGATATTAAGAAGTATATGTCCTGCTCACAAAAGTAGATAAAACACAGACTTGATTTTTTTTTTTTTCTTGACTGTGTTCTTTTGACACTGGTACTATTCCACTATGGTGAAAAGATAGGTAAAGCAGTTTTTAAGCATTATTTTAGGCATTGTTACTATAGCCTGTCACTTGTCTCCAGTCAAGAACCATGCTTTATTATTTATTTATTTATTTTATTTTATTTTTCCCACTGTACAGCAAGGGGATCAAGTTATCCTTACATGTATACATTTTTCCCCCCACCCTTTGTTCTGTTGCAATATGAGTATCTAGACATAGTTCTCAATGCTACTCAGCAGGATCTCCTTGTAAATCTATTCTAAGTTGTGTCTGATAACCCCAAGCTCCCAATCCCTCCCACTCCCTCCCTCTCCCATCAGGCAGCCACAAGTCTATTTTCCAAGTCCATGATTTTCTTTTCTGTGGAGATGTTCATTTGTGCTGGATATTAGATTCCACCTATAAATGAAATCATATGGTATTTATCTTTCTCTTTCTGACTTATTTCACTCAGGATGAGAGTCTCTAGTTCCACCCATGTTGCTATAAATGATATTATGTTGTTCTTTTTTATGGCTGAGTAGCATTCCGTTGCATATATATACCACATCTTCCTAATCCAATCATCTGTTGATGGACATTTAGGTTGTTTCCATGTCTTTGCTGTTGTGAATAGTGCTGCAGTGAACGTGTGGGTGCATGTGTCTCTTTTAAGTAGAGTTTTGTCCGGATATATGCCCAAGAGTGGGATTGTGGGGTCATATGGAAGTTCTATGTATAGATTTCTAAGGTATCTCCAAACTGTTCTCCATAGTGACTGTACCAGTTTACATTCCCACCAGCAGTGCAGGAGGGTTCCCTTTTCTCCACACCCCCTCCAGCACTTGTTATTTGTGGATTTATTAATGATGGCCATTCTGACTGGTGTGAGGTAGTATCTCATGGTAGTTTTGATTTGCATTTCTCTTATGATCAGCGATGTTGAGCATTTTCTCATGTGTTTGCTGGCCATCTGTATATCTTCCTTGGAGAACAGTCTATTCAGGTCTTTTGCCCATTTTTCCCTTGGTTGATGGGCTTTTTTGCTGTTGGGTTGTATAAGTTGCTTGTATATTCTAGAGATTAAGCCCTTGTCAGTTGCATCATTTGAAACTATTTTCTCCCATTCTGAAAGTTGTCTTTTTGTTTTCTTTTTGGTTTCCTTTGCTGTGCAAAAGCTTTTCAGTTTGATGAGGTCCCATGGGTTTATTTTTGCTCTAATTTCTATTGCTTTGGGAGACTGACCTGAGAAAGTATTCATGATGTTGATGTCAGAGAGTGTTTTGCCTGTGTTCTCTTCTAGGAGTTTGATGGTGTCCTGTCGTATATTTAAGTCTTTCAGCCATTTGGAGTTTATTTTTGTGCATGGTGTGAGTGTGTGTTCTGATTTCATTGCTTTGCATGTAGCTGTCCAGGTTTCCCAGCAATACTTGCTGAATAGACTTTCTTTTTCCCATTTTATGTTCTTGCCTCCTTTGTCAAAGATTAATTGACCATAGGTGTCAGGGTTTATTTCCGGATTCTCTATTCTGTTCCATTGGTCTGTCTGTCTGTTTTGATACCAGTACCATGCTGTTTTGATGACTGTGGCTTTGTAATATTTCTTGACGTCTGGGAGAGTTATGCCTCCTGCTTGGTTTTTGTTTCTCAGGATTGCTTTGGCAATTCTGGGTCTTTTGTGGTTCCATATAAATGTTTGGATTGTTTGTTCTAGTTCTGTGAAAAATGTCCTGGGTAATTTGATAGGGATTGCATTGAATCTGTAGATTGCTTTGGGTAGTATGGCCATTTTCACAATATTGATTTTTCCAATCCATGAACATGGAATACCTTTCCATTTCTCTACATCTTCTTTGATTTCTTTGATTAAAGTTTTAAAGTTCTCAGCATATAAGTCCTTTACCTCCTCGGTCAGGTGTATTCCGAAGTATTTGATTTTGTGAGATGCAATTTTAAAAGGTATTGTATTTTTGTATTCCTTTTCTAATATTTAATTGCTGGTATACAGAAATGTGACTGACTTCTGAATGTTAATCTTATATCCTGCTACTTTGCTGAATTTGTTAATCAGTTCAAGTAGTTTTTGGGTTGAGTCCTTTGGGTTTTCTATGTATAGTATCATGTCGTCTGCATACAGTGACAGTTTGATCTCTTCTCTTCCTATATGGATGCCTTTTATTTCTTTTGTTTGTCTAATTGCTGTGGCTAGGACTTCCAAAACTATGTTGAAGAGCAGTGGTGAGAGTGGGCATACCTGCCTTGTTCCAGATTTGAGTGAGATGGCTTTCAGTTTTTCTCCATTGAGGATTATATTTGCTGTGGGTTTATCATAAATGGCTTTGTTTATGTTCAGGAATGTTCTCTGTATACCCACTTTGGCGAGGGTCTTGATCATGAATGGATATTGGACTTTGTCAAATGCTTTTTCTGCATCTATTGAGATGATCATATGATTTTTGACTTTTCTTTTGGTAATGTGGTGTATGACGTTGATTGATTTGCGTATGTTGAACCATCCTTGTGAACCTGGGATGAACCCTACCTGGTCATGGTGTATAATTTTTTTGATATGTTGTTGGATTCGGTTGGCTAAGATTTTGTTGAGAATTTTTGCATCTATATTCATCAAAGATATTGACCGATAGTTTTCTTTTTTGGTGTTATCTTTGTCTGGTTTTGGAATGAGGGTGATGGTGGCATCATAGAATGTCTTTGGGAGTATTCCTTCTTCTTCCACCTTTTGAAAGAGCTTAAGGAGGATGGGCACCGATTCCTCTTTATATGTTTGATAGAATTCGCCTGTGAAGCCATCTGGTCCTATACTTTTATTTTATTTGAATTGACTTCTTCAATTTCATTTCTAGTGATTGGTCTGTTCACTTGGTCTGTTTCTTCTTGATTCAGTTTTGGCAGGCTATAAGATTCTAGAAAATTGTCCATTTCTTCCAGATTGTCAAATTTGTTGGCATATAGTTGTTCATAGTATTCTCTTATGGCTTTTTGTATTTCTGCAGTATCCGTTGTGATTTCTCCTTTTTCATTTATAATTTTGTTTATTTGAGTTCTTTCTCTCCTCTTTTTAGTGAGTCTGGCCAGGGGTTTGTCAATTTTGTTTATCTTTTCAAAGAACCAGCTCTTGGTTTTATTAATTTTCTCTATTGTTTTTTGAATCTCTATTTTATTGATTTCTTCTTTGATCTTTATAATTTCCTTCCTTCTGCTGACTTTAGGACTTTTTTGTTCTTCTTTTTCTAATTCATTTAGGTGGAGGGTTAAGTTGTCAATTTGGGATCTTTCTTCTTTTTTGAGAAAGGCCTGGATTGCTATAAATTTCCCTCTGAGCACTGCTTTTGCAACATCCCATAGATTTTGAGAGGTTGTGTCTTCATTATCATTTGTTTCAAGGTAGTTTTTAATTTCCTTCTTGATTTCCTCATTGACCCATTGGTTTTTTAGTAGCATGTTGTTTAGTCTCCATGTAGTGGCTTTTTTCTCATTTCTTTCCCATGGTTGATTTCTAATTTCATGGTGTTGTGGTCAGAGAAGATACTTGAGATAATTTCTATGCTCCTAAATTTGTTGAGGTTAGCTTTGTGTCCCAATATGTGGTCGATTCTTGAGAATGTTTCATGTGCATTTAAGAAGAATGTATATTCTGATTTTTTTGGATGTAATGTCCTGAAGATATCAATTAAGTCTAACTTTTCTATTGTTTCCTTCAAGATCTCTGTTGCTTTATTGGTTTTCTATCTAGAGGTTCTGCCCATTGGTGTGAGTGGGGTATTAAAGTCTCCTACTATGATTGTATGCCCATCAATTTCTCCGTTTATGTCTGTTAATATTTGTTGTGTGTATCTGGGTGCTCCTGTATTTGGGGCATATATGTTGATGATAGTAACATCCTCTTCTTGGATGGATCCCTTAATCATTAAATAGTGTCCTTCTTTGTCTTTCTTTTTGTCTTTTGTTTTAAAGTCTATTTTGTCTGATATGAGTATTGCAACTCCTGCTTTCCTGTCATGTCAATTGGCGTGAAATATTTTTTCCCACCCCTTCACTTTCAATCTATATGTATCCTTTGTCCTAAGGTGAGTTTCTTGTAGGCAGCATATTGAAGGTTTTTGCCTTTTTATCCACTCAGCCACTCTGTGTCTTTTGATTAGAGCATTCAGTCCATTGACATTTAAGGTGATAATTGATAGATGATTATTTATTGCCATTTTGAACCTCGTGTTCCAGTTGATTCTATGGTTCTCCATTCTTCCTTTCTTTTTTTGGTTGGATGGTCTCCAGTTATTATCTGCTTGAGTGTTTTTTTTTTCATTTTTTGCGAATGCAATGTTTGGTTTTGGCTTGTGGAACCATGCTTTCTTAGATACTTCTACTTTCTCTTCACTTACCAGCATTTTGCTTAAATTTCCTTTTTAGAAAGAAAAACAAAGCCGCAATGGTTTGAATATGTTAAATGATTAATCAAACTTACAGACTAGTTAAATGACTAAAACATGAGTTTCAAGATTTGGTTGGAGTTCCCGTCGTGGCGCAGTGGAAACGAATCCTGCTAGGAACCATGAGGTTGTTGGTTCGATCCCTGGCCTCCCTTAGTGGGTTAAAGATCCATTGTTGCTGTGAGCTGTGATGTAGGTCGCAGACGCAGCTCGGATCTGGCATTGCTGAGGCTGTGGCATAGGCTCGCGGCTACAGCTCCAATTGGACCCCTAGCCTGGGAACCTCCACGTGCCACGGATGCGGCCCTAGAAAAGACAAAAAGACAAAAACAAAAAACAAAAAACATTTGGTCTCAGCAAAATTACAAATGACTAAGTTTCATACTGTCTGAGTCACTGATGCATTGATAGAATGCTTAGTTAAACCAATGATAGTCAGGGGTATGTTGTATTAACAACCACATCATAGGGCCCTTACAAGATTTCAGTGTGCTAGAGTAAGTGGAAGTACAATGCATGCTGTAATTACTTATACAAGCGCAGGTTTTTATGGTGAAATAGAACATAATTACAACTTTAATGAAAAAAATCAGCAAATACATGTTGAGTACCCAAATTAGCATATTTGTCATAAAAATAAATGGTGTATTAACTGCCTAACTGTGCACATCTCTATCCTTGCTGTTGAGCCAAGGTTCTTTCCAGCTTACTCTTCCGTACTAATCATAGACTCGCATAAAATACTTGCTATGTGATAATAGTGAGTATTGTGGAAATAATGTGGGTTTTAGCTCCAGACTTCATTCATTTATGCGTCCATTCACTTAACAAATTTTTATTGAGACTCTAGAGTGTCCGTCATTGAACAAATATTTTTGAGATCCAGGGAATGTGAATAATGGATAATTGAAGAAATTATTGAGCTGAGATAATGAAATGTTGGAATAATTAGAGTGATAGAAGGAGATTTTTTTTCCACATAGAGAGAATATCATGTACATCAGGATCAAGGATGAAAGAGAGTGAATGTGACTGTAGCCAAAATAGAGAGATGGGGCTCTATGCCAAGGCTGGAGAGAGAAACAGAAGCATTGTCCTACAGACCATACCAAGAATTTGGGACTCATTGAAATAGGGCTGCTGCCCTGTCAGATTGACTGTTGCTGCAGTAAGCAAAGAGTGGATAAAAGTCCGTCAGTTTAATGGCAGATGAGGTAGTCCCAGGAAGAGAAGAATGTAGCTGGCTATAAAAGGAGATCCAGGAGTTCCCGTCATGGCGCAGTGGAAATGAATCCTACTGGGAACCATGAGGTTGCGGGTTCGATCCCTGGCCTTGCTCAGTGGGTTGCAGATCTGGCGTTGCCATGGGCTGTGCTGTAGGTCACAGACTCAGCTTGAATCTGATGTTGCTGTGGTTCTGGTGTAGACTGGCAACTGCAATTAGACCCCTAGCCTGGGAACCTCCATATACTGCTGGTGTGGCTCCAAAAGGATGAAAGACTAAAAAAAAAAAAAAAAAAAAAAAGGAGATCCAGCTGTGGTGTAGTGTGATAGGGATCCAGCATTGCTACAGTGGCATAGGTCACAGTGCTGGCTTGGATTCTCTCCCTGGCCTGGGAACTCTCATATGCCATGCACGGGTGTGGCTGAAAAAGAAAAGAAAAAGGTAAGAGTGAGGATGATAGGCATAATCCCAATAAAATATTCCTGGATATTAGCTGTATCTTGATTTTCCACAACTTAGCAGATACACAAAGGCAGTCACTGTATATCTCCAATGCTCAGTTTCCTCATTTTAAAACTGGCATATTAACTTAAGGATTTGGGGGAATTAAATAAATGCATATATGTAAAACACATTGTCAACTCAAAAGTGGTATGTAACCACAATTATGGAGCTCAGTAGCCCTGCTTACTTTATTGCTGTCTTTTTTTTTCTTTTAGGGCCACACCATGACGTATGGAGGTCCCCCAGCTAGGGGGTCCAACCTGAGCTATGGCTGCTGGCCTACACTACAGCCACAGCAACATAGGATTTGAGCCGTGTCTGTGACCTACACCACAGCTCACAGCAACATCGGATCCTTAACCCACTGAGCAAGGCCACGGTTCAAACCCGCATCCTCGTGGATGCTTGTCAATTTCGTTTCCACTGAGCCACAACGGGAACTCCAGTCCTGCTTACTTTGGAATGGCATTTTCAGGCTAGAATTGAAAGACAGCAAATTGATAAAGATCATATTCTATGAGGAATACAGGTGCTGTGAATTGAAGCCAGTGACCTTGAAATGGCTTCTATGGCCTCACAGGATTGATTCCTGTTGTCTGTCTTTCCTTATCTTTCATTACTCTTCTACTCCAGGCATCTCTTGAACACACACCAGATATCTCTTGAATACACAAGGCATCTCTTTTAGTACAGTATTTTCTCTGTAAAGGGTTCTTAGCACCAGTAACACCAGCCAATCCTTTTACACATGGCTCAAAATTATCTTTTTTTTATAGCACTCGTAACTTTATATGCATATAATTTATACATGTCATGTTTATTATCTGTCTCCATCTATAAGAATGTAAACTCCATGAGAGAAGGGAAATTTGAGTGTTTTATTCACTAATGTATTAGATAAAATGGTTGACCCACAGGAGACACTCAACAAATGTTTTTTGAATAGATCTGAGAGGGAAGTATTTCCAATGTCATATGTCCTGGAGCTAATACGTAACAATTATCATCTTTCTTTGCTTCTCAATAGTATCCATGTAAGTTGTAAATGGCCAAAAATATTACAATGAGACTTTGTAGAAGACAGAAGAACAAATACGATTGAGCAAAGGAAATTCTAATTTTAAATATGTCTGTGGAAAAAAAATAACCTGAAAGTTAACACCAACCAAATCTTATTTCGCATATTGGTGAGTAACTGAATAAATTATGAAAGAAAATGTCCAGAAACCCATGAAAAAAACTTGGTAATGGATACTGAGAAACCATGAAATAAAATTAGGCTCCATAAATCTGATCTCTCTTAGGAGGACTTGTTAATTGTGCTAATGAACAGGTTCAAAAATCAGTGGAGAAAGTTTTGGCATATTCTGACTGCACCATCTTAATGTGATTCCATTCCTCACAATATGTGCATCTCAGATCATTGAGCACTTGCTGAAAGATGCCTTTCTGGACCATTCTACTGAAAATCGTTTCTCACATTACTGCTCTGTCGCTCTAAGATCTTTCTCCAACCTTACTTTTCTTCACATCATTATCACTTCTTAAAACATATTTTATATTTGTTTACTCATTGTTTATGTCTCCTTTAGGGAGGTTGAGCTCTATTAAATCAAGAACTTTGTCTTTCTTGTTTTCTCTTATTATCCTTAGCTGAATAGGGACTGACATACAGTAGGAACTTAGATAGATAGATTAGATAGATAGATAGACAGACAGATGCATAGACACACAGACACATGCATACATACATATGTTAGATTCGGCAAATGAATAAAAATTTATGGGTTTTTTGTGGGGGAGGAGGAATAAAAGGAAGGACCAGCTGGGCATTGCCTCTCTATTGCCTGTTCCATCATGAAAGTCAAACTCTGGGTTAGAAATTTAAGGCCTTCCATCACTTCCTTCAACAACAATTCACTGATGTGTATACACAAGGTTGAAGATAAGGAGATGGCTTTGGTTTTCAGGAAGTTTATAATTTAATGGGGAAAAAGGCAAAGTTCCTAACAATAGGTCTAGGTCAGCCAAACAAATGCTGAGCTAAGGAACAGAGCAAAAGTAGAGCCATTGCCTAAGGCAGAAATGGCTGAGTAAATCTGTGTGGGGGAAGGGGAAGAAGGATTGAGGATCGGTCATTCTTATTTTGTTAACTTCTAGTGCCTCTTCCTGAGTTGTACCCTACTTATTTGCTTTTCTATGAAAACATCTTTTCTCTTGGTCATTCTCAAATGGCCTTGGCATCCATACCAACTAACACAGCTTTTCAATTCTCCTTTATTAAAGTGCATATATTTCCCACCTTACAAATTTAACATTCACTTCATATTGACCTTCTTTGGGAAGCACACTTTAATGAGTTCCTCCTTACTCTGTTTTTATACAGTCAAAATATATTCAGTATATCTGGTACATAGAGACTCTACATTGAGTGTAAGTTTGAACTGGCTAGGGAGACAGACATACAACTAATCATAACACCGGGAAGCATTAAGCATTATAACAAAGCACTGTGGGAACAAAGGAGAGGGAAAGACTAATTTTGCAAAGAAGAAATATTGAGGCTAAAATTTGAAGGATTAAAAGGGTTTAATCTGACCAAGAAGGGAGATATGGACAGAGAAAACAATAAGGAACACAGGTGTGAAAATGTATTGCAAAGCATGAATCTTCAGTGAAGCTGATCTATAGCATAGGGGTTGGTACAAGATTGGATTAGAGATATAGTTTAGAGTTTGATTGGGAAAACCTTTGGATGTCTTACTAGGGAGTTTAAACTTTGTGCTATAGGCACATGGGAGATTTGTTTGAGAGAGGAATGTGATATAATCAATTCTGGTTTTGAACAAATAGCTCCACAGGAGAGGAGCAGGATAGGGACAGATTAGAAGTACATTCATCACCCCAGGGATGGTAACTTTTACAACATTTTTAAATGATTGTCCAAAATGCTATGATGTAAAAATCAAAAAGCTATCTTAGGGAGTGGAGTTTTAGATGACTGTAATCTTTAGGTTGGTTTCCTTAATCTCTTTTAAGACCAGCATTATTTTACTTTTGCTATCGGTATTTTGAGGGATTTTTTTTTTTTAACATTTTTAAGTTTGTTAAAATATTTGCCAGTTATGTCCAACATTGAATTTAATACTTGCTGGGCTATAAATTCCTGGAATTATTATAGTAATAAGGAAGAAATAGTATAAAAGAGGGAAGGGAAGAACATAATACTATTTCAAAGTTTTTTACATACCAAGTGTTTAAAAAAACCGCACTATTTTATTTTTACAAAGACTCTGCAATGAAGGCATTATTATTTCCATTTTACACTTGTGGAAATTGGGACAAAGAATTTAAGGAAATTGTCTCATATCTCATAGCTATAAAGTGACAGAGATAGGATCCTAGCCCATGTTTAGTTGATTACCAAACCCATTTGCTTTCATTTACCATTCTCCATTAAATAAGTATGAATTGAGAGTTTACTATGCATCCTCCATGAGTACTAGACTTTAGGAACATACATAAGCAAGCTGGTTTTCCTTTGTCTTCAATAACCCCCTCTCCAGGCTGTATCACCCACATTGCTTTACTGTCTAGTTACTGATGGGGTTCTGCTATTGGGGGCCATCGGTAGCAGTTCTGAGACCAGGAGAATTTATTTCCCACACTTTGGTGATTTTTCCATCTCTGATTTGTGGTGGTTTTTCCATCTCTGACTATGCTATGTTCATTTGCAGCCACAGTCCTGTTAGGCAGCCCTTTCCTGAGATTCATTTCTCTCACCAGGTTCTGACAATATTGTTTTTTGTTTGATTTTTTTTTAATCTTTTTTTTTTTTTTTTTTTTTTTTTTTGGTCATCATTTTAGGGCTGCAACTATGGCACTTGGAAGTTTCCAGGCTAGGGGTTGAATTGGACCTATAGCCACTGGTCTACACTACAGGCACAGCAACACAAGATCCAAGCTGTGTCTATGACCTACACCACAGCTCATGGCAACACTGGATCCTTAACCCCCTGAGTGAGGCCAGGGTTCGAACCCACATCCTCATGGATACTAGCCAGGTTCATTACTGCTGAGCCACCATGGGAACTCTTGACAATATTGTTTTGTCCTCTTGCCTCTTCCATCCTAGAGGTGGTATCAGCTCCTCAATATTGTCAGCCCTAAGGTGCTTCTCCCTTCCTTCCAACTCTTTAACCTTGTTCTTAACTCAGTAAACTTATCACTAAACTCTCTTCATAAACCCTTCGAAGAGCTATTGCCTTCATTCTGGGACCCTAGCTGATTCCATAGTCTCCCTCTAGAGGGCAAGATGCGTGAAAACAGGGACTATGATTGTCTTGTTCATTGATTTCATTTTCAAGGATAACTAGTTCTTGAAAGGACTGTGGTTGCATAGAGCCTGATAACGTGATAAAAATGTGCCCTATTTATTGTTTAAATTTCCAAGTTTAGATATCAACTATATACCTACTTGGCTCCCATCCCCAGAGTTTTTTCCAGTGTATTTTGTCCAACTATGTTTGTGCCCAGATTTATTCTTACATCATCTTTTCAGAGAACATTTGAAAATCCTACTTATTTGGAGTGGTTGGAAATGGGATATTCTGATTCAGTAAATATAATTGTAAAGAGCCATGTTGCAACAGTCAGAATACTTGCAAACTAGTTGAGGTTCTGTCGTTTTATCACAGTTTCAACTAGGGCATGTCCTTCAAACATTCCGAGCCTCACTCTTTGTGTTTGTATAGGTGGAATAGTATAATAGTAACATGTAATCATGTCCATTTATTCTTATGAAAATGGAAAAATTATTTTTCACCTACGGGGACTTTAGGTAATTTCCCCACAAGCCTTAGGATTGCAAATAGAGCAAGTTTCTTTGAGCCAATATACCTCCCACACCAAATATGTGTTCTCAAGTGTTTGTCAGCTTCAACTCTCCAAGATGAGAAGTCCCAGCCATATGTTCTGAGCCGTTAGTCCTTGACTGAGCAATGCAAACAGATGGGGCCACTGGGAAGATGCCGAGATGCTGGCAGAACCAGCTCCTGGAACTTAGGTACTTTCTTTGAGAAATAAGAGTTTTCTGGATGATAGTAATAGTGATGGCACTAGAGATGGTGTCCAGGAGAATTTGCCTTGTTAAAAGCTGGCTCTCGGGAGTTCCCATCATGGTTCAGTGGTTAACGAATCTGACTAGGAACCATGAGGTTGCGGGTTCGATCCCTGGCCTTGCTCAGTGGGTTAAGGATCCAGCATTGCCGTGAGCTGTGGTGTAGGTTGCAGACGTGGCTCGGATCTGGCGTTGCTATGGCTCTGGTGTAGGCAGGTGGCTACAGCTCTGATTAGACCCCTGGCCTGGGAACCTCCACATGCCACGGGAGCAGTCCAAGAAATGGTAAAAAGACAAAAAAAAAAAAAAGCTGGCTCTCACTCATGAAAAGCTGTGTAAAAGTCTGCATCATACAACACCGTATCAAAACTCAAAGCTTCATGGAAAGGAGTTGTGAGCATTTGCAATTATAAGCATTTGTGGCAGTAGAGGGAAGCCAGATCTAGTCTGTTAGTATTTTAAATGTTTTAAAATAGGACTTGTTTATAAGTATATATTTTCTGGGGAAGTCTAATATAATACAATCTCTTTGTTATGACCTTGACTTTGGAAGACTGGTATAGGACATTAATGTCAAAAATTTTACTATTAGATAATAATCAAACAGAAAGAACCTAGAAAGAGATGGTGATCAATTAATAATAGCAATAATAGATAATATTTATGAATCATTCATAGTATGTCTAGTAATGTTCTAAGCTATGAGTCCCTAAACTACAGCTGCCAGCCAGATCTAGCCCCTCCATCTGTTTTTGTAAAGAAAATTGTGTTGGAATACAGCCACACACATTTGTTTACATATTGTCTGTGGCTGCTTTTTCCACTACGAGAGCAAGGTTGAGTAATTGTGACTGAGACAGTGTTCCGCAAAACTGAGAATATTTACTATCTGACCTTTTACAGAGAAAATTTGCTGACCCCTAAGTACCAGTCTAAGCACCTCACATATTTTATCTTGTTTATCCCTTTCCTCACCTTAAAAAGTATAGTAGTCCCCCTTAACTGCAGTTTCACTCTCCCTGGTTTCAGTTATCTACAGTCAACCATGATCCAAAAATATTAAGTGGAAAACTCCAGAAATCAACAACACATAATTTTAAAATTGCATGCCATCCTGAGTAGTGTCATGAAATCTCAAGCCACGTCCTTTCTGGGATATGAATTATGCCTTTGTCCATCGAATCCACATTGCATACACTACCTGCCCCTTCATCACTTAGCAGCCATTTTGGTTATCAAATTGACTATCGCAGTATCATACTATTTATGTTCATGTAATCCTTATTTTCTTAATAACAGCCTCAAAGTGCAAGAATAGTGATACCAGCATTGTGGATATTCTCTTACTATAAAGTCTAATTTATAAGCCTCATTTATAAATTAGTCTTTATCATAGGTATCTATATATAGGAGAAAAAACATGGTATATAATAGGCTTCAGTACTGAGGTTTCAGGCATCCCCTGGGGATCTTTGGACATGGCCCCATGGATAAGAGGGGGACTGATGTATATAGTATTTTATCTTCATTTTACAGATGAGAAAACTGAGAAATGGGAGAGTTAATTGGCCTAAAATCTCACAAGTAGGAGATTCAGTCTCCAAGAGTCTGAACCTAGGACCCATGTGGTCATGCCCTTTCTTCATGCTTATTTTGCCTATTATAATCCACAGAGTCTAGGAATTAGTGAAGAATTGCAAATGGTTCTCTATTCTATTCCACTCAGACTGCCAGCTCCTGAGAGCATCAAAGACCTTTAGTGTTAACAGGCATGACCCAGACTACATCTTCTGAGTCCCTCTTCCCTTCGACTTCTCCCTAGCCATGCCCCTGACTCCCAAACTCTTTTCTCAGTCACCCCTAATCCAGCTCCTCTGCCACATTATTTTTCTTTCTGATCTCAGAAGTCTTTACATTCCACCAGATTGCCCCCCCACCCCCGACAATAGCTAAGAGGGTTCGAATTATATATAGGTGGAGAAGAAAAGTGAAGAGAATTCCTTTGCAAAGTCAAACATCCACAGGGCAAAAGAACACTTAGAGGGTTTTTTAGCCCACACTTTTTGGTATTATTAAGCTAAAAGAGCATGTTTTTTTTCTATGTTTTGAATTGTATTAAGTAAGGCTTCCATCCTTTTTCCTAATTTATTATATTCTGGCCAACAAAAGAGTGGGAAGGTTTTAGAGATCAAGTAGGTGAGAAGAGAGAAACTCCTTATCCTATGCTGTGAGAGCGTAAAATACATAAATGTAGAACTTTCAATTTGGGGGTTGGGGAGCAGGAACTGAGCCTGACATCCTCAGTCTCCCCTCTCATGCCTGAAGAAGTTATCCAGAATACTGGCACCCAAAAGTATAGTTTTCAAAGCAACTGCTTGAGATTTTTGTGATAGAACATACATAAAGCTCCTAATTCTGGGGATGGGAAGGTAGAAGTTGTTCAAGATTGTACAGTCACTAAAATGAGGATTATGGTGGTAATAAGGTTGATGTTGATTATCCCTGGAATTCCCCAAGTTGTGAAAGTTCCCATTACAATACACCAACAGTTCCTCAGGAGTATGTTCTCCAGGAAGAGAGGTTTTTAGAGGAGGTAGAACCAATTGTTCCAATAGACTCTTAACTGATTACCAGCCTTGGGACTTTCCTTTGAGCACCTCCACAAGATTGTGGATAGAATGATCTTTCTAATAGGAAATGTGATCAAGGCACCTCTACTCAACTCAAGACTTCCCATTATCACCAGGGCAGAACAGAATGGTCCTTCTGTTGTATAAACTGAAAAGCCTTTTAATAATGCACATAAATCTGTCAGTAGTTGAAATTTTAATAAACTCCCAATTAAACAAGGGTCACTAAACATAGGGAGAAATGTAGAAATGTCATTCCTGCTCATAGAGTGAGTCAGGAGGTCATGAACCTCCTTCATTTGAAGATACCAATGTCGTATTATCAGAGCTCCACAGAACCGTGGACCTGGAAGTGGCATATGGGATACAGTGAGCCTTTGTGGGTTTTGAAATTTATTGTATTGCATTGCATTGCATTGTATTGTATTGTATTGTATTGTATTGCCACACCCACAGAATATGGAAGTTCCTGGCACCAGGGACTGAATCCAAGACACAGCTGCTACCTATGCCACAGCTGTGGCAACACTGGATCCTTTAACACAGTGCCAGGTCAGGGATAGAACCTGCACCTCTGCAGTGACCTGAGCTGCTGCAGTTGGATTGTTTTTTTGTTTTGTTTTGTCTTTTTGCCTTTTCTAGGGCCGCTCCTGCGGCATATGGAGGTTTCCAGGCTAGCGGTCTAATCAGAGCTGTTGCTGCTGGCCTGCACCAGAGCCACAGCAGCGCAGGATCGGAGCCACACCTGCACCACAGCTCATGACAATGCCAGATCCTTAACCCACTGAGCAAGGCCAGGGATCGAACCCGCAACCTCATATTCCTAGTCGGATTTGTTAACCACTGTGCCATGACAGGAACTCCTGCAGTTGGATTCTTTACCACACTGTGCCATGGCAGGAACTCTCCCTTTGTGGTTTTTTAATTACCCAGGGTCCATTATACTTTCTTTTTGAAACTGAACCCTCATTTCCTCTTGAGGAATTATCTCTTCCAAGACTTGCAGTCTGATTTGCCAGTTAATCAAGTAATCTAGTCAGAAGGATAGGTATGTGAATAAGAGACAAGGTCCATCAGATGCTCCCTTTTTTGGAACTTGAATTAAGAGTTAGCAAAAATAAACCAATGGGACCTAATCAAACTTACAAGCTTTTGCTCAGCAAAGGAAGAAAGAAAGAAAACAAAAAGACAACTTAAAGAATGGGAGAAAAATAGTGTCAAATGATTCAAATGACAAGGGCTTAATCTCTAAAATACACAAACAACTTATACAACTCAACAGCAAAAAAACCCCAACAACACAGCTGAAAAATCATCAAAAGACCTGAATAGACATTTCTCCAAGGAAGACCCTAACCCTAACCCTAACCTAAAAATGGCTTATTGGCCATTTTTACATATGGCCAATAAGCACATGAAAAAATGCTCAACACCATTGATTATTGGAGAAATACAAATCAAAACTACCATGATATATCACCTCACACCAGTCAGAATGGCCATCATTAATAAATTCACAAAGAACAAATGCTGGAGGGGGTATGGAGAAAAGGGAATCCTCCAGCACTGTTGGTGGGAATGTAAGCTGGTACAACCACTATGGAGAACAGTATGGAGGTACCTTAGAAAACTATACATAGAACTACTATATGACCCAGCAATCCCACTCTTAGGCATGCATTCAGAAAAAAACTTTCCTTCAAAAAGACACATGCACCCGCATGTTCATTGAAGCTCCATTCACAATAGCCAAGACATGGAAACAACCCAAATGTCCATTGACAGATGATTGGATTAGGAAGATGTGGTATATATACACAATGGAATACTATTCGGCCATAAAAAAGAACAAAATAATGCCATTCGCAGCAACGTGGATGGAACTAGAGACTCTCATACAGAGTGAAGTAAGTCAGAAAGAGAAAGACAAATACCATATGATATCACTGATATCTGGAATCTAATATAAGGCACAAATGAACCTTACCACAGAAAAGAAAATCATGGGCTTGGACAATAGACTTGTGGTTGCCAAGGGGGAAGGGGAGGGAGTGGCATGAATTGTGAGCTTGGGGTTAATGGATGCAAACTATTGCCTTTGGAATGGATTATAAATGAGATCTTGCTGTGTAGCACTGGGAACTATATCTAGTCACTTATGATGGAGCATGGTATTGTGAGAAAAAAAGAATGTATACATGTATGTGTAACTGGGTCACCATGCTGTACAGTAGGGAAAAAAATAATGTATTGGGGAAATAAAAAAAAAGAGTTAGCATGACAATACTGAAAATAACTGTGGTTCTCATTCATTCCAGAGTTGGTACCTGGAACCACCTCAGAAACTTCCTGAATCCCATTCCAAACCATGTATTCAGACTCTCTTCACTCCGTATGTCCACTTTCCTGAATCAGCCTTCCAATAAAGTTCTCTTTTGGTCTAAAAATTCTAGAACCATTTTCCTGTGACCAAAACACTCCAGTCTTTATATAAGACATTGAGTTAAAACTTTTACAAAACTTATGAATCATCTATTCAATATTTCAGATACTTCAACTTGTGTTTTATTGAAGAGATGCTTATATAACACTCTTATGTGTCAAAGCTCCCTTCTAGACACTTCGTACACGTGGATGGGTTGAATATCCCCAGTGTAAGAAGAACACAGTTCTTTATGAAACTGCTCTTTCATCATTTCCTATATTTGGTTAAAATGTGCTTCTATGTCCTTTTTACCCTTTTGACCCTTGTCCTGCCACCTACTACACAGAATAATACTGCTTGCACTCTCCCTTTGACTCCTTGTTGTATATATAATCAGTTGTAGATTTAGGTATATGGATAACCTATAGTGTTTCAATGCATGCAATTGTAACTTGAGTGTCATCTGAGTTAAAGGACTGTCTTTCATCTGCTACCTTTGTATAGCATGCAATGATTGAGAATGTTGCATTAGGGAATTCATAAAATCCTAATACACAAAACAAAAAGAGAAATTTCATTAAAAAAAAATCCTATCATTGTCAATGAAAAAGAGTCTGAAGGCTTTATATCTTGAACTCTTGTTGATATAATGTCACCAGTTACCCCTACTCATGCTTTATCTTTATTCATGCATCTATTCACTCAATAAATATTTATCAGGCATATACACCAGGTGTAAGACAGAGAGCTAGGTGTTTTGGAGTGTAAAACGATAAATCAGATGTGGGCATCTAACATATGCATTACAAAATAAAAAAAAAATCAAACATCCACTTTCTTATTGCATATGGAACAAGTGCATACATAATTAATATTGTTATTTGGTTTGTTGTATGCTTGTTTGTTGCCTCCATCTAGCTCCTTAATGCTATATAGACAGCTTGTAAAGATGCATTTCTTGAAAGCGTCTTCTATAGGACAATACTGAAGGAGGATGGATGATACACTAGCTATTTAAAGACATAAGAAGAAGCTTTCTCTTGCTCCTAAAAGATTTCTGACAATTGTTCAATAAAAATTGCTGCTTCTGGAGTTCCTGTCATGGCACAGTGGTTAATGAATCTGACTAGGAACCATGAGGTTGCAGGTTTGATCCCTGGCCTTGCTCAGTGGGTTAAGGATCCGGTGTTGCTGTGAGCTGTGGTGTAGGTTGCAGACGTGGCTCGGATCTGGCGTTGCTATGGCTCTGGCGTAGGCCAGTGGCTATGGCTCCGATTGAACCCCAGCCTGGGAACCTCCATATGCCTCAGGAGTGGCCCTAGAAAAAAAAGAAAAAAAAAAAAAAAAAAAAAAAAAAAGAATTGGTGCTTCTTCCCCAGAACAGGTTTTAATTTTTATTTGTTCCTGATCTAAAATGAGCTCTGGAAATACAGATGAAAAGTTATAGAAACCTCCAAGCACAGTGAGGTGGGGAGAGGAAGAGAGGAAAAAGATGGAAAAGGAAGATGAATTTTAATTATTTGTATTAGTATTGTAAGAAATACCCCATGTTTTATGTGTACTTATTACTCACATACCACCAAGATAGATGATGATGATGGCAGATTCTTTAAAATCCATTGATGGTAAGATTGATATGGGAATACTGATCATGAAAGATACTCGTGGAAATAGCACATCTCTTTTTAAATTTCAGAAATAGCCTATATAATATCTGGTGACAATTTGGGGTTAATGTACACAACGCATTCATTCCCACCCTCTAGTTCATTTTAAAGAGAGAATATCACCTTTTATCCGGAAGGGAGATGCTGAAGGAGAATCCCCCCTTATTGCCTTCTAAGAGCCATTTACTTTGCTTTCTTTTAAAAAATCATGAGTCAGTTACATTTTCTCTTTTTTCCAACAAAGGTTTTTATCCCTAGCCCTGGTTATATCTACTCTTTCTTCATTCCCACATATCAGTTAGACAATACTGATCCTTCAAATTAAAGGCATGGTGGAATGGAAGAGTTGTGCAGAAAGCTTTGGGTCTACTACAAGAAAATCCACAATATTTATAAAATTTAGGTGAATTTATTTGTATGTATATAGAATAGTCATTCTTTCTGAGTATTTGATGGCATTAGCAAATGCATGGTGCTAAGATAAGGACTGGGCCTTAGAGGAGAAGGGAAGAATGAGGTAGAGTGGAAAGTTTTACTTGTCTGGCCTCCAGCCTCCTTTTCCTTATGGAGTTATGCTAGGTTCCAAGGGAAGAAGAGACTAAGAAGCAAGAATAAGTGTGTTTGTAAGACATTAAGGATTCTATGGTGGGACTTCTCTGTATCTTAAATATGTCATCGCAAGAAATTCATTTGAGAAAAATCCCTTCAACACTTCTTGAACTGGTGGGTAGGTGATGTACATAGCAAGTAGAAAACTCAACCTCTGAATTCAGCCAGACATGGGTCTGAATTAAAGCTCCTGGTTCTCACTTTATGGCTGTGTCCCCTAGAACATGTTACTGCTGCTGCGCCTTGTCCTCATAAGAAATGGAATCATAGTCACATATCATAGATGGTTGTGAAGATTATATGTGTAAGGCAGAATGAGGTTTTTTCTCTTTTATCATCTTCATATCTGTGCTAACAAAAATGATTTCACCCCAAGTCGTAGCTTTTTTTGAGAATTAGTTCTGCAGTTTTTAGCTTACACCAAAATGCAGACTGATGTGAGGGAAATTGGATGATTTATAGTATACTTAGTTCCAGCATTATGAATGGGTTTCATTTCCAAAGGTTCATTTGTGTGTAAGTCATCTACCACATTATAGGCGTTGAACAGATGCTAATTGTTGGGTGCCTTCCAGTTTTAAATGGCATCTGGCATTTTAGCAACTACTAATGCAGCTTTGTCCATTCGCCTGCTGCTCATGAAGGCAGTGAACAAAGCAAAAGCTCACCTCTCTTGAAATTAAGACTTAAATTTTGAAAGGATTATTATAATCTTAAATTCAGTGAAATATATTGCAATAAAAGTTCAAAAAACCTCTACCTGGTCTTCAGCAAATAGTTTTATTCATGCTCAAAATTTTATTCAAACAGGGTTGGAAGAAGATTCTTCCACTTCAGCTTGTCCTCCTGATGACAACACTTGAGTCTCCATTAAATTAAAACTAGGCAATTTATGCATGGGTACTTATTTTTTCCCTCAAACAATCAGTTATCTTTTACTTCTCCTCTGTCTACATTTTCTGTAACCAAGAGTACAAAATAGCAGAAAAATGTCAGCATTTGAGGAAGAGGACTTGTGAGGTATGATCATCAATGGTAATCAGTGAAAGCAAATACCAAAAAATTGTAGAAGCAATGCATTTTGGAGAGTAGACAGAACATGTCATGTAAGCTGTAGATATAAAAGGTTCCCAGTTTTATAAAATAGATCCTTATTACCTAATATCTTATGAAACCAGGAAATGAGTTGGGAGCCTTGCCTATCACTCCATTGTAGGATGCACACATCAGCTCAGCATTAGACAAATGAAGAGCAGAGTTAAGAGAAATCTGTGCACTACTGGTAAACACCAGGTCTGGAGACAACTACTTCTTCCAGGCTGTCAGGAGATTTAAGAAAATATTGGGCATATAAAAGTTACAGAAATGGAAAAGAAACTGTAAGAAGTATAAGAAGATCTTGTTTTTCAAAATGACATATTGTAAGCCAAAAGAACATTTAAAATTAAACATTTAATAAACTACACCAAGAGAAAGAAAAAACTATTAAATAGAAGCAAAAAGTCACAGAAAGAAAAGTAGGCTGAAATAAAAGCACAGCAGAATGGGGTGAAAACAATATTGGGTTAACTAAAAAAAAGGAAAAAATAAAGAAAAATACCAAAATTATAGTAGCCTGGTTATAGACCATATTGAAGGCAGATGGAGGCAGAAAAGATAACAATGTGGGAAATCACACAAGATGGTGGAGGAAAACCTGAGAAAATAAAGTAATGAAAATAGAGAGGGCAGGAGAGAAGATGGTCACAGAAGACTAGGAAAGAGAGAATCACCTGCCAGTGCATGGATAACTACTATACCTGAAAGGGCAATTGGTAAATGAAACAAAAGCAATGATAGAGTATTTAAGAAAGAGATCTTCTCTGAGCCAATTACCTAAGGATAAACATGGAAAGAGGTCAGTGTATGCTAAGCAAATTTGAAGAGTCGTACATGTAGACACATGCTGGCAGAAACATGAATTTCTATAGTTTGAAGAAAAACATTCTACAAACATCTAGATAGAAAGAAAGGTTTCTTCCCACAAGAACAAAGGGTAGACTAGCTTCTTTTTATAATATAGTATTTCTCTTGTAGTAGACACTGATCTATAAAATATAAACCAAAAGCTACTGAGGAAATTCCATCATGATCAAAAACCCAGGTTCTTGGAACTTAGTGAAATTAAATGCTTTACAAAATGGAGTTTGTGAGTCAAATGCTTATTTCACCCTAAAATAAGTAAATAAATAAATTTCCTGTTTTGATATTGTGATACATGCAAATAATTTTAGAATACACCCTATGGCCCTTCATGCTGCTAAGATGTCTTAATTAAAATTTCCTTTTTCTCCCTCATTGTATTTCAAAGATGATCTAGTTATGCCTTTTTATTGAGCCAGTATAATCTTGACCACCTCCATGCATAAATGGAAAGCAAATGCCTCCCCTAAGAGTTCCCTCAGGACTCTTTCACTAAGGGTTTCAATAATCTTAAGACCATGAATATCTCCAAGATGTTCATTCTTTCCTTATGTTCATGATCTTTACAGAGAGCATATTGAATCCTGTCTAGTTGTTCTTCACAGCTCCCACTCTTCTCCAAATTGGATGAATGTACACTTTTTGGTCCATCAGCAAACAATGTGGGCTCACTTTATGGTTGTTTTCTCCATCTCCTAGTTTATTGGTGCACAACAGTTTAACTCAACTCCATGAAGTATTGCTCAATGAATAGCCTGTACTATAGAGAGGTCACAGTCATTTTAGAGTCCTGGCATTCAGTATCTTTTCTTCTAACTATGAGACTGTTTCCTTTGGGAAAGAATGTGGTGTACAGATTAGTTCCCCTGTACTAAGTCCTGAGCTAAAGATGGCCTTCCCTTGGACTAATGCACTGCTGTAGAAGAAAAAAAAGTTAGTATATGTCCTTAATGGTTTGATAAAGGGGCATCGTGAAAAAGATGAGTGTGGAAAGGATTCCTTTTTATTAAGCTTAGCAGGGGAAAAGGTTTAAGATATTCATTTCCATAGATAAACAAGCCAAAGGAAAAGAACATCTGCTGGGAAGGGCTCCTCCAACATGTAGCAGATGTGTTTCAACAACAAAGCATATCCTATAAGCATTTTAGGATTTAATTATTTAGTTATTTTATTGAGCTGAGGAGCAAGGGAGTGGGGATGGATTGAGGAAGCATATTGTAAATTTACTGAGCCTGGAAATTCAATTACAAATGTAGTTTAAGCCTCCACATGCTGAAGTTTCTCTCAGAACATATGCTAACTGCTTTTTGATACACAGACCCCAACTGCAGTCATCCCATTACACATGTATGGTGGCTATCACTCTGAATTATCCCCTCATTACCACCTAAACCCTCATCCCTCCCTTGCATTTTTGCAACAACTTCCCTTCTCCTTTCACTGCCTTCAGTTTTATCCAGTTCAAAACTGTTGTCCATTTAACCATTTTTCTAAAATGCATATCTGATTATTGGCTCTGTAAAAAAAAAAAAAAGATAAAATAAAAGGAGGGATGTGAGATGAAAGGTTAAGGAAGGATTAATCCAAAGCAAAATAAAATTGATCGGGGACAGGAGAAAGGAGGAAAATAAAATAACAGCACTGGAAGCTGTCTATATATAAAGTAGCCAAAATGTTCAGACAGAGCAGTTCTGAATCATGCACAATATACATGGCCAGACTCCAGCTCTCCTGGGTAATGCCTTCTAGGAATGATACAAGTTTTACAGAGGAATGTCAGTTAAGAAGGGGTTGCAAGTCTGTGCAATTTTTTGAAAGGCTAGTCAAGTGAGGAAAAAGCAGTCCTATCACAATGGCCCAACAGAAGCCAGAACCTCATCCATGGAGTGCCTTTCTGTGGTCCTCCACTGCCCAAAGTATAGAAGTCCAAGAATTGTAGTGTGATATATCAGAACTCCCACTTTTTTTCTCTCTAGACCCTTATTCCAAGCTCCTGCAATGCACTTTGCACTCTAACAAATATTTGCATTTCCCCAAATACCTATCATCTTGATGGTTTCGTATGTCTTCTCTCTTCTTAGGATTACATAATTTCTTGTCTAGATAATAAATTCCTTCCAATCCTGTAAGAGTTAATTTTGGTCTCTTTTCTTCTCTGAGGTCTTCTCTGGTCACCTTCACACTAAAATCTTTGTCATGGATAGTTTCTATAATCAGCTTTCATAAAGCCTGGCATCCATTCTGTGATTAGCAGTTATTTAATTTTTTAATCCTTTCCACAAATAGAATACAAACATTGGAGATCATAATGTTCTTACTTTACGTATTAAGTGAATGAATGGTGTGGTCAGGATTGCAAAATTCAGTGTAACCAAGCTACATACATGTGGTTAGGATGGGCAATGTGTAGATATACCTTCTCCTCTAAGAGGTAACTACCATAACCCAGAAACAGTGTTGGCTGGGGACTAAGACAGTGGCACAAAATGCCTACCCCTTTTATTTTATTTTTGTTTTTAGATAATCATTTTCATGATGATGTTTTTAATTGTAAGTGCCAGAAAACTCATCTCATCTAACTTAAGCAAAAACATCTAGAGTTCATTCAGCTTTAGGTAGTCCTTAATCAAGGGCATTTCTTAAGTGAGATTCAATTTCTCACATATCCTGGTTGTGTTTTCTTTCATGTTGACCTCATGGTCAGGCTCCCTGGAGAAACCCAAGGCTGTTCTAGGTATATAGCATCTTCACTGTTGGCCAGTCTGGGAGAGGAGAGTCTGCTGCTCACTTGGCCGTCCCAGCATTAGGTTTATTGCCAAGATAACACCATGAAATCCTTCCCAAGTGACCACTGTTTCCAAGTGCATGTGAAGTTCAGGTTGACCAGGTCCAAGTCACATGCCACCTCTGAAGCCTACCGCATTCCAAATGTAGAGACAGAAAATAGAGAACAAAGTTGCCGTTTATAAGTAGGAAAATGATATGATCTGCGTAATTTATTGCACAAACCAGGACACTTTTGAGAGAGAAGGAGATACTGTTAATAAATAAACCAGGGCAGCACAAGCACTGTCCTGGGAGGCATGGCTCCATCATCACCCTGCCCATAGGAAAAGCAGTACACTGTTGCCATATACATACATTGCCATGTGGATATATCTACATACACATTCGTGCTTGTATAGTTTATAACTTTGTTTAAACTTCTATTTAAATTCATGGAAAGAACTCTGGACTGTTTTAATAAAAATATTTTATTAGTTTTGCCTTTTAACAAATCTCTTCACTTCTCAGGTCTCTATTTCCTCATCTTTTGAACATAAGTATATTCAGCATCCTCTCCTGCTCTGTAGTTCTCTGGAATGACATTATGATTCTATGTCAAGGCAAGGCTAGTATCAAGTGAACTAGGAAATGACTGACTCTTGAGACAGACTGAACTTACAACATTTTTGGCTCATTGTGGCAGATTTGGTATTTTCAAATCCTTAATAACAAAATCAAAAACAGCAACAACCATGTATCAGAGATTATTACATGCCAGCATAGCAGCACTGAACTCTTTATATGTTATTTATATGTTATTTCATTTGTCCTCATCCAACTCAATGAGGGACACATCATTACCTACCTTTTATAGATAAGGAAGCTATCACTTTCATCAGTCACTCAGCTAACATTAATTGAATGTTTAATGCATTTGAGGTCTTGTTCTAGGTACTGAGGAAATAGTGGTGAACAAGACAGTGTAGGTCAGACTTCCCAGAATATATATTTTTTGGAACCAAAGCCTGTAGGTGTTTCCTAGCTCCAGTTCATTTACCACCCAAGGATAAGACCAGCTTCTAGCGTGATGTGGAAGTCTGTGGAATGCTGTTGGCTCTTCATGGCTCTGTCTATGTGAGTTCAGAGTAGTATCTGCTAGTGGGCTTGTGGTTGTTGCTGGTCAGAAAGGTTGTAAGTCACGAAGTAAACCTGGACTTGGGGTAAGGAAAAGTGAGGACAAACTAGAACCTGCTGGCATCTTTGCATCTGTCTCTCAGCACCTCTAACCAATGAGGACATTCAGTGAACAGTAACTACTTCTTCACTCTCATCTCCCAAATCTCACACAAAATGTTCTGATGGTCAAGCCTAACCTGGTTTTGTAAAGGAAGCTTTGGAGAGATTTGGAGATATCCAGCCCCATTGTAGCCAAATTGACACAGCAGGTGAGCACCACAGAGGGAAGTGGGAGGTTTGGATGGTGGTGAGTTAGGAGAGATGGACAATAAACAAACTATTTTTAAAAGTTAAAACAGCTGAAGCCAACATGTAATTGATAATTACAGGGTTGAGAGGCGCTCTGCTACAGAGTCACCAGTGGCTACTTTAGATGGGGGTCAGGAAACTTTGCAGAATCCCTAAGTGGAGAATCAGAGACTCCAACCCAAGTGGTATGGCTCTGGAGCCAATTATTTTATCTTCTACATAAATTTTGTGCAAACTTGAATGATAATAATAATTTCCAGGGGCCAGAGGGTATGTCTTAAAAATACAAGTTCCCAGGCAGCTTTCCAGAAAGACAGAATCAGAATCTGACAGTCCTGGAACTTGTGGTTTTAACAAGTACCTGGGTGGGATTTAGCAGACCAGTTTAGAGAACACTGCAATAGTGCTTCACAAAACGGTAGTAAATTCCTGAAACCGGACTGCGTATATAGTCCTGAAAAGAAGACCAAATATCCCTGAGTGAGTTTGAACCACCAGCCTTTCAGCTAGTAGCCAAATGTGCTAACCAGGTGCACCCCAGGGACAACTGTGCAGCTCAGTATGACTTCAGCCATAATAGATGAGGCTCCTCTGTGTGGCATTTTGTCTGGAATAACACACAAGGACTCAGTAATATATACACATATGCCGTCAACTTTTCTGATTTATCATAAAAACTCTGTGTGTGTGCGTGTGTGTGTGTGTATGTGTGTGTTCAGGAAGAAGAACCTGCAAAGCTTTTTAACTCCTCAAAGGTACTTAAAAAGCACTGTGTTTAGACATCTCAACAACTCCCTTATGCACCTGGGAGAAACATGTGAGTGAAAACATGCTTCATTTATATGGAAGGGCTTTCAGGCTTTAGAAGCACAGCCTGAAAGGCTAAAGAAACTTCACCAACAGAGATAGATATTCGTCAGTATTAATGGAAACGTTCACTTCCCCCCAATGCTGAGAGCTTCCAGGGGGATTAATTGTTTAATATTCACAAAGGACTTTGAAGATGAAAAGACCCACATAAAGGCTGAAAATGAACACTCACTTTGTTTGCTTTTCTCATCCTGTAGTTGAATCTGCGAAGCCACCGTGTCTTTGAAGCAGCTCCAAGATTATAATAATGATGACCACCCTTGGAGCTGGGAGAACAGAGTGAGCAGGGAGGAATAATTTAGCCTCAGCTATAACTCCAATAACTATAAAAGTAAGGACTTTGGTATCAGAGTGCCACCTGCCAGCTATGTGACTTTGGGCAAATTAAGTACCTTCTCTGAGATTCTGCTTCCTTAGCTGAAATATGAACTAATTTATGCCTTGATTATTGTCAAGTTAGAGGTGTTTTAAATGACTTAGGTATTGTCTGGCACATTGCTGATACTTGTTCAATTATAACTATTTTTGTTATTGCCAATGTTTGAAGAATAGTAATAAGTTTTCTTAAGTCCTGATGCTGCAAAAGCCAACATTATCCTAATTAAATTTTTAAAAAATGGCAAAAGAGTAGGAATGAACCAGGAAGAAAGGCAAGAAATCTTTTGATTCATTTGTAGGAATGTGTGTGTGTGTGTGTGTTTGTGTGTGTGTGTGTGTGTGTGTGTGTGTGTGTGTAAAAGAATACTATTATTTACTCAAGATTATATAATTTTAAATTGTACATTCTTTCATTAATTTTTTTTGTTCTGCAAATATCCCAACTAATTTCTTTAATAGAGCTTTGCTATCAATTCCCACTCCCACTCTCACACCTATCTTTAAGGTTCGTTTCAGTGTTTGTCAAAGTTGAAAATGCAAGGACTTCTGTGAAGCATCTGAGCAGCTCAGCATTTAATGGAGACTCTCAAATATAATGACCCTGAGCTGTAAGATGCTGCAGGAAGAGACACTTAGACCCAATCCTGTCTCCATCTCATTTAGACATTGGGGATTATCTTCCCACTTTTTTCCAAATCAGGAGCACTCCAGGAAATAAGATGGGATTTAGCAGGAAAGAATAAGAGAATTGCGATGTTTGCTTTGAATTCTACCCAGATTTAACCCATCTGGGGATTAACTGAGCACTCCTGCCCAGCTCCTATTTACTGTTCCTTTGGATTAGAGGCTGCTTCTTCAATAATCTCAAGGGGGTAATAACCCTGGCCTGGGATTCCCCTCCCTATGCCAATCACAACTCTGTGAATACAGTAGTTATGACCATATGGATATAAAATCGTACTACCTTGGAGAGGAAAAATAAAATCAAGGATCTTAAATAGGTCCATTTTCTCAAATTTGGAAAACACTCTTCTATAGTTTATTCATTTTTGGTATAAGCCCCATACTTCTCTGATATGTACAAATTAAGTAACTTGGTATCTTAAAACTTGAAGTGCCAGAACTAGATGCCCAGAAGTTTATAGCTGTGCTATGGGTCTTTGTAAAAGATTTAAGAAAAAGAATAGACACCAAGAGTTTCTCTCTGGTCTCTCTTGTAGTTTCCATGATAGAGGAGGAAGTGGATTAGAGGGAGACCTGAGAAGGTAGCATACAAATTCTTTAAGAAAATTTCTTTGATCTGAGTTAGGTTTAGCTAACCAGAAGAACTACCTAAGGGTTTGTGGTCCAGAAGATCAGAAATCTCAACTGGGATGCAGAAGGCCTGAGTTTGAGTACTACCGTTAACATGAATTAGCTCTGTGATGTTGGGAAATTCTATTAAACTTTGCTTGCCTTGTTTTTCATTAATTTGTTTGCTTGCTTTTTTAGTCACTTATAAATTAAGACAGTAAATGAAGTTTTAACTAGATAACTTACTAAATTTTGATAGGAGTTTCTCTGCACATGAGTATCTTTTCTTTAAGAAGGAAAAAAATAAGCCCATGGTTGTCACTGTCTATCTTCTCTGTACCCTTAGTTGGAGTTCAAGTTATGCTGGACCCTCATGAGCACATGTTGGTGAGAGTGGATGACAGGCAGAGCACTGGGCTTATTGATTTGGCTTGAGGGTCCAGAGCATTATAAACTCTGTCTTTGGTAAGAATTGATATCCATGGATGTCCAAATACAGGGTACACAAGTTCATAAGTATCCAGGCATACTCAATCCAGAGGTAATTAATATATTACATAGCAAGTGCCAGAGGTAGCAGTATAACAACTCAGCATCTAGTAACAGTCCAGTATAAATATTAATGACAAGCAACATGTACATGGTGTTGGTGGCCTGGCTAGAAAAAGTAGACTTCAGAGGAGGGTTGTATGAGGAATGTAGAGGTGAAAAGAGGAAAACTAAGGTAGAAATCCAGGCAGACAGGGCAAAATGGTAAACGGTGCCATCTGGTGGGAATATGAGGTCACCTATATTTGACCAGATAATGACTAAGTCTTGAAACTTCTATCTGATAAACTAAGGTTACAAATGTCTAAGCTGAAAGCACCATAATGGATGAGCTACCAGATTTCCACTTCCAGCCAAGTTGGAGTAACATCCATAAGATTTACCCCTCCCCCTAGAACAAATGCAAAACTAGACTAAATAGATAAAACAATGATTTCAAAACAATGGTGATGATAAATGAAGAGCAGGGAGCTCTAGGATTTGGGAGACAAACAATCCAGTGAACCTTACACTTCCCCCAGTGAGAATTTTCAGGCTGTGGTTACAAGGAGACAATGCCTGGTGGAATCCTTGAGTTGGAGAGAAGAGTCTGGGAAGATCAAGGTGACTATATTTTCAAGTTCTGGAGAAAGCTGCACAGAGAGAACATCACATACTTAAGAGAGTCCCCGTTGAATATCCAGTGGAATACTAATCAGTGAATGCTTGTGAGGTATTTTGCCTGAGGGAAAGATCCATCCAAAAATCTTAGAGGGGACAGTAAGTGGTGCTCACACAGAACCATTGGCATTGCCTGCTATTGTGAATATCCTGAAGATAAAGGAGAACCAGTAAGGAACCTTAAGTGAGGAGGGATGTAGTCATATTGACCTTTTAGAAGTATAACTTTGGGTACTGTGTGGAGAACATTGAAAGGAAACCCAAATCAAAATAAATGTAAAAAAAAAAAGAGGAATTATTAACGTTTTTAATATGGAAATATGGGCACTTCCAATGTTCAAGGCACTGTGCTAGGTTAACTACATGCATAGTCTTACTTCATCCATCCACTAACTGAGATCAGAGAAGGCACACAAGTTGCTCAAATCACTTAGCTAATAAGTGGATGAAATTAAATTCAAATCCAGGTATGTGTTTCTAAAATCTATACCTGATCTCTAAGCCATGCTGCTTCCTTTTCTGGTGTTGGCTAATACAATCCAGAGACTCAAATCATAGTCCTATATTTGTCCTGGAAGTACTACCCTTAACTTGACATCTGACAGTACATAAAAATATCAATATGACAGTAATAACAACTAGCATTTGCTTAATATTTAATATGTGTCAACCCTATGTGCTGTAATTACATTCATGCTCCCAACAAGCAAAAAGAGAGTCTATTTATTTTTCCTTCTGAAGAGTCTGCCTGCCAGAGCCAGTATATTACCCACGCAGGCATTTCACAGTTCACTGCCCTTGCATCAACCAGGCCTCCTGACTTCAATGCAGAAAAGACATCAGCAGCACACCAAAGATTTATGTGGTAAGAAAAGGCAGTGCTAAAAAGAGAATAACATCACAGTTAATAAACTAACTTCTCTTTGACTGCTTCAAGATCTTTATCTAATGTACAAAATGCAGAGGCCTGGAGTGGTCCCTTAATACTGGGGGACACTTGGAGCCTTAAGCAGAATAGTGTGAACTTTTATCTTTTTGTAATAATTATAGAATTTAAATATCATGTGCTGAGACACGTTTTCCTGTTTTCTTAGTAAGCCCAATGTTTAGAAAAAGCTGCTGAACTTACTGGGTGCTGCTTCCCAGGTATAAGCCACTGGGTATTCTTTTGTCCATGACTTGCTAGTATTTTTTTTTTTTTTTGGTCCATAGTTATACACCCACTTCTCTTTTTTTTCTGTTCAGAGTTAAAAAAAAAAATAATGAATCAGGGCATGCCAACTATCATTTTCTAGTTAAAAGAAGCAACTGTGAACATGAGTTTTTCCCATTAACTCAAAAAAATAAGAGTTTCCAGGCAGTGTAGCCAATGTTCTGACTGAAGAAATGATAATTCCCCCATTAAAGCTCTCATCTTACAACTCTGTGTGTGTATGCATGCGTTTGTGTGAGTGTGTGGTGGATAACAAAGAAGGAGGGACATAGAAGAACAGATAAGAACCATTACTGCATATTCCGTTCAGTCCTAAGAAAGCTTCTGACAAGTACTAATAATTCATTGTATGATTTTTTTTCTCTCAGTGCTATATAGTGTCTCAGACTCTTTTTCAACACAACACTCTAGAAAACTGCTAAGTTATCTATTTGGCATTAAAATGTATCCTATTAGCCTTTCATGGACCTGCCTTTCAATTGGAACATTTTTAGTGACAGAGAATTCCCTTTTTCTAAAGCCCAACATGCCACATTTACAGATTGTTCTAAATATTTGAAGTTCTTTCTTGTATTGAATTTCATTTACTTCTACCCATTGGTCTTGGTTCTGCTTTCTGGTCTAAATAGAAAAATCGGTATATACTGCTCTATACCCTGGAAGTGTATAAAGTGCAGGGGCTTTCAAGAAAGGCTTTTAAGGTAAAGTGAAGCCTGAACCCACTCCTATAAGAATGAGCAGGGATTAGCAGGGAAGGGGTATATAGAGGGTAAATGTGTGAGTACAAGTTAGAAGCAAGAAAGTGATCCAGTATCCAAAGGATGAGGCCTGATGATTCCAGAACAATCAGCAAAATCCAGTCATGGGGTGTATGTGTGTGTGGTGGATGTGTGTGTGTCTGAAGAAGTAAATGGGTACAAGAACCTGAGGGCTTCTGAAGCCTTGTTATGTGATTTTAATGTCATTCCAAAGGCTTTGGGATATACTGCAGTTGGGTATGACATGAGCACATTTGTATTTGGAAGAGATCATTGTGCTGCATGGTGGATAATGCTGACAAGGCCAGGTTGAGGAGGCAGAGAACCCACTCAGGAGGCAGTGACTGTAACTGTGCAGTGAGATGAGGTGGGCAGAAATCAGAATGGTGATAGGACTTTTCCATCCCTTCATCATGATGGTCACCCTTGTCTCATTATGTTGTTCTTTAAAGTTTCTCGGAGTTTCTTTTGTGGCTCAGTGGAAACGAATCTGGCTGGTATCCATGAGGACATAGGTTCAATCCCTGTCCTCGCTCAGTGGGTTAAGGATCCAGTGTTGCCGTGAGCTGTGGTGCAGGTTGCAGACTGGGCTTGGATCTGGTGTTGCTGTGGCTGTGGTGTAGGCCAGTGGCTACACCTCTGATTTGACCCCTAGCCTGGGAATCTCCATATGCCATGGGTGCAGCCCTAAAAAGGTGATAAATAAATAAATAAATTTCTCTTGTAGGAGAGGAAAAAATTCTACCTTTCTTGATTCTTTGGTCTAAAAATTAAAACATCATGGACTGATTAACAGAGGAAAACCAAATTTAATTGCATATGTATTGGGTTCCATAAGAATATGGGACCCACAGACCATCAGGCAGTTGAGGCTTATTTGCCATTCTGATCTAAAGAGAGGGGAATAGAGGTTTGAGACATCAAAGGGAAGACAGATAATTCACAGGAAAATGGAAAGAACAAATGTTTAGTAAGCAAATGTTTGCCATGCCATTCAGAGACAGTGGGGCCCAGAGAGGACTTTGATCTCTAGGCCCTGCTGAGTTTCCCCATGTTACCGAACCTAGCCCATATTGTTTGTACTTACCTCCAGTGATAGTTCTCTTCCTGCCCCAAGCCCTCTATCTAAATTCTTTTAGGCAGTTAGGAAGGAGGTAAAAAGCTGTTCCTGAGTCTTTGGGGCTGTGAACAACTTAGATCAGAGTAATCCACATGCCAAGGCAGCACATTTTAGCGGGGGGCTCATTTTGAACCCCTTCACTCTGATAATCTAATACTCCAAATTGAGTAAGAAATTCCAGTGGAGATCTGAACTACAGAATAAAGATGAGTTATCACCCTGCTTGTTCTGGATACTGCAGAAAATGGCCCCATTTATTTTTTGATAGCTATTCCACATTGTTTATTAATGTTATTATTGCAGTAGGCTAGAACACATTAATCCTTTTTTGTACTATATAGGCACATTTATTCTTTCTGATACTTACATTTTTTTTTTTTTAGTTCAGTTGCAAAATGTTGTATGTATGCTTGGTATAATACATGCTTCTTAGATTTTGCCCAGTATTCCAGATTTCCGAGGACATTTTAGATTTTAGCACTGATATCCAGATGGCAGCTCAGATAAAAAAGACCATGGTCTTTAAAGTCTGACAGACCTTGATTAAAATTCTGGCCTGGCCACTTATTAGTTCTTTGGTGCCAGGAATTTAACTTTCTTAACTTCCTTTTTTCTTTTTTAAAATGCAATCAAAGATTTATTATATCATTACATAATATATCATTGTATATTGTCATATAACATACTATCATAATATATATATAATATGATATAATATCATATAGTACCATTGTGAGGATTAATAAAAATAATATATATAAAGTGCTTGTCACAGTTATTAAATGCTGATTATTAAATTATGGCTTCTTGGCTCCAAACACTCTCTGTTTTTAGCTTTGAGACGCTGCAGCTGGGAGTCTTCAATGCACTTTTTTCACCAGCTGGCTTCCTCTTAGGTTCTGTCCCTAGAGGACACTACTAAAGAGCCTGGAAGACCAGAGGAGGATGAAGGTTCTTGCTCCTTCCTGTTTGCTCACCATCACCCCACCGACAGTTTTTCATCCCAGCAGTGAAAATTGTGATCAATTTCCAGGTTTTCCCACACTCTCAGAGCCAGACACATCATCCACTGACCAGAAAGCACAGGAGGGACAATGCCCCTTCCTCAAGGTCTAAACCCAGTTCAGCAGTCATTGTTCAAGCGCCAGAGACAACAGCATCATTTGAGCCGTGTACTTCTTTAGAACTTTCCTAACTCCACGTGGCCTTTCCTCTCAGTCCCCATGATCCTAGCCCCTTCCTTTCGCTCCCTCAACTGGAAGTGTTTCTTGCAGTGACTATGTCTGAATTACCTCACTGTTTCTTTTTTTGCCTTTTTAGTCCCCACCAAGTTGTCAATTTAGTTAAAAATAGTCAACTAATATTTGTTGAATAACTTTGTGTCCTAGTCATAACTTATTTAGAAAAATTTTGTTTCTATCTGAACTTTAAAATAATACTGCTATATACTATAATTTACATTATGTATTCATCCACATTGCAATTTTTCCAAAATTCATCTGGAGTTCTATAGCTTACCTTGTCCAAATGTAGATGATCTCATAGAAAATGCACTATTTGGAGTTCCTGTCGTGGCTCAGTGGTTAACGAATCCTACTAGGAACCATGAGGTTGCGGGTTCGATCCCTGGCCTTGCTCAATGGGTTAAGGATCTGGCATTGCCGTGAGCTGTGGTGTAGGTTGCAGACACAGCTCAGATCCTGAGTTGCTGTGGCTCTGGTGTAGGCCGGCGACTACAGCTCCGATTCGACCCCTAGCCTGGGAACCTCCATATGCCGTGGGAGTAGCCCAAGAAATGGCAAAAAGACCAAAAAAAAAAAAAAAAAAAGAAAGAAAGAAAATGTACTATTTGCCTTTTATATTAAAATTCCTGGAGTTCATTGTGTATCAGCAGTAAGGAACTCAAATAGTATCCATGATGACACAGGTTCAAACCCTGGCTTCACTCGGTGGGTTAAGGATCTGGCATTGCCGTGAGCTGTGGTGTAACTTGCAGACATGGCTTGGATCCCACATTGCTGTGGCTATGGCTGTGGTGTAGGCTGGCAGCTGTAGCTCCAATTTGACCCCTAGCCTTCCATATGCCACAGCGGTGGCCTCAAAAAGACAAAAATAGAATAAAATAAAATAAAAAATTCCAGCTTTGCCTATTTAAAAATTCTTGAGATTGTTAATTAAGAACTTTTAGATTGTTTGAAGGTCATTTTCTTGAATCATAGTGTTTATAGACATAGGTTCTAGGGTAAGACAGATGTAGATTTGAATTGAGTCAATACTTGTGAGCTCGTAAACATCTCCATACACTAATTTCCTCAATGTTATTTACGTAATAACAATGTTATCTACTTATAAGCATTCTCAGAAGTATTAAATGAGAAAATTCAGGTAAGTCATTTAGAATGGATATTTCTTTTTCTTAATTGTGACGATAGTTTCACAAGTGTATACATATTTAAAATGCATGAAACTGTACACTTTTAATAATGCAGCTTGGAATTCCCATCGCAGTGCAGTGGAAATGAATCCGACCAGGAACCCTGAGGTTGCAGGTTCGATCCCTGTCCTCCCTCAGTGGGTTAAGGATCTGGCCTTGTGGTGAGCTGTGGTGTAGGTCACAGACACGGCTCAGATCCCTTGTTGCTGTGGCTGTGGTGTAGGCCGGTGGCAACAGCTCCGATTAGACCCCTATCCTGGGAACCTCCATATGCCGTAGGTGCTGCCCTAAAAAGAGACAAAAAAAAAAAAAATTAATAATGCAGCTTATGGTATGTCACATATTCATCAGTAAAGCTGTTGGAAAAATCTTCAATTGCCCCTTAATTTTCAATCAATAAAATAAAGTCTAAAAATCCCCATCTAAAACCTAAAGAGTCCTTCACAACCTAATTCGAATACATGATTAGTATGTAACAATTTTCAGTGTTTGTTTCCAGATATCCCACATCATTTTAGGCATCTTTTTCCTCAGGAATATATGGCCTGTTCTTAACAAATTCTTGGAAAAATGAGTTGAGATATAGGTCTCCTTATTGACCTACGGGTTCATCCCTACCTCCTTTCCTCCCCCAATCCTTATCTTTTGTCTATCTACCTCACATTCACCCATAGATATTTAATATGTACTAACCATAAACTATTCTTCTAGTCCTTATAGCTATGGGCTTGAAAACTAGACAAAACAAAATGAACAAAAAAGTCTTCCCTCTCTCTAGAGCTTACAATGTAGCAGAAAAATGGAAAATTATATTTACACTTGTTCTTTTAATTTAAGGATTTCTCAAAAAGTACACTCCTAAGGATGGGTTTCCTGATGGAGTAACATATAAGTTTTCTCTAGGAAATCACTTAGGTGAATTTTTTCCACGTACTTGAAAGTGACCATTTTGAGCCTTACCAAGAAATATATATTAATTAATTATCTGAAAGTAAAGTATATAAAAATTTAACCCCGTTTGGGAGAAATATCTTTATACCCTGATGTGAAATGGAATGCAAATAAAAGCGTCTGATTACCCAATTTCAGATCACTGTCCCCCTGCCTTTTACTAACTCCTATGTTGCCAAATAGATGCCTCCTGCCTCCCACGGCTTCTTCTTTCTTAGAAAGGAAAAAAAAAAAAAGAAAAGCCACCTTGGCGAATGATCTTTTCATTAGTACCAAGAATCACAGTGCCACCTGCTACCTGATCACACCTACTGCAGAGGGGAGAACGGTGGGGGGGTTGGCAGGATGGCCCTCAGAAATGACCAAGCTTCATATTATGGTCTAAAATGGCACCTCCACAATAGAGAGAAATATTAACGACCATGTATGTTTGGAGATTCAGGCATCATGCAAGGTTTCGAAATGAACAATGACTTTCTTTCTTCCCTCAAAACAACAGCAAGGAGTTCCCATTGTGGCTCAGTAGTAATGAACCCAACTAGTAACCATGAGATACAGGTTTGATCCCTCGCCTCACTCAGTGGGTCAGAGATCTGGCATTGCCATGAGCTGTGGTGTAGGTCACAGCTCTGATCCTGTGTTTCTGTGTCTGTGGCTTAGGCTGGCAGCTGCAGCTCTGATTTGACCCCCTAGCCTGAGGACTTCCATATGCCACACATGCAGCCCTGAAAAGCGCCCCCCCCAAAAAAAAAAAGAATAGAAAAAAGAAAAAGAAAAAACCAGCACACCAGCAAGTAGTGTAGTGTAATAAACTGATAGGTTTCTCCCTATTTGTATGAGGCACAGGAAGAAGGGCATCACAGAGGAGGAAATGCTTCCACTGAGTCCTGAAAGACTTCCCTTCAGTGATTTCTCTAACTGATGTTTAACCCCTTCAACCTACAGTTATGCAATGCCTGTAATAAATGATAAATAAACAAAAGGTTGCGATCAAGGTATCAGGTATTCTTTGGGGTAACCGGGTAGTAGGAAGAAACATTTAGTTTATTACTCTACTTGAACCACTGAATGTGAGGTTATTGTTTATTTTGATAGAAATTATAACACATTCTTTCTCACAGACTGGACTTAGAGATGACCCAAATAGAAAACCATGTGTGAAATTATTCCCAAAACACTGGAGGGAGGGCAGGGAGATGGAGAAAGAGAGAGGTTGAGAAAGAGGGAGGGAGGGGAAAAAGGGGTTGGAGACAAGGGTAGGATTTAAGCATCTGTTGGAAAAAGCAGAAGAATTAGAAGAAAACTTCCTGGAGAATCAAGTCATTATGCCCTTCTTGGAGCAAAAGCTCAGGAGTGGCGTTCATCTATGGAAATAAAGACTAAGAAATGCATGTAATCTGTACCAGTCAAGCAGCTGGAGAGAAATAGGGTCTTAATTCCCACTTTTGGTCCCTCCAGAGGAGTGGTTTTCTGCTTTAACTCCGTCTTTGTTGAAGCCACACCAGCCTTTGTCTCTGAGTTCCAGAGAGCCTATTTCCCTCTGAGTTTATTTACTCTCTCCTCTTCTGCTGCCCACATGGCGTTTTCCTTTACTTACAGGAGTCCTAAAGACCTGAAACAGCAGCAGGCAGATTAAAAATTAATAAGAGTCTCAGAGGGAGAGTACCAAGAGGCAGTTGGCTCTGTGATCAGCAATTTTTTGAGGTTCTTTAAATACCCAATTATTTTCAAGACACCTACGGAACAGAAACTATAGGACATGAGAAATAGGTTTTCAGGCCAGAGGGAATACATTTTTAAGCAAAATTCTTTTAACTTGAAGAAGAGAAGAATTATGTCTATGATGCTGCTCTTCATTGCCAACCTCTCTTCCCCAAATCTCCACCTATTTTTTTTCTCTTTTATAGTTTGAGGTGACTGGCCCAGCAGGAGTGAGAAGAATTTATCTTCAGCATAAACTTCATTATTCTACAGTGTTTCTTCATTTGCCTGAGAGGTAAGGATGCTATGTAGACAGAAACAAAGGAAGAAAAAAAGAAAAAGAAAAAAGAAAGAAAAAAAGGTAGTGAATGAATTAAAATCGGGCCCAGGAATACTTGATGATACACTACATCTCAACTCAACCAGAAAGAAAATTTAAACCTGATATGTCAGGGAATTGAGAAGAACACATTTTTAGATTACTGTGTTTCTTTGAATGAAAAACACTTTCTTAAAGAGCCTAATGAGTGCACAAAGCCATAAAATGGCCTCTAAGTACTGTAAAAATGAATCCATAGGAAATATTTTGTCTTCCACTTTCATTCTGCCGTTTCCTAAAACCTATATTGTGGTTAGTAAAATATTTATGTGTTGCACTCCAGAAACGTATTATTTATGACGCTGACACAGGAAGGACTGCATCTGATGACCACATTTTCATTTAGCCATGGGAAGGAACAAATTGTAGTTGAATTACAAACATGGAAACACATCAGGCAGGGTGCAAATAATTTGTTTACCCTAAGACAGGGTTGTCAGGAAGCAGTACGGTAATATGGCTCAGAGGAAAGTCTCTGTTATCATTACCTTCCAACAGGTTGTCAGAAATCAGCAGGCTGAGAGGGAGTTTTCAACAAAGGCAGTAAAGATAAAACAAAAAGGTGGGGTTTTTTTTGTTTTGTTTTGTTTTGTTTTTTTAAGTAGTGTTAATGGAATGCCGAATTATTAGCATTGCAGAAAAAACAAATGGAAATTTTGGTACCTAGCAGAGTCAATTTACTATGACTTTTTTATAATGGGTGTGTTATTTTTCAATCAAATCTAATGTTCCTTTCCACTAGTAACTGTTAACTTTAAAAAAGCAGGAAGCTCAGGTGATCTGAATTATGTTTTCAGAATTGTCTAGTACGTCTTACTGTAAATCACTTAGCTGTCTGAAACAAGATCTTTGTACTCTACTCTCCTGCTCTAAGAAAAAATTATGTATATATTTGTGAATGCTACAATTATAAATTGTATGTTGAAATTACTTAGAAGAATTAGAAGAAAAACTATAGAATAAGAGAAATTAACTACAAAATACTATCCCATGTAACATTTATTGACCATTTATCAAGAACTTTTGTAAAGAAAAAGTTACTTGGAATTCTGGTTGGCTATAATCTATATGACTCATGCTTCCTATTTCTCTCATTTTGTTTTGTTTTACTGGAAATATACTTCATGTATGAACTTGGTTTTTTCTTTTGTTAATTTTATTGTTTACACATTTATTTTTCTCCCTCTTTTCTAAAAAGGATTTGAGATTAACCACAGTATACTTCTCTTCATGGGACAAAAACAAACCACCTGTATTAGTTGAAAAGGGATTACCCATAGGTGACAGTATGTCAGTCTGTTGCTCAAAAAATGTCAGTTGCTTCCTGTTGTGCACTGAATAAAATTGAAATACTCTCAGCATAGCATTCAAGGACATTCATATTCTGTCCTCAACCAGCATGACAGAAAACAGAGAAAGTCTTGGAAGTCTGGGAGTTCCCATCGTGGCTCAGCAGAAATGAATCTGACCAGTATCCATGAGGATGCAATTTTGATCCCTGGCCTTGCTCAGAGGGTTAAGGATCCGGCATCACCGTGAACTGTGGTATATGTAGGTCTCAGATTTGGCTCAGATCTGGCGTTGCTGTGGCTGCAGCATAGGCCAGTGGCTGCACCTCCAATTTGACCCCTAGCCTTAGAACCTCCATATGCTGTGGGTGCAGCCCTAAAAGAACAAAAAAAAAAAAGTCTTGGTAGTGTGAATATTGATTATACTACCAGTCAGTTGGATCAGACTTAGCTATAGACTTAGTCTTTCTGCAAGAGATTTTCCAGGAAATAGTTTCTGCAAGGGATATGATGTTTTCTGACTATAACATGAGTTCCAAAGCAGTCAGAGCTTATGATTGCTCTTTGTTCTCCTTATTTGTGTCTTTCTAGGTTACAAGAGGTCTGATTTTTCCTTTCTTAGGGTTCCAAGCTTCTAACATGCTTCCTGTATGCAATAAAAATTTCTGGACTCTATTGCTAAACCTTGCCTCATTCTAGGGTTCTCTTACTGTTCTCTCGAAGTTCAAAAACTATGCTTTTTCTTCTTTTAGCATCTGTCCTTTCCAATATGCTGTTAGAGTCAGACTAGGAATTTAAATCAAGAAGAAAGACCCATGGCGTAGGTCCATTCCTAAATTGAGACCTGGATTCCACATTAACGGCTTTGGTAGTGGCATTTTTAAATCAGTAAGTGTCTGAGGAATGCCACTGGCTACTTAGAGGTTTGAGTGTCTTATTCATTCAATTGCACTCCCAAATGTATGTTACAACAAACATGCTCAAATGAAAGGTGCCCTGATTTAGGCTAGCACTTAAGTATCATGATGTGGAAGAATTTCTAAGCCCAGCTTGGAACAAAAAAAAAAAAAAATAAAGAAACATGCATATATATGTTTGTATGTTCATGTGTGCATACATGATGTGAATATGCTGGGAAAGTTGTAGAGAATGAGTAATTTCCTTAGTAGTCTTCTGGGTTTAGGGTGTGTGTGCATCTATGTATGTGTGTTTTCTGTGACTTCATGGTTTGGTTATCACTAATCCCTAACATCAAGATTGGCCTTTTTTTCAAACTTAAGTGTAATAACAGAGGCAAATGAAAGTGATTTGAAGCTTGTCTGTTATTTCAGTTTATTGCACCCCTGTCCCTGTCTAATGTGTGACATAACTTCTACCACACCAGTTTTAAGAAAGAATAGGCTAGGAATGAAATAAAAATTAGTTTATCATTTTCAAGAAAAAAATAGCTTAGTATTGATCAGGTCATTCATGGAAATAATGACTACTTGGGGTCTAAACTAAGATCACTGTTGTTATGTGACACTGGCTCACCTGGGGTCTGGAATATTAGATTTAAGGAGAACTTAAAATTTAGGTGGCTCAGAATTGACACCTAATTCATTGAATTGCCACATTCATTTTAAATGTAGAGTTTCCACAAGTCTCAGTCAGAAGAAACTCAGAAAAGAGTCATTTTTGAGCATAGATAGATGTCCCCTTGGCAGTCTTAGAGGCACAGGAGTAAAACTGGAGTCTAAGAAGGGAGGCTTTGCCCAAGACAAAGAAAGGACGGAAAGCCCAACATGAGTTGCAGCAAGAGATCCATGGCAATAATGCAGGACTCCTCCAAAGAGTCAGAGGAGGAGGTCTGGAAGCCAGAAATGACTGAGTATGGAGACACCTGTAGACATCAAGGGGTCAGGGAGTGACAAATCAGCTTGGAGCTTCTTTATCTTGATACCCATTGATTGGCACCTGGTGTGTGAAGACTATAATAAAAGATTTAGCAGTTGGCTAGGAGATTTCAGTATCTCTCACCCCTGCAAGGAAACTGTGAATGACCAGAAGGGAAATTGCTTGCTGCTAAACTCACGAACAAGGGTGTCATAAGTCATAGGACAAAAATATGGTCTTTATCCTGAGTGTAAAAAAATAATTGGGCATAGAGTGTTTAAAGTGGGGGGGATTTCAGAAAAGTTACCTGAGGTCTAAAATGGAAAGTGATTTTCCCAACTGCAACCAAGTTAGACCATGGATTTACTGAATCCAGTCCTTCTTCTTGCCAAGATTATAGTACAAATGCTTTTATCTCCCTACATTTATTTCCCAGAAGAAACATAAGACTGGAGATGGGACATTCTGATCACATAAGATTTCTAAAAAATAAAATTCCTTTCCTTCCTTTCTTCCTTTCTTCCTTTCTTTCTTTCTTTCTTTCTTTCTTTCTTTCTTTCTTTCTTTCTTTCTTTCTTTCTTTCTTTCTTTCTTTCTTCCTTCCTTCCTTCCTTCCTTCCTTCCTTCCTTCCTTCCTTCCCTTTCTTTCTTTCTTTCTATCTTTCTTTCTTTCTCTCTCTCTCTTTCTTTCTTTGTTATTCCACTGAATAGTAGTGGTTTTGTGATTTTTCTTCTTAAAGTATTTCAAAGGCATTGACTCTTGTGACTCTGTTTGGGCATGTGTGTGTGTGTGTTTGTCTGCATGTGTGCATGTGTGTGTTAAGGTTAAAGAAAGACTTAAAACCCTCAGTGATATGAAACCAAAAGCACAGGCAGCAAAAGTAAAAATAGATAAATTGTCCTACATCAAAATTAAAAACATCATTGCACCAAAGGATACAATGAACAGGGTGAAAAGATAGCCTAGGGAATGGAAGAAAGTATTTTCAAGCTGCATATATGCTAAGAGGTTAATATACAGATATACAGAATATATGAAAAAATCCTACAACTCACCAACAAGCAAACAGACAACCCAATTAAAAATTGAGCAAAGGACTTGAATAAGCATTTCTCCAAAGAATACAGAAAAATGGACAACAAGCATATAAAAGGATGCTCAACATCGCTAATCATTAGGGAATGTGAATCAAAATCACAGAGATATCACCCCATCTCCATCTGAATGACTATTATTTTAAAAAAGAGAGAGAAAATTAAAATCATTGGTGTTTGTCTTTCTGGCTCATTTCACTCAGTATGAGATTCTCTAGTTCCATCCATGTTGCTGCAAATGGCATTATGTCGTTCTTTTTTATGGCTGAGTAGTATTCCATTGTGTATATATACCACCTCTTCCGAATCCAATCATCTGTTGATGGACATTTGGGTTGTTTCCATGTCCTGGCTATTGTGAATAGTGCTGCAATGAACATGCGGGTGCATGTGTCTCTTTTAAGTAGAGTTTTGTCCGGATAGATGCCCAAGAGTGGGATTGTGGGGTCATATGGAAGTTCTATGTATAGATTTCTAAGGTATCTCCAAACTGTTCTCCATAGTGACTGTACCAGTTTACATTCCACCAACAGTGCAGGAGGGTTCCCTTTTCTCCACACCCTCTCCAGCACTTGTTATTTTTGGATTTATTAATGATGGCCATTCTGACTGGTGTGAGGTGGTATCTTGTGATAGTTTTGATTTGCATTTCTCTTATGATCAGCGATGTTGAGCATTTTCTCATGTGTTTGCTGGCCATCTGTATATCTTCCTTGGAGAACAGTCTATTCAGGTCGTTTGCCCATTTTTCCATTGATTGATGGGCTTTTTTGCTGTTGGGTTGTATAAGTTGCTTATATATTCTAGAGATTAAGCCCTTGTCATCATTTGAAACTATTTTCTCCCATTTTGTAAGTTGTCTTTTTGTTTTCTTTTGGGTTTCCTTTGCTGTGCAAAAGCTTTTCAGTTTGATGAGGTCCCATGGATTTATTTTTGCTCTAATTTTCTATTGCTTTGGGAGACTGACCTGAGAAAGTATTCATGATGTTGATGTCAGAGAGTGTTTTGCCTATGTTTTCTTGAAGAGACATTTTTAATCCATATTTATAGCAAAATTTCATAATAGCTGAAAGGTGGAAGAAACCCAGTGTGCCTGGATGGATGAATGGATAGACAGTATGTGGTACATACAATGCAATGAAATATTATTCAGTCTTAAAAAGGGAGTGAATTCTAACACATACTACAAATTGGATGAACTTCGAGAATGTTAGGCTAAGTCAAATATTCTAATCACGAAATGCAAATATTATGTGATTCCATTTAGAGGAGGTCTCTTGAGGAATCAAACTCATAGAAACAGAAGGTAGAAGGGTGGTTCCTGGGTGTTGAGGGGAGTGGGAAATGGGGATTTGTTTAATGAGTACAGAGTTTCGGTTCTGCAGGATGAAAATGTTCTGGAAATCTGTTCACAATACAAATACGCTTACTACTGAACTTTTCACTGAAAAATGGCTAAAATGGTAAATTTTATGTTTTGTGTATTTAACCATAATTTAAAAAAACAACCACCTTCCATTAGTTCCAGTAGGGGGTAAGGGCTAGATTGGGACCATAGGGGAAAGCAAGAAGAAAGCTGATAAAAGAATAAATACTGGGCACTTGTCAGTCTGGGATACCTCTGAAACACTGTCTTTGATACTCACAAAAATTTTGTGCAATTGATACATTATCACCATATATACACAAATGTGCAGTCTGGGGCTCAAATAAGTTAAGATTTTCCAAAGATTATCGTATTAAAATTTGCAGGGGAGTTCCTGATGTGGCACAGTGGGTTAAGGATCTGGTGTTGCTGCAGCTGTGGCATAGGTTGCAGCTGCAGCTTGGATTTGATCCCTGGTTTGGGAGCTTTCATATGCCATGGTTATGGGGGAAAAAAAAATCATAGGACTAGAAGTCAAATCCAGGTCAGTCTGACTCCTATACGTGTTCCAAGAAATCCATATCCCTGGCACCTCCTAAATTTATTACAGAAATCATGTCTTAAATACAGGAAAGATCAGAAGGGCGGGGGCAGGTTGGACTTTTAAATAGAGTGGCCATGACCTACTTGAGAAGTTAGCTGTGGTAGGCAGAATAAAGGCCCTCCGAAGATATCTGCATCCTAATTCCCAGGACCTATGCATATGTTGTATTACATAGCAAAGGGCCATTAAGGTTCAGATGGACTTACGTAAGCTAATCAACTGATCTTAAAATCCTGGATTTTAAGGATGGAGGGGGACTTTGAGCCAAGGAATGTAGGCAGTGTCTAAAAACTGGGAAAGGTATGGGAATGGATTCTCCCTTAGAGTCTTCAGAAGGGAATGCAGCCCTGCTGACCCTTGATTTTAGCCCAGTAAGACTCACACTAGACCTCTGACTTTCAAGAGTATATGATAATAAATCTGTGCTATTTTAGGCCAGTAAACTCATGGTGATTTGTTATAGCAGCCACTGAAAGTCAATACAGTCACATTTTAATTTCTTTTGTTTAATCTGCCTTTTCCTTAAATTCATATTGTTTTGAATTTTTAAAAAAAGTATCAAAAACTGTCAAATCTACCCCCAGTCTGGGAAGTTTTAGGTTATTGTTTTGTTGATTTCTTTCTTAATTGGTTTTCTTCCAAGAGAAATGTGTATTAGGGCTGAAAGACCCATTAGGACCTGGAGAAATCATGAGTGTAAAAGTGAGAACTGGGTCTAACAAAGGTTAGAATTGTGCTTCTGAGCTGCATTCACAATGGTGCTCCTGACCAGAAACACTTAAAAAAGATTACCAGACCCTGGGGAATTAGGCAGATGAGTACATAACCATTTATCTTGATTGATGGGGAGCAACCTAATTGCCTATAGGCTTCCAGAGGGATCAGTGACCTGCACGTATTTTCTCTATGTGCCAGACAGTCTTCTATATGCTGGTTGTGTGTTATTCATTTGGTTGTCACGTTAAACTTATGTAATTGGCATTGTTATTCCCTGTGTAACATAGGAAAATTAAAGCTATTAGTGACTTGATAAAACTCAATTTTCTGCTGAATTTAAAGAGCCAAGATTTAAACCATGGGTTGTCAGATCTCAAAGACTAGGCTGTTTTTCCCAATACAGTTTGTCCTTGAACAACATGAGTTTGAACTGCATCTATACACAGATTTTTTTTTTTTTCAACAGTAAATACTATGATAATTCAAGATCCATGGGTGGTTAAATTAGTGAATGTGGAACCTGAGAACCCTGTATACAGAGTACACAGACTATAAATTGTATGTGGATTATTAACTTTGAAGAGGGTTGGTGCACCTAACCCATGCATTGTTCAAAAATGGTTCTTTAACCATTTTTAATGGAGCTTTGGACCATTCTGAAACTGAATGAAAGCAATAGTGTCTCTTCTCAGAAAAAAAAAAAATGCACACATAGCCGCAAACACATACACAAATGTGCACACATATGTTTGTATATAATTTTCAGGGGGCTCATTTGCCCCGTGAGGGTTACTTACAGGTTAAAAATCTTCGTATTTACCATCTTCTGTTAATTAGAGGCAGCATTGTTCTGTGGTTTATGGAACTATCTATAAGCGGAGCCCCACATGCCTACAGATAACATTTACTGCATATCAGACTTTAGGAAGTTAGCCTCTCCATGCCTCATTTTCCTAATTTATAAAGCAAGGTTGTAGTAGAACTGACCTCCTAGGGTGGCAGCAGAGATTGTAAAAGTTTTTACAAAAAAAGCTTTTAGAAGAGTAAATGTGCAATGGTATTTAATAGATGCTTTCTATTATCATTGATGTTGACTTGTGAGCTCTAGACTCAGGCAATACTTTTTCAAGGATAACCTTAGAATGATGGATGTAGCAGGAAAATTCCAAAGCATCAATAACTACAATACTTGGAGAAGAAAAATCTATGTTTTGGATAATGCACCTGCCATCCTTATTCAAAACTATTGACTCTTTGAATAACAGGGTCAGTAGAGACTGAGGAATGAATGCATTTTTATCTACCCAAAAGCATTTCCATGACACTTGTCTCCAGAGAACCAGAATGCTGAGAGAGAGAAAGATTAGACAAAACATCAGAAACTTGTGACTTATGACTTCAGGGGAGAAAACATTTCAGAATACCCAGCAATTAATGATGAAAGAACATTACTGTGAAGCTCCTTTGGGATGGAAGAGGAAGCCTTCAGAAGGCACTTGATGTGCTTCCCTTTATAAGAAAAAGGTAGAGGGAGAAACAAGTGACACTTTGATCAGCAGGGAAAAAAATAGTTTAGCAGTCATCATGCTGTGCAAACACACCTAGCCTCTTCTATGTAAGTGTATTACTAAGTGTCCATCAATGCTGATAAATTTAAATAAGAGCAACGATGGTTATAAAAGGAGAGATGTGTAAGTATGAGGAGGTCTGTGTATTACCTATTTCCTATATTTAAATAGTGTATCCAGAACATCTAGAGAGGTTCCAACATGGGAAAAAATATTTTCAGACTTCATGGAGGTACTGATTGATTATTTCAACCAAAGAGTTATTGTAACTAAAGAATTGCCTTATATTATTTCCTTTCCCTCTTTCTGTATCTTTCTTTCTGTTCCTTTTTCATTTCTTCATGCACTTAACAAACTTGAAACATTTTCCTTATTTAAGGCAGCATTCTACATGAGTGGGGAGTACAGCTCTTCACCTGAGATGCCCCCTTAAGGAACAGATATGCCTGCCAACATTATAGGTAATTAAGTTCTTCAAGAACCAATTCATAATGATACCAGAAGGACTCTTTAATCCAGGTCTTTATGAAGACAACTAAAAGATTTCCTGGAAATGGCTGAAGCCTTATACATTTATCTACTTACACTGTTTACTATGTGCCCTGGGCAGCCAGCTGCTAAAACTCTGGTAATGTAAAAAGATGATAATACATCTTTCTTGCTTTGGTTTGGTCACAGTTTGGTTGCACAGTTAGCAAAGGAAAACTGAAATATGAACCTAGGATTTCTGAGAGTAAATTTAGGTCCATTTAGAATGGAAATAATTTCAGTGAAATATTTGGTTTAGGGAAATTGGGGGCTATCACCAGATCATCCATTCTGAGATCATTGGTTTACTATGTCAATGTCAAGGCATCATAAGCATTTGGAATGATTCTTTTTGACCAGAATGCATATTTGATAGATGAAAGAATCCATGTATTCATGAAGTTGCAACTGCTTTGGAACTAGTGCTATTCAAGGTTGCATAAAAACAAATAGTCCAGCAACTAAAAATAATTAAAAACAATCAAAATATTTAGTATAGTGTGTCTTTAAAAAAAAAAAAAAAACAGTTGAAGCAAAAGTTACAAAAGGGAATGATATGTTCTTGGAAGCTAACACAATTCCTTAAAAAAATCCCCTTCTCCCATATCACTTCCTCTCAATTTCTCTTTCCCGCTCCATAATTGTTCCAGATCTCTTGTTTCCCCACTAATGCACCTCAAAAACTTCCATCCTCCCCAGAATTGTCTCTCTGCCAACAGGTCTTTTTCTTTTTCTTTTTGGCGGCGGGGGGGGGGGGGGGCGGTGCATCTGTGGCACATGGAAGTCACTAGGCTAGGGGTTGAATCAGAGCTGCAGCTGCTGGCCTATACCACAGACACAGCAATGTGAGCTCTGAGATGCATTTGTGACCTACGCCACAGCTCATGGCAATGCTGGATCCCTGATGCACTGAGGATCTTTTCTTTTGTGTTATCCTTAGCTTTTTGCCGTTATATAAATAAAGGAGGATCCAGAATTGATCTGAAAAAAAATATGTCTCTCTCTTCTGGGAGAAGTGGATGAGAGAAGATAGTAAATGCTTATAATTTAATATTCTTTTTATCCCCTTCACACTTAGATTTTTTAAAATGGAGTTAATGTTGCATGCTGTACCTTCAGAAATGTGCTAAAAGGCCCTATCTGCTTTTTTCACTTGCATAAGAAACTGCTGTTCTGAGTCACCAAGAAGGTAGCTGTTAGGCTTGGATGTACAATAGATTCACTGGAACTTTACTAACTTCTTCAATAGCAGCTAAAGTTTCCACAGAAAATACAAGTTTATGGCTTTCCCAGTATGGATTTCGCAGTGTACCTGGAGGAAAAGAGCATCTGAGAGAAAACTTCACTCATTTCTCTGCCTCTTAGGGACACTTGAACTGCAAGTCTTTGTGAAGGGAGAGTGGAAGGGGAGAGTTTACGATTAAAGCTTTGGAACAGCTGGAACTGAATATAGATTGTTTTAATAATCATAATGCTTTAAATGGCTACTAACCAATAAGAAAGAAAAATTCAAAAGAGCAGTTAACAGTAACTGTGGGAAAAAGACATTTTATATTTTTATACCTTACAGACTTGAAGCTGTTCCATCACTAGGCAAAGTTTTCTTCCCATGTGCCATTGTGATTACTCTGAGTGTGTGTGTGTTTGTATACATCTGGCAGGACAGAACCTTTCCTATTTCTAGTCTTAACAAGAAAGGGGCAATTCTTTTCTTCCAGATGAAATTTTCAAGAATTTTTCATTTTCCAAACAAAATGTAAATTTTGAGTTTAAATGCTGCAAATTCATAGATTATTAGAGAATTTTACAGTGGTAACGCTTTCCAACCAGAAATAGGTTAGTGCCCTCCTTTTATCGAAGCTTCATTATATCTCAACACAATTGGGTTTTTTTTTTTTTTGCTACATTATACACATCTGAAAATTCATTTATTTATACATTAAATATTGATTGAACATTTACCATGTGGCAAGCACTGTTTTAGAAACTGGAGATATAGAATTGAAGAGACCAGACATTATCCTTGTCCTGATGGAGCTTAAATCCTTCTGAAAGTAGACATGGCATAATAGGAAAACAGTTGTTCTTGATAGTCACGCCTAGGAATTTTATATCTCTTTATATTGAAAAATTTACAGATGGCCAACAGGCACATGAAAAAATGCCAAACATCACTAATTATTACAGAAATGCAAATCAAAACTACAATGAGGTGCCACTTCGAAATGGTCAGAAAGGCCGTCACTGACAAGTCAACAAATAGCAAATACTGGGGAGGTATGGAGAAAAGGAAACCCTCCTTCATTGTTGATAGGAATATAAATTTGTACTACTACTATGAAAAGCAGTGTGGAGGTACCTCAGAAATCTAAATATAGAACTACCATATGATCCAGCAGTCTCACTCCTGAGCATATAACACAAAACATTAATTTAAAAAGATACATGCCCCCTATGTTCATTGTGACACTATTCACAATAGTCAAGACATGGAAACAGTCTAAATGTCCATCAACAGATGAGTAGATTAAGAAGATGTGGTACATATATACAATGGAATACTACTCTACCATTAAAAAGGACAAAATAATGCCATTCACAGCAACATGGATGCAACTAGAGATTCTCATACTAAGTGAAGTAAAAAAGAGAAAGACAAATATCATATGATATCATTTATATGTGGAATCTAAAATATGGCAAAAATGATCCTATGTACAAAACAGAAAGAAATCATGGACATGGAGAGCAGACTTGTGGTTGCAGGAGGTGGGGTGTGGGGAAGGAGTAGGATGGATGGGGAATTTGGAGTTGGTGGTGTTATGTTTGGAATAGATGGGCAATGGGGTCCTACTGTACAGCACAGGGAACTATTGGTGCATGACTGAGTCAATTTGCTGTACAACAGAAATTGAAGAAACATTACAAATCAACTATACTTTAATTAAAAAGAAAAGAAAAGAAAAATTTGTATATACATTTTGAATTATTTCCTTAGGACAGAATTTCAGATGTTAAATCCTTCTATCTAAGATTAGGGACATGTACAAAGTACAATCAGTTCCTTAAAGAGTTTAAAGTTATTAGAATTCTTTAGAGAAGCAGTCAGTTATGACTAGATGGCATTGTAGGTCATATTTCTTCCAAGCCTTAAAGAACCGGCACGATTTTTGAGGCAGAAGATGGGAGAAAACTGAGAAGACTGGAGGGGAAGCCACATTTGAAGAAGGTTGTTGGTAATGATGGAGGTGCGAGTTTTTGATCAGAGATGTATATACTTGGTGAGGATGTGTCGCCCAAGTTCTAAACCCTGAGATGGTTGTACTCTACCCCTCACACACCACACACCTAGAAATGCAGTTCCATATGCTATGCAGAGGAGTTTCAGCGATGCTCTCCTGCTGCCATGGCACCTGGAAGACAACCCTATGGCCATGTGACTCAACTCCAAAGGGAATCCTCTGGGGGCCTGACAGGCATAAACAACTTGAGAGGAAGAAGCTTCTGAAACACTGAACAGAAGAATTAAACTTCATCGTTTGCTTAGCATTAATTAAAATTTTTCCACGATGTCCTGAATATTCAAGACCCTGGAGATAAAGTGATGTTAATGTTCGCACTCAGGCAGCCCTGGATCTCTGTCTGGACCGCTGACAGCCTCTGACAACAGCTAAATTACTCCTTGGAAATCAATAAAATATTTCCATTTTGATGCTTATTTATTGTGTCCTGATATATTCTCTTGATGCTACAGTAAATATTTGACATATCATTAGAACTTTCCTCAGAAATATGGAGAGTAACTGGAGTTGGCTGCCACAACAAAGATGCATGCTTTACCCCATACTGCAATTCAGTTTCCTGGGAAGTCGACTCTGAGGCATTGATTCATGTGCAGGAAATTTACTGGGTAGTGCTGTTAAGGTGAATACCTGTGGCAACGTGAAGGCAGAGAGGCAAGTTGAGAAAGAAGGAGTCAGAACCAAGGCCTCAGCTAATTCCCTGGGGCTGGGGGTGGGGGTGAGGGAGTTTTGGACCTGAGTGGCCGTACAGAGTTGCCCCCCATTGAAGAAAGGGGAATAGTCCTTATACCTATGTGCTGACCCAGGCTGGATGGAGGTTGTACCCAGGAAGGGGACTGACCTTGGACAAGTGGGCTCTCTTCAGGAAATACCAACAAATAAAATATAAAATCATTTCAAAAACATCGCTTAGAAATTCTACTAATAATTAACATTAAGTAGTATTCAATATATTTCTCTATATAGATATAGCTATGAGAATAAAGACCATATTACTGTCTCATATTATTCATGCTTTTAAATATCCTCATTATGGATTATTATCATACTATTTAAAATAAATTATTCTCAATTTTCTTTTAACGAAAGGGAAGGAAATTGCATTGATAGTGAAGACATTGCTCAACTTCACAAAAAGATTTATTATCTTAGAAATCTCCCACCATGACTTTGGTTGACAAGATTTAATCAACTGTTTTTGCTTGGGAGGGCTCATGTTTGAGAGTATCTGCCTCTTGCTTTGTATTTGATATACTATTTGACTGTGTTTAATTTTCTTTTAGAATTGTATAGACTTAGCTCTATTGTCTTCTGGCACTAATTGGTGCCACAAAGAACTTTGGAATAAATCTGATTTTTCTCCTTACAAGAAACTTTCTATTTATGCCTGGATGCCTAGCAGGTCTATCTTGTGTAAGTCATTATTTTCTGTGAACATGCAGTATTATTTTGTTCTGAATATTCAGTTCCTCCTTTCTTTTAAGTTCTCTGTTTTACAAATTATCCTGTGATTTCATGGCTACCCAATCTCTTGCTGAGTCTAAGAATTTCTCCTATTCATAAACAGTCTCTCTGATAATCACAAAACTTTCTTTTGTCATACACATATATATGTATCATGGATTTCTTTTTGTTTCTAATTTCTATATCAGTTCTCTAATGGTATTGTTTTATTGTCTACATTTTCATATGATTTTATTATTGAGTCATTTTCAGCTCTTAAATATTGACTATGTGTATATATATATATATAGAATATATGTTGAATATATGTATACACATACATATACATATGTTTTATATATATAATATATATATATTTGAAGAAATGCTCTTTTCTTTGGGTTATGTTTTTTCCCAGATTGAATTCATCTGTTTTTTTCATGACATGCTCCTTTCTTGAGTGCATATTTGAGTATGTGTTTAGCTGTAGTTATTTTGCATAGAAAGTCATGTCATTTTGATGACAAATTTTCTAAAATCTGTCTTGATCAGTCTTGGCTTTTTATTGAATTCCTAAGTTAACTGGAATCTATTTGTCTTTTCATAGAAATAGTCTAGGAGTTCTTCTGTGGCTCAGCAGGTTAAGGATCTGGTGTTGTCACTGAGGTGTCTTGGGTCACTGCTGTGGCACAGGTCTTGGCTCAAGAACTTCCATGTGCCACGGGAGCATCCAAAAAAAAATTTTTAAAAAGTAAAAGAAGTGTTCTGAAATTAGGTTATTCCAGTGGGAGGGAGTAGGCAGGCTTCATAAGGCTTTGCAGTTCTATCTTTGTTGGAGTGTTGCTTTGTTTTCTGAAATATATTTTTTAATTCCCTATATCATTCATATCTCATAGTTGGAAGTATATATCTCATTTCCATGTGTGAATATGCTAAAGTTTTGATCATTCTCCTAGTTTACCATGAATCTCTAAGGAAAAAAAAATGTATATATATATATATACACACAAACACACAAAGGGAGAGAAGCTCTGCTGAGATCTTGAAATCCTCAATGATAAATGGAGCTTTTAATCATAAGGATTTGAAAAATATATTTCTTTGGTCTGCCTATTAATAACCTCAGATTAAGAGGTATTGTTGAGACTTCCCAGAATTTTTTTCACTTTGTCTATATTCCTGTACCACTTGTAAGCACCAGAATTGGGAGCAGGAGCTGTCAAGAATACTCAGTATCTTCTTTGGCAGCCACTTCTACTCTTTGTGAGTCTAACATTATATCTAGTTTCTTATTTATTTGATGTACTGGATTTTTTGCTGACACATACTATTTTGTCATTGTTGTTGGTTGTGTTAGATAATAGGAAGTAAGATGTGTGACCCAGATTTACTCTGCCATTTTACCTGGAATTTTTTAAAGCTAAATTTTATGTTCATTTGCAGCAGTCATCTTAATTCTGGTTCTTGGCAAAACTATTTCCCTGCGTCATCTATATGGTGTTGAATTACTACGTATATATGTCATCACATCATCATCATCATCATCATCATCATCATCAAATTCCATATGTGCTTTAAATCAGACTTGCCTCAGGAGTTCCCTTATTGTGCAGCAGGTTAAGGATCTGGCGTTGTCACTACAGCACCCATGGCTGCTGCTGTGGTGCAGATTCGATCCCTGCCCTGCAAACTTACACATGTTGCAGGCATGGCCAAAAAAAAGACATGCCTCAAATAACTTTTGAATGTAGGAATGTGGTACTATAGAAGGTACGAGGAGAAAGAAACAGATATTATCTAGCTCAGTCCTTCCAGTTTGCAGCTGAAGGAAATGGACCCAGAGAAATTAAGTGGAAGTCACGTTCAAACAGTTAACTATTTTCCAAAGGAATTCTAGACTATGAATGAAGCCAAATTGGTAAAACAGAAAGAGTACAACTTGGAACCTAGATAAACTTAGGTTTGCATCCCATTTCTGCCACCTAAAAACTATGTGAACTTGAATGAATTATTTCATCTCCATTTGTCTCATTCATCTCATCTGTGAAAACCTTAGAGGGTTTTGAGAAAGACTTAAGGAGGTGATGAATATAAAGTGTTTAGCACTGTCTCTTACATAGTAAGCTCTTAATAAATGGTGGTAAGCATTATTATTAAGCAAATTTATAGAGCTAAATAGTGGTTGTATCAATTAACTATTTCTGTGAAAGAAACAGCTCACCAATTCAGCAGTTAAAATGACAATAATTTATCATTTGTCCTGAGTGTGTGGATTAGCTAGAGGCTGAATGATCTAGACTGGGCTCAGCTAGCCTGTTTTGCTACTCTTGGCTGAACTCATCTACCTGTGTATGGCTTCCTGGGTTTAGTTGCACTTGGCTGGGCTCAGCTGACCTTTTATTTGATGGATTCATTCACATGCATATAGCTTTCTGGAGGCAAATGATTATGACTGGCCTAGCTAAAAGTTCTGCTCCATGTTTCTCTCATTCTCTCGTGAGTCAAGGGGCTAGTCCAGGCACCTTCTTCTCATAGCTACAGCAGAAGAACAAGAGAGTAAGCAAAAGTATGTGACTCTTTTAAGGCTCAGGCTCAGACCTAGAATTCCTACCTAATTCTGTCAGCCAAAGCCAATTTCACAGCTTAACCCAAAGTCAAGGGACTAGAGAGTGAAAACAAGATAAGCTAAAGAATTGCTATTGAAAACACAATCCATCGTAAGGCCAAATGAGGTCTAGAACACTGCAATGTGAAGGAAATAAAGCCTGGGGTTTTCATTCAGACTGAGCCAAGGTTTAAGGCCTAGTTTACCTAGTGTACAAATTATCACTGTGACTTTGGTCAACTTATTTAATTTTTATAAAAATCATTTTCCTAATCTAGAAAATGAAGAAAATCACTAGCCATGCAATATTGTGAATTAAATTATTCCGAAATAATTTATCATATGGTTTAGCACATAATATTTAATAGTAGCTATTATTAGTATTATCTCCTACTTTCAGTCTTGGGTTCTTCCCTCAGACAATATCAGGATACAAATTATTATTTTAAAAATTTTAAAAACACTCCCTTCTCCATGTTAACAAATTCTTATTTAGTTTCATCTTAAAACAGGAAAAATAGATGCTAATATTTATTCCTGTTTTCCTCTACTAAATGCAAACAAATACTGGCACTAATGAAAGTATTTTTAATGGGAAATTCAGTTTGATTTATTTGCTAATTAGTACCAATTAGACTTTTTTTTTTTTTTTTTTGGTCTTTTTGCCATTTCTAGGGCCGCTCTTGCGGCATATGGAGGTTCCCAGGCTAGGGGTCTAATCAGAGCTGTAGCCACTGGCCTACACCAGAGCCACGGCAACGCCGGATCCGAGCCATGTCTGCAACCTACACCACAGCTCACGGCAACACCGGATCCCCAACCCACTGAGCAAGGCCAGGGACCGAACCCGCAACCTCATGGTTCCTAGTTGGATTCGTTAACCACTGCGCCACGACAGGAACGCCCAGTACCAATTAGACTTTTAAAGGGACATACGAATGATATGTTCACATAAATATGTGAATGGCACACAACCTATCATGTTTGCAGAAAAGGGTTAGTGCCAGGAAAGCCAGAAACTGGTGAGATATGTTCTATTTATGAGAATTCATTGGGCACAAGAGGTAGCATGCACTCTGCATAATGTGGAGGTCAAGAGAACACAGTACAGCACGGGGTAAATAGAGGATGAGATGAATGGCTGGAAAACACCATTAATCAGGGGAGAAAGTTGGCATTCTGCATTATGGATCTATAAGCAGTTTAGCTAAGGTGTCTCCAGGATTCTGTAATTAAGTGGGATTTACCCAGCACTCTGCTTTCAGAAGGAATTCAGTGCAATTCAATAAATGTTTCCTGAGTGCCTTCTCCACGCCTGCCATTGGAAATAAAAGATGAGCCTCTGTTCTCAAGTAACTTAGTCTAGTGTAGGTGTCAGTCACATATACAAACTAATCAAGTAACTGGTGATGAGTATTATAATGGGATTAGTAACCAAGAGTTGTGGAAACACAGAAAAGAAATAAATGAATCTTGGTGAATTTAAATTGGGTTCTGATTAATGAAGAAGATTTTGATATATTTGAAAAAGGAGGTAAAGTTATAATTAAACAAATAAATATGAGATTTCTGGCTACTCCAAGGGATGAGAGGAAAGAGGGGTTGTAGAACATCCATAGCAGAAAGCTGCAGAGTTCAGGATGCATCACTTGAGATGTACTGAAACTGTTTAAGCATTGCACTGAACAGACCTTGTCCTTATCTCTCTTGCACATCTAGTAAGGTTGGTACAATGCAGGCTCTTGTGCATCAAAGAAACTGATATTCTCTTATTTTCTTGAGGTAGTGAACTTAGCCCATGATGAACTATATCCTCAAAGGATAACTGATAACTAAATCAAGACTGAGAACTAGCCCTTTGACAATATGGTACCTGCTTTCACTGTTGCCTTCTAATGAGTATAGCAGATACTAAGTCAACAAATAGAAAAGATAAAGCAGACTGAAATAAACGCACTGAAAGAAAGAAGATAGGCAACAGGGAGAACTTGGAAAAGACTCTTTAGAAAAAAGTCTTGAAATAAAAGGTATGTGAAAAATCAAGGGGGATATATTCTGGACAGAGGGGAGAGTAAATATAAGAATATAGGAATTCTGAGGTGAGAAACTGTTTGGTATGTTGAAGAAACAGAGTGAAAACCAGTGACTATAATGATTAAAGTAAAGGCTGGAATGAGATGAAACATAAGAGGTAACAGGAGAAAGATTAAGTAGGACCTTTTAGGTCACAGGGACAAGTTTGAGTTTTATCCTAAGAGGAAGCCATTGAATTGTTGTGAACATGGTTTTAAAATCCCACTCTTGGGCATATATCCAGACAAAACTCTACTTAAAAGAGACACATGCACCCGCATGTTCATTGCAGCACTATTCGCAATAGCCAGGACATGGAAACAACCCAAATGTCCATCGACAGATGATTGGATTCGGAAGATGTGGTATATATACACAATGAAATACTACTCAGCCATAAAAAAGGATGACATAATGCCATTTGCAGCAACATGGATGGAACTAGAGAATCTCATACTGAGCGAAATGAGCCAGAAAGACAAAGACAAATACCATATGATATCACTTATAACTGGAATCTAATATCCAGCACAAATGAACATCTCCTCAGAAAAGAAAATCATAGACTTGGAGAAGAGACTTGTGGCTGCCTGATGGGAGGGGGAGGGAGTGGGAGGGATTGGGAGCTTGGGGTTATCAGACACAACCTAGAATAGATTTACAAGGAGATCCTGCTGAATAGCATTGAGAACTATGTCTGGACACTCATGTTGCAACAGAAGAAAGGGTGGGGAAAAAAATGTAATTGCAATGTATACATGTAAGGATAACTTGATCCCCTTACTGTACAGTGGGAAAAAAATATTCTGTTTTTAGTATTTAGAGATAATTTTGCTGCTGTGTAGCAAATGGTGGGGTGGGTGTCTGTTGTCAGCCAAATGCCACCACTGTTTCCTTCTAAGGCTGGTGATTCTGCTTCTCAGAATTACTCCCATGTTTGGTTTTGCCAAGGAATAGAACATCTGTGATATCTGAAAGTGGAAGCTTTATTATCCAGAGGTAATAGCATCCAAGTTAATGTGAATAGCATCACAGAACTTCCCAACCAAATTCTGAAAATTACTTGCTTCATGGCTGTAGACTAGGACTGTTGGGGGACCACCTCCAACATTCCAAGAATGATGACAACTTCCAGGCAAGCTTTGAAAACCCACCAGATTTGGTACTGTAGGCCTAGGTCTTCAGTATTGTCTTCTGTGGCCTTAAGCTTCAGCATCTCTGGCAACTGCCCCTATGCCCCAGCTCTTCTAACAATCAACATAAGCCCTGTTCTATGTTAAACCCTTTATTTATGGAGTTTATAGAGTAGTTTCTGTTTGCTGACTGATAGAAAAAGAATGTTAGAAAGGATTAAAAGCTGTGAGCAGTCACATTTAGGAGACCACAGAGTAGTGGAGAAAAATGATGAACTTGAGACACACCTGGTAGGAGCACAGAAAATATTACATATGGATTACTTGGGATAATGAAGTAAAGAAAGAATGGAGGATGTCTCTATGTTTTTAGCTTGGTAATGGCACCATTTAATGAGATGAGGAAGTTTAGGATTGAACAAATTTTATGGATAGATATCCTAAAAATGGAGGGTAAACTTTGAAGAGGAAGATAGCTGGCCAGGACCATGGACTTTCTGGGATGGTATTAGGGTTCCTAGGATCATTGTGGATGCAGGGAACTTTGAGGGCAGAGTCTTTGAGTTGAGGCTATATTTTGACTATTTTATCTGATTAAAGGAAAGGAATTAGAAAGCTGGCTTCAGGAATCTCAGGAGAAATTCCTTTGGAGTGGGAGGAATAATTTTTCTTAAGCTGAAGGGAACTCAGTTCAAATGTTGACTCTACAAGTTATTAGCTATGTGATTTTGAGGGAGTTATTCAACCTGTTTGAGCCTGTTGCTTTATCTGTGTATTAGAGAGAAGATTAATGCCTACCATCAAACATCAAATTGAATTATAGCTATCAAATACCTGGTCATAAATAATATCCTGTATCGATGCACCAGATGTTTGTTGAACAGCTACTAAATACTAGACATTATGCCAGGCAATTTGGATATAAAGCCTCCTAAATAGTGGAGGTAATAATAATCAGATTATGAGGAGGCCTGACATACTCTGGAGAGTTAGCTAAAGTTTCCTGTGAAGTGATGTTTGAGCTAAGCTCTGGATGCTGAATAGGAATCAACTACAAACACAATGGGAGTTTTTGTCACATGGGGGTTGAGAAAAGATGAAGAACATTCCAGGTCACAGGTACAACATTGTTAAAGGTGCTGAAACAGAATGCAGGAAAGTACATTTGGTACCCAAAAAAAGACCATTATGGCTGGTGCTGAAAGCATGAGGGCAAATAGACTTTTAGGATTTCTTCTCTTTAGTCCAGGCCAGCTCTCAAGAGTAAGACAAAGACAATGTTTAAAAGTAGACATTTTGCCATGGCACAGTAGGTTAAGAATCCATCTGCAGCAGCTTGGGTTGCCGCAGAGGCCCAGTGCAGTGGGTTAAAGGATCCGGTGTTGCCCTAGCTGTGGCGTAGATCACAGCTGCAGCTCAGGTTCAATCCCTTGCTCGGGAACTTCCATATGGCCAGGGTGTGGCCATTAAAAAAAAAGTAGATATTCTTTGTAGCTGAAATCATAGTCATTACTGGATGAGCACTTACTGTTTGTCAAGCACTGCATTAAGCACCTAACTCTTTCTTGTTTTTGAGAATCATTATGTCTCAGACACTGGCATATGTTGATGAATAAGACAAATGTTCCTCTGTATTTTGTAAAATTTTACCTATTTAATTCTCATAATAATCTTCTGAAGTTAGAGATGAAGATAGGTCAACAATTCCCAAGCTCATACAGCCAGGAAATACTATAGTTATTAATCCATTTATTCATTTGCTTTACACATATCTATTGAGCACCTACCATGTGCTGGGCACTGTTCTTGGTTCTTGGCCTCTAATTAGGTCCATGATACCTGACACCCAGAGGTGAGTAGGAACAGTTAATATTCCTAGCATTGTGCTAAGTACAGTGAGAAATTCACAGGGCTTGCTTATCTGATCTTGACATTCCAATAAGGGAAAGAAAGCTTGCATTTGTGAAACAAACAACCATAGTGTGTTTATAGTAGGAAGAGACCTAGAATCAGTCAATGTGGCTGATCCCAGCTTGGCCAAGAAACAGCTGAGTGAACTGGGCAAGTTGTTTAAAACCTTTGAGCCTTGGTTCCCTAATCTATAGAAGGTAGAGAGATATGTAAGATAAGCTGCCCATAATTCCCTAAACATGTTGCCCAACCCAATTTGAAACAACATCTTGATCCCTAGAAGTTACAACCTTTATCAAAAAGTCAAAGTGACCTCGTGTCTCTTGGTATTACCAGTTTTGTTTGTATATTTGTTTTGTTTTATTTTTTTCCTCAATTTTTCCTAATCATAAAAATCATGTCTTAGGCTACTTGATAAACATATAGATTCCTAGGCATCTCCCCTTGAGATTCAGAAAAATAGGTCTGGAATGGGAACTTGTAAGTGACTCTGGACATGAACTTACAAGGCCTGAATTCAGTCAAGTCTTGGCCTCTGATTAGATCCATGACATTGATCAGGCCAGTTGGCTTCTTGTCCATAGCAGAGTTGATGTGAGAATAAAACGAGAGGATCTACCTACAGCACCCAACACGTGGCCCAGCATTTTATGGTGCTTACTGAGCCAAACCTGAGTTATTAGTATTTGAGTTATTATCTCAGGAAAATGAAGTCTTCCATGTGCCATTAGAAGTCACCAAACAAACACACTCCTGAGCTGACAGAATATTTCAGCTCCAAAACTGAGAGGGTCTCTTTGGATTTGAATTCTCTTCTAGAATTCTTAGGGCTAGAAGGGTTTGAGTTTATTTCTTCCAAGACCAAAACCAATCCCATTTTGCCATGAAAGAAAAAAATCCACAGGCAAAATATCTAGAAAAAGAGAAAGGAAATCTCTGCCTAGTCTCGATTTGGGCATTTGGAAGAGGTAATCTCTCTAATACTGCAAATTGGATATACATAATTATAAGGAAAGGAATACCATCTATTGAATTCTAAGCAGCAATATTTTATCATTTAATTATACAGCAACACATTACAGATAATAAAAATTAAGACTTCACAAGATTAAATGTGATTTTATTGACACAGCTAGAAATTACATACTTAGGACTAGAACCCTGGTCTCTCTCATTCCCAATCTCACATTCTTTCCATTCTTCCAGGGTGAATGTAGCACCATTATTTTATTTTAAGTGCTCAAATATAACCTCATGTCCATGTTGAAATACTGATCTGGAAATATAGGCCAAAGTCCTATGATGTGGCTATATTACTCATGGATAGATGAGGTAACGAAACAAAGAACTGAGTACAAATTCATGATATAAACTATAAGTGACATCCCTAGCTGCTGAGCCTTTGTCAAACAACACTTTATCCACTGGACAGCTTGCCATCTACTAGCTGATGTCTGTGGCATGGGGGACTTCATGAGAAGGGAGGAGAAAATAGTGTGAGGCATAAATAATATGCATGAATTACTGGGGGCTCAAAACGTAAGAAAGAACAAGCCTTTGTGATATATGGTGCCCCTCATCTGGGACCATAGGGCAGTCATACATGTCATAGAGTGACAAACAACTATAAAATATCCAAGTAAAGGCTTCAAGAGATCAATCTCCTGAGCTTCAGCAGGTGGTGGGTCAAGCCACAGAATGAGAGGGGGGCGGCTCACTGCCCACTATGAGAACTAATCACTGCCTCCTTCATTACATCTCCAACTCCAGCATCCCCAAAGTAACTGCTTTTCCAAAGACACCCATCATTTATTTCATTTGTTTATGCTGTCCCCTTGCCTAAAATATACTGTGACCAGAGCCTGATGTTTTCAGAGTCTGTCCAGGCATCACCTCTCTCAGTAAACTTTTCCTGCTTCATCCAGATTAGGTGTCCTCATCTTGACTGTCCAAATTTTCTATGCATATTTTCTCACTTTACCTATTGTGCACTAGCAAGTATTAGTATGGTGGTCCTCATATGTTTGTCTCCTCTGCTAGACTCTGAATTCCCATACATCAAGGAACCTATTTTTTTTTTCTTTTTAAATCCTTTGTGCCTACATGTAGCCTGCATACTGGTGGCTCACAACTTTAGTGTCCATTGAAATCACTCAGCTTCCTGGGCCCCATTCCCAAAGATTCTGATTCAGTGAGTCTGTGGCAGGACCTGGAAATGTGCATTTCTAACAAGTTTCCTGGTTATTCTAATGGTGCTGGTCTGTGGACAAATTTTGAGAACCACTGCTCTATACTGTAGTTTTTGCTAAATACACTTATTTTCTACTGCATAAGTGGTTATAAGCATCAGTTATGGAATCACCCAGAACCTGGGTTTAAATCATAGTTCTCCAACCTAGAAGACCTTAGAAAAGTGATTTAATCTCTCTGAGCCTCAGTTTTCTTATCTAAAAAAATGGATACAATAAGATAATACTAAAGTACTAACCATGATGCTCTACAGCTTCTGCTGATTTTGAGCTAGAAGTAGAAGCACCAGGAGGAGGGGAAATAAGAGAGAAGGGAGGATACAACAGTCCAATAATCCCTGAATGAGGACCAACCTCACACATGGAGCCCAGCAGTGAGTTTAATTAAATACTACACACATTTACTTACTGAAGTATCCTATTTTCTTAACATAAACAGATAAGAGAGCAGTGGTGCATGATAGCCCCTAGAGTGCTGGGAAGAATCTGTTATGAATTTTCTTACATCAATCAAATGATTCATATACACCTTTTCTTCATTGGATGGCTTGCAGAATTGAATCTGGGTGGTTTTCCACCCAGGCTTACCACTAAAACCCTCTCATTAATAGATAATAAGCTTCTGCTGATCTGCTCCTAGGCTGCCTTCCAGAGCAGCTGTTTCCTCCTGTGTTGTGATTTAAGCTATGTTAATAGTGATGAAAACAAATTTGTGTTGCTTCTCTTCTCATTAACTTTATTATAGAGTTTTTCTCCCAAGATACACACTATTGAATTTATAAAGGGGTTAAAACTTTTTAACCTACATTGGCTTGATATTTCTCAAAATCTGGATGAAGAGTAAATGATTTGGTGAATCTTCAAATTATGGATTTGATTAAAAGTGATGGATTGTCCAGAGTCCAGCCTCTGTGCCCTCCAATTTAGGGTGACCCTCACATCTCTACACTATTTCCAGGGGCAGCCCTCACTCTTCCCAAACCATTGGCCAGTCTCATCTGGCTTATTGAATTATGGCCAGCTAGATCACCTGTCTTCCCTAGGGTGATCAACTCTTCTGTTTGCCAGGGACTGGGAGCACTCTGGAAATGGGACTTTCCATTTTTAAACCAGGAAAATCCAGGGCAAACCAGGATAGTTTGGTCATTCTGCAATCGATCCTACAGTTTGTAAGTAGCCAAGCCCACTGAGTCCTAAGGTCATGACTATTTCCAAGTCACATTTGCCTTCCCTGTGACATTTAGCTCAGGCAATTTTAAATTTTTTCAAATAGCTTTTAGTCATCATCTCCTCTCCCTGTCTCTGCTTCCCATATTCATGGCACTACCAGGCAAAGGTATAATTTTAAATTATATCCAGCCTGGGGGAAGTCAGTTGTCAGTGGTTTGGAAAGATACGGATCAGTGGATGGGATGGGAGAGGGTCATGATAAATTTCTCCAAACACATTTCTAAAACCCTGATTTTTTTCTCTGCCTCGTCCTTTATATTTTAGTTGGAAATAATATATATGTCCCAACATCACTTTTAGCCTTGTTATAGTGTTCTAATGCCTACAGCCATTTGTATTCCAAGAGCTCCATTGTAGCTAATTTTTTTTTACATATTTCAATTTTGAGGTGAATCAGCCTCAGGCAGATTTGTTCTCTTAACTGATTTCCCAGCCTGACTTTCTGCTTCCATTTCTGGGGGTACACGGAACCTGACCCAGCAGTAAGCGAGGAAACATGCAGGGGAGAAGTGCAAAGGATGAGAAGCCCTCTGTACTTTGTAACAGCTTGAAGATATCTTACTGAAATCTGAAGTGTGCTCAGGTAACAAATTTGAAAACATCGTTCGAATTCCTACCCTCTTCACCCCCCAGGCATCATCTCATTGAACTGTACCCTTTGAAGCAAACTAATGCCAGACCTATGTAACAGGGAGCCCCATCAGACAGTATGTGTGAAAACGGTTGTCGCTTTGGCCAGCACATGGGAAGCAGATGTTTTCTGAGAGACTTGATGGCATCCCAGGCTCATCACAATCTGCCCACAATCTGTCTTTCCAGACGTATCACCCTCCCACCCCCATACATGCTCAGCCACATGAAATGATTCTCCAAAACCCATTATGCCTTTTCATGCCTCCATTCCTCTCTGCACTTGCTATTTTCATTACCCAGAATATCCCCTACATTTGTTTCCCCTTCTTTGCCTGCTAAATGCCTACTGATTTTTTAGGATCCAGTTCAAATGACATCGTTAAAGCTTTTCTGGACTCCAGCAAGCAATCAGTTATTCAAGTCTCTGTTCCCTTAGCATGTGGAACATGCCTCTGTGTATCAGGCCCCAACATGACCTTTCTCTCTGAAACCTGTGTCAATCTGGTTATGTCTGGGAGCCCTAGAGACATGATATGGCAAGAAAATGGAGTGTTAGAAAGAGGAATCTGCAGCTCTGTGTGAAAGGGGAAGTATGGCTACTTTGGGAGCTACTACCTTACTCACTATAGCCTCAAGACTCCTCAGAAGTTGAAAATTACTTTCCCCCTTTAATTTTATCATCAACTGGGGTAGCTTTATGTTTTTGCTGCTCCAGTACCCTTTCCCATGACTCTCCCTCCAGTAACAGGTAGACCTTGTTCCTAGCCACAGTGGTGGGATATTTAGAGGCCCTGCCAATCATAGAACCCCTTCTTTCTGCAAACAGTGATTCGCCTAAGGGATGGATGCGACCCCAGCAACCAATCAGAATCCTTCCCTGGAACTGATACATAAACAGTAGGAGGAGCCATTAAGGAGTCTGGTTCAGGGTGTGAAAAAAGAAGCCAACTAATGCTGTAGGAGTTAAGGAAACTCTTGCCATGGTAATAGGGACAAGCAAGGCAAGCAGACTAGATGGAGCAATTTCCTTGTCCCCAAAATTGTGCCTTTCCATCTCTCTCTAGTGCTTCTACTGGCAAAACCTAAAAGGAAGCCAGCTGGCAAAGGGGACATTGAGTTTCAATTTCAATTCAGCATCACAGAACAGACTAGAAGGATGATTTGGAGTTGAGGTGCAATTGTTTGTTCAAAGTAGAGTAGACAAATGTATGCAAGCATTTTGCCATTGGCCTACATGGTTTCTCAGATGGCTGTGGAAATGGGTAGGTATTGTAGGGCCCTCTCTATATACAGATACAAAAGAAATCGTCAATAAACTGATCTGGGAACCAGCAAGTCATGAAAATCTGTTAAAAGACCAGAAATATGAAACCACCTCATAGGCTATTCTCAATTCCTCTCCACTTTACTTTTTTAAAAATAACATTAGTGTCCAGATTGTTGGGAGCAAATTATGGAACAGTTATAGCAATTAGTATTATTTTGGCAGTGTTTCCTGCTATCTGATTTATTTCCCATACTTGAGAAACAACTTCTCCATCTGTTAAAGGACTTTTTCATATGACATTGTGTTTTTACATCCATTTCTCCCACCAAACTATGAACACTTTTATGGAGATCCTCTGTCTTATTTATCTTTGCACTGGTTTATTGCTGAGGATTCACTGAACATTTACTCATTCATATTAATTCAACAAACGCTTTCTTAGCACATTTTATGTGCCATATCCTGAACTACAAGTAAGGCATATAATAAATTTTAGCTGTTTCCCTCAAGATGCTCATCGTCTAATAGAAGGAAGGGATGAAAAAAGACAATATTAATACAGACTGTATAAGTGCCCTGACAGAAGTTCTGGGTATAATGGGAACGCAGTAGAGGCCCCTAATCCAGACTGAGGTAGAGAGAGCAGAAAGGAGATTTATGAAGTAATCCAGGTTAGAGATTAGAAGGGTTTCCACCAAAGGTGGGCAGTGGGAATGATATTAGTAGGAAGAAATGAGACCTCTTGCATCTCAAATTTGATTGCCCATGAGAATAAGCTGAAAGCTTATTAAAAAAAAAATGCAACAATGATTGGGCCTTTTCCGAAACTAATTAAGTAAGCTTTTCTTGAGATAGGACCTGGACATTAGTATTTTTAAAGTATTCTGGGCAATTCCAAAGAGCAGTCAGTCATCTTCAGACTACGATTCAACAGAGCTTGATGACTAATTGCATATATTGTAAGGAAGGGTGAGATGTACAGGATAATTCTCTAGCTTCTGGCCTAAGCAACCACATAGATGGTAAATGTTAAAATAAACTGTCCTAGTGTGACTGCGCATTGCTTTGCCATTCCCACGGTTCCCTGTAAATGTGGTATGTAAACAGCAACTACTCAACAAATCTTTTTGGAGAAACAAGTACCTGGCATGTAATATCTGTTCAGAGGGGAAGATAAGAAGCAGAGTTTTGAACAGGTACAGTTTCTAACAAGTACAGATTATACCAGCAGGTACAGATTATACCAGCAGGTGCTGAGAAAAAGTTTGAAAGAAATCAGCAGTGATGGCTGTAAACAAGTAACTTCATGTGCGTAGACAGTAGACTTTAGTAATAGGGTCAAATACATGTGAAAATTCACACACATCCTTCTCAACAATGCAATTTTTAACCAAAACTAATATTTAGAAAATGTAGTGTTTTTTAAAAAGTTGATTTGTAAAAATCACTAAAAAATATATTGCATTAGATTCTTGTAAGAATCACGTGGTGTTAATTACTATTGCCATTTACAAAATATTTCTAGACCTCCCTCTTCTCAGTGAAATTAGACTTTCCATTTTTTTTTTTTTTTTTTTTTTTTTTGGTTTTTAGGGCCACCCCGTGGCATATGGAATTTCCCAGGCTAGGGGTTAGGGGTCAAATCAGAGCTGTAGCCAAATCAGAGCCACAGCCATGGAAATGCAGTATCCAAACTTCATCTGCAGCCTACACCACAGCTCATAGCAACACTGGATCCCTGAGCCACTGAGCAAGGCCAGGGATCAAGCCCACATCCTCATGGATACTAGTTGGATTTGTTTTCGCTGCGCCACAATGGGAACTCCTCTGTCCTTGTGTTTGCAAAGGTCACATGATTAGTTCTGTCTAATGACTTTAAAGTTGAAATGACTGCGCTGTAGCATTCAGTGGTCAAGCATTTAACTAATTAAATTAACTATATAACTTTCCAGAGGTCTTTTATCGCTTTGGCAGCATTACCAACAATATCAGACAATGATATCCACGTCAACTGAGTTTCCTAAGCAGTTATGGATGTATCCCAACTTATGAGGGCCATAAGCTAAAAGTAAATCTTTACTGTTTTAACTACTGAAATTTGTGAGTTGTTTGTTACTGCAGCATAAGGCAACCTGTCATGACTGATAAACACTTTAAACACTTTAACCCAGGAAGATTGTTCTTTCTAAATCCCTGGTGCTTATCAACTGTAGTTAATCAACTGGAGACACTGTATCTACTTTTACAATATTTATTTTATGTTATACAGCCTCGTTGGTCTTCAGATACTTTTTTTTTTTTTTTTTGGTCTTTTGGGGCTGCACCTGTGCATATGGAGGGTCCCAGGCTAAGGGTCAAATTGGAGCTGTAGCTGCCGGTCTACATCACAGCCACAGCAATGTGGGATCTGAGCCTCATCTGTGACCTACACCACAGCTCACAGCAATGCTGGATCCTGAACCCACTGAGCATGGCTAGGGATTGAATGCGTCCTTATGAATACTAGTTGTGTTTGTTAACCGCTGAGCCGCAATGGGAACTCCCAGATACCTATTACTCACATCTCTAATTAGAATGGAAGCTACTTCAGGGCAAGTGCTAACTCTGGATAAGGGGTTTAACTCTTTGATACACAATTTCTTAATTTACTAAATGGGAATATTAAAAACTTCCCACAGTTTTCAAGGGATTTAAGATGCACACACATGGGCTATCAAACACAGCTCCTAATACAAAATAGAAAATCAGAAATTATAATTCTTTCATCCTTGCGATCTACACAAAATTTAGCACATTGCTAGCTGAAAAGATATAGTTATGCACTTAAAATATTTTTTTCAGTATTTTGCAAGTTTTTATTTGAGGATAAAGGAAAGAAAAATTTATTAATTTTCTAGCAAATGAGGACAGCAGACTAGCATCTTGAAACCTACTGTCCTGTCTATTTAAGGAGCATTTGAGGAAGGGGACCACAAGTGTCAAGCCCTAAAGAGATGCTATCTTAACTTTTATTAAATATGTGTTACTTTCTCCATTTTACAGGTGAGAATATTGAGACTCAAAGAGATTAAGTAACAAAGCACTATGACTGCTTAAATAGTAAGAACCAGTGTTCAAATCTAGCCTAATTCCAAAGCCTGTCTTTGCTCTCCCCTAAAGCACACTGCTTTCTTTGTTTATTTAATTATGGACTTATGATTTAATTATGAAATAAATGTAGTTTGAGACAGTAATAAAAGTGGTATCTTTATTTACCTCTACTTCTATAATATTTCTTTCTCATTTCTATGAAGCTATTGTATGTAAGATATACTATCAATTAAGTACATTTTTTGGAAGAAATATCCAAGCATAAGTAAACATGGATTTTAAATTTCACCTTGATTTTAGAAGTTCAAAATGAAAGGAAAAAAGGAGATAGGTTAAAACTGATGAAAAACTTTGATATAAATAGAGGCAATGACAGGCATAATACCATGAGGACATTTTAGTTACATATTAATGACTTAAATCCTCAAAATAATCCTGAGAAATGGTATCATTGTCTCCACTTAGAACTGCAAAAATAGAGTAACTGAGTTACTCTCCCAAATCCCGCAACTAGTGAAAGGCAACCCCACCAAACACATCAGTGCTGTCTTGTTTTTATGTGTTAGGCAGAGTTGGTGCTTATTTGTGTGAAGTGGTTTGAGGTTTTTCAAAGTCACCGGTCAGTCTCTTAAAAACACCTTCACATCCATCTTTAGATGAAATCAGCTACGAGACATTTCCTGAGATGGTGTGATTTAGTGTGCTGACTACACTACTCAAGGGTGCATGGTTCCCAGGGACCTGTCCGTGCAGAGCAAGGGAAGGAGCACCACATTTCGCCTACTCATTCCTCCCCTTGCCTCCCACCACTCTGCCCAGACAAGTGTGTGTCTAAAACCTTGTGAGATAAGATAAGGTCACTTAGGGAGAGCCGTAGATAGTGGTTTCCTCAGCCTCACAAGATAAGAAACTGAACTATATAAGGGAGAAAATTAAAGCTGCAGACTCTTTGGCATCAGGAAAGTAAAAATATCAAAATCCCAGGACACTAAGAAATTGATGCTATCTAGGGGCTTCTGCTAATAAAATTCTCAACACAGAATATGGATCTTTGCAAGCAGTATGTGTGCCATTTGCTCCATTACTACCAAGACTGCCTAATGATGTCATCTGTGCTATAAATGCCTGTGCCCCTCTGAAAGGGGAAGCGGGGTGAGGGGGTGGGGGTGGGGGCTTCTCTGACTGACACAGGATACAATTCCCTGGAAATCAGGTTTTTATGCAAACTCTTACTTTGCTCAACCATTTCGTCTTCCTAGAAACTGACTAGAAAGGCTCATGTTAGCCTAGCCCCAAGCTCAGTTACCTACCAGGCACGTGGGTCAGTTCTTAACTGGCTACATGGAATAAAACTCTTCCAAATATTTGTCAGCTAATGTAACCTGGGACTCATTGCTACCTAATATTTATCAAAAGCTCTGCTGAGGGATATAGCCAAGAATATCTTGATGGATATGCCATCCCCACCATTCCACCAAACAAGCTGAAATTTACCCCCATATTAGGCTCAATCATTCTAAGACTGTACCTGACTATATCCAATCAGTTCCTTGGGGATTGTTTTCACTGCTTTACCCTCTTCCTGAATTGTGTCTAGGTGGGAGACCATTAAACTAGATTAAGAGTCACTGTAAGAAACTGCTCACAGTGCTCATCACTGAGTCTACTGAGAGGTGTTGTTGAGCACATCAATCTCTATATCACATACTGTGCTCTTCTCGAGGATCCTGGGGAGAAAGTCCCGTCTGCTCCTAGCAATAAGAATAGAAATAATCTTTTTATAGCTTATAAGTATTGTGAACTATGTAATAGGCAGGGTTTTAAAAATTTCCTATTCGTTGCCAACTCTCATAAAATAATTTTGGGAAAGTAAGTATTTATAATATGCACATTAATTCTCATACTTGCTATTCTTAGGTCTCTTGTCTTATTTCTCTTCATTATTTTACTCCTAATTTTAACCAATTCCATCTTGCTCTATAATATACAAGTTAGTTACCTTAAATTCCTTCTAGAACAAAACTGGGGCTCTAAATAGATTTGTTATATTGTGTTAATGGTAGTACTCTAACAAGATTCATTCCTTCATCTTCAAGTGTTGTTTTTACAAAATTATTTTATTTAAATGAAAATGGTTCTGGACAGCACTAAGTGAGGTAACAAACTGTCATCAGTCTCATACCCCTTATTTTCTATTATTTGAATAAAGAAATAGGTATCTGGTTGAGGCTCACTCATATTTGCTGTTAACATAAAATGGATGAGGGAGAGAGAAGAGAAATAAAAGCTTTATAAAAAAAACAGAATGACAGGAGTTCCCGTTGTGGCACAGTGGTTAACGAATCCGACTAAGAATCATGATGTTGCGGGTTCAATCCCTGGCCTTGCTCAGTGGGTTAAGGATCCGGCATTGCCGTGAGTTGTGGTGTGGGTCGCAGACCCGGCTCGGGTCCAGCGTTGCTGTGGCTCTGGTGTAGGCTGGTTAGTGGCCCTAGAAAAAGGCAAAAAGACAAAACAAAAACAAAAAACAAACAAACAAACAAAAAACAAACAGAATGACAATTTTCTAAGTTCTTCGTAGATCAGAATAATAGGATGACTCCAAAAAAATCCTAAAAGTTACTAAGTCATATGTCATGTCCTTCATTTTAGTTCAATTAACCAATTACAGGGAGAGGGAGAAAGCCTCAATTAACTAGATTTGGAATGGAAAAAAGGATTTAAGGAAGTCGGTTAAAGGTGTCGGCACTGATTATAAGGCTAATAAAGTCTTAGGCAGGAGTCACAGAAGACCCACACCTAGTTCATAGTAAGGTAATGATCTCAGGGAATATTTGGCCCTGGTTAATCTATTTCTGGAATAGAGAACTAGTTCAGGATAATATTTCTTTTGAGATAATTTTTAAGAGCAGTTTAAGGTTCGCAACAAAATTGAGAAGGTACAGAGATTCCCACGTACCCTTTGCTCCCACACATACATCGCCTCCCTCATCAGCAATGTCTCCCATCAGAGTGGAGTATCTGTTACAATCGATGAACTTACATTGGCATATCATTATTATCCATAGTTTGCCTTAAGCGTTGTATATTCTGTGGGTTTGACCAAATGTGTAATGACATGTATCCAACATTATAGTATCACACAACGTGTTTTTTTTTGTTTGTTTGTTTGTTTTTGTCTTTTTAGGGCCGCACCTGCAGCACATGGAGGTTCCCAGGCTAGGGGTCCAATGGGAGCTATAGCTGCTGCCAGCTTATGCCACAACTGCAGCCATGCAGGATCTGAACCGTGTGGACAAACTATACCACAGTTCATGGCAACACTGGATCCTTAACCCACTGAGTGAGGCCAGGGATCGAACCGTATCCTCATGGATGCTAGTCGGGTTTGTTAACCACTGAGCCATGCCGGTAACTCCGACACAATGTATTTTTACAACCCTAAAAATCCTCTATGCTCTGCTACCAACCTTAACTCCTGGCAACCTCTGATCATTTTATTCTCTTTATCGTTTTGGCTTTTCCAGAATGTCACATAGTTGGGATCATATAACATGAAGCCTTTTCAGGTTGACTTCTTTAACATAGTAATATACATTTATGTTTCCTCCATATCTTTTCATGATTTGATAGTACATGTTTTTTCACTATTCCATAATATGCCATTGTTTGGGTGCACCATAGTTTATCTGTTTATATAAAGAAGAACATGTCGGTTAGTCCCAAATTTCAGCAATTATGAACAAAGCTGTTATAAACATTTGTGTGGAGGTATTTCTGTGGATATAAGTTTTCAACTCCTTTGAGTTAGGACCAAGGAGCACTATTACTGCATCATGTGATAAGAGTAAGCTTAGTTTTGTAAGAAACTGACAACTTGTCTTTGTAGTATTTTGCATTCCCAGCAGCAATGGAAGATAGCTCCTGTTGCTTCAAATTCTCACCAGCATTTGGTGTTTCAGGGTTTTGGGGATTTGGGCCATTCAAATAGGTGTATACTGGGTATTTTATTATTGTATTAATTTCTATTTCCCTAATGACGAATGATGTGAAGTATCTTTTTATATGTGTATTTGCCTTCAGAATGTATTCTTTGATGAGGTGTCTGTAAAGGCTTTTGGCCCATCTTTAATTTGGGTAGTTTTTTTTTTTTCTGTTGAGTTTTAAGAGTTGTTTGTACACACTGGACAACAGTCCATTAATCAGAAGTGTCCTCTGCAAATATTTCCTGTAGTCTGTGGGTTGTGTCTTCTTATTCTCTTAATGTTATCTTTCATAGAAAAGTTTTTAATTTAAATGAAGTTCTGCTTATCAATATTTCTTTCATGGATCATGCCTTTGGTGTTATGTAATAAAAAGTCCTTCCTTTACTCAAGGTCATCCAGGCTTTCTCATGTTATCTTCTGTGAATTCTCCACTTTTGCATTTTACATTTTGGTCTGTACTTCATTTTGAGTTCATTTTTGAGAAGGAGGTAAGATTTGTATTTAGATTCATTTTTGTGTATGTGTGTGTGCATGTCCAGTTGTTCCAATACCATTTGCTGAAATTACTTTTTAATCCATTATGTTGCCTTTGCTTCTTTTTCAAAGACCAATTGACTGTATTTATGTAGGTTGATTTCTAGGCTTTTATCCTGTTGTCTGTTCTTTCATCAATAACACAGTTTTAATGTATGTAGTTTTATAAGTCTTGAAGCTGGGTAGTGTCAGTCCTGTAACTTTGTTTCTCCCTTCAATATTAAATCGGCTATTTTGGATGCTTTTTTTCTCCATATAAACTTTAGAATGATTTTGGCAGTATCCAGAAAATAACTTGCTGGAATTTTCATTGAGATAGCATTGAATCTATACATCAATTTGGGAAGAACTGACAACTTGACAATATTGAGTCTTCCTATAAATTATCATGGGATATTTATTTGTTTAGTTCTTATTCAAAAGAATTTTATAGTTTTCCTCATGTATATCTTATACATATTTTGTTAGATTTATACTTATTGTTGTATTTTTGGGGATGTTTAAATGGTATTGGATTTTTCATTTCAAATTCCGCTTGTCCATATGTGGTACATAGGAAAGCAACTGACTTTTATATATTAGCACTATTATACTACAGCCATGTATTAACACAACAGCTGCATATTGCTTTTAGGATTTTTTGTTGTTGTTGTCGATTCTTTTGGATTTTTCTACATGGACAATTATGTCATCTGTTAATAAGGACAGTTTAATTTTTTCCCAATCTGCATTTTTTATTTCCTTTTCTTATCACATTGCATTAGCTAGAATGTCCAGTAAATGTTGCAAAAGAGTGCTAAGTAGGGACAGCTTTGCCTTGTCTCTAATATTAGTGAGAAAACCTCAAGTTCCCTACCTTTAAGTATGATCTTAGCTGTAGGTTTTTTGTAGATATTCTTTATCATATTGAATTCCTTTATATTTCTAGTTTACTGAGAGTTTTTACCATAAATGAGTATTTTTGCCTCCTTCTGCCATGCTCTGTAGTTTTTTTCTTTTTTTTTTTTTTTTTTTTGATACGATGCACAAGGAAGTGCTATAAATAGGCCTTTAGGTGGTGAGATGTGGGGGACAGGGAACATGTTCTATCCTCCATTTAGTCTGTAATTAGGTTTCAGTCTCTTAGTGAGCCTTTACTTCTGGAATGTGAACATCACAAGGGTTTCTCATGGTTGTTGTTTTTTTTGTTGTTGTTGTTTTTTCCTCACCCACTTGGGTGAGAGAGAATGGCAAGGGTGGATAGAGTTGGATATTTCCTCCTTTGAAGTTAGTTAGGTTCTGATAATACTGCAGCAGTTGAGGTTCTAGATAACTAATTCCGCTTAGAAAAGGCTTTGTTAAGAAGAACAAAGTCCTCTGGCATATTTCAAATGGTTTCGTTTTTCCTCCTCCTGCTGGAAGCACAAGGGGTTTTTTTCTCTGATAGTTACTGCAAGAGCCTGGTTGAGATCCTGGAGGTAAGTCTCATAAAAATTGTGGAAGTCCCCCGTGACTGATCCCACTGGTGTTTTTAACTCTCAGATTTAACTACATTAAGCCTCCAGCAATTTGTCACTTACAATCCAGGTTTTCCTAGTGGCTTTTGCTCTTGGGTCTCTGCTCAGGTAAGCTGTGATGCCCTGTATTCACCTGTCTGTAACTCCAACTTGGGTGCTACAATTTTTCCTATTTCCTCACCTCTCTTATGGATCTTATAAGGGCTGTTGATTTTTCAGTCTATTCAGCTTTGTGTTTGTTGTTTGTATGGACAGTGTTAGGACAGCTCCTTTGGACAGTTGGTTGTAAGGGCAGTGTTAGGACAGCTCCTTATGAGAGGAACTGGAAACCAGAATTTTCCCAGGAGAACTTTTAGAGGTATATGAACTCTCTGGAATGTGAGTCATTGGTAATAAGTTATTAAGAATACTGAAAACCATGTCATTTGGGAAATTGTTAAAAGCATCATGTTGCACTATGGTGAGATAGGCCATGGCTTTGGAGTTCAAACACACCTAGACACTTCCATTAAATTACTTCTACTGGATATCAGATTCTTTGTTTCTAGTGTGAATTTATTTAATAGATTGTTCTTCTCCCTGGGAGGAAAGAGCAACACATAGGTGACATGGAGATCCATATGGGATCATAAAAATATAAAGAAGGAGATGATTTTTAGAGACTGCTCAGAGCCAAAACACGGAGAAAAGTCTAAAAACTATATCAAAAAGGTAGTGAGAAATAGAATCTACGTATAATTTAATTCAGAATATACAGTTGACCCTTGAACAATGTGGGAGTTATGAGCACCAAACTCCTGTGCAGTTGGAAATCCGCACATAATTTTACAGTTGGCTCTTTGTATCTGCCATTCCACATCCATGAATTTAACCAACTGTAGATCATGTAGTATTTTAGTGCATATTTGTTCAAATATTTTTCATATGCATGGACACACACAGTGCAAACTCATGTTGTTCATATTTGTTAAAAATAAGTTTCATATGAGTGGACATGCACAATTCAAACCCATGTTGTTCAAGGGTCAACTATATACACCAAGCAAAATAACTATGTTTTAAGAAACATGATGGTTAGTATACCAGATATATTTCAAACATTTTTGTACTTGAACGAAAACTAGACTATCAAATTTATCTTAAGGGTTAAAACACAGAAATTGATTACCATGGCAACTTGCAGAATTAAGTAGGCATAGTGAAAAGAAAAGAAGATGAGTTCAAATCCACACACTGTCACTTACTGGTTGTGTGAACTTAAGCAAAGTTAATGCCATTGAACTTCATGTTATTCAAATGCAAAATAATAAATACAAAATGTGCTTCCTGCCTACCTCAGAGGATTGACACATGACTTAAAGTGAGATCATATTTTATAAAATATTTTGCAGACAGTAATGTGCCAGAAAACTATTATTGCCATCATGACTATTATGATTAAATAAATTTCATAAGGATCAAAGGGACAGCGAGAATGGACCACAGGATGAATATCCAAATCTAGTGCCCCTGGGGAAGAGCCCTTGAATTCAAGAATAGGCATATGTATTAATACAGTGAGTCTGACAAGGAGAGAGGGGTAGAAGTGATGAGATGATTCAATTTTTACTCCCTTGGCAGTTAATATAATATAATTATATTTAGAGAGAATACTGTATTTATTTGGAGATATATCTCCAAATATATGTGTATATAACTTTGGGATGAGAGAACTGACAGGTAAATTTAAATTAATCTAATTATGAAGGGATATTGGACTTTGTCAAATGCTTTTTCTGCATTTATTGAGATGATCATATGGTTTTTGACTTTTGTTAATGTGGTGTGTGACATTGATTGATTTACGTATGTTGAACCATCCTTGTGAACCTGGGATGAATCCCACCTGGTCATGGTGTACAATCTTTTCGATATGTTGTTGGATTTGGTTGGCTAAAATTTTGTTGAGAGTTTTTGCGTCTAAATTTATCAAAGATATTGGTCAATAGTTTTTTGTTGGTATCTTTGTCTGGTTTTGGAGTTAGGGTGATGGTGGCGTCATAGAATGTTTTTGGGAGTGTTCGTTCTTCTTCAACCTTTTGAAAAAATTTAAGGAGAATGGGTATAATTTCCTCTTTGTATGTTTGATAGAATTCTCCTGTGCAGAATGTAGCCTTCAGGATGAATTAGCAATGGGATCCTGCTGTGTAGCACTGGGAACTCTGTCTAGTCACTTATGATAGAACACTTAATGTGGGAAAAAAGAATGTATACATGTATGTGTAACTGGGTTACCATGCTGTACAGTAGAAAAAAATATATATATATAAATAAATGATAAAAAAGAAAAAAATTAATATAATTAATTAAATCAAAACCCCCCACAAACAACCCAGTCGAAAAATGGGCAGAAGATCTAAATAGAAATTTCTCCAAAGAAGAATACAGACTGCCAAAAAACACACGAAAAGATGCTCAACATTACTAATTATTAGTGAAATGCAAATCAAAAGTACAGTGAGGTACCACCTTACACTAGCCAGAATGACCATCATCAAAAAGTATACAAACAATAAATGCTGGAGAAGGTGTGGAGAAAAGGGAACCCTCTTACATTTTTGGTGGTAATGTAAATTGGTACAACCACTATGGAAAATGGTATGGAAGTTTCTCAAAAAATCCAGACTAGAACTACCATATGATCCAGGAAACCACTGCTGGGCATTTATCCAGAGAAAACTGTGATTAGAAAACATACATGCACCCCAGTGTTCATTGCAGCACTATTTACAGTAGCCAGGACATGGAAGCAACCTAAATATCCATCAACAGAGAAATGGATAAAGAAGATTTGATATATGGTGGAATATTACTTGGCCATAAAGAAGAATGAAATAATGCCATTTGCAGCAACATGGATTTACTTAGAGATTATCATAATAAGTGAAGTTAGACTGTGAAAGATAAATGCCATATGATATCGCTTATATGTGGAATCCAAAAAAGTATACAAATGAATGTATTTGAAGAATAGAAATAGAGTCACAGACTTAGAAAACAAACTTATGGTTACCAAAGGGGACAGGCAGGGGAAGGATCGACTGGAGGTTTGGGATTGGCACATGCACACCGTGGTATATGGAATGACTGGCCAACAGAGACCTACTGTTTAGCACAGGGGACTCTACCCAATGTTCTGTGATGTGAAAAAAATGGATATGTGTATATGTACAACTGAATCACTTTGTTGTACAGCAGAAATTATCACATTGTAAATCAACTAGACGTCAGTAAAACTTTCAAAAAGTGGAAAAAAAATGTCAGTTAAGATGATTGTTCCTCTGCTTTCCAAGATATGTGGGTCCTATTAACTGCACATCTTTTGTTTTCATGGATAGCAGAGTAGAATGGGGTTTATCACTTTGAAAGCATGTGTTATGATAATGTAAAGTTTTATGCAAAGGAGGTGAGAAATTTAGATATTCCTGATAATGACCAAAAAAAAAAGACAAAAAAGGAAAAGAAATAAAAAACAGGAGAAGGAATATGATAAAAGCAAATCCCAAGTGCTGGCAAGGGTAAAAAATTACTTTCAACCATCAAAATATTTGATACAGTCTGTGTTAAGCAAAATGATGGCCTTCCAAACTTGTACACAACTTAACTCCCAGAATCTGTGAATAAGTTATGTTACTGGGCAAAAGGGAATTAAGGTTGTATCGACTGACTTGAAAATAGGGATATTAAACTGGATTTTCTGGGTGGACCGAATTTCTTTTTTTTTTTTTTTTTCTTTTTTTATTTTTGGGCTACACTTGTGGCATATGGAAGTTCCCATATGCGGTTAGGGGTTGAATCAGAGCCACAGCTGCTGGCCTACACCACAGCCACAGCAACGCAGGATCCAAGCTGTATCTGTGACCTATACCACAGTTCATGGCAATGCCGGATCCTTAACCCACCAAGCAAGGCCAGGGATCAAACCTGCATCTTCATGGATCCTCGTCAGGTTCATTATCACTGAGCCACAGTGGGAACTTCCTGGGTGGACCCAATTTAATCACAGAGTCCTACTCTGTGAGAAATCTAAAGATCAGACAGAGAGAAATGCAACATGAGAAAGACTCAACCTCCTTACTGGCTTTGAAGATGGAGAAAGAAAGCCATAAGTTAAGGAAATACAGATGTCCTCCAGAAGCTGGAAAATGTCCTCAAATAACAGCCAGTAAGAAACTCCATCCCATAGCTTCAAGGAACAGAATTCTGCCAACACCCTGAGCAAGCAAGAAAATGGATTCTCCTCTAGAGCATCCGGAAAGAAATGCAGCTTGCCAACAACACTTTGATTTAAACCCAAGGAGACCCCGTAACAGTTTTCTGACTTCCAGAGCTGTAAGGTGATAAATTTGTGTTATTTTAAGTCATTAAGTTTTTAGTAATTTGTTATAGCTGTAATGGAAAATTAATGCACAGTCTTTTTAGTATGATAAAGAGCACTGTGTAATGTGAGGTCTTCATAATATCTTAAATAACAACTATTAAAAATAAAAGTTTATTGTGACTTGATTTTCTTAGTAATAGGAGTGATTTCTCATCTAAGGTCCAGGTGTTCCTAAGGTAAAAGCACAATCACTTAAACATGGCCATGGGAATTAGCTGAATCCTGAATTACGTATACTCCAGATCAGTATAGGAATAGCCACTAGAGGTATCTAAGGAGAAGCACTGGAAAGAAATATTTCAAAAGGGCTTTATTTGCCCCCAAGGAGTGACTGTAAGGGTGAAGAATATGACAAAGGCAGGGATAAACTGTATCTTTCTGGCAGGTTCTATGGTGTGGGCAAAGAAAAAGCAATTGCAGGCAGTGTATAAGGCTGACAATTGTCTCTAGATGTGAAGTATTTGTAGAACATTAGGTGTAAGGCAGGAAGGAAATTGTTGAAAAACATGAGGACCTCACTTGTGAAGGCCTCACTTGTTTGTTTGAAAAAACATTTGAAGATAATTAATTGTGTACACTAGTTGTAGGAGTAGTGGTGGTGATAGTCACACTCAAACTAATATTAAGGAAAAATATTAGCAAATTGAAACCAGCAAAATATAAAAGGGTAAGATACCATGAATATAGACAGTATATCACAGGAATGAAAGCTTACTTCAACTTCCAAAAAAATCATTATGTGGAATTTACTTTTTTTTTTTTTTTTTGTCTTTTGTCTTTTTGTTGTTGTTGTTGCTATTTCTTGGGCCGCTCCCATGGCATATGGAGGTTCCCAGGCTAGGGGTTGAATCGGAGCTGTAGCCACCGGCCTACGCCAGAGCCACAGCAACGCAGGATTCGAGCCACATCTGCAACCTACACCACAGCTCACGGCAACGCCGGATCGTTAACCCACTGAGCAAGGGCAGGGACCAAACCCGCAACCTCATGGTTCCTAGTCGGATTCGTTAACCACTGCGCCACGACGGGAACTCCCCTGGAATTTACTATATTGACAAAATGTAGTAAAGGTTATCTAATTACCTTACTAGATTACTAAAATTATTGGACAACATTCAATAGCCATTTATAATTTAAAGAAAAAAAAACTTTGCAAATTAGAAATAAAAAGATCTGGGTGTTCCCCTTGTGGTGGAGCAGAAATTAATCTGACTAGTATTCATGAGGATGAGGATTCAATCCCTGGCCTCACTCAGTGGGTCTGGGATCCAGCATTGCAGTGAGCTGTGGTATAGGTTGCAGGCGTGGCTTGGATCCCACGTTGCTGTGGTATAGGACAGTAGCTATAGCTCTGATTCAACTCCCAGCCTGGAGAACTTCCATATGCTGCGGGTGTGGCCCTTAAAATAAAAGGAACTTTGTCAATTTGATGGAAACAATCTATGAAAAACCTATATAAGAACCAGGGAAGTTCTGCTCTAACTACTTCTTTTCAACTTTTTTAATGGAGGTACTAGATGGTGCAATAGAACAAGATAAAGATTTAAAGGCATAATAAATTAAAAAATTGTAAAGTTGTCGTTCTTTTGTGGCATGAATGTCTATGAAGGAAATTCTAAATCTACGAGGCAACTACTAAATTAATTTAGCATGGTTACACCATTCAAGATCAATATGTAAAAAATAATTTGCATTTCTATATTCTGGAAACATATGTAGCAAATAAAACTTTAAAATGATACTAACATCAGAAAACATAACATGCTTGGGAATAAATTTAACAAAAGAAGTTTAAGATCTCAAAATCGAAGAGGTAAAATTGTCACTGTATGCAGATGACATGATACTATATATAGAAAACCCTAAGGACTCAACTCAAAAACTACTCCAACTGATCAACAAATTCGGCAAAGTAGCAGGATACAAAATTAACATTCAGAAATTAGTCGCATTTCTGTATACTAACAATGAAATATTAGAAAAGGAATACAAAAATACAATACCTTTTAAAATTGCACCCCAAAAATTAAATACCTGGAAATAAACCTGACCAAGGAGGTGAAAGACTTATATGCTGAGAACTATAAAACATAATCAAGGAAATTAAAGAAGATGTAAAGAAATGGAAAGATATTCCATGCTCCTCGGTTGGAAAAATTAATATTGTAAAAATGGCCATACTACCCAAAGCAATCTACAGATGCAATGTAATCCCTATCAAATTACCCATGACATTTTTCACAGAACTAGAACAAACAATCCAAAAATTTATATGGAACCGCAAAAGACACAGAATTGCCAAAGCAATTCTGAGAAACAAAAACCAAGCAGGAAGCATAACTCTCCCAGACTTTAGGCAATATTACAAAGCCACAGTAAGCAGGACAGTGTGGTACTGATACTAAAACATACATACAGACCAATGGAACAGAATAGAGAATTCAGAAATAAATTCAGACGCCTACGGTCAATTAATCTTCAACAAAGAGGCAAGAATATAAAATGGGAAAGAGACAGTCTTTTCAGGAAGTGGTTCTGGGAAAACTGGACAGCCACACATAAATCAATGAAACTAGAACACACCCTCACGCCATGCACAAAAATAAACTCAAAATGGCTTAAAGACTTAAACATAAGACAAAACACCATCAAACTCCTAGAAGAGAACATAGGCAAAACATTCTCTGCCATCAGCCTTACAAATGTTTCTCAGGTCAGTCTCCCAAAGCAACAAATAAAAGCAAAAATAAACCAGTGGGACCTAAGCAAACTGACAAGCTTTTGCACAGCAAAGGAAACCATTAAAAAAAGAGACGACTTACAGAATGGGAGAAAATAGTTTCAAACGATGCAACTGACAAAGGCTTGATCTCTAAAATATATAAACAACTTATACAACTCAACAGCAAAAAAGCCAACAACCCAAGGAAAAATGGGCAAAAGACCTGAATAGACACTTCTCCAAAGAATATATACATATGGCCGACAAGCACATGAAAAAATGCTCAACAGTGATTATTAGAGAAATGCAAATCAAAACTACTATGAGGTACCACCTCACACTAGTCAGAATGGCCATCATTAATAAGTACACAAAAAGCAAATGCTGGAGAGGGTATAGAGTAAAGGGAACCTTCCTGCACTGTTGGTGGGGATGTAAATTGTACAACCACTATGGAAAACAGTATAGAGGTACCTTAGAAAACTATATAGAACTACTTTATGACCCTGCAATCCCTCTCTTGGGCAAATATCCATACAAAACTTTCCTTGGAAAAGACATGTTCACCCACATGTTCATTGCAGCACTGTTAACAGTAGCCAAGGCATGGAAACAACCTAAATGTACATCAACAGATGAATGGATTAAGAAGATGTGGTGTATATATACAATAGGATACTACTCAGCCATGAAAAAGAACAAAATAATGCCATTTTCAGCAACATGGATGCAACTAGAGACTCTCATACTAAGTGAGGTCAGAAAGAGAAAGACAAATACCACATGATATATCGAAATCTAGTATATGGCACACATGAAGCTTTCCACAGAAAAGAAAATCATGGACTTGGAGAATTGACTTGTGGTTGCCAAGGGGAGAAGGAGGGAGTGGGGTGGTTGGGGAGCCTGGGGTTAATAGACACAAACTATTCACTTTGAAATGGATAAGCAATATGCAGTATAGCACCAGGAACTATATCTAGTCATTTATGATGGAGCATGATAATGTGAGAAAAAGAATGTATATGTGACTGGGTCACCTTGCTGTACAGTAGAAAATTGACAGAACATTGTAAACCAGCTATAATGGAAAAAATAAAAATCATTTTAAAAAAATCTCAAAATCAACAATGAAAGATAGCAAAGAAGATAAAAATGGAGAAGTAAACTGTGTTATGAATTGGGAGATACAATATGATATCATTTGTCCCCAAACTGAACCATAGAGTCAACACAATCTCAAAATTCCTACACTTTTTAGAAATTTACAAGTTTGATTCTATAATTGATATGCAAATATAAAGGACCTGGAATAGCTGGGAGGGGTGCAGAAAAGCAAAGTTGGAGAACTATGTAATTTTAACACTTACTATAAGACTACTGTTAGTAAGCTGTGTGATACTGTCCTAAAGATTACAAATAAATTAAACATTTTTAAAATCTTGAAATAGGATTACAAATATACAGTTACAAGTTTTTGATCAATTTATCAAATCATTTGATGGGAAAGAAAAGTTTTGCTTTCCAAAAGGCAGTGCTGGAACAAGTGGATAAACACATGTAAGGAAATGGCTCTTGCTCCTACTTTACTTCATTCACAAAATTTAATCCAAGGTGGATTACAGATCTAAAGTTAATAGCTAGGCGTTCTCGTCGTGGCTCAGTGGTTAAGGAATCCGACTAGGAACGATGAGGTTGCGGGTTCAATCCCTGGCCTTGCTCAGTGGGTTAAGGATCGGGCGTGGCCATGAGCTGTGGTGTAGGTTGCAGACACGGCTTGGATCCTGTGTTGCTGTGGCTGTGGTGTAGGCCAGCGGCTACAGCTCTGATTCAACCCCTAGCCTGGGAACCTCCATATGCCACGGGAGTGGCCCTAGAAGTGCCAAAAAGACCAATATAAATAAATAAATAAATAAAGTTAATAGCTGAAACTACGATGCTTCTAAAAAAGAAAACATAGAAGAGTATTTTTCTGACCTTGGAGTATGCAAAAATTTGTAGGACACTGAGTAGGCTAATCATAAAAGGGAAAAAAAGGTAAATTAGGCTTCATCATGCTCATGCAAAAACACTTTTAAGGAAATGAAAGTGTAAGTCAAATACTGGGAGAAAATATTCATGAAACGTATATCTGACAAATTGTTTATATTCAGGATACTTAAAGAGCTCCTTCAAATCAAAAGTAAAAACTCAAATGAAAATGAGTAAAATCCTTGTAAAATAAAGAAGATAAATGAGTTGACAATAAGAACATGGAAAATCATTAAACATCATTAGTTATTTGAGAAATGCCAATTAAATGTAAGGGATAACAGTTCACACCCACTTTAAAAGATAATATTTAAATACTGACAAAGTCAATTGTTAATGAGGATATAGAACAAATGGAACTCTCAGACATTGCTCATGGGAGTGTAAAATGAGCTATACTCAGTATAAAAGTACATTTTTTCTGGGCCTAAGCCCATGCTATGTTCACTAAACTACAGTGGTTAATTATTTATCAGGCATCTAATATGTGTCAGACACTAGGCATGGTCTAAGCATAGAAGAGTGAACAGGAACACAAGCACACAGTTGCTGATTTCATGGAATTCACAATCTAGTGCAGGAAACAAACGTCAATCAGAGAATCAAAGAAATAAAAATACACTTAAAACTGCAACTCTGATAAATTATAGGAAAGTGTATTTTGTGTTGTGAGAACACATCATACTGGAGATTTATCTAGTTAGGGGAATAGCAAAGATTTCTGCCAAGAAATGATGATTCAGTGAGCATAATCCTTGAGGAAGGTAATTTTTGTTGCAGATATGTTATCATTATTTATTATTACTATTATTTTACTAGGAATATCTAAAATCAGGAAACCTCCTGAATTGGAAGAATGTTAAAAACAGGATAGATGGGAGTTCCCGTCGTGGCGCAGTGGTTAACGAATCCGACTAGGAACCATGAGGTTGCGGGTTCGGTCCCTGCCCTTGCTCAGTGGGTTAACGATCCGGCGTTGCCGTGAGCTGTGGTGTAGGTTGCAGACGTGGCTCGGATCCCGCGTTGCTGTGGCTCTGGTGTAGGCCGGTGGCTACAGCTCCGACTGGACCCCTAGCCTGGGAATCTCCATATGCCGCGGGAGCGGCCCAAGACCAAGAAATAGCAAAAAGACCAAAAAAAAAACCAAAAACAAAAACAAAACAGGATAGATGCTTATCTCTCTGAGATAGGTGGATCTGTCCTGCCCAGAGAGGACATGTCTACTCAAGGTCCCTTTTAATTTCATTTGGTTATTTTATGGTATAATGTGCTAGAAAGAATTAAAAACAAAAACAATGCACACAAAGAAACTATGTTTACATTCCAACTCTTTCGTTAAATTCTAGGTATAGAAAAATAGAGACTCAGAGACATTACATTCTGGGAAGTTCTCTGGTGGCTCAGTGGGTTAAGGATTTGGTGTTTCACTGTGGTGGCTCAGGCCATGGCTGTGGCATGGATTCATTCCCTGGCCATGGAACTTCCACATACCCTGGGCATGGCCAAAAAGAGAGAGCGAGTGAGCAATTACATTCTTATTCAGTATCACACAGTCTGTAAGTAAGTGCCTGGGTTAGGTTTTTTGTTTGGAGTTTAGGGTCTTTTTTATTCCATAGTGAAGGGGATATGCTGTTGCTGAGAGACAAGGAAATAGGTATAGCAGAGATTGTCATCTCTTGTCCGGATTCCCTCTAGTTCATTTGCCAGTTCTGTGTGCTCATACACCAGTTTCTCTATGCTTTGCTCCAACAGCTTTGCATCTACAAAGCTGCCCATGAAGTACTAGAGTCACTGAGGGTTATGCTCACAGGAAGATGGCAGTTTCTTCCCCACCCCACCCCATAGCCCATAGTCAATGATTAACTTTTGTGGGAAGGTAAAAGCTCAGCTCCCTTGCTTTGAGGCTGGAGAAACTTTGGCATGCAATATATGATGTGAGCATGATTCAGGATTAGGCTGATGCTGGTACTTTGCCAGAAATTATACATTTCCTGGGTGCTTTTCCCCCATCCCTTACCAGTTTCTCCTGGGAACATTTCCTTAATAAATCATTTATGAGGTTCCCATTGTGGCTCAGTGGAAATGAACCCCATATAGGATTCATGAGGATGTTGGCTCAATCCCTAGCCTCACTTAGTGGGTTAAGGGTCTGGCATTGCTATGAGCTGTCATGTAGGCCACAGATGTGGCTTGGTTCCCACTTTGCTGTGGCATAAGCTGGCAGCTGCAACTCTGATTCAGCCCCTAGCCTGGGAACTTCCATATGCTGCGGGTGCTGTCCAAATAAATAAACAAATAAATAAATCACTTAAACACGACCTTTCATCTCTGGGTCTGCTTCTAGTGAATGCTGTCTAAGAGTGGATGAGAGCTTACCTCTGACATGGTAGGTGAGAACCTCTGATTCAACTTGGGAGAGGAAGAGGCTAACCAGGCAGGCTCCTGAGTTCTGACAGAAGAGGCTGTATTCTCTTCAGCAGGTGGACAGCTCATTGCTTGTTATAATTTCCATGAGATCTTTAAAGGAAATCCTCTGGTGAACTAATGATAAAGGAGCAGTATCTTAATCCAGAGGGACCTGTCAGTGGCATCATTGAGCATAGATGCCCCAAGAGCAGGAAGCATCAGAAAGCCTGTACCCTGTCTAATTCTCCAATTCAGAATATATTGTACTAGAATTTTCCTATTTCCAAGTCTTTTTAGAGATAAAAGATTCCATATCCTGCTTAACTTAAAACACTTCACCAGAAACATATTCCGTGACTCAACCCAGATCCCCTGTTGAATCTAAATTTAGGTGTAGGATGGTAGGAAATATGGGGCAGAAGTTTGCTGAGTTTCTATTATGTACCAGAAATCATCTATACAGTGCCATTTAATCTTCCCCATAATCCTCTGTGCTATCCCTATCCCCACTATAAAGATGACAAAACTGAGTCACAGATCTGTTAGGTAAATAATCCAAGGCACATGGATTTGCAGTCTGGAGCAGAAGATCTGGAGTTTGAAATCAGGTGTTTGTGTACAAAGCCAATACTCATTCCCATACATCAGTCTACTTCCTACAACCTGCAGACCTGAAGCTGATAGAGAAGCAGTCAACCTTTTTAAATTCTAAGACTCTCGTATAATATTTAACTGAGAATATAAGTAGTGTACAGTACAACTAATGGTGACTTAAATAATATTGATAAATATTATAACATGAAAACGAGGTCAGCAGATTTAAGACTGGCTCAAAAACCTGACAATCTCGTTATGAGTCTAGAATCTTCCCACCTTTCTGCTTTAGCATTCTGAGCTTGTTGGTAAAGTCTCTCCTCATAATTGTGAGATGATATTTCAACTCCCAGGGTCCCTAGAAAAGATGAAAGGGAGCAAAAAAAATGGATAGGCATCTTCATGGATGTCGCTCTTATATTTCATAAAAAGAAATTATTCTTATAAATTATCCCATAAGCTATTGCCTCCTGTTACATGTTCATCCCTCCTTGCAAAAGCAACTGGAAAAGTAAATATCAGACAAAGGTAAGGGGACACTGTGAAAACTATGATTTGTTTACCTCATAGGGCTGGGAACATAGCTTTTAAATCAGAGTTTTACAGACTGAGAAAGTATATGATAGTTGGTAGGAAAAAGCAATATTTATTATGTGGTGACAGATAGGTCTGAAATTTTAGCTTTCTGTACACTTTCTCCCAATTCAGCTAAGCTCCTGAAATCCCTGGAGACACAGGAAATTGCTCCCACTCCCAAAGCTGTATGCTGAGAGTATTTCAGAGGGCAAGAGTTTAGAGGAGGGCCTGAAACAGTAACATCTGACAGCTATTAGATTCATTTCTTGACAGCACTGGGGATAAAATGGGGAAGAGTGATAAAAGATGAAGAGAATTTTCTTTGTTTTCCTCCTGTCAAAGCTGCTGACCCAAATCATACATGCTCCAAATGGACAAAGTTCAGCCCCATTGAAGCCAGCACATTAAATGACTGCAATATTTTTAGTAGGAGCAATGGCCAAGTATAATGACCAATCGATTTTTTTTTTTTCAAATGACAACCCTAAGTCCCTAGAAATGCATCTCTTTTGGCTACCATCTGTTATCACCTACCATGAACTTGACTCTGGCACAGATGAAGAGAAGAGAGTATTTCATTTCTGTTAGAGAGAAGGAAGATATACAAAGGGAGAGAAACTGGAAAGTTTGGCAAATCCAGTTCTGGGAAAAGGACAAATGTGGAGAAGTGATGCACAGAATTTGACACAATTTGAACAATGATAAATGTCCAGGGCGGTTCAAATGTAAGTGGATGGGCCTTGCCACACTACCTGAAATGGAACCTTCTATGTGATAATGTCTTGATTAAATGGCAAGAGCACATCCTGAAGCAAAAAAATAAAAAAAAGAGAGAGACTCAATTTTCATTTCCTGGCCCTTAAATTTTATATTTACATAGATTACAGTAATAATAGTAAATATGTATTAAGCATAATCTTTTTCCTAGGTTTTGTTTTATGCCTCTTAGCTATATTAATTCATTTAACTCTTACAAAAACGACTCTGTGGAAAGAACACATTATTTCCATAGTACATATGAAGAAACTGAGGCACAAGAAGTTCACAAAACTAGTGACTGACAGAGACAGGGTTTGACCTCAAAAGAGCCTATGTTTTTTTTTTTTGTTTTTTTTAATTATTATTATTTTTTATTACTTAAATGAATTTATCACATCTGTAGTTGTATAATGATCATAACAATCTGATTTCACAGGATTTCCATCCTACAGCCCAAGCAGATCCCACAACCCCCAAACTGTCTCCTCCAGAGACCATAAGTTTTTCAAAGTCTGTGAGTCAGCATCTGTTCTGCAAAGAATTTCAGTCTGGGAGTTCCCGTCGTGGCGCAGTGGTTAACAAATCCGACTAGGAACCATGAGGTTGCCGGTTCGGTCCCTGCCCTTGCTCAGTGGGTTAACGATCCAGCGTTGCCATGAGCTGTGGTGTAGGTTGCAGATGTGGCTCGGATCCTGCGTTGCTGTGGCTCTGGCGTAGGCTGGCAGCTACAGCTCCGATTGGACCCCTAGCCTGGGAACGTCCATATGCCGCGGGAGCGGCCCAAAGAAATAGCAAAAAGACAAAAAAAAAAAAAAAAAAAAAAAAAAAAAAGAATTTCAGTCTGTCCTTTTTTCAGATTCCACATGTCAGTGAAAGCATTTGATGTTGGTGTCTCATTGTATGGCTGACTTCACTTAGCATGATAGTTTCTAGGTCCATCCATGTTGCTAAAAATGCTGGTATTTCGTTCTTTTGATGGCTGAGTAATAGTCCATTGTGTATATGTACCACATCTGGATCCACTCCTCTGTCGATGGACATTTAGGTTGTTTCCATGTCTTGGCTACTGAAAAGAGTGCTGCAATGAACATTGGAGTACATGTGTCTTTGCGAGTCGTGGTTTTCTCTGGATAGATGCCCGGGAGTGGGATTGCTGGGTCAAATGATAGTTCTATGTTTAGTTTTCTGAGGAATCTCCATACTGCTTTCCACAGTGGTTGCACCAATCCAATTTACAATCCCACCAACAGTGTACTAGGGTTCCTTTTTCTCCACACCCTCTCCAGCACTTATTGTTTGTAGGCTTTTGGATGATGGCCATTCTGGCTGGTGTAAGGTGGTACCTCAGAGTGGTTTTGATTTGCATTTCTCTAATAATGAGTGACGGCTGAATATCTTTTCATGTGTTTCTCAGCCATCTGTATGTCTTCGTATAAATCAGTGGGACAGGATAGAAAGTCCAGAATTAAACCCATGCACTTACAGCCAACTAATCTATGACAAAGGAAGCAAGACTATACAATGGGGAAAGGACAGCTTGTTCAATAAGTGGTGCTGGGAAAACTGGACAACCACATGGAAAAGAATGAAATTAGAACACTCCCTAACACCATACACAAAAGCAAACTCCAAATGGATTAAAGACCTAGATATAAGACCAGACACTATAAAACTCCTAGAGGAAAACATAGGCCAAACACTCTCTGACATAAACGACAGCAGCATCTTCTCAGATCCACCTCTCAGAGTATTGACAATAAAAAGAAAAATAAACAAATGGGACCTACTCAAACTTCAAAGTTTCTGCACAGCAAAGGAAACCCTAAACAACACAAAAAGACAACCCACAGAATGGGAGAAAATCTTTGCAAGTGAATTGACTGACAAGGGATTCATCTACAAAATTTATAAACAACTTCTGCAGCTCCATCCCAAAAAAACAAACAACCCCATCCAAAAATGGGCAGAAGATCTAAACAGACAATTCTCCAAAGATCCTATGTTCTTGCCTACTAAGCTAGATCTTTCTAGAAATGAAGTCCCCTTAGTATAGCCTTCTAGCTAGTTGTTGGCAGGTACGCCCCACGACATACACACACACACCCATATGCAAACAAAATGGCTTGTGGCCAAAAACATTTGGGAAAAGCTAGTCTAGGCAATGTTAAGCACTTTCCAAACTTATTGACTCGGTAGTGTTTTATTTTCTAAAGAATATTTGGAGATGAATATTCCATGTAATTGGCTTCAGGATGCACAGCTTTAAAGACAACCTATAATGCACTCTGAAAGGAATAAACCTCGAGGGAGTAGTCATAGGTCCTCATTATTTCATCAGTCTGTTCTAGTCTCGATATGATTTTGAGAAGGTAATGACAGTAAGTAAAATGATAGTAAATGATAACATTAATATCTGGGTTTAAATGTTTTCAGTGTGCTGGGCGTTATTTTAAATGGTTTCCATATGAGTTCTTATTTATTCTTCATAACTTGATGATGTAGGGGCTGTTCCCTGCTCATTATTCCCATTTTCCAAATGAGGAAACCAAGATACAAAGATCTTCAATAACTTGGCCAAAGTCTCAAGTTATAAGTGACCTTATTTTAATATTTTATTTTTGTCAGATTGACTTAGTTGAACTGAAAACTCAAATTTCTAAAATCCACGTAATTACCTGGAGAGTTTTAATTGAACTCTTCAGAGAATGAAAGAATTGACTGGGAATGACTAAAACTACATAGTGGGATTATAGTCTTCTGTATTTTATGAATGAGCTAATTTTAAATAAAAGCACATAGTAAAGAAATTATTAATACTATGGGATGTTGCTCTGGCATTAGCTTTTAATTCCACCCTGTTAGTAACGAGATGAGATGAATTCTTCAGCTAGGTGTAGCTGCAGGGAAACCTTCCTCTCTTTGTCTTTTTGGGGTGATTGTTTTCATTTTATAATTACTATTGTCCCTTGTGTTTTATACATTTGGACCTGGAACACAGAATTGAATTCATTATTCTTCTAAGTTCATGGCATGTCATCATCATCGTCCGTGCCAGGGCTCACTTTATTTTATTTTATATTACTATTATATTCACTTATCTGCCACTTCCAATTACACTCACCAGCCCTCATAAAATTCACTGTATTGCATAATGTATTTTGTTTGTTCATTTGTTTGTTTGTAGAAGTACACGTATCTTTGGCTAATGTTGCTTTTTGCCTTGCAATTGGCTCCTCTCTTTTGAGAGCAGAGTGGCTCTCTGGTCTGTGCCAGCTATACTCTCTTTACACCAGCACAGTCTCTGACCTCTGAGAACTTTCTAATCTGGGCCATTCTGATTTTTGATGAAAATTATATACTGTTTTATGTACTTTGTTTTGTTTGTGTTAGTGGTGGGTTGAATTCGGCTAGAAAATATCTCTTCCATTTTTCTAGGTAACCAACTCTATGATATATACAGATAACACTATTGAATATTCCTCTTGTTTATGTATGCTCACAGCTTATGTTCTTAACAATTTCATCTCATTTTTGTGGATTGCATACTTTCTGCCATTTTTTCTGAAACAAACCTTAACTATAGTTTGTTGAATTGACTATGTTCTCTTCCACCCTTAGCCTCCAAATTATTGCTACCACCACCTGGAATACATCTCTCCCCAAACTTTCCATTCCCCATTCACACTTTTTAACTCTGTCCATAATTCATTTTGATCTGTAGAATGAATAAATGGTAGAATGAATGAATGAATGACAAGCATTGTCAAAGAACATGTGCTGTTTAATCAGATGATCCCTGCAGAGATCACTGGCAAACAACTTTGCATGCCTTATATTTTGCTAATTCAGTGAGACTGGAAGAACTCCTTTATGGTGACATCTAAGAGCTGTTTACCAAAATATGTGTCTTCATGGGTGTTCCTGCGAAATCTGCCAGGTTACCAAGAAACAGTTTCAAGTCAGAATGGATTTTTCAAGCTTAGTGCAGAATTACAATTGTGAACAAGAATACAATCAAGGTTAATCATACACTTTAGAATTAGAAAGATGCTGCAACTACTTGAGATTTGGTATCTGATATCTGGAAATAACACACTGCTCATAAGGAGAATGCCTAATTGGATAATGATTTGATATTTAATGGTGCAGTGCATCCTGCTGTTAATCCTCTCTTCCTCAGTCGCCTGCTCTAATGAGATTAGCACTAAATCAGTATGCTGGCTCTCTGAATCTCTCAGAGAATCAAACAGTGGTCTTCATCATTAAGACTTTCCACAAGGTAATGAGGAAATTTCCCCTCAATATTTGATTGGAATATAAATAAAATGACTGGAACAAATCAACATTCACTGTAAATGGGACCTTAGATATTTCAGCAGTTCATGGTCCTCACCTCTCCTGCGCATTGTGATTGCTTCCCTGAGAATGAAGCCCTCTGCGTAGCTGCAAGGGTGAAGAAGCCCAAACCTGGGCCAAGGACCTTGTACAAACTCTATATCCTACAGGAGGTTCCTCCTGGAATTACTCTATTTGGAACAGCACTTGAGGAACCCCATACTAAAGGTATTTGTCAAAAACAATAGAGATAGGGAGTTCCCGTCATGGCTCAGTGGTTAACAAATCCAACTAGGAACCATGAGGTTGCAGGTTCAATTCCTGGCCTTAGCTCATGGGCGTTACCATGAGCTGTGGTGTAGGTCACAGACGCAGCTTGGATCCTGTGTTGCTGTGGCTCTGGTGTAGGCCAGTGGCTACAGCTCTGATTGGACCCCTAGCCTGGGAACCTCCATATGCCGTGGGAGTGGCCCAAGAAAAGGCAAAAATACAAAAAAAAAAAAAAAATAGAGATCTTAGTGGAGAGCAACTAAGGAGAAGGCTCATAGCTTTATGATACAGGCAAAATGGCAGAGCAGTATGAATTTTTTTATTTTTTAAATTTTATTGAAATATAGTTTATTTACAATGTTATGTTGCTTTCATGTATATAGTAAAGTGATTCAGTTATGTGTATATATATATACACACACACATACACACATATGTAAACGTGTGTATATACATCTATATACACATATATATTACTTTTTAGATTCTTTTCCATTATAGGTCATTACAAGATGTTGAATATAGTTCACCTACAGTAGGTGCTTGTTGGTTATCTCTTTTATATATAGTAGTGTATATTTTAATTCCAAATTTCTAACTTACCCCCACCCCCACTTTCCCCTTTGGTAACCATAAGTTTGTTTTCTATGTCTCTGGGTCTATTTCTATTTTGTAAATAAGTTCATTTGTATTAGTCTTTTTAGATTCCACATATAAGCAATATCATATGATATTTGTCTTTCTCTGTCTGATTTACTTCATTTAGGACCTTCTCTAGGTCCATCCATGTTGCTGCAAATGGTGTTATTTCATTCTTTTTTATGGCTGACTAATTTTCCATGCATGTATACTATAGCTTCTTTACCCATTCATCTCTTGATGGACATTTAGGTTGCTTCCATGTCTTGACTATTGTAAACACTGCTGCAATGAGCACTGGGGTGCATGCATCATTTCAAATTATAGTTTTCTCCAGATATATGCTTGGGAGTGGGACTGCTGGATCATATGGTATATTTTTAATCTTTTAAGGAACCTCCATGCTGTTCTCCATAGTGGTTGTATCAATTTACAATTGCCATCAACAATGTAGGGAGTTCCTTTTTCTCAGGACCCTCTGCAGCATTTGTTATTTGTAGACTTTTTGATGATGGCTATTCTGACCAGTGTGAGATGATACGTCATTGTAGTTTTGATTTTCATTTCTCTAATAATAAGGGATGTTGATCATGTTCCCATGTGCCTTTGGCCATCTGTACATCTTCCTTGGAGAAATATCTGTTTAGGTATTAGTATGAAGTTTAATAGTGAGAACCAGGAAGAGATAGGCAGAAGGGTCCTCCTGGGATCACAATCAACTCTCAGGCTCCAAAAAGCTATAAAGGCTTTGTGCATGCACTAGGCCCTCTCACGTAGAAGCAATCAGACTAGGATGTGAGGCAGACTTCAAAGAATTCCACAAGTCACACACAGACCCATCAACACAGGGTAGAAATCTCAATGGCATAAACACTGACAAAAAGAATCTCACTGACCGAATGTTGAACAATAAGCTGCTCTGACCCAGGGGAGACTCCTAGGAAGAAAGCTTAAAACTAAAGCTTCATTCTTCCTGCAAAATCTTGAAGATTATGTGCATACCCAGGGATGCCCCCTCTTGAGAGCAATCAGGAAAGGAACCTCTAAACTCCTAGTTCTTGGGCTAAATGTGTGGCAGCATACAAAAATGCCCTGAAATTTGATAGCTGCTTTCAAGCCACACGTGAATCCTAGGCTAAACGGGAAAATGTAACTGGCTAATGGATCTTAAGCACAATCTTTGACCAAAAAGTGCCTTATACTGACCACATGTGAACTCCAAGTTGTCAAGCTAAAAGAAAAAATCAAGGGGGAATAAATCTGAACATGGATATCAGAGGCAGCAAACTGCAGGGAAAGTAAATTTGGCAAGATTAGTTCTGCCAAGTTGTAAGCAAATAAACAAATACCAAATAAAGGATCAACCCATTGCAATGTGAGGATTTGTGTTTGACCCCAGCCTCACTCAGTGGGTTAAGGATCCAGTGTTGCCATGAGTGTGGTGTAGGTTCTAGACATTGCTCAGATCCTGCATTGCTTTGGCTGTGGTGTAGACCAGCAGCTGCAGCTCTGATTCAACCCCTAGCCTAGGAACTTCCATATGCCACAGGTACAGCCCTAAAAAGCAAAAAAACAAAAAAACAAAAAAAACCCACAAGAGATGGTGGTTATTATCTAGAGTTGTTACAATATATTATCTAAAATGTACAGTTTTCATTTTACAAATTATAAGTTGTGCAAAAAAAAAAATATGACCTATATATTAAAAAAAAAAAAAAAACCGTATGATAGAAACTGCCTTTGAAGGGATCACAATGAAATAAACTTCCCACCCAGTAGGATGGCTATAATCAGAAAAGCAGAAAATAGCAGGGGTTGGCAAGGAGGTGGAGAAATTGGAACCCTGTGTACACTTTTGGTGATGATGTAAAATGGATCAGTTGTGGTGACAAACAGTTTTGTGCTTCCTAAACAATTTTAACATAGATTTACTATATTACCCAACAATTCCACTCCAAGGTATATATCCCAAAGAACGGAAAACAAGTATTTGAACAGATACTTGTGGACAAGTGTTCATAAAAGCACTGTTCTCAATAGCCAAAAGGTAGAAAAAACTCAAGTGTCCATCAGTTCATGAAGAGATAAACAAAATGTGGTATATCTATGCAATGAAATATTATTTGATCATTAAAAAATGAAGTATTGATACGTGCCACATGTAAATAAGCCTCAGAACCATTACGCTAACTGAAAGAAGCCAGGCACAATGTCTAATATTCCATTAATACCATTCTGTGTGTTTTTCATCTCAGATGTTATATAGCTCTAGAGATTTGATTTGATCTTTATTTATAGCTACTAAGTATAAAGTAGTTTAGAAAATCAGCAAAAGCCTAGATAAGCAGGCTCCAAGCTACCTCCAAGAAAAATTTCTAATCTTTAGGGTAACAATGCCTCTGCTCTCATTGTGAGAACGTCCACTAACAATGTAGACAATTGCTAAATTAAGAAGCTGCTCACTCCAGATCCAGGCTGCATATGCTATGTTCAGGAAAGCTGCCACTTTCACTAAGAAAGTCACTGACTCAGGGAGTGACTAGTGATGAGATGTGTGGCCTCAGCTGTGATCCAAGCCAAAAAAATGGATGCCTAACTTTATCCACTCCTTATCTAGTTCCAAACATAGATCACATGCAAATACTATGTATTGGAACAACTTAGATCACATCTCTACCCATACCCACAAGGAAGGCTAGAAATGCCTTCCCTTACACTTTCTGAAATACAGAAGGCATTCTAGGTGAAAGCATGAATGAATATTGAGTAGGTCAGTCTATATACCTTCCACAGTTTCACAGTACGGAAAAAAGGTAGAAAGAGGCCAGATTCTGAACTTTTGATCAGGCTATATATAACTAGGCGGGACCTCAAGCCTTTTTACATTTTCTTACTTTTTCATTTAAATCAGTTATTGCATTACTTTATTGGGCTTAAGCTAAGCTAATTTCAATTATTTATTTTTGTCACATGCCTGAGTACTAATTGATAGATATACATTTTTCAGTGGCCACACCTGTGGCATATGGAAGTTCCCAGGCCAGGGATTGAATCTGAGTCATAGTTGTGACCTACACCACAGCCATGGCAATGCTGGACCCTTTAACCCACTGCGCTGGGTTGGGAATTGAACCCATGCCTCCTCAGTGACCTGAGCTACTGCAGTGGGATTTTTAATCACTGAGTCACAATAGGAATTCCTAATTGATAAACTTTAAAGTTTCTTCCAACTTTAGTGTTGTATGACTCATTTTACTTCACTCGAGAAATTTACCAGCAATAATTTTGGTGGGAAGGAAATGCAGTATTAAATAGTGACTACCTAGATCAAAACTGAATAACCTGAAGCCTATCCTTCCCTTTTTTCTTACTATCATCCCTCAACCTTATTTTGGTTTACCATTACTGGAGGAGGCACTCCCTGATAAGTGGACTCTAAGCCTAACAAGTAGAAGTTTAATAGAATGGGTCAAAGAATGTAGACAAAGAGGAGTAAAGTTGAACTACTTTTCCTTGGGTGAGAGGATGGAGTAGAGGATGAAGCCTTTTGGGGTAGAGGACAGTATCCCATGGGAAAGTTGAACTAGATAGAATGGAAACAATACAGTATACATGCAGTTTTATTAAGTCCTGGGAATACAAAGACAATCAATGCAAGGTTGTCAAAAGACTGCAAGCAACTAGTTGCCCAACTAGGGATAAAACAGCAAAATTTTGGAAAGCATATTGAGGAAAAACTCTTAAAACTTCACATTTCCATTGGAGATAACTCTTTCTTCAGGGAATAGAAATCTGTGCTTTTGGTTAGATTTCTTCTGTTAATCTCTAAGCATAATGCATTTTCCCTTGATAGCATTTTATTATAGTTGTGCATAATTATTTGTCTAATTACTTCTTTAATGACCATGTCCCATGATAAACATCAAGTTCTATAGGGCCAAAGATTATATCTAGCTTGCTAATTTCTATATTCCCAGAACCATATTCCCAGAACCTGGAAATAGGAAGCCAGATAATTTTTTAAATATAGTTGAATGAAACTAGAATTCTGATTTCAAAACCAGTGCAAAAGTTGGAAGCAATTATCTTCCAAACTTTCTTCCCCCTTTACTTTCTAAGCAAAATCCAAATACCAAACTGAAACAAAATAGCACCTTTATCCCCTAAATAATCAGAAGCTTAAAGACAAATGTCTGGAAAGTACAATGCTTGTTGCTCTAAACTCATATTCCCGGAGTTCCCGTCGTGGCGCAGTGCTTAACGAATCCGACTAGGAACCATGAGGTTGCGGGTTCGGTCCCTGTCCTTGCTCAGTGGGTTAAAGATCCGGCGTTACCGTGAGCTGTGGTGTAGGTCGCAGACGCGGCTCGGATCCCGCGTTGCTGTGGCTCTGGCATAGGCCGGTGGCTACAGCTCTGATTCAACCCCTAGCCTGGGAACCTCCATATGCCGCGGGAGCGGCCCAAGAAATAGCAACAACAACAACAACAACAAAAAAGACAAAAGACAAAGAAAAAAAAATAAAATAAAAAATAAACTCATATTCCCATTTATGTGCATTTGTTACATGTTTGCTACCCAGATTTCAGCTTTAACATTCATCACCACCTTCTAAGACTATCTTCTAAGATAGGTACCACCATTTTACACATGAAGAAACTAAGGCCCAGAGAATTTAAATAACTTGTTAGAGGAGTTCCCGTCGTGGCTCAGTGGTTAACAAATCCGACTAGGAACTATGAGGTTGCATGTTCGATCCCCAGCCTTGTTCAGTGGGTTAAAGAGCTGTGGTATAGGTCACAGACGCAGCTTGGATCCCACGTTGCTATGGCTGTGGCGTAGGCCGGCAGCTACAGCCTGGGAATCTCCATATGCCACAGGTACGGCAATACAAAAGACAAAAAGACAATAAATAAGTAAATAAATAAATAAATAAACTTGTTAGAAATTGACAGAGCTAAGATATGAACTCAGGTGTTTTTGGAGTTCCCGTCAGTGGAAACAAATCCAACTTGGAACCATGAGGTTGCGGGTTTTATCCCTGGCCTCTTTCAGTGGGTTAAGGATCTGGCATTTCCATGAGCTGTGGTGTAGGTCACACATGTGGCTCGGATCTGGTGTTGCTGTAGCTCTGGCTTAGGCCAGCAGCAACAGCTCTGATTAGACCCTTAGCCTGGGAACCTCCATGTGCCATGGGTGCAGCCCTAAAAAGACAAAAGACAAAAAAAAAAAAAAAAAAAAAAAAAAAAAAAAGAGAGAGAGAGAAAGATATGAACTCAGGTGTTTTTAATTCCAAACTTGGAGCCAGTCCCATGTTAGCTGAACCTATCAACTTAGAAAATGAATTCAACCCAAAATTCTTCTCTGATTTAACTACAGAGATGCTGGTATAAATTCTGTTTCATCTCTGACTTGAACAGTGTTCAAATGTGATTTCTAGCAGTGCAATTATTGTCCCCAAATCCCATTACAACTAAACAGTTTGGACAAACCAGGAAGTTTATTCCAGCATGATTTTATGTGACATAGGAAAGCCCAACAGCTCTCCCTGGAAAACAAGACAGATGGTGCACACTTTGGTTATGGGTCCCACTCCTCCATTTCTGGAAGAGGTGTATTATTTTAACTCTAAATCTTTAAAAGCTCCTTGGTAAAGTCATAGCAAACGCTCTTGGGTTTGTTCTGTTTGCAGAGCGGAAGGATAGCCTGCACTTTTAAAATCGTGATCTCTTGGAGGATCCCTATCCCTTTGTTACATAGCACAGTGAGAACTGAACATTTTTATTTTTAATTTTCCAATGACAATGACAGTCTAGACAACTCAGATAAAATATGCCTTTGAATCACTAGGTAGTTCCACAGGTTGTAGAGATACTATGTTTTGATGCAGACATGCTCTTTAAAAGCAAGATGCAGCAATCCCATTTTTTAAGTGCCTGGTGAGAAAGCAGACTCGAATTGTAACTGTTAGGGCATTATAATTAAAAGTGATGCCCATAGTCAAAGAACTTTATTTTTCCAGCATAAGCTTTGCTCTGCTTTCTAACTTCTGAGGCTCATGGGGTTGGATTCCCAGAGCTCTGTCAATAATGTGGCTCACTAGCAAATTTGATGTGTTTTTTCAGCTGTAGCAGAGCACGTTAGCATAACATTTGCACATAGCTCCCAAAGGATCAGAAAGAGTCTAGAGGTTTATATTAGCATTTTGAAGATTTTGATTTTTCTAAAGTTTTGTAAGAAGGTAGAGAACTCTTAGTGAGAACCATTTGAAGCTTAAATAAGATTCCACCCAGCTATTTCATCTAGCATACAACTGCAAAAAAGGTATTCCTCTACAGAGGAGTCACAGGAAGGAAGAACAGTTCCGTTTTATCTAATCTGGTCTGAGTTTTATTGTCTCATGTGGATCAATCTATACATGAAGAAAGACCGTCTGTGACATCCACTAATTAGGGTTCTGTTTAAGACCTACTGTTGTGGTTAAGGAATCTTTACTTTTGGAACCTCTTTGCCCTGTATGAAAGCCATTGCATATTATATATCACACCTACATGAGCAGCTTACATCCTCTGTTTTGCAGCAGGCATCCACCTTCCTAGATCCAAGATATCGAAGTATGACATCATCTCGGGAGGCATCAAAGTCTATGTGAAGTTCCCTCTAACATCATTTAGAGCTCTTGTAGATACAAATGAACCAAAACACCAACCCACACTGATGTAAACAACAAAAAGCATTTAACGGCTTGTATAACTAAAAGATGCAAGGATGAAGTACATATTAGAAAATCCAATATCATTTTTGTTCTGAGCACATTTAGATTTTCTATGGCATTTGAATTTTGACCATTACTTTTCTTGATAAATCTCTCTTTGCTTGAGTTCATGTTCTTATTATTTCTAATACCTCACTGGCTATTCCTTCATGGACCCCTTCCTTTTTTCCTAAATTTCCCAAATGTTAGTGGCCTCCAGGCCTGAGACTGTGTTCATCCCCTAACTTGCTTCCCTTAATGGCCTCATCTGAAAACATACACTCAGCTACCATCTTTACATGAATGACTCTTAAATCTATATTTTCAAGTCTAACCTCTCTCTAGAACTTCTCATTCATGTCCATCTTCCTCCTCAACATCTTTACTTGGTGCTACAGGTATTACCAACTCAGTGTAATCCATCTGACCCACTCTTCCAACTTAAGATGCAAATGAAATCACCTTTATTTGATACTTTCAACTAATGGTCTGAATTTTCATATGCTTAACAGATACACATTGGCAAGAAAAATAAAAGTTTACCAACCCAAATAAATCTAGTCCTTCTTCTCAAAATCTAAATGAAAATAAAGCCCTCCAACCCCACTGCTAGCACCACTGTTTCATTGTGGCCATATGGATTGCTTTTCAACACTGGTCTTGCCCAATCTTCTAAACACTTGTTCACTACTACTAGTATTCCTGTACTAATTTAAATACCTGCCAGTCTCCAAACTTCAGGTTTGCAGCTATTTGATAAATAGCCACATACTTAAAAACAGTTTCCCAGGTAGGCTGGTTATGCTAGAACCAGCTTTTTCCTATTAATGCAGGCCATTTTTTTTTCAGATATTTTTTTTTCCCACTGTACAGCAAGGGGGTCAGGTTATCCTTAGATGTATACGTTGCAGTTACAGTTTTTTCCCCCACCCTTTCTTCTGTTGCAACATGAGTATCTAGACATAGTTCTCAATGCTATTCAGCAGGATCTCCTTATAAATCTATTCTAGGTTGTGTCTGATAAGCCCAAGCTCCCAATCCCTCCCACTCCCTCCCCCTCCCATCAGGCAGCCACAAGTCTCTTCTCCAAGTCTATGATTTTCTTTTCTGAGGAGATGTTCATTTGTGCTGGATATTAGATTCCAGTTATAAGTGATATCATATGGTATTTGTCTTTGTCTTTCTGGCTGATTTCACTCAGTATGAGATTCTCTAGTTCCATCCATGTTGCTGCAAATGGCATTATGTCATTCTTTTTTATGGCTGAGTAGTATTCCATTGTGTATATATACCACCTCTTCCGAATCCAATCATCTGTCGATGGACATTTGGATTGTTTCCATGTCCTGGCTATTGTGAATAGTGCTGCAATGAACATGCGGGTGCATGTGTCTCTTTTAAGTAGAGTTTTGTCTGGATAGATGCCCAAGAGTGGGATTGCAGGGTCATATGGAAGTTCTTTGTATAGATTTCTAAGGTATCTCCAAACTGTTCTCCATAGTGACTGTACCAGTTTACATTCCCACCAGCAGTGCAGGAGGGTTCCCTTTTCTCCACAGCCCCTCCAGCACTTGTTATTTGTGGATTTATTAATGATGGCCATTCTGACTGGTGTGAGGTGGTATCTCATGGTAGTTTTGATTTGCATTTCTCTTATAATCAGCGATGTTGAGCATTTTTTCATGTGTTTGTTGGCCATCTGTATTATCTTCTTTGGAGAACAGTCTATTCAGGTCGTTTGCCCATTTTTCCATTGATTGATTGGTTTTTTTTGCTGTTGAGTTGTATGAGTTGCTTATATATTCTAGAGATTAAGCCCTTGTCAGTTGCATCATTTGAAACTATTTTCTCCCATTCTGAAAGTTGTCTTTTTGTTTTCTTTTTGGTTTCCTTTGCTGTGCAAAAGCTTTTCAGTTTGATGAGGTCCCATGGGTTTATTTTTGCTCTAATTTCTATTGCTTTGGGAGACTGACCTGAGAAAATATTCATGATGTGGATGTCAGAGAGTGTTTTGCCTATGTTTTCTTCTAGGAGTTTGATGGTGTCCAATGCAGGCCATTTTGTTAATCCCAGAAAGTCAGTTCCCAAACCAATCTCTTTTCCCTCCTACCAGTTCCCTTTGGAGCTTTGGTATTTTTTTCCCCCAGTGTTTTGTTTGTTTTGTTTTCTTCTTGGTCAGTGCCCTTATACAATAGGTTTTTTGAAATTGGAATCTCAGAGAGCAGAGGTTGGGGATGTCTGACTCTTGCCTTTTTGGTGTTCCGCTTAGAGTATCAAAGGGTGCAGTCACATCCACCACAAAATATAATGGATGAGTACGCTCCTTACATATGTATAACTAATAAAGGATACTCCAGTGACTTGTATCAGAAAAAAAGAAGACAATTCTCTCTACTCACAGAACATGCTGACAGAGTCTCTCACCAATCAAACAAACCAAATGCATGTACTACTTCAGTAGGTGCCCAGACACATCAGTATGCCCAGTTGAACTCTGTCTTTTCCTTCCAAATTAGCTCCTTTTACTCATCGTCTTGAAGAGTATCTATCTATATGTGCAATTCCAGCCTCAAATGCAGAAAACCTGCTAAACTTCTCTCACTGCACTATCCACATTCAATTCTACTTCATCATCTTGAATCAGACCCTTCTCTTCTACTGCCAGTGCCTTAGCCACTAATTCTTGAAGGGATTATGAAATAGCTGGCCCTTCTGCCTTCCTCCTCCAGCATCTATTCTGCTTCTGAAGTGATTATTTTCAATACATAAATGCTCATGATATCTTTAGGATTAATATTGATCTGTATCTCCCCATTATTTTCAAAATGAAGAATGCACTCATGGCCTCTAAAGTTTCCGTGTTCCATGGCCAGCTTTGTAGCCTCACCTCCAGCTACTCTTCCATATAACTTGTAAACGCTGCGAACTGTGTACGGTTTACCAGCTACATCACAGTGCTTCCCACCCCTGTGTCTACACATGTCTTGACACCAGTAACATCCAGTTTTTCCCTTTCAACTGAATTGACCCCTTTCTCCTCCTACAAAATGCAATTCAGCTACTTCTATGTTTAGAAACCATTTTTGGCCTTTCTGTTTGATTTTGATGTCCTTCTCTAAGTAAGGACATCTATCACATCACAGTATGAATGCTGACCTATTTGTCTATCTCCTCCTCTAGGCTATAATTTCTTTAGACAAACATCATGTCTTATTTCTCTTGTCATATCAGAGGGTACACTGCTTGTCGTCTAGTGAGTGTTTCACAATGTGGACTTGGAAGAATGAGTGGCATGGATGTAGTGTCTAGGACAGTGTCTAGCACATTATCGGTGCTCAGCAAATGTTAGTTCCATTTCATGCCTCCTCCTCTTGTCGCCTAACTTTGTGAAACTTTAGTAACTATGTCCTAACTTTGTGATACTTTAGTAACTATGTAGTTACTTCTCGCTTACACTGTAGAAGCTATTTACCTGAAGAAAGGTGAAGATTTATAGTTATTCAGATTTGCTGATCTGAATTATTATTATTATTATTATTTGTACTTTCTAATAAAATTTACCATATATTTTCTATGTACTTACTTCTCTTTGTGTTGTCCAGGTAGTTTCTGTCAGTAATTTGCTACTAAGAGAGAGAATGCAAACATGAAATGTAGTGCTTAGACCACTGGTAGAGATAACTTCTACCATTTGTGGTTACTGTTAAAACAAGATCTGATGCATTTTAAGAAACTATCCATTCAAGAAGCAGAACTGGGAATTTGGAAGGCAAGATACCTTAATTCCAACAACCACAATAAATCAAGCTAGGCTTTTACCGAGTCTTACTAATTCCCTATCTCCCCCATCTACTGATAACAATTCCAGTGTGCCTTATGTGAGAATATAATGATATTTGGGGTCATCGTGGTATCACAAAGAAAATGATCCTGAAGTCAAAATCAACACATGGAAGAGGCAATTCTTTGTTTAAACAAATCATGTTTTCTTCATCTCTGAATTTTTTGTTACTTCTAAAGATTTATTATTATTATTACTATTATTATTAATGCCAAAATGTGCAAAATGAAAGGTTTTTATGGGCAAAAAGAGGATGGGACAAAGAAGTTGAGAAAGTAGGTTATTTCAGGCAAAGTCAACTTTCTTTAGGGGAAAACAAGGGGCCTTAGGCAGATTACTTCACTAGCACTGACCAGGAAATTCCAGACTCGTTTAAAATTTCCCTCCTAAGAGAGGTTGAAACTGTACTTAGGTTAGGTATTAAGTCTTGGTGGGGCTTAGCGCCAAGTGACTCCACTTTGAGCCTGTTCTTTCTTTTTAACACTAACAAACTCTCAGGATAAGTGTTATTTCTGTTTCCCAGATCTGGATTCTTGGAGAGACTAGATAACTTATCCAAGGTCACCCTAGCTTTTCAGGCTTTAAATAGACTCTAAGTGAGTCTAATAAGAGTTGTTCAAGAAAAACACAAAAACAGTTCTGAACGTCAGCATTGAAAGTCTCATTTAAAAGTATATTATTCTTGAGGATAAGATCTGTGTATTAGTTATCTAGGAATGCCAAACAGCTGGCACCTAGTGATGGGGGGGTCCCATAGTTACATAAAGTTATTTTCGGCAAGCCATGGAATGCAATTTGCCATGCCTGTGTTTTAAGAAGTTTCTTTTATTTTCTTCCTAGGACAGAAACCATGTCATGGTCAATTTCATATTCTCCTTCTGACATCTGACACAGCCTTCCATTCCTATAGTACTGTCTTCAGACCTTTATTCCAGAACTTTAATTAATCTGCTGTATGTTCAAGCCATGTGTGCTTCCTAACTACAATGCCTTGTTCATTTATATACATTTATAACCCAGTACATAGTACTTGAGGTGCTTACTGAATATGTGTTATAAAATCAATAAATAATCCTAGATGTTAATTCATCTTGTAAATATATTTATAAAAAAATAGAGCTGAACTGAATAAAGTTAAACTTTATAGACTAATCTCATTAGTAAAGGTGACCTTGCCCTATTCACTAGCACCTGGCATAGAGTAGAATACTTAGTACATGCTTAGTACATGCATTTTAAGATGGGATCCAAATAAGTGAAACCTTCACAGAAGACTAGAAAGCAATGAGGTGGCAGAAACCAAGGTTTTATAGTTTGTGGTGGATTTTTAATATCCTTGTCCTGTATCACTGTCTTATTCCCCTACACAAGGAGCCAAGCTCACCCTCACCTGCCAGCCTTAAAACATAGGATTAACTCTCTTTAGTCCTGGAAATCTTATCTCTGGAGTAAGTAACTGCCTAGACAATAGAAGCATCAGCTCCATAAATGCGAGTGTAATAAATTCTCAGGTTTTTTTTTTTTTTTAACCTGATTCCTTTGTACTTGAGAGATAACTTTTGTAAAAATTCATGGAAGAAAACACAAAGCATTCACCCATGGCATCCATCTTCATATATGATCAGATCTTTTAAACTCACTTTACATTAGTATGGCACTTCGGATCTTCAAATGACCTCAGTAACATGTTACTTCTGTTAGTATTTGTAACGGCCTTCAGCAGTAGTACTGTTTTCCTATAGCAGGTACTAGATTGTGAGAGAGAAAAAAAGCAGCCCTGGTAGCCTACTCACCACCAGTTAGACCTAATGCTCCTATACTGAACATCAGTGATTTCACAGAATTATCAACATCAGCAATGACGCTGGGCTGTCATAGTTCCCCTGCGTGTTTAATCTCTCTAGCTGCAGCAAGCACAATAAACATAACTTTGTTTAATTATAGAAGTGTTCCTTGTAGTTTTAGACTGGTGGACATCCAGTCACTTATCCAGATCTACCTTCCATCTCACTTCTTTCTTGACTCCAGAGCTATGAATTTCTTTACTATCTGTTCTCTGTGTGATATGATATTGTGATTTATAATAAGAAATACATGTTTGCACTTTGTCCCCATACCCAGTTCTAGCACAGAGCTTCTAAAGCCTTTGAGATTTGCTATGTGGGAATAGGAAATATTTGTTGTATCAATGGGGAAACTTTTGGAAAACCCATGACCCTTAAAGATGGGGAACTGGTTACTGTGGAGCGTACCATGTGATTGGAGGGTTGAAATTTTCAGCTCTACCCCTCAACCTCCTGGGAGGGGAGAGGAGATGGAAGTTGAAACAACCTCCAGTGGCCAGTGATTTAATTAATTGTGCCTATATAATAAAGCCTCCATAAAAAGCCAAAAGATGTGATTCAGAGAGCTTCCAGGTTGGTGAGCCTGGAGAGGGCCTGGAAACTCTTCACCCCATCCTGCATCCCTTGCCCTGTGCATCTTTTCCTTTTGACTATTCCTGAACTTTATCCTTTTATAAGAAATCGGTAATCTAGTGAGTAAAATGTTTCTCTGAGTTCGGTGAGCTACTCCAGTAAATTAACTAAACCCAAGAAGGAAGTCATGGAACCTTTAATTTATAGCCAGTTGGTCAAAAGTACAGATAATAACTTGGATTTGTGACTGACATTTGAAAGGGGGGAGGGTGCAATCTTATAGGATTGAACCCTTAATCTCCAGAATCTGATGCTATCTCCAGGCACATAGTATCAAAATTTAGTCAAATTATCAGAGTATTCCTTGTGGCTGTGTTGGGATTACCCACCCCCCCACACACACACACTCATTGAAAATTGGTCTCAGAGAACCGAAAGAGTCGCCAGGACATAAGAAAAACAATATATAGTCTCTTTCTGAAAATAGTGGATCTTGATTAGTTTAGCATAGAGGCTGGCAAACTCTCTGTAAAGAGGCAGAGAGTAAATATTTGGGATTTGTGGCTATATGGTCTCTGTTATAGCTTCTTAGCTCTGCCATCATAGTGTGAAAACAATAACAGACAACATGAAGTTGTGAAAATAGACAGTCAGAGACTTCCCGTCATGGCTTAGTGGAAACAAACCTGACTAGTATCCATGAGGACGCAGGTTCTATCCCTGGCCTCGCTCAGTGGGTCAAGGATCTGGCGTTAACCATGAGCTGTGGTGTAGGTTGCAGATGCAGCTCAAATCTGGTGTTGCTGTGGCTGTGGTGTAGGATGGCAGCTGTAGCTCCAGTTTGACCCCTAGCCTGGGAACTTCCATATGCCACAGGTGCATCAAGAAAGAAAGAAAGAAAGAGAGAAAGAAAGAAAGGGAAAATATACAGCCAGCAAGATTGGCCAACAGGCCTTATTTTATAGTTGGTAGGGTAGGCCAGCAATGGAAATTCTATTCACACACTAACTATGGGCATAGAAGGGGGGTTGTGACCTATCTGGAGAAAGGAAATTTGTAAGTACTTTAGCTTTGGGGAGATTCTGAGAAATACTCTTAAAAAGAGACACATCAAATAAATAATTCCTGCTGGATGTTTGTGAGTGAGGTTGTGGCACCTAGAATTCTTGAGCCATATCAGAAACACAGGGAGAGCTAGCTAGCCCTCAAGCTGAAAGGTGGAAAGAATCTGGTCCATTGACTTGCTTAATGAACTAATTCTGGGGTTTTCCTACTGAGATTTCTTTGAGTCTTTTTATTATTGAAACAGTTTGGAATTGCTTACTCGTTACTTATCTCTGTCTTGCTGATGTGGGAAATGAGGATTAAACACTGGAGTTGACTTTTCTGTGTGAGATTTGGAATGTCCTTATACTCATTTTCTGTTTGAGCTCATTGATCCTCACATTCATGCAGAAGTTACTAATTCCCTTTTTTTATCTTTCTCTTTCCTCCTTTTGTCCCTTCCTCCTTTCCTTCTCTCCTTCTTTCCCTCATTCTTTTTCTCCCTTCCACCCTTCATTTCCCCCTGTGTATGGAAGTATTGCACAGTTGTAAAAAGCAGACCTAGGGTGGTGGGGGGGAGAGGATCTGACTGAATTGTGGTATTACTCTTAGTGAAATAAGTCAGAAAGAGAAAGAAAAACACCATATGTTATCACTTATATGTAGAATCTAAAAAGTAAAACAAATAAATGTATATAAAAGCCAGAAACAGACTTCCAGATACAGAGAACAAACTAGCGGTTACCGATGGGGACAGAGAAGGGGGTAAGGGTGCAATAGGGGCAGGGATTAGGAGGTACAAACTACAATGTATAAGATAAATAAGCTGCAGGTATATAAATCTTACAGTACAGGAACTGCAGCCAATATTTTATACTAACTCTAAATGAGATATCATCTATAAATACACTGAATCACTACATTGTATACCTGAAACTAATATAAAATTGTAAATTAACCATACTTTAATTTTAAAAATAATAATAAAAAAATAAAACTTTACCTCCATGACTTGCTGGTTTGCTGTCCTGCCTCTTCCAGCTTGCTTTCAACCAGCCATGTATTCTCCATCTTGTTCTAAAACTAAACTTGCATTGACCACTAAATTCTTTTCAGTCTTCCAGTCACTACAAATCTCTTTTTGGGCAAAAAAGTTAACATTTGTTTTCAAATGCTTCACTAGCTTGCTAAATCTGTTTTACTTTAAAAAAGAAAAAAAAGTATCTTTGATGACCCCTCTCCCAACTAAAAGGCTGCAACCTAAAATCTTGGGTTTCTGAAAGTATTTATGATCTACAAGTGAACCATGTTGAGCCACACATTTCCTATACTCTCAATTTTCTCATCTGTAAAACGGTTACCTCACAGCATTTGGAGGAGGAAAAGAGAGGTGGGTTTTTTCCTATGTTTAGGGCCACACCTGAAGCCTATGGAAGTTCCCGAGCTAGGGGTCGAATCAAAGCTGCAGCTGCCAGCCTACACCACTGCCATGCAGCACAGGATCTGAGCCACATCAGTGACTTATGCCACAGCGTGGAGCAATGCTGAGTCCTTAACCCAGTGAGTGAGGCCAGGGTTCTAATCTGCATCCTCATGGACACTATGTCAGGTTCTTAACCCACTGAGCCATAACAGGAACTCCCAAAGTGGGTTTTATTTGAATACATGATAAGATCCCAATAGTATAATGGATTATTCACTTTCTTTTTGAATGATGGTGACAAAATAAGAGCCACTTGTATTCCAAAGAGGTTTCTAAGTCCTGCACCTTGGTGTTTGCAATATTTGCATTCTTCATCCATCAATAATATTTGTTGAACACATTACTAAATACTTGACAATATATTATGCATTGTGTAAAGAAAAAACCAGACATGACTCTCACCTTTTAGAGAAGTGTGATATTTGCTTTTTCGATAGTAATGCTGCACACTATATAATTGTACCAATTTTCTAACAGAAAACATGTCAGAGTATACTCAGATAGATTTATGAATCAGGAGAAAAACAGTGTAGATTCAGGTTAAAAATCTCAGATGCTGAAATTGACAGCCCCTGGATTCAATCCCAGCTCTTCTACTTATTACCATGCAACCTGCGACTTGTTGCTTAACCTTGCTAAGCCTCAGTGCCCACATTTACAATGTGAGAAGGGACTGTTGTTGGAATCAGTGATATAAAAATGTAAAGCCTTTAAATGACTACTGTCTTGTAGACTTCGAATACCTGGTAACAACCATTGTCTTCATTTAAAGGGTCAAGATCTATGTTACCATTTGAAATGAGGCTTTACTTACCTTCAGAATGACCAACAATTTTCTAAGCCCATCATTATTTTTTCTATCTTCAGATAACTTCAGGTGTGACTGTTTATAAGAGGAAGAGAAATTTACATGCCTCTCTTATCATTGACTTAAAGAATTACCCAGATTAAAAATACCATCAGATTTAAATAGATGAGAAACATTCATATCCATTCCCACAAATACAGATTGGAAAGAGCCAATTAAGATTACTTTCTCCTATGCCCTAGCAAGCATTCTGCTCAAGAGGATTTCAAATTTCTCAGGGGATCAGAAAGAGAGAAAGAAAGTAGGGGAAAAAAATCCTTTTCGCTCTTAGGCAGAAATTCAAAGAGGAAAAAAAAAAACAAACCCTTCTTATGTTGATCTCCTTGTCTGGATTTGTCTTGATTTTATAAAATGGACTTAAAAGTCCCCTCTAGTTTTGATTTTATTTCATTTTTTTCAACCACTGGGAAGTCAGAGAAAATTACATAAGCAAGGTCTGATACAAACTTCAAGCTATGCATAAAGGAGATTTAAAATAAAAACTGCAAATAATAGGCCTTCCCAGCTTCATTACTTGCCACTGCTTTCCTTATCCCGTCCCTGTGCACCCTTCTCCCTGCAGTCCTCACAACTCTACACCTTAGGTCCTTTTCCTTCCAGTCGGCAATGCCTTTCCTTCTTTACCCACTCAGGTTTCTTGGTCCAAATCAAATTTCACATCCCCTGCTAAGCTGTTCCTATAGCTGCCTCTTCCCCAAGGCAGAATCAGGCACTCCTGGTGCTGTGATTTGCCTCTGGCTTGTTCATGCTGTTTCAACAATTTTCACATTGTTTTCTAATTGGTTACTTATATTTCTGTTCCTTTGCTGTTCCAAACCCTCATTTTTTCCCCACTAGTCAAGGAGCTACTGTCTTACACTGACCTGGGGACCTCTATAAGATTATGGCTATTTAGCCCCAGTTCTCTTTGAGGAAAGGACAATATCTAGAGTGATGTTTATTAACCAGGGCAATTTTGCCCCCTAGGAGACATTTGATAATACATGGAGACATTTTTAATTGTCATGACTGGGGTGGTGCTACTGACATCTAGTGGGTAGATGTACAGCACAGAAAATATCCTAAATATCCTAAAATGCACAGGATAGCCCCAACACAAAGAATCATGTGCCCCCAAAAGTCAATTGTACCAAAGTTGGGAAATTCTGATCTAGAGTGAAGACTTGCTTAGGATTAGCATGAGAAATGTACTCATGCTGAGGTGCTAAGTCTGTGTACTGCTCCAGCCATCTTCCAGAGCAGTCAAAAGAGTTTTACACAGCACTGGCCAAGATTCCCTTACAAAGTTAAAGTTCATTTGATTAATCAACAAACTTTCATTTGCTGTTTCTGGTAGAGCTAGAATGGGATCCATAGAAAAGAACTCCAACTACCTAGTCCAAAGACTTCTCTGTGACTTTGAGGCCACTGTTAATTTTCTTAAGTTTGAATCTCTGAGAAAATGGTTTGGGACTTGGTTCTTCTCCTTGCCATGGGCTCCTTGGGAAAATGAGTTCATTCCCTTCTCAAGTGTCAGCATTCCTAAAGGAATTAAAATGTACAGTTTTGCTAAGGAAGAAAACCCTCAAGTCCTTTTATACCTTTTCGTGAGATAATAAGCAACGGGATCATTAAGTGATTCTTCCCACTGTAAACAGTCCTCTTTAGCATCCTCCTGTATTCATGGAAACAACTAGCGTAATTTCTAAGTGGGTTCCTCCCATGACACTCCATTTTTAGAAAGCTGTTTAAGAAGGTTGGCTTCCTGACCAGATGCAAGTTGAGTTTTCAGGTTTGCCGCAGACATACCAGGCTACAGTAAAATGGATACATCCAAACAAGATCTTGGTTCCTTTCTGCTCAGAGCTTGCAAACCTGGAGGCTGGACTTGGTGTCTGACTCACTTTTCTTTGCCATGTCCTAGACTAAGCCACTGTCAACCCTCTTCTTCACCAAGACAGAGCCCTCCTATTGGTCTTCCACAGCCCCACAGTCTGTTAGCTACACAGTCAAGTCAGTAAAGGTTTTGAGTCTAAATCGGATTAGTCACACCCTGATTAAAAGTGATTCACTAGGTCTTGCAGCTTTTAACATAAGATCCATCATTCTTTTTAAAAAATTATTTATTTTCTTTTATTTTTATTGAAATGTAGTTGATATACAATTTTATGTTAGTTTAAGGTATATTGTAAAGTATATATTTGGTATTTATATTAATGTATTTCCCTTATAGGTTATTACAAAATATTGAATATAGTTTTCTGTGCTGTACAATAGGTCCTTATTGTTTATCAATTTTTTTTATATAATAGTGTTAATCCCAAATGCCAAATTTATCCCCTCATTTCCCCTTTGGTAACCATAAGTCTGTTTTCTATGTCTGTGGGTCTATTTCTGTTTTGTAAATAAGTTCACTTCTCTTTTTTTTTTTTTAGATTCCACATACACACAGTATCTTGTGATATTTGTCTTTTTCTATATGACTTACTTCACTTATGATAATCTATGTTTGTCTCTATGGTGATCTCTATGCCATGTGGCTTCAAATGGCATTATTTCATTCTTTTTATGGCCGAGTAGTATTCCACACACTACATCTTTATCCATTCATCTGTTGATGGATATTTGTGTTGCTTCATCATTCTTACTGTGCACTCAAAAGTTCTGTGTAGTACTGACAACCTAAACCTTATCTCCAGCCAAGCTCTAAGCTCTCTCAACTCCAAATCTACTAGTCTTCTTCAGCTCTTACAGTGTGAAGTGCTTAGTTCCATCTCAAAGGCTTTGTTTAAGCTCTTTTCTCTGTTTGGAATGCTCTTGCATTTATCAAGTATCATTCTTCAGAGACAACTTCCCTGACTTTGCAGTTGATAGAAAATTTACTTTTTTATTTTGTGCTGTTTAATATGGTAGCCACTATCAACAGTGTAGCAATTTACATTTGAATTGATTAGATTAAATTAAATGTTTAGTTCCTCAGTCACACTAGCCACATTTTAAGTGTTTGTTTTTCCTAATGTAGCTAATCACTACTGTAGTGGACAGAAAAAAATACAGAACATTTCCTTCATCGCAGGAAGCTCTATTTGACAGTGCTACTTATATATTTTCATAGCATCAGTTATCTTTCTCAGCATATATTACATAGTCAATTTACATTTATTTCAGTGAGTTGTTTTGATGATGATAGAAATCTCCCCAACTAGACTCCCTATTCTATGATGGCACAAACTGTGAGGTTTTCCCTTCATTATTCCTGGAAGATAATTGGTACTTAATAATTATTCATTGAAAGAAAGGTGAATGAATAGTTAACAGTCAAAACATGGATCTCTAAACAGTTCAATTGAGATATAATTCATATATTAAATAGATCGCCAATTTAAAGTGTGCAGTTCAATGGCTAGTATAGCCACAGTGTTGTATAACTATCCCCACAATCTAATCTTAAAACATTTCTGTCCCTCTAAAAGGAAACCCTGGACCCAGTAGAAGACTCCTGATTCCTTCCACCCTCCCCATGCCCTAAGCAACCACCAACATAGTTTCTTCATCTATAGATTTGCCTTTTCTTCTATTACATGTAATAGAATCATATATGTGTTCTTTCATGACTGAATTCTTTCACTTAGCATAATATTTCCAAGAATCATCCATATTGTGGCATGTGTCAGAACTTCATTCCTTCTTACTGCCAAATAATATTTCTTGTGTAGATATACCATTATTTATTTATTTATTTCTCAGTTGATGGACAGTTGGGTTTTGCTGGTTTGGAACCAGAATGATGAGTAATACTGTTTCTCTCAACATTCATGTACATGTTTTTGTGTGCATATATATTTCTATTTTTCTAGGAGTAGAATTGCTAGGTCATATGATGTATGTTTAACATTTTCAGCAACCGCCAAACTCTTTCCCAAAGGAGATGCACACTTTACATTCTCATCAGCCATCTATCTTGGTTCAAATTTCTCCAAGCCCTTTCTAAACACTTGATATTGTATGCCATTTTGATTATAGCAGTCTTAGTGGGAGTTGAGTGGTGACTCATTATGGTAGTGATTTGCATTTCCCTAAGGACTAATGATGTTAGGCATATTTTCATGTGTTTTCTAGCTATTTGTGTATCTTCTTTGGGGAAAGGTCTGTTCAGATTATTTTCCTATATTTTATTTGTGTTGTCTTTTTGTTGCTGAGTTGTAAGAGTTCTTTATATATTCATGATACAAGTCTGTTGTCAGATATATGATTTGCAAATATTATTTTTTCTATTGTGTGGGTTGTTTTTTCACTTTATTGATGAACTTTAACACTCAAAAGTTTTTGACTTAATGCATTCCAATTTATCTACTTTTTCTTTTATTGCTTGTGCTTTAGATGTTGTATCAAAAAAGCCATTGCCTAATCCAAGGTCATGAAGATTTACATGAATGTTTTTGTCTAAGAATTTATGGTTTTAGTTCTTACATTTAGGTTCATGATCCATTTTGAGTTTTTTGTGTGTCTTATGTGAAATAGGGATCACTTTTATTCTTTTGCATACATCTATCCAGTCGTCAGCACTATTTGTTAAACAGGCTATTTTTTCCACATTGAATTATCTTGGCACCATGGATACAGGATAACTTTTCACTTATCTAAGTCTTCTTTTTTTTTAATCTATGTTTTATAATTTCCATGTAAAAATTTAGGTAGATGTTGAACTAACCTTGAATTCTGGGATAAGCCCTACTTGGTCCTGGTGTAGAATCATTTTTATAACTTTCTGGATTTGATTTGCTAGATTTGTTGAGAGTTTTGCCATCTATAGTAATAATGAATATTGCTGAGTAGTTTTCTTTTCTTGCAATGCCTTATTTGGTTTTGATAACTGAGTAATACTCGTTTCATAAAATAAATTAGGAAGTATTTCTGCTTCTATTTTTTGATAAGCATTTATAAAGGATTGGTATGAATTCTTCTTTCAGTGTTTGGTGAACTTCACTAGTGAAGACCTTTGACTTTGGGCTTGTCTTCATGGAAAATTACTACTGATTCAATGTGTTTTCTTGTTTTAGCTACGTTCAGATTTTTTTTTTTTAAATGAATTGCTTTTGGTAATTTGTGCTTTTCTAGAAATGTGTCCATTTAAGCTAACTTATCTAATCTGTTGGCATACAGCTATTTACAATATTCCCTCATAATCATTTTTTCCTATAAATAAAATACTATTCCCCTTTTTATTCCTGATTTTAGTAATTTGAGCCTTATCTTTGCTTTTATTGGTCAATCTAACTAAAATATTTCAACTCTGTTGATATTTTCAAAGATCCAACTTCTGGTTTCATTGTTTTTCTATTTTGTTTTTCCATTTTCTATTTCATTGATTCCTATTCCAATCTTTATTTTGGCTATGGGTTTATTTTGTTTGTTTGTTTTTTGTTTTTGTTTTTGGCTGCACCCATGACATGTGGAAGTTCCTGGGCCAGGGATCAAACTCTCACCACAGCTATAACCAGAGCCACAGCAGTGACAAGGCTGGATTCTTAACCCACTGAGCCATGACAGAACTCATAGATATGGGTTTATTTTGCTCTTCTTTTTCTAGTTTCTTAAGTTTGGGCTATTGATTTGAGGTCTTTCTCTTTTTTTAATATAGGTATTCACAACTACGAGTGTTCCTATAAGCACTGCTTTTGTTACGTCTCTTAAATTCTGGTGTGTTCTTATTCTCATCCATATCAAAATATTTTCTAATTTCTTTTGTGAACTTTTCAATGGCCTGTTAGTTACTTAGTAGTGTGTACTTGTATTTGCATATATTTGTGATTTTTTCCAAATTTACTTCTGTTATTGTTTTCTAATTTCATTCCATTATGGTCAGAGAGCACATTTTTTACTTTATTTCAATCCTTTTAAATTGACTGAAACCTGTTTTATTAATTAACATATAGACTATCTTGGAGAATGTTCTATATGCATTTGTGGAGAAGTTACATTCCACTGTTATTGGGTGGACTGGTCTAAAACTATTTATTAGATCCAGGTGGGTTTTAGTGTTAAGTCTTCTATATGCATGTTAATCTATCTAGTAGTTCTATCCACTACTGAAGTTGGGAAGTATAATCTCTATTATTGAATCATCTATTTATCCCTTCAGTTCTGTTAGTTTTATTTCACATTTTGGGAGCTCTATTGTTAGGTGTGTGGATGTTTATAATTGTTATGTCTTCCTGATGAATATACTCTTTTATCATTACAGAATGTCCATCTTGTCGCTTGTCATATTTTCTTCCCTTTTCACTCTGACATATTTTCCTTTTGATTTAAGTGTTTAATCCATTCACATGTAATGTTATTATTTATATAGCTTGATTCACACCAGCCATTTTGCTTTTGATTTTTATATATATCAAGGATATAATTTTAGATTTAATTTAAAGCCCTCTTTTATTATGCTCTTCTTTTGGGTAATGTGGAAAGCACAATATGTTCGTGGACAAGACTTCTAGATTTGCATCACCATTTCACATTTTGATACGTTTGTGATGCTTTTAAAATTCTTGGGGCATTATTTTTCCCATCAGTCAAATAATGGCTACTATTCCTGCTTTGCTTAAGCCTGAGCATTTTTGATGAAGGTGAAATTTGAACATGTACCTGAAAGGGTTTCTGTATGAAAGCTATCGTAAAAATAGGCCATTGATTATAGGGAATGTAGGTAGAGAACAACTTCGCTGTAACTTCACCCAGATTCTAGCACTCTGTGTAGCCCACGGAACCTCTGCCTCAGCAGGGCCCATCCATGAAACAGGGCTTTCACCATTTGTATTAACTTGAATCTGAAATTCCTTCAGAGTCTTGAGCAAATGTATAGCATTATTTCCCACTGGGTTATTTTTTTATCCCATAATGCCTCATTTCACAGGATTGATACTTTATTTGAAACCAGGGGCTTCAGCAGCATGAGCAAAGGTGAACCAGAAACAAAGAATATATTTTGACTCAATGCTTTAACTTTCTTTTTCATTCAAAAACTCTCTCCTGCAGTGGGAACTAAGTTTATCATGCCACCCGTGACAGTAGAAGCAATTTGTCTTCTTCTGGCTAAAAGAGAACTCCCTTTATGCCTGGGATTTGGACTTTTTTGAACCTATGGCACTTATTTGAGTTTCAGTTTTATCAACCATATTAGTTGTGAGAGGGTGACAGAATTTACTTCACAGTATTACTTTGAGACTTATTTTAGATGGATATATAGAAAACTACTTATATATGTTTGATATTAGTGTGAATTATCTCCATTACCAACCTCACCTCTTATAAGAAAACTCATTTGTGAAGAAGGATAAGTAGATGCAAAACTCATCTCAATTAGCCTTTCTTTTAATATCAAGAGTACTATTGGGTTCAAGGATGAGAATAAAATCTCACCAAGCATTGAAAGCTCACTGAGAATGGGAGTTAATAAGTAAAAGAGAGAAAGGACAGGCTACTTTACATAGAAGAAGAGATGGACACCTGGGACAAGAGAGGAGAAAATATAAAAAAATAAAATGAAATGAAGCAAGTCAAAGAACAGAAAATAGCGGCAAGGGAAATTAGGAAAGATTTCCTTCATACACAATTAATTATTTATAACCCTTTAAAATGCTAGGATTTGCTTTCTCTAGTATCCATTCAGCTCTTTAAAATATTCTCCAGGAGTTCCCATTGTGGCTCAGCAGGTTAAGGACCCAGCGTTGTCTCTGTGAGGATTCAAGTTAGTTCCCTGACCTCGCTCAGTAAGTTAAGGATCTGGCATTGCCATGAGTTACATCGAAGACCACATGTGGTTCGGATCTGGTGTTGCCATGGCTGTGGCATAGACTTGCAGCTGCACCTCCAATTCAACCCCTGGCAGGTGCAGCTATAAAAAGAAAAAAGACTCTCTGTTATCTAGAGCAATCAGAAAGGAGGAGGGTGGTAGGTGGGGAGCGAACTATTTTAAGCCAAAAATTTACTCTATTAAATGTTCTAAAGCAAGGCCTATTCTGAGAAGCATAATTAAGTATTTGCTAGGAATACTTTGGGGGCCTTTATGGGACAGCCAAGTTGTCAAACTTCTAATGCACTGCATCATTCTTAGATGATGACCTTCAAGAAAATTTATTGTCACTCCTTTTTGTCCTTTCTTGAGGACATTCCAAGCCTTAAGGTTTTGTAGAGTTTTGGCAGCATCTACCTGAATTTTTAGACTATTAAATCTTAGTTGAAGAATGTCAATGTGAAATGAGATTTATGCCAGCTTGTCTAACAGACCTGACAAGCACTTCAAATTTTATCCCACCCTGGATACTCTGACATCCACCAAGCTGAAAATGATGTATCACATAGGCTCATGATGAGTATTTCCAAGGCAAAATCTTTCCCAAGTCCCATTCTCCCTTCTATATTTTCCATGATTTAATAATAAGCATCTTGCTGGGAAAGAACATTTAAAATTCTAGGTAATGATGCACATAATACAAAAGTAAAGAGAGAATCGTCAAATATGTCATATAGGTCATTGTAATATTCTTGTAATATACTTTTTTTGGTACTGTTGTTCCCTTCAAAGAAATAATAACAATTCCTTAAAAACTAAACTCAATAAAAAATAAATAGAAATACCTTCTATGTGCAAGGTACTTTGTTCATTGGAGATAGGAACATAGGAATCAAGCAGATATGATTCTTATTCTCAAAATTGGGTAAATAAATATTTAAGATAACAATAGAAGACATTTGTCAGGGCAATATAAGAGTTATCACCAAATGAGTAGTTCCCATCGTGGCTCAGTGGAAACGAATTTGACTAGCATCCATGGGGATGCCTCATTCAGTGGGTTTAGGATCCGGCATTGCTGTAAGCTGTGGTATAGGCCACAGAAGCGGCTCGGATCCTGCATTGCTGTGGCTCTGTGTAGGCCAGCAGCTACAGCTCCTATTTGACCCCTAGCTGGAAACCTCCATATGCCATGGGTGCAGACCTAAAAAATAAATAAATAAATAAATAAATAAATAAATAAATAAATAAAAATAAATAAATAAATAAACTGTTGTTCTAATTAAGACACTGAGATTACCATAATAAATCTTAAAACAATGTTCCTGGTAGCTTCACATTAGTAATATTTTAGGATGAGATTAAAATATTGATATAATATCATTAATAAGGGACTTCAAGCTCAAGTTAAATAAAAAGGAAATATCTATGTGCTATCTGGAGATGCTTATACATTATTCTCCCGAACTTGAAAGTATCTGACTAAAATCTCAAATTGTGAACATTGATCATCTGAATTCTATAATGAAATGCAAGCTCCCTCTCAGATTTCAAAATTTGGATTGTGACCACCCATTCTTGCCAGCAAAGCCATCTGGCTTGGTAAAATTAATTCTTGGGTGAGAAACTCATAGAATTTCCAAGATAAACTTCTTGGAAACTTTTGGCAACCAGGAAGAATCCTTGGCCAGAACTCAGAGATCTGAGAAACTGCTTTAACAAACTGTAGCTTTCAATGTCAATGCCATGGATTAGCTTTGTAGCTTGGTCAAATCGCTTTTCATTTCTCTGGGCTTTAATTTCCTAGCCATAAGATGAAAGTGTTGGATTAATGATTTCCAAAATCTGTTTTAACAAATGATTAATGTACAACTGGTAGTTTCAAATAAGAACATAAAATATAAACTTTTAACTCCATCAGCTAGAACTTGGTATTCTGGAGAGGTAAAGCCCATGATGGAATCTGAAACTAACCAATCACAAATTACTGTGAATTACCATTATTGCATAACAGGTAAAAGAGTGAAAAAATCCCTTAGATTATGATCATCTTGAGGGCAAATCTTACTTCATCCTCATCTTTGTATATCCACATTAACATGGTGTCTTATTTACCTAGTGGGTGCTCAAAACTTATTTATGAATTGATTTATGGGCTGATAGATCTGTGGTTGGTTAAATGGAATGGATGGATAATGAAGATATTTCCTTGGCATTGTATGTCCTATGTATGTGTAATTTACTGTATAAAATGCTCTTTGTGAGAAAAAGAAACACTATAAAACACTAAAAAACACTATAAAATGCTTGACAGTGGTATGTAAAGTAGAAATAAATAGGAGACAGGAGTCATTAGTTGCAGAGCTGGTGTCATCATCAACTAGTAATGTAACTTTAGGGAAACCACCCGCTTAACCTCAACTTTCTCATCTATAAAATGACTATTAAAATTTATCTTGTCTCCTAAGTAAGAGTTTGTGTGAAAATAAAATGGGATGATGTACGAAGAGGCTTTGAAAAATGAAAATATATGTCATTATGATTGATAATGAAGAGCAGCTTTTATTTCTGAGAGTAAAGATTCTCAGAAGCAAGCACCTTTTGTGGGAACTGGAACTCTTCCTTTGGTTCTTGTGGTACCTTTAAACCTGCTGTTTATTAGGAGTTGTATGCTCTGTTCTTCCTTTAGCAAAATTGTCTTTCAGAATATTCCTATCCTCAAAGCAGACATTGGTGTTAGTTTTTCCACTAACAGCATTTTTGTTTCCTATCTTGAAGTTCTCTGATGAAATTTCCCTTTCCTTCCCAAACTCTAGATGTCAGTGTGTCCCCAGGTCCACTCTGGGCTTTTTCTCACTGTACACTCATTCTCTTTTTAAGTGCTGTCATCCAGACCTATGACTTCAGCGAGCTGTTACTCCAAAATTTAGGTCCATCTTTTACCTTGCTCTGAAATCTAGACTCTCATTTCCATCTGTTTGAGCAATATTTCTGGTTACATATCTAATAGACAAACTCAACAAACTCTCAACCCCAACTGCCACTCCCATACATTTTCTCATCTCTGCAGAAGGCATCCAGCACCCAAGAGCTAAGGTCTAAAATTTTGGAATCATCTTTGATTTTTATTTTTCTCTCACATTATACATCCAATCCAGCCACTAAAAATCTGTCTAATTGCTCATCTCCTCTATTATCTCTTTCTTTGACTCATGTGAGGGCCACTTAAATGGTCTTCCTCTTTATGTTATCTACTACCAGAATATTTTTATATAATGGTCAGATTAATCTTTTAAATATGTGAGCCAGATCGGAGCATGGCATTGTTCGGCATCCTTCAAATAGTTTTCCATCAGACTCAGGACAAAATCTAAAATCTTCAAGGTAAACTCAAGCTCCTTCACTGTTGCCACCTTACTCACTGCACTCCAGCTTCTATGGCCTCCTGGTCACCTGGTCAGTGTTTGAATACACCAAATCTCCTCTCATTTAAGGAATTTGCACATACTATTCCCTCTGTTAGAAGTGCTACGTCTCCAACATCACAATTCACATCCTCACACCTTTCATGAGCTTCTCAAAAAGTCATCACTTTAGAGAATCCTTCCCTACCATCATCTTTGAAATGCCTCTCCTTATTATCTTTATCCCCTTAGCCTGCTCTTTCTTCTCTACTGCACCATCACTATTGATTTTTATTCTCAATTATTTTTCAGATTGTTTTTCTCAAATATCTACAATATGTAGCTTTGCTTTTGTATAAAGAAATAAAGATAAGCTTTATGAAATCAAAATAATTGAGAGATCCAGGTGACCTATTCTGAGGCTCATTTGCAAAGAGACAAAGTTTAGACAATAAGCAAAAAAATAAGATACACAAGCTTATAATCACCTCTTATTAAGTTAGAAAAACTGAGACAAGCTAAAAGAACTTAGAATTTCATAAATGGAAGAAATCCTCTTTACTATGTATGGAGGGGTAGGTGGGGGTGCAAACTTTATACTTTAAAGAGTAGAAGTCTTGGGGGTAGAGACGAGGAATCTTTACCAGAATCATCCACTAGGTGCACAACAGTGTGTTGGGTTGGGAGGGTGTCTCTTGATGCTCCATTACAGCCTATGGTTTGAAAAGCAGTGGAAGGTCGCTGCTGTCTGGACCAAGAAAGAGGAAAGATGTCAAAATAAGAACACTTCTCAGCTAGGTCCCATGCTTTATGGCTAATTATACTGTATGGCTAATTCTAAAAGCCAATGTTTAGAATATCTCAAAATACCATCCAAATTCTGAGATTGCTGTTGCTTCACAGTTTGACTAAACTCCACAGAATGAATGACATCATTCCAGAAATGTTAAAAAGTGAAACCAAATCTAGACTTGATTTTATTCATAATTTTTTTGTCTGAAATCCTTGCTCAGTTTGATTTGAATTAGCAACAACACCAAAAAAGGTCATTGATCATGTCAGGTTTTCTCAGAATTTTGAGTTTGAATTATAGTTATATATGTCTCTAATCTGAGAGATGGCCACTGCATCTGCTAACTACTACATAAAGCAATGCTATTAAAAATTAACGTCTTCAATTTAACTGGTATTGCCATTAACATCTTATTTCTTTTGTCATATTATTCTTCTAATTTTATTAGGCCTTTTGTTCATAAGCCATGTTTATCCTGCTCTTCTATCATTTGTACATTTAATTTTTTTTCTTTTTAGGGCCACACCTGCAGCATATGGAAGTTCCCGGACTAGGGATCAAATAGGAGCTGCAGCTGCCAGCCTACGCCACAGCCACAGCAATGCCAGATCCAAGCCAAGTCTATGACCTACACCACAGCTCATGGCAATGCTGGATCCTTAACCCACTGAGTGAGGCCAGGGATCGAACCTGCATCCTCACAGATACTAGTTGGATTTGTTACCACTGAGCCACAACGGAAACTCTCTGTAGGTTTAATTTGTAATTGAGTTATTTCATATATTCCAGTTGCATTTATAATACAATATGATAACATAAAATTCAAATTAGTTATATTTTCTCAGTAAGTAGAATTCTCTTTCTTTTATTAGCACCATAGTCAAGAATCTTACTCCATCTTGATGTTTGATTACTGGCAGCTTTAAAGCTCTACTTCTCCTTCTTTTCCTTCTACTCCACATTTGGTCAAACTGATAAGAAAGCCCAGGTCTCCCTCCTTTGGCATGAGTGGGAGATTCATATCACAAAAGCCCTGGCCTATGCATGGAAAATCCCTGTCCCTACTTAACCCACACGTCAAATATCATAAAAACCCAAGCCACCCTCCTTTCCATACTATTTCAAGCCATTTTGGGATCTTGGGGAACGAGCACTGCTCTCCCCAGAAAGCCTCCTTACTGGAATCACGAACCTTTTCCTACCTACTAGGAATATGGGTATATTAGGAGTATGTGGTGTTGTCATTCTCAATATCTGAACCAAATTTTGGGTCAGGGTCCTTCCTCATCATGCAGAGTGGCTACAACAATACTTCATTTCAGCATTCTATAAGTTTCTTAATTATGCAGAGAACATACATAAAGTGGAGAGGGAAAGACCGTAATCAGTCTACATCATTTTATTGAAGAAACAACACTGTGCATCATGTTAGATTTAAATTGGATACAGAAACATTTTCACTTTATTTGCAATTACGAGCAAAGAAATAAGGTAGACCCAAGTTTTCTTTTTCCCAAGTATAAGGAGGGCTTAGATGATTATGAGCAAGAAGTACATTAGCACAGTCAATTTAAAGCTTACATGAACAAATTCTAATAATACACATTCTATAGACTAAGGAATGGTGATTATTAAATAAAGTTATATTTCTGGTAAACCAAAATAAACTTTGTATTTACTCTTTAGTAAATGTGCTCACAAAGAACTTAGTGCTGTGTAGCTTGAGGTAGAATATGACCACCTCTGAAAGACACTTACTTATTCCAAGTAAATAAAATCAGAGACAAATAAATTTTCTCCACTTTTGAGTATTGACGTAATTGGATTATTTTCTCTCAAAATTTTATGATACTATTTAAACCTATATTTTATATCCTCAAAATAATTTATGTAAAATTACATAGTTTGGTTATTTATTTACTAATTTTTAAAAACATCTCTATATCAGAATTGAGTTGGCGATAGTTTTTTAATATTATTATTATTATTGTCATTGTTATTAGCATTATCTTGTCTGTGCAAGACCATTTTTTCTTTATTATACATTATTGTTTCTCTCCATATTAGGCTTAACATATAAAATACAGGATGCCCACTTAAATTCAAATTCCTAACAAATAACAAAAATTTTTAGTACACATATTTAGAGTAAGTATATCTCATGCAATATTTGAAACTAAAACAAAAGAATCTACTACTGGCTGCTTTTTTATGTAGGTCCTCAGACTGAAATTCCTAAGGATGGAGAGGTCTTCTTAATTCAATATTACTTGGGCATAATTAAGTATTACTAATTTTTATCTGAAATTCAAATGTAACCATGTACCCAGTACTTTATTTGCTAAATCTGGTAACCCTACCGCTTATCCTCCAAACTCAATCCATACTTTTATGAACACATAATCTTATATATTTAATATGTATCCCTCCTGTCTATGTTCATATATATACTCATAAAATGTTGTATATGCAAGTCATGTTTAAAATTTAAGTAAATGTGGAGTTCCCGTCACGGCTCAGTGGTTAATGAATCTGACTAGGAAACATGAGGTTACAGGTTCGATCCCTGGCCTTGCTCAGTGGGTTAAGGATCTGGCATTGCCATGAGCTGTGGTGTAGGTCACAGATGTGGCTCAGATCCTGCGTTGCTGTGGCTGAGGTGTAGGCCGGCAGCAACAGCTCCAATTAGACCCCTAGCCTGGGAACCTCCATATGCTGCAGGGGGCGCCCTAAAAAGACAATTAATTAATTAAGTAAGTAAGTAAATGTTATTGGGTTTATGTCACATTCTCTTTTCCATTTAAGTGTCATTATTTTAGAGGTCTCTCCATGTAGACATAGCTCATTTCATGTAACCAGTACACAGTATTACATCTAGCCATGGACTACAATTCACATCCATTTTCCCTTAAAGATAACACCTAGGACGTTTCAGTTCTTTGCCAAAAAGCAATGCTGAAATTATATTCTTGTGCAGGTGCCCTCTGTTCCTGTGTGGAATTTCTCCAAAGCATATATATATATATATGTATATATATACACACACACACACACACACATACAAATATATACATATATATTTATTTACACACACACACACACTCAAGAGTGAAATCCTACATGGGGTATATATTTGTTGTTCATTTTAATAGGGAATTTCAGATTGTTCTCCTAACAGCTAATTCATTTTATTTTATTTTATTTTTTTTATTTATTATTTTCCCACTGTACAGCAAGGGGGTCAGGTTATCCTTAGATGTATACATTGCAGTTACAGTTTTTTCCCCCACCCTTTCTTCTGTTGCGACATGAGTATCTAGACATAGTTCTCAATGCTATTCAGCAGGATCTCCTTATAAATCTATTCTAGGTTGTGTCTGATAAGCCCAAGCTCCTGATCCCTCCCACTCCCTCCCCCTCCCATCAGGCAACCACAAGTCTCTTCTCCAAGTCCATGATTTTCTTTTCTGAGGAGATGTTCATTTGTGCTGGATATTAGATTCCAGTTATAAGTGATATCATATGGTATTTGTCTTTGTCTTTCTGGCTCATTTCACTCAGGATGAGATTCTCTAGTTCCATCCATGTTGCTGCAAATGGCATGATGTCATCCTTTTTTATGGCTGAGTAGTATTCCATTGTGTATATATACCACCTCTTCCGAATCCAGTCATCTGTCGATGGACATTTGGATTGTTTCCATGTCCTGGCTATTGTGAATAGGGCTGCAATGAACATGCGGGTGCATGTGTCTCTTTTAAGTAGAGCTTTGTCCGGATATATGCCCAAGAATGGGATTGCAGGATCATATGGAAGTTCTATGTATAGATTTCTAAGGTATCTCCAAACTGTTCTCCATAGTGACTGTACCAGTTTACATTCCCACCAGCAGTGCAGGAGGGTTCCCTTTTCTCCACAGCCCCTCCAGCACTTGTTATTTGTGAATTTATTAATGATGGCCATTCTGACTGGTGTGAGGTGGTATCTCATGGTAGTTTTGATTTGCATTTCTCTTATAATCAGCGATGTTGAGCATTTTTTCATGTGTTTGTTGGCCATCTGTATATCTTCCTTGGAGAAATGTCTATTCAGGTCTTTTGCCCATTTTTCCATTGATTGATGGGCTTTTTTGCTGTTGAGTTGTATAAGTTGCTTGTATATTCTAGAGATTAAGCCCTTGTCAGTTGCATCATTTGAAACTATTTTCTCCCACTTTGTAAGTTGTCTTTTTGTTTTCTTTTTGGTTTCCTTTGCTGTGCAAAAGCTTTTCAGTTTGATGAGGTCCCATGGGTTTATTTTTGCTCTAGTTTCTATTGCTTTGGGAGACTGACCTGAGAAAGTATTCATGATGTTGATGTCAGAGAGTGTTTTGCCTATGTTTTCTTCTAGGAGTTTGATGGTGTCCTGTCGTATATTTAAGTCTTTCAGCCATTTGGAGTTTATTTTTGTGCATGGTGTGAGGGTGTGTTCTAGTTTCATTGCTTTGCATGTAGCTGTCCAGGTTTCCCAGCAATGCTTGCTGAATAGACTTTCCTTTTCCCATTTGATGTTCCTGCCTCCCTTGTCAAAGATTAATTGACCATAGGTGTCAGGGTTAATTTCCGGATTCTCTATTCTGTTCCATTGGTCTGTCTGTCTGTTTTGATACCAGTACCACACTGTTTTGATGACTGTGGCTTTGTAGTATTTCTTGAAGTCTGGGAGAGTGATGCCTCCTGCTTGGTTTTTGTTTCTCAGGATTGCTTTGGCGATTCTGGGTCTTTTGTTGTTCCATATAAATGTTTGGATTGTTTGTTCTAGTTCTGTGAAAAATGTCATGGGTCATTTGATAGGGATTGCATTGAATCTGTAGATTGCTTTGGGTAGGATGGCCATTTTCACAATATTGATTTTTCCAATCCAGGAACGTGGAATATCTTTCCATTTCTTTACATCTTCTTTGATTTCTTTGATTAAAGTTTTATAGTTCTCGGCATATAGGTCCTTTACCTCTTTGGTCAGGTGTATTCCGAGGTATTTGATTTTGTGAGGTACAATTTTAAAAGGTATCGTATTTTTGTATTCCTTTTCTAATGTTTCATTGCTGGTATACAGAAATGCAACTGACTTCTGAATGTTAATCTTATATCCTGCCACTTTGCTGAATTTATTAATCAGTTCAAGGAGTTTTGGGGTTGAGTCCTTAGGGTTTTCTAGGTATAGTATCATATCATCTGCATACAGTGACAGTTTGATCTCTTCTCTTCCTACATGGATGCCTTTGATTTCTTTTGTTTGTCTAATTGCTGTGGCTAAGACTTCCAAAACGATGTTGAAGAGCAGTGGTGAGAGTGGGCATCCCTGTCTTGTTCCAGATTTGAGTGAGAAGGCTTTCAGTTTTTCCCCATTGAGTATTATATTTGCTGTGGGTTTCTCATAAAAGCTAATTCATTTTACACTCTCAAAATAAGAATGTGAGATTTTCTTAATCTTCTCCAGCACTTTATATTATTAAACTTGTTATTGTCATAATGAGTATAAAGTATTTATATACTCTTTTAATTTTTATTTCTCTGATTACTGATGAGATAGAGTTTCTTTTCAGTGTCTTTTTCTAATAGATTATATTTTCCTGTTTCTTTGTATGTTGGTTTCTGTCCTTCTCATGTTGAATGCTATGTTGCAGCATAGCATTGGGATCAAAGGCCCCTGCTCCTCAAAGGACTGTTGTATTCATTTCCCTGTTACCTGGTTAAACAAATGTTCCTACAGAATGTATTAGCTCAGATCTCTGTGTAACTGAAGGCTTTTTTTATTTTTAATAATAATTTTTATTTTTAACTATTATTTTAAAATATTTTTTATTTTTAACTAGGATCTTTGCTGTCTGTCCTATACATGTATAATTTAGTGGTCAGATAGAGATTGGACAAAGTTACAAGTACAATGTGACTACAGTTCACCTTTCCTGTCCCTTTTCTTTTGGATTATTCCCTCACTTTGGGGCAATAATAGGCACCACCCCCAGCTTCTTTGTTCCCTGTGCAAGAAAGATGGCATTTATTTATTTATTTATTTATTTATTTATTTATTTATTTTTGTCTTTTTGCCGCCCCTGCGGCATATGGAGGTTCCCAGGCTAGGGGTCTAATCGGAGCTGTAGCTGCCAGCCTATGCCAGAGCCACAGCAATGCAGGATCTGAGCTGTGTCTGCAACCCACACCACAGCTCACGGCAACGCCAGATCCTCAAGGCAAGGCCAGGGATCGGACCCTCAATCTCATGGTTCCTAGTCGGATTCGTGAACCACTAAGCCATGACGGGAACTCCCAAGATGGCATGATAAGAACTTCAACCCCTGCATTTGGTGTGACTGGTACCCAACCTCAGGCCAAAACTGCTAAGGTGAGGAATTTAGCCGGTCCCATCTATTCTTCCAGATTCCAGCTTACCCCTAAAGACTACCTTTGGTAGTTGCTTTTTAAATTTTATTCAGAATCTATGGTTATTATCTGTAGGTGGATTAATCTACCTGAAAGTTACTGTGGCATACATGAAAGCAGAACTCCTCATCTATTAAGTTTTATATTTCAATAATTATATATTTCACTCCAAGAATTCCCATGTTGTTCTTTAAAAAAAAGTTCTCATAGTAGGAGACCTAAATACCCCCCTCACATCAATGGACAGATCCTCCAGACAGAAAACCAATAAAGCAACAGAGATCCTAAAGGAAACAATAGAAAAGTTAGACTTAATTGATATCTTCAGGACACTACATCCAAAAAAAGCAGAATACACATTCTTCTCAAATGCTCATGGAACATTCTCAAGAATCGACCACATATTGGGACACAAAGCGAATCTCAATAAATTTAGGAGCGTAGAAATTATCTCAAGTATCTTCTCTGACCACAATGCCATGAAATTAGAAATCAACCACGGGAAAAGCAAAGAGAAAAAACCTACTCCATGGAGACTAAACAACATGCTACTAAAAAACCAATGGGTCAATGAGGAAATCAAGAAGGAAATTAAAAACTACCTTGAAACAAATGATAATGAAGACACAACCTCTCAAAATCTATGGGATGCTGCGAAAACAGTGCTCAGAGGGAAATTTATAGCAATCCAGGCCTTTCTCAAAAAAGAAGAAAGATCCCAAATTGACAACTTAACCCTCCACCTAAATGAATTAGAAAAAGAAGAACAAAAAAGTCCTAAAGTCAGCAGAAGGAAGGAAATTATAAAGATCAAAGAAGAAATCAATAAAATAGAGACTCAAAAAACAATAGAGAAAATTAATAAAACCAAGAGCTGGTTCTTTGAAAAGGTGAACAAAATTGATAAACCCCTGGCCAGACTCACTAAAAAGAGGAGAGAAAGAACCCAAATCACCAAAATTATAAATGAAAAAGGAGAAATCACAACGGATACAGCAGAAATACAAAAAACCATAAGAGAATACTATGAACAACTATATGGCAATAAGTTTGACAATCTGGAAGAAATGGACAATTTTCTAGAATCTTACAGCCTGCCAAAACTGAATCAAGCAGAAACAGACCAACTGAACAGACCGATCACTAGAAATGAAATTGAAGAGGTCATAAAATCACTCCCTACAAATAAAAGTCCAGGACCAGATGGCTTCACAGGTGAATTCTATCAAACATATAAAGAGGAATTGGTGCCCATCCTCCTTAAACTCTTTCAAAAGGTTGAAGAAGAAGGAATACTCCCAAAGACATTCTATGAGGCCACCATCACCCTCATTCCAAAACCAGGCAGAGATACCACCAAAAAAGAAAACTATTGCCCAATATCATTGATGAATATAGATGCAAAAATTCTCAACAAAATCTTAGCCAACCGAATCCAACAACATATCAAAAAAATTATACACCATGACCAGGTTGGGTTCATCCCAGGTTCACAAGGATGGTTCAACATACGCAAATCAATCAACGTCATACACCACATTAACAAAAAAAAAGTCAAAAATCATATGATCATCTCAATAGATGCAGAAAAAGCATTTGACAAAGTTCAACATCCATTCATGATCAAGACCCTCGCCAAAGTGGGTATAGAGGGAACATTCCTGAATATAATCAAAGCCATTTATGATAAACCCACAGCAAATATAATCCTCAATGGGGAAAAACTGAAAGCCTTCTCACTCAAATCTGGAACAAGACAGGGATGCCCACTCTCACCACTGCTCTTCAACATCGTTTTGGAAGTCTTAGCCACAGCAATTAGACAAACAAAAGAAATCAAAGGCATCCATATAGGAAGAGAAGAGATCAAACTGTCACTGTATGCAGATGACATGATTCTATACCTAGAAAACCCTAAGGACTCAACCCCAAAACTCCTTGAACTGATTAATAAATTCAGCAAAGTGGCAGGATATAAGATTAACATTCAGAAGTCAGTTGCATTTCTGTATACCAGCAGTGAAACATTAGAAAAGGAATACAAAAATACGATACCTTTTAAAATTGTACCACACAAAATCAAATACCTCGGAATACACCTGACCAAAGAGGTAAAGGACCTATATGCCAAGAACTATAAAACCTTAATCAAAGAAATCAAAGAAGATGTAAAGAAATGGAAAGATATTCCATGTTCCTGGATTGGAAAAATCAATATTGTGAAAATGGCCATCCTACCCAAAGCAATCTACAGATTCAATGCAATCCCTATCAAATTACCCATGACATTGTTCACAGAACTAGAACAAACAATCCAAACATTTATATGGAACAACAAAAGACCCAGAATCGCCAAAGCAATCCTGAGAAACAAAAACCAAGCAGGAGGCATCACTCTCCCAGACTTCAAGAAATACTACAAAGCCACAGTCATCAAAACAGTGTGGTACTGGTATCAAAACAGACAGACAGACCAATGGAACAGAATAGAGAATCCGGAAATTAACCCTGACACCTATGGTCAATTAATCTTTGACAAGGGAGGCAAGAACATCAAATGGGAAAAAGAAAGTCTATTCAGCAAGCATTGCTGGGAAACCTGGACAGCTGCATGCAAAGCAATGAAACTAGAACACACCCTCACACCATGCACAAAAATAAACTCCAAATGGCTGAAAGACTTAAATATACGACAGGACACCATCAAACGCCTAGAAGAAAACATAGGCAAAACACTCTCTGACATCAACATCATGAATATTTTCTCAGGTCAGTCTCCCAAAGCAATAGAAATTAGAGCAAAAATAAACCCATGGGACCTCATCAAACTGAAAAGCTTTTGCACAGCAAAGGAAACCCAAAAGAAAACAAAAAGACAACTTACAGAATGGGAGAAAATAGTTTCAAATGATGCAACTGACAAGGGCTTAATCTCTAGAATATATAAGCAACTTATACAACTCAACAGCAAAAAAGCCCATCAATCAATGGAAAAATGGGCAAAAGACCTGAATAGACATTTCTCCAAAGAAGATATACAGATGGCCAACAAACACATGAAAAAATGCTCCACATCGCTGATTATAAGAGAAATGCAAATCAAAACTACCATGAGATACCACCTCACACCAGTCAGAATGGCCATCATTAATAAATTCACAAATAACAAGTGCTGGAGGGGCTGTGGAGAAAAGGGAACCCTCCTGCACTGCTGGTGGGAATGTAAACTGGTACAGCCACTATGGAGAACAGTTTGGAGATACCTTAGAAATCTATACATAGACCTTCCATATGACCCTGCAATCCCACTCTTGGGCATCTATCCGGACAAAGCTCTACTTAAAAGAGACACATGCACCCGCATGTTCATTGTAGCACTATTCACAATAGCCAGGACATGGAAACAATCCAAATGTCCATCGACAGAGGATTGGATTCGGAAGATGTGGTATATATACACAATGGAATACTACTCAGCCATAAAAAAGGATGACATCATGCCATTTGCAGCAACATGGATGGAACTAGAGAATCTCATCCTGAGTGAAATGAGCCAGAAAGACAAAGACAAATACCATATGATATCACTTATAACTGGAATCTAATATCCAGCACAAATGAACATCTCCTCAGAAAAGAAAATCATGGACTTGGAGAAGAGACTTGTGGTTGCCTGATGGGAGGGGGAGGGAGTGGGAGGGATTGGGAGCTTGGGGTTATCAGTCACAACCTAGAATAGATTTACAAGGAGATCCCGCTGAATAGCATTGAGAACTATGTCTAGATACTCATGTTGCAACAGAAGAAAGGGTGGGGGAAAAACTGTAATTGTAATGTATACATGTAAGGATAACCTGACCCCCTTGCTGTACAGTGGGAAAATAAAATTAAAAAAAAAAAAAAAAAAATTTAAACTCAAAAAAAAAAAAAAAATAAATAAAAAAAAATAAAAAAATAAAAAAAAGTTCTGATTACTTTTTATAGTCTCTTGTTTCTTACCTATTTTATATTGTAATTTTTTTTTTTACTCCATGTATGATATTCTAGTATCTGATGTCTTTGGGTATATAACTTTTCTGTGTACACTCTCTAGTGCCTTCTCTCTTGGAGATGTATTTATACTGTTTTGGGTAAATTTGATGATTGGCTCCGTTTAGTCCATGAAAACCCTAAGGAACATAGATTAGATATGCTTTTCTCAACGAAAGATTTTTAATTTTTTTCTACTACTTGTTCCAAATACTAACAACATGAAATAACATGTATATATGTATGTATGTATGTTGGCCTACTGATTATCTTATTGAAAAAATGGTCAGGGCTAGTTTTTCTTTTGTTTGTTTGTTTTTAATGGCTGCACCCATGGCATATGGAAATTTCTGGCCCAGGGACTGAATCCGAGCCTCAGCTATGACCCATGCCACTGCAGTCAGATTCTTTTTATTTTTTTTTATTTTTTTATTTTTTTATTTTCCCACTGTACAGCAAGGGTGTCAGGTTATCCTTACATGTATACATTACAATTACAGTTTTTCCCCACCCTTTGTTCTGTTGCAACATGAGTGTCCAGACATAGTTCTCAATGCTATTCAACAGGATTTTCTTGTAAATCTATTCTAAGTTGTGTCTGATAAGCCCAAGCTCCCGATCCCTCCCACTCCCTCCCCCTCCCATCAGGCAGCCACAAGTCTTTTCTCCAAGTCTATGATTTTCTTTTCTGAGGAGATGTTCATTTGTGCTGGATATTAGATTCCAGTTATAAGTGATATCATATGGTATTTGTCTTTGTCTTTCTGGCTCATTTCACTCAGTATGAGATTCTCTAGTTCCATCCATGTTGCTGCAAATGGCATTATGCCATTCTTTTTTATGGCTGAGTAGTATTCCATTGTGTATATATACCACCTCTTCCGAATCCAATCATCTGTCGATGGACATTTGGGTTGTTTCCACATCCTGGCTATTGTGAATAGTGCTGCAATGAACATGCGGGTGCATGTGTCTCTTTTGAGTTTTGTCCGGATATATGCCCAAGAATGGGATTGCAGGGTCATATGGAAGTTCTATGTATAGATTTCTAAGGTATCTCCAAACTGTTCTCCATAGTGGCTGTACCAGTTTACATTCCCACCAGCAGTGCAAGAGGGTTCCTTTTTCTCCACAGCCCCTCCAGCACTTGTTATTTGTGGATTTATTAATGATGGCCATTCTGACTGGTGTGAGGTGGTATCTCATGGTAGTTTTGATTTGCATTTCTCTTATAATCAGCGATGTTGAGCATTTTTTCATGTGTTTGCTGGCCATCTGTATATCTTCCTTGGAGAACAGTCTATTCAGGTCGTTTGCCCATTTTTCCATTGATTGATGGGCTTTTTTGCTGTTGGGTTGTATAAGTTGCTTGTATATTCTAGAGATTAAGCCCTTGTCAGTTGCATCATTTGAAACTATTTTCTCCCATTCTGAAAGTTGTCTTTTTGTTTTCTTTTTGGTTTCCTTTGCTGTGCAAAAGCTTTTCAGTTTGATGAGGTCCCATGGGTTTATTTTTGCTCTAATTTCTATTGCTTTGGGAGACTGACCTGAGAAAATATTCATGATGTTGATGTCAGAGAGTGTTTTGCCTATGTTTTCTTCTAGGAGTTTGATGGTGTCCTGTCGTATATTTAAGTCTTTCAGCCATTTGGAGTTTATTTTTGTGCATGGTGTGAGGGTGTGTTCTAGTTTCATTGCTTTGCATGTAGCTGTCCAGGTTTCCCAGCAATGCTTGCTGAATAGACTTTCTTTTTCCCATTTTATGTTCTTGCCTCCCTTGTCAAAGATTTAGTCAATGGATTTTTAAAAATATGCACATCCCACACATTTTTTTTTATTTCTTTATGTATACATTTTTTCTATTGCACAGCATGGTGACCCAGTTACACGTATTTTGTTATGCATCATTTCATTGTCAATTAGTTCTCAGTATTTTATTTTATCATTTGCTATTTATCTTCTTTAACACAGGGATTTTCTATAAGTGCTTTATTGGTTTCAAGATATAAGTGATTTAAAATTCCATCCTTGTGGACATTCGTTTCTAACTTTATATTTTTGTGTATATATAAGATAAACTATTTTATGATGTTAGTTCTTCAGAATTGTTTAAAAATATTTGTGGTCTAGTAGGTGATAGGTTTTTGTGACTGTTCCAAATGTTACAAAAAATTCTCTAGGTATCACTGGATTATACTCATTCATCAACTCCTACAAATCTATGGTCTTGTTTATTTTTTGTCTGCTCTTTTTATCAGTTTTTGATAGTAATGTGTTAAAATCTCCAATTACAAGATTAATCACTATATTAATGTGTCACTTGTTGCTTTAATGTATTTTGAGTTTATATTCAGTTACATGCATATATTTGCTGATTGTTTTATCTTCTAGATCGATTGCTGTTTTTCACAGTAAGCAGCATTCCTCTTTGTCACTGATTATGCTTCTGCCAAAAAAATCTATCTTGTGCTCTATTAAAATTGCTGCTCTGTATTTCTTCTGGTTTACATTTGCCTCACATTTTTACATTAACTTCATTTTTCACCCTTGCATGTCCATTAAGAATGTCTCTTACAGGATTAAGTGATGAAAATGAGTTTATATTTATTGTTGCTATTTTTGTTGTAGTATAATACAATCTGAGTATATTAACTTTGATCAATGAATTTAACCAGTTTTAATTTATTAAAGTTTACTTTATATTAAATGTAACATGTAATAAGTGTGTGTATATGTAAATATTATGATTTATTTTACCCCTTAATTTTGTTTTCTAATTACTAAGCTCTTTCTGCTTTTAATTTTACTATTTACCTTGAATTAGAGAGGTTGGATCCTGACTTAATAACATCTGTACTAAAATTTACTTTTCCCTCTCCATGCTCAAAATTTAGCAATTTGTGTATTTCTCCCAGAACAGCTTTTATCTCCCACCATCACTCTTAAATTGAGGTTATTAAAATATTTTATAAGTAATTATTTATTTAGGATATAACATAATTTATAAAAATCTTAGTTTATTTATATTTCTTATACTTTGTTGTTAACTCCCAGATTTATGCTTTATCTTGCTAGGGTATAACCTTCAAGAGCTCTTTCAAATGCAGTAAAATTTCTGAGGAACTTTGTATGCATAGGAATATTATTATTACATTCTCATTTTTAGATGATTATTTAGTTGAATGTAAAATTCTAAGTCCCAAGTTCTTTCTTCCAGTACTCTGAATGTAACTATACCACTGACTATTGCTGAAGCACTGATGTTGAAAAGTCAGGTATCATTCAGGAAATTGATTTCTTTTGGCTTTCAAATGCTACATTTATAAAAAGGACAAGGTTATAATAGATCACGTATAAAAGGTTTTTCATTAGTTAGAAATATTCCTGGCTTCAAGGAGGAAAACATATTAAGAATGAATTAGTAAACACATTAAAATCTGTTTCATGTAAAGTCATGGGGCAGGAAATTCAGAATTAGTTCATAGCTCAGCAAACCCACCAAGAACTGATCGAGACTTTAAATCTCAAGGAATGTCTAGTTTCCCCATCTTTAAAATGAAGAGATTGCACTAGGTAGCTACTAAGATCTTTTTTAGCCACAATATTCTATTGTTCTATGAACAATGCTATCACGTAATACAGTCAGAGGGATTCACTACAATAACCATGAGTTTTCAAGAAATTAATATATTACCAGAGTTTGAGAGAGGTATTTAATGTAACTGAGGTTTTTGCCTTACAAAGACTGACAGAGCACTCATACAGGTATACATGAGGGAGAAACGTTTATGGGAGATCCCTCTATTTCAAGGTCTAACTTTAAACTTTCTTCATTTGAAGTAGAATTGCTAATATACCCATTGATAATCTAGCTGTTAGGTATTGGCATCCATTGCTAAATTCATGTGAGACTGACTTATAAATACTAGAATGTCAGTATATATTCAATTACAATAAGAATAAAATAATCAAGTGAACTATTTGCCTGTGCCTTCTGCTCATTGCATTCTCTTCCTATAGATAATTAAACAAAGATAAACATTTATTTTAAGAATTTGGCTTGATGAACATAGGAATAGAGCAAAAATATCAAAATATGCATGCATTCATTTGTTCATTCATTCAGATACACTGGTTTAGAGCATACCATGTGGTAGAAACTTCTAAGAAATTCTAAAAAAGGAGGCAATTCTTATTTTTAAAAAAGCACATAATGGTAAAATGCACAAGTATTAATTATTTGGCTCAGTGAAATTTTCAGGTCGGTATCTGTCTGGAGACCTTCTATATCAAGTTATGGTATTTCCAATAGGTCAGGAAGTTCTCTGCAGTCAATATCTCTCCCTAACTCCTTGGCCATTATTCTGACTTCTGTAATATTAGATACACTTTGTTCGTTCGTGAATTTGATAGTCATGAAATTTTTACAGTCTGTATTTTTTTTTTTTGTCTGTCTTATTTTGGCCAATAGCAAAACTTAAGATCTCATTCAACACTGGTAGGTACATCAGTAGTTTATTCCTTCTAATTTCTTTTTTTTTTTTTTGTTTTTGTCTTTTTTCTAGGGCTGCACTCGTGGCATACGGAGATTCCCAGGCTAGGGGTCCAATTGGAGCTGTAGCCGCCGGCCTATACCAGAGCCACAGCAATGCAGGATCCAAGCCTTGTCTGCGACTTACACCACAGCTCACGGCAACACTGGATCCTTAACCCACTGAACGAGGCCAGGGATCGAACCCACAACCTCATGGTTCCTAGTTGGATTCGTTAACCACTGAGCCATGATGGAATATCCTATTCCTTTTAATTTCTGAGTAATATTTCATTGTATGAATATACTACAATTTATTTATTACCCTGTTTATGGACACTTAATTCATTTTCATTTTTAATATAATGGATAAAGCTGCTATGAATCTTCTTGGGAAGTATTTTATGGATATATAAACTTATTTATCTTTGGTATATACCTGTGAGTGAGATTTCTCGATCACAAAGTAGGTGTGTCTTTAATTTTTTTGGAAACTTTAAAAAAAAATCTTATTTCATTTTTATTACACTATAGTTGATTTATAGTGTTGTGTCAATTTCTGCTGTACAGCCTAGTGACCCAGACATACATATATATATATATATATAAATACACACACACACACACACACACACACACACACACACACATTCTTTTTCTCATATTATCTTCCATCATGTTCTGTCCCAAGAGATTGGATATAGTTCCCTGTACTGTACTTTGAGACCTCATTGCTTCTTTATTCTAAATGTAATAGTAGGAGTTCCTGCCATAGCTCAGTGGTTAATGAATCCAACTAGGAATCATGAGGTTGCTGGTTCAATCCCTAGCCTGGGAATCTCCACAGGCCATGGGTACAGCCCTAGAAAAGACAAAAAGACAAAAAGACAAAAAAAAAAAAAAAGTAGTAGTAGGCATCTACCAACCCCAAACTCCCATTCATCTTACTTCCTCCCACTTCCCCCTTGACAAACACAAGTCTGTTCCCCATGTCTGTGAGTCTGTTTCTATTTTGTAGGTAGATTCATTGGGGCTATATTTTAGATTCCACACATACGTGAAATCATATGGTGTTTGTCTTTCTCTTTCTGACTTCACTTAGTATGAGAAACTCTAGTTGCATCCATGTTGCTGCAAATGGCATTATTTTGTTCTTTTATGGATGAGTAGTATTCTATTATATATATGTACCACATCTTCTTAATCCATTCATCTGTTGATGGATATTTAGATTGTTTCCATGTCCTAGCGATTGTGAATAGTGCTGCAATGAACGTAGGGTGCATATATTTTTTTTTAATGAAAGTTTTTTCTAAATATAAAAAGTTTCCCAATGTGACTTTGCCATTTTCAATTCCTAGAAACAATGCACAAGGGTTCCAATTTCTCCATATCATCACTAACACTTCATATTTCCACAGTAAAGTTTTAGCTTAGCAAGTTTGGGGTGCTCAAACCCTACACATTCTAAACAATCAACTCCTCCTTGACCAGCTCCAGAAAGGTAACCCTGAATCCTCAGAATGTGTTGCCTTATGTAAGTGACTTTGTATACCTGGTGTCTCTGACCATGCTAGTTTCTGTTAACTGTGTGATTTATGATGGAACATGTGGATGTGCTCTATCACATCCACATCACAGAAGAACCTCTGAGGTTCCTCGCAACTTCTTACTATTAAAAGCAATGTGGCTGTAAATATTTTGTGCATGTTTTCTTTTGAAAAGATATATATCCAGAGTCAGAATCTCAGTGTGAAATTACTAAGCCTTAGATGGAACTTTACATAAACTTTGGGATTTTACTTGATAGTGTCTATTTCTTCCCAAAATGACAGCAGCAATTTACACTGCCACCGCCAATTGGAATTTCCAATATCATTCCCATCCCTGCTAACACTTGGTTTTTTCAGAATATATCATATTTCCCAGTATGTTGTATGAAAATGTATTTCATTCTGGGTTTTATTTTTCCTTCCCTTGTGACTAGCAAGGTTGGGCATCTTTTCCAATTTGTTCATTGTCCATTAAGGTTTTGTTTTACTTGTGTATTACCTATTCATACTTATTTTTTCTTTTTGATTGCCTTTTTTCTTATGGATTAGTAGAAATTATTCTACTTCTTATTTTGGATACAAAATCTTTATCAATTATGTGTGTTAGTAAAATCTTCTCCAAGTCTACTTATTGCTTGTTATCTTTCCTTTTCTGCAAAGAGTATAAAATTTGAAAATAGTCAATTTATCTTTTTTCTTTAGTGATTTGGGTTTTATGGGGTCATTCCTTCCTAAGATCATAATAGTCTTTGAAACTTTTAAAAAGTTTTATTTTATATATTAAGCTTTTAATTTACCTAAAATGTACTTCCATGTGTTATATGAAACAGACTATCATTTTTATATGTTTATTGAATAATCTAATATTCCTCCATTGGTTTTAATGTCCCCTCTGTCATATATCACATTTCTGTATATTAATGGGTCTTATTCTGTGTTCTTTATAATATTCCATTATTCTAGGTCTATGTGTCAATTTCTGGAACAATATTAATACTTGTTTGATTATTATATACCATAATGCATCATATATTTTATAACTTCATAAGTCTTAATTTTGGAACAGTTCCTTTGCATCAATTTTGATCAAGCCCTTTCCAATCTAGATATTGAGGAGAAAAAATTCAGCTCAGGAGGATTTTTTTTAAATTACGTTTTTGACGGGTAGTGTTTCAGAATATTTACCAAGCTGGATTTTTAACCTTAGTCCTCAATGTCGAGTGTCCTTTGTTTTCATTCATTTGTCTTTTTTCTTGACTAATTCTGGAAAGCTTGTCAATTGTGTCCTCCACACATCTGATCTGACATTTTATGCTTAAAATTTGGCTTTCACTTTTTCCATGATAGATTCTAACTTCACTTAATTTGCATTTCCTATGGTCTTTCTTTATATCCTCTATCTCCCCTTTGCAATTTATCCTCTTAAGAGTTCCCAGTCAGCTTATCCCCTCCTAATGGCTTTCTGCACCTGTCTCAAAACTTTCTCTCTGCATTCTACACTGAGGATTCCAAACAAAGTCCAAAGATTTTATTCTGGTCCTGCAGTGGATAATTCTCAGATACATATTTCTATTAGACTTCAGGATTTCCTCCTCATTCATATTTGCTATTATTTTCCCATAGGCTTTGAGTATAGGCTGCCCCTGTACTCAATTGAGATGAGGTTTCGAGAGCCATTGGGTGTCACTCTTTGCCTGCAGGCAGGGTATTGTGAATTGTCAGGGCTCTGGCTGGATACATTTCTCACATCTACACCCACTGGACAGATTGTTATGTTTAGCTTCAGTGCAGTTTCCCAGGTATAGCAGATAATCATCTAATGGAACTCATCTACACTTAAGAGGAGAGCATGATGGTTTCCCCTTGGTTGTATTTCTTGTTTCTTCTTCTTTTTGTTTTTGCACTTTAAATGAAAGTTATTAAAAATCCCCAGCATACTCTTTCTTACTAAACTTTTAGTTCCAGGATAGGTAGGGTCTATGTCTAACAGACTTTGACAGCTGCATATCATACCTCAAAACAGTGATCTACACTGTCTGTCTTCAGTCCCTTATTCCATGCTCTTTATCCACTCCAACCAGGCTGCCATCCCCACCACTGTACAAAAAGAATTCATGATGATTTACCAGTGATCTTCCTCTACAATGGTAAATCCAGTGATCAATTCTTAGCCTCATCTGACCTGACATATGGAACATATGACAATAAATCTTAGTCTCCCTTTTGAAACACTTCAAAATTGCCTTCAAGAAAACTCTACCTTCTCAGGTCTCTTCTCAAGCTGGCTATCCTTCTCAGCCCCCTTTGCATTTGTCCTCATCACTGACTTCTTAGCATTGAACTGGTCCAAGGCTCATGCATGGATGTTTTCTCTTCTCCATATACACTCACCTCTAGTATCACTAGTCTTATGGATTTGAATATAATTTATACACATATAAAGTTTTATATCTACCCTGAATTCTCCCCTGAACGGCAGGCTCATTAATCCAGCTGCCTATATGATATCTTTATTTTGATAGTCAATACATGCATTAATCTGTATGCATCCATGATAGAAATGACTATTTTCTCCTTCATCTCTGACCCTAAAACTCCCTTCTGCTTCTTGGTTAATTACTTAGACTGCTCAGGTTTTTATTAAAAAATACAATAGACTGGATGACTTAAATGACAGGAATTTATTTCTCACAGTTCTGGAGGCTGGGAAGTCCAAGATCAAGGTGTCAGCTGACTCAGTTTCTGGCGAGGGTCTTCTTCCTGACTTGTACGTATGTGTGCTTCGTTCACATACGGCATAAAAATGATGGCCTCTGAAGTCTTTCCCTTTTTGAAAAGGATACCAGTTCTGTGGCATGAGGGCTCCACCCTTATGACCTCATTTCTTTGACCTTAATTACCCCTTTAAAAGCCCTGTCCCCAGTGTAGTTACATAGGGGGTTAGGTTAGGGCTTCAAATATGAATCTTGGGAGGACACAATTCAGTTCAGGACAATGACATTTTAATTCTTTCTAGTTGCTCAAGTAAAATACCTTCAAACATCCTTAACCTCTTTTTCCTTTCTTTCATAATCTACATACAATTTATCAGCAAGTCCTACTTGCTTAACCCTTACGTTTATTTCCAAAGTTTGCAACCCTTTCATTAACATACCTACTATTCCAGCTGCCACAATTCTACCTGAGAATAGCCCCTCGACTGGTCTCTTTGCTTCTGCTCTTACCTCTCTCTGCTGTTTCTTCATAACACCATATGAAGAACCTGACTATTATCCATGAGGATGCCAGTTCGATCCCTGGCCTCACACAGTGGGTTAAGAATCCGGCATTGCCAAAAGCTGCAGTGTAGGGTGCAGATGCCACTCAGATTCTGAGTTGCTGTGCCTGTGGTGTAGGCCTGCAGCTGCAGCTCCAACTTAACCCCTAGCCTGGAAACTTCCATATGCCATGGGTGTGGCCCTACAAAAAATAAAATAATAAAATGACTTTTTAAAAAATTACATAAAATACAATTTGATGGATAAGCCTTTAACATAGTCGTACTCACCTCAGCCCACAAACCAACACCTTATTCAATGGGAAACACTAAAGGGCATATCATTTGTTCCCACTGAAGTTAGAAAAAAGACAAAGGTGCTCAGTATCTCCTATATTATTTATCATGATATTGAAGGCATTATTAGCCAATACAGTTGGACAAAAGAAAGTGATTAGGAGCACACAATTTGGAAAATAAGATGTAAAGTGATTTACTAATGACATAGTAACAAATCAGGAATATCTCCTTCCCTTTTGTACTCTGTGCTGCTCCCGTCCAGTGCTGTCAGGATACCCTCACTAAGCTTGCTTCCTTAGAGCAGACTATCAAAGACATGCCGCTTTGCTGTTAAGCCCTAACTTCCTGCCCAAAGTTAAATTTGCTTCCCCTAAATTGAAGGCTATCAGACATTCCCTTGACTGCACAATTTGGCATTTAACCTTTGTGAGTATATATCTGCCAGTCAATGTAAGGAAACATATGGCGAAGGTAGGTTTCCAGATCTTCATCTAGAAAACTTAATGTCATATGCCTCACAGCTGGGGCTCAAAGGCTTCTATAATGCTGCTATAACAAATTAGCACCAACTGACTGGCTTGAAACAACACAAGTATATTATCTTACTGCTCTGGAGGGCAGAAGTCTGGCTGAGAGGCTTGTGCTATTATCAAGGTATCAGCCAGGCTGTGTTCCTTCCGGATGCTCTAAGGGAGAAACCCTTTCTTTTCCTTTTCCAGCTCTATAGGCTGCCCCATTCCTTAATTTGTGGCACTTTTCTCTATCTTCAAGCTCAGCCAAGTTGGGCAGAGTCATTCTCATGCTGCCACCTCTTTGGTTCTCTCTCTTTGCCTCCTGTTTCTACTTATATGAACTTTTGCAGTTGCACGGGGGCCTACCTGGGCAATCTGGGCTAATCTCCCCATCTCAAAGTGAGCTGAACAGCAATCTTAATTCTATCTGCAACCTTAACTCTCCTTTTCATGTAACTTGTCATACTCATGAATTTCAGGGGTTAGGACAAACATATCTGGAGGACCATTATTCTGCCTACTGCAGGCTATTAGATGACAGAGCCTTCATTTTACAAATCGGAAAAATCTTGGTTGAGTGTGGATTAGAATAAAATACTACTATCTCTCAAACCAGGGTAATCTTCACATAGGAGACCCAATACACATTATATACTTTAGTCCTCCCCCAATTAAAATGCTGCTCCATTTACAGTAGATAGACTATTTAAAAGTTTAATACACAATATAGACATTCTACATGCATGTTTTCTTTTAAATTCAAAATACAATGCCTAATAATATGTTTAGTATACTAGGTGGCAGTGAAGATGACAGCAAAAGCAAATTATGCAGTTGAGATTTTAATGAATATTTTTGCCAGTGAAACTTGAAAATCCAGGAACTGATGTGAGAAGGTTGTTGTTCTTTTATTAAACATACATCGAACTTGCACACATCTAAAGAGACTTTCTGTCACAGCACTGAAATTTGATGTTTGATCTTCAGGTTCAAATTTAAGCTGACACACTGCCTTTACCCCCTTTTTTAAAATTAATATGTGTCTGGGATTCTTTTTCTTGGAAAGGTCAGTGTTCTGTAATATCATTAAGAGATGCCTCTCTCTTTTTTGGTGAGGCAGCAAGGGATATTAGCTCTTGAAAGCACAGAAATCAGGGAAGTTGAAGAGGTCAACGTGTACATCAGCATGACATCTAGGGACCACCTGACACAGAAACTCTTACATGATTTATTTTCTTCTCTTTTTACTCCAGAAGAAAAAAAAAAAGGTGCTGTCAACCTCATTTAGGCCGTTATTCCACATTTCTACTTATCAGGTGTTCTTTTGCTCAATTTTTCTATTTTATTATAACCCAGTGTTCTTGGTTATTGTCTTTCACTTCCATTCCTACATTACCACCTGAACTTGACCGGATAATTTTGACCTGTAGAAAGAGCCAATTAACTTCTGTATTCTCTAAAGAGATCTTCAGCTTTATTGCAGGAAAATGGAAAGACTGACCTCAGGGCTGAGATTGGGCCCCAAGGTTAAGAAGGAATAACTGTCCACTCCAGAATAATCTGTTCATTCCTGCTGTGGTGTTCACTGAGACTCAATACCTATGAATCCCTGAAAATCTCAGACTTTCTGAGTTCTGGGCATACCCAGCTAGGAAAGTAATTGTGGGCAAAGAGAATTGAAAATGATGCTGTTGGGTTACTGGAGAAAAGTCAATTCCATGTAATTCCACTGCAAATCAAGAGGTTCTTTTTCAGCAATGAAGATGTAGAGATCATATATATGGCTCCTGCACTTCAAAACCTTAAGCCGTAAATATGAAATAAATCATAGAGTCATTTTTAATATATTCATTTTTAAAAGTTTGTAACTATATTTGGTGGTGGATGTTAGCTAGGTTTGTTGTGCTGATCACTTCTCTCTCACTCTAGATACAGATATAGATATAGAATTATCATATTATATACCCGAAACTAATATAATGCTGTATGTCAGTTATGTGATATATGTGTGTGTGTGTATAATACAGTTGGGCTTTGAATAACACATAGATTATGGGCACTGACCCTCTGTGCGGTTGAAAGTTTTTGTGTAACTTATAGTTAGCCCTTCCTATACCTGGTTTCAAAGTATCCCAGGTTCCACATCTGCAAATGAAACCAACCTCAGATCATGTAGTACTGTGTATTTACTATTGAAAAAAACAGTGTGTAGGTGGACCCACAAGGTTCAAACTCACGTTGTTCAAAGGTCAACTGTACTTGCAATGTCAGGAGAAACAGAGGAAAGAAGACATCAATTCCACCATAAGGAAGGGAAAGGGATAAGGAGCTGGAACAGTCATATTTTTTAAAAAAGTTATTTGAGGATGGTGATTGTTGCATTCTTCATTATAATCCCAGTAACACAGCAGTGTAGGGAGCCTAGAGTGTAATACTAAATTTGATTTTTTTTTTCTGTTATGGAAGTATGGTTTAGTGAAAGAAAAAAGGACTGTGTAGTCATATAAACCTTGGTTTGAAAATCATTGGTAGAGGTATCAAAAGGTATTTAACCAATCTTAATCTTAATGCCCTCCTCAGAAAGGGTAGTGGCAAGGGTGTCAGACTGTAGGCTTGTTTTGTCAATTAGATGAGAAAATACCCAGACACTTGGAATCACCCAGCATGAATCATGCGAATCTTAGGATTTCAATAAATGATAGTGATTCCATTCCTTGCTGTCTTTCTGCTTCCCTTGCTTCCTTTGTTTTTCCTTCTAATGAGACGTCATTAAAGATATTAAATACAAATGTAGTCGAGAAGATAGTATCCTTTGGACCATTGCAGAACCCACCTACCTTGTTTCACCACCTGTGTTCGCTCAGTTTCCATCAAGATACCCTGCCCCTACTTCCAACCCTCAACTGCATATTCCATATTACCATATCAAATTGGAGGAAAAAAAATCCCAGCTCAAAATAAGAGCTCTTCAGAGTTCAAATCCATCCACACCTGGCCTCTGTCTACTCCAGCTCAGAGATATAAGACTATTTATTTATTCCATTCATTCATTCATTCAACAGATATTTGTAGAATATCTAGTATGAACACAGCACTGCATTAAATGTTAGGAGACTAGATGATGATTGTGACAGGAAAAATATAGAGATGCAATTTTAAAGATTTAAAATGTTATTTTGCCAGTTTATTTTCTAAAATAAATATGTATTATTTTAAAATTATTCTTAAAAACATAGTATCCCTATTTTATTAATGAAGACTTAAGGCTCAGGAAAATTAAGTAAATTTCTCAAAATAAGAAACCAAGCAGAATTTGATTTATAAAATTTTTAAATATGCCATTTTTGTCTTTGTTTCTCCTTGGCTTTTGGGTTAAATAAAAAGAAAATGTTTTTTATCTGTGTCTTCCTCAATGAGTTTTGATAAAGATTATTATGTTTTCAGAAAAATTTTTATTTGTGACATTTAAGAACTCTTTTTCATACCCTCTATGCCCTAATAAAAGAATTCTGCCTTAGCCAGAAAATATTGAATAATGCAGTTGAGCAAGTCAGGTCCTATATCTTTATAATTATTTTTTGGCCAAAAATTTTTCTTCTTGGGAGGTTCAAAAGCATTATTTATACATGACATTTTGAGGTTGGTAACCTGCTTCACAAATTTTCTTTCCTTTCAATGTCAAGGAAATCTCTTTGCATGCTTTTTTTTTTAATCTCTCAGACGTGTAATCAATTTTGACCCATTTGGGACCACTACCTGCATTGAGGAAACATGGCCTCTGTGATCTCGGTAACAATTGCCCCAAATTTCACACTAGAACCAAGGAAGATCTTAATGACTAATATCTTGTCAGAATGTTGTCACTCATTATGTGGGCCAGGGTGGGCAGTGGCCTAATTGTGACAGTTTGTTTTGCTTTGTTTTGTATTCTTTATTTCCTTGGGTTCTAGTGTAGAGCAAAAATGCCATGCTTCTGCCACCCAAGGTCATGAATGACAAATCAAAGGAAAGGAGTGTGCCCTATGTTACTTTAAAAGAGATTGTTTTTCTTCTTTAGGAATCTCTCTTAATTGGGGTCTTTTCTCAGAATTCTAATTCTGAGGAACCACATCTAAAACACAAAGCTGCTGGAGCTCTCAAATTCCTCTGCTCTCTTTCTCTAGGTTTGTCTTTTCTCATGTGTTTGGTGATTTCAGGTGATGTGTTAATTTTTGTCTGTGAGATTTCCCATCAGCCTGTCTGATGCATCTCTCAACAATGTAGGCTTGGAGTTAGGCATAGAATGTGCTGCTGAGGCTGCCTTTGCTGAGCATGTGAAATATTGGGAGTGACTTCCCATCATTCTCTCCTAGAGTGATCAGCCATCCTAGATACTGTCTTTTATATATAAAACCCAAGCTCCCACACACTCTGCTTCCACCTGAAAGGAGACATCCAGTTGAGGATGAGCAGCTGTATGACCAAGCATCAATCTATTCCTTTGGACAAAACCAAGGAGTCACTTTGTTGGTTGCCATTGAGTTGCTTTCTACTCTGAGCATAGATCACTCCCAGGTATGCAGGCTTTTTGCTGCCAACCTCCATTTTTTTAACAGAGTTCTCATGGTATTTTTAACTGTGGTTTCCATCTTTACTTCTGTGTTGTCTATTTTATGTCTTTCAGGGATTTCTCATAGTTACATGGAGTAACTCTTTTGTGTGTATCATGTTTGTGGATTGACTGATTGATTGACTGATTGATCGATTGATTGATATGCCATTTTGTCATTCTGCACTTAGAGCAAGTGTGGGAAGCTATAATGTATTTCAGACAGCTATCTTAAACAAGTTGAATACATGCTCTCTAGAGGCTCAAGAACCTGAAAATACTGCCAACAAACTTTGACAATTGTCCCACTATTTCCTTTTACCCTCAGCAAAATTGGGCAGTTAAAGCAATGTGTGTCTTTGCATCTACTTCAGGCTGATCTCTCATCTGCTACCAGGGGAAGAGAAAAAAAAATGAAACTATAGTCTCTAATCCCACAAGAATCCCTTCCTTGGAAATACTAAGTCAAAAGTTGAAGGAAAATATGTACTCTCAGTAATGAGGAGCTGAAACAACCCAAAAGATCAGACTGTCTAATAAGACTCATAGGAATCAGGGATTTTTTTCCACCACCAAGCTTTACCATTGTTTTCAAGGATACAAGTAGTCACAAAACACAGCAAATCAGGGAGAGGCCCAGAACCTCCCATGCTGCTGTCCAGGCCCTCACTTCCCATATCAGATGATTTCTGGCCCAGATTAACAGATACAGTTTCTTTTTTTTTTTTTTTTTTTTTTTTTTTTGTCTTTTATTGCCATTTCTTAGGCTGCTCCTATGGCATATGGAGGCTCCCAGGCCAAGGGTCCAATCGGAGCTGTAGCCGCCAGCCTACGCCAGAGCCACAGCAACGCGGGATCTGAGCCACATCTGGGACCCACACCACAGCTCATGGCAACGCCGGATTGTCAACCCACTGAGCAAGGGCAGGGATCGAACCTACAACCTCATGGCTCCTAGTTGGATTCGTTAACCACTGCGCCACGATGGGAACTCCCAGATACAGTTTCTAAATGAGATGTGTGATCACTGTGCTAACTCCTTTACTTCTCCATTTTACTCTCGGAGAATAACCTAGTTAATCCAACTTCCAGGGAAGCACCCCTCATAAATCCATACTTCCAGATTTGTTTGCTATAAATAATCCTAGACAAACAGGCACATTCTGCTAAAAGCACTCTTTAGATAAAGAATCTTCTGTTAGCAGAAACCATGTAGTTTGATTGACAGCAGGTATAGCGTTAGTATTAGCGTATTAAAAAGAGATTAGATTAGGTCACAAGGATTCCTTCTTTTCAGGAGCCTCTCGCCCGTTACCTACCTCTCCACCACCACATGCATAAAGGAGTAAATGGGTTGGAGATCTGCTGTTTAAAACGCCTTCCTTCCCAGCAAACAATCATCATAAAATTGATTTTATTTATAAGGGCCACTCTTACACTCAATTCTAATTCAGTACACTATTGTAAGAAAGTGAATTATTGTTATTGCTGGTTTTTATTCTTTCTGTGAACCCTCTGAGAATTGAATTGAAAATTCAAATAAAAAGCACAGAATTAGAACAATTATGAAAATCATTCTTTATCTACATTGAACATATTTTCTTTAGTTTATATTTCTAAAATAGTTTTTCAAACCTTTTAGTTGGCTGCCCCCACACATATATACCATGCCATTTGATGTGAGAAATTCTGATTGTTAGAATTTCAACGTTTAGTAAGTATTACAAATACCTAGAGAAAAACCGGTAATTCTCTAAGTCATAGGTAGAAAAGAGTTTCCATTTTGTCTGTTGATTCCTGTTCTTTCTTTGAGAGTGGTTACTTGGAACATTGCGTTGCGAAGGATTCTGAAGCTAGTTATAGATTTAACGACAGCAGAAAGTTACTATAATTAAGTACTAATTTTGGTCATGTGCATGGATCTTGCCATTCATGACCCAAACTATTTTTAGACTATAATAATTTACATTTGTTTGGAGTGCAGAATCCGAGAACAGTTTTAGTAGAGATGGATAACATGATCTTATGTCCCTGTTTGTCTGAGACAGTTCCAAGTTTTGCCTATTACCCCAATGTAATGTAATTTTTAGTATTACTCACTCTCAAAAGTATCCTATGAAGATGACATATGGTTATCCTGGTGAAGATGATATATGGTTATCCTGGTAAGGGTCCATTTATGAATCTAAATAATAGCAAATTATAGAAAATAAAATTTAATAAAGGATCTTAGGAACAATCAGGTGTGGAAGGATACAAGTATTAATGGGATATGAGATGGCCTGTGTGGGTCATAAGATCCCTTCAAACCTGAGATCCTGGTTTAAATACCTTATTTCACTGATGGGGTAACTGAAATTCAGGGAGTTTAATTAAAGTATTCAGTCACAAAGTATGTTTTTGGTACAGCTACTGATTTCCAGATGAAGACCTTTTTCACACAGTATATTCATAACAACACTTTTTATTACTTATCTTAGGGCATCTATGGTAGGTTGAATAACATCCCCCAAAAGTTTATGTTTATCCAGAACATCAGTGTGAACTTACTTGAAAATAATATCTTCACAGATTTAATTAATCTCAAAATGAAATCATCCAGGGTTTAGTATGGGCCTTAAATTTGATGACTGTTAGCCTTATAAAAAAAAAAAAGAGAGAGAGAGAGAGAGAGCATAGAAAGACATGACATACACAGAAGGGAATGCTGTGTGACCACCAAGACATGGTGGTCTACAAGCCAAGAATGATGTATCTACAAGCCAAGAAATGCCAGGGATTGCAAGCAACAACCAGAGGCTAGGAAAGAGGCATGGAGCAGGCTCTCCTTCACAACCCTTAGAAGGCAGCGATTCTGCCAAGACCTTGATATCAGACTTATGGCCTTCTACAACAGTGAGAAAAATAATTTCTGTTGTTTTAAGCCACTCAGTTTTGGGTTCTTTGTTACAGTGTACACAAGAAACTAATACAACAGCCATCCTCATTCATATAAATTTCATAAAGATACACTAAATTGTACTTTTTAGAGGGAAATGATAAAATTATGTTTATTCATGTATCTTTTCTATTATGGAGGAATGAGTTTTGGTATTCTTTTGATGGTACAGCAAGAAACCTAGAAAAGCCTATATACAGCTAAATAATTCATTTCTACTTTCTCCACCCTCTTTCTAACCTCCAAACCTTTCCCCACAACAAAAGCCAGTTTCTTACAGAGCTGTATATAAGGAACCATAGTCATCTAGAAAATAATGACACAGCTCCAGTTAATCTCTAAAAGAGGGCTCTGATAAAAATTAGACAGAAGTGTGTACATCAAGATTGAGATTCAAGTAGAATCTTCTGGTTCTAGCCTTAGTTTAAAGAAGAGAGACAATTTTTAAACTCTAATTGAATGAACACCTCCTTCTTTCTTGAAGGCCAGCTAGGGCTTAAGAGTGAAGAAGTAGAATCTTCTTATCACGAAAAAGAATACAGTGTTTTCTTTCCTCAGTTCTTCAAATTGGGCCAGCCCTTTGCATATAATTAGGCATTCAAAAAATGTCTATTGAAATAACAAAATCAATTCAAGTGAAACACATAAAATATATTAGTTATCATTTTTTCAGCCTAATTCTGTCTCAGTTTGCTCAGCTAGAAGGGAAGACTCAATGTGCATTTACTTTTGTAACAATTTGATCACTTATTTCAAGCATATATAAGTATATAGTATATCAAATGGTAGTTTTTTGGTATGCACAGGAGATACAAAGATTAATGTATAATAGTTTATGGTGTTCAGAATTCAGGGGGAATATGTATAGAAAAATAAGCAAAGAAGTGCACTTATGATAAATTGCATTGTATAGATATGTCCAGATTTCTTTAGAAGCAGGGAGAGGGGAGGTATATCTAACTCTGAATGTCAGGAGAAAGAATATCAGGAAAGGTGATATCTGAGAGGGTCTTGAATGTTAAGTCCACCTTTTCTCCCTTCAGCCCTTGAAGCATCTTTATATTCCAGTGATCATAATGCAAGGTAGAAATTTCTAAGCATGGCATGTACAAATAAAATGGGGAGATGGAGGAAGGAAAGAGCATTGTCAGATACACCTTGAATGATGGGAAGTTGAACATGCAGGGCTTTGAAAAAGGAATTCTTGGCAGAAAGAGCAGCCTGGAACTTGGCAGAGGGAAGGTAAGTGCACATTTATGGCAGCTATAGCTTGGCCAGTTTATTTGGAGCATAGGCCTGATTATATATGGCTTCAAATGCCTGATTAAGAGGTTTGGACTTTGCTGGATAGGACTAAGATGTGCTGAAGATAACAGAGCAGGGGAGGAACTTAATAGACATGGTGCCCTCTAAGATATACTATGGATTATCTAAAGGATAGATAGAAGAGTGTTTAAAATGGAAACAGCAAGAATGGCTCCCAAATTGTTGTAACAGTAATCAGGTGAGAAATGACAAGGGTCTAAACTAGGGCAAGGGCAGTGGCAATGGAGAGGGAAAAGAGTATGACCATCCTGAGACTACATTACAGCTGTAATCCTAAAGTGCCAGACACATAGCTTCAAGTTTGTCCTGGATTACTCTGTAAAACCTCATCATAAGACAATGAGGTATATTATTATTACCCTATTTTACAGATAAGAAGACTCCAACTAAGGTTGGTTGATAGTCCTTTGAACAGATCTGGGTTATATCTCTTCCCCTAGTATTATTGTTGAGGTAGCTTCTCTCTAAGAGGGCCACCCTTCAATGCATTTCCTCCTGGATGTGAGTGCCATTCCTCCATCAAGAGGCAGAGTCTGTTCATCCATCCCCTTGACTGCAGTCTGTACTATGATTCCTTTGGGCAGTAGAATGTTGTAAATGTGACACTTTGCCACTTCAGGCACCACTTTTGGGCAGACTTGCAGTTGCCATCCGTGTTTCATAAAATACTTGTTTGTGCAGAAGTCTCTTCTCAGAACTGAGCCACCATGCTATAAGAAACCCTCACCACATGAAGAGGCCATGCGTAGATGCTCTGGTTGACAACTCGTTAGAGCTGCCAATCAACACTCAGAACCAAATGCCAAATAGACAAGGGTATCATCTTGGACGTCCAGCCCAGCTGAACCTTCAGATGACACTACTCCTAGTCAGCAACCATATAAAATACTGCAAGTAAGAATCATCCAGCAAATCTTGGGTAACACAGAGAATCATGAGAGATAATACTTGTTTTAAGCCATTAAATTTTAGTGTAAATACTCCATAGCAATAAATAATAAAGCAGTCAATGAAAGGTGCTCCCTTTATCTCTCAAGTGTTCTGCTGTGGACAGTATATTGCATGGTTTGCTAGGACTTTCTTTGTGGCTCAGTGGGCTAAGGATCTGGTGTTGTCACTGCTGTGCTTCAGGTTCGATCTCTGCCAGGGAACTTCTACATGCCATGGGAGCAACAAAAAATAAAATAAATGTCTCCTGACTGAGTCAAGGAGATGGGATTAAGATGGCAGAATAGAAGGACTGGAGCTCAACTTCTCTCCTAAAAACAACAAAATTTACAAACAAATGATGAGCAATTTCAACCAAATGGACCAGAAACCTTCAAAAAGATATCCTATTCCAGAAGACAAAGAGGAGGCCACATCAAGAGGTAGGAGGAGTGATTACACAATGTAAGCAACCCCATACCTCCCGGTTGGGAAGCCCCCCAGACTGGAAAGTAGCTGTATAACAGAGACTCACCTCCAGGAGTGAGAGTTCTGAGCCCCACATCAAACCCCCATGCGGGGGGATCTGGCATTGGGAGAAAGAGCTCCCAGAGCATCTGGCATTGAAGGCCAATGGGGCTTGTGCACAGGAGCTCCACGGGACTGGCAGAAGCAGAGACCCCATTCTTGGAAGACGCACACAAACTGGCATGCACTGGTTCCCAGGGCAAAGCAGGGTCTCTGTGGGAATCTGGGTTGGACCTGGCTGTGGTTTCTTGGTGGGCCTGGGAAAGCAGGGGTGAATGTGGCTTGTTCTGGGGGAAGGACATTGGAAGCAAAGCTCTTGGGAATTTTCATCAGCATGCCTTTCTGTGGAGATGGCCATTTTGGGAAAATCTGGCCCCACCCATCAACGCTGAGAAGCCCCAGGCCAAACAACAATCCAGGTGGGATCACAGGCCCACCCATCAGTAAACAGGCTGCCTAAAGCCCCCTCAGGCACACAGCCGCCTCTAATCTCACCCAGAGACAAAGCCCCACCCACCAGAGGGATAGGAATCAGCTCCACCTACCAGTTGGCACACCTCAGTCCCTCCCATCAGAAAGCATACAGCAAGCCCCCCTACCAACTTCAGCCATAAGGGGGGCAGACGCCAGAAGTAAGAGAGGCGACAACTCTATTACCTGTAAAAAGGTCACCACGTCAAAAACCTATAAAAATGAAAAGACAGAGAATGATAACTCAGATAAGGGAGAGGAAAAAAAAAAAAAACAAAAACCCAGGATAGGGAGATTCTCAGCCTCCAGGAAAAAGACTTTAGACTGTTGATGCTGAAGATGATGCAAGACATTGGAAATAAACTGGAGGCAAAGATGGATAATTTACAGGAAACACTGAGCAAGGAGATACAAGATATAAACCTTAAGCAAGAAGAGATGCAAAAAGACAGTATATTGCATGGTTAACCTAGATTTGGGAAGTGCAACCAGAGCTCAAACCCAGGTTAACTCTAAGTTCCACTGCCTAAGAGAGGAAATGATGTGTGGGTATAAATTGCCTGGGAGCATAAAATGTTTTATTAATCTCTTCATACCCTAGATTACCAGGTACCCTGTAAGAACTGAATGAACAAAATGTTTATTAAGTGAATAATTCAATAAATGGATCAGTTAAAAGTTAAATGAGAGTTAACTTCCCCTAATTTGTTGTTAAGGCAGTTGGGGAGCCTTTCCTCCACTTTTCCCTGTAACATTCTTTTGCAGAAAGGTAAGCCAGTGGATACATTTATGAACTCATGATATGGTCCTGCTACCTGTTCTTCAGACTAAACTTTTATCATTGTGGGAGGAAAGGGGTGGGGAAGTACAGTAAAGAGCCTCTTATGAGGTTGTAGTAAATTTAGTAGACTCTTTTTAAAAGAATGATCTAGGGGGTTTTTTGTTGGTTTTTTTTTTTTTTTTTTTTTTTTTTTTGCTAAAATAGAAATTTTGCTGAGCCTTTATAACAGCTCTGCGCTTCCTCAAGCACTTTTCTCATAAATTTTAATATTAGCGTCCTTTGTGCTGCTAAACTGCAGGTAATGTGTGTGTGTGTTTAACTATATTCTTCTTCTAGAGCTCATTAAACACTCTCACTCCTCTAATGATTTCTGGGCCTCGAGTTAGACTTATTAGCGCACAAGGAGCAATAGATGCCTGAATCTATTTACAGGCTGGAAGGGCTGTTGCTGGCAAGGCATTTGTCTTCTGCAGGACGTGCTGACTGTGGCTAGTTAATTCCATTCTTCCTGATGTAAAATGGTCCTGCTGAATCTGAAACTATTAGGCCAACCAAACTTCAACAGTCTGTTTTAAACTGAAGGGGTGATTCCTAATACTGCTGCAGTGTCTTTCACCTGAGCAGGCACTAGACCTGTGTTTTATTTATCCTTATGTTTCCAGTGCTTGTTACAGTGGCTGGAACCCAGGTAGCTGTCCAATAAAGGTCTGTCTGCTTCAGTTTCACTTTCTTCCCTTCTTTCCAAACTGTTTCTGTTTAATCAATGTTTGAAATTCTTTAACCTTTTTAGTAATTCTCAAATCTACCTCTTTCAGCTCCATTGTCTCTCTTGTTACTTGAGTCCAGGCCTCCATCATCCCTCAATTGGGTTCTTAGACAGCCTTTTAATGAATATCACCCTCCTCCATCCATTATCCACATTGATACCAAAATGAAAGTGAACTTTGCTACATTCATGCTTGAAACCCTTCAGTGACTCTTCTTTGCCCATCTCTTACAACAGGAAAAACTACATCTAAAATCTCTATCCATTCAAAGCCCTTTTTAATCTGATCCCTCAATGTTTTTTGGTCTTATTTCTTACTCAGCATCTCTAGGCAAACTGTGGTCAAGCCAGACTCCTTATTCCCAGAACACTTTATGCATTTTTCTTTAGTGTGTCATGCTGCATGATTTTTTCTGACCTGGAACATTCTTCCTGCAATCTTGGCTTATTGAAATTCTATTCTTCCTTTACAACCCAGTGAAACAATCTCATATCTTTTCTTACAACCCAGACATCCAACAGTCTCAAACCCTTTCTACACCTTTCTTATTTACTTTATTTTATTTTATTTTTTGCTATTTTTATGGCCACACCCACAGCATATGGAGGTTCCCAGGTTAGGGGTCAAATCAGAGCTGTAGCCCCCAGCCTACAGAGCCGTGTCTGCGACCTACACCACAGCCCATGGCAATGCCAGATCCTTAACCCACTGAGCGAGGCCAGGGATCGAACTTGCATCCTCTAGATTCTAATTGGGTTTGTTAACCACTGAGCCACGAAGGGAACTCCCACCTTTCTTGTTTAAGTGAATTTCTCCCTCCTGTTTTCCTGGACTGCAGCCTGTATATTCTATTAAAGCTTGACCAGGAAGACATCTGGATGAAAAGCTCAAGTCTGGAGGTTTCCTATTGAATTTGAGCCCAGGCTATGCCACTTATTGGGCTTGTGAACTTGAGCAAATTACTGTATTTTCTTTCTCAGTTTCCTCATGTGTACAATGAGAATAAGAACAATATCAAATCATAGAAGTGCTATAATAATTAAATAACTTTATTGTCTGATACATTGAAAGTGCTCTGCAGGCATTTCTTCAATTTAAAAAAAAATAGCAGGTGAGGCAGTAGAAGAGTGGTGATATCTTAAATCACTGATTAATGGTTCTCAAAGTATGGTCCAGCAGTACAGCCTCCCTCACCTGAGAGGTGGTTAAAAATGCAAACTATTAGATCTCACTCCAGACCAACTGAATCAGAAACACTAAGCATGGGCTCAATAATGTATGTTTAACCAGCTTTCTGGGCAATGCTGATGCCCAAACAAGTCTGAGTACCACCCTGTAGCTGATTTCTAAGATACCTTTTACCATGTATGGATTGATTATAATCCTCTAGTTCACAGCACTGAAATATCCTACTGAGGTCAATTCTCAAAGGTTGGACAGGGCAGTAAGGAATTAGGTCAGGAAATGAAAAGGGAAGCCAAGAATCTGTTTGCAAGGGAGCAAAGAATGAAAGAGGGAAAAACATTGTTAGAGAAAAAAAGCAAAGGATGAACCTTCTATTTCTTCCTATTCTCATAAAATCAGGTGGCCTCACATGGGTTATTATAAAATTATGACTGTAAAAATATATATTCTATATTTCTACATATGAAATACAAAAATATATTTTCTATTACTTACATATTAATAAGAAACATTAAATTGCCATAAAATTACCTTTTAACAAAACTCCCTTCTGTTCTTCTAGCAATTGAGAAATTACATTTAGGAAGAGAAAGAATAATGGGAAAATTTACTAAAAAGTTCAACACAATTTAGCACTTATTGCCCAATATAAATATATGTGGGAAAACTAAAATAAAGCACAGGAGGGGCTGAATGTAGCACCTAGAGGCAACCCAGTTATTTGCGAGACTGTGGCCATTCAGCAGACATCACCACCAAAACAAAAGGCATTATAAAATATTTTAGATATACAAAAAATTGCAAAATAACAGACTAAATATCTATGCATCCAACACCCAGATTAAGGGGTAAATAATTACTACATATACCTAAGATAGATACTTTTTTTGGGTCTTTTGTCTTTTTAGGGCTGTACCCATGGCATATGGAGGTTCCTAGGCGAGGGATCGAATTGGAACTAGAGCTGCAGACCTACACCACAGCAACAGCAACGTGGAATCTGAGCTGTGTCTGCATCCTGCACCACAGCTCATGGCAATGCCCGATCTTTAACCCACTGAGCGAGGCCAGGGATGAACATGCATCCTCATGGATACTAGTCGGGTTCGTTAACCACTGAGACACTACAGAATCTCCTAAAGTAGATATTTAAAGGGGTCAAATGCATTCAAAGTGCTGCCTGGCTCTTAAAAAATTAATAAAAAAGCACAGCACAGGGCTTAACACAGTAAATATCCACTCCCTTCTCTTCTCTTTCTTGCAAAATGTGTAAACAAGCTTCCTGGCAGTGGGATTTCCAGACAGAAATATGCATTTTGTGGGTAAGTTTTAGGATGGTGAAATTGTTACAAGTGAGTAAAACAATTACTGCTGCTGCACTTCCCAAATAAAGTAATGCGTTCTTAAGGGAGACTTCTTTCCCACTTTTAAAAGTAAAGATTCTTTACTGAAAATGCTTTGGAAAGCTCCCAGGGATAATTCCACTATTCAAGTACAGTATTACTTGAGGGTAGAGAATGAATGATAATTAACTCTGCTGATTGTGAAGGTTTTTGTGATCTCATCTTTCAGTTCAAGCATGGGGGAAGGGAAGGGATATGTCCATGTGAGCCTATAGAGAAATTAGGCAAATGTGGAAAATTGACTAAATATACTTTCTATGTGTTCTTCTTTTGATTCCCCAGAACTCTGGGTTTACAGGATAAATTAAAAAAACATCAATAACAATAGTTACATTTATTGACCAGCTTACAAGTGAAAGTCATTACACTAAGCACTTGATAGATATTAATTTATTTAATCTTTATAATGACTTGGGATGGGAGGTATTATGATCCCCTTTTTCCAGGTAAGGAAATCAATCATCAGAGAGGTTGAGTAACTTATCCAGAGTCACAGAGTTGGAGAATGGCAGTAAGAAGCTCAAGTCCATGTTTTTAACACTGTGCCATACTTTGTACTGCTCAGAGCATATTGCCAAAGACAGAATGCCCACTAGTCACCTAGGGAGCAGTTGACTAAGAGATTGCTCATCTAGCCAAGTCTCATTTCACAGATGAGGAAACTAAGGCTAAAATAAGGAAAGCCCTTCTGCAAGTCTGGAGAACTGAGGCTAGATTTCAGGACTCCTAATCAATGCTATGTCACTTCCTCCTTTTCACATGTCCGAAGTGAAATGTATCTTCTTTACTTTAAGACTTGTTTGTCCAAACATATTCCAGATCACATGAGCAGCACCACAGTCTACTCCAGGGTTCTCAACTCTGACTGCACTGCAGAGGAGTTTTTTTTTTTTTTTAATACCAAAATCAGAGTACCACTCAATACATTTTTATATATTTTGTTCTGGGATGGTACCAGGACTCTACACTACCTCTGATTGAGCATATTGTGGGGTTCTCAAAATTTACATGTACATAAAAAGTCTCTTCACGTCCATCCCCTTGACCAAGAGTAACCTAAGCAAACCATGCTCAGACCTGAACTTTTGCATCTCAGTGAGTGGCAACCACCGAGTTGCTCAGATCAGAAATGTACCCTCTGTCCTTGGTTCTTCTCTTTCATTTCCATCTACATCCAATCCATTAGCTTGTGCCAGGTTTTTGGAAAATGTTAAACAAAAACAAAAAATGCAGGTGGTTATTGGAGTGAGGTCCATTGTGGGTCTTCACTTGAAAGAGTATAAATGTACACACACACACACACACATACACCTTTCTGATGGCTTCTTCTTCTTCTGTCGTTTTTATGTTGCTTCGAGAACCAGGGCTCCCTCTCTGAAGGAGTTGAACTCCAGTGTCTCTAAAGAGAGTCCCAGTACTCTGAGTGACACCCTGACACCACTGTGAGATGGCTCAGTCCGCTTTTGAACTCTCATATTTTTCAGCTTTATTCTTCCCACCCATCTCTCCTAACCTCTCCATCATTGGCATATGCACAGGTAATTTGTGTGGTGCTGAAAAGAATTCTCTGCTCCTGGAAGAGCTGACAAAGGAAGGTTCTTTAAAGCAATGATCTCCATCACGTTTCAGTCAAGCAAGCAATAAATGGCTGCCAAGATTGATTAAACAGACAAGTCAAGCAGAGGCCTCTAATCAGTCATGAGTGCTATCTGTCTGGGTAATGCTGCCACAAAGAGACAGCACTTTTCTGCCTTTCCACCCCATAGCCTCCTTCCCAGTCGTGTGATCAGACCTCACAGACCCTAGACTATGACCGTCCATGTTAGGAAGTGTTGACAGTGGCTAACAATTTATCAGTCAGAAAGTGTAGAAGAGATTTCTTTTTTCTGATGATCATGAGTTCACACAGCAAGTAGAGTGTTTCAAAGTCAGGACTTTGTATTTTTGTCTGAGAAATAAAAAGATTCTAGAGCTGTGCTGTCAAATAGAAAAAAATATGAGCAATATATGAAATCTTACATTTTCTAGCAGCCACATTAAAATAGTTAGCTAATTTTTAAAATAGTTAGCTAATAATTAGCTAATAAAATTATAGCAAATAATTAAAAGACAAAACAAAGAGATAAAAATTGGAATAAGAAAGAAGAGGAAGTTTGTTTTTCATCTAGAAACTCAACTTCCTCATCTGTGAACAGAAATGATAAGTGCTTTGGCACCTCTCACAATGTATTTAGGTAAATGATTCTCAAGCAACCACTGTGGAAAATGCTGCATACTAATTTATCTTTCTAGAGACTCACAAGGCAGGTTATCATTATCCTTTTCATTTACGGATCAGATATACAAAACAATCCCTGTTTCATACTATAACCTCATCTTTGGTCTGTATCTATCTTCCTTTCTCTTTATCCTTTTTAACAACATAAATGAGAAAGTATAAGCCTACCGCTCCATCAAAAATCCAAAACTTTCATAGTAGCTTATATTCCACATCTAAGATAGCCATCATCCCAAATTTTATGCTTATTATTCCCTTGCTTTCGCTTGATATAATTTAATATCACACATACATATTATTTAAAAAGTGGTTATATAATTTATTACATGCGTATGGTTATGGTGTAATAAATCATGTTATATATAATCTTGAAACTTGCTAGACATGGAGTCAGATTCAATGTCTTCTTAAGACATCTCTTCATTCAATACCTGATCAAGGCTTTATCATCTCCAAATCTACTGTTTCATCTTTCTTCTAAACACATTTTGCCTAACTTTTCTAAAGCCTTTGGGTTGCATTTTTACTTTCTTGATAATACTTTTTGAAGGACAAAATTTTTAATTTTGGTGAAACTCGCATTATCTATTTGTTTTCCTTTTGTTAATTGTGCCCTTGGTATCATATTTAAAAATCCATCGTCATATTTAAGGTCATGAGGTTTTACCTCTTTGTTTCTTCTAAAACTTTTATAAAAATTTTATAATTTTATCTCTTACATTTAGGTTTTAGATTCATTTCAAGTTAATTTTTTATATAGTGTGAGATAAGGATTCAACTTCACTCTTTTGCATATATCCACTTATCCCAGAATCATTTGTCGAAAAACCATTCTTTCCCCAACTGAATGGTCTTGGCATTCTTATCAAAAATCAACTGTCCATAGGTACTTAGACATACAAGTCTTTTTGTAGTCATGAGAAAGAGCGGACAGGAAGTTTTATCTAAATTATGGAGAAAGGTTGTTATTTTCAGTAATTTCCTTCCTGGAACACAAACTGGGGGGTGGGTGTGGGGTGGGAGGGTGGTTCTTAATCATCATTCTTTTCTAGGAACACAGGGCTCAGAGAAAGTTCAAAATTGTCAGTCCCCCTTTTTATTCACTGTGAATGATTGTAATGCATTCCTAAGCAACTAAGAAACAATCATAAAACTCATGAGTGAGATGAAGCAGAATCTAATAGTCTCTCTAGGACTTTTGTTGATGTTGGTACTGTAAAGTAAATTGAACCATCTGCTGAGAGGTTATAGCAAAGGTCATTTGTTTTAGAATCTTGAATCAGGAGCATCTTAAGCAGGAAAGCCTGAAATGAAAAAGGGAAGTATTAATATAAAATGTTGAATTAAAGCAAATAGCCAGGAGTCACACCCTGTCTGTTACAAGTCTAGTAGATTCCAAGAGATTGGTGGAAGAAAATCTTTTGATTAAGCAGCACTGCTGTGGAAATCAATGAAAACCACCCAAATGAGAATGGGCAAAGACTATTTATTCAGAGCTTCCTATAGCAAGGGAGTCTGTGACCATCACTTACATTTGGCAGAGTCTGAAACCAACAGAAGCAGGCATTCTGGCTACAAAAGACACACTACTCAGTAAGGACACATGGAGATCTCGGAAAAAAGAAGTTTATCATAACGTGTGGTCAAAACCAAGGCTCTCATCAGTTGGATTACATATTTAGATATCTATTATTCTTTTCCAGATAGGAAGTATTTAGCCTACTGTCCTGAGAATGTTGCAGAAATTAAAATTTAGAATCGCAGCATCTGATCAGTAGATTGTAGTAACTAGTTCTTTTTCTTGGAGAGATGGACACTGGTAAAGTCATTTACCAGTTGATTTTTTAAATATCACTATTCTATATTGGCCCAAGTAGAAACACTATCAGCTATAGTTCCTTGTGGTCTCATTTGATGAAACAGGAAATGCCCAGAGTTTTTATAATAAGATGCAGTGATGGATGGTATGTATATCCAACAGTCAGTCAGTAAGACTGGTACTATTTGAGATAATCTAAATGGAATTAGAGGGGTTCCCGTCATGTTTCAGTGATAATAAACCCGACTAGGATCCATGAGGATGAGAGTTCAATCCCTGGCCTCCCTCAGTGGGCTAAGGATCCAGCGTTGCCATGAACTGTGGTGTAGGTTGCAGATGTGGATCAGATCCCACACTGCTGTTGCTGTGGCTGTGGTGTAGGCCGGCAGCTGCAGCTCAGATTTGACCCTTAACCTGGGAACTTACATACACCACAGTGCAGGCCTCCCCCACCCCCGGGCAAAAAAAAAAAAAAAAAAAAAAAAAAGAATGGGATTAGAATAAGTATGTTTCTGACGTTACAATTATATAAGGAAGGAAAAAAGAAAGGCATATTACATGTAGATGATAACCAAGGATCTATAGAAAATTAGAAGAATTAGGAGTTCCCGTCGTGGGACAGTGGTTAACGAATCCGACTAGGAACCATGAGGTTGCAGGTTCGGTCCCTGCCCCTGCTCAGTGGGTTAAGGATCCGGCGTTGCCGTGAGCTGTGGTGTAGGTTGCAGACGCGGCTTGGATCCCGTGTTGCTGTGGCTCTGGCGTAGGCCAGTGGCTACAGCTCTGATTCAACCCCTAGCCCGGGAACCTCCATATGCCGTGGGAGTGGCCCAAAGAAATAGCAAAAAGACAAAAAAAAAAAAAAAAAAAGAAAATTAGAAGAATTATCATGAGCAGAAAGATAAAAAACAAAACAGGAATCAGATAGCAGTCCAACATTTTGAGCAGAAACTCCCCATTGTCTGAAGTCATCTGCTTGTTCCAAAGATATTAGGTCAGGTTTCTTCTACTGAAGATCATCTGGGTCTATAAGAGTTCTGAGTATCCTCAGTTTGAAGTCCCTTATTGTAGTAGTCTTCCAATTGTGTGTCATTCTGAATTATTTATTTAATTGTTAAACATGAACCCAAGCATTGACTCCCTGGCATTTCACTGCTGTATCTGTTGTTAATAGTACCTGATAAGGAGTTCCTGTTCCAGCTCAGTGGAAACAAACACAGCTAGTATCCATGAGGATGTGGGTTCGATCCCTGGCCCTGCTAAGTGAGTTTAGGATCCGGTGTGAACTACGGTGCAGGTCGCAGACAAGGATCAGATCTGGTATTGCTGTGGCTGTGGAGTAGGTCGGCAGCTGTAGCTCTGATTCAGCCCCTAGTCTGGGAACTTCTACATGCCCCAGGTATGGCCCTAAAAAGAAAAAAAGAAAACAAAGAAAAAGAAATAAAGAAAAAAAGTAGTACCTGATAAGGTCTCTTCCAATGAGGTCAAGAGCAGCAGTTTTCCTCTGATCCCTCTTCTTCTTTTTTTTTTTTTTAATGGCCATACTCACAGCATATGGAAGTTCCCAGGCCAGAATTGAATCTGACCCGAAGCTGCAACACACGCTGCAGCTAATTGATGAAATATCCTGGCTAAAGGTCATAAAGATGTCGTTTAGGAAAGTGTCTTCAAAAGATACCCTTAGTCTATTGGTGAAATGACTGATTATAGTATACGAATCCCTTGTAATGTTTTTCCATGTCACCATGCTGTAGAGTGGAGTCTAATATTGCAGGTGAAATCCCCTAATGCACAGACTTTCCTATTACCAATTTATAGGAGAATAATTGATGTATCTCTGAATCAACTAAAACCAGAAGAGCTAGTGAGAGTACCTTGGCCAAGGGAGTTAAAAGTTTCTAAAAGTTTCACCAATTTTAATTTAAGGATTTGCCTTGGTCTTTTCAACCTTTTCAAAATATTGTGGATAATAAATACAGTATATTTTTTGAATAAGAGGAAATGTCTTACCGTTGTATAATAATACTTTCTGTTACATGTGTGCCCCAAATCACTTGATATAAAAGCTGGGGTATCCCAGGTTGAAATCACAAGATCGAGCAGCTTTTTATATGGCCATAAGGGCTATAGCTTTTGAGCAAGAGAATGCTTGAGCCCATTCTGATAATAGATACACAATAACTAAAATATATTCAAATCCCATAGAGGTCAAAACCTGAATAAAATCCATCTGAATGTGTTCAAAGTTCCACTGTGAGGTTTTGGGTCCTGGCCGTGTCCCATCTTTACAGTTTTTCCAGGATTAAATTTTTAGCAGATGATAGATGACTTAAAAATACCTTCAGCTATCTTTTAAAAAAATTTACCAACATTGATTTAGAATAACAATCAATTTATCTATTCCATGATGAGAAGTTTCATGGAGAAATTTGGTTAATATCCATTTGAAATGATCCAGTATCACCAAGTGGACTGGTTGAAAATATTATCTGAGTGAAGGGTACAACCAGATTTTTGTTTCCATTTTCCTTTTCAAAATCAGGGGCTAAGCACTGCTCCTCTCATGGCCTCTATGATTCCCTCCACATATTTATCCTTTAAAGGTTTAGATAGGATCACAAAATTGGTTGAGGCTGCTCATTTACATTTACCATAAAGATCCACTGAAGCTTTTTCTTTAGTTTCTATATTATCTCTCTTTAATTGCCATCCCTCTAGGGAGTAAGAGTACACTGAAAAATCCCTTAACTGGTCCATTTTTAGGAGAATCTCAGAAGAGAAGGAAGAACCCACTTTGTTATAAAAGCATCCCAAAGTCATGAAATACTCCAAAACTACATCTACTATCTGCATTTATGTTCATCCTTTGATCTTTAGTTAGTTGAAAAATCCCAGTAAGTTTTTCCATCTAAGATGCTTTTACTTCGAGTAGGAGACTATATTCTAAACTATATTCTTAAATTATTGATAACATACACTGTTAAAAATCTCAGTTTTGAGGTGTGATCTATCAATAAATAATATTAGGTTAGATTTCTCTGTGGGATCCCTAATATATTTAAGCAAGTACGGAAAGTTTCCCAACTGAAGACGATCCTGACATTGCCCTTCTTTTAGGAGGGACAGGAGAGTGCCAGTATTCAGGATTTTGTAAGAATGAATGGTTATGTGAAAAGGAGGGAGTAACAAAATCTCATTAGAGGCTAATCAGTTTGCTGAAAAGAGTTAACGTATTCTCAGTCAGCAGTAATGTCTTTGCTGCTTAAAGAAGCATGAGATTAAGCAGAGAGCCTAGAACTAGTTCAGCAGAAGCATCACCAATTTTTTTAATGCACTTATTGCCCTCACTCAAAGGATATAAACCTTGACAACAAGGTCAAGGGTGAAGCTATGGTAAAAAACAAAAACAAAAAAAAAACTTGGGGAGTCCCCGTCGTGGCTCAGCAGTAACAAACCTGACATGAATCCATGAGGATGCGGGTTTGATCCCTGGCCTCTCTCAGTGGGTTAAGGATCCCTTGTTGCCATGAGCTGTGGTGTAGATTGCAAATGCAGCTCTGATCTGGTATTGCTGTGGCTGTGGTGTAGGCCAACAGCTGCAGCTCGTGATTCTACCCTTAGCCTGGAACTTCCATGTCTCAATTGCAGCACTAAAAGACAAACAAACAAACAAACAAAAACTTGGTTTTTGATGATTCACATGAAATTAAGTTAAAACTCCAAGGACTTGTTCAGACTGCTCATACACAATTAGATGAAATGACTTTTTGTTCTTAGGAGTACCTAGGTAAGAAAGCTGAAGATCTGTCTTCATGTTATAGGAGGTCTGTCCATGTTTCGATGTCCACATCCCAGGATCTCTTACTGAGGACTGAGTTAATTCATAAAGAAGTGCTATAATCACAGAAAAACTGGGCACCCATTGTCTCTAGTATCCAGTTAAACCTAGAAATCCTCTCTGTTATCATCTCGAAAGAGGTCCAGGATAAGTCAGATAGTCTTTAATCTCCCAGGAGAGAGTGTTTTCCCTCCTTAGATAGAACATGTCTTACTTAATGGGCCGTGTTGTGGAACATTTGTAATTTATCATTTTAAACATCATGTCCCTTTTCTGCTAAGAATGAACATAAGTACTAACTTAATTTTTTTTATAACCTTCCTTGTTCTCAGAACAAAGTAGAAAATTATCTACAGATTATTTCAGAACTGAATCACAAGGGAAATTTAGATCTTATAAAGCTTGTGTAGGGACTGGGGAAAAATTAGTCATGCACTCCTGAGACATGACTGCCCAGGTATGTTGTTGTCCCCTCCAGGTGAAGCCAAAAAGATATTGACCTTCTCGATCTTAGAAGCACACTGAAAAAGACAAGAAAAATGAAACAGGTGGCTTTAGGCAGAATAGTTAACAAGATGATATTTGAATTAGGTAACTATGGAGAAACAAAAGATAACAATTTTGTCAATGGTCCTGAAGTCTTGAATGAAATGATATCTTCATCCATTTGGTGTTTTACTGGCAGGATGAAAGTATTAAAATGGGTTACTGCAGAGTTTGAGGAGATCTTTGGATAAAAGGCTTCCAGAGATAGAATTGAGCCCTTCCTTTGCTTCTGCCCGCAAAAACATGTTGGGAAAGTTTGGGTAATGGTTTGATAGGATCTATCTGAACTTTAGTAGGTTCTGCTCCAATTATTCTGTTTCAAGTCCCAGTGTTGGAAATTTTATCCAATAAACTGTCGGGAAGAGTGTCGAGATCTTTATCAGGGGTATACATTAAATATTACTAAGAAGGCAAAGGCATGTCCACAAGACACAACTTGATTTTGAATAGAGAAGTCCTCTGAAATCTCAAGAAATAATTCCTCTCATGTGCATTTAATATTACAAACCCATTTTCAAAGTAAATACCTCCTTATTAAATTTGCAAGGGTGACATCACAGAGCAGAAAGGAATTTTTTTCAGTCAAGGACATGAATTAAGATAAGGGCTGGAAGGAAAAAAAATCTGTAGAGTATTTAAAATACCTACTAATCGTGTGGTATATTTACTCTGAAGAAGAGGTTGAGCAATGGTGTCAGGTTTAACAGAGAGAGAGTCACACTTAGATCTATCAGGAATTAATGAGGCCGACCAATTATATTTATAATTCTCCTTGTGTATTTAAGAGGCAGAATGCTCTCTTCTTTCATATTACTTACCACATCATTTGGAAAATTCCTCTTTCTTTGTCTGTCTCTAAAACTAAGGGAGATACTCCCTGCAAGTTGGGACCTTGTGTTCTTGATTCTGTTTCATGGCAAGGGGAGCAGGGGTGGCAGAAGTGACTGGACATCAGTTCCCAGAAGTCCGTGCCTGGGACACCACAAACACTCGATGAACCCTTGCAAATTAATAGGTGGGTGAACATATTATGTGTCTTTAAAATTATTCAGTATGTTGAGATGACATGACCCATCTCACAACTGTGTTGTGAAAATAAAACAAGCTAACATAAAGCAATCAGAAAAAGCTGAATCCTGTGAGGTAGAATATGAAATAGAGTGATTTATTTTTAAACAAATGTATCTCATCTCCTGACGCCTAATGAATGTTAGAATGCACTAACTAGATATCTTGGGGGTCTGGATTATATGCTTATTTCAGGATTGCCTTTCTTTGCTCAAAACCAGGAAGGAATTCCTCCTGAGAACCTGATTACTGACACAGCATCTGAGCAAGCTGCATATTAAAATCTGTTTCATTCTTTTTTAGTTAACCAACATGAATATCCTCCTGGCTTTCATGTCTGTGGGATGCATTCCCCAAATTCAAATCCACATTTACAACTATCTTGGCTCTGCATCATGCCCTGTGCATGATGATACATACTTGGTGAATCAGTGGCTTGCTGAATAGCTTCCCAGTTTGGGCATGATTGTGATTTCCTTAATATGAGTCTTGATATTATTCTCCCTAAATGCATTCTGTTTGCAATACCACTCATGATTATTCAGACCGTAGTCACAAAGGAAAAAAAAGACGCCTTTATCCTTATCAACCATATTCATAAACATGAGTTACAGAGTCTGAAACATTTTCCAAGGGAGTGTGCTCTGAACCTGCAAAGCAGAGCCACAGGTAGATTGCCTTTTAAAGACACTACATCTCAGGAGAAGACAATAATATGAAAGTTCTGAGATTGAAACTGTCTTAATTTAGATTCTCCAAGAAGCAGATCATGCCATGATGATTTATTGGTTTATTGCAAGTAGATTTGGAATGAGATCCAGGAAACATTAGTAGGGGGTTGAAGAATGGGGACAGAAAATAAAAAGAAGCCAAAAGAGAATGCCAGTGTGGGAGACTAGGTCTCAACCTCCAGTAGATGGTATAGCTCGTGCCTCAGAGATAGCTCACTTGAGCAGTGAGAAATCTGGGATATTTAATGCATTAACGTCCATTTTTTGAGAACTATCCTGAGGTTACTAATTCCCTGGCATCTATACCCACCCCCTGGCATCAAGTCAAGCATGTTACCTTACCAGAGGGAGCCCTTAGATAGAAAAATATAGGTTCTGTAGTGTGAAGCAGTTTCCTGAAACACTGAGACCTCAGGAGACATGGGTGAAAAACATGGGCAGTGTCTTTCACCTATATACTTTGGATAGTCAAGTTCCAAATTGCAGGATGCATGAATGGGCATATCCTCTATTAAATTTCAGCCGAAAATGAACAGTTGTACTTGTAACAGGCTCTTTTTTTTTGCCTGATACACAGGCAAAAAGGAACTAAGAATTTCCTTAGTTTCATTAAATTTCTGCAAAGTACCATCCAATAACCAGATTTGTCAACTCTTCTCCAGAATTTCCATTCACTCATTTTGTACCTAAGTGAGACAGTTACCTCGAGCAAATAAAGTGTTTATTCTCTCCTTTAAACCTTGATTTCACTCACCTTAAGTTCCCTTTAGTTTTAGATCCAGTTCTTAGAAACAAACTCTGAGGCAAGGATCTTAAAGCAAGGGATATAATAAGGAAGTGCTCCTGTAAGAAACCAGGAAGGGAGAAAAAGAAGCAGAGGAGGAAGTAGAAGGCAAGCAAGAGTGTGATTTCCATGAAGCCCCAGGCTGGACTCCGATCCTGCAGGGAACCCTGGAGTATAAATTAGGCTCAGGCGGTGGTCTTGTCTTAAGACAAAGGAGAGGGAGCTATTTTATTCCTGTAGTCAAACAAACATTGATATCAGGCTTCACTAAGGGGATTGGAAGGCATTTCTGGCTCTCTGTAAAGGCCAGGGCCCCAGTCACCCCCCCTCCAGCTAGGTGATAGATGCGCAGAGATGGTAAAGGGGATCTAAAATGCTCAGGATGGGGCACATTAAGCTCACACTATCTGACACACATTCTTCCATTTTCTGGATGATCACAATTTCTGGGGGAAGTTCTATGAGAGGAAAGTTGGAATAAGTTAATTTCCTGCTGTTGCATTTGGTCCTAAGAACATAATCTTTTTTCTCTATCACTCTTGCAGATCCCCCCTTAAGCTTTGGCTAGTGCTTCCACCAGTGTACATGATTTGCCTTCTTCTCTGAGGAGTCTGGGCCCCAGGTTATGTTTTACCAGGGCATAGCATGATAGCACTAAGAAAATGTCCCAGTGGGTTTCCTGAGTGCCAAGCATAGCCCAGCCTTCTCCCATTGTATAGCAGCACCCCCAGTTTATGCTTCTGGTAACTCTCCTCTCCCTCATCTCTCCTGATGTGGTACTTCCATTGAGTTTCAGCCCAAGATCTTAGCTCTTTCATGAAACCTTCCAGGTGGTTATAGACCTCAGAACTTCTTCCCATAACTCACTTATTGCCTAGCCTCTTGTTGAGCCTGAATCACAGTCTGCAATGTGATTCCTCATTATGAGATTTGTATTGGATTTGGACAATGTCATTTGGTTGACTTGTGTGTGTATATCTTATCTTTTCAATGGAAACCCCGAGCAGGATTTACTGGTTATGCCTAGCCCAGATTGCTGTGCCTCCCTAGGACTTAGTGAGTGCATGTTGGATCAGCCACTGAACAGCTTACAGAACAGCACATTTTCACTATAGGACTAGAGCATGATCTTTCTCATCAGAAGTCTTGCTTTCCAGAGTTCCCTAATTTACTTGGTTTTCAATGACATTCACTATTATTCAGTTCCCAATCATCTCTCAAATAACACAAAAAAGACAGCTTTGAGAAATTTAACCTTTTATATTTTGAAAGCAACCAAACTCTTAAAAGTATATGTATTTTTAGATATTTTATTACTAATTACTTGCAGATGAAGGCCATAAATATCTCACACACAGAGAAAATTTCCCTTCTTTGGCATTTCTCAGACCTTAAAGTTGACAAACATGCTTTGTTTGGGGATAGTGGGTGTTTGTGGAGAGGGCATAGAAAATATTTCCAATCATCACATAAAGAGGAAATCCAGCTTATATTTAACATCTTTTTGGTGCCAGCAATTACACTAGAAATTTTATAAGACTGGGTTGTCCAGAGATTTTTTTTTTCTTCTTTTCTCTGAAGTTCACATGTTGGAGTATTTTGAAGCATATCATAGCCTCTCATGGAAGCTTAAAGAGAAAAGGGGAAAATTCAAGTTAATTCATTTTGCAATTAATTACTTCTTCTGGGAAGGCTTTGCCTTGTAACTACAGTATTTATCTCTATGTATTTGTTATTTCTGATTGTTTCTATCTTATGTACTTTATTCAGAAGCAAAAACTGAGTACAGAGTAGAACTAATCTTGACTATGTGACTCCAAGTATGTAATCTATTCTCCACAAGCAGTACAGGGATGAAATAAAATATTTATATGACTATTAATAAAGGTTAAGATATATTGAATGCTTGCTGTGATCCAGGCAGTCTGTAAAGTGCTTTATACATCATCTCGTTCAATACTCATAGCAATTCCCTGAGATAGGTCCTATAATTATCTCTGTTTTATAGATACAGAAATTAAAGCTCAGAGAGGCTGAGTCACTTCCCAAAGATCATACAACCAGTAGGTAGAGAAGCTGAGATTATACTACATAGAGGAAAAAGCCCTGGTTCTTTACTTGGAGATGGCCAACTAAGTTGTACTATCAGCCCTGGTCTTGCAGCCAAGGGATCACAAGAAAATCACAAAATCTTTAAGCCTCAATTCTTTATTTATTGAATAGAACCCTCCATGCTCACACCGCCTATTCCCATCTACTTACACTCTCCTTTGTCCATTAGAGCATTTAACTTGCACAGTTTTATACAAGAGTTACAGGTAGCTCACGAAGACAGAAAACATGTCATGTTCATTTTCAAACTCGTAGTTCCCATGCTACTATCCTATATGCTTTAAATGCATTAACACATTTAGTCCCCACAATACCATAGAGAAGTTTCTATTTTTATCCATACTTATTTCACACTTAAGGAGGTTGCTGGACCCCACTCATAATGACTTTAAAAGGGGAAGAAAAGAGTTTGCTCCCATTCTCTCACAGAATGGGAGCAAAATCTTTACAAATGATGCAACAGACAAGGACCTGATTTCCAAAATATACAGCAACTCGTACAGCTCAACAACAACAACAAAAAAACAAACAACCCAATTGAAAAATGGACAGAAGACCTAAGTAGACATTTCTCCAAAGAAGACACATGGATAGCAAAAAGGCACATGAAAAAATGTTCAACATCACTAATTGTTAGAGAAATGCAAATCAATACTACAGTGAGGTACCACCTCACACCAGTCAAGATGGCCATCATTAAAAAGTCAACAAATAACAAACGCTGGAGGGGGTGTGGAGAAAAGAGAACCCTCCCTCACAGTTGGTAGGAATATAAATTGGTACAATCGCTATGGAAAACAGTATGGAAGTATCTCAGAAAACTAGATATAGAACTACCATATGATCCAGCAGTTCCACTCCTGGGCATATATCTGGACAAAACATTCATTCAAAAAGATACATGCACCCCTGTGTTCACTGCAGTGCTATTCACAGTAGCCAAGACATGGAAGCAACCTGGATGTCCATCAACAGATGAGTGGATTAAGAAAATGTGACCTAGAATAGATTTACAAGGAGATCCTGCTGAATAGCATTGAGAACTATGTCTAGATACTCATGTCGCAACAGAAGAAAGGGTGGGGGAAAAAACTGTAACTGCAATGTATACATCTAAGGATAACCTGACCCCCTTGCTGTACAGTGGGAAAATAAAAAAAAAAGAAAATGTGGAACATATGTACAAGGAACACTACTCAGCCATAGAAATGACAAACTAATACCATTTGCAGCAATGTGGATGGAACTAGAGATTCTCATATTAAGTGAAGCCAGCCAGAAAGAAAAAGACAAATATCATATGATATCACTTATTTGTGGAATCTAAAATATGGCACAGATAATCCTATCTACAAAACAGAAACAGATCATGGCCAAGGAGAGCAGACTTTTGGTTCCCAGTGGTGGGAGGGAGGAGGGAGGAGGATGGATGGGCAGTTTGGGGTTTGGGGAAACTCACTGTTACATTTGGAATGGATGGGCAAGGGGGCCTTACTGTACAGCACAGAGAACTGTGTGTGACTGGGTCACTTTGCTGTACAACAGAAGTTGAGGAAGCATTATAAATCAACTGTAATTTAATTTAAAAAAACAAGGTCTTTATGAGGAAGTATACAGTTGGACTTCTCATGTTCCTCTCTGACCTCATCTCCTACTAATTTTTCTCTACTCATTTCCTCTAGCTACAGTGCCCTCCCTCCTTGCTATTTATTTCGGTCTTCTATTGCTCCATAACAAACTATCCCAAAATTCAGTTCCATTGCCATCTCTGTGGCTCTGTAGGTTGACTGATTTTAGCTGAGCAGTTCTTTCTTGAAGTTACTTGTATGATTGCAGTCTAGTATCAGCTAGGTCTGAATTCATCTGAAGGCTTAATGAGCTGGAGGTTCAAGATTCCTCATTCTTATGACTGACAATTGATGCTAAGGGCTGTGAACCAGAGCATCTACATGTGGCCTTTTCGTATGCCTTGGACTCTTACAGCATGGCAGCTAGGAGAATCAGTGTTCTGAGGGTCAGCATCACAAGAGCGAGTGTTACAGGAAGCAGGAAATAGAAGTTTCTAGGCCAGCAAAGAGCCACTCCTGGAAATGGCACAATGACAACTAAGACATGTTCTGTTGGTTTAGGCAGTCAGGAGCCTGGTAGGATTTAGGACATGGAGAAATAAACTCCACCTATTCATGGGAATGTGTCCAGGTCTCATTGCAAAGGAGCATGTGGGATGGGAGATATTGCAAATGGCAATCTTCAGAAAATATAATCTATGGTGCCATTTTTCAAAGACAACAGCTATGCTTTCACTTCAGTGCTTTATAATAGTCTTTACATCTGCCAGCAATGCTTTTCTCCCAAGTGTTGGCACGATTTACCCTCTCTTTTCTTTCAAGTCCGTTCCACCCTACAACCCTAAACTTTTGATTGCCCTCAAGTTTTGGCCAGCATTAAACCACTAAGGTGCATCTCATCCTTAACAGCACATTCTCAGAATCTGCTAAACATTCAGAAAAATATTTCCCCATTAAGACACCTCAGTAATGTCACCAATTCACCCCACCCTATTCACCTAATTGCCCTACACCTCTACAAATTTCCTGCTGCTTCTTCCTTACCCTCCATAAAAGAAAAGCCCTTTTTAGGTTTAATTTTGAGATACCTGCAGATTTCTGCCATCATAACATTTTCCCTATTGGATTAGTTATTTTAGATAAAGTCTATCTTTATCTAAATACATACTTCAGAATAATTTGACACTCAGCACTCCTAATCCTTTTTACTCTACACTGGTTTTTCATACCACTTAGTACCTTCAAACATATTTTATCTATTAAGTTTCTTGTCTTTCTCCCTTCATTAGAATATAAACTACATGACAGCAAGATTTTTTCCATTTTGTTTACCAAATTCCCATCGCCCGGTACAAGCATTATAGATGCTCAAAAAGCATTTGTCAATTTAATGCATAGATCCTCATCTGTGGTGTAATGAAAGCAAGTGTATCTAACACCTAAATATATTGAATAAAGAAATATTTGCTGCTGATCGTGTGGGGTCTCATTCTCCAGCACAGATAATTGAGTCTCTGACATGTCTCTTGAGATAGGTTCTCCTCTCAGTTATGGTTTCTATAAAATTCTGATTAGGATTTCCCATTGTGGCTCAGAGGTAATGAAACTGACTAGTATCTAAGAGGATTCGGGTTCGATCCCTGGCCTCGCTCAGTGGGTTAAGGATCTGGCATTGCTAGTGAGCTGCAGTGTAGGTCACAGATGTGGTTCAGTTCCCATGTTGTTGTGGCTGTGGCATAGGCTTGCAGCTGTAGCTCTGATTCAACCCCCCGCCCGGGAACTTCCATATGCCATTGGTGCAGCCCTAAAGGAAAAAACCCTCATTAGTTCTCTGTTGTATTTTTCTTAGTCTTTCCTAACCCCTTTCCTTCTCTGCTCTTGAACTTAGCTCAGAGACTGGAGCCTGGTTATTTGTGAACAGTTTCCCCTGATGTTACTAGACCACTAGATTTTCAATTATTTTCTCTTGGCACACCTTTGTTAACTTGTATTGAATATATATCCTAGCTAATCCCAGCCATTAGTCTTCCCTCCCTTTAGCCTGTTAGATGTTCTCAGATGCTGTACTTTCATGTGGTCTGGAACATCTTTCTTGCCTCTCCAGCTGATCTGTCCACCCAAGCTTACCGTGCCTCAATAGACAAGGTACACTACTGTTTGTGACACCTGCTAATCATCCAATCTGATTTTAACAAAATAAGATCCCGATAGACACATCTCAAAGCTGAAGAAAAAAAAAATGTCTTCTTCATGATCATACATAGGTAATATTTATGAAGTTAATTTTTGTCAAAAAAGATCTAAGGGCACAGTGATTTTATGTTTCAAGTTATTCCTCCACTCCTAGGATCTAGGGAGAGGGAAAGAGGAATGGAAATGTCACAAGTCTTACTATATCATAACATGTTTCAGCTGATGACCGTATAACTCACCTTGTTATTATCCACTGCTGTCCCTTTACACAAAAGTATCAGAGCCCTATTCAAATGAATGAGATTATCAGTGCCTCAGAGTTTCCTGCAAGCATCACTAACAAAGGGGCAATCTTCACTTTTATTCAAATTACACATATCTCCTGAGTTTGCGAAACTGAGCTAGAAATCAGTTGAAGAAAATTTATGGGCGTTTGGGCCAGGAGGAAAAGCATAAAAGCTAGGACATTCCAAACTATGGGGAAAATTCTTCCCTCACATTGAAAAATGAAAGTTTGGGAGTTCCCGTTGTGGCGCAGTGGTTAACGAATCCGACTAGGAACCATGAGGTTGCAGGTTCAATCCCTGCCCTTGCTCAGTGGGTTAACTATCCGGCGTTGCCGTGAGCTGTGGTGTAGGTTGCAGACGTGGCTCGGATCCCGCGTTGCTGTGGCTCTGGCGTAGGCTGGTGGCTGCAGCTCCGATTCGACTCCTAGCCTGGGAATCTCCATATGCCGCGGGAGCGGCCCAAGAAATGGCAAAAAGACAAAAAAAAAAAAAAAAAGAAAGAAAAATGAAAGTTTTATTTTCAACCCTTCTTTCAAATGTAGGAAATGTCTCACACTACCTTTTACTCTTCCTTGTCTTATGTTTTTATTTTGGATCTTCAAAAGAGGCATAGGGTGAAAGAAAGGGCCCTAGAATCCAAGGCCATAGCCCTGGGTTCTATATTCTTCCATTCAGGGTCTGAGTCTCACCTATGAAATGAAAATAATAATTTATACACATGCCCAAGGGGTAATAGTGTGAATTAAATGAGAGGGCAAATTGAAAATATTTTAAACAATTTGGAATGTAAAAAATATATATATTTGTATTAGAGAGTTAATACTTGTGAATGCCATTTCCCCTAAAATAGCATATAAATTAAATTTATTTTAAATATATTTTCAAAATGAGTCTAAAGTTTAAATAAAATAATAAATGCATGGGAATAATTGAGATATGTTTGAGGGAGGAAAAAGGAAGACTAAGAACTGGCTTATCCTATCTAATATAAAATGTATTATTAGGCTAAATGAGTACTTCTCAACTGGGGGCAATTTTGTCTCCCAAAAGATATTCAATAATATCTTGGAGAGAGTTTTGCTTGTTACCACTGAATTGGGATGAGAAATATCCAATCCAATATGCCAGTAGTTCTGAGGTTAAGAAATTGAACTTGACAGAACAAACAAAAAGAAACAACAACAACAACAACAAATGGAGTTCCCGTCGTGGCTCAGTGGTTAACAAATCCGACTAGGAACCATGAGGTTGTGGGTTCGATCCCTGGCCTTGCTCAGTGGGTTAAGGATCCAGCGTTGCCGTGAGCTGTGGTGTGGGTCGCAGACGTGGCTCGGATCCTGCGTTGCTGTGGCTCTGGTGTAGGGTGGCGGCTACAGCTCCGATTCGACCCCTAGCCTGGGAACCTCCATATGCCATGGGAGCAGCCCAAGAAATGGCAAAAAGACAAAAAAATAAAACAAAAAAAAACCAAACAGAAATTGAACTTGAAGTACTAAAACTATGGTGCATGTATGGAGGCTAATAGACAAATAATGGGACAGACTGGGAAGTCCAAGTACAGTCTCAAGTGTTACATCTAATAAAAATGTCCCACTAATTTGGTAAAGTCTCAGTAAATGTTAGTAGATCTATTGACTAATTGATTACAAGGAATAGAGTTACAACCTTATTTCATTTAAAAAGAAGATTCAAAATTTTTAATAAAAGTAGCTGAAGAAAAATGTGAATAGTTATTTACTCTTGGGATAGAGAAGCTATTTCTAGAAATAACATTCATTCTACCCATCATTTAAGATCCAGTGTGTTTCAGTTCTTGGACCGTATCCCTGTGAAGTGGGAAGTGGGAGGGTAAACATTTCTATTGCCCAGCAAACAAAGTTAAGTTTCAGCTCTGAGGAGGCTGGCTTATGCCTGCAGATAAGCAAGAGGCCTGATTAAACAGGGTTCTGTAAAAGGAGCTTAAGTTTCACTTCTCATTCTATGCTTTCAAACAAGGATAAAGAGTGTTCCCAAAGAGATATGGATGCTGAAGCAATAAGTCCTAGCTCTAGTGATTAGCTTCTGTCTGGAGACCACAAACACCCAGAAGTCCACAGGTTTCTTCCTCTAATCATGATCACAGAACTAAATTTTAGCCTTTGTACCTGATTTATTATTATAAATTTATTACTATATCCCTTGAAAACCGTATGGATTAGGTCACCTTGATCGACAAAATCAACTGTTTCAGTGTCATCTTCCAAGACAAAGGGGATTATATTATGTGTGCAAAAGTAAAAGGATACAATTAGAATGTGATCCCTACAGCTAACAGCAAGGACAGCGCTTCTTTAAGATGGCTATAGATCTTCCTTTTTGTTTGATGTTTCTTCTTTAAATTCCCCGTATATTATCCCTTTGGGCATAGCTGGAGCAAAGATGATCAGGCCCGGCTTCAAAGCAGTAACATACAAACAATATTTGCATCTATTTAGTCCCAAAGGGCTGCGTACAATTCAATTGTAGTTTTGGTTGTATTCACTTATGCTCTTCCTACTCTCTTGTTCCTCATTCACTTATGACTTGGGCATAGAAATCCATATTGGCCTGTGACAGGTTTTGGAAATTGAATATGGAACCATTCCCATAATTGGTTGCATCACAAGTGAGGAGACAATAACAAAAGTGGAGAATTGGGGCTCTAGAAAGCAGATGAGTTTCTCTTTGAGAAAATGAGAGCAGAGCACAGAGATGATGGATTATATGTTAAATAAGGAGAGAGAGTATCAAATTAGATGGCACAGCCTATTGAATTTCAAAAAACAAAGAACCTTCTAAACCTTTACATATAAACACAATCATGGGGCTTAAGCATCAAGATATTTTAAGGCTATAATAAGAAAACAGAAGTTGGACAAACTTTCCTTGACAACAAAGTCATTCTTTAAAAAGATTTCTCAGTTCACTCCAGTGCTCAGGAACTAAATTATCCACATTACCTGCCTAATCATGTTGTTTTTCACAAAATTTCCTTTATTTTTGGCTTTTTAAAAAAAGATATTTGAATTGACATACAATTTTGCATGTAATTATGCCTGGACTTTCCATATATGCTTTGGGCAGTTCAAGGGCAGGGAGTTTGCTTATTTTATATCCTCCAGAGTATAAAGCATAATTATCCCCCCAAACTGTGGCATTTGTGATTTTTAAATTATAGCTGATTAGTGAGTCTATACAAGTGAGTCAAAGATAGAATAATATAGAATATATGTCATTTACCCAGAATTCACTGTTCCAAGAGTGTTATCTTTTTGAAACATATGAAAGAAGTGAAAGAAAAAGAAAAGCTTTCAAACATCCAAAATTGATGTTATTAAGTTCAATTTGTACCATCTTAAATGAGCATGAAATAACAAAAGAGAAAAACTTGAGATGGTTATAGCTAGCTAGGAATTATTTTAACAATGTGACATAGGAATTAGTACAGGGTAAATAACTTTTGACCTAGGGAAGCAGATTCTTTTCAGATAGCATGAAACTTTTTCTCCATGCTACAGAGAGGAGACACTGTTCCCAGCTAACAAGGAGCTTTAACAATGTAATTTTGCAGAATGTACTCTGGAGGGCGGGGGGTGGGGGGACTCTCAATTTTCAGCATTTTCATGGATGTGTGCAATAGGCAGTAGGAAAAAGTATGGCTAAAAGAAATTCAATAAGTGAAGACTCTGCTCATAATGGGTATATGAGGAGTTATAGCCAAAGAGTTTGAAAATTCTCTGGAGCTAGATCTTAAACACAGATATAAGGTAATGACTTTCATGAAATAGAAACATCTGACATATCTGTCACAGACAGGTATGAAACACAGAAAAGATTCAGCAAAACTGGTAGAATCAAAGGTGCATCATTATGAACATCCAGGCAGTATCTGGAGAGCAGTATTGCCCTTAATATATTACTAAGGGACCCACCATCAGCTAAGTGAGGAGGTCTGGGAGGTATCAGCCCATTACATTATAGCAACATCAGGGTTTCATTTGTGCTCTGAGATGGCATCATTGTACCTAAGTAAACCAATTATCAAGCCATTCATAGTTGAGCTTATATATTAAATCAGTCATTCTTTGTTTGCTGGCCACGCCCATGGCATGCGAAAGTTCCTGGGCCAGGGACCAAACCCACACCACAGCAGTGGCAACACCAGATCCTTAACCTGATGAGCCACCAGGGAACTCCTAAATCAGTCTTTCTTAGCTAGTTCTTTGGACTATCTTTTATAATTTTTAATTTTTTCATTTTTGAAGTTTTACTGAAGTACAATTGTTTTATAATTTGTGATAATTCTGCTGTACAACAAAGTGATTCAGTTATACATGTACATTCTCTTTCAGATTCTTTTCCCACGTAGATTATCACAGAATATTGAGTAGAGTTCTCTATGCTGTACAGCACTTTCCTGTTGGCCAATCATTCCATAAACCTCAGTGTATGTATGCCAATCCCAAACCTCCAGTCCATCCCTCCCCCTCCATCTTTCCCCTTTGGTAATCATAAGTTTGTTTTTAAAGTCTGTGAGTCTGTTTCTGTTCTGCAAATAAATTCATTTGTATCCTTTTTTATAGAATCCATATATAAGTGATATCATATGATGTTTGTCTTTCACTGTCTAATTTCACTTAGTGTGATAATCTTTAAGTCCATCCATGTTGCTGCAAGTGCCATTATTTTGGTTTTTTATGGCTGAGTAATATATATATATATATACACACACCACATCTTCTTTATCCATTCATCTGTCAATAGACAGGTAGGTTGCTTCCATGTCTTGGCTATTGTAAATAGTCCTGCAATGAACATTGGGGTGCATGTATCTTTTTGAATTATGCTTTTCTACAGATAGATGCCTAGGAGTGGGATTGCTGGATCACATGGTAGTTCTATTTTTAGTTTTTTAAGTAACCTCCATACTGTTTTACATAGTGGTTATACCAATTTACATTCCCAGCAACAGTGTAGGAGTGTTCCCTTTTCTCTGCACCCTCTCTAGCATTGTCTGTAGACTTTTTGTTGTTGGTCATTCTGGCTAGTGTAAGGTAGTTTTGATTTGCATTTCTCTAATAATTATTTGCACTGTCTTTTAAAGGCCTCAAGTGAAAATCACTGTTCAGATATTGTTTTAAAGAGTTTTTCTGTACAATTGCAGATCCAATTTAGTTGCTCAGAGTGATGAAAGCTCACAAATTGAGATAGAAATGGTTCAATATTTTTTTTCCTCTGAAGTTTATAAAAAGAAAGAAATTGCTGTTATCAAGGCAAAGAAAAACCAAAACCCCTGATAATAATAAGTACATTTGTTAAATTTTTTAAACTGTGTTTTAAAACCTAAATTTCCGGGAGTTCCCACTGTGGTGCAGTGGATTAATGATCAGGTGTTGCCTCCATGGTTGCATGGGTTTGAGCCTTAGCCTGGTGCCGTGGGTTAAGGATCCTGTGTTGCTGCAGCTGAGGCATAGTTCACATTGGCAACTCAGATTCAGTCCCTGTCCTGGGAACTTCCATATGCCAGTGGTTGTGGCCAGGAAAAAAAAAAGAAGAAGAAAAAAAAAAAAAACCAAAACACTAAATTTCCCAAATAATCTTCCTATTAGTAACTTAAGTAGGATAAAGTTAAAAAGTAGTAGTCTGGGTTTGGCCACAACAGAGTGTGGGTTCTAGACTGCTCTTTGTCCTCCCTGCTGTAAATAACCGGAAAACTGGATTAAATATATGGAGCATTTTTGGAGGAGAACTGGGAGCGGGGCAGATGGTTAAAGTGCAACTCTACCTTTTCCATCAGGCAGGGTCAGTGAGGACGACAGGGTGGATTCCCGGACGAACTCTGCCATGGAGAGAAGCCTCTTGGGGCTTGTGTGAGCTCGTGTGCCATGATGCCTGTAAGTGCATGGGCTGACAATTATGCCATGTGGATCATTCCTACAGGGGATAACTCTGCAGAGATGAGAGATGTCCACTTGCACATTCATACAGCTTTATAGGTTGTAGAAAGTTTCAAGGCTGGGATAAGTATGTTACTACTTTATTTTTTTTAATTTTTAAATTTTGTTTATTTTATTTATTTATTTATTTATTCACTCATTTTGCTTTTTAGGGCCGCACCTGAAGCATATGGAAGTTCCCGGGCTAGAGAAAGAATTGGAGCTACACCACAGCCACAGTAACACCAGATCCGAGCCGCATCTGTGACCTACACCACAGCTCACGGCAATGCCAGATCCTTAACCCACTGAGCAAGGCCAGGGATCAAACCCGCAACCTCATGGTTCCTAGTCAGATTCATTTCCACTGCACCATGATGGGAATACCATTACTGCTTTCTTTAAAGACAGTCCCTCTTTCCCTTCCTTTTGCAGCACACATCAGCTGTTTCTTGAGCAATTTCTATTCAAAGTAATCAACATGCCATCATGGCCTATCTTGGGGATAGCCCAACCTGAACCCCAGCACATCCATTCATCCAACTGTAATGTGTTGTGTGCTTTCCATGCACCATGAACATTCTAAGCACTTTCTCTATTTACTCTCCTTTCAGCTTTATACCAATAGTATGAAGCTTGGGCGCTAACACTTGTCTAAGACGAACCAGATGAAAAGAGTCAGAGTGATGGAGTTCCCGTCGTGGCACAGTGGTTAACGAATCTGACTAGGAACCATGAGGTTGCGGGTTCGATCCCTGGCCTCGCTCAGTGGGTTAAGGATCTGGCGTTGCCATGAGCTGTGGTGTAGGTTTCAGACGTTGCTTGGATCCCACATTGCTGTGGCTGTGGTGTAGGCTGGTGACTACAGCTGCGATTAGACCCCTAGCCTGGGAACCTCCATATGCCGCGGGAAGCGGCCCTTGAGAAGGCAAAAAAAAAAAAAAAGACCAAAAAAAAAAATTGTCAGAGTGAGAAATATAATCCAGGTGTCTCCAAAGCCCATAATCATCATATTATATTGTTGTCCCAGCTGGTACACAGCTAAGGCAAAAGTCTATGAGAATGATAGAAAGTAATAGTGTGGGAGAGTTATATAGAAGAGAAGATGCATTTAGATAGGTGATCCTGCAAGCCTTCTGGAGAAAGCACAAGTTGGTCCTCAGAGTGTCAAGACTCACTGACAGAATGTTCAGGAATTTTCTTTGCAAGAAAAAGAGGAAGGGGTCCAGGCTTCAGAGTTTGGCAGACTTGGGTTGAAGTCTTGTCTTCATCTATTACTAGCTGTGTGACATTGGACACCTTGCTTAACCTCTCTGAACCTTCATTTTGTCAATATGAGAGGCCTCAATGACTTGCTGTAAAGCTTAAAAGAAGTATTAAACACATCTAGTCCAATACCTAATAACATAATAAATATTTAACAAATGATGCTTGATTTGAGCCAACTCAGATCTCTAGGTTATAGTAAGAACGTGGAGAAAAGTTCATTAATCGGCTTCTCTAGTGTATGCTTTAGAGAAGGCTGATCCAAAGAAGGATGTTGCTCTTATATTTGTATTATGTATTTGGTCACAAAACCCATACACTTGCTCACTCACATGCGAACACACAGACACACACTCATGCCTATACATGTGCACAAATACACAGGCAAGAGCAACAGACCTACAGGGAAGAAGTGCAGAGGGCTCAGGCACCATAATAAGCCTTCAGATCAAGTTCAGGCCTGTAGTGTTCTTAATTAAAGTCTCTAAAGAACTCGGTGTTGGCAATATCACCACCCAAAGCCATATTTATGTTGTTAATTATTTAAGTTACGGTGAATAAGAAACAGTGCCCAGGCTTCCCATAAAATTTCCAAAAATTAAACCAGGGAAATGGGCAATAAATGTCATTTGAAATGGTCCTGATGCCAGTTAATTGCATGACAACTATAAAATAATGGGGCATGAGGTGCCTCCACAATGCCTAATTAGTAACAATATGAACATTTTCTTGGGGAAAATGGCAATTACACGGTGAAAACACTTAGCAGTCATCATCAAAGGCCCTTTACCAATATTAGCTAATTAATCTTCCCCACAACACCCCGGGAGAAGGCAGCACAAGTTCTCATGGAGAGAGAGAGACAAAGGCCAAGAAATGAAATGGCAAGTCCTCTTCCTCCTTAGCTTCATTAAAGTACAGTTTGAAGATCTCAACCTAAAATCGTGCAGGAGGGATCCCAGGCAAGGGGAGAAGGATTATTTTTTCATGAGTGGCTTGCCCAGGTGATGGATAAGTTAGTGTGGTGATTTCTTAGCTGCCTTCTGATCTCCATCCTGGCTGCCCCTGAGAACTCCCCACACTGAACTACTGTCTCAGGCAGATGCAAACTCTTGCACATGTCAGCCCTGTCCCTTCTCAGCAAGAAGGCTTTTGACCTCAATTATACTAAACCAAGGGGAGTGGGAAGGGCCATGCCTCTTTCTGTAAATGCACACTTATTTTATTAGAGAACGGTTCACAACTTTTGGTTTCAAGCTAACTATGATGCCTAGAATTACTTCCGGAACATGACTGATTTTGATTAGGTGAAAATATGAAAAAGGAGTGAATTATACCTGGTATGAACTAGTGTAATCCCCATTAAAAATTTGTGAATTGGGGGAGGGGGGATTTATGAAATGCTGAAACAAATGTGTGGAGAGATTAAGTGACTCCCAAGATCCCATAGCTGGAAGAATGGTGAACTTGGCCCCAAATCATCTCTATTTGATCCTAAATTCTTAGTTTTTTTCCACAACCTTTGCCTTTATGGTGATTTTCTTTGCTACAGTCTAAGCTACATCTAAACCCTCAGCTAAGGGTGGCTAGTGGGCAGGCCCAGTGGGCAGGCATTTGGGGATGTTAATGTCCTCACAAAGCATTTATGAGTTGAGACCTAGTTCCGGGTCAAACAAAATAGTTTTCTTAGAGCAATATATACACTTCGTGGAAGAGGATTCATTATTTGTCCCATCTGTATCACAAAAGAGGAAACAAGACCACAAAATTTTGAGAAGATAAGCTTTGGGTTTTGAAAATTCCAAAAATTCTGTATCCTGATCCTTATCTATAAAGTGAACACAATAGTTGTACCTACTTTATGAGGCTGTTATGAAGATTAAGTGAGCAGGTACTTAGTACCTCACATGTAGAAAGCACTCAATAATTGTTAGCTATGTTTTAAACACATATTGCCCTATTAATGATTGACAATGATTACTCCTCCACTCTGATGAACTATGCTGGCTTTGAAGTCACACAGCCTAAATTTCAATCCTGCATCATCTAATTACTCTCTGTAGAACCATAGGGAGCTACTTAGCCTCCATGTGCCTCAGTTTCCTCATTTAAAAAAACCTGTAAATATCATATCTTCTTGAGCTTTTTAATAGATTTGTTTGTAGGGTTTTAATAGACAATGCATGTAAGGCATTAAGCCTGGCACCTGGAAAATAATAAGAACTTGAGCAATATTAGCTAGTGATAATCATTCCATGTAGGCATACTTAGTACACAAGAGGAATTCAGTCAATGTTCAAATCCTAAAATCCACAAAATTAATTTGGTATTCACTCAACAAACATTTATTACAAACCTACTCCATAGAAGGCAGTATCTTATGTGCTGGAGAATCAGACATTAAAAAAAAACAAAAAACAAACCATAGTTCCTGCTCTCAGCTGTTGTAATAGTATAGACAGTGTCTTTGGGTATAGACGATGGAATAAGGATCCTTAGATATGTGTGAACTGGGAGGCTCTTCTTTTCCAGGCCATGTTCAATGAATGAACAAAGTATGTTGCAGTTCTCAAAGTTCAGGAATACATTTTATCCAACTTCCTACCCAGTGTAAAGTTCATTTAATCTAAATTCTTACCTCAATATGGAACAAAAAATGAACCCTCTTCCATGAAATGACAAACCTTTTGTTTTTAAACATCTCTACAAACAAGAAGCTTTGTGAAGCAGCTGCCTCCACTGTTGAATAGTTTTAAAATTCGTCTATCAAGCGATTATACTGAAATATGCTTCCCTTGAAATGTCCACCCTTGGTCATTGTCTGTTGTCTGGAGCTAGACAGAGTAAGTGTAACCTTTTTCCAATCTGTTAGGTGTTTCCAACATATCCACTCCCACTTCTGAGTCTGTGTTTCCTTAAGTGAAACTTGCAGTCATACTGTGATTAAAGTCCAAAAGATCTGAGTATCTTTTATCAGTGGCGGGGGGGTGGGAGGCTTACAGATGGAAGGAGCCATGACTAAGACTATGCCTTGGTACCCATCACCCCACAGCCCTTAGTCTCAGCATCTCCTCTCCCCAAAGACCCATGTCAGTCCTACTCATACTTGTTAACTGACACATCTCTACCAGACTCTCTCTTCTAGTCTTTCCTAGTGACCTAACTCGTGTTCATATGTTCATTTAATAGTGGCTGGTTGAGTACCCTCTATGCCTAGAAGTGTGGGTAAAGGACACTTCAATGACATAGACAATATGATAAGCATAATTAGAGACATGAGGATTAAACTTCAGGTGGATATCCAGAACTGTTAAACATTCCCAGAAAAGTTCATTAAAATTAACTTCTCACTCAGCTGAGAAATCCCTGTTTCACATCTCTAACATAATGTTCTTGAACATCTCTGAATCTTTATGAAGCAACTGTTTCTACTGCTTAATAATTTTAATGTTCTTCCATATCAGGGTAATTTAAAATTTGCCCCCTTGTCACTTCCACCCCAGTCATTATCCTTCTTTCTGGAGCTAGAGAGAATGAACACAACCTCACTTCCACAAATAGATGTTTGCATATTTGAAGACTTTTCATGCTTCCATTTGCATTTCTGGCTCTTGGCTTCTTCAGCCTAAAACTCATCAGCTGTTTCTAAAATATTCAGATTCCTCATCACATAGAATGTCTTCTCCTGAATATGCTCCAGATTTTTAGTGTCTCTCTTAGGCTATGGCATCTAAATCTGGACAATCCTAAAAGTACCAAGCCTTTAAAGAAAGGGTAGATAGTTCCACAGTCTCACAGTGGAATTTTCAGAAGTAAAGTCCTGCTTGGTGGATTCTCTGCTATTACAAAAAAAATATAAATAAATAAATAAAACAATGACCTGGCAATACCTTGCTATGTTTATCAACCCTGAAGGATGCCAACCTCATTTTGATTCTGCACAGAAGGAGGATGTTCGCTTACGCCCTCAAGAGTCAACTCTCCAAGTCAGCCATAAAGTTAATTCTTAAAACATGTTCTTTATCACCTACTTGATGTGCCAGTCCCAATCCAGATGGCATTTGGCTTGACACTTTATTAGCTGACAGAATGAAGATCTCTGAAAATGAGACTTGTCTCAGATTTTTCTTTATATACGTTGGGACTAATTTCCATCCCCTAATTAAACCTTTAGGTGATCGACAGACACTCCTGACAAGCAGATCTGCTGATGGAACGAAATATTTTCAGTTTTATCTTCAAGACAATAGACATCCAGAACAATTTTAGAGATCTGAAATTTGGCGAAAGTAAGAGTTCATTTATAAAAAAGGATATAAGTATGAAGAGAGCATCAGAAGAGGCTCTGAGTGTATGGAAGAAGTAGCCCAGAAAAATGTGTAGACAGAAATGGTCCCCTATTCATGCAGCAGGAAATAAAACTCACAAGACAAATGCACAGATACACCCCTACTTGTGCAGTCAAAACCAACACATTTTCCTTATCCCCACGACACAGCATGGAATAAGGCAGTGAGCATTGACCCTGGAGTCCATATACGTGGGTGTGGGGACTCACTATTGCTATTGGCAAATCATGTTAGTCTCCTTTTTGAACTTCAGATAGTGAAGTTGAAAGCTAGCTGCTTACCAGTATCAAGAATTATTGAGTGAGCTTCAAGTTATATGCATTGGTGGAATTTTATAGAAAGGTAAGACATTGATAACACCAGATTCTGCCTCATATAATAATTATTTGTACATACCGCCCACTTGAATGTTAATGCTAGAGAGCAGGAATTACTGTCATCTCAGCTTCCTCCACATCCAGCATAGTATTTGTCATGTAGTAGGAATTTGATAAATGTTTGCTGAATTGAATTCCATGGAATTGAATTACTAACTTTGAGGGCAATTGTAGAATCTCACTTTACATCATCACCATTGCTTTGCTCAAAGCTGGCATGAGAAAGTATGCAATAAATGGTGCATGAATGAATAAATAAATTAAGAGGACCTGAAAAGATGGTTCCCAACTCTGAATGCACCTTAGAATCACCTGGGGTGCTTTTAAAATTCAATCTCTGGGACCATGCCCCATAGATTAATTTAAAAGTTCCCTAGGATATTGTGCTGTGCAGTCAAGGGTTGAGAAATAATGACTTTAAATAATAAGAAAATATGATAAAAACACCCCATCCTTTTTTAGTCCACTGTAGGATTTAGATTCTTAAGTGGAATAAAGCATTCAGAAAGGCTATGACACTCTAAAATAGAAGAGTGGTGTCATTACTGCTTTTTAGAAAGCTCCATCAAGAAGTGGTTTTCTAGACTGTTGGCTGATGGACCTCTTGGCAGTTATCACTTTGGCAACATGACCTTGCTGTGACTGAGCTGTGAATGCAGGATCAACCACCAAGGCAATTGCTCAGGACTTCTGCTTGGTCCTCATGTTCTAGGAGATTGCCACCTTGTGGTCACTCTGTAGTGACCATTATAACACCTTGACAGCAGGCTCATCTCAGACTTCCATAGATTTTTCTCTTTCTCAAGTTATATGCAAAATCCTAGTGGCGTATGATCTGATATTTCTAGAAAATGAAATAAGGGAGAGAATGTTCTGTAAGCTCCATGGTGAAGATAATGCTATAGATATTAACACCAGGCGTGATACAGAGGTTGTATGAGCAGGTAATTTATCTATCACTGTTGAATAGCAATGAGAGAGGTCAGTAGGAGACAATGTACTCGATAAGAGATCAGGCTTTATTCTCATAAGGAAGGTATTGGCTCTGTCAAACCCATTATAAACCTTTACTTCCATGAGAAAATATGTAAAACAGTAATATGGCCATAATTCCCATTTCACAGGTGAAGAGACTGAGGTTCCAGGAAGTAATTGCCTTTGTCAAAGCTACATGGCCAACCTCTAGATTAATTCAAACTGGGAACCAACTTTTAAACCAATATCTTCTGAAAATGAGATTCTATTTTACCCTAAAAGGAAAAATTCAGGGACAAAATCAAATTTCAAGATTGAATTTGAGTTCATGTATATGGGAAACAAAACACACATACCCATACATTTTTTAAAAACTTCATAATGAGGACTAATTGGATGATATAAATTTTTGCTTCATGAAAATTTTTGCTTTGTAACTCTGTGAAAGAAATATATTTTCTTCAAAGACACAAACAAATTCAGACAAACATCTATATTTCCAAGTCTTGCCAGACCTGCTGTAATGAATAGATAAGACTCATTGGTAAAGGCACCTAAATCTAAATATGATGAAGTATGAATGATATACTGCACACCAATCTGATATTTCAAGCAGATTAAATGTATGAGAAGTGAATGGGCAAAGGACCTGAAGAGACATTTCTCCAAGGAAGATATATAGATGGCCAACAAGCACATGAAACAGTGCTCAACATCACTGATTATTAGAGAAATGCAAATCAAAACTACCAAGAGATACACCACCTCACACCATTCAATGCTGGAGGGGGTGTGGAGAAAAGGGACCCCTCCTGCACTGTGGTGGGAATGTAAGCTAGTACAACCACTATGGAGAACATTATGGAGGTACCTTAGAAAACTACACATAGAACTACCATATGACTCAGCAATCCTACTCTTGGGCATATAGCCGGACAAAACTTTCCTTAAAAAAGACACATGCACCCTCATGTTCATTGCAGCACTATTCACAATAGCCAAGACATGGAATCAACCCAAATGTCCACTGACAGATGATTGGATCAGGAAGAAGTGGTATATATACACAATGGAATACTACTTGGCCATAAAAAAGAACAAAATAGGAGTTCCCATCGTGGCTCAGTGGTTAACAAATCTGAGTAGGAACCATGAGGTTGCGGGTTTGATCCCTGCCCTTGCTCAGTGGGTTAAGGATCTGGTGTTGCCATGAGCTGTGGTATGGGTTGCAGACGTGGCTCAGATCCCACATTGCTGTGGCTGTGGTGTAGGCCAGTGGCTACAGCTCTGATTCAACCCCTAGCCTGGGAATCTCCATATGCCGCAGGAGCGGCCCAAGAAATGGCGAAAAGACCAAAAAAAAAAAAAAAAAAAAAAGAACAAAATAATGCCATTTGCAGCAACATGGGTGGAACTAGAGACTCTCATCCTGAGTGAAGTAAGTCAGAAAGAGAAAGACAAATACCGTATGATATCCCTTATATCTGGAATCTAACATATGGCACAAAGAAACCTTTCCACAGAAAAGAAAATCATGGACTTGGAGAACAGACTTGTGGTTGCCAAGGGGGAAGGGGAGGGAGTGGAAGGGACTGGGAGCTTGGGGTAAATAGATGCAGAATGGAGCCTTCAGGATGGATTAGCAATGGGATCCTGCTGTGTAGCACTGGGAACTCTGTCTAGTCATTTATGATGGAACACTTAATGTGAGAAAAAAAGAATGTATACATGTATGTGTAACTGGGTCACCATGCTGTACAGTAGAAAAAATATATATATAATAAAAATGATTTTAAAAATGTATGAGAATTGGAAGACTGTGCCTGGAGACACACAGCCCTGAGTTGGTATGTCAACTCTTCCACTATGAGCTGTGAAATCTTTTTTTTTTTTTTTTTTTTTTTTTGTCTTTTGTCTTTTTGTTGTTGTTGCTGCTGTTGTTGTTGTTGCTATTTCTTGGGCCGCTCCCGCGGCATATGGAGGTTCCCAGGCCAGGGGTTGAATCGGAGCTGTAGCCACCGGCCTACGCCAGAGCCACAGCAACGCGGGATCCGAGCCGCATCTGCAACCTACACCTGAGCTGTGAAATCTTAATGCCCTAAGTTCAGTTTCCTCACCTACAAGTAAGAATGATAATGACAACTTACTAATAATTCTTATTGCTGTTAAGTGAAAGAGTATACCCAGACAGTAGTCCTAAAACAAGAAGCACCAAAATACTATTTGTGTGAATGAAAAAGTTTCCCTTATCCTATGATTTTCTTGGAATGTTGGGCAAATTGATCACACTGCTAATGAATGAGTATAAATTAGTTTGGTGCTGCAGCACTCTAGATGTCCAAGATTTTATAGGGGTTCTAAAACATACCATTCACATCATCAGAAAGAAAAATATGAAAAGGATAGTTTAGGCAGCTAAGAGGAGTTGGAAACTTTGTTAAATGGATCAGCACAATGATCATAGTGCCTTAAATTTTACCTTTGGCTTCAGTTTTAGGAAGTAGTTTATTGGAACAACAGCTTTAGAAAGCAGCCCTGTACTGAGCTGCCGAGAAGACATTGCTTTTTGATTTCCACCTGAGTGGATCATGAGTTAGCTGGTATCCAGAAAGAAGCGGATGGGTTTCAGTAACCACAGGTCATGCACTCAGAAATCACTGTTGATTTCAGAAGCTGAGAGACAAAGACTGCCCAAACTATTGACAGGCCAGACACTATATACCAGACACAGAAGTGGGAAATTTCTGTCAAAACTGGGAAAACTTCCTAAGGGCTACCTATGAAACTTTGACTTGCACCTTAGAATGTAAGCACCTGTATTCATTTTGTTCCTTTTTTTTCCTCCTGCACAAGTAGAATGGGGGAAGTATGTAGTCCATGCAATGAAGAAACACAAGATTTTAAGAAACAATTGTGACCTGAGTAGTATCTCATGAGTAGGATCAGCTGCTCTCAAATCTCCTTTGTCATCTTCACAGGCTCCAGGTTACGTACAGCTGGGACTGCTGCTACCTGATTGCAAGAATTATATAAGACCAAGATAATGAAGGCTAGATTTAAAAAACATAAAGGTAAGTAATCTGAATTTGAACCCAGATCTGTATGACTCAGAAGTCCATGCTTTTAAATCAATCCTCATGCTGTCTCTATGAGTAAGGGAAAAAATGTCATGAAAGTGTTATTTTAGCCAGAAATAAGTGTAGGAAAGGCCACAGAAACAGGACCCTCTATATTGCTTTGGCAATGTTGGACAAACCTTGGCCCCACTGTAGTAAAAGTAGGCTCGGCACGGAGTTCCCATCGTGGCTCAATGGTTAACGAATCCAACTAGGAACCGTGAGGTTGCGGGTTCCATCCCTAGCCTTGCTCAGCGGGTTGGGGATCCGGTGTTGCCGTGAGCTGTGGTGTAGGTTGCAGACATGGCTCAGATCTGGCGTTGCTGTGGCTCTGGTGTAGGCTGGTGGCTACAGCTCCGATTCGACCCCTAGCCTGGGAATCTCCATATGCCACGTAAGCGGCCCAAGAAATGGCAAAAAGACAAAAAATAAAATAAAATAGGCTCGGCACGTTTAAGCTTTCTGCAAATTTCAGTATCCTCTTCTGTAATAGAAAGAGGTTGAACCAAATGACCTTAGGCCCCTTTCGATTCTACATAATTGTTTAATACTCTAGATTTCTATAAAGTATTCTTTGTAAAGCCTCTCCAGGTGGGGTTTACTTTATTATCAAGTAAAAATGGTTTTATGGGCATGTATTATTTTAGTGCTAAGAAAGGACAGCAGTGCACATTGGCAAGCTAAAAAAAAATTGACAGTTAACGAATTTACTCACTAGCCAATTTCTCCAGTGTATGTGATGCCGTAAAAGGATTTTTTAATTAAAAAGAAATTATTTTTAAAATTAGAACTATTGTCAGTTTTTGCAGATTCATCACCTGAAAAAATTTTGCATATAGATGTCTTCATGTGCATGTATGTTGATTTCTGCCTCTCCTATTCCTCCACGCTAAACATGTTTATGCTTGAAGCTGCTTTGTGAATCCCAAGAAAGCATTTGAAGAAAATTAAAAATCTCTGCCAAAAACTATAACCATCACTGAGCTTGGTCATAAACTTTAATTGGAAAACTTATATTAAGTATGTATCTTTATTACATTTTGAAAGCATGAATAATATATATAATCATCCAAAGACTGAGCTATGAGCATTGCTTTATTATTCAAATGTAAATGAAAGGGTACTGAATTATCAATTAGTGTCCAGCTTCTTTGGAAGAGTGGGAATAAAATCTATTAGACCTCAGCTGCTGATTTACATTCTCAAATGTCTTTATTCACAAGCCTAAAAAGCAGGCCGGTAACAGTTGCCAAAGCAGTTGCCAAGACAACTTATCTCTGGATTTAGTATTACTGCATCACGAAAGACGCCTACGGGGAATTTAATTAACTAACGCTTCATCCTCCTTGGCCAAAAAAGAATGGATTTTCCTTTTAACTCAAAGTCCCTAAAGAATGAGATTCAATAGAGTCAGGGTAGACAGACGCACACAAGATAGATACACACATTCACAAACGCTGGGATTTTATTATAATATAGTGAGGCTAGTTTTCAGCCAGGGTTTACATAGAGTCTACCTCAATAGTATATACATGTTTATTGACTGGATGTGAATAGATATGTATATACATATATATAGTTTATTTATTCATCCATTCATTTTCCTTCTCTTTCCGTTTTCCCAAAAAGAGTAGGCAGTTTAGAGAAAGTTAATTGAAATGGAAAACTAGCATCAAAGGAAAGATAAATCAGATTAAAAATTGATTGGAATTTCAGAATTGTTAGAACTATGTTTCATAATTAGTTGTGAGCGTCCAGGTAACCATGGCAATAATGGAAATGAAACAAATTGCTTGGCTTACATTATTCCTCACAGAAAGGAATGCTTTTACCCTCCTAAATTCTAACATTTTTTATGGGGTGGGGAGAGTTGTTTAAAAACCGCGTATTTTTCTCTTTTTTTTGTTCTTCATATAAAGAATTTATTTTATTTTTTATTTTTTCCCTCTGTACAGCAAGGGGATCAAGTTATCCTTACATGTATACATTTTTCCCCCACCCTTTGTTCTGTTGCAGTATGAGTATCTAGACATAGTTCTCAATGCTACTCAGCAAGATCTCCTTGTAAATCTATTCTAAGTTGTGTCTGATAAGCCCAAGCTCCCAATCCCTCCCACTCCCTCCCTCTCCCATCAGGCAGCCACAGTCTAAAGTCCATGATTTTCTTTTCTGCGGAGGTGTTCATTTGTGCTGGATATTAGATTTCAGTTATAAGTGATATCATATGGTATTTGTCTTTGTCTTTCTGACTCATTTCACTCAGTATGAGAGTCTCTAGCTCCATCCATGTTGCTGCAAATGGCATTATATCATTCTTTTTTATGGCTGAGTAGTATTCCATTGTGTATATATACCACCTCTTCTGAATCCAATCATCTGTTGATGGACATTTGGGTTGTTTCCATGTCCTGGCTATTGTGAATAGTGCTGCAATGAACATGCGGGTGCATGTGTCTCTTTTAAGTAGAGTTTTGTCCGGCTATATGCCCAAGAGTGGGATTGTGAGGTCATATGGAAGTTCTATGTATAGATTTCTAAGGTATCTCCAAACTGTTCTCCATAGTGGCTGTACCAGTTTACATTCCCACCAACAGTGCAGGAGGGTTCCCTTTTCTCCACAACCCCTCCAAGTTGGCTGAGAGTTTTTATCAGGATTTGATGTTTCATTTTTATCTGCCCTTGTGCAGTTTTTTCACATGCATGCCCTGGTTAAGACTCAGCTGAAGACTAAAGAGGATACCTTCTGCAGTTTTTCAGTTCTTTCTGTGTTTTCTCTCTCTAGTACTTCACTCTACAAACTCTAGCCACTTTGGCTTTCTTGGATTCCCAAGCCCATTTCCCCAACACAGGGAGGCCAACAGGCTCAGCCTGGGCCCCTCCTGCTGGCAATATGACTTGGAAACTCTCTCAAGGCAATAGTCCGGGATAATTTCGGGACTCCCTTCATTTGTTCTTATGTCTCTGGGACTATTGGCCTTTTTTGGTCAGATGTCCAATGTTTTAAAAATCCTATGTTATGCCCAGTTTTTTAGTGTTTCTGCAGGAGAGTTATTCCATCTTCATTAGAAGTAGCAATGTTTCTGGGTAGTTTTCATACATGCACACTCTTAGATCTTACTCTGTACATAAATCATGGGCTAGGTCTTGAGAATATGTGTATTTTCAAAGCCCACCACTAAATTCATTGACAAACCTGGTTTATGAAGTACAGATTTATCCTCATTTTATATCAAATGAAACCTGACCTGTGTGGGTGAGTTTCAGATCATGACTAAGACACTGAACCTTGGTCAGTGATTTCTTCTACTTTTCCATATTTGTACAACCAGTGTCTGTGTCTGGTACATTAGTGCTAATGCTGGATGATCATTTCGTTTTAGACATTTCAGTAATGCTTGACATCTAAATAGTCCAAAAACTAACTGTAACATAAATTGGATTGCTCAATGGAAGTTGGGTGTTTCTTGCCCTGTGTTAAACATTACATGCTATACCAAATGAGGAAGAGACAATAATAGACAATATATAATCATCTTAACACAGGGAATTCCATAAAAATTTGGATCTGGAGAATTTTTACCAAGATCACTATCATCTTTTGTCTTTTGTGTGTTATTGACACCCTTCTAAGATAACACTATCACCATTACACCAGGTGATGGCATTGGTCACTCTTAGACATGTTTTAAAACACAGCTAGGTAATCATTTCCTCATGCTGTCTTCTCATAAAATTCTAGGCAGCTTTAACTGCTCCCACTCCTGAATGCAGTATTTTAGCCTTCTTCAGTCTACTAAGAATGTGCATTTGTATGAATAACACCTGTATCAGTACATTCTTTTGTTAACTTTCCCAGGTAACCGGTTTCATGGAAATTATTGATTTGGAATATCCATTCCTCTTATTCAGTTATTCTAGAAATATTTAAAAACCTAGAATATGTGATAATTTACGTTACATAATATGAATGTATAATTATAAATGCTTTTATGATTATATAATTTAAATGTACATATAATATGCATTCAGTTTATTTCTTTTTCTCTGGTATTCTGCCTGGGAATATCTGAAAAGCGGATAACTGAGTTATATTAAGTTTAATTAACATTAAACAGCATTAAGTTGGCAAGTCCCGTTTCCTGGGCTGCCAAATTTCTGACTTCATGGGTATCTAAACTGGCTTACATGCTGTACAGTAGACAAAAATTTGTATTGGGGAAATAACAATTAAAAAAATAAGTAAATAAACTGGCTTACAAATGGCTGAATCTGTGAGGAGTTGTTTCCAGTTGGGACTGTTTGGTCATGAGCACACCCTGATAATACTGCTATAATTCCATAGGATTTTCTGGGTACCCTCTGACTTTATACCACTGATTTTAAGGGAGTCAAGGAAAATCGCCTTTGGCAGGGCCGAATCCCTCCATGCAAATGTTAACTCAATGAAATTTTATCCCTTTGTTCTTCAGATCATCTTCTAAATTACTCATAGCCTGTCAAACAACATGTAAGTGAAAAATTGGAATTTTGCTGTAGTTCAACAGTCTGGTCTTAAGCTTAAATGTTTTAACTCTGAGGTTTGACTGACAAGGATTTAAAAGGAAAGGTGGGCTTTGTGTACACACCCAGCCCAAACTAAGACAGTCCCACCAATACCAACAGAAACCTTGACCATGTGCTGACGCAGCGATGAGGAACTCAACTCCTTATAATTGAGGTTCGAAAAAGGGAATATCTTCATATAAGAGCTAAACCAATCCATTGATTAGAAGACTCCTGCCATAGAAGAAGATAATCATGGACTTATTTTTTCTGAAAGAGGCATTAGAAATCATCTAATGCTATATTTCTTTAATTGGTGGGGAAGGGGAATGATAATCAGAATTATCTGGGGCTGTGAGGAAAGAATGGAGGAGTACTGAGCATATGTAGTTTGACAAACCTCCAAAGAGATCCTTTTAAACTTTTCCTAATTTACAAATCACTGGTGCAAACAATGCTGTATAGCCCTGGCTACAATTCAAACCACCTGGAGATCTTCAAAAATCCCACCATCCAGGTCATTTCACAGACCAAATTAGAATCTCTGGACTGGATGCAAGCACCAGTGTTTTAAAGAATCATATATAAGAGGTTAGAAATCTACAAGCCACAGATGGAAGGAAGCTTCTAACACTGAGACTAGGTTAAGTCCCTAGCACACATTTGAGTAGCCACAAAGAGCTACTTCTCTACTTCTCGCCAAACACCTCTCCAACTAAGGGTTACTATACCCTCCGGGGAGTTGTTATCCTTAAACTACCAAGTTTTCTTTAATCATGGTAAGATACACATTAAGTTTACTATCAGCTATTTTAAGGGTAGAGTGCAGTAGTGTTAAGTGTGGTTGCATTGCTTTGCAGCAGATCTTTAGAACTTTTTCATCTTGCAAAACTGAAACTCTATACCCATTAAATGCCTATTCTCTATTCCACCCCCTTCCAGCCCCTGGCAACCATGATTTTACTTTCTGTTTCTATGAGTTTGTCTACTTTAGATACCTTGCGTAAGTGGAAATAAGCGTTTATCTTTTGGTGAGTAGCTTATTTCTCTTAGCATAATGTCCTCAAGCTTCATCCATGTTAGAACATGTGACAGGATTTACATTTTTAAAAAAGCTTAATCATATCCCATTGCATGTACATACTACATTTTCTTTATCCATTCATCTTTCCATGGATATTTGTCCATATAATACCTCTAAGCTATTGTGAATCATGCTGCAACGAACTTGGGTGTGCAAATACTCCTTGAGATGCCACTTTGAATTGTTTTGGATATACACCGGCAGGATCATATGGTATTTCTCTTTATAGTTTTTGAGGCATCTCCATCCTGTTTTCCATAGTGGCTATGTCTTTACACAGTGGCTCTTCATTCCTACCAACAGTGTGCAAGTGATTCCAAAATATACGGAATGCTTCATGAATTTGCATGTCATCTTTGTGCAGGGGTCATGCTAGTCTTCTCTGTATTGTTCCAATTTTAGTATGCACGCTGCTGAAACAACTACTAAATAAAAGATAATTTTCAGAACTTATTAACAAATCCCACGGAGGTGGCAGACTAAGTCTCTCATATTTATTTTAAAATGTATGTTTGAATAATTAATTTTATTGTAATGGAAATCAGATCAATGGTCAAGGAAAAGTTACTAAAAGGAAGCTTCAAAGCATAGTCCCATACCAGAGCACCATTAGGGAACTTTCTGGAAAGGCAGATTCTCAGGCCCTGCCCCAGAAACTTATTGGATCAGAAATTATGCAGTTTGGGTCCAGCAACTTGTGTTTTAAAAGACTTTAGGGTCTACCAACGCATACTAAAGATAGAAACACTCTATATTTTATCATTTTATAGATCTTAAAGATAAACTCTCCAAGCCCCAATACTTTTCTTATTAATGCTTAAAAGGCTAGTAAGTTTATTCCTTTTTGTTTTATTTTACTTTTTGTTAGTTGTTTGGTTGCCTGGTTGGTGAAACAGCCTTGCTCTTAAGCATCAGTGACTTCAGGATTAAAAGCTCACTCAGATAGTAGTTCACTCCATAAATTTGTAACTATAGTAACTTCTTAGTCATGCTATATTCTGTAAAATGAGGAGACTGGATCAAAGATAGCAAATATCTGCTTTACATGCCACCACCACTCTTCCAAAGCCCAAGGCGGATATTGCTAATTGATCAGGTTGCTCTATACCTCCTAGTTTAGAGTTTCAGAATCCTTAACACAGCTCTCCCAAAGAATCATGAGATAAAATCCATTTTCTACCAGATAAATCTTCATTGTACTATTTAGCTCTGTCTTTAAATAGTATGGACTCCAAATACTATCAATTCTAGGGTTTCTCTGAGAAGTGTGAGTGTTTTGGGTATTGGCTTGGCAATGATGGGAATTGAATGATTTCTTAGCTTGGCCTCGGCTGCAGTGTTTCCCTCACCCTTCTACTTATGAAGTCTGCACACTGATTCAAACTAGTAGCCTTTGGGTGAAAAAGGAGCACTTTTACTTCTTATTTAATCAAATCTCACAACAACAAGATCTAAATAATCATCTTTTCCAGCACAAAACTAAACATTGTACTCACATAACCAGTGTTCTAGTGCTGACCTAGTATGATGTTCATGAGGAGATCTCCCTCTTGGATTCGATACAAAAGAGTTAAGATTTATTGAGGACCATGCATGTGCAAAAGCTTTGTTAGCCAATTTGCTATTATATCTGATTTATTCTGCTCAAAAACATTTTAATATATACGTAACTACATGGTTTCTGATTTACAAATAAGAAAACTGAGGTTTAGAGAAGTTAAGAAACATAACCAGTCATAAGCTTAAAGGAAGGACCAGCTGTCTAATTTACAGGGCTCAGTGCAAAATAAAGATGCAAGGCCTCTTTAGTCAAAACATTATTAAGAATTTCAAGACAGGCGTTCCTGTTGTGGCGCAGCGGAAAAGAATCCAACTACGAACCATGAGGTTGCGGGTTCGATCCCTGGCCTTGCTCAGTGGGGCTAAGGATCCGGCGTTGCCGTGAGCTGTGGTGTAGGTCACAGACGGGGCTCGGATCCCACATTGCTGTGGCTCTGGTGTGGGCCAGCGGCTACAGCTCCAATTAGACCCGTAGCCTGGGAACCTCCATATGCTGCAAGTGTGGCCCTAAAAAGCCAAAAAAAAAAAAAAAAGGGAATTTCAAGACAGATACTGCAGAGCGTTAAACCAAACACAGGACCTTCTGAGCCATGGGTTCCTGGGCTACTGCACAAGTTATGTGCCCATGAAGCTGGCCCCACTTAATGTCGGCGCTTATTCCAAAACCTATGTCACTTTTCTATTTGATCACATATGAGAGCCAAGTGATTTTGTGAAAACTAAGGGTTAGAATAGAAAATAATGCTTCTGGGTACAGAATGGAGAATTTTTCTCGAAGCAATCACAAACAAGCCCCTGTGGCTATGTGTGTATAAGCCAGAGGGTGACATAATCTTGGAATCAAACAGAAATGCCATGAAACCCTTTTCAGTAGGTACAACCTGATGGATAAAAATAAATGTTGAAATTCATTGCTTCACTTTCTTTTCTTCCATCTTGATAATTCCAAGACCCCCAGCATGGTTCTCTTAGACCCAGTGGGGTCTTGAATGAATGGATTTATCCAGCAGTTCATTAAGTGATGATGAAAAGGAAGCAGAACTTTGAAAGCAGGAACCATGTAGACCCCACATAGAGAAGCTATAATAACAGTGTTCCTGTCAAAAGCCCAGAGGGCAGTCCAGCCAAGAACTTAGAAGCAGCTGTGATAGGTGTGATGCCCCAAGAAGTGTGGTGAGAGTGGGAATTCAGGGAAGATTCAGCACAGATTGACAGGAGTTCACATGAGAACCTGTTCCCACATCCTCCCACCACGAGATGTGCAGGGGACCAGACAAGAAGAAAAGAAGAAAGAGTGGCCTGGGCTCTGCACCTATGCAGGTCATGGTTGGGGCTCAAGTTGTCCTTTGGAATTTCACCCTCCTAGGACCTTAGTGTGACACATTATAAAGCCACAATTATCCTATAATGTTTGTCTGAAAATCTACCTGCTTCTGCCTCTGCCATTCTGAGAATGATGGAAACTGAATCATTAGCAGTTGCCCCAGTGTCACAGGTGACTTTGTCACCATCTTTACCACATCACTCCACATTTTGTTCTACTTCAAGACTGGTGGGTGGGCTATAACTGACAGAAGACTCTAAACTATCATCTTATTAAACACACGTTTAAACTAGGGTTGCATGACTTCATAGGTTTAGGGCAAGGGTTAAGAAATATCTAATTTTACCAGATGCAAATTTGCAAAGGTGATGAGAGTCAAAAAATTCTTATTACTCAATAAGGGATCTTACCGAGACTTCCAAAGCATCTTAAGGCTTTAACATCTTTTAAAAATCACTTCTCTTCAGGTCCGTGTATTGCCTGATCTTATTATGATTAGACAGACCCAGGCTAGCATCTCAATCTTGTCACAAGCTGTGTGACCTTGGTCTAATTACTCAAGGATGATGTAAAAATTAAATGAAATAGGCCAAGTGCAAGGGTTTGGTAGAGTCTACGTTCTATTGCAGCTTATCAAATAATATTTGCTCAATGAGAAATTATTGCAGTCTATAAATGGAAAAATGATCTTTTTTCCTTCTCTTATATATCCTCATTCCAGAGTCATCTAAGACAGAAATATGAAACAAACACTGTATTTATTCTTACATAGAAACTTATAGTTTATAAAATGAGATATTATCTCATTTGATCCTCATAAAAAGTTCTTGAGAGACAGTTTACAAAGTGGTTGTCATTTTCATACAACTTACAGAATGGGAGAAAATAGTTTCAAATGATGCAACTAACAAGGGCTTAATCTCTAGAATATACAAGAAACTTACACAGCTCAACAGCAAAAAAGCCAACACCATAATTAAAAAATGGGCAAAAGTCCTAAAGAGACTTTTTCCCAAGGAAGATGTGCAGATGGCCAACAAACACATGAAAAAATGCTCAACATCACTGATTATTAGAGAAATGCAAATCAAAACTACCATGAGATACCACCTCTCACCAGTAAGAATGGCCATCATTAATAAATCCACAAAGAACAAGTGCTGGAGGGGGTATGGAGAAAAGGGACCTGTCCTGCACTGTTGGTGAGAATATAAACTGGTACAACCACTATGGAGAACAGTATGGAGGTACCTTAGAAAACTGTACATAGAACTACCATATGGAAAAGCCTCTCGAGGTGCGACCTGGAGCCCACTCACTCTGAAGATGGTGGAATAGAAGGACTGGAGCTCAACTTCTCTCCTAAAAACAACAAAATTCACTCTTTACCCAAATGGACCAGAAACCTTAAAAAAGATATCCTACTCCGGAAGAAAAAGAGGAGGCCACATCAAGAGGTGCGGGGGGGGCGATTTCGTGATATAAACAACCCCATACCTCCTGGGTGGGAAGCTCCACAGACTGGAAACTAACTGGTTCACAGAGACTCACCTACAGGAGTGAGAGTTCTGAGCCACACATCAAACTCTCATGTGTGGGGATCTGGCACTGGGAGAAAGAGCCCCAGAGCATCTGGCATTGAAGGCCAGTGGGGCTTGTGCACAGGATATCCACGGGACTGGGGGAAATGGAGACCCCATTCTTAAAAGGCACACACAGACTTTCACGTGCACTGGGTCCCAGGGCAAAGCAGAGTCTCCATACGAATCTGGGTCAGACAAGACTGCAGTTCTTGGAAGACCTCCTGGGAAAACAGGGGTGAACGTGGCTTGTTGTAAGGGAAGGACATTGAAAGCAAAGCTCTCGGGAATATTCAGCAGCTGCCTGTCTCTGGAGGTGGCCATTTTGGGAAAATATGGCCCCACCCATCCGTCAGTGCTGAGAAGCCGCAGGGCAAACAACAAATCAGGTGGGATCACAGACCCGCCCCTGAGTAAACAGGCTACCTAAAGACCCCTCAAGCACACAGCTGCCTCTAATCCCATCCAGAGACTAAGCCCCACCCACCAGAGAGATTAGAATCGGCTCCACCTACCAGGGGGCAGGCATCAGCCCTTTCCATCAGGAAGCCTACAGCAAGCCCCCATACCAACTTCAGCCACCGGGGGACAGACACCAAAAGTAAGAGAGGCTACAACTCTATTATCTGTAAAAAGGTTACCACACCAAAAACCTATAAAAATGAAAAGACAGATAACTATAACTCAGATGAGGGAAAAAGGAAAAACCACAGAAAAACAGCTAAGTGAGGAGGAGATACTTAGCCTCCAGAAAAAAGACTTTAGACTGTTGATGCTGAAGATGATGCAAGACATTGGAAATAAACTGGAGGCAAAGATGGATAACTTAAAGGAAACACTGAGCAAAGAGATACAAGATATAAAACTTAAACAAGAAGAGATGCAAAATACAATAACTGAAATAAAAAATTCACTAGAAGCAGCTAACAGCAGAATACAGGAGGCAGAAGAATGAATAAGTGAGGTGGAGAACAGATTAGTGGAAGTTACGGATGCAGGACAGAAAAGAGAAAAAAGATTGAAAACAAATGAAGAGAGTCTCAGAGAACTCTGGGACAATGGTAAACGCACCAACATCTGTATTATAGGGGTGCCAGAAGGAGAAGAGAGAGAGAAGGGGACAGAAAAAATATTCCAAGAGATAATAGCCAAAAACACCCCTAACATGGGAAAGGAACCACTCACTTAAATCCATGAAGCACAATGAGTACCATATAAAATAAACCCAAGGAGGAACACTCCGAGACATATTAATCAAACTGACCAAAATTAAAGACAAAGAGAAAACATTGAAAGCAGCTAGGGAAAAGAAACCAATAACATACAAGGGAACCCCATTAAGATTATTGGCAGATTTTTCAACAGAAACTCTGGAGGCCAGAAGGGAGTGGCATGATATACTTAACGTGATGAAAGGAAAAACGCCTCCAACCAAGATTACTCTACCCAGCAAGGCTCTCATTCAGATTTGAAGGAGAAATCAAAACCTTCATAGATAAGCAAAAGCTGAGAAAATTCAGCAACACTAAACCTGCCTTACAACAAATACTAAAGGGACTTCTAGAGGCAGAAAAGAACAAAAGAAGGAAAGAAAAAAGACCAGCAAAAACAAATCCAAAGCAATTAATAAAATGGCAATAAGAGCATACATATCAATAATTACCTTAAATGTTAATGGACTAAATGCCCCAACCAAAAGACATAAATTGGCTAAATGGATACAAAAACAAGACCCATATATATGCTGTCTTCAAGAGACCCACTTCACTTCTAGGGACACATACAAATTGAAGTGAGAGGATGGAAGAAAATATTTCATGTAAACAGGGATCAAAAGAAAGCTGCAGTAGCAATACTCATATCAGACAAAATAGACTTTAAAATGAAGAATATTTTAAGGGACAAAGAAGGACATTACATAATGATCAAAGGATCAATCCAAGAAGAAGACATAACAATTTTAAATATCTACGCACCCAACACAGGTTCACCACAATATATAAAGCAACTGCTAACAATCTTAAAAGGACAAATCAACAATAATGCAATATAGTGGGGCACTTTAATACCCAACGTACAGCAATAGACAGATCAACCAGATAGAAAATCAATAAGGAAACACAGGCCCTGAATGATGCATTAAACCAGATGGACTTAATAGATATTTATAGGACATTTCATCCAAAAGCAACAGATTACACATTCTTTTCAAGTGCACATGGAACATTCTCTAAGATTGATCATATCCTGGGCTACAAATCCAACCTCAGTAACTTTAAGAAAATTGAAATCATATCAAGTATCTTTTTCGACCACAATGCTATACAACTGGAAATCAAAAAGACAACAACTGCAAAAAACACAAACACATGGAGACTAAACAACATGCTACTAAACAACCAATGGATCACTGAAGAAATCAAAGAGGAAATTATAAAATACCTGGCAGCAAATGACAACAAAGATACGGTACTCCAAAACCTATGGGATGCAGCAAAAGCCGTTCTAAGAGGAAAGTTTATAGCAATACAAGCCCACCTCAGTAAACAAGAAAAAGCTCAAATAAACAAGCTAACTTTACATCTAAAGCAGCTCGAGAGAGAAGAACAGACAAGACCTAAAGTTAGTAGAAGGAAAGAAATCATAAAAGATCAGAGCAGAAATCAGTGAAATAGAAATGAAGAAAACCATAGTAAAGATCAATGAAATGAAAAGCTGGTTCTTTGAAAAGATCAACAAAATTGATAAGCGCCTAGCCAGACTTATCAAGCAAAAAAGAGAGAGGACTCAAATCAATAAAATTAGAAATGAAAAAGAAGTAACAACAGACATCACAGAAATACAAAGGATCATAAGAGACTACTATATGCAACTATATGCCAATAAAATGGAAAACCTAGAAGAAATGGACAAATTCTTAGAAAGGTACAATCTTCCTAGACTAAACCAAGATGAAATAGAAAAGATGAATGGACCAATCACAAGAACTGAAATTGAAACTGATTAAAAAAACTTCCAACAGATGATTGGATTCGGAAGATGTGGTATATATACACAATGGAATACTACTCAGCCATAAAAAAGGATGACATAATGCCATTTGTAGCAACATGGATGGAACTAGAGAATCTCATTCTGAGTGAAATGAGCCAGAAAGACAAAGACAAATACCATATGATATCACTTATAACTGGAATCTAATATCCAGCACAAATGAACATCTCCTCAGAAAAGAAAATCATGGACTTGGAGAAGAGACTTGTGGCTGCCTGATGGGAGGGGGAGGGAGTGGGAGGGATCAGGAGCTTGGGCTTATCAGACACAACCTAGAATAGATTTACAAGGAGATCCCGCTGAATAGCATTGAGAACTATGTCTAGATACTCATGTCACAACAGAAGAAAGGGTGGAGGAAAAACTGTAATTGCAATGTATACATGTAAGGATAACCTGACCCCCTTGCTGTACAGTGGGAAAATAAAAAAAAAAAAAAAAAAAAACTTCCAACAAACAAAAGTCCAGAACCAGATGGCTTCACGGGCGAATTCTATCAAACATTTAGAGAAGAGCTAACACCGCTCCTTCTGAAACTATTCCAAAAAAACTGCAGAGGGAGGGATACTCCCAAACTCATTCTATGAGGCCACCATCACCCTGATACCAAAACAAGACAAAGATACCACAACAAAAGAAAACTACAGGCCACTTTCACTGATGAACATTGATGCAAAAGTCCTCAACAAAATACTAGCAAACCACATCCAACAACACATTAAAAGGATTATACATCATGATCAAGTGGGATTTATCCCAGGGATGCAAGGGTTCTTCAATATCTGCAAATCATCAGTGTGATACACCACATTAACAAACTGAAGAATAAAAACCACATGATACTATCAATAGACGCGGAAAAAGCCTTTGACAAAATCCAACACCTGTTTCTGATAAAAACCCTTCAGAAAGTGGGCATAACGGGAACCTACCTCAACTTAACAAAGGCCACATATGACAAACCCACAGCGAACATCATTCTCAATGGTGAAAAGCTGAAAGAATTCCTGCTGAGATCAGGAACAAGACAAGGATGTCTGCTCTCGCCACCACTCTTCAACATAGTTCTGGAAGTCCTAGCCACAGCAATCAGAGAAGTAAAAGAAATAAAAGGAATCCAAATTGGAAAGGAAGTAGTAAAACTATCCCTACTTGCAGATGACATGATACTATACCTAGAGAATCCTAAAGACTCTACCAGAAAACTGTTAGAGCTCATCCACGAATTTGGCAAAGTCGCAGGATACAAAATCAATACACAGAAATCGACGGCACTAACAATGAAAGAGCAAAAAGAGAAATTAGGGAAGCAATCCTGTTTACCATTGCATCCAAAAGAATAAAATACTGAGGAGTAAACCTACCTAAAGAGACAAAAGACCTGTACTCTGAAAACTATAAGCCACAGATGAAAGAAATCAAAGATGACACAAATAGATGGAAAGATATACCATGCTTGTGGATTGGAAGAATTAATATTATCAAAATGACTATACTACCTAAGGAAATCTACAGATTCAATGCAATCCTTATCAAATTACCAAGGACATTTTTCACAGAACTAGAACAAAATATTTTAAAATTTGTTTGGAAGCACAAAAGACCCAGAATAGCCAAAGACATCCTGAGAAAGAAAAATGGAGCTGGAGGAATCAGGCTCCCTGACTTCAGACTCTACTACAAAGCAACAATCATCAAAACCACATGGTACTGGCACAAAGACAGAAATATAGATCAGTGGAACAGGATAGAAAGCCCAGAATTAAACCCACGCACCTACAGCCAACTAACCTATGACAAAGGAGGCCAGAATATACAATGGAGAAAAGAGAGCCTGTTCAATAAGTGGTGCTGGGAAAACTGGACAGCCACATGGAAAAGAATGAAATTAAAACACTCCCTAACACCATACACAAAAATAAATGCCAAATGGATTAAAGACCTAGGTATAAAGCCAGACACTATAAAATTCTTAGAGGAAAACATAGGCCAAACACTCTCTGACATAAACAACAGCAACATCTTCTCAGATCCACCTCTCAGAGTATTGACAATAAAAAGAAAAATAAATAAATGGGACCTACTCAAACTTCAAAGTTTCTGCAGGGCAAAAGAAACCCTAAACAACACAAAAAGACAACCCACAGAATGGGAGAAAATCTTTGCAAATGAATCGACTGACAAGGGATTCATCTCCAAAATTTATAAACAACTTCTGCAGCTCCATCCCAAAAAAACAAACAAGCCTATCAAAAAATGGGCAGAAGATCTAAACAGACAGTTCTCCAAAGAAGACATACATATGGCGGAGAAACACATGAAAGGATGTTCAACATCACTCATTGTTAGAGAGATGCAAATCAAAACCACGATGAGGTACCACCTTACACCAGCCAGAATGGCCATCATCCAAATTCTACAAACAATAAGTGCTGGAGAGGGTGTGGAGAAAAAGGAACCCTAGTACACTGTTGGTGGGATTGTAAACTGGTGCAACCACTGTGGAAAGCAGTATGGAGATTCCTCAGAAAACTAAACATAGAACTACCATTTGACCCAGTAATCCCACTCCTGGGCATCTACCCAGAGAAAACCACAACTCGCAAAGACACATGTACTCCAATGTTCATTGCAGCACTATTTACAATAGCCAAGACATGGAAACAACCTAAATGCCCATTGACAGAGGAGTGGATCAAGAAGATGTGGTACATATGCACAATGGAATATTACTCAGCCATTAAAAAGAACGAAATACCAGCATTTTTAGCAACATGGATGGACCTAGAAACTATCATGCTAAGTGAAGTCAGCCATACAATGAGACACCAACATCAAATGCTTTCACTGACATGTGGAAACTGAAAAAAGGACAGACGGAACTTCTTTGCAGAACAGATGCTGACTCACAGACACTGAAAAACTTATGGTCTCTGGTGGAGACAGTTTGGGGGGTGGGGGGATCTGCTTGGGCTATGGGATGGAAATCCTGTGAAATCAGATTGTTATGATCATTATACAACTACAGATGTGATAAATTCATTTGAGTAAAAAAAAAAAAAAAGAACTACCATATGACCCAGCAATCCCATTCTTGGGCACATATTGGGACAAAACTTTCACCCGCATGTTCATTGCAGTTCTATTCATAATAGCCAAGACATGGAAACAACCCAAATGCCCACTGATAGATGATTGTATTAGGAAGATGTGGTATATATACACAATGGACTACTACTCAGCCATGAAAATTAATGAAATAATGCCAGTTGCAGTAACATGGATGGAACTAGAGACTCTCATACTGAGTGAAGTAAGTCAGAAAGAGAAAGACAAGTACCATGTGATATCCCTTATATCTGGAATATAATATATGGCACAAGTGAACCTTTCCAGAGAAAAGAAAATCATGGACTTGGAGAATAGACTTGTGGTTGCCAAGGGGGAGGGGGAGGGAGTGGGGTGGATTGGGAGCTTGGGGTTAATGGATGCAAACTATTGCCTTTGGAATGGATTGGCAATGAGATCCTTCTGTATAGCACTGGGAACTATGTCTAGTCACTTATGATGAAGCATGATAATATGAGAAAATAAAATGTGTACATGTGTTTATAACTGGGTCACCATGCTGTACAGTAAAAAAAAAAATCGTATTAGGGAAATAATTTAAAAAATAAATAAAAAAAAAACCAAAGTGGTTGTCATTTTCCATTTTATGGAAAAAGAAAGTAAGGCTACAAGTAGTAGTTTTTAATTATCCAAATCCATATAGTTAAGAGAAGGAAGGAAGGGAAGGGCTCAAGTCCAGGTCCTCTAGCTTTAAATTCTGTCGATTTTAGAAAATCATCATCCCATATATCCTTCAGTACTGAAGCAACCCATCTATAATTGTTGGACCAGGTATTAACATAATCAAAATAGACATTTCCTTCCTGACTAAACCTGATTAATGGCTTAATCTGGCTCTGGTATCATTTCTGGAAAACACAAAGGAGACTTTTCATATAAGCCTGTCAGAAAAGATTCAGGGTCAGAAGAAGCAATCTTTTAATCACCTTGTGTTATCTCAAAGACAGCTTCCAGTGGTACAAAGATCAGGACACACAGTCATTTCAAATGTGTCATTCTCAGTGTTCTGACCTGCCAGTCAGAATTAGAACAATTTCAGATGAAGCCATAGGTAGGCTTATGATGAAGGAAAACTTTTAGAATAGACACCAAAGAGGAGAACTAACTCAGAAATTCCAGAAACATTTGGCTACCTAAATAGAATGATGTCCTGAAATCAAATAAAAACATAAAGAGGTGGAGAGATGTATTAATGATAATTGAATGTCTACTATAAGCAAAGCACTGAGTGAAAATTCTAAATACAGTATCCCATCTAATCCCCTCATATACCTGAAAAGTAGATGGGTTTCTGTGGGGGGTTTTTGGTTTTGTTTGTTTGTTTGGGGGGTTGATTTTTCTTCTTTTTTTTGGTCACCCAGTGGCATATGGAGTTCTGGGGCCGGGTATCAGCTTCCAGCCACAGTTGCAACCTTCGCAGCAGCTGTAGCAATGCCAGATCTTTTTGACCCACTGCACTGGGCCAGGGATCAAAGACATTGCAGAGGAGTTCCCGTCGTGGCTCAGTGGTTAACGAATACGACTAGGAACCATGAGGTTGCAGGTTCGATCCCTGGCCTTGCTCAGTGGGTTAAGGATCCGGCGTTGCCGTGAGCTGTGGTGTAGGTTGCAGACACAGCTCGGATCCCATGTTGCTGTGGCTGTGGTGTAGGCCAGTGGCTACAGCTCTGATTCGACCCCTAGCCTGGGAACCTCCATATGCTGGGGGAGAGGCCCAAGAAATGGCAAAAAGGAAAAAAAAAAAAAAGACTCTGCAGAGACACTGCAGATTCCATTGCACCACAGTGGGATTACCATGAAAAGTTGTTGTTGTTATCCATATTGTATAAATAAGAAATTGTAGCTTATAGAATTTAGGTCACTTGTCCAAAATTAGTGGCTGAGCTTCAGTTTACAGTTTAAACCCTGACTTGCCTGAACCCAAACCCCGTGTTTTAATCGCCTGAGCAGGAGTTCTCAACTCCACAGATCAGAGCAGAGCTGACAAGAAACGGAAAGTACAGATACCCATATTTCATTCTAGCACCAATATTCTGACTCAATGCATTTTGGATGGAGCCCCTAATTCTTTAGCAAATGTTCTGAGTTAATATAAGGGACAGCTAGATATGAAAAACTATACCATGTTACCTCCTCAAGAGACAGTTCATATTTCTTAAAGCGGTAGTATTTCGCATACTTAGCACTTAGCTGGTGCAGAGAGTATGAATTGCTCCTTGACACCCAAGGTGCATGAACAATCTTATTCCTCTGTATTTGCAAATCAAATTATGTCCTTTTAAACTCTCACTTAATTATGCTAATGTCATTTGGTATGACCTTGGAACATACTAGAAGCTCTCAGGATTACTGAAAAATTGAGAAGGAGCCTTTTCTTTAGGCTACTCACAGCCATCACTGTTACTCAGTTTGCTCCACTGATTCTCCTCATTTGCACAAGCCACAGAGTCACCAGCCCTTCATGTAGCACTCTATGGCTCCCTGGCTGTGATCCTGAACTGCTATTATTTTAAGACCCCACTCAATGTGTGCTATTGGGAGTATTTCCCACTAATTAAAGGAAACTGGAAGTGGAATCATTCTTCCCAATCTGGGAAGAGCTCCCCTAATCTCCTCCCAACCTACCAAACAAAGTAGTCCTTTACTTTCAACCCTAGGACTGCTGTCCACTTACCTTTCTTCACCTTTTTTCTTTTACAAGGAAATGTAATGGTTAAGTAGGATGTGTAAAATATTTTAAGTCCAAGAATTAACAGATAGCATTTTTATCTTTTATGGGAATAAGATCAGTCTAAAAATGCATGAGCTAGTCTTCTATCCCTAAGGATGAACAGCTACTTCTTTAAAGTCACAGGAAGCAAAACACAAGTTTGAGTCTTCCAATTCTGCTACATTAAATTCTCATTAACCCACCTTGCTGCACTGTTTACAGGCTCAGTATAAAATAAGATGACATTCAAATTACCATGTACATGCTTGGCTATAATAGATGCTTAATACTGAGTGAGCAAAATATGGGAAACAAAATAAGTACAAAATATGGCCCCTTCCTCACAGAGACTTTATAATCCTAATGTGAAATAGAGTCTATGTGAAATGACCCTGAATTTTATACATTGGGATGCCTATCTTTGTTCTATTATGACTACCTTTGGGCATTCTAAATCTAGCCTTTACATCCTGCCCCTTCACCCCCCAAAATTAAAACATTTGATATTGTAGTTATTCTCTTTACACAACAAAAGAAAGTGTGGCAAGTTACTTTAAAACTGTAAAATTTTATACTAATCTATCAAAAATTCTTAAAAGTAAGAAAAAAAAAGCAGAGCATTTTATCACTGCAATATGCAGCCACCTCACTTCTGGTTTCATCTTGTCCTTTCCACCCTAATTTCTTCTTTGCCTCAGTGTCCCCATCCTCTTGGTCTTATCTTTATTCACAGATGACATTATTTCCTATATAAAAAGATCCCAAATATTGACCTAAAACAATAAAACCGCCAGAAAAATGAGTTTATTGGGGAATAGCAAAGAATGGCAATTCAGGACAATCAGTGGCAAACCACAGGCAAGTGGAGAGAACAAAGGAAAGTTCTGTTTTATAGGAGAAGAGAGAGTGGGGAGGGGCTGTTATATAGAGTCCATTGGAGGAAACTGGGAGTTGGAAGAGCAGTGGCTTTTCTTTGGGTGAGTTGTAACAGTCTCTCATTTAACTTAGTTGTAGTCAGGCAGGAAGAAATTCTTCCTTCCTCCTATTAGATAGAAAACTAGTAGCCTTCTTCTGGAATGTTTCTTTTTCAGTTTATATAGATTTTCTTTAGTTGGCCTAAAGTACGTTAAGCATTCCATTCCCAAACTCTAGCATAAACAGTTATATTATAATTATAAAATCTTTCTAATGCTAGCTCACACACACTGGGCTTCTATTACAGACCGTACACTTTGCAATGTGTTATCTCATTGAAGCCTCACAATAGTGCTGTGGAGTCAGAACATCACACATGTTCTCAAAGCTGAGCAAACACACTTCTAAGAGATTAGACAACTTGCCCAAAGTCATACAAGTGAGTTGGAACCCAGGTGTATTTATGCAGAAAAGCCATAGTGCCTTTCTCACTCTGTGGCTATAGACATCTATTATTACATCTACTTTTCAAACACTCTGTGGTTCTTATCATGTACTGGTCACAATTCAAAATGTTTTGCAAATATTAACTTAATACTCATAACCACTTATTAGGTAGATGTTATTAATATCCCCCTTTTAAAAAAGAAGAACTGTCTTCATTTTCTGAGTCCCTGATTCATTTTCTAAAAAGTTTCTAAGTCCTCAACAGCTGTAGCAGTCACTGATTCAATAACAGACAATATACCTCCAAGGTCAAACTCACCAGCCCTCTGCTTGAGGCAAGGCCATTTTGAAGTCTGGACAAAATCCTTTGAAGTGGCATCTATAAAATTCAAGCCAAAACAATAAAACAAAAACATCGAATTTAATTTTCCTTGGAAAAATTATGGCTAACAGAGAGATGACATCAGCTGGCATTTGTGCAAGTCTCTATTTTAATACATATTCATTTGAAGGAGGGCCTGAAAATATAATAAAGTGAAAGGATCCAAGAGGCTCTGTCAAAAGCATCAGTCTTTCTTTCCTCTTTTCAGATAGCAAAAAAGGAAAAGGAAAAAAAAGAAGAAAAAAGGGAAGGATGGAAAAAGAAAAAGAAAAAGAGAGGAAGAGAGAGGGAGGAAGGGAAAAAAATAAAAGAAAAATTAATGAATACAGTAAAGTAATAACCTTCCAGAAGCTAAAGAGATAAGTAAAATAAGCAAAATATCAAGAAGTATAATATCATAGAGTTAATGTCATCTCAACCTGGCATCAAATATTTCTTCCACCCCTCAAGAACTGTATGACCTTGGCATTCCTGTTGTGGCTCAGCGGTAACAAACCTGACTAGTAACCGTGAGGGTGTAGGTTTGAGCCCTGGCCCCAGTCAGTGGGCTAAGGATCTGGCATTGCCGTGAGCTGTGGTGCAGGGTGCAGACGTGGCTCAGATCCCCAGTTGCTGTTGCTGTGGTGTAGACCTGCAGCTGTGGCTCAGATACGATCCCTAGCCTTGGAACTTCCATATGCCGCAGATGTGGCCCTAAAAACAAACAAACAAGCAGCTTTATGACCATTGACAAGTTACTTAACTTTTTTATGTATCAGTTCCTTTACTTGAAAAATTGAGGAAATATCTGCTTTATAGGAGTTATGTGTGTTTTAATGAAATAATGTGTGTAAAGAGTCTAATACTGGTACTGAATAGAAGTTAACCTTTTGCTGTCCATTCCCTAGACATCTGTGTCTCAAATCATGGTAAGCCCAGAGAAGTGGCTGTACTGACTCCCACAAAGTGAGAATTGAGAACGTTTTTTAAAATACAAATGGAAAACCTTACTTTGAACCATCACGACAAAAAATGATATTTGGATGCCCATTCTCAAAAGTGGATGGAATCCGATGATCTCTAGAATCATTACCGCACTGAAGGAAATACTGACAATTGCCAGCTGACCTATTCAATTTCAGATTTCTTAAAGCAATAAGCAGAATAAAAGGAGGTCAATACTGGTGCATCCTAGATATGCTTAGCATTGTCAACACATAAAAATAATAAGGATGCCTTGAGAGTTTCCTCAGTAACATTGTCCTGTCGCATAAAATATCAGCATCATAGTGTATAAATTGCATTTTTCTTTCCATTTATGAGGTTTGGCCTGTCAACTAAATGCCCGAAACTTCCACAGGAGGAATTCCATAAGTAACCAGTTTACTCAAGAACATTCTTCTCACCTCACATCCTTCATTCAACTTTTTTTTTTTTTTTGTCTTTTTGCCTTTTCTAGGGCTGCTTCCCTCGACATATGGAGGTTCCCAGGCTAGGGGTCAAATCGGAGCTGTAGCTGCCGGCCTACACCACAGCCACAGCAACGCGGGATCCGAGCCGTGTCTGCAACCTACACCACAGCTCATGGCAACGCTGGATCCTTAATCCACTGAGCAAAGCCAGGGATTGAACCTGCAACCTCATGGTTCCTAGTCAGATTCGTTAACCACTGCACCACGATGGGAACTCCAACATTTCTTTTTTTTTAATCAGACTTCATTACTAAAGATTCTGTGTTCAAAGTCCACCTCTTTTAATTACCAACTTTGGGCACATTAAATATTCTTTCTCGGCTTCCAGTGTTTGCATTTAACTGTGGAGTTGAGAGTTTTGTCTTTAGGAATTGAGGGAACTAATATGTCAAAATACCCTTCAAAGTCTCTGCACACGTTCATCACTCAACATGTGGCAGGTACTGACTTATTTATTCATATTATTTATTCACAACGCTGAACTGCATTCCTCATTAATGTTCTCAAACAACTCTATACTGAAATCGTAGCACCCCAGACACTGAATCTGAAAGCCTTCCCTTCTGAGATAGTTTATATTTCCTAATCTAGATGAGTTCTGATCAGGTCCTTCAACTAGAGCTTCTGAGGAAACTGTTCAGTTAGCCATCCATATCTGTGGGTTCTGCATCCACAGATTCAACCAACCACAGATCCTAAATATAGTACATGATCTGCAGTTGGTTGGATCCATGGAGCCCACAGATACAGATAGCAGACCAAGGGACTTAAACATCTGGGATTTTAGGAAGGGGGTAGGGGAAGGAGGATAAGATTCTGGAACCAGAACTTCACAGAGGATACCGAGGGTCCACTGAACTTGGAAATTTGTGCAAAAGAAAAAGTCCTATCTTGGATTTAAGCAAGATTGAGAACTGGAAATCAAAGTATTCTTGCTAACCTTAGAAAGGGGGACATGACTCTTCAACACATTGGTTGAGAATCAGAAGGAAAGTGCCAGTAGCTAAAAAGACTGATTTGAAGATTGCTGAGTTACTAAGTTTCATCAGAAAGAAGAATGGCCACAAGGAGAACTAAGAAAACGAAGACATTAAACGGTACAAAAATGAGTACATTAGGTCAATCACATTGTCAAAAATAACAAATAAATGAGCATTCAGGATTTGGAAGAGCTTATGATTTTGTTCATGCATTCTAATGGCATCCTTGAGATAATTAAAATGTCTCAAAAGCTGGTGGGAGAGGTGTCAAAGCAGATAACTCAATAGAGATGTCAGCTTTCTGTATAACAGCCATCAAAACAATGACTAAGATTTAAGACTAGAATGATTTTCTCTTTCCCTGGCCAATTGATGAAATGACAGTGACTTCTCACTAGTATATGTTCAATAAAGTGTAGGCTTTGGGAAAAGAGGGAGGAGGCAGGAGGAGAAGGAAGCTGGGCTCTTTGAGAGACAATATCCCTTTTAATTCTACTGTGAGCTGCTGCAAAGACCTAGTTTTACCTCTTCTTCTTATGATAGAAACAACTTTCAAAAATGCTGAAGTAATTCATATTCTTTCCTGATTAAAACTCTTTTGAAAGGTCACATTTCATGGGATGGATGGTCTTTTGTGACCTATTTTTCAATCATAGGAAATACAGTTTTTCATGAACCTTGCAGACAAAATTAAGTGACCTTTTGCCTGTCTCTACCTTTATTCACATCTGTCTTGTGTGTTTCTCCAGGATATTTTTGAAAATTTTGTGTCCTGCTTCGAAGTAACAGTGGGCTCACTACTATGTATTAAACCAAGTGTGATGATATAGCAGTTAAGAGCATAGGCACTGGAACCAGATCACATGAATATGAATGCCAGTCTGCCAGTTGCTAGCAGTGTGTAATGCAAGGTGAATAAGTCCTAGAGACGTATTCTATAGCAGTGTCTATAGTTAACTATACTATATCATGTACTTAAAACTTTGATAAGAAGTAAGTATATAAATAAATAAATAAAACGCATTAGATTTGGGTATCAGGTCTCAAAAGAGTGTCCAAGATCACACAACCCATATTTGGCACAACTAAGATTTGAACTCAGAGTTGCTGATATCAGAAAAGTTAGCCATTTGCTGATTTTTGAGGGCTTGCCATTCGATGCAGTCCCAGGTCTCATAGCTAACACATGCCAGAGCTGGGATGAATTTGAATTCCAAAAGTTGTGTTCTTTTTACCATACCAAACAAATGTCTTTAAGGGCCATACTGACACCACAGAACAAATCTGTTAAAAAAAACAAAACAAAACAAAATGAAAACCTTGCTTTGGATTAGTAGAAACATGCCATCAGACTGAACACCCAATACACAGCAAGGTTTATCTCCAGCTTTCCAACCTTGTCTGTCATTCAGTCTTCCGCTGCTGTAGTCTGGGTGTCCATGGGAGTGTCCCAGAAAGGCCCAAACTCTCATGGGACACTAAGTTCTCATTTGTCTGCACAACCATGGGCTAGTTTGTATTCTGTGTCAGAGTTGGATGTGGTAGACATCTACAGCACTTGATTGTTGAGTGCTTATTATCCATTTCAGCCACATGTATTGAGCACTTACTGAAATAAAAGACCCAGGAGTTCCCATTGTAGCTCAGCAGGTTAACAGCCTGACTAGTATCCATGAGGATGCATGTTTGATCCCTGACCTTGCCTGGTGGGTTAAGGATCTGGTGTTGCTGCAAGCTGTGGTGTAGGTCACAGATGCAGCTTGGATCTGGTGTTCCTATGGCGTAGGCTAGCAACTCTAGCTCCAATTCGACTTCTAGCCTGGGAACTTCCATATGCCACAAGTGTCGCCACAAAAAGAAAAAAAAAGAAAAAAAGAAGAAAAGAAATGTAAGACCCAATGCAAGGTTATGTGAAGGATACAGGGATGATATTACATTCTCCTATCCAAGTAATAACCAGGCCCGACCCTGCTTAGCTTCCAAGATCAGACGAGATTGGGCACATTCAGGATGGTATGGCCATAGACTGATATTACATTCTATGTTTGCAAAGAGTTTTACTCTTCAGAAGACTCCCACATATGTCATCACATATAATCATCATGTGCCAGGGAGAAGTAATTTATTATCCCACTTTTGCACATGAAGAAACATATATGTATGTTGTGGTGTGATTTATTATTAGAAATACATATTTAGTCTTTGCTCTCATTTCTGGCACAGATCCCTCCAAACCCCTTAGAATTTCCTAAATAATAAGAGTCATCCAACCAAGTGTCTTATTATTATATTAGTGAGGTGATTGGAGGAAGGCACCTTAGAATGGGGACCAAATTAATATCTTGTGTTCCAACAACTATTACCCACCAATTAAGGGTCATAAGCTATATGACCCTCTCATGTTTATGCTATTTTGCCTTCTGGAATCAACTTGCTCATGAGTAAGTAGTCTTTCTACTAGTAAATGATGTCTTCCATGTTATCCCACTGGCTACCACAGGACTTGCTAAGGGCTCTCTACAATATCCTTGGGAACTCCTTGGGGTACTAAGTTCCAGTAGCTCTAAAAACACTATGGCTTTTTCTGCCGTTGATTTCCAAGCATGGTCATTGCCACTGTTGCTCTGAGCCTCAGATATGAAGGTACAAAATCTCCATAATGGACTGTACAGTAGAGCAGAAACACAGGTCTTGCACAAAACAATTCTTTCTATTAGAATAATAAGAATTTAAGTACCTCTTGCCTTCACATGAGTCAAACCTGAGTTCGTGAAGATTGGGCTTGGAAACAAATGCAGAATTTGGATGTCATGTCATGCTTTAGATTCCTCTTCCCTATTCACATCTGAGACTTTTTTGTTATTCACCAAGTTTATCTGCCTTTCCTCAGGCTCGTCCCTCAGTTGTCTCCCAGGTGTTCCTCATTCTCTAATGGTCTTCTAAGCTTACTTTCATTTCAAGAGCAAATACAGCTGGGTCTAAAAGTAGACCTCTTACTCTGCTATTTTTAACAGATAGAATTACCAATAAATAAAAGCAATTTAGGGAGAACCCAAATAACATTTATATCAAGACAAAAGTTAATATAGTAAAATTAGTTCTAAATGCTGTTCAGGAAAACTGCTTTTAGCTGAGCCTTTTGGCTATGCAAGAAGTAGATGATACATTTTTTTTAAGTATTCTCTAAACATTTCCATATATAGTGTATGAATACAGCTTGAACACTTGAGGAAAGATCTTAAAGACGTTCACTTTAGTACATCTTTCAGACAAGGTCATCTAAAGCAAGTGATACTAGTTCCTATTGTATGGGAAAAATTATTTAGGTGATGGAGAAGGAGCTGAGAACTGTCCCTGTCCCTCTAAGTGCACCCACAGAAGAAATTTATGTTTATGAAGGGAAAGCGATAAGCCAGCCAAGACTCTCTTGAACACCAAATCCCTTCCACTCTGAATCAGACACCATATCAATTTTTAAAAATCATTTCAAAAGCCCTCCAAGTGGCCTAACATGCTGGCAATCACTCACAGTGCTTGTCAAAACCCTTGTCTGGATATTAGCTCTGCCGTGGGTCATCCCGACAGTAGTATGGCATCTTGTATAAGGATGAGGGAGCTTTACCAAGTGTATCTGAGAAATCAGTGAGAATGCACAAAGAAACTACTGGAGACCTGCCCTTATCCATTGGCCCACTGCCTGTCATATTGGAAGGGCTTTCGGTTGTCAAATAATACCTGACTTCCCTCTTTCACTTGTCTCTACTTGATGATCTTTGAGAATTATGATGTAATGGCTTCTCAAACTCTTTGCCAAAAAGTAAGAAAAGATTTTCTTTTTTATTATTTTTTAATTTGTTTAGCATTCCCTGTGCTATACAATAGGATTTTTTGTTTGTTTTTTGTTTTGTTTGTCTTTTCTAGGGCCACACCTGCGGCATGTGGAGGTTCCCAGGCTAGGAGTCTAATCGGAACTGTAGCTACCGGCCTACGCCAGAGCCACAGCAACACGGGATCTGAGCCACGTTTGCAACCTACATCACAGCTCATGGCAATGCCGGATCCTTAACCCACTGAGCGAGGCCAGGGATCAAACCCACAACCTCATGGTTCCTAGTCGGATTCGTTAACCATTGAGCCACAACGGGAACTCCAGGACTTTGTTGTTTATCCAAAAAGAATTTTCAAGATCACTTTTATAATAAACACATTGTAAAGGGAGGGAAGGAGGGTGAGAGAGAAAATATCCACATGATATCTCTTTACTGATGATACTAAAATCTACTTCCCCAGTAAGATGGCACTATCCTGTACCATCTTCTCTCTGAGCATCTAAATTCAAACCATTAGTTGAGAATTAGTTTGATGCTGCCGCATCCATGAAGCCTTCTCCAATCATTACACTGGTAATGACTGCCATTAACTTCATCTCTCCATGGAAAAACTTAAGCAGACGGGGTACAGCTTATCACCTAACTCTAGAACACATAATGTCTCTTTTCTGTGACAGTCTTCTTTTTATGTCTATATTGAATAAACTTGAGTCACATTTATACTTGAATCAGGAGCCATATGATACAAAAAAAAGAGATAATAATATAGGATTTGGGATCAGGGAGACATAGTTTTGCAAAAGAAAATAGAAAATTGGCCAAAATGTTTTTTGGAACACGTGAGCACATTAACATGTAATTCATTGCACAAAATAACTAAAATAAAAAAGTTTTCTTTTACATCCCTCAGTGGCAACAATATTGTCCAAACATACATGTAATGAGAGGATTTCTACCATGTATTCATACATTATACTGTACCTATGCTGCTGTTTCAAGCACCATGAGTCTTTTATTAAAGACACCTTACTACTCAGCCATAAAAAAGAACATAATGATCCCATTTGCAGCAACATGGATGGAATTAGAGATTCTCATACTAAGTATGAAGTAAGCCAGAAAGACAAATACCATATGATATCACTTATATCTGGAATCTAATATAGGGCACAAATGAAGCTATCTGCAGAAAAGAAACAAACTCATGGACATGGAGAACAGACTTGTGGTTGCCAAGGGGGAGGGAGAAGGACTGGGAGGGACTGGGAGTTCGGGGTTAGTAGATGCAAATTACAGCATTTGGAGTGGATAAGCAATGAGATCCTGCTGTATAGCACAGGGAACTATATCTAATCAATTGTGATGGAACATGTTGGAGGGTAATATGAGAAAAATAATGTTTATATGTATATAGCTGGGTCACTTTGCTGTACAGCAGAAATTGACAGAACATTATAAGTCAACTATAATAAAAAAATTACAAAAAGAAAGACCCCTTCTCTTAAGCAATAAATAATCCAGCAGGAAAAATGATAAATTGCTCCAATCAAGCATACAAGTAGGCTCATCGTTTAGGTCTTTGTGAGATGTTCAAGGTATAAGGGTCACAGGTGTCATGAATAGATTCCCTGGGATACAGACAATGAGATGGAGTTTGGTATACAGTATGTTTATAAGGGTCAGTCAAGCCCTATGGAGAAGGAAACAAGAAGGAGTGGACAGAATGAAGAATCAAAATACAATATTGGCCCTACAACAGTCTTTAGTGAACACCATGGGAAATTCTGGAACTAGGATAGTCTTCAATGCAGGCCCATGTTGGAAAGAGATGGCCATACCTATAAACCCAGCGTCAATCATTCACTGAAGAAAGACGGACCAGGAAGTGGTATGAACTCAGGAGAGTCGGCACTCTACGGCTCTGAAAGGCCAATAGCTGACAGCTCTCCAGCAGCTAGGAAAGCATTCTGTTCCCTGAAGGGGAATCCGGACATAACAGAGTCCATCAAAGATGTGATGAAGAGACAGTGAATGTGGACAATGCCATTTGCAAGCTTGATCGGGCAGGGGAGGAGAAAAGATAGTGACTAGAAGAGTTATGCTTGAGGGGGGATTTTATTTGGTAATGTTGCTTTTCTTCATTTTTCTATTCTAAGATGAGAGAAGCTAGTACAGAGGGAAAAGTTGATGATATAGAAGAGGAGAAAACAATGAGCAAAATAAAGCAAACTTATTTATCCTTCTTCCATATACACGCAGAACTTTTTATGCCCCAATGATAACATTTAGTCGATTATAGCACACAAAGTCTCCCTGACTCTACTGTGATCTACACAAAAGCAGGGACCCAAACAATTTTCAAATTGCATCCTCTGCATTTAGAACTGTAGAGAGCATGCAGTTAGCATGTAACTGTTGAGTTATTGAATTGAACACTAAAAAATGGAGAAACCTAAGCCCCTTGAATATTATATTTTTTAGTTAACTTAAATAAGAAGTGTCTAAACAGTATTCATTTTTTAAAGTAATAATAATGTTTCCTACCTACTGTGTAAATGTATCTTTTAGCTGGTGTGGGGCAGGGGAAAACACACGGATGATTCTTGCCATAATTATGTTAGATAATGAACAGAGTGGCTCTCAGGAGCTATCAGCTTGTCAACTCATTACATAAATTAGGAAATCCAAATTAATACATACATAACCCAGGGGTTGATACATACAATGAGATTTTGAAACATCTCAACTTGTCTTAAAGATTTCCTTCTTTATAATGTCTTTTTCCTCCTTTGAAGTATCTGCTGTGAAAGATGATTAACACACAGCTTATTGGATTGGAAACCAAATAAATCAATGTTGTTTTCTTTAAAGCTAGAAGGCTCACAAGGAATAGCTCTTACAATATTTATTTATCTTTAATAATCTCCAATGGACAAACCTTTACAACTGATCTGTCAAGGGTCAGCGAAGAAAGAGGAAAACTCTCCTTACGGTTAACCTTCACAGGGCCGTTATTTCTTGTTGGCATTTGTGTTGCCTGTTTCCTCCGTGGCTAAAATGAAAAGCAGCATTACAAGAAAGATTTGTCTGTGGCTTTCATGCTGGGGCACTGGAGGAATGTAAAAGAAGGTGTTATTAATGGAAGAGCATCATCCCAGATTCTCGTAACTCTCCATAGATGTATCTGATTCTGTTTGGTAAGTGATAAAAGAATGCTGATAAGAATCCTGATTCATGAAGAGAATCTTCAGTATGAGTCTGTGCAATACTCACCCTTTGGGGAGTTCGTGATCATGTAAATCTCTGATTCCATGTCAAGGAGCCTGGATATGTGCTAAATGACAGCAAAATACCAAACAGACTAATTTATTCCATGTATTAGACCCTCACCACTTACATTTCAAGAAAGAGAAATCGCAACAAATAATCCGTGTATTTGGGGACATTTTGAATGGCAGTCCTAAATATAACTTAGGATTAATGTATTAAAAATGGAGGGGACAGGATGGTTGAGACTTCTCCAAGATTGCTGCAAGATAAGAATAAGAGAGCTAGAATATCAAGCTATTTTTCAATTAACCCATTAGAATTTATAGAAGTTCCTGGTCAACGTAAAGCGGTCCCTTTGAGAAACTACAAAGTTAATCCCACAAAGTTGCCATTACTAAGGTCATGGTGTTCCTCTTCTGAAATTCTTTTTAGAGCTTGAGACATATCCTTTTATTTTTTTTTCAAGTGAGAAAGATATGAGGATTTTATTAAATCCATATTTTGTAATAATCAAAAGAACTTAAGATTCATCATATTGTATAATTAATCACATTTATGAGCTTTACTTGTTATTCTTTTGTTGAGCAATGAAGTATTTTATTTTTTTATCTTTTTTAATTGTTACTTCCCCAATACAATTTTTTTCTACTGTACAGCATGGTGACCCATTTACACACACATGTACACATTCTATTTTCTTACATTATCATCCTAGGTCATTAGTGACTAGAGATAGTTCCCAGTGCTACACAGCAGGATCTCATTGCTAATCCATTCCAAAGGCAATAGTTTGCATCTGTTAACCCCAAGCTCCCAATTCACCCTACTCCCTCTCCTTCCCCCTTGGCAACTACAAGTCTATTCTCCAAGTCTCTGATTTTCTTTTCTGTAGGAAGGTTCATTTGTGCCATATATTATATTCCAGATATAAGGGATATCACATAGTACTTGTCTTTCTCTTTCTGACTTACTTCACTCAGTATGAGAGTCTCTAGTTCCATCCATGTTGCTGACAAGGGCATTACTTTGTTCTTTTTCATGGCTGAGTAGTATTCCATTGTGTATATATACCACATCTTCTAATCCAGTCATCTGTCAATGGACATTTGTGTTGTTTCCATGTCTTGTGAATAGTGCTGCAATGAACATGCAGGTGCATGTGTCTTTTTTAAGGAAAGTTTTCTCCAGATATATGCCCAAGAGTGGGATTGCTGGGTCATATGGTAGTTCTACTGAGACACATCCTTTTAAATAGCTTTTGGGGCAGTGAGTAAATCTTCATGCTCAAAAAGTGGATTTATATTTTAAAGTTTATTTATCCATTTGGAATTGTCAAAAGTCACTTAGAGCTGAGCTTGAACAAACACCTGGGTGATCAAGGTGGGTTACAACTCCAATCTGACTTCTGTTTTATGGACTGAATTACTTAGAACCTGGCCAAGAAGGCAACTGCCAAAGGGGGATCGCAGAAATAGCCTGAGTGAAGGAAGGGCAACAACATGTAACCTGTCCGAGAGAAAGACTTTGGACAAAGAAAAAAAAATGTATTTATGAGTGCCTTTCTCCTTGAAAAACACTCTTATTTATTCATTGTTTAATTTAGCAGCATGTTCAGCAAGCAGTACTACCACCTACCAAGCTCTGAGCACAGCGCTAGGAGCTGAGGCCATTCAAACAAATAGGACCCTATCTCTTCCCTGGAAGACTCACAGCCTAGTTGGAGAGAAAGACATTTTAATGGAACATCACGGAAATTGGGAAAGCTTTTGATAGAGATATGCATAAACATCAAAGACTCAAACAAGACTGTAACTGAGAGACTCTGGGCATTATAACCTATTTTGTGTCATGGACACTTTGGACGGTCTAGTGAAACTTATGGACCCCTTGTCTGAGTAATGTTTTAAATGCATACTATAAAATACATATTATTACCAGGAAACTATATTGAAATGTAGTCATCAAAATTTTTTTAAATGTGGTCTTATAATGTATATGCTCCCCAATCACCTTATTAAAATAAGATCTGGAGTTCCACATTGTGGCACAACAGAAACAAGTACGACTAGTATCCGTGAGAATGCAGGTTCAATCTCTAGCCTCTCTCAGTGGGCTGGGGATCTGGTGTTGCTGTGAGCTGTGGTATAGGTTGAAAACATGGCTTGGATTCCATATTGCAGTGGCTGTGGCATGGGCCAGCAGCTGCAGCTCCGATTCGACCCCTAGCCTGGGAACTTCCATATGCTGCGGGTATGGCCCTAAAAAGCAAATAAAATAAAATAAGATCAAGTGGTGGTCCTAATAACTAATGTAGTTATGAAATAGTGAAAACGTAGTTGATATTTTGAGATTTTTGTGACAACTATAATGTGGCATGAAAATACCTATGATTTCTTGGGTGATAAAATCACAAAAGCTACTAATCCTAGTAGGGTTTATTAATTTCATTCATAATTAAAGGAAATGATCAGTTAAAGGTTAATGAAAATAAAGACAATTTCCCCATCTTCAGACTCTCTGAATTTTATCCAACTATCCTTTGGGGGTTGATGAACCCTTTCTAAGAATCCCTTCTAACGGACAGTATCCAAGCTGAGTCTTAAATTAGTGTCTAAGCAGATGAATTTGGGTAGAGTCAGACTTAATTCTGTAAGCCCTTGCTTATATATTATACTTCCATAGGATCCCACAAAGCCAGGGATGGGCATATAGTACACATGCTTAATGTGTACTTGCTGCAGGAAAGTGAATTTTCTGGCTGTATATAAGAGCATCATCAGGGGGAAAATAAGTGGAATTCTTGCAGCTAATCAACCAGGCATGTTAAGGAGGAACAAATTAGGACCTTTGCCTTGGTAAACAAGTTGGAAAGTAAAAGGATTAAGGGAGCTTAGACATGTATGAGGAGGAATTGTCTGCCTAGAAAAGAAACAGGGAAAACAAATGGGAAATCTGTAGCAAAGAGATTACACAAAGATTATATTGGAAATTGCAGGATGAATGTAGAGGCAAGAGGCACGAAATAACCTAACAACAAGCCAGGTCCTCAGAGAGACAGTTGTGCACTGAGTGGGATCGGGGTGGGTCGGCAGAGAAGGTCTCTGTCTTTAAAGATTAGTAGAGAGGAGACAGAAATAATACAGAGAAGCATAATAAACATGAACTGTCTGGGGGCCTTGGCTGACTTTGGTGTCTTGAACATTCTAATGATATGAATGAGGTGTGAATTTGTTAAATAGAGTTGGAGAGAAAAAAGGAGGTCTCTGGTACCTACTCTAGTGAGGTCAGGCCTGGAGGTCCCCAACCTGAAGCAGCCTCAACCCCAAGCTGAGGGATGGTCTTCCTGCAAATATTATGTTATTCTCCCTGAGCGCCTATGCATGTCTCTGACCCTGCCAACCTGACCAGAGCCCCAGAAGTTAAGGGACTGAGGGACCAGTGTTCTTTTTCTTTACTGAGGGGAAAGTAACCTAGCACTGATGTCTTGTTTTTGTTCAGTTCAGCAAGAACCTACTGTGTGTCAGGCCCCATAGCTTAGACTGTCAATGCCCCAGCCTAGTTCCTAGATCTTCCCTGGAACGTGACCATGGACAGTTCCCCTGCATCATTTCTCCCTGAAGGTATTCTCCTGGAGGGGGCATACTTGGCCAGCTCCCAACACAGGCTAGGAGTACAGTGGAGTTAACTCCCAGGATCCATGCTTTACCAGCGAGAGGTTCCAGTTAGTGGACGAATACTCCAGTTTCCTTGACCTTCAGTGAGACAGGCAGGAGGTGGATTCTATAGGTTTTCAAAGAGTCTATAGGAGGAATAACCTCCCTTTGTGGCAATCTTCTTGTTAGCATGCCCTTCATTACTTTTACTCTCTTCCCTGTCTCATTCTGCATCCCAAATGGTTTCTGGGATTACCTCCTCGAAGAACTACTTGTGCTCGATTGCTTGTCCACTTTTAGGAGACACACAGCTGAAACATCAAGTCAGGCATAAATGAGAATAGAGAGAAGACAATGTGTTTTGAGTGCTTACAGTAACAGAATTTCATATGTATTGCCCCCACTTAATCTTCAAAACAACCTGTCAAGGCAGCTATTGTGATTATCCTTATTTTATAAATAAGACAACTAAGGTTAAGAGAAATTAAGTAGCTTGACCCAGAGCACTAACAAAGGGAAGTGGCAGAGCAAGGGGGTCAAATGCAGGCCTATCTAACTCCAAATTACATCTCTTTCATGCAACATTTCTGATCAGTGGTGCCATTGAAAAACTGGTGGTTATTCGGGGTGGCTGCTAGGTTGATAAGAGGGAAGGACATTGCAGGCCATAGAGAAATTCAGAGGCTTTTTCTTGGCAACCCCAGGAAGCTTACTTGCCATATCCTAAAGATGTTTAGGGAAGAAATAAATATAACACTGGGGAGGCAGAACTGTCAGAATCTGGCCCTACACACATGTGGAAAGGAAGAGAAAGCAACTAATAAGATACCCCTAAAAGAGGAAGTTAATGTACTTGTCCCAAGTGCACCACTGTCTCCCACCCATGATCCTGAGGAAATTCTGGGCACTAGAGGGAAGAAGTTTTGCAGATAGACGTGGGGAACAGTGTTATCAGATGACTTGTTCTTTTGCTGGACTGCCCAGATGTCCTGTTGAAGTCTCTGCCTAAGTACATTCTTAATAAAGTGAGAGAAAGGGAGAGAGAAAGAGAGGAGAGAGATAAAGAGGTCATTCAGGACTCAGATTACTTTCTTCATGCATGGAAATCCTCCAAGGCTGGGGACTCCATCTGGACACTGAATCCAAAAGCCCTTTCAGTTCCCATCACGGATTGAGCAGAAGTCAGGAATGTGCAATGTCTATTGCAAAATGACTCTAGTAATAGAAGGACTAGTTTGCCCACTAACCTGATAAATCTTGACTTCTCAGTCTTAAGAACAGCCCAGTATGCTATACTGAACAGGTAGAACAAGCCAAGGTTGATTGAGGCTCATTTTAATACCCAAATATGATCCAAAAGACCCATGATGGCTCTTTCACGAATGAGCTTTGGCACTCCAAGCAGGCCCCTAAATACTCAGGCCTTCAGCTTTCTCGTTTGAAATGAATTTGAGTTAAATCCTCTGATATCAAAAGTCTCTACAATATACCAGCCCCGTGAGTTTCTCCAGGGACTGGGCAAGAAAAAGAATCTCTCAGACAGTGATTAATTGAAACAATAACCACAGGTTTAAAAGCAAGATCTGTGCTATTTATTGCCCATCCAAGGGACAACTGACTATCAGACACTGGAGCAAAACCCATCTCTGCCAGACCCATGTTTCACTCAGGTGTTAGAATTAAAGCTCTCTTGACAGAGAGAGCCTGAGAATAAGGCAGCATGTTGTAGTCATATTCTAGCACCAGCCCAGGAAACCTGCCTTGCTGACTCCCTAAGCCAGTATCTCAGACACTTCAGAATGTGGGGTAAGAAGAAATAGGGAGTGGAGAAGAATTAATGATGGGTAGCAGTTACATCTGTATTACAGGGAAATAATTCAGACCTTAAAGTAGACCTGAAAAAGTTTTCATCCATTTGGAATTTTACCTGGCCTTCAGTTTATAGCCCTCTACAAAATCCAAATCCATATGTCAGTACTCCAAAAGCTTATGTGGCAAGACTTGCTAGATATTGGCAGCATGAACCAGAGAACAGGCGGGAGCTGGACCTGCAGAGGAGTCCCAGCTGGACCAGCTGCTGGGCATTCTTAGTGAGGGCAGGGGATCAGCTAGTAAACGTATGTGTATAAATTACCTGAACATAAATGTGAATCAAGTAATTTTTGGAACAGGTGCTTTGCAAGGATGTGTCCAATGAGTGGGATAAGGACACAAATGTCCACAAAGACTATCCTAGGTCGTAATATTCTGTTACCTCTAGATATATGTCTACTCCAGAATAGGATCCAAGCCAGCAGTGGAGATATAAGGGCTCTGAGGAGGGAGCCTGAGAAAACTTATGTAGGCAAAATGTCAAGAGTAGTGCCATGTATAGAAGGTGTGAAGAAACAGCTCAACTCACAGTCGTGTAATTGAAGTAAAGCCAAGACCCTAAGCTTTGCAAATAGTGCAAATGGAGCATGACTGAGGTAAAGGATTGTTCCTGACCCTCCTGATACCTTGCCAGAGTCAGTGGATTCAGTTACATGGACCTGAGGAAGAATAAAAGATGAAAAATCAGAGTCACCCACTTCCCACTCCATTTTAAGTAATGAAATCTCAGCTAGGGGTGACGCAGCATTAATTCTCAGCCCTATTGTGTCCCTATTTCTATAAAGTGCGTAATACCTCAGAGTGGGGTATGAACCTGAGAGATCCAGTTACCAGTAAAATGGAAGCCCATTGTAGTTCAGTATGTTCTCATATGAGATAATTTGTTCATTAATTCCTTTATCCTTATTTAGTTTTGATCATCTCTTATCTCTCGTGAAGGCTCCTAGATATCGTATCATAACCTACAGATTGAAAAGGCTTATAAAATAGTAGTTATTTTTGAGTGTAATGTATATGCTAGACTCTGTGCTGAGTATTGTTTTTCTCTTTTTCAAGCTTCACAACAAAACTTTAAAATAGAAAACATTATTTCCATTTTACATCCGAGGAAACTGAGATCTGGATTCTTTAAGTAACTTGCTTAACATCACAAAGATAATAAACAATAGAGTGATATGTAAACCCCACCCATTTGAACACATAATAATTTTTACTTCTTTATGTTGCTACTTCATAAAAATTATCATTATGAAAATGGCCCAAATACATAAAAATCTATCAAATATCTATAACCGTTCACACTTCCCAAAAAAGCAGGTGATGCCTATGCATAGAATATTTGAGGATGATTAATTATTTTAGGTATAAACAGCCTACTACCAGTGAAGGGAGAGAGTTCTTAAGGAAGAATGCAAGCAGAACTTCTCAATCAAAAATCTAACCTAGGCCTTCGATTAGTGAAAACAAACATGATTTCATTGAAGTGAACAATAAGGAATGTAAAGGGATGTGGTGTGGGGTTTAAGTGGACAAGAAGCAGAGCATTCTGAATGTGCACTTAATGTCAAATAACAAATTGTCAATCAGAGTCCAGTTCCAAAAACTTGTGAAAGAAAGCTGAAATGCCATCTCAACAGAGCTACAGAAATTGACACGTCCTTTTGAGAACAATTATCACAGTCCAAATACCAGAGAATATAAGAGTCTAGAAACATAAATCTGAATGTCATAAGCAGCTCTAAAAAAACTTCCCCCAAAATGACAGAATGATACTCAGAAAAGTGAAGGTCAAACTTCATCTCTCAATTCTGAATGTTTGCAAAACCCAGGAGGTTAAAAGTAGCACAGGCCATAAGACCTTCCAGAAGGGGACTAGAGTTCTCTCCTGATTTACTTGTTTTTAAAGCTGCACAGCTCAGTGTGCTGAAGGTCAAGAAGGTACTCAGGAATTTACCTAAAAGAGACGCTCTGCACCAGCAGGTTCACTGACACACTGAAATAAGGACAAGATTAAAAGGCATGTGACTTAGACTCTGACCATGGCATTCACATCTCCACATCCATGTGATGTTGGGCAAATTAGTCATCTTCTCTGTACTTGGGTTTCCTACCCTTAAGTTGACCTGAAAATGCCAATGCTGCCAAATTCACAAATCTCCCTGAGGATCAAATGAAATAAAAGTTGTAAAGGTAAGCTCTAAAATAATATGGTTCATATGTAAAACGATGTTACTATCTCTTTTATCCCTGAAGACTGAATTATTTGCCAATTTTTCTATTAATTTTTAACTTATTTATTTATTTTTTGCTGCACCCGCAGCATATAAAGTTCCTGAGTCAGAGATCTTGTGTGTGTGTGTGTGTGTGTGTGTGTGTGTGTGTGTGTAAAGACAGAGATCTCTGGTGTCTTTTCCCTTTCCTGTAAATATATCAGTTCTAACAGATTAGGGCCCCACCCTTTTTACATCATTTAACTGTACTTCCATAAAGGCCCTATATCCAAATGCAGTCACACTGAGACTTGGGGCTTGAACTTATGAATTTAGAGGACACTGTTTTGTCCATAACACCTACTATTCCTTAATTTTTCTCTTTTCCTGTGCTATCAGTTGATCGCCTTTCTTGACCCATTCCCCCTTGTGCTGTTGGTTTTCCTCAAATGCTTAGTGACCCTGAACTGTCTCTTCATACTTGTTAACAAAGGCCTGGGTTTGTCAATATAATTTATTAGTCCTTGTTTCTCTCTTGTTACACAGAAGGGCTCCCTTATCCTATCCTCTGAATGGAAGGGCTGATATAAGCTCTATGAACTTCAGAATTCATGGATGCAGAGCCATGGGCAGGCAGATTGCACCCCTCCTCCTATCTTCCTGTACGTCAAAACAAGTGGAAAGGGCTGACTGATGCCCCCCTGCCCGAAGTAGATGTCCACCCTCAAGGCAGAGGCTTGAATTTAGATTCAACATGATTTCAAGAAAATAACTATTGACTATGTATTTTAAGGCTGAAAAGAAAAAGAACTGTACAGAAATATGATACCCTAGTTAGTAGGGCTTTTTAATAGGAATATGAGTTAAACTGAGTATGGTTTTAACAAAATAAGTATTGAACTATGTATTGTACTAAATCCAAAAAAATAACTATGCACAAATATTACATTCTAGTTAGTAGGCTCATTTTTCACAGGGTTATGGTTGGCAATTTTGAACCTACTTATGTGTATTCTGGGATTGAGCAAATAAGTTAATATATCATAGATAATGAGAACCATGTTTACTGCTGGAGAAAAGAATTATAAACAAGGAAAGGAAAAAGGCTAGCATGAATCCTGTAGTATTGGACTGGATATAGCAGTATAAACTCATGATTTGTAAATACCAATATATAGATAGATATAGAAATAGATTTAATTCTGTCTACTGAGACAGACTAATACCAATGAAAGGCTCTTGATCTCTAAATGTCATTCTCCAAACCTTAGAGAGATGGTTGATTCAAGCAGCTGAGCAGGAAGGTATAAGATGTGACTGGAATAGCTTATGGAGTGAAAAAGTAAGAAAGTGCTCAAAAAATGACAGAGAAATTTAAAAATTCACAGAAGCCAAATTGATGGGGCCTGCTATGTCCAAATCTGGGACAGTTTGAGGACTGAATACACAAGGGTGGAATCGATTGTAATTCATAAAATAAAGTAAAAATCCACAAGTACCTAGTGATAGAAATAAATAATGGAATAAATAAGGAGGGTAAATAAAAGTCTTCTATATAGTAGCATTCCAACTAATAAACATAGAAAGGATAAAGGAAATAGAAAAATCACCATGGAGTTCCCGTCGTGGCACAGTGGTGAACGAATCCGACTGGGAACCATGAGGTTGCAGGTTCGATCCCTGGCCTTGCTCAGTGGGTCGAGAATCGGGCATTGCCGTGAGCTGCGGTGTAGGTTGCAGACGTGGCTCGGATCCCGTGTTGCTGTGGCTCTGGTGTAGGCCTGTGGCTACAGCTCCAATTCGACCCCTAGCCTGGGAATCTCCATATGCCGCGAGAGCGGCCCTAGAAAAGGCAAAAAGACAAAAAAAAAAAAAAGAAAGAAAGAAAGAAAGAAAGAAAGAAAGAAAGAAAGAAAGAAAGAAAGAAAGAAAGAAAGAAAGAAAGAAAGAAAGAAAGAAAGAAAGAAAAATCACCATGTGGAAGATATCATAGCAATGATTATTTTAGACCAGATCGTCTGTAAATGCTAAAAAGCTAGTGAACACATGACAAACAAAGATAGTAATACAGTCTTGAATTATTTCCCAGCAAGATAGTGATTAATTATAAAGAGAAAATAGTTATTATGCAGTGGAAAAACGTGTCAGTCACCACCTTAACAAAGTGATCAAAGTCAACATTTTGGAAACAAATCCACATCATTTGCCTCCAGATTCAATGCACTGAGAAAGACATAATACCGTTTGTGCACTATTCTTGCCAAAAATGCATAGAGTAAATTTAATCATGAGGGAGTAGCTGAAAAATCAGACTGAGGTATATCTATGAAAAGAACTGGACAATTCCCCTCGAAAGTGTTAAGATCATAAAGGAAGAGGAAAGACTGAGGAACTGTCACAGATTGGAGAGACTAAGGAGCCATGTGAACTAAATGCACTGTGTGATCCTGGATAGAACCTTGGACTAGGAAGATGGAAATTACTGAGAATATTGGTGAAATTTGCATAAGGTCTGTACATTAGTACTACCTAGAGTATTGTACCTGATAATTCCCTGGTTTGGACCATTGTTACAGTACTATATAAGAGGATGACATTTGCAGAATTTTAGTGGTTTGTGGAACTTCTTGGTACCACTTTTGCAATGTTCTATTATTCCAATGTAGTTTCAAAATGAAAACACAAATTAAAAATAAATCATTGATGGATAAATAAGCTGCAGAACATCCAGACAATGAAATAGTTCTTATTGTTAAAAAGAAATGGGTTATCAAGCCATAAAAAGACATGGAAGAATCTAAAATGCATATAACTAAGTCGAAGAAGCCAATTTGAAAAGGCTATATACTATATGATTCCAACTACGTGACATTCTGGAATAGACAAAACTATGGAGTCAGTAAAAAGATCAGTGGTTGCCAGGCTTAGAGGAGAAGGAGGGATAAATAGGCAAAGTGTAGAGTATTTTTAAAGCAGTGAAACTATTTTATATAATTCAATAATAGTGAATACCTATCATCACACATTTGTCAAAACCCATAAAATATAATACTAATACTAAGAGTAATCCCTAGTGCAAACCGTGGACTTTAGGAGATTATATGTGTCAGTGCAGGTGTATCAATTATAACTGATGTTCCACTTTGGTAGGGGATGTTGATAATGGGAAAGTTTGTACATGTGTGAGGGCAAATGGTATGTAGAAAATCTCTGTACTTCCTGATCAATTTTGCTGTGAACCTAAAACTTTTCTAAAACATCAATTCTGTCAAAAACAAAATAAGATGAAAAAATAACTTATCGATGGATGTTAAAACTAGTGGGTGAGAGTTTAATGAGAAACAGCATATTTACACAGTCTGAAATAATCTACCACAAATTTATTTATTAATTACAAGGGAAGTATTAGATCTTTACGGTGTAGAAACCTGGGGCAAACACCACCATGGTGCAAGGACCAAAGTTAACATCACTGTTAACATAATATTGATAAAAACTGACATCATGTGGCTCCTACTTGATGTACCAAGGACATAGCATCACTTCTCTGCTATTCCAGCCAAATATGCAAAACCTGAATCCAATCATGAAGAAACATCAGATATCTGCAAATCAAAGAACATTCTACAAAATACCTAGCCTCTTTAAAAGTATTAATTTGCTCCTAAGAATTAATACAAACCACTATTATCTCTGCCCCAAATGAGAATAACCTCTGTGATGGTTTTGTACTTTACCAATCTATCTAAGAGCAAACTGTGTTTCTCCACATTTCTTTCTCTATCTTTTTCTAGGTTAAGGTTGTCCACCAGAAAAATAAGTAAAGTTTGGAAAGCAGAAGGAAATCAACAGTCATTATGCCTGAAGAGTTGGTGTAAAGAGTTTGGTGCTGGTGCATCTTGTGGCTAGCCTTCTAGATTTTCAGGATATTTGAACCTGTCCAAAATGTCCATAATACATTTGGTCCATGCCAAAAGATTCTCAACTTTTGGGACTGTCCAAAACCATTTGGCATAGACAAAATATCCTCATGAACATTTTGAGTAGAACCAAATTTCAAGGGCCATTTGGCATGGACCAAATGTGTTATGGACATTTTTGACAGGACCAAATGCTTGCTTGTTTGCTAACCAACTGCTGGCTCACCTTGTTGGTGGGAAGCAGCAACCAGACCGACAGATCTTCCAGTCTCTTCCAGATCTCTTCCTTTATCATCTCCAGGTTCTGAGCCAAGTGTGTGTGCAGCTACCTGGGGAAAGGCACCAGCTTCTACTACAGGTCACCCAATTTTGAGAGATGGTGATAAAAGGGCATAAGTTCTAATTTGACCTCAGTATCCCAGCTTTTCATCCAGATTGTCAGCCCTAGTGACCTAAGTGACATTAGACCACAATCAGATGCAGAGAAAACAGCCTTCCTTTGACTTCCATACCAGCTCCTACAATTGTGTAAGATCTAATCCTTATTCTGATTGAACTATAACCTGTATACCCTCCTAATCAGTCCTTCCTTTCTCCTGTCCCCCTCCAATACATACTCACACACCATAGAAGGGTGATTTTTACGAAATATAAAGTTGATCATGTCAACCTCCCCTTTTTAAAACTGTCCGAGACCGCCCATTCTTCCCAGGATAAAGACAACCATCCCTAATCCTGCCTGCAAGTTGCTAGAAGCTCTAGTCCCTACATTTCTTTTCTTGGGGTCCTTCTTGTGCTCTCTTCTCCAAACATATTTGCCTTCTTTAGTCCACAGTTCTTATCTTGCTCCCATAAAACATAGGACATTTGTATATGCTGCTCCCTCAGCCTAGAACTCTCTTGGCTCCTCTCTTCAAGTAATTAATTTCTTCTCATCTCTCAGATTTTAGCTTATTCTGATCAAATCCTGAGCATTTATAGCATCAAGCCATTCTTCATGTTACTTGTTACATAAAGTACAAAAATCAGATTTTACCTTGACTGCTTAAATAATATCTGTCTCCTCTACCAGACTCTAAGTTGTATGAAGGCGGCTTAAATAATATCTGTCTCCTCTACCAGACTCTAAGTTGTATGAAGGCAGAGTCTGTGTGTGGTTTGGTTCACCATTATAGCCCTAGAGCCTAACACAGATTCTGGAACATAATAGACAAATAATAAAGGTTTGTTGAATGGATGAATGAATGACTGATATTGTTTCCAAGTCTTTATAATATATATTTTTTGTTTAGCAACTTTGAATGGAATTCCATGACCTTTAATCAAAATAGTCTTCAATGAAATAACCATCTCACCAAAGCATGTCATATTTATCTATAAAATAAAAGCAATAATCGTCAACCTGCCAATTTTTCTGAGCTGTTGTTAGAATGAAATTAATTGAAATAATTGATCCAAATGGAAATCCATCAATAAGTTTTGGTCATCCCTGTCCAGGCCTGCTCTACTCTCTCCCACTTGGATTTTATAGATCCTGGCTGCACATGCCCAGAGACTAAACCCTCATAGAAAGATCTGAACTGCACATGTGGATACTCATTGTCATACAGTTTAGGATAATGGTACAAATTGACACTAGTGGCTTAGTTGGGAATTTTACCTATATCCAAGAGAAGAGATTCAAAGTATGCCTTGCTAAGTGGCCCAGAAGGCGGCCTGCTTAAGTTTCAGAGTTTCATAGTCATTAGCTATATAAGAAGCTGTATGAGCCCCTGTTGGAATGCAGAATATCATTTCTGCTCACTGAGAATCTCACCAGGGAGAAATGGGGAGACGATAAATTCACCAAACATGTTGCAGCCTTATGACCTCTGGTAACACTTGCTAAAAATACCCAGTGACTCATGGGCATAAATGTAGTTTCTCTTAGGGAATATATGTTGAAGAGGGTTCCTTTAAACCAAACCTCCAATTCGAATGGTGGCTGTGCTTCAAAAGTCACAAATGTTTAAGATAGGATGGGCACCAAAGATCTCTCTCTCATCACTGTCACCCATAAGCATCCACGGCATTTGCCCAGATAAATCCTTGAAGGTCAGCCACAAGAAGTGTGCTTTAAATACACACACACACACACACACACACACACACACACACCCCACTAAATACATTTCAATGCATTCCATTGCTTTCATAATAAGGATCAAACCCTTAATGAATTCATAAGATCATTGATGATCTGGGCCCTACTTACTTCTCTAGCCCCCTCACATTCCATGCCTGTGCCATCATAAAGCTCCCATCTTGTTTTATACATGCCCAGAGCGCTCTCGCTCTCTCTCTCTCTCTCTCACATACACACACACACACACACACACACACACACACACACACACACATCCTCTCTCTTCAGCCACATGGACTTCATTTTGGTCTTCATACTCTTCATGCTCTGTCTGTCCATTCATATGGCTTTTGAACATGGTGCTGCCTTTTATTTATTTATTTATGTTATTTGGAAATGCTCTTCCTTCCTTTTCCATCTGGTTACCTCCTCACCTTTTAGATCTCAGTGGAAGCCTCTCCCCTTTAAGAAAGGATTCCTTGAAATTCCCATTGTGGCGCAGCAGAAACGAATCTGACTAGGAACCACGAGGTTGCAGGTTTGATCCCTGGCCTCATTCAGTGGGTTAATGATCTGGTGTTGCCATGAGCTGTGGTGTAGGTTGCAGATGCTGCTCAGATCTGGTGTTGCTGTGGCTGTGGTGTAGGCCGGCAGCAACAGCTCCGGATGGACCCCCTAGCCTGGGAACCTCCATATGCCGCAGGTGTGGCCCTAAAAAGGACAAAAAAGACGAAGAAAGGAAGAAAGGGAGTTCCTGTCGTGGCGCAGTGGTTAATGAATCCGACTAGGAACCATGAGGTTGCAGGTTCGATTCCTGCCCTTGCTCAGTGGGTTAATGATCTGGCATTGCCATGAGCTGTGGTGTAGGTTGCAGACGCGGCTCAGATCCTGCATTGCTGTGGCTCTGGCGTAGGCCGGCGGCTACAACTCCGATTCGACCCCTAGCCTCCATATGCCGCAGGAGCGGCCCTAGAAAAGGCAGAAAGACAAAAATAAATAAATAAATAAAAGAGAGAAAGAAAGCCTTCCTTCACCCATTGACAAGGTTAAATACCTTGGCCATAAACTTTCTTATGCCGGTGTGTCTCTCCTGATTTTCAATTCACCTGTGGGTATTCAACTCGATGGATGTTTAATTTCAGTCACTGGAGTGAGGCTAGGGGACTTGCTAGGTGTTGTTCACTATTGCGTGTGTAGTCATTAGCACAGTACCTGCCTCTAGTAAAGATTCAATAAATATTTGTGGGTGGAATCAGTGGATATTAAGCCATGTTTTACACAAAATTTGATTAATGGCTCTATGAATATTGATGTGTTTAAATTTCCCTTCTTCTGCAGAATCATGAGTAATATAAAAAGACTAATTTGCCCTCTTCACAGGATCCATGTCTCTGGCTTACAAATGTACCTTGACCACTTCCCTTACATTCGCCTCAAGAAAACAAGAGTCCTGATACTGAGGAGAACTGCACCATGAATCAGCAAATTGATGGTCATTAACATAGAACTTATTATTTGTTAGACAATGTTATTTTTTTTATGAGGCTATCAGAGTAAGCTGCAGGAAGGCTGCCAGCGTGTTTCTGAAGTGATTTTTTGCAATCTATTTCCATCAGCTTCATGCAGTTCTGCACCTATTAACACATCCCTTTGAGATTCAATTTCACTCTAAACTCCATCAGTTCTAATCCACATGAATCAAATTAAGCACCAAGAAATTTTATCAAAATATTCCAATTAATTTTAACTAATTTCATTCACTTTGACAATTCCAAACACTGAAATTAATGTCCTTCTCGCCAGAGCATACATGAATTGATTTTTCTTCCATCAGATCCTTTACCTTTTACTCCTATACAGAGTATCTCCAAACATGTTTACTAACACATCATTATAACTTCTACAAAATCTTCTCAATTCCTAATAATTTGAAGGGATCAGTGTGTTGTTATGACCTGGTCAATCCCCTTTCCCTTAATAGCCATGACCTCTCTGAAGTCAACAGTAGAACAGAGAAGCCAGAGTGATCTCAGGGAACTTTATGGACATATAATTTCCCTGATTGGGTCCCTCAAGCCTGGGTTAGTATAGTTTATACACCCTTTCTCCTGCGTTCATATCTTCTTCTATCTTCTCCCATTTCAGCCTAAACCTGTGTGTGCTATGGTAAAAACCTGCATTCCATGAGGCAAAGCTTGAGTGGATAATGGACATCTTTCATATTCTCCGGCTCAATGAATTGAAGCATTCTCATCTTTTGAATCCCTCTACTCCAAAGAAGAAGCCAGGTACTCACACTTCCTGCCTTCCCTGTGGCAGAGTTATTGGCATAATCCAGGCAAGCAACTAACCTATAGTGGTGAGGCTGCAAGGGTTATAGTAAATCTGATCAATGGTCTCGACTAGGAATATGGGCTCAAGAGTTCCATTTCATTCTTAGGAAATCTAGATAGTTAGAAAATTCTTCTTTAAGCAATTGGACAAGGTATCAAGACTGTTGAAAGTATCCATGTTCCTTGGTCAGAAATTTCATTCTAAAGAATTCATCTTAAGGAAATATTTTAACAAAAAAGAAAAAAATGAGGGAGTTCCCATTGTGCCTTGGCTGTAACGAGCCCGATTAGTATCCATGAAGGTGTGGGTTCAATCCCTGGCCTCGCTCAGTGGGTTAAGGATCCAGCATTGCTGTGAGCTGTGGTGTAAGGTCACAGACGTGGCTCAGATCCTGCATTGGCATGGCTGTGGCTGTGGCTGCAATGTAGGCCAGCAGCTGCAACTCTAATATGACCCCTCAGGTGTGGCCATAAAAAGATAAAAATAATAATAATAATTTGAAAAAATGAAAAATGAAAATGTAGACAGTTATTTATTGTGACATTAATTATGAGAAAAAAAATCCTTAAAATCTGGTCATAGAAAGATAGTAAAGAAAATTGTGGGGAGTACCCATAGTGGCTCAGTGGTTAACGAATCCAACTAGGAACCATGAGGTTGTGGGTTTGATCCTTGGCCTTGCTCAGTGGGGTTAAGGATCCGGCGTTGCCCTGAGCTGTGGTGTAAGTCACAGACGTGGTTTGGATCCCATGTTGCTGTGGCTCTGGTGTAGGCCGGTGGCTGGAGCTCTGGTTAGACCCCAGCCTGGGAACCTCCACATGCTGAGAGCAGCCCTAGAAAAGGCAAAAAGACAAAAAAAGAAAAGAAAATTGTGGTACTATATCTCATTGGAGTTTTGCAGCCACTAAGAATTAAAATTATTTAGAAACAATTCATCATAGAAAATGTTAGTGACAGACTCTAAAGCAAATAAAGATGACTATGAAAAGGTATGTCAGCTTGCATATTCACTTTCTTAAAATTGGACTATATGTAAATAAGTCTTGGAAAGGAACATGGTGGGGGAGTAATGAAAAGGTGTTGAGGATAGGATATTTAAAAACATTTTCAATAAACTTTACAGACTACTGGTTTTGATTTGGGCTCTGAGAGATTTCGTGTTCACCTGACAATGGGTCCAGACCAAGGAAACCAAATTGCTCTCTGGTAAATAAAGCATAAATTTGCCCAATAAATTGAACTGTAACCCTAAATGAATCAGAAGGAATTGCTCTTTTTTGGACTTCATAAGAGCCCAAGGCCAAGGATGGGAAGGTACAAATATAACTCTGGAATCAAATCCAGAAGCTTATGTCATTTTAATGTCTTGGAACAAAGAATACACTCTTCTAACACTTTTCTCTTCCCCTTCTGTAGTCCCTGCTCCTCAATGGAGCAAAAAATACCTCCAAGAAAGGATGATCATTCCTTCTTGCAGCCTTGCTATGCACACACCAAGGAGCAGCCCATCCTTATAATACTATCAGTCCACTCCCAAGAATTCAGCTCACTAGATTACCCTTCTCATTCATCAATGGTGCACGACTGACTCTAAAATGGTGTAACTAGAATTTCAAAGAGAAGAAGTCATTAAGGTCTGTTGAATGTCTTGCCCCATGAAAATCTAAAAGTAAGATCTCCTATGGACAACTAGCTCCCCAACTAAGAAATGACAGAAAATAGAGGATAAAATGAAAGAAATTTGAGGCAAGAGCATATTACCAAGGATGATTTCAAACAGAATTGGGATGCTCTTAAAATAAAATCAAGAAGGGTCTTGATGAGAGTTAGTTCTACCACCATTGTTCTCCCAGCTCCAAATGGCTTTGTTATTTATATGCCCTTCCCCTCTTTAAGCTCATGGTAATAAGCAAAGCGAGCATCTGTCAACTTATGTGGTGCTCTTAGAAATTCAGAAGTAGAAACCATGTTCTTTGAATTCAGGGGATTTCTTATTTCATGACATGAACGATTCACAACAGTATCAATTACTGAACAAACCAAGATATATGTAATGAAGTGCCAAACTTAATGGTCAAGTTACAAGGTATAAGGGACAGAACTTCCTTTGGAATCATAGATTGGCTTTAAATTCCAGTGCCACCCTTACTAAGTGACCTTGGGTGAGTCATTTTAATGTCTTTGAGCTTCTGTTTCTTTTTCTGTAAAATGGAAATAATCACAGCAATAATCAAGCCTCATATGTGTGAGAAAGAGTTGCCTGATGAAGTGAGGTTCAGGTTTTAGAAAAATGTGTAGAAAGGATGTCTGTAGTATTGAATTTCAGGCAAAGACAGTAGAGCACAATTTGAAAAGTAGATGGCATAGCCAATATTTTGTAATAACTGTAAATGGAAAGTAACCCTTAAACTTGTAAAGTAAGTGGCATATCCTGTGGGTCAAATTAAAATATATAATATATAATAGATGGAAATATATATATATACACATATATTTATTTATGTATATATATATATATATAAATATATACATATATTTATTTATGTGTGTATATATATATATATATATATATATATATATATAATGGCATAGGGGTACAAGAATTGATGAAGGGAGCATGCCTGTGTCCTTTGTCACCACTAAGAAATAGGCAATATTAAGCATTTTGGAAGAGGTTCTGAGTTGGTATTTACTCCCCTGGGATGAGTATAGACTAAAATAACTTACCTGTAGACGCAACCTAGTGTCGTAGAATCAGGGAAATCCTTGCTCTCCTGAATAAATGCTATGACCCCTCAGTACATGGATGACATGTAAAAAACTACCCTGTGAAAAACCTCATTTAAAAATTGAATACTAGAGTTCCCATTGTGGCTCTGCAGAAATGAATCTGACTAGGAACCATGAAGTTGCAGGTTTGATCCCTGGCCTTGCTCTGTGGGCTAAGGATCCGGTGTTGCTGTGAGCTATGGTGTAGGTCACAAATGCAGCTCAGATGTGGTGTTGCTGTGGCTGTGGTGTAGGCTGACAGCTGTAGCTCTGATTAGACCCCTAGCCTGAGAACCTCCATATGCCATGGTGCGGCCCTAAAACGACAAAAGACCAAAAAAAAAAATTGAATGTTTATTAAAAAAAAGAGCCACCATCCTTAAAATACAATGTCTACTGTATAAAAAAGAAGAAAGAGTAAAAATAACCTAAATGGCAAAAACACTCACCAGGAAAACATGAAAATTATAATGACAGGTGAAAATTGTAATCAAAATTAGCACCACAAAAATTAATTAAACAGTTGCCTCTTTAAACAGTGGGTATAAAAGTTTGGTGTGATGCAAGATGAATAAGTTTTAAAGATCTGCCATACAACATTGAGACTATATTTAGCATTATTGTATTGTACCTTAAAAAATCTGTTAAGAGAGACATTTCATACTAAGTGTTCTTACCACAATGAAATAAAAATAAAATTTGAACACACTTTCAAAACAGAGAAAAAAATTGTTCAAAAATGCTATAGCCATACATATGCTTTAGCGCATTAAAAAAACATGAGCCATCAGTAGAACTTGGGGAAAAAATAGTAGGGAAAATAATCATAAGTGAAGATCACACTAGAAGGTTTAAAAAGACAATTAACGTTACCAAAAACAGAGTAAGGCCCAAGAGAACAGGACAAAGAAAAGTAGATGAATGAAATGATACTGATTAGGGATCTAGAGGAAAGAAAATGATAGCTTAGAAAACAGGTAAGAACTAGCAGCCTTGAATTCAAGAAAAAAAGTACAATGGCAAAACAAGTATTTTCAAACTTGAAACTATGTGGCACCTTCTTGAAGAACTTCTGATAGGATAAGATTCAGCCAACTAAGAGATCATCAAAAAACTCTAGCAAATAAACTGGTAGTGAGCAATGAGTTCCTTTAGAAATAGTTGTATGAATAACTAAAACAATTGTGAAAATTATGGCTGTTAAAATATGCTAAGATAATCATGACTCTGTATAAACTATATAAGTAGCAAAAGTTTGGAAGGGATAAAAATATGGGGAAGTAACATAAGTATGCTGAGTTCCTCATATTACTTAGCTGAGTTTTTAATAATAATAATAAAAATATTTTTAACACCTGACCAGGAGTCATGATAAAACAGTTTAAAATACTTAGGAATACACTTAATGAGGAATTTGTAAGATCTATATTAAGAAACTTTAAAATATTCCAAAAAGATAAATACACACACAAAAAAACTTAAATCAGGGAAATATATAATGTATTCTTAGATATAAAGGCACAATGTGATAAATATGTTAATTATCCTCAACCTAATGTATAAATATAATGCACTCCAGATAAAAACTTATAAATTTGATGTTACCATAAATTTCAAATAGGCCCTCTGGTTCTAAAGTCTATATGTGAAGACAAATTCTCAGTATATTCTGAAAATGAAGAGTAATGAGGTAGGAATTACTCTAATTAGACACTGAAATATTTTATAAAGAATGCAAAAATTAAAATAGCATTATATTTTCACATAAATTGTTAAAACATTAGAACAAACTGGGAAATGGAAGAAATATATATTAAACCCTGATCTATGTGATACAGGTGACTTTACATATAAGTTGGGAAATATGGATATTCAATCAGTGTTGTCAGTATAACTGGATAGCCATGTGAGGGAAAAAAATATTATAATGAGTCCTACTTCATTCTTTTCAATAAAGTAGATTCCAAATAGAGAAACTATTGAAGTGACGTAAAATCAGAAAAATTCTAGAGGAAAATAATTTTTGAAATTTTAGAAGTCATTTTTCAAAATAATTTCTGCACAGTAAGTATCTTTCGAAGTATAACATAAATTCCAGAGACTATAAAGAGAAAAAAATCTGTAATTTTTATTAATATATATTTTTTAATGCATGATGAACAGGAAGCTCACAGAAAATAAAATACAACTGGTTCTTAACCATATAAAAAGATATACAGTACCATTGTAATGGGATATGCAAATAAAACCTATAAGGAGATAACAATTCCTAAATATCAATTGGCAAAACAACAACAACAACAACAACAACAAAACTGGAAAAACCCCAATAACACAATGGTTTGATAAGTGCATTTGTGGTAGGAGGAGTACAAGTTCATATATATTCAATGAAAAGTAACTTGGAAAAATCTATTAATAAAAAAATGGGAGTTCCCGTTGTGGCGCAGTGGTTAACGAATCCAACTAGGAACCATAAGGTTGAGGGTTCGATCCCTGCCCTTGCTCAGTGGGTTAACGATCCAGCGTTGCCGTGAGCTGTGGTGTAGGTTGCAGACGCGGCTCAGATCCCATGTTGCTGTGGCTCTGGTGTAGGCCTGTGGCTACAGCTCCAATTAGACCCCTAGCCTGGGACTCTCCATATGCCGCGAGAGCGGCCGAAGAAATAGCAAAAAAACAAACAAACAAAAAAAATGTACACCCAGCATTCCACTCTTTGGAATTTATCCTACAGATATCTTTGCACTTTACAAAAATGATATATGTATACTGCAGAATTATCTGTAGAAACAAAAGTTACGCAGCAGCCTAAATTTCCATCAGTAGAGAATTTGTTAAGTAAATCATAGATACAGCTAATAGCAGTGAAATAATATTCAGTCAACGTAAGAATGAGAAATTTCTCTATGTACAATATGGAATAAATCTCCAAGATATATTGTTAAATAATACAAGCATGGTGCAATGTGCACACACTAATACAGTATGATGGGTGTGTGTGTGTGTGTGTGAATATGCACTTGAAAATTCAGGCTCTCTCAGTTGAAATAAGAAACTAGTAATAGTGTGTGTCTCTGGAGAGAGAAAATGGATGACTGGGAGACAGAAGTAGGAAAAAAAAAAAGCTATTTTTCACCCTGCCCCCTTGATTCTGCTGAATTTTGTATTATGCTGCTAAATTTTGTATTATTTGATCAAGGAAAATGATTTCTTAAACTGTGGCCTCAGAAAATTAGGACCAGATAGAGAAAGAGTAATGGGAGATTTTGTTGATTATAAATTCACTTTTGTATTATTTGACTTCATGTGTACTATGTTAATCTTGTTTTGAAAATTCAAAAAATTAAGCATAAAAATAATTTAAAATACTCTGTTCTATTTAAAATACTCTTTCCTGCTATTCAGCTGTTTGTGCCAATTTTAGGAGTAGAAAATATGTCGCTGTAACTAAAATAGAGACAAAATGTTCACTATTATGGGAACACAAAAGAAAGATCTGTTAATCTCTGAGGAAACTCAGAGATGGAAGGTGCAGGTTAAACTGGCCCTTAAAAAACATTAAATCGCCAGACACCTGTGCCAATTCTTGCAGGCACAGAGTACAGCATTAGCAAAGCATGGTGTACACAAAACCTGCCACGTTTAGGGAGCCACAGTGATCTGTGCAGCGTGAAGGTAGAAATGACATAGGAGGAATGGCTAGAAATAAGCTGAAAAGGAGCAAGAGTTGAAGAGAATATCATAAAGGGCCTTGAATGCCATGCTAAGTGATGACCTTATGTAGTACATCAGGGGATCCTAAACCCAAGTGATTATCAGAATCGCCTGGGGAAATTTTATAAAAGTACAAATCCCCAGGCCTCTCTCCCCTACCAATTAAATCTGAATCTCTGATGAATAGACCTGGGAATGTGTAACTTGAAACCAAAATCTCTCTAACTCAGCCATAGAGGAGGAGAATCATCAAGATCCCATTCATGGAGTTTTTAGAGCACCATTCTGTGTGCAAGGAGAAAGGAATGGAACCATTAGGAGGTTATTAAGAATTATGGAGTTCCCTTGGTGCAGGGGTTAAGGATCCAGTGTTGTCACTGCTATGGTGTGGATTTGATCCCTGACCTGGAACTTCCCTATGCTACAGGTGTGGCAAAAAAAAAAAAAAAAAAAAAAAAAAAAGGCATCATATGTAGTCTCATTTCTGAAACCTGTCAGGCTGCAAATTAAGATCTCTTTCCAGGGACTTAAAGTTCAGAACTCATTCCTGCCTTGACTCTGCTAAGAGGTGGGGGCAGGAATGGAACTGGGGGGAAAGTAGGAAGAGGAATGTCTGCTGTTGAATCTACTGCTCTTTCCTGCGCCTCCCTCCCAGCATCCTCATTTTGTTCATGTTGTGAATATATAGTCAGAAAGAACACAAAAGACACAAGGGCAATGAAACACATTCATTAAGGTTTTTTCATAGAAGCAGAGACTCTGCCTCTTTTTTTATTAAAACAGCAGTAACCACACTCATAACCAGTCCATGTTCACGGGCAGCAGATTTTGTGTGACCTTTGGAAATGCTGATTCAGTTGTTGCCATCAAGTCCTAAGCTAATGTTAATTATACAAATGTTGCTCACCAGGCACTGGTGCTCATGAATTACTCCAGAGTCCTTCTTCCAGTAAAAATGTTGCTCTATTGATTCAACATATATCTGTTGAGCACAGAGATATGAAGACACATTAGACACGGGTCCTACCATGGAGGATCTAACTATTCCCTAGTTATCAGTAGGTCTGCTGCAATGTCTTCATCCTGCCCAGGGTCATTTAGGTCCTAGCAGAGAAGAGTCACCATGAAGTAGTAACATCCCAAAGAGTGGGTCTTTAGTGTAATAATCCTAGCAAACTTCAGTCTCAAGCTGAACATGGAGAATATTAAATTTGAAATGAACCCTCAATATCATTTCATCCAACCACTTCAATTTATAGATAACAAAATTAAGGTGAAGAACAGTGCACTGATTTGTTCAAAGTTATATAGGAAGTGAAGGACAAATCTCAGGAAGTCAGATGTCCTGATTTCTACTCTGAACCTTATAGGCTAAGTGATTATAATTTCGAGTAACTATGCCTAACTAATCTTCTTAACTAGGATATGACTGGGAGTAGGCATTAAATTCACCTCATCTCTCAAGAAAGGTGAGGAAATTAGAGAGCTTTTAAGTTACTGGGACAAGGAATCCATCAACCCACAGCAGGAAGATTACATGACTTGAGTTAATTTGTATGCCTGATTTTTGCGATAGTTATTGAGTGTTTATGATCAATGATAAATAAAGCAGATAGATTCTCAGTTTTCTGACTTGACTACCCCAATTATCCCACCCAAAACATGGTGAGTGTGACAAATTCATGCTTTATTTTCATCTATACTAGCTCCAGACTTATAGTCTGGCCTTCTTCCTTTCTCAAGTTTGGCTCTCAAGGCATAAAGCAGAGATGACAAATACACAGTATGCTTGCTATTTCTGTCCTGTTCTCTATCCTTGGCAGACATCACTAATCAATCACAGTGCTCTTTCCATTGTATTGTAAAGAGGCATTAGAATCCTTCCCCACACAGCTCTTGACCAGCACTGTCAATCTAAGATGACATGTGATTGTAAGGTACATGAATTTTGCTTGTTTTCTCCCTAGATAATCTCAGTCTGAATCAAAACCTAAAATAGAATTGCTTAAAGAATAGAAGAGAAGCAAAAAAAAAAAAAAAGAAAGAGAGATCTAATGGGTAACAAACAGACAAAACCAATTTCAAGACTGCCCAGAATCAATTCAAATGCTTCAATCGATGTTTACTGAGTGTCAGCACCATAATGGGTATGAGATAAACTGACAAGAATAAACATAATTTTAATCTTCAAAAGTTTCCACATCAGATGGGAAAGATTTCAGATAAAAATATAATTTTTAAGCAATATAGTAATGATAGTTATAACTGGATAAGCTCCATGTCTTTAGGTAGGGATCATGACTGTGTTTTTCAGTATTGAAGACCCAGCATCCACCATCACATCTGGCATGAGCCTGGAATGTAGTCATATTTGTTAGTTGACCAAGACAGAAGTCAAACTACTTAATTTTTCTTAAATAAATGGACAGAGACCTTAAGGGAAAATCAAGGTTTTCCTGAATCTTGAGAAATCAGTGAGAATTTTCCAGATGAAAAGGCACACATAGAAAGAGGAACTCCTATATATATAACTTTACTCCAAAATTATGATGAAAACAAAATAAACCATTTGTCCCTCATTTGTTCATAGATAAAAATTACCCACACCCCCAAATGACTTAAAAGAGTGCTTAATGAATATATAATAAAATGAAAGGCATAACTATGTTTTCATCAAAGCTGTTGTAATCCATCTTTATTTTCTATAGATATTCTAGAAACCCCAAATTCAGCAGTGCTCACAGATTCCACCTGGGTATATGCTCTCAGGGTGATCGTTTATCTTTTTGGATTTGTGTGTGTGTGTATGTGTGTGGAACACTAAGATCAATTAGAGTGACATGTCATTGCCTGGCCTTCTTTTGCCAGTGCATAACAAAGTGACAGAGAAAAAGATATGAAGGGTGATGATGTGTTACTTGTTTTTACTTCCTAAATTGCAGATGTCTGTTTCTAATTGATAAACAACCAAAATTTCAAAGCATTGACTTCAAGCATAACTAAACATCTTCCATCAGGCAGCTATTTTAGAGATCTGATTAACATTGTCTCCTCTTCAAATGTGCTTGAAAGAATTCATTCCAGAATACTTTCATGAATAATATCTTCAATCTGCTCCATCTTTGAACTTTGATAAGTCTTAGAGCCTATGCCTTCCTCTTTTGTACTTGATTATATACTCTTTTGTTGGCACATTAATGGTAATGTGCTAAATCATGTGTCCCCAGTGAGCTTGTGGGTCTAAGGCAGAGATCAGGCCTTCTACTTCCCTATGTTACACAGAAAAGGGAGAGAGGACAAAGAGAATAAAGGACAGAATGACAGAAAGGAAAAGAGGAGAAAGAGGAAATAAGACAGAAGAATGAAATCAGCACCTCTTGGACACCCATTATGTTCTAAGCATGGTGCTATGTGTTTTCATATAGCCTATGCTGCTCAATCCTTTTAAGAATATTGTAAAATAAGTACCGCTTTCACTTTTGAAGATAAGGAAAATAAAAAACAAATTGGCTACCAGCCGAATGGTAGAAGCAGAATAAAACCTCATATCTGTCCTTCATGTTTCTGTCTCCTTTTGAAGGAAGTAACCCTTTTAAAGCCCTTTCTCAGGGGACAGAGATGGGCAGCCATGTCTTAGACCAACAGACGCAGACTCTTCCCCATCCCGTGGGCACTAGTGATTGAGTAGCACCTTGGCATCTGAGATATGTCTGTGTCCTATATGAAAAGATTAAGCCATTCAGATTATTTTTATTTGACTTAGAAAATAGCTGAGAGACTGAATTAGATATGAGACACAAAACTAAAAATAATAAATTAAGAAATTTCCTGTCAAGTCACAGGATAGTATATATTTATAATACATGGTAACATACAAAGGACTTATAGATGAATTACATAAATAGTTCAGACATATATTTGAGAAAAAAGCAAACAATATTATGGAAAAATGTTCAGAGTTCCCATTGTGGCTCAGCAGGTTACAAATCTGACTAGTATCCATTAGGCTGTGGATTCAATCCCCAGCCTTACTCAGTGGCTTAACTGTCCAGCATTGCCATGAGCTGTGGTGTAGGTTGCAGACACAGCTCAGATCCCATGTGGCTGTGGCTGTGGCTGTGGCATAGGCCTATAGCTGCAGCTACAAATCAACCCCTAGCCTGGGAACTTCCATATGCTGCAGGTGCAGCCTTAAAAAGCAAAAAAAGAAAAACTGTCAAAAGATCTGGACAGGTACCTCACAAAACACATATCCTGTGCAGGGTGGCTATCTAATGTATCATCTAAACCAGGACCACTTGCAGAGTGAAAGGGGGCCCTACTTCTAATTTTATCAAGGCAACAGAGTAAATCAGGACTGACCCAAGCAAACTACGAGGTATAGGTCATTCTACCCAAATAACATCAATCACAAGATAAGATGCTCAACCTCATTTGTCATTCAGGAAATGCAAATTAAAACTATGAGATACTTCCATACTCCCACTGGATCAACTGAAAAGAAAAACAATGATAATACCAACTGTCAATGAGGATATGGAGCATACAGAACTCTCTCACACTGCTAGGGGAGTAAAAATTTGGGAAATAACTCTAGAAAATTCTTTGAAAATTGACAGAACATTGTAAACCAACTATAATGGGAAAAAAATCATTGTAAATAAATAAATAAAAATAAAAAACTCTTTGGCAGTATCTACCAAAGTAAAACATATGTATGATGCATCAGTCCAACACTCAAGTACATGTACAATGGAAATATATACATAAATGCACCAAAAATCATAAGGAAATTTGCATAGCACATTATTCATAACGGCCCAAATTAGAAACAGTCCAAATGGCTATCAATAGTAGAATGTATAAATATGGAGTAGTATATTCATATGATGGATGACCATACACTCCGTAATTAAAATGAATGAACCACTGCTATACAGAACAGCATGAATAAATATCATGAAAGTAGTGATAGTACTAAGTAGTAGTAGTAAGTAGTAGTACTAAGAAGGTAGACTGTAGAGAGTAGATACTGTAGGCTTACATTTTTACAGTTGTCAAAACAGGCAAAACTAATCTATGGTGTTAGAAACCAGGTAACTAGTTACCTTTAGGGAAGTGTTAGTGGCTGGGCTGGGAATTAGGGAGCTTCTGCAATGCTGGTTATGTCTCATTTCTTCATCTGGGTGTTCATAATTCAAGAATATTCACTTTGGGAAAATCCATGAGCTGTATCCTGAAAATTTGTGCAGTTTTTTATACATAGTCTCAGCTTCAATAAACAACTTAATTAGTTAAAAAAGAAATGAGGGGAAATTTCTTGAAGCAAAAATAAGTCAGCATGCAAGCTAGAGTTATATAGGGCAAAAGTGGAAGTTTGCAGGGAAGCTATTCAGTAAAGAGAGTAGAATGGAGCAGATGTGCAGATAGAAGCCGAGAAACCATCAGAGAAAGACCATTAGTTAATGACAAAGAAACAAGTAGAACAGTCGAAACCTAGCATTGCCTCCAATCCTGGTGATTTTCCTTTTCCTAATCCCATTCATGAGCGTCTTTAAATAATCACCTTTTTCTTTGAAGCTATATAAGAGGCGCGCTCTCTCTCTCTGTCTCTCTCTCTCTCATAAAAAGAAGCAAGGCTAACTAAAATGCCAATTATGCTTTCTTTCTCATACCTCCTAAAAATGCAGTCTTAGCAGCTGAGGAGCTTATCTTCATCAAACTGTTTCTGTGATATAAGTGAAATCAAAAATAAACTGAGCCAAGTGGGTGATGAACCCTAATATTCTCCATGACAAGGGCTAGATGACTTCCAAAATGTATCGCAAATAGGGAAATATCATCCTGGTTCAAACCTATCATCTTTCCTAGATGTATAAACCATGAGTAGTGCTGAAATAACAGATCTTATGGTATTTCATGTTGACACATTTATTGAGCTGGATGATGTGCCAGATGCTAAGCACAGGGTGATGGATCTGAATATAAACACAACTCTTTCTTTTGGCCTCATAGGTTTTGTCTTTTGTTTAGCGCTGAATCTCCAGCACCTGGAATGGCGTCCAACACATAGTAGGTGCTTGACTAATATTTATGGAATGAATCAGTGAATGAATAGGTAGAACAAATATATAATCACTATGCAACAGTACTCGGTAGCTGCATAACAAGCTTCAGTGATTCAAGGGAAGTAGTTATTTCTCCAGTAAGGCAGAGGAAAAGCTACATGGAAGGAACTATTAGGTTGAGCCCTGAAGAATCTTCTCTAATTTATTGAGAGACAAAGAAAGATTTCATAGCCAAAGAACACCATGGGAAAAATTGGGGGTATGTATGTATGTGCATAATTTGTTTGCTCTTCTTTTCCATTCCCCACTCAATGAAATGTTGGGAAATGTGGTGGTTCATAGACCACAAATTATATACTCTAGTGGTTTCCTGAATCCCTGGTCAACTTTGACTACACAGAGTAAGGAGAAGTAAAGAATTATCCAGACGATTCATGTTACTAGAAGAAAAAAAAAAAAAAAAGAGTACTTGAGAATTTAGTTTTCCAGCATACTGATCTTCCATAGTGGTTTTCAAATTGAATTTCATAGAGCCCTAGGGTATATCTAAGAGGTACTGCTTCATAAACCACCCTGGAGTGAGAGACGAAGAAAAAGTAGACGAGGCCCCAGGGCCTTCACCCCCGATTTAATAGCAACAGCTCATTTTTTTGTCTGTTTCCTATGAGATTTTACTAGGAAAGATATTCTCTGTATAATTAGGCAGTTATTCTATTTTTTTTAAAAAATAAATTTTTGGAGTTCTTTTGTGGTGTAATAGGTTAACAGTCTGGCATTGTGACTGCCATGGCTTGGGTTGCTGCTATGCTATAGGTTTGATCCCTGGCCCAGAAACTTCTGCATGCTATGGGCACAGCCAAAAAAAAAAAAAAAAAAAAAAAAGGTTTTAAACAGATAACCTATAAAGTGCAAATTCACAGAGTAATTGTCCAGCCACTTACAGTACTTTTTGTACACACAATTTAATCACTGTAAAGAAAAACAAAACACTATTGATTTTTATTTCTTTGAATTTATGATCTACCCTGACATTCCTAGTCTACAGGGGAGTAATATCTAGTAGTGATTTTTAACATCGTAAAAGATAAAGCATCTGTCATAATTGAAAGACTGTCAATGTACTAATTTTGATTAACTCTCCCCACTCTCATGTCCTGCACCATGTCATTTTTTTGGTTTGCACTGGGAACCTTGAGCCCCTTCAAACATGTCTCTTCGTTGCCATGCTGTTTCAGTGCCTGGGCATGAGAAATAAAATATTATCTCACGCTCCTCTCTCAGATTTCCCCATTTAGTCTTAGTTCGTGACTTTATTTGCATGCATTTACATTCTTCATTTCATTTATAAAATAAGTAAAGGGATTTTATAGGTCTGTTTAATGTGCTAACATACAGGTTGCCCATGCTGTTTCCAGATAATTTATATATTCAAATGATTCACTTCCTTCGTTCTTTCCTCCAGCTCTTCTAGTATCACGGTTCCTCTTTTAGCAAATGGAATATTATAATTTTTGTCTTTTTTTTTTTTCAGGGCTGCACCCAAGGCATATGGAGGTTCCCAGGCTATGGGTCCAATCGGAGCTGTAGCTGCCGGCCTACACAAGAGACACAGCAATGTGGGATCCGAGCTGAGTCTGCAACCTACACCACAGCTCATGGCAACGCCAGATCCTTAGCCCGCTGAGCGAGGCCAGGGATCGAACCCACCACCTCATGGTTCCTAGTCAGATTGTTTCTGCTGAGCCACGATGGAAACTCTGGAATATCACAATTTTTTTTTTTTTTTTTTTTTTTTTTTTTTGTCTTTTTGCTATTTCTTGGGCCGCTCCTGCGGCATATGGAGGTTCCCAGGCTAGGAGTCTAATCGGAGCTGTAGCCACAGGCCTACGGCAGAGCCACAGCAACGCGGGATCCGAGCCAAGTCTGCAACCTACACCACAGCTCACAGCAACGCCGGATCGTTAACCCACTGAGCAAGGGAAGGGATCGAACCCGCAACCTCATGGTTCCTAGTCGGATTCGTTAACCACTGTGCCACGATGGGAACTCCCCAGAATATTATAATTTTTAACAAGCAATCTTATAAGTTCCTGAAGCAATAGATATATGTGTATATACACATAATTGAAACTGACCAAATACATATGTGTGTATATAAAATTTGACTGTATATATATAACCCATTAATAAAAGATAGCAACAGTCAATTTCTGCTCCCCAACTAGCCCTAAGTCCTTGACTTCCTCAATCATAAAATAAGGAGTAATTGCATCTAAACCTCACAGAGTTTATATAGAGATGCATCATATATATCTAATAGGATAGGCTTGCTATAATTGATCTTAATTTCCCTGTTACTGTTCTTTCATGGTTTTGACCATAAACTAAGGAAACTAATTTTAACTGTGATCAGCACTGTTATATCCAGGTGAGCACTCTTTTTCCATGTGACTACACTAGGAAACAGAAATATATTTCAATGATCTTTGTTTATTCAACAAAAATTTACTGGCTACCACTATCTGTCAAGGAGAGACTGAGTTTGGGACTGAAGACTGAAATATACAATATCCAAGCTTTCTGGCAATTTCTACGCTAAAGGAAACAAATGTTAATCGTAAAAATCACACCATTGGATGTACAGTTACAATACTGGCCTGAGTTGAGGGTGAGAGGAAAAGGTCCCATGAAGGCCTGTGGGAGGGAGCTGACCCAGCCTGCAGAGATCAGGAAAGATGTCTCCAAAGAAGGTCCTCTTGCATTAGAATCTGAAGGATTAGTAGGAGTTAAGTAAGCACAGTGGGCTGGAGGTGGGAGACCCGAAATCAGTGATATCAGCAAGAGGAAAAGGAGTATGAAGAAGAGGAGAAGGACTATGAGTTAGGAGCACAGAATAGGGAGATGAGAGTGAAGAGAGACTATCAGCCAACAGTAACCACACATCTCTAGATGCCAGGCACCACTCTCAGCAATCTACCTGAATTAACTCATCTGCTCTTCACAGCAACCCTACAATGGAAGATGGAAGTTGGAGGGAGAGCCCCATACTACCTCATGAGTGTTACTGAATACTGAAGAATAGAGGATAGAAGAGTTCATTTATTTAACCAGTATTTATTGAAGGCTAATTGCATCTCGGGCACTCTTGTAGGCACTGGTTTATGTGGTCAAAAAGAAAAGAAAGGCAGAGGAGAAGAGAAAAAGCCATAGGAATCATGGAAGCCTTCCAGAGGTATTGGGACCAATAGTGTAATTCTACTTTATTAACGGAGTGTAAAGTGTTGACTGGCTACTTCGCAAAAACAGCATTATGTCATTTTCCATTGACAGACATTGCTGGCCATACCTCTCCTCTTCCTAAAAGGAAAGGCAAAATTGAATCAAAGCATTTGGTTGCAGCTTCAGAAAGTTTTAGGAGCAAACCAGTCTGGCCATTCAACTGATTCTTTCGACCACTCCTTTCAGCAACTTTTGGAACTTCTGATGACAGGTTGGATGTGCTCTCCTCAAGTCCTGAAGCATGGAACCGCAATCCACATACCAGCTCAAATGAGCTATTTCTGGCTTCCTCTCACTTTTACATGGCACACGTTATCAACTCAGTCCCAGGAAACATACTGGAAAATTTGCAACAGAAGAGAAAAAGTAGTTGGAACCCCAGACCTATTGCACCCTTTATCCCAGGTCACAGTTAGCATCAGATATTTTTCTACAAACTAAGCTCATTCCTCCTGTTCCTTCATAGTTGTACCCTTAAAGGATTCTGTTCTGTTTGTAAAGATCTTAGTTGGTTCAACTGTGTCAAGGCTAGAAGGGGGCCAAGCAGTGTGAAATAGAGGAAAGACACTGGCTTTGGATTTAGGTATGAAATCCCAGAGCTACCGAGAGTCAGATTACCTGTCTTGAATTGTAGCTCCACCACATGGTAGTTCCTAGAACAAGTTACTTAACTTCTCTATGCCTCAGTTTCTTCATCTATAAAATGGTGTAATATTCTTAATTCCAGTTCTGTAGGATTATTATGAGGGTTATATGAGATATAGATATATGTAATAGATCTACTATATATAATATATACAATTTATATATAACGTATATAAATAACATATATAAAATAAATACATATAATGCACTTAGTAGTGTCTAAAATTAGCTATCACTACTAGATGTTCTAGTTATCTATTTCTGCGCAACAAACCAAAATTGAATGTTATAAAGCAATAGCCCTTTTATTATGCTCTCAGCAGAGATAGTGCTAAACTGGGACAACTTGAATGTCTAGAAAGGGCCAGGACAGCATCGCTGTGGCTCTGTCTGGGGTCTCCGTTCTGTTACTTGAAGTCTTTGGTTATTCTCCCCATGGTCCAAAATAACCTCACTCCTATGTCTGGAATTTGTGGTGAAATAGCTGGAACAGCTGTGGCTGCCAGGACATCGTTGTCTCTCGCCATATAGCTATTTGGACTTCCTCAAGGCACTTTAGTATCAGGGTAGTTAGACTTTTTATCTGGCAGTGGCTTCCCAGGAGTGGGCATTCCAAAAGAACCAGGAGGCTCTTTATGAACTCTGGCCTGTGATGATCCACATCCTTCACACATGCACAGTAAACTCACCCTAAGACGGCTGCAGCAATATCTACCATCACACATGCCCTTCCATATTACCATTAATGTACGGAGCACATCACAAACATAAATAACTAACTTGTGGTGGCCAGGGGGCCGGGGGCTTGGGGGGGATGGGGTGGGAGTTTGGCATTAGTAGATGCAAACTATTCTATACAAAATGGATAAACAACAAACTTGTATTGTATAGGGCAGGGAACTATATTTGATATCTTGTAATAAACCATAATGGAAAAGCATATGAATAAGAATGTACATATATGTATAACTGAATCACTTTGCTCAACATCGGAGATTAACATATCATACTTGGAATGGCTAAGCAATGAAGTCCTACTGTATAGCACAAGGAACTATATCCAACCTCTTGGGATAAACCATGATGAAAGATAATATAAGAAAATGAATGTGTGTGTATACACACACACACACACACACATATAACTGGGCCACTTTGCTATACAGCAGAAATTAACACAACATTGTAAACAACTATACTTCAGTAAATTTTTTTTTTGTCTTTTTTTTTTTTAGCTATTTCTTGGGCCACTCCCACGGCATATGGAGGTTCCCAGGCTAGGGGTCCAATCGGAGCTGTAGCCACCAGCCTACGCCAGAGCCACAGCAACGCGGGATCCGAGCCTCGTCTGCAACCTACACCACAGCTCACAGCAACGCCGGATCATTAACCCACTGAGCAAGGGCAGGGATTGGACCCGCAACCTCATGGTTCCTAGTCGGATTCGTTAACCACTGCGCCACAACGGGAAATCCACTTCAGTAAAATATTTTTTAAGTGGAGACTATATTTCTCTACTGCCTTGGATTTGAGAAAGCATATGACAGATATGACCAATAGGATGTGATGGAAATGATGCTGTGCCAGTCCCACGTGTAGCCCTAAACAACCCAGGAGCTTCTTTTTTCTGTCATCTTGGAAGCTAGTCAACACATAAGAAGCATGACCTTGAATTCACTATGCTGTGAAAAGTATAAGCCAAAGGTCCTGGAGGATGAGATGTGAAGTAAGAAGAGAAAAAGCCCAAAGAACACCAAGGCACCAGGCATATGGGTGAAAAAGACATCTTGGCCACCTAGCCAGCTGATCCCCCAGGTGACTCCATCCCCAAGTGCCATCTGACTGGAACCATGTGAGAGAGACTCCAAGAACTATCCAGCTAAACACAGTCAATCCCCAGAACTCTGACAAGAATAAATTGCTATTTTAAGCCCCTATGTTTTAGGGTGGTTTGTTAGCAATAAAAGATAACTGAGAACGCTAGCTCTGTGATCTTGGGCAAGCCACAAGCTGAGCCTCAGTTTCCCCAGGTGTCACCGAGGAGACACAGAATAAATATTTATTCCTTTCCTATCTTTTTTCCAAGGCTGTGGCAGAGATTTATAGTTGTTTTGCCATTCTCATGCCATGTCTTCAGAGGAAGAATATGCTTCCTCCTGGCTTGACAGAGAAATAAGAAAGCAGAGGAATGCGTTATTGAAGCCCCAGAATATTTCCTGCTTCTTTGCTAGCATCAGCCAGAGTGTGTTTTGTGCTGTCGCTTCTATATAAAGATAGGTGACCAGCTGCCTGAGCGCCAGCCTGCCTCTCATCCTAACGGTGATCTCAGAAGGAAAGATAGATTGTACTCAACCTTCTCTGGAATCCAGGACCTTTCACACTTCTGGTCTTTGCATATTTGTCTGCTTTTCAAATGTAGAACTTTTTTCCAAACCATTGTCAGTGTGAATACTAAGAAGAAAATGACAGACTCTTTTGGAAATCCAAAAACTATGCATTTGTAGGATTGTGGCCATTATAGGCACCTAGTATGCAGTGAATAGTATTGGATGAAGAAAAGACAGATGCCTTGTCTCACTTTTATTATCTTTGTATTTCAAAATCTCTATTTCTCAAGGAATGTTTGTGTAAACATTATATCACAATCACCAGGTTACCTGTTAAAATTACGGATTCCAGACACATTAAATCAGAATCTTGGAACAGAAGCTGGAGATTTGTGTTTTTAAGAAGTACATGTAGTGATTATTAAGAACACTGAAATTCAAGACCCACACTCTTAAATTCCTAGGTTTCTTTCCATGTTTGATTTGGGACCTATTTAAGTGGCTAAAAGAGAACAAAGAGACCCAAGTAGAATTCATAAATTCTAGTGCCTGCCATACCTCTATATAGAATTAATCATATCTATGGAGTTCTGCTCTTAAAGGATATAAACACTACAGATGTTTGGTTCACTGACTTTTTAAATCTGTTTTTGCTTAATCTATCTAAATGTAAAACAAACATGAGAATATCTGATAATTTCTGAAGCTTTGGTAAAAGTGTTTACTTAAAGTCATGGAGAAAATTTAATAGTAAAGAGTAATTACTTCTTTCCAAGGTAAAACAGCATGAGAACTCTTTTGAGTTGACCAGATTCTCTAAGTGAAAGAGCATAGGATTTAGCAGACAATATTGAACAATCAATTCACCCCTTTTTCCTCATGTGCTAAGAGAATGTCTATGAGGTTTTCGTAATGTCTCCATATGGCACAACTCCCTTGTAGTCTGTGTGCAGTGCACTAATTGAACATCTGTACAAAGTTCTATGAATGAGTAATGAAAGCTTGGGATAGTGAGGGATTCTTACATGAAGTGGTAATAGGATGGAAAAATAAAGCTTTATATTGATCTATAAAACAGGAACCCGAGATTGTATAGATAGAAAATCATTTGATTGAAATATTGCTCAAGTTCAATAAGATACTTGATAAGCTCAAAAACATATATGTGTGCACAGACATCCACCAACACTCAAGCACACACACTGTGAAGGACACTTAAGGTTCCCTAGCCATATTTTGAATACATTTTCTTTTCTTCTGGAAAATTCCTGGTTTCCCTTTTTGGACAGACCTACTGCTCCTCCAGTCTCTGCCTTTGTGGTATGGGCTCCTTTTAAGCTACAGGGATAGAGAGCATAACCCATGGCTTAGCCAATCAGCACACTCCCTTTCCTTGGGGAAAGGGGGAAGAGTATATGACCCAAGCTGAACCAGTCAGAGTCACTCTCAGGACCTGTACAAGTGCTCCTGGGAAAGGCTCTGGCACTCCTCTGCTGGCCTTATACTGAGATGGGTTGAGGCAGAGACTATTATTGCCATTAGATACTAGGAAAGGTGGATCAGGAACGTTCAGGAAAAAGGGAAGCAACTCAGAAGACTTTTCAGCTTAACTTGTCAGTTCCCCTTTATGTTTTAGCTTAGCCAAGCCTGAATGGTTTCACCATCACTTGCAGCATCACTAAATGAATACTTGGCACAGCTACCAGATCCTTTGTTTGACTGATATATGCCAAGGTTTTACTTTGTGTGTTGTTTTCCTCTCTAACAGTTTTTGTTACACTGATATATCAAGTTTAACTATGAGGAATATATAATTTATTCTCCAAACAAGAACACTTTGGAGAATGAAAGGGGCACTAGTTATGCTTACGTCAGGACAAAAGTATGGTCCAAAGCAAATAAGGATATATGATCATTCTAACTTTGATCAAATGGTCAGCCTGCTGATAATTTGAAGATACAACCAGAGTCAGTTTTTTTAAGTAGTTTGCTTTACAATGCTCACCATGGTATTCCTGATAGTTAGAACTATGTCCAGTACAAAGTCTATACTCAATATTTATTTAATGAATAAGGAATTTCAAAAATATTTCAGTAGGATTTCCCATCGTGGCTCAGTGGAAACGAATCTGACTAGCATCCATGAGGATGCAGGTTCAATCCCTGGCCTTGCTCAGTGGGTTAAGGATCCGGCGTTGCTGTGAGCTGTGATATAGGTCGCAGATGCAGCCCCAATCTGGTTTTGCTGTGGCTGTGGTGTAAGCTGGCAGCTACAGCTCTGATTCAACTCCTGGCCTGGGAACTTCCATATGCCGTGAGTGCAGTCCTAAAAAAAAAAAAAAAAAAAAAAAAAAATTCAGTGTGTTCATTCATTTATTTCTTCAATAAATACTTACGGATGTGAGTGAGTGATAAGGTCCCTGCCCTCCTAGAGTTTTTATTCTTGAGAAGACAAGTAAAGTACTTTCTGGTATGGGGTATGAGCTGTGGGAGAAATGAAACAAGAGGGGCATTTGAGGAAAGAGAGACATTTTCAAGTATTATGATCAGGGTGTATCTCTCTGAAAAGTTGTCATTTGAACTGAAACCAAAACAAATAGGCAGAGAGTAAGAGGAACTCCGTCCAGCAAAAAGCTCTCTCTGTCTGCTTTTCTGCACTGCTCTCCAGCTCATGGCATAACCCGCATGATCGTACAGTGCTCAGTATTCCAGGAGCTGCCAGTAGACAAACCTTGAGGAGGTGCCAAACTGGTTGAGGAGAGAAAGTATAGACCCAGGCACAGAGTGAGCACCACAAGCATCTCAGGATGGGAGAATTTAGAGCATCCCAGAATTGAGGGTGGGCACAGGAAGGGGCTTCATGGAGGAGGAAGTGAGATTTAGGATTGGGGAGTAGAGCAGTGTTCCCAGGCTCTGAGATGAGGCTCAGGGATTGGGTCTTAGATTTGAATCTTAACTCTTCTGCTTATTGGCTTTGTAAACTTGAGTAGATAATCTTTGGGAGATTCACGATCTCATCTCTAAGACTAGAATAGTAATGATATTATCCTAATATGTACTTGGGGCTTAGCACAACATCTGAGAAATAGTAAGTGTTCGGTAAATATTAGCTATTATTATTACACAGTGAGGGCAGAGAATAACAATTTAAATATGTTGGAGAATACAAAAAGAAATAAGATGCTGGCCTTTCCCCTCAGCAGTCTTATTGTGTACTCAGAGTAATGGGAGTTCTCAAAGCTTATACTGAACATCAGTTCTCTGAAGACTTAACAAAGTGTTCTTCCATGAAGCCAAACAATGACAATTTTTTCCAGTTATCAAGAAAAAAATGAGTTTAGTATCATATTTTCCCCCATTTCAAGTTTTTGTTTCAGATATGTTTTTCTTAAATGTTGGACATCTGCTACCTAAAGTACTAGCAGATGAAAAAAAAACGAGTGAGCAAGCAACAGACAAATATTACAGAGCAACTCAGAAACAGCCAATCACGTTTAGACCAACAGCTTGTTCTTTTCATGGACATGTGTACTCAAGGTAGTGGTTCTTAAATCATGCACAGATTGTCATATTGTCTGGAAGTAAAACTGTTCCTATTGCATATCCCAAAGTTAAATATATCAATCAGTATTTCATGGTGTTCTTCAAAGAGAGCCATGCCTTCCAGATGCTCTGTCTCCTAAATAAGTTTGCGAATCACTCTAAAGTCAAAAGATGAAAAAAGACACATTCAAAGCCCTTGACAGAAAGTTTCTAATTCATCTTCCCACTCTCCTGGAAACTGGGAATATTGTAGAGGTCTACGAGTGACGAAAAAGGGGAAAAAAGTCGAAGAAGACTAGGATACTGTTATCTCCTTGAAGAAGAAAGTAAGACCCAGAAGCTGGTTGATGATTTGCCCAAGGTCACTCAGAAAGTTTACAAAGGAAGTAATGACATCTTAGGGAGGAATAGTTCATACAGATCTCTGTTGTGTGCATAAAAATCACTGAGCCTCCCAAGAGCAATGATAAGGAGCAGTGTGATTTAGGAACACTGACTGCAACATATATTGAGGTTTCTAGTCCCAGAGGCACAGTAACTAAAACGGTCTCAAAGCAGCAGGCAGGAAGTGTCTGGTTCTGTTAATGAATGATACCCCAGGTGGATGCTATTCCCCCCATTGCACTCTGCTCATCCGTCTAGGCCACTGTGTCTTTGATTACACTAGAGAGTCTTCTCCATCAGTTTTGACTAGCACTAAGCTCAAATGCTGCTTATTTCATGAAGTCTGTGGTTGGAATCTCTCCCTACTCCAAACGTCTTTAATGATGGCTTTTACCTGTTTTCTAGTAAGATCCACATGAGAAATACCTTTGTATGCCTATGTTCACTTTTTTTTTCTGTTTTCTTCTTAGATTTTTATTTTTTTCATTATCGTTGATTTACAGCGTTCTGTCACTTCTACTGTACAGCAAAGTGACCCAGTCATACATATTATATATACTTTTTCTCACATTATCCTTTATCATGCTCCATCACAAGTGACCAGATATAGTTCCCTGTGCTTATCCACTCCAAATGCAATAGTTTGCATCTATTACATTCACTTTTTATTGCTGCTATAAAATATTACAAATGTATTTGCTTTAAATGGCACAGATTTATTATCTTACAGTTCTGGAGGGTCGAAGCCCAAAATGGGTTTCCCTGGGTTAAAATCAAGGTGTCTGCAGACTGTGTTTTTTTCTGGGGGCTCTAGGAAAGATTCCATTCGCCTGACTTTTCCATCTTCTAGAAGCTGCCTGTATTCCTTGGTTTGTGGATCCTTTCCTCCATCTTCAAAGTCAGCCATATAGCATCTCTCTGACCCTGCTTCCAACATCACATCTCCTTTTCTGACTAAAACTAGGAAATGGTCGCTGTTTTTGAAGACTCATGTGATTATATTGGGCCCACCAGGATAATTCAATCTCAATGTCTTAATTTAGTCACATTTGCAACATCTCTCTGACACATAAAGTAACATATCTACTGGTTCTGGGAATAGAATGTGAACATCTTTCTTTTTTTTTTTTTTTTTTTGGTCTTTTTGTCTCTTCTAGGGCCATACTCTGGGTATATGAAGGTTCCCAGGCTAGGGGTCTAACCAGAGCTGTAACTGCTGGCCTACGCCAGAGCCACAGCAATGCGTGATCCGAGCTACATCTGTGACCTACACCACAGCAGCTCACGGCAATGCCAGCTCCTTAACCCACTGAGGGAGGCCAGGATCAAACCACAACCTCATGGTTCCTAGTTGGATTCCTTAACCACTGAGCCATGATGGGACCTCCTTTTTTTTTTTTTTGGATGTGAACATCTTTGAGGAGCCATTTTTCAACCTACCACAACCTGCCTTTAGCCCAAAAGATTCATGTCTGTCCCACATGCAAATTACATTCACTTCATCCCAAATTCTCCAAAAGCTTCAACACATTAAAGGATAAACTCAAAGTTTAAAACCTTGCATAAATCAGAACAGCTCAAAAGTCCCAAATATCAGAATCTAAATTATGCAAATTAGGTAAGGGTGAGGCTCTGAGTACAATCTACCTTAGGACACAATTCCTCTCCATCTATGTGGACCTGTGAAACGCAAGAAATGTTATCTTCTTTCAAATGCAAGGCTGGGAAAGACATCAAATGATAGTTATAGGCATCCCTGTTCAAAGGGGAAGAAACTGAAAGAGAAAAAATAGTCAAGCAATTTTGGAATCCAGCAAAGAAAATTCCATTAGGTTTCAAAATCTATGAATAATTCTCTGATGCATGTGGCCCCTCCCTCTAGGCTCAAGGCTCCCTTCTCTGGACTCATGACTCTACTCTCTGAACATGATGCTGGATCCCCTGAGTTATTCTTACTTTTTCATAAAAGGTAGCACTTGTTTGCAGCTGAGTAATTTTATCAGCTTGTTTCCTGCTGTAGATTGTTAAGGCTGACAGCCTTCTTTCATTTAGTACTCTCTTTCCGTCGAAGCTGACAGTGTTTCTGAAGGTATAAAATTCTCAAGAACGTTGTAGGTCTTCTTTGTATGTCATGGGGATTCACACACAAGACCTGTCTGTTCTCAGGTCTTCTGAAACCAACCCAAGTTCCAATTCCCTCCTTCTATCCCAATAAAAAACATATTTAGCCCAGAGATGGAGCTCAAAGTCCCCTCAAAAGTATTGTCCAAAAAACCATTGTCCAAATCTTTTGTTTTCCTTTGGGATATATATTATGGCAGGGGAGAAAAACTATTTTTATACCATCCTCCATTCATAACACGCCTTTATCTATGGTGTAAAAGTCTAAGCTTCATGAGTCCTCACAACTCTTTGACTTTTGATACCGAAAGCCAGAGTTTTACCCTAGAAGAAAACCAGTGCTCTCTCCAAGAGCATGGCTCCTGCAACTAAAAACTTTGGCCATGTGTGCTTACAGGTCCATTCAGTTGGCCACCTGACTTCATCATTCTAGTCAGTGTATTTAGAGAATTTTCACTGACTACTGCATGGAAGAATAATGCTGGGTAAAAAGAGCCCGCAAAAATATTATTACATCTGTTAATAGTTATATTATACACTGAAATATGTTATGTGATTCCATTCTTTTGGTAATTCTCAGGATTGAGATTACTATCCCCATTTTATCATTGAAGAAATAGGTACACAGAGCATGAACAACTTTCCCAAGTCTCGGTGCTTAATAAAATGTCTAAGTGTATGTTCAAAACTAAGTCTAACTTCCAAATGGAACTGGGAAAGCAATTCTTACAAATGTCCAAGGCAAATAATCCCACTAGCCTTCAGTTTCCACATTTGTCAAATAAAAATATGGTTCATAATTTCTTAAACACAATTCCAGAATCCAAAAAGCTTTAAAAACTGAAAGCATTGTTGGTATTGTTTTTGCAAATGTTGTACCAAAATAAGACCTGAACTGCCATTTGATGCCAATTTTGCTTCAGTGCTTCTATCAGCTATACATTACTCTACTGCTGGCTGATATTTTTGTTGCATTTTTGCTGTGTGCGTGTGTGTGTGCCGTTTAATTACACTCTAAAAATGTCCAAAAACTAAAGGTAAAAATATCCCAATGAATGATAGAGAGAAGAAAAGGGAGTATTATATTTATCAATAGCAAAGAAAGAGGAGTTATTGCAGAAATCTCTGCAGGTGTATCTCTGAGGTCACTTACTGTAGAACGTAATGTGGAACTGGCAACATTTACGATTTAGTGAAACTGAAAGTCAATTTTTTGATGTTTTACAATGACGATGACATCCAAGAACTTAAAGAAAAATGAGTGAAACATTGCCTTGAGGAAAAATGAAGACCTTGATTTTTGATTTATTAGATTTGAAAACAATAAAATGAATGTATGCTACTCACTTGATTGCTAATCATGAAACAGCCAGGCTATTCCATGAAGAAGTAAAATTGAAGGTGAGTGTGAACATTCAGAAAGTTTGATACAGAAACTTAACAAATGTCATGGTGTGAAATATTTGAAAATCTGTAGTGAAAAAGATTCAACTGATCATGAAGCAGCTGAGAATTACATGTACAAATCTGCCAAGATCATTTCTGATGAATCTTAATCCTTAACAAATTTGCAAATGCTGGTGAAACCTGTTCCTAGGAAACTATACTGATGCCGTGTTCCTAGGAAACCCTTAGCAATGGCAGGCAGCAGAACTCTAGCAGGTTTTGACTCTAAACTCAGATGTGCCAGTTCTGTAGGAAAGATTGAGTAGATAATGACTGGAAAGAGTCAAATTCCAGTATGTTTAGCTGATGCGTGCAACTTATCTGTCCTTATTATGCAAACAAGAAAATGTGGTTGAGCAAATAAATACCTCTGACTAACTCAATAACCACTTCATTCCCAAGGTTTGAGTTCATTACAGGCAACCTGGACTGGGAAAAAAAACCCTGCAGTTTATTTGTTCCTGGACACTACTCCACAGAAGCCCCTCCTAAACGTCTTGGAGAAAATAATATTTTGACGTTTAACATTTGCCTGGATCTTACATCTATTTACAGCCTTGTTGGTCAAGAAATTTTACACTCCATGGAGGGCGAGAGCATAAATTTCCTTCCACCTTTTGTTTTCTTTAAGCTGGATGCTTGCTGCAGTTAACAAAGGCCTAGGAATCCCTGACATGTTAAAAGAGTCGAGATTGTCATTTCTGTAGTTGCTAATGCTTGGAATAATGTTGATACATCTACGTTGACAAATGCTTGGCACACGCTCTGGACTATAGAGATGTTTTAAAGTGAACCTGCTGATGAAGACTTGGAAGGTTTTATCAATAGTAAGAATAACCTCATGCCAAACTTCATAAATGACACTGAAATTTCATCATATGAACATGGTGAATAAACAATAAGAAGTTGACATAGAACACTGTCATTATTGTGACACTGATCATAGACTTCATGAAAGAACACACCTGATGATTAGGGATTTTTAATTTGTAGGTAACTTACAGAGTTCACTTAAGTTGTGAATTATCTTTGTTGACTCAAATTATTTCTACCATTATGCAAGAAACGCCAACAAGATAGTCTTAAAAGATATGAGGTATACAGTGAATGAAAATAGGATTTGGAATATTCCTAAAATAGATATCTTAGGAAGGTAGTATGGAGAATAAAGGCATGGGTTCTAGAGCCGCACTGCCTGAGTTTAAACCCTGGCTTGACCATTTCCCAGCTGTGTGACACTGGACAAGTTACTTCACTCCTCTGGCTAGTGTGTTCTTCTCTGTAAAAGGAGAGAAGTAATAGTAACTATCTCACTGGGTTATTGTGAAAGTCGATGAGCTTAAACCACTTAGGAAAGGGCCTGGCATATAATAAACACTAGAAAAGTGAAATCCCCTTGGGTAGGTGTACTGAGACAGAGCTTCACACAGGGAGAGACTTCAAAATATGAAAATAATAAATAAATGAGTGGCCTGTATTCCACTCCAGACACTCTCTCTATCCTTTCATTCAATTATTATGAGTAGTCAAGCTAATGCTCTGTTTAGGGCTCTACTCTGGTCCCTCCCCCGCGATTAAAGTCCCTTTCAGAACAGTTTTTGGGTTCCGGCTGTACCTTTCTTACTCTCAGCGCTAGGGGTAGTGGCATTTTCCTACAGTTGTTCATCTCTGAGTTGCCTCACCTTCCATTTTCCACTTTCCACACACCTCTTTGACTAGACCTCTCAGCTGACTACCTGGCATGGTCCTGTTCTCCTGTAGCTCTCCTGCCTGGCTACCAGCTGATGCCCAGCAGTAGAATGATGGCTGTGAAATACATAGGTTCCTAGGGTTTCTGACATACATTTTCCTGGAAACTGAAGAACTGATGACAAAGAAGGAAGAACACTGGGCTAGGAATCCAGAGTCTGAGTTTAAGTTCCTGAACTGAACTAGCTGCTGTGACTTTGGACACATCATTTCTCCTCTCTGGGCCTGTTTTACCATCTAGAAAGTGGACCCACTGACACCCTTTCCAGTCTTAAGAGGGTTCATCTCTAGTTCTGGATCTGTAGTTCTCAGTGCCATCCCTGTACCCTTGCAAATAATACCTGCACTGCTATCCTGAGCTCTAGGGCTTTTGCACCTTCTGCACTCACTGCAAGGCAAGAGATCAGGGATTGGGGAGCCCTGGGCTCCTGGAATCTCCATAGCCAAAGAAATCTTGCACCAGCCTTTCTCTTTCCACCCAAAGCAGAGGCCCCATGCCCTGCACGTTCACTCGTTTCCTGCCTGCTCTCCTCAGTTCCCCTCAGGGAACTAGGTTTTTTGGTTTTGTTTTTATTTTTTTGAAGGGAGACGTTCCCAGGAACATTCCCAGTCTCTTCACTGTGAGTCATGGAACAACCGTCACATGTAATATAATTCAATAACTCTTTGTGAACAGTGGGAACCAGCGATTTTTTCCCTCAAGATTTTTCACTCAGAATTCAACTAATTGGTTATGATAATTAGCAGAAATGTAGCTCTCTATTGCTCCTTTGGGAGCAGACCAACTAGAATATTATAGGCAGCTACTCCTACCCAGCGCCACACACACGCAAGTCCAGCAGACATCTTTATTAGCATGCAGCTCCTATCAGCTATGCAAAAGCCATAATTTTTTTAAGTCTGTCTTCGCTTTTCCAGAACCTTCCTATGAGCCTGCAGCTGCGAAGAGGCCCAAAACATGAACCTGCCATTGAGGAGACCCCAGGAGAGAAAAGTCTCAATCTATTTTTTAAACCATGCCTTCTTTGTATAAAAACAAACCTCTCTTGGAGTTCCCGTAGTGGCTCAGTGGTTAACGAACCCAACTAGCATCCATGAACACGCATGTTTGATCCCTGGCCTCGCTCAGTGGGTTAAGGATCTGGCATTGCCATGAACTGTGGTGTAGGTCGCAGATGTGGCTGGGTTCCTGAATTGCTGTGGCTCTGGTGTAGGCAGGTGGCTACAGCTCCAATTCGACCCCTAGCCTGAGAACCTCCATATGCCGCAGGTGTGGACCTAAAAAAACCAAAAAGAAAGAAAGAAACCTCTCTTTTCCTTCCTAATCCAATACCTCAAATTAAATTATAGAGTGGATAAAGCCAACAGTAAGATGTTCTATGTTTTTTCTTCAAATCAAATCAAAGAACTTGGCTGTCTCTGCCTTATCCACACATGGTTGAGAATCACGGATCTGGTAGGAGAGGACTCTGTCAGTCTTTCAGCTTTCTCAACTTGGATGTGTAGAGGAGCCATGAGGCCAGAGACCACCCAGGCTTTGGTGGAGGGCAGACCTGGGTCCAGGTTCCGAGAGCTGTGATCTTGAGGACATTTATCATCCAGGGAAAGTGGGGTCCAACCTCTCTGAGCTAGTTTCCATGTTTCCAGAATGAAGGAAATAGCTGACACTCACCTTTGGTTGTCATGAGGATTAAGTGAGCTATGTGAATTGTTATATGATATAGATAATACTAAGAGGCTTTTCTATATGCAGGGGCTCTTTCAAGTGTTTTACAAGCTCATCTACTCCTCATAGTAATCCTAGAGGTAGCTACTGCTTTCCCATTTTACATGAGGGAAAATTGAGGCTTTAAGAAATTAAGTCCCTTGCCCAGTGTTCGGCACTTATTAAATGACCAAGAAGGGACTTAAACCCAGATCTGTCAGACCCCATGAGAAGTGTTTTGCACCATTATGTCCTGTGCTTCCCAGTGTGCACGTTAGCTCCCTTGGCTTTATCAGCAATACTACCACTTATATTAAGACCCACCATACTACTAATATTTCTACAAGGACAGGTGTTTTTTGTTTGTTTGTTTTGCCTTTTTTTTTTTTTTTTTTTTTTTTTTTGCTTTTTTTAGGGCCGCTCCCACGGCATATGGAGGTTCTCAGGCTAGAGGTCGAATCAGAGCTGTAGTCGCTGGCCTACGCCACAGCCACAGCAACACAGGATCCAAGCCTACACCACAGGTCACGGCAACATTGGATCCTTAACCCACTGAGCAAGGTCAGGGATCGAACCTGCAACCTCATGGTTCCTAGTCAGATTCGTTAACCACTGAGCCAGGACGGGAACTCCCAAGGACAGGTGTCTTAGTACACTTGGGCTGCCATAACAAAATACCATAGAGGGTGATTTAAAAAACAGAGGTTTATTTTCTCAAGTTCTGGCGGCTAGAAATCTAAGATGAAGATTTTTGTCAGTTTGGTTTCTGATGAGAGCTCTCTTCCTGGCTTGCAGATAGCTAGCTTCTTGCTCTGTTCTCACGTGGTCTTTCCTTGGTGTTTACATGGGGGGAAAGAGAGAGCATTGGTGTCTTTTCTGATATGGACAGTAATTCGATTAGATCAGGGCCCCACCAGTGTAACCTGATTTAACCTTAATTACTTCTTTAGATGCCGCATGTCTAAATACAGCCACCTGGGGATTAGGACTCCACACATGAATTCGCAGAGGACACAAACATTCAGTTGATAACTGCAAGGCTATTGGGTTTGTTCACTGTTCTACCCCTAGTGTTTAGAACTATCTGGTACAGAGATGGCACTCAGCAAATATTGGTTGAATGTATGAGTTAATAAATGAATGAGTACGCAATGAACTTGAATTAATATAGGACACTGATTCTAAACCTTTTCACCAGAAGGGATTCATTTTATTAATTTCTTCCCATGAGCCTCATGCTTTGATAAATTTCATCTTCCAAGATGAGACTGGTAACAAATTAGCTTTTCCCAAGTTTAATTAATCAAAGACAAATAAATCACTAACCAGTACTTCTAATCAGCATGAAAGATGTAAGCATTGTAACCAGCCTGAGTTGTTTAAGGCTAGGCTGAAGCAATGACCTGTTGCGTAGATGCTCTAACTGCGAGCAAATGAATAATTACTCCCAAGTTTTCAAAATTCCAAAACTAGCTTATGAATCGTAGGGATCTGGGCACCTCGGTTTGGGAAACACTTTCTTAGTGTGATCTATGTCATACAAAATTGGCCTCTCATCGAAAGTTTCGGTTCCAATGTGAGCAATTAAGAAAACATGCATTTAGTCAAAATTATCTTTGAAAATCCATTAAGTCACCCAGATTCAAGGTTTTGTACATAGTCTTCTGCAGCAGTGCATCTGTAAATTTGCAGTGTATGCAGTAATGTGCAGCACACAATCAAGCCTTTTTGTGCAAACCATAATTGAATATGTAGCATGTAATTATGTATAATCGAATATCCAATATACACATATGGTTGAATTAAATTAAATGTACACATGATGTGACTCAATCATAATGTTTTCATATATACAAAATAGTACATATAATAAATATTTATATTATAAAGAGTAATTAAATAATTCCAATCAGATTTAAGAAATAGGACATTGCCAAGGGTTTTAAATTCTTACATTGCCCTCCCTCCTAACATCCCTCTCCCTACTCTCTCCTAGCTTAAAACTGTCCTGCATTTTGCTTTGCTTTCCAACTTTACAACATGTTTGTATTACTAAACAATACATCATTTAGGTTTGTTTGTATTGAGCTTTATATAAATGGTATCATATGGCAAGTATTCATGTGTAATTTATATTATGTAAATGTTTTTGCACAACACTGTTTCTGTTTCAACACATGTAGCTATAGTTCATTCATTTTCACTGCTCTATAGAAAATTACTTTTCAACTTAAGGTGTTCCTTTTCCTGAATTTAGTTTTTGTTTTTGTTTTTGTCTTTTTGCCTGTTCTAGGGCCGCTCCCTCGGCATATGGAGGTTCTCAGGCTAGGGGTCTAATCGGAGTTGTAGCTACTGGCCTACGCCAGAGCCACAGCAACATGGGATCCAAGTCACCTCTGCAACCTACACCACAGCTCTCGTCAACACCGGATCCCTAACCCACTGAGCAAGGCTAGGGATTGAACCCGCAACCTCATGGTTCCTAGTCGGATTCATTAACCACTGAGCCACGACAGGAACTCCTGAATTTAGTTATTTTTATCTAATATTAGTTACAGAATACAAATGCATCAACATAGAACACTAACACTATCGTTGCAACAAACAACTCCCAATCTGAGTGGCGTTAACAAAATAAAAATTTCATTTTCTGGAGTTCCTGCTGTGGCACAGTGGGTTAAGAATGGAACTGCAGCGGCTCAGGTCACTGCAGAGGAGCAGGTTCAATCCCTGCCAAGGCACAATGAGTTAAAGGATCTGGTGTTGCTGCAGCTGCAGTGTAGGCTACAGCTCAGACTCAATCCCTGGCCTGGGAATTTCCATATGCCATGGTGCAGCCGTAAAAAAAAAATGTCATTTTCTGTTCACATCACAGTCCAAAGTGAGTGGGCAACTCCACTAGACTTATCTTCTCCAAAAAGTAACTCAGGAATCCAGGCTCCTTTCATCTTGTGACACCAAGATCTTCAACATTGACTTTCTGGTAGCCATGGAAAAAGAGAACAAGAAAGATACCTTGGGGTTCAGAAGAGGCTGGGACATGCCTTCTCTATGCGCAGAAAAGGAAATAGATATGCTATAAAAAGAGTTCACTGAGCTTAGGATAAGAGCATTGGCTTGAATAAAGCTGAAAAGTTCTCTAAACTCCTTTGGTTTTATTATTCAGTGAATTTTTTTTAGCACCAACTATATGCCAGGTAATGGTTGAGTAACAACTATGGCATCTTTGATGAGGACCTGCCCACCCTCTGTTTCAGCATTCCCCAGGCCAGGATACTCACTGGCCCCAAGGAAGCAATTCCCATATTTGTACATCTTGGACTGATTATTACTCATTATGCACATGTCAAGTAGTAATGACAAGGACCAGGTGTTTCTGTCCTTATACAACAATGTAGAGGACTCAAGGTGACCTACAGGCCAGATTTGTTGCTGGGGTCACCAATGCTGGGGTCCTCTATGACAAGGACAGTAATTATTTATTTTGAACATGATACCCCACTGCGAATTTTTGGTCTTTTTCATGTTCCAACAAATTGTCATATAGTGTTTTCCAAAGTTGGGATCTATTAGATGTCTCCAGATCCCAAAATAGTTGAGCCAGCTGGGTTTTGCCTTTACCCAACTGTTCCCCAGTTTTTCTCTGTACCCTGGTGCACATGCGTGTGTGTACCCTTGCACACATGCATACTGAGACTAATGTATTATTTTATAACTGATGAAGACATTTTCAACTCTGCTCTTTAAGATTTCATAATACTTCCAATACCTAGAGTCTAGCACAAGCACACCACATCTTTAACACAGATACTTCAAAGAGGTATGTTTGATACTATCAACAGACTCTGTAGAGGACAGGGACATTTGTAAGAATACAGGGGAACATGTTAAGATAGGGCTCAGGTTTTTTTTAAAAGGCACCAACACAAATATATCTTGTTCCCAGAAAGTCATGCTGAAACTTTCCTGCACCCAAAAATACTTTGAATTCAGTGAATTCTAACTCCTGTGCCTTATCTCTTCTGTTGCCCTTGAGTTCATATGAAATCAAATAACCATTTTGCATATATATATATATGTCATGGGAAAATTTAAGGGTAAACAGCTTGAATTCAAATGTACTAGTTATGCTTAGGTAAGAAGTTGGCAAACTTTTTTCTGTAAAGAGCTAGATAGTAAATATTTTAGGCTTTTGCATGCCATATGTTCTCTGTTGCACGCATTCAGCTTCACCGTTAAAGCATGAAAGTGGCCAGAAATGAATGGATGTGAACGTGTTCCAATAAAACTGTGTTTATAAAAACAAGCAGTAAGCCAGATTTGGCCCAAGGGCATAGTTTCTAATGCCTAATTCAGGCCATAAAGCCTGAAGCCCTTGAGAAAGTAAGAATTGCCCCAGAATTGGGTTGGGTATAGGAAAAGATTCCCAGTGTCAGTCGTCTGAGGAAAGGGAGGTAAAACTAGGAAGGCACACCTGAAACCATGCAGGAAGGGCTCTCCTATCTTTCTTTGAGCTTAATTTGCTTGTGTCTCAACTTGGAAGATTGTAGACTTGCCAGTGAGAAGAAGGTAAGAGAAAAATAATGGCCTCTGCCACTGCCCTGGGGGGCACTTTCAGACCTCCACAAAGAAGAAAACTTGATCTTCCCTCCATGCTAGAAGGAGGGTGAACTCTGCATTATGAAGCACTTTATCTAGCACCCTACCATCCTGCTTTGCCCCCTCACAACTGCCCTGTTCCATCTTCTACTGCAACTGCCACCCCTACCCTATGAGAAGAAAATCAAATTCCCCATTAAGTTTCCCACACCCGCTCCTCCTCCCATCTTCCCCATCTCAGTAACTGTCAACTCCCTTCTTCTACTTCTGAAGTCACAAAGCCTCAGAGACAACCCTGACACTTTTTTTCTTTCCCCACCATTAACTGTGGTTGCAATTCAACCTCTTCTCATCACAGCTACTCCCCTGTTCAGAGCTACCTCTTCCCCCACCATTAACTGTGGTTGCAATTCAACCTCTTCTCATCACAGCTACTCCCCTGTTCAGAGCTACCTCTTCCCCCATCTCTAGTCCCTCAGAGATCTTATCAAGTCCCTGACTTTAAACACATCTATCTATACATGACAACTTCCAAATGTACACCTCCAACCAGACCACCCCGAGAGTGGTACTCCCCATTGCACTGACTTCACCATCTTTACATGAGCAGACTTTACATACTCAAATCTGGACTCCTTATCTTCCTCTTTGATTCAGTTTTTCTGCAGTTTTCCCCATTTCAGTAAACAAGAACTCTGTCTTTCCACTGGCTTGGACCAAAATCTGTGAGTGTGTGTGTGTGTGTGTGTGTGTGTGTGTGTGTGTGGTATCTATCTGTCTCTTTCTCTCTCTCTTCCTCTCTCTTCCTTCCTGCCTCCCTCTTACCATTTCTCCCTCCCCAACTCCACCCCCATCTAATCCACCAGCAACTCCTGCTGGCTCTACCTTTAAAACCCCTCTACTGTATCACATTAGCCCACTGCCCTCTTAGACAGTCATAATAACCTTCTGCCTCCTTGTTTCCAACGTCGTCTCCCTACAGTCTATTCTCAACCCAAAAAGCAGGGTGTTATTTTAAAACTCCAGTCAGATGATGTCACTCCTCTACTCATAACTCTTCTACCTCTGGATTCTTTGTCTAAGTTTTGCCTACACAATTAACTATAAACTAGAAAGAAAAGAAAATGATGGACTCTGCTGCTCATGGTCACTAGAAAGCCCCAGGATGTTCACTCTGCTTTGATGCCTAACCAGATCAAAAACTTGTCTATTTCTGCTTAAGAAATGTTCATCTACTCTGATATCAGAAAAAGATGTTCTTCTCTTTTTCTTTTTCTTTTTTTGGCCAATTCTCTTGAACCTACTGCATGAATAGTTGGTCACTGTGATGATTCAAACAAATTTTATAAGAAGTAGCACTTTATTTTCTAAATACTTAAGGACCACAGCCTTTTAATAAAGGTTAGAAAATATACCAAGATGAGCCCTTCAATCTCATATAATTTTTCACATAATCACACCTATGTATTCATATCTGTCCCATCATCTCAACCATATGGGTTGGTTAGAAGCAAGTCACAGGTTCTGTCCACACTCTAAACAAAGGAACCACACCAGGTCATCTCCAGGAGATAAAAATCTTGGGCATCTTAAGAGTCTGTCCAGCACACAGAGCACACTGACAGAACCTCAGGGGGGAAGCTCTAGTGTTGTTGTGTGCTTGTAGAAAATAATAGGTATTTTTAAAATAACTTGCCATAGCTTACTTCTATCATTGACCTGACAAACTGGTAAGTGAAGTGACAGTTTCAAGCCAGGGGTTTGGAAGTCTTTAAGTTCTCCACTTCAGATTTGTGTACTTTAGATATGCTATAACTTAAATAGTTCTGGAGTTTTTACTTTGTTATAATTTCCCTTTAAGTAGGCATAATTTATTTCTTCTTTTGAGTTGTATGCTGGCTGTGTAACCTAATTTTTAAAACTGAATCCTGATCATTTTCCTTGTTGTTTTAAATAACAAAAGAAATTCTAATTTAATTCTTATTCAACCAAAACAAAGCAAAAATCCCGATTTTAACATAGTGTTACCCCCTGAAGAGACTGGAAAAGTAAAGCATGGTTGTTTCATTTTAAGGCTTGGTCTCTTAAATAAGCTGACAAAAAAAATGTATTTCGATTGAATTTATCAAATGTTTATTATTTTTTGCCACCATTATTTGGGGGTAATTATGGCTCTATAATTCAGTAAACATGTTCTGATGTAAACAACTGTGAAAATTGCATTTTTGAATGCTCCAACTGTGCCCACAACATAATCAGAGGCAGTAATTTTTTACTCAGACTAATAATTAGAAGTAATTAACTACTAGAAGCAATTAGGAATAGTATTTTATTCCTTAACATAATTTAATGAGCTGCTTTTTCAATGCGTGTTTGAATATTTAGCAACCAGTAATTACATTTAGAGAAAAGAAAGAAGTATGCCTATTTAGTTAACAATCCTAGATGCCAGGCACATGTGTCAGTCTGGCCATTAACAGGGAGTTTTGACAAGTCACTGGGTAGAATCCTGCTGAAAATGAGAGCTCTGTGATAAACTTGGAAAGAAATGGTCTCAGGATTTCATATCGGTTCAATCATTGGATCATATTTACTAGGTATTTACTAGGTATTGTGTCATCTCTGCTAGGCACTGTTGATATAAGAATGAATGAGAGAGGCATAGCACCCCCTAACCTCCACCCCAAAGAGGTTACACTTCAGAGAAAGGTTTAGATAAACGTGGTAGCATGGTAGGAAGTTTAAGATGCTATAGGAGTATAGCCTAGAGAAGGTTTTTTTGTTTTGTTTTTGATTGGCACATAAACCATGGTGTTAACTAGATGAAGATGAGAGAGAGGAAGCTCTGGCACTAGCAAAACCCAGATGAAATGCCTCTGAGATGGGAGTGAGTGGGCACCTCCACAGAACTAAAGACCCTGCCGGCTGGAGCAGACAGAGCAGGGGGAAGAGTAAGAGCCGGCAGGATCCCTGTATGCACAGCCACCCCAGCCACATTAAGGGGTGCAGTCTTCACCTTAAGGACAATGCTGGAGCACTGAAGGGATCTAAGCTATGCAATGACACCATAAGATTTGCCTCTTTAAAAGATCTTTCTGGCAGCTAGTCAAGATGGAATGAGAAAAGGCGAGAGGAGATTTGGGGAAGTATGCGAATAGCTGTTCAGCTGAAAGTTACTGTAGCTTTAACTATGGTAATGGATGGGATGGAGAAATATAGACTGAATCATGAAATAGACAGGGCTTGATGATGGATGGAATAAAAATGGTGACAGAAAGAGAAGGGAGCTGACAGGGACAGCTGAGTGGTCATGGGAATTAATCTAAGGAATACAAGGGTAGCATCAGGTTGCGTTATTGACTGGCATGCTTTCGGAGCTAGAGGTGCTCAAAGATGTCAAGCGGAGCCATTGAGTCAGCAGAGTGTATACCCACCCTTTCAGAGCTTGGGCGACAGACCTCAGCTGGAAGTATATGTTTTGGAGTCTCATCAGCCTATAGGAAGAGAGAGTTTCATCTAATTGAAAGAGGATTTAGAGTAAGGAGAAAATCCAAGCTAGAACTGAGCCTGGAGAAACTCCATATACACAACCCCAGCAACTAGGCACTCCTCGCCCCTCCCACATCCTCCCAGTTGTTCCTCAGGAGCCCCAGTGGAGACTCATACATGCTGATGTTGCTTCCCCCTTCGTTCTTTTCAGTGATATTCCTTTGCCCACAAGTCTTTCAAGGGAGGCACCGCTGCTGCTACTGCTGCTGATACTGCCTGATAGGAACTGAATCCTGCTTTTCTTCCTAGGGTCTTTTCTTGTTCCCAAAGGGGCAGACCCAGCTACGAAGAGTGCTGTGCTCTCCTCAGTCTTCCTGTGTTACTGCATCCACACTAACTTCAGTGCACAAATGACAAGTCCCCTCTGAAACTCTGGAGAGCATTCTCTCTATATGGAACACACTACCTGCTCTCCACCTCAAGATCAGCCCACACGGCAGGTTAGGGAAGATGCCATGCTAGTCTCCTCAGTGTCTCTTCTCTGTCCTATAATGACCCACTCCCTAGGCTCGTGCACATAGAAACCGGATTGGGGGGTGGTCACTGAGGACATGCTGATCCACTCATTAGATGAAACCAATCTTTGCAACCCTGTTTTGCTTCAGTTTCATTTCTGTACTACCCTTCGGAAAAAAATCGGTGGTTATACTCTGGTCTGGAGCCAGTACCAAGGAAATCAACATTTCTATGTTTTGCAGTTTAGGGAATCATCTTTTTTTTTTATCGTTTTAAATTTCCATAACAATCCTGTGAGGAAGATGTCATTATCCTCATGACATAGATAAGGAAACCAAGGCTCAGAGAAGTTAATTACTGGACTCACAGAGCTAAGGTTGTGGAACAGTAATTGAAAACCATATCTTATAACTCTAAATTTTAGGTACGTATTATACCAGGCTCAAGGCTGCTCAAATTGGAAGAACCACAATTGTTAAGAGATTTCATAAGTTTATGTCGCTACGACGTGTGAAATCTAAAAGATACATGATAGGATTGTCCAGGGAAGACAAGACTAAGAAAACTTTTGATCACAACTAGTTATGAAAAAGCTGAAAAATTCAGCAGCAGAGTCTTAATTTCAGGAAGAATCTTTTGGGAGTACTGAGAAAAGATAAAGTGTTATGAATTCAGAGACAAAAACAAATGAAAAACAAATTATCCAGATCTCCCTTTGTTATTGCAGCATTAAGTAGAAAAATAATTGGAACCATGTATGTGGTCCATCACTGGAAAAACAATCACCTGTAGTGCTTGGTAAAATGCAGATTCCCTGGCCTTGCCCCAGACCTGTTGTCTCTGAATTCCTAGAGATGAGACCCAGTAATTTGCATTTTTAAAAGATATTCAGTAATTCTTTTACAACCTGAAGTTAGAAAGCTACTGAAATAGACCATTCAAAACTGTTTATTGGCCCAGCAGCAGAAAATGAGAACAGCAGCTGGGTGCAGGACAGACTAAAATTTCTCAGTATAATGATTTTCACACTAAGTGTAAGCCTTAGAGCCCTGGAGGAGTTCTAATCAATAGAGGCAGGTGTTGTGGGAAAGGAAACTAAATTTGGCTGTGGAAATTTCAAGTTCCTACTTTGCCAAATCAGTCAGAAAAAAATCATATATTTCTGAGCCTGTTTCCTAATCTAAAAATTATGAGATTAATTTCTGCCTTGCAAGGTTATTTTAAACATTAAATAGTATTTAGGGGGTGGGACTTTGAGGAAGTATACAAAAACTTTGTGCATTTTGTTTGATGTATGTTTTCATGAGTTCTCATCCATGCATCAGTACTGGAGGACCTCAGCTATTTGTAAACATCAAAATCAAGCCATGACCATGAGGCCTTAACAAGTTGAGTTCTCAGTGCCCCAAAGATGCCAGTTTCCTATTTAATTTTGTTGCAAAAGATGTATGGCTGCAGGATATATATTAGCTGTACATCAAGCTAATTGCTGCCATGGGGAGGAAACAGGTGAGGGCCAAGCAAACTTTATCTTTTTCCTTCAGTTTTCCCATTATATTTTCTTCTGCAGCTTCAAAGTGGGGACCATCTCCATCCTCTCCCACAAAAAGCAACACAGATTATTCTCTGAAAAGCAAACTTATCCTTATGCACGTTCTGAATTGTATGTAAGACATAGTTTTCATAAAGTGTTTTTTAATTATCTTGCCCCAGAACATTTTATTATTAAAATATTTACTGGACTCCTAAACATATAGCACAATAAAGTTGATTAAGAACCTTCTTTTATTTAATTCTGGGTGATATATATGAAAAATATCATTACTTCATCTTAAATTGGCTTTCACTTTCTTTTCCCCTACCCAGTGTTTCATCTTGTCCTCAAAATACCTGTATATCCCTTGCATTTCCATGATCAGTCAGCAAGCATTTACCCACAAGATTCCTGCTTCTAAAAGCAGTCAAATTATTACACCCCAAATTCCCTTTTTCTCCTCCTTCACTGTATTTTCTTGGCACTAGGTAGGAATGAGCTTAATTCAACTAGGAATGTGTTTTGCTACTTTCTTAGGGAGGGAGATAAGTTAAACTATCCAGTATGTCCTTATATGGATCTTAGAAGCAAAGAGTCTTAGAAAACTAAAAATGGATGAAAAGGGAAAGAAAAAAAGAAGAGAATTTGCCTATACCAAGCACCTTCTACACAAAAAGCACTAGACTAGGAACTTCAGATTCATTGCTTTATTTAATTGCTGTTCCTTACCCCAACCACAGGCTTTAATGTTAATCCCTCCTAGGAAGTCCCCATCTACGGCCACACTTACAGTGGACATTTTATTTTGCTGGAAAAATCCATTCAAGGAATGACAGAATGAGTGTTTTTAACTGAAGTTTTTAAAACACTATCCTTTACTGGGCCCCTTGGGCAGATGTATGTAAATATATGCACAAAGATCCATTGATGATTGTCCTAGAGCCAATGACAACATGGAACCAACCTCATAATTCTTCGATTAGAGAGCCTTGTTTTTCCAAAAATTTTCACTTCCTGTCCAAGCCAAAGTTCATTTTGTGCCTAGGCAGTGAAAGAAATCTCCTGAAGTTATTTCAAAAGCACCTGGGGTTGTTTGGGGGAGAAGACGCAACAAGGAACCTCACAGAAGACCCAAGACTTAAACAAACACAAGTAGTTCTCACGGGGCTGGAACTGGGAAGTTGGAATTTTACTTTTCTATCTCTCAGAGGCAAGGTAGTCTCTCTGAACTCTGCTTCCCTCTGATATCAGCTCTGTTTTTCCTCAGCAGTCTTGTCCGGGACCCAGCCCAGTACCCAAGGCTCAACTCCACATCACTTCCAGGTAAGCATTTTGGGTATACTGACACCTCTGTGTCTCTTCATTCACTTATACAATGATTCTCTTTGGGTTCTGCATCTTTTTCCGGTCTAGTTAGCGTGGCTGGGGTGGGTTATGAGGCACACAAGGAAAAAAATCTCAAGGGTTGAGTATGAACAGATCAAATGAGAAGGGGAAGTTGGCATGGAAAACTGATTGCCACCTTCAGTGAAACATTCAAACTTATAAGTGGATTTTCTGATGAATTATTTATGGTTTCCTCCTCCCCTCTTGCCTTTACTTTTCTTTTCATAGAATACCAGAGGATAAAAGAATTGAGCTATAGGTCTAAAGCAATATTTTGGAATTCCTTTAATTAAACAATAAGTTTATGACTCAGGGACAGAGCAAATATATCTGCTCCTCCTAACACACGCATACACACACACATACACACACACACCCCCACCTATCCCAAGTACTTAGCATATACAAATACACAGATAAATACTTAACAAATATTCACTAAATGACAAATAAATAAATGAGTGAATGAATGATTGGACAAATAAAATGTGTATGTTTTTATAGATCTAAGTTCTTATAGCCAGTAGGAACATTCAACAGAAATGTTTTGCCCATGTGTAATTAACTTAGCTTCACTTCTTATAATATGAAGAAGCAATATAGTATAGAGATAAAGAGCATGGGCTCTGGAGACAGACTTCCTGAATCGAATTATTGTGATCTTGGACAATTTATTTAACTTCTCTGTGCCTCTGATTTCTCTTCTTGGGGTTGAAGATAATAGTATTAACCTTAGAGGGTTGGTGTGAAGATTTAAAGAGTTAATATAAGAAATGTTCTTGGAAGAGTTTTTGGCAGTAATTGCTGAATAAAAAATTGTAATACTTGTGTATTACAATTACACAAGTGAGTTGTTTCCATAAATTTTATATAATTTTGACAAATATTTATTGGTGTATGTACATTAGAGATGTGTGAACAATATGTATGTATATTGTTTTGGGTTAGGGATCTGGGGTTGTCACTGCAGTGGCTCAGCTTGCTGTTGTGTCAGAGGTTCGATCCCTGGCCCAGGAACTTCCACATGCTAGGGTATGGCATATGTATACACACATATGTACACACATATAGGCATATGTATACACACATATGTACACATTATGACCTTATGGAAAAGAAGGATTAATCTGGGAATCCATTGAGAAAGACAACTGCAAAAGCAAATAACTCAAGAAGTTGAATTAAAAAGAAAAATGCTACATCAAAGTACCCATAAGATTATGAGAAATAAGAATAAGAGGTAAATTCTGCCTGGAAGTCATCTCATATATGGCTCAGAAATTCCAATGGCTAGGAAAGTTTGACAGTTTGTATAAGAACTGAGGTCAAACCTGAATTGGTTAAAAGCCCACCCACAAAGAAGCAGGGGTGAGAGGGAAATGGGAGTAGCAAAGGCAGTATGTAAGGCCTGGGGGATAATTTGGAACCAAATCCTGACCTGAGAATCATAGGGCCTTGTCTGCTAAGTTCATGTTGAATTTGATCCAAAAGAAATAATGCATTCCTCTCCAATTAGCATCCTGGGTAGAGCTAATTTTGGCTGAGACAAACCCAAAATGTGGCCAGGTCCTAAAATCTGTGAATTGCACTTCCTGGCCAAGGATAATAAGCTGACATTGCCCCTACCCAATGCTCCATCTCTCAAAACCTCCCACAGCCTTTCCTCACTCCATCTGTTCAACAAATTCCAAATGTAGCTATTAGCTATCAAAAGATACATTGATCTGGGAGATGACACCTGTGGAGAAGCCCTCTTTCCTTTCCTCCATACAAATACGATGACATTGTCCTATGTCTCCTCCCATTCAACTGAGTTCTTTACTTTCTGCTTGTGGCATGGACTCGAGAATAAATCACTTTCTTAGACTATGCTCACCCTGTAGAGTTTCTTCTTGGGATCCTGGGGAGACATTTGTATAAATAAAAACCTATTTTCCAATTGATTCTCAAGGTCATTCCTGGACTGCTACATTATCATTTAGAACTGATTTGCTGTGAGGATTCACTCTGAATGTTTTTGTCTCAAACTCTAAAGCCGTGTCAAGGTCTGAAAGAAGAAATCCCTGTGTGTTTAAGAACCACATATTTTAAAATGTCTCCCTTCTATTTAATAGAGTTAGAAGAGAAAATGAGCTGGCCTGAGGGCTGGAGAAAAAATTGTAGAGATTGTTACAAAACCTGATTCAAAAACAAATATCATATAATGAAAACAGCATGACTTCTAGAAATCAACACACCCAGCTCTACCAATTACCACCTGTGTGGCCCTGGATGTGTGGCTTAACAAATACCTGCCCCAAAGGACTAAAATGAAAATTCAATTACACAATGTTTGTAATTACCTAGCTCAGTGGTACTCCAAAGTTTGCCTCTTCCTCCTTAAACTTCTTATGATAAATGAAATATTCAGCAGAAACAAAGGATCTTGAGAAAGGAGAAATGATGTGAAGCCACCCAGTCAAATGTGGTAAATTTCTACTTATTATTCATGCAAGAATTCTTTATCATGTTTCTGTTTGGAATGGTTTTCAGGTCCAGTATGGTATGTGGGGCATACAAAATTGAAAAATAGATTCTACCCTCAAGATGCTTAAAATCTAATACTTGGTAAAAGAAACACTAAGGTATAAGTCAGATCATAATCTGTAAGGTATGTCATATCAGATCTGAAGAGGTTCTAATCTAAAGGGTACTCAAGATTTCGGAAGTCAAGAGATGCATGTAGTTTCTACATATGAAGAAGGAATTGTGGGCTGGAAATAGAAATATACAGGTCATCTGCCATTTAAAACTATTGTTGAAATACTAAGTTCGTGTCGAGGAGTTTTGGGTTAGGGACATGGGGTTGTCACAGCAGTGGCTCAGCTTGCTGTTGTGTCAGAGGTTCGATCCCTGGCCCAGGAACTTCCACATGCTAGGGTATGGCATTAAAAAAAAAAAATAGTTAAACTTCCAGGTGTTGAAAACCTACTGTGAGTCTCCTAATCAAGGGAGTGATGGCTCAGAGAGAATCAGCCAGGAAAAGGAAGGTAGAAAGCTCATCCAGGAGGCAGTCTTTAAGGGAGTCCACATCGTATGGATGCAGTTTATAGTGTGTGTTTTCATCCTGTTACCCCTTGCATTCAGTAGCATGTTGAATGGCTAAGTGTATCACTTGTTCTCAACTGAGTGGTTCTTTTGCTCATCTGGCTGGTAGGGATTAATATGATTACATTTAGTTGGTGGATAAGTTCAGGGCTGGGCTCAGCTAGAGACCCTGCGATGGCTAGAGTCCTTTCTCCTCACTCTCTCTACAGAGTCTCGAAGCCTCTTTTTATTTTTATTTTTATTTATGTGGTCTATCCATGTAACTTCTCCACATGATCTCTCCAGCAAGGTAATCAGACTTCTTGCATGGTAGCTCAGGGCTCTGAAGATAGTGAAAGTAAGAGCTTCTAGGGCTTTGTGAAAATTAGGATTGGAGCTTGCATGATATCACTTCACTGCATTCTGTATGTTAAAGTGAGTCACCAGGTGAGCACACATTCAAGGGGAGAAGACAAGTCAAGAATATGGACAGAAGAAAGTATCAGTCAACAGTGGCCATCAATGTAACAGATCATCGCAATGTGTTAAAAGTTAGTAATCTTAAAGTGAGCTATTCCCCCTCCTAGAAATTATAATGCTTGGAAAATACAGAGATGAGCCTTAAGATGAGACCCCATGCCCACATTCTAAGAGAACCTTACCCCTATCCCTCATCCTCTTACACAAACATTCTACAAAAGTTAGAGAAATTAACTCACATGCCGTTTCAGAAGACTAAGCTAGCTCTCCCTGTACACATTCTTGGAAAAGAGCCAACAGTCAATCCACAGGAGAAATGAGAAGGATAATGCCTCATCATTCATTTTGGTGAACTTTATCAGAAACAAATTATCAGAATGGCTAACCCTGACTTCATGCATTCAAAGATGGATCAGATCTAATCCAAGGTGAAGGATAAAAAGAAAAAAGTAGTGGGAATTCTGGAGTGCAAGGGAACACAACTCTCTTGCTTCCAGGGGGGCCAAATAATTCCCAACTGCCGCATCACAAGGATGTGACAAAACCGGGATAAAGAAGGGAGAAGCCACCACTACCTCTATAGAGGGCATGGATTTGAACTTGGACATGACAAAGCAGGAGGGCAGAAAAAGAGATGGTAGAGAGAAATTGTTTATTTGATGATGTTGTATTGCAAATAAACCCAATTAAATGTTTTAATGGATTGTTCATTTTAGAAACTATTTATGCCTTATCCTCAACTTGTGAGATCTTAGTGGCTCTCTGCTTTCTTACCTGAAGAGTTAAGATTAAAAACTACTGTCAAGAACTGAAAAGTAATAGAGTAACCTAGGGTTCCCGGAGAGTCTGAAATGGAAAGAATCCTACTGTGTTTTTAATCTTCTGTTTCAGAATCAAAGTGATGAAGTGGATGGTCAGACACTGGTGATAAACATGGGGATTTGGGGAATAAACAGGAATAAACATGGGGATTTGGGGAAAAGAAAAAACACAAAATTCCCCTCAGATGTTTTGCGAAATCCATGAGAATTTGCAACATTTGATGGAATTAAGAGAACCAACTAATGATGTGGAGTCACTCAGAGACCAGCAAAAAGTCATCACCACTCCTTTGGTTGAAGGGATAAAGGAAGGAAATAATGTTACTGAAGTCAGGTGAGGCCTGAAACCCTGGAGAAGAAAATATCTCCAGAAGCTATTGGGTAGGGGATGCTGTCACTCTCTAAGCTGCGACATTGAAAAAGGGGAAGGATGAGGACATAAATGCGCCAAACTTTCCTCAAACTCCCTTCACTTTCCAATCTCCTAGTGGTGTATGTCATTGCCTGAGTCAAACCATAAGCCAGAGGACAATAGATCCCATAATATAATCCAAACAACCCAGTACCCAGCAATACACAGAGCTGAGTGGGAAGGAGGAAAAAAAAAAAAAGTGGACTAGCAAGGTGAGGAGGCAGGCATCAAATGAAAAATAACCAGCACAATCACAAACAATGGGAGGGGGTGGAGAGTAATAACCACAAGTCACAGCCCTAGTAATAGGAGTATAATCAACTCTTTAAAACAGTTAAAATTATTTTCAAAGATTCACATAGGAAACACTGAAAATAATTTTATTCACTCCATATTACATATTTATTACAGATTACAGAAGAAATTATGGGCAGAGCTTGAGAGTTATTGTGGAACACTACTTAAAGGGCAAAAGATTCTAACTAAAGGAATCTAGCACCACCAAGCTGTGAAAATTACACTTTCAAAAATAATTATTATAACCTTATGGTTAATTGAAACAAATTGTACCTGTAAAAGCCTATTAGTTCATAATAATACCCCAAAGAGGAAATTCAACATTAAGTACAAAAAATGCAGGTGTGAAACAAAATACTGATGAATACAATAAGGAATGTTTAATTTTTTAGGAAGTTTAGAGTATAGATATCTATGAGGATTTTGTTTCTTTTATTCAGTAAACATCTATTTATAAAGTTTCAATATATGCTATTTCCGTCTCTATTAGAGGAGAAAGTGAATACATAGAACACAAGTGAGACAAGTACTCTTTGAGATTATATATAACAAGTACAAAGATAGCTTAAAATATGTTCTAAAATTGTATTGGGGAAATAACTATTAAAAAAAATATGTTCTAAGATTGTAAGACTCATGTTCTCAAAGAAGAGATAACTATACATTCTTCATCTCCAAGAAGAAGCTAGTGATGGATAATTAAATTATCACATATTAATAACATACACATTTAATAATACAAACAGATAAGGTCAATATATCATAAAACAGTCAGTAGGTCATGCAGCATGGGCCAAGTGAGACTTTTTTTTTTTTTTTTTTTTGGTCTTTTTTTGTCTTTGTTGTTGTTGCTATTTCTTGGGCCGCTCCCGTGGCATATGGAGGTTCCCAGGCTAGGGGTCGAATCGGAGCTGTAGCCACCGGCCTACGCCAGAGCCACAGCAATGCGGAATACAAGCCGCATCTGCAACCTACACCACAGCTCACGGCAACGCCGGATTGTTAACCCACTGAGCAAGGGCAGGGACCGAACCCGCAACCTCATGGTTCCTAGTCGGATTCGTTAACCACTGCGCCACAACAGGAACTCCCCAAGTGAGACTTTAAATGTACGTCATGACTTCTGCTTCTATTGATGAGGAAGTAAGAGGGTCTGAAATGACCTTCCTTCTGTAAACAACAAGAAAACTGGAATATAAGAAAAGACTACTTTGAGATATTGGACAACATGCATAACAGGACTGTAATCTCTGAAAAAAAATGGAATCAAATGAGGTGAGCCCTACCTCGCCCATTCTGCTTATAGGTAATTTCTGAAATTTGGCACAGGGGAGGAAATCCCATACAAAACACGATGATCTTGCTGAAGTGAAGAGAGAGAGAGACATCAGGGTTCAAGGAGGGGCAGAGTACTTTAGAGGAGGAACCTACACAGAGAAAACGTTACCTAAGTTTACGTGAGTATTAAGTGACTGAATACCAAGCTGCACATATATAAGATAAAATGTCTTGAGCTTGGACAATGAACATGTTCTAGAGAAAGAGTACAGTAGGCAAAAAATTCCAGGAGCTTGCATAGGGCCTGGAATCATTTGAGATCCCACCAGCTAAAATAGAGAGATTTCAGTGAATACATAAGACAATTGTTGAGGCCTCACAAGTTGGGATAAATTAGTTTTAGAGTAATGGATATTCCAAATGCATCCTAAAATGTCTTAAAAGAAAATCTTGAAGGGATGAACTTATTTGCAAATAACTTAATCTCCTGAAAGAAGAAAACTTAACATTCTTTAAAGGAATTTAACAAAATCCAGCTATGAACAACATGAATTTTTTTTTTTTCCTTTTTTGGCTGTACTGCAGCATATGGCAGTTCCCGAACCACAGCTGCAACCTATACCACAGCTGTGACAATGCCAGATCCTTAACCCACTGCACCATGCCAGGGCTCAAACCCACACATCATCAGTGACCTGAGCCTCGCAGAGACAATTCCAGATCCTTAACTTGCTATACCACGTTGGGAACACCAACAACATGAAATTTATAGCATTCCACATTTGTTCAAAAAAATAGATATATAAAAGATCAGGAAATTGTTATCCATAGCCTGGAGAAATATTAGCCAATAGAAAAACAGGTACATAATGGCAGCAATAACACTTGCAAACAGAACATTAAGGCAGCTATTATAAATATGTTTCCTATGCTCAAGTTTGTAATGAAGATATGAACACTAATGAGAAAAATGAAAGATATTTAAAACAGCCAAGTGGAGATTCTAGAGGTGAAAAATAGCAAAAATAAATATTAAACTACATGGAATTAACAGTATACTAGACACTGGACAAGAAAAGACAGAGCAACAGAAACTTTCTAAAGTGAAGCACAGGAAAAAGATTAGAAATAAATTTAAAGAGTCTCATTTTGGGAGTTCCCATTGTAGCTCAATGGCATAAGAACCTAAGTGTCCATAAGGATGCAGGTTTGATCCCTGGCCTTGCTCAGGTGAGTTAAGGATCCAGCATTACCACAAGCTGCAGTACAGGTTGCAGATGTAAAAAGGTGTGGCTGTAAAATAAATAAATAAATGTTTTTTTAAAAGATTCACTCTTTTAAAAAAAAAGAGCATCGTTTATCTTTGGGAAAATGTCAAATTATTTAATATGTATGTAATTGGGTGGAGGTTTTCAGAAAGGAGGAAAAGATTCAGAGGAAAAAAATCATTTGAATATGGGCAAAATACTTTTCATATTTGATGAAAACCATAAATCTGCAAGTACAAGATGTTCAAAGAATCTCAAGTAGGTTAAACACACACACACACACACACACACACACACACACACACACCTGCATGAAGGCAAATCATAATCAAAATTTTCAAAACAAGTAATAGAGATCACTTTGCTCTTAAATCTTAAAAACAGCTAACAAAAATATATATTCAGAAAGAAAGATAAAACTTACAATAGTCTTCATATAATAAACCATACAAGCGAAAACAGCAGATGGACATCATTAAAATTCTGGAAGATAAAAATATTCAACCTAGACTTCTATATCTATTTTAAAAATCAAAGCAAAAAAAAAATACACTTTCCAGACTTATACTTCAAAAAATGTTAATGGTATCCAATCTCCTGGGATAGACCATGATGGAAAAGAATATAAAAAGGAATGTATATATATATATATATATATATATATATATATATATATATATGTTAACTGAGTCACTTGGTTGTACGGCAGAAAATTGGCACAGTATTGTAAATCAACTATACTTTTAAAAACTTATCCCCAAAAATGTTAATGGTAAATTCTTTAAACAGGAGAAAAATGACACTAGATGTGAATTTTGATTTATGCAAAGAAATAAGAGCTCCAGAAAGGGTAAATATGTGAGTAAATATAAAAGATAATTTCTCAATTATCAAAATCTTTAAGATATAGTTGGTAAATTAACACAAAAGTAATAAATTAGTGTGGGGCTTAAAATATATACACAAGCAAAGTGTGTGATAGGAATAGTGCAAAAAATGGGAGGATGAAATTGAAGTGCAGTATTTTTTGTGTGTGTGTGTCTTTTTGTCTTTTTTAGGGCCGCACCCACGGCATATGGAGGTTCCAAGGCTAGGGGTCTAATCAGAGCTGTAGCCGTCGGCCTTATGTCACAGCCACAGCAACACCAGATCCAAGCCACGTCTGCCACCTACACCACAGCTCATGGCAACGCCAGATCGGATCCTTAACCCGCTGATCAAGGCCAGGGATCGAACGTACAATCTCTTGATTCCTAGTCGGATTCATTAACCACTGAGCCACAATGGGAGCTCCCGAAGTGCAGTATTTTAATTTTTATGCATTATCAGTGAAGTGGTATTATATTACATGAAGATAGACGATGTAAGTGAAAGCTGAATATGTAAACCCTAGATCAACCATTACAAAATAAAATAGAGATATAGTTAATAAATATATAACTCTCTCTCTCTCTCTATGTATATATATATGTATATGTATATATGGTAAAAATTAAATGGAAACCCAAAACATAAAAGATCAAAAGAAACTATGAAAAGGAATAAAGAACAGTTGATAATATTTAGCAAAAAAAAAAAAGCAAGAAGGTATATTTAATCCAAGTATAGTAATAGCATAAAATGTAAATGTCGAATCATTCTAATATAAAGAAAATGAAAAACTATGTGTTCATTTTAATACTTTCAGAAAATACATTTGGCAGACTTTAATACTTATTCTTGATTATAAAACAAAAACTCTCAGCAAAGCAGAAGGAAATTCTTCAACCTTATGATGCCACAAATGTCATATTTCATGGTGAAAGACTGATGATCATATTTAATGGTGAAAGACACAATATGACCCCAATAAGATAAGGATTTCTACAGTCATCATTTTCTAAATACTGTACTGAAGGTCCTAGCCATTTCAATAAGGCAAGAAAAAAAAAGGCATATAGTCTGGAAAGAAATAAAACTATCTTCATGTACAGAAGATATTATCATATATGAAAAAAATCCTAAGAAACCTTAAAAAAGAAGCCAATGGAACTTAAAAAAAAATGAACAAGGTGCTAGGATAAAAAGTCAATAACAAAAGCAATTGATTTCTGTTACCAGTGAACAACTGGAAATTGAAATTTTAAACAATACCATTTACAATAATATCAAAAAACATGAATTAGAGATATTTTTTAAAAGATGTTCAAGACCAGAGTTCCCATTGCCACTCAGCAGTAAGGAACGCGACTAGGATCCATGAGGATGCAGGTTTGATGCCTGGCCCCATTCAGTGGGTTAAGGATCCAGCGTTGCCATGAGCTGTGGTGTAGGTCACAGACGTGGCTCATATCTGGTGTTGCTGTGGCTCTGGCATAGGCTGGCAGCTATAGCTCCAATTCAACCCTTAGCCTAGGAACTTCCATATGCCGCAGGTTTGGTCTTAAAAAGACCAAAAAAAAAGAAAAAAAGAAAAGAAAGAAAGAAAGGTATTCAAGACCTATACACCAATATACGTACCAGCGTTATTTGTAGTCACCAGATCAGCAGTTGCCTGGATTCAGGTTTGGGGTCATGATAGGGACTGATCAGGAAAGGGCACGAGGGAAACTTTGGGTGGTGATGGAAATATTTTCATGAACTCCATGTGTCAGTTGTAGTGCTGATAACTTGCTATATTCATTGTGAAAATTCACTGAATTGTATACTTTAAATGGATGCTTTTGTATATAAATATTTCAATAAAGTTTAAAAATAGAAAAAAGGAAAATTTTTAAAAAGGAAAATATGGATGTCATTTTGTGAGGGAAATACTAGATTGCAAATATGGAAAGTAGAGACCTAAAAAGTCATTTTGTCCAGTTTTTCTCTACTGATGAGTGACTCGTGCTTGAATAGCCTTGGGCAAGGCAAAAGTTCTTGGGCTCTGACTGACAATTGATCTAAAACCTAGGTACTAAAAGTTTCAATAGTTAACAAAAATATTCTTTTTCTTTTGTTTACTTCTTCCCTGGGTAGGTATGAAAATATTATTGAAGGTCTAGAAAGATCCTAGCTAAGTAAAGAAATAATCTTTAGAAAGTATAAAACAAATACACAAGTATTGGAGAAATGAAGACACAATGGTGATATCTTAGAACAGATTTGAATGCAGACATAATAATATATTTCATAATTCTATTTATGTTTTGCCTACAGTTTAATATGTGTGCAGCATTTAAAAGAATATGTTATACTAAATTTGAAATTTCAGTTAATCACTTGAAATTTAATTCATCAAATTTAAAATCAATAATTTTAATACTCATGAAAATTTGTTTTCAAACTTTTGATTTTTCGATATATGAATTCATAAATTACTATTAAGTAAATAAATTACAAATGTTAGTGTTTTTATCCATGTACAAAAAGTGCCTCAGATATTAGAGCATGTATCAATACAAATAAGGAAAATAAAGCATGTCGAAGTTAAGAAATTTGTTCAGGGTCACAGGATTCCTTGACTCCTAGAGCCATATCTTCCCTAATATATTACATTATCTCTTGAGGCAAAAGGGAAGAGATTATATATAGTCTAAGAAGAGGAAGATAACACAAGAAATGATTAAGAAATGAGCATTGATGGGAAAAGAGCAGAAATGACATAAGACAGTACAATGCAGTAGAAAAAGCATTGGACCAGAAATCAGGGAAATCTGGATTCTTTCCACAGTATGAGCACTCACCAGCTCTGTGAACTAGAACAAGTCACCCCACCTATCCAGATCATCGTTTCGTAATAAAGCACCTGGCTATAGGATTCCGGGTACTTTCCACCCAAAAATAAATGCTTAAAGTGGTGTTATAACAGCAGTGTCATTGCTCCCACACATATAAAGCAGTAAGATAGAAAAAAGTAGAAATTTTGAAAATCAAGGCAACAGGAAAATAGAGATAGATGAAAATGAACAAAAAAGATGCAAAGAAATTCGAGTCAAAGTTCAATATAAATACAAAAGTCAAAGGGAGTAAGTTCAATGATTAATTTGTCTCTTAGGTTCCTGGAAACCAAAGTGAAAAGGGAAACAATCAGCTACAAGAAACAGTATTGCACCATGGTTACAAGAGCAGGTTTTGGCGTAAGACAGCTACTTCCTGACTGCAAGACCTCAGGTAGGTTTTCTTATCAGGAAAATAAAATGATAATAGGACATAATTCATAGGATTGTTGCAAGTATTTACACAAGTCAATACTTGCTCTGCATAGTTAATTTACACACAACACGGTGCCTGGGATCTAGAAGTTGGTCAGCGTCAGATCTTTTAAATGTATTCTTTGGAGTTCCCATCGTGGCACAGTGGTTAACGAATCCGATAGGATCCATGAGGTTGTGGGTTGGATCCCTGCCCTTGCTCAGTGGGTCGCAGACACGGCTCGGATCCTGCGTTGCTGTGGCTCTGGTGTAGGCCGGCGGCTACAGCTCCGATTGGACCCCTAGCCTGGGAACCTCCATATGCCGAAGGAGCGGCCCAAGAAATGGCAAAAAGACAAAATAAATAAATAAATAAATTTATTCTTTACATAAAATATAACATTTGTTTAGGAATGGTAACTCCAGCTGATTTCTGTTTTAGAAATACACCAAGAAAATTTATGACTGTTTAAGACCCTCGTTCATGCTCTTAATGACTCGTACTTGCCTAGAAGCACACAGCAATGAGTGGCAGAGTGTTTTAATAAACTGAAAATCCCAAGAACACAGCACATTACCCAGATCATAGCAAATGTTCCATAAATGTTTGTTCAATAAAAAGGTATGGCACTGAGTACCAGTAATATTAATAAAATTAATAAAAACTAACACATCCTTTAATATCTCCCAAAGGGTTTTCTCGGGATCCCTTAGCATCTTCTTTTCCTTCCTTTTAAAATCTTTTGTTAAAAGGAGTATTTCTGATTGAGAAGAGAGGTGATAAAAGTATGAACTAAGCACCTTTCAGCCCCCACACCTTACTAAGACGGTAGGTCTTCTGTATGCATCCAGAGCCAAAGGTTTATGGAGCACCTACAATGTCCTGTGTTCTTCACTAAGTTCTGGGATGCGAGGATGAGTAAGATATAAGGCCCTTGGGGAGAGAACATCCCAAAGTCAATGTCGTGGTCTGGGCACATAGGTGGGAAAAAAGAATTTTCCAGCATAGCAAGGTGAAAAGAAAGAAAATGTACTGAGATAAGGGACACGGCTAGCACAGCTGAACGACTTCCTGATGATCAGGGAGACCTCAAGCGTGTAGTCCAGTCTGTTTTTATAGCCTGGGGACAAAGGGGAGAGAAGAGGTCTTAGGGTACACTTGCTGGTTGGTTGGGGCAGGGTGAAAAGTGGGCCAAATGCCTTTCCTAGTAGGGGGCAGGAAGGGCCTTGAAAACTCTGTAACAATTGCAGTGGGATGAAGGGGTGATAACGTCTGATAATTTTTACCTCAGCCAGAGGCTTTTTGAGTTTCATCTCCTTGGAGCGACCTTGAAGTCCCAGAGTCAACAACACTGAATACCTTAACTTAAAGGAGAACATGATCCATTAGAAGAGACAGGTCATACACCAATAAAGGTATCAGTACAAGGAATATCTAGGTACCAATAGAACAGTGAAAGCACTACAGGAACCCGGAGAAGGGAAAATTTACGTAAGCCAAAATTCTTGAAACCGAGTACCAAATGTGAAGTGTGCAGCTGAAAAACTCGTTCGTACCTGCCATGGCTGTGTTTTGTGTTTCCCATTTCAAGACTGAAATAGGTCAGCAAGCACAAATTCTATAATAGACCCTAATGAAAGTCTCAGCCAACTGAAATCCTTCTTTGGTGTTTGACACTTGTCCCAGGAAAAGTCTCTGAAAGAACACAATAGCTGATGTCTAAACATTCCATCTCCTCAAGTTGTCTTTCCAGAACGCACCCAATTCATCTTGTGCAAGATGAAAGACATGGCCAGACTTCTGAGTGATGAAATCATTCGTAAGGAATCCAGCTACCATGTGTAAGATATTGCTACATTAATATTTGATTCAAGAGAATGTGGAACCGGTTATCAATAATTCAGTCATCATTTAACATCAGAGACATGGAGTGTGCCCGACTGTTGTATTAGTTTACACATTAGAGTGACTAAGATGTAGCATGTTATTGCCACTGTCACATTTCTTATGTTACATGATGACAGCATGGCTTATGCGGATTGAAATGATATACTTATTCTGCCATCCATATCCATAAAACAGTTGGGAGCAGCTAGACCAACCCTACTGGGAGGAAATGTAAAGAGAAATGTAGAATAGTATTCTGTTTTTGTCCAGATTCTTCAAGAAGAGTCAGTCCCTGAGAAAGGGACTCAGCTGCAGAGAGTTCCTTTGGAAGGTGAAGAAAAGATTAGCAGGGGAGTGGATGAGACAAGAGAGAGAAGGCAGCAAAGTAAGGGCACCTTCTCTAGAGGTCTGGAGTTCAATCCCATGGGGCCACTCTGACAGTCAATATATAAAATACGCCCAAGGGACAAGGCAGCTAGGGTGTTTACACAACATGAGTCATTGGTTGAAAGCTGCCCCTAGTAATTCTCTGGCACCCTCAAATCACCCTTGGACAGGAAAAACATCCTTCAGAGAGAAAGTTCTCAAGCACAGGGATGTAGGGTTTGGAACTTGGAAACGGGAGATGTGGCAAGCCACTTGTGTGATCTGTCACCAGGTCACAACTGACTCCTCATTTTGTCCCCACCACCCCAATAGACAGAGGGGAGGGAACCAATATTAAGAACCTACTACATGCTACATGTATTGCACCTGTCCTAACATCTAATCCTAAAGTAAAGGCACAGCCCACTTTTTCCAAGTGAATGAACTAGATGTAAGAAGAATAAAGTGACTTACCCAAGCTAGCCCAGCTCCAGGAAGTAAGGACAGAGACTCAATTCTCTCCAACCTCAAAGCTGGCACCTTTCCAATGAAGGGCATTAGAATTCCCCTGTGCAACCGCATCCGGCAATGCTAAGTCAGACACAATCTACAGAACTAAATTTTGACTGGTGGTTTCCAAACATTCCCAGCTTTGGCTTTGTTTTCCTCTTGCCTAGAATACCTTTCTCCTTTTACATCTGCTTCTTTAACTTTAGCTACTGGCAGATCGAAAGCCATCCTTTAAAGAAGACATAGGGCTTACACAAGCAGTGTGAGGCATAAAGAGACATCCCACACATGAAAAAGCAGAATGAAGGTGGTCCTGGTACTTCTAATGAGGTTCTTAAGTAGTTCTCACCCATGCCAGGGTCTGACGACAGCATCCATAAGCAAAAGCCAAGAGATGAGGATGTGCATGAGATGCTCAGGAAAAACAGGGCGATTCCTTTGACTGTGGCTGTGGAGGAGGAGTCTTGCAGGTGGGCAGACACCAGCACAAGATGGCCTTTGAAAGCCAGGCTATTGACTCTGGTCTCCTTCTGGGAACAAAAAGCCACAATGATGGGTTTCTGAGCAGGGAGAGTATCATACACAAAGTAATCAAGAAGATTAATCTGACAGCCATGAACCAAATGGATCGGAAAAAAGGACTGGAACTGGGAGTGCAGTCACAAAATTTAAGGAGCTTTTAGCAATTTCTCTTGAGTCCCCAGGGTTTAAATTTTACTGATTCATTTTTCGCTTTTCTATCCTAAATAAAGCACAAGCCAAGCTAGCTTTGCTCAAATCTTGAGCTGGGTTTCAAGGACTTACTATTGGCAAAGGATACTTAAGCAAAATCCTTCTCTGGGCTTTGTGGAGTATAAAAATCTAGCCAGTCTCATTTTCCTCACTTTTCACTCATTGCTCTGTTTACAAGACACTTTCAAGAAGCCTTCTCCTTATGATCAGAAAGTAGCTTTTTTTTTTTTTTTTTCATCTCTATATTGATAAGCTTTAAGTCAGAGCTAAAAAGTTCTGGTGTCTGGAGAGCCAAGATGCTATATGCGGAAAGCCATTATCTCATCTTGCCAGTTGAGTCTCAAAACTCTCCCAGGTACAGTGGTTCCCAAAGAACACTTCAGATGCTAGTATGCACAAAAAGTCCTGGCCTCTGTCGATGCCCTGATGACATGTCAGTCCTTACTTTAGCCAAATAAGGGGTTTGATTCTCAATCCTAAGGACCATTAGGAAGACATCCTCAACAAATGTAAAAGAATAAGACTGTGTGGTTAGACTGGGCCTTTCCAGATTTTTAAAGAAACTCTAATTTCAAATCCTATATCCATTTGGATGCCAATCAGTGGGGCAACAGCCATCGGTTGGGATAGCCAATATTACCCTTTCACTGTTGATGAAAGTCCAACTTTTTGCTAGCTAGTGATTGGAAGAGTCATTTATTACATGAAGAAAGTAACTATCAAATACAGACTAAGAATCATTTTGAGTGGCAATTTTCCAATTTTAAGCCAAAACTGAAAGAAAAAAATGACCTAAGCTTAGACTAGGAAAGTCACTGTTGTCACAGAAATTCGATCAAAATTCTTGGGAATTTTCAGGGCACACCTAACCCTCTCTTCCTCGGCCAATTTTGAACAAATTCAAAAATAAGATCATGAGTAGGAGGTTGAGGAACAAAATATAACCTTTCCCATCCTACCACATGTTACCTCATCATCCAGGTCCTGGCTTCCAAGTTCTCTTTCTTGATAAATGATAGAAATCAACAACAATATAGAAGCAAGATAGGGGTTTTGAACCTTGATTGTCTGCTAAGCTGGGACTCTAGGTTTATAGATTGTTTGGCACTCCTTTTGAAGCAAACGTATTTTTAGTTTAAAAGTAATAAGCTCTTTTATTTGAGTGGTATATGATTGAAATTGTTATATCCACTGTTGGGAAGTGTTAAAGGTAGAAATGTACGTCCATGTGGTCTAGAGGAATGAGAAACAGGTCAGACCTTATGACAAGACCAAATCCCTTAATACAAGGCAGAAGATAGGAAGTGCCAGGGGTTCTAGTGAAAAGTGACCCCTCTAGAGGGCATGAGCAGCTGACACACGCAGGCTTCCGAAGGACACAGAAAAGGCTCAAGCTGAGTGGATAGCAGAGGATGTACATACACTGCAGTCTTGCTTACTCCTGCCATTTGTATTCATTCAGCCTTCAGCAGTAACATTGTCCAAACAAGCAACTCCAGAAGATTTAAGTAACAGAAGCATTTTGGTGCATTTATTTTAAGGACAGACCCATTTCCAATCCATTGTAACATCCAAGAGATGTACAGCAAGGGTGGATTTGTTACTAGACTTTTCTTTACAGCCTACAAATGTGTGTGGCTAATTATATAACCACCTGCAGTTGTACAGATGGAAACATCTCAGCTCCAGCTGGAGCTTGCACCAAGACTAAAAGATGCTTGGCAGCAGCAGTTATAGTCTTTGATGGCCAAGGGCCGGAATGGTCTGGCCTGTTTTTCCTTTTCAGGTTCCAAACTACGGCTTGGGTGAACAGAGGTTGCCCACACTTTGAAATATTTCTGCAAGGGTGAGGCTGACAGGCATGAGTGGCTTATTTGCGTTTTGGAGCCGTGGTTCACATCCTTATGATTCAGTACTTCTTTGGATTTGACTAAAGGAAGTAAATTTATTTGATTGATTTATTTATTATTGGTTTTATTCTATTTTATTGAGCTTTGAAAAATATTAAAAAATAAGTGTTACAAATAGGAAATAAGATAAAGGCAGTCAAAATGTCAAACTTCCAGTTACAAGATAAATAAGTTCTAGGTATATGATCTATAATGTGATTAATATAATTAACACTGATATGTGCAATATATGAAAGTTGTTGAGTTCTCATCACAAAGAAAAAGATTTTTTTAAATTTTGTATCTATGTTAGATGATGGATGTTCACTAAACTTATTGTGATAATCATTTAATGATGTATGTAAGTCAAATCATTGTGCTGTACACCTTGAACTTATACTATACTATATGTCAAATTTCAAAAAATTGGAAGAAAATAAAAGAGGGTAAATTTTTAAAAATTACTCGAGTTCCCTTGTGGCTGCAGCAGCTCTGGTCACTGCTGTGGCACGAGTTTGATCCCTGGCCCAGGGGCTTCCACATGCCTCAGCACAGACAAAAGAAAATTACTAAAAATTGCTGTGCGTGTATTTAGTTATGTCAATAATAATGGTTAAAAGACTTAGACTCTTTTGAGAAAGAAGGAAATGAACTCATACACTTAACCAGGAAAAACCTTGGATTAAGTCCAGACGCTGAATCTATTCAGACATTTTCCACCACCTCTCAGAGCTCTCTGCCCCTCAAAAGCTTGCTCTCCACACCTAGGAAATTTCATAGTTCATTAATGTTGGAGAGTGTCTCCTAGATTATTTTATGAAGTGTGACTGCCAGGAGCAAAAATGCATATGGAGACAATGAGTCTCATGTGATGTGAAACTTCCGAAAATCTGAATGCCAGATTTTTACAGACCAGCTTTTTCCTGTTTCTAAGGAGGGTCTTCCCAATGCTTTACACATCTACAAAGCAAACCAGGATAATAACCTCCCTCAGGTCTGGCTGTGAAAGACAATGGAGATGTTAATTTTGTGTGAACCTAAGGTCAGCATGCCTCTTTTGAGATATTGAAAACCAGCTTGTGGTCTATTCTCTTTGAAATGATTATTCCAACACATCATGCACCACGTTCGGAAAAACATTAGGCAGTTTTGAAAACATGATGAGGTCAGACATCTGCTCTTGCCATCCCAGTGTTGTGAAGATGGAGAATATTCTGCCCTGAACACCTTTTGTAAGGTGATCCTGGGAGAAATGTATGGTTTATCATGCAGAAAACATTTAAGGCTTGCCAATTACATTCACTTCAGGCTTAGCTATTATTCTGCATCACATTCCTCAGGGAAAATGAGGCGTTTTTCCTATTAACATTGTTATTCTGGGATTATAATTCCCACTGACAAGGTAAGAAGTGTAAAGTCCCAAAAAGCCACTTGATTTACCTAAGGCTCCAAAGCAAGTGTTTAATTGAACAAAAAGACCATTAGACTGAGGTGGCTCTACTGCCACAAGGTGACTCTGTGCAAGCAAACTAAATCCTAAACCTGTAAATGCCTCAAGCTTGCAAATCAAAATACTACAAATGACCAGTCACAAACAGCCAACTAGGCTTTAAGCTACAGCCAATTAAATAAATTCCTTTCTTTGCCTCTGCCCTTTCTACAGACCTTTGCCCTGGCTCTGGTGATGAAGTGCTCCTAACCACTTCCGGTTTGCCACTGCCCCATTCAAATCACTGTTGCTCAAATAACCTTCTCTCCCCCCACCTCCACTCTCCACGCCCCCCCCCATTTTATTGAGATATAATTGACATACAACACCTGTCAGGTATGTAACATAAAGATTTGACTTGCATTTATTGTGACGTGGTTACCACTATACATTTAGTTCAAATCCATCATCTAATATAGGTACAAAAAAAAAATGTTTTTTCCCTTGTGATGAGAAGTCTTAGGAGCTACTTTCTTCACAACTTCGAAGATACCACACAACAGTTTTAACTCTAGTCATCATGTTGTATGTTACATCCCTATTGTTTGTTTATCCTGTAACTGGAAGTTTGTACTCAAACTATAAACATTTTTACTATGCCTCAGTTTATCTTTTAACACAGGTTAGAAGCAAAATTGAAATTTTGAGATTCAGAACTACCATTCTGTTTAAATCAAGCTGAAAGAAGTATACTAAACTGCTACCACAGGCCAAGTAGTAGGATAAACATTGAGGAATATATTTTTTTAAATAACAACATTAGCTTGCGTCCTTGGGACAAGTTCTAATCTGGGAGAAGACAAAACTTTAACACAAACAACTGGCAGAAGATGAAAGACAGATGCTTCTGGGGAACAAAGCACTTTGAATGTTGGAAAATGGACATTCCTAATGTCGCTGATTCTGCTGCTGAGATGTCTTAGTTCCTCCCTCACTTTGCAGTGGCACTTCAGGCGTCCAGCCCTCTCCAGCCCTTCCTGGATTCCCAAAACTTCCCTCCCCACCCCCAGCATCCATCTGTTCTCCAGAACCAACTCCTGCCCTCTAGCCCAGGTTCTTCTCTAATCTATTGCAGCCAAAATGCTATTTCTAAAACACATTCTCACCATGTCACTCTAATTTTAAATGTCTGGGTACTTCCAGTTATGGTATCATGAAGAGCACACCAAATCTCCCCCTCCCTCCAAAAAAAAAAAAAAAATCCCTAAAGAACCAAAAACAAATAAAAACTGGATAAAATAATTATAAACAGTAATTGTAAGGTGCCAGACATCAAACAAAGGCAAGCAGCAAATTAAAGACATATAGTCATGAAAAACTGCTAGAACATTGGGCAGGAACAGCAGAAGTCTATGACCTTTCTAAACAGAAAGGCTCCCATCCCTTCCTAGCTTGATGAGAATGGTAGTTTTATTGGGGTGAGGCAAACCTTTAAAATCAGCAGCTTTCTGCCAGAGATGGTAGAATAGATTTGAGGCTGAAGGCAAAAGTCCAGGCAGGTGGCAATGCCATTAAAGTTTCAAACTCAGCAGAAAATAAATGAGGAAAACCCTATAGCCCTGATGACCTGAGGTTAGAGACCCAACTGGAACAGCAGACCAGCCAGAAATATAACAGGCAGAGACAAGAAATGAAAGAGCCATAAAAGGCCTGACAAGGAACTTACACAGACGTGCATAGGAAAGACCTGAGAAAGTTCAGCCTAGAATAAGGCCAGTGGAACTGGCTAATCTCTTCATGCCTAACACGCACTTATGGGCAAAGGGGATAAGCTTCAATCAAACAGTTGATGCTGAGTTTAGACTTCCTGTCAGTGACCTAGGGCTTCTGTAGCAAATTACCATAAACTTGTTGGCTTGCAGCAACAGAAATGTTTCTTCTCACAATTTTGGAGACCAGAAGTCTGAAACCAGTATCACTGGGCCAAAATCAAGATGTCAGCAGGGCCATGCTCCCACCAGAAGCTCTGGGAGGGAACCCAATTCTTGTTTCTTTCAATGACTAGATGTCACTGACCCAAACCCGGGTCTACTCACCCAAATGCAGTAAAGTCTATTTACTGACACAGGGCTGTGATGAAGAAAAGTGCAGCATTTATTGCAAGGTGCCAGACAAGGAGTCCAGGGCAGCTAATGCTCAAAAGACAACCCAAATTCCCTGATGGGTTTCAGGGAAGTGTTTTTAAAGCCCAGGTGAAAGAAGGGAGTCACAAAGTATGTGATCAGCCTGTGCACTGATCTCTAATTGGTTGATGGTGAGGTGATAGGGCAGTGTCACAGGCGTTAACATTAGCAGTCCTCAGGCTACAGTAGGTCTGGAGGCTGAGTGCTCATTAAGCAGTTAACTTCTTCCATTTGGTGGGGATTTTAGCATCTGTAAAACAACTCAGGAAATGTGCATTAGATACTGTTATCTAAGTACTTCAGGGAGGAACTAAAGATTTTGTAGCCACCCTATGACTGATATACTGTTCAAATCTTAGCCTGGCCCAGTTGCTACTTTTGTCATTACGTGTTCACATCCTTTCAATCATGAGTTCTTAAGCCAGGCTTTTGTGAATCAGGGGAGCCTGGGAGACTCCAGCTTTTCTGCAAACAAAAGTCAGGCAGAGGACATGGGGGAGGGGTCTGTCAGGGGAAGGCTCATTTACATAGTAACTGTCATCATTCCTTGGATTGTGGCTACATCACTCCTGTCGTCAAGGCCAGCAGCTTCAAATCTCTTTGTTCCATCCTCACATTTGTGTGTGTGTGTGTGTGTATATATATGAACAGAGGCAATGACTCTGCCTCCCTCTCTGAAGGATAACTGTGATCACATTTTGGGCCCACCTGGACAATCTAGAATAATCTCCCCATCTCAAGATCCTTGATTTAATCATGTCAACAAAGACCCTGTTTTGCCATATATGATAACATTCACAGGTTCCAGGGACCAAGACATAAATATCATTTGGAGGACCATTTTCTAGCCTATCATACTACACAATTTCAAAATTTACTATGAAGTTATGATAATCAAGACAGCATGACTTGATACAAGGATAGACTTAGAAATTGAGGAACAAAATAGTGTCCAGAAATTAACCCTACATTCAAGGTCAGTTGATTTTAACGTTTCCAAGGCAATGCAATGGTGAAGGGGAGTTTTTTCAATAAATGGTGCTTGGAAAAATTGAATATTCATAGGAAATAAAAGAACAAAAACTCTACGAAGCAAAAATTAACTTAAAAATGGTTAATATACCTAAATGCTAAAATTATAAAACTTCCTGGGGCTGAGTCTTCCTGGGAACAGTTTGCCAGGAAGTCAATACCTTTTTTCACCTAAATTAAAGGGGCTTTCCTAAAGGATACAGACAAAACAACAACAACAACAACAAAAAAAAAACCTGCTGAGAAGCAAAACCATAGAACGCATGTGTGATGCCTCTGTGGCAGACTCCAGCAGACTTAAAGAGGCAAGCTTCCTGGCAGAGGGGAAAGGAAAGATGTGGATGTGCATTTAGGGGAAAAGGGAGAAAAAGGGGAAATGAAGGGCAGTTTTGGAGGGTCAGACACCTTCAGAACTTATTCAGCAGAGGTCTAAGCGGGAAAAAGAATTCACAGTTATTGTATCTGACCTAAGCTTTACATATGATAGCTCACTTATCCTCCCAACAACCCTTTGAGGCAGTTAACATAATTGACATTTTACAGAAGACGAAACTGAGCCTATAAGTGAATTGTGGAAGGTTATACATCTAATAAATAGAGCCAGAATTCAAATCTGAGTGTGCCTGACTCTACCATTGCCTACCTTTCATGAAGATGTATTAATTAAAAGTGCTAATTCCCATAAAATAGGGAGCAGAGTACTTGGTGTATCATAAGTGCTCACCATAAGTATGAAACGACACTTACCCATTTGTTCAAAACTCCAATACATAACACTTAAGAAAGCCAAACCACCCACCACCACGCCTCACTGCTCACCATGTGCAAATTCAGACTGTAATAGCTGCTGCCCCAGGAACTCAGGACAGAAAAGCTACCCTGGTGAAAGGAATTACCCTGCTTATGAAAATTTGCAGGCAGGACAACAGAGCACTTCCAGTAGAATACCTCAACCCCAAGGACATTGCAGGGGGGGTGCCTCAAGTTTGCTACAAAGAATATAAACAGAGGACAGACTAGGAAAGCAAATCAAAACACAAAGTGTAGGAGGAAAGAAACAAATCACTGGCCTAGAGTACAGTTAACAGCCCCTGGCATAATTTAGTTGTTAAGAGTTAGCCTAACTCTTTGGGAAATGTGTATGCATTTATCCAGTCGTTACAAATGGGCACTAATTAAGATAGCAATAGAAACAAGTACACAACCTGCTGATGGCAAAACAGAGATGACAGCCTTTTCCTATGCCTGGAAAGGAAAGGTTGAAGAGTTAGATAGCTGGTAGATGAACAATGGTGGTTACTTACTGACTTCCAAAACTAGTACCAAGAAATGTTTATGTGATAATAGTAATAACTAATGTCCACCGAACACTTGCCATGTGCCTTGCCTGTGTTATTTATTTATTATTCACAATCTTATGAGAGCCCACTTAATGAATGAGGAAACTGAAACCAGGAGTTCCCATTGTGGCTCAGCAAAAGCGAACCTGACTAGTACCCATAAGGATACAGGCCTGATCCCTGGCCTTGATCAGTGGGTTTAGGATCCGGCCTTGCCATGAGTTGTGGTGTGGGGTCACAGACATGGCTCAGATCCCAAGGTGCTTTGGCTGTGGAGCTGTAGCTCCAATTCCACCCCTAGCCTGGAAACTTCCATATGCTGTAGGGTGCGGCTCTCGAAAGCAGAAAGAAAGGAAGGAAGGAAGGAAAGAACTGAAACCAAGAGGGTTAGCAAGTATTGAATTTAAAATTAGAATTTGTTCTATTCAACCTTAAAAATGGACCCATTTATTATAGCTCTATGTACATCCTCTCTCCCCCCAGAGTGGTCTATGGTCTAATAACACATCCTTCCACTTCTCTCCTCCCAAAAAACCTTGCAGTAATCGTAGTTTATAAATAATCAAAATGTCTGTCTTACTTTTCTGGCATTTCCTTAGGGGATCTGCTTTTAAAATATTTCAATTTCACTCTTGCAAAATGCATTAGTCACTATGGAAACAGTTAATTCATTGATAAGAGCAGAGATCTTTTATTAATAAGGATACAACAGTATCTGCGACCCATAATTAGCAGCTCTGCATAGAAAGGCATTCCCAAGGGGGAAAAATACATGTGTAGCATGATAGGATTGTAGCCTTAGTACAATCAGCTGCAGGACGTAAATACCGGGCAACCACTCGTGTCGCGTCCATTCGGTAAATCTTCTGAGGGTTGCTAAGTACCGGTCTCCCCAGACCTCATTCCCAAACCTGCCCCTCCCAGTTTAGCAGCAGCGAGCTGCCTGCTGAGCACAAAGTGGTCTCTGTTCTCTCCACCCCATCATCTCAGAGGGCTTTCAGGCGACTTGTGCGGTGGCCAAACTGTTACTGGGCCTAATTAGCTCCCCCACCAACCAGAGCACTCCCTCCCAAACCCCATGGCCTTCCACACAAAAGCTGCAAATTGCTTTCCGACCTTTGAAGCCCTCCCAGGAAGTCGACAGCAGCCCTGAGGAAGAGCTTCCTAGCTGTGCCTTTAGTGCTTGGCACCCTCTGATCAAAAGCCTGGGTAAAGGGCAAGAGAACCAGCCCCTGATGAGCAGCAGCTTTGGAGAGGCGCTGGTGCCCGCAGCTAATCAGGGCCGGCAGGGGGCGGACCAGGGCCTGTGTATAAAAGCCCAGCCTAGCCTCTGATGCCTGCTGTGTGAATTTGGCCATTCAGACAAAAGTCAAAGTACAAACTCTGGATCCTCCCTCTCCTCCTTCCCCTCCTCCTCCTCACTCTCTTCCTCCTTCCCTGGACAGCTTTGGCTCAGCTTTCAAGCTCAGAGAGCAGCAAAATCAGGACAAAAAAGATTTCTGCACCTGAATCACTCCTTCTCTGTTTCCAGTCTGCATCTGAATTCCGGCTCCAATGCCTATTAGCAGTGCTACTTTGGACTTGTTCCTTGACTTTCCAAGTCTCGGTTTCCTTGTCAAACTGCCTGGTTTACCTTTCAGCACCACCATTTAATAGCTGGTGATCTTGGGGAAGTTACTTCTCTCTGCACCTTGGTTCTCACATATCAAACGAAGAATAATAACAGCACCTGTCTCAGGGGCAGGAGCTGGAGCCACAGGGACCTACCTGTGAGTCTGGAACCACAGTGAGAGGGGCTAGATGGTGGGGGCTGGAGCCATGAAGGAGACACAGCCACTGCTGGTGGTATTCTTCTTTGGCCTAACCAGCAGCCAGTAAGGGCCTGGGAAGTGCAGTTTGCAAGGGTCCATCCTCTGTAGCACAGAACAGCACAGGGAAGGATGAGAATGAATCTCAGCACAAACAGGCACAGAACTGTATGCTGCACAGGACTCATAGGCTTGTCTGTAAATAAAATAAGCCAGGCAAACCTCCTCACACAGGGATTGGCACCTATGGGTGACCAATAAGTGTCATGTGACAGTTAGTAGTTGTGATGATTAATTTCGTGTCTACTTGGCTGGCCATGGAGTGTCCAGATTAAACATTATTTCTGGCATTATTACGTCTGTGAGGACATTTCCAGATGAGATTAGCGCTTGAATCAGTGCTCTCAGCAAAGCAGATTGCCTTTCCCAGTGGGGTGGGCGTCATTCAGTCTTTTGAGGGCCTGAATAGAACAAAAGAGTGTTGACTGGAGAAAAAAAAAAAAAGAGCACAAGAGAGTTGTGACTTAAGTTTTATTTGGGGTGAAATGAGGACTGTGGCCCGGGAGGCAGTGTCTCAGACGGCTCTGTAGAGCTAAGGGAGGAGTCACATGTATGTCATTGTAATGAAGGGGGCTCGTGCAGTCACGCACACATTTTGGCAGAGGGTTGCTGCTAGTCCGATGAGCAGATGTCTCCATCAATGATTTTAGTGCTTTTCCAGATATGAGAAGATGCAAGAAATTGGGCTCAGAAAAATCTTCCTCTGAATATATCTTTCTGAAGTCCTGTTCTGCCAGTTTTCCCCAGAGCACTGAGTTTCTTGCTCCTGACCTCTGCCCTGAGTTCTGTTCAGGTCGTGTGGAAGGTCATTGACTGCGGTGGCTAGTGACCTAATCCCTGTAGAGGCAGATGGCGAATGAGAGTTTTTAGTTGGTAAGGGGGAAGAAGGAGGTTTCATCCTTTTCTTCCTGCCTCACTGCTTGAGCTGGTTCATCTCATCTCATCTTGTTCTGCCCTCGGCCTGGGATTTACACATCAGCTCCCCCGGCTCTCAGGCCTTCAGACTTGGGCCAAGTTACACCACCAGATCTCCTGCATCCCCAGCTTGTAGACTGAGGGCCTCCTCAGCCTCCATTAATGCATGAGCCAGTTCATCATCTCAGTCTCTTTCCATAGATATCCTACTGGTTCTGTTTCTCTGGGGAATCCTGACTAATGCAGTAGCCATAGCACTAATAGATGGAGGGGTGATAGGACTATGCAGACAGCTAACCTCTGTGGCCGTGCGTGGGTCCCTGTCCAGCCTGAACAACTTTGTCACCTACTGTGATGCTTCCTCCTGGTTCTAGAGCACGGAGTCCCCTTCCTTTATTCCAGCTGCAACCCAACAACACAGAAACCCAAAACATCTCTTTCTTTGCCTTTTTTCCTCTTTTGTTCCCAAAGCCCAGACTATTAATGAAAAGTGTCACAAAATATGCTAACCAGGTTGAAACCAGGATGCAGCCCACAACTGCTGCTCTCATCTTGTGTCCCTGGAACATTCTCCTCACTATGAGTCCTCTCTCTGAGCAACTCAGAGTGAGTTCCTCTCAGAACTCACTTGTCTTGTACTGAATCAGGATCACAAAACACGGATGTCCCACAACTCGGCTAGAAGGTGCAAGATAATGGTTAATATTCTAGGCTCTGGAATTGGGTCTGTATTCTGACTTTCCACAGATTTGCTATGTGACAATGAATAGATTGCACAATCTTGCTGAGCCTCAGTTTCCCCATCTGGGAAATGGGTGTTTCTGACAATTAAAAGAGAGAATCCATAGAAAGCAGTTAGCACAGTAACTCTAACATATGCTGTGCTTAAGAAATGTTAGTTATTATTTCCTATTATTGTATCTCTGCCCCCTTAGCTATCTTGTTTTCTTTTATGCCTCTCTTAGAAAATGTATCCCTCCATATTTTAAGTATAAATTCTCTTACTGTTCTCCAGTAAACTTCTAGATTTCTCTCCATCAATTATCTCTGCTTTTTTCGGTCTTAGTATTTATTCTTTTCCCTCTTCTTGCAAATGATTTCTCTCCACATTTGTATATAACTGACTCAAGAAAAATACAAATAGGAAACACAAGAAAATTTTCTTCCTTACTAATAAAGAAATAAAGGTTAAAAAATTCCAAACATCTACTTTATATGTACCAAAATAATAAAAACGAATTCAACCATTCACTTTTTTTCAAATGGCAGAGAACAGCAGAGGAAAAACAAGTTTGGTAATGGCCCTATAAAGTGACACTATCTTTGCAGAAAACAATTTGACAAGTGGTGACAGGAGTCATAAAAATGTTTACACTCTGACCTAGGAATGTCAGTTTGGAAAATTTATCCCAAGAAATTAATTCTATAAGGAAAAAAATGAGTTCTGCAGATGTTTATAGCTGCCCTAAGTATTATCACTTGAAACTAGAAAGAGCTATTCCTGAGAGACTGAAGAGCTTGCTCAATTACTGCATATACTGGGAGAGGATGTGGTCCTGAGTTGTGACAATTATGATGGAAGAAAGAAGTACTGTGCATCTATTGTTATATAAATGCTCCCAAGAACTCGACACAGGCCTGAAATGGACCACAGGGTGAGGTAAGGAAAAGGAAGTTAGAATCAAACAGCCACAAAAATAACTGCAATAAAAAAGTTGTCTTCTAAAGCCATGAAATAGAAATAGGAAGTAGAATTTTGAAAATAATTCATGCTACAAATGGCTAAGTGTTCTTTATTCTTTCAGCTGATAGAAAATTATTGCTGTCTTGTTAGGTGGCAAACTAAGAAACAGTGACACAGAGGCAAAATACAATGTCCCTGCCATAAAAAAAACCTTACAGTCTAGACTGCTACTCACCAGAAAATCTCTCTATTAGCAAAGAGGAAAAGACAGATTGCTCTGAAAACACCAACATGACTGGAACCAGGAAAGGTTTTCTGGAGGAGACATCACCTGAGCTAAAAGGAGAACTTCATCCAAGCAGAAAAGGGGAGGGAAAGGAAATGTTAGGCAGAGAGAAGAGCACTGAAAGGCAGATAATTTATGTAAAAAAGTGATTTCCTCCCAGACACTGCAAGTGGTGCAATATAACTAGACCATGGCATCCTGTGAGGTAGATGGAGATAAGGCCACCAAAGTAAGCAAGAACCAGATCAAGAAGAACCAACATGCTGTCAATGGTGAACTCCACACAGAAGGTTCTGGAACATCCTCAAAGATTTAAAGAGGAAAAGCGACATGATGACAACTATTGCAGATAATGAGTTACCAATGTCTAGATGTCTGGTTAATGTGAATAGTTTAATAGAGTGAATTTATAATCAAGGAGGAAAAGTCAAACTTTTCTAAAAGAAGAATTTCCTTCCTCTCTGCCTACTAATATTCTTAAGCTATGTATCCTTTATCTTATAACAAGAAATATACATATATTCAACCATGCTGCCTGCTTTAACTACTGCTGCCCTGTTTTTTGGATATATGCTGATGTTTCCTATTTCTACATTTCCATTTTTTTAGTTTCAAAAATTTACTACCCAACAATTATGTTATATGTTAACATGTAGCCAAACCCAATTTGTAAGGAAACTATCACAATTATAATTTTATAATACTCAGTTATAAGATATAAAGTAAGACGAAAAAGCTTTTGACAAAGTTCAATATTTGTTCATGATAAAAACTCTCAACAAAGTTGAGGGAACATACCTCAACTAATAAAGGCAATTTCTGACAAACCCCAGTTAACACAATACTCAATGGAGAAAAGACGAAAAGAATTTCCTTTAAGATCAGGAACAAGAAAAAGATGCACACTCCTGCCATTTTTATTCAAACTAGTACTGGAAGTCTTAACCACAGCAATCAGATAAGAAAAAGAAAGAAAAGGCATCTGAATTGGAAAGGAAGAAGTAAAACAGTCACTATTTGCAGATGGTATCATACTATATATGGAAAACCCTAAATACATCACCAAAAAACTATTAGGATTAGTAAATGAATTCAGTAAAGTTGCAGGATAAAAAATTAATATACATAAGTCTGTTGCATTTCTGTACAATAGTAATGATATAAGAAAGAGAAATCAAAAAAACAATCCCATTTATAATTGCAAAAAGAATAAAATACCTAGGAATAAATTTAACCAAGGAAGAGAAAGACCTATACTTTGAAAATTTTTAAGACATTAATGAAAAAACTTGAAAGCACAAATCAGTGGAAAAATGTTTCATGTTCATGGATTGGAAGAATTAATGCTGTTAAAATGTTTTTATTACCCAAAGCAGTCTGCAGAGTCAGTGCGATCTCTATCAAAATATCCATGGCATTTTTCATAGAACTAGAATGGAATTGTTCTGGGCTGAGGCAAGGCACTTGAACACATTCAGTCCTTTCTTAAGCTTTCACAAATCTATTGGTGCTTAATCACATGTGAATCTCTAACATGTCCAGTTGACTCCATGCATCTTAATGGACAAATTTATTTGTTTGAACTCTTCTGGTTGTAAGTTACAGAGAACCACTCCAACTTCCTTATGCAAAAGAAATAAAGAAGTTAATCAACCTAATGAAGAAGAGCAGGAGTACGACAGGGTCTGAAGACTCTGGAACCACAGACTGGAACCTGCCTGGACTCCCACACTGGTTTCTACTCATCCCTGTTTCTCGCTGTGTGGTGACTTTAGTGTTTACAACTACAGACTGGATTTTTATATTAATAATAGATATGGACCTTGAATAGTTCCACTTTTTCTGTCTTATGAATTTGGTCACCTGAAATTGACAGCCCTCAAGATCCCTTTTGCCTCAATTTCAAAAGTTCCAAGGAATGGATTCATTGGTCAAGCCTGAGTAAGCAGTCCATCCCTAGACCAATCCACTTGGCCAGGGGACCATGTCAAGTTATATTTGAATGAAAACTCCCATGTAAATCATTTGATAAAAGATATGGAAAATTCCTAGGAAAAAGGGTTGGATAGAAAAGCTTAGGAGTTGACCCCCCCCCCAAAAAATGATAAAAGCAAAACATGCACTAGCACATCTGTTTCCCTCTGCCATGTTCTTACAATATCACTCAGCCCAAGCTCTTTGTTATCTTTCCTACTCTAAACATAGCTAAACACATCTTTAATTTTTCTTAGCACTTTTAGAAGCCTCAGCTTGCTCTTTCTGATGTTGATTATTAATGTTTATAGTTGTCTAACTCACTTGCTGCCTTAGGATCCCTTATGCCGTCAACATCCCACACCCAAGGTACAGTCTCCTTATATGAAGTTATTAGTTTGAGAGGCATAACCGTATTGTCTCTGGATTTCTTACATATCCCCATCTTGGTGGTAAAAATGCACTTTAAGAAATTAAATCATCATATCCATTCATTTCTTCCAAGAACATGGAAGTGTCAGACACGAGGTTGCCTCCTATGATTAGAGAGGTTGCCACAGGAAAAGGAAGAGATACCCAGAGATGGCTTCTAACAGCCTTAAGAATCTGGCCAGAGAGGCAGACATGGACCAAATTAAATAGGGTTCAGTATGTTAAGTGCTGAAGGTGATCCTGCCAAGGTGTACAGTAGCCCTGAGAAAAGAGGAACTAACTTTTGGGAGTAACTGAAAAGGGCAAGAGTGTCTTATACTAGTTTTAGAGTATACGTCTCCTCCGCTGGACTCTCAAGATCATAGAATCACTCATGTTGGAAACAGAAGTGACCTGAAAGGTTACTCAGTATGAACATCTACCCAGAGTCCAGATTTCTCCTGCCAGTCTGTCTCTACCTGTAGGCCTCCCATGATGAGAACCTCATTGTGGTATGGGAGAACAGGTTGATATGATAGAGAAATCAAAGAGTTGGCATCAGATAGACCCAGGCTCAAAATACAACACTTACTAGCAATGTGTCTACAGACTAGCCACATAGCCTCTCCAAGCACAGATTTTCTTGCCAGTTAAATGTCATCATATTACCTAACCATATGGGGTTATTGGAAGTTGTGGCTTTAACTACTTACCTCCTCGAGGCAGCACATTCTATCCTGGGACAAAGAATCAGTAAGAAGCTCATTGTTGGATCAAGATGAAATCTGTTTCCTATGTACTTTGTATGCATTGGTCCTTTATGCTTTGCACAGGGGAAAGAAGAAAAAAAAGAAAAGCCCTTTCATTCCCCCAAGAGTATCCCAGACTGGACTATGATAATATACCAAGGCCTTTTTTCCATAGCTGTTCTCTCCCCTCTGCAGTGAATTCTCCTGGCTTATTGCATTCTTGCTAAATCTTTGTATTTTACAGAATTCAAAATCTTTGTATTTTACAGAATTCAACCATCTCAGTCCTCAGAGATTCAGACTCATGGCCCTCACGTATCTGCTTATTATAATAAACAGGCTTTAAATTAATTCTCAGTCCCCACAATTCCCTTTCAATAGAATCACATAAAATGGAAATGTCAAAAGCTGAAGAAAGTATAACTGTTTTACAATTGAAGATAGAACCATGAGCTAGACGAATTCAAACTAGCTGACTGGGTCACACAATAGATGTTTCTGTTATAAGAAAAATAGTGTATAGGATCTCCCACCTCTCCAAAATCAAATTCATTGTGTGCTTATAAGATGCCAAAAGGAATCCCATTGACAGATGTAAAATATTCAAACCTCAGGCTCTGTGGCTGAATACCAAGCCTTCAGTTCTCACACACACCGTCCTTAGCAATGCAAAGCAAATAAGATGAGGTCTCTTTCAAAAGAGAATGACAGTTTTCTTGCTGATCCGTATATAATGCAAACTCTTCTGGCCATTGGTGGACTAATAGTCCAACTATTGTAGTGCATTTGCAAATTGCACTAGAACAGTATGTATTGTTTCACACAGTCCACAGTCCGTATTTCCCAAATATGTTTTGTGGGGGTGTGAAAAGGGGGAATCAGGTAACACAACTTAACATCATGTTTTAAATTTAGGAAGAAAAAGTAGCAATTTAGAAATAACTGCAGACTTAGAATTTTTTTCCATTTTGCTATAAAATACGGATTTATTTGCCATTATTGTATATCCAAGCAGGTGAAAGAGTGAATGAATATAGTGTAAGACGGGGGGGCATAGAAGAGACTCACAATTGCCAATTACATTATATCTTAATTTCAGGATGCTTCTTTCAAAATTATTTCCTCATTTGACATTTCTCTTGGAAAATAATAAAAGGGGAAAATATGTTTCAAAGCTCTTTGGGCAGCTATTCAGAAACCAAAGTGCTAAGCACTTAGGCCTGCAAATATGGAGAGAGGTAGCTGAGTGAGACCCTACTATTCTTTGAATTAGCCCATTGCAAGGAAACATATTCTACTACTGTAATTAAATGTTGTTTAAAATGATCTTTTTGAATCTTTTCAAGACATTTGTAATACGAAACACCATCCAAGAAAGGGGCTTGCATAGTCATTAATGCGTTAGGTAGTGTTGGATATGGACTCAAATCAGACACCTAATGGGAAAAAAAAACAAATGTGAAGACCCTTGGAAGTAAGAGATTTGAAAGACAAATGAATAGAGGACAGAGATAAGCTGGTTAGAGCACAAGTTTTCCATCAGCCTACCTGAGCAAGTCAATTTTCCAGCCTCTAAGCATCTGTAAAATGGGTTAATAGCAATGCCTAGCTCAAGGTAAAACCTTTGCCTAGGACCTGGTATGTGAGAAAAGAAAATGGTAATTAGCTATTAGTGTAGTGATAACAATAGATGCTCCTGGAGTTCCCGTCGTGGCGCAGTGGTTAACGAATCCAACTAGGAACCATGAGGTCGCGGGTTCGGTTCCTGCCCTTGCTCAGTGGGTTAACAATCCGGCGTTGCCGTGAGCTGTGGTGTAGGTTGCAGACGCGGCTTGGATCCCGCGTTGCTGTGGCTCTGGCGTAGGCCGACAGCTACAGCTCCGATTCAACCCCTAGCCTGGGAACCTCCATATGCCGCGGAAGCAGCCCAAGAGATAACAACAACAACAAAAAGACAAAAGACAAAAAGACAAAAAAAAAAAAAAAAAAAAAAAAAAAAAACAATAGATGCTCCTTTAGGCTTACAAGGGAGCCCATGAAAATTAAAGTTCTCTCCTCTCCTTTAGGTACACTTCTGGTACCTAAAATGGGTCTTGGGCGAGCAATGCCATCAAGCAGCGTGCACCAAGCCAGGACCAGGAATAGACCCTGGGCTCTGTTTTTCCCTTTGGGAAGCTCTTCAACTCTCTATTTGCACTCCTGCTATGTGTGGGGTTGACCAAATGCCCCATGGAGCCCCAACTTATGCTTATTGAATTGTTCAGGAACCTAATGACTGGGCTTGTTCTAGAAGGGTGGGCTAGCAAGGGTGTTGTTCCCACTGGCAAGTTTGGTATTTCAGATTTGGCCATCAAAATAGTGTTGACATGTTGATTTGGGATGACTCAAGTTGTTTAGGTAGACAGGGGACTTGTAAAGTTTATTCTGGGGCTCCTACACACCTTAGGGATATAAGCTGCTTGGTAATAAGATGCTCTTCATAGAGTTGGCTACTCTTTCTCTGTTCCCATTCAGGAAGAGGGCTCAAAAAGTTCAAATGAAACATAGACATGAAAATCGAGATAGTGCAGGATACTACAAAGGCAAATTATTTCAAGCCATTTAATTACTTCAAACCAGAAAACCACTGTCAAGTTACTGGGGAGATAAGGAAATTCCACTTCTGAGGATCCCTTGGCCCCTACTGATGAGCGTTCCTGAGCCCCACCAGCCCCAGGAGAGTGTCGATGCTTAGATAAGAACTTTTAAAGTTACTACTAGTAGAAGAAATGAAATTTAAATGATGACTCCACATTTTGCCTTCCAGAAAAATTGTTTTAAATAATCATTGCAAATACTGACCAAGATGAGGTAAAAGAAGCATTTTCCGACATCACTGGTTGTCGTTTAAAATGGTTCAACCTTTGGGACAGCAGTTTAATAATAGGTGTGAAGAGAATTTAAAATGCTTGTGCCCAGTTATATCGCTTCTGGGAATCTAGCCTCAGGAAATTATCATAAATATAGAAAAAGCTGTCAACTTTTCTCTACATAGCAGCTGGCCTCCATCTCCTCTATTTTTCTATCTTGTAAGAACTTCTGGATAACGAAGGAAAATATGAATTACACTTTAGGCTATTCCTGGTGACAGATATAAATGGATTTAGCCATATTTTTTTAATTAGAACTAGCATTTATTGTTTCTTTACTAAATGCCAAATGGTATGTGAAGTGTTTTGTATAGGCTAATTCACTTAATATTCACTACTACACAAACAATGAGTGTGTCTTAGAATTCCTTCAACTCCAAGCAACAGAAATCCCAGCTTCACTGACTTAAACCATAAGGAAAATTATAATGACAAGAAATCCAAAGGTGGAGGACTCTGTGACCAATAAATGCAGTGGTACCATTAAGAAAGCACCCAGAAGCTCCCATCATCCTCTCGGCCATCTTCAGAGATCCTTTGTGGTCACAGATGGTCACCATAGCTCCAAGCCTCACATCCACACATAAGTATCTAACAGAAATAGCTCCACGTCTCCTTGACCAGAGATGCAGCTCATTTCTAAACCAATTCCTAGCAATTGGCATAGAGAAGAAACACATGGCCATGCCGAGGATGAATCACGTAAACAAATTTGGATTTGGGTTAGAAAGCACCAAAAGACAGATGGACATTGGGGAGCAATTAACGATCTCAGCTTGGAGTGAGATATTAATTACATCCATTTGGCAGAGAAGGAAGTTGATGACTGGGTCTAAGTAACTTGCCTGAAGTTGCATAGCTAGTAAGTGGCAAGGCTAGGATTTGAAGCCAGTTCTGTCTCTGTCTAGAGTCCATACGTTAGCATCATGATGCAGTAGTGATCCACACATGTGTATTAGAACATACAGAAAGGTTCTGTATTAGTTAGGGTTCTTCAAAGAACAAAACTAATGTATGTGATTTATTATAAGGAATTGGCCCCTACAGTACGGAGGCTGAGAAGTCCCACAATGCTGTCAGTAAACTTAGATTCGGCAGATCCAATGGTATAGTTCTTATCTAAATCCAGAGACCTGAGAACCAGTAAAGCTGATGGTGTAAGTTCTAGTCCCAGTGCAGAAAAAGAACGATGTCTCACTTCATAAACAGTGAAGATAATTCTCCATTATTGACTTTTGTTCTCTTCAGACCCATATTGGGTGGGTGAGATGGACCGACACTAGGGAGGGCAGTCTGCTTTACTCGGTCTACCAATTCAACAGCAATCTCATCCAGAAACACCCTCACAGACATACCCCAAATAATCTTTAACCAAATGTCTGGGCATCCCATGGCTCAGTCCAGTTTACACATAAAATTCACCACCACGGTTTCTCCGTGGAAATCATTTGCTCTCTTACTGTGTTTGTTGATGTGAACTTATTTTTGTGCCAGCAAACAATAAAAACATGTCAGTCATAGTATTGAAAATATAGGAAGAAGAAAATTGGGTTATTTCCCTTTTGCTTTTGATTAGGAAGTGCTAAATAAACTGGGAAAGGATACATACCCATTTCAATCATTTTCTCACTCATTCATTCAACCAGTATGACAGCTTTGGCCTTTAAGGGATGTGGGTTCCAATTCCCGTTAAATCTATTTCTTTTTTTTTCAGTCTTTTTAGGGCTGTACCCACGGCATATGTAGGTTCCCAGGCCAGGGGTTGAATCGGAGCTGTAGCCCATGGCCTACACCACAGCTCACGGCAACACTGGATCTTTAACCCACTGATCAGGGTCAGGGATCGAACCTACGTCCTCATGGATACTAGTCAGATTTGTTTCTGCTGAGCCACGACAGGAACTCCTCCAAATTCCCTCTAAAAGTTCTTTGTGAAATAGGAAGTGCAGTATAGTGGCAGTGATTGTCAATGGTACCAGTAGAAATAGAAATAATAGCAGTTTGATAAGGACCAATGTTAAGAACAAAGTAAGGTTCCCAGCCCTTTCTTTTCCTCCCGAACTTTTCTGCTGCCCATTTTTTGTTCCTATCCCCTCCCTCTTCTGTCTTTTCTGCCTCCTTCTGGGTTTTTTTTTTTTTTTTTTTTTTTTTTAATGTAGAATAGGAAGGATGGGGAGAGAAGAGCCAAAGAAGTCAAAAGAAGAGAAAAGAGAAAAAAAAAAAAAAAAAACCAAAGCCACCTGAAAAGGAGGCGATAGAAAAGGGTTTGCAGAAGAGGATGCTATGGATGAGCTGTGGGAAGGAGACTTGGAAAGGAAAGGAGGGTGTAGCACTCTGTTTTGAAATGGATTCTCATTCACACTCTTCAAGGGACATTGGTGGAATTTGCAAGTGCTTTGTAAATACTTGTCCCTGTTAAAATGTGTCTACTTGAATGTGACAATGTACCAGCAAGGAATGATACAGAGTCTTGGGGTTCAGGTAATCATGATAGGAGTCGTCAGAGGAGGAGAGTAACAGTGTCCATAGGAGCAGAAACAGTAAATTACCAACAACTGGGAAAGTCACTTTGATTCTCAGGACTTCAGGCTCCTCGTTTGCAAAATGAGAGCATTAGAAGTTACTTCTGAGATCCTGCTGTATAGCACAGGGAGCTATATCTAGTCACTTGTGATGGGAACATGATGGAGGATAATGTGAGAAAAAGAATATATATATATATGACTGGGTCACTTTGCTGTATGGTAGAAATTGATAGAAGACTGTAAATCAACTATAATGAAAAAAATAAAAAAAAGAACAACACAGAAAATCAGTAAAAAAAAATTTTTAAAAACATCAAAAAAGCTTAAAAAAGTAACATTGATAGTGATGCTAATTTTGTAATGTATAAAAAAATCACTATGTTGTACACCTGAAATGAATATAATATTGTGAATCACCTAAATATATACATATATTTAAATATACATATGAACATTTAACATTAAAAAAAGAAGTTATGGAGTTCCCATTGTGGCTCAGTGGTTAACGAATCTGACTAGGAACCATGAGGTTGCAGGTTCCATCCCTGGCCTCGCTCAGTGGGTTAAGGATCCGGCGTTGCCGTGAGCTGTGGTGTAGGTTGCAGACGCGGCTCGGATCCTGCATTGCTGTGGCTCTGTCGTAGGCTGGCGGCTACAGCTCCGATAGGCCCCCTAGCCCGGGAACCTCCATGTGCCACGGGAGCTGCCCTAGAAAAGGCAAAAAGACAAATAAATAAATAAATAAATGTTACTCCTAAACTCTAATATTTTGTGGTTCTATTCATGTCGACTAAGTGCCCAGTCCTGAGTTATATGGTATAGAGAGAAACAGAGGAAATATAACACATGATTCTTGCACTCTAGGATCTTACAGGCAGTATGGGCTTTTTTTTTGCCCAGTTGTGATCAAGCCCTGCCTCAGGGTCTTTGCACTTGCTCTTTCTTTTACTTGCAAAGCACTAGCCCCAAATATTCACATGAGTCTTTCCCTCGCCTCCATCAGGTTTTTGCTTTAATGTCACCTTCTCAGTAAGTTCTTCCTTTACCATCTTACTTAAAATTGAAACTTCCGGCGGTGGGGGAGGAGGTGGATACAAACATTCAGCCCATAGCAATGTTTAAGTTTTCAAAAAAGGGGAAAAAAGAGACTATGTCCTACTGTATGACATGAGAATCTCAGGTAATCCAGGGTGATTTGTTTCAAGTCTGGTTTGTGAGGCTTTTTTGGTAAAACTCAGCTTAATGGCTTATAATTAACAGTTAATAAAATTAGCAACACCTACCCTCCAAAATCACAACCCCATTCTATCTATCTGCTTTCTTTGCTAAATTTTCCACTACACTTGTCATCACCTAATATATTATGTAATACATTTATTTGTTTGACATCTGTTATTCTATATAAGAATTTATACTTTATTAAGAATTTTTTATTCTGTTTTATTGATTGCCGTATCCCCAGCAATTAGAACAGTGCCTGGCATGTGGTTGGGCTTTAAATATGTATTAAGTGAATGAAAAGGAGACACAGCGTGACTTGGTGTAGCAAGAGCATAGTAAGAGAGGCCGGCAAGCTGGAGCACTTAGGAGAAAGCTCACAGGGATGGGCAACAGGCAGGGCATGGAGAGGTGAAGCGTTAGGTAGAATGGAGGAGCGCTTTCTAAGTTTAACAGAGAAAGCAGGACAGAAAAAGCCTATGGGCATCCACATGTTATGTTCTGAGCTACCCCAGGATAAAGGTCTACCTAAAATGGAGGAAGGGACCACATTAGAAAGCAGTGGGAGGTCAGGACAGGAAAGCGGTTGAGAACAACCCAAGGAAGGCCCAAGACTCAGAGACATACGATATACTATGCCCAAAGTTTGTTTCCATATATTCTAGAGGCTGTGTTGACAAGATAGCTCAGCATGCTTGTATTGAACACCTGCTTCATAGAGTCTGACACTAGGAAACAAGAAATGGATGAAACAAAGCATCTGCCCCCCATTAGCCTGTGATCTCCTCCAGAAGAAATTATGATGCTAACGTTGGTAATAACTGCCATTTCTAACCTTATTTCATGAAGGCATTTTACATGTAATATATATCCCCAATTTTTCTGGTTATCCAATGCTGCATAATAAATTTCCACAAAACATAGTGGCTTAAAATAACCATTTTATGTTTTTGCAATTTTGTGGGTAAGAAATTTGGAAGGGATCAGCTAGAAGATTCACTGTGGTCCCTGTGCCACCAGCTGGAGTGACTGGGGCTAAAGGATTTTCTTCAGTATGGTGTCCTCATTATGTCCCTGGCATTGTGACGTTCTTTGGCCCCTCTTCTCCCTCTCTTTCTCTCTCTCTGCCTCCACACCATTTCGCCTATCCCTGTGGCTCAGACTTCCACATCACAGTGGCCTTAAGATAGATTTCTTACACAGCAGCTCAGAGCTCCAAGACAGAATGTTCTAGATGAGATCATTCTGCTTATGTGGGGCCCAGAGACTGACACACTATCTCTTCTGACATATTTTCTTGGAGAGCAATCTCAGATTCTTCTCAAATTCAAGGGTATGAGATGTAGCCTTACATTTCTCCATTGCAGGAATGTCAAAAAAATCTGTGTCCTTCTTTAATCCACCACAGCAATCTTCACAGCAAACCTAAAATAATATAATCTCTATTTTTCAAACAAGAAAACTAAGAAAGAGAGACTAACAACTTACTGAAGGAGGAAGGCCACATACTAAGACGATAGTAACGAGAGACTTGACAAAGCCATTCTTAAACTTACTGTAAAACTATTATAGTCAACACAGTTTGACTGTGGAAGAAATCTGCCCACCTGCAACCAGAAATGCTCCCATTGGATTGCTAGAGATAATTTTCTATTATCTTAAGCCCATTGACATTTGGAGGCTTGTTTGTTAGAGAAGCTACTGTTGGCTCTTATCCTAACTAATTCAACAAATTTAACAAGGAAAGGGTTAATACCCCTAGTATATAAAGAACATTTACAATTGACTAATAAAAAAGAAAAAAAAATCATAGAAAATGAGCAAATTAAAAATTTTGAAAATGGCCACATCATTAATGAGAAAATCCAAGTGGATGATAAGTATAAAAATATCCTGAGAATATCTTGACTAGTATCCAAGGAAATGCAAATCAAAGCAACTGATCAGATTAGCAACAATTAAAATGGGGTAACATCAGAGCTGATGAAAATCCAGGGAAGCAAGCACTTTAGAAAGTTGATTAAATGAATTACTCCAATTGGGAGGGGAAGTAATGTGGCAATATATATTAAAAATTTAAATAGACAAATTCTGTGAATATAAATGTATGAAAAAACGTGCATATCATAGCTACCTAATATTTATTCAATAAACAAATTTATAAATGAAGAAATTATAGGATAGAAATTATTACATGTATTTACCTCACCCTTATCCCACAAAGAAAAATTCTATATTTGTCCATTTTGTTTTCCTAATCCTCCTCCTCTCCTCTAGAAAAGCAAGTTTTCTGCTTGAAGAAAAGCAGACCAACAAGCTTTACATTTAAAAAAGGAAAACTGGGGATATGGGGAGAGATATAAAACTGCTTAAGAATTATAAGAAAGTAATTCTCAGGGGTACACGTGGAGAGAGACTCCAGAGCAGCCATGGGGTGTGAGAGAGTTAGAAAAGCAAAAGGGATTTACAGTGTTTCAGTGGATAAAATGCATCCTCCCCATCTGAGGAAGTCAGATGAAGAATGATTTTGCTTTTTCATAATTTTTGCTTTGGGGATGGTGTGTCCATACACATGAACTGCTCTGAGACTGGACCATAAGAGTCCCTGAAATAATGAGGGTTACAACTGATAACTGTGTTCTCCACTGCCAATATCTGTAATGTGCAGTGTCAGATCTTAGAACAAATCATAGCTCTTTCATTCACTTAGCCAACCTTTCTTGAACACTTATAGAGTATCAGAGATCTGTTGTATCTCAGTCCCTGAAAGCAGACTGACTAGGACGTGATCCATAAATTGATAAATAAAGACTTAAAGGCTTTGGGGATCAGGAGAAAGTGTTAAGTATTATTTATCAGTTGATGTGGCAATGCATCATTCTTTATGACTCAAACTCCTTTAACTGGACCCCTCCCCTTTCCTTGTAAAAACATTCTGAGCTGAACCTGTAGTGACAGCATATCGTGACCTCTATACTTAAGTCTTGTCAGATGTCAGAAACATTTGCCACCCATCACTCAGTGGCTCAGGGACTCATATCCTGAACATCAGCAGAAACCTCACACACAGCTCTCATCCATTTGCAACCAATGGAGATCAACACCAAGGAGCAAGAACTGCATAGAAGCAGTGCCAGGAAAATAGTGCATCAGGCTCCCCTGGGTGTCCAGCCTGGGTCACTCTCTGCAAAGAGACCCACTGTGACTGCCTAGTAATTCTGATGGGCATGTAAATATCAGAGAAAGCCTTTCCCAAGCTCCCAAATGTTATTAGGTGTTATAGAGAGAGAAGCTAAAGTGGTACACAGGCATGACTTTCAAAGGAGCAGAGTAAAATAAGTATCAGGTGTAAGTTGGAAGGGATAGAACTGCTCTAGACTTAGTCCTTGCTTAATCCCCACATTTTTCACGACGCTGACATATTTAGAACGCCGGTCCCTCAAAGACCTTTTCTCCCTTGTCCAAGATGAGTAAGTCATTTTCCCAGTATGAGCCTTGGTGTTGCTAACTACAAAGTAAGAATATTAGGAGTTCCTGTCCTGACTCAATGGTTAACAAACCTGACTAGTATCTATGAGGACTCAGGTTTGATCCCTGGCTCACTCAGTGGGTTAAGGATCCAGCATTGCTGTGAGCTGTGGTGTAGGTCACAGATGCGGCTCACATCTGGCATTGCTGGAGCTGTGATATAGGCCAGCCGCTACAGCTCCAGTTAGATCCCTAGCCTGAGAACCTCCATATGCTGAGGGTGTGGCCCTAAAAAAAAAAATTAAAAAAAAATAAAAAAGAGAGAGAGAGCGAGAGCGAGAGAGAAAATATTAGCACCATCACAAAACTCTTTAGAAAATTTTTAATTACGTATATATTTTGCCCAAAATAGTGTGTGGTACTAGGATCATGTAATTAGGAATTCTTTTCCATCCTCCTCTAAGCATTGCAAAATGTTGTCATATCTGCCATGGCATTTACTTTCCTAAAGGAGGCCTGGAGAGAAGTACAGGACTGCGTGGCCTTTGGGACCAAGACTTTGTTTTCAAAAAGTTATTCAAATTCAAGTGTAGCTTCATGAACTGGAAAGGCTGGAGGCTAGGAGAGCTGACTCTGGTTCTCACTTAGCCACTAACTCATTCTTTTTACGCTGGCATATCCTTATAATCTCTGTGTGACTTAGTTTCCTTATCTTCAAGCCAGAGATCTCGTAGACCATTCTCACATATGGTGCTACTTGTTAGGGTCAAAATCAAAGAGCAGAGTAGGTGTGAAAGCACCTAGAAAATTCAAATTTATTGAATGTGACGTAATCATTATTTTTGTCGGTAAAATGAGTCATTAGGCCTAGATAACGTACAAGTTCACTTCAACCTCTGACATCTTATAACCTCATGCCTTTAGCTCACCCTGGGATCTTGAGCTGGTCACTTTGCCCTTTTTCTTCCTGTCTCCCCACATCCACCTTAACCTGGTGCATAAAACAATAATAAGGATATTTGAGTATGTGTAAGCACATTATCTTCCAGAACAGTGAACTCACATTGTTCTAGAACCATCCCATTGTAGGTTATGTCTACATCACACAATAGAATTAATCAGAATTCCAAGTATGTTTTATTAGGTCAGCCTGGCCTGCCTGCCTATGGCTGATTTAGGACAAGTCATAACTTTAGACCTGGGCAAACAATTCCAAGGGAAAATTCCAAATCACATTAGAATTGCTGCTTTACATTGTTTGTCGAACAATGAAAATTTGAAACTGAATAGCTGTGGTAGATTGAGGATGTCTGCAATATTTTTTTTCTTTCGTTTTGTTTTGTTTTTTTTTTTTTTTTTTTTTTTGTCTTTTTGCCTTTTTTAGGGCTGCTTCCATGGCATATGGAGGTTCCCAGGCTAGGGGTCTAATCGGAGCCGCAGCTGCCGGCCTACACCATAGCCACAGCAACGAGGGATCCGAGCCGCGTCTGCGACCTACACCACAGCTCACGGCAATGCCAGATCCTTAACCCACTGAGCGAGGCCAGGGATCAAACCCGCAACCTCATGGTTCCTAGTCAGATTCGTTAACCACTGAGCCACGACAGGAACTCCTGCAATATTATTGGTCATCAAAAAAAAAAGGAAATTTTGATACATTCTAAACATGGATGAACTTTAAAGATGTTAAGTGAAATAAACCAGTCTCAAAAGGACATCTACCGTATGATTTCACTTATATGAGGTACTTAGTGTATTTAAATTTATAGGTACAGAAAGTAGAACGGTGGTTGCCAGCAGATGAGGGGAGGGGGAAATGAGAATTATTGTTTAATGGGTATGGAATTTCTGCTTGAAAAGATGATAAATGTTCTGGAGATGGATGTTGGTGGTGGTTAAAAAGCAATGTGAATGTGCTTAATGCTACTGAAATGTACACTTAAATATAGTTATAAAGTGGTAAATTTTATTTTAGGTAACATTTTAGCATAAATTTTTTAAAAGCTGAAAATTCTTTGCTACTCCTCCCACTGTGAAGTGAAGTCTAATTCCCTTCCCCTTGAATTGGTCTGGCTTTGCAACTTTCTTGATGGATAGAAAGTAGCAGAAATGAAGTTCTGAGACTTCCAAGACTAGGTTGTAAGAGGCTGCGTCACATCCACAGGCCCTCTTTGAACACTTGCCCTGAGGTAGTGGTACTCAACACACAGACAGGGGTGACTTGCCCCCGGGTGATATTTGGCAATGTCTGAGACATTTTTGGTTGTCATACTGGGAAACGGAAGGACAGGTGCTACTGGTGTTGAGAGGCCAGGGATGCTCCCTAACATCCTGCCCTGCCCAGCCCAGCCCCTCACAGGAAAGGATGGTCCATCCCCAAAAGTCAAGTCTCGGCCAAGACTGAGAAACCTGGGCCCTGGGGAAGCCAGCTGCCTGTAAGAACGCCACTCACCCTGGAAGCACCACATTGTGAGGACATGGAGGTAATTACTTGTACAGGCCATGTGGAAAGAGAAAATACCTGCATAGCTCCAAATCCTCCATCCATACCATCCCTGATGCCAGACATGAGTGAAGGCACCATTTTGAATGCTCACTGCCAGCAGAAGAGATTGAAGAACCGAAGAAGGCACAGCCTTCCAGTTGAGCCAACCTGAACATCTCCAACAGTTAGAGCCACCCCAGCTGAGGCCCTGCTCATCAAGGCCACCTCCCCACCGTGTGCTGACGGAATTCATGATCAACAAGAGTGTGCATGCACATAATGAAATGACTGTTGCTTTACGTCACTTAGTTATGGACTGGTTCGTTCAGCAGTAATAGATAACCGGAACAGCATCCCGTTGATATCATAGAAGAGATTAACTCTTAGGAACCAGGAACCTGGTTGCAGGAAGACTGGCACTAAGTAGATGGTGCAGATTAAGTCAACCTTAATTTCAGTGATCGCATCCATAAAATGGGGATATGCATCTCTGTCCTTCAAGATAGTGAGAAAATTAAGATCAGGTGTTCAAAAGCACTTGGGATTGTAGCTGGCCTAGTGGAATTATTCAGTAAATAAGTTAAGGTTAGATTTGATCTGATTTGTTTTAAGAATACAGAGCAAAGATGATCTTTTTTCAGACCTCCTTCAGTATTGAGTAATTTCAATGTATTTGTCTCAGAAACCCTCTTCTCCTCACCCACCTCATGCAAATATCTCTTGCAAATGGTTTTCAAACAGACGTAGGTTAGAGCTCCACTTCAAATCCTTTCTAACTGAATAGGCTTGAGCTATTTAAAATCTCTAAGCTTCTATTTCGTCTTGGGTAAAATAAGGGTAATAATAATATATTTAGCTCATAGAGAGGGTCCGTAGATTAAATGAGATAAATGCATATATGGTCCTTAGCAGAGATCCCAGCACAAACCAAACACTCAATATCATTTTTATTGTTTGCGGGCCACCGCCTGCCCACCAGCCTGTCTTACATCTCTCAATCCCAGCAGTGGGCACAAATTACACTCTAAATGGGCTGTGCACGATAGTAATAAAATGAATTTTCTCTAACTTCGAACGATGCCAAAGGGACTGTAACTACAGGAGGAAAGATGAGCGGTTTCTCCTCCTCAGTAATAACACATTTGCTGCATCGGGACACGTTCAGAAAGTTGAAGAGGAAAATCCTGCAACTTCTTCTGAGGTCAGGACACGGGGATTCCTCTGGTGTGTAGCACCCAGAAAGATCTGTCCCAGATGGAGCAGGCTGGTACATCTCTCTGAATCACCATCATCTGCTCTTTCATTTTTGGCTTCACCATCTAAGCGTTTGGACCAACACTTGGCTTCATCATCTAAGTGTTTGGACCAACACAAAAGATTGTTTTGCAAGATATAAAAGAGTACCAATTTGAGGGAGGTTAAGAACCCTACTAGTAACCACGAGGATGCAGGTACGATCCCTGACCTCACTCAGTGGGTTAAGGATCTGGCGTTTCTGCAAGCTGCAGCACAGTTCACAGATGTGGCTCAGATCCCATGTTGCTGTGGCTGTGGTGTGGGCTGGCAGCTGCAGCTCCAATTACACCCCTAGCCTGGGAACTTCCATATGCCTCGGTGCAGCCATAAAAAGAAAAAAAAAAAAAAAAAAAAAAAAGGAGTACCAATTTAAGTCCAGTTTGTTTCCAGGCCTGAGTAAAAGCACAGCAAAGGAGCTATTACGACACCTGTCAGCGAGAGATTAGGCTGGCCATTGAGATGCAAGCCCTGTTCCCTCTCTCCTGGCCTGTAGAGTTCATTGCAACCCATGGCCAAGCCCTTCTGATCGGAACTTCCCCAGGGGATTTAGTTCTGTGAACCCTGGAAAAGCAGCTACCTACCCTAGGGAAATTATCCAGATGAACACCCCTAACGGTGGCGTTCTCCAATTGAAGAGGCTTTGGTGCCCAGGAAAGTAAACGAGAACATACAGGCCACTAGGATTGGATGCCTTTGAGAACCGTGAAAGGAGTGGGAAAATTCTAAGGGCTTTCATTTGGACACTGGAGTCTCCCGTGAAGTACTGTCTACAGTTTACAATGAGCCTGGAAATCTGTTCTAAGACTGCTGGGTGCAACGATTATGCTGTACATTAAGAGACATACCACACACACACACACACATACACGCACTCATTAGCCACCACTTAAAACATTTTGCTTTTCTTCCCATGTATGACATCTACTGAGAGCCCTGCTAATGATCTACTCTCCCTAGTTTGACACAGTCTCTAGGATTTGCAAAAAGACTATGTTATGAATGAAACAAAATAATCCCCAATATTTGGACACAAAAGTATTTTCATATATCTGATGAGTCGTGTCATACAAACATTGCAGCTTAAATTGCAAACCACCCCCATTCCAATACTCCTATCCCCCTTCCTCTGACATACTGTATTTTCTGTATATACGTGTTTAGGTTTTTCTTTGTTTTGCCCAAACAGAATGTAAGCTCCATGAGGGGGTTGGGTAGGGTATTTTCCTAATTTCATTTACTGCTCTCTCCATAGGGGCCAGAGTAGTTCCTGGTCCCTGCTTGGCACTTGCATAGATCAGGGTCCAATCAGGAGACAGAAACCATGCCAGCAGTTGAAACAGAGAATTAAATTTTTTTTTTTTTTTTGCTTTTTGCTTTTTAGGGCTGCACATGTGGCATATGGACATTCCCAGGCTAGGGGTCCAATATGAGTTGCAGCTGCCAGCCTACACCACAGTCACAGCAACACCAGATCCCAGCCAAGTCAGTGACCTAAACTGCAGCTCACAGCAACGCCAGATCCTTAACCCACTGAGCGAGGTCAGGGATCAAACTTGCATCCTCATGGATACTAGTTAGGTTCATAACCAGCTGAGCCACAGCGGGAACTCCCAAGAATTAAAATTTTAAATTGTTAACCAGCCAAAAAGTTATTAACTAGATAACTAAAAGAATAAAAAGAATTCTAAAGTAACCACCTAGGGCTGGGTTAACCAAGGGAAGAGGTTGAAATAATTATTAAAACTTGGAAACTCGGAGAAAGGGCCCCATGGAGCTGCAGCTCTGAGAAGGCTGCCTGCTGGGCTGAGGCTGGCGTCTGGGCGGGGCCCAGAGGAAGTTGCTGTGGGCCTGAGACTCAGATCTGAAGCGGGGCATGGCCTGACTGACGTCTTGGAGGCGGGGCATGATGAGGCTGAATTCAAGGCAAACAGGATTCCAGCGCTGCCACCTGGGGGCGCTGCTGCATCCAGGAGATGCGCACAGAACCACAGAACAGTGAATCATAGGAAGCCCCAGAGACCTGCCAGCGAGAGGCGATTCCCCTCTTCCCCATCCAGCCTTGCAGAGAGATCTCAATGCTAAGAAGGGAGGTGTTTCTGTCCCAGAATCTCCATGCTAAGTTAGAAGGGAGGTGTTTCTGCTTAAAACAATAACTTAATAAAGTTATTTGTAAAGATTTCTATAAGAAAGAAATGAAAGGGAAAAAGAAGGAAGAACAGACAGACCGCGGGACATTGCTGACAAAAGATAACCCCGTGGCATTTAAAGTAAGAATAATAATAGTACCTGCCAGTTATTTTTCTCTAACACTGTGCTCAGCTCTTTAGCTTTACTTTCTTGTCTCCTGACAGCTCTGTGATACTGGACTTATTATTCTCGTTTTATACATGAGAAAACGGAGAGCTAGAGCGGTTTAAGTACCTGCTCAAGGTCACAGGGCTAATAAATCCTGGAGTGGGGATTTGAACCTACAGATATTTAGTATTAAAGCCCTTCCTCCTTCTCGTCTCCTTCTTCATGCTCATTGGCTAAAGTGTATCTGGAAAGTTAGCACTTCAAAAACCCAGGAATACCTAGAGAAAGAGAGGATGTGAACTATGAAGGGGTGTGTGTGTGTGTGTGTGTGTGTGTAGACTCCAGGTCAGCTGTTAAGGTAACCCTGTCTATAGCCATGTGACTATGAGGCCTGGGGACACTAAATTACTCTTTTTTCATCAAAGACTTTAGCTAAGGAGGGAGTTCCCGTCGTGGCGCAGTGGTTAACGAATCCGACTAGGAACCATGAGGTTGCGGGTTCGGTCCCTGCCCTTGCTCAGTGGGTTAACGATCCGGTGTTGCCGTGAGCTGTGGTGTAGGTTGCAGACGAGGCTCGGATCCCGCGTTGCTGTGGCTCTGGCGTAGGCCGGTGGCTACAGCTCCGATTCAACCCCTAGCCTGGGAACCTCCGTATGCCGCGGGAGCAGCCCAAGAAATAGCAACAACAACAAAACAACAACAAAAAAGACAAAAGACAAAAGACAAAAAAAAAAAAAAAGACTTTAGCTAAGGAAAGAAAGAAATGAAGAATGAAAGAAAGAAGAAGCAAGACTAGGAAAGAAAGGGAGGAGGGGGGTAGGGGAGAAGAAAGGGGGGTGAAGAGGACAGGGAAGGAGAGGCCCAAGGGGAGGGGACCAAAGCCCTCCTGCCAGTTACACGTAGCCATGGGCACCAGCCTCTCCGCAAGTAGAGAACTGCCTGAGACAGTCAACTTTTCTTCCTTCCTCTCAACCAGAGCAAAAAAAAACTGTAATGACGTTATTTGCTGCCCCCAGTAAGTCCCTTAACTGACAGCTCTTAGGCTAAGCTTTCTCGCAAATATAGGAAAGGCCAAGCCTAGCAATCAGCACAATTAATTGAAACGCCAACTTGAAGTTCACTAGATGAGTGCCGCCGAATCACAGTCATTACTGGTGATTAAACGTTATGCAAAAAGATCCATGGAAAGACACAGGTTTAGCAATAGACTTTAGCCCTACCCACACTGTGGGAGAAGCCAGAGCAAGATGACACTGGATGGAAAAGCTGGGGTGGAAGCAGAACAGCTATTGGCTTGGGGGTTAGCGGAACACAGACAGATGCGGCAGAATGGATTGGGGCCAGCTGTCAGGAAGCTGGTAGTAAGAGCACAGAGGTGCCTCCTTGCTTTCCTAGAGGGTCTCTTCATCAGAGTAGTGGAGTAGACCCAGGAATCAGATCTTAGTGCCAGTCATGGCTCTATCTCTTTTCTAACCTGTGAAGCAAAGCTCATACCATCTATACTTTAGAACTTCCATGAGGATAAATTAATAAGTAACTTAAACACCGAGATGAATGCCTGGCTGTTACTCCATAATAGATAATGTCTACCATCAATCAGTCAACCCATAACCAATCAACAAATGTTTGTTGCAAATGTACTATTTACAGAAACTCTTTTTTTTTCAGCTCTTTTCGTTTTTTTTTATGTTTATTGAAATATAGTTGGTTTACAATGTTGTGTTAGTTTTGGGTATACAGTGTAGTTCCTTGTGCTATGCAGTAGGTCCTTGTTCTAGATTTTTTATATAGTCACGTGAGAACAAAGCAGCAAGAGAACAAAGAGGCTGTGTTTCAAAGCCTAGTACATCTGTCTCCCAAGGCCATGTATTTCCCTACAATGTTTGGCCTCCTAAGATGGGAATGTAGAAAGTTCAAAAACAATGGGAGAGGGAACAAAGCCTACAGTTAACCAGGTATTCCCAGGCAGTGTGTGCTCCCCACACAGGTTGAGAGCCCAGGCTTTCTGGAGAGAGAGGTATCACTTTGGGTTGGTCCTGCCTCCATTAGCTTCCTAGCGCTACTGTAACAAATTCCTATAGCCTTGTGGCCTAAAACAATGGAAATTTATTTGGTCACAGTTCTGAAGGCTTGAGGTCCTGAAAGTGTCGGTGGAGCTGTGCTCCCGCTGGGGGCCCCGAGGCTCCCACCATCCTCGGCTACTTTGACAGCCTCCTTTCCATCTCAGTCTCCTCCGAGGTGGCGCTGCCTCTTTCTCTTCATGCATCTTCTTTTGTCTCTTATAAAAACACTTAGTATTGGACTTGGGGCCTCCCAGGTAATCCAGGACCATCTCATCTCAAGATCCATAACTTAACTCCATCTTCAGAGACTCCTTTTCTGCATAAGGCCACATTTACAGGGTCTGGGTATTAGGACATGGACACATCTTTGTGGGGGGTGAGGGGGTTGGGGGTGAGCAGTGACCATTCAACCCATTGAAATGCTCTAACCTTCTACCATGTTTGGAATTTCCTTTCACCAATTATTCCATCTCTCCTCTTGCCATGTCAATCTGACTGTCTTTGGCCTGCCTATACTACCCACGAGCAAGAGTCTCCTCAAAATCCTGCTCCTGCTGCTTCTCTTTGTTCTATAAACACTAAACCTCTTGAAAAGCATTGTCTGTACCTGCAGCTCCAACTTCCTTGTCACCCACCTGCATCTTGGTCCCTGAGAACCTTGTTCCCGCCCTCACCACTGGACTGCCAGTCCTCTGAAAGGTCCTGTCTAAATTAGCATCATTCTTTCTTTGCATATTGATCCTCTGTTATCTCCACTATCCCTGCCACCAGCTACATGACATTGAAGCCTTTGTCTCGGCCACCCTGCACCCCAGTGCCTAAAGCAGTGCATGACACACATTAGGTGCTGCCTCAGTGTGTTAGTCCAGGTCTTCTGGAAAGTCAAAGCAAAGAAGCAGCTAGAAGTGCAAGAGATGTATCAAGGATAGCACCTGTGACAGCTGAAGGAGATGGAGAGCAAGGAGAAGCTTGGGGCGATGATATGGATCTGACATCCGTGAAAGCAGAGAGGAAGGACTGGGTAGGAAGGGTCTTAGACTGCAGGGAAGTTCAAGAGTGTTTTGCCAGGCTGATGGGGAGCCCAGCAGACGTGTCCACAGCCCATAGGAAGACAGCCGTCTGCAGCCACTGGCTGGTAACAGCCTTGGAGCAATGCACCCTGGCACCTATGTGTGGCGGGGGCTGGGCAGTCAGCGTGCCCTCCTCAGGAGGAGCATTTTCACGGCCACTCCAGGCGCTTAGTAACCCCTCTGTGACTGAATGGACGAGTGTCCTTGGTCTGTCTCTCCTCAGCACAGGGCACCACTAGCTGACCACCACCTTCCTCCCTCACCATTCTCGCCACCCTCTCGCAGCCCCTGTGTGCTTGCATTCTCCTGATTTCTTCCTACCCCTCTAGCCTTTTGATTTTCTTCTCTGCTCCTTCTTCCTCAACTCACCGCTGAAATATAGGCATCCCCAAAGCCTCGACCCTCTGCCAAGTCCCTTTCCTCTGCCACACTGTCCTGTATGCCTGCACCAGGCTTGCGATGAGGGGTGCACAGGAGGGCATTGGTCTGGGGGATGTCAGCAGACGCTGTCGTCTGTGCGGCACTCACTGGGCGCCAGGCCTTGCCCTGTACCTTTGATTTGTCTCACATTACTTATCCTCACTTTGCCCCTAAAGAGGTAACAGTATCCCTTTTTATAGATGAGGAAACTGATTCAGAGGGCCTCCTAATCCCCAGGCCACATGGCTTATAAATGGGCAGGATTCAAACTCAGGTCTACATGATTCCAGAGCCTGAGCTCTCACTAGACTTCAGGTCCTTGAGGTCAGAAGCCATGCCATCCCCATGGCATCCAGGGTAGCTAGCTGAGCACACAATAGGTACTTTGCAACCTCCAAGTGGATTCTGATACTGGCACACACTTGCCTGCAGAGCCCCTGTCAGCTGAGAAGGGGTTAAGGGCTCTGGCAGAGGGAGCCTGGCTCTGGGCGACCTATTCGAAATAATGAGCCTCTGGTATTCTTGCTAATGACACTCTTCTCTCACTGCTTCAGGTTTTACTCACAGGAGTAATGAATTAATTAGTGAATGTGGGTGAGAAGCTCTTTGAAGTTGTAAAAAGCCCTGAGTACACATGCTAAGTAAAAGGACCAAATAGACTAAATCAGAGGCCCTGTGAATGCAGAATAACTCCTAGTGGCTGTACCACCTGCCCTTGGAGAGCAAGTGCAGACAGAACAAAGGAAAGGAGGCAGGGACACCCACTGGCATCGTGAACACACCCAGATCCCTGGGGCAGCCTTCAGAGGCTCCCATCACCTCCTGGGAGTTCGCCAAACAATTCATCTGGTCTGCACACTCGCAGGGATTAATGGTGGAAGAATCTGAGGCCACCTAGAGGCTCAGCAGGAAACAGTGCCAGTGTCATGGGTATTGTTTTGGTTTAACTCCTGCTGCAAAGTCTGCATAACCATCCACCTCAAAGCCCAGGGACTTACAACAGTCATCATTTATGTTCATAATCTGCAGGTCAGTGGAGGGCCCCCAATTGCTTATGGATTTGGCTGGTGTGGTCAAGCCCTGCTCCACGTTCTCTCATTCCCCTCCTGGGATCAGCAGCTAGCTCAGGCATGGTCTCCTCATGGCGATGGCAGAGGTACAAGAAGACAAAGCTACTCTCTCAAGTCTCCACCTGGGTCTCAGCTGCTAATATAGCATTGAGCCAAAATAAGTCATTGCAATGAGATGAGCCCAGTGACAAAAAAGCATCCCCAACCACAAAGAGGACATTGCAAAGCATATGAAAAGGGGCTGGATAGAAAGAGGGGTAAAGAATTAAGACCACTAGTGAAGTGTACCGTGGGGACAGAGGGGTGGAAGATTTCTATTGTAGGCACCTCCCCTCCAATCAGATCATCAAAGTCCTGTTCTCCATCAAGAAGTGAAAGAGACAGGGGCTCCATAAAGAAAGAACATCGGCACCGCAGTAACCTGCTCATACTCACCAGTTACACAGAAAACGCTGACATTTGTAAAGGCAAGTATAGACCCTGTTATGTTCCATGTTTTTTCCAAGACTCCTGGAGTTCTCATGTTACGGCAGATACCCAGCAGCCCTGCGCTGCAGTGTATCAGCTCTGGCGACAGCCCCGTGGCTGTAGCGTACCAGCTCCAGCAGCTTTGTGGCTGCAGCTCTTTTACCCGGCGAGAAACCAAGCAAGCACTCAGAGAGTTGGAGAACTCAGTTTTATTACGCCGGCGGGCTCAGAGGGGATCGCTCTCCAGAGTCTGAGCCCGGAAGAAGGGTTTCACAAGGCTTTTATGGGCTACGTCTTCCGGGTCCAAGCTTGACTAGTTGGACTGGAGTGACGTCAGGCAAGGTAGTAGATGCGGAAGCAGATGCATGGGGGAGGACTGGTTGGGCAGTTGGCTAGACTTTGCTTAGTCATCATGGCTGGGGTCTCTCCTTTCTACATTTTATTGGGACATTTTCTCCTACACTCAGGGTTGAACTTTCGGACTCTTTAAAGCCAAACAGTATCCAATTTTCCCCACGCTATGCCCAGTGCAGAATTCCACAAGGACCCTCTGCGTAGACCCCTGCTCAGTGGTTCATTTAGTAGTGGGACAGGTCCTCTCCCGTACACATGGAAATGCTAAGTGGGGATCCCCAGAAACCAGACAGCCCCATTCCCAAGAGGACTGCTTAGGCCACTAGCCTATGGCCTTATGCAAGATTTGCATCTAGCAATGAGTTGTCCTTTGGTAAACAAGCACTGAATGAACGAGTGGGTCGAATGCCCAGAGGGAGGGCATCGTGGCATCTATCACACTTGGCCTCCTCGGCTGCTTTGTCCCAATCTTCGGCTCTTGAAATGTCTGTCATTCCTGGATTCTTCTCATTGGTCACTCACCCTCCCCCCCCCAACTTCCACTTCCATCTAAACACTGATGGCTCCCCAACCCTAATCTTCAGCCCTGTCTTCTCCGGAGGTCCTGATTTAATGGTGTCACGGCCTTCCTGTACTAGGAAGGCATTCACTCAATTTATCAGAAAGCCTGATGTGCACCCATCAGTTGAACAAACAAGGCTTTATCTTGCTCACATATCAGGTAATCTTGAGGGAAGTGGTTGCTGGCATCCATTCAATAGCTCTATAATGTCAAGGCCAGCATCAAGGGTGTTCTCTTGACTCTTTGAGGAGATCCAATAATAAAACTCTCTTCTCTGCCCAGCTCTGAATTACTTGAGAAATAAGACAAGAGAGTCAGCATGTAGAGAACCAACACATCATCTATTTCCTGATAACTGACCCTGGAGGTTGTGTACTACAAATCTGATTAAGCAGGGTCCCTCTTTTTGGAGCCCAGTATTGGACTGACCGCCATGCAGCTTCATGGGACTGAGGCAGGTCCCAGGGTCAGAGCTGGGCTCATGCTGGGGGGGTTGTATAAGGGAGCCTCGTCCATGTAGAAGGGAATACCAAATGTGGAAAGAAGCATTCCCCTCCACACCCCACATGACTTCACCTCCCCTACACCATTGTTGAGCTGTGTGTTCCCATCTCACTCACATCCCCTGCATCTTGCTCCACGGGGGTTTCCAGAGGGACCACCCCAATTTGACCCTCTCCCCCTTCCTACCCTCTGCCCTGCAATCAGAGTGGTCTTCCTAAAAGCCATGTCTAGTCATGTCACTCCCCTGCCCCTAGTCACCCAGAGGAGAAGTGCCTTCCTGCTTAGCATGGCAGACAGATCTAAACCCTGTCCTGCCCAGAGCACCTCACCTCCACTCGCTCCAGCCGCCGCATCCCGTGTTCCAGCCACGCCAGCCTCCCTAGCCTTCCGTGGACACTCATGCCCTTCCTTACCTCTTCTTCTTTGCACTTTGCTGCCCCCTCAGCCTAAACCAAATGTCCCTGTTTTCCTGCCTGCCACATACAATCCTATCCATCCTTTAAACAAAGTTTGCCTCCTCCTGAAGCCTTCTCCAAGCACCCTCCCCAGGGCAGGTAGTATATATTTGGATCTCCAAGAGTTACCTGGAATGAGACTTCCTCTGTGGCTCACAACATAACTACTCGGTGTTGTCCTGCCAACAGCTCTGATTCTATCCCTGGCCGAGGAATTTCCATATACCCTGGGAGCAGAAGAAAAAAAAAAAAAATTCCTGGCGTTTCTCCAGAAAAAGCTCACAGAATGGAGGCTTTATTGAATGAATATGTGACTAGATGAGTAAATAAACTTTTCTACCCAACTAGATTGTAAATTTCTTCCAGACGGGAGCCCTGACTCGTGCCTCTCTGTACCTTGTCACAGGCAAGGATGATAGTGATGACGACAGTGAGAATGACCACCACTAAATCAGCAGGCTTCTCGGCCCTCATCTTCCTCCCACATGTACACTACGTCCAGGAAGTCTCTCCAGTCTCACTGATCTGTTGAAATAAATGACCACGTGTCAGAGCAACACTGTGCACAAATAAAATGCTCTCCAAATGGTTTCATCTCTGAGGGCAGTCCCTGGCTTTGAAGTGAAGTGGCAGTCTAACCACTTTTGTGAAGACTTGTGTTCTGGAACACACCTGGGGCAGTACCTTGTCATCTGCTAAAAGGTTTCAGAGCAAGAAAACATCCCAGCTGAAAGACAGATGGTGATGTCAAAATGCTGGTGGTGGTTAAGCACTGACTGATACTGGCTCCCTGGACACAGTGTCTGGCTGAATCTTATTCTCCCTTTCATTCAGGTCAGGACAGAAAGACATGGTTTTACAAGACACAGAGGTCCTTCATCTCTGTGGAAGGGTTCTAGGCTCTCTGTGTACCTGCACCCACCAAGAAGAGGCTGTGCAGTGTCCTCTGTGGCAAAGATTGGGGTCTGGCCTCAGGGACCCCGATCTGACACTGACCAGCTCTACTGTGTGATCCTGCAAAAATCATTCACCTCTCCTAGCCTCCATTTCCCTTCTTGTCTCCAGAAGGCGTCTAGATCCCTTCATCTTGCAAGTCAGTGCTCTAAAACTCATTTTTTCCCTTGCCCACTCAGCTGTGGCCTCACTGGCCTTTGGGCCGTTCCTAGGACATTCCAGATATGTGCCCTCCTAAAGACTTTTACACTCTTTCCTTCTCCCAGAAAATGCTTCTCCTGGGTAGCAACGTGGCCCCTCACTTTACGGTCTTTGCCGATCATCCTATTTGTAATATCACCCTCCCTCCACTCCCTGGAGCTTCTTGCCCCCTTTTTCCTGCTTTACTTTTCTTCATAGTACTTACCACCTTCTAACATACTAGGTAATATGCCCATTTATTTAGTCTGTCTCCCACTTCCTCCCCTATGACAACAGAAGCTCTAGGAGGCAGGGATTTCCGTCCATTTTATTCACTGTTCAGAGCAGTGCCTGGCTCAAAAATATATGTGACTGAGCAAATGATTTCAACGTGTGTTTATTGAGTTCCTACTGTGTATCAGGTTCTGAGATATAGGAATGAACAAGACTGCTTCTCGAAGTGCTAAGTGTCTAGGGAGACAAATAAGTGAACAGATAGGTTTATTAGTTAATAAAACTGGGGCAGTAGTGGAAAGATGATGGATTCAGGGGTAAGTCAGAGGACGAACTAGCTCATTCCCTTGGGATGAGGGAAAAGCCAGAGGCTTTCTGTCCTACTCGGAGCCCAGAAGCCCTTCATTGGGTCGGAAAAGCTGAGAAGGCCGGTCCAAGTAGAAGTTTTGTTTCAGAAAACAGCAAAGGCAAGACTGTCATTTGCTAAAACTTTATTAGGAACAGAGATGTTTATCTCCTGGATTGCTTAATGGATGTTGAATAGATGAAGAAATAAATGCTTTGGAGTTTGTGTCATGGCTCAGTGGTTAACAAATCTGACTAGGAACCATAAGGTTGCAGGTTTGATCGCTGGCCTCACTCAGTGGGTTAAGGATCCGGTGTTGCCATGAGCTCTGGTGTAGGTTGCAGACGCGGCCCAGATCCCACGTTGCTGTCACTCTGGCGTAGGCCAGCAGCTGCAGCTCCAATTGGACCCCTAGCCTAGGAACCTCCAAATGCCACAGGAAGAGGCCCTAGAAAAGGCAATAAGATAAAAAAAAAAAGAGAAAAGAAAGAAAGAAAGAAATTCTTTAACAAAAAGAGATCATCTAAGGCATCTTTAGCCCTATGATCTCTTCCAGACAAAAGAATTTCACAACACCCTAAACGAAATTTCACCGTTAAAACCTTCTTCAAGGAAGGAATTTTCCCTGGAAGCCTCAGCTAAAACATATATTGTCAGAGGAAGCCGAGGTCTTGAGCTACCAGATCAGATTATTTTATTAAATATTTAATTGATATGGGATATAAGAAGGATGTGAGAGAATGAGAGATGGTCTCGGTGAATTTTCACAGAGATGGCAATGAGATAGAGCAAGGGTGGCTAGCTACAGTTCCCCCCTCCCCCGTCCCCTGTTTTGTGTGGCCTGAGAGCTAAGAATGCTTTTCTTGTTTTTACTTTTTTTTTTTTTTTTTTCAGGGCGGCACCTGCGGCATATGGAGGTTCCCAGGCTAGGGGTTGAATCAGAGCTGTAGCTGCCGGCCTACACCACAGCCACAGCAACGCAGGATCCGAGCTGCATCTGTGACCTACACCACAGCTCACGGCAATGCCGGCTCCTTAACCCACTGAGCAAGGTTAAGGATCGAACCGCAACTTCATGGATCCTAGTTGGATTCATTAACCACTGTGCCATGACAGGAACTCCTTCTTTTCTTGTTTTTAGATGACTGAGAGGGGAGGCAAAGGGAGGAATCAAAAGAATTCTACTTCACACACATGAAAATGCCATAAAATTCAAATTTCCATGTCCATCAGTAAGGTTTTATTGGAACAGAACAGGCTAAATTGCTTACGTGTAACCTGTGACCACTTTTCTCTATCATGGCAGAGTTGAGTAATTGCACCAAAGACGGTATGACTGTTCTTTGGGAAAAATAATAGTAGCTCAGAAGCCACCATAGGTTAAAGTTCAGGGTAGATTAAGCTACACCCCTACAGGCTCATTACCAGTTTATATGAAAGTAGGACTCCCACCAGACAGTGCTTGAGATGATTAATTTTATGTGCTGATTTGGTTGGGCCAGAGCACCCTGGTATTTGGTCAAATACATGTCTAATGTTGCTTAGAAGGCATTTCTTTAGATGAGATTAACATTTAAATCAGAAGACCTTGAAGAAAGCACATTACCCTCCATAATGCAGGTGGGCCTTATCTAAACAGTTGAAGGCCTTAAGCAAAAACAGACTGTATCCCCCAAAGGAAGAGGGAATTCTATCCACAGATGGCCTTCAGACTCAAACTGCAATATCATCCCTTCCCTGCATATCCAGCCTGCTTGCACATATCTCGCTCACTAGATTCTTAGACCTTGCCCCTGCAAGTGTTGGGATTTTCTCAACCAGTCCCCATATTATCGTTTGCACTAATTTGCCAGTTAGGGCCCCTTTCTAACATTCATTATGCTAAGTTATATCCCACATATGTCACCAGCAAAACCCATTTCTAAACTCATTGAGATCGTTAGCAAAGTCCCTGGTATTGATCAAAGGGAAAAGGTAACAAAAGAGATTATCGCAGCCATTTCTGGACTATGAGCTTTATGATTAGATTACTTGCTACCCACTCCTTGGAGGTGAGCTCCTGCTTGATGGAACTCACTGCCCCTCAGGCGGGCTCTAAACTAATTGGCACATAAAGCACACTGAGATAGTGAAGTATTTGGAAGTAAATTACAGACATTCTAATGATGAGATATAGGAAATGTCACGTTTCTAAATCAACTTTTAATCTGCTTGGAGCCACCATCCCACTAAGATGGCAGGAAATTCAATCCCAGTGGGGCCTTCCACCCACAGCCCTGCTCTTAACTTCCACGAAGGTCCTGGGAATCTTACGCAGTCTCTGGCATCCCAGGAGGACCCTGGTCTCTCCTCCAGGTGGCTCTTCTGATGTGCTCCCCATCCAAGACCACCTCAAGCCTGGCCTCAGTGATCTTTGCCAAGGTTGGAAGCCCAAGGCCTCAGGCCTGTCTCTAGATGCCCCACAGAGCCACGGCCCCTGAGGACTGGGGCACAGAGCCCACCTGCCATGAAGCCTCCAAACTACCCACAGGCCCGTCCCTCTTTCCATTTGCAGGAAAACTCCCTATACCTAAAGCCTCGCCATCTTTAGAGTGAGAAAACCCCAAGGGACTACTAGAGTGCGGCAGATATGGAGCAAGAGGGAAAGAAAGGTTGAATCCTTGCATCTTGGAGCAGAAAAGAGAGAAGGTCTGGGCCTAAGCAAAGAAAGGGCCACGAGGAATTTCCCAGAAAATGTGAATCACAGAAGGGGGCTCAGAAGAGGCAAATCTGGAGTGAGCATGTGCTAAGATCTGGGAGGGATGCAGCAATTCTAAGTTCATGAGGGCTGGGGTCAAAATCTCATTTCAGGGTTGGGGGTGAGTGGAAGTGTCCAATTCTCCACCAGCCACTTGGCCTTTGACCTAAGCTCCCTCCTTCCCACTTGTTCCCCAGTGCATACCAGCTCTGGGTGGGATGGTTTCAAGCCTCATCATAAGAGCTTCTTTAATTAACAGTCTACAGGCTACTGGCACTGTTGGCCTTGTCCCTGCCCATCCATGATGTCATGATGCTACTCTGACCACAGCCACAAAGAGGGGCAATGCTGGCCCATAGGGAGTCCAACCAAGGAAAACAGATGTTAAACCAGATTGCAGACAACTTTCCACTCTCCTCTGACCACCCAGCCCACACCCTGCCCAGGGCTCCCTGGAGATGCCAGTCTGTGTTCCCCTTCTCTGCATCTCTGCTGCCCCTCATTCCTCAAATCCCCTTGTGCGCATGCTTCACGTGAGAGTGGCAGGGCTGGAAGCCAGGAGGGGCCTCCCCCATGCTGCTCCCTGCAAAGCTTCTGTGAGTTAATTTTATATGCCAACTTGGCTACTCAGGTATTTGGTCAAACACATCTAGATGTTGCTATGAAGGCATTTTTAGATAAGATTAGCATTTAGATCAATAGAATTCGAGTAAAGCAAATTACTCTCCATAATGGGAATGAGCCTCATCCATTCCATTGGCGGTCTTAAGATAAAAGGCTGAGGTCCTCCAGAGGAAGGAGGAGGAACGCTGTCTCCACACAGCTTTGGACTTGAGCAGCAGCACCAACACTCCCCTGGGTTTCCAGCCTGCTGCCCTGCTCTGCAGATTTTGGACTTGTCAGCCTGCATAATTGCATAAGGCAATTCCTTAAAATAAATCAGTCTCTCTCCCCCTTTCTTTTTCTCTCATATAAGATGAATGTGTGTATATATGAATACACACACACACACACACACACACACACACCATTTGTTCTGTTTCCCTAGAGAATACTAATTAAAACAGCTTCCAAGAGGACATTTTTGAGTATACCTCTCTGTCTTCTCACAAAATCAATTATTCCATTTTATGTATTTCAGAGGTTGAAGAGGTGGGAAGGCAGAGAATAAGAAAATGAGGGGAAAGAAAGGCTATTTCCACATATAAAGCAAGAAAAGGAAAAGGAAGAGAGTATCTGGCAGCCAAGAAAGGCCCTGTGTCAGTTTGGACCCAGGAAGAAGGTACTAACACAGAGTTCACAGTGTGAGAGATTTTTTTTTTTCTGGAAAAAGTAGTAAACAAGGAAATTGCTTTTTTTTTTTTTTTTTTTTTTAATTTTAGGGCCGCGCCTGTGACATATGGAAGTTCCCAGGCTAGGGGTCAAATCGGAGCTACAGCCACCTGCCACACCCACAGCAACACAGGATCTGAGCTGCCTCTGTGACCTACACCACAGCTCATGGCAACACTGGATCCTTAACCCACTGAGGTCAGGGATCCAACCTGAATCCTCATGAATTACTAATCAGGTTTGTAAGCCGCTGAGCCACAGCAGGTACTCCAGAAACTGGACTTTTTAAAAAGCAAGCAAATCTAAACTAGCAATTATAAGTCAATAATAAATCAATTATTCAATGAATCCCTAGTGATTAATTTGATAAGAACAAGGTTGAATGCAAACAATGGACAATAACATGGGAGATCAAAAGAGGGAGACTCAGGGTGACAGTAATCCAAGATCCTTGCATTTTTTGAGATAAAATTTAACTTAGACTTGTTTAATGAAGATGTATGTTAAAATTAAGGGTAAGCACTGAAAGATTAGAAATATAAAATATAACTTTCAAATGGGAAATAAGGGAAAGAGGAGGCTAAAGAAAACTCAACTGAATTGAACACAGGCAAGGGGATGTAGAGAAGAAGCATAAACAAAAAATGTCAAATAGAAAACACAAAATAAAGTGGTAGAACTAAGTCCAAATACGTTACTTATTGATGTAAATATAGACTGAGCCCTCCAGCAAAGGTCAAAATGGTTATCAGTTCTGCGGCAAGCAATATATAAGATAAGCCTGGAACATCTTGTTACAACAGAGAGCAAAGAGTTTTCAAAGACAACAAGTTTTAGGAGCTCACTCCAAGAGGCTCCCATTGTCCAAAGATGGGGCAGACTGAGCAATGGTCAGAATAACTGTAACAGTGAAAAAAACATAGAAAATATATTTGTAATATCCAAACACATAAAAATAATAGCAAATATATTAGCAAAGAATTTCAATAGAGTGAAACACTCCAATATATCACAATGGTAATGTTTAAATGGTCATATTTAAGGAAATAAATTCATTTTTTAAAAGCTAGTAAATAAAAGGAAAAAAAATCACACATTTACCCTGTATAAACAATACCTCGAGGCAACCAAATAAATTAGAGAGAATATTCGTTGTAGAAGAACCCCAGCTATTAAATGAATATGGTTATAGAACTAGACTTATTTTAAAAGCAATATAGAATCATCATTTTGCAAACCTGCTAAAATAATTGGTCTAGTGCAAAGGTAGGCAAACTTTTTCTCAGCAGGCCAACTAGTAAATATTTCAGGCATAAAAGGCCATACAGTCTATGTCAGGACATTTAATTGTGCTGCTCTGTCTCAAAAGCAGACATAGATGATATATAAACGAATAGGCATGACTGCATTCTAATAAAACTTTATTTATAAAAACAGGAGTGATCTGGAGTTGGGTCCTGGTGGCCATTGTAGTTTGCTACCCGACCTGAGTAGTGATCATCAGTATTTGCTAACATCATAGAGAGAAACAACCATACTGACCGTGTTTTCAAGCCCAGTGCAACTATACTTCTAAGATATACTTCTGGGAGTTCCCGTCGTGGCTCAGTGGTTAGCGAATCTGACTAGGAACCATGAGGTTGCCGGTTTGATTCCTGGCCTTGCTCAGTGGGTTCAAGATCCGGTGTTGCTGTGAGCTGTGGTATAGGTCGCAGATGCAGCTCCGATCCCATGTTGCTGTGGCTGTGGCTGTGGCTGGTGGCTACAGCACGGATTAGACCCTAGGTGCGGCCCTAGAAAAGACAAAAAATAAATTAATAAAATAAAATAAAATATACTTCTGAAAATCTCAAAGATCAAAGAAGGACTCAAGATGAAATTAGAAAATATTTACAACTAAATGATCATAAAAACACTATCCATCAAACTTAATGGAATTTACCTCACATGGCACTGAGAGGGACAATGTAGCCTTAAACATTATATTAGAAAAGAAGAAAGATGGGAAATTAATGGGCTAAGCTTGCAAACATTTAGGCAAAGAACAATAGAATAAATTTGAAGAAAATATGTAATAAAGAGGAGGAAAAATTAATAAACTGGAAACAAAACATACAACAGAAGAAAAGGAATGTCAAAAGCTGATTATTTTAAAAGAACAAGAAATAAAACAGACACAGCAGGAAAACCAGTTAACACCCACGCTTCAAACAGCCTGGATAGAAAAGAATTGAGAAATTTCACATTTAAAATGCTACAAATGACAGGTCAGAAAGACTAGAAAGGGAGCTGGTATTTGCCAGCTAATGACTGCAGACAATCAGGATTTTTTTTCTAAAAGTTCTCAATCTTCTACCTTGGTATTTATAATTCTTTCTTTTGTTCAGAATCCACTATTTTCTACCCTGATTCTCTCCCTTCAACTCTCCTACTCTGTGGAGCCTAGCCCCTCACTCTCAGCAGGCGATACTTCACCTCCAAGGTCACTGAGCAAATAGAAACCAATAGGTAGGAGTTCCCTCGCTCACTTTTCTGGATTCACTAGCCCACTGGGATGTTCCCATCTTTGTGTGTGTGTGTGTGTGTGTGTGTGTGTGTGTGTGTGTGTGTGTGTGTGTGTGTGTGTGTCTTTTTGCCACTTCTAGGACCGCACCTGCGGCGTATGGAGGTTCCCAGGCTAGGGGTCGAATCGGAGCTGTAGCTGCCGGCCTGCGCCAGAGCCACAGCAATGCGGGATCTGAGCCGAGTCTGCAACCTACACCACAGCTCACGGCAACGCCGGATCCCTAACCCACTGAGCAAGGGCAGGGATCAAACCCACAACCTCATGGTTCCTAATCAGATTCGTTAACCACTGAGCCATGAAGGGAACTCCTGGGCTGTACCCATCTTGTTACAGACTCAAACCTTTGCAAGCATGTTTAAATATTCCTTTTCCTGGCCTCCTTCTTGGTAACTAGTATTTTAAGTTATTTCTTCTCGATGTTTCTCCCGGCAGAAACTTTTCTGTCTACAACAACCTCATTAACACACAGCTCAAGAAGTGCAGCTACCTCTTACCCTGGCTCCCGATTCCTGTCTTTTTCTCCAACACACCACAGCAACCATAAAAAAAAAAAAAAAAAAAAAAAAAAAAAAAAAAAAAAAAAAAAAAAAATTTAAAGAAGAAAACTGACCATGCTGTTAAACTCCAAGCCATCCAGGACTCCCTCCTGCCTGTCAGATGAAGACTAAGCATTGGTGTTGGCCATTCAAGCCTTTGGCTTCCCACCCACATTCTGCCCCTGTTCCCCCTGCTCCCTTCAAGACCTAGTCTCTGGACTCACTTACTGCAGAGCCTCCTCCTTTGTTCCTTAAGGACTCACCTCCCAGGAATCCTCTTATACATCCAGCATCTCCCCAGACTCCATTATCTTCTCTCTATAGCGTGGATTTAGTGCCTTTACTTAGAAAATACTTTGAGTGATTTCTCATGCAGCAAGTAATTATTCTTTCATCAGATATTTACTGAGCATTTTCACCTAAAGACATATCAGAATATTTATGCCAGCCCTATGCGTAATTACTAAAGACTAGAAACAACTTAGTATCTTTTGACAGTAGAATAGACGAGTAAATCGTGCTATATTCATAGAATGGTATACCAGACAGTGGTGAGAATGAATGAACATTCTTAATATGGGGCGTGTGTATGATTTATCCACATAAAGTTCAGGAAAAGGCAAAACTGAGTGATGGTGTTAGAATCAGGATCGTAACTACCACTGACAGGGATGAGGGGAGGGATTGGTGACTGGAACAGAGCATGATGGAGGCTTCTGGAATAATAGTAGCTCTGTTTCTTGATCCTAATCCCAGGATGTGTTCCTTTTGTAACAGTTCATCAAGCTATGTAGATTATGATTTGTGCACTTTTCTGTATATGGTAAACTTCAACTAAAAGTCAACTGAAGAGTTCCTATTGAATCCGACTAGGAACCATGAGGTTGCAAGTTCGATCCCTGGCTTCGCTCACTGGGTTAAGGATCCGGCGTTGCAGTGAGCTGTGGTGTAGGTTGCCAACGAGGCCCAGATCCGGCGTTGCTGTGGTTGTGGCTGTGGCGTAGGCCGGTGGCTATAGCTCCAATTGGACCCCTAACCTGGGAATCTCCACATGCTGCAGGTGTGGCCCTAAAAAGACAAAACAAAAGTCAACTGAAAAAAAAGCAGTGAGCACCTATGATGTGCCAGGCACAGGGTCAGAGGCACTGGGAAAACAAAGAGCTAGTCGGTGCCTCAAGGACTGGAAGCCGAGTGCAGAAGGCAGGTGAGGAAGCATGGCAACGTTAGAGTACAGTGAGGGATCGATGGTAGAGGTTAAGCATGCAGTGCAGCCCATTCAATTCTGTGAGCCTCAGTTTCCCCATCTGTACAATGGGGAACATATTTCCCACTTCACTGAGTTACATAAGAACCCAAAAGATAATATGGGTGGGTATGCCCCCCAGAGTGCCTGGGGCATGGCAGGTGCCCAACAAATGTTCTTGACTCTGAATCCCATTCTCAGCACAAATATTCCAGGAGAGCTCCACAGACAGCAGCTCCTTCCTCTCCGCCTCCATCCCCCTTCACACTTACACAAACACTCAGACACACATAAACACCACACGCACACAGGCCACTGCTCGTGACTCCTTGGATTAAGACAGCAGTAGAAAATAAATATTAAACCTCAAAGGTGTTCACAGTCACTTTCTCTCATTTCTAAAAAATGCCTGGTTTCCTTCTCTGCAAAGTCCTGAAGGGCTTCCATTGAAATTTCCTCTCCTGCCACCAAAAAGTCCTGTTAGAGGTGCTTGCCCCAAGCCCTGAGGAACCTGGAAAAGGAGCCAATGGTGCCATCCAAAGGCTCTTTCTCCCACCAGGATTGAGGAGCTTTCCCACCCAAATGAAAACAGTTCTTTGGAATTCCTATTGTGGCTCAGTAGGTTAAGAACCCAACTAGTATCCCTGGGGATGATGGCTCGATCCCTGGCCTTGTTCAGTGGGTTAAGGATCCAGTGTTGCTGAAAGATTCGGTGTAGGTTGCAGATTTGGCTTGGATCTGGCATTGCTGTGGCTGTAGCTTAGGCTGGCAGCTGCAGCTCCAATTCCACCCCTGGCCTGGGAACTTTCATACGCATCTGGTGCAACCCTAAAAAGAAAAAAAAAAGTTCTTAAAACGTTCTTTGAAATCTGCTCGTTTGGAACTGAATGGGAAACATGGATAGGCTCTGCTGGGTTCGGTAGCCATGGCTCCGGCTGGTTTCACTGGACGGTCATCTTCTGAGGGCTGACAGCTAAAACAGTGACCTCAGTCAGCAGATGGCAGAGTTGCTCTATGATCATAGACAGGTCCCCCAAGGGTGTGCTCAGGGCACAGGGCACTCCATCCTGATGCCACCTGCCATGGCTCACCTGGAGATGCAGATGTGAGCAAGTAAGCTGCTGTTGTTTTGGGAAGGAGATGCACCCCAGCAGGTCTGAGCCCACTTATCTGTGCAATTGAGCCAAGAAGGCACCTTCATCTCCTCTGTGCCCCTCTGAAACCTCACTCAAACCCCACGCCTTCTTCCCATCTCCCTCAAATCAAAACCTCAGCCACCATCACCTCTCAGCCATACATCTCAAATCACCTCCTCACCTATCTCCCTGATTCCCTCCTCGCCCTGCCAACTACACCACCTCCCCTCACCCCACTCAAGCCCACCAAGCTCCCGCCAAAGTGGTCAGGAACGTTCCACACATCCTCCTCACCTGCCCAAGTCCTGCTCATGCTTCAGATCTCCATTCCCAAGTCACCTTCCCAAACGTTTCGCTGACTCCCATGCTGGTCAAGAGTAGACCCCTCCCCCATCATCCTCTCCCCTAACAGCACTTCCAATGTGTGTCTATCGATGTGTGTATTTGTGTGCATGTCTGCCTCCTCCGCTGCTAGATTATGGACTTTCATTCATCACTCTGTCCTTGGGGGCCAGCACACTGCTTCAAACACAGTAGGGGCTCAATATTATTGGGTTGATTGGATTGATTGATTGATGGGGCTCTGGAAGGGGAGCATTGCCAAAAACTTTAAGCAGTGAAAAAGAAAGGCTTTTCCTTCATTAATGAAAGAAGCTTGGGGAGACAATGGAAGAATCACGCTGCTTTTTATAGCGAACAATTATGGGCGGCTGTGTGGAATGAGCACAGAACCAGACAGACCTGTTCCTGCCACACGTCAGCTGTGTGATCTTGAGAAAGTTACTTAACCTCTCTGAACCTAGCTTTCTTTCTGATAATGGGGGGGGGGGGGAATAATACATGGAAGTATTTTATAAAATCTTAAAGCACTGGAGAATTCACAGGGTCTGAGTTAAGGCGGCAGCAGGGGAAGCAGAAGGTAACGGAAGCGTGCAAAGCCTGTCTGAGATGCTTTCCACACACGCTCATACACGTGCTCTACTGAAGAGTGTTCCCCCCAAATTCTCGGCCACCAGAGCCTGTGGAACCTTGGAAACAGTCTTTGCAGATGTACTCAAGACGAAACCATTCTGGGTTAGGGTAGGTCTAATCCAGGGATTGGTGTATTTATTAAAAGAAGGAAATTTGGACACAGCCACAAAGGAAGTCAGTCACGTGAAGCCAGAGGCAGAGGTGGAGTGGTACATCTACAAGCCAGGGAATGCCAGATTGGTGAAAAGCCATCAGAGGTAGGAATAGGCAAGGAAGGACCCTCCCCTAGAACCCACAAGGGAGCATGGCCCTGCCTATACCTGGAGTTTGGACTTCCAGCCTCCAAAACTGTGAGAAAATGGATTTCTGCTGTTTTCAGCCACCTAGCTTCCACTGCTTCGTTACAACAGTCCTAGGATACGAATACACATGCACTAGCAATTTGCCATTTTGAATACCTTCAGGTGGCCCACGTGGCCCACCTTTGCCCTAGTGAGTCTTTGTCACCAAGGAAACAGCCCTGGTGCTTAGCCTAAAAAAGCTATCAGGAAGATTTGTCTTCAAAAGATAAAGAACAGAGATGAATTGTTCCTCTTGAACTGCCTGCTCTTGGATGGTACTTGTCACTCTTAATGCCCCAGTTCTCTGCCTGCCTTTAATACCAACCAAGACTGTCACAGCAGCCACCCCAGCTTTTCTGTGGCCTGCGGTCCAGGCAACATCTGGCTTCCCCTCCTCCTGACCTCGAACCACTGGGGGCACAATTCCATCCCAGGCTCAAACTGACTAAGGAATAAGTGGCCAGGAATGATTTTTATTTGCAGCCCTAGTAGAGCAGATTCTATACAAATGACCCATGAGGAGAAACTGGCCAGATGTCTTGGACTAGGGTGTCCAAATGTCATCTTCCCGATAGCAGACTGTGGGTTCCCTTTCTTGATGGCATGTTAGAGAGCAGAGTCTGGGACACAGTCAGCACATAGCAGTGACAGAGAAGATCCAGCTCACCCACTGCGCCCACAGCCGGATCCATCTCTTCCTCTGATGTGTAGATGGAAGTGTCCCTTCCCTACACCTGCTGGCCAGAAGGAGCAGCTCTTCCCCAAACACTTTGCCCTTTGCCCCTGCCATCTGCCCTTGGAGCTGGCATGAGTGTCCTGGTTTATGAACAACAGCTGATGGCCCATGTTTCTCAAGAGGGAGGAGCTAATCCATCAAAGATGCGGAGAGTCCCTGGTCTATTTCTCCTTCCACCTGGACCTGTGGGTAGCAGGGACCTGAGAAAGTGTGTCTGCTCTGCAGATACAAAACCTGCCTTGGAGAGACTAGGCTGTGGACAGGCAAGAAGCAAGCCCTCTTTGGCTCTCACTATAGCCTCTACTATTCTTCATCAGTAATAAAGGTGGCTCTTTAGTTTCCCATCCTAGTCATTTTATGACTTATCAACTGGTTCAGAACATGGTGGTGAAGGACTGCTATTTGGTAGGACCTCCCAGTGGCCTTCAGACCTTCAAATACAGTTGATTCTTGTTATTAGTGATAGTTGTTTTCTATAAAGTCCTGTTAACATTGAATTGGCAGATCCTAAACTATCTTTCCTTGGGGAAAGACGCACATACACACACACACCTTAAATCCTACAAACAACCCATCCTAGTAGATTCAATTTGATTTTTATTTTACAAGAGAGAAAGCAAGGTTCAGAAGTTTTAGGTGACTTGCCTGAAGCCACCCACTAATAGGGGCCAGAGCTGGGATTCAAACCCAGTCCAAATGGGCAGTGTCAGGGCCTTTTGCACTGCCCTGTTCCACCCTGTCTTCATCCTCTGCTTCTCTCTGCTCAAGAGTAAAACTTGGAGGCAAAGTGTTGTCTTGTTCTGCTTCGGCTAGGAAGAGATGCATCAGGCAACTCATTTTTTTTTTTTTTTTTTGCTGCTCTGCACATGTGGGCAAATAACTACAAAAGAGCCAAGAGTGTTGATTTGGGGTTACAAATAAATGTTAGCTGGTAGATGGGTTTGCAAATACAAATAATGAGGATCAACTGGATATTGTCTTATTGCTTCTAATTATTCACTGTCCTTGTAGCAAAAGGATTATACATCCTTGCTTCTGTCATGTGATGTGAAGTGCCTCCCTGGGGAGGTGGGGAATAGTGCATGCCCCATCCACTGCAATCAGGCCACGTGACTTGCTTGGGCAAGTGAAATGCCAGCGGCAATCCTGGGAGAACCTCTAGGAGCTACCTCATGGTTTCAACCACTTCCTCTCCTCTTCCAAGAGAGCACTATGTCTCAAATGAGGCTGCTTCTTCCACCTGGATGCTGGACTAAAGATGCCTGAATCACAGCCAACATGTAATATAAATGAAAACAGTACCTTTGGGCTTGTAACCGAATGAGATTTTGAGGTTTGAAACGGCAGTCTAACCAGAGCAAAAGCTAATAGAGACTGAAAGAGTCTCCGATGTGATGAGTAGACGGCCTTGCTGTAATCTTATCCTGTGGGTTAAAGGCAATAATCCTCTTCTGTTTAAATAGTGTTGGTTGGGGTGGGGGGCACACCGTCCAGTGGAGGCAGGACTCCAGAATTCCCAGGTCTACCCAGGATGACTGAGGCCTGGATTTCAAGATGCTACTTGTGCTATGGTTCTCAGGTTTATTGAGCATCTGCTATGAACCAATCATCCCTGCAGGCCCTGGGAATATGGATAAGAACAGGGGCTGGAGGACTCGCCCTCTCGGAACTTACCCCTTCAAAGCCTTCCCAGGCATGACTCAGAAGCACAGCTCCAGGATTCCCTGGTTTGGTTTTAAACCTACAGAAGTAAGAAAACAGCCTTTTCCTGCTGTGTGTGAGCTCATGATTTTTTTCTTGTGTCGGTGGGGTCAATTACTCTCCTGCAGTACTGCAATAAAGCTATTGGAGACTCTCAAGTCAATGCTCTTATTAATTACTGTATCAGCTGTTTCACATACCCTAATTATCTCCCTGTGGCACAGACAATGGCCTTTTTAAGGGTTTTTTTTTCCTTGTAAAAATAGAAATATGTATTTTAAGCTTTTCCAGAATTTAAGCACAACACGCGCGCCATCTGCTGGTTAAAATGAGAAATAGATGCATTGATCTCCAGTTTGAACTTTCAAAATCTTACTAGTACAACTAAGGCCTCTCTGACAGCAGGCCTTGCAGCCTGGCAGCCCACAATTTTCAAATGGATCCACAGGAGTTCCCGTCGTGGCACAGTGGTTAACGAATCCGACAAGGAACCATGAGGTTTCGGATTCGGTCCCTGCCCTTGCTCAGTGGGTTAAGGATCCGGCGTGGCCGTGAGCTGTGGTGTAGGTTGCAGACACAGCTAGGATCCCCACATTGCTGTGGCTCTGGCGTAGGCCAGTGGCTACAGCTCCGATTCGACCCCTAGCCTGGGAACTTCCATATGCCGCAGGAGCGGCCCAAGAAATAGCAAAAAGACAAATAATTTAAAAAAAAAAAAAAAAATGGATCCACAGTTGAGAATATTCCAGAAGCAGGACTTTTTGCTTTTTCTCATAGGAGCTTTGTAACACTGTTGGCTTTAAGAGGAAATTCAACAGTCGTGAGTAACTGGAAGCAATGTTCTGAGATGCTGTTGGTTCAGGGGCAGGTGCTGCGAAGCCTCCAGTTTTACTGCAAAAGAACCAGTGTTTTTCTCTTGACTGTGGGCTTTGCTGATACTTCTGATGATACTTTTAAATTTTGTTCTATTAAATATTCTTGAATGTTATTACAATTGTTGGAACACACCAAAAAAAAAAAAAAATACATTTCAAAATAATAGATTAAAAATGCCCTTTAGGAGTTCCCATTGTGGCACAGTGGAAATGAATCCGACTAGGAACCATGAGGTTGCGGGTTCAACCCATGGCCTTGCTCAGTGGGTTAAGGATCTGGCGTTGCCGTGAGCTGTGGTGTAAGTCTCAGTCATGGCTCGGATCTGGCATTGCTGTGGCTCTGGTGTAGGCCTGCAGCAACAGCTCTGATTTGACCCCTAGCCTGGGAACCTCCATATGCCACGGGAGCGGCCCAAGAAATGGCAAAAACAAACAAACAAACAAACAAACAAAACAAAGATTAAGAACTAAAGCACAAAGAAGGGTAATTACTTGCCAGTGTGGTAGATGGCACAGTCATAATTTGAACTGCCATGAACCCGTCTTCTGTTCTACACCAGCATCCTATAATAAGCTTAGTGAAGGAGATAGAGAAGACGTAGAATTTAAGGACATAGAATAAGTCACAGTTTGCAAAGCATGCAAAGGTACGTGACCTTGGGAAGTCCCCTCAACCACCTCGTTAGAGGTGTCATCATTATCCCCATGTCATCATCCCTGTGTTACAGAGGAGGAAGCAGAGAAGGATTAAGAGTCCTGCCCAGATGTCACACTCAGAGCAGAACCAGGGCTGGATCCTGGGTCTGCTGCCTTTGGATGCCAAGTTATACCTACCAGGCCTTACTGCTGTCCAGCCCCTCCAACTGGTAGGGAAGGGAGGTATCTGAATCAGATTTCATCCTCCCAGGGACCAGTAGGACCAGGCTCCATCTCAGAGGGCAAGGAGGACAATGCTTCACTTTCTGAAGGTTTCCCACTGCAGGAGATTCAACCTCCTCCTCCAGAAAGAGGCCCCTCCCCCTTCTCCCTACATTCCCTTTGTGCTGTCCACACCCACACCTGCTGGGGTAGGGACTGCTGAGGCCCTCAGCCTACAGCAGGCCACCCTCTTCACACACACACACACACACACACACACACACACACACACACGCCCTAGCATTAGCTTTTTCAGCAGTTAGCTTTTCCTGAGTCTCTAGGAACAGCAGGTATCACATTGCTAATCCTTGGTGTCTCCCAGACAGCACATTACACACATTTTTGGTGATTCATTGATGTCTAAGGAGTGATTAAGATGGAGAAACCTCAATAATTTTATATGATAACAGATGGTAACTGACCAATCATTTGTAATGTACAGAAATATCAGATCACTATGCTATGTACCTGGAACTAACATAGCATCTTAGGTCAATTATATTTCAGTTTTGAAACAGTATTCAACAGCAAACCCATGAAGTCCTCCCAAATGGAGGAATCCTGCAGCCACTGGGAGTCAGGTATGTAGATGAGGTCACAGCTTCACCCTTCACAAAAAGTTTTAAGCCTCTTTTAAACGTCAGTTTCTTCATCTCTAAAATAAGTATAATAATCTCAAGCTCTGGAAAATTCACTGAGTATAAAGAGGGGGACATCACACTTAAAAATGCTTCATCGAGATGAAACCCGTTGTACGTGCCAAAGAAAGCCCTTCCTGAACAATGTGGCTGTGAACTGTGGATTCCTCCATCAACTATGAAGCTAGTGGAAAACTACAGTGATGTAAACACTAACTGGAGTTTCCACTGTGGCGCAGTAGGTTAAGAATCCAACTGCGGCGGCTCAGGTCGCTGCAGAGGTGTGGGTTCAATCCCTGGCCCAGCACAACTGGTTAAAGGATCCGACGTTACCACACCTGCAGCTCTGATTCAATCCCTGGCCCAGGAACTTCCATATGCCATGAGTGCAGCCATAAAAAGAAAGAATGAAAAAAAAAAACAAAACTAACTGCAATGTGCCATTAGAATATGCATTGTTATATGTTGTTATCATTCTTAGACCAGAAGAGTTAGGGTTCCACAATAAGTCATCAATTCCGCAAGTTACTGAGTGCTTCTGTGTTCTGGGCACCATTCTGGGGCTGGGGCTGGGGGAGGGAAGGGTTGTCTTTTTTCCTTTTTCCTTTTTTTTTTTTTTTGGCCATGCCTGCAGCATGTGGAAGTTCCCAGGCCACAGCAGTGACAATGCTGGATCCTTAACTACTGCACCACAAGGGAACTCCAGAGGGTATTCAAAACACCCCACAGCCCTGGCCTTAAGGTGCTCACTACCCTATAGGAAGACTTACTTCTTCTTCTCTCTAGCTGACACAAGGAGGACCAGTGGGTACTGCAAAGAGGCCAGCTCCAGCCCCAGCCCAACATGGGAAGCAGCTCAGTGCATCAGTAAGGGAGCAACATGAAAACACCTCTCAGATCTTCTGGTTCTGCTGCTTACCTGCTGTGTGTCCTTGAACGAGCTACTTTTCCTGTCTTCTGTGTGAGTACTAGCTCAGATAATGGATTTAAAAATGAGTTCTAACCAGTTAAGTGCCAAGCAAATATTACAGCAAAGACTATTCATATTTGTTCCTCAATATCATTTTCCCATTTTACTATCGCTGAAAACATGGCTGTTTAGCATAAAGACTACATTTCCCAGACTCCCTTGCAGTTAAATGTAGTCATGTGACTGAGTTCTTGCCAATAGGATGTCACTAAGTGTCATGTGGTGGCTTCTGGTAGATAGAGGAAACTTTCTTAGAGGTAGCTGGTCCACCCCTTCTGCCCCTTCTTCCTGCTTTCCTCCAGGATGTGTTTGGAGTATGGTTGTGACTATTGAAACTCCAAACTGGGCCATGAGGACAGTGGTTAACCCTAGGGCAAGTGGAGTGGAAGCTGAGAAGGGCGGTGGTCCCAAAGACTTTGTGGAGAGCCATCACAGCTCTCCTGAACTGGAAAGCCTGTGGATGTTCACACAAGAGAGAAATAATTATCTCTTCAAGCCACTGTCCTTTTGAGTTTTCTATCATTCACAGCTGAACCTGATTCTAATTCACATAAATATTGTTTGCTATGGTGATGACATGCCACAATGGCCTTTCTTTTTTTTTTTTTTTTTTTTTTGTCTTTTTGTCTTTTTGTCTTTTGTCTTTTGTTGTTGTTGTTGTTGTTGCTATTTCTTGGGCCGCTCCCGCGGCATATGGAGGTTCCCAGGCTAGGGGTCTAATTGGAGCTGTAGCCACCGGCCTACGCCAGAGCCACAGCAACGCGGGATCCAAGCCGCGTCTGCAACCTACACCACAGCTCACGGCAACGCCGGATCCTTCACCCACTGAGCAAGGGCAGGGACCGAACCCGAAACCTCATGGTTCCTAGTCGGATTCGTTAACCACTGTGCCACGACGGGAACTCCCCCACAATGGCCTTTCTAACAGTGGGCATTGTGTAGTACAATGGGTTGGTCAGTTAAGAAGGTCAGCTCTTACCACAAACAGTCCTCAAGGAAATACTATACAAACTTCTGTGAAGGTTCTTCTAGAAGAGAATCTTCCATCAGCTGGATTCCAAGGATGAGCAATCCAATGAGCATGAGACCCACATGCGTAGTGGGACTCAGGACAAATCAACCACATCAGGAAAAACTCATGCAAATTTCCAAAGCACCTATGGCTCACAGTCTGGTGGGAGGCAAATGATGACAACACCATGGGGTCTGTAACAGAGGTGTCTGAGATCCTGCAGGAACACAAGGGGGCATTCTGGTAAGAAAGCAAAGGGAGAATAAGAAAAATTTTCTCTTTTTTTGTTGTTTTCTCTCTCTCTCAAGAACTGTTGATTTACAATATTGCGCTAGTTTCAGGTGTACAGCTAAGTACTTCAGATATATATATATAAATAAAAATTATATATATATATATAATTTTTCAGGTTCTTTTCCAATATGGGTCATTACAAGATACTGAATATAGTTCCCTGTGGTATATAGTTCCCTTGTTGTTTATCTGTTTTAGATATAGTAGTTTGTATCTCTTAACCCCATACTCCTAATTTATCCCTTTCCTCTTTGGTAACCATAAGTTTGTTTCCTATGTCTGTGAGTCTCAGTCATAGAAAAGGAAGGAAATAATGCCATTTGCAACAACCTGGATGGACCTAGAGATTATCATACCAAGCGAAGTAAGTCAAACAGAGAAAGACGAATATTATATGCTATCAATTATATGTGGAATCTAAAAAAATAATACAAATAAACTTAGTTACAAACAGAAACAGACTCACAGACATAGGAAAGGTTTCTGAAAGGAGACATTAGAGTTTGGTCTTAATGGATAAATGGAAGTTATCCAGAAAGAGAAGGGTGGAGAAAACATCCTAGGCCGAGCGCAACGCGCAGAGGCAGGAAGATGTTGGTGGAAACCCAGAGCGGGCTTCCAGCGGGGTCCACCTGCTATGAACCACAGAAGGAGCAGCCACCCCAGGTGAACCCCGCCAGCCTGTGGAACACAGCTGCACCCCCAGGTTTCACTTTCCAGGGTGACTCAGAGGATGACGTGGAGCTGCCGTGGGCTCCCCGGTGGTTTTTTCGCAGGGATGGCTTCTGCATGTGGGGTCATCGCTGGTGAGTAATGAGACAGACCGGCTTTATAGATGGAAAGTGAGAAAATATCAAAGTGCTCAAAGCAGGAAGAGGGAGATGTGGGGTAAAGCAAAGGAGAAGCGAGCATTAATGATTCCCTTTTTGGAGACCACACAAGGGCTGATCCTGCTGCCTCCTTAGCTGCTCCCCTCAATGAAAGGAGGATCTCAGTCCCACAGCCACATCAACCCCAGAGGTCAGGTGGAAAGTCCTCAGAGCCTCCTCGGACATTCTCTCCCTTTCTTCCACGTCAGAAGTGAAGCATGCCCATCTCCTGCAGTCCTGAGAGCCATTCCTAGCCTTGCCCTGCCGCCCAGGATCTGCCTTCCAGAAATCCAGGACAAGCTCACATCTTCCCAAACTGCTCACCCACTCAGCCCCTGGCCTGGCTGGAACTCCACTCAGCCTCTGGGTAGAAATGGCCCAGGTAAAAAGAAGGATGATGCTTAGAAGGTTAAACCAGCCCTGCCCCATGTATACTTTTATGGGAGGATTCTCCGGCAACCCTTGAGGAAGGTATACTGCCCCATCCTGCTCAGATGGGAAGCTGAGGTTTGAACCCACTGTGCCAAGGCTCATGTCAAGCACTGTACCACTGTGACTCAGAGGAGGAGGTGTCCACTCCTGAACCAGAAAATCCCATTTTGTCGTAGCGCATACGACTGAAGATACTCACTGTCAGCTTCCCAGCTGCCACTCCCCTGTACCGAGGGGCCATGGGAGACACAAAAAAACAGGAAGCATCAAGGGCAGGGGTATCTAAGGAATGCCCGCTGTGTGCCAGGCACTACACTGGTCACCCAACATGAGCCATCCTAAACAGATGGTCCTTACAAGAGTGACACTGAGGTCAAGATTAGCACACCTGTTCTACAGACAGGGAAATAGAGACTCGGGGAGGCTGGAAGTGATTCGTCAAAGATTCGACTCCACAAGAGATCATTACCATTATGAACAGTGCAGACTCCTGGGCCCCATTCCAGACGGGCTGAATCAGCTCAGAGGTTGGGACCCCAGGAATGTGCTTTTCAAACCGTTTCTCTCCAAGATTTTCCGATGGTGAAAGTGTGAGAACACTGTCCTCCACCAGGGGCTCCGAGTTGGGGACACAAGACCTTCATGCCTCAAAGGTCCAGTAATAGATGACAGTGAGCCAGGATTTGTCAACAGGAGGCAGCTGGTACAGTTGTTAGTGCATAGTCTCTGGAGCCAGGTCTCTGGAGTTCGAATCCTGGCTCTGCCAAATACTAGTTGTGTCACCTTGAGCTAGCCACATTCCTCACTGTGCCTGAGCTTCCTCATCTGAAAAACTCCATCAAAAAAGAACACCTAGGAGTTCCTGTTGTGGCGCAGCGCAAACGAATCCGACTAGGAACCATGAGGTTGCAGGTTTGATCCCTGGCCTTGCTCAGTGGGTTAAGGATCTGGTGTTGCCGTGAGCTGGGGTGTAGGTCATAGACACAGCTCGGACCCTGCGTTGCTGTGGCTGTGGCGTAGGCTGGCAGCTGTAGCTCCGATTGGACTGGTAAACTCCATATGCCGCAGGTGAGGCCCTGAAAAAACAAAAGATAAAAAAAAAAAAAATAGAACACCTAGAAGGTTGTTTGGGGAGGTTGAATGAGTTAAATGTGTGGAGTTTGGCACAGTGCCTGCCACAGAGTAACAATCCTGTGATGCCGTTGTCATCATTACATGATCAATTGTCCCAAATAACACAAGAAAGAGGAGATTATTTGACACTGTGGCTCCTGAAGGAGGAGGTCAAAGAGCAGCGTTCCAGAGAATTTGAATGGATAAAAAGAGAAGAGCTTAAACAACAGCTCTTTCTTTCATTCCTGAGCTGATCTTACATCACTGTTTGTTATTCCTCAGGAAGTGTCACCAAGAGCAAGTCACTGCAGTCGAGACAGGTCGTGAATCAGTCTGCGAGGCTGAATCACAGCCAGAACACATCCTCTCCTGGGTCTTGAGGGGAGGAAGATGACAGTTCTCTTTGAAGCTGAGGACGGCTTTGCCCAAGAAGGGAGCTGTGTATATTTTTTATGGCCACCAGGGGGAGACAGAGAGCTTAACTGACTTCACAAACTGAACAGTATGCCTAAATTCCTTGAAGATTTGGGCCTTTGCCCACTGATTTGTTTTCACTTTTGCTGTTTCCCCTACTTAGAATGGCCCCCATTTAACCCATCATCATTCTCCCAGCCAACTTCTTCATATGCAAACTAACCTCTGGCCAGCCACTAAGCCGGGGGCCGAGGGAAGATACAAAGAAATGTAAGGCATTTAAGGAACGCTTTGTGTGTACAGGTACTCCACTGGTATCCTTGTAACTACAATGAGGTCATTCATTTTCAAGATTCACTTCATCAGGAATAAGATTCAGGGCACTGTCACTAAGTGCCAGGCACTGTGCTAAGCATTTCTGTGAATTAGCTCATTTAACTCCCTGAACTACCCAATAAGTAAGTACCACCATTATACCCACTTTACAGCAGAACAGACTGAGTCTTGAGGGAATTAAGTAACATCTGCCCAAGAACGCAGAGCTAATAAGGGAAATGGAATTCATGTATGAGCCCATGGAGTCTGGTTATAGAACCAAAGCTGAAAACTGGCCACCTCTCTGGTCCTTCCACAAAGCCTTGCCTCTGCCCACACTGTGCTCTCTCTTCTCTGGATTCTGATCTTGTTTGTAAGCAATCCAATGTAGGACTTATACTCATTTCTTCTCTCACACACACTGGCAAATGCCACTCTCCCATCCTACCCCCATCCCACCCCTGCCAGGTATAGAGTAAGTTTCTTAAAGCCAATGATTCTATCTCACCCTTATTTCTATGTAACTACCATTTATTAAGCATCTCTGTGTCTGACATTATCAAGGGCACATTTATTCTTTAGATTTGCTGTTTACTAGTCTTCACAGTAACCCTGGCAAGTAAGTAGTAGTATCCACATTTTATAGGTGGAAGATTAAGTCTCAGAAGTTACATGATCCTAGACCACTCACCTACCTGGCAGGTAGAATATGCAGGACCCCAAGGCCTGCAGTCTCTCCATGACCCTCAGCTCCCACCTCCCCCTCTGCCTTGCTTGGGGCAGCACCCAGAATGAAAGGAGGCCTCAGAACATGAACTTGAAGGCTTCAGTTAAGGTCCCTCACTCTCTGGGATGCAGGTCAAAAGCACCATCTATTGATTCCTGTCCTGGTACAGTTCCCAGACTCAGGCCTTCTCCTATTCTCAGTCCTGCCCCTTCTTTGGTGGATTCCATGTTTGAATGTCACTAGTGTAAGAACCATGTCATATTCACCATCATGTCCCCGGAGCCCAGCACAGAGCTTCACACATAGTCTGAGGCTCAGTATATGCTCATTGAATAAATAAACAAAAACAATTAATACATCTGGTCCCTCAGGCATTCTGTACCCAGATCCTCTATGAACTAGCTTTTGACCACAGCCTGCCAATTTTTTGCTCTCAATTCTATCATTCAAATTTGGACAACAAAAAAGCACTTTGTAGAATTCCTGCTGTGGTGCAGCAGGTTAAGGATCTGGCATTGTTTCTGTGGCAGCTGGGGTTCCATCCCTGGCCTGGGAACTTCCATATTCTGCAAGTGCAGCCAGAAAAAAGGAGTTCCCATTGTGGCTCAGCGAAAATGAATCTGACTAGCATCCGTGAAGACACAGTCTCAATCCCTGGCTGCACTCAGTGGGTTAAGGATCCAGCATTGCTGTGAGCTGTGGTATATGTCACAGACACTGGTCGGACCTGGTGTTTCTTTGGCTGTGATGTAGGTCGGAGGCTACAGCTTGGATTTGACCCCTAGCCTGAGAACCTCCATATACTGCAAGTGCAGCCACCTCCCCCCACCCCAAAAAAAGCACTTTGTGAACTTTAGCAGGCTATGAAATGTGAGATAGCACCTGAGCTATCCCTTGAATCCAGGACACTGGTAAGGACCTAAGAGAGAGAATCTGTCTGTCTGTCTGTCTGTCTGTCTCTCTGAAACTCTGATGTTAGAACATAGATGCAGGAAGTCTTTAGACATTTTTAAAGATGTGATGGTGTCAAGAGCCTGGCAATAGCATGGAGTTAAGAGGGTAGGTGCTGTGCTGCTGGCAACGTTCTAGCCGTTCTGCCCAGGGCTGACCCTGGCTGTGGCTGCTGCGCCCAGCCTCCCTGGTTCCCTGCCTGGTTCTCCAGCCCTCTCCCATCAATCCTGTGAACTACTCAGTATACTCCAGTGAATTCTAAAATTAGGCGGAGTCCACTTCTGTCGCTTGAAAGCCATAGCGGAAGCTGGCCAGTTGCTGACCAACCCCATTTCCTCTTTTCCTAAGCACACGAGGCATTTCTCTCCGCGATCCTTGCAGTTAGGTTAGTGGGGATCCGGCGGGCCAGTGGGGTGGTCCTAGAACCCTTTGAGCAATCACCACATTCTCTCTTTCCCTTCCACAGGGACTTCAGAGGCTAGACAGGTAGTGGCACAAGATGGAAAGAGCCATAGTCCCAAATCGCCATTTGGGGAAGAGATGCCCCAGACAGCCACACAACCAGCATCAAGCCAGGAAATAAATCTCGAACTCACGCCACCCATAGCATGGTTTTTGACAGGACCTAGAGTTTATCACTCCAACTAACACCATCGATAACCCAGACTAGTTCAATCCCTGTTATCGTTAGTGTTGCTATTATTAACATGGCTCTTCTTTTTGTTTGTTGGGTTGGTTGGTTTTTTAAATTTTTATGGCCACACCCGGCCTGGAACTTTCCATATCGGGTTGCATATGAGCCACAGCTGTGACCTGCACCACAGCTGCAGAAACACCGGGTCCTTTAAACCACTGTGCCAGGCTGGGGATCGAACCCGCACCTCCACAGTGACCTGAGCTGCTTCAGTCAGATTCTTAACCCACTGCACCACAGTGGGAACATGGCTCTTCTCAATATACTAGCTATTCAATAGGTACTTTATTGCTAGGAAACTGCCGTTTTTAGGTCACTATTAACTTTTCTTGATTTCCTATGAGGTGCCTCGAATTATTCTAGGTATTGGAAAGCTTGGTGATCAGGTTGTGGCAACTCAAATGGGAATATGTCTATGATTTTTCTAATACCCAGCACATAGCACCTGCTGAATGAAGAGTGCTTTCTCAGGAGGCAGGAGAACCTGGTGGCGAAGCAGGCTCCCCAGAGTGAGATGCACCTGGATTCAAATCCCGGCTCCTCCTCCCAACCCGTGGGAATGGAGCCAAGCCATTCAGCTTCCCTGAGCTGCCTTTTCCTCCCCTGTTAAATGGAGAAATGTATGATTTCTTCAGCAAATATTAAACATTTTACTAAAAACTTTGAGGATCAAGAGAAACAAAATACATGCATTCTAGATACAGCTCCCAGCACAGAGTAATTATTAGAAAACAGAATATTCACTATTTTAAGTTTTTCTAACACCGAAATATTACTCGGGAATAAATGTCTAAAGGAGATTTAGTTCCACGGACAATTTCATTTCTTAGGTAGATACCACAGCTGCTTAGATTCTTTAGATTTAGATGCTTAAGCATCTCAGTTAGCTGTCTAGCTTTTTCTCAGTTTCACAATTCTGGCTTGTTTATTTACTTCCTGGAGCCCCGCTGCCTTCCCTGGGCACTGCGCACACATCAGCGTGGATGTGGGGCTGCGATCCCGCCCAGCAGATGCCTCTGTGTTTTCTCTTTAACCCCCATGAGGACCGTTTTCCCCCCAAATGAGGGAGAAATTCACAATCCTAATGAGTCTAAGAACAAAAGTGTCTTCACTGAGTGAAGATGTTCCATTGATTTGCAGATTTTAAGGGGACTTCAGCCAGGTGGCCAGTATTTGGGAACCACGGCACATTCCATCTTTGTGAAACAGCAGCAACTATTTATTGAGTGTCCAGCACCGAGCCCACACCGCCCCATTTAATGCTGAAAATGACCTTCAGAGATTGAATCTGTCGTAATATCCACTGGAGAGATGAGGACAGTGAGGTTTAGAAATTTGAAGTAACCTGTTCAAAATCAACATCTGAGTGACAATGACTCCCCTGCATCCTGTACCCTGAGCCTCACTCGGCACTGGCGGCACTTGGGAGCTGACCCATCTCTTTGACTTAAGTGCTCTTACTTTTAGTTCTTACACGAAGTGCCGGATACACACACTAGTGCAATTCTCAAATGCAAGCCCATTTCCCTGACTTGAACATCTTGCAGCTGGACTGTGTGGGCTGCACTGATTCTGCAGGTCTGGTCTCAATGAGTTGGTGCAATGGACAGGGCAGAGTTTAAACACCCCACATGCTCAGGTCTGACCCCTGGCCCCACCACTTAACAAAATCACTTCAACTCTGCAGCTTTGGTTTCCTCATCGATGAAATGGGTATATTCCTACTGCACAGTAAGCCCTGAGGATTTAGGTACAAATCTAGTGCAGGTCGAAACACAAAACATGCCCCCTAAACAGCAGTTCTCTGTGCCTTCACTTTTGTCTTTCCCAAACTTTAGGGCAAAAGATTGACAGCCCAGTGGGGTTCTCAACCAATCAACAGTTGTTACTGCTGTTGTTTTTCTGGACTTGGATGGGGATTGGGGGTGTGGACAAGAGGTGTGTCACACCTCATGCTACATAGAAATTCTGGGAGGAATTTGTATGTAGAGAACCTTGGACTCCCCCAAAGAGATTCTGATTCAATAAATTGGGATTTTTGACAGCTTATAGGGCATGCCAACATGGAGGTCATCAGACCACCCTCTGGGAAACTCTGTGCTTCAGTCATTCAATTAAAATCACAGCATCCTCTATATCCTCAAACCATCTCAATATTTTTAACTAAATTTTTGTAGTATTCTTTTTCATATTCTTTTCCATTACAGTTTATTAAAGGATACTGAATGTATTTCCCTGCACTATAGGGACCTTGTAGGACCTTGTGGTATCCATTCTGTATAAAGTGGTCTGCATCTGCTAGCCCCAAACTCCCAGTCCATCCCTCTCCAATCCCTAACTTAATTTTTTATTCATTGTGTCCATTCCCATCAGCACACCTTTGTAACTCGAAATAAATATATCATTAAAACATATTTTATATCAGTTCCTGAAACACAAGTATATAGCAAGAAAAGATGACAGGCTGTTACCAGGAGCCCCAAAGGCAAAACTGCCTGATTGAAATCCCATCTCTGCTGCACACAGCTGTGTCAGTTTGGACTGGCTTCTTAAAGTCTGTCTCAATATGCCATGTGTCTGAAGAGGCAATAAGAGTAGCCACATCATAACGCTGTTGTGATGATAAAGTATTAGGTATAAAGCATTTACGACAGTGCCTAGCGTATGGTGAGCACTCACAAAATGTAGTTATTCTTATTTTGAGAAATGAAAAAAAAAATAGTATCACTTACTGCAAATAGAAGATAATCACTTGAAGTTCCCACTGTGGCTCAGTGGTTAGGAACCCAACATAGTAACCAAGAGGATACAGACCCCTAGCCTCAATCAGTGGGTTAAGGATGCGGCATTGACACAAGCTGTGATGTAAGTCACAGATGAGGCTCAGATCAGGTGTTGCCGTGGCTGTGGCATAGGCTGGAAGCTGCAGCTCCAATTCAACCCCTGGCTCAGAAACTCCCATATGCCGCAGGTGCCGCCCTAAAAAATAAAATAAATAAATAACCAAAATATATGCATAACTGTGAAAAGTTATTAAAAGGTCATCCATAAACCATCTAAAGTCATCTCTGTATCATCAGTAGTATACATTCCAGAGGCCAAGAAGCATGTCAAGAGGGGCAAATATGGGACAGACCAACTTGGGGGTCATTTTAGTTCTGTCTCGGACCTAGCTTTGCATCTCTTCTGGAGAGCTGCATAAAGTCCTAGGACAAATTTCCTTGGTCCATCTGGAAGTAGCCAGAAGACACCTATCTCCCAGGGATTCGGAGCTGCTCCCAGCTCTGTGGGAAACAGAGCCGCCTCCCAAAGGAGGTTGCTCCACACCTGCTCATTAGGACTCTGTGCTTCTCAAGGCCCGCTTATCTACAGATCTCAGTGTGCCTCAAAACATTCATTAATGCACACACCACCGCCCCGGCAGCCCAGAAGCACAGTCCCCATTTGGCAGATGGGAAAATTGATAGAAAGATCTATTAAGTGATGGCACTTGTAAGTGACGGAGTGATTAAGTGCCTGTTGAGCCAACAAGGAGCTGTGGCAAGAAGGGAAGTGATGACTCTTAAAGATCCAGGCCTGCAGGGCCTCCCTGCAAATTGAGGAGGGAGGTACACACGGCAGAAACCTGTATGGCTCTTTCTGTTTTCCCCGTGACAGGATGGGAACAGGACAGGGTCTCTGGAGAGCAATGCAAGGTCACGATGTAGATATTTCATAAAGTTCTGCTGAATCAAGGGGTGGAGAGGATTTTTTTAAAGGAGTCCAAAGATTCCTTCTCATCCAATTCCTCACCAAAGGAGTGACTACAGACTCAGCAGGGTGCAGAGGCAAGGGTGGATTAGGCTGAGAGATTTATGACGCAGAATGACGAAGAGGTATGTGGGCAATAATTGGAAAGGAGGCCAAGAGCGTGGCAAGCCTCAGAGCCAGGGAGTAAGATGAAGGCTGAGATACAGGAGCTACAGACGAGGTTCAAAACTCATGCTGGGAAGATGTCTAAATAATCTTCGGGAGTTCCCATTGTGGCTCAGTGGCTTAAGAACCCGACTTAGTGTCCCTGAGGATACAAGTTTGATCCCTGGCCTCGCTCAGTGGGTTGAATTGCCACAAGCTGCCGTGTAGATTGTGGATGTGATCCGGACCCAGCGTTGCTGTGGCTGTAGCATAGGCTGGCAGCTGCAGCTCCCATTCAACCCCTAGCCTGGGAACTTCCACATGCTGCAAATGTGGCTGTTAGAAAAAAAAAAAAGAATCTTCAAAATGCTCATTTCAGGAGTATGTCCAAAGAAAGTCATAGGACAATTACTTGAAGATTTTTATAAAGATACCTTTAAGGTACATTTTCTGCAACAGTATAATTTGTATTAACAAAAATTATAAATAATCTAAATATTCAAAATTCAGAAATCACCTTAAAGAGGTTATGGTACATCCACACTATGAAGCCATTAAAAATATATTTAAGGATGTTTAATTATATGAAGAAAAGATAATCATAAATAAGTGCAATTTCAGCAAAGATAGTAAACATATTCATAAAGATATCAAAGGAAACAATTCTATGCTGAGGGAAAAATCAGGAAGAAATACTACAAAAGTATGAGGATAATCTGGGTGGTGGAATTAGGTTGAATTTTGTACATGCACTTCTGTATTTACTGAAATTTAAATAATACATTATGTATCTTGTGATTTTAAGATGTTAATTTTTTTTAACTTTTTCTGTGAATGTTTTTGGGACTTTATTTTGGAACTTGCTCCCCTGGGAGACAGCTCTGCATTTCTAAAATAGATCCAAAGACTTCAAGACTTACCCGGTATCTGTTGGCTGTATACTTCAATGGCTCCAAATGGCCAAGGGGCTCCCAGCCCTCAGCATTTGTGAAAGGCATATGACAGGACATGAGAATGAGCCCTGGAGTCGAGAGATCCTGCCAGAAGTCCCAGATGAGCTGCTTACCCATTCCATGGTCTTCAGCAAAACACTTTCCCTCCGATTCCCCGTCTACAATGGGGATAACTGTGTGCTGACACCTCACAGCAGCGTAGTCCGTGAATGACATGCTCACAGGGACATAGTCATCCCAATGGAGATGTAATAAATAGCATCCTAGACCCGGACACAAAGAATGACCTCAGAGTCCACCCTTGGTGAGCTCTGCCCATCCGCGTGTACCCTCTCCCTCTATCAGCCACCTGCTGAGAACAAGTGTTCACCGTCTGACCTCAGAGTCATGTTCAGCTCCTGGAGGACATGTTGAATCATTCCAGAATGACTAAACCAGGAGAGGAATCCTTGGAAATGTATAAGCACCCACATTCACCATGGTGACTCTCAGTGAGTCATGGTGTCTTAATTTAGCTGCAACATCCATCCCGAACTCAGCAGGCTTAACAGGAGGAAGCCGTCGGTAGCAGGTAGTGAAGTATCCTGGTGACTTTGAAGAACATTACCCGTATTCAGCTGTGAATACACATATGTGCAGAACCAGGAACTTCATCTTCCTGTGGACCCATCCTTTGAGGAGTTCCACTCGCTTTAACCTTTCCTATGGCTTGGCTTCTTCTCATAAAGTGGCCAGTGCATTTCTAAAGTCATAGAATACACATAGAATGTCTCAGTGTTGCCTGATCACCTATGCACCTCAAAGTCTCTAGGCTAACAGTTCCTAAAAAGCAACAGTGGGACACTAGCTTAAAGAATGATAATTACAAGAAAAACTGTCCTCAAGTCACTTTGGAAAAACACACTTTTTTTTTTTTTTGGCCGCCCTGCAGCACATGGAGCTCCCAGACCAGGGATTAGATCCAAGCCACAGCCTCAGAACCAAGGCAAGACTGTGGCAACGGCAGATCCTTAACCCACTGTGCTGGGCCAGGATTGAATCTGAGTCCCAGTGAAACTGACAGCATTAACAGCCTGAACCCAGCCTAAACCTGGAATGGGACTTGAACCTAAGGTTTTAAATTAGAATCACTCACCCTGTGTCTGGACTCACTGAGGTTCAGGTTCTTCATGTCTCCACACAGAAGGAATTCAGTAAGAGACAAAGTGATAGGCAAGAAATAGATTTATTAGGATAGGACGCTTGTGAGAGATGCAAGTGGGTAGGCACAGAAGTTCTGCCCTGAGGATCTGGTGGGCTACAGTTTTATCCTCCAAGAAGAGTGGGGGTTGGAAAAGACCTCCTCTTCCTTTCTGGGAGTACTAGCTCCTCCTTAGTATCCGGTAAGGTGTGTATTCAAATCTGCAAAAGGGTGGTCCTCAAACTCTTGCCCTTGGTCTGAATATGAATGCACGCCTCAGTCCATCCCTCACCAACGACCTGGGGCAATTCTCAAGACTCCACTAATGAAGCAAGCTTTTTTTGAGCAATTTATTTACTTAAAGTGATCTCCCAATGGCTTTTTTTGAGCAATTTATTTACTTAAAGTGATCTCCCAAAGTACCCTAAGTTATCTGTGGTCCTTTATTGGGACTTCTAAAACTACCTGTGTCTACTCCATCCCTATCACCAGCACTCCCAAGATGCTGCCGATCCCATTGCTCCACAACAGGAACTCCTGGAAAACATAACTTTAACAGGTAACATACAATTATAAATCTCCTAGAACCATGAATCCTTTTTTCATGACCAATCACACGGGGCTGTTGATCCAGGGAACACTTTTTGGTCAACATGGCTTTGAAGCAAACTAGCTTTGTCTTCTAAAAGACAAATAACCTCACCAGTAGCCTCCAACCTGCTAGAAAGAAAGGAGAGACTGGACGCTGGCAATGGAAAGAAGACTAAAACGTAACTGGATCACACCACATCACTCCCTCTCTCAAATATTGTCCATGGCTCCCCACTGCCTGAAATTCACTGTCTCAGGCATGGCATTCAGGGCTCTTCACCTTTTAACCCCAAACCACCTCCCAGCCTTAATTCCCACAGCTACACATTTTCCTATACTCCATTTAGATTCAGGTAGAATTAAATTTCTAACTGTTCTGACAGCCAGCACCTCTTCATGAAGAGTCTCCTTTCATTGACAGCTTTGAATGATCTGGGTTCAACTTTATTAAAGGAATTGGAAACTTTTTCAACTGAACCACAGACTGAAACCGAGCAGGATCCTGGGGAACTCCTGGGCACAAAGGTCTTTAGTCCCCCATTCTTGCTTTTAGGACATAGGCCTCTTTCAGCCTCCATGACCCTCCCTGAGTTCCAAAGGATAGATTCAGTTGCTGATGAGGGAAGGGCAGGGATGTGGAGACCAGGAAGGAGCAGTTGAGAGATAACAGTGCAGCCTCGGGGCAGGGTCCTGCTTCCTCCTCAAGGAATATGCGTAACAATAAGGAATATACAGAACAATATCTATGAGTTCTTCTGCAGAACCAAACCCTCCACAGGAAAGATGTTAACTACTAGATAAAGGATTCTTCCTTCTAGAAAGGAGAACCACCTTCTGAGGCAGCTAAGCACCAGCTTTGAAGAATACAAACTTGCATCTATCCCGATCCTTATCCCCGAGCCCTATTTTTCACTCCCCAAATATAAAACCACCTCCCATGCTTTCCCATAAAGGGACACAGGTTTTAGAGCATTAGCCTTCTATAGCCTCCTTTGCCTGGCAAAGCAATAAACGCTACTTTTTTCTCCTTTGCCCAAAATTCTGTCTCCAAGTTTCGATTTGGCACCAGTGAACAGAGGCTGAGTTTCAGCTGCAAGACCACCTGTGCTTTCCCCCTTCTCTCCCCATCCCGCCTCCTAAACCGTCATCTTCATGTATTTATAGCTGTTTTCAAAATGCCCTTAAACTTCATCCCTCCTCTCTTGTCATTCTGGAGTTCATATCTACACGTTACGTATTCCTATGTGATGCTTTTCTCCCATTGTGTCATAGTAAGCTCGTTGTTCGGAGCTGCCACAGTTGTGCTCTGACTTCCTCCATCAAGCCACACACACACACACACACACACACACACACAAAAGAAGTTCCCGTCGTGGCTCTGTGGTTAACGAATCCGACTAGGAACCATGAGGTTTCGGGTTCGATCCCTGCCCTTGCTCAGTAGGTTAACGATCCGGCGTTGCCATGAGCTGTGGTGTAGGTTGCAGACGTGGCTCGGATCCCGAGTTGCTGTGGCTCTGGTGAAGGCCGGTGGCTATAGCTCCGATTCAACCCCTAGCCTGGGAACGTCCATATGCCGCGGGAGCCGCGGGAGCGGCCCAAGAAATGGCAAAAAGCCCCCCAAAAAAAAGACACACTGTGTGTCTCCCTTCTCTGTGGTGAACACACAGACTTAAAAAACAGGATCTCTGTCTTTACCCAGGCCATTGATTAAACTGCTGACTAACTTATAGCAGGGAATATGGCCGTAATACCTCCTCCTGAGGCTCCTGTCGATTTGCTAATGAGAACATTTGGGTAAATGGTTATTCAGATAACTTAGAATCCATGTAACTGTGTTATCATTCAGTGCTTGTGACCCCAATTTGTCTGAAAAAGATCCCAGCTTACCCATAAAAGAGGCCACTGAAGGCCATGCCTGAAATCCAGACACTCCGCTCGTGAGGATGTCATGAGACAGCTGGTCTAATCACCATATTCCAAAAAAAGGCCCTTGGCCTTGAGAGGTTGGCATATTAGTCAGGATGGAGAAGAATCTGGAAATCTCTGTGGATTATCATATTACTTTATTTATTTATTTATTTTTGTCTTTTTTTCTTTGCTAGGGCCGAACCTGCGGCATATGGAGGTTCCCAGGCTAGGGGTCTAATTGGAGCTGTAGCCGCCAGCCTACACCAGAGCCACCGCAACACTGGATCCGAGCCACATCTGAGACCTACACCACAGCTCATGGCAATGCTGGATCTTCAACCCACTGAGCAAGGCCAGGGATCGAACCTGAAACCTCATGGTTCCTAGTTGGATTCATTAACCACTGAGCCATGAAGGAAACTCCTTATCATATTACTTTAATCTTCAGGCATAAGATAAGAGCATGGGTCAAAAGTTCTCCATCTTGTCATTTTGCTTCTGGAGCAGCAGCGTCTAAGGCTGCCATGGCAGAGGAAGAAAGGGACATCAGAGCCCCATCAGCTCCTCCCCCTGCTCATCATCCACTAGTAAGAAATTGTCATGGGGCTCCAACCTGATTCTGGGGCACCTGTGAAATATCGGGGAGAAAACAACTGCTGGGTGGCACGAACCATGTCTGCCACAGCTGCGGAGGCCACTGTGTGTGGTCCTGCACTCATGTTTCCCCTCTTCTGTGCCGGGAAAGCTTTAGCTTATTTAACAATTCTAGAATCCTCCACACTAAAGTCTTTGAACAGATTCCATTAGCATCAACCACAAGAGGCATAAATGCCAGAGCAATAACCTAGATGTTCCAAAAGATTGCTTAAGAAGTCCCTTTCATGTCATTGAAACACACACAGACACAAAACCATCTAAGCCTCTGGCCCCTGGAGGATAAGAACTCTCAGTTCCGAACAGTGTGCTTGACTAAGTCCGATTAATGAATTTCTAAAGTTATTTTTGTTGATCCTCCCACTCTTGATGCCATAATTTGCCTGTGGCAACATGTGTGTAGATTAATGAGGCTTTCAGCAGCAAGTGGAAAAGTGTTCATTAGCTTAATTACCCACACCCTCAGAGCAAGGGCAGCTCAGGGCTGCAGGGACAGCAGTGTCTGTGCTGGCAAGGAACGGCCACTCAGGGCTGCTCAACCAGGATTATCTTCTCTGGAACGCAAGGTGAGGAAGTGGGGAAATGAGCGTGGACGTCATGCACTGAGGACAAAGCGGCAAGATTCAGTGTGACTTCCTGACTGCGTGCTGAACGTGCATGGAGCACCCAGCACTGGTAATCCCGTGCTGAGGAGCAAGCACCTCCTCTGCTTCTAGCCCGCTTGATCCTCACACATAGGAAAAGCCCCCAAGCCAGGGACCAATCTCCTCTAAGTCAATGGGAATGGAATGTGTGGATTCTTGCTGGGATGAAATGATAGACCATCGAGCCCTTCCTACTCCTGGACCAATCTGACTCTATGTCTCACCTATTGTCGGCTCCCACCTTGGACCTAGGACTTAATGACTCAGAGCTGGCCCTGTGGGCCATACTTTGCTTCCAAACCACCCCCTTGCCCCTTGAGACTCTTACCCCCAAGGACCTAGTCCTACTTCTAAGCCCCAAGCAGAGGAGAGAAATTTCCCCTGCCTCTTCACACTGCCCCTCTCCTGCTGACATCTCGGTCTCCTCATTGCTGTGTTCTGCCAACTGGGACCCATCTTTCGCTTATCATCCCAGACTTGGCACTTTCACCTTGGCTTTCCCACCCATTGGCTTATAGCACTCCCTGCTAGACCCTTTGTAGGACAGAAGTGGTCCTGTGGGAGTTCATGACTCTCAGGAGATAAGACCCATACATGGAGAATGACCATCAAAGGAAAGGGAGCTCTAGCACCTTGTAGGTCAGTCTTCCTCAAACTTGCTTGATCATAAGAATCATTTTCTAAAGATGTAACTTCCAAGCCTCCGTCCATAAAGATTCTAATTAAAAAAAAAAGCTGAGGTTTAGACATTTTGCTAAAGTATCTAACAATTTTAAAATTGTTAAAACACTTTCAACAAGCAGCCTGGAAATCTTTATTATGAGGTAAGTTTAAAAACACTAGTAAACAACTATATGACAGTAGTAGCAACTATCGATGAAACATCTATCAGACAGCCAAGGTGCTAAGAAATTTACATATAGTGACTCATTTTATTTATCTCAACAAACTTTTCCACATATGAGTTAAGTTCCAATTCTGCTAATGAGAAAATCCATATCCAGATCCACTGACTAATTTCTCGAAACCATACATTTAGTAAGTGACAGAGCTAGGATTCTAAACCTCATCTCCCTGGCTCCTGACCCACATCAACTAAAATAGTCTGTTTCCAAAGGCTAAATTCTGGTGTAGACCAGTGGTCTCTGAGCATTTTTTGCTTTTTTTGGGGGGGTGGCTTCCTATAGCAGTTCTCAGGATAGGAGTCAAATAGGAGCTACAGCTGCTGGCCTACGCCACAGCCACAGCAACACCAGATCCCCAAGCCACTGAGCAAGACCAGGGATAGAACCCACATCCTCATGGATACTAGTTTGCACTGAGCCACAATGGGCCCTCCTCTGAGCAATTTTTTGATCTAGTACCATGTTGATAATAAAATTTCAAGCATGCATCTCCAGCGTATGTGCATGTATTTTTAATATATATACTATTATTCTAATGCATTATTGATGTTATAAAATATATATATGGCAAATTAAAAGGCTGAAATCAAGAGAATTAAATACATTTAGTAATTTTTATTTTTTAGCAACACCTAGTAACTGTTTTTTGCTTTCTTCCCTGAAAAAGCATTGATAATTATAAAATGTTTTTTGCGAGATCAATGTGATTTTTTTTTTTTTTTTTTTTTGCTATTTCTTGGGCCGCTCCCACGGCATATGGAGGTTCCCAGGTTAGGGGTCTAATCCAAGCTGTACCTGCCAGCCTACGCCAGAGCCACAGCAACGCGGGATCCGAGCCGCATCTGCAACCTACACCACAGCTCACGGCAACGCCGGATCGTTAACCCACTGAGCAAGGGCAGGGACCGAACCCGCAACCTCATGATTCCTAGTCGGATTCGTTAACCACTGCGCCACGACGGGAACTCCTCAATGTGATTTTGAGTATGCTTTCCTAATTATTTTCAGTCTTACTTGGATCTTTATGGTCTAGAGATTGATGCTTTGGTCTTAAATTCAGTTTGTTCTGACACCTGCTTTTAGTGGCTGTCATTGTTGGAAAAGATGCCCCATAGAGATGTATAGATTCAAATGAAAGAAAGACAGCGTTATAGCTTTATTCAGTCATAATAGTTATTTTATAATTCCATCCACCAATTCTTCAAAGATACTTGGTGAAATGTGGCAAGTAATTTCTGACTTCGCTGATAACAATACATTTTCCCCACGATTTATTGGAATTCTTTTAAAAAATGAATTTAATATCCAGTAACATTTCATTTAGAAACTTAAAACAGGCTAGAATATTGTTTCAGTCTTTTAAAAAATAGAAGCATATGTTGTACACATCATTTTTAACCAATGTTAACATTAGAAATGATTCGAATCCTCAGTGCTCAAACACTGTCTTCATATAAAAAGTATCTTTTTCTTCTTTTTATTCAAGAATAACGTGCATACAGGAAAGTGTACATATGATAAGGGTCCAGATCAACGTAGTTTCACAATGTGAGCAGACACGGTTGCAGATCAAGAAAGAAAACTTTATCTGCAGCTACATTATCAAAAGCCCCCTTGTGCCTTATCCAGCAACACCCCACTCTCCTAACTTTCAAATTAGTTTTGCATGTTTTTCTGTTTTCTTTCTTTAACCCCACACAAGTGGAATCCTACAGGAGGCATCCTTTTGTGTGTCTGGCCCTTGTGGATCAAAATCTCATTTGTGAGATTCATCCACTCTTTCAACCAAGGCTGTCTTTGTGATTCATTCTCATCATAGGTAGTCCTGTCTTGTGTGAATTCACAAGTTTATTCATTTCACTTTGGGTAGGCATTTGGGTAAATGCCAGGGTTCAAGTATTAGGAATAGTGCTGCTACGAGCATTCACTGCCATCTTTCAGTGAACAGATGCATTTCTGTTGGGTCTATCCAGAGTGTGGAATTGCTGGGTCACTGGGTTTGCTTCTGTTCCGCTTTTGTAGATACTGCTGAACAGGTGCCAGAACAGCTTCCATGAATTTCCACTCCCACGCTGTGGGAGTTCTGAGTGTTCCACATTCTTGCCCACTCTTGGTATTATCGATCCTTTTCATTTTAGCTATTGTGGTGCATGTGTGATGGTATCTCACTGTGGTTTACATGGTTTTTCTTTGAAAGGCAGTTACTATCTCCATCGTTATTAAATCATGACACTTACCTTATGGGGACAACTTACGTGTATGCTTGTGTTTTTTCAAATGTATCTACTTTAGCTTCATCCCCACAGTCTCTTGTCATCCTTGAAAAGATCAACTAGTTTGGAACCCTTGATTTTATGTTCACTCACTGTTGCTAATACTTTGCCCAAAAAGAATGAAGGAATATGGTTGAACAAAATATTTTTTTTGTTCAGGTGCACTCCCCACCTAATTACAAAGTATTGTAAAAATTCCACTTTATTTTATTTTATTTTTTTATTTTTCTGTCTTTTTTTGCCATTTCTAGGGCTGCTCCCGCAGTATGTGGAAGTTGCCAGGCTAGGGGCTAATTGGAGCTGTATCCAGCCTACACCAGACCCACAGCAACAAGGGATCCGAACCGCATCTGCAACCCACACCACAGCTCACGGCATCGCCAGATCCTTAACCCACTGAGCAAGGCCAGGGAGCGGACCCACAACTTCATGGTTCCTAGTCGGATTCGTTAACCACTGCGCCACGATGGGAACTCCAATTCCACTTTATTTTAAATTTCTCGCCTCTGTACAATGATTCACATCAGTGAAATCCAGTTGTACTCTGTGCTTTGGTGGCTTCAATACCCTTCTATGGACAATACAGCAATAAGTTTCACAGACAGTACTACCTGGCAAAATTTACCTTTTTCCTTTTATTCCAGTCACCTTGACTACCAGAAGCATTGCTTTTGTTAAGAAACTCATTTACTCTAAACCAGGAGAATGTTTTGTTTTGTTGTGGGGTTTTTTTTTTTTTATTTTGTTTTGTTTTTTGGTATATCTTTCCTTTAAGAGCTCATAAGAGGAATTCGTCGTGACTCAGACAGAGGGTTTAAAGATCCAGCATTGTCACTGCTGTGGCTCAGGTTGCTGCTGTGGTAAGGGAACTCCCACATGCTGCCAGCATGGCCAAAATAAAAAAAGAGTTCTACAATATATTTCATCTCTGAAATGAAGAATCTAGAGGGAATTCCCTTCGTGGCTCATGAACCCAACTAGTATCCATGAGGTTTGATCCCTGTTCCTAGCTCAGTGGGTTAAAGATCTGGAATTGCCATGAGCTCTGGTGTAGGTTGGAAAAGTGTCTTGGATCTGGCCTGGCTGTGGCTGTGGCATAGGCCAGCAGCTGTGGCTCCCATTTGACCCCTAGCCTGGGAACTTCCATTTGCTTCGGGTATAGCCCTGAAAAAGAAAAAAAAAAAAAATCTAGAAATAACATAAGCTGAAATATGTTGGAAACATTTGTACTTTCTAGGAGTTGTATAGCACACTGAATTATTTGTTTTCTTCAACTTTTCAGCAAAAAGTTCTATGTATCTTCTAACAGTATTTAATGACCAAGGAGTCTGTTACATGCCACTGTGTAACAAGAGGAACAAGGGTTTGACTGATGGATTGTGATCTTTTACTTTCAGTATTAAGTCATACCTTTATAATTATCACATTTGATCAAATTTTGTAAAGAGCTGGATTGAGTGTATCATGGCTTTACCCAGTTAAAAAAAAGTCTCTAAATGTCTTGCTAATTGAATGGCTTTGCACTTGCGTTAACTATGTCAAGACACAATATTCATTTAAGGAAAGAGTCATCATTAATGACAGTAGATGAGAAACCATATTTGAAATATTCTTTTTTTTTTTTTTTTCATTTTACAGTCACACCTGCAGCCCATGGAAGTTCCCAGGCTAGGAGTCAAATCACAGCTGCTGCAGCTGCCAGCCTATGCCACAGCCACAGCAAAGTGGGATCTGAGCCACATCTGCAGCCTACACCACAGCTTGTGGCAGCACCAGATCCTTAACCCACTGAATTAGGCCAGGGATCGATCCCGCATCCTCACAGACGCTAGGATGGGTTCATTAACCCCTTGAACCACGATGAGAACTCCTCAAATATTATCCTTAATGATTTTTAAGATTTTGACCAATTTTGTGATTGATGTAATGAGACAGCCATGATTTTCCTCCTGTCATTAGCTGAAAAACAGCGAGAACTGGGAGATACAGCAGGGTCTCAAGCCCTCCTGCTTAACCTCAGGCTAGCATCATTAACATCTCTTCAGCTTGCAGTTTCTTCTCAGGAAGCATCTCAATCACTTGTCCATTTTGTAAGGATTAGTTACATTGAAGTGAGATGTCCTACACTGCAAATCCACTTAAGAAGGCACAGGGCACCAATAGGCAAGGCTTCTTGGAAGTGTACAGATTTCCATTTCAGGGAGTCTCCTCTGAATAGTGTTCCCCTGCACTTCTCCTTGGCAGTTTCCAAGGCCAGAGCTCTGGGGGCTTCTAGGAAGAATCTTGTCAGCCCCCTCGTGTGATAGATGAGAAGCTGGAGGCGCTCAGAGGAAGAGTAGGGACCAAGGAGATTGATGCGGGCCCTCTTGGAGGGGACACAGGTTCAAATCGAGGCCCCTTCCACCTCCTCTCTGTGTAGGCTGGAGATGGCTTTCCTCTCTAAGCCTGTTGTCTCAGCTGGGTACCTACCAGGGCAAAGGTTACTGTTTGTAAACTACATCTCCATAAACCTATCTTTAGAAGGAAGGAAGGGAGGGAGGGATGAAGGGAGGGGGGAAAGCATCAGTGCCAAGGCCTAAAATTAAGTAGAGATTGTCAGGCACACCTGGAGGCTCTCAGGAAGTGGCAGTTCTGTCCTAATTATCTCTGTAACCCTGGTATGCTTCGCTCCTAGTTGATGCTTAAAAGTTATTAATGATTGTAGCAGGTTGAATGGTGGCCCCCAATGTCCCCCGCCAAATCCCTGGAACCTCTGACTATGTCCTCATTTGGAAAAAGGCTTTTTGCAGATGTCAGTTAAGGATCTTGAGGACATCCTGGAATATATCCAGGTGGGTTCTAAATCCAATGACAAGTGTCTTCGTAAGAGATGGAAGACAGAGAACGCAGAGGAGGAGTCCGTGTGAGGGCAGGAACAGAGGCTGGAGACACACAGCCACAAGCCAAAGAGGGCCAGAGCCACAGAAGTTTAGAAATAGGCAGGGAGAGCTCTCCCCTAGAGCTGGCAGTGACCGCAACCCTGCCAACCCTTTGATTTTGAACTTCTAAATCAAACTGTAAAAGCATACCTTCCTGTTGTTTTAAGACACCAGATTTATGGGACTTTGTCCCCACAGTCCCGAGAAATAAATACACCAACCTTGTTGGGTTCATATAATCACACAAATTGGGTATGACCTGATCCAGTGATTTCCAAACTTAAGCTCTGAAGAGCCCTCCGTGGCCCCCATGACATATTTTTGTATTTAGAGGTACTCTTAAGATTTCCCGTAATTTAAATATTCTTCAGCTTAAAAAAAAAAACTAAATTAAAAATCGCATCAGGAGTTCCCGTTGTGGCTCAGTGGAAATGAATCTGACTATCATCCATGAGATCAAGGGTTCAATCCCTGGCCTTACACAGTGGGTTAAGGATATGGCATTGCCTTGAACTGTGGTGTAGTTCACAGATGCAGCTCAGATCCTGCATTGTTGTGGCTGTGGTGTAGGCCGGTGGCTACACCTCCGATCCGACCCCTAGCCTGGAAACTTCATGTGCCCTGGGTGCAGCCCTAAAAGACAAAAAACAAACAAACAATCAAAAACAACATAATCAACCAAACCTAAATCTTCTCCAACTCTAAATGGTTTTTTGTTTTTGTCTTTTTAGGGCTGAACCTGCAGCATATGGAAGTTCCCAGGCTGGGTGTCGAATCAGAGCTGCAGCTGCTGGCCTACACACAGCCACAGCAACACAGGATCCAAGCCATGTCTGCGACCTACACCACAGCTCACTGCAATGCCAGATCCCTAACCCACTGAGCGAGAGCAGGGATCGAACCCATGTTGTCATGTATACTAGTCAAATTTGTTTCTGCTGAGCCATGGCAGGAACTCCTCCGACTCTAAATGTTAACACTGAAATCAGAGAAGTCACATAACTCGTCCAAGTTCCCCTGCAAGCAAGAGGCAGAGCCATGGTGAGCACCACTCTCTTCATTCTCCCTCTACAGGGCTCTGCCTGTTCCCCAAGGAACCACCACTACATCAATATCCTTGGAAAACAAAGAGGAAAATACAAGCAGCAGTGCCATTACCATGAATGACAAGATAAAGATGCCCTTGATTTCCAGCACCGCCACCATTCAACCATCAACTACGGGTTCCGAACACTGTGAGAAGAAGAAAGAAAGAAAGAAAATGGAAAAAGAGAACAGAGAATTCAAGTAGTGGGAGCTCCAGACAGTCTACAGGAGTCTTGAAGAAAGCGTTCATGGTATCGACACCGATGAAGGTAAACCTTTCTTCCTCCGTGGCCTGAGCAGTCAGCTCAGCCTGCTGTCACTTTGGAGTCAGACACAAAAGAAAATTCCTCCCGTAGCCCTGTGACTTAGGTCTGTGTGACCTTGAGCAAAGTTAACTTCTGGGAACCTTGGTGTCCTGAGGAAATGGGCATCATAGCTCCCTTGCAGGAGCTTGCACACCTAAATGAAGGCTGCAAGGCTCACATGATCTGAGCAGCCTAGGGAGCTGACCCAGAATCTGAAGCTAAGCCGGTAGACCCTTGACACTAGCTGTGGGCCCTGGACAGTTGCCCGTCCATGCCTCAGTTTTCTTGTCTATGAAATGGGAATATTGCTACCTGCCTCAAAGGGTCCTGATGGAGTTTAGAATAAGCCAATAGTACAAAGTACTGAAACAATGCCTGGCAGAAAAGTGCCGTATGAGCATTTGTTAAATTAAAACTTAATATGAAAAGGCAAGTGTTTTCTCATATCCTCATAAGAGGGACTCTTCTTTTTTTTTTTTTTTTTTTTTTTTGGTCTTTTTTGTCTTTTTAGGGCTGCACCCATGGCACATGGAAGTTCCCAGGCCGGGGTCGAATCGGAGCTGTAGCTGCCAGCCTGCACCACCGCCACAGCCACAGCCACAGCCACACAGTATCTGAGCCGCATCTTCGACCTATACCACAACTCACCACAACGCCGGATCCTGAACCCACTAAGCAAGGCTAGGGATCAAACCCGAAACCTCATGGTTCCTAGTCGGATTCGTTTCCCCTGCGCCACGACGGTAAACTCCATAAGAGGGACTCAAGGACTTAGAAGTTGATCAAAAGAATTTTGATTGCATAAAATGCATCGATGTTGGTTTTAGCAAGGGGAAATTTGCTTTTCTGACAGATGCTACAGTCTGAAGATTCTGGGAGTCTGAGAACTTCCTCCCTGCCTGACTCAGTGTGGACAGAAAGAGAGTTTGAGGAGAGACGGAAGATTCTGAGGGCTCAGTGACTGGCTGACAGTGAGAATGTTTTCTTTCTGGTGATAAATTGTCAACTGCCCATCTTTCCAACCTCATGGGCCTAAGTGGGGGGCTGGCCATGCCCAGCCCCTGACTTGGAACAGATGTTGAGTCATTCACCTCCACTGAGGGGATTAGGGTTATTCCAGGCCTAGGACCAGGCATTCCTGGGCCATGACCGCAGGTTGTGCTGACTGGAGTCTAATTTCTGCAGGCCTCTAGCTCACGTCTGCTGATCGCTGAGCTCTCTCATTCCTTTGGACAGAAATAATAATAATAATGAACACCGGTACGTATCCGGCCCTCTGCGGCTAGGCAACCAGGAACACAGAGATGAGCTGAGCTCGTGGAAAAATGAGATTAACAAATGGAACATTGCGAGTCCTGTTAGATGGGAGCACGAAAGAGACATTTCAGATAACCAGGGGCTGAGTGTAGAAAGTTAAGGAACCTTCTCTGTGTGCTAAGCCTGACTCCAAGAATGTTGCTTTATTAACTCATTGGACCCTTACAGTCACTCAGCAGGGTAGGTGGTCTGGCCCTAATTTACAGCCAGGGAAAGCAAAGAACAGAGAGGTTAAGCCACTTACTTAAAGTCACACAGCTAGAAGGGGTAGAATCAATGTGCATCCAGACAGTGAGGCTCCAGAACCTGGGCTCTCTGCCTCTCAGCCGGGCTGAGGTGTCCTGGTTGGTGGCCCATCGCATTTCACCTTTGGGTCCTCGATTCCCTCAACATTGGAAAAGAGAGTGAGATCTGCCTTGAATGCTGACCCTGGACCCCTGTCAGGAGAGAGGATCTCACCTTACCCTCAGGGCCCCGTTGCTCCAGGTTATTGCTATGAATGAAAAATGACCCCCACCCTATCAGTAAACAAAGCAGATTGCAGCCATCAAACCCCCAGCCACAGCAGCCCCCCCAACTGGGCACCCTGAGGGGATTTGGGGTGAGAAAAGCAGCAGGGCACACAGTTGAGGTGCAGAGTGATTTCAGTGAGCTCAGACCCTTGCATCTTCGCAGAGAGAGAAAAGCAGAGCTAAATCCATTAACGGGAGATGTCCGGTTTTCTTTAATTACTCGTAATCTTTTCTTGTTCTAGCTACCTAGTTTTCATGGCAAAGCTCCTATGTATCCTGGCTCCTCCCTTACCTCTTTGGAGCCGTCCCTCAGAGCGATCTGAGACTGTCCTTCTTGGACTTAAGTCCTCAGATTTGACCCCTAACCTGAGAACTTCCATATGCTGTGGGTGCAGCCCTAAAAAGACCAAAAAAAAAAAAAAAAGAAAAAATCACCAAACAAACACGAGAACTCCAAATTTCATACCATTTTTACTGTGCCAAATCGGCCATGGAACTACTCAAGGCAAATCCTCGGGCCCCATAACTCAGAGCTTCTGTTGCATGAATGGTCAAAAAAAAACTGAGGGCGAGGAATAATAAATAACAAAGATAATGGTGGCAGATAACATTTACTAAGCTTTTAGCCTGCTGTAAGCACCGTGCTAAACACCTTATTTCATTTAGTCTTAACATCACTGTGACATCCGTTCTTTTTTATCCTAGTTTTTTTACCAATAAGGAAAATGAAGCTCAGATGGTAGATGATTTATCCAGTTTATCTGCTGTGTAGTGGGAATCAAACCCAGGCAAGCCTGATTCCAAAGCCAGCGGATTCCTCTTTCCTTTGCAGCCAGAGATGCATCTTCCAACCACCTCTGCCTCTGTGTGGTGGTGCCCAGGGAGGCCATACTCTCTGAGATTTGCCTTCTTCAGAGGTAGCTGTAGGACCAGCGAAACCCACCTGAGTCGGGATCCCTGGGGGCTGGGATCATTATTGCAAAAACTCCTCAGATGAGTCTAATAAGCAGTCAAGGTTGGGCCCTTGTAGGTTGTGAGAGCATCTCAGGCTTTAGTGTGACAGGGATGTGGCTTCTGATTCAGCAAGTCTGGAATGGGACCTGAGATTCTGCATTTCTAGCAACACCTCCCCCCGCCCCACCCTTCCACGCCGAGGCTGTGGGCCACACTTGCGGATACCAAGGCTATAGGTCATGGTGAGGATATGAATTTTATTTTGGTGCCAGGGAAGCCCTAGCAAAGATTTTTTTTTTTTTTTTTTTTTTTAAGGCCGCACCTGCAGCATATGGAAGTTCCCAGGCTAGGGGTTGAATCAGAGCTGCAGCTGCCAGCTACAGCCACAGCCATAGGCACAGCAACGCCAGGTCTGAGCCACATCTTCGATCTATGCCACAGCTCACGGCAACACTGGATCCTTAACCCATTGAGTGAAACCAGGTATCGAATCTGTATCCTCATGGATACTAGTTGGGTTCTTAACCTGCTGAGCCACAACAGGTACTCACCGGCAGAGTTTTCAACAGGGGTGTGTTTCGATCTACACTGTGGAAGGATGACCCTGGCTGCTGTGTAAAGGACAAAGCTTTGGGTGATTGGGAGCCCCTCTGTCTGCCTTTGTCCAGAGATGACATGTAAGGGCTCAGCTGCCCCCCTTCCAGGCAGGAATGGGTGGGGCATGAAGCACGGGCCCAAGGCCAAACTGGGAGGCCAACAGTGCCTGGGGTGGAGGTCGCTAAGCCTGGGAGGGGCCAAAGGCATGCTCCAGTGACCCTCCTCCTGCTTCTTTGGGTGCTGGCAGAGAGCTTTCTCTCCTCAGTGGCTGAAGGGCCCAGTCTGAGAACAATACACCCTGTGGGGAGACCCAGCAGGCAGGTGGGAGAGTGGGAGCAAAATTTTTTCCAGGACTTTTCCAGAATTCCACCAGGCTGCGAGACCCAGCCCAGAGCCTGGCACCCTGACCAGCAGCCCTCTGGAAGGAACAAAAGCCCCTTGGCCTGTCTTGCCCCTGCTTGTGGGTGCTCGGGAGAGAATTCAAGGGGAAAGAATTTCGCTTCCAAAGGAGTGGCTGTGAGAGTTTGAGAAAAGCCTCACTTCTCCAGGCTCTCTGTTTCCCTCTCGGCCCATGAGTCATCCTGCTCCAAAATGACAAACACGGGTAAATAAGATAGTAGGAGTGACAGGGATGACTCAGCTGACATGGGCACCCGTCCGGCAGGGTTCAGGGGCCCCACCGAGGGCAGGAGGCTGCATTCGGAAAAGGAGGAGGATGGTGCATGAGGGAGCCACTCAAGGCATGTTTTTGTCTCATCCTGGTCACAGATGGCAGCCACAGAGTGGTTTTTCCACCGGGAGCTGCCTGAGGCCGGCCCGGCGTTACTCACAGCGGGGGGGGGGCACAGCCGGAGTCAAGGGCCAGTGGTGGCTGGATGTGTGCAAACCTTCCTTTGACTGTTGCCGCAAACGGCAGGGCCCTCCTCCCAGAGTGCTGGTCTATGCCTCATTTTCTTCCCCAGATCCTCCAACAAATGAATTTGGACCTTGGGGTGTTTATGAGTAAAATTACAGGATCCTGGGATTTATTTATTTATTTGTCTTTTTAGGGCCACACCTGTGGCATGTGGAGGTTCCCAGGCTAGGGGTTGAATCCGAGCTATAGCTGCCGGCCTACAACGTAGCCACAGCAACGCCAGATCCGAGCCGCATCTCCCACCTACACCACAGTTCACAGCAACTTTGGACTCTTAACCCACTGAGGGAGGCCAGGGATCGAACCTGCATCCTCATGGATATACTAGTCAGATTCATTTCTGCTGAGCCATGATGGGACCTCCTGGGATTTATTTTAAAAATTCTATTATTCCCCACTCTAGAAACACTGAGAGGTGATAAATGAAGTGACGTTGGCAAAGTGTTTGTAATTGTTCAGCTGAGTGAAGGATGCATAGGATCATGAAACCATTTTTTGTGCTTTGGGATACGGTTTCAATTTCCATAATAAAAAATTGCCGTGGTTGTCATTTTAAAGGGCTTTGGTCCAGTCACCTCTCACTGACCTTTAACCTCCTGGAGCACTGACATCTTTCTGGAAAGTTTGACCTCACTTCCCCTCATGGGCCTCAGTTTCCCCAGCAGCCTAACCATCTCCTGTAAAGAATGGGGCATTGGTTCCAGTGCTTTCTGAGCCCTTTTCCAGCTTTGCTTCCCTGTGAGTTGATGATCTCTGTGGATTCCAAATTCTCACTGTCCCCGGGCACCCCACGCACGTATTTCCGCAGCAACCTTGTGTGCCGTGCTTAGCGTAGGGGTTAGATAAGGATTCTGGAACGCCAACGTCCAGGGGTGAATCCTGAATCAGCCACACCCTAATTATGTGACCTCAGGCAACTCACTGACTGTCTCTAGATGTCAATTTTCTGATCTGAAAAATGAAGATAATAATACTAGCTACCTCATGGGGTTATTATAAAGATCCAATGACCTTAAATTTGTAAAACATTTAACACAGCGCTTGGCCTATGGTGCCACAGAAGTAAAGTGCACTGAAGAAGAGGGAAAGGCTTCAGAAGCCAGCTGGTTCTCTAGGTCAGGGTTGGCAAATTCTTTCTTCAAAGGGCCACACAGGGAGTTCCAGTTGTGGCTCAGCAGTAACAAACCCGACTAGTATCCATGAGGACTAGTGTTCGATCCTTGGCCCTGCTCAGTGGATTAAGGACCCGGCGTTGCGGTGAGCTGTGGTGTAGGTTGCAGATGCATCTCAGATCTGGCGTTGCCGTGGTTGTGGTGTAGGCTGGCAGCCATAGCTCTGGTTAAACCCCTACCCTGGGAATTTCCATATGCCTATGATGCCACGGGTGCAGCCCTGAAAAAAAAGGGGAAGGGGGCCAGACGGTAAATGTTTTCAGCTTAACTGGTCGTATAACTTAGTCACATCCAGGCTGAAGCAACTTGAAGCTGATAGGCCTCTTCCATGTCTCTCTTTCCCCACAGGCGGTATATTCCAGATGGTGTCACTGCCATTTACAAAATGACAGCAAACTCACAGTCTGGGCTTTAGCAGAGTGAGAAACTGTGAGTGTATTAAAGCCACTGTGATCTCTGTGGCTTGTTCTGTTGCCGCAGCACAGCCTGGCCTCGCCTGATACACAGTGGGCAGCCCTTGAGGCCATAAAGAATAGACCTATTGTTCTTTCCCAAATTCACTCCAAGTACACAAACTTTCTTAGTTTTATTTTTTTTCGTTTTCATAAATCATGTCACATCTGTCTACCATGCCAGCTGCCACCTTGTAAACACCTTCCGATCTGTGTGCACGCTCTGCTCTAAGCCAACACCCAGAGTTGAACATGGCCCCTGGATGGGCCTGACTTCCAGCAGAAAAGGACCGCTTACAGGGGTACCCCGAGCATCACGTCAGGTAGGGGGCGGAGTTCAGAGTGTATTGTTGATACGGATGGAGTTTCCAGTGGATCATCTACTATTGTGCCTCTGTGAAGCCCACCTTCATGTACGGTTTTTGTAAAATTGGCATTTCATGGAAACCAAGAGGCCCTGCTCCATTTCATCCCGGGCTGCCCTGCCAGCCTCTCAACAGCTGTCATCATGCTGAAGAGAACAGGATAAATGGGGAGGAAGAGTCAGAAAATGTTGTCAAGTGTCCTCGGTTGTGTGTTTCTTACACACGATAGTCCCAGGTTCTTGGAAGGATTCTGAGAAATGAGTTCAGTGGGAGCTGCAGTTATGGGGACTGTTTTTCCCAAACTGAAAATCAGGATGCAGATCAGATTAAAAACATGATGCCACTCCCAGGCAGGGGATTAATTTGGAGGCTGACTTTGGGGAATTTTAGGAATATTGGGTGGTCCTTTGGGTTCATAGGAAAGGATCCTTGGCCACTCAGGTTATCAGGGCAATCTGGAGAACTTGCAGTCCAGAGGCTTTAGAGAAGAAGGGACACTAAACTGCCACCACAGGGGCTGAAAGAGGCTAAAGGAGCCACAGGGTGAGACCCACTGGTAGGAGCAAGGTGTTGGGGCCAAGCAGGCCTGCATTCAAATCCTGGTTCTACCCTTACCTACCACGTAAGCCTCAGGCATGCCCGACTCCTCTGAACTACTGTCTCTTCACTTGAATTCCATTTTAATGGTGGCACCTACTTGAAGGATTGATGTGAGGATTAAATGGTGAAGGTCTATAGACTCCAGGCTCTTAGGAGGTGCTGGAGCTGAAAGTACCATTTCACATCAGGTACTAGGTACTTCTCTCAATAGGTGTGAGGTACTTCTCCATTAGGGTACTAGGTACTTCTTTTGATAGGTACTAGGTACTTCTGCCACTAGGTGCTAGGTACTTCTACCACTAGGTACTAGGTACTTCTACTAGGTACTAGGTACTTCTCTCACTATGTACTTATTCCCACCAGAAGATAGAAAGAACAGCGAACAAATTCACTTTATTTAAATATAATCTTTAGAAATGGATACTGCCAAAGTTCCCGTCATGGCACAGTGGTTAACGAATCCGATAGGAACCATGAGGTTGTGGGTTCGATCCCTGGCCTTGCTCAGTGAGTTAAAGATCGGTGTTGCCCTGAGCTGTGGTGTAGGTCGCAGACACGGCTCAGATCCCGCATTGCTGTGGCCCTGGTGTAGGCTGGCGGCTACAGCTCCGATTAGACCCCTAGCCTGGGACCCTCCATATGCTGCGGGAGCGGCCCTAGAAAAGGCAAAAAGACCAAAAAAAAGAGAAAGAAAAAAAGAAATTGATACTGCCTTGGAACATTTGTTCATATTGCATATTAGAATATGTATATGCTATCTGTATTCATATTCTAGATAGTGGGCAGTTTGTTTTATTTTAATCCCCATGCCCATCTCCAGGGAATTCTGACTCAAACAGTAAGGATGACTATGATGTACAGCTGGGTTTGAGAACCACAGGCCCAGTGCCTCCCACCTCCCACCAATGGGAGCCCACCCACACAGCACTCACAGGTCAAGGAAGGAAATCTCTCCAGCAGGCAGCTGAGAAGGTAGTGCAGGTGAATTCTGGCTATATCTATATCATCTACATCTCAATATTATCTTGAGTAGAAAATGGGAAGGATCTTATTGAAAAACCCATTTGCTGACATATACCTCTTGGAATTCTAAACCTTTCACACCCTACCTGATTGAAGTGTTTATTTGTTTTTTTAACTAATTAAGAGGTTGGGAGGGGAAAAAAATGAATTCTTTGGCCAAAAATATTCCTAAAATATCTAAAGGGAGACAGAGGGTAGTTTAAAGCATGAAGAATAAAAATGCAAGAGACCCTATCAGAATCCAGGCAGGTTCAGAAGGAGGAAGAGACATGAAGACTCAGAATATTAACTCTGCTCCACAGGTGAACGTGACCCAGTGAACGAAAATCAGTCTTCCCCAGCGTCCCCAGGATGACAACACAGCTACTCTCCCCACGAGGAGACACGAGTAAAGCAGTAGAGAGAGAAGGCTGGTCTCGAGCACTTTCAGAGGGAGTAAATATGTTGATTAGATTCTACATGTTTATGGGCCAAGGCAGGAAGGTAGGAGTCTCTGTGGAATTTTCCAGAAATCACACTTTATCTCCTTTACATTCATGTGTTCCTTCAATCTTTACTCATGCAACCAACACATACCTCCCAGGCACACTCTGGGTGCTAAAAGTGCCCTTGTTGGCTCTGAAATGTGGGGGGCCAAGAGCAAAAACTAGGGAGAAGCCTCTAGGAGCTAAGGGCTGGCGCAGCTGGCAGCTCACAAAGAAACAGAGACCTCAGCCTGACAAACACAAGGAAGGGGATTCTGCGACAACTTGAACAAGTCTGGGAGCAGATTCTCCCCTGAATCTTCCACCAAAAGGCCCGCTGACCAACACCTGGATTTCGAACTCATGAAACCTTGAACAGAGAAACCAGATTCTTGTCCATTGTCCCAAGGTGGCCCTGCAGGTCAACAGTGATTCCAGGCCCACCTACCGTCCCATAGCCTGGTAACTAGACAGAGGCACGGCCTTCCACAAACCCTGCCCCATGAGCCTTGTCTCATGCTTATCTTCTCAGGCTGACCAACTGGGGGCTCCACTGATCCCCCAGCTTGCTTCCAGACCTTCCTTCCCAAGCTCCTACCATGAATGTTTAAGGTTCAATTTCTGTCATAAATCTCAACTCAAAAAATAAAAAGGAATTGGCTTCCACTAGTGCTGAAAAAAAAATTCCTCAGGAGTTCTCATTGTAGCTCAGCAGGTTAAGAACCCAACTAGTATTCATGAGGATGCGGATTTGATCTCTGGCCCCATTCTGTGGGTTAAGGATCTGGTGTTGTCGTGTGCTGTGGCACAGATCACAGATGTGCTCAGATACCCATGGCTGTGGTGTTGGCCAGCAGCTGCAGCTCTGATTCAGCCCCTAGACTGGGAACTTCCATGTGCTGTGGGTGTGGCCCTAAAAAGACAAAAAAAAAAAAAAAAGAAAAAAAAGAAAAAGAAAAATCCTCATTCTATCAAGAGGAACCAGGGCTGGCTGCCAAGAGAGACAAGGCAGTCCTTTCTTTCAAACAGCCTTCTTCAGGCTTCAAGCCACCTGAGACCCAGCCCCAGGTCTGCCTGTGCCCCACTCCCTTCCCAGCTTGAGCAGTGACTTGGGCGAGTCGTTGTACTTCTTTGCACCTGATTCCTCACCTATGAAGATGACGGCAGTTTTTCTACCTGCTTCACAGGGTGGCTGTAAGGATCAGGTTTGTGCAAAAGCAGGCCAGGGACTGATGAGACGATGCATGCAGATGGAGGCTACAGAGATTGGCCAGGGAGGTGAGGAGGTGGGGTTCTGTCCTTCTCCCACCTAAATGGCAGATGAGAGAAGGAGGAGGAGGCTGCTAATGTCAAGGACGACCACAGCCATGACAATGACGCTTGTCATCTCAGAGCAGATTCTGTACACAGGCTGAGCGAAAACCAGGTAGAAATGGGCAAGGCTCAGGCAGACCCCTGTTTCTCCTCTCCCTGAGAGCCCACCTTGGTTTAGGGCATAATCCTAGACCAGGACACTCACATGATTTAACTCGTTTCGGCAATTTCTTTCCAGCATTTTTTGTTTGTTTGTTTGTTTGTTTGTTTACATTAAGGATAAGTGTTCCAGGGAACGTGTCAAAAAGAAAATGATCAGAGTAGAATGAGTGGCATCAACTGCCACTGATAACCAAGGCTCCAGGCAATAACGTGGATATGCTGCCTTTCCTCCCAGATGCTCAGCAAGCAGGTGCAGATGAGATCTCATATTTGCACCAGACGCTTCCCCTGGCCCCACAGGAAAAGTGAGCCCCTCCCCACTCAGGGATGCTCTCCCAAGATGTTGCAGCAATCTTTATGAGCCAGAGAGCAGAGGAGGGCAACTGATGTTTATTGGGTGCTAACAAGTACTTTACTTAATCCTCACAATTATCCTATGCAATAAAAATCATTATCGCCATCTTATAGATGAGACGACGCGAAGTCTTAGAGATAAAGTGACTTGTCCAAGATCACATTGCTAATAAGCAGAGGCACTGGAGCTTGAGAAAGGCCTGGCTCAGAGCATTGGATGCTAAGTGCTGTGGGAAATGCAGACATCAATGTTCCAGGGTTAACACACCCTTTAGGGAACTTTCAGTCCAGTGAGGGAAACAACAGGTGCAACTGACATAAAATATAAGGTGGGCTGCAGTAAGCAGAACCTGAAAGTAATGGACTCTGAGTTCCCAGAGGAAGGAACAATGAATTTTGACTCCGATCCAGATGGCACTTAAAGGGGGCCATGAAAGATGGTAGAACCACAGCAGGAGGAGAATGGGGAGATGCAGGGGAGGGATGGAGAGGCGGTGGGGGGATAGACACTAGCCTGGCAAAGGCCTGGGAGTCTGAGAATACCTGCCAGATTGCTCAGTCAGGAAGGTAGAGACCACGTGACTTTCCTGCTTCCAGTTCCTTCTCTTCCAGGATAAGGCGCAGGCACCTAAAGCAGCATAACCAGGGCCTTCAGACACTGGGCTCCCCCAAAAGCCATGAACTGCCATAGTCATGTCAGTCTCCCCAACTTTCCCCACCTTCTTTCACACTGAGATCATTATTTTATTTTGTTTTGTTTTGTTTTATTTTTTCTTTTTGTCCATGCCTGTGGCATGTGGAAGTTCCTGGGCCCGGAAATGAACCTGTGCCACAGCAGCAACCCAAGGCACAGCGGCAATGCCAGATCCTTAACCCACTGAGCCACCAGGGAACTCTCAGAAGTCCTTCTTCTTCTTTTTTTTTTTTTTTTTTTTTGCTTTTTAGGGCCGCACCTATGGCATGCGGAATTGTCCGGGCTAGGGATGGAATCAGAGCTGCAGCTGCCAGCCGACATCACAGCCACAGCAACGTGGGATCTGAATCGTGTCTGTGACCTATACCACTGCTCGTGGCAATGCTGGATCCTTAACCCACTGAGCGAGGCCAGGGATCAAACCTACATTCTTATGGATACTAGCTGGGTTCCTAACCCACTGAGCCACTATGGGAACTCCTGAAGAAGCCTTTTAGAAACAGGAACCAGAGAGCACAGAGCACATCCAAGCTCTGGCTAAGGTGGCTGGGCACTGTCCTGGAGAGTTGGCAGTATGCCATGATGCCAGACACCACTGCTGTGGCCAGGTCTGGGGAGGGGTGAGAAATTGCCTTGTATGCAGAGGAGCTCTTAAGAAATACTACGTGAATAAGTGGAAGCCTTGGGAAACCACCTATTATATGACTAAGGCTCTGAGACATCTCTGTTGATGGCCTGGCAGAGCGCTTGCCAGCCGAATCCATCACTGAAAACCTCAGAGAGCTTCTGGGTGCATTCAGATTATGGGTTGTGGGAATCTCAGGTCATAAAACTTTCGCCCAGCTGCTCAGGTGCCTGGCCAGGCAATTAAGGATTCTTTCAAGCAGATCAAAAGACGCTGGTGAGGTGATCTCAGGAAGCTTCCCTGTGAGGAAGGCAGGAGTCAGGTCTCATTATCCTCATCTTACAGATGAGAAAAGTAGGTTCCCTGGTGACTAAGTCCCTTGCCTGAAGTCAAACAGCCAGCAAAGGGTGGAACCCAAAATGAGAAGCTCAGTCACCCAATTCTCAGGACACCATCATCCCAGAGCCTCCCATTCCATGGAAGCTGGAGTGCTCCCGGGAAGTCTGGACCCACATTTGGGATGTTAGGGCGTGGAGTGGTCCACAGAGACTCTTCCAACAATTCAGCATCCACGAACACTTAACACGTCCATGCAGTGACTTGGCATCTGCCCTTTGCGACATCAAGAACACAAGACCCCAACCTAACAACACGGTTATTCCTTGGCCCCCTTCTATGCAAACCATTGCAGAGGGCATCCATTTTAGCGGTCATCTTACAGAACTTCTGTACCTGACTTCAGATCCCAGTTCTGTGCTATTCCCAGGACCTAAGTCTCACTTCCTGCATATGAGATTTGGAGATAATTCAAAATTCCTCTCCAGCTGGGTTATTGTGAGGTCAGGTGCATCAAAAGCAGAGCCGAGAGCCCGGCACGTGGTAACCACTTATTAAATATCAGCAATTATTAATGGCATTGCTCATATGAGAGATCTGAGCTTGAAAAGCAATTCCCCGTTCTTTAGCTGTTCACAGCCTGCCTGCTAAGGGATTAGGTTTGACTTTTAGTATTTGACCAACTCCCTTCCTTCCAGGACATGGAAGTTCATTTTTACTCTTCTTTTTTTTTGTGTGTGTGTGTCTTTTTGTCTTTTGTTTTTTTTCTAGGGCCGCACCCATGGCATATGGAGGTTACACGGCTAGAGGTCTAAACAGAGCTGTAGTCGCTGGCCTACACCACAGCCACAGCAATGCAGGATCCGAGCCGCATCTGTGACCTACACCACAGCTCACGGCAATGCCGGATCCTTAACCCACTGAGCGAGGCCAGGGATTGAACCGGCAACCTCATGGTTCCTAATCGGATTTATTTCTGCTGCACCACAACGGGAACTCCTCATTTTTATTCTTAACAATCTCAGCTACTTGCCATGTTTTAAAAGCAAAGTATACCTGTTATAGCCAGAATGCTCTAAAAGTCAGAGAGGCATCTGGTTTGTCATGGCCTCAAAATCCTCTCTGGGGTCCTGCCTTGTACCTCCCTAGTCTTTCCATTGCCATCTGGTCATCAGCAGGACCAGGGTCCAACCAATGAAAGGCAGCTAGCCAAGAGAGGCCAGAGGTTGGGATTCTGATGCAAGTTGGCATGGGCGCCTGTGGTCCCTGACTCTAATAGCATCTTGGTTTGCATCAGTGTTATGGTGTCTCCTGACCTGGAAGACTGTTTCTCCCAACGAACCCTGGTTACTCAATATGCTTGAAAAGGAGTGTATCTTCTTGTAGGCTCTTACTCTTTTTTTTTTTTTTTTTTGTCTTTTTGCCTTTTCTAGGGCCACACCCTCGGCATATGGAAATTCCCAGGCTAGGGGTCCAATCGGAGCTATAGCTTCCTGCCTACGCCAGAGCCACAGCAACGCAGGATCCAAGCCACGTCTGCAACCTACACCACAACTCACAGCAATGCCAGATCCTTAACCCAGTGAGCAAGGCCAGGGATCAAACCCGCAACCTCATGGTTCCCAGTCAGATTCATTAACCACTGCGCCATGACAGGAACTCCACCTTGTTCTTTGTGGATATTGCGATTGCCCTTCACACACACCAATGTCCTACCTTCAGCTCATCAGCCCATCCCACAGGTCACCTGCAATTTAACACTCTTCTGCCTTCTTCCCCCAAACCCTTGCATCTCTTGGTCTGAGTTCTTTCTCTGCCACAGGAGTGCACTCAGCCTGCTCTCAGGGCAGGCCAGGGAGACCCTTCCATGAGTGATCCAACTAAGACAGACAAGGATTAGAAGATAAATACCCCAGCTACCTCATCCTCAGGGAAGGCAATTCTGAGATCAGCCATTATTGCCTCTTAAAGAGTCTCCAGCACAACTGAATCTCAGGCACCAGTAGCGGCAGCTGACTTTCACCGGTTTCCTCCTTTCCCTGGAACTCTTCCTCATGCCTCTAATGAAGCGTCCTTGGACCCTCCGTAGCGGCTGCTGGTGCCCTAATCTCTGCCCGTGGTGTGCTCTTGGGGGAACCCAAACGAAGACAAACTTTCAAGGGAAGATAGCTGTTACAGCAAAAGAGCACAAATCATTTTTTTTTAAACTACCACCATTACATTAGGCAGACATTGGCACTGAAATGTGACATGGAGCAAGTCTAAAATGAATAAAACCCCTGCTGTCCTCTCTGTCTCAACAGACTCCTCTAATGCCGACTACCAGTTAACTCAAGGTTAGGGTCTCGCTCACGAGTCACACCAGACCCAGCCACAAATAAAATGTGAGCCCCTCCAGAGCCTGTGGCCAGCCAGGGCTGAGCTCTCAGAATAAATCAATTAGACCCTCCAGGGCCAAGAGACAGCTATTCTTTGGCTCCTTCAGTATCAACATCCTGCCATCCTCTTTCATCCCTTTTTTCCCTGGATTGCAGACTTGAAAGGAAAAAAAAAAAAAATCCAAGTACTCTCTTGTCCTTTTCCTGCATGATCTTCAGAAATCTTCTCTTAGCTGAGCTAAGACATCTGCTCAGTGACTTATTCAACTGAAGTCCCCCCCCTTATCGCATTCCCCATCTGCATCTAATAGGTACCTTCTCCTCAGCACTAAGTTGTCTCTGATAGACCCATCTTCCACCAAGACTTGTTAAAATTGTGTTGGAGAGTGTTGTCCTTCTGAAGATTTCAAAAATATTTAGAACCTAACAACAATTGTTCAACAAAAGTATACCGTCAAATTTGCTGTGCTCTGAAATGTTTTCTAGATTTTCACATGTGTCTTAGAGTGGGTGTATTAGCTTTTATCGATTGCTGTGCAACACGTTACCACAAGCTTAGAGACTAAAAACAACACATACTCATTCCCTCGCAGTTTCCGTGAGTCAGGAGTTCAGGCGTAGCTTAAGTGGGTTCTCTGCTTAGGGCCTCACCAGGTCCAGGGGTGTTGGGCAGCATTCTCATCTAGAGACTCAGCTGGGAAAGGATCAACTTCCAAGCTCATGAATATCATTGGCAGAATTCACTTCCGGTGGCTCTCTCACTAAAGATCCTGGCTTCATGCTGGCTGCCAGCTGGAGGCTGTCCCAGAGGCCGCCCCCCACTTCCTTGCCATGTGGGCTCGTCTAACATGGTCGCTTACTTCTCATCTCCTGTTATTCCACTCTTGCGAAATGCCCTCCTGAGTGTGGGCTGAACCATTCACTTGTTTCTAACTAACAGAATGTGCAAAAGTGATGAGAGGTCAATTCCAAGACAAGGCCGCAAGAGCCTGTGACTCCTGTCTCATTTGCATTCTCTCTTGCCCTCTCACTTGCTCATTTATGACGAACCCAGTGCCATGTTGTGGGATGCTCTATGGAAGGGTCAGTGTGGCAAGAACCAAGGAGGGCCCCCTGCCAGCAGTTCCTGAGGAACTGAGGCGCTCAGTGCAACAGCCAGTAAGAAACTAAGTCCTGCTTAGGCGCCTCCGTAGGCGCCAACTGGAGAGCAGATCCTTCCCAGTCAAGCCTTGAGATGACTTCCGCTATGTGAGAGTCCCAGAACAGAGGACCCAGCTGAGCCTCTCCTGGATTGCTGACCCAGAAAAGCCAAGAGATGCTAAATGATGTGGTTTTAAGCCACTAAGTATAGGAGTAATTTGTTACACAGCAGTAGATAACAAACACACCAGCAGTTTGTCCCCAATACTTTAATAAACATCACCCTAAGGGAACAGGATTAAGGCCCTGTTCTAGTGCAGACAACAGAGGAACAACTTGAGTGCAAGGGCTCAGAAGTTTCTCAATATGCCCCTTTACACCTCAGAGCTTGACCCAGAACCTGCAAGCAGAGAGGCTGAAACAGAAGAAAACAAAAATTGGAATTATTCCAGTAAAATCGCTTTGTCTATTGAGAAGCAAGGTGGCCTTGTCTTGGAGACAAGATGCAGACAGAGACAGCCATTCTCCTGGGGCCAGCACAGAGACGCTGGAGGGAGCAGCAGCCTGGGCACAGATAGCAGCCACACCGGCCTTGGCAAGAGGCCCCAAAGCTTCCTGTGAGCATCAGAGCAGAAAGCGGGAGCTGAGAGAGGGAAGAGTAAACACCATGTGGGAGCCAGAGGACAGAGTCCGTGTGTACATGTGACCTATCTCTTGGGACTTCCAGAAATAACTGAGGTGAGAACTTGGCAGGGACTCCTTGACCATGGAGTATAAGACTAGTACAAAGTGAGACTGGGTAAATCTAAATATTTATTGACAATGACAAAGTGATGGGTGTGATAGATATGGCGGCCCCGCCCCTGCTCCCAACCTGTGGTCCCTGGGAACTTAGGAACATAGAATGATTTTCTTCCTAATGGCATTTTAAGTTCCTACAGTACAGGGATCTTCCTTGCCTTCCAGGGTGATGTTGAACATGCCATGTTGGGTGAAGAATATAGATGGAGAGAAAGACACCATGGTCCCTCCTATTTAATGAGTTTAACACAAATAAGTTTAGGCTTCATCCTCTTGACCTTGTTAGAGGCTGCCTTTTTGCCTGGTCTGCCGAGGGCAGAAGGCTGCATCTTTGGTACGAACATCAACCAGCCTATGCATGGTATGATCACCACAGCCAGACCCCAGCTCAAATCGTTGGAACGTACAACCTCAAAGCCCTCCTAGGCTGAACCACTCCTCATGTTCTGGGTGAACAATTAGCGCAGAAAATGTGGGGTGGAGGAAGCATTGATGAATGCATGGACCATTTCCAAAATAATGCATGACGCTGTTTTAAAGCACAAAGTGTAGGGGTCATTTGTTACACAGCAAGAGATAATTAACACACTCTTGACTGATGGCTTGTGCCCCACACTTTAGAAAACACCATCCTAAAGGACCAGCATTAAGCCACCATTCCAGTGGGGTGAGTGGGATGAAGATGAAAGGCAGAAAGACAGAGGCTAGATGGGAAATCAAAAGCCTTGCATTCTGGTTCCAGCTCTATCAAGACTCCCCAGCTGTGTGAGCTCAGTGAGAGCACTTCCTCTTCTGTAAAGTGGAATTAATGATAAATGCCTTTCTTACGTCACACTGTCATTATGAGACTCAGATTATAGAACCCGAGTGAAAGCTTTTTAACATGTAAGATTATATTCCCAGGTAAGAGGTTATAATCATCCACATTATCAGCATCAGCTTTATTGCTGGCTCTTATAAGGTAAAGCCAACAAAAGTTTGAATGTCTCAATCAAAGTCCACCCGAGAGAACAGAAACCACCCTAAGTATTTGGAACAGGGAGAAATTAAATGGCAAATGAGTTACACAGGGGATAAAAGGGCTGGAAAGCCCACCAGGAAATAATGGGTGACCCAGAGATTAATCATCACAGGAAATCCCTCAGCTGGAGAGGAGGAGGAGGCGGGATCATAGGAACCTAGGGCTTGAGGTCAACCTACGGGACACTGGAACCATGGTGGGAGCCAGAACCAAGGGAATAATACCTCTGCTGATACTTCTTTTTTTTTTTTTTTTTTTTTTTTGTCTTTTGTCTTTTTTTGTCTTTTGTTGTTGTTGTTGTTGTTGCTGCTATTTTTTGGGCCGCTCCCGCGGCATATGGAGGTTCCCAGGCCAGGGGTTGAATCGGAGATGTAGCCACCGGCCTACGCCAGAGCCACAGCAACGCAGGATCTGAGCCGCGTCTGCAACCTACACCACAGCTCACGGCAACGCTGGATCGTTAACCCACTGAGCAAGGGCAGGGACCGAACCCACAACCTCATGGTTCCTAGTCGGATTCGTTAACCACTGCGCCACGACGGGAACTCCGTCTGCTGACACTTCTGAAGGCAGCGGGGAGAAGGACCCTGGTTTCTCCCTTCCTGATGCCCTTCCAAAGTGGTCCATTGCCTCCCATTGACTGGACCAAGCCAGAAACCAGTGGACACAAGAGTGACAAAGGGATCTGGAGCCAACCAGCCCTGGGCCAAAGAAGCAGTCTACTTACAGCAATGCAGTAAGACTCTAGAAATGAGTCTCATCACAAAGAGACTCAGAATCCCAAAGACTCAGACTCTGGAAGACCATGGGAATCCATCTGGCCTGACCCCTCATTCCACAAGTGAGGCCTTGAAGAGGAAAAGAATGTGACTTGCCCCAAATCCTCTAGCTAGGGGCAGCCTGAAGCCCAGGCATCTGAATTCCCAGGTCATAGCCTTTTCGCAGCATTAACTTTACAAGGATGACTAGCACTTCAACTTAACAAAGGGATGTATTCCAGTAGTTGATTTTTTTTGTTTGTTTGTTTTTACAGCTGCACCTGCCGCACACAGAAGTTCCCCGGCTAGGGGTCAAATCAGAGCTACAGCTGCGGCCGACACCACAGCCTCAGCACCATGGGATCTGAGCCTCATCTGTGACTTATGCCGCAGCTTGCAGCAATGCCAGATCCTTAACCCACTGAGCAAGGCCAGGGATCAAACTCTAATCCTCAAAGACAGCATCAGGTCCTTAACTCACTGAGCCACAATGGGAACTCCTAACAGTTGATTTCTAAGACAGTTGTTTGGATCTTTGTACTCATTTTCCCGTAGAAACAAAGTTATCTTGGCTGATTATGGTCCCAGACTGGCTGTTTAGCCCACAACCAGGGAAAGAAGGAAACTTCCTTCTCCCAGTTAATGTGAAATCCAGAGGCGGATCAGCCTCTCTTTCCCAGGGCAGAACAGAAGAGCCTCCCCATCTCCTTGCTTTACCATTAAGGGGGTGCTGGCGGGGGGAACCACCCTGCCTCCATCACTCCTCTCTCATCACAGCCAGACTCTCCCACAGTGGTCACTCCTGTGGCTGCAGGGCCAACAGCAGAGCAGACTCCCCTGGAAGGCTGGAAGCAGGGTTTTTTGTTTTGTTTTGTTTTGTTTTGTTTTGTTTTGGGGGGGTTTCGTTGTTGTTTTTGCCCTTCAAACCTTTGCACTGTTGGCACTCCCCTAGTCACTGGCCCACCTCAGGCCTGCAGTTGTCGCCGTGGGGTCTGAATCAGCATCTTCAAAGTACAGGCATTATTATGAGATCATTTTACATTTGGAAAAATGAAAAAAAAACAAAAAAACAAAACCTCTTTTACTTTTCTACTATAAGTGCAACGAGGTAAAACTCACAGGTACCCATGGGAAGTGCTCTTAGAAGGTGAGGAGAGAGGGAAGACGCAGAGGGGATGCGTTCTCTGGGGGTGAATGCTCCGTTCTCTGGGGCCGCCGTGGGTTCAGTCTCCTGTGGTTTGGGGCAAGAATTCCTTCAACAGCTGCATGGTGGCCCAAACTTGATCTCTGGTTTTAGACATGCCACTTGCCATCGGTGAGCTCCAATTTTAGCAACCAAGCATCCCCATAGAGAGGAACTACTCATCTACCCCAAAATGAGAATGAGGACAAATTTCCTGGGAACTTAAACCAAAATGCAATTTGGGAGTGAATGCAGAAAAAGAAACCGAAATACACTTTCTGTTCTGCAGGTCGAAACACAGAGCTGTAGTTCCTCAAAACTTAACCCTACCTCCCAGCTGAAGAGAAGAGGAAATCAAAGTCTGTACAGCTCTGGCAGCAGTCATGCTCCAGAAGCTCTTCATGAAGCTTCCCTACCCTGCAGAGTCGGAAGTGACTCTTCCCCATCCCCCACCCATGCTCCTGTCCCTTGTTCCAACTGGCACATCCCACCGGGTCATTCACACGGGCAGCACCATGCCCGCCATGCCCCCACTTGGAGGGGGGATAATTTCCACCAGCTGTAGTGTGAATGGCGCCCCCTGAGTTGGGTCCCACTTCTGCCAGAACATCTTGCGGATGGCCATGATTTAAGGCTGACACTTACAAGGAGGCCACAAGCTCCTAGGTGAGTTCCTGTGACTTCTGCGTCCCTGGCACCCAGCACAGTGCCTAGTATGGAGTAGAATCTCACTAGAAACTCCTAGGGATTTCAGAAGCAATGAATGTGAAAGGAGAGTCAGCACCCCACTTAGACAGGAAGTAAGCAATTACTTTAAATAGGAGCAGCATCCTAATTAGAGTGTGGATTGTTCTTGAAATAACCTTAGATACTTTATTAGCACCATGCTGTAACCAACTGAACTAACCGGCCGGCCCGTGTGAAATAACCTTAGATATTTTAAAGGGTAGATATAACATAGTGATTAAGATCTCTGGGTCCGAAGTCAGAAGGATCTGAGTTTGAATCCCTGCTCCACAACTGCTGAACCATATTCCCAAACCTCTCTAAGCCTAGGTTTCCTCATCTGGGAGGGCCCACTGAGATCACACCTTAGCCCACTGCCTGATACACAGTAATGTCTTGGTTGTAATGACAAAGTTATGTTGTTATGGCAATTAATCAAAAACTAAACATTAATCCTAAAAGGCACATTTTAGTTATCAGTACTCATATCCCCCAAGAAGGAATATGCTGAAGACGTATTGAGTGCTCAGTTAATGTTTATTGAATGACAGAGAATGAGCAAGAGACAGAGAGAATGAGAATGAAGGTGGGGGAAGGTACTAAACCAGGAGTCAGAAGAGATACAGCTTCAGATCTGACATCACTAACATTGTGACTTTGAGTCAGTACCTGTCTGGATCTCAAATTGCTCCTTCTTAAGATTGAAGGGTATCAGATGGTGTCTCAGGTCCCTTCTCCTGGAACCCTTCCCCCAGAGAGGAGCCCTGTAGCCCCTGATCATTTTTGCAGTGTTCCCTCAGATCCTGCAGGTGGTGCTACTGAGTTAAAAAGAGAATTGTTTTTTTTTTTCAGCTTGGTTCCAACTGCCAAGTCTCTGCACCAACAACAGACTGGGAATTAGGGAAATGACTGACTTGTTGCTGAAAATGCCTGGGGCAGTAAACGAATCATTCCATTTCCTTTCTTCCCTAGTTGGCCTCTCCCCGGTGCCATGAAAACTTCAGGCCCTGGATTCTAAGTCCAGTTCCACCACTTCCTGGCCAGTGACCTTGGGCAAAGGCATTTGCCTTCTTGGAGCCTAGTCTTCAAAATGAGGCAAATAATACGGACACCCCTGGAGCCCTGGGAACATTAAACAGTGGTTATCAAATAGAAGAGTCCAGTGCCTGGCACATAGTAGGTATTCAAAAAATATCCATTCCTCTTTCATTCGTAAGGACTATGGCTAGTGCTTGAGAAGTAAGGAGCAATGTGCAGTAACAGAGTAATGAGATGAGCTTCCTAGGAGAGTCAGCATGAATCGAACCTTGTAGGATGGGGAGAGTTTTCCGGACGGATCATGAATTGTTGAATAAAGCCAATTAGATCTTCACATTTACTCAGTTGAAGTTTGGGGGGTTTTGTTTTTAGTTTTTTATGGCTGCACCCATGGCATATGGAAGTTCCCGGCCCAGGGATCAAACTAGCCGCTCTGCAGTGACCCAAGCTGCTGCAGTAGGACCTACTGCACCACAGCAGAAACTCCATTTTTTCGTTCCTTTTTTTTCTTTCTTTTTAGTGTCGCACCTGCAGCACATGGAAGTTCCTGGGCTAGGGGTCAAATTGGAGCCGCAGCTGCAGGCCTACACCGCAGCCACAGCAACATGGGATCTGAGCCACATCTGTGACCTACTCAAGCAGCTCACGGCAATGCCGGATCCTTAACCCACTGAGCAAGGCCAAGGATGGAACCCAAATCCTCATGGATACTAGTCAGGTTCTTAACCCACTGAGCCATGACGGGAACTCCCTGAATTTTGTTTTTTAACCCAGCGCAGTGGCCGCTGCACTCCAGTAGGGCAGAGTCTAGTAAGAGCAAGGCTTAGGATGGAAGTGACTGCAACAGAGGGAATTAGTCCTGTCCTAATGATGACGATGGTGATAACACTAAATCCCGGTGGGATTTGTGAATGGGAAGCGCTGGGTAAAACTGGCTCTGTGTTCAATCCTCCTCACAGAGACGCGGTCACTGTCTCTAGTTCTACTTGAGGAAACACACCGCCTCTCTGCAAGTGACGCAGGTGGGGTCTGAAATCAGACTGGAGGCTACGCTGGATGTGCAGCGCTGGGGGTACAAGGAAGAAGCAAGTCCACACTGTCGGTAGGTGGGAGGGAGGCCCGCAGAAGGAGGCCCGCAGAGGGAGGACACAAGACTCGGAGGTCTGGACGTGGGAACAGGGCATCGACTCTGCAGAGAGGCCTGCAGCGCTGAGCTCTGGAGTTCAGCCTGTTCCCGGAGAGGACGGGACTCACTGCAGGGTTCCAATCAGGGGGATGCTGAGGGGAAGGAAATGGGCCCCCGCTGCCTCTCCCCTCGCCCCCTCAGCCCCCAGGAATCTGGGCCAAGACAGAATCCTCGGGCTTCTAATTAACGTGCCCATCAAGGAGCCTGTCCAGCCTCCATGTGGCGCGTAAATAATTTACAGTGATGGAGCGTGTTTATGTAGGATGGCAGCCAGCAGCCTGCTCCTTCAGCCTCAGTGCTTCTTCTCGCTCCGCTGGCCAACAAGCTCCCCCAGGACCCACAGGGAGGAGTCAGAGGCTGGAGCACCCAAGGACTCCTTCCCATGTGCCCGTCCCTGGGGAGGCAAGGGAGTTCATGGTCCAGGACAGCTGAGGAGCGATGGGCCCCAGTTCCCAAGGAAATCATGTCCTCTTCCAACGAGTTAGAAAGGGTTGACGTGGCCTCGGGGATGGGGCCGAGGGCTGGGCTGGGAAGTAAGGAGCTGAGCCGGGTGGAGAAGGGGAGAGAAAGAGAGAGAGGGAAAGGGAGGGAGGGAGAGAGAGACAGAGAGAGAGAGAGAGAGGGAGAGAGGCTTCCTGCCTGAGCCTGCAAGGGCCTGGACTGTGGGTGCACTGAGCTTCCCTGCCCAGGAATGAGCGTTCCCAAGGAACACTCCTCAAGCCCATGTACCTTCTCTCCCCTCAAGGCAAAAATGAAAATATTACTCTCCCAAGTGCAGGAATAAAGCAGCACAGATGTGACTGTGAGTATTAAGAAGAAATAGACATATATTTGGTCTTCATTAAGGTTCCTTACCTAGAATTCCTGAACCTCTTGGAATTTCCTGGGTGAAGAAGAGTGATCAGGATGTCTTTTGTTATTTAAGCAAGGTAACTTTAGGAAAGCCATTACTTCACCCGAGGGGGGCGTGGGCTCTTGTGACCCGGGGAGCTTTGATTCGAGGGTGGGAAATTTCAGCCCCACCCTCCAGCCTCCTGGCAGGGGAGAAGGGCTTGCGATAGAGTTCCATCGCCCAAGGTCAGCGACTCAGCCATCCTGCCACATCCTGACATCCCCATAAACATCCCAAAGGACCGACTCTTAGAAAGCTTCTGGGTCCAAGAACCAAGAGTTTATCCACGTGCCAGAGGCTGGCCCCCAAACTCCACAGTGCAGAAGCTCTGCTGTTTGGGATCTCACCTTATATAGCTCCTCATCTGGCTGTTGCTTCATATCTTTTAATAGTCTGTAATAAACTGGTAATCTGGTGAGTAAATTGATTTCCTGAGTTCTGTGAGCTGCTCTAGCAAAGTAATTGAACCCAAGGCAGGGATCATGGGAACCTCCCATTTATTTCCAGCTGGGCAAAAGCACAGGTAACAACCTGGACTTGCAATAAACCCCAGTCTTGTGGGACTGAGCCCTTAGCTTATGAGATCTGATGCTACTTCAAACAGCAAGAAATAACGTCAGAATTTAGTTAAATTGTAGGACACCCAGCAGGTATTCCAGAGAATTACTTGGTGATGTGGGGGAAAAAACATACATCCCAGTTGGTGTCAGAATCAAAATCAAAATATCTAATTTTGCATTGTCCTATGAACTATGTTGAGGTCGCATTTAGCTACATTGTGAAACCAAGGTCTGCCACGTGTAAATTTGGGGGTTTTTTTGTGTGTGTCTTTTGTTCTTTTAGGGCCGCACCTGCAGCATGTGGAGGTTCCCAGGCTAGGGGTCCAATTGGAGCTACAGATGCCAGCCTACGCCAGAGCCACAGCAACACCAGATCTGAGCCGAGTCTGCGACCTACACCACAGCTCACGGCAATGCCGGATCCTTAACCCACTGAGTGAGGCCAGGGATTGAACCTGCAACCTCATGGTTCCTAGTCGTGTTCGTTTCCACTGCGCCACAACAGGAACTCCAGTTACGTGTAAATTTGTATCTAAACCAAGTTGGTGAGATGTTGTGAATTGAGATGGATAATGGAAGCTTAAGTTTAAGTTCAGGCTGAATAGAAAGAAGCCTATTTCTCAAATCTAGAAAGAAGAGGACATGGCTAAATTGTATAAGGATTGCTACCAATTAGGATTTGTACGAAAACTTCCAAAATTTAACTAGATGCTTGCATTTTATTAAGTTCTTGCTATAACTCTTAATTATCTTCTTAATATATTAACCTATGATATTGAGTGAAAGAAATATGTGGCAGTAGCTTCATCTCACACACACACACGAATTCTCATTATTTATGGTAGTTATGTTCTGTAAAGTTCCCATGAATACTGAATTAGTGTTGTACCACTGTTCCTAGGGGAAATAGAAGGTTAAGTTCCTATGAGCCTCTGGTCACAATATTTTCATCAACCCATCAATACATAACCTTGTTTTATGCATGTTTCTGTTTAAAGATACTTTAATATATATTGTTGATTAATTAACCCTGATCTCACAGTTAACAACACTAAAACCTGTGCCAGAAGAAGCTTAACTAATATACCTGTACCTTCCCCGAAGGCCCTTCACAGCCCTCTGTGCTTAGGATAGCAGACAGCACAAGAGACTACACTTGGGGGTGATTTTAAACAGCAAAATCACCCAAAAGGAGAACAGAAGTTTTCGGAAGATGGCACTAAATAGATGACAAAAGAACCCTTGTTTACAGTACAGGAGCTGAAACAAGAGGGCAGAGCACTGTTCAGGCAGGACCAGGAATATTGGGTGAGTCAAAGGTTTTCACTCCTCTGCACCTGTCCACAAATGAGTGTCCACAAATATCATGCCACTAATATGTTTGGTGGTTACAAGCAAATATGGGCAAGTAGGCAATATGCGCAATCCACAAATATTGAGGTCAACCACATTTTAAATATATATGTATATAATATATACTTTGTATATATGTGTTTATGTATATATATGTGTGTGTGTATATATATTTGGTGTATATATGTGTGTGTGCATATATATATTTATACACACCATATACATACATATATATGGTGTATATACATACATAGGTATGTGTGTATTATATATACACACATAACTGTGGTCCCCAGGGATACTGGTCCATTGGGAGCCCCTCCCCAAGTTTCCCCAGGCCCTCCAGGCTGTTGGAAAACAGCTGCAGCTGTGCTTGGCAGCTCCTGAAGGGCACAGCTGGAGGATCATTTGAAGCAGCATTAACCTGCAAAGAGCATTTAACCAAAGCTTTCTCTGTGGTCTATTTGAAACAGCCTGCAGGGCTTTCTGCTCAGGATTCTCCCCCAACACACCCTCCCACTTAGTGACAACTTGGGCCCAAAGGCTCACCCCCGCATCCTCCTTCTTGGGTGACTCCCACACCAGCAGCTGACCCCTCCCACCTCTGCATGTCCCCCATGTGCCTTGTGTGAGAACAGAACCTATTGTCCTGTCTGCATCCCCACCTAGAGTGCTAGGCTCAGAAGGCTGAAACCACATCCAGTTTGTTTCTGTATTCCCAGCACCTGGCAAAGTGCCCCATGACCAGGGGCTGTGGAGTGTTTTGAATCACTGAACAGCAGAAAGGACAGAGGCATTCGAGATCATCCAGTGCCAGGATGCTCAAAGTGGGGGCTGTAGCCAAATGGCAATCCCCAGGGAGCTTGTTAATAATGCAGATATCCTGGCTCCTCCCCAGGCCTTTGGAATCAGAATTTCTGGAGAGGGGTCCAGCAACCTGTATTGCAACAAGTGTGGTAGAACATTCTTATGCTCACTAGATTTCAGAAGCTCCAAGTCTGACTTCCCCCCCACCTCCACGCCTTTACAGATGGGAAGTGGAAACTTGTTTCCCAGAGTCACACTTTGGTTAAGGGCAGAGGCAGAGCAAGAACCCATCTCCTAATTCCTGATCCTGTGCTCTCCTGAGGGTCCCGCAATGAGCGGGCTGGGGAGACAACAGCCACCCTCACTGAAATCAGCCCTTCGTAGCATATCTCCAAGACAAGCACGGTCCCCATGTTGGTTCTCATTCTTGAGTCCTTCTCCCCCCACCCCCCCCCTCTCTCTCCTCTCCCCTCCCCCTCCTCCTCTTCCCCTCTCATCCTCTCTTCCCCCCATCTCTCAACTTGGGGAAATAGCATAAGCTCTCTGGGCACCTACTTCCTTCATATGTCAGATGGGAACAATCGCCCCTCCCCTGGCCAGTTCAGGTCCATCCAAAGAGCACACGTTACCTCTGAGTGGATGCTTTGGTGATGACTGGAATGATGCAATTTAGGGAAAAGGCCTTGGGAAATTAAAACAGTCCACTCAGAGGGCAGACGTTATCTTTAGACTTTTCCTCCATCAAATTGTCATCCTGATTCCCACCGCCAGCCCTCACTGCCCCCACCATCTCCTGCCTCAGCTGTGACAACATGGTTTGTTTTTCTTTGCAGTGGGCTTTGGGTTATACATACAGGCAACTAGGTGAACATTCTGTGAAGCCGTTAGGGTTTCTCAGAATGAGTCATTTTTTCAAAAATAACAAAACCTCTCGACATCACTTGATTTCAGCATTCTCGCCAGGCTCTTGTAACCTCTTTTGCAATTGCATTCCAGGCACGCCTGACTTTTTTCTCAGGCCTGGTGGCAAGTCCCCTCTCCCAGTAGAAGGACTGATGGACAAAGAAATCAAGCCCAGGATCTGCCAGTCTCCTCCAGGACACATTCGGGTTTCAGATGACGGGGAGCGAAATGTCTGGAGGCTGGAGGGGGCGGGGTGGGGGGGAGCACATGATCAGAGAGGCTGCCCTGGTTTCCAGCCCGCAGCTACTCAATGGATTTGACAAACCACCCTGCTACATCGCCCTCCCTGTCCTAATTAGGACTGGCTACGGATCCAAAGAGCGATAACTAGCCGTTGCTTAATGTGTCACGGTTTTACAAAGCACATTTCACTCCCAGCCTTGCAGATGCAAACATTGGAAGCTCCTGGAGTCATGAGGTTGGATGTCTTGCCCAGGTTCGGACAGTGGATGATGATAGTCTCTGCGCATTGAATGAGCCCAGCACTTGACTGGTGGTGTCTTTGGGGTGGGGGGGAGTTTTAGGGCCACACCCACAGCGTATGGAAGTTCCCACAGTGGGGGTCTGATAGGAGCTGTAGCTGTGGGCCTGGGCCACAGCCCAAGCGACACAGGATCTCAGCCACATCTGCTACCTACACCATAGCTCATGGCAACACCAGATCCTCAACCCACTGAACGAGGCCAGGGATCGAACCTGAGTCCTCATGGATGCTAGTTGGATTCATTCCTGCTGAGCCACTACAGGAACTCCTGACTAGTTGTATCTTAATGGTACGTACGCTCTTCATCCATCAATGCTCACAAGGAGGTTGTGACTATCCCCATTTTCTAGATAGAGAAACTGAGGCTCAGAGAGGTTAAGTAACTTTCCCGAAGTCCCACAGTAAGTGGCAGAGCTGAAACCGAAACCCAAGTGTGCCCGGCTTCAAAGCCTGTGTCTTTCCCCACCCTTCTCATGCAAATACTGCTCTCAAAGCACTTTGCACATTATGCCACTGCCACTTATCATGGATTTTAACTGACACTCTAGGTGTCTTCATCCTATGAACCCCTTGATGCAGAGGGAGTGCTTCATTCCACTCTGTAACCTCGGCACACAGCGCACTAACTGACAAATACACACCCGCCATGTGTTGTTGGATGAAATCTGAGAGGGACTAAGCCTGTGGCCCTCAGAAGATAGACCTGAGGGTGTCCCTGAGCACACTGCCACTCCTATTCCGGAGCCCTCGGAGGCTGTGGTCCCCAGGGAAGCCCCAGATCTAAACCCGCTCCCTGTACTTCCTGGCCTTAGTAAGAACACTCCCCTCTGCAGGTCCCAGCTTTGTCATCTGTGCAAACATGTTGGATACAAGACAGAGGCACCTCTGTGCTCTCAAGTGATGCTTCTGAAAGTGTGTTGAATTTTCTCGAGAGGACAGGACATTTGTTGACTGTATAATATTTACTTGCAAAAGGGTAGAGCAAAACTCATTAACAGAGTCTGTAACATTGATCCAGGAATGCGCTTTGCATTTACTTTTGTCTCTATAAAAATCCTGGCACAAAAAGGGGAAGTAGAACCTCAGAAGTCTTAACTCAGTGTAACTAAAATCCTGTGTGAATGAAATATATATACACGCAGTATCACTATCGTGTTTGCTTCCGCTTTAAGACTCCAGCTAGATGTCACTTTCCCACTGCTCACCCTCTCCTGCCGCCCCATCGCCAGGTGGGTGGGATGACCCTCCCCTATGCTTACATCAGGGCACATGTCGCTTTTGCATTAAAACTACCGGCTTATTTATCTCTCTCCTGGGAGGCTGGGTGCCCGTGTTTGTCTGTTTCCTACTACACTTTGTGCCTCATGTCCCTTTGCATCTTCAGCACTTGGCCAGAGTGCAGCCCAGAGCTACCACTTAAGAAGTGTTTGTGGATTGCACGGACTTCCCCCATCCCACACTCTTGCAGAATCCTTTGCTCTTCTGAGGGCGCATCCACATCATAACTCGGGGAACTCTGCAGTGGTTCTCTCCTTGTGCCCATTTTAAAGGTAAAGGCACTAAACTAAGACTCAGCATGCGACTGACTCATTCAGCACCACACAGCCAGAGAGGGGGAGCACCCACATTCTAATTACAGAATCATGGAGGGTGAGATTTGGCCGAGCCTTGTAGGCCATGTAAAACAAGACTCCTCAAATCTGGTTTTAGCAAAGGAATCTTTTTTTTCTTCTTTCCCCAGTGAAATCTTACTCAAAATCACAATATCAGAAGTTTGGGGAGAGGACCTGCCCTTGACGAAGAAAAAGTAGAAACACTGAACCCCTATGTTTCAGCCCCTCAAGACCCTCAGGAGGAGGAAAAGGGCACCACTGGAGAACCACAGATGCAAATAAATGTTCTGGAACATCTACATTTGTGTTCTAATCCCGTGTTCCTTCAACTGTAGCACCCCACTTCCCCAAGATTGCCTTCTTCCCTCAAAAACTGCCGCATGGCCATCATTGTGTCAAGCCCTGTGCTGAATTCTTAGCTAAGGATGGCAAGTGTGCTGGACTTAATGTCCAGGGATCCGTGTTGATCCCAGTCCTACTGCTTCCGGGCTGGGGAAGCTTGGGAAAGTCACTTAATCTCTCCCTGAGCCTTGGCTGCTTCACCTGTCAAGTGGCCCCAAGGCTTGGATTGAATCAGAGTCCATTGCCCCATGAGTGTCAACACACTGAGCACACACCTTGACACCTGCATGTGTTCCTGAAGCGTTAACAGCATCTGCCACCTCAGGGCTTTCCAAGGTGCCAAGCGGAACCTTCAGGAAGGACCTGAGGTCCCTTTCATCAGGATGCCCACGCTTTTATTTTAATAATCACTCCTCATCTCCCAAGGGAGCGGGGGTTGGCCTTTACAGCAGCGACGTTTCTGCTAAAGACATCAATTTAAATGAATGAAATGTGGGTTGACTTCACCTCAGATACCAAGTTAGCAGTGTTACAGGTGGGAATGTTACAGGTGTGGCCAGCATGGAGCAGGAGTACCTGATCGACTAGGGCTCAGGAGCCTGAGATCTGGAGAGTCCACAGGTAAGAGGGGGTGAGGCAGAGAGCCACCCTTGTATGCTCAGCTTCCGTCTTCCCACCTCCAGCCGGTGGGCTCTCTAGAGGTGATGACAGGTGCCAAGCAGCACATCTTATTCCACCGGGTAGTGCTAAGTTGGAAGGCTCCCAGACCCCCACAGGCCTCAGAGGGGAATAGGACACAAGGAGGTCTCAACCAAGAAGCCTCCAGGAGCAGCTGTTCCTTTCTGCCTCTTGCATCACTGGCTCTATCTGAAAGGTGGCAGCTGGCTGACAGCGGTTGGGTTGTGTGGGAGCCTCCGGGTCCCAACTTCAAAGTGGCTTGTTATTTTTAACAACAATAATAATTCTCTAACATGTGTATTGTGCACCCAGTCCTTTCACTATATTGCATCATCGCCTTCGAAATCCTCGTGTCTCCGGAGTTCCCGCTGTGGCTCAGCTGGTCATGAACCCGACTGAGGATGCGGGTTCAATCCCTGGCCTCGCTCAGTGAGTTAAGGATCCCACATTGCCATGAGCTGTGGTGTAGTTTGAAGATGTGGCTCGGATCTGGCATGGCTGTGGCTGTGGTATAGGCTGGCAGCTGATTAGACTTCTGGCCTGGGAACCTGCATATGCCACAAATGAGGCCCCAAAAAGACAAAAAATTGAACTGAAATCCTCATGTCTTGTAGAAGAAGAAGGCTGGACAGGGGCCATCAGCTCTCCTTTGCTAATGAGGCAATTGAGTCTTACAGCTGCTGTGAGTCGCAGAGCCCCTGGACGGCAGCATGTGGACTGGAACCTAGGATCGTCACTGCAATTCCAGTCCTCTTCTTCAAGCCATCGCTTCCAAAAACATCTGGTAACCCAGGGGCATGGGGGAAGGGAGGGACCAGTATCCCTGGCCTCGCAGCCTCCCCTGGTCAGCCAAAGGGCTCTGGCAGGCTTGTGCCTGCATGATGACACTGCCCAGGGCATCAAGACAGCAAGGCCCGGCCAGCAGCATCCTTATAAATTCCTGGCCTGGCAGGTGCCCTGGGTCCTCGCCATCTCACCGGGTCTCTGGTCTTCCTTCTGTGGTCAGGTCACCGGAGGTCGGTTCTGCTGGAGCACCTACTGCTTTGCCTTTTGTCTGAGACCTGGAGCCCACGGACAGACCAGGTTCAAAGATCTTGGGGCCCAAGGGAGGGTCCCAATACAGAGGTTTCTGAGTGATGGAAGGTACAGTTCAGTGTGACCTGAGAACCTTGTTCAAAATGCATGTACCCACTGAGCTTTCCTGTGGGTATGTCACAATTTCTGAGTGACCCAGGCAGGTGTGTTTTCAACAAGCTCTCCGGCTAACTCACACTTCTGGCTCTGACACACGCAGAGCCAAAGGAGTCGCCTGGTTTTACAGAGAGAGAAACCAAGTCCCAGACAGCCTCCATTTCCATACCAGCACAAGCCCACTTCTAAGTCCCTTCTGGCTAATGATCTGCTTCTATGTGACTTAACTCCAGCCAGGGTCTCCTAAGGCCAAATAGAGTCTCAGAAGGAGGAGGCAAGGCCCCCAAAGGAACCATTCTTCAGAATCCTTCCTTAACAGCACAGAGACCAAGCTTTTATGCTTGTACCTTAAAGCTCAACTTAAGCTCCTTCACTCTCAGAAGAGGCCTAGAAGATAGAGGAGATAAGAAAGATGACGAGGGAAGACATGACATGGGCTGTTGTAGTCCCTCCCCTGTCCTCATTCTCATTCTTGTTGATTTCTATCCACAGGGTTCTGGGAAAGCGGATAATACCTCCCATCCCAGGAGTAGGACCTTGGCTAAACCAACCATTGAAGTCCACCTACCTGCAAACAGTGATTGGCCCAAGGGTAAGGCATTGACCTAAACTGACCCAGTGCGAGTAAATTTCAGGATGTAGGCTGAAAACAAAGGAGGAAAAATGTTTTCTGTTTCTAAACAGATATGATACAAAGAAGCACATAACCAAGAAAGTGCTAGAAGGCCTCTTGAAACCAGAAAGACAGTCAGCTTTAAAGGAAATTGATATCACAAAAGACAGAGTGCAGAAGTAGAAAAATAAAAAAATCTGCGTCTCCGACCTACACAGCTCATGGCAACACCAGATCCTTAACCCATGAGCGAGGCCAGCGATCAAACCCGCAACCTTATGGTTCCTAGTCAGATTCGTTAACCACTGAGCCACGACAGGAACTCCCAGATCTCATTTTATAAATGGGAAAACTGAGATTTGGAGAATTAAAGAGACCAAGCCAAGGTTCCCACAGATAGCGCATTACCAAAGAAAGAGCGGAGTACTTTCTTCTGGGATTTCCTTTGAAAAGCAAGAACATCAGCAGGCATTGCTTTACTTACCTCTACGACTCAGGGAAATGAGACAATGTAGCAAATCTGTCCTCCTGAAGCCTTCAGCGGGTCCCTCCATCCACCTCCAGATATAATGGCACCTCCTTAGCGTGGCTCCTATGGCCTTCCTGGCCTAGCCCCGCTCACCTCTCACCCAGAAGGCCACAGGGCAACCATGCCTAACAACCACAAATCCCCCCAACCCACCATGCTCCCTCTCACCTGCCATGGGGTTCATGCCCTTCCCTCTGCCGAGAAGGCAAATTCTTCCCCTTCTGTTTAGCAGACTCTCATACTTTCTGGAGGTTCAGCTCTGTCACCTCTGCTGGAAGTGCTCCCTATAATCCAAAGATCCCTAGGTACTCCTCCTCTGGTCCCCCAGTGTGTGTGTGTGTGTGTGTGTGTGTGTGTGTGTGATGGAGGAATAAGCATGTAGTGTTTGCAAGCAAAGACATAAATCTTGCCCTGCCACTTACTGGCTGCTTGACCTTGAGTATTTCACTTGACCTTCCTAAACTTCAATTTCTCATCTGCAAAATGGGGATATAAAAGTTCTTCATAGAGTCACTGGTAAGATTAAATTAGATAATCTAAGAAAATGTTTGACCTACACACTGAATGTTCATTAAACTATTGCCTTTATCGTTACTTGTGACAGTAATTACTTTCTGTTCTCTCTTCCCAACCAGACTCTGAGCTTCAGGAGGACAGGAACTATTGTCTTTGGACTCAAATTTCTCCCTGCCTGGGTCCTGGTAGGGGCTCAATAAATAAGCAATAAGGAAATTGTTGGAGACCACAGAACAGCAGATCTCTGCAGAAGGCAAGTATCTATGGACTCAGAGTTTTAAAGTACAGAGTCTTGGAGTTCCCGTTGTGGCTCAGTGGTTAACGAATTTGACTAGGAACCATGAGGTTGAGGGTTTGATCCCTGGCCTTTCTCAGTGGGTTAACGATCCAGCGTTGCCGTGAGCTGTGGTGTAGGTTGCAGACACAGCTCGGATCCCATGTTGCTGCGGCTCTGGTGTAGGCCGGCGGCAACAGCTCCAAATAGATCCCTAGCCTGGGAACTTCCATATGCTGTGGGAGCGGCCCAAGAAATGGCAAAAAAAAAAAGACAAAAAATAAATAAATAAAATAAATAAAGTACAGAGTCTCTTTCAAAGACAAGATGAAGGACTTATGCGTTAACCATGTTATTCTATAAACAGCTGCATTATGTCCTAAGGAGACCCACTTTTGATATTACAAAGAAGATAATCTCATCATTGCCTATGCCTGTCCCTGCCCACTAATCTTGTCACCTTCACTAATCCCATCAATAATAACCTCATCACCTTCCTTGATAAAAAGATATGGGCCTGTTCTATGGAACAGAGTGCCTCCTGGTCCCTCCCCTTTCTATTTTTTTTTTTTTTTTTTTGTCTTTTCTAGGGTCCCTCCTGTGGCATACGGAAGTTTCCCGGCTAGGGGTCTAATCAGAGCTGTAGCCACCGGCCTACACCACAGCCACTGCAACTCACACAGCTCATGGCAACGCTGGATCCTTGAATCCTTGACACAATGAGCAAGGCCAGGGGTCGAACCCGCAACCTCATGGTTCCTAGTCAGATTTGTTAACCACTGAGCCACGACGGGAACTCCCATCCCCCCCTTTCTAAATGTAAGAGTCTTATGTGTTGTTATACCATGTGTTCCTCTTCCAGGATTCCCCTTTTCCCTACAGCGCTGCTCACAGCAGGAAATGAACAGAGTAAAATGGAATCAGCCTTTAAATTCAGATTAAAAGAGGGATGCTAATTGGAGACACCTGATTTCAAGCTGTGGTCAAGGTTTTGGCCACCGGGATGGCTTGGATCAGCCAGTTCAGTGGGCTAAATATCACTCTGTTATTCCCCAGGGACCCTCCTATCTCTTGGCTTAAATAATTTCCTGTTACTCTATCATCATTCTTCCCTATTGCAAGCATATCCAGGGAAAGTACTTTACTGGTCAACACTTTTCATTGGTTCCATGACCAGTGCCCTCCCCGAGGTCTAGCCTCAACTCGCTGGAAAGCTAGCGTCTCCCTGTCTCAGCAGAGAGGCAGCCACAGAAGAAGGGCCCAGGAGGACCCTGAGGGGGAGATTCCATTCGGCCCCTGCTGACTTTTCCAACCCTACCTCCTCTGTATGCTTCTCAAGTTCCCCAGACCCCAGTCCTAAGCACCAACCACACTTGTCAAAGTCACCCCCCAGCCCTTTCATGCCTCTAAGCTTTGTAGTTCTTTTTCTTTTTTCTTTTTAAGGCAGCGCCTGTGGCATATGGAAGTTCCTGGGCCAGGGGTCAAATCGGAGCTGCAGCTGTGGCCTACTGCACAAACATGGCAACACCAGATCTGAGCCACATCTGTGACCTATGCAGCAGCTTGCCGCAGCACCAGATCCTTAACCCACCCAGTGAGACCAGGATTCAAATCCCAATCCTCATGGACACTATGTTGGGTTCTTAACCCACTGATCCACAGCAGGAACTCCTAAGCTTTGTAGTTCTTGTCTTAGCCAGGAATGCCCTTCCCACTGCTTTCCTCATTTATTAAAAGTCTATTCATCCTTCAAACCCCAGCTCAAACCAGCCCTTTCCTGAGGTTGCCAGTTTCTCCAGCTAGAATTTTTTTTTTTTTGTCTTTTCTAGGGCCATACCCGTGGCTTATGGAGGTTCTCTGCCTAGGGGGTCTAATCAGGACTGTAGCCACCAGCCTACACCACAGCCCAGGGCAACGCCTGATCCTTAACCCACTGAGCAAGGCTAGGGATCGAACCTGAAACCTAGTCAGATTCGTTAACCACTGAGCCATGACAGGAACTCCTCTCCAGCTAGAATTAATCACTTCCTTTCCTTCATTTCCATAGTACTCAAATTCTGGGTTGTTTTTTTTTTTCACTTATAATAATGCTTATTTTATTGGGTGGCTGAGAGAGTCAAAGGAAACAATGTGTGGAAAAGTCTTAGAAAAATATAGCAGACTATGTCCACATGGATTTGTATTGTGATAATTCTTCCCTCCAGGAGAGCATGGTTCGTTCTGGCTGATGTTATGGTTTGCTTTGTACTTCCCTCCCTTTCCTGTATCAATTAGGGTATTTGGGGTTGTGTAATTCTGTCTACCTTGAGTACCCTCTCTATTAAAAATAAATACAAAAGGAATACATAGACTCCGTATCAGTTCAGAGATGAATTTGGCTGCAAGTAACAGAACCTCCAAACATAGTGGTTTAAAACAGTAAGGAGTTCTCAGCAAGGGGTCCAAAGGAAAGATGTTGCTGAGCAGGGTTGCTGTCTGTGCAGTCCTCCTAACCTCTTCCTCATGCTCATAAAGTATCTGCCACAGCTCCAACCATCACGTCCTTCCTCCATCCTGGAGCAAGGGGAAAGACATCCCCAGTAGATAGATATTTGCATCTCACGCGCTAAGCCACACAGCTACCCCTCCCTGCAAGGGAGCCTGGGAAAGTGAACTCTGAGCTTTCCACCTTCTAGGACAGAGAAAGCATAGCTTGAAGGGAGTTGGGATGTGTGCTATTCTATCTGCCACAAGGAACTCTCAGGAAGAAGGAAGAGCTGATCATCCGGATGGTAGAAACTAACCTGCAGTTATCTTCAGAGTGCTGCTCACTCAGCCACTCAGCTCCTCTTGAGGTTCTTGAGTCATAATTTACTTTCCCGTAGTCTGACTTTCCAGCATGAGGCAAACGCCCACACTTGGCCGGAGGAATACAGGAACCTTGACCCGCAAGCCCCACAGTGCGGTATTGGATGAGAGACAGAATGAAAGAGCTGGGCAGATGAGAAACAATAAAATGCTCACATTGCCCTTATTAGGATGGGAGCTCCCCAAAGGCAGAACCCCTGACTTTCTCATCTGCTCATCGGCCGCTCTACCTGGCAAAATGATGTACTCAGTCAATCCACTGTGACTTGAATGATTTCATTCTTCAGCCAGGAGCATGAGTTTGTTTTCTCCCCCTTTGTTTTATTTTGTGTCATTGTCATTTTCATCCTCATGTAAGCATGGGTCTTGAAGCCAGATAGACCAGGAATGGAATTCCAGCCTCACTAAACCTCTTTCTGTGGCTTTGGTCAAGACACTTTACTCTCTGTGCCTCAGTTTTCTTCTCTGTAACATAGAAAGATTGAGGAGTTCCCGTTGTGGCTCTGTGGGTTAAGAACCTGACTAGTATCCATGAGGATGTGGGTTCGACCCCTGGCCTTGCTCAGTGGGTTAAAGGATCCAGCGTTGCTGTGAGCTATGGTGTAGGTTGCAGACGCAGCTAGGGTCCTGCATCTCTGTGGCTATGGTGTGGGCTGGCAGCTGCAGTTCCAGTTCAACCCCTAGCCTGGGAACCTCCATATGCCACAGTTGCAGCCCTTAAAAAAAAGAAAGAAAAGATAAGAAGATGGAAACCAATTGCATGAGGTTGCTATATGAATGGAACAACACAGGGTGTGTAAAGCACTTAGTAAGTATGTGGCCCATCTAGTCACTCTAATATCAAAGGCCTGTTATTATTTTTATGTTGGAATTTTAAGCAATGAGAGCACAATAAATAAGTCGCTCCATCCAATTCCCCAGGAATTCCTGTTTGGATTCCTACCAATGGCAGGTTTGATATTTGAGGAGAGAGCAAAGTTCTAATCTTTCCAGTTCATCCTAAAAATAGTCAGCTCTTCTCTGTACAATCTGTCAGCTCAGCAAGTCCCATCTAGGGAACCGGGAGATTGTGTAAGGCAATCTTTCTAAACCGGGGTCAAATGTTCTCCTTTACCCGAGAGTAACTCGCAAAAGATGCACATGAAGATAAGGGGTTGGCCCATTAGTGCGGGGGAGGGGATGTCTTCCCACCCGCGCTGGGGTCTGATGTCTGGAGCCGCAAGGATAAAATGCAACTGGCACCTTTTGCATTCTGGAGAGAAGGGATATTTTTCTCATGTTTATTCATTCAACCACGCAAGTCCATAAATGAAAGACATTTGCTGGAAGCTACTAGCTCAGAAACCAGTAAATGCAGAAGAGCAGAAGTAATTAAGTGAACCTGCCCCTGAGATCTCATGGTCAAGCCATTTATTGAAACCTTTAGGCATTCAACAACAATAATAATTAATATTTATTGAGCGTTTATTAGGTGCCATCCCTAGTTCTAAGACTTTATGTGCATCATTCACTCTTATTCCTTCTCTTTTTTTTTTTTTTTTTTGCTTTTTGGGCCTGTACCTGTGGCATGTGGAGGTTCCCAGGCTAGGGGTTGAATTGGAGCTGTAGCTACCAGCCTACACCACAGCCACAGCAATGCGGGATCTGAGCCGTGTCTCTTACTCCACAGCTCGAGGCGATGCTGGATCCTTAACCCACTGAGCGAGATCAGGGATGGAACCCGAATCCGCATGGATACTAGTCGGGCTTGTTACCGCTGAGCCACAATGGGAACTTCCTCTTATTGCTTATCTTAACCTCATGAGATAAGGACTTTATCTTGGGTGCCAATGAAAACGTTGAGGTACCAAGAGATTAAATAACTTATCTGGACTTTTAGAAACTCCCTATCTGGGAAGCTTTCCATTGTTATGACCAGTGTAGGGGACTTCTAACATAGGAGGGGGTCACTCATTGTCAGAATCAGCAAAAGGGAGTTCCCGTTGTGGCTCAGTGGAAAGGAATCTGATTAGTATCCATGAGGGCGAAGGTTCAATCCTTGGCCTTGCTCAGTGGGTTTAGGATTCAGTGCACTTTATGGCTGTCAAACCAATGACATCCTCTGGACATTCTCAAGGGCTTCTCTAGGCTCATGCTCTTCCCTCCCCAAGCAGGTCTTTCCCATCACCTTCTCTAGTAGCCACATCCTGCTCATTTTGCAAAACTCAACTCCACTGCCTCTCTCAAAAATCAAGAAAAATTTCCAGGAATCCCCCACCATATTACCTAGGTATGATCTCTCAAACCTCTGTTTGTCCACCTCTGTTGGCCCCAACATTTTGCCAAAAATTATGTTCGGCTGTGTATCTGGCTTACTTTGTCTATGAAGTGAGTTCTCCTCCAAAGCAGAGGCCATGTGTGGTCAACTGTCTTATCTCCAGGGCCTGGCATTCCTGGGTTTAGTGCCCTGGTTCATGGGCACTAAACCCATATGCCTGGCTCACAGTATGCCCATGTAGGTGCTTGGCTGCCATTCACAGAATGGAATGGAAAGTGGAAATTCAAAAATGAGATAACGGGAGTTCCCATTGTGGCTTAGGAGGTTAAAAACCTGACTAGTATCCATGAGGATTCCGGTTCAATCCCTGACCTTACTCAATGGGTTAAGGATCTGGTGTTGCTCCAAGCCTCAGCGTGGGTCAAGGATGTGGCTCAGATCCCATGTTGTTGTAGCTGTGGTATAGGCTGGGGGCTAAGGCTTCAATTAGACCCCTAGCCTGGAAGCTCCATTTGCCACAGGTGCAGCCCTAAAAAGACAAAGAAAGAAAGTAGAAAGAAAGAAAGAAAGAAAGAAAGAAAGAAAGAAAGAAAGAAAGAAAGAAAGAAAGAAAGAAAGAAAGAGAAAGAGAGAAAGAAAGAGAGAAAGAGAGAAAGGAAAAGAAAGAAGGAAAGAAAGAGAAAAACGAGATAACACAAGGGAAATTCGTGCATCCCCAGGTTAGAGCGTGAGGAAGAGATGTCAGCAGATGCCATGAGCAAGAGAGACCAACAGGTTAGACAACCAAGACTTTCTAAGATTTAACGATTAACTTAACTCTGTCCTCTCAAGCAAGCTGCTGAATTCCCCAGTTGCCACCCAGAGGAGATGAAAAGCAGAAGTCATATTATAATTTTGTGCAACTTTGGGGGAAAACCACAGCTTCTACTCCTTTGGCTTCCACACCCTGTTCTGCCATTCCCTCCCCATCCAAATTTTCCTCTCCACCATACAAGAAAATCCGAAGGTGCCTCACTTTAGTAGTAGTAGTAGTAGTTTGTCTTTTTAGGGCTGCACCTGCAGCATAAGAAAGTTCCCAGGCTAGGATTGAAATGGAGCTGCAGCTGTGGGCCTATGCCACAGCCACAGCAATGCCAGATCTGAGCCACATCTGCAACCTGTGCCGAAGCTTGCAGCAATTCTGGATCCAAGGCCAGGGATTGAACCCACATCCTCATGGATACTAGTCAGGTTCTTAACCTGCTGAGCCACAATGGGAACTCCTCAAAGATAACCTCCCTTTAAAAACCTATGCCATGAAAATCTAGTTTTACCAAGAGTGTAAGTCAGTTAGGGGAAATAATCTGCTCTACCAGAAATCATTTACTTTAAGAAAAAAAAAAAAAAAGATTCTATTGAGTAGCAAATTACCAATATGGTGCATTGAAAGTGAACTTGATTGTCAGAGACTCATAAGTTTGTTATTTCCTGGACACATGCTAGATGTACTGCAGAGTCAGCAGTCAGTGGTGGAGTGATAATGGCCTATTTGGGGGAGAATTAGAATGGGGGAGGACCAGTGAGAACTTGAAACTTGACTCCTTCCCCAAAAGCTTCCACCCACAATGTTTTCAGAGTTGATTTTCACAAAATATGTCTTGAGCTGATCCACCAGAAGTAAAGAGTCCCCATGATCAAATGAGCTTAATAAGAGTGCCCAAGAGTGGAGTTCCCATTGTGGCACAGCAGAAACGAATCCGACTAGGAACCATGAGGTTGCGGGTTCAATCCCTGGCCTCGCTCAGTGGGTTAAGGATCCGGTGTTGCCATGAGCTGTGCGGCTTGGATCCCCGAGTTGCAGTGGCTGTGGTGTAGGCCAGCAGCTACAGCTCAGATTAGACCCCTAGCCTGGGAACTTCCATATGCCTGCAGTGCGGCCCTAAAAAGACAAAAAAAAGACAAAAAAAAAAAAAAAAGAGTGCCCGAGAGTGCCTACTCTTAACAAGTGTCCTGCTTTTAAAGGTCCTGGTCACCATTTGGTTATGCAAGACTCAGGAATCTAGAAAGAAAGCAACTTGTTTCATTTTATTTCACTCTACTTTTCTAAACTTATTTGGCAATAGAATCTTTCTACAATAGAATTTTTAAAACATTCCATAGAATTTCTTTCCAGAGGAGGCTATCTTGAGAAAGACAGTAAAGCGAAGTGGGTAAGAGACTGGTGTCTGTGGCCAGACAGCCTGGGTTTATATCCCAGCGATGGTGTGCTCTCTGTGTGATGGAGGCACGCCACTCCACCCATGCTCTGTGCTTTCAGTTCCTCATCTGTGAAATGCAGATGATAAGCGGACACACCTCATCAGACAGGATGGATGTGAGAATTAAAAATATTGAAACATGTAAAGCTCTTGGAATGGATCCCATATATAGTCAGTGCTCGGTATCAGCTATAATGGCCATTGTTTCTAATGTAGGACTCCTATCACCTAACAACATGAGGACCCAGGCATTAAATATCTCAGTGTATTCTTCCAGCCCAGCCACAAATTTCTGGATACAGTCAAGTGTAATTAATGTGACCATACTAGGAAAATGGGGTTCAAGGCCAAGAAGAGGTAGGACATAAGAAGGATATATCCAGGAGTTCCCATCGTGGCTCAGTGGTTAACGAATCCGACTAGGAACCATGAGGTTGTGGGTTCGATCCCTGGCCTTGCTCAGTGGGTTAAGGATCTGGCATTGCCATGAGCTGTGGTGTAGGTCGCAGATGTGGCTTGGATCCCGCGTTGCTGTGGCTCTGGTGTAGGCTGGCAGCTACAGCTTCGATTAGACCCCTAGCCTGGGGACCTCCATATGTGGCAGGAGCGGCCCTAGAAAAGGCAAAAAAAAAAAAAAAAAAAAAGGGTATATCCAGCTCTTGGTGGTGATTCATGTTGACACCCAAATAATGGGAGAGAGGATGGACTGGGTCCAAAGCTCTGGGTCACTAGGGTGGCTGCTGGAGGGCCATGGCTCAGTTACATCACATATACGCTGTGTGATCTGAGGCAAGAAACCTAACCTCCCTGTGCCTGGGAATTAGAACAACACAGGACTTTTAGAATTACTGTGAGGATGGAATGATCAATTAAATGAACAGTGTCTGGCTTCTAGCAAGTAAAAGTAGCCCTGATTATTCTAGTCTTAATGTGGTGATATCAATGTTTTTGCTTAATTTTGTTTCAGTTTTTTTTTTTTTTTTTCCCCCTTGGAAACACAGACTCACAGACTCAGCACTAAGGGGGTACCTGAGAGGCCATCCAGTGCTACATCTTTGCTGACAAGGAAATGAGGCCCAGAAAGAGAAAGTCATTTTCCCTGGGGTCACACAGCAAGTGAGAGGTAAGGAGAAGGACAGGTTCTGTGAGGACTGCATAGGTGAATGATGTCAACCCTCAGAGCAACCCTAAAAGGTAGATATTAGTGTTCTCATTCTAGGGATGAGGACACTGAATCTCAGAAGGAGAAAATAATTTTCATCAGCTCACACAGCAGATAGGGTGATAACAACGTCTATTGTGAGAACAATAGCAATCAACACCTCGCACAGACCTTGGGCTGATTACATAGACCCTACTGGGTTCTGGTGGATACAGTGAAGGTGGCCCTGGCGGGGGCGGGGGGCGCACAGGCAGGACTGGTTATTGTCATTGTGACTGTCCCTTTCTGGTTCCCTGCTTCTGCTCTTGCCTCCTGTGTTCTCCGCCCAAGAGCCAGAGGGATCCTTCATTCTCCACCACTCGTCTCTCTTCCTCCCCAGGCTTCCCATTGCTCAGTGCAAAATCCAAAGCCACTCCGGTGACCTTGGAGGCCTTACAGGACCAGTTCCGATGCTGGCCCCCCGCAACTGCACTTCCTCCTCTCCCCTCCTCCTTCATTCCTCTCCACTGCAGCCACTGTCCGAGAGATACACCTGCCCCCTTGCTGTCCCCTTGCCCAGCACACAGTCTCCAGTGCATCTGCAGGGACCCCCCCCCCACCTTCTCGGTGACACCCTCCCTGACCACCCTTTATGAAACAGCTCCTATACCCAGCCCATCATTTTTTCCCCGCATTATCCCACTTTATTTTTCATCTAAACATTACTTAATGAATTAGGGTCTCTACGCCTCTTTGTTTCTGTCAATATCTTCTTCCCAGCAGAATATGAGCTCCGTGAGGACAAAGGCACTGCTTGTCTTGTTTGTGCTGGATCTTCACTGCTTATACCAGGACCAGACACAAGGTATGCAGATCTGTCCTATAAAAGAATGAACCCTTGGCTCCTTTGGACGTCGTGAGCAGCGGGCAGGGGAAGGCAGAAAGCGGTGATGCGGGGTGGGGTGGGGGGGGGCAGAGCAGATCCAAAGAAGGAACTGTAAGCTGCTGCCAGCTGCCAGAGGGTGCCCTTGGCAGGGCACAGCTGGATATAGCTATGATCTTCCCCCTTCTCCTCCCCAAAGTGGAGAGCACCCTGAAACCACCCCGAGCTGAGCTCCACCCCAGGGCAGGCAAGAGAACTGAAAGCCAAACCTAAAAGCATCTGAAGTGAAGCAAACCTCAGCCAGTCTCTAGTCTGCTGACTCGCTGCTTCCATCATGCCCAGGAGATGAAATCAAGGTGGGGGCTGGGAGTTCCGCCCAAGAAGAGGAAACTCCAGCCTAATAGAGCATGGATGACCACAGGCTCAGCAGGTGTGCCTGTAAGGGTCCCCGCAGAAAACAGAGTTTACCCCCATGATGCACACGGACAGCATTCAATGAAGGGACCTTTTGCAGACGTGGGCGGGGCCAGCAGCACCACGAAGCCCTGACGCCCCTGCAGGAGCACAGGGAGGAGATGGTGGTGCTGCAGGCTTCCAAAAGGGTGTTGGGGACCGCAGTGGCAGAGGAGCACAGCTGCCCCTAGAGGTACGGACCTCTCTCTCCGTCTGCCCTCTGGTCCCCTGCCAGCGTCCTCAGAAGACAGGTGGCAGGGGAGCTGAGGGACTCAGCTGGCAGGGTCGGCTTCCAGGGCACAGAGCAGGGCAGGGAATGGGTCTGGCGAACCATGGAGAAGAAATGGCAAAGGTGACAGATTAATAACCACTCAGAATTTTTCCCACTGTTTTGTGCAGAATCTGGCACAGACCAGACATGAATAAATGCAGCTCCCAGTGTCCTCATCAAACTGCTTTGTCCTCCACACTCAGCCAGGCACCAGCCAAAGGTGCTTGAATCATAGACACACACACACACACACACACACACACACACACACACTCCTATTGAGCTCTTACTAGTGCTAAGCCTGTCTTTGGCCCTTTACAGACAGTTATGGGGTAAGTTTGGCTGTGCCTATTTTTTCAGATGTGGAACCTGAGGCTAAAAAGTTTCATAGCTTTCGTTCTTTTCTTTTCTTTTCTTTTTTTTTTTTTTCTGGAGGTGACTTGACTAGTGAGGGGCAGAACCAGGGCTCCACCCCAAATGAGCCTAACTCACGGGTCCATGCCATCAACCACCATGGTCTCCATCCCTGAGCCTAGCACAGGGCCTGCCGGGCTATGGGAGGTTAAGGAAGCGTGGCCTAAAGGAACTCTCCCTACAGTCTCCACATGGGTGGGAGTTATGGGCTCACTTCTGCACATCGGCCATCTCCAACCCAAAGTTACTAGGCAAAAATGCTGTTGCTCTTGGCTGATTTGAGATGGTGAGGGCAGAGGACAGGGATGCCGGCCTACCAATGTCCTGGATCGCTCTAGCGCTGAAATAACCAGGGAAGCGCCTGCCTCTCTGCTCACCTCCTACGAATCCATCATCGAGGACCCATGGATGCCAGCCCATGCTGATCCGCGGGAGGTTCCAACTCCCATGTCTAGTTTGGGGGAGCTGGCGATGGGGGAGCAAAATTTGGAGAAACCAATCTACTCAAAACTCAGAAAATGACCCCAGAAGCACACTGCGTTGATGGTGCAACTCTTGTTTGCCTACCATTTGACTTCTAGCAGGAAGTATTTTTAAAGGGTATTTTTCGCCCTTGCTGGCCAGTTCCTCATTGAGAAATTCTCTTTTGTGACACTTGGACATCTCAGCTCCCAAAGTGATGATGGGACTTTTTTTTTTTTTTAAATTGCCACTTCCAGGTTTGGATTCACTTCTTCATTCATCTGGAAGAACAGAAAGGATTTCCAAATGCTTATCAAACGTATCCTCCGGGCACTGAAGACGGGCCTTGTCCTCAGACCCTGACTGTCGCTTCGTGGAACCACACGGCACAGGATGGGATGTCTCCACCTCCTCTTCTCTCCGTTGTCAACCCACCCACTCAGCAGTTTATCAGCCCCCCTCTTTGTCCCCCTGTACATTATGAAGCAACAGGATAAAAATCTCCTTTAATGTTTAGTGAGAAATAGAATGTAAACCAATGGTACAACTGTAGTGGGCTTCAGAGCTGAACAGGCTCAGGATGATGCTGGAAGCTTCCTGGCTCCCTGCCCTTCTTAGGAGCCAAGAAAATGGAAATCACCACCCATTACAGTGGCCCATGGACAGGTCCCCCTCAGATCCCTTACCCTGTGTGCCTCAGTCTTTTCAATGACTGTGAGATGTAAGTCCTGCTTCATCTCCTAGCCTCACCTTCGTTTCCTTTCCTCAACTCCAGGCCAGGCAGCACCAGGTCCTGTCACACCCTGCACAGGCTGTGCTCTGCCATCACCTACCTTTGCTCATGCTCTTTCCTCTGCCTGGAATGCCTTTCTCCCACCAGCTTTCTCTAGCAAGCTTTTACTTTTGCTGGAAGACTCAGCATCATTTCCTGAGCCCCAAGCTAATCTGTGCCACCTCCCCCCCAACCCTGGGAACCCCATGCTTCCCTCTGCCTCGACATTCAGCACTTTGTGTTGGAAACATCTGCTTTCTGGTCTACCTCCCACGTGGACGCTGAGTTCTGGGAAGACCTTCTCTGACTCCACCCTGATTCCCAGAGGCCAGCACAGGACCTGACCTACAGTGGGTGCTCGGAGAAATGCTTTCTGGAATCTGGCTCAACACCCTTTGGTTGTCCTCCTCCTCTAAATGGGCATGTGAATTAACTCAGCCTGTGCCCAGAGAAACAGGAACTTAAAGATAAGTACAAAGTGGCCGAATCTCCCGAGCCCCCAGGCTCTTCCACCATTTGTGGTGAGTTGTGAAACAGAGAGTGAGCAGCCCAGAGTGGGGACCTGAGAAGCTGTTGGTGGTGGGAGTCCTTGGGTGTTCCCACGTGGTATAGTTTTCATGGGTCCAAAACCATCCATCTTACCAGAAATTCCAGCACTAGAGCAACTTTCCTCTAGCTGAAATCTCTCACCCTGGTTAAAATGGAAAGCCTCATGACATGGACTTCTAAGGGGTCTTTATTTCTACAGCTTTATTTATTTATTTGTTGTGTTTTTAGGGCCATACCCAAGGCATATGGATATTCCCAGGCTAGGGGTCTAATAGGAGTCGTAGCTGCTGGCCTACACCACAGCTCACAGCAACGCCAGATCCTTAACCCACTGAGTGAGGCCAGGGATCAAACCTGCGTCCTCATGGATGCTAGTGAGATTCATTTCCATTGAGCCACAATGGGAACTCCTCTACAGCTTTCTTGATAATCATAAAGTGATATACCAAAAGCTGTGCCCATCATCTCATTTAATTTCACAACAAGTCTAGGAAATCAGTACTATTTTCCCCATTTTATGAGTGAGGAAACAAAGGTATAGAGAAATTAAGGTGCCCAAGATCACACACCTCTGAAATGGAAGAGCCAGGGTCCAAACCCAGCTCTGTCTGGCCCCAGGGTGCTTCTTCTTACCCAAAAGGCTAAATTGCCTACTTGAATGAGGGGAAATGTCCCTGAACAGGAACCGGGAGATCTGCCACGTGACTTTGGCTTGGTCACAATACTTCTGACCCTTGATTTCCTCATCATTTCCCTCTAAGCCCAAGGTTACACTTGACTCAAGACACAAGTAGCATCACTTCCTCTACAGAGCCTCTCCCAACCACTCCAAGTCATAGTCACTGGAGAGCTAATCAACTCTTTCTTTGTGTTCCCATCTGCCCCTTTGTCCCAGCACCCATGTATCAGTTCGTTATCACTGTGTAATAAAACACTTCCAAACTCAATGGCTTCAAACCAGCCATCAGAAAACGTCTTCTTAAAGGGCCAGATAGTAAATATTTTAGGCTTTGCTGATCACAGTCTCTGTTGCAACTACTCACTCTGCTTTTGTCTCCCAAAAGAAACTAAATAATACGTAAATCAATGGGCATGATTATATTCTAATAAAGCTTTATTTACAAAAATAGAGAGCTGGCTGCTCCACAGGCAAGTTTTCCAATCCCTGCTTCGAGCAGTCAGCATTTATCATTGCTCATGTGTCTATGAGTTGGATGAAACAATCTGCTCATCTGGGTCAGGCTCTGCTGATCTTGGCTGAGCTCGCTCATGTGTCTGTGGTCAGCTGGCTACATGCCTGAAGCTTAGCTGGTCTAAGATGCCTATTTGCATACTTGGTAGTTGTCCTGGTATCAGTGAAGGTGATGGAGATTACTGGGCTGTACCATCTCATCATCAAGGAGATTACCCTGGGTTTATTCACCTAGAAGCTCAGCAAGGTTTCTAGATCTGGTAGAAGCACACAAGGTCAATTGAGACCTAGGTTCAAAACTGGTACCCCATCACTCCCATCACATTTTATTGACAAAGAACCTCACAAGACCAGCCCAAATCTAACGGGTAGGGAAATAGACTCAGTCTCTTGATAGGAAGAGTTAGGAAGTCACATCTCATGCGTGTGCTCAGTGCTGGTCCTGGTGCAGCTCCTAACAAGACACCCAAGCTCAATAAAAGTAGGAAAGTTCCAGAACTTTGGTGCAGGGTACTAATACAGCAAGCCCAGAGCAATGTGGGTTTAGCACTGAAATCAGCCCCAGCTCTGCTTCTTTACTTTACAAATAACTTCTCTGTGCCCCATCTCATCATTTGTAAAATAGAAATAAAAACAGGTAACTCCCTCTCATCATAAAACCCAAAACAACACAACTTCTGTTGCAGGATGTTGCAATAAATCTAACACTCATGGTGTGCTGGGAGCAGCTCAAAACCTTTTACCTGCCTTAGTTCATTCTGTCTCTTCCACTGCCTCATAAGGCAGGTCTTGCTATAATCCCATCTTACCGATGAGGAAGCAGAGGCTCAGAAATGTTTAGTAACTTGTCCAAAATCCCACTGCTTGAAGGATGGGGATCCGGGATTTGAGTTCTTGCCCTTTCGTTCCAGAGCCTGCCTGTTATCACTGACACATCCAACAAATTCCAGGTAACGTTATGCTTACGGCTCTCAGCCCTCCCCAAGGTCAGGCATGCCTTCCTCCTGTCTGCGCTTTTCCTGCCAAATGGCAAAACAGGGGCCTGTGTTTTGTGCTCGCCTCTGGCAGTTCCTTATCCTCTGACCTTGAGCAAGCAAGGTCACCTTTCTGAAACTCTCTGTAACCTTGTCCATAAAATGGGTCTAATAAATCCTGCCATCCTGGTAGAAATCATGAGGAATCACTGAGACCCATGTGACTGCATGGTGTGAGTGATCCAACAATGCACAAAGTGAAGGGGCCAATGAATGGGGCACTTCCTGGAAGAACGTGGACACTGGAATGCCCAAATCTTGCTTGGGGGTGGCAAAGCAGGCCACCTCTGCCTGGAAGTCACTTTGTTTATGCAAAGATCAACTGAAGCTGAAACCTAAGAGGCTGCCATCTGCCCTCAGAGCAGACTCTGCTGCCACTTTCATGTTTGCTTCATCGGCTTCAGGTTGGTTTGTTTCTTCAAAAAAAAAAAAAGAAAAAAAAGTTTGGCAAGAGATGTTGTCTTGAAAATTTTAAGTGGTTTGGTTTTCTTTTTCTTTCCCCATTTTTTTTTCCCTTTGATTGCATAGAACTTCAAACAATGATGCCATTTACAGACTGCAGGCGGCCTCCTGCCTTGGGTCCCATGCTGAGCTCTACTTTCTAAATCCTTGGCTGCTGCCACTCTGACCCTGAAACCACAGCTCTCCTTTGAGCTCTAGTCACATGGCATCAGAGGGCTCTGTAGCTTCAAGTGGCAGTGGGGGCCAGCCAGGATTATGATTTTTTATTTTAAATTCATCACTGTTATTAAATGCCCAGAGGTGCATTTTCCTCTCTCCTTCCAGTGTGTCTCCAAGATTCTCAATGTTAAGTCCATGGGTCCAACTCTCCCACTTTTGACTCCTTGTTCTAGAAGATGTGACAATAAGGCTGGCCAAGATCTGCTACACTTAGACATGTTTTCTGCCCTCCTGGATTCCTGGAATCAGGACACTTCATGTTAAGACAGTGATCACTGCACATCAAACCCTAGCAGTCATTCACACTAGAGTATGAATCAGCCTTTTAGCTGATCTGAAAGCAGTTGTAAGATGGGCAAGGTGGAGAAGTAATTACTTCTGGGAGTAATAAGCAGGATGCAGTACCACAACGGGTGTGAAATGGGGCAGAAACGGGGGATTGTCACATGCTGAAAGTAAACTTGACAGCTGTCATGAATTTGCCATGTACTGGGACAATGACAAAGCTTTACTCTGAAAGGAGGTTACCATCTAAGAGACCTCCATATTGTTTATGAGTTCATTCTTTATCAAATTTATTTAATAAATTTTATATAGTATATCTATCATCTAAATATTAGGGGCTATTCTAAGCTCTTTACGAATATAATCTCATTTAGTCTTTATAACTACCTCACTAGCTAAGTATCATTAGCATTCCCATCTGAAAGAAGAGGAAACTAGGTAAAGAAAAATTAAGTAGAAGTTCCCATCATGGCTCAGTGGTTAACGAATCCGACTAGGAACCATGAGATTGCGGGTTTGATCCCTGACCTTGCTTAGTGGGTTAAGGATCTGGCGTTGCCATGAGCTGTGGTGTAGGTCACAGACGTGGCTTGGATCCCGCGGTGCTGTGGCTGTGGCGAAGGCCGGCGGCTACAGCTCTGATTGGACCCCTAGCCTGGGAACCTCCATATGCTGTGGGAGCAGCCCTAGAAAAGGCAAAAAGACCAAGAAAAGAAAAAGAAAGAAAAATTAAGTAATTGGCCATTCGTCACACAGCTTCTAAATGGCAGAGCTGAAGTTCAAATCCAGGCAGTCTGGCTCCAAAGTCCACACTATTAACTTCTGCGCTGTAAAAGTGAAAGAACACAAAGCCATTAGTGTAATTTAATCTTTTTTGGACAAGTAAATGAATAAACCCTTGTGATGAGTAAGTCATTTCCACGTTCAACTTCAAAAGCATTATCAAGATTGTCAGGGCCAGTCATTAGAGACTGGCTTATGAACTTAATGATGAACTTGATGATGACATTCATTAATTCACCTTTTTGACTCATTCAACAAGTACCACCAAGCACCCTCTAATGGCTCAGACCAGACACTGGGTAGACAATCATTAATAAGACAGCTTTTGCACTGCCTGCCCAGAGCCTATAGTCTGGATGGCTGTTGTGGCCTCCACTGGGAGTTACAATATAGGTGGCAGGTGCTGGGAGTCTAGGGGTGAGTGTGCAGAGAAATGAGGGCCTATGTAGAGAAGTGACATCCAAGCCGAGGCCTCACCATGAAGCCAGAGTCAGCTAGATGACAAGGCAGGGGCAGACTGAACCAGGAACTGCCAAGTCCCAGGGGTCATGAGAACCGGATGGTTACACACAACTGAGTGAGGCTGTTGGGGGGAGAGTGGGAAGGTGTGTGGATACTGAAGGTGGACAGACAGCAGGACTGGACCCCACAAGGCCAGGTAGACCCTGATGGGAAGTTAGGTTTTACCTTGAGGTCAAAGCGGGCTGAACCAGCCAGGGAGGGCCAGGGAGAGATTCGAGGTGGAGCAGACCTGGAAGTGGTGGTAACTTCCAATAACTTCAGGAAGCAGAAGCTACATCTCTCCCCCAAAACAGGCTTCTGGACCTGTGGGTTGATTAAAGGAGACCGAGCCTAATTTCCTCAAGTTAAATACAGCTTACGTCAGGTGTCTGGACCCACTTCTCCTTGAAACAAAGGGGTTTATTAGAGAAGACATGTCCATAAGAGAAATAGTTCCCATTGTGGCTCAGCGGGTTAAGGATCCAGCTAGTATCCATGAGGATACAGGTTTGATCCCTGGCTCGCTCAGTGGATTGAAGATCCTGCATTGCTACAAGCTCGCAGATGCAGCTCCGATCTGGCATTGCTGTCTGTGGCTGTGGTGTAGGTCGGCAGCTGCAGCTCCGATTTGACCCCTAGCCTGAGAACTTCCATGTGCCACAGGTGGGGCTGCCCTAAAAAATAAAAAAATAAAAAAATAAAAGAAGAAAGAAAAGAAAAGAAAAAAAAACACCACCAGTCCTGGCCCTTGAAGCAAGTCTAGCCTTGTGGAGGAGGGAGGGCTTTTACGTTGGGTTCTTCCATTTGGAGGTGGCTTAAAGCCTGATGCCCGGGAATCGGCACAAGTGGAATGTCACTGGGGAAGGACAGGGGAACGGCATTCCCAGAGGGCACATGCAGGGTATGGCCTCAGCCTGGCCTGCCAGGAAGGCAGATCTCCCCTCTCATGCTGAAAAGAGCCCTGGTATCTTGCTCCACCTTGAGCTGAGAGAGAGAAGCCATAACAGTAAGAACAGCAGCAGCTTACTATGGTCTAGAGCAGCTCTGTCCAGTAGGACTTTCCACGAGGAAGGAAGTGTTCTGTATCTGTGACATCTAACAGAGCAGCCTGTGGCTATTGTGCAGTAAAAAGCAAGGCTAAGGCAACAAATGAACTGAAGTTTTAATGTTAGTTCTAAATAACTTCACATGCCTAGTAGCTCTAGCTTCGACAACACAGTTCCAAGATACTGTGGTCAGTACTTTATGGGTAATATATCAAGGCTAACAATAGGCTTTGAGATAAGCATGGTTATCAGCTCCAATTGACAGCTACAGAAACTGAAGGTCAGAGAGGTTAATTTGTCCGACTTGCCCAGAAGTGTCAAGCCAAGATTCAAATCCCAGCAGACCAAGCCCAGAGAGAAGGAATGGTTCTCTCCGTGTGCCTTTATTCATTCATTCATTCCAGGGACATATAGTCATTGTGTTTGCTGTGAATCAAGGACCACACCATGTGACAGGGATGCACACATGAAACAGGTGAGGGCACCGGCCAAGGGAAGCAGATGACCTGTGGAAGGAGACAGACCAACTAAAGGAGGCTGCATCACCAAGTGCCAAGTGCCAAGTTCAAGGTCAGCTCGCAGTGCTGAGAAGCCCTCATCTGGGGCCATTAACCCAGCACAGCAGTGTGTTGGGGAGTCTGGACAATGAGCAGGTCTTCTTTCTTCTCAGACCCTTCCTCCTTCTGAGCCCTGGCCAGGACCCCCGTCTCCCCTCTCTGGTGCCCTCCCCCCATAATCGGGAATACCTGAGAGGGCAGGGCTGGGCAGCCCCAGGGAGGGGTCCATCACCCCTCTCCTGTGAAGCTCATGGGAAACTCAACAACTCTCAGTAACTCAAAAACCTGCCTTGACGTGCCCTCAACTGTCCAAGTTGGCCATTGGTAACCCACTTGCGTCTTCCCGAGCCTAACCTGGCACTCAGTTCCTAACAGACCTGCGCCACAGGTTCAAGGCCCAGCTCCACCACACAGTGGCCTGGTGATCTTAGACAAGCTTATTTTAACCTTTCTGAGACTCAGTGTCCTCATCTGAAAAACTGCAATAGTAAGACACACTTTCCAGAGTTTTTATGAGGCTTAAATATGTGCAAAGCCCCTAATACTTTGTAGATTTTAATAGATGGTGGCTATTATTAATAAAATCATTGCTGATTAAAGCTGCAAGTATTACCTGTCCCCTTGCCGCTCTGTCCTTCCCACCAGGGCACTCAGATGAAGGAAGGAAATGAGAGGTGAGGAACAGGTGGCTGCATGTTGGGAGATCTGGGGTCCCATCCATGCTTGGTCACGTGCATAAAATCAGATGTCATGTCCCCCTTCAGTGTCTTAGGATCCTCATCTGTAAAATGCAGCTATTGGTTTTATTTTATTTTATTTTATTTTTGTCTTTTTGTCATTTCTTGGGCCACTCCATGGCATATGGAGGTTCCCAGGCTAGGGGTCTAATAGGAGCTGTAGCCTCCGGCCTGTGCATCTTTTAATCTTAAACGCTATAAAGTTAAACAAAGCAGGTCTTCAAGTCAAGGCTGGTCCAGAGGCTGCTGTCTTGGTATCTATAGGCCAGATAAGGTCTCAGGGACTCTGGGCCCTGATGGGCAGCAAATCTGTTCCTTGGAGTCTCCGAGATGCGGCCCCTCCACCCCTGCTGCTCTTTGGCCTGCTTCTGAGAAAACACATCTTTCAGGTCCCCTTTTCGGTTCCTTCCCCCACATGCGTCACTGACCTATGAGACCTCAGAGGGTGTCCCCGCCAAGGGCCAGGCCTCCTGGAACCCCACAGCCATGTGTCCTGGTAAGTTCTCCTTGCATTTCCAGGAGGCTGTGCCCCTCTCAGTTCCCAGTTCCCATTTGTGACGATTGATTTCCTACACCGACCTCACTCCCCACCACGCCGAGCGGAAAAAGGTTGATGAAATCATCACTTCAGCCAGGACCTGAGAGAACAGGTGTGAACCCGAGGCTGAGCTGACAAGCAAGAGGATGCTGAGAGCCATCCCCATGCCAGGCTCTGTCGAAGGGTCCAGAGCATGTCACAGGTGTCTAATCTACATCATCTCGGTAGCACCTCTGTAAGACAGGTACTATTGTCATCATCCTTTTGCAGAGGAGAAAGCTGAGGTTCCAAGATGTTGAGTGACCTTCCTCTGGTCACCCCATTAGCATGGCTGAGACCTAGGTGGCTTGGCTCCAGAACCCCAAGTTGTAAGTCATACTCCCTCTGACATTGAAATGCACAGTCCACCCCTCCTAGCCCTCTGCAGGCTCCCTCGCCTGGTTGGGATAAAGCCCAGCCTCTAGGGGTGGGCCTGTTGGATCCAACCCAGTCTGGCCCTTCAGCATCGTATCTCACTCCCTTCACAGAATTGTGTGTGCCTCTGTGCCTTTGCGCATGCTGATCCCTCTGCCTGAAATGCTCTTCCCTCCATTCTCAGATTTGTGGGTACCATGGCTGACCCTTTGAAGCATGCCTTCTGTGAAACCATCCTGGGCAGTGGATTATTGCCTCTCCAGGCCTGCATCTGTGTGGTGTATAAGTTCCATCCCTGAAGGACCCCCACTGGATAGGCTGTCTCCTCATGAGATTAGCAGCTCCTTGAGGGCAGGGCTTACTCCTCCAGCCCTGACAACACAGCAGGTTCAACACATGTTGTCCGCGGTGACCTACGTGGGACCTTCCCCTTCTCTTGCATGACCTCTGCTCATGTTTGTTTTAGCCTGAACCCACAGGCACCCAGATACCATTGTTGGGGGACAGTGCTGTGGAATCAGCCAATAATGTCACTCTGCATCAGTTTGCTAGGGTTGTCACAAAAAGGGGACTACAGATTGGGTGACTTAAGTAACAGAAGTTTACTTTCCACAATTCTAGAAGCCGGAGTCCAAGATCAAGGTGTTATCACAGGTGGATTTCTTCAGAGGCCTTTCCTCTTGGCTTACAGGTGGGTGTCTACCTTTGATATCTTCACATAGTATGTGTGTGTCTTCTGTATGTGTGTGTCTGTGTGTGTTTGTGTCCTAGTCTTTCTTATAAGGACACTGGCCAGGTAGGGTTAGAACCCATCCCAGTGACCTTCGCCCCCCTTTAAAGAACCTAATCACCAATACAGTCACATCCTGAGGCCCTCAGGGTTAGGAATTCAACACAGGGGTTTGGGGAAGATACAGTTCAGCCTAAACACACCCCGGATCCCCTGTTTCCTCCTGCTCCCTGGGTAACCCATACACAGCTAGAATCACTAAAGATCAAGCCGGAAGGCCTTTCATGTGTATCCAGCTCAACAGTGGCATTTTGCAGATGGGGAAGCTGAGGCCCAGAAAGAGGAAACGGCTTGCCACCCAAATCACCCAGCCGATGAAGTCAAAGTTCCTGACTTCTGGGCCGGAAGTCCTCCGGTGACCCCCGCATCCATGTGCAAACATCATCTTTGCCATCCTGAGCTCCCGCCCACTGCCAAGGCAGAGCAGAGGGGAGGGTGGTGGGAGGCAGAGTGGATTTCTGCCAGGAACTCCCCTCCCTCACCCTGAACACCCCGATACTCATGCCTGCCCTGAAGCCCAGGCCTCTGGAGCTGTCCTCAGCCACCTGTGGGGTTTCTGCAAGCTGCTCTGGTCACCCACACTCAACCTCGGGGCTCCCAGAAGGGGAAGTTGATTGAAATACCAAGCATTTGACCTTCTCGTTCCAGTCCTGAGTGTCAGTTAAAAAAAGAGCTTCTCGCCACCCCATGTGCTGTGCTTTGGGTTGGTCAAAGGCTTCCCAGGAGCTGAGAGTCACCCCCACTGCCCTGGGGGCCAGGGGAGAGCCCCTACGTCCCTGTCCCATAGCCTCTTCAAGCCTGCACAGCCCAGGGCAGGGCAGCTCACATCTGCAGAGTCCAGGCTTCTCTGGGATCACTGCCTCCGCCTGTCCACACTGCAAGAACTCCAAGCTGTCCCTGCAACCAGGGCTCCTCATGCCTCCAAAAACGTTAAGTCCTCCTCACAGCGCTTTGCCTACTTCCCAGCTTTTTTTTTTTTTTTTTTTTTTAATCTTTTTGTCTATTCTAGGGCTGCTTCCCCAGGCATATGGAGGTTCCCAGGCTAGGGGTCTAATCGGAGCTGTAGCCACCAGCATACGCCAGAGCCACAGCAACCCAGGATCCGAGCCGTGTTTGCAACCCACACCATAGCTCACGGCGACGCTGGATCCTCAACCCACTGAGCAAGGCCAGGGATCGAACCTGCAACCTCATGGTTCCTAGTCAGATTCATTAACCATTGTGCCACGACAGGAACTCTACTACTTCCCAGCTTTGGCCCAAATTAGGAACATGAAACTTCGTGTCAAATTGCTTGAGTTCAAATCTTTTCTCTAGCACTTTGTAGCTGTGTAACCTTAGAAAAGTGACTTAGTCTCTCTGTGCCTCAGTTTTATAATCTATAAAATGGGGATTATAGCAAAGCCTTCTTTATAAAATCATGTATATTAAATTAGTTGATATGTGTATAGTACATGGCATGGCGCCTAGAACATATTAACATATTAAGCCCTGCATAAATAAGTGTTAAATACATACATACATACCCCCATCCCACCCAACAAGCTTTCCTAAGAACCCACAATGCACAAGGCATTTTCCCCGGCAGGAAAAGGCTTATGATGCTGGTGTACATGATGCAGCCTTGAAGGGCAGGGAGATATTCCCAGGCGGGTGGGGTGGAGTAATTCAGGTAAAAAAAGAGCATGGGCAATCAGGGTGGCTTAAGACCGTGGGCATTGGGCAAACAAGGAGTGCAGCTAAAGCTCTGAGCCAGAGAGGTTGCAGGAGCTCCAATCTTGGAGAAAAGGGACACCACAGTGCAACTCCGCCTTGTGGACCACTTACCACGCACATGCCCCTCTCTGGGCCTTGCTCGCCCTTGCCCTGACCCCCCTCTCATGCTGCCAGTCAGCAAACACTGAGTTGTAAATCTGTTCCAACTCAGCCCTTGACCCTGACTCTAAAGCTGTGTTGCGTGTGTGGAGTCTCTGCTCTGGAAAGAAGACAGAGTCAAAGAAGCTCACAAGCCACTTTGAGTGTGATGTCATCACAGATGGAGACTGACACGGGGCAGCACCAGCTGACCTTGAGAGGTCAGGAAGGGCTTCCTGGAAGATGGGACGCGTGAGCAGCATGGTGAAGGGCACCTGAGCCTTGGTGGTGGGGGAGGGTAAGGAATGTTCCAGGCTGGGAGAAGGCACCAGAGCATGAAATTGCTCATGACTTGGCACCGCTGGAGCAAAGTGCACACAGGGGCCAAGAGGCGACAGACAGGGCTTCTGGGAGGAAGTGACCAGAGCCAATGCGGCCATGTGGAACAGGCCGAGGAGCTGTGCCCTCATCTAGGAGTCAGTGGGCTCAGGGATGGGCTTGGAGGGGGAATTTACAGAGAACCTTATCAGTTCCCCCAGCACCAGAGCCTGTGACAAGAATATAAGTGCAGGTGGTTTATTTGCAGCGTGACCCCAGGAAGCAGCAGTGACAAAGGAAAGGGAATAAGGTGGGGATTTGGGGAAAGGACAATAGGGGGTGCAGTACTGAGCTGTTTATCCTGTGGGAAGCTAGAACCAGTCCTGCTGGGAACCCTCTGGGACACAGTTAATGAATTTCATATTGTCAGCACCTTTGAGTCCCCACTGTTTGAGGATACCCTCCAGGAGGCACAAACTCCCTCCCCTCCCCCACTTGTAGATTGTGCCTTGACTGGGGCTGCCTGGCTTCTGTGGTTTTGAACAAGCCACACATTTTTGAAATGGGACACTCACCATGTGCCTGAAACTGTCCTTGCAGCAGTGCCAGGATCAGGTGGTTCAAGGAAGGTGTGGGGCTGGGGACACCAAGGCACCTGCAGCAATGCCCTGGGGCACAATTAAGTTTTAAGAATTAAGAATTTAAGAATTAAGTTTTGTGCTAACAACAGAAAAACAAAAATCACAGTGGCATAATCAAGGTAGGCCTTTCTTCCATCTTGCATTGAAGAAGTCCAGAAATAGTGGTTTGGGGCTAGCAGACCTGAAGTGCCTTCTTCTGGCTGTGGAAAGCCATGCTTTAAATGGCCCGCAGTAGCTGTTAGAGCTTCGACCATCAGGTCCGTGTTCTAGACAGCTGCATGGGGCCAGGAGAAGGAAGAGAGCTCCCTCTCCAGCCCTTTCACATGACGTTTCTGCTTGTATCTATTTGGCCAGAATGTAGGCATAGGATCATCCTTAGCTGCAAGAGAGGCTGGCAGGTGTTGTCTTTGAGATCATTGGCTGTATATCTAAATAAAGGTTGGGGTTGTTTTACTAAGACGAGAGAGAGAATAGACCTTAAGAGGCCACTAGCAGCCCCTGCCACAAGGATGTGAGATGGGAGTCACGAAATTAATGAGGACACGGTTGTCATAATCTGGGGAGAGATGAAAAGGGCCTGAGCAAGGGAGGGGGTGGGGAGGGCATGGGGAAGGGGCTGCATGTGTCAGGTGTCTGGGTGGGCATTTGGCAGGACCTGGTGAGGGATGTGGACAGGAAAGGAGGCCCAAGAGTCAGGAACACCATCCATGCAGGCAGGGAATGGATAAGACAAATGGTTTGAGGGAAGGCTGTGAGTGCCACTGTGGACATGAGATGTGGACATGGATGCCTGAAGGCCAGCCAGAGATGTGCAGTAAGCAGAAAGTTGCATGTTCAGGAGGTCAGGAGAGAAATCTCTTCCTGGGAAAGCCATCTGGGGGTGTCGGCCTTTCGACAGCTGAGGTCTTCAGCTTCAGTAGAGTTAAGGATGTAGGACCCAGATAGAGCAACGGGACAGCATCGCAGCGTGGAAGGGGCACAGGAGGCTGACCTTTGTGAAGTCTAAGGGCAGGAGAAGAATCAGGGGTATTCATGCCCTCAGTCAGTTGCATCCCCCTGTTGAAGCAGATTAAAGAAAAGCCCCTCTCATAGCTACACTCTTTGGATTTTGAAATCCACTTAGTCTTCAAGTCTGGGGCTTGTAGTGGCTCTTTGAGATTATTCATCCTAGCATGCTGTTCTCTTTCCTGTCAGAGTCCTTTAATCCTTCCTTTTGTAACAAAGCCTTTCTTTAACTCTCCTTAATACAGAGATAAGTAGATGATTGATAGATAGATAGATAGATAGATAGATAGATAGATAGATAGATAGATAATAAAGAGAAAGAGAATAAATGGGTGGAAGGGTTGGTGAATGGATGGATGGAAGGGTGGGTGGGTGGATGGATGGATGGATGCATGCCTGCATGGAAGGTGGGTGGATGGATGGATGGATAGAAGGGTGGATGGATAGATGGATGGATGAATGGATGGATGGAAGGGTTGGTGGATGGATAGCAGATAGATAGGTTTCAGGAAAAGATTAATTCACAAGAAAAATTGAGAAGGGACATAGGGGAGGCAGGAGGAGAAGCAGGAGTTAAGGTGGAAGTGAAATGTGACCCCAACATTAGTTAAGAGGAAGGCTATGACGCATCCATTGGATTTGCCGCAAGAAGGTCGCAGATGATCTGGACGAGAGCAGTTCCATGTTGTGGCAGAAGCCAGATTGTAGTGGGTGGAGGTGGAGAAATGAGTGGAAGATGAGGAAGTGGAGACAACTGCTTTCTCCCTCTTCTCTACCTAAAAGGCCTGGCTCAAATGTCGCCTCCTCCACAAACTTTCTCTGATCCTCTCCTCTTCCTCCAGTTCTCAGAGCATCCAGTCGCCTGTCTGCCACAAACCAGTGGCTAAGCTCCTAGGGTAGGAGGCCCATGCCTCTGGATAAACTCAATGTCACAGAAAGAGCACTGGATTTAGAGTCCAGAAGCGTGGGCTCAAACCCTGAAAAACTGTCCAGCCACCTGTCCGGGTTCCCACGAGGGAAGCACATCCTGTCTGACTCGGCCATGAATGGGCTCTGGGCCCTGCCACATGCCCATCCCCGCACACCATCGAAGGTGCCTCCCAGCTGGTCAGCATCCAGTAAAGGACCACAGTCTGCCCGGCCACTGCCCTCATATGATTCCTTGGCCATGAGAAAATGTAGGAACATCTGAGATGGCCACGAACATCCCTCTTCCCTGCAACCTCCAGGACAGGTCAAGGCCAGAGGCAGTTTGTATTAGAAGAAAATGTCCATGAGTTCCCATGTGGCACCAAAGGTTAAGGATCCACCATTGTCGCTGCCGTGGCTCCAGTTGCTGCTGTGGCACAGGTTTGAACCCTGGCCCAGGAACTTCCATGTGTCTCCAGCACAGCTTAAAAAAAAAAAAAAAAAAAAAAAAAAGGAGAAAGATAAGAGGAAGAAGAAAATGTCCAAACTGTTCCTGGGGGTTCTGTAAGGAGCCCAACTACTCCTGCCCTATCACCCTGGCCTGTCACTACCTAGACCTGTCACTCTGGGTCAACTCTAATCACTCAGACCAAGGCTCCATCATGGGCAGAAAGAGCCATGTATAGCCAGCCACAAAGCTGACCTCTATAGGCCCTTCCCTTGTATTGGACACAGTTCTAACCTGGGGCTTATATCGAGTCCATTAACCTCAGCATGACTCTGTGAGATACACACGAGTCTTATCCCATTTTATGAACTGGGAACCTAGGAAAGACCAGGCCCTGGAGTAAGCTGACATTTTCAGAGCCAAATCTCTTCTCTTGGCAGAATCATGAGGGAACGAGCATGGAGGGAGAAGGCAGCGTACAATTTTACTGGGCACCATATATCTCATGTTATCCTCACAACACCTCCGTAAGGGCCTGCATTTCATGGATGGCCAGACAGAGGCTTGGAGAGGGTCAGGGTGGCTCAGCGGGCTAGTGATGAATTACAGGGCTATGATTTTAACCCTAGGCCACCTCTGTTGTTTAATCTGCTTGATAATTCTCAACTCAGAGAGGCAGGTAATGTGATCCCCACGACACGGATGAGAAAACTCAGGCTCCAGCAGGTAGAAATGACTTGGCCAAGGTTGCGGTGAGATCGGAGGGCTAGGAATTTGAACCCAGACCTCTGACTTTGAAGCCTGTTGACATCAGGCAGGAAGATGGAATTGAGACGTGGAAGGCTTTCCTCTGCCTCTCAGATTGTGCCAGGGTCTCCGTGGCTTTTATTCACCCCCGTCCCCAACTTCTGCACCCCAGGATCCTCCCCCGAGCAGCCGCAGGATCCAGCGCCGACCAGGGAGAGGTCAGGGCTGAGAAGGTCTGGCGTGTGCGATGGGGCCGTTCCCAGTCTAACCCCCTAAGCTCCTTGCTCCTTATTCAGAGATGGAAGAAGATGGGACAAAACGTTCGTGTCATTGCCTCCGCCTCCCTGCTCCCCTCTGCCCCGGCAACGCCACCCCTCTGAGCTCATGGGGTGCGGGGGAGGATGGGCCCTTGGCTTCCTGGAAAGCTGATTCACTCACCTTTTCACAGAAAAGAAGAAAGTCTTGTTTTCTGGACCCAAGTGGAGCTCACCCTTGCACAATCCTGCCCTTTGAATCCCCGGGGTGCCACTCCGTCTGGAAGTCTGTGCCTTTGGAGACTCCAAACCTGCTCGCTCTCCCTGATGAGGACTGATTACAATCACCCATTCTGGGCCATCACCCCAGGTCCTGCCTGCTGAGAGGCGCTTCCAGCTCCCATCCAGGAGCCTGAGGACAAGCTGCACCTCCCGCTGTAGCGGCAGGAAGCCAGCGCCTTGATGGCTTCAACCTCCCCCAACCTCCCCACCTTCCCCCAAACCCTGAGAGTGGCCTGTTTCCGGGAAGGGGGAGGTGTCTGCCCCCCTCGCCTCCCAACCCCGAGGGAAGCTTCTGGAGAACCACTCAGAGTTCATCTAAATAAACCCAAATGCTTTGGGACAGTCATCTTGGTAGTAAACAAAGTGGGGAAAAACAAACAGATTTTAGAGTCAGACAGATGTGGATGCAAATCCTGGTACCACCACACTGCTTTCTAACTTTGGGGACCCTCACTCCTCTGAGCCTCAGTTTTCTCACCTGTGAAATGGAGCTGGTTATCACGAATGCGGAAAATGACGCGGTAATGTCTCTTACGGTTGTGTGAAGAGTAAAGAATATAGCAAGTGAGTAAACACCTAGCACCACGGTCAGGGTCAGGCCCCCTTCCTGCTCTCTGCGGCCACTTCCTGCTCCGTTATCCCACAGCCTCCCGTGAGCCCAACACCCGGTGCCCCCTAATGCCCACCTGGTCTGTGAGGGGGTCTTTCCCGTCTCCCGTTGTTGGCCTTTTACTGCTCTCATCCCTGGAACAAATGTCTTTTCTCTGCCAGGACAAATTCTGTTTTTAGGATCATAAGCCTTAGGGAAAGAATTTCTCATTGCCAGCTTATATGCAAGGAAATGTCACCAAGTCGGCAGGCTCCTTGCACCTGGGGAGGCTCCATGGCCCATACCAAGTCACACAGCAAGTGGACGACAGAATCCAGCCTGCTGATCCTTGACCTCTGTAGGGTCAACCCCTCTCAGGGCTGGAGAGTTCGAAGCCCTTGTTCAAAAAGAAGTCTCAGGAGTTCCCGTCATGGCTCAGTGGTTAACAAATCCGACTAGGAACCATGAGGTTGCGGGTTCAATCCCTGGCCTTGCTCAGTGGGTTAAGGATCCGGCGTTGCTAAGAGCTGTGGTATATGTCACAGACGAGGCTTGGATCTGGCGTTGCTGTGGCTGTGGTGTAAGCAGGCAGCCGTAGCTCCAATTCGACCCCTAGCCTGGGAACCTCCATATGCCTTGGGTGCAGCTCTGGAAAAAGACAAAAAAAAAGAAGTCTCAGGTGACACCCCGGTCTGCACAGAATTCCCTTGGGGGTTTCTCAGATGCTGTAAATAGTTGTAAACTTTTTTTTTTGTCTTTTTATGGCCACACCCACAGTACCTGGAAGTTCCTGGGCTAGGAGTTGAATCAGAGCTGCATCTGCTGGCCTATGCCACAGCCACAGGAACACCAGATCCAAGCCACATCCGTGACCTACGCCGCAGCTTGTGGCAACGCTAGATCCTTAACCCACGGAGTGAGGCTGGGGATTGAACTCACATGCTCACACTGTCAGGTTCTTAACCTGCTGAGCCACGACAGGAACTCTGAACTTTTATTTCCACCTCTAGTTCTTGATAAATTTGTGAAATGTTAGCAAAAGTCAAACAACACCTCATTGACTAATGTTTTATGAGGTCAACAGGGCGCTTCCACCCGCCGGACTCAGTCCGCAAGTGTAAAAACATGGAGAATGCTTGCTGAAGAGCTCCCCACTTAGAACTCCACCCCCACAAGCAGCAGGATGAAGTTCAGCGAAGCTGGGGCATTCCTGTCGTGGCGCAGCAGAAACGAATCCAACGAGTATCCATGAGGGTGCAGGTTCGATCCCTGGTCTGGCCCAGTGGATCGGGGATCCAGCATTGCCATGAGCTGTGGTGTAGGTCACAGACATGGCTCAGATCCTGTGGTGCTGTGGCTGTGGTGTAGGCTGGCAGCTACAGCTTCGATTAGACCCCTAGCCTGGGAACCTCCATGTGCCATGGGTTCAACCCTAAAAAAGCAAAAAAAAAAAAAAAAAAAAGAAAGAAAAAAGGAGGGTGTATAGCTTATTGGGGTCACAAAGCTGGTGGGAGGCAACTCCTCTCACCATTAATCTGCCTCCAAGGGCAACCCGCCTGAGGTTCCCTCTTACCCACAAGCTTGTACTGTCCTTTCTTTGTTTGTTTTGCTTTTTTAGGGTCGAACCCGTGGCATATGGAGGTTCCCAGGCCAGGGGTCTAATCGGAGCTGTAGCTTCCGGCCTACGCCAGAGCCACAGCAACGCAGGATCCAAGCCGTGTCTGCAACCTACACCACAGCTCATGGCAACACCAGATCCTTACCCTCTGAGCGAGGCCAGGGATCAAACCTGCATCCTCACAGATGCCAGGGTGATTTGTTAACCACTGAACCAGGACCGGAACTTCCCAGAGGAGCTGTTTTAAAAGGCAGATGCCTTGGCCTCAGCCACAGGCTCAGGGTTCCCCAGGGGCCGGAGGGGGGCGGTTCTCAGAATGTCTGTTCCTGAGAAGGGCAATTCTGATGTAGAACCAGGGCTGGGAACCACCAAATCTAAGTTAATCGTAGGCAATAAATAGCGAGCACCTGCCAGGTGCCACGCAGTGTCACCATGGTTATCCTTGACCCATCTTCACCTTGTGATGAGCAGGGGAAGCTCCAAGAAGTCAAGGGGCTTCCCAGGCCACAGCTGGTAAGAGGCAGAAGCAGGCTTTGACTTCTGGTCTTTCTGATTTCAGAGCCCAGGCTTGCCTGGCTCCCTCTACGTGTAGTCCTACTGTGTGAGAGCCTTAGGGACACAGGATAAGTCAGACTCACAGCTGGTCTAAGAGCCGACACCTGAACAGTTCTCTCTAACACAAAACTGCTGAGAGGAAGGATGACAGAGGCTCCAAGGGCAGTGAGCATCTAGTGGTGATGCTGGGGGAAAACCAAGGAGAACTGCCTGGAAGAAGTGGTGTCTGCGCTGGGTCTTGGCTGATCCTTTTGTTATTTCCGTCTGTCATGCAACATGCCAAGCATTGGGTTTGGTCCAGGAGGTAGAAAGATAAACAGGACACAGTCTCCCCGGTCTCATGATACTCATCTAGCATCCGGTCTTCTCAGCACCTCCCGTTGCCTGTGCTGGCTTCCCCTGCCCCCCACCTGCTCCCTTCCCTCCTGCATCCTCTGCTGCCTCCATCTACCTGCCCTGCCATTCAGAGCACCCTTCACAATGAGCTGGGTCATCCTCGTCTTCCAGGAAATGGGGTGCTCCAGGCCCAGAGCCAGGCAGGGAAGAGGCCCCGGGGCCCCGCTCAGGCCGAGGGAGTAGGAGGGGAGCTCCAGAGCCATGGAGTGAGTCACGGCGCCCAGACACCTGAGAAAGGGTGTCATGAGACCCACTTCCCTGGGAAGTCAGGGAGAGAGATGAGATAGGAAGAGAAAGTGCTTTGAGCTCCTTGGGAGAAAGAAACCACAAACAGGTCCGGGGTGTTATTATCATGGTCATTACCTGCCTCAATTAAAGGGGCGCACATCTACCTCCGTGACGAATCATTAACCTGTCCTGCAACCCACACAGGATTGGAGCCTTAATACAATTTCACTTTTATTATTAACAGATAAGCCCCTGCAGAATTCCCGAGAGCCACTTTGGGCTGCCAAGGGGTCTCCCCCCCACATGGCCAAGAAGGAGAGGCTGAGCCCCCTCACTGCGGACACCCCAACTCCCAGCCCCTGGGCCCCCTACAGACGTCTGGAATCATCCCTTGGCTCCTGGCTCCTGTATCCACATGGCCCTTCACCTCAGCTCGGCAGAGTCTTCCTCGCCTGGCGCGTCTGCCCATTTTGCGGGCACAGCCCAGCAAGGGGCCGGAAGGCAGAGCTTAGGCTGACCATGAACCTGTACATGAATGCAGGGAAGGCAATTATAAAATGGAGGAAGAACATCTGAAGAAGATGAACCCCAACAGCCCCTCTATCGCACGTGGCATCAGCCCGTTGTTTGCTTTTATGGATGACCTGGCAGACCCCATCTGTCTTGTTTACTGAGCAGATACCCAGACACACCAGCCTTATGACAAAGACTGAGGAGAAGATCTATCATCTCCTCCGTCGGCAGGCCCTGCACGCCGGGAAATAGTGGAAACAGTTGAGTTTGGAAGCATTGGGGTGGGGGGGGCTTGGAACACAGGTGTGTAAGCGTGCTGCAGAGGAAGTTTGTATTATAGCATTCCTTTTTTTTTTTTTTTTTTTTTTTTTTGCTTTTTTTAGGGCTGCACATACAGCATATGGAAGTTCCCGGGGTTGGGGTCAAAGCCGAGCTGCAGCTGCTGGCCTATACCACAGATCCATGCTGCATCTGAAAACTACACCACGGCACACGCAACGCCGGATCCTTAACCCACTGAGCAAGGCCAGGGATCGAACTTGCGTCCTCATGAACAATAGTCAGGTTCGTTACCGCCGAGCCATAACGAGAACTCCATATTCTAGTTTCCACTTTGGTACTCTCTAGCCAAGATTAAAGATATTAGATGAAATGCGAGGATCTTGGTCAATAATCTGAAACCCCCATTGCCTCCCCTTCCCCCACCATCGCGTTTTTACTTAAACATTTTTATGATGATTAAGATGGAAGTTGGCTTTTATCAGTTAATGTTGGTTCCGGTCTTTCAAACTGTTCGTATCTGCTTTATAACATTCCCTGTACTAACTCTTCTTCACATCGGGGTGGGGGTGGTGACACAGGGTCGTTATGGCCTCAAGATAAAGTCTTAGTGAAAAATGAATAAATGTTCTTTAGTTATATTTTAAAAAAAAGAAATACAGGAGTTCCCGTCGTGGCGCAGTGGTTAACGAATCCGACTAGGAACCATGAGGTTGTGGGTTCGGTCCCTGCCTTTGCTCAGTGGGTTAACGATCCGGCGTTGCCGTGAGCTGTGGTGTAGGTTGCAGACGCGGCTCGGATCCCGCGTTGCTGTGGCTCTGGCGTAGGCCGGTGGCTACAGCTCCGATTCGACCCCTAGCCTGGGAACCTCCATATGCCGGGGGAGCGGCCCAAGAAATAGCAACAACAACAACAACAAAAAGACAAAAGACAAAAAAAAAAAAAAAAAGAAAGAAATACATACCAATGTGTTCTGTCATCAAGCAATGCCCCCAATGTCCCCAAGTTGGGGCACTGCCTTCAGGAAAGGCTGGCAGGAGCTGATTTTCTCCACCTGAGGATGGTTCCCTAGAGTAAACAAACACGGCTGGGCCTCGGGGCTTAGAGAGGGCACTGCAGGCAGAGGGAGCGGCTGAGCAATGTGCTGGGAAGAAAGAAATCAGTGTGCTGGTGGGGGGGCATGGGGCCGAGTCCCGAGTGGCTGGGGAGGTGGGGGAGGTGGCGGGAGGGAGAGAAATGAGGCTGAATGCAGAAGAAGGCGTCGATCATCAAAGGCCTCTTAGGCCAGGACTGTAACGACAGGCAGAGTGTAGGGACCAACCACGAGCCAGGCCAGGGTGAGGGGCTTTCTTACCGGTGACTTGGGAAACCCCTTGTGACAGTCCTAGAAAGTGGTATTATTTATCATCCTCTTTCTCGCCTGAAGACATTTCCCCCTGGCAGTAAGAGGGGAAGCAGGCTCAGAGGGACCCTGGTTCTTATTGCAAAGATAAGAGGCTTGACTGAGGATGAGAGCGGCAGATGTTGAGCAGAGGGAAAGGAAGCTGCAGGCTCCTTGGGCTAAAGTGATGGGGTGGCCAGTGGGGAGCAGGGTGAGGGCCCAGGCCACTCAGAGTGGCCTGTGGGAGGAAGGAGGTGCAGCTGGTGAGTGGGGGGCTGCAGGGAGTAGCAGGGCCTCCCGGGAGAGCCCTGGACTCCTCCACAAGCACAGGGGTCGGCACAGAGCACAGTCACACAAGGGCAGAGCTGGAAGCCACCTTGCAGAAATCTGGGGAGTAGGACCCTCCTGACTCATTCGCCCAGCTGTCCCCTCTGGACTCTAAGCCACCTGACTCCAGTTCAAGTCAACAGCGGCTCTTGCTTAGACGGCTCTAGAGAAGTCCAAAAGCCTCACCACAGCCCAGAAGGTTCTGTGTGGCCTTCTCCTGGGCACGCCCACCCCTCCTTCTCACCTTCCCACCCTGTGCCGCTCCCTCCCTTACCCTCACCCCCACCCCGGACTTCTTCCACTCTGGCTTCGCCACCCAGGACCGCCGGAGTCTTGCAAGGGCTGGCCTCTTTCTGTTCCCGGGGGGTTCATGCTTGGGGTGCTTCTTGCCATTTCTCCCAAACTCCCGATTCCACCTCCAGGCTGACGCCCCTCATCCTTCAAGATTCTGCCCACCGAGCCTCCTCCTGCCTCCTGGCTGTTCAGCACTCCCGTGACCCTGGGTCCTTTTCCAGCTAATGCATTTCTCACTTGTCATACTTGTTCCTTATCTGGCTCCCGCACAACTTTGTGAACCGGACTTGCTCTGCTCCCCAAGGCTGGAACAGTACCTGGCACAGAGCAGGGCTCTGAAAAGTATTTTTTGGGTGAATGAACGAGTAAACAAGAAAGAGAAGGAGCAATGGAAGCTGTGTGTGCATCCCAAGCTGCACTCTGGCTCCTGGCCTTCCCCTTCCCTGGACCAGCCTCCCCTCTTCTTACCCGCAAGTCTCCACCTCATCCTACGTGCTCTGAGAGGTCTCCCTGGGCATCTGTGACACAGGGGACACTCCTCGTCACAGCACCATAGGACGCGTCATCTGAAAGGATGCAGCTTCAGTAAGTCCCCTGCAACGTGAGGACGGCACCTGGCTCTGTGTGTAAATCTCACCTCCCCCGCCAAGGCAGCTCCCCCAGGCCTGCCACTGGGCCACACAGAGGGACCCTGTCTAAGGGACGTGAGGGATGCACACGCTCAGCCACCAGAAGGGTTGACTCACTGTCAAGGGAGGTGAACATGAATAAGCATCAGATCCATGTAGCTGCTCCTTCCTCGCACGGACGGAACTCTCTCTACCCACTGGGATGTGAGTTAGGTGGTACAGGAGAGGGAAACGGTGCTTCAGCCCCGATCCCTGAGTGCTGAGGGTGTATGGTCTAGTTACAACATAAGACCTAATCATAAGTCATCACCATATAAGACAAACGCCACCTCCAGACTTCCACGTCTTTATCATGCACCATCCCAGAGTCTGGCTCCACGCCCATGAGGCACCTGGGCACCTGGTTCCCTCTCTCACTGGGCGGTGTTCACGTGCTCGGCACCATCTCCTCTGCATCTCCTGTTTCCATCTTACCATTTTACCTTCCCCAGTGTGTGTGTGTATGCGTGTGTGTGTTTGTTACAGTGAGCTCATCCCAGGCAAAGTGCATGTTGCTAAACCATTCCCTGGCTGTCTACAGACTATGCCTGGGAATTGTTTTTTATGAATGTTTGAACCCAACAACCTGCCTCTAGCAAACGCATCCAATTGGGCAACATGGCCAGGAAGAGGGTCAATGCTAGACCTTGAGTCCAAAGGTTTCCATGAGTACTTGGCGTCCCTAAGCACACTTTCGAGATCCTGTAATGGGAAAGGCAAAGGTACCTTAGATATATACAGAGAGAGACCCTGACACGTAGGAAAACGGAGGAGTTGTGTAAGGTGACTCTCTTGGCACTCCTCGAGCACTGAGATACGGGAGTTGCCAAAGTTTCTCAAATTCTACCACCCCCACCTGGCGCTGCCTGGATGATGAAATATTCTGAAGAGTTTGAATTGCTTCCTCTGATGAGCGAAGCTAAAACCCAGCACCCCAGCCTGCCTCCTGGGTGATCACGAAGGACCATGGGACAGACTGGCAATGTCCCCACCAACACCCCACAGAGCAGAGCACAGCTCCCCTCTCTCAGTGCCGCCAGCATTAGAGTGAGTTACTTCACCTACTTGCTGGCAAAGAAAATGCCAGGTGGAAGCAAAATGTTGAAACCAAGATGGATGGCTCCCCGCCCCGAGGCGCGATGAAACACTTGGAAGAGGGCTTCCTGGGCGCTTGGCACATGCGTGAGAGAGCAGGGGAGGGGGTGCTGGGCTGGGGACACCCAGGTCTCAACTTGAACTCGAGCTTGTAACTGGCAGCAGAGAGGCCAAGGATGGGGCAGGGAAGAGGTTTCAGGGGATTAGGGCAGCTGCAATATTACTGATACGAAAGATGCATGAATTCCAGCAGCTTAAAAAAAATCCTTCCCAATGAATGAAATGGTGTGTGTGAATATATGTGCAAGTATATAGGTATCTGGGCGTGCAAAAATGGGGGTGTGGGGGTGTGTGCACACACAACTGTGGGTGTATTTGTCTGTGCATGTGTGTGTGTGTGTTTGTATGTGAGCATGAGTGCATGTGTGAGTTTGGGTACATTGCCTGGTGTGTGAGTGTGTATGTTGGTGTGTGTGTGTGCAGGTATGTGCATGTGAATGCAGATGTGTCTGTGTGTGTGTATATATGTGTGTGCATATCTGTGTATCTGTGTCTGTGTCTGTGTCTGTGTCTGTGTCTGTGCAGCATTTCGGAATGAAAACAACCATGGAATAAGCTTCAGAAAAGATGGGCTCTTATCTTGATCTGCCACATAGGAGCTGGGTGACTTTGAGAAAACCGTATCACCACTCTGTTTTCTCACCTGTTCTAGTTCCAAGAGCAATACCTAGTACATAATAACCACTCACTAAATATTTATTAAATGAGTGATTGTTATTTGGAGGTAATGCCGCTTCCTTTTCAGGAGATGAGAAAATATATGCCAAACTCCTCTCTTACTGTCTCAGTGATCGGCATACAACAGAAGCCCAGTAATTCTTAGCCCGTCCCCTCCCCAACTTCAGCTTTTTCCCCTTGGCGGAAGGAGGCTGATGAATGACATGATGCGTTAGGTCAAATGTCCCCTGCAGCCCCATTTCTTGGGCTGAGTCGTCCTGCTGCCCATGTTCTTGAGCCAATTTCCAGGGCTTCTGAGTTCCCATGATGTTACATATTAGCCAGGCCTCTTCTTCCTGCTCTCAGTCAAATGCTGACAGTAATTCATTTGCAAGAATTAAATGCAAGATTGAATTTTAACAACTCAGAAATTTGAGGTCAACTGTGCTTTCGGCGACCTTTAGGGGCAGGAAGCCCGGTGAGTGAGCTGGTATCCCGACTTTTCATCGGGTGATACTCTTATGGGTCACAATCCTGCAAGATAGGAATTATTATCCTCTTCATGCATTAAAAGGGACAAAAGGTTCTGAGAGGTTGACTGGCCCAAGGTCACACCATCACCCCAGGGCCCCAGCACTGCCTCCAAGCCCAACCAGTGATGTTCAGAAGTTTCAGGCAGGCAAAAATCTCCTCACTCAGGAAGACAGGAATGAGGTCGCTTATGCTCTGAACCCACACCTCAAACTCTCTGACCAGTCAGCCCCGGTTGAGGATTGGCAGATGGAGCCAGGGCCATGTGGCAAATCAGAAAACTAGTCAGGTGGGACTGGAACGGTGCCTCTGAGGTATTTCACAAACACGGGAACAAACACATTTGGTGTCGCAATCCTGGCCACCCGGAGCTGCCGCGCTGGCTGTTTTTTGAGAACGGATGGTGGATGAGGCCTTCGAGGGCTGACGGGGCCCAGAGGCCCGGGTGCGCGCCATCTTGGAAGCAGAACCAGCCCTCAGGCGACAAGGCTCAGGCCCCTCAGTCCGCAGGTTAGCCTCACTCTAGACCCCTTGGCCAGGCGGCCCAGAAGTCACCTGTACTTACCACTTCCCCCACTATTGCCTCTGACAGACCCTGTGAGCTGAGGTAACCAGGCTTCGGACTGGACCCCAACCCTACCTTTTCCACCTCCTTTCCCAGGAAGCAGACTAGCCCCTGCTAGACTCTCAAAGAGCTATTCATCCCATATCCTAAAAACAAAAGTTACCTAGGGCCAACTCTCTCTCAGCATGTCACCACGCCCTCTGGGATGATTCGTGGAACTGGTATGAACGGCTCCATAAACTCAGAGCACAGATATGGCCACACTCCACTGATTTTTCCAATTAATCTCTTAAGCGCACATCAACATTACAAGCAGAAAGTCCAGCATCTCCCTCAGGAGGTCTCCTCCCTGCCCAATGAATTGTCCCAAAGCCTCGGACACAGGCCCAGTGAAAACAGAAATGAGGGCTCCCGTTCACCAGTCACAGAGGAGCTGGAGTCCCTTCAGGTTACAGCCACCACGAATTCTTACCACCACATCGTGTCACTGTTGAAATCATGCCTATGTGAGTTCTTGGATCTGGACAAATGTCAAAACCAAGTCCGCGACCTGCAGTTGGGGGCCCCATGGAGAACTCCCACAGTATGAATTCTCCTAATTCATTTTTCTCACGCTCGGCTATTTCCCAGGTTATAAGAAGACAGCCGCAGAGTTCCCGTCATGGCTTAGTGGTTAACGAATCCGACTGGGAACCATGGGGTTGCGGGTTCGATCCCTGGCCTTGCTCAGTGGTTAAGGATCTGGCACTGCCATGAGCTGTGGTATAGGTTGCAGATGCAGCTTGGATCCCGAGTGGCTGTGGCTGTGGCGTAGGCCAGTGGCTACAGCTCCCATTAGACCCCTAGCCTGGGAACCTCCATATGCCGCGGGTGTGGCCCTAGAAAAGGCAAAAAGACAAAAAAAAAAAAAAAAAAGACAGCAGGAAAACTAAATCAGGACTGATTCTGTTTTCCATCCTCTCAAATCCCTTTCTCCCTGCCTCGTGAGCACTGCAGGAAAGACCTTCCCTCTTTGAAATTTCCAAAAAGGGAAACATCTTATCCTCCTCTCAAGAGCGTGAGTGCTGCTTGCTGTGTACCTGCCGGGCTCAGGGCAGCTGGCCTTGCAGCCTTCCTTCTCTTGTGTGTCCCCTGATGGATCTGGCAACTTCCCTGCTAAAGGAGAGAATGAGATTGCGCCCAAGTTAAATTTCCATCAGGGCCCCTCCTGTTAGGACACCTGCAACATGTGCAGTGAATCTCGGGGCCACAGAACTGTCCCCAGACATAGCCAGAGGACAGTCATTCTGTTTGGGAAGGGCCTAGGGTCTACCGGGCTTTTGGATACATACGATCCTGGTCAATCCTTACAACACCGAGAGGGATGCAGTTTCGAGCTACATTTTCTGGGGCCAGGGGGTGGCGGGGTTGGCTACTTGGCTGTAAGATGCTTGCGCGCTCCCTCCCACTCTGGAGAAGGCACAGCATGCTCCCCCAGCCCGAGGAGTTTATTGCAAGGGAGCTCAAACTAAAGAAAACAGCCTGAGAAGTTTGAAAGAGATAAAGGGATCCAAAAAGGGCAGCTGAAAGTGCGTGTGAGGCCAAGGAGGGCCTGTTACTCTGTTTGAAGAGGAGGAAGGAATGGGTTCATTTCAGCTCCTGGAACTCAGCCTAACTCTATTAGTATATATATAAATACACTAATATATTAGTATTGGCTATAGTTTTAACTAATATTAGTATTATATTATATATTATATAGTATTGTATTATATATTACCTAATATATATTATATATTATATATATTATATAGTAGTGTATTATATTTTGTGTATATATATATATATATATGTAGAGAGAGAGAGTTATAAATGATGTAATGGATATTTGCCCTGAACATGTCTTCAGCATCTGCTCTGATCCCAGACCTAGGGTGGGCCAAAAAAGTACAAGGGCTGATTCCGGCACAAAACCTCATCTCTGAGCTTACCATCTTGGAGAAGACTCACGCACTCCTCGGTTATTCTAATTCGACACTGGAAGAGAAAGATGACCTCAAAAAACTAGAGAAACGAGATGGCCTCTTTAATTCTACAAGGTAAGTGCCGGTGTTATTCCCATTATCCGGGTGAGGATGTTGAGATTCAGTACATAATGATGAACCAGTAAAGGTTAAAGCAGGGATTGGATCCCAGGTGTCCTGGAACTCATCCGTGCAGTCAGAGGTGAGTCTGGGACAGAGAGGGAGAAGGAGGTAGGGCCCTTCCAGTGGCAGGACTCCGCTGGGGCGGACTTCCCATGAGGAAGCAGGAAGTGAGCATGTGCAGGGTGGGGAGGAGATAAAGTCTATTTCTGTTGGAAAGGCACCATCCCCCAGGCCACCAGTAAAGAGCAGCACAGTGAATAGCAAACTCTAACCAATTAGAAAAGACACTTGTTGCTTGCAGAAGAATGACTGAAGAGAGCTTGGGATTCTTTGCTCCAAAGTTGCCCAAGTATGAGCATGGTATGGGGGGAAATGGACAAAGTAGCTCATTTCCCCACCATTAATAGCTATGCTTACTTGGACAAGGCATGCACTAAGCTTTTGCAAGCCATCCTCTCATTTTAATTTCCAGGAAAACACTCTAATAATTATAGATAGTATCCATTGATTGTGAATCAGGTGCTGGATATTGTTCTATATGCTTCGATATGTTTAAACTCGTTGGATCTTCATGACTCCAGACAATAAGTATTATTAGAATCTCCGCTTTACAGAAGAGAAAGCTGAGGCATAGGGTGTTTACCCCAAGGTGATGTGGGTGGTAACGGGAAAGAACCAGGCTTTGAACTCAGCGGTCTGGCTTCAGAATCCGTGCTATTCTCCACTATCTATTTGGCCCTATAAAGAAGGTGTTTTGTTTTTCTTTGTTTGTTTGTTTAGGGCCACACCTGCGGCATGTGGAAGTTCCCAGGCTAGAGGTCAAATTGGATTTGCAGCTGCTGGCCACACCCACAGCCACGGCAATGCCAGATCTGAGCCATGTCTGCGACATACACCACAGCTCAAGACAATACCAGGTCCTTAATCCATTGAGCAAGGCCAGCCATGTCCAATAAACAAGGAATTAGAGGTCCAACAAGACTATATGAAGAGGTCATCTTGACGTTCCAGCCCCGGCAAGTTCCCAGTTGTGTGTAGTTAAAAACCACGTAGAGCTGGAATTCCCGGCGTGGCTCAGTGGTTAATGAATCTGACTAGGAACCATGGGGTTTCAGGTTCGATCCCTGACCTTGCTCAGTGGGTCGCAGACACGGCTTGGATCCCAAGTTGCTGTGGCTGTGGAGTAGACAGTGCGTTAAAGATCTGGCATTGCCGTAAGCTGTGGTGTAGGTTACAGGTGTGGCTTGGATCTGGCATTGCTGTGGCTGTGGCTACAGCTCCGATGAGACCCCAGCCTGGGAACCTCCATATGCCTCAGGTGCAGCCCTAGAAAAGACAAAAAATAATAATAGTAAAATAAAATTTTGTTGTTCCCATTGTGGCTCAGTGGTTAACAAATCCGACTAGGAACCATGAGGTTGCAGGTTCGATACCTGACCTTGCTCAGTGGGTCGCAGACACAGCTTGGATCCCAAGTTGCTGTGGCTGTGGAGTAGACTGGCAGCTACAGCCCCGATTAAACCCCTATCCCGGGAACCTCCATATGCGGCCCCAGAAAAGGCAAAAAGCAAAAAAAAAAAAAAAAACCATGTGGAGCAAAAAACTACCCAACTATGGGAAAAAATCATAAATCATTGTTGTTTTAAGCCACTACACTTTGGAGCAATCTGTTACATGGTCATCGAAAGAACACCATTTCCTCCACCTTATCTTCTTTCGCCACAAAAGATTACTCCATAGTTCACAGGTGTCAATGTCCACTGGCTCATGGCATCTAAGTGAGCTCATGCCTTCATGACTAATGGGTGACTTCCAACCTAAGGCAAAGGGCAGTGATGTGGCTTCATTCATTCAGTGTGAGCATGTACATATGCCAGGAATATGCTGGGGTCTAGAGACCCAGAAATAAATAAGATACAGTCCATCCTTCAGAAAGCCGTGTTTGGGGAAGAGCCGAATTCTTCTCATCACAGCATAGAGGGATGGGGTCAATTAGTTCATTCATTCAATAGCAAGTGAGTGCCTACTATGTGTCAGGGGCTGTTGCTCATGGGTACTAGTCATCAATGAACAAAAAGCAGAGCCGAGCCCTCATCCACCTTTTTTTGAAGGGGATTCCATTCCAATCATCACAGAGGTACAAGTGAAAGATCTGTGGGAGCACGAAGGAACTAAATGCTGAGATGGGAAGGGTAACAATATTTTACATTTGAGGATTCTGAGGTCCAGAGGAGTTCAGACTTATTCCACTACTTATTAGCTGTGTGACCTTGGGCAAGTTAAGATTTCTGTCCTTCACCTGTCTCATCTATAAAATGAGTGTAATACTTACATTGGCATCATGGATTATTATAAAGATTAAATGAGTTAATATTTGTAAAGCATAAAAAATAGTTCTTTATTTAAACACTATATTGATTTGTTAAATGAGTTTTGGAAACAAAACAATGTAAGCAAAACATGATTAGCCCAAGTGCACAGAAATGGTTCCAAGCTGGAATGTCCCCCAGTCCAGTGTTCCTGCGAACCCCTTCTATTCCGCTGCCCAACTAAATTCGTGCTTCCGTTTTAGTGAGAGATTTAAATCATCTGTGTACCCCCTCTAGACAGAGGGAGACCCTTATGCATCCCTAGTTAAGGGATTCAGCAGGAAGAATTCCAGGGTGAAAATCGCAGCCTCCCTGCAGATCAAGTGCGGGGTGGAGATTATTGGGATGACTCAGGTTGAGGCTAATTTACAAATGCACGTGTCAGAAACTGTGCTCTTGCCCCAGGTGTTTTGAGAAGGACTTGAAGGGTTCAAAGGCACCATCCTGCAGATAGGGGCTGCTTAAGACTGTGAATTCTCCACGGACATTTTCAGCTTCTACTGTCTGGCCGTCCTAGGGTATTCCGTCAGGACCTTCAGCCGGTGAAACTCGGTCCATTCAAGGCATGCAATGCCCGGGCTCTCTGAAGCTGACCTCGTCCTCCCATCGGGGTGGAAAGCAAGGGCCCTGGGAAGACTGTGGTCTCATTTGCAGCCTGGCTTCCATCCACGTACCAACGATGACACAACTCCCTCCTCCGACAAGCACTTTCCAATCTCCACTGAGATCTGTTGGATGAGGCGCCAATTTCCATCACAGCCGTGCACGGGCGGCTGTGGGTGCGGGTGTGGATGCAGCTCTCTTCCACCCCAAGATCTAAGAAGATGGATGGAGCTCATCTCCTTACCAGCCGGAAGCCCAGCCAAGCATAATAAGGCTGCTGCTAGGGGCTGTGAGGAAACAAGTGGGAAATGACCCAACAATCAGGACTGTGAAAGCCACATTTGTCAAAGAAGCGTGTTCATCTGCCCTGCTGATGGAATTGTCCCAAAAGGAAAGATTTAACTTGTTTTAGGAACTAGTCAGAGCCTGGCTTGGGCACGCTGCCCGTGTATTACGAGAACAATCTCTGGGAAATGAGGAATGGAGTTACTGCCAAGCAGATCGTAGCCCTGGAGCCTGATAGGCAGTGGCCCCTTATATTCAGTGTGTCCCTAAGTCTGCAAGACCCCCCCCTGACTATGACCAGTGCCAGATAAGCTGACCTGTGGTTCTCAGCCACTCAGCATTTATCAGGAGCTGGGGCAAGAGATGCTAGGACATAGCCTCTGCCCTCGGGGACTTCTTTGTCTGGAGCCCATGATAATTACAATACAATATGATGGGTGCTGCCATGTGTACTGATTCTGGAAGCCCAGAGGGAGGAGTGACTTGCCCTGTCTGGGAAATCCCAAGAGGATTCAGAAGAACTGAATGGTGTCTTCAAGGATGAGCTCCATTCAAGTGGTGTTTGTGAAGTGTTTCCTGGGTTCCAGGCCGAATGCCAGCACTGGCCAGGGAGAGCGAGCCAAATGTCGAGCGATTCCCGAAGAGGCCCGTTCCCATCCTCCCCACCAACGCCAGGCTGCCTTCCGTTCAAACAACCAGCTCAAAAATATCTCCCCTGCAGGAATCATTTTCTGGTTGCAAACAATCCCTAACTCAACACCGCTTCTCAACCCATGAACTTGGGGGCAGCCTCTTCATGAACCACTCAAAAGGCATTTACAGAGGCGCAGAGAGTAGCTTAGAGTAGCTACGGGCTCTAAGAGAATCCCCACCTTGTGCTGGGCTCCAAGAAGAGAACCAATGTACTTGTCCTCAGGTGGGTGCCAAACTGAATGGTCGTCATTATAAGTCCGCAGAATATGAGGGATAAAGTTAGGCATGAGGAGAGCGTTTATCCTCCTCGGGAACTCCATTTGAAAACGTTCTCGCACAGCTTCAAGTGCGAGCAGGTGTTTGGACCCAGGGAGGCTACAGGCCCCCTGAGAAGAGAAGTTTGTGTTTTCTGGGTCTGGGTGGCCACCCCTCGCCTTCCCCATTTTCATTCTTAACTTCTTAGAAGGGACACCTATAGTTTTAGTGCAGAATGAACTTGGTATGGTCTGAATATTTGTATTCTCCCTCAATCAAATCCATATATCAAGATTCCAAATTCCAAAGATAACAGGATTAGAAGGTGGGCCATTAGGAGGTGCTTAGGTCTTGAGGATGGAACTGTCACAAATGGGATTAGTCCTTTTATAAAAGAGGCTCCGGGGAGATCCCTTGTCCCTTCCACCACGGAGGACACAAAGAGAAGGCACTGTCCTTGAACCAGGAAGTGAGCCCTCAACAGCCACCTCACCAAATACGCTAGCACCATGATCTTGGACTTCCCAGCCTCCAGACTGTGAGAATAACTTGCTGCTGTGTTTATCTACTACCCAATCTGTGGCATCTTGTTATAGCAGCCCGAACGGACCAAATATAGCTAGCACTCAGGACTTTCTAAACAGGAAATGTGGACACCTTGATGTAACTGAATCTCCCTTTGACAGTCTAGAAGGTTCTCCCTAGCAGGGCCTAGAGACACACCTAAAAGATTGGGATCCAGATGCTAGATATGCCATCATCTGCAGAAGGCAGAAAGGCAGGACAGCCATTAAGAAGAAAGATGGGAAGAACGAGAGGGAGGGAGGGAGGAAAGAAGGAAGGAAGAAAAGAAGGCAAGGTGACCATTTTGTGTGTGTGAGTGTGTGTTTTTGCCTTTTCTAGGGCCGCTTCCTGTGGCATATGGAGGTTCCCAGGCTAGGGGTTGAATCGGAGCTGTAGCCACCGGCCTACGTCAGGGCCACAGCAATGTGGGATCCGAGCCGCGTCTGCAACCTACACCACACAGCTCACGGCAACGCCGGATCCTTAACCCACTGAGCAAGGCCAGGGATCGAACCCGAAACCTCATGGTTCCTAGTCAGATTTGTTAACCACTACGCCACGATGGGAACTCCAAGGTGACCATTTTTTGAGGATCTACTGTGTGCCTGGCACCAAGGAAAGTACTTTATACTTATTATTAAATACCGTTATACTTAATTTCTGCTTCCAAACAACTTGTGAGGAAGTTTCATTGACTCTATAACTAAGAAACCGAGGCTCAGAGAATTTAAGCAACTCACCAAAGGTCAAAGCCCTAGTAAACAGGGATTCGATCCAACAATCTGAAGACACAGAAGCCAGTGCTCTTTCTAGATGGCCTGGATAAAAATAACTGCCATTTATCAAGAACTGCTCACAGGTCCTAAGAAGACCCTTTACAAGCAGAGTCACACGGACTCACCGAGAAGTTTCTCCCCGCAGAGCGGCCTGTGCCTGGTGATTCTCCTGCACAGGAGCAACAGCCAAGGTCACCACACTACCTAGCACCCAAACCAGAGCCATCTGAGCAGCAAGTACAAGGGCACTGTCTTGTGTGGTCACCCTGGTTACAACCCACCTTCCAACCATCCATCATATCCACATACATTTGAAGTTTGAAATATGCTTGAAGATGCTTGACTCCAACTCTCCCATGTGAATCTTCTTGAATCTTCTTCACCCTCCCCAACAAGGGGCCGTCAGTCACTCCGGGGCCTTGAGGACACCGACCACACACACTAAGGAATGTAAAAGAAATTTGAGCAGTGGATTTCATCATTTAGCTTTTCTGTAAAGCACTGCCCCACTCAAAGCATTCTCGTGTGCCTTGAGAACACATTTTTCTTGCCTTCTTAAGGTTCAAAAATATCCTTTCTTCCATGACATGATGATTATAATAAACTGTGATGTGGTGTTTAATGCCTGCAATGAACAAAAGTAAAAGCTGACAACATTAGGGTACTGGTTTGCTTGGTTTACTATTTTTAAGTGTACAGTTCAGTGATATTAAGTGCACTCCCATTGTCCTGCAACCGTCACTGCCATCCACCTCCAGAACATTTTCATTGTCTCAAACTGAAACTCTGTACCCACTGAAAAATAATCCCTCACTCACCCATTTTGCCGGCCCCTGACAACCTCTGTTCCCCTTTCAGTCACCATGAGTTGGACTGTCCTCCTACCTTCTACAAATGGAATCATAGAATATCTGTCCTTTTGTATCTGATTTTGCCCACTTAGTATAATTCCTTCAAGATTCATTCATGTTGAAGCATGGTGTAACATTTTTCTTCTTTTTCAGGGCTGCATAATATTCCCGACCGGAGGGGCTGTGATCCCATCTGGATTGTTGTTTGCCCTGGGGCTTCTCAGCTTTGGTGGGTGTGGCCAGATTTTCCCAAAATGGCCACCTCCAGAGAAAGGCACACTGCTGAATATTCCTAAGAGCTTTGCTTCCAATGTTCTTCCCCCACAACAAGCCACATGCACCCCTGTTTTCCCAGGAGGTCTTCCAAGAACTGCAGTCTTGTCTGACCCAGATTCGTATGGAGACTTCACTTTGCTCTGGGACCCAGTGCACAGGCAAGTCTGTGTGCGCCTTTTAAGAATGGGGTCTCCATTTCCCCCAGTCCCTTGGAGCTTCTGTGCACAAGCCCCACTAGCCTTCAAAGCCAGATGCTCTGGGCACTCTTTCTCCCAGTGCCAGATCCCCACATGTGGGAGTTTGATGTGGGGCTCAGTACTCTCACTCCTGTAGGTGAGTTTCTGTTCTATGGGGCTTCCCACCTGGGGGCGTATGGGGTTGCTTATATCGCCTAATCACCCCTCCTACCTCTTGATGTGGCCTCCTCTTTGTCTTCTGAAGTAGGATATCTTTTTGAAAGTTTCTGGTCCATTTGGTTGAAGATTGCTCAGCATTTGGTTGTAAATTTTGTTGTTTTTAGGAGAAGCTGAGCTCCAGTCCTTCTATTCTGCCATCCTAATCCCATCTCCAACATTCCTTTATATGTATATATCATATTTTGTTTATCATTCATTCTTCCATGGCACTTGACTTAATTTGCAAGTCGGTGTAAACCAAAGGCCTGGGCACCACGGATGCAGTCTGTTCATGCACTCAAGTGATGGGATACTTGCTCCCATCCTACCCGGGACTTCTTTGTGTGGTTTACACTTAACCACACAAAGATGACAAGGGGGCATGGACCGAATAGAGGCAGGATAGCAGAGAATGATTTTCAGGCCACAGCTGCCTCTCTACACTTCAAGATTTGATCGCCATCTCTGTGGGTCTAGAAGCTCATTGCTCAGCTCTTCCAGGAATGATCAGACCCTTGAAAAAGGGTTCCAACCACCTCCATCCATAGCCACCTTCTTTGTTCATGCCTTCATTCGCTGAGATGTACCCTTAACTCAGATACTCAGGCTAGAAACTTTGGAGTCACCTTCAGTTCCTTTCTTTTTCTCACACCCCATATCCAAACCATCTTCAAGTCTTGTCAGCTATTTTATTTTATTTTATTTTTTGTCTTTTCTGGGGCCCACTCCCACGGCATATGGAGGTTCCCAGGTTAGGGATCAAATCGGAGCTGTAGCCACTGGCCTATGCCAGAGCCACAGCAACGCAGGATCCAAGCTGTGTCTGTGACCTACACCACGGCTCATGGCAACGCTGGATCCTTAACCCACTGAGCAAGGCCAGGGACCGAACCTGCAACCTCATGGTTTCTAGTCGGATTCGTTAACCACTGCGCCACGGCGGGAACTCCTTTGTCAGCAATTTTAAAAGAGAACTCAGATCCAACTCCTTTTCACTGCACCACCACCGCCCTAGTCCAAGCCACAGCATCTTATGCCTAGACTGTGACAATAGTGTCCTAACCTGTCCCCCAATGTGAGATCTTTCTCCCTACAAGCCCCTCTTCTCCTGACAGCCATACTGTCCAAAAATGTAAATGTGGTCAGGAGGTGCTCCTAAAGTATGGCAGAAAGCTGCTCAGTTTGCACAATAAAAACAATGGATGGAGTCCCAGTTGTGGCTTAGCAGGTTAAGGGCTCAACGTTGTTCTCTATGAGGATGTGGGTTCAATCCCTGGCCTCACTCAGTGGGTAAGGATCCAGCATTGCCACAACTGTGGCTCAGGTCACAGATGTAGCTCAGATCGGGTGTTTCTGTGACTGTGGTGTAAGTCACAGCCGCAGCTTCGATTCAACTCCTGGCCTGGGAATTTCCATATGCCACAGGGGCAGCCATAGAAAGAAAAAAAAAATGGATAAGGTCTTCTCTCAAAAGTATTCCTTGGAGTTCCTGTTGTAGCACAGCAAAAACGAATCTGACCAGTATCTCTGAGGATGTGGGTTTGATCCCAGGCCTTGCTCAGTGGGACGAGGATTTGGCGTTGCAGTGAGCTGTGATGTAGGTCACAGATGTGGCTCAGATCCCTGCATTGCTGTGGCTGTGGCTGGCAACTGCAGCTCCAATTCGACATAGTCTGGGAACTTCCGTATGCTGCAGGTGCAACCCTAAACAGCCAAAAAAAAAAAAAAAAAAATTGTTCCTTAATGAATGGCTAAGCTAATAAAACAGAAAAGAAATCCCTACAAATCAGCAAAAATGAGAAAGCCTGAATCTACAGGGGTAGGCAAACAGTGGAGCTGAGGTGTCCAGGGTACGTGTGATCCTCAGAATCAAAGAGATGAAAACTGGTGGGGTTTTTTTTGCATTTTAAGGCCTTAGGTGTGGCATATGGAAGTTCCCAGGCTAGGGGTTGAATGGGAGCTACAGCTGCTGGCATACACCACAGCCACAGCAATGCAGGATCCGCTACAGCTCACGGCAGCACTGGATACTTAACCCACTGAGTGAGGTCAAGGATAGAATCCATGTCCTCTCAGATATAGTCAGGTTCATTACCACTGAGCCACAATGGGAACGCCGCAAAGAGATGAAGTCTTAGTGCATCTTGTGCCTTGTGGGGGGAAGGGCATGGTCAGGAGACAAGACCTGGGGCCCTAGCAGGGGGGGGAAGTCAGGCTGGAAATTCCCATAAAAACTCGGAACGGATGGACTAGAAACAAAAATTCCCAATGAAACTTGCTGATCTGGCTTTAGCACTGAATAAAGCAAAAACAAAGGAAAAACTATTTCCTTGAGAATGCCTAACCACAAGCCCAAATTTGCAGGGTTTGGGGCCGTTATTCTTATCTTTTATGTGGCCTACCACAACTTAAGTAGACCCATGTACCTACCAGAAGCATACCACAAATATTCCCCAGAGGTACCTTAAGCTCAGTCTCAAAGAATTGCCACAGATACTGTTCCAAGGAGCATAAGATCACAATCGAGAATTGAAAACACACAAATAAAAAATCTTTGTAAATGAGAGTAAGCAGCATCAACAACAATTGTTCAGTCCCATAACTGCAGATGTTAGAATTAATAGATACAACATATAAAACAATAGTGCAGATAATAAGATAAAAAAGAGCATGATAAAGGAATAAGAAAACAGCCAGGCATGTTTGGGAAAGAACCAAAGAGAACTTCTAGAAATGAGAAAGTAGAGTCTTTAAAATTAGAAACCCAAGGGATTGCTGAAACAACATATTAACACATCTGAAGTAAAAATTAGTGTGTGTGTGGGGGGAAACCTAAAGAAATTATCCACACTTACTATAGAGAGACAAAACAACACCACCACCAAAACATGGTGGACAGAATGAGAGGGACTAAACAGATATCTAATTGAGTGGTCAAAGAAGACATGAGAGAGACAAGGGAAGCAATTGGGTGGAAACTTATCAATTCCATGTTCAATGTCTCCAATCACTTCCCTCCATCTAAGAGGAAATTTCCAAGTCCCAATGAAGCCTACAAAGTCTAACGTGATCTGGCTGCTACCTACTTCTCCCTGCTCCCCATCTGTTCTGGAATTTGCCAAGTGTACTCCCTGGCCACAGCTTCTTCTGGGAGCATTATTCCCCTGAAACCTGCATGTTACTTCCTTGTTTCATTCAAATAAAGGCCACTCTTGAACATGTAAGCTAACATTGTCCCCACCCCCAACCTTGCCTGCTTTACTTTGCTTCTTAGCATGTATAATTTCCTAATATTATATTATAGCTTTATTTGTTTATTTTGTATTATTCTTCTCCTCGACCTATACACATATATCTTGCCCTGAGTAGATATTCAGTGAGTATTTTCTGATAGTAATAACAGATGAGTGAAACACACACATACCTACTGTGTGGTCAGCACTGCCAGGATACAGAGGTGGGTGTGGCAGGGACTCTGGGTGGCTTGCCATTCTCCATCTTCCTTTTCTCCCTTAATAACACAATCCTGATTTTGTCCAGGAAACAATGGAACCAGCTGAAGAGCTCTATTCCCAGGTACCCCTGTAGAGAGATGTGACCATTTTGACTATATTCTGGTTGGTGTGGTGTACTTTTTCTTTGTTTGGTGGTGCTTCCAGGAAAGCTCCTAAAAAGAAAGAGTGGACTTATCTGGGGGACCTTATATATCCCTGTCCCTTCTCTTTCTTGTTACCTAGAATGTGGACATAAGGGCTAAGACTTCCATGACTATCCTACAACCAAAAGTCAATCTTGAGGATGGGACCTATGAGCTAAGGATGGTAAACCACACAGATAGAAGGAGCCCGGAACATCAAAAACATCACAACTGTCATTCTAGGCTGATCTTCCTACCCCAGACATATATTAGCACAGAGAAAAATAAGCTCCATCTTTTTTCAAACACTACCTGCTAAAGGTACTTCTCAAGGATATTTTGAGTAATCTTCAGTATCTGACTTGAGGAACTGGCAACCAACGATAAGATGCAGACATATGCACTGACCCCCAGGGCAATGGGCTGGCCAGGAATTCAGCAGGGTCAATTGCTTTGCCCAGCATGGGACTTGGTGGGCAGGAGAGCACTTTTATCTCCCCAAGGAAGGATTGGGTCATCAGCTTGGCCTTTCACACTCTCAAATTGTTGGGTTAGGCAAGGACTGGCAGTGTGAGGGGTCAAACCACAGCAATTTCTGCTCCTTCTGGAGTCACCCAGTGGGGGAAATGTCACATGTGCTCATAAGGTGTCACCAGTCAATCAGAAGCACTAGCTCTGCATCCTCTCTGTGCCTAGTGTTGCATTAGATGCCATGGGGGGGGAGGGGGGCAAGGAGGAGATGTGGCTTCTATCCTCAGAAAGCTTACACTTACAGGTACTCACGAACTTACGTCTGGGAAGAACCTTAGTGGGAACCTTGGTTTCTTGGGCTCAAGTTTCCATGTAGGGGGACCTTACCCGGTGTAACACTTCCTGCCTCATTTTCCCATGAGGTTCACTCTTCACAGGAGGTGGGTCCACTTCTCTGATCTGAGTTTGAGAACAAAAACAGATAAACACTTCTGGCTTCTACTCTTTAGGATCCACCTGAAGACCTGCCTATAGGATCATGTGCATGTAGGATAAGCGTGGGGATGTTCAGATTTTCCACCGAAGGGATGGACAAGTCTGTCTGACTCTGGGGAGAAGAATTACAAATCCCTTTTCTGGTGATCATACACTTGTGCCATGTCCTTCAACCCAAATTTTATCCATTAAAAAGTTGACATTTTTATCTCCATCTCTCTCTTAGTTCTGAATTCAGGAAGAGAAGGAATGAGTTATTTTTGGTCTTTCAATATAATTAATGTTGACAGCTGTTAAGAACAACTTCCAAACCTCAGTTTCTTTACGTTGTAAAAGCTTTCATTCTCATCTCACAAAGTCCAATGGTGATACTTCTGGTCAAGAGGCTCTGCTGTAAAAAGCTAACTCAGGGACCTAGTTTGCTTTCATACTGTGTTTCCATGATTAGGTGGCTTCCAAGTCAACCTGGAATCATCCAGCCATGAGAGATAGGAAAAGCCTGGAAGATCACGGTGTGGGATATTTTATAGTGTAAACATCTAGGCCTGCAAGTGTCAGAGGTCACTTCATTCTATGCTCCATTGCGCAAAGCAAATTACAATGCAAAGAGGCCGGAAATGTCTTATTCATGTGCCAAGGAGGAGAGGAGAACTGGACATTGGTAAACTTCAGCAGGCTCTACCATACCCGACATGGTCTAAGCCTGTCATCATGAAAGTGACCATTTTTGAGAATCGAAGCCTGTAACTAAGTTGCCCAAATCACACAGCCATTAGCAACAGAGCTGGGAAGAAAACTGAGCATCACCAAAGCTAGACAGTGTATGTGGAGGGGGGAGGGGTAAAACCGAGAGCCTCGAACCCATCTGCCCTACCTCAGGGAGTGGTAAGTTCCCTGACACTGGAAGAAGGCAAGCAGAGGCTGACCATTGAGAACCAAGTTTTCCATCAGACAACTGGATTACATCAGTGATTCCCACACTTTTCATTCTCAAGGGCCCCTTTCATAATTTTTCCCTTTGGACTTCATGTTTTGAAAGATTTTGTCAAACAAACAAACTCCACTTATTGAGTAATAACAAATACATTTCCCCACTTCTTAATCAAGTGTGTGTGTGTGTGTGTGCGTGTGTGTGTGTGTGTGTGTGTGTGTGTGTGATCTACAACTGGACATGCAGATTTGGCACCAAGACTACCATGGTTTTGATTTTCTCATCATATTCTAGAAATGCCTAAGATGTCATCAATAGCCAGCCTAAGCATTTGACACCCTGCATTGATGATTTAATTCCAGCCAAAGCAAAGAAATTAAGGGTTCAGGTAGCCCTATCATAGGATAAATTTACTATTTTAAAAAAATTATTAAAAAGTACTCCCAGACCCATAATACCATTTAAAATTCTTAATGACTCATTTCCTTCTTTACTCTTACCCCTTTATCCCCTGCCTCCTGCAACAGAGAGTGTTGGGGTATTTTTTTGCCGCACTGCGTAGGAATCTTCTCAAAGACCTGAACCCTGTCTCCATATCGCCATTGCCTAGCCTAGGGCCAGGTAGTTGCTCAGAAATTATCCATGAAAAAGAAAATCTATGAATGAATATGAGGAACTCCACCTCCAGCTTGAAATTAAGGTTGGCAGATCAGAAGGCAGCTGACCCCTCTGAACTCGGCAGCTATTGTCATCAGAAAGACAAAGTCAAAAGTCAAAGATGGGGGTCTTCCCACCCCCAGCAAAAAGTCCTAGCCGTGTCCACCACGGAAGTGGAGTTCTTGGAGGACAGCAACCCTTCCATTCCTATTCATTCATTCATTCATTCATTTCTGTTAGAGTATAGTTGATTGATAGTGTTGTGTTAATTTCTGCTGTACAGTATAGTGACCCAGTCATACATATATATACATTCTCTTTCTCACACTATCTTCATTAAGAGATTGGATATAGTTCCGTGAGCTGTACAATAGGACCTCATTGCTTATCCATTCTAAATGCCACTCCTCTTTGAATAGACAGAGATTCTCCTAGTGCCTGGTACATGGTAGAGGCTATGGGGTCTCTCTCTTCTTAAATCCCATCTTTCCTTCTATTCCCTCCACCTTTCCCACCAATGCTAATGCCCTCAACCCCTTGCTTATATCCAGGCCTGGCACAAATTCTCAGGACTGCTCTGAAAATGGAGTAATTCATTGAGAGCATGCCTCATGTCCCACGGTCCCTTAAGAGCTCGTAAAATCCCTAAATTGGAACTTAAAAATAGCTTTCTGGCAATGCATCCCTGAATCCATGGGCGGGATTTCTCCTGTAGGTTTATTTTTCATAACCCCCTGGGTTCCACCAAAGCCCTAAATGAGGACTGGCATGTGCTGGTGGCCTCTCCTCTGGCCCCCTTCAGGCCTGGTGCTCCCACTCTCGGTAGCAATGAATGCTCCCCAATCACCCTGCCCCCAGCTTGTCTCCCACATTGAGACACACAGCGTCTCCCACAAGCTGGAAGACAGCATGGCCATGGCAGATGTCCTCACCCCTCCCTGTCTTTGTCCTTCAGAAGACTTATCCCTGTCCATAGACACATGTTTACCCATGTGAATAATTGTTTACTTTCACTCTCCCCACCAGACGATAAGCAAGGACCTTATCTGTTGCCATGGCTCCCACCATTGGTCCCCAGTGCCTAGTGCAGAGCCTGGACCACAGGAGTTGTTCAGCTTAAGCCACAAGTGGATGCAAGCCTGAGTGATCACAGGAATTCTGCTCAGTTCTCTAAAGGATAATGTGGCACCCTCTGCCCCCACACTCTGCTCCAGGGAAGCTTATGATGCCCTGGAAGGAATATTCCACTGACCATGAAGAGACCCGTGTTTTATGGTCTGGCTGGGTCTTTGTGTGTGACCTTGGGTAGGTCACCAAACCTTGATAGGCCAGACATTCCTCACATGTACAGTTTAAGGGGATGTAGTAGATTAGTTGTTAGCAAACTGTAGTCTCCAGAAACCCAGGGTTCCATGGAAACCCCTTGAAAGCCACACCAGATTCTTAACCCCCTGAGCCACCAGGGAATTCCATCAGCTTCTCTGCTTTTAGCAGCAAAATCTGCCCTGAATGAGCAATAAAGCTGGGATTTGAACCCAGGCAGTGTATCTCTGGAGCCCAGCCTCTTAAGCAGAGTTCTGTGTATTGGAGCCATAATATTGAATAAAGTCAAGAATCCAAGATGGGAGTTCCCATTGTGGTGCAGCGGAAATGAATCCAACTAGGAACCATGAGCTGGCAGGTCTGATCCCTGGCCTCACTCACTGCGTTAAGGATCTGGCATTGCTGTGAGCTGTGGTGTAGGTCATAGACATGGCTCAGATGTGGCATTGCTGTGGCCCTGGCAAGGGCAGGCAGCAACAGCTCCGATTAGACCCCTAGCCTGGGAACCTCCATATACTGCAGGTGTGGCCCTAAAAAGACAAAAAAAAAAAAAAAAAAAGAATCCAAGATGGTTTAGGGTGTCTCAAACAGTACCTGGGATATGGCAGGTGTTAAAAACTCAACCTGGGGTTCCTGTTGTGGCTCAGCCGGTTATGAACGTGACTAGTATTCATGAGGATATGGGTTTGATCCCTGACCTCGCTCAGTGGGTTAAGGATCCAGAATTGCCATGAGCTCTGGTATAGGTCTCAGACGTGGTTCAGATCCTATCTTGCTCTGGCTGTGGTGTAGACCTGTGGCTGCTGCTCCAATTCGACCCCTAGCCTGGGAAATTCACATGTCACAGGTGCAGCCCTGAAAAGCAAAAAAAAGAAAAAAAAGAAAAACAAAATCAAAACTCAACCTGTGGGCTGAATGTATAAAGTTAGGGTTGAATGATACTGGGTGAAAGTTTGGAATGGCTTCGTGGAGGGGAGGATATTTAAGGTTAGTCAAGAAGACGGGCAAGTGGTCTGGATGGGAGGGTGGACCCACCATTCCAGGCAGAGGCCAAAGCAAAGGCAGGACCCTGGGGGTTCAGGGTTCTGATGGGCGTCCCATCTTCATGAGAGTATCTGATCTTCCCTGTGTCTTTATCCCACAGCCCGTATCCTTATTTCGATGCCCAAAAGGAGCATTGCCAAGAGGCAGGGAGGGACCAGCAGCCCCTCTATCTTTTGCAGCAGGGCCTTGCTCCCATCAAGCACCACAGAACTCTCAAAATTTGAAAGGCGTTCAAGCACAGGCAGCTGAAAGGTTATATGTTCTCTGCAAAGATGAAGTAAAAAAATTCAAACATGGAGCTCAGTATTGGCCCTCAGTGCAACTTCTATTCTGTAGCCTTTTGCTCTATTAACTTTGTGCTGGGTTATTATTTATTTGTAATTCCATTTCTTTTTCTATCTGGACCACACAGTAAATTCAAATATGAAAGCAAAATCGAGCACGTGAGAATGTTCACCATAACAAGTGAGTGCTGGAGCTCCCGTCGTGGCTCAGTGGTTAACGAATCCAACTAGGAATGGTGAGGTTGCGGGTTTGGTCCCTGCCCTTGCTCAGTGGGTTAAGGATCTGGTGTTGCTGTGAGCTGTGGTGTAGGTCGCAGACGCAGTTCAGATCCTGCGTTGCTGTGGCTCTGGCTACGGCTCCAATTCGACCCCTACCCTGGGAACCTCCATATGCTGCAGGTGTGGCCCTAGAAAAGACAAAAAACAAAAACAAAAAAACAAACAAAAAAAACAAGTGAGTGCTATGAGTGCTAACATTCAGTTTATAATAGTGAAACTCAACAAACAAAAAGCTGCCAATGAAAAGCCCACTTGTAAGGATTAACAAGACTAAATATGGTATAATTTCTACAATTAAATATTGTGTGGTTACTTTTAAAAGGGAGACTAGTTCAGAAATTCCCTGGGTTAAGGATCCAACATTGTCACTGCTTTGGTTCTGGTTACTGCTGTGGCCTGGGTTTGATCACTGGCCCCAGAACTTCCACATGCTACACACACATACACAAAAGCAGGTCAGTTCTGTTGATATGGAAAAAGTCAAGATGCAGAACCATATCACAATAGGCTATCATTTGTGATATTGTCAAGAAGTTATTGAGACAGGTGTGGATTATTTACACGGAAAATTGGAAGAATGAAACATAACTGTTGAAGGTGATTACCTCTGGGAATTAGATCTGAAGGCGTAAAGTAGAAAAAAAATTTTTTTCATTGGTATGTCCTTTGCTTTTGAATTTTACCATGTATGTATGTTATTTTCATAAAGAAAATTTACAGGCTCTTCCACCTATAATTTAGTTCTATTAATTAATTTTAATAGAATAAGTGCCATGGATACAAAGTTCATTTATGAATTTATTTAACATTGATAAGGGTTTATTATACCCCAAGCAACTGGTAGGTGCTGGGATTATGTAGATCCACAAAAGAATGTAACAGAGAGACCCTGGCTTCTAGTAGCTCATTGTCAAGTGAGGGCGACAGCCAAAAAAATATTGTGTCATGGAAACAGTAAAAAAAAAATAAGTGTCATGATTGAGAAAAGTCCTGAAAATTATGGGTCCCTAGAGTATGGCACCTAACAAAGATGGTAGGTTGAAGAAGACATTCTGGAGGAGTTGCTATCTGCAAAGGGTTTTGAGGGATGAATAGAAGTTAATTACAAGGAAGAAGGAAAGCGAAGAGATTTTTCAGATGTAAAGAGCAAAACACATCTAGCTCATGGACAGTGTGGATGGGTGGGTAGTTTAAACACAACAATCACATACTTTGAATACTCATAATTTTAAAATGCTCTCACAATGGAATAATATGCAACCATTAAAAGGAACTAAGACTCAGCTGGATAAAGTGGTTAAGAGTCTAGGCTTTAGAACCAGATGTTTCATGTGGTTTATTTTTTTATTTTTATTTTTTTACATTTTTTTTATTACTCAAATGAATTCATCACATCCGTAGTTGCATGATGTGGTTTAGATTCTGACTCCACCACCTCCTAGCTGTGCCATTTTCCTTAACTTCTCTCGCTTAGTTACCTCCCCATACAATGAAAATAATGATAGTGCATTCTTCATTGGGCTCTAATGAGTATTAGAATAAAATAATGTATACAAAATCCTTATCCTAGTGGCTGCTGCAAACTAAGCATTTTCATTAAATAAATGATAGTTATACTCCCATGGGCTTATTTTTAAGACATGTTAAGTATGAAGGAAGGAGACAAACTGCTTTTTATCTTTATGATGTGATCTTATTTCAGCAGGGAACTTTGCTGTCTTGTTCTGCAATGTGTACCCTTCAATATACAGGTGGCAAGTAATAAAGAGATGTTGAATGAATTAATTCCTATAAAAGAAAAAAGTATATGTGGCATTTGCTAGTACAAACACAGAAAGAGAAACTGAGGAGTTCCCTGGTGGCCTAGCAGCTAGGGATCCAGCATTGTCACTGCTGTGGCTCAGGTCACTGCTGTGGCATAGGTTAGATCCCTGGCCCAGGGAACTTCCAAATGCCTTGGGCATGGCCAGAAAAAAAAGAAAAAGAAGCTGAAAGAATATATACCCAACTGTTCACAGATGTTGTCTCTGGAATGATAGGATTATGAAGATTCACCCTTTTATTTTTTTTTATTTTTTATTTTTTATTTTGTCTTTTTGTCTTTTGTCTTTTTTGTCTTGTTGTTGTTGTTGTTGCTATTTCTTGGGCCGCTCCCGCGGCATATGGAGGTTCCCAGGCCAGGGGTTGAATCGGAGCTGTAGCCACCGGCCTACGCCAGAGCCACAGCAATGCAGGATCCGAGCCACATCTGCAGCCTACACCACAGCTCACGGCAACGCCGGATCGTTAACCCACTGAGCAAGGGCAGGGACCAAACCCGCAACCTCATGGTTCCTAGTCGGATTCGTTAACCACTGCGCCACGACGGGAACTCCAGATTCACCCTTTTAAAATCATACTTTTTCTCTAACAAATATTTTACAAGAAGCCTGACACCTGGTAAAAAACAGAAAGCAGTAATAACATTTGAATATAAAACAAGAGGAAAAGCAAGCATTTTAATTGTTTGCTGGCACCATGATAGTCAATTCGAAGATTTTTTTTTTTAATTTGCCTCCAGTGTTTTGATAAATACAGTCACAGATTGAATAACTTGATCTTTTCTTTTCTTTTTTGGCTGTGCCCTTGGCACACAAAAGTTCCTGGACCAGGAATCGAACCCAAGCCACAGCAGCAACCCTGAGCCACTATAGCGACATCACCAGATCCTTAACCCTCGGCACCACAAAGGAGCTCCCAACTTGATCTTTTCTTAATTTAAAATTATGTGGGAGGCTGACTTCAGTCATTGCCCCAGTCTTTGAATCCATGCTCTTTGGTCGTGCTCTCCCAACACTGTCTTTGGGCTCAACCCTGTGGCTTGGTTTTGGTCAGTGGAAGAATAGCAAACATAATAAAATTAAGCTTGAAAAGCAGCTGTACAGTGGGGGTCCTGGAGCTCTGACACCTTGCAGAGGAGCCCAGGCTAGCCTGGGGTGGGCAGTTCACTCCCACCAGCAGCCAGCAGCCTACAGCCACCCAGCCAATAGCCACCCAACTGCCAGCCGTGTGAAGCCTTCTGAGACCAGACCGACCACAGACATGCGAGCCAGTGCAGCCAAGATCATCTAAGCCTGACCCAGACCAGAGAACTGCCCAGCAGAATCACAAGTTAAATAGATGGCTTTTATTTCAGGCCACTAAGGTTTAGGGTGGTTTATGGTTTGTCATGCAACAATAGATACCCGATACAAATTATTTTAGTCACATGGATCCTAAACAGAGGGCTCCACTGTATGCGATTTTTCAAATGAAAAAAAAAAAAAAAAAAAGGAAAGTTAAAGATCCTGCAGCAAAATCACCACCAACCATTTGCAAAGAGTCTTTTTTTTAAAAAAACGAAAGTATATCAAATTGAGGGCTACCTTTTGTGAAGGATTACAGACACAGGATGTCACATTTTATACAATACATATTATAATATAATAAGGGCTCTACCTTTCTGAGCTCACCTTGGCCTAATATATGTTTGACTTCCTCTTGAGATGATGCAGCATGTGCTATTAAATGATTCATTAAATTTCTCAAAGCATTGACATATCCTTGCAACGAATTCATTTCTTAAAAAATCATCCCCCAATCTTTCCTTTTGGACATTCCTGAAGCATGAAGAGGCAACACCACCCCCCAACAAGAACACACCTCTGCTAAGTGGATCTCGCATTCACACACATCACCTCATTTGTTCCTCACAGCATTCCTGAACAGGGGTGTGATTATTCCAGCATAACTGAGGCAACAAGGCACAGAGAAGTTAAGCGACCTGCCCAAGGTCACACAGCTCAAGACCAGGTATTCTGCATCCAGAGCCCTCATTGTTATCTCATCACGGCACCTGCTCTGAGACACTTTTAAACTTGAGGTCAGATGGTTTACACTGAGCATCCAAACATCTAATAATCATAGCTAGCCTTTCTTTGTTGTTCTGTCTTCGAGATCAGCCTGTTTGTTTCAGCTTCTGCTTTTGGGTCAAGCTTCTCTCTCTAACCAATTCTGGGATGGGTCTTTCTCTGGATCATGTCATAAAATTAAAGTCAGTAGGGACAGACCAAAAAAGGCTAACCTTCATACAGCATTTTCTCAATACCAAGTATGTTCTGAGCACTTGGTGTATGTGAATTCATTTCATTCTTACAACAAGCCTAGGAGGCTTAATGAAGGGACTGAGGCAGATAGAGGTTAAGTGATGCGACCAAGAGCACCAGTGAGTGAGTGAGAGAGCCAAGATTCACACTGGAGAAAATAGCTCCAAACCAATACTCCTAGACCATTAAGCTGCCCTGCACCAGGACCTACCATCCTGGTTGGCCTGGGACTGGGAGGCTTTCACGGATGCTGAACTTCCAGCACTAAAGCCAGGAGAGTCCCAGGCAAACCAGGACAGTTGGACAGAGGTTACAAACCAGCAGGCCTCTGGCCATGTCCAGCCCATTCTATTTAGACCATACATAATTATTACGAAATGAAATAAAATTGAACCAACTTTTTTTTTTTTTTTTTTGGCTTTTTAGGGCTGAACCTGCAACACATGGAAATTTCAGCTAGGGATCGAATCAGAGATGCAGCTGCTAACCCACAGCCACAGTAATGCCAGATTCAATCCATATCTGCAACCTACACCACAGCTCACAGCAACACCAAATCCTTAACCCATAGAGTGAGGCCAGGAATCGAACGTGCCTCATGGTTACCAGCCAGGTTCATTACCGCTGAGCCACAACGGGAACTCCTGAGCCAACATTTAAAAATTAGAGATTTATTTAAACATTAAGAGATTTATTTTGGGGAGGTTGGGGTATGGATTTGGGCAGAGTGACAATAGCTGCCGGGCTCTGTCACCCCAGCAACAGCCCACCTCCGCCCTCTGCACTTCCCTCCCAAACACACACACACACACCAGGTGTCACATGTCCTGACCCCCGCCTGTTGGGCCCATTTCTATGCCTGACTGTTGTGTTTATTTACAGGACAGTGAGACCTGGTGTCACAGAATCACCCTGATGCGTTAGAGCACAGCTCCAGAACCTCTGAATTATTGGGGTGCTTTGAAGCTGCCTGGGACACACCTCAGCCCAATAGAATCAAACTTCCATGTGCACGTGAATTGGCAGGAGAGGAGGCAGGTTCTGGTTCAGTGGGTCAGGGTGGCGCCTGAGATTCTGCATTTCTAACAAGCTCCAAGGTGATGTTGATGCTGCATTTCCAGGGACCACACACTGAGGGGCAAGGGGCCAGAAGACAGCGCCTCATTCCTGTGTGAGCCAACTGAGCTGGCTCGTCTGGACTCGGTCTCCTTGGAGACTCAGCAGCAAGGTCTCCAGACCAGAGACTGGCAGCAAGCAGCCCCAGGTCACACAGAGCAGCCAGAACACACAGATCTTTGCTGTTGTCCCCTGTCTGCGCTGCCTCCCGGCTGCACCCACCCGCCCAAATCACAGCACCTCCTAGCTCACTTTGTGGGGCGAGGCTAAGGTGAAATTCACCAAGGAGACGTCAGCTCCAGGAGAATCTGCCTTTGAATGGGGGGGTGAGGGGGTGGCAGTCCTAGGTGGAAAGGGGTCCCAGTGCAGGTGAAGTGTGCAGCATGCATGCAACAGAGAGCGCAGAGGCTGATGAAGGGAGGGATGTAAGCTCGGGGCACAGAGCTGTCCCCTCCCCTGGCCCTGATGAGGACACCCCATGGTGCCTGAGTCAGACAGAGGGCCTGTGAGCTCAGCCCAGGGCTGCTGAGCTGGGAGGGTGAGTCAGAGGGCGTGTAGTGAAGTGAGCGTCTCCCTGGCCAAATATGGGGCTGTGTTCTGCACCGTCTTGCCACCGTTCAGGCTGCCAGAGGCCGAGGGCTGCGTCTGCTCCCTGGGACAGCAGGTCCCTGATGAAGAGGGGAACGACGGCACACTCGCTGACCACCCCACCCCCGAACCTGGCTGGGTGCGGATGGGTGAGCCGGTGGCGGGGGGGGGAGGGCACTTAGCTTTGCCCTCTCCGAACACCTTGGCACCTTGCCCCTGCACATCAGCTCACCCACACCATTATATAAAGCATGAAACAGAGAAGTAAGAATAACATATTTTGAAACAGTATTTTTGTCCTAACAGGGTCCTGGCCTGCTGTCATATGCCCACAGGACTATAGGCTGGGGTGGGAGTAGGAAAGAGACCACATCTTGTGTTTCCTCATATGACACTGCACCTCCTCGCCAACCCCATGCCACACGCAAAGCCTGGAACAAGGCAAACATGATTAACTATTTGTTAAATAAATTACCATGTGTATTGTGTGGGTGCATGTGTGTACGTGTATGTGAGTTTCTCTGCCACTAGAATTTTTTTTTTTTTTTTTTTTTTGTCTTTTTAGGGCTGCACCTGAGGCATATGGAGCGTCCCAGGCTAGGGGTCAAATCGGAGCTGTAGCCGCTGGGTTACAGCACAGCCACAGCAACACCAGATCTGAGCTGCATCTGCAACCTACACCACAGCTCACAGCAATGCCAGATCCTTAACCCACTGAGCGAGGCCAAGTGTGTCCTCATAGATGCTAGTCAGATTCATTTCTGCTGAGCCATGATGCGAATTCCTGCCACTAAACTTTTAATTCCTTGAGTAAATAACTGACATAGCGTGCCCTAGGTTCTGGGCACTGTTTTGAAAATCTTCTCATGTTAGCTCATTTAAGAAAAGGATTAACTCGTTTAATCCTCACAACAAGTCTAAGAAGAAAGCACTGTGATTATGCTCATGTTACAGATGAGGAGCCTAAACACCAGAGAGGCTAGGTAACTCGCCCTAGTTGCAGAATCGGGATGCTAACCTCAAGAGAGTGGACTCTGATTCTGTGCTTTTTTTTTTTTTTGTCTTTTTGCCTTTTCTGGGGCTGCTCCTGAGGCATATGGAGTTTCCCAGGCTAGGGGTCGAATTGGAGCTGAAGCCACCGGCCTACGCCAGAGCCACAGCAACGTGGGATCCGAGCCGCATCTGCAACCTACACCACAGCTTGTGGCAGCACCAGATCCTTAACCCACTGAGCAAGGCCAGGGATCGAACCTGCAACCTCATGGTTCCAAGTCGGGTTCGTTAACCACTGAGCCACAAGGGGAACTCCCTGATTCTGTGCTCTTAATTCTATTTGATTCATTTCTGTATCTCTGGTGGACAGCACAATGCCTGGCATGGGTATGCAGTGATACGTGTATGCTGACTAGATGAATGGCATAATTAATTTGTTCATTACTGTGTTTGTGTATGTGCATTTGTGTCTCCCACGAGGCACTGCATTTCTTGAAGAAAATATTAGTCTTGTCAATGCCTCCCCGTGCATTCCATAAATGGTAGAAGGGCAAATACATTAAAGCATGAACGTTCCCCAAGACCTACCTGTCCGAGGTGAGATCTAGGGTGTTTAGGTAGCTGACTGAGGTTTTCAGGTTTATGAAGCTGTCCAGGAGGAGACAGCCAGGGCCAAGAGTCAGAGCCAGCTCCATGGCCGGGTGGCTTGTAGAGTTGCATGGGGTCCTGTGCTCAGAAAGGCCCCCTACTTGGTTCAAAGTTCTACCGTCGCCACCTTGAAATTCCTAATAGTTTTACACTTAATAAGCATAAAGGAAAAGTCTCTATTTTACGCTGGGCTCCACAAGGATGTAGCCCATCCTGCCAAGAGTGAAGAAAGCCCATGAAGGAGTTCCCGTGGTGGCTCAGCAGTGATGAACCTGACTTGTATCCATGAGGATGCAGGTTCAAACCCTGGCCTCACTCAGTGGGTTAAGGATCTGGCGTTGCCATGAGCTGAGGTATAGGTCGCAGACACAGCTCGGATCTGGCATTGCTGTGGTTGTGGTGTAGACCGGCAGCTATAGCCTGATTCAACCCTAGCCTGGGAACTTCATATGCCGTGGGAGCAGCCCTAAATAGATGGGGAAAAAGAAAGAATATAAAGCCCATGAAGATGCCTACAGGAGAGAAGAGCAAAGAGAAGGTCCTCCAGGAGCGCTGTGTCCATGGCCTCCAGGAGAGAAGCCTTAGCCGTGGTGAACATTCAGATGGTGGGCTCTGGGCTTGGTGGTTCCAGCCAGTGTGGCTTCTGAAGGGACATTTGTATCTCATCACTCCTCCCCAAGAGCTGCCCTGAGACACCCCTGGGCCCCCAGCTCCCACAGCTTCAAGCTGTCACTCAGGCCAGCTTCGCCAGCTCTCTTCCATTTCAGCCATTCACCTGACCATGCCTTCATGCCGGGGAGCTTAGATTGAGGCTGAGCCCCGGGCCAAGCTCTTTGCATTCAGCTGAGGCTTACTGCCACCACCCTGTGCGATGGGTTAAAGTGACCCCATTTTAGGCATCTGGGGTTCCAAGTTAATAAAAGTCAAGATCAAGTGCAAATAAATGATTCTAAGATCCTTCTTGGTACCCAGTGGCCCCCACTGCCCCTCCCCCCTGTTTTAGGCAGGCCCACTTTCTCTCTGCCTGGAAAGCCCTCTCCCTTCTTCCTAAATCCTGTCTTTTCCCATTAAGTCTCCTCCAGCCGTACAGGTGTCCAGGAGGGAGAATTGTGGATTGGGAGAATGGGGGTTCCCACGCAGGCCGTCCACCTCAGACTATGGGTCTTAACCACATGTGATATATTCGCTCTCCTTGTTTGGTCCTGGCTTTTGCATCTCATCGCATAGAAACGTGGACCTGGAAGGAACTCCAGCCTCAGCTTCTTCATCTGTAAAAAGGGAGCTATGAATAGACCTACATCACAGACTTGCCTGGATTAAGAGAAAGGATAGAGGTCGAAGGGCTTTTTAACAATCCTCAGGTCTGAGTTCCTATCGTGACTCGGCGGTAACGAACCCGACTCGTATCCATGAGGATGAGGTTTCAATCCCTGTGGGTTAAGGACCCGGCATAGCCGCGAGCTATGGTGTGGGCTGCAGATGTGGCTCAGATCTGGTGTTGCTGTGGCTGTGGTGTAGGCCAGCGGCTACAGCTCTGATTCAACCCCTCACCTGGGGACTTCCATCTGCTGCAGGTGCAGCCCTAAAAGGACACACACACACAAAAGTCCACAGGTCTAGGCAGTTACTTCTATTAATTACTAGTAGTGAAACTAAGGCTTGTACACCCAGTGCTAAGGACACAAAAGTCATTGGCTCCTATTCCTTCGCCTCAGTCAACCAAGGGCTGGTCACACCCTGGCCAGTCACCGGTCAGTTAAGAATCGAACAAGATGCATGCCTGTGAATCACCAGGATTTCTTCTGCACTGTCTTTAAATCCTGATGCTGCCTCTTCTTAGCCATGTGACTTTGAGCTCACCACTTTACCTCTCTTGGTGTTGAGTTGCTCATCTACAAAGTAGAGTTGACAGAGAGAGTTGTACTGCAGTGTGGTTGTAGGGGGACCAGCACAGTAATCACCAAGTGATGGTTGACATTATTCTTAGAAAAGCTCTTGTACTCACAAGATTCCCTCCAACGCAGCAAGTGCCTGATCAGCATCTTGTGAGTTGTGAGAGTTAATTTTGTGAGTCAAGATCACTGGGCCGAGGGATGCCCAGAGAGCTGGTAAAACACTCCTCTGGGTGTGCCCGGCAGGGTGTTTCTGAGCACTGGCATGGGTACACTGAGAAAGAAGATCAAATGGGATGGGCATCGTCCCATCTATGGAGAATGTGAATAGAACAAGACAGCGGAGGAAGGGCGGATTTGCTCTCCCTGTTTGAGCTGAAACCTTCTTCTTCTTGTCCTTGGACATCAGTGCTCCTGGCTCTCAAGCCCACAGACTCAGACCATGAGTCGGCTTTGGTTCTCAGGCATGGAGTCTGGACTGGAACTTTACCACCAGCTATCTTGGGCATCCAGCTTACAGATGGCGGATCATGGGACCTCTCAGCCTCTGTGTCATGTGAGCTGACCCCTTACAAATAATCTCTTTCTCTATATCTACATCTACCCTAACGATTCCATCTCTCTGGAGAACCCTGATGCCTACACTCTTACAGCCTCTTCCCTGGGTCTTTCCCCCAAATGAAGACACACCACCCTCCTAGAACATGAGGGAGAGCTCTACTCATAAGTCCTAAATAAGCCAGCTTTCTAAGTCTTTTGTTTGTTCATTTTTATTTGTGTTGTTTGGTTGGGGTTTTGTTGTTGTTTGCTGTTGTTGTTGTTGGCCAGGCCTGCAGCATGCGGAAGTTCCCAGGCCACGGGTCAAACCTGAGCCATAGGAGTTCCCGTCGTGGCTCAGTGGTTAGCGAATCCGACTAGGAACTATAAGGTTGCGGGTTCGATCCCTGGCCTTGCTCAGTGGGTTAAGGATCCGGCGTTGCCATGAGCTGTGGTGTAGGTCGCAGATGCTGCTTGGATCCCACATTGCTGTGGCTCTGGTGTAGGCCAGCGGCTACAGCTCCGATTTGACCCCTAGCCCAGGAACCCCCACATGCCGTGGGAGCAGCTCAAGAAATGGCAAAAAGACAAAAAAAAAAAAAAAAAGAAAAAACCAAAAACCGAAAAACCTGAGCCACAACAGCGACCCAAGCCCCTCTAGTGACAATGCCGGATCCTTAACCTGCTGCACCACAAGGGAACTCCAACTTCCTAAATCTCTCCACTTGCCCAAATCTTGATGAACCTGCAACATTCCCAACAGCATTTCCAACGTCCTCCCCTCCCCTAGCCTCCCTTTCCTATCGGCCTGGCTGGTCTGCCCAGAGTATAACTGATGGCCTTTTTTTTTTTTTTTCTTTTGTTCTTTTAGGGCAGCACCCGCGGCATATGGAGGTTCCCAGGCTAGGGGTCCAATCAGAGCTGTTGCTGCCGGCCTATGCCAGAGCCACAGCAATGCCAGATCCGAGACGCGTCTGTGGCTTACACCACAGCTCACGGCAATGCCGGATCCTTAACCCACTGAGTGAGGCCAGGGATTGAACCCACAGCCTTATGGTTCTTAGTCAGATTTGTTTCCCCTGAGCCATGATGGGAACTCCACTGATGGCCTTTTGATTTCACTCCTTTCCCCATGAACCTGCACCCCTACAACCAGGTTAAAAGTCTCTCTTCTGGTTTTCAGTCTTTGGAGCTGAAGGGGCAGATTCAGGGCATAACAAGGCACTAGGTCACAGCTATGGTGAAGAGTCTATTTAGAGTTGAAGGTTCTCTGTTCTTTACCTACTCTCTCTCCCAATGACATTTTTCAAAGGACAGGAAAACAATGCGCCTCAGAAACACAGGTGCTGACACTGTGACCTTTGTTGAGCAAGGTGTACAATGTCTCCAAAGCACAGCTAGCTGGGAACAAGGTGCCTATCTGGTGGGGCTGTCCTGGGGGTTAAATGAGATAATTTTTGTATAGAGTCTAGTACAGGAGTTCCCTGGTGGCCCAGCAGGTTAGGGATCCAGCACTCTCACTGCTGTGGCTCTGGTTACAGCTGTGGCACAGGTTCAGTCCCTCTCAGGAGAACTTCCATGTGCTTTGGGAGTAGCCAAAAAAAAAAAAAAAAAAAAAAAAAAGGGCTAGTACAATTCCTGGCACATAGTAAATACCCAATAAATTTAACTATTTTGTTATTGTCATTATATGAAATCACTTCCAAATTGTGAAATTGCGCATCACGGTTTTATTGGAACCACAAAGATGTTAACCTAATTTTTCATCATTGTAGCAAATAAAAGCTATGAGCATATTGACACAAGCCAACTGATGATGACATTTTAACAGGCTTAGAGGCTGTCCTACCTGTTGTCCCATTATCCTCTTAAAAATCCTGCCAGCACTCGGTCTCTTTGGGCAGCATTTCTAAAAATTAAAAAAACTCACTCTCTCTAGAACTTTGATATTTTAGGTGTAATCTGTTGTGGTTTCTTCTCTGATGCCTGTAACTATTTAAAAGCCCATGTAATCATTCTTCACGCCATGTGCTAAAAGATTACACAGCAAGTCAAATTGTAGGGCAGGTAAGGGTCCTGTCGAGTGACAGCAAATTTCACCACCACAGCTAAAGCATCCGAGGACCTCTGGGACAAGTACAGAAGTAGGACACGGTGCTATCTCGGGTTGAGCTCCTGAACGCAATTTGAAATTCATAACCCAAGAAATAGCTGCACTGTTTCAACCCAAGAGTGCCTTCAAAGTACAGAAAGTTCAGGGTGAATTACAAAGTGTAAAGATTCTGGAAGGCAGACTTTTGAAGGCTGGGGTTCAATAGGAATCTATTCCTCAGACTGATTGAGCAGCCAGGAAAATTCAGCAATGAGAAAGGGGTCTCTCTATTTCTATGAAGGGGAAGCAGAATGAATTTTCAGAAAACATGAGAAAAATAATATTTCAGTTACAGGGTAAGTATTGATTTGTGGTGAAACCATCGAGAGAGAAATGTCACCTGCCTAGCCAGAAGCAGCTGAAGGAAGAGAAGAGGCTTTTTAAAATTAAAAGTTTAGGGAATTCCTGTCATCGCGAACCCGACTAGTATCCTTGAGGAGGCAGGTTTGATCCCTGGCTTCACTTAGTAGGTTAAAAGTCTGGCATTGCTGTGAGCTGTGGTGTAGGCTGGCAGCTGTAGTTCCAATTTGACTTGACCCCTAGCCTGGGAACCTCCATATCCTGCAGGTGCAGCCCTGAAAAAAATAAAATAAATAAAATTCAGAGTTTAAAATGGGGATCAACAAATTATGACCCAAAGGGCAAACCCAGCCCTCCACTTCCTTTTATAAATAAAGTTTTATTGTCACTCGGTCACAATCATTCATTTACATATTGTCTTCTGGCTGCCTGTGCTATAGGAATATAGATGAGTACTTGTGAGAGAGACTTTACGGCCTACCCAGCCTAAAATACTAACTCTGTCGCACTTTATAAAAAAATTTTCAAACCCTTGGTTTAAAACATCAGTCTGCAAGTTCCTATTGTGGCTCAGCAGGTTAACGACCTGACTAGTACCCATGAAGATGTGGGTTCGATCCCCTGCCTCACTCAGTGGGTTAAGCATTGGGCATTGGAGTTCCCATCATGGCTCAGAGGAAATGAATCCAACTAGCATCCATGAGGATGCTGGTTCGATCCCTGGCCTTGCTCAGTGGGTTAAGGATCTGGCATTGCCATGAGCTGTGGTGTGGGTCACAGACGTGGCTTGGATAGACATTGCTGTGGCTGTGGCGTAGGCCAGTGGCTACAGCTCCAATTTGACCCCTAGCCTAGGAACCTCCATATGTTGAGGGTGCAGCCCTAAAAAGACAAAAAAAAAAAAAAAAGACATCCAGCATTGCCATGAGCTATGAGGTAGGTCACAGACATGGCTCGCATCTGGCAGTGCTGTGGCTGTGGTGTAGGCCTGCAGCTGTGGCTCCAATTTGATCCCTAGCCTGAGAACTTCTATATGCCATGGGTGCAGCCCTAAAAAGACCAAAAAAAAAAAAAAAAAAAAAAATCAGTCTATGTTCCCTGAAAAACAAAGCAATATTTGGGAATATATTTGAAATCAGAGTTAACCAAGAAAGAAAAGAAAAACTTCATTTGTTCATTCCATAAATATTTAATAAGTTCCTACTGTGGGTCTAGCTGTGAAAACAACAACAACAAAAACCACACAGACCAAAGTCCCTGTCCTCAGAGAACTTACCTGGGCTGATGAATCTCCTGATTGACCACTATAAAAGTGTGCATATTTTATAAGTGAAATCTTTCAAAGAACAATGCAGAATGAAATGTTTCAGGGCATGAAGAATGAGATCAGTGTTTCCTCGGCTTAGTCAGTAATACGTGATGAGCCTCCTGACAGTGAAATGAAGGAAGACTTGTCAGCCTGGGCAGCAACGAGCCAAGAAGACCTCAAGGCCCTGTGCAAACAAAGGCAGACTGTTAGGACTCATCGAGGTTGAAGGGGAAACTGGAGCCCATTTGCACATGGTTGCAAAAAACGGATTTGCAGCATGCGGTTGATCTGAATGAGATTCTTGGCCAGGCCCATCACAGCGTTGCTAACAGGAGCAGAAAATTGAATGGGTTTGCAGCAACAGAGAGCCAAGACTTTCAGACCCGCAGGTTTGAGACTCAGTAATAATAAGGTTTGACTTGTGAGCCAGAAATAAAAGAATTCTAAAAAGCTCTCAATAGTATCAGTTCGTGCATCTGAGAAAAAGCTGATGATTTTTCAAAGCATTTCCATGCAGAGTGGAGGTGCGGCAAGCAAGAAGCCGTGGCATTCTGTGAAAACACCTTTGGGCTGTCCAAAACGGTCATTTGTGTCCACTTGGGTTTAACAACCTTCTGGAGATCACAGAATTTATGAAACTGTATAAAATAATTCTTAAAATATCAAGTGTCCCGTAAATGGAGCAGGGTACTGAGATGTATTTCCAAATCTGAATTGAATCACATAGCGAATATTTTAGAAATTCTTTCAAAGGGCTGCAAAATAAAGTTATCCAAAGTCACTTTTTTTTTCTTTCTTTCTTCATTATTTATCATCTGAGTAAAGCAATAAACATTTCAAAACTACTTAGGATGAGGTAGAAGAAACACACCCCCCAAAAAAAACATCGTGGAAGATTTCGTAGTTTAAAAGTCATCTTTTCAAATGAGTACCAAAGAAATCTTTAAAGAAAAAAAGATTTGGGAATTTAAATCCTTTTCCTTTCAGAAGACAATATAACAGTGCTGTTTGTTACTAGGAATTGGAGTCTTGATTCCAAATTAAAATCTGTTTTTTTTTTTTTGTTTTTTTTTTTTTGTCATTTCTTGGACCGCTCCCGCGGCATATGGAGGTTCCCAGGCTAGGGGTCTAATCAGAGCTGCAGCCACCAGCCCACGCCAGAGCCACAGCAATGCAGGATCCGAGCCACGTCTGCAACCTACACCACAGCTCACGGCAACGCCGGATCGTCAACCCACTGAGCAAGGGCAGGGACCGAACCTGCAACCTCGTGGTTCCTAGTCAGATTCGTTAACCACTGCGCCACGACGGGAACTCCCTTCCACAGCATCTTAAAACATACTGTGAATAGCACTCACCCTTGGTGGTTGTCAAGAATGACTCCGTGACTAAACTGATGGGCCTTGAAGGAAGGAACCAGGGTGTTTGGAGAAACTGACCACACAAGAAGAGAGTCTGATGGTGTTTGATGGATCCAATCTCACCTATCAGAATTACACATTCAACTTGGGAGGTGTCACTGCTGACATCCAAATCTGAAACCTTAAGTTTTGGGGTTTTTTCTTTTTCTTTTCCTTTTTAGGGCCGTACCTGTGGCATGTGGAGGTTCCCAGGCTAAGGGTCAAATCAGAGCTGCAGCTGCCAGCCTACACCACGGCCACAGCAACATGGGGTCCAAGCCGAATCTGCAAACTACACAATCACTCATGGCAACAACGCATCCTTAACCCACTGAGCGAGGCCAGGGATCGAACCCCTATCCCTCATGGATAGTAGTTGGGTTCGTTACCACTGAGCCACAATGGGAACTCCCTGAACTCTTAAGTTTGAAGGCACACTACCGTGATAACAAGTAGACACTGCTCCTGGGAGGGGATGATGAAATCATCACACAACAGAAATCGTCGTGTCATTTTTATTAGCATATTCCTGCATGTTCAAAGATTTTTGAAGACCTCACTTGAAAGCTGCTGCTGTAAAATTGCCCACAAAGGGTCTCACTTGTTTGGTGAAGTTCCCCTCCTGTGGAAATCTGCTGGAAAAAAGGGGTAAGGAATCTAGGTCCCCCACAAACATCGTATCAGGCTCCCCCTTGGCTGGGATGATGACAAAACCCCATTTTATAGGTGATGATACCGAAGTTCAGAAAGGTGAAGGCACTGCATCCCTCGTTTCCTAAAGGAATGGCCTCCGTAGGGCCATTTGTCACTCTGCATGTGGGGGTTTGTGCAAGAGATTGTTTATTTACACAAAGGCAATCAGCAGGTGTGTGACCGACAGGTTTATGGGCCCTGGAATTCTTGGGAACCCAGGGTGGCCCCAGGCCAGAGGAATCCACTTCAGGCTCCTCTCAAACTATGACCCCTGACTAGCTCCACCTCCACCCCAGACTCTCCCCTCTCCTCCCCTGCCGTGTGGGGTCCCCATTACCAGTAGCTCTTTCTGTCTCATTCCACTGCCTGAAACTTTTCCCCCACCCCTCCGCAGCCTGGAGGACCACCACTGATCCTTGGGCCCGCCACAATATTTCATTTCCTCCAGGAAGTCCTCCCGTTCCCTCCCCACCAACTGCTTCTACCCATCCTGCCCTGAATAAACAATTGACTTGGTTGTATAGACAAGAGGTGGTCCAGCCCAGTGGTTCAAATCCACCTGCAAAGCCACCTGGAGCAAATCTGCCTGGGTCTAAACCTTGGCTCTGCCTTGTATGAGTTCTGTAACCTTGAGCAAGTCACTTAAGCTCTCTGTGCCCCCATCTCTTTCACTGCACATAAGAATAATACCTGGACTGGGAATCTGGGGTTAATAGAGGCAAACTATTGCATTTGGAATGGATAAGCAATGAGATCCTGCTGTATAGCAGTGGGAACTATATCTAGTCACTTGTGATGGAGCGTGATAGAGGATAATGTGAGAAGAAGAATATACATATGTGTGAGTGTGTGTGTGTGACTGGGTCATTTCGCTGTACAGTAGAAAACTGACAGAACACTGTAAACCAACTATAATGGAAAAAACAAACACCATTAAAAAAAAGAATAATAACATAACCAGCCTGTTGCAAAGGCACCAGGAATAACTACACGCAAGGCGCTTAAAACAATGTCTGACACATAGCAAGTGTTCATTATTATATCATGATATTAATCTATTTTTTTTCTGGTCCATCCAGACTGAATTTTTCCTTTTCTTTCCTAGGGCCGCATTTCCTGCAGCATAGGGAAGTTCCTGGACTAGTGGACAAGTGAGAGCTGCAACTGCCAGCCTATGTCACAGCCACAGCCATGCAGGATCCTAGCCACATCTGCAGCCTACGCTGCAGCTCATGGCAAAGCCAGATCCTTAATGCACTGAGCAAGGCCAGGGATCAAACATGCATCCGCATGGACACTAACCCACAGGGCCTCAAAGGGAACTCTAAACTGAGTTCTTGATTGAAGAGATCATGTCTTAATTATCGCAGCCTCTGGCACATAGTAGGTACTCAGGAAATGTTTGCAGAATGAACAAATGGACAATATCAGCCACAGCCTTCTGACCCCTCTGCCTATAGTTGGCCTTTTCTAGAGCCTGGCTTGGTTTCCTTGGGCTTGGGGCCCATATAAATGAGCCGATTTGCTCAGAGGAGGCAATGGTGAGGCAGAGGAGACCTGCCTCTGCTCTTTCCAGGGCTGAGCTATTCCTCCAAACACAGCTGCTCATCCCAGCAGAGTTGTGCAACTCCAGGCGATGCACCTTTGCAATGACGACTCCTCATCCGACAGGGGTGTTGGCCTGTTTTCATGGAATGGAACTTCCCTCACTGCAAGGTCCCAGGCTCTCACACTGTACCAACAGCCTCATCGGCTGCTCTCTGGGCATCTAAACCTCCCCTCACCATGCCTGGGCAGGGCCCCAGGGCCTGGAGCTTGCTGCCTCTGCTCTCCGCCTGCTACGAGCCAGCTCTGCCTTCATCTCCACACTCAAAGGCCGCCCCCTCCAGAGCTTTTCCAGACTCCTCCCAAATGGAAACCATGCCTCACCACTCTGAACTCCCATAACTCTCTATCTATCCTTGTTTCTTCACCTCGTAGAGTCTCAGTTTCATTATCTATAAAAGAGAGAACAGTGACTACTTCAAAGGGAGGTTATGAAGGTCAAGTGACTCAAGCAAATGTTTCATATCATAAGCATTTGCTTATTTACTACCTTGGACGTTTCTCGAAGCCAGGAACCCTCTGTTTCATTACTGTATGCCCTTATTCTTAGCACCTAGCTCATCTTAGGCCTTCAACCAATGTTTGCTCAATGAATGAGTTAATCAAAAAATCAATCAAGAAACATTAATTATGGCAAGGTAGCAATACCCTACAGTTGTAACAGAAAAGAATTGTCTTTGGGGAGTTCCCCTGTGGCCTGTTGGGATAAAGATCTTGCCTCTGCTGTGGCTCTGGTCACTGCTGTAGCACTGGTTCTGTCCCTGGCCTGGGAACTCCTGCACACCACAGGCACAGACAAAAAAGAAAAAAGAAAGAATTGCCTTTGTGTGATTTTCTTTCTTTTTTTTTTTTCTTTTCTATTTTCTTTCTTTTTTATTTTATTTTATTTTATTTTATTGTCTTTTTGCTATTTCTTGGGCCGCTCCTGCGGCATATGGAGGTTCCCAGGCTAGGGGTCCAGTCGGAGCTGTAGCCACCGGCCTACACCAGAGCCACAGCAACGCGGGATCCGAGCCACGTCTGCAACCTACACCACAGCTCACGGCAACGCCGGATCGTTAACCCACTGAGCAAGGGCAGGGACCGAACCCGCAACCTCATGGTTCCTAGTCGGATTCGTTAACCATTGCGCCACGACGGGAACTCCACGTGTGTGTCTTTACTCCCAAGTTCAAGCTCTCTGGCTTGTGACTGATATTTTGAAAACACCATGCCCTGTGAACTCACCTCCCAGGAAAAGGAGAGTTGACTTTGTTTGGCTATTTCTAATTTGAAATTAAAAAAAAGAAAGAAAGAAAAGAGAAAAGAGGAGTTCCCATCGTGGTGCAGTGGTTAATGAATCCGACTAGGAACCATGAGGTTGCAGGTTCGGTCCCTGCCCTTGCTCAGTGGGTTAACAATCCGGTGTTGCCGTAGCTGTGGTGTAGGTTGCAGACGTGGCTCGGATCCTGCATTGCTGTGGCTCTGGCACAGGCTGGTGGCTACAGCTCCGATTCAACCCCTAGCCTGGGAACCTCCATATGCCGCGGGAGCGGCCCAAGAAATGCAAAAAAAAAAAAAAAAAAAAAAGACACACATGTATTCACATCTGAGGAATCCTTTCTAGAAAGGAGTGGGCACTCGTCATTCTCCCCCACATGCAGGGTGAGCACTGGCTGTAATCAGCCACCTCATCGGCCCTCTTACTCCATCCCGGGCCCTTCCCTCCCTGACACCCACAAGTCACCACCTGTACCCAATGTCCCCAAAACTAAGTGATTATTGCCTACTCTTCTTGACAAACAAAATTTCCTCTCTCCACAGAACTCTCTAGACATCAAAACGGAAAGCCTGGAGAGTTCCACGTTAGGGGGTCGGAAGCAAGGGTCCCTTCTCGTTTCTTACCAGCTCTGCGCACATGGCAACAGTTGGACAGGCCCAGCCTCTGTCCTCCTTTCTCTCACCGATATTCAGAGAGACTTGTCACTTTCACTGGGTACAGGGCCCCACCCTCATTTCCCTTGCCCATGCCCTGAGCCCTGCAGGGAAAGCCCAGATTCCTTACAAGGTGGTGCCTCCAGAAATTGCCCCATCATCCTTATCAAACCTACTTGCCTGCCTGACCCAGATCTGTCCCTTGTACAGTCATCAGAGAGGCTCAGCCCAGATGGTTGCAACTTACTCAGGTAAATCCGATGGACTTGCCTGAAATCTGATGGTGAGTCCAGACCAGGCTACCCAGGAACACCCGGAGCCGGTCAGTCTGGCAGCAGGATGCTAAGGGGAGAACAGGGGAGGCCTCGGCTGCCCCATTCCCAGGAAGAATCTATGGCCAGCTCCGCGGGGACCTCAGCATCTGTTTCCCCTCCTCCCACCTCACCCCACAGCACTGGCTCCAGTGGGCTGGCTGCTCTGACCACACTAATTGGAGGGTGGATACATGCAGCACCTTAATGCATCCACCCCAGATGCTGGTGATTGTAAGAGATGCCTCTAAGAAAGAAGAAAGGCTACCTACTTAATTACGACACAATAGATCTTTATTACTTTAAGATATATACATACATATATATATGTATGTATATATGTGTGTGTGTGTGTATGTGTGTGTGTGTATATATATATATATATATATATATTGCTTTTTAGGGCCACACCCACAGCATATGGAGGTTTCCAGGCTAGAGGTTGAATCGGAGCTACAGCCACCAGCCTACACCATAGCCACAACAACACAGGATCCAAGCCGTGTCTGCAACCTACACCACAGCTCAAGGCAACACCAGATCCTTAACCCATCGAGAGAGGCCAAGGATCGAACCCTCAACCTCATGGTTCCTAGTCGGATTCATTTCTGCTGCACCACGATGGGAACTCCTTAGAAGGTATATTTTATACTGAAAAGCTTTTTTGGATTTATTTAGAATAATATTTTACTGTCTATCAATCTCATACATGTCTGGAAAGGAAAAATATCAGTAAACTGCTTACCTATCCTAAAACTTTGTAATATTCAGAGTACATATCCTCCAAATCCCTTACGCTCAGAGTTGTCTACATCCCAGCGCCATCCTCTGTGCCATCAGGACCACAAGGACAACCACAAGGATGATCAGGACTTGTCAGAGGGTGACCCCACTGATGTGTCTGGCATGGTCTCCCAAGCTGCTGACTTTGTTCTGTCAAATTTGACGTGCAGGTGGTGACAACCACATCATGAATGCGTCCACCCCAAAGTGACTGCTAGATGCATCCTGCTCTCAGAGACGATAGAAAGGAAAACAATGTGCATTTAAATTGAGCAAACATGGAGTTCCCATCATGGTTCAGCGGTAGTGAACCCGACTAGCATCCATGAGGATGCAGATTCGATCCCTGGCCTTTCTCAGTGGGTTAAGGATCCAGTGTTGCTGTGGCTCCGATTCAACCCCTAGCCTGGGAACTTCCATATGCCTTGAGTGCGGACCTAAAAAGAAAGATAAATAAATAAATAAAGCAAACATGGAATAATAATGGGAGCTAACGGGTCTTGAGCAGCTGGGGTATCCCAGGAACTATGCTAAGCCTGCAACTTACATGTGCAATCTTATTCCATCTTCTTCCTGAGGTAGGTAATAATATGGGCTAAAATTTTTAAGTGTTTACTATGTTCCAGACATAGGTTAAGTTCTGTGTATATATATTTACTCGTTTAATCCTTCCATCAGCCCTATAAGGTAAGTACTATAATAATCTCTATTTTGAAGATGCAGATGATGAGAATAAGTGATTTGCACAAGTTGACACTGCTCCTAAGTGGTACAATTGGGGTTTAAATTCTGAAGTCCAATTCCAGAGTCTGTATTTAACCACCCCACTGTATGTATGTAGCCTATTAAAGAGCCCATGGTACAGATAAGGAAACTGAGGCTTAGAAGTGCTAGACCTTGCCACGGGCACATGGTGCCAGGGCCAAGATTCAAAACCACAGCCTCCGACTCTAAAGCCCATGGTTCTCATCATCTTGCTATCCTGTGTCAGGAAGAAAAAGGGCAAATGTCAAGCCCAGATATTCAGATTTCATCTTGTCATTCAGAATCCCACGTGGCATCATTTTGAAAAAAAAATTCAGCTTTCTTTCCCTTCTCTCAAAAATGCATGTAGCACAATTCCTTGCAGTGATCTGAAAGAGGTCTCATCCATCTGTTTACTCACCAACTACTTTCAAAATGTCCATTATGGGCAAGGCCCTATGCTAGGTGCTCCAAGGAGCTTACAATATAGCAGGAATAACAGATTTTCTACAGGTGATGATACATGTGGCCAAGAGAGGAGAGATGATATTGACAACTAGAACTGACTAGAACGAGGAGGATGGTCCAGGAAGCAAAGTGGGGGAAAGATGGCGGCCAAACCACATGTTGGGCAGTCAATGGATCTGAAAGGACAGTGATGGCTAATTAATTCAAAATTAATCAATTTACCATCTCATTATGTAACTCCCCCCACCTCCTGACAGCTTTAGTAAATTTACAACATGTACAAAGGCATCATGTAATGACTGTTAGTGGGAATTGGGAAAGAAAGTTGAGTTCTCCATCTGTGTGAATACGGTGGACGAGACCAAACATAGAAAAAAAAGAGTCCAACTAAATCTGGGGAGTCAGCCAAACCTGCTACCTTAGAACGAACTCTCAGATTTTGCTAGTTGGCTAACTCTTGCTTGTCAAGTTCTGAACTTCAAGAATGCAGATACTGGAGTTCCCGTCGTGGCGCAGTGGTTAATGAGTCCAACTAGGAACCATGAGGTTGCAGGTTAGGTCCCTGCCCTTGCTCAGTGGGTTAAGGATCCAGCGTTGCCATGAGCAGACGCCACTCAGATCCTGTGTTGCTGTGGCTGTGGTGTAGGCCAATGGCTATAGCTCCGATTCGACCCCTAGCCTGGGAACTTCCATATGCCGTGAGTGCATCCCTAGAAAAGACAAAATAAATAAATAAATAAGAATGCAGACACCATATCTCTTTTGTTTCTTGTTGCAAACCCAGAGCCTTAAAGGACAGACACTTAAATATATTCAGTAAATATCTAGATGAAATATAACTAGATGAAAGACCTCAGCAGCCCTTAAAAATCTTTCCCATGTGTTTCCCTGAGATATCCTCAGGGCCTAGCACAGAGTATGTGTGCAGCAAAGAATCCCTGACTCTTGGAGTTCCCGTCGTGGCGCAGTGGTTAACGAATCCGACTAGGAACCATGAGGTTTCGGGTTCGGTCCCTGCCCTTGCTCAGTGGGTTAACGATCTGGCGTTGCCGTGAGCTGTGGTGTAGGTTGCAGACGCGGCTCGGATCCCGCGTTGCTGTGGCTCTGGCGTAGGCCGGTGGCTACAGCTCCGATTCAACCCCTAGCCTGGAAACCTCCATATGCCGCCGGGAGCGGCCCAAGAAATAGCAACAACAACAACAACAAAAAAAAGACAAAAAAAAAAAAAAAAAAAAAAAGAATCCCTGACTCTGAGTTCCCATCATGGCACAGCGGTAATGAACCATATCAGTATTCATGAGGACACAGGTTTGGTTCCTGGCCTCGCTCAGTGGGTTAAGGATCTGGCATTGCCATGAGCTATGGTATAGTGCAGAGACGTGGCTCTAATCCAACATTGCTGTGGCTGTGGCGTAGGCTGGTAGCTGCAGGTCCAATGCGACCTCTAGCCTGGGAACTTCCAAATGTGGTGGGTGAAGCCCTAAAGAGACCAAAAAAAAAAAAAAAAAAAAAAAAAAATCCCTGACTGAAGTTTCTGCTGTGGTCAGTGGGTTAAGAATCCAACTGCAGTGGTCTAGGTTGCTGCAGAGGTGAGGGTTTAATCCCTGGCCTGGCACAGTGGTTAAAGGATTTAGCATTGCCGCAGGTCTCAGCTCTGGCTTGGATTCAGTCCCTGGCCTGGGAACTTCCATGTGCCATGAGTGTAGCCATTAAAAAAAGAAGAAGAACCACTGACTGACTCAAACCTTCTTCCATAGTGTAGATAACCTCTTTGCACAATCTTCCAGTGAAATCATTGAACCAAAGAGAATGGAGACAGGTAAGGCCTTGGATGTATAGTACCAAACTCTTCTTCAAAAGAAGTGCAGAGTTCACTCTGGTCAGAGTCTTACAGAATAATAGCAGAGAGCCTAGAACAATTTCTAATGTTTTTGCCAAAACTCCTCCACCTGCCCTTCACAAAGATAAACCAGTTCTGACCCAGCTCACCTTGAGCTCCTCCTTGACCACCTGGCTCTAGCCACCTCACCTGGACCACAGCAAGAGCCTCCAGCCTGAACTTCCTTGCACCTACTTCTGACTCCCTCAAATGCCACCGTCCTTAGCAGCCCGATTGCTCTTTGTAAAGAACAAAATCTGGACATACGCCTCCTGTTTAAAATTTTTCAGTGGCGGAGTTCCCGTCATAGCTCAGTGGAAACGAATCTGGCTAGTATCCATAAGGACGCAGGTTCAAAACCTGGCCTCACCCAGTGGGTTAAGGATCTGACATGGCCATGAGCTGTGGTGTAGGTCAAGGCGTGGATCTGGTATCGTTGTGGTTGTAGTGAAGGCAGGCGGCTACAGCTCAGATTCAACCCTTAGCCTGGGAACTTCCATATGCCGCGGGTGCAGGCCTAAAAAGAAAAAAAAAAAAATTCTTCAGTGGTTATTTTTCTCCCAACCCTCTCTTTTCACTGGGCCAAACGTGGATTAAGCATCTTCCTGACATCTTCATTGACTCTTCCAGTCCATTCTCTCATCTTTCTCCTGAACCTACTCCCCAGTACATACCCAGTTCTAAATCATTCCTGGGTCTGTCTCACTCCAAAACCTGACAGCTGATAACCAACGTGAGTAAACATTCTATGCTCCCATAAATTAAAACATGTTAATAACTCTTCAGGTCTATTTTTACTGGACTACCAGGGGGCAGAGAACTGCCAGAATTCAGATGCCACAGATAGTTCTCTAGACGTACAGGTGCCAGGCATTGGTCGGGCTAGTCACTTTCACATACTGTGGCATTTAACCCTCACCATAACCCTACAAGGCTGATTAAGACCCAGATGCTCACAGGAGAGAAATCTAGAGAAGAAATGGCCACAATGGGAATGAATAGCAGAGAGGCTTTTGATTCAAATCCAAACTCCTAGTCCTGTGTGTTCCACCTTGAAGGTCTGACCATGAGCCCTGGACATTGGAGACAGAATAAAAAGCAGCTGCAGTATCTCCCTTTGACCTTACGGCACTAATGCCAGGCAATTCCTCCAGGGATCTGCTCTGAAGTCCTTCTGCTGCAGCCCAGCTCCTTTTCTTACCTCTGCCCCATCCTCAGACCGGTGCAAAACAATTACTGATGAGATCAACACCAAGCTCCTCCCCTTCTTGTGGCTTCTGTCTGCAGTTGCCACACAGGCCCGAGATAAGGCTCATGGAACACCATGAGGTGTTCTATGACCCTGGGCATTGCCTCTGCCCTGAGTCACTCCTCAGCCCCTGCCCAGAATCAGGGAAGACCAAGCACTTGCTGGGCAGTCTTCTCGGACAAGAAGGGAGAAAAGACAAAAAGCTGAAGGCGGGCAGCTTCTCCCCATCCATCCCTTCCTAGGTGACCCTTTGTGAAGCTTGTTGCCTCCCCTGAGAGCCTCCCAGGATTAGGAAGAGGACCGGGCAGGCTGTAGTTCACGCCCTTGCCCTCCACAGCTCCTGGAGGCTCCCTCTAGACAGACGCCTCAGAGGACTCTCCTTTACTGGCTTTCTGAAGAGGACAAGGACAGCAGCTGCCTCCCTATGGAGCTCATAGCTGTGGGGTCCCCAACACACAGGACAGGCCTAATAAGTGGTTAATGAGTAAATGATTGAAAGGAATGAATGAAAGTGAGAGTAAGTGAATGCGTAAATGCATTAGAGCTCATTAAGTGGATCAGTGAAGGGAAGAGGAAAATCAAAGAATGAATCAGAGAGAATAAACGAATAAACGTTTAAGCGCTTGAAGGGATAAATGGGAGGAAAGAGTAAAAACATGATTAAATGAGTACATGATTGAGCATGTGAAAAAATGAATGCATAAATGTGCGAGTCAATTGAATGAATATCTGAATGATAAGGGGATGGATGGATGGAGATGATGGATGGACGGCTGGATAGATGGATGAATCAGTTAGTGAATGATGAATAAATCCACCACTTCTTAGCGAGGGACTAAGGAGCTAAACCATGGCCTCTGTGAGACCCATAACCAGGCCTGCTGTAGTCCCTGCACTATCCCCAACCATTTACCATGTTTTATATATAGTAAGAATTCTTATAAGTATATGCAAAATGAATAAGCCAATGGATAATTAGATAGCCTCGTCCCTGAAGTGCATGGTACTAAAATCTGCACGTGATGGAGTCCTTCAAATAACAAGGTTCTTCATGTGAAAAGAATTTGACTCTTGAGTTAGATGAGCCTGGCCTTGAGCTCAGCTCTGCCATTTCCTAAGCTGTGTGGTCCATCAAAAGGCACTTAGAAGAGTTGCCGCCATGGTGCAGCAGAAGCAAATCCGACCAGGAACCATGAGGTTGCAGGTTCAATCCCTGGCCTCGCTCAGTAGGTAAAGGATCTGGCGTTGCGGTGAGCTGTGGTGTAGGTCGCAGATGTGGCTCAGATCCGATGTTGCTGTGGCTGTGGTGTAGGCCGGCAGCTACAGTTCCGATTGGACCCCTAGCCTGGGAACCAACACATGCTGGGGATTCAGCCCTAAAAAAGCAAAACAAACAAACAAAAAAGGCACTTAGAACTTCAGTTTCCTCTTCTACAACAAGGAGACAAACACCTACAGGGCTGAACTGGAGATTAGAGAAGAATATGTGTAGAAGCACCCAGAAGACCTGGCATAGAGAAGACACTTGGTAAATGAAAATTTCCTTTCTCTGTCTCCCGAGAGCATCTTCTTCCCTTGGATGGGTAGCATCCAAACCCGCCAACTCCCCTGCCCTTTGAGGCCCTGCCCTCCGTGAGCTCAGCCCTTTTTAAGAGATAGATACAAGTGGAAGGAGGCTAGAAAGTGGAATGATGAGAGAGTTAGGCTAAACTATGTGAAATTGCAACAATTAGTCTGCTTAGGACCTAAAAAGGCCAGCAACTTACCATGTTTCAACTGCAGAACTGCAAATATATGGGAACATGAAGAAAGGAGCCAAGGATTCCTCCCAGGGAAAGTCAAAGACCCCTGGAAAAAACTGGTGAGATTCAGATGCGTTGCTCTGTTAGTTGAGAACGTGGTCAGCCGCTTGGCCCACCCAGAGGCCCTAAGAACAGGGAAATAGCACTAACAGAACTGCCGTGGGATCCAGCTCTACGCATGGGACAAATGATCTTGGGCACACTTCTTCAATAAATTCAATTTCCTTACATGTGAAAGTGACACCAGGAATATGAGCTCTGCCTGGCCAGTGTAAGAATCCTTATGGATTTCTCATGCGAAAGCACCTGGCATCTGGTCGACCTGCCCAGGAAAGTACCATTGCTCTTCCCTTCCCCGAGGGGTCACCCCAACACTTCCCCCGCTCCCAGCCCGAAGCCCCGCTCGTGTTTGTTGACACCACATCCGGGCCTGCATGATGTTGTCACCCTACATTACACCACCACACCTCACCAGTGACATAACCCCCTCTGTCTCCCTCCCCACCCACCCCTGGCTGGCGTAACCCAGGCTCTGCTGACACATCCTCACTGAAATTCAAAACCAGATGCCTGTGTTCGCGTGTGTATTTGCTGGCTAGTTGGTGTGCGTGTGTGTATTTGCTGGCTTGTTGGTGTGCATGTGTGTGTTTGCTGGCTTGTTGGTGTGCGTGTGTGTATTTGCTGGCTCGTTGCAGGCAAAGCCAGGGCCAGTCCCTTTTTCTCATTGCTCTCTCTCTCCTGGCCTCAGAGACCTGAGATGCTGGGAGGGGGCATCCAGGGCAGCAGAGCCAGGCCCAGCCCATCCGGCACGTCCCGCCGGTTCCTGAGGCTGGGTAGCAAGCCCTGTGAGTGCAGTACCCTGATGGCGTGAGGAAATGGGCCTGTCTGTTGAAACCCATGTCTCAGTGATGAGAGCCAAAGGGGCCTGGTCAAGGAGAGAGAGAGAATGCCAGGCAGGGTGCCCAGGTACGTCTCCACTCCCTCACCTACTCAAAACTAGTCTTTTCCTTTTTCGCTTTTTATCACTGCCTCTGCGGGATATGGAGGTTCCCAGGCGAGGGGTCGAATTAGAGCTACAGCTGCCAGCCTACACCTCAACCACAGGAACACCAGATCTAAGCAGTGTCTGCAAACTACACCGCAGCTCACGGCAATGCCAGATCCTTAACCCACTGAGCGAGGCCAGGGATCGAACCCATAACCTCATGGTTCCTAGTCAGATTCGTTTCCGCTGTGCCACACCAGGAACTCCTCAAAACTATTCTTTGAGTGCTTACTGTGCATGAGGGTCATTACTTAGAGTCACTGTCATGAGTTGGGCCAGATCAGAGGTTCCAGCCTCACAGAGCTGTACATTCAAGTGACGATAGTCAAGTAAACCCACAACAAAACAAGGCAAGAGAGCTTCAGGTCATGAAAAGCACTTTGCAGAAAACAGATGGGCTGGTGCAATCGATCAATCATAACTGAGGCAGGGGAGGGTGCTGAGAAAGGGGGGTGATTAGGGAAGACTTCTCCAAGGAGGTGACAATGAGCAGACACCCGGAAGATGAGAAGGAGTCAGTCATGCAGCAAGGAGCTGGGGAACCGGTGTGGAATGATCTGGGAGAGGGTGTCAGAAATGCAAAGGCCGTCAAATGGGGGGAAGGCTGGCCTGCTCAAAGACGGGGAAGGGACAGAGCAGCCAGAGTGTGTACGGTGAGGAGGAGGGCAGGTCTGAGAAGCATCCAGACGCCAGATCACAATGGGGCCAGGCCAGGGCTTGGGACTGTATTTGAAGGGAGATTTTAAACACCCTGGACGACTCTCCCCAAATGTCTGGAGGACAAGGGTGACCAACGTGACTCCCACTCATAGGCGCTTAAATAGAATGCAGGGAACCTCAGAATCCATCAAGATCAGTGCCCTTCCACCCTGTTGATGGGGGAACAGCCCTGAGATGGGAAGAGGTGTGGTGACGGCAGAGCAGAACCTTGAACAGGGGACACTGGACATGAAAGTGGACCTCACATGTTTAGCAGTCACCATGTGTGATGTCCCCTTACTCATCAGCCCCATTCTTTTGCAGACAAGAAAAGGAACTCCTGGAGTTCCCATCGTGGCACAGTGGTTAACGAATCCAACTAGGAACCATGAGGTTGCGGGTTCGATCCCTGGCCTTGCTCAGTGGGTTAAGGATCCGGCGTTGTTGTGAGCTGTGGTGTAGATCCCGCGTTGCTGTGGCTGTGGTGTAGGCCGGCGGCTACAGCTCGGATTCAACCCCTAGCCTGGGAACCTCCATATGCCGCGAGAGCGGCCCAAGAAATGGCAAAAAGACAAAAAAAAGAAAAAAGAAAAGGAACTCCTTCGGTCAACCAGGTTCTCCTGATGCCAGAGCCCACTGCCTTTCCACTAGGCTGTCTAAGATTAATGTCAAAGTTCGCAGAGGCTCATGCGGCTCAGGACCCTGGTCCTTCCTGAAAACTCCTGGAACTTTCTTTGAGAAAAACCTTAGGGCGCAAACAGGTGGATCAGTCCATTGAGAAACACATGAACAAGGAAAAGTTGACCAAGGAAATTATAAATAGATATCACTCTACATCCATGTCCCATAGTCAAATGTGCCTCTCTACATGTCCTCGGAAACATGACCCAGGACCAGAGGAGTTTTCGTCACATGTTTAGCAGTCACCCGCTAGATCATGTTCCCCATAGTACCTTAGAACTCAAACTTCTACCACATGCAAAGAACTGGGAGGGTGTGTTAAAACACAGGCTGCTGTAGCTTATACCTAGAGTTTTGGAGTCAGCAGGTCTGGGGGAGGCCAGAGATGTTGGATTTCTAACAAGTTCCTAGGTGATGCTGATGCTCTTGGTTTGGGAACCACACTTTGGGACCAACAGCTCGACTGGCCAGACAAGATGATCTCTGCCCAGATCACCCTCTAAGACTGAGCCCCTCATTCACCCAGAAATTGTCCCTCCATAAGAATTGTTCTTTTTTTTTCTGGCCATTCCAGTGGCATGCAGAAGTTCTCCAGCCAGGGATCCAACCCAAGCTCCCCCAGTGACAATGCCAGATCCTTAACCGGGTGTGTCACCAGGGAACTCCGACCCAGGAATTTTTCTTAACTGAAAGACACTGCTTCATCTGGAGTTATCTCCCCTTCCTGTGAGCTGCCCACTAGTGGTCAATAGAGAAGATCTAAAGCCTCCACTTAGGGCAACCCCGCAGGACCAGCTCAGCCTCTGAGCTCCCTGTGTGATTGGCTGAGGCCGCCATTGCAACTACATCAGAATTCAACTTCTCCCTCTGCTAGTCCTATATTCTTCTTGCCTCGCAGGTGTTGTTCCCCAAAGCATTCCCCATTAAACACCCTGAATTCAAATATCTGTCCCAGAATCTATTTCCCAGAGTGTCTGGCTTTAGAGTTGGTGCCAGAAGTGGGTGGTCTAAGAAAGCAGATTAAAAGAGGATTTTGAAGCTGATTCACCCATCTGCCAGCTGGCTGACAACAAGGACTCCAACACAGGGGATGGGTTGGGGGGTAAGTAGAGTAGGCACAGTCCTTGGAGCAGCAAAGTCACTGGCAGCTAGGGCCTGACCCACAGATAGCGTGGAGGTGGTTAATAGAACTCAACATCCCTGACGACAAGTTAGATGAGCAATTGTTCAATCTAGGCAGTCAGAAAAAATCAGGATCTCTTGCCAAATTTCCCATTTTCAGACATGGAATGCTTTGACTGAAGGGAAGATCAACCCCTCAGGAAGAAGGACCAGTTACTAACATGTCAAAGGGACTTCCAGAGCATTACTGGGATAAGAAAATGCCCAGGAACTTTGGGTATCACGTCTGAGATTTTTTTTAAAAAAAAGAAAATATTACCTTGGCCCCTGTTAGAATGAGAATGTCTGGGGGCTGTGTGAGAAATGGAATCCAGGCTCAGCCCTCTCACCCGGTGGTTATTTCCTCAGTCCTGAAATATACAACTGGAATGGCTCAACTTGATAGTTGGCAGAACTTTCATGTTGTTTGCTTGGCCTGTGAGGTAAGAACTGTCATAGTGGGGAAGGACAGGTAGAAACTTAAACTGCCTCCACCTACCCAACCCCCACTAACCAAGATAGGAAATCAAAATCAGTGTTGCATCAGAGAGAGATTAGTGACACCTTCATAGATCTAAAGGATACAAAGATGGTAGTTCCCACCGTAGCTCCATTTAATTTGTTAATCAGGCCACTAACAATACCCTAGAAGGATCTAGAGGCTGAAACTGATGTTGACACAGCCAAGAGGTAGCTCTGATCTAATTGCTGTGCTGTAGGCAGTACTTCCCCTGGATGGAGGGATGGAGTGGGGCCACTGAGCCAAGCTGATGAAGGTGTTTCTTCACATCTCCCAGGAAGGAGGACCAGAAGCAGCTTGCACAGGTGTGGAATGGACAACACTCTACATGGACAGTCTTCCTCCAGGGCTATAGTAACTCTTCTACCCTCTGTTGTAGTCTAGCTAGGACTACCTGGCCATTCCATGAAACAGCACATTGGTCAACTACATTAATGACTTCCCTTAATCTGTAAGTGATGAGTAAGAAGTGGCAAGTACCTTGGAGGTCTTGATAAGACACATGCACTCCGGAGGTTGGGAGGTAAACCCCACAAAGATGCAGGGTCCTGATGCATCAGTTTTAATGGGTTCTGGGAAAGGAGAGGATGTCCCCTCCAAAGTGAAGGGCAAATTATTGTACCTGACATCCCACTTTGTTGTCAGTAAGACAAAAGCATAAGACCCGGAAAGCCTCTTCAGGTTTTAGGGTTAGTCTATTTTCACTCACAGCATATCCTACTGAATGATTTTTCTATCATGTAAACCATTGGGTAAATGCGTTTTATTTTTCAGAAATGTTTTTTGACAGCTGAGGAAGCGTGCACTAAATATACTTTTTTTCTTTATTGTTAGAGAGAGAGCACTTAAGTAACTTGATAATTTTTTTCCTAACTCTGACTAATACCAGAATGAGAGAGAGGTGGCAGAAACCGTATGTTAATATTCATGTCTGGCACAAAACAAAAAGTATTGCACATTCTGTAAACAGATCTGGTGTGATGTGACATTCTGTAGGAGAACATCATCAGTTTAAAATGTGAAATTTAGAAAGTGCATTCTGCCTTACAAACTCCTTTTACTCTTAACATGTTTGGGAAACTGGTTATGGGAATCAGGGCAATTCTTTTTTTTTTTTTTTTTTTTTTTTTTGTCTTTTTGTTTTCTGGCCGCACCTGCAGTGTATAGTAGTTCCCAGGCTGGGGGTCGAGTGGGAGCTGTAGCCCCCAGGCTACGCCACAACCAGAGCAACACAGGATCCTTAACCCATTGAGCAGGGCCAGAGATCGAACCCAAGTCCTCATAGATACTAGTTGGGTTCATTACTGCTGAGCCACGATGAGAATTCCGGAATTAGTGCAATTCTATGACAGCTTTTCATATCAGATTATATCTTGAAAAAAACAATGACATACTCTTTTCCCTGTCTCAAAGAAAAGTGTTTTGTTTTATATTGTTATTCCTCTGGACTTCCTTTCTTTTTTTCGTCTTTTGTCTTTATAGGGCTGCACTCGTGGCATATGGAGGTTCCCAGGGTAGGGGTCTAATCGGAGCTGTAGCCGCAGGCCTACACCAGAGCCACAGCAATGTGGGATCCAAGCCAGGTCTGCAACCTACACCATAGCTCATGGCAACGCCAGATCCTTAACCCACTGAGCAAGGCCAGGGATCAAATCTGCAACCTTACCGTCCCTAGTTGGATTCGTTTCCGCTGAGCCATGATGGGAGCGCCTGGACATTTTTTCAAATGTACATTTTATTTCACTAAGAGTTGGGTTTGGGGTTTTTTTGTTTGTTTGTTTTGTTTTTGTTTTTTCTTTTTGGCTGAACCCGCAGCATGTGGAAACTCCCAGGCCAGAGATGGAACCTGTCCCACAGCAGAGATCTGAGCCACAGCAGTGACAAGGCTGGGTCCCTAACCTGCTGAGCCATCAGGGAACTCCAAGAGTTGCATTTTTCACAAGGAAAATATTGTGGTTTGAATTGTTTGATGTATCTGTATTACACTTTTCATTATTTTCAGAAAATTTCTTTAGCTATATATTTTTTAAAATGAGAAAAATGCCCCAAACCAATTTCCAAGTGACACAGAAAACTGTCAGCTTTGAATGGAGCCTGGGGCAGAGAAGTGTTATGTGCAGAACATTCTGGTTACAGTACAAATGGCCCCAGCATGTGAGCATTAAGCCAGGCCAACTCTATGGTAGGAGGACAAATCTAAGGGGAAGAAGATGCTGCATGGAGTTTATGGCAAACCTTAGCAGGAGAATCACAATATTTAACCCTGCAGCAGATCTGCCCTGGTCGAAGAGCGCTGGGAACCCCTAAGGTGCCATGGAACCCATTTAGGGAACCACTGATTAAGCCATTCTCAAGACGCCCTCTAGTCCAGATGTTCTATGAATCCTTCTTCTTGTGGGCTCACTTAAGTCCAGTCGACATGGAACATAGTCTTATTTATTTGGGGGTCAATTCTGCCTGGACTTGCCCCTGCACCTTGCTAACAGCAGCCCGGGAAAAATCTCACTACTGCTCTCATCCTGAAGTTCTGGCTCCAAATGGGCTGAGCGTGCCAGCCAGGGTCATTGCCAACATGTTTCTAGTCAGGGTAAGAAGCATGGCTCTTTTCTGTGACTCTGCCCTTGGCTCTGGCTGCAGAAGCCTGACTTGCACTGGTTTGGAAAGCCCAGTCTTGTTCCTTCTTGCACGAGGCTGCAGTGTGTGTGAGACCCAGACTGCAGCCTGGTGGCCTTGCCCTGGACCTGGCCTCCTCTGGAGTTGCAGGGTGGGAGCGGAGGCCAAGGGAGAAGGAACTCGTGTGAAGGCACCTTCATCAACAACAGCAACCTCTGCCTCTCCCCTGGCCAACCGAGCATGGCTGAAGGAGAGGGACCCGTCTGGGTTCATCATGGCTTCCCTTCCCCCCTTGGGCCTCAGTTTCCTCATCTGTAAAATGAGGGAGCTGTGGCGTTCCCACTGTGGCTCAGTGGGTTAAGAACCTGACTAGTATCCACGAGGACGTGAGTTCGATCCCTGGCCTTGCTCAGTGGGTTAAGAATCTGGCGTTGCCATGAGCCATGGTGTAGGTTGCAGACGTAGCTCAGATCTGAAGTTGCTGTGGCTGTGGCATAGGGCTCAACTGCAGCTCTGATTCACCCCTAGCCTGGGAACTTCCATATGCTGCAGGTGCAGCCCTAAAAAGACCGGGAAAAAAAAAAAAAAAGAGGGGGCTGGATCAGTGACATCTGAGACTCTGCCTGCTTTGCTGTTCTGTGCCCCGTGACTGGAAAACTCAGGGGAAGAGCCATCCCCTCCTCGCCCCTCTCGTCTTATGGCTCCCATTACAGCCACCTGCCCTGCATCCAATTTTGGAAACATGTCAATGTGTTTGTACTTCAAGAATGGAAATAAATGCATCAACACTTCCTAAAATAATGCGAGGCCTGGCCCATGGAGCAACCGCCCAGCTGGGGCAGGTGTGGGGATGGCAGCCCAGACCCCGAGCAGCCCCGTGACGTGTCTCTGCCATACCTCATCCGCTGTGTTGCACAGAGGGGGTGGGTGGTACGGAACACATTCTGCTCAGAGAGCACTTCCAACTCAGCCCAGTGGTTTTGTTGCAGCCTCACCAGGAGACTGAGCAGCAAATACTTCATCCCAGGCTCGGTGTTGGGGGCAGCCCAGGATGTCAGCTCACCGAGGTGGGGAGGCAGCCAGGAAGGGCAGGGGTGTCTGTGAAAGCGACGTTGCTTCCTCTGGAGAAGGAACTATTTACAGTTTCAAGAGTAATTCCTGGCACAAGCAGGTGCTCAATAAAATGTTATTTATTATTGGGATGTTTAAGGCTATACAGCTGAGAGCAATGGCTTTCAAATATTTTTGATCAAGAAATGCACCATGACACAGAAAACGTTGTGTACATACACGAACACACACACACTTCCTGGATGTATCTGAAAGTCTTCAGAAATCAATCCTTCAGGCTTACTGATAAGCAGTGTAATCCTGTCTTCTAGTCTATTCCTTTTTTTAATGCTAAACATGATCCACTAAATTGATTTCATAATCCACTCATCGTTAACAAGCTCCAGTTTGGAAAAAAAAAAAAAAAAAAAAACAGTCGCAGAAATGGAACCTGTTATCTGAATTCATTTGCTGCTACTTACAGACTGAGTGCCCTTGCGCAAAGCACTAATATTTTTCAGGCTCTGATTCCCAGTCTGTAACCTGGAGGTTCTAACACCCCTTCCTGGATGTGAAGATTAAATGTACACCACACCAGGGTACAGTGAGCATCCAGTAAGTGGCAGTGTCATTAACATGTCACATAAGGAACCGAGACTCTGGGTGCGGGAGGGGTGAGGCTGCCCTGTCTAATCTTCTGACACCCCAGTCCTCCCACTCGGACAGTGATGGGGAACTCACTACCTTACAGAGCAGCCAGGGCAGCTGGGTCAGGTGCTGAATCATATGCTTTAGAAGAGACAGCTTCAAATGGGGACTAATCCTGCCCTGGAGGAGTTTCAAGTCCAGAGACGAGTCACAAATCCAGTTATTACACAGAGTGGCCGTGTCCTACACAGAGTGAAGGCCACAGGCCTGGAGTTTCAGATGTGAGCTGTTTTTTCCAAGTGGAGAGGTCACTTGGAAAAAACAAACCCTCGGCATAGAAGAAGTGCTTTATGAATATTTAAACATTAAATAATTAAATGCATCAAAAAGATGACCTTGGGAGGGGCAGTTCCCATTGTGGCTCAGCAGAAACAAACCCAGCTAGTATCCATGAGGATGCAGGTTCAATCCCTGGCTTCACTCAGTGGGTTAGGGATCTGGCATTTCAGTGAGCTGTGGTGTAGTAAGTAGGTCGTAGACGCGGCTCGGATCTGGCATTGATGCGACTGTGGTGTAGGCCAGCAGCTGCAGCTCCATTTTGCCCCCTAGCCTGGGAACCTCCATGTGCCACACCTGCAGCCCTGAAAAGCAAAACAAACAAACAAACAAAAAGAACAAAAAAAGAAGATGACCTTGGGAGGACGCAGACATGCAGGGATGGATGGAGGGAGGATTGGGAGTCACTTGCAGGAAGATCTACAGCGGCGTTTTGTTTAGTGCCATCCAAACTCACCCCAGGGCAACCAGAACCAGCCACCCAGCTGCCCCCTTGTCCCCATAGCCTTGTATTGACCCAGAAAATCAGAAGAAGGAAAGTAGGTTCTGGATGCGGGAACGTGGTTCCCAGTCCTTAGATCTCTCACATATGATCCTGGTGACCTGGGGCAAGTCAGCTCCCCTTTAACCTTTTGGATGAAGGATATCAGACAAAACAATCTCTAAAATCACTTCCAGGGAGTTCCCGTTGTGGTGCAGCAGAAATGAATCTGACTGGCATCCATGAGGTTGCGGGTTTGATCCCTGGACTCCTTCGGTGGGTTAAGGATCCAGCATTGCCTTGAGCTGTGGTGTCGGTCATAGACGCGGCTCGGATCTGGCATGGCTGTGGCTGTGGTGTAGGCCGGCAGCTGTAGCTCCGACTCAACCCTTAGCCTGGGAACTTCCATATGCCACAGGTGTGGCCCTAAAAAGACAAAATAAAATAAAATAATTTTAAAAAAGGAAAATCACTTCCAAGTCCATAAGCTCTTTTAACTAAAAGTCCCTTTTTCGTCTCCTCTCTCCCTTCCAAGGATTTGGGGGGCAGTCTGCTGTAGGCTGCCGTTGTCATTTTTCTGGATATTTGATCCATCAACACGGGCCACAAAGAGCTGGCGAGGTACAAAGCGTTCTGGTTTCTCTTGCTATAAAATAAATTACCCTGATACTCAGGATGTAAAAAAACACCCTTTTATTTTGCTCATCATTTTGTAGGTTGGGAATCCAGCCACGGCTTGACTGAGTACTTCTTGCCTGAGGTCCCTCGTGAGACTGGGGTCCATGCCAGCTGGGGCTGCACTCATCTTGGTGGGGATGCGCCTCCGAGGCTGCTCCGTCACATCCAGTCTCAGTCCAAGATGGCTAGTAGTTGAGGCTGCTTTGATGCCCAGATGTGCCTCTCCGGCATGGGGGTCTCAGGGTAGTCAGACTGGTTACATGCTACCGGTTCCTCCAGAGCTAGTGACCCAAGAGAACCAGGCAGACGCTCCATGGGTTTTAGGACCTGGCTTTGGCCGTCAGGCAGCAAAACCTCTATTGCATTCTATTGCTTACAAGAGTCACTAAGACCAGCTCAGGTTTAAGCTACAGGGCAACATCAAACTCCCCTCTCAAAGGGATATGTGTCAATGGGTTTGCAGATGTGTCTTTAAATGGCCACACACGGCATCCATGTGGCCTTCGGGAGAACACAGATGGGCCGTGTGTGGCCCTGGTCACCCCGCCTTTACAGTCTCAGGGCTCTCACACTCTCCCGGGATATGTCCCCCACTTTATTAGGTCTTAGCTCCATCTCCTTGCCAATCAAATGCTGCCTGTCCATTATGGGCTGAATGTTTACATTCCTCCCCAAATTCATATGTTGAGGTCCTAAGCCCCTAAACTGATGATATATCGAGGTGAGACCATTGGGAGAGAAATAGTTTCACATGAGGTCATGAGGCCGCCATGCTGAAGACTGATGTGCTTGTAAGAAGAGATAAAATGAGGAGTTCCCCTTGAGGCCCAGTGGGAACGAATCCGACTAATATCCATGAGGATGCAGGTTCGATCCCTGGCCTTGATCGGTGGGTTGGGGATACAGTGTTGCTGTGGCTATGGTGGAGGCCAGCAGCTGTAGCTCTGATTCGACCCCTAGCCTGAGAACTTACAAATGCCACGGGCGTGCCCCACCCCCACAAAAAAAGGAGAAAAAAAAGGAAAAAAGAAAGATCCTCATAAAAATAAAATAAAATAAAATGTTTAAAAGAAAAGAATGATCCAGGCAGGATAACTACCTAGAGGAGAATTCATGCGGGAGAGTGGCTGATATGCCTGCCACCAGCTTTTTGGACCCCGGGGGGTGAGCTGCGGCCACTCCCCACCTCCCCAGGGAAACTTCCAAGACCAGCAGTATTTTATGGAGCGTTCTTCTCCTATAGCTTCAACAAAGGGCCTTTAGCAAGGATGTGATTCTCCTCACTTTCCATGTGAGGACATGTAAGAACGCTGAGCACCGAAAGCGTAAGGGCGCCTGAGCAGCTTTTCATCAGTAGTGGAAGGAGAAGCCGGCCGCTGGTGATAGGGATTCTCTTTCTCTGCCACTCGCTTCTTGTTCACAGCTTCTGGAGGTACTTCTCTTGTGGGAGGACTGGTATTCCTGTCAGGAAAAAGGAGGTAACACTGGGAGACTGGATGGATGCCAGTTTATGAAAAATCATTTCGACGGAATTAAAATGTTAGCAGTTTTTAAACCTTTCTTTATTTTTGCTTTTTGTTTTTGTTTTTTTGGGGGGTGGGTCAAACCTGGGGCATATGGAAGTTCCCAGGCTAGGGGTTCAATCGGTGCTGCAGCTGCTGGCCTCCATCACAGACACAGCAACACCGGATCCTTAACTCACTGAGCGAGGCCAGGGATCGAACCCACGTCCTCGTGGATACCAGTGAGATTCATTACGACTGAGACACGATAAAAACTCCAGGCAGTTTTTTTGTTGTTGTTGTTGTTGTTTTTGTTTTTTTTAAAGAAGAAAAAGAAAAAAAGAAGAGTTAGAGTGACCCAAGCTCTTTGCCCCTCTTCTGGCCATGTGAGGACACAGGGAGAGGGAAGGCAGCCACCTACAAGCCAGAAAGAGAGCCCTCACTGGACACCAAACTTGTCAGCACATTGGCCTTGGACTTCCAGCCTCCAGCCTGCGAGAAATACATGTCTGCTGTTCAAGTCCTCCAGTCTATAGTCTTGTGTTCTGGTCACCTGAGCAGATAATACACTCATCCTCGTCCCATTCCCTCAAGGTCCCAGTCTATGCAGATCCCAAGGGCTGGGATGCCTGGATCCCTGAACCTGCTCATCTCTGGAAGGCCTCCCACAAAGTGACCCAAAGAAGGCAATTTCTGACGCTGTGGCACGTAAAAAGAGGAGATAAGGGTACATAGTTTGAAATCTCATGGGTTTCTGATGTCTACGAAGGCCCTATATGTGCAGCACATCACCAATAAAAAAATCCATGAGATCAGCAAGGCTACACATGGGGAAGTTTCTCTGAGGCAACCAGTTCCTAATTCCTCTCTAAACCTGAACTTGGTTTTCACATGTGGTTATCAGGCAGAACATCTATCCAGACTTGAGCTGACCCAGTGAGACAGCGCCGTCTCCAAAGGAGCCAGGATCGCATCTCCACTTCTTACCTCGTACTGGGCTAGGAACCCAGCTGGTTAAGCCAAGTCCAAAGAAACGAGTTAGAACTGAAATAATAAAATAGGAGAGCATGGAAAGGATTGGAATGCGTAATAACAAATAAGAGGATGACATGGAATATGCGGAGTGGAATAAAAAAGGGAGTGAGTTCCCTCCTCAGCCCTGGATTTCTTTCCTTTCTCTGGACTGTTCTATAACCTCATGGCAGCCCCCTCATCTCACTCAGGTCTTTGCTCAAATGTTGGTGACAAGGATCCTCTTTCTCTGCCACCTTCTCTGACCACCCATCACTGTCATACCCCCTTCTCTTTATTTTCTAATCTCCATCTGTAGACGTCCTCTATGTATTGGTTTATTTCCCCTTCTAATTTCACAAGAGTAGGATTCTGTCCTTTCCCGCCTCCTGGTGTTGCCTGCCCTTCCTAGACCAGTATCAGGTATACAGTAAGCCTTCCATAAATATTTTTGAATAATTGAATCCGTCAACCCATCCATCTCATAGGAACATATTCAAATAGAATGGATCACAATAAAACAAAGTGGACTGGAGCGGAACATAAAAGGGAAAACATGGAATGGAGTGAGATGGGGTGGGTTGGGATGGGGCAGGTAGTTCCAGATAAAAGGAAGCAGAAAAAAAAAAAAAAATTCAGGGCAGCAGATGAACTGGAACAGTGGCTTTTCAACCCTCACTGCACATAGAAACCACCTGGGGAGCTTTTAAACCATACAATGACCGGACCTACCCATGGCCTTTTGGTCTGGCATAGAGCCCAAGCACCATTATTTTTTTAAAGCTTTTCGTATGATTCAAATTTGCAGCCAAGGGCACGAACCGTTCTATTAGGACATTCTAGTTACAGAAAGCAGGTTAACCTCAAGTCCAGCCGTAAGGCGTATGCACACAAAATCTACAAGCCAGAACCTTGAGCCCTCCTCTGTAAGGCACCATGTTCACAAGCAGCAGCCACTGAAAACGTCTCAAATTTTCAGCTATTGCCCAATACTGCATGTTTTCTACAAATGTATCAGTGGAAACTCTCATCACATCCTCTGTGGCCTGATTCTGCTGTGGGGCAGCACAGCCTGCAAAAGTGTCACCAGGCTCATCTCTCAACACTAGAGATTGAGCAATATGCAAAGTTGTCCCATCATGGCGGAGAGATAAATCGGGGTCACCCTGAACTCTAGCCTTCTCCAAGGCAGACTCTCCCCCTGTCTTTCTCCCACTGGCCAGCTACTTGCAAAGTCTCTGCTTTGGACCAAACCAACCAGAAATATAAAGGAGACCCAAAGTCTGACTTCTGCAGTCTTCCTGACTTCAGATTTTTTTTAAAATTTTTATTCAATTTATTTAAACTAAAAAACAAAAAACAAAACAAACCCCCCCCCTCCAAAAAAAACCCAGTTTACCCATTTCTCCCATGGCTCACCTCTTGCAACCACTAATCTGTTCTCTGTGTCTATGTTGTTTCTGGAGGTTTTTTGGGGGGTTATTTTTTGTTTTGTTTCGTTTTGTTTTTTTGCAGATACCACATATAAGAGAGGTCATTCAGTATTTATCTTTCTTTGTCTGACTTATTTCTCTATTAACGCCCTCAAGGTCCATCCACATTGTCATAAATGGCAAGATTTCATTCTTTTTATGGCTAATATTCCATTGCATGTGTGTGTGTGTTTGTATCACATATTCTCTATCCATTCAATCATCAATGGACAAAGGCTGTTTTCATATCCTGGCTATTGCAAATAATGCCACAATGAACATGGGGCTGCATATATCTTTTCAAATTGTTATTTTTATTTTCTTGAAATAAATACTCAGAAGCGGAATTGCTGGATCATATGGTAGTTCTATTTTTAACTTTTTGAGGAACTTCCATTGTTTTCCACAATGGTTACACCAATTTACCTTCCTACCAACAGTATACTAGGGTTCCATTTTTTCTGTTTCCTAACATTTATTTCTTGTCTTCTTTTTTCTTTTTTTTTTTTTTAATCTTTTTTGCTTTTTAGGGCCACACCTGCAGCATATGGAGGTTCCCAGGATAGGGGTCAAATCAGAACTGTAGTTGCTGGCCTGCGCCACAGCTGCAGCAATGCAGGATCTGAGCCACGTCTGTGACCTACACCACAGCTCATGGCAACACCAGATACTTAACCCACTGAGCAAGGCCAGGGATCAAACCTGCGTCCTCATGGATGCTAGTCAGATTCGTTAACCCCTGAGCCATGACGGGAACTCCTATTTCTTGTCTTCTTGATAACAGCCATTCTAAGAAATGTGAGCTGATATCTCATTGTAGTTTTGATTTACATTTCCCTGATGGCTGGTGATATTGAGCATCTTTTCCTGCATCTATTGGCCATCTGTGTGTCTTCTTTGGGAAAACGTCCTCTGTTCATTTTTTAATCAGGTTGTTTGGGTTTTTGCTATTGAGTTGTATGAGTTCTTTGTATATTTTGCCTGATAGCTGCTTATCAGGTATATGATTTGCAGTTATTTTCTCTCATTCTGTTTCATCTTCATTCTGCGTTTCAGGCTGCATTTTCATTCTGTTGATAGTTGCCTTTGCTGTGCAGATGATTTTGATGTAGTCCCACTTGTTTATTTTTGCTTTGCTTTTGGTGTCAGACATACATCACATCTCACAGCAACCCAGGATCCTTAATGCACCAAGTGAGGTCAGGGATGGAACCCGCATCTTCACAGATACCAGTCAGGTTTGTTACCACTGAGCCACAATGGGAACTCCTGTCATACTGTTTTAGTTATTATAGCTTTATAATATAGCTTTAGATCAGGGATCATGATGTATCCATCTTTGTTCTTCTTTCTCAAGATTGCGTTGACTATTCAGAGTCCCCTGTGGTTCCATACAAATCTGAGTGTTGCTTGTTCCTGACTTCAGATTTTCCTTTCTCTGATGCCCCTTCAGGCCTCAGCTTTTATCCAAATCCACTCCAGTTCTCTAAAAAAAAAAAAAAAAAAATTTAATGATAACAATGAATAATAACTACATTTTTGTGTGCTCTGTCTGTAATAAATCTATGACAATGCTATAACAATTACTTTATATAACAATACTAGCATTTATTAAGAACTCTTACTTACATACTTACATACTGGGCCACCTTCTTTCAATTATATATATATATTAGCTTATTTATCAACTCCATGAGGAAGGTGCTATAATATAATTCCCTTTTAAAGATGAGAAAGCTGGGGCACAGGACAGTTAAGTCACCTGCTTAAGGACACACAGCTAATGAGCCACAGAACAAGGAGTTAAACTTCAAGCTGTAAAGTCTGATTCTTAGCATCTATATCCTGCTGCCTCATGCAATCCTCCTGGGTCCTTAATGACAGTCTTCCCAGGCAGATATTTCCTGATTTTACAAATGAGAAAACTGGAGACTCAGCTATATCTTGGGCCCATGTGCCGAGTCGCCATATTGGAATTGGACCCTAAACCCAGTATTGTCTAATCCCATAGTCTGAGGCCCCAACCACCACACAGCTCTGCCCTTCCGTTCACACCAGTCTGAGCTTGGGGGAGCAGGGAGGGCCTCCCCATCTCCCTCCGAGGAATTGTTTGAGCCTTCTCCTCATGGTCAAGAATTTCTCACACGGGCTCCCCACTCAAGGGAGGCCTCCTGGGTTTCTGGATTCAAAGCCTGTGCGTGTGTCACGGCCAAGCATCTACACTAGCTGTGCCCCTGCAGATTTTCTCCAATCTTCAACTCCTCGGCAAGTGCTAGGGACTTTGTTCCATGATGGAAGGTCACTCGGTTCCAGTGGCAGGCTCAAGTGGGTGAGGGAGGCCCTTTGAGTCATGGAGGAAACCACAAGCTCGGGTCCCCGCAGCCCCTGCTCCCAGAGGCCGCACCCCAATACTGTGGAAATGTGTAATTTGCACCCTCATCCACCTCCCACAGACCCAGGGTTCTGCTGCTGCTGATTCATTTTGAGAAGCTCCACTTTCCACAGCTTCATGAGGAAGGATTGTCCCCACCGCCAGAGCCATGTGTGTTTGCTATGATTCATCAGATCGTCTGCAATCGCCTCAAAAATAGCCCTTACGCAATGCAGGAGCCGCTGGGAGCCTCGGCGCAGGGGCTTCCCCTCTTAGTCACCCTCTGGGCCTCAGTCCACTTCCACGCAGCCACGGGAACTCGGAGGGACAGGCACATGCCCAAAAGAGGAACTTGAGAAACTAGCAGGCGGGGGGTGAAGGCCGCCCCCCCACAGTTGGCAACTGTGATGAGGCAAGATCGCAGCTGTGGGCCTCTGTAGAAGTGAAATGTGCTCCGTAAACAAAATCTCCCAAGGCCAAGGGTGGCCGCGGCCCTGTGCCCTCTGGTCCCAGGGTCTGTGGCCAGCAAGGAGGCCCCGGACACGGCTGATCAGCTCTTCCTGCAGATTTGGATGTTCGACGGGAAGGCAGGCTGCTGGCAGAGGCTGATGCTGGTCTGAGCCTACAGAGAACACTGAGAGGGACAAGAGGGAGGGTGGTGTCCCACTGGGGGTGCCTCCTGCTGGAAGGAGGCCCTTCCGGTCCAGTGTTCCTCCTCTCTAGCCACCAGCAGTTAGATATGATGGGGGTTGGAGAGAGTTGTCACCACATGGATGCTCAGGCCCCATCTCCAGAGATCCTGGGTGGGCCTGGGTGTGGGTGCTTTTCAAAAGCTGACATTTTAGAGTTGAAAACTAGTTACCTAGGGCGAGCCATCACGTTGCATAGAAGGAGTTGCTGAACTTCAACTTTCCCTTGGCCTACAAAGCCTTCCACGATCAGGCCTCTTCATTTCCTCATTACCTCTCTGAATTCTCTGGGGTTTTTTGCTTGTTTGTTTGTTTGTTTGTTGTTTTTTCTTTTTTAGGGGCCGCACCTGCAGCATATGGCAGTTCCCAGACTGAGGGTTGAATCTGAGCTGCAGCCGCCAGCCTACGCCACAGCAACACGGGATCCGAGCCGCATCTGCAATCCACACCGCAGCTCACAGCAACTGCCGGAGTCTGAACCCACTGCAGAGATTGAACCCACATCCTCATGGATACTAGTCAGGTTCTTAACCCACTGAACCACAGGGGAAACTCGTGAATTCTCTGGTCTTACCACTTCTCTCTCTCTCTCCTCTTCCAGTCTCCTCCCCGCTCTTCCTCTTTCCCTCTCCCTGACTCTCCCCCCACCCTCCTCTCTTCCTCCCACCTCAGGGCCTTTGCACCACCTGTTACCCCTGCCTTTGCCCCAGATCCCTCAGGATTCTAAGTCCGAATCAGTACCTTAGTGCCTCTCCATGTTCTCACTTCATTTTCCTTCACAGCACAACAGACCCTATGTCTGTATTTTTTTATTGCCTTATCCTCCATTAGAATGTAGTCTCAGAAGGGCCAGGGCTTCCTGCTGCACTCCCAGCACCAGCATAGTGACTGGCAAGCCACGATTGCTCAATACCTATATTTGCTGGTGGATGGACAACCCCAGTATGGTGTTCACAGCAACACCAACGCCCCAACCCAAACTCCCCCAACTGGCACCAAGCCCCAAGGTCACATGTTTCTCTTTAAGGACTAGTTCATGAATGCACACAAAGTAAGCTCAGAGGCTGGACCCTTTCTCCATACGGTGCCTTCAAGGCACACCCACGGAGGACCAACGGTGGCTTCGTAACCAGCATACCAAGACAACCACTGGCAGAAAATAGCTGTCCTGTCCCCTTGGGAGGCCCTTCTAATGATGTGACCGAATGTGGTCACACTGATCAAATGTATTCAGACTCCCATGGGGAACTGGCCTTCACAATTTACTGGCCCCGACCTCTTGAATTGCAGCCACCATCTTGTTTTCAACCAGTCATCACTCGCGTATGTATCACTGTTTATCAACACAAAATGATGTCACGAATATGCTCGATCCTGACAGTAAACCTGGAAGCTGATGCTACTGCCCTTCATTTTCCAGACCAAGCCTCTGGGTCCCAGAGAAGTCAAGTCACTGGCCCAAGATCAAACAGCAGAGGCAGACTTGAAGCCAAATTTTGGCAAAGGCTGGTCCTCCGGTGGGATCTCCACCCAGCTCCCACTCCACACCAAGTGAGATTGTCACCCACCTTGAAAGCAAGCTTCGTTCGGAATCAGGTTTGGCGGCTGGTGGAAATCTTGCCCTCCTGGAGGAGGAAAGGCTTGCCATGTTCAAAGAGATACGAAAGCCCGGGCCTCCGCTTCTGAAAGGCAGTCCAGGAGACGGATTGACGCTGCTGGCACCTCTGTTAGCTTGTATTCCCCCAAAAGCAGAGCCTCAGACAAGGACAAGGTTAAATGCAGTTTATTCGGGAGGTGGCCCAAGAAGCCAGAATGAGAAGTGGGGAGAATGAATCAGACAAGGAGGAAAAGTCAATACGAGACTGTGATTTCAAAGTCGACCTTGTAGGCACAGGAACTAGTCTTTCAGGGTCTCTGACGTCCAGCTGCCGCACGCCAGGCTGCGTGGGCACCTGAAATGGGGCCCGAGACAAAACCAGAGAGTCACGTGTCCAGCGGGAGGCTATGAGCGAGTCAGAACTCACATGCAACCATCCACCCACACAGGTGCAGCAAAAGCCAGAGACCATCTGCAGGGATGTGCTGAGGGCGCAAAACCCCCTCCAGGGACGTCATTGGAATGAGTCCACAGTCTCCCCCGGGGACAACTCTGAAAGCAGCCCAAGTGTGTTTATTTGGAAGAAAAAGCTGGGCATGCCCCCCATCCTGTCCTGACCACCTCAGGCACAATTATGCGTGTCAATAGCTTCTCAGCCACTTCCTGCACTAAGAGCTGACGTAGGGCCTTCCACCAACCCCGAGTATCCCTGCGTCCCCTTTCTTTGGTCTCCAGAAGCTGTCAGTCACACAAAAGCTCTGCCGGGTGCTAGGTCTTCCCAGTCTGAACACCGGCTTCTATCCCTACCACGGTCCTGCTTCCCAATAGAGGTCCTCGTGCCTCTCGGGCCTATGAATGTGATGCTCTCAAGGCCTGGCCCTTTCCCCCAGTTTCCAAGTGTGCAGATAGGGACACTTAGCAGAAGGGACCAGCCCAAAGCCCTCTGCTAAGTGTCCCTATCTGTGCACAGACCCAGGACGAGCCATACAATTTGCAGGAACCCTCGTTCAAAACTTATGAAGACGTTCAAAGAGGCGTTCCCATTGTGGCTGAGTGAACTCGACTAGTATCCATGAGGATGCAGGTTCGATCCCTGGCCTCGCTCAGTGGGTTAAGAATCTGGCGTGGCCGTAAGCTGTGGTGTAGGTCGCAGACGCAGCTCAGGTCCTATCTTGCTGTGGCTGTGGGGTAGGTCTGAAGCGGCAGCTCCAATTCAGCCCCTAGCCTGGGAACCTCCATACGCCACGGGTGTGGCCCCAAATAAATAAATAAATAAGAAGTTCAAGGATGGTGGCAGCAGAACCAACTAAACCAAGGGCAGGGTCCCTGTGAGGGCAGGGTCCCGTGGGATGACACCGTCACACATGCATTAAGGCAACATGTGTAGACCCCACTTCTCCCAAAGAGGCAGGAAGGGCTGCCTCCAAACACTGGCTTTCCAGCTGAATAACCCTGGACTGGAATTCCAGCTTTGCTTTCCACCTGCCATCCCACTCATAGGAATTGATTCACGCCTCTGGCCTCCATTTCCCCCTCTGCAGACTGGGGCTGAGAGGTAAAGTGGGTGGCACATGAAAGGTGCTGAGCCGATGGGCGTTCTTTACCTCCGGCCCCTCCTCCCGCCTCCCTAGCACTTTCTTCTCCTTCAGGCTGGAAGAACCAGGACACATACCCCCCCACCACCTTGGCTGTGGTCTTAGTCTCGAAGCAACAGCTGGAGAAATTTAGGGGACAGTGTCCCAGCACTGCCACCTGGGGCCCATGCCCCATCCTCATCTGTCTCCACCCGCAGCCCAGGCCAGGCTGGAGCCACCGAGTCTGGCTGTACACCTTCCCTCTCCGAAGAAGAGACTGACGTTCCCAGGGGTGGCAGTTCTCCTTTCAGACCCTCCTTTTCTGCAGACAGAGGAGAACAAAGAGAGGAGGAGGTTGCAGGGAGCCTTCACTGACTCATCGTGGCACCATAAGCGGGTCACAATGATGATCCCAGCCTCAGCTTCCCCATCTCTAAAATGGGGCTAATGATGCCTGTCACTCTCCTCGGCGACAGGAGGCCTGGAGAGCACTCATTACGGCTGCACTGCTGCTGTCATTGTGCTTTAGCTAATAACACGCTGCCTGGGTGAGGCCCCGGAGGGCCTCGGCAGCTTTGGGAAGACACACCCGATCCATCTTCAAAGCATCCCTGAGAAGTAGGTGGGAGGCAGGTCTCAGAGGATGGGGAGGGAGAAAACGGAGGCATCCCACAAGGCAGGTGCCGATGTAGCAGAAAGAGGGATGGAGCGAAGGCCTGGGGAGCCCGGATGAGAAAGCTGGTGGAAAGCATTTGACCTGAGCTGACAGTCACGCCTGGGTTCAAGCCTCCCCAGCAAGTCTGCTGAGAATACGTTAGACACCCCCAGGCAAGGGACACTGTCCAGGTTGCATCCCGAAGTGGGAGTCACAACACTCGTTTCCCAGAGTCGTGGTGAGATGACATGGAGTCATACGAGAGCCAAGGCCAGCACCTAGTAGTTGCTCAGGAAACACGCCCCCTGGACGGAGCTGCTTCCTCCCTGAGAAATCAGAGTGCGATGGGTGAGGTTAGCCCAGTCGAATCCATATTTGACAATTCCAGGGACAGTGGTTTGTTGACCTTCTCCTCTTGTCAAAATGGCACGTGGTTGGTGAGCCACGTGTCCACACCTCTCTGGACTCAGATAATACGTGAAGGATGAGCAGCTTCCCGTCGTCCTGCTGGGGACATCTGGTCCCACTTTCCCTGCCCAGGGGAGGTGTCAGGGGGAAGAGGGACAGGTGAGAGCTGCATTCTGTCACAAGGAAAGCCTAGCAGGAGGGACAGAAGGATGTGGCGTGCCTGCTTGGTTCCCCCACCCCACCGCATGAACCCCTAATCCTCTGGTTGACTCCACCCAGCAGCCTCAGTAAGGTTCCCCAAGGTTGCCGTCCAGGAGGTTAAGCGACTTGCCCGAGGTCACACCATGACCGAGAGGCAGAGCCAGGATCCAAATTGTGGTCCTGGTGCCCCTCCCACAAGCTGTGACCACGTGCGCCCCCTGGGGTTAGAAACCCAGCTGGGGCTGGCAGCAGCCTGCCACACCTTCTCCCCCAACGTCCCAGCTCGAGGCTGAGGAAACAGGTGCTTCGAGAAACCAAGGGAACAGTCTGGAACAGCAGAATCAAGCCAGGGCCTGTGCCTCAGGCTTCCTCCTCTGCCCCACCTGGAGGAGGGTGGTGGCTGGGGAGGGGACCACGGGCACCCACTGGCCCTGACTCAGGGACCAGCATCCCTGCGACTATGAGGTGGGCATAGAAGGGCTTCTCCTGCCACAGCAGTTCAGTCATCCGGCCAGACAAGTACCTACTATGTGCCAGGCCTTGAGGGCACAGACTCGAGCAGCACACGGCCAGGCCCTCCAGGTGGGCAGGTGACAGTCCCCACACAGCTGGGCACATAGAAGCTCAGGGAACGCCAGCAATTAAGGGAAGGCACAGACCATGACTGTGTCCTGCATTGTCCAAACCAGGATACATATGAGAGTAAAAGGGGTGGCTCTTAATAATGATGCTGGGACAGCCAGGCATAAGCTGGGACACATGGTCACACGAACCACGAGCCCCTGGCATGCCAGGTGCAGTGAGAGGAGCTTTCCAGGTCACTGAATCATCACGTCAACCTGAAAGGAGGTTGCTAGTATGACCTCTCCATTTGGCAGATTCAGAAACTGAGGCTCGGGGGTAATCAAACCTGCTCAGGACCCCCGAGCTCACAGGCATCTGCTGAAGAGGCTGAGTGGATAGAACCCAGGTCCTGAGGGATGAAAGAAAAAGCAGACGGGGAGTTCCTGTTGTGGCTCAGTGGCAATGAACCCAACTAGTAGCCAAGAGGACGCAGGTTCCATCCTCTGCCTCGCTCCGTGGGTTAAGGATCTGGCGTGGCCGTGAGCTGTGGTGTAGGTCTCAGATGCGGCTTGGATCCCACATGGCTATGGCTATGGTGTGTGTCGGTAGCTCCAATTCGGCCCCTAGCTTGGGAATTTTCATATGCCACAGGTGCAGCCCTAAAGAGCAAAAAGAAAAGGAAAGAAAGAAAAGGCAGACAAGTCGTCAACTGATCGGGTCACCTTGGGAACGTCTGTGGTGGTTTCTGTCCACTGCGACTGGCAGCGCTCAGGACGAGCTGGGAAAGTTAAAGTCAGTTAATATTCCCCACAGAGAAGGAACCGGCCGGGACGGCAGAGGGCTCTGTGGAATGGACATGGGCAGAGCAAGGGGTCTTGCAGAGCCAGGAGGCCCTTCATTCCTGGGGTTTCCAGGGAGCTAGAAGGAGCCACTGCGTGCGGTGTGGCCTCCCTGGGTGGTGGCCTCTCCGAGAGGAGAGCTCTCAGCTTCCTTCCTTTTTTTTTTTTTTTTTTTTTTCTACGTAGGTTCAAAAGCAACCAGTCCGGGGTCTGGGGACCGGGCGGGTGCTGAGGAAAGCAGAAGCCTCAGTCAAGGCAGATGAAAAGCAGTGCCCCAAACGGGATGGCACCCAGACAGGGACAGAGGAAAGGCCAGACCCGGTCAGACCCGGCCACGGGAGGCCAGGCCGGCCCTTCGCCCGTGGAGTGTGAGGGGCTTGGGCTTCTGCTGAGGCCCCTCCACTGTGCTTCCCTTGGTTCTGGGGGCCGGGCGCCCCGCTCCCCTTACTTCACCTCCCAGGCCTCTGCTTTCTAACAGGAAGCGTCTTCCTCTTCCTATGTTTCCCCCCTTGGCGGGTACCCAGCAATCCCCGGCCCGGAGTCAGGGTGACTTTCAGGAAACTGTCATTGTGAAAAACCCAAACCACTCCCAACCGGCTATCGCTAAGCACCTGGGGTAAGGTGCCCGTGATCTGGGCAGGCAGGGCCACCAAGCTGTCAGGAGGGCCCTAACTACCTGAGAAGGAAAGCCCGGGAACTTTGCAGCCCCTCCCCAGACTGCCACCCCCACCCCCAACACACACACACACACACACACACACACACACACACACACACTCACAACTGAAGGCGCCCCGGGGCAGGGAGAAGACTCCTCACTGAAGTGAGAGTTAAGAACCAATAACTGGAGTTCCCGTCGCGGCGCAGTGGTTAACGAATCTGACTAGAAACCATGGAGTTGCGGGTTCGGTCCCTGCCCTTGCTCAGTGGGTTAACGATCCGGCGTTGCCGTGAGCTGTGGTGTAGGTTGCAGACGCGGCTTGGATCCCAAGTTGCTGTGGCTCTGGCGTAGGCCAGTGGCTACAGCTCCGATTCGACCCCTAGCCTGGGAACCTCCATATGCCACGAGAACGGCCCAAAGAAATAGAAAAAAAAAAAAAAAAAAAAAGAACCAATAACTGGAGGAGTTGCGTTTTGTTTCGGCGGACTATGAACCCCACCAGCGTCCATGAGGATGCACGTTCCATGCCTGGCCTCGCTCAGTGGGTTAAAGATCTGGTATTGCCGTGAGCTGTGTGTAGGTCACAGATGGACCTGGGGCCCCACGTTGCTGTGGCTGTGGCGTAGGATGACAGCTGCAGCTCCATGTCAACCTCTAGACTGGGAACCTCCCTGTGCTGCAGGTGCAGCCCTAAAAAGCAAATAAATAAATAAATAACGTCTTCCATGTGTTCATCTGCTGAGCCCCTAGGAACAGCCAGGCATTTTATAAACATTGTCATTAGCTGAATTCCCATTCTAGAAAATAGGCCTCACTGTGTGTGGGGGGCGGGTGTGCATGTATGTACCCATTTTACAGATGGTAAAAATGAGGCTCCAACACGTGAACTGAGGTAGCCAAGGCCACACAACTTGTACAAAAACTAGCATGCTTTCACATGCAAGAGGAGTGCTCAGGAGCAGTCCCAACACCAGGGCTGGGTCCAAGGGGCTCCTGGGTAAAGAAGAACAAGGACATAGAGGCTGGAAACTCAGCAGGGCCTGTGACATTCAAAACTTAGCTGTCTTCTGCCAGTGACCCCAAAGCCCTGCTATCTGATATCGAATAAATAAGGCCACCCTGAGGCATTAGGGGCTGGTGACAGGTCATTCTGGTTTTCACACATTGGTAGCTTTCTGGTAAATCAGAACCATGGACCAAAGAAATCTCATACGGCTGAAATTCAGCACCACGAGAGGCTGAATTTTGCTGGAGGGGCAATTTTGCTGCCCCAAGATGGACTGCATGGCAGGGAGGCCCCACCTCAGATATCCGGTTGCCACTAACGCCTGGTTCCCACTTGGCACCCTCAGGCCGTTGAACCTGTCAGAAGCCACATCCAGAGCTGTGTGTCCAGCAGACACAGTGCCCATCTCCCCTGAGTGAGCCCATCAAGGGCCAGCTATGGGCACCCTGAGAAGGCCTCTCTGTCCATTCATAAGAGAAACAGAGAGACGCTACCCAGAAGTTTACAAAACTCCACGTGATTACAATCAAAATAATCAAAGGCAAAACACATTGCCTCCGATCCCCTTTGAAGCTGTTTCACAAACTGAATTCCTTTCCTTTGACCAACTTTCCCAATCCTCACATATTTACCTTGTGGGGGAGGCTGGGATCCCCCCTCCAAGTGGCAGTGTCCACTCACCACGTCCCCCATGAGCACCTGCACACCACCCCCAGCTCGCCTGCAGGACCAGCAGCACCTTCCACAGACCACAGTTCCAGGGAGTGAGCTGACATTCCCACAGTCACTCTCTGATGAGGCCATTAGGCTCCCATTTCTGTTGGTTTTTTTGTTTGTTTGTTTGTTTGTTTTTTAAGGGCTGTACCTGCAGCATATGGAAGTTCCCAGGCTAGGGGTCAAATCAGAGCTGCAGCCGCCAGCCACAGCTACAGCCACAGCCACAGCCACACTGGATCCGAGCCACATCTGCGACCTACACCACAGCGCACAGCCACACGGGATCCCCAACCCACTGAGCGAGGCCAGGGATCAAACCCACATCCTCATGGATACTAGTTGGGTTTATTACTGCTGAGTCACGATGGGAACCCCTAGGCTCCCAGGTCACAGATGAGAAAACGGAGGTTCAGAAAAATTAAGGAACTTGCCCAAAGCTCACAACCAGCTAATGAAGAATGGGGCTGGTATTGAAGTCCGGTCTAGGTGGTCTCCAAGCCTAGGGCTCTGCCTGTCACATGAACGGTCCCCAAACTTTTGGTCTCTGGCGCTACTGACACACTTAAAAAATTATAGAGGCCCCCAGCAAGCTTTCATTTTTGTGTGTTATATCTACTGAGATTTACACTATTCAAAATTAATTTTTAAAATTTTAATTTCTTCTCTTTTTTTTTTAGGGCTGCACCTGCGGCTTATGGAGTTTCCCAGGCCAGGTGTTTTAATTGGAGCTACAGCTGCTGGCCTACGTCAGAGCCACAGCAACGCCAGATCTGAGTTGCATCTGCGACCTACCCCGCAGCTCACGGCAACCCACTGAGCAAGACCGGGGATCGAACCTGAAACCTCATGGTTCCTAGCCAGATTTGTTTCCGCTGCACCACGACGGGAACTCCAAAAATTTTAATCTTTATTCACTTACAAATAAACCCATTTCACAGTCATAGAAAGAATATCTTTTCATGAAAAAGAACCTTATTTACCAAAATAAAACAAAAATAAGTGAAAAGGGTGGCAGTGTTTTTTATCTGGCAAATGTCATATTGGGCTTAAGAGAAGGCAGCTGGGTTTCCGTATCTGCTTCTGCATTCAGGACTGTGCAAGTAGCTGTTTGGATTAAAGTGTATAAAGAGGAGTTCTCGTCATGGCTCAGCGGAAACGAATCTGACTAGCATCCATGAGGACACAGGTTCAAAACCTGGCCTCACTCAGTGGGTTAAGGATCCAGCATTGCCGTGAGCTGTGGCGTAGGTCACAGATGCAACTCAGATCCTGTATTGCTGTGGCTCTCACATAGGCCGGCGGCTACAACTCCGAGTCAACCCCTAGCCTGGGAACTTCTATATGACGAGGGTACGGCCCTAAATAGACTAAAATAAATAAAGTGTGTAACGAATATCCTGGGATCTCACTGACCTCCCCCTGCAAGGGTCCCCGAACCAGATTTTGAGAATCACAGCCCTACAGCACACTACCTCATTTCTGATTCTCCAAACCCAAGTTTCCAGATGTGTGGTTGCACAAAGTAGATGCTTAATGTGTGTGTTGAGTGAATAATGGCGTAAGTCTAGGGCAAAGCAAGGGGAGGAAAAGTCTTAGGTCTACAAGCAGGTTTAGGCTTCATCTATGAGCTTCCATTATCAAGGTCCTGCCTTCTTGGGGTGGGGGAAGAGAAAGAATGTCGGAAAAACATTCTATGCTGGACTGCTGTGAAAGGTTGTACAGGTTGTGGACTCTGCAAGAATATCTGAGAGGGTGAATGGAGGCAGGAATCCAGCCATGTTCTGCTCACCAAAGCTTAAGCCATGGAACAGGGGTAAGGAAGGGGTGACTCCTCCTAATCTCGAGAGTGCCAATAGCAGCCAAGGCCACACCCCATGGATGTGAGTCGCTCAAACACATCTGGGTGGAGCCAGGGACAGGCAAATCCCAAATTCTTGGAGAGGTTCCAGGAGATGCTGCGACCACCCGTGGACTGAGCCAGAGACTGGACACAAGTCCTCATTTCTGAGCCTCTTACACAGCCTAGACCTGCCTCTGGACAACCACAAACCCAGAAAGCAAGGGGCCCTGGCAGGCAGCCACGTGGATTGGCACCGACTGCATACGCCGCCCTCCACCCTGGCAAAGGACATCAAAGAAACGGGCAGCACGGTCTGCTAGTCTTTACTGTAGTGCAGTGGTTCCTGGTCCTGGAGGACGTTTGCCAAAGTCTGGAAACCTGCTGTGTTGTCACAGTTGCAGGGACGGGCAGACAGTGCTGCTGGCATCTGGTGGGTGGATACTGGGGATGCTGCTCAATGTTCTACAGTGCACAGAACAGCCCCCCACAATGAGGGACATCAGCTCAAAATGTGAACAGTGCTGAGGTTGAAAAACTCTAGTGCAAGGAAAAAACTATGAGCTGTATACTCAGAGGTACTAGGTTCAAATCCCAGCTCGGCCACTTTGTAATTCTGTAACAGAGGGCAGGTCGCTTGCTTCCCTTTTCTGTAAAATGAAGGGAATAATACCTACCCTGCAAGATTGTCCCGAGGATCAAATGAGGGAGGGGGCTGCCCCAACTTGCCAAATGAGGGCAGTGACCTCAAATTCTGACTCAACCAGGCTCGAAGAGACAGTAACAATAATTTTTATATCCAGTGTCTGCCGCCAGCCTGCACTCTACTGGCTGCCAGGTAAACGGGCTCTGCTTCCTTTCAGGAAGCTCACAGCCCAGCAGGCAAGTAAAAGTTCCAAGGTGGCAGCTATTTAAGTCGCCATGCATGTGAACGGGGTCTGGAAGGTTCAAAAATAAAAGGGTTTACGAGTGGAAAGGTTTTTTTCTCTTTTTTCCAAAAAAGGAATTCTTTACAGTGTTATTTTTATGTTGTTTTTCCTATCAAAAGAAGCAAGGGTGAGGGGACGTGAATTCAACTGGTTTTTTAAAAAATAAAACATGTGATGGAGTTCCCATCAAGGCTCAGTGGTTAATGAATCTGACTAGGAACCATGAGGTTGTGGGTTCGACCCCTGGCCTTGCTCAGTGGGTTAAGGATCTGGCATTGCCATGAGCTGTGGTGTAGGTTGCATACGCGGCTCGGATCCCACGTTGCTGTGGCTCTGGTGTAGGCCGGTGGCTACAGCTCCGATTCAACCCCTAGCCTGGGAACCTCCATATGCCGCGGAGCAGCCCTAGAAATGGCAAAAAAAATACAAAATAAAAAATAAAATAAAACTTGTAAATGATTGAATCTGAACACAAATGCCCTTCCTTGTAGGCCTTAACAGTGGTCTGGGCATAAATCTAATTTCCCACACATCATCTCATTTTCTTTTTCTTCTTTTTTAATTTTATGGCCATACTTATGCCACAGCTGTGGCAATGCAGGATCCATTGATGCACAATGCTGGACTAGGGATCAAACCCACAGCAACCTGAGCCACTGTGGTGGTAGGATCCTTAACCTACTGCACCATGGTGGGGGCTTCACATCAAATCATTTTCTAATGTGTGATTAATATTTGACAAAGGGAAGTACTGGATCTTTTGTAAAATGAAGATATGCCCCCTAATTTATCGGCTCTGAGCATCTGTACTTTCATATTAGGTGAAGCTAGACCCACCTGCGGAAGGTAAGTGCCTTTTCAATGCTGTTGGGCAGCAGGTGTGTGTGATGGGTGGGGGCAATCAGAGAAGGCTTCCTGGAGGAGGCAAGATTTGGGCCACATATGTGAAAGCAGTCATCAGTGGGCAGAAGGGAAGGCTAGCTGAGAGCTGGAAGGACACAGGCAAAGGCCCAAGGACAAAAGCCCCCAAAGCTACCAGCACAGTCGGAGGGGAGGCCTTAGAAAGTCAGTATGAGCCCCTCCCCCTCCCCCATTGGCAGAGCTGCTTGGCCTCCAGGGCGCTCAGGTGGAAAAGCCAGTGAGCCAGGTAGAAATGAGTCACAAAGGTTTCATCACCGCAGTGCCCTTCAGTCTCTTCCTGTCCTGCTGCTGGGAAGCTGGGAGGCCGCCTTCTCACACTCAGAGGCTCCCACACCCACCCACACCAGGAGGCCTCAGCCCCGGCTGAATCCCACCTCACCTCCACCCCGCAGGATGCCCCACATACAGCCCAACACTGGAGCATCCCGGACACCGCACTTCCCCTCTCTGAGCCTCAGCCTCCTGGTGTGGAGAACGAAGCTGATAACATTCACCTTCTAGGGTTCTTGGCTGGAAGCAAGAGGAAAGTGCTAGACATCCTGCCTCACACCCACTCCTTAAGGAAGGGTCTGTCCAGCCCCCTACTCCCACACCCCCATCCTTCTGGCTGCCTCCTCCATGGACCTCTCCCTGGAGGGGCTGCATGCCACCCTCTTCCCCACAAGCTCTTTTGAGAAGCTCTGCCAAGACGGAGGGACCTGAGACGTGAAGGTTATACTAGAGCAAGTTTGGGATCAGACAGGGCTGGGAGAGCAGACTCTGAACATCCCTCCCCGCCTGGCTCCCCACACGCATTCACAGTAATAACAAAAATCCCCTTGGCTGGGCACCGACTAAGCCATGGGTCCTGGGCTGGGCGTTTTCACCCAGCAGTGCATGTGTCCCTCAAGGAAGCAGCGGACACACATGAAAACCGAAGCTTAGGGAAGTAAGCAGCTTGCCAAGAACGGCATGGCCTGCAGAGCCAGACCGCATGCTGCTTGAATCAAATGGCCGTGTCCTTTCTGCTGGACCAGCTTCCCAACGACCTTCTCACCGACCCTGCAACCCACCCACGTGCACTTCAGTCTCTCATTTGGGGCAGCCCTAGAGTCTGGTGGATTCACCCCCACCTCCTTTGCCCAGGTCCTCCTTTGGCAGAAAGGTGGGAAAACCAAATATTCAACTGCCCTATCTCCCTTGCAATTAAGGGGTTACCAGATGGCACCATTGTGACGGGTGAACTATAAGCAGAAATGTGCTGGGCAGCAGGGAGGCATCTGGGAAAGTTTATGACTTTCCCAATAAAAAGTAAACAGCCCCAGCTGGTGTCATCTCCTGCTGCTTCCTCCTGCCTGGCCGATGGGCACGATGCCCATCTCGCAACCAGAAGGCTGAAAGTCAACACACCAAGATGGCAGAGCACAAAGATTAAAAAAAAAGCCTGGATCTGGATGACACTGTTGAGTCGGACCTGCCTGCCTCCAGACTTCTTGTTTTGTTTTGTTTTGAAGTTCATTGTGTCCTTTCTTTCTTTCTTTATTTTGCTTTTTAGGGCCACACCCACAGCACATGTAATCAGAGCTACAGCTGCTGGTCTACACCACAGCCACAGCAATGGGGGATCCAAGCCATATCTGCTACCTACACCACAGCACACAGCAATGCCGGATCCTTAACCCACTGAGCAAGGCCAAGGATCGAACCTGCATCCTCATGGATGCTAGTCAGATTCGTTTCCGCTGAGCCACGAAGGGAACTCCCAGACTTCTTGTTTTGTGAGAAAAAGAGTCCCCTCATTCTTTAAGCCACTTTGCCTTAGTCTTCTGTTACTCTTAATGCGTTATTCAAGCCACAATCCAACACTCCAACCAACCCACATCCAGGAGTTCCCGTTGTGGCTCAGTGGTAACAAACCCACCAGGATCCATGAGGACATGGGTTTGATCCCTGACCCCGCTCTGTGGGTTAAGGATCTGGTGTTGCTGTGGCTGTGGTGTAGGCGGGTAACTGCAGCTCTGGTTTGACCCCTAGCCTGGGAAGGTCCATATGCTACAGGTGTGGCCCTAAAAAAAAAAAAAAAAAAATACAGCCAACACACATCCATGCCCCAAGCCCCACTCCAGCACCATCTCTTAGTGCTAGTAATCCATATATTTGCTCCCCCACTTCCCCCAATACACCAAACTGCCCACCTAACCCCAGCACCCCCACCCTGGCACAGCCTTAAGCCACAAACTTTCCTCCACAAGGGGCTGAAAGGCTATTCATTCCATCATCTGCTCCCCCCACACCCCTCCCATCGTTCACCCTGCAGCCATCCCCTCGTCCCTCACCTTCCCCCCCCCCACGCTTTATCACCTCCTCCATCAAGCAGTTATTTGGGGAAGAGAACTCCCAAAGGTCGATAGACCTTCCAGTCTCGTTTCTATGTCCCGAGTTAGGACAAATCTCGTTATCCATCCTAGGTCCTGCACTCCTCCCGCCCCAGGGCAAAGAAATCCTCCGCTTTGGGAAAAAACAAAAAGAGAAAACACCACCACCGCACACACAAAAAGCCTTCTGTTTAAGAACTTGATTTCAAAACCCTGGAGCACGTCGATGGTTTGACAAACACGGGGTTGGGCAACGCCTCCAGGGGCCGAGAGGGACTCTCGGGGAACATCCCTCATCAGGAGTGAGCACCCGCAGTCACCCAGGGCTTTGAAGCGGCTGAGCGGCTGGCTCGCTCACTTCCGTGGGGGGTGGAGGAATGGGAGCGCCGAGGAAGAGTCCAGGCACACAGACGCAGCCCCCTTCTTTCAAAGGCCCTGGATCTGCTGCTGCCCTCGGGGTGGGATGGTGGGACGTTGATGACAGACCTACCTGAGCACAGCATCTCAGCCCTCGACAGCCCAGCCCTTCAGATCCAGACCCTGAGCCTCTAACCCTCTACAGCGCAATTTTGTTACCCCACCTGCAGCTCCCTTCGCTGATGGAGAACTGGCTTGGGGGCACAGAAAGCCCGGAGGAGAGGGGCTGGGGACCAAGGACAGATCTAGGGCAGCACCCCAGCGCCATGGCTTCTGAGTTGCATGATCTTGGGCAAGTTCCTAACTTCTTTGCCTTGCTGGCATCATTTGTAAAATCCAGATTATAATCGCACCTACCTCGTAAGATTTTTTTTTTTTTTTTTGGTCTTTTGTCTTTTTTTTCTTTAGGGCCACTCCTGCGGCATATGGAGGTTCCCAGGCTAGGGGTCAAATTGGATTTGTTGCTGCTGGCCACACCAGAGCCACAGCAACACCAGATCCGAGCCACATCTGCGACTTTACACCACAGCTCACGGCAACGCCGGATCCTTAATCCACTGAGCAAGGCCAGGGATCAAACCTGAAACATCATACTTCCTAGACTGATTCCTTTCTGCTGCGCCAAGACGGGAACTCCTCATAAGACTGTTTTGAAAATTCACTGAGATTGTATAAAAGGCTGAGAAGGACACCTAGAGCCTGAAGACACTTGGGCCAGGAGACTGGGGACTGGCATTTCGTGGCAGAAAGATCTCACCTCTCCAGGGCACCTGCTTCACCCTCCTGAAAGCTGAGCTAAGCAAATAGCTGGGGAGTTGGAGACTCCAGGTTAAAAGCTCCTGCCCAGTTTTAATCTCAATCCATGGATTAAAGACAGAAAAGGTGCTTAAATGAAAGCTTCCAGCAGGATTCCTCTGGAGAGAGCTGCTTTTGTTTAGGGTGTGGGGGGATTGTAAATACTTTGATAGGTACTTGGGAGGCAGGGTGATTTGGAGGGGGCATGGGGCAGCGGGAGGTGACCCGTAGGAGGGAAAAGTTTTGCTTTAGACATGATAAGACTTGGGAGTGAGGGGTTCCCGTGTGGCTCAACAGTAACAAACCCAACTAGTATCCATGACCATGTGGGTTTGATCCCTGGCCTCGCTCAGTGAGTTAAGGATCCAGCTTTGCCATGAGCTGTGGTGTAGGTCGCAGATGCGGCTCAGACCTTGTATGGCTGTGGCTGTGGTGTAGGCTGGCGGCTAGAGCTCCAATTCGACCCCTAGCCTGGGAATTTCCATATGCTGCGATTGCAGCACTAAAAAGCCAAAAAAAAAAAAAAAAAAAAAAAAAGAAAGAAAGGAAAAAAAAAGGCTTGGGAGTGAGCAAGGCAATAAGGAGATGAGGGTGAGGGGAGAAGACAGGGATCAGAAATTGGAGAAAGGGAGGCAGAACCCAAAGAGGCTGGAGAGGTAGACCCAGAGGTGCCTGGACCTCTTGATGGCAGGGGTCAGACTTTGCTTAACCACAGCCAGGGGTTGGAAATACTTCTTACACAGTGACCCAGCATCCACGTGTAGAGAGTGACCTATGTACACACACACACACACACACACACACACACATGCATGCACACAAGCAGAAAAAAATGGAGGAGATGGATTGGGGTTTGGAGGTGACTAAAGGAATTTCATCTGGATCTGATGGGATGGGATGGGATGTTCCCCAGTGACATCTGGGTTTCACGCACAAGAACGCACAGAACACCTTCAGAACCGCGTACGCTCCCTAAACCTCCAAGGCAGGGGCAGGGGCGGGGTCTCTGTCCTTGCCTTTGTAACTGTGGGTCATGCATCTGTATCTGGGGGCTGGGGGACCTCTTTCTGTATGTCTGTTTTTCCATGCCTGCATATCTGTGTGTATCCCATTTTCTGACTCAATTTATCATTTCTCTGGGACACACTGTCCTAGAATCTTATACCAGATGTTAACATCTCTGAGCCTCAATTTTCCCAGCTGTGAAGTGGGTGTAATAATGCCTACCCCTTGGAGCGGTTGTGAGGATTATTTGAGAGAGCAGATGAAAGTACTGCTAAATCATAGCAGCTATTCAGATGAGGGGGTGGGCAGTAGTGATGGTGGTAGTAGTAACAGATTCTAGCCAAGAGGAAAAGGATAGAAAGGATGAAGGATTTAATCAATTGACCTGTAAGACCAGCCTGGAGGGTAGGCAGGGATGTGGCCACCTGGTCACCATGGTTTGGGGCTGGAAAGTGACCACACACCCCAACCCCACCCCAACCCCATCCCAACCCCATAGATTCACCACCCAAACCAACCCTTACAAAAGCCTGAGGCATCACGTTCTTGCTCAGCAACTGACTTATGAGCCAGACCACATCATCCTCCCCATCCATAAGGCAGCCAATCCTCCAGCCTCCTCTGATCCAGGGGCTGTCTCCCTCCAGGGTGGCGTGAAGCTTTCTTCCCCAGGGCACCCATCCTTAAAGGACCATTCCACATCCGAGTGCAATTTCCCAACGCTCCTTTTTCTCTGTTCTTTTCCAGGGACCCAGTGCCCCAAGCGTTCCAAAAATAAGAGAATATCCCCAAATTTGGCCTGGGGCGGGGGGATCGGCCCCTTCCTGAGACCATCACCCAGGGCCATCCCTGTTGCAACGGTGGTCTCGTAACAATCGCTTACAAACCCGGTTAGGCAAGTTGCTTTTGCGTGATGGGCTATCTTGAGTAAATAGCATCCTATGTCCCCTGCCGGTCACTTGCTCAAGACATTGCTGGACATTGCATTAGAGTCACTGACACACAGAGTTTTGAAAATGAAAACAGGCCCTCTGGCTTCTGATCAGATAGCATTTAACTCATTCGTGATTGCGCCAGGGTTTCCCAAGGCTCTGGGGCCACAGAACGGCTCTTGCTACAGTGCAGACAGAGGCTGGTGGGGACAGTTGGAGCCTCGGGCCACCCAACGATGAAGCTTCTAAGAGTGAACAGGCCAGCTGGGGTCTGCATCACCTTGGCCCCAGTAGCCCCCATGTGGTCCTCTGGGGCCGTTTAGCCTGTTGAGCTAATCCAGGTTCGACCCCCACGGGGTTGGGGGAGTAGATGTGGTTCCAGTCTCTTAATTTGATCCCTTATTCTGGGGGCCTTTCCTGATGATAGAGATCCTGAACTGACAGGGGTAGATAAGATACATTTCAGGCATCTATCGCTATGCGACACATCAGCCCAAAACCATGATTTAGAGCAGTGATGGAGATCCCGCGGTGGCTCGGCAGGTTAAGAACACAACAGGTATCCATGAGGATGTGGGTTGTTTGTTTGTTTGTTTGTTTTTTAATGAGGACTTTCTTTCCTTATTTCTTTTTGTCTTTTGTCTTTTTAGGGCCACACCTGTGGCATATGGAGGTTCCCAGGCTAGAGGTCTAATCAGAGCTATAGCCACCGGCCTTCACCACAGCCCCAGCAACACAGGATCCGAGCCATGTCTGTGACCTATACCACAGCTCACGGCAACACCGGATCCTTAACCCAGGATGTGGGTTTGATCCCTGGCCTCGCTCAGCCGGTTAAGGATCAGCAGCATACGTGGCAGATGCAGCTCGGATCTGGCGTGGCTGTGGCTGTGGTGTAAACTGGCAGCTGCAGCTCCGATGCAACCCCTAGCCTGGGAACTTTCATATGCTGCAGGTGCTTTCCTAAAAAGACTGAAAAATTTAAAAGATAATAATAATAAAGCCATGACTGAACTTCTCACACTTCTGCTGGTCAGCTAGACAATTCCTCTGCTGGTTTTGTCTGGGTCTGTTGGATGGTCACTGGGAGTAGAAGCTCCAAGATGGCCTCAGTCATGAGTCTGGAAGGTGGTACTGGCCTTCTCCTCCATGAGGGCCTCCCATCCTGCAATCAGCAAACCGGCTGCCTTACATGGGGGGTCTCAGGGCAGCATCCCAGGGAGTGAAGCGTCTTGGAGGCCTGGGCTTCAGAACTCACAGGCCCTCACATCCATCATGTTCTGCTGATCCAAGCAACTCACAAAACCCAGCTCCGGTTCAAGAACTCACAAAATAGATTTCACCTCTTGATAGGGCTGCTGCAAAACATTTTTCAGTTTTCCACAAGGTGGGGAAAATATCCATGGCTCCACGGAAAGCATTAGAAAATAACTTGGCAAAGTTATATGTTCTGAATCAAAAATCCAGACTCCCAGACTGACATGCATGTAAAAGTAAGTCCACAGGTTCCCTTCGGGTCACACCGAGGGCAGGGGGCAGCCTTTCTTGGTCCTGGCTGAACTTTAAATGCCACCAAATCTCAAATTCCTGGGCCCTGCCCAAGACCTGCTGAGTAAGAAGTATGACTCGGGGCAGGGCGGTGGAAGGGTTACCCATTGCCACCACCCTCCCAACCCCGCTGAGATCTGTATTTACAAAAGGTCTCCTAGTAATTCCGGTCCACAGTCAGGGTTAAGAACTGCTGATGAGCTAACAAGCTTTAAGGGGCATAGGCTCACGGGAGGAACTCTAGAAATATGAACTATCAGCCTCTCTTTTATAGATGGATGTCTCTTTAATCTAACCCAACAGGTCACTGCTGGGGCTGCCGGAGTCTAACACTAGGGCCTGGAGTGAATGAGACTCAGGCCTGCTCCCAAATCAGAGCCAACATAGACTGCGTGCCAAGCCCTGTTCTGCAGACTTTCTGTGCATCGACTCATTCAATCTCCACGGCTCCATGAAGTAGACACTCTCACGAGCCCCAGTTTACAAATGGGGAACTCAGGCTCAAGGTGGTCATTTGAACCCAGTCACAGAGCTAATAAAGAGGCAGGGTTGAAATTCAAACCCAGGCCACCTGGCTTCAGGGTCTACGCCCTTAACCTCTAGACCACCTGCCTCACTCAGAGACCACCATCCAAGGTGAGGAAGCCAGCAGTCCATCACTCCGGGCCATGGGCTCTCCAGGCAGGGAAAGGAAGGGTTCAGGAGTTAGGGGCCTCTGCTTTCTCGATTCACTCGCCCTTTATAACCAGTGGCTCTCAACTCGGGATCCACATTAGAATCACTGGGGTGTCTTACCCCCAAACATCATATTCAACTGCTCTCAGTGGGGCCCAATCACAGAAGCTTTTTAACCGCCATCCCCCCACCCCCCGCAAGGGAAATCTAGTGCACAGCCAGAGTTGAGAACGTGGGCACTGCAGCTGGACAAGAAACTCCCATTTGGGGGGCAGGGAGGAGGGTGGCCCCAGCATGGGCGACACCTGTGACCACCATATCGCAAGAACTTCTAAGAAATTAAACAAACTCAAGCCAAAAGGGGCCTTCCCCATTGACAAGACAGATGGACCCAATCAAGGCTGAGTTTTGGCAACAAATAGGTCACTTGGAAAGGACCCTATGCCCCACCCAGATATTCTGATTGAGTCTGTCTGGGACGGGGCCAGACGTCTGTGTCTCTTATACCCATACCCCAAGTTGGTTCTAACATGTACCTGGTTTAGGAACTACTGCTAGACACTCAGTTAACAGATGAAGAAAACAAGGCTCAGAGAGGAGAATTGACTTGCTCAAGGTCACACAGCATGCTTACTCCAGAGGTAGGACATAGGACTAGAGCCTACATCCCTGGCCAGCGCTATTTCTATGCTGTAGCCCATAGAGTCTGCAAAAGAATTTCACATACACCACCTAGTCGGTCTATCCTTTGCCACACTATGTAGCTTCTGCCACCATCCTCTCTTTTCACAGAAGATGAAACCAGACCAGAGAAGGCAAGTGACCTGCCCAAAGCTACAAAGTGACAGATATCAGATAAGAATGCAGGTGTCCTGACTGCAGATCAGGGATATGGCCAGTCTCCTGCCAACCAAGTTCCACCAGCATGGGGGGTTCTCCTGAGCGTCCACACCATGAACTGAGTTTGGACATCACCCCACCCATCTACCCAGGACAGGCTGTGCAAGAATCTCCTGGTGGAACTTGCCAGATGCACTGGCAGCTCTACTCAATGATACCCCCTTACCCGCCTTTCTGGACACACACAGCTTTCCTGTTTACCAGACCCATTTACCTCTATTATCTCCAAGGCGTATTAATGACAACCCCTATTTTACCAAAAGATGGACAGTAGTTCAGGGAGCTTTCAAGACTTGGCTCCAGAACCAAAGCTAAACCCGGTGTCTGTCGTCTGGGTGTAGGGCCTCCAGCTTTGTGCTTTGTCAAAGCTTTTCCCACCTGCCTGGACAGAAGGCCAGCAGAGCCTATAACCAGAGGTCAGGGGTTGGGGGAGAGGGTGCAGGGCAGGTGCCCCAGTTTGACCAGTTCTGATTCCTGGTTATCTGTTTGCCAAAAACGAATGTTACCATGTTACCGCAAAGTAGTAGGTACAGAAAGCAGACCTCACTTCTCGCTTTAGATGAAGCCCAAGGTAAGCAGATAATTTCAATCTTCCTCCTTTCTTCTCGTGTAATCATCTGAGAAAGAGGAAGATGAACGCCTGCTTTCTCCTTGTCCACACCTCCTGACATGGGGAGGCAGCCCCTCAGGAAAGGCCCGGGACGGGTGGTCATTTATTTTACTTATAAGCACGAAAGGAACCCTACTCTAAGTGCTCTGAAATTAACTCCCTCAATCCTCAAAATAGCTCAGAAGAGAGGAGTTCCCATTGTGGCTCAGTTCCCAACTAATATTCATGAGGATCGGGGTTCAATCCCTGGGCTCACTTGGTGGGTTAAGGATCCAGCATTGCTGCAAGCTCAGGCGTAGGTCACAGGTGCAGCTCAGACCCGGTGTTGCTGTGGCTGTGGTATAAGCCGGCAGCTACAGCTCCAATTCAACCCCTAGCCTGGGAACGTCCATATGCCGCAGCCGCAGCCACAAAGAGCAAAAAAAAAAGAAGAAGAAGAAGAAAGAAAATAGTTCAGAAGAGGTCACTGCTATCATCCCCACTTTAGAGATTAGGAAATACGATACTGAGAGTTCCTGACTTGCCCAAGAGCAAATAGCTGGGAAGAGGAGGAGCCGGGATTTGAACCCAAGCAGCCTGGCTCCCGATCCATCTTATGACTGACTATGGTGTATTGTGCAATGTCAGCCTGGGTTTCTGGGTTAGCACAGTCTCTCCAGAAAGGTTCTAAACACAATGCAAAGCAAGACCTTACAGCCCACTGTCTCTTCAATCTGGATGGAGCCAGTGTGAGGACTAGCCATGTTCCTGGGGGCGCTGTAGTGCACGCAGCCCACACAGATGCCCATTGCAGGCCCTGGCCATGCCCTCTACCCTCCTTCTCATGTGCACTGCTATGATTAGAGGCTGCACACAGCCCGCGTCCACTCCAGTGGTTGGTATGGTAATTCCCATCGTACGGGAAGGACCAGTGAGACTGGGAGAGGTTGTAAATGACTTGCTCAAAGCCACGAAGTTAATAAATGGCAGCATTTGGCATGCAATCCTCAGCTTCTGCCCCTCACTTCATTTGATTCTTTCTAAGACCCTTCAGAAGGACTCAGCAGGAATCGTGTCACCTCACCATTATGGAAAAACTAAGGTGCAAAATTACATGATCAGTGTGAAAGTCCAGGCCTCTTACCTTCTGAGAGGGTCCTTTTCCACCTCCTGCTTCCACCGTCGGTCTGTGTGCTGTTGCCATTTCTGTCACCCCGTTCCTCAGATGGAGGAACACGTTAACCTGTTTGGTGTAGGGTTCAGCCACAGACACTCAGTTTAAGAGGGAACAGGTCAAGATTGCCCAGCAGCTATGTTAGGGCTTGAGAGCTCCTTCTGCCCTTCTCGGGACATCCAGAGGGCCAGTTCCACCCTCCTGGGTGGATAGTGGGACCAGTCACCGAGAAGGGGACAAGGTGCAGGTGGGGCCATGTTCTAATGCAGCCAGAGCCAGCGCCAGGCACAGGATTCTCAGTAATTACACCAGCTAACATAACATGGCTTGAACATGAACTATATGCCAGGTGTCACTCTAAGCGCCTTAAGCCTGGCATCCCCAGGGCTGTGGGCTCTACAGAACACTTAGATGTTCACTGCCCTCAGAGGCAGGGGGACCCAAGGATCCCCTGTCACTGCAGCTGGCCGGGCACCTGGCCATGGCTGGAGGGGCTGCTGGGGTCCAACCAGAGCCCTGAGGTCCTGGGCCCTGCCCCCCTCCCCCATGCACTCTTTCCCAATCTCCACGTTGCAATCAGTCAGCCTGGCCAAGCAAACATCCCCGGCCTGCGGAGAACCCATCTGCCTGACACTTTTCTATGTGTTTCAAAAAAGAGTCCAGGGTGTGGGGGACAAGGGGCCCCCAGCTATCAGGTGGGAGGCCAGGAGAAGGCCACTGGGTCCTGACCGGCCACCTGAGCACCAGCCACGCTGCCAAAGCATCCCAACCAGCCCCAAACCCAGTGAAGGAAAGGGAATCACTAGAGAGGAAACTGGGTGACAGCCTCAGCTATGTCTCATTTGAGGTTCCTCTAAGGCACCTTAAGTGAATAGCAGGAACTAAAAATCAAATAGTTTAAGAAATGGGCAGAAGGAGTGCTCCCTGTGGCTCAGGGGTTTAAGAACCCGACTAGCATGCATGAGGAGGAAGGTTTGATCCCTGGCCTCGCTCAGCGGGTTAAGGATCCAGCATTGATACAAGCTGCGGCAAAGTTCGAAGAGGCAGCTCAGATCTGGCGTTGCTGTGGCTGTGGCATAGGCCGGCAGTTGCAGCTCCAATTTGACCCCTAGCCTGGAACTTCCATATGCTGCAGGTATGGCCCAAAAAAGAAGTAAAAAGAAATGGGCAGAAGACCAGACTAGACATCGGTCCAAAGAAGTCATACGAATGGTCCGCAGGTACATGAAAAGATGCTCAGTTACTAAGCGGGGAAATGCAAATCCAAACCCCAAGGAGTTGTCACCTCACACTTGTTAGAATGGCTGTCGAGAATGTGGAGGAAAGGGAAGCCTGGGCACTGCTGGCGGGAATGTAAATTGGTGCCGCCAGCGTGGAAAACCGTATGGAGGTTCCCCTAGAAACTAAAAACAGAACTACCATATGATCCAGCAATCCTGCTGCTGAATGTATTTCCAGGAGACATGAAATCATCATCTCCAAGGGATATCTTCACCCCCGTCTCACTGCAGCATTATGTACAATAGCCAAGACATGGGACAAGCTAAGGGTCCATCGGTGGATGAACGAATAAAGATGATGTATCCAGTCAATGGATATCACTCAGCCATTTAAAAAAATAAAAAAAATTTTAAAAAAGGAAATCCTGGACTTCCCATCGTGGCGCAGTGGTTAACGAATCCGACTAGGAACCATGAGGTTTCAGGTTCAATCCCTGGCCTCGCTCAGTGGGTTAAGGATCCGGCGTTGCCGTGAGCTGTGGTGTAGGTCGCAGACGTGGCTTGGATCCCGAGTTGCTGTGGCTCTGGCGTAGGCTGGCGGCTACAGCTCCAATTAGACCCCTAGCCTGGGAACCTCCATATGCCACGGGAACGGCACTAGAAAAGGCAAAAAGACGAAGAAAAAGAAAAAAAGGAGAAGAAAAGTAATCATGAGAGTTGAGAGATGTGTTTATTGACCTCCTCTTCGTAATGATTTCACACTGTATATATGTATCAAATCATCACACCGTACACCTTAAACTTTTACAAGGTGACAGATGAGTTATATCTCAATAATACTAGGGAAATTTTTCTTTTGAGAAAGAGAGAGAGAAAGCGTGTCCTGGAAGCTGAGGAAGAAATTCCTCCAGGTGGGAGATGTGATCGGCTTCATCAAACCCTGCCAAATACCTTGACCTTATGCCTCTTTTTCTGAGCCCTGTTGCTCCTGCATCCACACAAAGTAGCTACTGACGCCCCTCAATTCTAAGATTCATTTCGTTTGTTTGTTTTCAATTGGTAACATTTACGAAAGCAGGGTACCTCTTGCAATCAATATTTGCCACCACACACACCAACTTTGTCAATAGATAAATAGGTAGATAGATAGACAGATAAAGGCTGTTAATAAATCAATACTACATCTAATAATCAATCAATGGGGGGGGAATATGTTGTTATGACAATGAGAAAGAAAGGCATCAAAACAGAGGCAGAAAAAGACCTAGCATTTTCAGGCATCTACCATGGACCACATGGTAAGATGCTTGAAGCGTTAAGATTTTGTCTCATCAGACAGCAGAGAGGGGAAGAATTGACAAGAGGTGGAGAAACATTTTTTTCCAGTTTTGCATGATAAAGAGTCAGAGCCTTATTCCTGAAAAGCAGCAGGCTCTCCACCTCGAAAAGAGGAAAAGCCAAGGTCATGTTTCCCATCCCTCATCCTCACTCCTGCCCCCCACCCCCCACCAAACACCACCAAAGAAATGACAGTCTCACCAAACTCAGTGTTTTCTTGGAACTTGTAAGACGCTTTTAATATATATAAACACAGCAAATGTTTCCCCAAGTCATAGGTATTCACAAAAACCAGGGGAAAAATTTTTTTAAATAGGTAGGAGATGCACCATTGGTTTTCTGAGAGTTGTGCTTAAGATGCCTTCCAAAGTTGTGGCCCATTTTCACTTGGCCAAGTCACACTAACTTGCACTTGGGCTGGGTTTGCTCAAATCTCCCAAGTGCTGTCTTTGAATAGAAGCCTCTCTGGGATTGGAGCACCTGCAAATGAGGGCAGAAATACAGGGAAACCGGACTGGGTTTGTTTTGCCCATGTGTAGTTTCCACTCACTGTGAAGTGAGTCCTTAGCTCTGTGAAGGACACTGATCTTTGGCTTTCTCTCTCTTTTTTTTTTTTTTAGAGCTGCAACATCAGCTGGTATGTCACTCGTCCTCACAGAACTTTATAGGTGTGGCCAATTCCGGCCACAGGGAATAGGAAATAGAGCTTAAATTTTATCTCCTTCGGAGTCAGAAATAAAGTCAAGCCAAAATCAATAGTGAAACCAGATTTGCCTTTCTCTGGGATCAAACATGTACAAGGACTTGTCCTTGGCAATTGGTTTTGTTTTGTTTCTTTTCTTTTCTCTACTTCCAGGGGGGTGGCATTTCCCTCCTGACCTGAGAGGTGTACCTTTTGGTCCTTACCAAGCCATCTGTCAGCACCACTCCACCTGGCCCGGTAGAGTTTCTCCTTCCTGAGGGCTCATCTCTGCCCCTGCAGCCACGCCAAGATCCTCCTGGAGATGCAGGCTGTTGCAGGAGCAGCTGTGAGGGATCAGCCACCCCAGGAACTGGCTGGGGCACCCCAGTTTTCCCAGGCAGCGCATCGATGAGCACATCAAGGGCTGGGTCCCACAAGGGTTGCCTTCCCACTGGGACTCCCAGGGCCCGATCCTATCTCCCATCTCCCAGTGAAGCAATCCACATAATTAGCCACATTAATACCTAGGCCACCCGAGGCCTCCTGTCTCAACCTGGGGCCTGGGCGCCTGTCGCAATGAGCACGCAAATGATTATTCAGCTCCCTTCCAACCAGCTGAGCAAAGATAAATGGGGTCTCGCTCTGAGACTGCTGCCTAACAACCTACCTACTCGCCTGGGCTGGGCTCTGTCCCCAGAACAGGTTTTTCCAGAAAGCTGACCCCTATGCACCACAAGGGCACTGTTCTGACATGGCAGCTGAAATGCCAAAATAGCCCCGGGGATTCTGGACTTTGCATTGGCTCCGGACAATCTTTGAAAGACTGTTTTGTCAACCAACATCTTTTGAGCCTTTTTATATGGGCAAGACATTGTCAGGATTCCTGATAGAGCCTCTGAGCTCTAATTTCCTACCATTTCATTTTTTAAAAAAAACACATATATCTGAAAAGACAAACGGGGTGGGTGGGGAGTAGGGCTAACATCTACCTTGACTAAGCATGGAGGGAAATGCCACCCCTCAAGGTATCACTGTCTCCATTTTAAAGGCTCGGATTGGTTAAGCAAAACTAGGAGAGGAATTCTTTAATAATTGCCCAAGTAGTCTAAGGAGATTTAACTCCTCCCCTCTGAACCTTCAATCCCGGCAAAGCCAGGACTAGTGAAGTCTCTGTCTTCATTATTCTACCAGTATCAGTGCAGGGTGATCTGCCTCCATAGCCCAGACATCACCAGGCTCAGGGGACCTTTCAAGAATGATGTGGATAAAGGTGCCCACAGCCTGCTGGCTCTGCACCAGGGAAGGGGGTGGTGGCGAAGGGCATACAACTGTCACAAGCCATTAGAACCTTAAAGGGCAAGATTGGAAGGGTAGTGGTGGAGGGGAGAGAGTAGGTTTTATAGGCAACAGAAAAGGCTCAGAGATGGAGAAACACATAAGGTACATAGAGGCTAGAGTGAGAAAAATGAAAGGGACTCTCAGACCTCTGAGTCTGCCAAACTCCCAGAACCTTCCTTTCCAGATTTTTCCATTCCCTAAGAGATGAATCTGCATTGCTCAACTGTTATGCTCTGTTTCTCATGGGTGTTCCAAGCCCGTTCCCAGAGATGGAATCAGCCCTGGGTCATGGATTACCATACGAATTGACTTCCATTTGGGAAGGGTTTGATAGATACCCACGCACTGGAATCCAGCTAAACGCATCTCCCCTTGAACCTCTCTCATTCAAAGCCCACTCCAAAGGCTACCTCCAGCATGACTGTATTTTGCAAAGCAGTGTGATGCAACGGATCTGGATGCAAATCCAGGCTCTAACATCAAAGAGCTATGTGGCCTCATGCAAGCTACAATCCTGTTTCCTGAGCTGCAAAAATGCAGAGTAATTCCAGCACCTATCACAAAGGGCCCCTGGGAGAATTAAATAAGTCCAGCCCGTGTAGAGCCTCTAGAACAGCATTTAACACATAGCAAGCACTGCATCGGTGTTGCAACAGCCAGTGATTGTGTGTCACTTTCCTTTATTCCCTCCTCCGGGAATCACTGGGTCTCTGTCTTAGCATCATGACTTTGCCAGGAAGTGCCTAGGAGGGACGTGCTGTGAAACTGGCATTGACTTGGATTGGAAAGCCCAGGACAGCCTCACACAGAGGTTCCCACGCACGTTCAAGTCCCATGGCCTGTGCTTGAATTCCAGCCCTGCTACTGATGAAGAGTGACTTAGGCAAGTTACTTAACTTCAGTTTCCTCATCTGCAAAATGGAGATTAAAATAGTTCCCACCCAAATGGATCTCTGAGCAGGTAAAAACGAGAAGGCCGTGGAGAAGTGTTCAAAACACCAGGGCAGGGGCATAGTGGGGGCTGGTACCACTCCTGTTGGCCCGTGAACTTACTTCACTGTCTCAGGCACAAGCCACAGAGAACAAAATAAAGAAGAGGAAGGGTTCGATGCCTTCTTTGTCCCCTATCCTCCCCACACCAAACAAAAGATTGGCTACAGACTTGGGGTTGCCAAAGGGGAGAGGTGTGGGGGAGGGACAGATTGGGAGTTTGGGGTTAGCAGATGCAAACTGCTACATAGATAAATAACACTGGATAATTACCAAGCTCTTACTGTATAGCACAGGAACTATATTCACTATCCCGCGATGAACGACAGTGGAAAAAATACAAAAAAGAATGTGTGCATATATATATATATATATATGAATAACTGAATCTGTTTGCTGTACAGCAGAAATTAACACGACATTGTAAATCAACTACACTGCAATTAAAAAAAAAAGTCTACTTCCCTTAGTCAATCAGGTGGCTGTAGGGAGGTAGCCTTCATGCATAGATGACAAAAGTCTTGCTCCCCAAATACCTCGGGCAGGTCCCTGCACATCTTCAAACCACAGATGCAGGTAATGTCATTCACATCATTAGGCTCCTGGGCCTTCCCTGAAGACAAGAGCCAGAGAAGCTCCTAGGCATTAGTCTCTGCACATTTATTGATCACTGCTGTGTCCCACCCTGGGCTAGATGGTGGTGATACCCTTCTACGTGGGGCCTTCTAGTCCTTTCCAGTATCCTGCAGGAGGAGGCAGAGGCTTAAACAGAAAAGGACACTAAAGAGCACTGAGCAGCTGCCCTGCTGAGCGCTCGCTCTGAGCGAGGCACCAGCAAGGAGCTCCACGGAGATAAGCTCGCTCCATCTTTCCACATCTCTATGTTGTTGGTACAATTTGTATTGCAGCCATTTTACAGCTGTGGAAACTGAGGCTCAAGTAGGTGACACATCAAACCCAGGGCCACAGAGCTAATCCACTGCTCTCAGAGAGGGGCACATGGAGCAGGAACGTGTAAGCTTGAAGGAGCAGAGGATTTGTCTGGAGAGGAGGCTTCCTGGAGGAGGGACTGTCTGAATCTTGCAGCCTAGGGAGGAGTTGGCAAAGGGGAGGGGGTGTGAGAAGAATGGAGGCCACGGGCCAGGGGAACAAGGAGACCCCGTGAACAATGCAAAAGGGCTACTATGACAGGGGAGGCTAGAAAATAGAGGTCAGGTTACTGAAGTCTTGACTGCTAAGCTGGTAACAATTGCAGGTTGTTATCTGGAAGGCCATGAGGGCCCATTGGCGGGTGGTAAAAACCAAAGAATGACATGACCGGGTTTGCAATCTTGGAAGCTCTGCTCGCCTGCCTCCTTGAGCTCCCATCTGCAAAAGGATAAAGGCATCTCTAAGCCAACGTAAGACCCATTACCTTTATACCACCACCAGTTTGAGCCCATTCCTTCAACTCTATGCTCGTATTAGCCAAGCTATTTTATCTCTCTGCATCACAATTTCTTAATCTGCTGTAAAGTAACAGCAGTTCTGTGGTCAGACTCTCATAAGAAACAACCTGGGGAGGAGTACCCGTCGTGGCTCAGTGGTTAACGAATCCAACTAGGAACCATGAGGTTGCAGGTTCGATCCCTGGCCTTGCTCAGTGGGTTAAGGATCCGGTGTTGCCATGAGCTGTTGTGTAGGTTGCAGACAAGGCTCAGATCCCATGTTGCTGTGGCTCTGGTGTAGGCTGGCGGCTACAGCTCCGATTCAACCCCTAGCCTGGGAACCTCCATATGCCATGGGAGTGGCCCAAGAAATGGCAAAAAGACAATAAATAAACAAATAAATAAATAAATAAATAAAAGAAACAACCTGGGATTATATCTGTAAATTCTTAGTCCAGCACCAGCCCATCAGGCAGGCTCAGTAAAGGAGCTTCCTTCCCCTGTCTCCTTTTCCTGCATTTTTTTCCTTTCATTCATTCCCATTCTTTTCTTTCATTCATTCATTCTTCCCTGATGCTTCTGCAACAAGAGACATATTCTTCTTGTTTCTAAGCTGAAAATAAACAATTTCTTTCTTTTTTTTTTTTTGGTCTTTTTGCCTTTTCTGGAGCCACACCCTCTGCATATGGAGGTTCCCAGGCTAGGAGTCTAATCAGAGCTGTAGCCGTCGGCCTCCACCAGAGCCACAGCAAGGCGGGATCCAAGCCGGGTCTGCAGCCTACACCACAGCTCATGGCAACACCGGATCCTTAACCCACTGAGCAAGGCCAGGGATCGAACCCGCGACCTCATGCTTCCTAGTCGGATTTGTTAACCACTAAGCCATGATGGGAACTCCTGTAAGCTGAAAATAAACAATTTCTAAACATGTTCTTCGACTGATGGATTGGACATTTGTTATTTTCCACAGTCAGTAGTTTTGACTATCCATGAGCAACCCTGAAGGCCTCTGATATGGTGGTGACTTTGCATTTAGCTGAGATCTGGATTACAATTGCAGAAGCAAAAAAGTTGGTGAGAAGGGCAAGCCATTTAGCAAGTAAGTCTGACCATATTGGTCAGGTTAAGCCTGGGCTGCTGTAACAAAGAGGTCCAAAACCACAATAGCTTAAACAACATGGAGGTTTCTCTCTTGAAACAGTCCTGAGGTGAGCCGTTCGGCAATGATGTTCTGCTCCACGTGGTCATTCAGGGACTCAGGTTCCCAGGTCTTGTTGTTCCACCATCCCTTCAACTAGAATTTCATTGCTGTCTGCATGATCCAAGTTGGGTCACCATCACGCTGGGCTCAGGTGGTAAGAGGAAAGATGAGTTTTGTCCAATGACTCAAGTGTCAGACCCACAAGTAGCACAAATCACTTCCACTGGCAAGAACTCAAGCCCTTGGGTGTATTTAACCACTAAGAATGTTGCAAAATGCAACCTAGCTGTCCATCTACATGCCCAGCTACCATTCTAACAACAGGTCGAATGGAAGAATGGATATCAGAAGAATGGATTTTGATTTTTTTTGTTTTTTGGGGTTTTGTTTTTTGCTTTTTGTTTTTTTTATCTTTTCGCCTTTTTGCCTTTTCTAGAGCTCCCATGGCATATGGAGGTTCGCAGGCTAGGGGTCTAATCGGAGCTGTAGTCACTGGCCTACACCACAGCCATAGCAACGCCAGATTCGAGCCACATCTGCAACCTATACCACAGCTCACAGCAACGTCAGATCCTTAACCTACTGAGTGAGGCCAGGGATTGAACCCACGACCTCATGGTTCCTAGTCAGATTCATTAACCACTGAGCCACGACGGGAGCTCCAGAAGATTGGATTTTGGACAAACAGCCTGACTCAATGGACCATCAGGCATCTGCAGGAGATGAGACTTTGTTGTAAGTCAGCATAGGTGCTTCACAGATGCACTTTATTTGCCTAACACAGGGCTTACAATTTGGGGGAATTGATAGGCCTTTTGACAGGATATTGTCTCTCCAGTTCAGCTATAGACTTCACCACTCTCTATTTTTATAACCCAGGTATTTTATTGCTTGGCCTTGGTAGGCATTTGAGTTTGGGGCCTCTGTTCTATAATGTCACTAATAATTACTATTTTTGAGACTGGGGTAATAGAATCAATATGTCATGACTGAGATTCAAACTACTCATCTTAGCCCTTATTGAACTCTGTTGTGTGCCATGTCCTTTTATCCTCATCTTCTAGCTGCTCACCAAAAACCCATGTTCTCTTCACCCTGGGCACACAGCGTGACTACATTTCCCAGCCTCCTCTGCAGCTAGGTGTGGCCACGTGACTGAGTTCTCTCCAATGGAACATGAACAGAGGTATTACTCAGGCCTGGTAAGCCCTCCATGTACTCTTTCACTTCTGGTTAAATGGGCGGCTAAAATTATCCCCAGGGTGACACTGGAAGTGACATCTAGAAGCTGGTACTCCCAGACTGCTGCATGGAGCACAGCCAGCACCAACCTGGAACCACCTTAGACTGCTATGGGAACAAAAAACACTTTCTTAAACCATGATACATTTGAGGTCTATTTGGTACAGCAGTTAGCCTATCCTAGCCAACACTCTCCATTTTATAAATGTATTAATGAACACACAGAGAGGTCAAGACATCCGTTCAGTGTCACAAAGATAAAAACGTGGGAATATAGGGATTTAAACCCACACCCACCTATTTTAAAACCTGGGCTCAAAAGAACTCTTACATCTTATTTTTTTAGTCTGGTTTATTAAGGTATTCATTACATGCAATAAAATTGATCTTTTTTGAGTACAGCTTCACGAGTTTTGACTAATGCAGTCACCAATGTACCCATTAATACGATCAAGATATAGAACATTTCTGTCATCCCAAAAATGTCTCCTGCAATTTTGGGCAGGAAACCTCCTTCTCTTCCCCCTTCCTCCAGCCCCTAGCAACCACTCACCTGATTTCTGTCTCTGTACTTTTGTTTGGTTGGTTTAGTTTGGGGGTTTTTTTTTGTTTTGTTTTGTTTTCTTCTTTTTAAGGCCGCACCCATAGCATATGGAAGTTCCCAGGCTAGGGGTCAAATCAGAGCTAAAACTGCCGACCTGCATGCAACTACAGCAACTTGGGATCTGAGCCGAGAGTCTGACCCACACCACAGCTCATAGCAACGCCAGACCCCCAACCCAGTGAACAAGGCCAGGGATGGAACCTGGATTCGTTTCCACTGCGCCACAACAGGAACTCCCTGTCTCTGTACTTTTGGAATCACATAACACGTGGCCTTTTAAGTCTGACTTCTTTCACTAAGTGTAATGATTTTTAAGATTTACCCAAGTTGTTGCATATACCACGCGTTTATTCCTTCACTATACCAAGAGTAGTATTCCACTTCCTGGAGGTACCACTACTCACCAGCTGATGAAATCTGGGATGTTTCTAGGTCGGGCTGTTACAAGCACAGCTGCTACGGATATTCACATTAAGGTATTATGTATGGACTTATATTTTCATTTCTCTAGGGATTGATGGGTCAGACAGAAAGTATATGTTTACCTTCCTAAGAAACCACGAAAGTGTTTTCCAAAGTGGCTTCCCAGATTTTTATGAAGACAGCATTGAAAAAGGAAGCCCTTATTTCTACCAAAACCTAATCCAAAGCAAAGGCTTTAAAGACAAGGAAGACAGTGCTGACATGTGCCCGAAGCCACCAACACAATGAAAATCCACCTAACTTCCATCAGCTCAAGACACTGCGGCTCCAGAGGCAGCTCAACTAACTGAACAGGAGAATCCCCAGGAAAAAGGAGTTTGACTGTTGTGTCATTATACGGTTCCCCTGATCATGACATTGGCCACCAAGATCAAGATCACGCCGGCATCCATCATGGGTATCAAGGTCAGTAAACATGAGATCAAACATGCTGTGAAGAAACTCTACTACCTTAACTGGCCAAAGCCAACAATCTGACTACATCTTATGGCAAAAAGAAGGTGTGCATTTGATCCCTGCTTAAAATACTTTGGATGTTGCCAAAAAATTGGGATCATCTAAGCTGAGTCCAGTTGGCTAATTCTAAGTAAAATAGGCTTTTTTAACCACCTTAAAAGTAAAAAGCTAGAGTTCCCGTTGTGGCTCAGCAAAAACGAACACAACTAGTATCCATGAGGACACGCGTTCAATCCCTAGCCCCACACAGTGGGTTAAGAATCCAGCGATGCTGTTAGCTGTGGTGCAGGTCACAGATGCAGCTCGGATCTGGCATTGCTGTGGCTCTGGCATAGGCTGGCAGCTGCAACTCTGATTTAACCCCTGGCCTGGAACTTCCATATTCCACAGGTGTAGCCCAAAAAAGCAAAAAAAATAAAATAAAATAAAAAGCAGTCATTCTACCTTGTATTCTCACCAGCAAGGTGCAAGAATTCCGGCTGCTCCAAATTCTTACCAGTGGTGGGCATTGTCAGTCTTTTCAGCGTCCGTCATTGCAGCGGCTAGGTATTGATACTTCAATTTGGTTTTAGTTCACATTTCCCTGATGGTTAACAGTGCAGAGCATCTTTTCATGGACCTATTGGCCATTTGTACATATTCTTTGGTAAAGTGTTTATTTAAAAAAATCTTTTGGAGTTCCCATTGTTGCTTCGGGGGTTAAGAACCCAACATAGTGTCCATGAGGATGCGGGTTGGATCCTTGACTTCGCTCAGTGGGTTAAGGATCTGGCATTGCCGTGAACTGCGGCGTAGGTCGCAGACACGATTTAGATCCCATGTTGCTGTGGCTGTGACGCAGGCCAGCAGCTGCAGCTCCAATTCAACCCCTAGACTGGGAACTCCCATATGCTGCAGGTGCAGCTGTAAAAAGAAAAAAAAAAAAAAGGTTTTTGACCATTTCATAGATTGTTTGTCTTGCAAATATTTTCTTCCAGATTGTGGCTGATCATCTCATTTCCTTAATAGTGTCTTTCAAAGGGTTTAAGTTTTCATTTTGATGAAGCAGAATGTATCTCTTTTTTCTTTTATGGTTTGTGTTTTCTGTTGTCATTTTTTTTTTTTTTAATGATTTAAAATTGCATTTATGCCTCATCCAGAGAGCTTTCTCTGCAAGATGAGTCTGGATGTTTTTAGAAGGTTAAATTTACACAACAAAGTAATTCTGGGGGGCGGTGAGGGAGTGGCTGGATTTTCATTTGGTTTGTTGCGGCTTTTTGCAATTTGCATGCATGACAATAGCCACCAAATGAGAAAGAAAAAATTAGGGCAAATTGAAAAGGCAGTTGAGAAGTTTTATGAGCACCAGATTCTCTCGGCAGAAGGGGGGAATCTGCTCCCACCTCCCACCTGTGCTTGACCAAGAGAAAACCATCTCTACTGCTCAGAAGGGCCACTTATTCCCTCCCACGTTAGGCAGATTTTAATAACCAAAGCACACAGCTTCTTGCAAACAGCCCGGGCAGGAGGATTAAATCATGCCTTCCACTGCAGCTACAACCAGCCAGATAATTCTGGAACAATTTGCATCCCAGCTTAGCAGGAAGGACCAACAGTAGATAGCTGATTTCCCATGGCTCTCGCAGTGCCCTGTTGGCTGTGGAGCCCACTGGAGCCAGTCCCAGTAATTTCAGGGTTGACATCATGTGACATTACATGGCAGCGAACACCCAGGCCTACAACTGCTGACCTCGTCTAATTTGAGACAGAGTCCGTGCCTGCAGCCGTGTTGTGGGTCTGTTCTGCAGCAATTCCCAATGGGGCCCTGTCCCAAAAGATGGCATGGAAGGTCACATGGTCTGCACTCATAGGAACCAAGGGCCACCCATCTAAGCCTGAATTTTTTTTTTTTTTTTTTTTTTTTTTGGTCTCTTTGTCTTTTGTAGGGCCACTTCCGTGGCAGATGGAGGTTCCCAGGCTAGGGGTCTAATCAGAGCTGTAGTTACCGTACTACGCCAGAGCCACAGCAACACGGGATCCGAGCCCCATCTGCAACCTACACCACAGCTCACGTTAACCACTGAGCTTCGACGGGAGCTCCCTAAATCTGGATTTTTAAAGAGAAAAATACACAGTGTAATGCAAAAGAGAGTGCCCGAACTTTGGCTTCAGGAGGCCTGAGCTTAAAGCTGCATCTCTCACGGGAGTTCTCGCTGAGGTTCAGCGGATTACCAACCCGACTAGTATCCATGAGGTTGTGGGTTCAATCCCTGGCCTTGCTCAGTGGGTTAAGGATCTGGCATTGCCATGAGCTGTGGTGTAGGTCGCAGACGCAGCTCAGATCTGGCGTGGCTATGACTGCGGCATAGGTCAGCAGCTACAGCTCCAATTGGACCCCTAGCCTGGGAACCTCCATATGCTGCAGGTACGGCCCTGAAAGAACAAAAAATAAAATAGAGCTGCTATATAATCCAGCAATTCCACTCCTGGGGGCAATCCAGAAAAGATGAAAACTCTTAATTCCAAAAGATACATGTATCCCAATGTCCACAGCAGCACTATATATAATAGCCAAGACATGGACACAACTTAAGCGTCCATCAACAGATGATAGGTTTAAGACAGTGGTGTATGTACGTATATACAATGGAATATTACTCAGCCATAAAAAAGAATGAAATATGGAGTTTCCCTGCTTGTGGCTGGGGTTGCTGCCGTGGCACAGGTCCGAGTCCTGGCCCTGGAAATTTCACATCACATGAGCATGGCCGGAAAAAAAAAAAAAGATATACAAGCTCCAGAGATATTTGTCAAGATTGCCATGTGTACATGGAAGTTTAGTAAGGTAAAAAAGGGAGAATAATTTACTTAGAATAACTTGTACTACAAAAAAATTCAATTAATTATGATCTATACCTACTGCCCACCAAAAGATAAAATCCAGTTAGATCATATGGTTATTTGTTCATCCACTTACACCCACTGTGATGGCCAATTTTATGGGTTTACTTGATTGGGCCACAGATACTTAATCAAATATTATTCTAGTTGTTTCTGTGAGGATGTTTTTGGATACCGTTAACACATAAATCCGCAGACTGAGTAAAACAGATCACCCTCCCTCATGCCAGCAGGTCTCATCCAGACAGTTGAAGGCCTGAAGAGAACAAAAAACTTGACCATTCCCCCTATCAAAGGGAATTCTTCTTTTCTGACTGCCTTTGATCTAGGACAATAACTTTTTTACTGCCTTCAGACTCAAACTAAAACATCGGCTCTCCTGGGTCTCCAGATTGCCAGCTGCCAGATCTAGAAACTTGAGAGCCCCCATAATTATGTGAGCCAATTCCAATAAATAAAAAATAATAGAAAGATGATAGATAGATAGATAGATAGATAGATCCTATTGGCTATATTTCTTGGGAGAACCTTGAACTGCCTACATCAACTGCCTTTTTTTTCTACATATGAACTTAGATATAAATGATGAGAGAAGTTATATTCATAATAGCCCAGAAACGGAACTGCTTATGTGTCTATCAACAGGAGAATGAACAAGCAAACTGTGATATATCCATACAATGGAATACTACTAAGCAATAAAAAGGAATCCTGCTGGTATACACAAAACTACGGGAGCATCTCAAAAGCGTTATGCCAAGGGAACAAAGCCAGATAGAGAAGACCACATACTATATGTTTCCATTTATACAAATCTCTGGAAAATGTGAATTTAATAAACGGCAGCTATGAGCAGATCGGTGGTAATTGGGACCAGGTACAAGGGAATATGGGATAATAGAAATATGTTGCATATCATAACAGAACAAAGGGTGGGGGAAAAAATGTAATTGTAATGTATACATGTAAGGATAACCTGACCCCCTTGCTGTACAGTGGGAAAATTTAAAAAAATTATTAAAAAAAAAAAAAAAAAGCCTATCAAGGAACATAAAAAAAAAAAAGAAATATGTTGCATATCATGATTATAGCGGTGGTTACATGGGTGTATACATTTGTTAAGCTCATCAAACTATATGCAGTTTATGCATCCTATTTATGTAAATTATACCACTCAAATTGGAACTCGAGCTTCCCAGAGGCCAAAGCAAAAAGAGAAAAAGAAATATTCACAAGCTTTCCTATGCCCAGAGGAGAAAAATTGCAAAGTTCATAAAATAAAATTGGATCACAGAGATATGGTGGCTTCTGAGCATTGTGGGAACACAGAAAAGGAAGTGACTCATTCTGTTTGGGAAAACCAGGAAATGCTACAGAGATGAGGGTAGGGGGAAAAAAATTGCTAATGCTGACTGTTTGGGGAACGTGGATGTGAGAGGGTGGGATCGGGCTTCTGGATGGGAAACAATCAGCTTAACTCATTTCCTAGTTGTCCTTCAACTCTAAAGAGGGGGGATCGGAGGTCACATTCTCAGGAAGCAGGAAGCAGGCTGGGGCCAGAGCCTCCGTCTCTGCAGGGCCTGAGGAAGGAACTGTCACCCCACAGCCGGGAGGGGACATGTCATTTATTTACCCACCAGTGTGTCACAGATCCCTCCAAACGAGGCTCAGAGCCCAGCTGGACCTTGTCTGGAAGGCCTTCGCTGGGTCAGCACTAACCCTCTGGCTGCCGGTGTGTGCGGAGGTGGGGGTCCCCGGGGGAGGGTCGGAGCTGCGGGAGAGGCGAAAGGATGACCAGCCCGTTCAGAGCGTGTTAGGATCTTAGCAGGCGATCCGGCTGCTGTGTGGGTCCGTTATCAGCGGTGGCCCCTCCCACGCGGATGGACCTCCCCTCCCAGCTGCCTTCCGCAGCCAGAGTCAGGCCTGATTATCACCAGCTAATGAGAATTCCTGGTCTTGGTCATCTGCCCACTTTCAGGAATTTGCTATTCATGAGAAATGTCAACTTTACGAAAACGAGCCCTGTGTGTCAGCTCTTTTTCCCACATTCAGGGTTTACAGCTGACAGGAGTTTGTTTCACATGATTTGCTGATGGGAGAAGAGGTCGTAATCCAGGAAACAGCTCTAGCAAATCATCCCTGAGCCAGCAGGGTGTTCTGGAACATTCTTTTTATTTTTCCCCTTAGAAACCACTTGAAAAGGGAAGCGTTGGGATTTAAACAAGGTTAAAGTGGAAGACTTGGTGCCCAAAGGGTTCATGTTCCCAGGGTAGCCCAGAATGGCTACAGGATTGAGAAGGATTCTGGAAACTTCGAGGGAACCCCCAGTGCCTGCCAGAGGAGAATTGTTATTCAGGAGTATAACACCTCATGATATGACATTGTTTTATTCACTCATAGGATTGAAACTAGTGAGTCCACTATGTAGACAAGGATAAAATGCAAGCTCTCTGGTCCCGGGTAAGTAGTGCGGCTCATTTCAACCAAGCACCATCCCCTCAAGCACGTCTGGTCATTTGACTTTCTTTTTGCTCCTAATCTGACTTCTGGACCAACAGAGAATTAACTTCATAAAGATAACAATGCCAGCCTGTGGAATTCTCACAGGGCATGTCCAGAGGAGGCATATGCTTTTGACCACAAGACTGGGAAGGGATATTTCTGAGGGAGAACTAACTTCCTTAAAGGGAGAGACCCTAGCTTTTAGGGGTTTGAAACAATAACTCTGGATGGAGCCAAGCACAGGAAATATTAAAGCTCTCCAAACACTCAGAGAGAACAGGAAGGGCCTGCCACCCATCCCCAAGCAGTGCCGGGTCTCCTCCAGGGCTCATCCAGCCTCCACCAAGTTCCCAAAGAAACGTGACATCCTAGAGCCATAATCCTGATGAATGGGTTTGTATGGCACCCCAATGTTTATGAGGGCTCTCAACCAAGCTTCCCACAGCCCACCAAGGAAGGTTGAGAAGGCTTTACTGAGATTGAGACACTGAGGCTAGGAAAAAGACCCCAAGCTCATTTAGTTAGTCAAGGGAAAAACAGCCTAGTTGTCAACAGCTTTGTCTCTGCAGTCTTGCTGAAACCCTGGCTGGCTGCCTTCAACTCATTGCCTTACTCCCTGGAGCTGGTTCCCTGCCCCTGCAGTATGGCGCATGCTCCAGGAATGGGGTTCCATGGCCACACTACCAGGGGTCAGAGCTCCATCATGTACCAGTTGAGTGACGGTGGACAGGTTATTTCACCTCTGTGCTTAGTTTCCTCATCTCTAAGATGGGGATGATACTGGTACCCAAGGCACATGACACTCAGCAACATATGGGGGAGAAAGAAGCCAAACAAACCCAAAGGGCTACACTGCATGATTCATTCTCCTTGTTATTCAAAGTGGGCCAGCAGCTTAATGAGTATGGGGTTTCCCTGCAGAGCGATGAAAATGTTTTGGATCTGGATGGAGATGATGGTTGCACAACATTGCGAATGTACTAAAGGCCCCTGGAACGTCAACTCATTCATTTTCTTATGCGAATTTCACCTTCATAAAAATAATTTTTTTGAAATGGGCCGAACTCATCTCTACTGCTAGAGGTCAAAAGCAGGGTCACTTGTGGGTGGGGCTAAGACTGTAGTAAGTGGGAGAAAGCCTAGGGAGCCTGTTGGGAGAGGTTCTGTGCCTTAGTCTAGGTCCTGGATGATCACAGAGGTGAAACTGCTCAAGCTCCGTGCTTGAGATGGAGGCACTCAGAGGGTTACTGTGAAAAGGAAATGAGATGGGCTGCAGCGAGCTCTCTAAACAGCCCTGGCACGTAATAAATGCTCGAGAATGTGGAACTCCCCTTAGTAGGAGTATCATCTCATAATATGAGGAGGATCGGATGACACAATACACACAGGGCTTTTAGTACAGGAGCTGGCTTTTTGTATGCTACCCCACCCCCACCCCTAACAGGCCATTTTCATTAATTTTAAATTGAACCCAAACCTTCTAGCTCAAGATTCAGAGCGTTTTGCAAAGCACCATGCTGCCCACCCCTAGGGCTTGGTTTGACATTAGCTTTGTGGAAAAGAGCCAAGGGCTTGGAGTTTCCACTGCGGCGCAGGGAGATCAGTGGTATCTCTGGAGCACTGGGATGCTGGTTCCATTCCAGGCCCGGAACAGTGGTTCAAGCATAAAGATCTGGCATTGCTGAGCTGTGGTGTAGGTTGTAACTGAGGCTTGGATCTGATCCCTGCATGCCTCAGGGCAGCCAAAAAAAAAAAAAAAAAAAAGAGCCAAGGACTTAAGGATTAAGGGTTGGTACAACACGGCACTCCCTCTGGATAAACTGAGTTACCTCCCTAGGGCCAGCCTGGATACAAAGCAAACTATTTGCCATCGCATGGGCAGAACTTGGAAGGGAAAAGTCACCTCTCACTCACCCAAAGGCTGGCGGTATCTGGGCAAAGATTGTCCTCACTAAATCCTGCTTTCATGAGCCCCTGACAAGCACAGCCTACCCAGTTCCTTAATGGGTTCATTTTATTGGCTCCTATGCTGCCCAATTACTCTTTTTTTTTTTTTTTTTTTTTTTGTCCCTTTTCTTAGGGCCACACCCATGACATATGGAGGTTCCCAGGCTAGGGCTCCAATTAGAGCTGTAACCGCCGGTCTACACTGCAGCCACAGCAACGCCAGATCTGAGCCTCATCTGTGACCTACAGCACAGATCATGGCAACACTGGATCCTTAACCCACTGAGTGAGGCTAGGGATCAAACCTGCATTCTCATGGGTGCTAGTCAGATTCGTTTCCATGAGCCATGAAGGGCACTCCCGCAATTACTGTTGATTGGCAAGCTTCATACAAACCCCAAAAAATGAACTCCCCTCCCTTGGGCCACAGAGTCTCAGGTACATCCTCACCTCCCCAAGATCTGAGAGGTGTGACTGCTTTCATTTATTGGGTGTCTCTCCTTCCAAACCCGTCTCCTTGCAAGCAGCAGCCCTGGTGGGGCTTGGCCGTCATTTCAGCCCACACGCAGCCCCTGGAACTTAACAACAGGAACTTAATAAATGGGTGAGGGAGGGAGAGAGAGAGCAAGGGTTTCCCCAGTTAGGCAGACCCTTCAAGAACAGAATCATTTCCCTACCTTCTGATCCTAAGAGAATTTGTTCAGGAAGAAAACCACTGTCACAAAAAGAGGTTGATCTCAGTCGGGAAATGCAATGGCTTCCTGGCTCCTTCTGAGGCGGTTTAATTCCATTTAGAAAAAGCTGTCAGTAACGAACCAGACTAGTATCCACGAGGATGAGGTTTCCATCCCTGGCCCCGCTCAGTGGGCCCACACCTGTGCTGTGGTGTAGGCCTGCAGCTGTAGCTCCAATTCGACCCCTAGCCTGGGAACTTCCATATGCTGCAGGTGTGGCCCTAAAAAGACCAAAAAAAAAAAAAGTACAGGAAAGAAAAGAAAGAAAGAAAAGCAAAAGTTATCAAGATCCAGAAGTTGCAGTGGTTGCTGCTTTGGGGGTGGGGAGTGAGGGATTGAAGTTAGGTGCAGAAAAGAATGCTAACGTGAAAAAAAAGAATTGTGTGACTTTTTTTGTTTTCATTTGGGGTTCGGGTCCTCTTATCTCTTATCAGCATGGCAATACAACCACAACACATTGTCCTCTAAACTAACTGAATTTAGATCTTAAAAATAAGTGCAAAAAAATAGGAGTTTCCATTGTGGCACAGCAGAAATGAATGCGACTAGGAACCATGAGGTTACGGGTTCAATCCCTGGCCTCACTCAGTCGGTTAAGGATCCGGCGTCACTGTGAGCTGTGGTGTAGGCCGGCAGCTGTAGCTCTGATTAGACCCCCCAGCCTGGGAACTTCCATATGCCTTGGGTACGGCCCTAAAAAAAAAAAAAAAAAAGAAAGAAAGAAAGAAAAGAAAAGGAAGAAAGAAACGTAAATAAGTGCAACACTATCTCCACTGTCTTCCTCCTCAAAACTCTTAACTCCAGACTGATCATGAGAAAAGCATCAGACAAATCCTAACTGAGAAATAGTCTTCAAAACACCAGATCATTACTCTTCAAAACTCATTAAAAAAATCAGACCCAGGAGTTCCCATTGTGGCACAGCAGAAACGAATCCTACTGGTATCCATGAGGATGTGGTTTCCATCCCTGGCCTTGCTCAGTGGGTCAGGGATCCGGTATTGCTGTGGCTGTGGTGTAGGCAGACAGCTGTAGCTCTGATTTGACCCCTAGCCTGGGAACTTCCATATACCATGAGTGTGGCCCTAAAAAGCCAAAAAAAAAGTCCAACCCAAAAGATGATCAAAAACAAAGAAAGTTTCAGAAACAATCACAACAAGAGGAGCTTAAGGAGACACAGCACTAAAGACAATGTGTTATCCTTGGAGGGATCCTGGAACAAGAAAAGGACAGAAGACAAAAACTAAGGAGATCTAAATAAACTATGGATTTATGGTTTTTAATAATTTATCAATATTGGTTCGTTAATTGTATAAAAAAGAAAAAAGTATTATTCTAAGACATTAATAATAGAGAAAAATGCGTGTAGAGTGTATGAGAACTTTCTGTATTATATTTGCAATTTTTCTATAACTCTAAAACTATCCTAAACACTGAAATTCATTTTTAAAAAATTTCTATAGACGTGGAGCAGTGGAAACGAATCCGACTGGGAACCATGAGGTTGCGGGTTCGATCCCTGGCCTCGCTCAGGGGGTTAAGGATCCCGCGTTGCCGTGAGCTGTGGTGTAGGTCCCAGACACAGCTCGGATCTGGCGTGGCTACAGCTCCGATTCGACCCCTAGCCTGGGAACCTCCATATGCCGCACGCTGGTGCTGCCCTAAAAGGACAAAAAGAAAAAAAAAAAAAAAAGGAGTTCCCATCATGGCGCAGTGGTTAATGAATCCGACTAGGAACCATGAGGTTGTGGGTTCGATCCCTGGCCTTGCTCAGTGGGTTAAAGATCCGGTGTTGCCGTGAGCTGTGGTGTATGTTGCAGACACGGCTCGGATCCCACGTTGCTGTGGCTCTGGTGTAGGTCAGCAGCTACAGCTCCAATTCCATCCCTAGCCTGGGAACCTTCATATGCCGCGATAAGCGGCCCTAGAAAAGGCAAAAAAAAAAAAAAAAAAGAAAAGACAAAAAAAAAATTTCTACAGAGCATCATCCAAAATGCCAGTGACCAGGCCCACTCACTCCTCCTGCCAAAATATGCTGGTCGTCAAGACTTTAACACACCAAAGACTTCACCTCTCTTGTGTATCTTACCCCCAAGGCGCCAGACCACACTTACGGTTAAAGACAATTAGGGAGTTGGATGGGGAAATGCCTGGGCTGCCCTCCTCCTGCCTGGGCTGCCCTCCATTTCATTATTTCATAAATTAAAATGACTCTAATATGGTTAGCTACAAACTAACAATGTGGTTATTTCGGGGGGTCCAAGCTTGACAATTTAGTCATGGGAAAAGCTATTGCAATTTCATTGCATGCCAAGCTTTGAGAAATAGCCGTGAGAAAGACAGACAAGGTCCCTTCCCTCCTGAGGATTCTAGTTACATTCTAGGCTGCATGAGAGACAGCTGACCCAGAGAGGGGATGAGGCTGTGACGGTGACCAACAGACCCTCCAGTCAGGGTTTGGTCCAGGTGCAGTGATGGGGAGTCAGGCACCACTGACATCCTCTGCCCTCACCTCTCTTCGGACCAGATTGATCTGGCTGAGGTTTGATACAGCCTGTGGCGTTGGGGTCAGAGATGTTTCCAGCCCAAGTGATTGGGAGCTTGACTTATATCCTGAAGGCAGAGAAAGATTTTTCCAGGTGCCCCTATTATTTTAGCAAGTCATAAATAATTCTTCATTAGACACATACCCCTTGCATGTCCAGTGAGTATCAGCCACTATGCTAAGCGATGGTGAAACTGCAGGACAAGTCTCAGGGATCCCAGCGTCTAGTGTCAGACACAAACCAGAAAACAGACTGTGAAAATAGAGTGTGAGGAGTGCTGGGGTGTAGAGACAGAGGTTTGCAAAGCTTCCAAAGGCCAGAGCCCATGAATAAATCTTTCTTAGAAATCAACCTATAAATAAAATACATGTTTTAAGTGTTCTATGAGTTTGACAACTGTATTTGCCTATGTAACCACCACAACTAGCATGATCTGGAATAATTTTTATCACCTTAAAAATTTTCTTTGGGTATTTTGTACTTGATCCCTGCCTGCTCCACCCCCAACCCCTGGAAACCACTGATCCACTTTCTGTTGTTATAGTTTTGCCTTTCTTAGAACTTACTGGAATCACACAGTCTTTTGTCTCTGGCCCCTTCATTTAGCCTCATGCTTTGAGAGCTATCCACATTGCTGTGCATCAGTACATTCCTTCTTGTTGCTAAGCAGCATCCTATAGTATGAAAGTACCACAGTTTGTTCATCCATTCACCAGATGATGCCCCCTGGAGTGGTTTCCAGTTTGGGGCTATCATAAATAAAGCGGCTATTGACCTCAGTCTTAAAGGACTGTGAGGGTGAGTCATTCAGAAAAGAATATTGTAGAAAGGGAGATGAGCAAAGGGAGGAGGAGAAAGACAAGGCTAGAGAAAGAGCCAGAGCAACAGCCAGGGCATCTATGCAAAAGGAAGGAATGGGAAGACACAGAAGGATGTCATGATACAGTCTATAGATTGGAGTCCATAGGTGATCCATTGAGGATTGACCTACTGGTTGTCACATCTGTTAGACATCTGGGATGGGAGGTTTAATGAGAAGTGAGAAAAGATCTGTGCAGCATACACAGTTGGTATACAATGATTGAAACCATGGGTGTTGGTGAGATCACCCAGGCAAAGCACATAAAGTGAGGAGTTATGCAGGGGCTCCTCTGTCCCCGCTCCATGAGCATGGAAGAACCAGGCTGAGCTTAACACAGTGGTTAGGAACTTGGATTCTGGAGCCAGATTTCTGGGCTTCAAACACTGCCTGTGTGACATGGGACAAGTCCCCTGGTCTCAGTTTCCTTATCTATAAAATGATCTATAATACACCTACTCAGAGGGTTGATATAAGGGTTGACTGAAATGCATTCATGCATTTCTCTTAAAGTATCCACAGACACTTGTGCATGAGAAGTGGTACATGTTAGCTGTTGTTAATACAAAATAAGAAAAAAAAAAAATCCATGGTATAGGTACCAGGGAGACCTAACTTTGAATGCCATCTCCATGCACAGAAAGCTGAATGACACAAGAAATTCAACATCTCTGAGTTGAAAATTCCTTACTTGAAAAATAGGGATAATAATTCCTACCTCACGAAATTATTGGAAGGAGTAAATGAGTACCAAATCAAAAGCAGAAACCATCAGAAGGCTCTCCCTGCAGGGTTAATCTGTTCCCTCCTCTTCTCTGTGTTCCTGTGGAACAATATTCATATCCTTTCCAGCACTTTCCTCAGCACTATGATGGACTGTTTCCTGGTATATTAGTCAGGATGGGCTAGGTTATGCTGCAGTAACAAACATCCCCTGATTCTCAGTGCCTTAAACAGCCCAGGTTTACTTCACTCACCCCATGTGCCCATACACACTGGTTGTCCTCCTGTTCAGCTTTACTCTGGGACCCAGTTGAACAACACATCCTGTTTGGGGGACATTGCTGGTTGTCATGAGAGAGAGAAAATAAAAATATATCTTGAAAGTGTTGACTTTTGACCCCTAGCCTAGGTGCAGCCCTAAAAAGCAAAAACAAAACAAAACAAAAAAAAAAAACCAAAGTTGACTTTTAAAGACTTCCAGCCAGAAGTAATATATATTCATTCCTTTTTTTTAATCCCTTCCTCCTACCTACCCATATCTGTTGGTTGTATTTTTACTTTCTCATGGTCAAAATTCATTCCATTTGCGTTCTAGTCTATAAATACACTAATGTCTTCCATGCTGAGGCTATAGATTGATTCTGGAGTTTGAAAACCAATGAACATTATTAAGATTAATGTAGATAATGTTTGATGCAAATTTAAGTTGTTTTCTAGGATGACATGTTTTTCTTTATGGTTTCAGAGTCACTGAAATCTCTGAGTCATTCCAAGACAACTGTCTACGTGGAGTCTCCTTTCTAACAATTAACTGGTTGTTCAAAATCATGCCATGTATTTGCTTGGTACAATTTTCATGTTACATTTTTCCTAGAGTTTCTGATTTTTTTAAATTAAAGTTTAGGAGTTCCCGTCCTGGCTCTGTGGTAATGAACCCAGCTAGTATCCATGAGGACATGGGTTCGATCCCTGGCCTTGCTCAGTGGGTTAAAGGATCCGGCATTGCTGTGACCTGTGGTTTGAAGACGTGGCTCAGATTCTAAGTTGCTATGGCTGTGGTGTAGGACAGCAGCTATAGCTCCTATTCGACCCTTAGCCTGGGAACCTCCATATGCTGCAGGTGCAGTCCTAAAATACCAAAAAAAAAAAAAGAGGTAAATTAAAAAAGTAGAGTTGATTTACAGTGTGGTGCTACACATTCTTTTCACATTTCATTGTTCAAATCACAATGAACCACGCGGGGATTAAACGTGGCAAAGATGTGCAGTCCTCCTGTATCTGCCACTAAACTGAGTGCCTCTGGAAGACAAGGGCTCAACACTGGTCACAGCCATAGCCCCACCCTGGCATAGTGGCCTCGAGGTTTGATGAATTAAGTAAGACTGAGGGTTCTTTCATTTGGCTTGAGCAGCTAGGTTTACTCTGCTCTAAGGCAGAAAGCCTTTCTCTAGTCACCACTCCCGTAGCAAGGGGAGCGAGCTTGCTGTCATCAGAGAGCAGGTGGGTAGCAATATCCCCAGTGGGTAGACGAGGCCATCAAGACGGCGGAAACCCTTGTGCATCATTGGTGGGAAGAAAAAAGGGTGCAGCCACTATGAAAACAGTATGGTGATTCCAACAACGAGACAGAGAATCGCCATGTGATCCAGCAATTCCATTTCGGGTTTATACCCCAAAGAGATGAAAGCGGGGACTCAAAAAGGTACTTGCACACCCATGTTCATGGCAGCATTATTCACAATAGCCCAAAGATAGAAGCAGCCCAAGTGTTTATCAAGAACAAATGGATCGCAGAAATACGTTATATAAATAGACTTAAAAGGGCAGGAAATTCTCACATGTGCTACCACATGGAAAGCTCTTGAAGATATTACATTAAGTAAAATAAGCCAGTCGCTAAAGGACAAATTCCATCTGATTCCACTTATATACGATACCGGAGCAGTCAGACTCATAGACATAAAAAGTAAAACGGCGGTTCCCAGGGAAGGGGAGTGGGAAGCTGGGATTTGTTGGGTACAGAGTTTCAGTCTGCAAAGATGAACAAAGTTCTGGAGATGGATTGTGGCGATGGTTACCCAACGGCGCAAATGTAGTTAGGGCCCCTTGAACTGTATGCTTAAATTAAGGTGGTACATTTTATGTCATGTATATTTCACCACAATAATTTTTTTTAAAAAGGCAGAACCAGCCCCTAGGCTAGGGGTCACATCGGAGCTACAGCCACCGGCCTATCCACAGTCACTGCAACGAGGGATCCAAGCCACATCTGTGATCTACACCACAGCTCACTGCAACGCCGCATCCTTAACCCACTGAGCGAGGCCAGGGATCAAACCCACAACCTCATGGTTCCTAGTCAGATTTGTTTCTGCTGCACAACAGGAATTCCTAGCCTCCCTTTTCAATCCAACCCTGTGTCCTGCTCCCCCGCCCCCCGCAATTGTGACACCCTGGCTGACTTCACTTCCCCCTCCAGAGCCTGGGTTTAATGCCTGCTCTGTCATCTACCAGCTATCTGACCACAGGCAAGTTATTTAACCTTTCTGCCCCTCTGTGAACTAAAGATGATAATACCTCCTAGGACTGGTGTAAGGATTGAATGAGTTCACATTTGCAAAGCATGACAGCGCTTAGCACCGAATAATGCTGGGGGTGCTCTTATTATTCCCAGCACTGTTCTCCCTCCAGGATGCCTCCCAGCCCCATATCTGCAGAGTCCAGGCCTCTGTCCTTCAAGACGCCTCTGACACGCCCGGCCCCTTCACAAATGCTACTCAGACCCCGGGGGAAGCCAGGGCAGGGTCACAGTAGCTCACTATCAGTGTTATTTTTCTTTGCCCTTCACCAGACATCAAGGGCCTGCAGTTAGTCACCAAGGCTTGTTCCCCTCTGTGAACCCCGCAGGCCCCAGCAGAGTTTTTGGTACGTGGGGGAAAAAGATGATGAGCCAAAGTACACAGGCCCTGTGATCTGACAGTCTCGAGTTCACACCCTGGCTCTGACGCTAGCTGTGCACACTTGGGTAAGTTACGTAACCTCTCTGAGCCCCAGTTTTCATGTTAAGAATGAGGATGACCATCCCAATCTTGCAGAGGGAATAAATCTGATAATGTCTAGAGCTGCCTGACAGTGTCTGCCACAGAGCAGGCCTCCAGAAGGTTAGTTTCCTTGTCACCTTTAATCATGTGAATGCGCATCTCCCATGGTTTGAGTGTAAGCACCGAGAGGGCAGGGATCATGCAAAGGTCCTATAAATGGGAGACTTTGTGAGCGAGTAGTAGATGCTCCCCAAATACTTGAGAGTCAAACATCTGGGTGGTCCTTAGAGGGGGCAGCATAGGGCGGGGGTAGGGGCTTGTGGGGGTGGCACAGCTGGAACGAATCTTTATTTGATGCTAACTTTCCTCTGGGCAAAGCCTCTGTACCACACCTCCTTCCTTTTTTTTTTTTTTTTTTTTTTTTTTTTTGTCTTTTTGGGGCTGCACCCATGGCATATGGAAGTTCTCAGGCTAGGGGTCAAACTGGAGCTGCAGCTGCCAGCCTACACCACAGCCACAGCCATGCAGGACCCAAGCTGCATCTTCGACCTACACACAGCACACGGCAATGCTGGATCCTTAACCCACTGAGCAAGGCCAGGAATTGAATCTGCATCCTCATGGATACTGGTCAGATTCAGTACCCCTGAGCCACAACAGGAACTCCTTTTTTTTAATAGATAATTTTAATAAGTCAATATCCATTTTGGAAATTGAGCCAATAATCAAAACTTTCCACAAAAGACATCAGCAGGTAGATGGTTTAACTAGCGAATTACACTAAACATTAGAGGAAAAGAGGATACAGATTTTCCATAATCTATTCCAGAGAATAAACGCAGGAGAACACTTCCTAATTCCTTATATGAGGCTCGTGTTACCCTAATATTAATTAGATCACGTTGCCTGATGGTGCTGCTCAGGTCTATATCCTTACGACTTTTCTTTCTTTTTAGGGCCCCACCTGGGGCGTATGGAAGTTTCCAGGCAGGGGTGGAATTGGAGCTGCAGCCACCGCCCTACACCACAGCTCACAGCAACACCAGATCCTTAACCTACTGAGCGAGGCCAGGGATCGAACCCACATCCTCAAAGACACTATGTCGGGTTCTTAACCCGCTGAGCCACACCAGGAACTCCTCCTTACAATTTTCTGCCTGCTTGTTTTATCAGTTCGTGGCAAAGGGATATTAATGTCTCCCATGGTATTGGTCAATTTGTCCATTTCTCTTAAACGTCTTAAATGTTTTCCTCGCCTCCTTCATAAAGGAGAATAAGTGATGCGACACCCAGGGCCTTCCTGTCCCACCTTCTGTCCCATGGTCACCTTCAGAGTCTGTGAGACACTGAGGCTCCAGAGACCCGCGAGACCGAACAGAAGCTCCCTTCTGGCCTCAGGAGGGAAAGGGGAAGCCGTCCGGTCCAGGTTCCAGCTCTATTTGACTTGCTCGGCCTGGCCATCCCCGCAGGCTGCATTCCGAGGCCCTGCGCCAGGCTGGTGTGTAACAGGCTCCAGCCACCCTCTTGTTACCTAATGCTTTCCTAATCTGCAGTTTACGCAAGACGCGTACAAATCTCTGAGAAACACCAAGAGAAATACCCGAGCAGGCACCTCCCGGGCCGGCCTGTACCCTGCCTGGGGGCTGGCGGTTTCGCCTGGAGATGCTTGCTGTTGGTTACCCCGTGGGTGACTTGGTGCATGACATGGAGCCCCGCTTCTCACACGAGGCTCCCAGCAATCTTACCTTCACCCCTTCTCTTCCATCGCTCACCTTGGACTAAAAAAATCTACACCAAGTAGTGGGCAAATGCTTACCTCTTTCAGTAAAGCAGATCTTTCAACCAATGTTGCTGGAATGATAAGCCAATCCATATCAAAAAACAAAACAAAACAAAACAAAAAAACCAAAGCCTTGACCCTTAGTTCATATCATACATAAAAGTCAACTCAAAATCTTAAGATGGATCATTGACCTGCATGTAAAGCCCACAACAATAACACTTGTCCAAGAAAATAAATGTGGGATAAAATCTTTGTAACACTGTAAACTTTTCTTAGAAAGTGCATGAACCATAAAAGAAAAAAGGGGATAAACTGAGCTTAAAAAAAGGTAAAACTTCACCTCCTCAAAAAGCAGTCTTTAAGAACATGAAAAGACAAGTTGTATCCAGGGAGGATCAACGTATTTGCAAAACATGTATTGGATAAAGAACGTGCATCTGGAATATGAAAAGAATTCCCATATCTCAGTAAGAAAATCGACATCCCAACGGGAAAAATAGGCAAAACACCTGATCAGATACTTCATCAAAGAAGAGAGGCAGATGACAAAGTGTCAGAAAAGATGCTCACTAGGCATCAGGGAAGTGGAATTTAGAACCACAATGAGGTACCACTGCACATCTACTAGGATGACTAAGGTATTAATTAATTGACTAACTATGAATTCTTAATGAAGATGCGGAGCAACTGGTACACTCATACATCGCTGATGGGGATGCAAGATACAGTCGCCTCTCTGGAAAACAAGGCAGTGATTTCTTATCAAGTTAAACACACAATCCAGCAATCCCACGTCTAGGTATGCACCCGAGAAAAAAAATACATATCTTCACACAGACATGTTCGCAAATGTTCACGGCAGCTTTATGGGAACTTTTGCAGTAACAGAAATATTTGAAATCTTGATTATGGTGGAATTTACATAGGTAGATGCATTTGCCAAATTTTATTTACCTGTAAACTAGACAAAGATGAATTTTACTGTAGGGAAATTATACCTCAATGAATATGACTTTTAAATATTATAAATTAGAATAAAATAAAATCAAGTAGAATGTAAATCTGAGGGACCCTATGCTCATCATGAAAATAAAATAACACTAATATGGAGAACAGTATAGAGGTTCTTTTAAAAACTAAAAATAAATTTAAGCATATGATCCTGCAATCCCAATCCTGGGCATATATCCAGAGAAAACTAATTAGAAAAGATCCATGCACACCAATGTTCATAGCAGCACTATTTACAATAGCCAAAAAAAAAATATTTTTTGAGACGCCAATAATAGGAACAGTCAGCTATGTAGCAGGCACTATCCTAAGAAATCTACATACATTGTTTCACTTAAACGTCAAACAATCCTGGCAGATCCTCAAACACAGCAAGCACTTTCTTGTCTCAGGGTCTCTGCACTTGCTGTTCCCTTTATCTGGAATGTTCTTTCACTAGATGATTCCATCTCCCACAGTCCTTGGGTCTCTATTCAAAGTCACCTTCTCAGAAGCAGCCTTCTGTCTCCATTCTATTTAAAATCATCCTTTCAGTGGAGCTCCCTAGTGGCCTAGGGAACTGGTGTTATCATTGCTGTGGCACAGGTTTGATCCCTAGCCCGGGAATTTTGTATGCTGGGGCAGCCAATACAAATAAAAATAAAATAGTCCCTTCAATGCATCCCTTTTTATCCCTTCCCTAGTTTTATTTTCTTCATGGAGTTTAGGGCTCCCTGCCATTACATTGTATATTTTTTGTTTCCTTCTCTCCTTGAGAAAGTCATTTGTTCATTCACTCCTTCCATTCACCCAACACCCACTGAGTACCTACCTACCCTGGGGCATGTGTAAGCAAAGCCATAGCTCCCAGAGGCAGAAAATTCCCCCAGGTGGAGATAGTGTTTCTTGGCCCTGTCTCCCTCCCAGCACCTCTCTCATTACCCGGCAGGAGTCACAGAAGCTGCAGCATAGAAAGAGCGCTGGTTTGGGAGTTGAGACACCTTTCCACCAGCCTAGGAGACCCTGAGCCAGCATATCCCCTCACAAGGTCCCTTTCTTCATTCTAAAAGGATTAGATGTGTGTTTTTTCCATGTCAGCATGAATGGGAATTCCCTAAGAAATTGATTTAAAATCCATACCCTGGAGTTCCTGTTGTGGCTCAGCAGGTTAAGAACCCAACTAGTATCCATGAGGACACAGGTTCGATCCCTCCCCTTGCTCAGTGGGTTAAGGATCCACAGCGTTGCTGTGGCTGTGGTGTAGGCTGGCTGCTGCAGCTCCATTTTGACCTGGGAACTTTCATATGCTGTAGGTGCGGCCCTAAAAAGAAAAAATAAAATAAGCACAATAAAACAAAATCCATGCCCTAAAAAAAAAATTAAATAAAATGTGTACACTTTCCCAAGAAAATATGATTCAGAACATCATGAGCGGAGTCAGGAAATCGAAGTTCTTAATTCTCACTCAGGGCAATCTGATGGTCTAGGGACTCGATTTTGGATGTCAATAACTTTAAGGCAATTTATCAGTTGGAAGAAAAAAAAAGTCTTCCTCCCAAAAAATTTTACACAGAAAACCACATTATTCAGCTGGTCAATCAGAGAGGCTCTGGGCAGGAGGTGGGAGCAGAATTCCTCAAGTGTTTCTCCCTCATCCTCTCTCCATCTCACGGTGGCCCCGGGCACCCTAGGGTACCTTGGAACCCAGTTTGAAAACCACCCCTCTCGCCGCTCTCTAATTCAAATCACTGCACAAATACTCATGAGCCTTTACCTTTCTAGGCATTCGTCCAGAGACGATAAAAACAGGTTAGGTCCTTGCTCTGACAGATTCTACATTTTATGGAGGTGGTTTGCAAGACACCATGTACCAGACACCATCCTAAGGGTTATTCGTGTATAAACTCACTCAGTTCTCACCACCTCCCTACCAGACAACTACTGTCATTAGCCCCATTTTACAGAAGAGGACACAGAGGGGTAAGAACATTAAACAACCTGCCCAAGGTCAGATGCTAGAAAGTGGCAGAGCCAAGATTTGAACCTGGAGATTTTAGCCCTGGTGGACATAGTCCTTCTGAAATCCTGTCCAGGTCGATGAGCCCAGGAGGCATATGTGAGCCTGCCTGAGGTGGGGGGACACCTCTGCCTGCCTCTCCACGGGAGTTCAGAAGAATGCCTTGAACACTCAGGCCCTGTAGGGTGAGGACAGCAAGGCTGGACTCCCCGGGGAACTGGAGCCCACATGGCTCCCAGTGGACACGCATGGCCTTCTTTACCTGCAGGGCCGCTGAAAGGCTCACCCCTGGGGTGTGGAAGAATGTTCTCTGGCCCAGGTGCTGAGTTTATTCTGGTCACTGCTGCACCGCTTGGCCAACTTTTGGGAAGGTGACGGCGTCCAGCCGCTCTGCTGGTGTCCCCAACCTGACAGGGTGACATTGATACCTCTGCAGCCAGAACATCAACACCAAATTAGGAAGCAGCGTGGGGACGCGGCCAAGTGAATGCTGAGTAAGAGGAGAGAGCACACGGAGCGTCAGCTCTTCCAGCAGGAGGCTCAGTGGGGAGCTGACAGGTCATTTACACCCGGGCCACTCATGTTGCCAACAGGGACACCGAGGTCTTCTGAGCTGTGTCCTCAGGCTCCTGCCCTTGCTTCTGAGGTAGGGAAAGTGTTGGGATTGGAGACAGGCAGCCACGTCCATATCCCAGGCCTGTCCTTGACTAAGCTCTGTGACCTTGAGCACCTAACACCTGAGGCTCTGTTCCCCTTTGTACAAAAGGGATGAAATGGTCCCTCGGGGATGCTGTGAGGATTCCTGGAGACAATTTTTTTTTTTTTTTTTTTTGGTCTTTTTAGGGCTGCACCTGCAGCATATGGAAATCCGTAAGCCAGGGGTCGAATCAGAGCTGTAGCGGCTGGCTTACACCACAGCCACAGCAACACAGGATTAGAGCCATGTCTGCAACCTACACCACAGGTCACGGTAACCCTGGATCTTTAACCCACTGATCGAGGCCAGGGATCAAACCTATATCATCAGGGATCCTAGTCAGGTTCGTTAGCACTGAGCCACAACGGGAGCTCCCCCTGGAGATAATTCATTCTACACACCCAATGCCAAGCTGCTACGCAATAATATTAGTTCTTACCCACTCCCTTCTCCTGAATTTACCCAAAAGACAGGCATTTTTTGGAAACAGTTCCTCTTAACTAGGACTTAACAGGTCTCTGTTTGGCCATGAGTTCCAACCCCCTGTTGGCTCTCATTGGTCAATAGCATCAACTTCCCCTGGAACCAATTGAAAATGCAGAGTCTCAGGCCCACGCAGCCCTGATGAATAGACTCTGCATCTTAACAAGATCCACCACCAACCCCCACTCCTGTCAAGCCCTGGTGAACATATGTTTAGGCAAAATGACTTTACTGCTTTGGGCCACGACTAATCCTGGTAGCCAGCCTTTGTGGAGACTTTGATACATGGCAGGCAGGCATGCGGGAAGTGTTTTGCAGGCATGATCTAATGTAAACTGCACCATCCCAGGAGGTGAGAACGCTGGCTAACTCCCTCTTCCAGATAAGGCATCTGAGGCTAAGGTGAGTGAGTTCACTCAGCAGGGAAGTTCTAGAGCCACACTCCAAATCCTGGGCCTCTGTGACTCCTCTCTTTGTCACCCAGCTGACTGGAATTATGCTACCCCTGCCTCCACAAAAACTGGCCATGGGTTATTTTTTCTTTCTTTTTTTTTAATCCCTGCTCTCCCTGAAGCATCCCAGGGAAGCCTCTTGGGAATCTGTGAAATGGCAGTTTCAAGGCCCCTGGCCCCCAAGGTGAGTTTCTGAGAACCTGGAGGAGCTGCTAGCCAGACAAAGTCAAGAGAAGCCAGACCACTCCCTGCTCACCTGAACTGACAAAGGCCAAGGTCAGTAGGCCCCCAGGCAACAGATGGTGGGAAGGCTGAAGCTCTGGGCACTGCCCTGCTCCCAAGGCTGGCCCTCTCCTCCAAGCTGTCCCCAAGAATAGTCAACCCTTTGACCTGGCAAGCCTGCCAACCAGAAGGAAACGTACAGGTATGTCAAAGGAGAGAGGGGGCCATGCATAATCTTGACAATGGGAAGAAACGCTGGTCTCTGACTGTGATCCCAGGCCAGGCCCTTTGTGCATCTTATCACTAATCCTGCCTGCAGCCCTGCAGCTCCCCAAAGCACCACCACCCTTGCAACCTTGCAACCCTCAAGGTAATTAGTTTTATGGACCCATTTGATGGATGAGGAAATGATGGGTTGGAAAGAGTTTGCAACTTGCTGAAGGCCACCAAGCAAGTAAGGAGCAAAGGTGGGATCCATATTCAGGTCGGTCTGACTTCCCAGCCTGGATTCTTTCCACTTTGAGAGGATTTGCCTAAATTTCAAGCCATGTACGGGGCACCTTGGGCTAGGCACTGAACGGGCTTACTTCACATAATCCTCATGGCTGCAGCCTTAGAGGTAGATATTATTACTATCCCTGCAGTTATGATCCAGTTATTGTCGGAACTGAGACGAGGAGCAGCGACGTGACTTGTCTGGGTCCTACAGCTGGTTAACTACAGACCTGGGATTTGCTACCAGCTCTCTCTCACCTTGAGGTTCTAGCTCTTTCCTCTTTTCTGCCAGCTCGGGGAAGTGTCAGAGGTAAAGTATTTTTCCCCAAGAGAGCTCAGGGTCTATGGACATGATAAGACTTTTGTTGTGGGAATAAACTATCGACAATGAACACCTGCCAAAATGGGGGAGCAGGTCACTTGCATGTTAAGGGCGTGTTCTTTATCATGAGACTCTCTACGTTCAGATCCCATCTACTAGCTGTGTGACCTTGAGCAACTGACTTCCCCTCTCTGGGCTTTCCCCTACCCACCTGTAAAATGAGACAAATAAGAATGGCTTCTTCACCAAGTTATTATAAGAATGAAATGAGGCTGTGCCCAGGAAGTGCCAAGGCAGCGTTGGGCAGACACTGAATACCCAGTACTTGCAGGTTCCTACAATCACTGTCATTCTAATCATTCCTTTTCCATCCTCATAATAGGCACAGACCATGAGCAATGTGTCAAAGACATATTGAGTGTTTGGGGCTGGGAAATGTCATCCGCAAATTCACTTCCCTGATGAAGAAGCTAGAAAGATGCTGATCAGCCAGAACTTGGAAACCAACACTAACTCCAACTATTGAGAAAGAGAATTTCAAATAGAGAATGAGCACTGGCTATGAATTGGCTGTTCCTTCCCCTCTCACAGTCTTGGCTCCCCCACCCACAGAGCGGGGGGTGTGCAGACGAACCCACCTCCAGGTCACTGAGGGCTGCAGCACCTGCCCCTCCACGGGGAGCAACTTTGGTGGCTCTTCACCTCCCAGAAGCCAGACAACCTCCTGACGTGGATAGGGGATGTGAAATTTGTGGGGTGTCTTGGAATCCCAACCCTGCAGGCCTTCCTCTTCCAATGGACCGAGCCCTGCTCGCATGGACGTTTCCCCAGCCGGCTTCCACCGCCTTCTAGCTAATGAGGCATGGAATTGAACTCATGACCGAGCCACACAGCCGTCGGCCTGGCTGCCTGGCCAAGAGCCTTGGTCAGATGAGGAAACTGATGGGACATTCATGCAGCCGCTGTCCGAAAGGTCAGACCTCAGAACTGATTTTTCAGAATGCCGTGTCCTATGTCAGAATTGTTTCTGGCACATTCCATGGAAGTGCCTGACATTCACCTCATTCGGCTCCAGACACATTCTGGAAGGTCATGCACAGCTCACCAGCTGACGCCCAGGAAGCTGAGCTGCGGGGGGCAAGCCTGGGGGGCTGGGTCAGAAGTGGCCTGGCTGCTGTTTGGCTTTCCCCGTTCTCAGCCTTGACGTCCCTCCCTAAAATGGGGGAAGTGTGGACTAAATTTTTTTAATAAAGTTTTATTTTGGAATAGTTTTAGAATTACAGAGAAGTTACAAAGATAGTACAACTGCCAAATATCCCCCACTCATTTTCTCCCAACGATGTAATTTTTATATCTCCGTGGTGCATTTGTCCCAGCGAAGAAACCAATGTTGGCACATGGTTAGTAATTAAACTCCAGACTTGTATTTGGATTTTACTCATTTTCTTACTAACATCCTTTTTCTGTCCCAAGATACCACCTTGCATTTAGGACTAAATTGTTTACAAAGTTCCCTCCTGGTTCTAAAAACAAAGAGGCAGTAAGCCTTCATGTTAAAGGGCTCTGGATGTGTGAATTGGCAAATGAATGCTTAGCTGTGTGACTTTGAGCAAATCCCTCACTCTCTCTGAACTTCAGTCCCTTTATCTACAAAAAGGGGATGATACCAAGAGTTCCCATTGTGGCTCAGCAGGTTACAAACCCGACTAATATCCATGAGGACTTGGGCTCGATCCCTGGCCTCAGTCAGTGGGTTAAGGATCAGGCATTGCCATGAGCTACACCTATGGTGTAGGTTGCAGATGTGGCTCAGATCTCACATTGCTATGGCTGTGGCATAGACCGGCAACTGCAGCTCCGACCCAACTCCTAGCCTGGGAACTTCCATATGCTGCAGGTGTGGCCCTATAAAGCCAAAAGGGGGGCAGGGATACTACCAGTACTGCTTTATAGGGGTGCTGTGAAGTAATCATTTGTTAACTCATATGAAGCTCTTAGCATGGCCTTTGGTCTATACCATGAGTGCTCCAATGATAAATCTCAGCTAGAGAAATCATAGATTCAAACCAGGACTAACCCAGCAGACCACACACTTCCGGGCCAAAAAATCTCCCTGCACAACAGCTGCCTCAAAAAGCAGATATCGTGTTGCCGGTCTAACACATCAGACCCAAAGTGGAAAGCCCAAGACAGGAAAAGACAAAGATCTGGCATCCCATCCACTCACTGGCTGTGTGAACTTGGACAAACCGTTCAGCCTCTGGGTCTCAGCATCCGCCTCTGTGAAATGGGAACAAATCATTCATTTACAGGGTTGCTGAGAAGATCAAATGAGAGGTCTCCTGTCAAGCCTCCAGTAGGACTGAGTTGTAAAGTTTAGCAGCATCCTTCTCCTTTCTTACCTCTTCTAGGAACCACGAAGTCATTGAGTGCTACTGGGATCACTAAAGAATCTACTGAAATCTGATGTGACCAGTTCCCAGGGATTGATAATACGATCTACTCCTGTTTGTTTGGGTTTGTTTGTATTTTTGTTTTGTTTTTTGTTTGTTTGTTTAAGAGAGAGGGATGATTAACCAAACCCTTACCCTCCCTTTTCCAGTCAAAGTCATGTTGAAAAATCAATTCCAGAGTTCCTACTCTAGTGCAGTGGGTTAAGAATCCGACTGCCGTGGCTCGCGTCATTCTGGAGGCACGGTTTCCTTTCTCGGCCCAGCTCAGTGGGTTAAAGAATCCAGTATTGCTGCAGCTGCAGCATAGGTTGCCGCTGCAGCTTGGATTCAATCCCTGGCCCAGGAACTTCCATATGCCATGGCTGTGGCCATAAAAAAAGAAAGGAAAGGAAAGCCAAATGTCATAATCTTCATTGCTACCATGCCTTTTCTTATCTAGAATGAAATTTTCTTTCCAATTTCATGCTGCCTGTGTTTTAAAAGGAAGAATAAAGCTATTCCCATGGTCCCTCTGATGAAGATTTTTAAAGGGCCTATTTGCATAGAATAGCAGCTGAAGGGACAAGAGAAATCATTCCAGTTTACTGATGAGCACATGAGAACCAGAACAGCAGAATTGCTTATTCAAAGTAATATAGTGGAAGGCTAGGACGAGACCCCAGTCACAAGATTTCTGTTTCTGGGCTCTTGCCTTTCTGACTTGAAGGCTCACTAGGCTCTGAGCTTTCTGGAGGACATCCTCCATTTTTCCATTTACCCACCCACCCATCCATTCACTCACCCATCCATCCAACCACCCACCCATCCACTCATCCACCCACCCCCTCATCCATGCTCCTCATCCAGCCATCAGTCACCCATCCACCCACCCACCCACCCATCCACTCATCCTCTCACCATGTCCATCCTTGTTGGCATTGGACACCTCCTGTGACAGGCACTGAGCTGAGTGTTGGGGAGCCAGAAGTGACAACACAGTCACAGCCCCTGACTTTATGGAGCTTTCCATTCTGTGAGCTAGGATTGAGTCTTGGCCATCTCCTTCCCAAAGTTGTACCCCAGTGCCTGGCAAATGGTAGGAGAACAGTAATTGTTTTTTGAATAATGGATCTCCCATCTTCAGTAATGCTCCCACTTTTATAACTGATGTACTGAATTGTTTTGAAGATGTTGACAGGACTGAAGTCCCAGTATTTGTGTTTGTCTTGAGCCATCTTCTCCAGCTATCATTCTTACCAGAAGAATTTAAACGGCTATGGACAGACCAAGCAGTAACACTGGATGGGTCCAAAGACCCAAGTCCATGTCTCAGCTCTGAGCTGCTTACTCCTGCGTGGCTATGGAAAGACACTCGAGCCTCAGTTTTCTCATCTATAAAATGGAGCAAATGATATTTGACTTGCCTATTACACGTGGCTGCTGTGAATATAAAAGGAAAGAGAGAGAGAGAGGAGAGGGAGAAGGAACGGGGAAAAAAGAGTGAAAATTTCTAGAAAGTATGATATGAATAAATGGTTATTGAGATGTCACTTTAATGATTTCTGTTGAGGACACAAGGGAAAATAAAAGGGATCAGTTTTGTCATCAGTGCTCAGCACACTCTCCTTCCAACCTTCTGTAACGTAACTATCCGTGATTGCCCCAGATTTGTTCTAACCTTCAAGAAGATTAAATTTATGGATTCGTGGCATCACATGTCATCCCAGCCAATCCTGACCCATATTTCTCTCCACTTGGTTCATGTAACAACAGTACAAAGAGGTGTTGTAACCTTAATTGCTTGCAAAGTGTTTTGAAATCCTTAGATTAAAAAGCTCGGTGAAGTCCAAAGTATTAAACTTCTGTGTGCCTGAGGAATCATGCTGAGCCTCAGCTAGGTTCACTGGAGCAAGGAGAAAGAGAAGTGTATATTCTGAGCTTCCAGGAACTCCGGCTTCTTAGGGTCTTATTCACAGGATGGCCTCAGATCAACTCCCAGCTTCCTAGTTTCTAAGTTACCCAGGCATCTGACCATTCTTCACTTTGCTTCGTGCTTTTTCCATTTCTTCAGTTCCTGGGTCACGAGGCCCTGAGTTGCACTGACTTTGGTGTCATAGGTCTGCCTTCCTGAGTGAACTCAGCCTGAGCCCTAGAAAAGGGCAATTGTGTCAGCTGTAATTTCTGTATGCCTTTTCATTTAAGTCCAGAGCGGATGACTTAACCCTCAATGTAACCTTTACCATTAAAACTTGTCCTTGGAAGGGGTGTCAGGTACAGACTAAAAAGGACAAGAGGTGTCTCTTGGGGTCCTGGCAGTGTTTTGTTTTCTTGACCTGATGGTGGGTTAGGCCAGTATGTTTGGTTTGTGAAAATTCAGAGCTATACACATTTTTTTTTTTTTTTGTCTTTTGTCTTTTTAGGGTCACACCCGCGGCATATGAAGGTTCCTGGGCTAAGGGTCTAATCAGAGCTGTTGCTGCCAGCCTACTCCACAGCCACGGCAATGCCAGATCTGAGCCACATCTGTGACCTACACCACAGCTCATGGCAATGCTGCATCCTTAACTCACTGAGTGAGGCCAGGGATCGAACCCGAAACGTTATGGTTCCTAGTCGGATTCATTTCTGCTGCGCCACAATGAGAAGTCCAAGAGCTATACTCTTCTATTTGCACTTCTCTGTGTATTTTTGACACTTTACAATGCAAGGTTAAAAAAAAAAAATCACTCTGGATGCCAACTGACTTCATTTAGAATAGATTCTCATGCGACAGAGAAGCTCTACACCTGTCAAATCAAAATCCTTGCTTTCTCTGCTGTCATGATTCAAAATAATGTCACTTTGAGTTGACCTTCCTTTATTTCCATTTTTACACTTACAGAAAAGGAAAGGCCTCAATCAGCAAATTATAACTAAGTCTAATGGGGGAGGGGAGGGGAGAGGTTGACTCTCAACAGGAAGTCCTGTGATGTCTTCAGAGATGTAGTTGGGCTTCTGAAATTACAAGATTCTGTTGGACATGCATGTATATTTCTGAGAAGTATTCAAAGCTGGCATCAAATTCTCAAGGGTCCCTAAATTTAAAAAGACCAAAAGCCAGAGGGATTCTTACATCTCAAGACTTATTTATGGATGCTCCTCTCCAAATGCCTCTCGACTCTAAATTCATCTCACAGCCCTCACCAACCTGACTTGACCAAATTGCTTTCACTCATCAAAATGGATGTGGCCACGTCAATGGAAAAAGCAGATGGGCTCAGCTCTGTCAAAGGTTATATGGAATAATCATCATCTGTCTGCTTCTCCATCTCCCCCTCGAGATTCCAGGCCCCGAGGCCAGAGACCTCTGCATCCCCAGCAGGAAGTGGACTGGACTCCAAAGAAAGTCACTGCACCTATTTACGAAACCAGATTTATTAAAATTTCTCTACAAGTCAGAAATGGCCATCTCACATATATACACATGTACAGGAAGGATCTAGTGTTTCGAAGCCCCAGCCAGCCCAGAGTCCTCAGCCGGGTCATGTATCACAGATACAATAGTCACGCAACCACGAGAGTGTCAGTGCCACAAAGGCCTCTGTCCTCTCTCTTCCGAGTCCCATGATTCTGTCGAAGTAATATTGCCAACGATCATTCACATTTCACGTGGTCTTAGACACGCAGGTTATTCAGACAGACACAAACAGAACAAAGCATCAGAGCCAAAACAAGAAATAATCGGACATATGTATAAAAGGTACAATATATGTACAAGGTACACAGTACGTGAGGTATGCACGGTATTCTCACAATGCATGTTAGTAGTTTGCCTAGGCGTAGCCCTTAAAGGTGACTGCCTGTCTTTGTGCCATTTCTCAAAATACAGCATGTTTGGTTTACCCGTTTAACCATCTGATTGCAGTACTGTCTGAGACAGCTACTGATATTTTATTTCCTCTGTACTTGTTTTTTTTAATGCAAATTGCAGTTTCTCTGTTAAGCTCTATCTTTCGCAGGTAGTGAGTTCCCATCTCTGAAAGCATTCCAGCAGAGGTTGGAGTCCCACCTGTGAAAGAAGCTGGAGGCGGGGGTGGGGAGGTGGGGGGGGGTGGGACAGGTATGGATTTCTGCATTGGGGAGGTGGCAGAAAAAGAAAAGAACTTGAACTAGAGGACTGTTAAAAGTCCCTTCGACTTTAAAGATTTGGGGCTTGCTATTTCATTCCAGATACGGATGACGCAGATGTATTCATAAAGCACACCACCTCTGAAATATTAAAAACTCGTCATGCAAAACTGCAGACTATACCCATAGCGGATGAAAGCATAATTCCGGAGGGTAGTCTGAGAACTGTCTACGACTATCCAAAATTCACTTTCTCTTTAGTACAAAGATGTTTAACATTTGCTCTGGGGAGAGGGAATGGGGAGACTTCTTATCTTTCTTCTCCTAGACACAATGTTCCACCCTGAGATGGTCTTGGGGAAAAAAAACCTAAAGGATAAATGCTAACATATTTGAGGGGAACCAAGAAAGCTCACGGTTTCCAAGTGCTCAAATTCTTTTTCAAAGTCTTCAGTCTCTCCCTCTGAATTTAGAGTTCTGAAATAGCCAGAAGTTTGCAACTTTTGTGATACTTTTCCACAGTTAGCTGGTAAGTGCTTCTACAGAGAAGGGGAGGGAGGGGCACATTTCAAGGTCAGAAAGCATTAGTGCAAATGGGGTCTTGGCAGGAGATGGAGGAGAGTCGGGATTCACGGTCCAGGCGGGCTCCTATGCCCCTGAAACAGTCTGCTCCAAAAACACGGAAGAAAGGGTGAGTGTTAAACCAAACCGGAAAACAGAAACTTTCCGATCAGAGGAGCTGGGGTAGCGAAAGTCTGGCTATCAGAGACAAGTTCGAAGATGGCAGGTTTATTGGCCCAAATTATGTGTCACCCTGTTAAAAATGAAGGTTATTGCCCCAAATGCCATTGGGCGATTCACGTCCTCTCCCTTTAGAGTGTTCAAGTTCATTTCACTTGATCACACGCTGTAGGATATCCATACGCCTTGCCACCTATAAAAGACGTGGAACCCCCACCCAATCAGACAAAGGGATAGTCGGCACACCCCCGCAGGGCAGCCAATCAGAGTGTACACTGCTCGCGCCCAGTCACTCATCGGGACCATTAAGAGGGGTGCCACGCCGAGTCCAACGGTCCTAACGCCGTCATGGGTCCGGTCGGCCCCACGCCCAAAGGCCTGTCCATCTTTAGATACAGAAATGCCATGTGTGAGAATTAATGAGGTTTCTGAGGTTTGGGGATTAGCAGAAGAAGGAACTGATGTCGCTGTCCTCCTGGTACTCTGGAACAATCTGATCGGAAGTTCCTATTTCTGGGTCCACGTACCCAGGTTCCAAGACCGACTGGAACCAGGGATGGAGTAAGATCTCGGGAGCCGTAAGTCTCTCGGAAGGCTCCCGTCTCAGGAGGCTGCGAATGAGGCACCTGGCTTTGGGGGAAATGTGGTCGGGAATGCAGAACTGTCCACGTCGGATTTTGGAGAAAAGGGCACTGGGGTCTGAGTCATGGAAGGGGTAGCGTCCCACCAAAAGGGTGTAGAGCATCACCCCGAGGCTCCAAACGTCGGCCGCTTTCCCGGAGTAGGTCCCTGTGGTGTTCAGGATCTCCGGGCTCACGTAGGCGGGGCAGCCGTGTTTGTCTGATAGAGCATCATCTTCTCCCTTAATGATGTGTGTATCTTCGAGGCTCTCCAGTCGGAGCTGGGTTCTGCAGGAGAGAGGAAGCAAGCCATTACTTCCAGATCAGCTGCTCTGAAAAACAGGGCCCTCCCAATAACAGCGCCCACAGGCGCTCCTCGCAGAGGCTGGAGGAATGCCAGTTACCCCTTTGTCCAGTACGCAGTGCCTTGCAACCACCCAGGAGGACTCAGGATTTCACAAACCAATACAAACTGCAATAAACATTTGCAAAGTATTCAGAGAGCGCCTGGGGTGGAGGGTATGATGCAAAGCCCCAAATACTATTCATCATGCTGCAGCTTATACGAGAGATCCTACCGAACAAGAGTTACACAATTTACACAATTCACATTGCAGCAGTGGGAGCCTGTCTCAGGGAATGCTGACTTTTCTCCAAAAGCTATCAGGGAAGAGCAGTTGATCCTAATTCTTCAGGGAAAGCCTGCGCATCCTACAAGCCGATCTTATCTCTTAGCAGGCCAGGGACTGCCAGGGCTCCTGGGACCCACGCTTTGCCTTAGAGAACAGTACAGAAAGTGGAGTCTAAGGTCACTGTTATTACCCACAGGTTGTTAGCACTCCTGCTCACGTTGACATACACACACAGAGGGAACTCTGTCCACCTGAGCCCGAGCTGTGATGACTGTGCGTACAAGTACAAGGAATATTAATTACATTTATTGGGATGTTTCACTGCAAAGAATGCTTAACCTGGACAAAGAAGACAGAGAAGCGGCTGATGGATTTAAAAGATGTAGGAGCCCTAAAAAGCCTGCGCACGTGCGCGCACACACACACACACACAAGGATGACACATCAACACTTGAGCATATTTTCTCTGTTCAGGTAAAAACTAAAAGTTTGAAAAATCTTTAGTCAAGCCTCTGATGAGGCTGCAGGTGCCTCTTTGTTCCGATCCAACCTCTCAAGCCCCTTGGTTCCCCCAAAGCCCAGAGCCACATGGGGAGCCTCCAATATCTGGTGGCCACTTGGGCTCCTCCCAGCCCTGTTTCAGTAAGTCACTTGTTGTGAAGTTAAATGCAAACATTTCGTACAGGCTACTGGGTCAATTCCTTTTCCTCTCAAAGGTCTACTTGTTTTTTTTTTTTTTTTTCTTCCTGCCTTCCTGTTCCCTGGAGTGTAGTATACATGTGCTAACTTCGGTATGTCCTCAGCCTGACCTCCCCGTCGTTATGTAAAATACCCATTGGTTCTGTAAACGGAAAATATGACTCAACCCACACTGTCTGCCGCTGATTGGCTGCTGTAGTACTAAAACCCTGCACCTGTGCTGGTTACACGAATAGCGTCAGCCTGCCATTGCTTAACCCTCGGGTTGCCAAACGCCATGCACATGACATCTGCCTGTGCAATGCGGATTTCAAAAGTCAGCAAGGAGGTGTGTAAGGCATGTTTCAGAAAATACATCACCATATCTAAGAGTGTGTTCCAGGAATTGGAAACTTCTTCATTGCCAATACTTTGCTTTTCTTTGCTAATCAGTGTGTTCTAATACTTATGCAAGGTCAGGCACAAAGCCTTGCTTTCTGGCAACTCAACCCTGCCCTTTTTCACAGGGCCTGAATAACTTCAGGGTAAAAAAGGCACAGGTGGAGTGAGCCCTGCTTGCATGGCTACCACAAAATAACACCCACCCACCTCTGCAATCATACAATAGTATTGCTTTTTAATCTTTCCACTAGGGATGTGGCCCCACCTCTTAAAATCAGGTAAGGTTTATCTCCTGCGGCTTCCTGAATTCTCTTGTCTGAAACCTCAGCTCTGAATCTTAATGTCTCATTATTGTCTTATCGAGCTCATCTTGTTCTTTATGAGGTAAGTCAGGATCTATATTTAGCAACCAATTCCAGCCAACTTCCATTTATTATTCAGTGTAGCTATTTTCTGAAGATGGAGCCAAACAAGATGTCTAAAAAGTCACTAGAGAACGTGGAGAAAATATGGGGGGGGCAGGCCTGACATGGAACAGGAGTGCGGAGTGAAGGAAGGAGACGGAATTCTGCAAATACAACAGGCTGACTAGCTCTGTGATATTTACTGGGTACAAAAGCCAAACACACAGAACGAAACAAACCCGCTCAGTATAAACAAGGATTCGAAGATGTCCTCTAGGAATGATGCAGGTTGACATCTGTACCCCAGAAGAGCTGACCTTTCTGATGACAATGTGATAAAACGGATCCCGGGTAGAAGTGGGGAGGGCATCCTGTCATCATGTGACATCCCCCAGATGCACCAAGGGGTCCCCACGCCACATCCACAAGGGGGCCGCATAACCAACCTTGGCCTTGGCTCCTCAGGAGGGGACCCCTAAATACTAACTCTGGGACAGCTGAGAGCTTGGTGGTGTTTGAACCAACACACTGCACCTAATGGCTCTACCACCTTCGTTTTGGTGCCCAAAAGGCAGAGGAGGGGCTGTGGGGGCCGCTCACCTCTCCTCCGTGGAGAAGACAAATTTCCTAAGCTTCAGGTCCCCCAGCACGATGGCCGACTGGTGGCAGTGGGCAACGGCAGAGACGATCTGCTTGAAGAGCCGGGCGGCCTCCTCCTCCCGCAGCCTCTTCCGGCTGCGCACATAGGAGTGCATGTCCCCAAAGTCCCTTTCAAAGAAGACATAGGCCTTGGTTTCCCCGAGGATCACTTCCACGATGCCAGTGATGTTCCTGTGTGATGGCAGCTGGATGTAAGGCCGGATTTTGTCCTGGTAGTGTTTAATGGGAAACACCTGCAGAGAGAAGGTGACCCACTTAGGAGGCTAGAAAAGCAGAGGCTGCCTCCCAGATCCTGGGCTGGGCTGCAGTTCTCCCTCTCCAGGCTTTGATGGAAGCAAGGCTCCATTCATTTCCCCTCCACCCCCTTAGCTCAGCAACCCCAACTGATGCAGCCCCCAGCACCGAGAACCAGGAGCATCTTGGGCTCTGGTTGAGCAAATATCCAAAGAGCTACCATATGGATGGTTGGAAAGAAGTCTTCTATGTATGGCTTCCCCTGAGGCCACCAGCTCCAAAGAGCTAACTAAGCTCCTTCGTCACCATCCTCTGTGGCCCTTCCTTATCGGCAGGTAATGCTAGGCAAAGTGACTGCTAGAGGTCCCCCAGGGATCTCCAGGAGCCCTGGAAATGTACGACTCCGCAGCCTCCAAGTGGAAGCACGGGCTAAAGAACATGCAGCTCTGCCATCAGACAGAGGAACAGATGACTCCCAGAGAGAAAGAAAGAGGGACTGACTGTCAACACAGCCCTAAGCAACCTGCTGAGGCTCAGGGAGATGTACTCTTGAGTTAAAATTCCCACAGGACCATACGATTCTCTCCGGGGTTTTTTTCATTTATTTATCTCTCCCCTCCCCCCTTCACCCCGGAAATGGGCAGCATCTCCTCTAAGAAGCTGGCTGGTCTCTTTAAGGGCCTTTTGTTTAGTCCGGTTACTCATATCCTAGACTCGACTGGAAACGGTGACACACGGGCTGTCACCATCTGGATTCAGCTATTATCTGCTGGGAGGAACTGGAAGGGGTTGCACAATGACCAGACCCACCCCACCTCTGAGGCCTGACTGCTCTGGAACCAGCTCCAGAAATCTCTCTGCTGCCCCCTTCCTCCCACCCCAACCCACACTCATTCTCTTCCCAAAACAGTTCACAGCCCCAGCGACCCAGAAGAAAAGATTTTTCCCCCCTTTCAACCGGGCTCGATTATGCCTTTGAAGTTTCGTTCGGGTCGGACAGTAGGTGGCAGCAGCGAGCCCAGGGACGGGAAGGTGAGGGTCAGGTGAGTCGCGGAAAACCCAAGAGCGACTTGAACTGAGGGGTGATCCTATCTTTCAGGTAAAAAGGAGCAGCCTGGAGGGTTCTCGGGGATGTGTGAGGCCCGGGCGTGCAGCTCGCAAAGCGTAGATGGACTGTGGGACTGTTCTGCGTCTGTGGGCGCAGGAGGAGCGCGCGCAGGATCCTGTTTCCAGGAGTTGTATCTCCTGGATGGAATCCCTAATGTTCAAAAGAAAATCGCTGGCCGGAAAATCAAGACACGAATGGATACCAGGGTTCCTAGCCAGTGTAGGCTTTCCAACACTCCTCCTCCCGTCAAGTTCCCCCGCCCTGATTGGAAGGTCCCCTCAGACTGCTCTCGGGGAGGACAGGGTCCCTGTCCCAGCGCAGGTTCCAACCGGAATTCCCAAGACCCGAGCCCGACACGGGCTGCCCGCCCCCCTATCACCCGCAGCTGAGCCAGGATGCCTCGCAGCCCCAGCAAGAGAGCTGCCAGCTGCTCCAAGCTCCAAGGAGGAACCCACTGCAGGGCGTCCCTCCAGAACAAGGGGCGGGGGGAGGGAGTGGGAAGCGAGGAGAATGAGAAAAGGGGAAAGGCATGGCCCTGGAATCCATTTCAATTCCACCAATTCCACAACTTATGTGGAACGCCACACGCTAAACTGGGCATTAAGGAAATCATAGAGAAAAAAAACTGAGGACCGCACTTCCTCTTGACCGCCAAGACCCCATTATACCACTCCATCCGAACCCCTCAATCCCTTATAGTGAACCCGGTCCAATGCTACCTTGCCGGACTCAAACACACTTATCCGCCTTGCCCTAAGCCCAAGCGCTGGTGGCACCTTCGGCCCCCGGGCGTCGTCTGAGGAAACCCCAAATAACTCTGCTGCCACCGTGTCTCCCCACCCCGCGACCTCCGCTCGGCCTCGGCCTCCGGGTGCCTACCTTGCAGCGCAGCTCGCGGCCCGTGTGGATGCACAGCGCCCGGGACACATGTTCGCGCTCGGCCAGGGGCAGCAGCAGGTAGTCGGCGATGCGGCTGGGCCCCGGCGCGCTCCCGGAGCCGCCGCCAGCCCCGGGCGCGGCGGGCGGAGGCTGCGGGCTGCAGGGAGAGCCAGGGGGGCTGAGGTAGTCCGGAGGGTTTGAGCACTCGGAGAGACGTGGGCACTTGGCCGCCACCGCCGCCGCGTCGTCCGCGTCCAGCAGGCGTTTGGCAGGAGCGCCCCGGCCGGCCGGGAGCAGCAAGGCCGGGGCTCGGGGCTGCGAGACGCCGCTCATAGCAGAGCGCACGGGACCGACCCGCATCCCGTCCGGCGCCGGGACGGCCCCGGCTTTGTACGTCCTCGGATCGGCGCGGGAAGGCGCGACGGGGTCGGCGCCGGCGCCGCGACGTATTCCAGCCCGCAGGATGGAGTTTGCAGACGGAGCTTGGTTCGGCCCCCACGGGGGGCAAAGCCGGAGCCTCTCCCCGGCGCTGGCGGTACACGCGAGAACCACCGTGGCTGCGCGTCCCGGGGTGGGAGGCCGGCTCGGGTCCTCAGACCCCCGCGGTATCGGCTCCGGGCACCTGGCAGGGGGCGGCCGCCGCTATTGTTGTCGAGGCTGCCGACAGTCAGGGAGGCAGAGGTGGCGGTGGCTGGCCTTACCGAGGTCCGAAACAGCGAGTACAGGATTCCGCAGGCTCGGCGGAGCCACGGAGCAAATGCACTTCCCAAAGCAATAAGTCTCGGGGCCAAAGCCGGAGCAACTTTTCCGCGGCGCTCGGGATCCTGCGCGCTCCGGGCTCCCGGCGTGAGTGTGCCCGAGCGAGACGCGCTCAGAGAGAGTGACTGAGTGTGAGTGAGTGAGTGTGTGCGCAGCACCGATCCTGGCCAGTGCACTCCTCCTTCTCCTTTTCCTCCACCTCCTCCGCCTCCCGGTGACTCACGCTGTATACACACATACACTCACAGGCCGGGCTGTGTAAACAGTTGGGAAGCCGGGTTGTGCAATGAGGTGGCTGCGACGACTCGGGCCCTGCCGCTGGGCGAGCAGTCACCGGAGAGGGGGGGGGGAGGCTGGGAGGAGGGAGGAGGAGCTGGGTCGGCGGGGGCGATGGGGGTGGCCCGAGGGCTGGGATGCTCCGGGCAGCGCGCGCTCTGGCGCAGGTGGTGTGTCCCGAGCTGGCTGGGGCGCGCGCACACGCCCCCCGGGCTGGGCTAAGCAGGAGGCGGCGCGCGCCCTCCGGCAGGCAGCGGGCTCAAAGCTAGAAGCTGGAGGAGGGGGTGGAGGAAAAGTTCCCGTGACGTCAGGGTCCCCGGGAAGTGGGCGGGAGGGGTGGGGCCGTGGGGGGCGAAGCGACCGCTGATTGGTGCGCGCTCCCCATTCACACCGAGCACAATGGACTGCGGGCGCGCGCACCAAGGCTCGCTGCACCCGCTGCTCGCTGCAGCCGCGCGGTGACGCCTTTTGCCCTGGGGATCTCCCCCCGCAACCGACCGCCCCGCGCCCTGGGACCTCCGGTTGGAGCCGTGGGCGTCGCGAGGCCCGGCGGTAGTCGGCGGAAAGGAAGAGAGAGAAGGTGATGAATTCCAGAATCACTCATTCACCCCCACGCGGTAGTTCCGGGGAAGACCTATGCGTGGTTGTGGATGTGGTTTTTTGTTTTTTTTTTTTTCCTTTTCCTGCCCCCTCCCAGCTCTAATCCCCAGCGTCTGTTCGCTTCCACAAATAGAACCTTCTGTTGGATGAAATAAAAGCAAACACTGGGCCTTCTGCGCTGCCTCCACCTCCACGCCCCTCCCGCGCCTGCCGCCCGCCGGGATTGCACGGAAATAGCTTCTCCAGGCTCCCCGGCCGCCCCTTCGCGGTGACTCGCAGAAAGAGCTTCCTGAGCCGGGGCCGGTGGGAAACAAAGGATGTGGGGAGAGGGCGGAAGGGGCCCACGTGGCCGCCGCTGGATTCTAGCCCCCTCCCCGGCCTCCACACGCCCTGCAGGGTCTGGGGCCCCGGGGCCAGCCCAGCCCAGTTCCGTGGTGGCCGGGTAGCGGAGTGGGAGTCATTCTGCCACCGACAGTGATACTTCCTACACCCGGGCAGCCCTGCCAGGGCGTGTGCGTGCACTCGTGCAACGTGATTGCGGTGAGCGCGAAATGTGTGTCAGACGCTGCACAAAGCTCCATGAAAAAGCAACCTAGAATCTATCGTTTTTCTTTCTTTCAAGAACCAGGTCGATTTGGAGTCCCTGGACACCCAGCGTACATAGCTATTATCAGAATCCCTTCTGCCCTTGTACTAAAAATTTCATTTTCTAAAACCAGGTCGAGCCCCAAGGATAAATTTTTTCCATATTAAATCTCCATTCATTCAGCAAATACTAATGAAGCATCTAGTAAGAGCTAGACGCTGGGGATTAGAAGATTGAGCATTAAAATAATAATAGCTAACGTTAATTGAGGTCTGTAAAATGCCAGGCACAGTTCTTAGCACTTTACACATAGTCACTGCAGTCTTACAGCCACCCCGTTGGGTTATTTTTTGCCCCTTTTCAAGAGGGAGAAGCCTGCAAAGACGAAGTTACTTGCTGTGATCAAATCACTACTAAAAGGTGGAGCATTCAAGCTCTTAAGCACTTGTGGGTACTCAAAAAACAGATTACAATTTGCAGAGGGAAGAGAGGGGTTAGGGAGGATTCCATCTAGAAGCGGTTGACCTGGGGGCATGTGTGGGGCTGTAAGAAGTTGCGGGGGGGGGTGGGGGGAGAAGAGAGCAAGGAAGTGGGGAACTTTAGAGGCCAGAGTGCCTGCCCAGGTGGAGCTGAGCCTGCAGAAGTCCTTGGGGAAAACAAGAAGAGCTCCAATTCTGGCTGAGGAGGATGCACTTGGTCTTATAACTGGGAGAGAGCCCTGATTTTCTCTCTTTCACATTGATTTTGTGCCAGCTATTCAAGACCCACTGAGCTGCCAGCTTAGCATCTGCACTAGGATGGCAAACTCAGCGTGGACCATCAGCATCTTCCTCGAAGTGCACACCCCCTTTCCTGCCTCTTCGAAGAGAAAGGCATCGCCACCCCCGGGTCCAGAATCTTTAGCAGCGATTTCCTCATGAATCCGCCTTTTTCCTGTCCCCCACTGGGTTGTCCCTGGGTCCATCCTAGATCTGCTTGCTCTCAGAGCCATCCCCTGCCCTCCCCTCCTAACTCTCCTTGCAGACTATGTCTCAAGCTCCCTTGGCCACTGGCTTGCAGCCCATTTTGCCCAGAGGGAAGCCCTGGAGGGAGACGGGACTGCTTGGGACAATGGCCGCACCTCTTCTGTGGCTCCAGACCTTTATCCCGCCCCATTCCCCTTCCCCAGACAGCCCGTCTGTGTGGCTGCCAGATCCTCCTACTGGATAGAAGGAATTATCCACCCATGCCCACCCCACCTTCCACTCCCCTGGCTGCCTTTTGTAAATCCATTTTGGAAACCGCCTGGACTGAGAAAGGCTGCCTTGTTCAAGTTCACACTCCTTTCCCAGGAGGTCCACATCCAATGACAAGTGACTGTGGAGTACACAGGTTCAGCCTCCTTGCCTCAATTTGAGCCCCCTCTGAAGGGCATCCCAGCTTCAGCCCGGCAATTTAGGGTCATCTGAATTCTTTCTGGAGATTGCATCCAGCCCTGTCGTGTTCCTTTCCTCCCCTTCCAAAAGCATTCCTTAATAAACCTGCGTGCTAATCTCCATCGGAGTCCACTTCCTGGGAGACCCGCCCTCCCCTTTCCTCCTCCTTCGTCCCGGCTCTCTCAAGGCACTCTGGCTCCAGGGAAGAAGTGACACCCACCGCTTTTGTCCCTCCAGCCCTAGGGTAGAAGTAGCTTCCAGCTGCTAATCTCTGGACTACCCCCCTACCGTGTTGTTTTGCTCTCTTTGGCTTCTGTTCTTCCCAGACCTTTGTAACTGGCTCCCTGCTTTAATTCTTCCCATTGAATTTCCCGGCCTGGGTTCTGTTTTCCTGACTGATATAAGCCCTGCACTTTTGCTCCTGGATTTCTGTAGTAAACTCCTAATGGGGTCACTCCCTCATCCCTGCCGCATACCCCGAGCACCTCCTCTGCCTGTGTTCCTGGGAGGCGCCCGAGATGTAACGGTGACTACACAAAATGTGTGCTTGAGCTCCCTCAATCCATTCCCCACACAGCCATCAGAGTCCTTTTTCTAACATTGAAATTTGATCATCTCGGGCCCTGGCCTAAAAACCTTGCAGGGACCCTCGGATAACATCCAAACTTCTCTTTCCACCCTCAGCTTTCTTGTCTCCTTGCCAGCACCCCACCCATGCCAGCTCCTGGTGGGGCCCCAAACACATCTTGCCAATTCACACCTCGAATTTTTTTTTTTTTTTTTTTGTCTTTTTGCCATTTCCAGGGCTGCTTCTGCGGCATATGGAGGTTCCCAGGCTGGGGGTCTAATCGGAGCTGTAGCCACCGGCCTACACCACAGCCACTGCAACGTGGGGATCCGAGCCGCATCTGTGACCTACACCACAGCTCATGGCAATGCCAGATCCTTGACCCACTGAGCAAGGCCAGGGATCGAACCCAAAACCTCATGGTTCCTAGCCAGATTTGTTAACCACTGAGCCACGACGGGAACTCCGCACCTCGTCATTTTTGATGGGCTTTTTCCCCTGCTGGAATTCCCACCCCACCCCTGCCAACCTGATGAACTCCTATTCATCCTTCCAAACACCAGTCAGATTTCCCCTGCACTGCACTCAGATTTAAATGTCCTGCCAAGGGCTGTTGAAGCCTCCATCTAGATTTCTCTCATGGCCCTGTCCGCTCAGCTGTGTGCCAGAGGGCAGGTGCCATGTCTTACTCACCTCGTGTCTTCAGTTCCCAGCCCAGTGACTGTTACGAAGTTGGGGCTTAGTGAGTATCGACCAAATAAATATACTCAGGGGCAGAGGGTCACTCCCAAGGAGAGCCTGAGATGAGAGGCAGGGAAGGAGAACAGACATTTGGGCGATGACAGGGGCCTGGAGGACAGGGCACAGATTTCAGACTTGAATGTCTATAGCCCTGGAAGGCACCAGCATACAGAGAAAGAAGGGGCAGAAACTTTGGGGGCCTCCATCCTGGATGCCTGGGAAAATGGACATGTTTTTTTGGCAAGGCCTGAGATCAGATCAGCCAAGAGGACATGTGAGCTAAAATTGTCTTGATTTCATTGCTGGGGGTTTCCCTGCTGGCAACATCTGGACTGCCATCAGACTTTTCAGATACTGAAGTGAGGAAGCCAGTTGTTCTTTAGAGGCCTCAATTGTCTCACCTGTGAAATAGGTATAATGAAGCCCTGTTTTCTTCCCCCACAAGATTCTTATGGAAACTAATAGCTACAAACATGTGAAAAGTCCTTTTGAATTATCTGCTCACACGCAAATGTGCTTATCAGATATGAATATGCCTTCATTTTTTTCCTTCATAGGGCTGCACCCGCGGCATATGGAAGTTCTCAGGCTAGGGGTTGAATCAGAGCTGCAGCTGCCGGCCTATACCACAGCCACAGCAATGCCAGGTCTGAGACAAGCCTGTGACTTACATAGCAGCTCCATCTCATGGCAACACCAGATCCTTAATCCACTGAGTGAGGCCAGGGATCAAACCCCAGTCTTCATGGATACTAGTGCAGGTCTTAAGCCCCTGAGCCACAATGGGAACTCCCAAATATGCCTTGATTTTGAACTATGTTCATTTAGTCAATAAATATTAATTATAGACTTGCCACATGCCAGAGCTGAAAAAGTCCTTGAAAATCCAATTTGACAAAGATATAAGTAAATAGGATATGAATTAGGAAGTGACTCTGTGTTAAAAGGGCTGTTTGCATTGTAGAAGTGTCTCCTGAGCCATGGTGATGGCATTAGCAAGCTCCTTTGGCACATTTATGATGTAGCTTGGGAAAAATGTAAGAACCTTGAAAACAAGATTCGAGGTTGTGCATCCTGCAGTGTGTGTGTGTGTGTGTGTGTGTGTGTGTGTGTGTGTGTGTCCTTTGTAGCCTCAGCACAATGCTGAGCTGACACCGGATGCTCAACACATGTTGAACTAGGGAAAAGAATGGATTGACCTCCAGCTTCTCAGGAAATCACATATTACGTAATGTGGGAAGAGCTATATTGAATTTTTTGGACAAGGTTGGGCTATTGATGAGCTCAAGCTTGATTCATTTTCATTCCTGCTCAGGTAGGTTCCTGGCAGCACCATTAGAAGGGTTCTGAGCATCCTACCTGTTCTAAAGTGGAGGGAAATTCACAGAGCAACCAGGGCTCCTAAATTCTACCTTCTGGCTTCACAGTACATGAGGCTTTGCAGCCACACACAGTGGGCATTAAATTCTAATGCCCTCACTTTAAATTCTAAACAAATACACAAACCAAAAAAAAAAAAAAAAATTGGGACATATTTAAAGAAAATGATATTAGCGTTTACAATACAATTCCAAAAACTGGAAAAGAAATGAACCCTGGAGTTCCCGCTGTAATGCAGTGGGTTAAGAATCTGACTACACCAGCTTGGGTCACTACAGAGGTGCGGGTTCGATCCCTAGCCTGGTGCAATGGGTTAAAGGATCCAGCACTGCCACAGCTGTGGCGTAGGTCTCAGCTGCAGCTCAGATTCGATCCCTGGCCCGGGAACTTCCATATGCCATCAATGCAGCCATAAAAAATAAAAAATAAATAAATGAACACTTATTGAGTTCCTCCCATATGCTAGAATCTTGCCTGTTCTCTTCTTTCACATTCAAAGTCATCTCGTAAAAGAGTTATCACCGCCATTTTACAGATTCACAAGAAAGCTCAGAGAAGTTGATTAACTTGTCTAGGATCACACAGCTGGAAGGCAGCAAGATAGAATGGGAACCCTAATTGGGCTGACCTCAAGTCTGGCTCTCTGCTTTATATATCACCCAACTTCTAGTGAAGAGAAAGTCTAGCCAAATAGTTCGCTTCCTTTTTTTTCAGTTCAGTAAAAATCTTTATGTTTTAAGAACTTACCCTTTTCCCAAACAAGCATTCACATGCAGAAGCATACACATACACAGAAAATTAACATTTGTGGGAGTTCCCTGGTGGCCTGGCAGTTAAGGATCTGGCCTTGTCACTGTTGTGGTACAGGTTCAGTACCTGGCCCAGGAACTCCTATATGCCGTGGGCATAGCCAAAAAAAAAAAAAAAAAAAAAAATCACAGTCATAATATAGCCTCATATCTGACTTTTCTTGATGATTTCATTTTTTTGGGGGGAGGGTGTTTTTTTTTAGGACCGCATCCACGTCATATGTAAGTTCCCAGGCTAGGGGTCAAATCAGACCTACAACTGCCAGCCACAGCCACAGCCACAGCCACAGCCCACATGGGATCCAAACTGCATCTTCAACCTACACCACAGCTCATGGCAACACTGGATCCTTAACCCACTGAGCGAGGCCTGGGATCAAACCCGCATCCTCATGGATAGTAGTTGGATTTGTTTCCTCTGTGCCACAACAGGAACTCCCTTACTTTTTGTTTGTTTGTTTGTTTGTTTGTTTAAAGAGCACAGGAATGCTTAGATCCTTGAAGGCCACCCCCTAACATCTGTGGGGGCCTGGACAAGAATACCAAACGAGAGTCTGTGACCTGATGCCCATTCTCTTCCCACCCCAGCCTCTGCCCTCCCCCTGCAGGGCCTCCAGTGCTGGCCCTGGCCATGCCAACTGCATTCACATGTGCAGTGCCACCCTTGGCCCTTCCCTGACCCACAGGCCTAGAGGTGCAGCACAGCAGAAAACCTTAGGAAAACAGACCCAGGAAAGAGACTCCTGGAGGTTCTGGGCATTGGGGCAGAGAATCCCGCCGTCCCAGGAACCCAGAATTTGGTCTGGATCAGCAGGTTCAGGCTCTAGGTAGCCATACCCCCTGGCCATGTGGGGACGGATGCAGCAGGCTGAGGGCCAGGGCAGGGCCGGATTGCCCAGGTCTAAGAGAGAGGTCCGGTCTCCATGAAGGATGCCTGGAAGCTCCACCAAGACCTTCTCCTTCACCTCCACTTATGCTGATGGCTGCCTCTTGCATTTAAAATGCTCTTCTTGGAGTTCCCGTCGTGGCGCAGTGGTTAACGAATCCGACTAGGAACCATGAGGTTGCGGGTTCGGTCCCTGCCCTTGCTCAGTGGGTTAACGATCCGGCGTTGCCGTGAGCTGTGGTGTAGGTTGCAGACGCGGCTCGGATCCTGCGTTGCTGTGGCTCTGACGTAGGCCAGTGGCTACAGCTCCGATTCAACCCCTAGCCTGGGAACCTCCATATGCCGCGGGAGCGGCCCAAGAAATAGCAACAACAACAACAACAACAACAACAAAAGACAAAAAGACAAAAGACAAAAAAATAAAAAAATAAAATAAAATAAAATGCTCTTCTTGGAGTTCCCGTCATGGCTCAATGGTTAACAAATCCAACTAAGAACGATGAGATTGCAGGTTCGATCCCTAGCCTCACTCAGTGGGTTAAGGATCCCGCGTTGCGTGAGCTGTGGTGTAGGTCACAGACACAGCTCAGATCTCGAATTGCTGTGGCTCTGCCATAGGCTGGCAGCTACAGCTCTGATTAGACCTCTAGCCTGGGAACCTCCATATGCCGCAGGTGCAGCCCTAGAAAAGACACAAAGACAAAATTAAAAATAAAAAAATAAAATGCTCTTCTGGGGAGTTCCCGTTGTGGCTCAGCAGGTTATGAACCCAACTAGTATCCATGAGGAAGCAGGTCTGATCCCTGGCCCCCCTCAGTGGATTAGGTATCCAGCATTGATGTGAGCTACAGCGTAGGTCACAGACGCAGCTCTGATCTGACGATGTGTTGGAGGCCGGCAGCTCTGGCTCCAATTTGACCCCTAGCCTGGGAACTTCCATATGCCACGGGTGCGGCCCTAAGAAGAAAAAAAATATATTGCTGCAACTTCTTTGCCACTTTTCCTATTGAGAGGCAGTCTCCTGAATCTGGACAAGCTCAGGACTGCTTGGATCAATCAGATGCGGTGAAAGTGCCACTCTGGGCTTCCAAGGTCATAAAAGGGCATGAGGCTTCTGCTTGGTTCTTCAGGACACTTGCCGTTGGAACTGTGTGTGGCCAGATAAGAAGTCTGACTACCTTGAGAACCCTGCGCTGGAGAAGCCACAGGCAGACCTCCGGATGAAAGACCCAGCTGAGTCTGTCCTGCAGCTGTCTCAGCCCAAGTACCAGACAGGTGAGTAGGGGAGCCGTGTGTGCCCGGATGAATCCTCCAGCCTCAGCCACCTGCTTCCTCCCAGCTGAAGCCCAGACATCATGGCACAGACAAGAGCCATCCTTACCCTGCCCTTTCTGAATTCCTGACCCATAGAATTGTTTACCTTCTAAGTTTGGGGATAGTTTACTGCACAGTAAGAGATGACCAAAAATAACATTCTGACTGTTCTGGAAAAATGAGGAGATCTGACAGGCAGGGACTTACCAGCCCTTAGGACAGCTTTAGATGCCAAGTAGAAAAGGGAGCTCCAGCCTCTGAATGGGAGCCACCCCGCACCTGGCAGAGGACATGGCCGGCAGAGTGCAGGCTGGATTTCCCAAACAGGTGGCTCTACTGACCAGAGACACCTTCTTCTCTTCTGCAGGGATCAGCGTGAGCTGAGCTGGCAGGAAGGCAGGTTCTCAAAATTCAGATAATTGCCCCATAATCTTCTTGAGCATCTCCCAGGATTTGGGGAGGGCTCTGTGCTCAGACCTTGCTAACTCTGCCTCCCCCGGTGAGTCATCTCAACACATAAAGCATTCATCAAACACACAACACACACACACACACCTTACAGGCTACTTTTTCCCTTTTCTCAATTAAAAAAGAATCTCCACCCTCCTGTGATCTGATCTGAGATCTTCAGGCTATTTCGAAGTAATCCGTCTTGCCTCTTCAAACACACCATTTTCCCTGGCTCAGCTTGATCGAGGCCCTGGTGGCAGCCAGCCAAGCCCATCTCCCTTCATTCTCAAAAGAAACCCGGCCCCATGTACTGGACTGTTTGTTTCCGGGATTTCCATTTTGAAAACCTTTCAAAGAGCCTGTGGCTCTTCTGCAGTATTTCTGAGGAAGGCTGCAGGTGAAGGATGGAAGGGTGAAGGGGGCTGGGGGCAGATCACGTTGGCTCATGGGAATTCCAGGGGGTGGGAGGGCCATCTCTGCAGGTGACTCGCAGGGCAAAGAGGCTGGCAGTGCCTCCCTTGGCTCTGCCCTTCCTGTTGCCAGCATGGCGATCTTTTCCCCTTTGGTCTAACTGGCAGAGGCAAGTTCAGCAGGGGCAGCTGTCAAGGGGGTTGTAACTCATTTATGCAAACCTGGTAGACAAAAGCCCAGTTTTCTAGGAAAGACTGCAGTTGGCTAGTCATCCATACTGTCTGTGGGTTCAAGCAAACTCCCTCCCTGGGAGACGGTCCAGTCAAAGGTGATTTGCCTTTGCTGGGGAAGGGGACCCACGTCTGCTGAACACCCGGTCTGTGTGCTTTGCATATGTTCTGTCATTTATCCTCGCAACAGCCCTACAGCTTGCTAGGATCATCTCCATTTGTCAGCTGAGCCAAGAGAGATCCAGAGAGGCTAAGCAACTTGCCCAAAGTCACACAGCTAGAAAGACGGAGAGCCTGGGTTCGAACCCAAGTTTGGACCACCTCATTCCCTCTCTCCACTCCTTCCCCAGGTGCTTGAAATCTCTCTCTCTATTTCCACAGTTTGGGAACCTATAGAGTAAGTGCCTCTGCTTAACATATGTGGTGAGACTGCACATGGCCTCATCCGTGGGATGGAGGAAGGGCTTACCTAGCATGTGTAAAACACAATTTAACTTATCAAAACTTGTTTTAAGACCTTTGGAAAATATTCCTTCTTTGTATAAGAGAGGTCAGGTCTGCCAGATGGCCCACCATGGACCAGGCTCTGGCATCTGACATTGTCCCTGTAGAGTCTGGATACACATCAGAGGCAGATTCACTTGAACCGGGTTCCAGGAACTTGATATATAGTGAGAATTACATTCACACAGGCAGGCATCCAGCCGAGCAGGATGTACACATCAGCAGATCAATGAAAGGATTCCCTTGGCCTGGACAAGCCGCCCACAGGAAGCCACATTATCGGAAAGTGACTTGTGCAAATGAAATCCACAAAGGGGACTTGGGGGATGTTAAGAAGTCTATTTCAGCCAGGGTAGCCTGAAGTCATCTCTGACCCTAAAGGGAAAGTCTTCTGCCAGCAACATTTGCCATCACGTTTGCTCTGGCAAAACCCTCTCTACCCTTAGAGGAAAGATGATGCATTAGTTAAGGCTAGACTCCACTGCCGTACCAAAGACAGCCAGAAAGAAGCACTGTGAAGAAAGCGCAACTGTTTCTCTCCCCTGTAACCTTCTGAGGTGACCATTCCTGATTGACAGAGTTTAAGGACCCAGGTACTCTCCATGTTGGGGCTCCAGTGCATCATCCACGTGGTCAAGGTCAGGTCTCAGCCATACCAGATCCCCTCTGGCTGGACGGGGAGGAGAGGGTGAAGGAGCCACACCCACTTCAGCCTGGAGACATGCGCACTCCGATCATATTCACATTCTAACCGGGGGAACTTGAACTTGGTCACGTGGTCACACCCAAGTCCAAGGGAAGCTGGGGAATGTGTCCCATAAGCCCAGAAAGATGGAGAGAGAAGATGTGGGTGGACCCCTGACTATCTCTGCTTCAAATAGCAGTGAGGGTGTCTTCAGATGTAACCAAAGCCTCCACTGACTTAAACCCAAAGGACAACTTTGGGCCCACTCCAGGCTTGGCTGATTCACCAACTCAACCTTGGGGAATTCTGGGTACCCACCCTGATCGTTGGCTCTAGCAGGCTTAGCTATCACATCCCAACACGACAATCTTCCAAAGGAAGAAGAGAGTATCTCTCCCCAGGTTCTCCCTTAGGAGAGAAGGGGGTTCCCTGGAGCCCCCGGTCACCGCCAGCAGGCATCCTCTTTGATATGCTGGCCTGCAATGCATCCCATGCCCATTTCTGAACCAATTACTGCTGTAATGAGCTGAGCTGTGGTCCCGCAGCCCCATCCCCACCTCTCCCCACCACCAATTCACATGTTGAAGTCCTAATCCCCAATACCTAAGACTCTGACCATATTTGTAGATGGGGCCTCAAAAGGGGTAACTACATTAAAATGAGGTCACATGGGTGGGCCCCAAACCAATGTGCCTGGTGTCCTTATAAGAGAAGATTGGCACACAGAGAACACACATTCCAAGGGATAACCATGTGAGGACTTGCTGGCCATCTGCAGGCCAAGGAAAGAGATCTCAAAACAAACCAAACCTGCCAACACCTTGATCGTGAACTTTGAGCTCCAGAACAATGAGAAAATAAGATTCTGTTGTTTAACACGTGGCTTGTGGTGTTTTGTCCCAGTAGCCGGATCTAACTGGTACAACAGGCAATCAGAACGGATCAATCCAGTCCACTCCTGGGGTACAGCCAGTGTGGGACACGGCCCAAGGAGAAGGAAGTCTGGGTGGAGGAGGAAGATGATGGGGGTTGGCTGGGCAACCAGGCAGCCACGCCAGTGATAGACAGCAGCTGTCCCCTCCCCCATGGATCCTGCTTGACCCCTCTCCTCTGAGCAGCTCCCTTTCTGTTTACACCTTCTATTTGTCTCCAATCAGACATCAGGACAACTGTCTCATTAGACTCCTGCTTCCCAAATTACCATCACTCTCCAGTTCTCTTTCTAGAAGTTACTCCAGCTGTCTTTGCTAGGAGTTTCCCCCCACCCCTAACTCCACCCTCACACCTGTATAGGCTGCCTTCTGGTTTCCTCCACTGAAGACCAATCCTACTTTAACTCTGACAACCACCTCACTTCCAAGTTGCCGGGGGGACGGAGGGGTGAATGTTTCACAGCCCGCTCAGCACTGTAGCCCCTGCCAATTTCCGTGGTGTAAATGCTCTCACCATGGCCCATTCTAAAGGACCCACACGAGGCCGCTGAGCACAGAATTGGGAAGAGACATGCACAGTGGTGGCCCCAGCCCACTGCTGCTTGCAAAGCACTGTCTCGTTGCCTTTGGGGACCACAGGGAGCAGTTCTCTTACCATCTGAGAGCCCTGTCCCTAATGATGTTTGTGGGAAACCAGTTCCTGGGGTAGGAGAGGGTTAAAAATGCTTTAAGAGTCCCCCCCATGGGAACCTGTGAGCAAACAGAGGGCATGGGAAAATCCCAAGGGGGCCAGGGCTGGGGCCAGGAAGGGCCCCCTCCCTCCCTGTTCCCAGGCTGCCAGGATGAATGCCATCGCAGAGAATAAAATGGAAATAGAGTTCAGCCAGGCCCAGGAGGGGCAAGGACTGTCACTGCTCGTCCCCGGAGAGGCCCCCTCCCCCAGTCACCTCTGTACAATCGCTTCCTCTGTTCCCCAGCTCTGCTTCCCTCAGGGTCTCATCCAAGCCAGACTCGTGATAAAGGCCACCATTGATGGGCACTTCCTCTGCGCCAGGCACTGGGCTGGGCCCGCCAGGCCCCCCGTTTTTTCACTGAATTCACGCCACTTCCAAACCTCCCCAACTCCCCAACCCCTACCCACCCCCAGCCCTGCCACGGACTTGCTGGGTGTAGTCCTGTTTCAGAAATGAGGTTCGTGGAGGTCAGAGGGACAGTCTCAAGGTCATGGCGGCAGGGGCTGAGGTGACTGCAACTGTGGGATTTCCCTGGTGTTTCTGGGATGAAACAAGCCAGGCAGAGTCAGAGAGTAATAACAGTGATCACGGCTAGCGCTTACTGAGGACTTCATTTAAAGTGAGGGTGCAGATACGCATCAACCTCACTATGGGGAGTTCCCGTTGTGGCGCAGTGGTTAACGAATCCGACTAGGAACCATGAGGTTGCACGTTCGGTCCCTGCCCTTGCTCAGTGGGTTAACAATCCGGCTCGGATCCCGCGTTGCTTTGGCTCTGGTGTAGGCTAGTGGCTACAGCTCCGATTCGACCCCTAGCCTAGGAACCTCCATATGCCGCAGTAGCGGCCCAAGAAATAGCAAAAAGACAAAAAAAAAAAAAAAAACAAAAAACCTCACTATGGGATCAGGGTGAGTTAGGGCCCCCCATTCTGCAGGTGAGGAACCCAAGACCCAGAGGGGATGCGCAGCTTGCTCTGTGTCACAGCTGATCAGTGGCAGGGCAGGACTGTGGACTCTTTGGGGTAAGATGGAGCAGCCCAGCCCATCCATGCCCCCCGCCCACTCCCCAGTCTGGTGTTGGCATCCTAATCCTCTTCATTTCCCCCCAGAGGACCAGCCCTTTCCTGGGGGTGTCTGGGCTAGATCTAAGGTCCGGCTGGTCCCGCCACAGGCACTGTCTGGATGGTGGGAAAGAAAATACCTATCCTTCTCTTTCCTTCCCCGCCCCCCCACCCTGTGCCCAACCTCCAGTTGGCTGAGCCAGCACCTGGGCGGGGAAGAGGGTAGAATGGCGCTATTCAGAGAGTTTTCCTGATGCAATAACTGATTGCAAAACGCTTGCATCCCTGAGCATTTTATGGAGGGTGGTAATTTTGAGCAGAAGCAGGAAACCCCAAACTCAGCCAGCTGCCAGAACAAGGCACTGCAGGTCAAATGCTAGTCCAGAAATACAGTTACCCCAAGGCTGGGGCATTAGAAAAAAACAACCAGAACACCACCAACAACCCTAGAGTTGATCCAACTCTTCCACACCCCTAATGGCATTTGATCAACTAAGTCTGCTCAGATGGGAGGGGGCAAAGCCAAGGCTCCATTTACAGCCCAAGGTCAGCAGATGAGGAAAGGGGAGAAGGCTGAAATCTGACCCCCAGCTCCAGGTCTAGAGCTCCCTGGTGACTGATGATGCTGAGGAGAGTTCCGAGGCAGGCAGAGGAGTACAGGAACCTGTAGCCAAATCTTGCCTCTGCATCATCAGCCTGGTCCCTTAACCTCTCTGAGCCTTACTTTCCTCCTCTGCGGGTGTGAGAGGGTTGTGGTTAAGGGTTTGAGCTCTGGAGTCATAAGGCCTGGACTTTAATCCTGGCTACACTCATAGCCTGCACGACCTTGGACAAGTCACATAACCTCTCTGTGTTCGTTTCCTTGCCAGTCAAGTGAGGTTTTTCTTTCTTTTTTTTTTTAGGGCCGCACCTGCTGCATATGGAAGTTCCCAGGCTAGGGGTCGAATCAGAGCTGTAGCTGCCAGTCCACACCACAGCCACAGTCAAGTCAGATCTGAGCTGCTTCTTCAACCGACACCACAGCTCATGACAACACATCAAAATTGCCTCCTCATGGATACTAGTCGGGTTTGTTACCGCTGAGCCACGACAGGAACTCCAAATGAGCATTTTTAAACCCACCTACAGGCCTGCTGTGAGGATTTGCTTAGCTAATGCCAGTAAGGCTCTTAGCACAGGCCTGGGTTATAGCAAGCAGTCAATAACTGTTAACTATTATTGTTATCTGCAAAATGAAGAAGAGAGCTTTTGGAGATGAAAGGAAACAGCACATTCCATGTCCGTGTGTGTGTGTGTGTGTGTGTGTGTGTGTGTGTGTGTGTGTGTGTGTGTGTGGTGTTTTGGGAAGGAAGTGCAGGGGGGTTCCCCACAGATGGAATTGGAACCTTCTAGAAAGGAGGAAGAAGCAGAAGATGGGAATCTGCGCGGGCCCTGGGTCTGCTTTGGGATATTTCCTCTTGAAACAGCTATCTGGTCTTCACCTGTGTGCTCCCTCGACTCTTGCCTGTGTCCAGAGCTGCCCTTGTCCAGCCACTCCACATTCCCAGCATCAATTCCCTTGGAAGAACCATCTCAAGCTGAAAATCTTCCTGGCCAGAGTAGCGAAAGAGTCAAAATGTAAATACACATGGGCCTCAGAGTTTCATAACTGCCCTGAGTCATTTCTTTTCACAGAATACACAGCCATGGGACAAGTGTTCTGAGTCTTATCAGTGAGGCTCAACCCAAGTGCCTTCCAGACATTTCTCATCCAGGTCCTTTCCAAGCTTTCTCCACTGAAAAGATTCTCCGGCTGTTTATGCTAATGGCAGGTCAAGGTTCCAAAGAGGAAAACAGGACCCAGGCCTCAAATTTCTGCCATCAAACATCATTTCTGTCTTCCTAATTCTTGGCTATTCCTGACCATTTCTCAGCTGCCTCAGAGGTCTGGCAACTTGCCATGTATTAGTTAGATGTTCTTTAGTTTGCAAGTAGCTGGAATTATAGTATTACATAAATAGAGTTTTGGTTGTTTTTTTTTTTTCTCACATGAAAGAAATTCAAAACTGAACAAGGACTGTTGTCATTTTGGCAGCAGTGATGTCAAAGCCATACCTACTATGAGTTTCTTGCAACCTCAAGTTGCAAGATGGCTGCTGAAGCACCAGATGTCGCATCTACTCTCAAGATTGAAAAAGGAGAGAAGGGCACAAAATAGTGGTACCACTAGTGTCAAATATTCCAGTATCAGGTATTTATTGTTGCATAAAATACCACTATAAAACTTAGTGGCTCAAAACAACAATCATTTATTAACTTATGATTCTGAGGGTCAGAGTTTGGGCTGGGATCAGCCAGCAGTTCACCTGGGCTGCTGGGCTCATTCATGTGACAGCAGTCAGTTGCTGGCTCAGTGGGGCTATATCACCTGAGAGAGCCTAATTCACATAGCTGGAATTTGATGCTGGCTACTGGAGATGTGGTGACAGAAGCAGAGGTCAGAGTGATGCCATTGCTGGAAGGGGACCACAACCCAAGGAATGTGGGTGTCCTCTATAAGCTGGAAAATGCAAGGGATGGATTCTTCCTTGAAACTTCCAGAAAGAATAAATTGTGCCAACACCTTGATTTTACCCCAGTAAGATCCATTTTCAACTTTGGATATCCAGAACTGTAAGATAATAAATTTGTATGAAGTCACTTACATTTGCAATAAATTATTACAGCAGCAATAAGAAACTATCTCCAGAGTTTCCCTTGTGGCTGAGTAGGTTAAGAACCCAACATATCGTCCATGAGGATGCGGGATCCTTAACTCGGTGGGTTAAGGATCTGGTGTTGCCACAAGCTGCAGCATAGGTGGAAGATGTGGCTTGGATCTGGTGTTGCTGTGACTGTGGCATAGGCCCGCAGCTGCAGTTCAGATTCCACTCCTAGCCCAGGGACATACCTATGCTGAAGGTGCAGCTGTAAAAGGAAAGGAAAATATCTCCCTCCGGTGCTCTCTCATCATCTAAAGTAGGGATTAGCCAACTCTGGCCCCACTTCCTGATTTTTTTTTTTTTTTTTTTTTTTTTTTTTTTTGGCTGCATCCACTTTTTGCAAAAATTCCCAGGCCAGGGATGGAACCCACACCATAGCAGTGACCCAAGCCACAGCAGTGGCAACACTGGACCCTTAACCTACTGAGCCACCAGGGAACTCCTCCCACTGCCTGATTTTTTAATTACTATCGTATGGGAACATACATTTCTTCTGGTATTATCCATGTCTGCTTTCATGCTGCAACAGCAGAGTAGCTCTGACCAAGACAAGGGCCTCAAAAGTCTAAAATACTTACTATCTGATTCTTTATAAGAAAAGTCTGCCAGCCCCTGCCTGCTCTAGGAGGCTGGCTGAGGCTTCCTTGCATGGTGGTTTCAGGGTAGCAAGAGAATAAGAGTTTGCTTCAAAACTCTTGGAAATTCAAAGCCTTGAGGCCCTACAGTGTTACCTCCTCTACATTTTGGTCAAACAAAGCAAGTCACGAGGCCAGTCACAGGGGTGAGAAATAAATTTCGCCTTGATGGAGAAAGAGCAAAGTCACATAAAGCAGTGTGGGGACAGGAGCAGACGATACTGTCTTGACCAAATTTACCAACAGTCTGAGTTTCCCTTAGGAGAAGGGCAAAGCCTTCCTGAAATGCCCCAGACATCCCTTCAATCTCATTGGCCAGAACTGGGTCACATGGCCACTCCCAGCCAACTGGGAGCTGGGAAAGCAGCAGGATTCTCAAGACTGGTTTCAGCCAATGGCGATCCACCCCTTGACGGGCATGCTCGTTAGGGAGGAAAGGGGAAGAGATTGAGCGAGGCAGTTAGCAAACGTTGCCCTATCCGTGCAATTTACTGAATTCACTCACTCAACAGATAAACATCCAAACATCAGAACGTGCCATGTGCCTACTTCTGGACAGGGCTGGGGGAGGGGAGGAGTATAATCCGTGTCCTCAAGACCCTGGAGCAACTCTTCCCATAGACAAGGGAAGGCGTGTGTGGGGATTTTCACTGCAGCCTTATTTTCAAAAGGGAATAAGTAGAAGCAACAATGCCTCCATCAAGGCTGCATGGAGAAGCTCAAGTTATGTAATGGGTGCGTTTATAGTAGCTAAAATAAATGAACTAGGTCCTCACATACCAACGTGAATAATTCACCAACACGCCTTTTTAAGTAAAAAAAAGTGCAACATAATGTGTGGTGTATAATGTCATCGATGTAAAATGCCAAACACAAGGCAATGGTGTCAATTGCTCATGGATAAATACTGTTAAAGAAGATAAACATGGGAGAGAGAGAGGAAAGGTATATAGCTGAAACTCTAAGATTTTATTTCCTTTAAAAAGGTAGAGGAGATCCCATCATAGCTCAGTGGTTAACAAACCCAACTAGCATCCATGAGGAGGCAGGTTTGATCCCTGCCTGGCCCTGCTCAGTGGGTTAAGGATCTGGGGTTGCCATGAACTGTGGTGTGAGTTGCAGACGTGGCTTGGATCTGGTGTGGCTGTGGCGGTGGTGTAGGCCGGCAGCTACAGGTCCCATTCGATCCCTAGCCCGGGAACCTCCATATGCTGCGGGTGTGGCCCTAAAAAAAGACAAAAAAAAAAAAAAAAGAAAGAAAAAAGTAGAAAGACACACAGATGACAACAGGCACATGAGATGTTCAACATCACTAATCATGAGGGAAATGCAAATCAAAACCACAATGAGATACAATCTCACACCTGTCAGAGTGGCAATTCTCAAAAAACAGCAAACAACAAGTGTTGGTGAGGATGAGAAGAAAAGAGAAGCCTAGTAGTGTAATGTGGGAATGTAACTTTCGCTTTCCAAAAACAGTATGAGGATTCCTCAAAAAGTTAAAAGTAAAACTACTCTATGATCCAACAATTCTACTCCTGAATATTTACCCAAAGAAAATGAAAACACTGGAGTTCCTGTCGTGGCTCAGCAGTTAGAGAATCTGACTAGGAACCACGAGGTTGCAGGTTCAATCCCTGGCCTTGCTCAGTGGGTTAAGGATCCAGCATTGCCATGAGCTGTGGTGTAGGTTGCAGATTCGGCTCGGATCCCATGTTGTTGTGGCTCTGGCGTAGGCTCCAACTGGACCCCTAGCCTGTGAACCTCCATATGCCACGGGAGCAGCCCAAGAAATGGCAGAAAGACAAAAAAAAAAGAAGAAGAAGAAAAAAACGAAAACACTAATTCGAAAAAATACATGCACCCTTATGTTCATTGCAGCATCATTCGCAATAGCCAAGATATGGAAGCAACCTCAGTGCTCAACAGTTCAATGGCTAAAGAAGATGTTGTATATACATACAGTGTAATATTAGCCATAAAAAAGAATAAAATCTTGGGAGTTCCCGTCGTGGCGCAGTGGTTAACGAATCCGACTAGGAACCATGAGGTTGCGGGTTCGATCCCTGGCCTTGCTCAGTGGGTTAAGGATCCGGCGTTGCCGTGAGCTGTGGTGTAGGTCGCAGACGCGGCTCGGATCCCGCATTGCTGTGGCCCTGGAATAGGCTGGTGGTTACAGCTCCGATTTGACCCCTAGCCTGGGAACCTCCCATATGCCGCGGGAGCGGCCCAAGAAATTGCAAAAAGACAAAAAAAAAAAAAGAACAAAATCTTGCCATTATGACAATATAGATGGACCTAGAGAATATGATACTAAGTGAAAGAAGTCAGACAGAGAAATACAAATATTGTACAATCTCACTTATATGTGGAATCTGAAAGATGAAACCAGTGGACAAACATAACTAAACAGAAACAGAGTCACAGACACAGAGAACAAGCAGGACTGAGGGAGATTGTGGACCACCTGGGTAGATGGCATAGGGGCACCGCTGCACCTTCTCTTGGGGGCTACAGCAGGGATTTCCCCCCAGAAGAGCCTTTTTCCTTCTTGCCTTCCCACCAGCTCATAGAGTCCCCTTGCTTGGCATTTCACTTGCCCTAGGTGGGTTCTGTCCCCACCAAGAGTGGTGCCCAGGATGCCTAAGTCACCTACCACAGAGCAGCCATTGTTTCTACATGGTCCCCTGAACCTGGGCAGAAACCAGATTTGGGGGGTGGCATTGCAAACATTTCCAGAGGCCTCTGGACCATCTGGTGGCCTCTTGCATCCACAGAGCATGGCTCCAATGCCATCCTTGTGGTATTACTCCTCATCCTTGCCAACTTCTGCACAGCCTTGCTGTCATGCGCCCCCTGGATGCAGCGGGCCCTTTGCGGGCGTGAGGACACTCAGACCTCACCAAGCCCTGTAAGGGGAACTCAGCAATCTCTCCTTTCTGAGCGGCCTCAGAGGGGTTAAGCCAAACGGCCAAGGTCCCCCAGCTGGTAAGTAACAGAGTTTAGACCTGCCTTAGGGCATCTCTCTGGCTGCGAAGCCCAAGGATTTTTTCTCCTACCTCTTGTTCCCACGCCCTACGGCCTCCCTTCCCTGGGGAGGGGCAGGATGTGGGGTCTGAAGGCCCTCCCCCGCAGGGTAGCAGAGCCTTCTCTGGAACTGCCCTGAGGGTGACTCAGAGCCATCCCTCAGCCATCACCTCTCAGGAAACACTAGGTCGACTGTGGCCCATTGTTGCTCTCCCACACGAGAATAAGGTGAGTAAGTGGTGAACAGAAGAGACAGTTCCTGGGTAGGAGGCACAGACAGAGGAGGGGCCATTCCTGGAAACATGAGGGGCCCCTTTCCGGAGCCTCAAGGCCTGAACCCCGCCTTGTCCAGGGCAGAGAGAAGAGATCCAGGGGCACCTCCATCTAGCACTCAGGGATACCCCGAAAGTATATTCTGTGTACCCTCCACATGCCGGGCCTATGGAGCAGGTGCAAGAGTCAGGGATGGGGCAGAGGTGATCCGAAGCCTGAGGACCACGAGAGAGTTTGAAGTAGCTTCAGTGGGCGGCAGAGAGGAGACTTGGGGAAGCAAGGAGGTTGCTGGACAGGGTTGAGAAGCATGTGGGATGGAGACCAGAGATGTGGGGCAAGGGAGGGCCTGCGGGGAGGATGATGGGCCTGCCTTGGGGAAGGAAAGGAGGGAGGGAGGATTCCAGATTTACAGATGCTCTCGATACTCTGCCAGCCCGATCCCACAAGGAAGGACTCCTACAGGAATTAAACATGGTGGCCTGCGGTCCAGGGCAGGTGCTGCCACTTGCCAGGACCAGGGGAGCTTGAGTGAGTCCATGAACCTCCTGTGGGCACAGACAATGAAGACATCAAGGGCAGCATGCCTGGCTCGACCCGGATGGTCAATGGCTCAGAGTGAAGCCAGAACGGGTAGAAAGCGTGGCCGAAAGCAGTGGTCTAGTGCCACTTCCCAGAACATTCACATTTCAAAATGGATAAAATCTTTGTCAAGGATAATAAAGTCAAAACCCCTCTATGGCTGCTGGGTCCTGCCCTGTCTACTCTAACTTCACCTCCACGACAGGTCTCAGCCACACCTTCTCTGCATAAATGTGGGGAGACTTTTCGGCCTCAGGGCCTTTGCACAGGCTGAGCCCTCTTCTAAAAACCTCTTCCTCACCATCTGCCCATTTCTGCTCACCCCCCAACTCCCACTCATCCCTTAGGTTTCAGTTGAAATGTCCCTTCCCCAGAGAGATGTCTGTGACCCCCCAAACTAAATTAGCTGAGTCACTCGGTTACTCTTGCTCCCAGCGTCCAATGATCACATTTCCTTTATGTCACTGACCATAGGAAAATTATCTCTGCAGTTATTTGCTTAGTGTCTGCCTCCACCTCCCATCCCACCAGACTACAAGTGCCATCAGGCCAGCAACCACATCTATGTCGCCCACCAGTGACACTTATCTTCTGTTGATAGGAAAACGGGGAGGAAGGGAGGAAGAGGGAGGGGCCAACTGGAATGGTGGGTGACAGGAAGGAAGCAGGGAGCAGCAGAATGGGGGTGGGGTGGGGACGGTGGAGGCTTGGGGGTGGAGGGGGTGGGGCAGGGGAAGGCACAGGTCATCCACAATGCACACACCCCGTCTGCTCTCTGCTCTCTGCCCTCCCCAGCAGGTTCAGCCACGGCCTGGTGCCTCGGGTGGGATGGAAGGAGGAAGCGGAGAAAGGCAGGTCGGAGTCCACCTTCCACAGAGCCCCACAGGGAGCCCCAGGCCTGTGTAGCCCCTTTAGAAGCCACCTCTGAGCTCAGCAGCTCAGTATCTAAGGCAAGATCCTTAACTTCTGGGAGCCTCTCCTGGCTCTTCTGTAAAGTGAGATAAAGCACCAACCTCCCAGTCTCTGAGCGCTGGGAGATGGTGGCCCTCAGGCGCCCAGCCTCTTCCCTGACCCAGCACAAGTGCTCAGCAAGTGTGAACCCCCCCAACCCCCGCTGGTCCTGTCTCTTTCCTCTCCTCCAGCCCACTTCGCAGCCCTCCCCACACACCGCCTCCCGCAGACCAGTGTCTGGACTCAGGTAGAGCCCAAGAGGGAGAAAAGAAGGAAGAAAAGAAGGTGAATAACTTCAGGGAACACTCGAGAGGAAGGATTCTGAAATCCTGCCCATCTTGGAATCGTGACTCTGCCACTGTCCAGCTGTGCGACCTTGGCTAGGGACTCACCCACTCTGTGCTTCAGTCTTCCTGTCTAAAAAGTGAGGGTAATAATAGTGTTCTTCTCGGAGTTCCTGTCGTGGCGCAGCGGAAACGAATCCGACTAGGAACCATGAGGTTGTGGGTTCGACCCCTGGCCTTGCTCAGTGGGTGAAGGATCTGGCATTGCATGAGCTGTGGTGTAAGTCACAGATGCGGCTCAGATCCCATACTGCTGTGTCTGTGGTATAGGCTGACGGCTGTAGCTTCGATTCGACCCCTAGCCTAGGAACCTCCATGTGCCATGGGTGTGGCCCTAAAAAGTGGAAAAAAAAAAAAAAAGCCACAATAAATAAATAAATAAATAATAGTGCTCATCTGATAGGGCTGTCAAGAGACATTTTAAATGAGTAAATATTTATAAAGTTCTTAAGACAGTACCTGGCACATAAAAACCATATTTATAAAATAACTGACATGATAATCACAGCTATCATTTATTTTTCTTTCGGCCACAGCATGCATCAGCTTGAAGTGGGATCTCAGTTCCCAGACCAGGGATGGAACCCAGGCTGCAGCAGTGAAAGTGCCACTAGGCCACAAAGGGAACTATAGCTATTGCTTATTGAATTTACCGCCTGTCTTGGGATACACAGGCCGTGTTAGGCATGATTCGCATCTCCTAGGAACCACGGGACAAAGGAACTCATTCACAGAGGGTAAGTGACTTGCTCAAGGGCACACTGCTGACCAGCGGCAGAGCCCGGATCCCAGCTGCAAATAGAGTCAGTTGAATTCTCTTTTATTTCCACTTATAATCAGGAGGCCTGTTAGGGAGAAACAAAGGTTGCTCCATCTCTCACAGAGGCAATAAGTCCCACCGTGCATGAGCCAAAAGAAACAGCAGGAACAAAGTCAGTTAGGTTTCCCGGGTGGAGGTTTATTATATGGGCTGCGTCAGGATTTTATTTTTCCATAGAAGATCTGAGATTTTAAATCTGGGAGTGCCACCCTCTTTTCTCTTCGCTCACCTCTCTGACCTTGAGCTCAGCTGCTGGCTCCCTTAGAGTTACTGCTCTGCAAACCTAGGGAAGAGCCCCTTGGCTCCCGTTCCTTTTCCTGGTTCAGCAAGTGAGGGTCTGGGGGAGGAGAGCTTGGGTCTGGGGGCCTCGGAGCCCTGGTTCTCCTTCTGGCTTTGGTACTAACTCACTCCTTTCTCTTGGCCTCAGCTGGCCCATCTCTGAAAGAAACGGGTTAGGCGTTCCCTTTGTGGCTCAGCAGATCAGGAACCCAACTAGAATCCATGAGGATGCATCCCTGGCCTCGCTCAGGGGGTTAAGGATCTGGCGTTGCCATGAGCTGTGGTGTAGGTCACAGATGCAGCTTGGACCCCCCCCCCCCCCACACACACACACACACATTGCTGTGCCTGTGGTGTAGGCTGGCAGCTACAGCTCTGATTCGCCCCCTAGTCTGGGAAACGCCATAGGCCACAAGTGTGGCTATAAAAAGAAAAGAAAGAAAGAGATGGGGGCGGGTGGGAGGGAGGGAGGAAGGAAGAAAGCAAGCAAGCGAGCAAGAAAGAGGTTAAATAAATCTGGGGCTGGTTCCCAATCCAGACTATGTATTAGAATTACTCAGGGAGAGAATTTTAAACACCTATGTCTGCCCCCACCCCCACCCTTCACCTGCGGTTCGGGTTAAGTGACCTAGAGTGGAGCACCGTACCTTTAAAGATTCTTCCAGGCGATTCTAAGAACCAACAGACAAGACTTACAGTTAGGAGAATTGAGTGACCTTTTCTCTCGCCTGTGGCAAAATAAGAAAAATAACAGGAGCGTGGTAAGTTTTCCTTAGAGTTAACTGTGTTTAGCGTAAAGCTCTCCTTTGGTGATTGGACTTACTGTGGAGATCACTTCATCATACACAAGAATATGGGGGGGGTCCTGCTGTGGCACAACGGGATTGGTGGTGTCTCTGCAGCATCAGGTTGTAGGTTTGATCCCCAGCCTGGCACAGTGGGTTAAAGGATCCGGCATTGCCGCAGCTTCCAGTGTAGGTCACAACTGTGGCTCAGATCTGATCCCTGGCCCGGGGACTCCATATGCCATGGGGTGGCCAAAAAAGAAAAAATAAATAAACAAAAAAAATTATCTTAAATACACACCCATATATATCAGATGATTATGTTGTACACCTGAAACGAACCCAGTCTTGTGTGTTAACTACAGCTTAATAAAATTAATGTAAAAATAATTAAAGACATCCTTTATCGGAGGTTATAGCCTTTCTATATTTTGGAGCAGCTAAAGTGCTTTCTTTTTTATATTTTATATTTTCTTATTTTTATTTTTATTATTTGGCCATGCTTGTGGCATGCAGAAATTCCCAGGCCAGGGATTGAACACATGGCACAACAGTGACCTGAGCTGCGGCAGTAACAATGCCTGATCCTTAACCCACTGAGCCGCCAGGGAACACCTAAAATGCTTTCTATTATGATGTGATGATAACAGTTGATGGTTGCTGGGGTTTTTTATTTTTTTAAAAGTCCTTTTTTACCAAATAAAATTTTGGTAATATTGGGCTCCAAAATTGTGACAGAAATGCTTACTAGTGACAGAATTCCAAATAGTCAGAAACACTGGTCTAGCTCTGTGCCGTTCAGCATGGTAGGCACCAGCTGTGAGAGCCTTTATAGAAAGCACTTGAACTGGTCCAAATCAAGTTATATCATCAGTGTAACATACACACCGGCTTTCAAAGACTGAGTCTGAATGAAAGAACGTAAAATATCACATGAAGAATTTTCCTGTTGATTAGGTGTTGAAATTTTAGTATTTTTGGATATATTGGTTTGAATAAAATATATTATTAGAATTAATCTACTTTTTAAAATAACCTGCCTTTTCCGCTTTTTTGTAGACATCTTTCCTTTTGAAACATGTAGATCTACGTGACTGAAAAATAAGGCACAAAATAAATAATAAAATTAATCTCCCTGTTTCCTTGTACTTTCAGCAATATGTCTTCAAAAGAATTTAAAATTACAGGAGTTCCCATTGTGGCACAGTGGAAACGAATCCAACTAGTATCCATGAGGATGTGACTTGAGCCCTGGCCTCTCAGCGGGTTTGGGACCCAGTGTTGCTATGAGCTGTGGTGTAGGTCACAGACACAGCTTGGATCCCACCTTGCAGTAGTTGTGGCATAGGCCAGCAGTTGTAGCTTGGATTCAACCCATAGCCTTCGAACTTCCATATGCTGCGGGGCACAGCCCTGAAAAGCAAAAATAAAATAAAATAATAAAATAAAATAAAATAGAAAAAATAAAATAAAATATAACACATATGCTGGACTCTAAAAAATGATACAAATGGACTCATTAACAAAACAGAAACAGATTCACAGACATGAAAATAAACTTATGGTTACCAGGGGAAGGGGTGGAGGGGAGGGTTAAATTAGGAGGAGTCTGCATTAACAGATACACACTGCTATATATAAAGTAGGTAAATAACAAAGACCTCCTGTATAGCACAGGGAACCATATTCAAATCATATAATATGTATAGGAGTTCCCACTGTGGCTCAGCGGGTTAAGAATCCAACTGCAGCAGCTTGGATTGCTGCAGAGGCATGGGTTGGATCCCTGACCCAGCACAGTGGGTTAAAGGATCCAGTGTTGCCATAGCTACGGCTCAGATTGAATCCCTGGCTGAGGTCTTCCAGGTCGTGGGTGTGGCCATTAAAAAAATTATATTTATAAATCAGATATATATACGAATATATGTTGTACAGTTGAAACTAATACAACATTGTAAATCAACAGTTAAATTTTTTTTTTAAAAAAGGAACCCCCTCCCAAATAAAATGAAACGAAATTACGCACATACTCACATCTGTGGCTTGCATTACACTTCTTTTGGAAAACACCGGTCCAGTTGAGCCGTTAGGCCTTGTCCCATTGAGATTAGATGAAATGACAGCCCATGCCTCCTCGTGGAAACATCCTTTCTCAGGGCAGAAGGCAGCTGCATTAATTAGGCTTTTGCTACATAACCAGCCATCCCAAAACATAGTGGTTTAAGACAAGTATTTATTTAGCTACCAGTTCTGTGGGTCCGCCATTTGGCCAGGCTCCGCTGGGCCGTTCTTCTGTCCATCTCACCTGGATCATCGTCAGTATCCACAGGCAGCTGGACAGCTCTGATTCCATGGATGGTCTGACTGTGGCCAGGGTGACAGAGGCGCTGAGCCGGTGTCCCTCCACGCCCAGCAGGCTAGTCCAGGATTCTTCACATGGTGGTCCCAAGGTTCCAGAAGCAAGAGAATGGAAACTACCTGCAGGGCCTCCAGAGGCCGAGGCCCGAGACTCAGCCCATGGCACATGTGCCAAGGCTATTGTCCGAAGGAAGTGAGAGGGCCGGCCCAGACTCCAGGGCTGGGAAAACAGACTGCCTCTGTAGTAAGGGATGCTTAGGGCCGTTTTTGCAATCCACTTTCACCAGTGAAGTGGCCCCAAAACGTGGAAAGGACACGCCTTGCTCCCTGGGCCCAGCGCTGTCAGGACCTCAATGTGACTCTCACGGGCCTTCGATCATTTGCCTCCACAGGCCCCTTTCTCCTTCAAATAAATGTATAATTAAGTCGAAATTATATTTTATGACTATTGGTAGAATGATGAATGTATTCATTATTGTTCTACTATTACATTGTATTCTGATGTTAAAAGAAATGAAAATTGACCCATTTTTGTGGGCACCTAGAAGCATCCTGGGTCCTCGGTGTTGGGCATTGTGTGCCAGACAGAGAAGGTCCTGCCCTTTGTGTCTGAGGGGGCACAGGGCACCCCAGGGCCGAGGGGCTCGGAGGCCAGGCCATTACTCAGCCACCTAGGAGTTATTCAGGGCGGCAGAGGCTGGGGTAAGTGTCCTCTGAATGTGTCACATATTTCCCCAATTAACTGTGCTTCTAATATGCTATGAGAACATCAGCGCTTTGTCCTTAATCTAAGTGACGGACGAGCCATTGTTAGGCTCCCGGGGAATGTCCTGGAAGCCAGTGAAACCAGGAAGTGCATTCAGGGCCTCAAATGGCGATAATGACATCAGCGACCCTCCCCTTTTGTGATCCCTTTCCAGTCTGCAAAGGGCTTTCCCACGCTTTCCCTGCCTTTGAACCTCACCTCCACCTGCCCTCTAAAGTGGATGCAACAGGTGGCTCTACACACCTTTTCCCAGCGGCAGAAGCTGAGGCTCGGAGATGCAACAGAACTTTCCCGATTAGAGGCAGTGGCCCAGGGGCCCATGTTCCCAGATAGAGCAGGCCCAGCTTGTTCCCTGTGGCCTCAGTGGATGAAATACGGAATTCATGACCTCCACCAAGGCAGAATAGGTATTATAAGTATCATGGACATTTTTCTGTGACAACATGAAAACTGGGACTTCTCGCCCCTCGGATGGCCTGTCGGAGAGTGTGGGGTCCAGCCCTGCCCCCCAGAGCCGATCTGCGTGAGCTGAGATGTAAGGGGGGTGGGAGGGGCAGGGAGCAGCTTGGAGCCTGCATACCAGTCATATTTCCCACATTCGCCTGCCCTGAGCCATTCCAACCAGCTGCTAAGGATGTGAGAAGGTCCCCCCCACTGCCACCCCCGCCCCCTAGAAACCACCCTCTTCCCAGCTGGCCCTACTGTCCCTCAGGCCATGATGACAACCTGTTTCCTGCCACAGGGGTTTAAAGTCTTGGAGGTTTAAAGTCTTGGGGCAGAAGAGTGGGCTTCCTGCTCAGTTCAGTGCTGGACTCTGGGGCAGAGAGACAGGCTGGAGTCATTGCGGATGAGCTCAGTGGAGCGTGGAGAGAAGCAGGGGGCCCTGGAGGCGCAGAGCAGGGCCGCCTAATAAACCCAGTTGAGATGGTCATGGGGGGTTGGTGAGATCAGGGAAGACTTCCTGGAGGAGGTGGTAGTTAGGCCGCATTCCGGATATCCCACAGAGACTGGGAGGGCATTCCAGGCCAAGGGTTCAGCCTGAGCAGAGGCTTGGAGACACAGCGGGCAGCTTGGTGACGGCAGGGTGGGGGTGTGTGGGGGGGAATAGGAGGAAATGTGGAGGGGGCAGAGCTATGCTTAGAAGGGCCTAAGTGTCAGAGTAAGTTGTAGACTTTTGCTAGGACTAACTCTGGCTGCCTCCTGGGAATGGACAAAAAAGGGCAGGACTCTTGGAGGCCGGGAAGTCCCTTAGGAGCTGCTGCCAAAGTGCCACCAACAGGGAGGGCAGGTGTCCCATGAAGACAGTGGCACCAGCAAGGAGGTAGCTAGAGACCCAGATCCGGGTGGCTTGTGTGGGGATGGGTGCAGGAGGAAGAGAGGGGGCCCAGGGGAGCACAGCTGAGAGACTGGGCCCCTAACCGGAGGGCAAGCCCATTTCCAGACTGGGTCAGGGGGCAGGGCTGGACATGAAACTCTCCCTGAGGTACCAGCGCCTGTGCCTTGTTCAATTGCCCTTTGTTTTCTTGTCTTTCACATATACTGGAGGGTTTTCTGGGGTTTTGTCTTACAAATTGAAGGTTTGTGGCAGCCCTGCATCGAGCAAGTCTGTCTGTGCCATTTTTCCAACAGCATCGGCCCACGTCATGGCTCTAGGTTGTTGCATTTTGGTAATTCTTGCAATATTTCATCTTTTTCCTTGTTTTCATTTCAGGTATGGTGGTGTGTGATTAATGATCTCTGTAATTGTTTTTGTTTTGTTCGTTGCTTTATAAGGCCGCACCAAGGCATATGGAGGTTCCTAGGCCAGGGGCCAAATGGGAGCTATGGCTGCCAGCCTCTGTCACAGCCACGGCAACACCGGATCCTTAACCCACTGAGCAAGGCCACAGATTGAACCCTGGTCCTCATGGATACTAGTCAGGTTCATCACCGCTAAGCCACAACAGGAACCGCTGTTTTGTTTTGTTTTGTTTTGATCTTTTAGGGCCACACCCATGGAGGTTCCCAAGCTAGGGGTCAAATCAGAGCTGTAGCCACTGTCCTATGCCAGAGCCACAGCAACGTGGGATCTGAGCCATGTCTGCGACCTACACCACAGTTCATGGCAATGCTGGATCCTTAACCCACTAAGTGAGGCCAGGAATCAAACCATCGTCCTCATGGATACTAGCTGGGTTCATTAACTGCTGAGCCACAGTGGGAACTCTTGTATTTTGTTTGTTTGGTTGGTTTTTTTTGGGGGGGGGGTCTTTTTGTCTTTTCTAGGGCCGCATCCGTGGCATATGGAGGTTCCCAGGTTAGGGGTCCCATAGGAGCCGTAGCCGCTGGTCTACGCCACAGCCACAGCAACTCGGGGATCTGAGCCGTGTCTGCGACCTACACCACAGCTCACAGTGACACCGGATCCCTAACCCACTAAACAAGGCCAGGGATGGAACCTACAACCTTATGGTTCCTAGTTGGATTTGTTAACCACTGAGCCACGATGAGAACTCCTTTGTATTTTTTAACGAGGTACATACATTGTTTTTTTAGGCATAATGCTTTTGCACACGTAGTAGACCACAGTATGGTGTAGGCATGACTTTTACATGTTCTGGGAGACCAAAAACTTCGTACGATTCGTTTTATTGTGATATTCGTTTGATAGCGCTGCTCTGCAACCTGACCCACAGTATCTCCAAGGCCTGTCTGTCCTGGTGAAGGGCTGTGGTGGCAGCTCCCAGGTGTCTGCTGGAGGCCAGAGCTCAGGAAAGCCCGAGCAGAGGGCAGGGCCCAGGGCTGTACAGAGTCCCCAGGGTGCCAAGCACACCTCGCAGTCCCCGTAGCCTAGGAGACCCTGAGGGTGCAGCTGAGCAGGGCCAGCCCGGAGAGGGCAGGTCCTCAAAGGGGACACATGTGTCACCCCCAAGGCTGCTTTGCCTGATTTGAGGTGGTGTTCGAATGGATCCTTTTCATTTTAACATGTATTTGTTCATTTTTATGAGTGTTAGAAAACAGAGAACACCTGCCTTTTAAAATTTGTCTTTGAGAATTCTTTTTTCCTTTTACAGCTGCACCCGCAGCATGTGGAAGTTCCCAGGCTGGGGCTGAATCACAGCTACAGCAGCTGGCCCACACCACAGGCACAGCAACACCAAACCCGAGCGGCATCTGCAAACCTATGCTGCAGCTTGCAACAACGCTGGATCCTTAACCCACTGAGCGAAGCCAGGGATTGAACCCAAATCCTCACAGACACTAGTCAGATTCGTAACCCTCTGAGCCACACGGGAACTCCCGAGAATTGTTTAAGTAAAGTGAAAGGGAGGATTAGCACCAGCAAGTCCTGATGCCGATGGGGGGCCGTGTGGACGCGCATCCATTGGAGAAACAGGGGCAACCGCTTCGGAAAAGGACTTGGCAGCATCTACGGATGTCAAGCCCCGCTTAGATGTGAACGAAGACGTGAATGAAGCGTGAATGCCGACGAGAGGCCCTGGCACTCGTCGGGCAGGTGGACGAGGAGCTGTCAGAGGTGGGCGGGGGTCAGAGGCTACTCTGACCGGGGGAGGGAAGACAGTGAGGTGCGGGGCACCCACAGCAGTGGGGGGAGGTTTAGACCCTCAGGGGACATGTTAAACAACCTGCACTCCCTTTTTTGATCCTCTTTTCCATAGTCATTCGGTCTTTCTCTTATTCCCACAATTTCTGTAGTACCTCCTCTGTGCCAGGCGCCATGCCAGGCACGGAGCATCCTTAGTGACCAAGAAAGGCCCAGTCCTCGCCCTCACAGAGCCCACAGACCGGACATGGGGATGGAGAAACAAGTAAGCAGGTCTATGGAGCAGCCGCATTCCCGCTCCAATGTCCTCCCTGCACGTCCCTGGGAAGTGGGGACGTAGGGGTGGTACTTACAGGCTCTAAAGCCCTTTCACTCTGAGATCCATTGTCACTGTCCCTCTGGGGCGGGGGTTGGCAGCCGTCATGACTCCCATTTTACACATGAGGAAGGGACGGCAGGAGAGGGAGCAGACCCACCCAAGGTCACATGGACTCTCCATTACGGCCACCATTGCCCAACCCTGAGCCCCTCAAGCAGGTTGGTTAAAACTTTGGGGGAGGAGTTCCCATTGTGGCTCAGCCAGTTAAGAACCCAACATAGTTTCCATGAGGATGTGGGTTCGATCCCCAGCCTTGCTCCGTGAGTTAGGCTGTGGTGTAGGTCGCAGAGGCAGCTCGGATCTGGCATTGCTGCAGCTGTAGTATAGGCGGCAGCTGCAGCTCGGATTTGACCCCTAGCCCGGGAACTTCCACATGCTGTGGAAGAAAAAAAAAAACCCTTGGGGAAAATTGTGTAAGGCAGCTTCCCCGGGCGGGGGAGGCCCTGGCTCTAGAGAGTTGGGAACTCTGGACATTTCCAAGGAATGGAATCATACGATCTGTGGCCTTTTGCAGCTGGTTTCTTGTACTTAGTACATTGTTTTCAAGGTCCATCCGTGTCGTAGCATGTATCCTTACCTCATTTCTTTCCATGGATGAGTACTATTCCGTTGTTTCTCCATTCATCCGCTGATGGACATGTGGGTTGTTTCCACCTTTTGCCTATTTTGAACGATGCTGTGAACATCTGTGTATAAGTTTTTGTGTGGACACATGTCTCTTGGGTGAATACCTACGAGTGGAATTTCTGGGTCGGATGCTAAGTCTATATTCAGTTTGCCACCGTTTTGAGGGAGGCAAAATCAGTCCCAGTGTTCAGATGAAGGAAACAGAGACTCCCCAAAAATCCAGAGACCTTCCCAGTTTGTACAGAGAGTAAGTGACCAAGGAAGGCTTGCCCTACAGTGACGTCTGATTTCAAAAGCCAAGCTCTTTCAATTCACTCCCCCGTGTATCATGGCAGCTCCATTCCCAAACGTTAAGACGTGTGAAAATAAAAAGATGCTGCTGTCAAGATGAAACCAGTGGGTTAAGCAGGTTCTCTGCCCCTGGGTGACTTACCATCACTACGCCACAGTGACCCTTAACCAGCGCCTGCTCTGTGCTAAGTTTGTGCAACCATGATGGCAGCCACGAAGGTACAGGATGTTCCCTTGTAGCCCCTAGGAGCTCCAACTCTATGAGGGAGGCCCTAGGGGGCGTGTCAGGGGATAATGCAGATGAGTGACAAGGGCACTTGCCAGGGCTGGCAAGACCTTCCCGAGGTTCTGGCTGGTCGGCTGGGCATGAGCAAAGTCATTTCAAGGTGAGAGGATGGTCACGGGTCAGAGTGAAGGGTGTAGGCAGAGACCTGGACAAGAAGCTGAGTGGCTGGCCAGGGTCTCAAACACCACGCCAAGGGGATTAGACTTGTCCTGTTAAAAGGTCTGAAGCAGGAACAATATCAAGATTGTTTGGGGGGGGGGGGTACTACCCCCGCCCTGCCCTGCCCTGCCCTGCCCTGCCCTGCCCAGAGAAGCAAAAAGAGTGAGAGGAGGAAATGCAAATGGGGCATGTTAGTTAGATGTCTGTGGCCACAGACCCAGCAAGAGAAGAGAGAGCCTGAATAGGAGAGCGCAATGAGAAGCCTCTAGCAAAGAGGGAAGCGTCTGTGCCATTAACTGGCTCTGACAGAGGCAGCTTCTGGGATGGAGTAGGTTGATGGTGGCACCTTGAAAAGAACTTTCCACAGGTAGCCTGTAAATGTGAACTTATTTGGAAAAAATCTTTGCAAGTGTTATAAATTAAGCGTCTTGAGATGAGATTATCTTGGATTATCCCAGTAGGCCCTAAATCCCGTGTAAGAGTCCTTATAAGAGAGATAGGGAGGAAAAGACACAAGTAAACTTATTTACAAAACAGAAATAGACTCACAGACAAAGAAAACAAACATGACTACCAAGGGTTTGGAAAAGGGCGAGGGATAAAATAAGAATCTGGAGTTAAGGAGTTCCCATCATGGCTCAGCTATAATGAACCCATGAGGATGCAGGTTTGATCCGTGGCCTTGTTCAGTGGGTTAAGGATCTGGCGTTGCCGTGACCTGTGGTGTAGGTCACAGATGTGGCTCGAATCCCACATTGCTGTGGCTATGGAGTAGGCCGGCAGCTGTAGCTGCAATGCAACCCCTAGCCTGGGAACTTCCATTTGCAGTCAGTGTGGCCTTAAAAAAAAAAGCAAAGAGTCTGGGGTGAACTGATACACATTACTATATATAAAATAGATAAACAACTAGGATCTATATATAGCACAGGGAACTATATTCAGTATCTTTTCATAACCTATAATGGAAAAGAATCAAAAATCACGTAGAACTGAATCGCTTTGCTCTATACCTGAAACTAACACAACGTTGTAAATCAACTATACTTCGATTAAAAATAAATACATAGAAAAGAAAAAAGAGAGAGCGAGAAGAGGAGCCGTGAAGAGGGAGACAGAGGAGGAGTTCTCACTGTGGCACAAGGGGGTTGGCAGCGTCTCTGCTGTGCTGGAATGCCAGTTTGAGCCCCCGCCAGGCACAGGGGGTTAAAGGATCAGGCATTGCCACAGCTGCAGCAGAACTCACAACTGCAGCTCGGATCCAATCCCTGGCCCAGAAGCTCTACATGCCATGGGGGCAGCCAAGAAAGAAAAAAAAAAAAGACGGGAGGTAGAGATTAGAGTGATGCAGCCACAAGCCAAGAATACCCAGGGCCACCGGAAGCTGGAACAGCCAAGGAAGGATTTTTAAAGGCTTGCTGACACCTTGACTTTGGCCTCCTGGCCTCCCAAACAGCAAGATAACCAATTTCGGTTGAGCTAAGCCCCCACGTGCGTGGTTGTTATTACTGCTGCCCTAGGAACCTGCCGAGGGGAGGATGCAGGTTCCCAGGGCTTGGGAGGGAGGAGGCGCCCTGCTCGAAGCCGGCAGACCCAGATGGGGCAAGGCTGCAGGGAGAAAGCTTTCACTGGGCCCTGCCTCTGCCTGGTGCTAAGAAAACAGTCGCCAGTGTGTTGCCACATGAGGATTAGTCAAATAATGATGAGCTCTGACCTCCCCTGAGTAATTCGGTTGGGCTGGAGGCTGAGGCCTCCCAAGGGGTCAGCCAGTGAGGAAAAACAGCATCAGATCCGTCCCAGAAAAAGCCAAGCTCCGTGGGAACCTTCAAGAAACCCAACCAGGCTCGCAGGTGGCACACCCCAAACACGAACCAGTCTGGCAAACTCTAGGCCACCAGCCAGCCACCAGCCCTACACACCCCACTCCACATGGTGAGCTCACCCCTTGTCAGCCACAGAGCTCTCTCGGGGACACCCCTGCTGGGGGCGAGGTGAGCCTTGCTATGCGCTTGCTAGACTCTGCCTCATGGGGTCCAGCCAGTGTGGGGAAAGATCAGACAAGGCTGTCCCCTCAGTAGAGGCTGAGTGTTTCCCAGCGTGGCAGCAAACTCAGGGACTTTGGGAGTCTAATGAGCCAGGTTCAAATTCCAGCACCTCCTTTAGCAGCCAAGTGTCCCTGGATAACTTGAGTCATTTGGCTCAGGCTCAGTTCTCTTATCTGTAAAATGGGGACAATGAGACCCGCATTGCAGGATTGTTTACAAAGAAAATTACACAAAGGAGTTCCCTGGCGGTGCAGCAAGTTAAAGACCCAGTGTTGTTACTTTCACCAAAAAAAAAAAAAAAAGAAAAGGAAATGAAATTAAATAAGCTGTCATATGCCAAGTGCCTAGCACAGAGTGGCTGTCTTGATCAATTGACAAACATGTTGAACACCCACTGTGTGCCAACCGCTGGGGACAGTGGTGAACAAGCCGGTCGCTGCTCTCGAAGAGCAACGAGATATCAAGGTGACACAGCCTAGGGTGGGAAGGCTCTGATGGGAGGGCCTGGGGTCAAGGGGAATCCCAGAGGAAGCTAGGTTGAGTGAGAATCACGTTTCCATTGTGCCAGAAAGACTCAGGGATCAGTTCAAGGTTGTAGGGTGAGCAGTGGCCATGTCAGCAGTCAGACCCTCGCTTTAGACCTCCACCAGCTGCCACCTCTGCTGCAGCATCCAGGCAGTCTCTGAGGCCCAGGGTGCAGGATTGGACCAGCTCTAGGCCAGAGAGTCAGGACCCTAGGAATATCACTGGCCAGGAGCCCCCAGGCCTCCACCCTGGGTGCTGAGCATCTGACCCACGGGCCAGGGGCTCCTGCCTTGGTCAGGGACTGGTAGCCTGTGTGATAGAGGCACTTACTTCGTTTATCCATTCACCTGTGGATAGATAGTTGGGTGGTTTCCGGTTTGTGGCCACCACCAATAAAGTTGCTGCAAATATTTGTGAACAAGTCTTTGTGTGGGCGTATGTTTTCATTTCTCGTGGGCAAATTCCTAGGAGAAGAATGGCTGGCTCATGATAAATATAATTTAACCTTATAAGAAGCAGCTACACTGTTTTCCAGAGTGGTTATACCATGTTGTGTATGAAAATTCTAGCTCCTCCAGTTCCCTGGAAACACTTGGTTTTATCCATCTCTTTAAATTGTGGCCTTATCTTAGTCCACTCAAGCGGCCATGACAAAATACTACAGATTGGGTGGCTTAAAGAGCAGGATTTTATTTTCTTTCACTTCTGGAGGCTGGAAGTCTGAGATCAAGGTGCCTGCAGGGCCTGATTCTGGCAAGCACGATCCTCTTGTTGTGTGGGCAGCTGCCTTCTCACTGTGTCCTCACAGGGGACAGAGGGAGGGAAAGGCAGGAGGGAAGGAGAAGTGTCCTGTTTCCTTCATCCCTTTATAAGGGCATCAACCCCATCAAGACTTCCTCTAACTCTAATCACCTCCCAAAGGCCCCACCTCCAAATACCATCACACTGGGGATTAGGTCTTGGACATAGGAATTTAGGTCAGTGGCTACAGCTCCAATTAGATCCCCTAACCTGGGAACCTCCATATGCTGCAGGTGCAGCCCTAAAAAGAAAAAAAAAAAAAAAGGAAAGAAAGAAAGAAAGAAAAAGAGAGAGAAAGAAGGAAAGAAAGAAAAGAGAAAGAGAGAGGAAGAAAGAAAGAAAGAAAAGAAAAAGAGAAAGAAAGAAGGAAGGAAAGAAAGAAAGAAGGAAAGAAAAAAAGAAGGAAGGAAAGAAAGAAAAAGAAAGAAAAGAAAAAGAAAGAGAGAAAAGAAAAAGAGAGAGGAAGAAAGAAGGAAGGAAAGAAAGAAGGAAAGAAAAAAGAAGGAAAGAAAGAAAAGAAAAAGAAAGAAAGAAAGGAAAGAAGGAAAGAAAGAAAAAAAGAAAGAAAGAAAAGAAAAAGAAAGAAAGAAAAGAGAAAGAAAGGAAGGAAAGAAAGAAAGAAAAGAAAAAGAAGGAAAGAAAGAAAGAAGGAAAGAAAAAGAAAAAAAGAAGGAAGGAAAGAAAGAAAGAAAAGAAAAAGAAAGAAAGAAAGAAAGAAGGAAAAAAAAAGAAGGAAGGAAGGAAGGAAAGAAAGAAGGAAGGAAGGAAAGAAAGAAAGAAACTATCCTTTCTCCACAAAACTGCTTTTGTGCCCTCATGTTAAAAAAAAAAATCAGGTGTTCCTATTGAGGCTTAACGGGATCAACTTCGGCACCAGCACGCAGGTTCGCTCCCTGGCCCGGCACAGTGCATTAAAATATCTAGTGTTGCTGCAGCTGCAGTATAGGTCACAACTGCAGCTCAGATCTGATCCCCTGGCCCTGGGAACTCCATATGCTGCAGGGCAGCCAAAAAAAAAAAAAAAAAAATCAGATATCCATCTATATATGGTTCTGCTCCTGGATTCTCTTTCTATTGCATTGATCTATTTGTCTCCTGTTAGGCCGATACCACACTGTCCTGTCTACTACAGCTTGACAATAGGATCTGACGTCAGGTTAGTCCTCCAACTTGGCTCTTTTTCAGAGTTGTTTGGTTGTTCTAGGTCCTTTGAATTTCCTTAAGAATTTTAGTAGCAATTTGTCAATTTCTCAAAAAAAAAAAAAAAAAAAAAAAAAGAAAGAAAAAGAAAAAAAGTGGTGGGACTGTACCAAGTAGTTGCTCAAGAAATTCTTCTAGATTTCAGTCTTGACCAGTCACACTGTGATAGTACTTCCTGGTTTACTGGGCTCAGTCATGTCCTCAACTTAACTGTCTCAACAAGGCAGTGACCCCGGCCAGTGCAGCTGTGTACAAGAAGGAAAACTGAGGCTCAAAGGCAAAAAGCCTTTCCCGCAGTCACGGTTGGCAGGTGGCAAGTAGGTTTTGAATGCATGATGTCAGACTCCAAATGCAGAGCTCCCTGTACCACGCCATCTCTGAGTAGGGTCCCCAATATATTCTTTTTTTTCTCCATTTTATTTTATTTTTTGGCCACACCCACAGCCTATGGAAGTTCCTGGGATCAAGGATTGAAACCTTGCCCGATTCTTAACCTGCTGCGCCACCAGGGAACTCCTCCAGCATATTCTTAATACTCCAGAGTTTAATACACAGGACAAAAGAAGCACTCACTCTTTTGGTTACCTTTTTTTTTAAAAAGCCAGTTTCAGATGTTGGTGCCATGCAAATGTATTTCGTTGTCCTATTTTGAACTCTTTCCCCTGACTCTCCTAAACTGTGGGCGTCCATCCTAATAAGAAAACTGTATGTCTTTGTTCCCTTTTAACTTTCTTTCTTGACAAGGACACATTTCCATAGAGGAAAAGGGAGAGGAAATGGGGATAGATCACAGAAGGAGGGAGTCCAGTTTGAAGTAAGGAAGAACTTCTAGATGGTAAAGGCTGCCAATCACTGGATAGAAATGCCAAGAAAAAAAAGAGGACTTTTCCTGCCTGAAAATTCTGAGATCCATGTCTCCCCAGGTAGTGGTGATGGCCTTGACCTTCTCTGTCCTCAAAGGTCATTAGAAGTCAGTAGTGTGGGTGGCACTCTGAATGCCTTCTCGCAGGTGTGCGGTGACAGTCACATGGGTTCCCGGGCCAGCCCACGCAGCCCGAGGGCCCTATCATAGAACTGATGTACAGTGTATGTAACAGTTCTGAGATGCGTCAGCTTTTGTCTCGTGTCAGGTTCCCTGCAAACAGTTTCTGAGATGGAGATTTGCATGTAGGTTTCAGGGAGGGCTCTTGGGAATCACATCTATTGGTGGGGGGAGGGGAGGAAGCAGATGAGGTGGAAGGAGACATTGTTGGGTGATGCTGCTGCAGCAGAGGCCTCAGCCCAGTCCAGCTCTGGAGCTTGGGTGGCTCTAAAAAGCTCACCACCCGTCCTCAGAGGACAGCCGCCCCTGGGGAAGGCAGAGGGACTCAGCCTTGCGGCTAGAGCTCCTGGCAGCAGGGTGGGGTGGGGGAGGTGGTGAGTGAAAGGGATGGGGGACCAAATGCCTTGCTCCCAGAGGGCGCCTGTGGTTGGTGTACCAGAGTCATCATAAGGCCCAAAGTTGTTCTGGACCCCTCCTCGGTTCTTGACAGTTCTATGGAGTGAGACCTCTGATGTTTGAATGTAGAACACACAGAACATCCTTCCAGAAGTCCTTTCTGAGGCCACAAGTCCATTGCCCCTTCGCCCCAACTCCCAACCCCCAGATAGGGCAGAGCAGAAATTATGTCCATACCCAGATATGACCATCTAGAAGCTCTCCTGAACCCTTCATCATTTGCCCCCCCTTGAACCCATGCCTCCTCCCCCTGTGGGTTCAGGGACCCTCCCATCTTTCCATGCTCAGGGCTTTGGCAGAGGCTGGCCTGGGGCGAGGCTCCAGCACTTGTTTGATGAGAGTGGGAAGCAAGCCTCAGCTCTCACTCACAGAGCTAGTCCTCAGGGCTTACTTTCTTTTCTTTCTCTGTCTTTCTCATTATATTTTGTTCTGAGATTTGCTTCCATTTGCATTAATCTTGGGGTTCCTCTTGATATTGACCAAAGGCAAGATCATTCTAGAGTGCTATAATTTCCTTCATGTCACCCATGGTGACGAAGAAAACCCCTTGGCTGTTCTGTGGACCAGATGCGGCACCCATAGGTTCTGCTTCTGCGGATTCAACTAACCAAGGATTGAAAATATTCAGGGGAAACTCAGCAGCACCTCTGCGTAGACAGGACTCTGCTCACTCACGCCTCACTCCGCTTCCTCAGCAACCATGTCTGACCAACCCAACAAGGCTGAGATTGAGAAATTCAATAGGTCGAAACTGAAGAAGACAGAAAGGCAAGAGAAAAATCCACTGCCTTCAAAAGAAACAATTGAACCGGAAAAGCAAGCAGGCGAGCCATAAAGACTCGTGCCGCTGATGCGCACTGTACATTCATTCCCCAAGCATTGCCTTCTTACTTTACTTCTTTTAGCTGTCTCACTTTGTAAGATCCAAAGAGGATGGATCAAGTTTTTTTTTTAAATTAATTTTATGATTTTTATTTTTTCCATTATGGCCGATATACTGTGTTCCGTCCACACTGTACAGCACATTGACCCAGTTATACATACATAAATATTTTTTTTCTCGCATTATCCTCTGTCATGTTCCATCCCAAGTGACTAGATATGGTTCCCAGGGCTACACAGCAGGATCTCATTGCTCATCCACTCCAAATGCAATAGTTTGCATCTATTAACCCCAGACTCCCAGTCCATCCCATGCCCTTCCCCACCACCCCCTTGGCAACTGAATCAAGTTTACGTGACTGTGCCGCCCCTTTTCTCAGAGCAGAGAATGGAGAACCACTGACATGAAGTCTGCGCCTGCCTCTCGCATCTGCCTGTGTGGCTGGCAGGGAAGGAACAGAACTTGCATGTCAGTGAAGGAGGAAGCTGGGTGAAATCCAGAGTAAAAAGTAAGCTAATCCAAGGTCTTCTGTGGGCTATAAAATGCAGCTTAATCAGAGTGCCACTTTTGTTGTTGTGTGAATGACTTTAATTATTGGAAGGCACAATTTTTTAACATGCAAATAAAAGTTTTAACACATGAAAACTATATTCAGGAGAAAAAAATGGCAGAACCTTCTAAAAAGCAAAATTTGAATTTGCCCCTTGGCAACTATTTACATAGCATTTGCATTGTATTAGGTATTAAAAGTAACCTAGAGATGATTTGAAGTATATGGGAAGCTATACAGGAGTTATACGCATATACTGCACCATTTGATACAAGGGACTTGAGCATCCTTGGATTTTGGTATCCCTGGGGGTCCTGGAACCACCCCCTGGGGTAGTAAAGGACTGTAATTGATTAACCGCCCCAGGAAGGACTTACCCTTCTTCATTTCCCTAGAGGGGAAGGCTGTGTTTTCTCTCCACCCACACCCACAGGAAGCTGCTGGAGGAAAGGGAAACGCCCCACTAGTGTGCTACCCTGGAGGGCCGTTTTACCTGAGACCTGGAGGGGGTTGGTCCTTAGACAGATGCCAAGGGAGGCTGGCAGGGGCACTGCCCCAGGGGTGGAGACAAGTTCCTGCCTTCCTCTGCTCCTTTCCCAAATACCCTCCCACGTGGCAGCGCTAGACTCTGCTCCAAAGGAATCCACCCTCTAGTGCATCCCTAAGTTTCGTGCAGGGGGAACCCAAAGACAAAATGCCCAATGCAGACTGTTGAGACTGTTGAGGATGGGGGGCTGCAAGGCCAGAGAAGCTGTGAGCTGGAGGGGGAGGAGGAGCTGGCAGGTGAAAAGGAGAGGCAGTGAGGCCGCCAGGAAGGGTCCAGGCTGAGAGAACAGCACCTGCACAGGCCAGACAGGCGAGGGCCTGGAGCTCTGGGGAAGGCGGCACATTCTGTCTGGCCTGAGGCAGAGTGGCGGGAAAAGCAAGAGGCAGATGGGACAGAATAGGGGGAATGAGGGGTGCTTGAGGGGAACAGCTGCGCTGAGAAAAAGCCCTTTGCAGGGAGCCCGGAGCAAGCGGGCGGGAGCGGTGGGAGTGGAGGCCCAGGGCAGCAGCAGCAGCTTTGCTGCGGGGAGGCAGGGGGGCCCCTCCCTGGATTAGGCTTCCCCCACATCCACATGGATGGGGCTTCCTCACCTCTTTCCAATCTGTGCCTAAACACCACGTTCTCCATCCAGTGGCCTGTCCTAATCACCCCATTTGCAACTTCTATGCTTTCCCCCTGCTCTGCTCTATTTTTTTGTGGCTGTGGTTCTTTTTGTTTTGTTTTGTTTTTTTGGCCTTAGTGTGCAGTGGCTGGATGTGGAACCTCAGTTCGCAGACCAGGGACCGAACCCGAGCCACAGTGGTGAAAGTGCTGAATCCTAACCACTAGACCACCAGGGAACTCGCATGCCTGCTCATTTTTCTCCTTGACCCTTGTCATGATCCACACACTATTACATTTTGCTCCTCTGCCTGCTTCATTGTCCATCTCCCCTCACTTCTCCTGTTTTGTTCGGCGCCTAGATGCTAGGCCTATAGTAGGTACTCAATAAAGATTGATGAGGTGAAAGCTGCTCCGATGAAAATAGCTCCATGTATTGAGTACTTGTAATGTGCCAGGCTCGGCCCTCTTGCTTTACATACTCTTGTTTATTTTTTGTAATGACTTCCCCCATTTTATAGATGCCCAAACTGAGGTCAAGGGACAGAAAGAAACTTGCTCCAAGTACACATCTCCAAGTTAATGCAGAGCTGGGATTCAGACCCTTAGATCTGGGATCTGCAATTGCTATTGCTGGGTCCCCCGAGAAAACTGCCTTAGCATTTCCAAGAATAGACGACATCTAAGACGGCTGTGTGTTCTCACATCCCTCCTCCTCATTTGCACACGCATGTATTTCAGAATCAGAGGTCAGATCTACAAATCCAAAGCAACAGTGTTGGCTATGTCATTGGCATTGACCTCCATCTGGCGGACATGGGTCAGGTGTTCTTTGGGAAATCTGTCGGGTGGAACTCCTGGAAGTAGGGACGCATTTCCCACAGCCAGTGTGGGGTGGTGCCCAGGCTACCCGCAGAAGCCTGTTAACTCATGCATTCGTCCCCGAGTTTCATACTTCATCTTGGCACCAAGAGTCCAGGCAGGAGGCTGCCTGCAGGGGAACCAACAGAAAAAGCGCTCTTTCTCCCGAGGAACTCCTCTCACTGCCATGGCCATGGCCAAGTGACTTGTCGGTGCTGTGAATAAACAAGGACAGAGAGTGGTACCCTGACTCATTTCACCCTTTCCACTTCTGCTCAAGGCTGTGAGGGGTTCTTGTCCTGTCATCTCAGGGACAGAGGCTCAGAGAGGTCAGGGATGTGCACCTGATCCCAAAGTCAGGCTTGCGGCCCCAGAAGGGGACTCCAGCCCAGGATACCAGCCCTCAGCCCCCTGTCTACCCCCGGCCAGGTTGGCATTCATCGTGAGCTCCGAGCCCATCTCCTGCAAGGCTCTTGGGTCAGAGAGGGAAGAGGTCAGAGTTTTTCACATGCTGTAGGTGTGGCTCCCTCTTCGCTTCCTCCATCAGCCAAAGCCTGAGTTTTGAGTGGCCCTTGGTTGGTTTCCTTGGGGGAGAAAAGGATGACACAAACAACTCTTTCACTTCCCAGACCCCACCCAGTACACTTTTAAGATGTGGAAATTTTATTAAATCCCTCAGCACGGCTTCTTTCTATAGCTTCTGTGGTTTAACTCTCCCTGGGTCTTTTTGCTCATGGTTTTAGCTTTTTCCCTGCCCTCGGTCAACCTGAGAGTTTTCTTTCTCTGCTGTCTCAAATGCACCGTGTGTTAACATTTTTAGTATTTGCTACAGGCCTTGCACACTCAGGGAGTAAATTGACCCTTATCCCGTGGTTCCTTCTGTGTGCTTGAGGCTCAGGATGAATCTGGCTCCTTACCAGCCCGACCTCCCCTCCTTCATTCCTGCCCCGCTGGGACCAGTCACGGGGCATTGGCTCCTGCTGGCGCCCGTCACCATAGCTGTCTCCTGTCCATCCAAACTGGTCCCTTCTTCATGGCCCAAGGTGCCAGGTCCACAAGGTCTTTTCTGACCACTGATGCCCCCAGGACTTTCTCACTCCTCTTACCTCCTGAAGGTCTGTGTCTGCCTCATTAAGCTGGAGGCACAATTTGACTCTATCATTCTCCTTAAAAAGACTAAATGCATTGTGTATTTTGTCTTTTTTTTTTGTCTTTTCTAGGGCCGCACCTGGGGCATATGGAGGTTCCCAGGCTAGGGGTCGAATCGGAGCTGTAGCCACCAGCCTACGCCAGATCTACAGCAACGCGGGATCCGAGCCGCATCTGCAACCTACACCACAGCTCATGGCAATGTCTGGATCCTTAACCCCCTGAGCAAGGCCAGGGATCGAACTCGAAACCTCATGGTTCCTAGTCAGATTCATTAACCACTGAGCCATGATGGGAAATCCTGAATGTGTATTTTGGAAAAATAAATTATTCTACTCTCAAACCTGGTCCCTCCCCACTCCCAGCCCCCCAGGCAAGCCTTTATGAACTTGATTGGTACTTTGCATTATTACATTTTCATGCATTCACACGTATTTGAACGAACTAAATGTCTTGAAAGCAGGGACAGGGGCCAAGGCAGGTCCTCAGCTCCCCAAGCATCCAGCCAGGCTTTGGCCATTAGCACTTAATTCCTTTCCATGTGCCATCCCCTGGGCTCTGGACAGCCAGCCCCAGGAGGCGGGCAGGGCAGGGGGTAAGATCTCCTTCTTACAGGTGAAGTCACTGAAACGCAGTGGACTTTGTGGAGTCACCTGAGGTCACAGAGCTGGGAAGGAAGAGAGTGAAATTAGAACTGGCGTCTTCTGACAAGCCCAGCTGTTCTGGGAAAAAGGCTGAAGGACGCTTGACTTCCCTAAACCTCACTCCCCAAGTGCCGGGCTCCTCGGAGCTGAGGTTAGCGAAAAATGTGTCGCAATCCCTCTCTCCGCTCTGGGGGCAGCCAAGCCCGGTTCTCATCTGTGACTTGATACAGCCCTTGGGTGGCAGTCCTTTTCACACCGCTGGTTCAGCGTCCACCCGGGTGAATCATCAACCATTAGCCAGCTGTCACCTCACCTTTAGCTCCGCGCGGTGTGAAGCTTGTTTTCTTTTGCTGGCATTAAACAGTCACCTCTGACACGTGGTGAGATGCAGGACGTTGCCTCCAAGGCAAACACAGCCCCACAGGAAAAACAGATTTGTCAAATACAAGCACTCTAGGGTGCCAAGAGCCGGCTTCTCCCTACAAAGCTCCCACGGCTGGCAGGGATGTCACCTGCCTCCAGGAAACAGATGGGACAGGTGGGTGAGCTCTGGTTACTGACTGATGGAGAGACAGGAGTGCCCCGCTGAGCCCTGTGGGTGTGAACAGGGCCTAGGGGCCCCCAGAGGCCCTGAAAACCCTGTCCCCCTGGGCTCATACTTCTCATATGAGACTCAGATCCATGGGCCAGCAGAACCTCGGTCCTGGACCCGTTCTTTCTGCAGTCCCTGCAGAAATCCCAGCCACAGAGGGCGGCCGGGTATGCCTCTGTGACTAATCGCTAGAGCTTCACGTTGCTGTCAATGACCTCTCCAGGGACTTTATTTCAACACTGGCAGCCTGTGGAGGGAGGTTCATAGGAGAACCCTGGTGGGCGTGGGTGGGCTCTGAGCCTCCGCGGGGACCCCAGCCCCGCTCTGTGTAATAAGAGTTTCCCAAAGGGCCACTTGGGATGACTGTGGATGCCTCAAGACATCTACTGCTTTTCTCGTCCTCGTCGTCTCTCTCTCTCTCTCTTTTTTTTTTTTTTTTTTTTTTTTTTTTTGCTTTTTAGGGCTTTACCCACGGCCCATGCCATGGCCACAGCAACACGGGATCCGAGCCGCATCTGCAAACTACACCACAGCTCACCACACTGCCGGATCCTTAATCCACTGAGTGAGGCCAGGGCTCGAACTTGCATCCTCATGGATACTAGTCAGGTTCATTACTGCTGAGCCACAATGGGAATTCCCATTATTTCAAGAAATACATATTTATTTTAATACATTTTAAAATATATTTAGGGAGTTCCCGTCGTGGCGCAGTGGTTGACGAATCCGACTAGGAACCATGAGGTTGCGGGTTCGATCCCTGCCCTTGCTCAGTGGGTTAACGATCCGGCGTTGCCGTGAGCTGTGGTGTAGGTTGCAGATGCGGCTCGGATCCTGCGTTGCTGTGGCTCTGGCATAGGCTGGAAGCTACAGCTCCGATTCAACACCTAGCCTGGGAACCTCCATATGCCACAGGAGCGGCCCAAAGAAATAGCAAAAAAAGACCAAAAAAATAAAATAAAATAAAATAAAATAAATATATATATATATACTTAGCACATCGAACCTGCAATTCCATGTATGTTATTACTGAAGAAGAGGCCAAACTTTTTTTTTTTTTTTGTCTTTTTGCCATTTTCTTGGGCCGATCCTGTGGCATATGGAGATTCCCAGACTAGGGGTCAAATCAGAGCCGTAGCTGCCGGCCTACGCCAGAGCCACAGCAACTCAGGATCTGAGCCTAGTCTGCAACCTACATCACAGCTCACAGCAACGCCGGATCCTTAACCCACTGAGCAAGACCAGGGATCAAACCTGCAGCCTCATGGTTCCTAGTCGGATTCATTAACCACTGCGCCACGACGGGAACTCCTAAACATTTTTTTTTTAAAGTAACTTCATTGATATAAAAAAATTAAGAAGTTCCCTGGTACATTAAGGACCTGGCATTGTCACTGCTGTGGCTCGGGTTGCTGCTGGGGCGTGGGTTTGAGTGCATGCTGCTGTGGGCATGGCAAAATAATAATAATGATGATGATAAAGTAAAAAATTAAGCAAGTGATAATTCAGGTTATAAGAGGGTAAGGCAAAACCCTAAAAAAGGAGCTTGGACAATTGAAGTTTGGGAAACACTATTTTCTTGGAGAATGCAAATTCATACCAAAAATATGAACAGAACCTAAATCCAGCTGAGGGGATGGTTAGGGGTTTCTTCCTCTGGAACTGTGTCAGTCCAAGTCCGTTTTCAAGGTGTAAGAAACTTAGATTTGTAAAGGAAAGCAAGCAAGAGAGTTTTTGTTTGTTTTAACTGCGACTTTGCCATATAGCCTAGGGCTGAACAGATGCCACCAAGTGGGGCAATTAAAAATAGTCTATGTGTACAACACTGTACATTTTCATTTCTTTTTATATCTTTTTAGGGCCTTACCCACAGCATATGGAGGTTCCCAGGCTAGAGGTCTAATCGGAGCTACAGCTGCTGGCCTACACCACAGCCACAGCAATGGGGGATCCGAGCCACATCTGTGACCTACACCACAGTTCATGGCAATGACGGATCATTAACCCACTGAGCAAGGCCAGGGATCAAACCTGGATGCTAGTCAGATTCGTTTTTGCTAAGCCATGACAGAAACTCCTGTAAGTTTAAAATTTTAATTCTCAGGGGAGTTCCCATTGTGGCTCAGGAGGTTACGAACCCAGCTAGCATCCATGAAGTTACGGGTTTGATCCCTGGCCTCCCCGGTTGGGCTAGGGATCTGGTGTTGTCATGAGCAGTGGTGTAGATGGCAGATAGGGCTCAGATTTGGCATGGCTGTGGATGGAAACTACAGCTCCCATTTAACCCCTAGCCTGGGAACTTCCATATGCTGTGGGTGTGGCCCTATAAAGCAAAAAAAAAAAAAAAGGTAATTAGCAGTACCTGTGACTTCATCACCAATACACATGATATAATTTTTTTCTTGAAGTTTTTGTTTTAAGCCACAGAAGTGACAATGCCAGATCTGCTATGTGTGGCTGTAAAAAGAAAAAGAAAAAAAGGAAAAAATGCAGGGCCGCTCTCACCCCTATCACCCAGGGATGCCGAAGCTCGAGCCCTGTTCTGAGAAGGTTCCATGCTTTCGCTGTATCATATTCCACCCACACTTGAGGTGTTGTATTCACGGTATTCCCTCTACATCTGGCAGAAGGATCATTTCACTGAGGGAGGAGCTTACCTTTCATTTTGGTGGAGGGGAGGGGGGAGGAAAGTCCTGCCTTGTCTTGGATGGAAATCAGATGCAGGCAGCAAGAACTGCAGGCTCTTCTGAACTTGTGTGGTTGTGAGGTTCTGCCTAAAACACATACAGCTTCCCAAGACCCCACCCTCTACTGCTTATCAACAGAATCAAGAAAGAGGCCCCAAGGGATCCTCTGAAGGAAGTCAGAGAGGCTGAGACAGGAGCAAGAGCTGGGACCTCCTCTCACAGTATTTTTTTTGCTTTGCTTTTTAGGGCCACACCCGCAACATATGGAAGTTCCCAGGCTAGGGGTCAAATCAGAACTGCAGCTGCTGGCCTACACCACAGCCACAGCAATACCGGATCCAAACTGGGTCTGCCTCCTACACCAGAGCTCATGGCCACGCCAGATCCTTAACCCACTGAGCGAGGCCAGGGATCGAGCCTACATCTTCATGGATACTAGTGGGGTCCGTTACTGCTGAACCACAATGGGAACTCCTCTCTGATGGTGTTTTTGATTCCCCACTACCCACCGCCCCTCCTGGAAGACCCAGGGTGTGAGTTCATGTTAATGAAAGTGCATGAGACCCAAGTGTAAGAGGAATCTGGACTCTACTTGCGAGGATCCCAGCTACTCAAGCTGGTTTCCCCAAGGACTAACCACGCTCGCATGAGGGTTTGCCTCAGGACTTGATCTGTCTTCAGCAGTTTTCTCTGTCAAGCCACAGCCCTGACATAGGGGAATGTGCTTGAAGGGGGGAGGAAAGGGGCTCTGGTCCCAACCCTGGCCCCATCACTCACAAGCTCAGAGACCTGGGAAAAGACGTCATCTTAGTCATCAGTTTCCTTATCTGAATCCAGGGCAGTTGGGAGGATTAATGGGATAATGTATGTGAAATGTGTCAGATGACCTCTGACAGATGCTAACTACCACGGGTCTGGGAGAAAGTTTATCTCCATTAATTTATGCATATTTCTTCTTTAATCTTCCTAGGACATCGAGACCTTTTTTTTCCTCCTATGACCGCTTTATTAATCAGTGAGCATCTGTGAGTTTCCAGGCTCTGTGTTAGGGGCTGGAGATGTGTGAATACAGCAGACCCTGCCAGAAGATGCCCTGGATCCATGGGAGAGGCCCACAGCAGAGCGGGGCGCCAGCCTTCACTGGGCCCTGGGGTCCAGGGTGGTCAAGCTTATTCAGAATAAATGCTTTTGGTTAAGGATCCAGCGTTGCCATGAGCTGTGGTATAGGTCGAAGACACAGCTCGGATCCTGCGTTGCTGTGGCTGTGGTATAGGCCAGCAGCTATAGCTCCAATTTGACCCCTAGCCTGGGAGCCTCCATATGCCGCAGGTGTGGCCCTAAAAAAAGACAAAAAAAAAAAAAAAGTAAGATTACAGAGGAAGCCAGTTATACTGAAAATACAGTTATGGAGCCATTTTTGAAAAATGAATTTGTGATCTAGTATATACACTTTTCTTTTAGCACAGTACACACAATCTGGCAGGGGCTTAATATAAATTTAGTTCATTTATATTAACTAAATATAATTAAGTACTATATTTCTTCAAGCACTTTTTCTATTTCCTTTCTGTCTTCTGTCCCTTGGGGACTCCAAATACATGCTGCTTGATGCTGTCCCACAGCTCGCTGATGCCCTGTTGGCTGTTTTCTGTGACCTTTTTCTCTCTGTATTTCCATTGGATGGTTTCTATTGCTGTATCTTCAACCCCATTAGTCTTTTCTACAATGGTGTCTAATTTGCTATTAATCCCGCTCAGTATATTTTTCATTGCAGATGTACACATTTTTTTTTTTTTTTTTTTTGCTTTATAGGGCTGCATTCATGGCATATGGAGGTTCTCAGGCTAGGGTTGAATCAGAGCTACAGCTGCCAGCCTGCACCATAGCCACAGCAACATAGGATCCGAGCCTCATCTGCAACCCACACCACAGGTCATGGCAACGCTGGATCCTTAACCCACTGAGTGAAGCCAGGGATCGAACCTGCAACCTCATGGTTCCTAGTTGGATTTGTTTCTGCTGCACCATGATGGGAACTCCAACAGGTGTACACTTTACTTCTAGGAATTTGATTAGTTGTTTTTGTCTTCCACGTCTCTCCCCTCATCCTATGCATTCCTCTACCTTTTTAAACATATAGAGTACATTTTCTTCTCTTTTTTTTTGTCTTTTTTTTTAGGGCTTCACCCGAGGCATATAGAGGTTCCCAGGCTAGGGGTTGAATCGGAGCTTTAGCCACTAGCCTACGCCACAGTCACAGCAATAAGGGATCCGAGGAGTTCCTGTGGTGGTGCAGCAGAAACGAATCTGACTAGAAACCATGAGATTTCAGGTTCAATCTCTGGCCTCACTCAGTGGGTTAAAGATTTGGCATGGCCGTGAGCTGTGGTGTGGATCTCAGACATGCCTTGGATGCCTTGTTGCTGTGGCTGTGGTGTAGGCTGGCAGCTGCAGCTCCAATTCAACCCCTCGCCTGGGAACTTCCATATGCCTCAGGTGTGGCCCTAAAAAGCAAAAAAACAAAACAAAACAAAACAAAACAAAAAACACCAAAACAAACAAACAAACAAAAACAAAAACCAACAATAACAAAAACCAAACCAAATCAAAAAACAAGGGATTTGGGCCATGTCTGCAACCTACACCACAGCCCACAGCAAAGCCAGATCCTTAACCCACTGAGTGAGGCCAGGGATTGAACCTGCATCCTTATGGATATTAGTCAGAGTCTTTCCACTGAGCCACAGTGGGAACTCCCATAGAGTACATTTTCAATAGCTGTTTTAATGACCTCGTCTACTGATCTATCATCTGTGTCACTTCTGGGTTTGCTTCTATTGAATAATTTCTCTTCTCATTCTGGATCATATTTTCCTGCTTCTTTGTACGCCTAGAACTTTTTGATTGTATACCAGACATTGTGTATTTGACATTGTTGGGTGGGTGCTGGCTTTTTCAATTTTTTGTATTCTTTTAAATATTTTGGCCCTTGTTCTGGGACACACATAATTAGAGACAGTTCCATCTTTTTGATCAGAAGTCAGCAAACGAGGAGCCAATTCTGACTTCCCTATCTGTTTTTGTATGGCTCATGAGCTAAGCCTGGTTTTTACGGTTTTAAACTGTTGAAAGAAATCAAAAGAATAATATCTTGTGGCACATAAAAATTTTATTAAAATAAAATTTCAGGGTCTGTGAATAAATTTATTGGCACACAGCCACTAGCATTTATTTCTGTATTGTCCACGGTTGCATTTGTGCTACCACGGCAGAGCTGAGTGACCACAACAGAGACCAACGGATCCACAAAGCTGAGAATATTTACTGTCTGGCCCTTACCACAAAAACCTGCCTACCCTGGCTTTTGAGGCTTATAAGCAGGATGAGGACATCCTTTGGTCCAGGGCTAACTTGGCCCCACTCTGGCTGGTGGGTGAAAGAACATTCTTGGGTCCATGTGAGCTCTGGTTTTTGTTTCTTCTTTTTTTTTTTTGTCTTTTTTTTGCTATTTCTTGGGCCGCTCCCTCGGCATATGGAGGTTCCCAGGCTAGGGGTCGAATCGGAGCTGTAGCCACCAGCCTACGCCAGAGCCACAGCAACTCGCGATCCGAGCCGCGTCTGCAACCTACACCACAGCTCACGGCAATGCCGGATCCTTAACCCACTGAGCAAGGGCAGGGACCGAACCCACAACCTCATGGTTCCTACTCGGATTCGTTAACCACTGCGCCACGACGGGAACTCCCCGGTTTTTGTTTCTTCTGATCCTCTGGGAGGTTCTTTCTCAGCCTCAGGTAGTTTCCTCACAGGCACAAGCCAGCGATGACTCAGCTGAAGACTCCAGCGGGACCCTTTGTGCGTCTCCAGAGCTCAGTCTCTGAGCAGCTCTGCAAACTCCGAGCTGCTTGGCCTCCCTGCGTCTTTAACTCTGTCTGCTCAACTCAGACCACCAGGCTCCACCCAGGTCCCTCTCCCTTTACGGTGGCCTGGGAATCCTTTAGGCAGGAAGCAAGGGCAACATCTGCTATTTCACACATTTACTGTCCAGATTTTTAGTTGTTAAAGGTGGGAGGTAAATCCTATTTCTGTTCATCCATCATTGCCAGAAGCAAACTAAGTACCATATTTTAAAACATGAGATAGTGTAAATTTATCTTTACTGCAACAGGAATGCCACATGAAAATAGTTATCATTTGTGGAGTTCCCTGGTAGCCTAGTGGATCTGGCATTGTCACTGCTATGGCTTTAAAAAAAAAAAAAGAAAAAAAATTGTAGCATGTTTATTGGTGATGAAATCAGAGGTACTGCTTTTGTTTCTTTTCTTTTTTTTTTTTTTTTTTTTCTGCTTTTTAGGGCATGTGTGACATATGGAAGTTTCCAGGCTAGAGGTTAAATTGGAGCTGCAACTGCCGGCCACAGCCATAGCCACAGCCACACAGGATCCGAGCCGAATCTGTGACCTACACCACGGGATCCTTAACCCACTGAGGCTGGGGATCGAACCCACGTCCTCATGGGATCTACCTGGGCTCGTTGCCACTGAGCCACGATGGGAACTTCCAGGTACAGCTAATTCTACTGGAGTTGACTGCCTACATTCGTAATTGTAGGACATCTTAAATTTCACCTAGAAGTTAATAAAAGCAAAGATGTTCTTTTTCTCCCTAGACTAATTTCTAAACCTCCTGAATTTTATTCACAGTCTGCTGAGGTCTATGGTTTCCTGGATAAGAGCACTGGTGCTGAAAGGCGAACAGTAACTTTCTTCTTCTGAGTGCCAAAGAAACTAATTGGCCCTCTCATGATGCTTATTGTCAATTGCCTTGTAATTCCTCAAAAAGTCCCACATTTTGTATAAAACAGAAGCCTCGGGTTTTTTTCTCTGTGGGCAAAAGCATCCCACCGCCTTTCAGCATAGGGCGCCTGTTTCATTATCCTTAGCCTTGTTTGCCATCTCTGGACTAATCAGGGTCTCTGTGTTCCTTGTGAGCTCTGGTGACCATAACTAGCTCAGGGCCCCACACAGAGCCTGATGGCCAGAGGCTTCCCTGAGTGATGACAGCTCTTCCCAGATATTCCAGCAGCATTCTGACTTGTTTCTTAACAGCGCTGCACTCCTGGTCTGTATTCTGGTTATGACAGAAGATGGTCCTTGGGCTGCTTCCTTTCACAAGAGTATCTTGCGTTTTCTTTTGGTTTTAAAATAAATCTCCACTAAAAGATCCTTTTTGCAGCCAGAAGTGTTTATAATCTTGTTATGAAGTTTGGGTCATTCTGTCATCCACGGAATAATTACGAGGTCTTTGGGGACTGAATTTCATCCTTCCCTACGGCGGGATGAACAGAGAAAAGAATGAGGCAGGGTTTTCACTCCATTATCTCTAACATAATAATAATAATAATAAGTAGCTCATTAGAACTATTGATTACTCAGCGCATATAAAATGAATATGCAATTGGGAGATTAAGACATGGAAATAGGTAAAATCAATTTTTAATTAAAACACAACCTTGGAGTTCCCGTCGTGGCGCAGTGGTTAACGAATCCGACTAGGAACAATGAGGTTGCGGGTTCGATCCCTGCCCTTGCTCAGTGGGTTAACGATCCGGCGTTGCCGTGAACTGTGGTGTAGGTTGGACCCCTAGCCTGGGAACCTCCATATGCTGCGGGAGCGGCCCAAGAAATAGCAAAAAGACAGAAAAACAAAAAAAAAACCAAAAACACGCAATCTTTAGTGTTATCAATCGCTATTTAATCTTAGTCTCTCATTAACCCTTAACAGTTTTTAAAGCAATTGCTTCGTTCCATCTTGCATTTCTTGAGGCTTGAATAGAACTATTTCCCTCTAATCTTTCAACAGCGCTTCTTAGAATATTGATAGAGATGTGGTTACCAACTGAACTGGGGGCACCAATAGCTGCTACAGCTGCCCAGGAGTTTCTGCTGTGGTACAGCAGGTTAAGGATCCAGCGTTGTTTCTGCAGCCGTGGGGGCTCAATCTCTGGCCCGGTGCAGTGAGTTAAGGATCCAGTTGCCTCGGCTGTGGCGTAGGTGGCAGCTGAAGTTCAGATTCCACCCCTGGCTTGGGAACTTCCACAAGATGCAGGTGCGGCCAAAAAAAACCCCACAAAAGACAAAAAACAAAAACAAAAACAAAAAGCATGTATAGCTGCTCAGTCTTTTCAAATGACCAGGAAGAAAACTTTCTGCTCCCTCTCTTGTAAAACCTTTATATGTCACTTCAGCCTTTATATATCATTTATATACCCTAAAATTTGCTGTGTTGGTTTCAATGACTTTTTTAAAATAATTTTTTATCATTTATTTATATATATATCTTTTTTCTACTGTACAGCATGGTGATCCAGTTACACTTAACATATATACATTCTTTTTTCTCACATTACGTGTTTCATCATAAGTGACTAGACAAGAGTTCCCAGTGCTACACAGCAGGATCCCATTGCTAATCCATCCCAAAGGCAACATTCTGCATCTATTTATCCCAAGCTCCCAGTCCCTCCCACTCCCTCCCCTTCCCCCTTGGCAACCACAAGTCTATTCTCCAAGTCCATGATTTTCTTTTCTGAGGAGATGTTCATTTGTGCTGGATATTATATTCCAGATATAAGTGATATCATATGGTATTTGTCTTTCTCTTTCTGACTTACTTCACTCAGGATGAGAGTCTCTAGTTCCATCCATGTTGCTGCAAATGGCATTATTTTGTTCTTTTTTATGGTTGAGTAGTATTCCAGTGTGTATATTTACCCCATCTTCCTAATCCAATCATCTATCAGTGGACATTTGGGTTGGTTCCATGTCTTGGCTGTTATGAATAGTGCTGCAATGAACATGCGGGTGAATGTGTCTTTTTTAAGGAGAGCTTTCTCCGGATATATGCCCAAGAGTGGGATTGCTGGGTCATATGGTAGTTCTAGGCATGGATTTCTAAAGTATCTCTATACTGATCTCCATACTGGTTGTACCAGCTTACATTCCCACCAAAAGTGGAGGAGGTGTCCCTTTTCTCCACACCCTCTCCAGAATTTGTTCTTTGTGGACTTATTAATGATGGCCATTCTGATTGGTATGAGGTGGTATCTCAAGATAGTTTTGATTTGCATTTCTCTAATAATCAGGGATGTTGAGCATTGTTTCAAGTGCTTGTTGGCCATCTGTATATCTTCTTTTTAGGTCCTTTGCCCATTTTTCAATTGGGTTGTTGACTTTTTTGCTGTTGAGTTGTAAAAGTTGTTTATATATTTTAGAGATTAGGCCCTTGTCAGTTGCATCATTTGAAACAATTTTCTCCCATTCTGTAAGTTGTCTTTTTGTTTTCTTTTTGGTTTACTTTGCTGTGAAAAAGCTTGTCAGTTTGATTAGGTCCCACTAGTTTATTTTTGCTTTTATTTCTGTTGCTTTGGGAGACTGACCTGAGAAAACATTTGTAAGGCTGATGTCAGAGAATGTTTTGCCTATGTTCTCTTCCAGGAGTTTGATGGTGTCTTGTCTTATATTTAGGTCTTTCAGCCATTTTGAGTTTATTTTCGTGCATGGTGTGAGGGTGTGTTCTAGTTTCATTGATTTGCATGCAGCTCTCCAGGTTCCCCAGCAATACTTGCTGAATAGACTTTCTTTTTCCCATTTTATGTTCTTGCCTCCTTTGTCAAAGATTAATTGACCAATCTTATTGGTTTATTTCTGGGTTCTCTATTCTGTTCCATTGGTCGGTCTGTCTGTTTTGGTACCAGTATCACACTGTCTTGATGACTGTGGCTTTGTAGTATTTCTTGAAGTCTGGGAGAGTTATGCCTCCTGCTTGGTTTTTGTTTCTCAGAATTGCTTTGGCAATTCTGAGTCTTTTGCGGTTCCATATAAATTTTTGGATTGTTTGTTCTAGTTCTGTGAAAAATGTCATGGGTAATTTGATAGGGATTACATTGCATCTGTAGATTGCTTTGGGTAGTATGGCCATTTTTACAATATTAATTTTTCCAACCGAGGAGCATGGAATATCTTTCCATTTCTGTACATCTTCTTTAATTTCCTTGATTAATGTTTTATAATTATCGGCATATAAGTGTTTTACCTCCTTGATCAGGTATATTCCCAGGTATTTGATTTTTTGGGGTGCAATTTTAAAAGGTATTGTTTTTCTGTATTCCTTTTCTAATGTTTCGTTGTTAGTATACAGAAATGCAACTGATTTCTTTTTTTTTGTTTGTTTGTTTTTGTTTTTTGTTTTTTGTTTTTGGCCTTATCTAGGGCCATTTCTGCAGCATATGGAGGTTCCCAGGCTAGGGGGTCTAATTGGAGCTGTAGCTACCAGCTTACGCCAGGGCCACAGCAAAGCGGAATCCGAGCCACGTCTGCGACCTACACCACAGCTCATGGCAACGCCAGATCCTTAACCCACTGAGCGAGGCCAGGGATCAAACCCACCATCTCATGGTTCCTAGTCAGATTCGTTAACTACTGCACCACGACAGGAACTCTGAAATGCAACTGATTTTTTTTTTTTTTTTTTGTCTTTTTGTCTTTTGTTGTTGTTGTTGCTATTTCTTGGGCTGCTCCCGTGGCATATGGAGGTTCCCAGGCTAGGGGTTGAATCGGAGCTGTAGCCACCGGCCTACACCAGAGCCACAGCAACGCGGGATCCGAGCCGCGTCTGCAACCTCACGGCAATGCTGGATCGTTAACCCACTGTGCAAGGGCAGGGACCGAACCTGCAACCTCATGGTTCACTAGTCGGATTAGTTAACCACTGCGCCACGACAGGAGCTCCGCAACTGATTTCTGAATGTTGATCTTATATCCTGCTACTTTGCTGAATTTGTTGATCAGTTCAAGTAGTTTTTGAGTTGAGTCCTTAGGGTTTTCTATATATAGTATCATGTCATCTGCATACATAGATTTTTTTGGTCTTTTTGTCTTTTCTAGGGCCACACTCGGGGCATATGGAGGTTCCCAGGCTAGGGGTCTAATTGGAGCTGTAGCCACCGGCCTACACCACAGCTACAGCAATGCCAGGTCTGAGCCATGTCTGCGACCTACACCACAGTTCATGGCAACACTGGACCCTTAACCCACTGAGCGAGGCCAGGGATGGAACCCACGACCTCATGGTTCCTAGTCAGATTCGTTAACCACTGAGCTATGATGGGAACTCCAGATTCAATGACTTTTAATACATCTAGTGTTGTGTAACCCCCACAGTCCAGTTTTAGAACATCTCCTCCACCCCAAAGCAATTCCTCCCTGTTCTCATCGCCAGCCTCAGGCCACCACTAATCCACTTTCCATCCCTATAGAGCTGTCTTTTCAGGACCTTTGATGTAAGTGGATTCACACACGATTCTTTGTAATTGGCTCCTTTCATCCCTCACAACATTCAACCATGTTATAAGCATTGATACTTTATTCCTTTTTTAGTGCTGAGTAGTACTTCATTTTACAGATTCACTGCTTCTGTTTACCCACTGACCAGTGGGACATTTGGATCATTTCCGCTTTTTTGCTATTAGAAAGCATGTCGCTGTGAACATTCACACACACGTCTTTGTGGGAACAGTTTTTACTTCTCTTGGCTTTTAAGAGTGGAATTGATGGGTTGTGTGGTAAATTCATGTTTAACATGTTTTTTTTTTTAACAGCCAAACTTTTCAGTGACTGCACCAATTTGCATTCCCACAAGCAATGTACGAGAGTTCCTGTTCCCACTCAGATGTAACTGTTTTCTTTTTCCTTTTTTTTAGGGCCGTGCCCGCGGCATATGGAAGTTCCCAGGCTAGGGGGTTTGAATCAGAGCTGCAGCTGTCGGCTTACACCGCAGCCACAGCAACACCAGATCCAAGCCCCATTAATGACCCACACCACAGCTCATGGCAACGCCAGATCCTTAACCCACTGAGCAGGGCCAAAACCCACGTCCTCATGGGTACTGTTTGGGTTCATTACCATTGAGCCACAACGAGAACTTCACTGCTTTCTTCTCAGAAGCTACCTCCTTCCACAAAATTTGACACAAGGCAAAAGGCAGATTCCCAAGACGTAATGATTTCCAATACCACTGGGTTATCCATCCTCATGATTTACCCCCATGTTCCAGCCTGAAGATTTCAGATTTTTAATTGTTTTGACTCTTGTTACCTGATCTTCTATTTTTTTTTTTTTTTTTGTCTTTTTGCTATTTCTTGGGCCGCTCCCTCGGCATATGGAGGTTCCCAGGCTAGGGGTCGAATCGGAGCCATAGCCACCGGCCTACGCCAGAGCCACAGCAACGTGGGATCCGAACTGCGTCTGTGACCTACACCACAGCTCACGGCACCTGATCTTCTAAAACATAATTTTTATTTACTCAGTAATTCTCCTGAATTTCCTTTCTTTGTGCTAATGTCCCCTATACACAGCACTCACATTAACTTTTTATGGAATTTATTTTTTTTACGTATCTGTCCACCCCCAACTAGATGAGAAGCCTTCTAGAAGGAAGACTTTTGTATCCAAAGAGACTAACACAAAACATGATATAGAAAGGGCCTTAAAAAGTGTTTGCTGGGAATTCCCATTGTGACTCAGAGGTTAATGGACCTGACTAGTATTCATGAGGATGTGGGTTCGATCCCTGGCCTCGCTCAGTGGGTTAAGCATCCGGCGTTGCCATGCACTGTGGTGTGGGCTGTAGACACGGCTTGGACCTGGCATTGCAGTGGCTGTGGTGTAGGCCGGCAGCTAGCTCCAATTAGACCCCTAGCCTGGGAGCCTCCATTTGCCGTGGGTGGGCCCTAAAAAGCAAAATAAAAGAGCTTAAAAAGTGTTCGCTGAATGAATACTTAAAGAAGCAATGTATCCATTTGGTTCAAATATATTCCAATTTCTAAGTCAGCCTGTTTTCCTTCAAAAGGGCCATATACTTTGCAAAGGACGGATTCCTTGAATAGAAATCTTAGGGTTTAAAGAAACCTTGGGGAAAAGTCCAAATCTTTTAGTTTATGTGACAAATCTGAAACCTGGAGCAGTTAAGTGACTTGCCCAAGATCATCTGTATGTGCTCGTCAAGGGTTATGACATTACTTCTGGAAGAAATCCTGCCATAGAGAGACCAGGTAAACTGAAATGTTGGGAATACTGGGGAGTGTTGGGGAGATGAGCGAGAGAGAGGGGCTGGTGCGTGGTAAAATCCTGAATGCTGGGCCTAAAGTTTATTTGATAAGCAAGGCAGGGTTTTTTTGTTTGTTTGTTTTTGTTTTTTGTTTGTTTGTTTGTTTGTTTTTTGTCTTTTTGCCTTTTCTCGGACTGCTCTTACAGCATACGGAGGTTCCCAGGCTAGGGGTCCAATTGGAGCTGTAGCCACTGGCCTATGCCAGAGCCACAGCAACACGGGATCCGAGCAGCGTCTGCGACCTACACCACAGCTCACAGCAACGCCAGATCGTTAACCCACTGAGCAAGGGCAGGGATCGAACCCGCAACCTCATGGTTCCTAGTCGGATTCGTTAACCACTGTGCCACGAAGGGAATTCCGCAAGACAGGTTTTTAAGTAGGATGTGGAATGACCCAGTCAGTGTTCTAGGAGGTTAACACGGGAGTGGGGAGGAAGTGAGATGGCAGACCAGCTGGAAGGCTGGTGAGCGGTCTAAGTGCAAAGCCAGGAGGGCCTGGACCTGGTGGGGTATCTGCAGAGTGAATGAGAGGAGAAGCACCGGGCTGTGCAAAATGCACTGACGGGAGCTCCCATCATGGCTCAGTGGTAATGAACCCAACTAGTATCCATGAGGACTCGGGTTCGATTCCTGACCTCGCTCAGTGGGTTAAGGATCCAGCGTTGCCATGAGGTGTGGTATAGGTTGCAGACGAGGCTTGGGTCTGGCGTTGCTTCGGCTGTAGTGTAGACCGGCAGCTGCAGCTTCGATTCGACCCCTAGCCTGGGAATTTCAGTATGCCAAGAGTGCAGCCCTAAAAAGACAACAACCACCAAAAAAATAAAGCACTGATGGCTGCAAAATGGTGCAGCCTGGGAAACAGTGGTCTCAGGAACGTAGCTAAGGAAGATGGGATAGGAGGTCAGGTCTGCTGAGCTCTGTGGCCCTGGGGCAGAAAGCCTGGTGGGTGAGCGCACCCCCTTCTCCACTCACGGTTCCAGTCCAATACAGGCTCTACCACAACCACTCACAAGCCAGTGACTGTAGGCCAATGACTTAGAGCCTCAGTTTCCTCATCTGTAAAATGGGGCAGTAACACTTCCCTCCAGGGTCCTAGGGAAGATTCACTTAGGTGTTACATGTGAGGTGTTTCGGCCTGAGCCTGGGGTGTGGCCAGCCATCCATTCCTGGCAGCCCGGGTCCCCTTGTCCAGCAAATTCTCTCTCCTCCCAGAAAACTTCAGGGGTGGAGTGATTCATTCCACAGGGAGCAATGCCCACTGCAGGAGTCGCTTCAAGCTGAACACTCAGTGTTTAAAGAGCTATATAAGGTGAGGGAGAAATTGTCTTACTGTTTGCAGTTTGAGGTAATGCTTTAAACTTACTCAATTGGAAATTTCTTAAAGGAACTAGTAATTTGTTTAAATGCCATGTTCACACAATTGTCCAAGGCCTAAATCAGTCATATCTGAAAGAAATGATTTAGCACCAATGTCCGGGCAATGTTCAAAGGCCACTCATGGGGTCTTGGGTGAGTTTGGAGAAGCCTCTGGGGGGAAAGGGGAGGGAACTCTCACCTCCTCTTTGACTAGAGCTGCTCCTCTTTTGGCTGTTGTATTTCATGGGGTTCCTCAGTATCATAAATTCAATTTCATTTAAAGAAAAGCTTTCACTTTTTGGGGAAAACTCCTATAATAGAAATTTGATAAATACACCAGAATGATAGTAATGACAACCAAATGGTGAATCACCAAAAGATAAAAATAAGTTTTGTGTAATACTTCAAATCCTCTAATTGGCTGGACAAATAATGTTTCTGAAGACTAAAGAAAGAAAAAAGACACAGGAAACTAAGATACCTTTTCCATAGTAGAATGGTATTTGCATTTTTCTAACTGATTCTGGAATGCTCTTTGCAGAGTTGGGGAAAATGCAAATCCAACCTGGGGCAAGCATTTCATGCTTGTCTCTATCTGTTTAGGAAACTGAATCATTTCACAAAAGAACCACATTCCATGAAAAGTATGTTTGTTCTGGCTTAAACATAATCATTTCCTCAGGAAGTCTGATTCAGATAAAGCATCTTAAGAAATTCGAAATTATTTTGTTGACAACTGAATGTCATACCCCTTTCTGAATTCCATGAAAATGCTTTCAAAATCAATTCCACTATTTTAGACCATGTTTTTAAATTCAAATATATGTTATTATTTCATGGCCTTTACTGCCTCTTAGATGTCAAATGCAGCATTTTCTGAATTTTATTATTATTATTTTTTTTTATAAATTAAAAAATTTTTAGCTTTTTAGCTTTTTTAGGGTCACACCACAGCATATACAAGTTCCCAGGCTAGGGGTCAAATCGGAGCTGTAGCTTCCAGCCTATACCACAGCCACAGCAACGCTAGATCCGAGCCTCATCTGTGACCTATACCACAGCTCACAGCAATGCTGGATCCTTAACCCACAGAGCAAGGCCAGGGATCGAACGTGTGTCTTCTGGATACTAGTCAGATCCTTTACCTCTGAGCCACAACGGGAACTCCCTATTTCCTGCATTTTAGTGAGCTTTTAAAAAAATTTTTTTTTTGCATACACATGTATATATAGGCAAGTTGATTTACAAAAGGTTCAGTTTTTAAATGTGGACTTGGAATATATTTTTAGATTCTGAATAAATCAATAAGGAGGAGAGCATGCGATCAAGAATCCAGACTCTGGGATCAGATGTCCTAAGTTCCCATCCCTGCTCAGTGGCTTACTAGCTCTATGACTTTCCACGGATCACTTCGTGTCTCTGCACCTCGATTTTCTTATCTGTAAAGTGGGACTAATAAATGTCTCTCATCAGGCTATGAAAATTATAGGATTTAATATATATGTAAAGTGCTTAGAACAGCACCTGGTACACAGTAAGTGTTCAATAAATGTTAGCCATTTCTAGTGTAGTCAGGGTATGCTTTTTTGGTTTAATTGATTATTCTAGTTGATAAAAGGCCACTATGGAGACTTTTAATACATTAGCAGTTTTTATACAAATAATGAATAATATTCAATTTAAAGACCCTGCTGGTCCTACGTCAGCAGACTTCTGTGCAGAACAGAAAATCTTATTCAGGATCTTTATTTCGTGGCTGAAGACCCCCAAGCCCAAGGGGCTGAAGCCACTTGCCAAGAGCCACGGAGCAAGGCAGAGAACAGTCAGGATGTGGTTACTTCCGACGATGCTTTGGGCTGTCAGAAGGCTGCAGCAAAATTTCCATTATGGCATCAATTATCATCGCACTGATAAGCCAGCTACTGGAGCATTCTGTGCCCGTCAGAATGACAAATAAAAGCATTTACATATTTGGAACTGTCAAGATACAAAGTAAATACAAATCGGGAAACTGGCTTTGCTTTACCCCTCATGCTGTTCTCTACTATTTTGATAGAAAATGCTTGCGATTGGGATGTCTCTGTGTGTTTTCAATTCAAACATCTCCTGCAAGACTTTTTGTTGTTGTTGTTAAAACAATAATAATAATAATAAAAAAAACAGTCTGAAGGATTAGAACTAGAGATGCCTGGCACCACCCCACCTGCACTGCTGGAGCAATTTACACCTCGGGAGGCGCACAGATAGGACACACGCAGATAATCAAAGTTTTATTTAAAAGTACAGAACACTTAAAAATAAACAATATAATATGCTTGGATTTTTATTGGAACATAGAAAAATGTTTTCAAATACACGAAAACCTTCAATTTTACCCCAAAGTATGCTATGCAGCCAGTCAAAGTGCTTTGACAAGCATTGCCCTCTACAGATGTCTGGGGTCGGAGGTAGGCTGCGGAGTTTCCTGCAGGCAGGTGGCTTTTCCTAGTCGGACTGACGATGTTTTTTCTTGTGGTGGCTCTCAATCGCCCTTCTCAGAGCCTCATCCTGGATGAGATCAGACAATCTCACGTCTGTGTGGCTACAGCCAATTTTGGGGCAACTGTGAAAGGTGAGAAAACCAAGTCAGGCTGCTTCACTGCAATGCCTTCGGCATAAACCTCCTTCACACGTGTGCAAGAATTTAAGTGAGGGCTTCTTTTTTTTTAATTGAGTGAAAGGGTCTTTAAATTCTATAGTGTTTTACCATTTTTGACAGTTTCGCATAGATGATTTCATATAATCCCATAACACCCCCCCTTTCCTCCTACTCCTCTCTTGCCCCTCCTCCTTCCCTCTCCCCACTGGTAACCACTGGTTTGTTCTCTGTAACTGTTCTGCCTCTGGTGAGTCCGCTTTTTTTTTTTTATTCACCAGTATGTTGTATTTTTTAGATTCCTCGGATAAGTGCAATCATACAGTATGTGTCTTTCTCTGACTTCCTGCACCTAGCATAATGCCCTCCAAGTCCATCCATGTTGCTGTAAATGGCAAAATTTCATTCTTTTCGATGGCTGAATAACATTTGAGGACATTTTACCCAAAAAGGAGCACATTTTAAAAGTCAGGACTGATGTGCACTCATTCATTGGTTCACCAAGTGCCCGCCCAGTCCTGGGGGCACAGGCGAGGCCCACTTCATGGAGCTCACTTTCCAGTGGGGGAGAGAGATCACTGCTAAGTCACCAAAGAGATGCTTGCTGTGGGATCAGGTGGCATTAAGTGCTACAAAGGCTAAAAAGCAGGGTCAAGGGAGAGAGTGTGGGCTGAGGCTTATCCAGCTGGGGTCAAGGCAAGGCTCACCGAGAAGCTCTTATCAAGAAAAAGGGCTGCATGCGGCCTGGGCTGAGGCAGCAGCACGTGTATAAGCCAAGGAAGGAGCTGTTTGGTGCCCAGGAGTAGAGCAAGGTCAGTGTGGCTGGAATGCCCAGGGCAAGGAGAGGGGCATCTGGAGATTTGGTTGGAGGGCGTGTGGGGCTTTGGATTTTATTTCAACTAGGAAAAGAGTGGAGGAGTGGAGACAGCAGAGGGAGGGGATTTGGCTTAAGTTTGGAAAACATGTCTCTGGCTGCTTAATGGGGAACACGGGCAGAGGCGAAGCTGGGAAGAGAGGAGGGAGAGCTTGGATGAGGGTGTAGCAGTGATCGGCTTCCGGACACAACCGGAAGTAGGAGCTGTGGGACTTGCTGAAGGACTTGAACGTGGAGGGTAAAGGAAAGGGATGACCTTCGTTCAAAGAGTTTGGCTGGAGCTGAAGGGAGACTGGTGGCACCCCTTGTCTCCATGGAAACAACTGGGAATCCAGGTTGGGATGGAATCAGGAGTCCCTGTTGCTTTATGTTCTCTCTGAAATGCTCACTGGTCAGTCCTCTCGGTGGAGAGACTGAGTGGGGTGATGGGGACTCAGGGGAAAAGCTGTGGCTGAAGAAATCAGTGGGTGAGTCATGGTTCTGTTTAGATGTGGTCTCCTCTGAAGGCAGAGGGTTGGATGAAGTCACCTGATTTCTTCTCAACATGAACCAGACTTTGGTTGAGTGGAGCGCCTACTTACAGTTACAAGACCATAGACAACTCACTTTACCTTCTGGAGCCTCTGTGTCCTCAGATTTAAAATAGGGACAGAATCCAAATTTCCCAGGGCTCCAGGCAACACCATTCTCCATGACATTCATTCCCTTCACCATCTCCTACGATTATCACTTGTTTCCTGACCACGGGTCTTCACGATCAGGATTAAAGTTGCTGATCTGCCCGTAGCTTGCACACCTCCAGCACAGACATGTGCACATTCAATGCATCATTTGACTCTTTTATGTGATTGGCCCTGTGCTAGGTTCTAAGCGTCCAACTGTGAAATACAAATATAGTTTTCCTGCCCCACACAGAGCTCCAGCCCAGTGATCTGAGACAACTCTCCAAAAAGCACAAGTATATTAAGATCAAAAACAACAAATACAAGACCAAAGCTACACACCAGAAGGGGAAGAAAGCTGATCATGGGAGCTCAGCAGTGGAAAGCTCAGCAGGTCAACACAAAAGAGAATCTTTTTCTTGGTCTTGATTTCTGGACCAAGGTAGCTTGATATTAGAGGGGCATTTACTCAATGGAATGAATAATATGTTTGCTAACATTATTTATTTTTAAAATACTGAAATGACCTCCTATGATCAGGGGTAGGTGTTACAATATGACTAACGGAAGGTGATCCTATGAAAGACGATGCAAGCGTGCATGGTTCTGATGATTTGGCTTTGCGTTCGAGGTGTTTGACGCCTGTTCCAAACATCCTGCTGTCTCAAAGTGGATTCTTCTTTCAGTGTGAAAGTAAATAAGATGCAATTATAAGAAGGACAGGGACACTTTCCTGACTTTGGAAGAGGCACCGTTCATGACCTCAACTTCCGTGAAGCGGAAATGCACCTCGAAGTCGGTTGCTGGGATGACCCTCAGCTAAGGCTTATCGACTCGCAGATCATCGTCTCTGACTGTGCCCCCCCCCCCGCCCCCACCTCCACAGAACACAGTCTTTAGCACCAATAGCCAGACAGTGAATAAGCTGTTTTAGGGAAGTGGAGAGTGAGGTGGGGAGGACTTCCTGATGACATCAGTGGTTTCAGTCAGTAAATGAGAGCATTCTGAGAATGCGTGATGGGATTAACCACACCGATCAGTTGCAGATTATCTCAGTGGGATGGAACCAGTGTCAGGCCAAGAGGTCTGAGCTCACTTGGCGGATCGACTCTGGGGACAGAGGCATTAACCGAAAAGCTGTCCCAAGGGGAGCCAACGGCCTAATGACTCAAATACAGGCTCCAGAGTGAAAAGAACCTGGGCTCTAACCTCTGGCTGTGACACTCTGGGTGAGTGACTTCATTAATGGGCCTCAGTTTCCTCCTCTGTGAAGGCAGAGCATAGGCTTGTCCTGAGAAATAAGCAGGACATGGGACAAGGGTCCAGGGACTCACTCAGGTGCTACCACAAACGGTTCCTGCTCTAGCACACAACATCTGTTCTCAAGAACCTTGTGGAGAAGAGCCACCAGCCCCTCGGACAATGCCGGGGGGACACGGACACAGGCTCAGGGGCACCGAGGGAGCGTGGGGGCGAGGCCTGGAGGAGAGGTTGATGCAGGGGCTGGGAGAGAACCCTGTTTCTCACCCCGTCTCAAATAAACAAACACAAGTTTCTAAACTGAAGAGGCTAAGACCAGATCCTAATGACATGATACTGAATCAGGGCACTCCTCTTCTCGAGAAAGAACACTCTCTATAAGCATCTGGGCATTAATCCCCGCGACATCCCGGTGAGCAAGACAGGTGTGGCAATACCCAGTCTTAAGCTCTCACGTCATTGCTTGCAGGAGTCAGACCCAGAGGCCTGGAAGGAGAGGCTGGGTCCTGAACTCGGGTCACCGACAGGGCAGAACATTCCACCGCAGCAGCGATCAAGCATGTGTCTGCTGAACAAAGGGACCCAAGGTCTTAGGGGTCCCTCAGGCTGTAGGGGACCTTGGTCTCAGCATCAGTTCAAAAGTACAGGATTCTGAGTCTAAGAGCTCCTGGACCTGGGCTCCAAGAATTCCAAGGTTCAACCCAGTTCTAGAAAGTTCTAGAACGCAGGACTATAGCTACCTCTGGAAATCCGAGTGGGACAGATTCCCATCATACCTACACACAGAGTAATGCTACCCTACATCCTCTGAGTCTAAAATAATGTGTCGCTAAGCAGTGAGGTGAGTAATAAAAACATGAACGGTCTCGACCTCAGTAACCCGACTGCTATTTGCTCAACGCTCTGTAGTCTCAAAAGAGCTTTCTCCTAAGTGGTTTGCTTCTCCACTGCCAAGAAACTTGCTGGTCCAGACCTAGACTGGAATTCCCCACTGTTCCTTGGATCATGAAATTCTGTGAGATGCTGTTGCTATTTCCACTTTGCAGATGAAGAAATGGAGGCTCTGAGAGGTCAACTGACTTGTTGGTAAACAGTTTAAACAGGGACTCCGAGCACGATGGTGGAGTCCTGCTGTCTGACGACACATTTCTGTTCAACTGAACTTTACTCTCCATGCTCTTAAACTCGACTGTTTGTTAGGGTGCTTCCCAATCTTAAACCAAAAAAAGGAAAGCACTGGCTGTGGATAACTGGAAATATCTTATAATATGAGAACCATAGGGCAGCTTTATTAATAAGATAATAAACAGCCCGGTTAGTAAGTGACGTGCTTTAGGAAATTATTCTAACGACTGTATTTATTTAGTTAGGGCTAAAGTCCCAACACTTTTATTCTGACTTAAGCCAGTGGAGACAGGTCTTCTAAGAGACCCAAACACAGACAGGAACATGGAGTCAGCGCCCAGTAATGCAGTGTGCCTGGAACTCCTGTCTAACAAAATATCATCGGAAGCAACCACGAGGAAGAACTGAGGGTTCTCAAAGTGGATGTGTCACAGCCGTTTTTAAACAAAGGGAACCCAGAACTGCTCATCGCCCTAACATGCATCCTGGGGAATGACACTAATTCATTTTTAATCAGGAACCTCTGGAGTAGGTTTTGAAGAGGCCCTGGATTCTACCCTGTGGCCAAATGCAATGTACCTGGTCTTCAAGGACCTCCCAACTCCCCGCTGGCTCCTGTGGTACTCTCGGCTCCTGTCCCCTTCCTCCTGGCGGTGTTAGACTGCCTGGCTGGAGTCTTCTTCCCCCGGCTGCTCTTTCATTAATGAGCGCCATGCTTTTCTGTGGGTCTATATCACGTTGGCAGCATGGCTCAGCCTAGCCAACGTCCCCGTCTTGGGGCTTTCAGTGGGCTGTCCCATCCGGTCTAGAGCTACATTTGTGCTGGCAGAGGAGTGGGTCTGTAGCCTCAGAGCTTTCTCCTGAATTCAAATACCCACATTTTCTGCACCTCCTGGATACTTGCAAACGGCTGTATTGCCAGGACCTCAAACTTGTTTATGAGCATGACCCAAACTTCCTTCATGTGTTTCTCTCTTATTCCCTCTCTGCTCGCTTGTCACATCACCACGCCTCTAGACACCCAGTTTAGAAAGGTCAGTCATCCTTCAACTCGCTCCCTGCAATTTTGGTTACCAGATGCTGTCAACTGTATCTCCACCATCATTTTCCTTCTCACTCCCTTCTACCTGACTCTTGTCTCAATCCAACTTCTCATTAGGAAATACCACTTCGTCTCCTGCAAGGCATCCTACCTGGCGTCTTCCTTCACCTCATGCCTTTATTAATCCATCCCTTGAATTGCTATTGGTGTGACTTCCTAAAACCCAGGTTGGCTCGCCTTACTCCCTCGAAACCCTGCCATGTTCTCTCAGGGCTCCAGAACAACGGGGCTAAGAATGATGAGGAAGAGGGTGGGATAATGTCTACCTACCATGTGACAGGTACCTGAAGTGCTTTACGTGTATCTCATTCAAAGGTCAAACATACCAGTGAGGCAATTACAACTATTAGCATCACTTTATAGCTGAGAAAACTAAAGAAACCATGACATTCAACGCCCTCTACAATGACTATAGAATAGATGAATTTACACCATCCTCTATTGCTGTTGGCCAGAGCATCTTTCTAATCAGCCTCCAACAAACAATAACTGCAGCTGTACCTACTACCCACCAAGTGGAACAGAGTCTGAATGCAGGGGGTGAGCCTCTTGGTTAGAAGGACTGACTCCTCCTTATCATTCTCTGAAATCCTTCTCATTTTTCAGAGCCCGGCAAGAATACTACCTTCACTGTAAACCTCCCAGACTTCCTCGACTTGGATTTAACTATTACTAAGCTATGAGAATCTGCGGAGTTTGTGGAACTTGTACCCAAATTACAGAAGTATGACAGAAAAATACCCAACTTTTCCAAATGACAGGTGCTATTCAAGTGCTTCCAAATACCATTTACAATTCCAAAAAGGCAAAGGACATTAGAAAGTCAGAGTATGTAATTAAGAAGATGCATTTTCAAATGGATAAGCAATGAGCTCCTGCTGTGTAGCCCTGGGAACTATGTCTAGTCGCTTATGATGGGACATGATAATGTGAGAAAAAAGAATCTATACATGTATGTATAACTGGGTCACCATGCTGTACAGTAGAAAATTGATAGAACACGGTAAACCAACTATAATAGAAAAAATAAAAATCATTATATATATATATATATATAAAAGAAGATGCATTTTCAATGCAAACCTCTTTGGGGAGTCACTCCCACCTATCTTGGGACTTGGGAGCAATAAGCTTTGTATCAGCACCTGCCCTTTTCAAATTTGACTGGAGAAGAATATCACAAACTTTAAGGAAGAAGAGCTGTGAAATAGAACTCTCTGGGAAAACCTATTCTTAGCAATTACGTTAACAAATTAAAATCTTGTTTTTCGGAAACAGAGAAAAAAATTTAGTAGAAGCGAGCAGCTTAGAAGCCCAGAAACAAAGAAAATTATGTTTCCAGGGAAAATGGAAGGTTCCCTAGGGAATGATGACATCTCAGCTCTAAGCTGGAAACTTGAAACAGATAAAAATGTACTTGAACAATCTCGATTTTGCAACCATTAGGCAGTTCTTCTAGAATAAACAGGGCAAATTACTTGACTGAATGACCATCAAGATACCTACGGTCTCAAATACCCTATCTCTAAGTCCACACCCAGATGAGGAGTGGTGGGGAATTCCAGTTCTAGGTTTGGACCAGCAAATTTCTGGGCGATGGAGGAGCAAGCCACACATCAAAGGGACTGTTATCAGAAGTCCATTGAGAACTGGTCACACCTGCAATTCCATTCCTTCGACAAATCTGTGATAAGAGCACAAGAAATGCCAACCAAGTCAAAGCCAGTCTAGCCAACTCAGGCTTCCATGTTATTATAGGAACAGAGCCATGGTCTTCCAGGGTCGTGGTGGAGTGTGCATGCGTGTGCGTATGTGTGTGTGTGTGTGGGGGGGGGGGGAAGGGGTAGAAATATATATGAGTCTCCAAACACTCCAATTAAAATGTTTTTTTTCTCATGGAAGTCATTCATGAATTTACTTCAACCGTTTGGGAAGTTATGTAAGTAATTAAAGACATGAAAGGTTTTCCCCAGACAATTAAATCTTGATCATGGAGACCAATGGATACAAATTCTTATCTTAGAATGATGACTTAAATTTTTTTCTTTTTTCTTTTCTTTTTCCTTTTTATGGCTGCACCTGCAGCATGGGGAAGTTCCCAGACTAGGTGTTGAATTAGAGCTGCAGCTGCCAGCCTACATCACAACCACAGTGACGTCAGATCCGAGCTGCATCTGCAAACTATGTCACAGCTTGCAGCAAGGCCAGGTCCTTAACCCACTAAGTGAGGCCAGGGATCGAACTCGCATCCCCATGGACACCTATGTCAGGTTCTTAACCTGCTGAGCTGCAATGGGAACTCTGATGACTTAATATTTTTTAAACAAATCACCTGCATTGCAGGATGCAGTCTTCGTTTGTTTAACCATTCCTTCTGGTTTGGGTAAACGCATATAGAAAGGGGAAAAGAAATCTCTCAGTATCACAGGTCTTTATTTTTTTCAGGGTGTAGCGCCCATTCATGAAAACTCCTGTTATCTAACGATGAAAACTGCATCCAAGCCCTTCTTCTCCTGTTTTGAAGGTGTGGTTGAAGCTCTTTCAGCTTCTTCCCAAACAGATTACTAATTTTTTCCCTCCTGGATTGCTTTTTCTGAAAGCTAGCTTCCGTGTTTACGCAATTCCTCTGGGAGGTGAATGGACTTCAGGGTAGACGCTCAAGTACCTTTTCCTCCGGCATGAACCCCCCACCTCTGACTGGCCAGCCCCGGGAAGGCGCCACTTCCCTTCCCGAAGCAACTCACCAGGCCTTTTTCTTCCGCTTGTGCTTGGACTCAATCATGCGAACAATGGCTTCCTCTTCATAGGTGTGGCCACACACTTTATTTTTCACTGGCTTCTTCATTTCCAACTGCAATCAAGGAGACGTTAGGCTTTCAGGAATGATAATGATCAGCTTCCAGTAACTTCTCCACCAATTACCTGGCGCTGTTTTTTTTCCTAGACCTGGGACTTCCGAGGTGTAACCTCCCAATCTCACGGCTCTAGATAACTCTCAGGGCAGGTGGCCACAGAGAAAATGCAGGGGGACCAGGGGCACCAATGCCCCTTGATCCGTGGGATCAAGGGAATAAATTCGGGCATGATCCACCGAAAACTTTCCCAGGTGCCTGCTTCCATGCTCATCACCTCTCTTTCCTCCCTCCACGACTCTAGGTGTGAAATGGAGTCAGAAAGCAAACCGGAACGTTTTGCCTCTGTGAACTGCTTTTTCGTTCAGGGAAAGGAGGCGAGAACGGTACCTGTGTAATGGGGCAGATGAAGTTGGTCTGGCTTTGGGTCACAATCATATCTTCATCAACTCCTTCCGTGCCATCGGCTTCTCTGTCTGCTTGAAGACCATCTGGAGGGAAAGAGGGACATTGCTGAGTCTTCCTGGGCTGAGAGCCAAGGGCAGGATGGGGTGGGATGAGGGCTCACGGGGTCCCAGGGTCTCTGGTGTTAGCCCTGTGCTAGGCGCTTTGATGCATACTAACTCTCCTGCAGGGGAGATGGGACCCTGCCTGTGTTTAAGGAAGCAGACTTGGAGCAGAGAAAGAACTTTCTCAAAATTACAGAGAATAAATTTGTGAGGGAGTGCTGTTTGCTAATCAAGAAGGTGGCTTTGATGTCAGAAGGACTTGGTTAACTTGTCACTTCCAGCTGTGAGACCTTGGGCTAGTAAGGTCTTTTTTTTTAAAGCCCTTACTTTATAACTTTGTTTGCAGAGATGAAGAGGTGAAGAATTTAGTGTGCTTTGCACAGCTCCTGACACAAAGACACATTCAATAAATGGTAATTACTGTTGAACAGAGTGGGGAGTCTCAGACTTTTTGGTCTTAGAACCCTTTAATACTTTTGGAAATTACTGAGGCTGTCAATCAGCTTTTAAAACGTGGGGTTTATTAATCTATCAAGATCTGCCACATTAGACATTGAGACTGAGGAATTTTTAAAATATGTATTTATTACTTCATTTAAAAACAACAACCCCAGTTCATGTTAACGTAAATGATGTGTAAGAAATTAAAAGTAATTATATTTTCGGAGTTCCTGCTATGGTGCAGTGGAAATGAACTCCAACTAGTATCCATAAGAACCTGGGTTTGCTCCCTGGCCTCGCTCAGTGGATTAAGGATATGGCCATGAGCTTCGGTGTAGGTCAAAGATTTGGCTCAGATCCCACATTGCTGTGGCTGTGTGTAGGCCAACAGCTGTAGCTCTGATTCAACCCCTAGCCTGGAAACTTCCATATGCCACTGGTGAGGCCCTAAAAAGCAAAAAAAAAAAAAAAAAAAGTAATTATATATTCCAGAATGAAAAAAAAGAGGTAGACCTAAGAGTGGCCTTGTTGGAGTTCCCACTGTGGCTCAGTGGGTTAAGAACCCCAACTAGTATCTATGAGGATGTAGGTTCGATCCCTGGCCTCTATCAGTAGGTAAAGGATCTGGCGTCACAAACACGGCTCAGATCTGGTGTTGCTGTGGCTGTGGCACAGGCTGGCAGCTGCAGCTTCAATTCAACCCCTAGCCTGGGAACTTCCACATGCTGCAGGTGCAGCCCTAAGATTAAAAAAAAAATTTAAAAAAAGAAAAAAAAAAAGTGGTGTCGTTTTACATTTTTGAAACTATCTTTAACGTGTGGCTTAATGCAAGACAGTTGGATGTTGGTATCTGTATAGGATATCACATTATGTAGCCTCTGGAAAAATTCTTTTACAAAAAGACAGTGAAAAGGGCAAATGACATCTTAGTATTATTAGGAACAGTTCTGACCTCAGAAAACCAGAGGGGTCCCTGGGCCACACTTTGAGAACTGCTGAGCAAAGGACAGGGCTGGCTTTGAATAGAACTTAGTGGATTCTGAAACCTATGTTTTCTTCACGACCTCTGCCCCTCACCGAGGCAAACTAGAAAATAGACGCCTTTTGAATGGGGTGCTGAGAGAGTCTCATATGAAAGCCTTTCTTTCTGGAGAAAGAGGGGCGGGGCTTGTCATTTTGCACAGAAATCCAAGATCAATAGTGTTTTAAACACAAGGGTTGACAGTGGAGTCCTTCCCCCTCTCTCTTCCTTCCCCGATGATACAGACATTAAAAAGTGCCTCGATTTTTTTTTTTTTTTTTTTTGCTTTTTAGGGCTGCACCCTCTGCATATGGAAGTTCCCAGGCTAGGGGTTGAATTGAAGCTGCAGCTGCCAGCCTATGCCACAGCCACAGCTATCCCAGATCTGAGCCATGTCTTCAACTTACACCACAGCTCACGGCAATGCCGGATCCTTAACCCACTGAGTGAGGCCAGGAATCGAACCCTCGTCCTCATGGATATAGCTGGTTTTGTAACTAAGCCACAACAGGAACTCTAAAAGTATCTCGCTTTTAACCTATGAGGGAAAAGCCTTAAGGTCAGATGTTCTGCACATCTTTTTGTTCCTGGAACTGCTGGCCCTGGGCTTCTACCTCGACCAGACGAAGTATCTGCTGGAAAAGTACCACTGGGGGCAGGGAAAGGGCCACAGAGCACTTGGTCAAGGTCACCCAGTAAACTAATGGCTGAATTCTGCCCCTCATTACTTTTTTTTTTTTTTTTGGTGGGGGGGGTTCACTTTGTTTTAGTAACTAGTGCTATTTATATGTGAGCTCATTGTATTTTCCCAGATCCCAAATCAGCTCCCTTAAGAAATCAGTTCCCTCAAGAAGGCAGGGGTGAAGCCCTCAGAGTTTAGGATATCCCAGACAGAGCATTTTTAACCCTTGGTCATCAGGGTGTGGTGCCCGGTGCCTTTCAGCTTTTCAAGGGCTATAAAAGTGTCTGAGATCTTGAAAAACCATTTATATGCTTCAAAACAGATTAACTACAAACAAATTAATAAATGCTAAAGGTCTACAAAATGTAATGCTGGGTTAACCTCCTTAATTGTTGATTTGGTAATCAAGAATATCTCATTGGCAGAGTTCCCACAGTGGCGCAACAACGAGATCAACAGTGAATTGGGAGCCCTGAGATGTGGGTTCGATGCCCGGCCCAGAGCAGTAGGTTAAGGATCTGGTGTTGCCACAGCTTCGGCTTGGGTTGCAGCTACGGTTAGGATCTGCTCCCTGGCCTGGGAACTCTATGTGCCCTGGGGTGGCCAAAAAAGAAAAAAAAAAAAAAAAAATTTCATTTGGAAGCAACATGTAAGCTGGATTTAGGTTTTAATTTAATAATTCCCAATTATGCTCATTGCTGAGAAATTAATTCTAAGTTAAATCCCTGACTTGTAGCCAGCCTTTTTCCAAAGCAAAATTGTAAAAATATCTTCAAAAAGTTTTGCCAGCAATAAAACTGTATTTAACGTGGAGGTTGCCACAGTATGTTTGCTGTGATGTGAGTTGGGCCTTCTAAAATAATTTTCCTCAGCTCTCTAAAGGGCTTTTGTGCTTCCCAGGACCTGTCTTTGGTATTAATAGCACAAGAGTCACACTCCTACAAGAGTTCTCTTATCAACCTAATGATTCCACGGAATGGCTCGGGAAAGTCAGACAGGTGAAGACAACAAAGCCAAGGAGCAGAGCCGGGAGCTGTTCTGATTCTCTGATTCCCTTTCCAAAGCCTCCTCCTGGGGGCTGCTGCTTCCCATTTCTGATTGTGGGTCTGACAGTCAAAAGAAAAGGATCTCTTTGTGTCCATTCCTTACAGGGCTTATTCTGAACCCATCACAGATTTCTGACTGTTATACTGCAGAATTCACCAGACAATCTGCTGGAGGAATAACAGAGTTCAGCTAATGTGAAAGACTGTGGGTTTGTTTTCGGTTTTTTAAAATTGTATTTTCTATTTTTAAATTTCAAAAGGTAGAGGAAGCAAGAAAACACAACTGCAATGCCGACCACTAGGGAAGGCTGGGTGGGGAACTTAGAAGCTGTAGGTGGCTCTCGACAGCAGCAATCACGACAGAGGAAGGTGACAGCAGCGAGACCGGGGAAGAGTGCCAAGAGTGAGTAATGGCCCACGGACCGAGAGGCTAAAAAGAGAAAGAGGCTCAGTAGCTCAGCGTCTCTTGAGCTAGAACGTTTCCTCACCCGAAATCTATATTTATAGAAAGTGATATTAACGTCGGGATTCGACAGTGGGCTGAAACAAAAGGTCACATCTGGCAGTAAATGTCACTTACACCAATTTACACAAGAAAGACAAAACTTTTTGATAAGTCGGCTAAAGGAAGATTGGAGAAAAAATATCGATCATCTACTAGAATCACACAAACTCTAAAATTGAGATTATTTATCCTAATTCTCTCATTTACTTGAGAAAAAGGAGATCCAAAGACATTATAGGTTTTGTCCACAGTCACGTGGGGATTTAATAAGTCAATGTACGGCTCTGGATTTTGTCCTGGTTAATTCAAATACTAAAACCAGCTGGATCTGGGAGCCACCCCTCCTTCCCCAACGTTAGTATTTTATTAATAATAATACCTCGAATGTACTGCATGCAACATAGCAGCTACTCTGCTAACCACTTTATATACATCTGTTCATTTAATTCTCACAAAAGACCCACTGTTTTTTTCTTTGCTTTGCTTTGCTTTTTAGGGCTGCATCCGTGGCATAGGGAAATTCCCAGGCTAGGGGTCCAATTGGAGCTACTGCTGCCGGCCTACACCACAGCCACAGCAATGCAGGATCTGAGCTGCATCTGCAACCTACACCACAGCTCCTGGCAATGTTGGATCCTTAACCCACTGAATGAGGCCAGGGATCGAACCCATATCCTCATGGATACGAGTCAGATTCATTTCTGCTGTGCCATGACGGGAACTCCAGAACAACTCCATTGTTATTCTCACCACACAGACAAGAAAACTTGAGGCCCCTGCAATATTTTAAGGCAAAGGTAGGAAATATCAGCATAATAATAATAAAATAAGTGGAGTAACTCAGTTTCGTTGCTATTAAAGAGATCTCAAAAATGTTCTGCTTAAAAAGAGAAAGACAAGAAGATGAGTCACAGTCTTCCATATGCATTCACGAGGCACACTGTCAGAAGTATAAGCACCAGCTGCCAACTTCCGACCGGATGGGCAGATGGCTGGCCCACACCTTCCATCCGTGCCGGGACCCAGGGCACCCAAGCACAGGGCCGAGGAGGAAGCTGGGTGGGAACTAACATTTAAGGAGCTCTCACGAGCGCTGTATCAGCACTGAGGAACTTGAATGGGCTTATCCTGACGTCATAAAATAAAAACCAAATGGAGAAAACATGAAAATGTTTGTAGTAATAATTAGGTAGCGAATCAGAGATTTCTAAAAGTCTAGACTGTTCCCTAGTGATGTAAAGTCAGGGGTTAGCGAGGGCATTTATTGAACCCCAAGCTGCGGGTTCACGGTTAGTCAGTGATGACTGTCAGAGAATAGCTAGGTAGCTCCGCCTTTAGTTTCCTCATCCCCGTCATCCTTCTCCTAGTTGCTCAAGCCCAAACTTTTGGAATCATTCTTGATTTTTTTTTGGTAGACTTTTTAACATTTTATATTTAAAACATTTTTTATTATAGTTGATTCTGTCCATTTATAGTGTTCGGAGTTCCCGTTGTGGCTCAGTGGTTAACGAATCCGACTAGGAACCATGAGGTTACGGGTTCGATCCCTGGCCTTGCTCAGTGGGTTAAGGATCTGGCATTGCTGTGAGGTGTGGTGTAGGTCGCAGATGTGGCTCGGATCCCGAGTTGCCATTGTTGCTGTCGCTCTGGTGTAGGCTGGCGGCTACAGCTCCGATTAGACCCCTAGCCTGGGAACCCCCATATGTGGCAGCGGCCCTAGGAAAGGCAAAAAGACCAAAAAAAAAAAAAAAAAATTACAGTGTTCTGTCAATTTCTGCTGTATAGCAAAGTGACCCAGTCATACATACATATCTATACATTCTTTTTCTCATTCTTTTTCTTCTATCATGTGCTATCCCAAGTGACTGGATATAGTTCCCTGTGCTGTACCTGTGAGCTCCTTGCTTATCCATTCCAAATGTAATAGTGAATCATTCTCAATCATTCCTTTCCCTTCATTCCTCCTAAACTACACTCCCTCAATCTAAATCTAGCATCTCTTCTCTTCTTCTTCTTCTTCTTTTTTTTTTTTTTTTTTTGTCTTTTATGGCCGTACCTGCGGCATATGGAGGTTCCCAGGCTAGGGGTCGAATCAGAGGCTGTAGCTGCCGGCCTACGCCAGAGCCACAGCAACCTGGGATCCGAGCTACATCTTCGACCTACACTAGAGCTCATGACAATGCCGGATCCTAAACCCACTGAACGAGGCCAGGGATCAAACTTTCAGCTCATGGATACTCATCAAATATGTTTCCACTGAGCCACGAGGGGAACTCCTTCTCTTGATTTCTACGAGCTCTTAGTCCAAACCACTGTGGCCTCCTGCCCAGACCTCTTTAGCAGCCTCCTAACTAGAAACCCTGCCTCCACAGGGGCCAACACCCCCCAGCTGCCTGCTTCTCACAGGGAAGAAGCTGTCAGCCAGCCCTTCTGAAAGGCCCCCTTCTCCCCCACTGTGCTGCCATCACACTGGCCCTTTCTCTGCTTCTGGAACACGACAAGCTCTTTCTTGCCTCTCAGTCTCCACACAAACCCTGAGGGAATGTTCTTTCTTCCATCGTCGCTTGTCCTGTCCCTTCTTACGGTACAAAGCTGGTTTAAAAGCTATCGCTTTGGAGAGTGCTTCGCTGACGTCCCAGGCTGAGGGGGACACGTGGGCATCCCCTCTCCCCCGACCCCATGGTTCTGCTGTGACTCTGCACAGCACGTGTCTGTAGGTGCTACTTTTGTGTCTGTTTCCCTCACTTCTTTCTTCCCCGTCCCTTGTTCCCTTCCAGGAAAGCAGGGACTTCATTGTCTTATTCGAGGTGTTTCCCAGATCCTAAAATGTCCTTGGCATGTAGTGGTAGGTGTTCAGTAAACATTTCATTAGAAAAGTGCTTCATCCAACAAGGCAGGAGTGGGCGCCTTTTTCCACAAGGATATACTTAACATATTTAACAGACGTGGCAACACACGACACACACACTCACACTCGCCCAGTGATGATTTTACAGGTTTGAGGCAAATAACAGGGGGGGGATTTCACTCCAGCTCAGGGTACCGCCTTGGACCCTGAATTCCGTCAGAGGCAGGAAGTAAGTGCGAGTGTTACAATTATAGCAGGCTGTGCGGTAATTACAAAGGAGAATCCAGACATGGTCTTGTGGTCAGAAAATATACTTGGGCCTGGCCACACACAGCCCTAGTATTAGTCACTTGTCTGTCTTCAGGCATCCCAAATTTGGCTGACAGTTAGACAGTTTTATGCCAGCTGGGAATAAAAGTTGATTGCTATGTGCTTTTTCAATTAAGCCCGAACATTTTTCTAAAAGCGCGTTTCTCTTGAAAGTTAGTAGCAAATATTTTACAAATATTTGTTGACCGCTTGAAATGCTTAGGAATGCCCAGATTATTTTGCTTGCACTATTCTGGGACAGCACATGTGGAGAGGCTGAGCTGGTACATGGAAGATTCAAGGGCTTCCTCACAGGCAAAAGAACACTGATTCCAAGTTGGAAACTCTATAGTTACAGGGTCTGCGTATGTGTCTGTGCCAGCTTGACTTGTTTCTGCCACCCAGCCACCCACAGCTGGGGCTCTGAGTGGCCCCATATGTGAACTGGGACATATCTTAGATTCCGAATGGAAAAAGAAGTTTGTCGCAGGCTTGGTCCCTTTGGCTTGGAATTGAGTGTGTGTGTGTGTGTGTGTGTGTGTGTGTGTTGTTTTGGGATCCACTTTACTGTCCTAATGAATGTCTAGCTTTGAATTTCAGTTTCTTCTGGGGACCAGTGGCCTGTCCTGAATGTTAGCTCTTTGGTTGCGCCATTGAGGGAATCCTAGTGTTTTTTTTTTTTTTTTTTTTAACTTTCTAGGGCTGCACCCACAACATATGGAGGTTCCCAGGCTAGGGGGTGAATCAGAGCTGTAGCTGCTGGCCTACACCACAGCCACAGCAATGTGGGATCCGAGCCACATCTGCAACCTAAACCATGGCTCATGGCAACACTGGATCCTTAACCCACTGAGCAGGGCCAGGGATCGAACTGGAGTCCTCGTGGATACTCGTCGGGTTCATTTCTGCTGAGCCACAACGGGAACTCCGAGGGAATTCTAGTTCTGATTCTCTTTGGCACTGGCTAAGACTCTTCTGTGTGTACACAGCTTTTATAGAATTAAAACGCAGGTCATGGCCAGACAGGGCCTACAGAATTAAAAATTTTCCTAGATGTTATAACCTTCAGAGGATAGCAAAATTCAACAAACACACTTTCAACAAAAGCATTCAACAATATATAGACTGAGTTAGGAATCAGAACAACGGATAGAACATCGGGATCCAATAAATGTTATTTATAATACATATATTTTATTATAAATCAATGTTATATAATTGTTAATTGTTGCTGCTAGTATTATTTTTATCACTACTTTGTGCCAGGCCTTATGCTTGGTATTGGCAAAAAATAATCCTTGCCCTCAGAGAGCTCAGTTACGCAGGATAGATATATACAGCACAAAGCAGTGTTCTTTTTCTTTTCTTTCTCTCTCTCTTTTTTTTTTGTCTCTTTAGGGCCACACCCAAGGAACATGGAAGTTCCCAGGCTAGGGGTCAAATTGGAGCTGCAGCTGCTGACCTATACAACAGCCACAGCAATGCGGGATCCGAGCCACATCTGTGACCTACATGGCAGCTCACAGCAACGCTGGATCCTTAACCCACTGAGTGAGGTCAGGGATCAAACCAGCATCCTCATGGATACTAGTCAGGTTCATTACCACTGAGCCTCGATGGGAACTCCATCAGGTTGCATTTATTGAACACCTGCTCTGTGCCCAACACTACACAACTGCCAGTGGACACAAGGAGGATTAACATCGGGTCTGGTGGGAAAGGCAGATAAAGATACTTACATTCTGGGCAATTAGTGAAATAACAAATATGTTTGCACAAAATAGAAAAGTACCTAGAAGGAGTTCTCGCTGTGGCACAGTGGGTTAAGAATCCAGCTGCGGCAGCTTGTATTGCTATAGAGGTGTGGGTTCCATCCCCAGCCTAGTGCGGTGGGTGAAGGATCCAGCATGGCTGCCGCTGTGCTGTAGGTCACAGCTGCGGCTCAGATTCAGTCTCTGGCCCAGGAACTTCCAAATGCTGCAGGTGTGGCCATTAAAAAACAAAACAAAACCAAATCTCCTGGAGGAGCTCAGAAAGCAGGGTAAGGAATTGAGGTGAACCTCCCGGAGAGAGTGCTGACTAAGCCGGGCCCTCCAGGGAGGTGTGATAAGAAGAGAAGGACACTCAGGCAGCGAGGGGGAGATCCTTTAGGAACATGGGCTCGGAAACAGCCTGCCTGGTTCCATCACTTGATTAGCTGGGTGCTTTGGGGTGAGTTACTTGATCTTTTCCATGTTTCCACCTTCTCAGCTGTAAAATGGAGCTTATATCAAACCTATGTCATAGCACTGTATGAGGATTAAATGATTTAATGTATGAACAGTTCTTAGAAGGGTGTCGGGCAAGTAGCAAGTGATCAATAAGTATTGTCATGATTATTAATATTATTATGTGGAATTCCCACAGAGATGGCATAGAATGGCTACCTCCAACATGTATGCTCTATTAAATAAAAATGATGTGCTGGGAATTCCCGGTGTGGCTCAGTGATAACGAACCTAATTAGCGTCCATGAGGACACAGGTTCGATCCTTGGCCTTGCTCAGTGCCTTAAAAGATTCGGTATGGCTGTGAGCTGTGGTGTAGGTTATAAATACGGCTCGGATCTGGCCTTGCTGTGGCTGTGGTGGAGGCCAGAGGCTACAGCTCTGATTTGACCCTAGCCTGGGAACTTCCATATGCATGGGTGCGGCCCTAAACACACACACAGACAAACACACACACAGACACACACACAGACATAGACACACACACACACAAAAGAAGATGTGCTATGGAATCACCCAAAGAGAAACTGCAAGGTTGCTTCCCAGGATTCTCCATGGTATGGGCCCTCCCACGCCCCAGGGCAGAGTGCGGTTTAAATTAGCCTAGTTGTAGTTAGCTGACCCAGCACTACCAACATCTTTAATTTGCTGGCCACTTTCACTTCCATGGCTCTTTCGACATACTGCTCTGAAGATCTTGAAAGTAAACTGAATGAAGAGTTTCAGTTTATTTCCTCCAAATGAGCTGACATTTTCATAAGATATATACCCTTTCACACTTGATGGTTTATCTATGTGTTTTAGACACATTCTTTGCTCTCAGCTGATATCATGTATTAATCTGCCTCCATTTCTTTAAATACTGTCCAAATATGTCATACATCAAAATGTGAGCGTTTTGAAATAATCGGAACCCAGTATATTTTACCAGGGGGACAAAAACCGATCTGGTCATACAATATCCATTTCAGGTCAATAAATAACTGAAAATATCCCCAAACTCAGTACATGTATGTAGTATTTCTTATGCAACTACAGAGACAATTTGATGCCCATCTCTAGATTTCCAAGCAAAAGCAGAAAATTGAATGCACACAATCTATTTCTTTGCTCTGGGCAATTAACTAGAAAAACCACATGATAGGAAAACTGATTAGCCAGCCCTGAGACAGTTTACAATGCTCACTGAGATTCACAGAAGAGCATGAAGCAAGCAAAGATCAGAAGACGAAATCCCATCTGGGCTCATCTTACATTTTCTTATTTTAGAGGGTTGTAAACATCATCCATCCAGGTACCCAAGACAGTTCATGCCACTTGTTCCCAAATGCTTTCCAATCTCTATCTTTAAACTACCTTGACCCTGTCTCCTTCTTTTCATTCTCACTGCTGCTGTCCAGCATTTCCTATTTAGAAGATTGCAAAAGGTCTCCATTTATCTCTGCCCCAGACTTTCCCCAATCCCTTTCTACACTCTGGTTAGTCATCCTTCTAAAACCATGGCTTCCTAAGCACGACACCAAGACTTGTCATCAGCTGGTGCATAGCACCTTCATGTCCTATTGCGACCCGGCTCAATCCCATTCCCCATATCCATCCCAAACTGATTAGTTTGTCCACATTTGCCAGGCTGTTCTGCGCCTCTGCTAGCCCTTCACCTAGGAATCTGTGACCACCCTTCAGGACTCAATTCAAGTATTTCCTCCATAAAGCCCCAAAGAAGATGTGATTCCTCTTTCAGCCTCCAGAGAATCTTTGTATATCCAGTAATCATTTGTTCACTTCTCTACCTTCCCTACTAGACTGTCAATTCCTTGGGGAAGGAACTTTACCCTTATTTATCTTCGTATTCTCAGGGAGACAGGCGAGGTGAGAGAACTTAAGAAATGCCCATTGAATGTCTGATTGCCAAAACAAGAGAATGCTTTGAATACTGTTATCTATAAATTGACCATGATAATAACAAGAAAACAGTGAAGGAGACTGTTTTGAAGGCAAATAGTTTAGAATAAGACAACTTGGTCTTTGAAGTAATCTCTTTTTTCCAGAATGGGAGCCGTTTTACTCCACCTGGGTCATTCCACTCTCCATCCTCTATTCCACTTCTTTTTAATTTTATTTTTGTCTTTTTAGGCCTGCACCTGCAGCATATAGAAGTTCCCAGGCTAGGCTTCGAATCTGAGCTGCAGCTGCTGACCTATGCCACAGCCGCCAGATCTGAGCCACATCTGCATCCTACACCACAGCTCACAGCAACACTGGATCCTTAACCTATTGAACGAGGCCAGGGATCAAACCTGTGTCCTCATGGATACTATTTAGGTTTGTTACTGCTGAGCCACAATGGAAACTCCCTCTATTCCACTCTGTGCAAAAAGCAAATTATCCAGATAATATCACTTATCTGTGAAATCTAATTTTAAAAACGATACACATGAACTTATTTACAAAACAGAAAGAGACCCACAAATTTTAAAAACAAACTTATGGTTACCAAAGAGGAAACATGGCGGGGGGGGATAAATTAGGAGTTTGGGATTAGCATATACACATTGCCATATATAAAATAACCAACAAAGAGTTCCTGTCGTGGCTCAGTGGTTAACGAATCCAACTAGGAACCATGAGGTTGCGGGTTCGACCCCTGGCCTTGCTCAGTGGGTTAAGGATCCAGCATTGCTGTGAGCTGTGGTGTAGGTCGCAGACGCGGCTTGGATCCCACGTTGCTGTGGCTCTGGCATAGGCCATTGGCTATAGCTCCGATTAGACCCCTATCCTGGGAACCTCCATACGCTGCGGGAGCGGCCCTAGAAAAGGTAAAAAGACAATAAATAAATAAATAAATAAATAAATAAATAAATAACCAACAAGGACCTGCTGTATAGCACAGGGAACTCTACTCAATATTCTGTAATAACCTATATGGGAAAAACATCTAAAAAAGAATGGATATATGTATATGTATAACTGATACGCTTTGCTGTATACCTGAAACTCACACAACACTGTAAATCAACTATACTCTAATAATTTTTTTAAAAAGAAAGTTATCAAGAAGCAAGATGATAGAGGTCATGATCCAAGAATAAACTATTCCTCATTATGTCTTTATATCATCTGTGATTCTGGTCCCTTGCCCCAAATCCTCTATATCCAGAGGAAAGTACAATAACCATCAGTTACCAAAAACATGCAACTTCTCTTAAGTTTGTTGAGTTTAGCCAGAGTGTACAGGCAGTGATATTCAAGTACAGCAGTGTTTATAATAGAGAAACACTGAGGAAATCTAGATATTTGACAGACTGAGAATTTAAGTGAACTGTGGCCTCGCTAGTCTCAAAATCTGATTGACATGAAAAACAATATCAAAAGAAAATGCTTAGGTTATATAAGGTAGAAAAAAACCTTCTATATGCAGTATGACTAATTAATCTTAAAAAATAGTATACTAGAAAAAAGACTGAAGGAAAATAAGGACAAAATATTGCAGTTCATTGTGTCTACATCGAGCACCCTTTATGAGACCAGGTAATATTTAAGAGGCAAACAGGACCGATGGTGTCGGGGGTGGACAGATTTGTTTATCCAATTTATCAGACTGAAACACACCATGAAATCAAGGCTAGAGAGCATCATATCTTTAAAAGAAACTTTAAAATTTATGGAGCTCCTGTCGTGGCTCAGTGGAAACGAACCCGACTAGGAACCATGAAGTTTTGGGTTCGATCCCTGGCCTTGCTCAGTGGGTTAAGGATCTGGCGTTGCCATAAGCTGTGGTGTAGGTCGCAGATGTGGCTCGGATCTGGTGTTGCTGGGCTGGTGGCTACAGCTCCAATTAGGCTCCTAGCCTGGGAACCTCCATATGCTGTGGATGCGGCCCTAAAAAGGACAAAAAGACAAAAAAAAATTATAACCGCTCAACTTTAAATCTGCAACATTTCAATTTGGGGTAAGACGGGGGCATGACACCATTTCAATCCCTGATATTTTCTAGGTGGTTTGTTATCCCAACGACAGTTGTGATATTTCAAACTTAGCTGCTCCCTCTACAAGGTAATATTTCACCATGTAATTTATGTAACATCTTCTCTTCCAGCTCCTCTGATTTTGAAGCTCAAGACAAAAAGAATGAAATTCCTGTAGAGAACACAAGACTGTAATAACAGAATAAGGCTAGCACCCATATCATACTTTGTTTTGGACATCTTCTCAAATAAATGGTAAGTTTTAATCTTCCAAGGACAGAAGGCAAGGAGCCACTGAAGACACCCATTTTGGGATAAAGCTCAGAGAAGAGGAAGTACCTGTCTTACTAAGTGAGGGCAGGCCTTGAGTCTGATCAAACAGATGACTCCAACGGATTACCCAGCATGGGAGTTACAAAGTGCTGCAGAAGCTGGTATTAATTAAATATGCTTATTTTTCCTTTGGACACGCACTGGATAAAGAGTATCAAGGTTTATTTTTAATCCATTAAAAAAAAATTCTTCTCTACAGTGGCACAATGTAGTCATGTTTGGAAAAAAAAAAAAAAGAGAGAGAGAGAGAGAAGAAAAAAAGAAAGGAGAATAATCCCCAAAGTGCATTCAGCATGGAAGAAATTCAAAAAGGTCAGAGCCCGAGGGACCAAATCTAGTGAAGCTGAACAGTCCTGTCAGCAGCAAGGTCCGTGAAGCCAGCCGAGATACAGCCCAGCTCCCCGGCTTGCGGAGCGCTCGGAGCCAATCAGGGCTTTCGAGGGTGATGCACCCACAGATGCTCTGCGCTGCCTCGACATCTGTTTTCAGTTCTCAGGATCTCGTCTGAAGTTAGCTTAACAGAAAACATACCAAAGGAGAAAAAAAAAAAATCCCTGCCAACGGGAAGGAAGAAGAAAAATGAGAAACAGGGAGGAGGGGAGGGGCGGAGATACATAGAGGGAGAGAGAGATGCAGAGAGATGCAGAGAGAGAAGAAGCGGGGGGTAGGGAGGGGGAGAGGGAGGGAAAGGAAGAGAGAAAGCTAGAAGGAAGGGAGGAGGGGGCTGAGGGCCGTGGGACATCTTTAACATGACGGAGCCCAGGAAAGGCACCAGCACTCACACACCTAGAACTAAGTCCTTGTCACCAAGCCTTCCTCTTCCCGGCGCCCCCAACCCTATCTCCCCAGTTTCTGCCCTCTTTAAAACCTTCCCCACGTGCAAAGGAAGACACGTGACTTCAGAATCGGGATCAGCTTAGGACACAGCTCTTGTGAATGTGTACAATAGATCTGAGTCATTTGTTCGCTTTGTAAACATGAAGAAATCACCCTTTAAAACTTCCTCCTCCATGACATTCACAGCACTTGACAATATGCTTAGCATGGAACCTTATTACTCTTTTCCTCATCCACACCCCAGATGTCAGAAGGGATGGATTTTCTTTCTCACTGAGAGCTCACATGCTCCAGGGCATGTGGGAATTAAAGGGGAGCACGACAGGGAAGCAGAGGGGGCTGACAGTGGCTGAAGCGGTGCGAGCCTGGGTTGGGCAGCGCAGAAGCGCAGAGAAGTGAGCAGCAGCCCAGGAGAGCACTTCACCAAGGCCACCGCCCTCCTCTGGGGAACCTTCCCACTCAGGGGCTCCCCCCACCCCAACTTAAATCATCCGTAAGCATCTGCTTCTGCCACTGTCTCCCTGACTCATCTGTAAGCAACTCAGGGACAGGGACCACCTTTGCTCATCTCTGCACCTGCAGTGCAGGGCGCACAGTAGGGGCTCAGGGCTGATACATGGGATCCAATCTTAAGGGGTCCTTGTTCTGTTCACTCCCTAGCTTTTCTGCAGAAAAGCGGTTCTGCTCAAGACCCAGAGAAGAATCCTGTAAGACATGGACTTCGGGGGTGGGCAGGTCAAGTCTAGACCTAGGTGCCATGCGGCTCTCCTATACACTGGGGGATAGGGGTTAAATGTCCTGTGGGCTATCACTGCCTTCTCGACGATTCCATGGGGATACAGTGAAGACGAGATAAGATGTTTTGCCCTCTTTAGAGACAAGGACCTGATACACACATCCAGGCAATAAGAAAACATTGTGAGGAAACCTGGAGGCAGTTTCTGAGACGGCAAACAGGGTGACTGGCTGCTCCTGTTCATCTTCAAAGCCGGTGGGGGTCTCGGTCCTAGCGCTGCAGTGTTGAGTCTGCGGACACTGACAAGCCTCAGAAGGCCACACCAGCGGAAGTGAAAAGGCAGATGGTAAGAAGGGACAAAACAAAGGAGGAAGGAGAAAAAGAGAGAAGGAAAAGGGCTCTCAGGACTTGTTTCACAAACGCTATAGAAAAAGAAAGAGATCTCAAATAACTACCTTTCTGAGCTTCTAATGAGGACAATGCTGTCAGAGTCACAACCTCCAGCCTCGAGTGTGGCTCTCCTCTGGCTTGTGCAAGAAATAGTGAGAGGCACCAAATAATTAGCCACCCCCCCTTCACCCCTGGGCAACACGGCAAAAGGACAAGGCTACGCCATAGCCCTCCAATGTCTCTCAGTACAATTCTCTTCCTTGGCTCAAAATTCTCTTGAGAGAAAAGCAAAATGTGATGAGGTGACTGGGAAAGAGTCACTCCGACAACCTCAACCAGCGGCCCAGGGAAGGGAAAGGGAGCAGGGGAGTCAGGAGCCGATGGAGGAGGAGGTGGGTTAAAAACCCATAAACGGTGAACATCCAGGAGCAAGAGAAACTGCGGGGAGGTAATTAGCACATGAATTATTGGAATCGTAATTGGGAGCGAGGCAATAAAACTAAGAAAAGGAAAATTGTAATCAACAGGAAAACCTTGGCGGAGCCCATTGGGAGGGAGCGATGAGTTTCTCCTAATCGTCACACCGTCTGAAGGCCATTCCTCGTCACAGAGCTGGTTCAGAATGAGCTCGAAATTATTTAAAGGGAATTTTATTTTTGTTACCAGAAGGAGATGAGGTTACTTGATGACACACACAGAGGGCCTCTCGCCTCTAATTTTATCATCCTGTTCTCTCGTCTAAATTCAATGGTAAAATAGCTAATGATAAAAAAGCCTATGACTATTTCATTCCAAAAATATGATTCAACAGCTAAGGAGAAGGAAACGGGCAAAGTGAGGAGAATGAAGTACAGTCAAACGTGCTTCAGTTGACAACAGATTTACAGACGCCGGCGAACTGGAAACGAAGCAGTGCTAAAAATAGGACTGGTGTCTCTTAGTTTTCAGAATGCATTCAGTTACTTTATTTTTGAGAACTCATGGGAAGACGGCAAATTTAAAAAAAAAAAGATGGCAAATTAAACTCAATTAATCGTAGCTGGGAAACGTCGTAGAGAGCAGTAGCTCTCAAACTGTAACCGGGTTTCAGGACGACAGTCTGGTGGTGGCCTCACAGCTGCGGGATCACTTGCAGCCCTAAGAGGGTAAAGCTTCAGGTTGTAAGAAGAGACTACAGTGCAGGAGGCCCAGGCTTTCTGGGAATTGGAAGTAGAGTGTCAAGAAAATCTATTTGCTCTTCCTCATTTGGGAGCCTGAGGAATGATTCCTGTAACTTTCATTGGTACAAGGTCTGCTGACTACTGCTGCTTCCTAGGTCCGGGGATGCCAAGGCCAGGGGGTGAAATGGACCAGAGAACACACGACTCTCCATCCTGGCTGGCTGAGTACCAGGGTGGATGGGAGCTTAGGGGGCCATGGGAGCTCAGAGGGAGCTTTTTAAATCTGATGCAGGGGGCACAGATGCTAGGAAGAATCCTGAGTAAAAGGTAGGATAAGCAAAGGTAAAAACATGAGAGAAGGCAATGCCTGACATCCCATCAACCTCAGCGGACAGCTGAAGAGCAGCAACTCCGGAAGTGGGTACAAATACCTTATTACGATCATTACAATAAATAAATCAATACGGGCTTTTTTCTTTTCTTTTTCTTTTTTTTTTTTTTTGCTTTTTTTGCTTTTTAGGGCTGCACCTGCAGCATATGGAAGTTCCCACGGGGATCAAATCGGAGCTGTAGCTTCCAGCCTACGCCACAGCCACAGCAACATGGGATCTGAGCCACTTCTATGACCCACACCACAGCTTACGGCAACTCCCGATCCTTAATCCACTGGGCGAGGCCAGGGATCGAACTTGCATCCTCATGAATACTAGTCAGGTTTGTTACCACTGAGCCAGGGGGAACTCCCAATACAAGTACCTCAAAGTCAGATTTTCTGATATTACTTGATATTTCCCCAGGATCATTATTTTTAAAATACCTCCTAAAATGTAAGCTGCCCAGGAGCCTGTCTTCTTGCTTCTGCCCTTTCCACCCGCCCACTGCTCACCATGAACTGAGGGCCTGTCATTATGGTGGTTCTGGGTTCACCACGATTAGTAAGACCAAGGAGAGCCCCTGACCTAATGGACTCACTGCTCGTGTCAGGGGAGAGAGCGCCATTAAAACACAGTGGGATGAGTTCTATGAGCTCCAGTCATGGCTTCAGAGGAGAAAGGGGATTCCAGACAGGGTGCAAGGCCACAGGCAAGAGATGCAGGTGCATGTGGCTCCGGGGTGCTGAGGGAGAGGAAGCTGGGAGAGGATGGGACATGAGGCAGATCTGGATGACACCAGATACTGCCAAGCAGTGACTCTTCCACAGACGCAAGGCTTCAGGGCCCTTGCTGAAAATTTTCCTCTCCATGTGTGAATTATCAACACATAACATTTTGGACAAGATTTCTCAGGATAAGTTACATCTTGCGATGAGGTAGTCTGTTTTCTCCCCAGCCTGTCTGCTCATCTTTGCCCTTCAGGTCAATTGTAAATTTAGGACTAAAGCTATAAATACATTTTCAGAGACTCTCTGAAAAACCTTTGGTCTGATTTCAGATCGAAAGATGTCTTCTTCAGCGTTGAGGTTGCCTGATTCAGTCCTTATCAAAAAACCCTTTCCATAAACATTCAATTTCACCATCCATACTATATGTATTATTCCTGTAATAAATTTCATCTCAAATCCTATTTCAGACAGCATGCAATATATTTTGAAAGGATAGACAGCCTGCAGGCAGATTCAAAGGTAGAGTTTACAACACTCAGGATTTTATAATGCAGGCCTTTATCTTTTTTTTGGTCTTTTTGCCATTTCTAGGGCCATTCCTGCGGCATATGGAGGTTCCCAGGCTAGGGGTCGAGTTGGAGCTGTAGCCACTGGCCTACGCCAGAGACACAGCAATGCAGGATCTGAGCTGCGTCTGCAACCTACACCACAGGTCATGGCAACGCCGGATCCTTAACCCACTGAGCAAGGCCAGGGGTCGAACCTGCAACCTCATGGTTCCTAGTTGGATTTGTTAACCCCTGCACCACAACAGGAACTCCATTCAGGCTTTCATCTTGTACTCTGTTAACTACGTAATTGCTTGCTTGATTTTTCTTTTCTTCTCTGTATTGCTTCTGAGGGTCTGATGAAGTGTCTGTTACCATTACGAATGAAATTCAGAAAAGGACCATGGGTTTTGTTCACTCCGCTTGGGAATCTTGATGCAAAAGAGGTTTGTATACTGCCATTAGAACAAATAAGACGTGCCATTCCTGAGTGCAAAGGGAACATGGCTTTTCAAAAGAAAAGTGAGAAGAAAATTCAAGCAGAAGGGATTTGGGGGCATTTGGCAGGAAGCAACTTTCGTATTCTGCTGATCTCCTTGTACGAGAAATATTTTCAAGAGCTCTTATGGAAAAGGCAGTTTCCACTCTTCTCCCCAGCCAACATCTAGGGGAGAAAAACACAGTGCCTTCAAGCCAGCTGTTTGCCAATTAGAAGAAACAGTACTTTGGTGGATAGTGAACAAGAATGACTGAAAGTTCTGGGTCCTGCCCCTTGGGAGGTCAGGCCACTTCAGCTATTGTTCTTGACCTTGTTCTTTTTCCAACATGAAAAATAAAGGAACGAGACTAGGAAGGAGGGGAGATGCTACAGTCTCAAAAACCATTCCAGTTTCAAATCCTTTATCCTTGCAATCACAGCCAAAGTTCACTACTATCTTAAAAAGCAACAAATATGTTCAGGAATATTTAGGTAGTCAGCTCGAATGACTTTTGGTACTGATCTCAAGGCAAACTTGTTGCCTTCATGAGTCAACCTATTTGCAAACTAAACTTGCACAACATCTGAATTTACATTACAGAAATTGAAGTGGCCATTAGTAACTCAGCAAATAAAATTGGATTTCAAGTGATGAAAACATGTTTCACTATGACCAATATTAAGTATAAATTGAGCAAGAGCGATGGTTACCCAAACATAGCAGGTAGAGGCAATGTGGTTATTACCAACATTTTGAAAACTGTATTCAGGAAAGCTTTTAATCACAGCATTACTTTACAAGAGTCAATGGACTACAAAGAATTATGCTCAGATCTGTCATGTACTTAGAGGGGGAGGAGGGCTGTAAGTCGGCACCAATAACAGAAATTGAATCAGTGGCTGAAATACATTTTCCCAGACTTCTTACTGTGCCCCAGACAATGAGGTGCTTTGAAAGCAAAATATTTGTCCTTTTTTTTTTCATACTTCAAGATTACAAAATCCTCATATACACTAACTCCATTTTCCCAAACTCATACTCTCATGAACATTAGCCCATCTGTCATTGCAAAGGGCCAGCAGGTCAGATCTGGGGACATTACTGAACACAGGTGGCCAAACCATTGTGTAAATCTGGGGAGGGGTTTCTCACACCTTCCAGATGTCTTGCTGCTGTGAATGTCTGTGTTGCCAACGGGACCATCAGTTTCAAAATATGGAAAACCACACATTGGAGCCAATATTTTTCTTGGAACTATTATTGGAAGAGGCATCAGTCTGGACGCCCCATCTATCCCCAAGTAGACTGAAATGCGGCTTGCAAAGAATTTTCAAACCAGGAACTCACATTCTCCAAAAGAGCAAGTGAGATGCAGCTAATATTTACTCTTCCATGTTCCAGACAGCAAAATGCCACACACGGCAAATGAACCATGAACCTGACCGTGTGAACGTCCCTGTGGTCAACGTCTCCCATCTCTGCTCTGCAGCTGCTTCACTCAGCAAGACCACCAGCATCCTCGTCACTTCTCTGACCCAGTCTCATCCTTGTCAACCTTTCACAGCTTCCAACTCTGCACATAACCGGTCCCCCCTCCCACCCCACCCGACTTCTGACTGAGGGAGGAACAAGGGGTTCAGGGTCGGATCAGGGTGGATCCTGCCTCCTGAGCTGTCTGATATCAGGAAAGGCACCACCTCTCAGAGTTTCCTCCGCTGTAAAATGGGACAATACTCAGCTGGCAGGACTGTTGTAAGGAATGAGAATGTAACTGAATACCTCATTTAATTTGAGTAAATTCATTATTTAATGTACTCAGCACATAATAAAGCACTCATCAGGTCCTTTTTTTCTCCCCCTTGGATTCCAGGAGACCGGCTGAGTTTGCTTTTGTCTTCTGCTCCATCTTTTTTTTTTTTTTTTTTTGGTCTTTTTGCCATTTCTTGGGCTGCTGCCTTGGCATATGGAGGTTCCCAGGCTAGGAGTTGAATCGGAGCTGTAGCTGCCAGCCTACACCAGAGCCACAGCAACGTGGGATCCAAGCCGCGTCTGCAACTTACACCACAGTTCACGGCAACACCAGATCCTTAACCCACAGAGCAAGGCCAGGGATCGAACCTGCAACCTCATGGCTCCTAGTCGAATTCGTTAACCACTGAGCCACGACGGGAACTCCCAGCTCCATCTTTATATCGTCTCTAAACCCCCTTCAGTGATCCCTTCTTGTTGGCACCAGGGTCCTGCCAGGGCTTAACTTTCCCTGTTCTTCCACCTCTGTCACAAGGTGCTGTGTGATACTATATGGCCTCTCCGAGTTTGTCATATTCCCAGTCCTGACTCTTCACTTCCTTGCTGCAGCGTTTTAGGACAGCGCCATAGGTACACAGGGCCATAAATGACATTTTCTGAGGATCTAGCTCAGCCAATGCCACTATGTTATCTGTTTAGAGGATACAGCAACCAACATATCCACTGTGAACTTTCCCCTTTAGCTGAGCAATGTCTAGTTCTCAATCTCCAACAGCCTAAATCATCAGTAACTCTTCTTTTATATGACACATGCTTATCTTCTGGGAGGCCTTCCTCTCCTCTATCTCATTGGATCACATCCCACATCAATGATCTGCCAAATATGTAACCTCTAGTTCCACGTGTCCGTTCCTGACCATAAATTCAGACTCCTGCAAGAGCGGGTGCTGGCGCTCCCCCGACTCAGCCTGTGTAACATCTCCCCCATGGCTCCTTTCTTGGTTTATAGACAAAAATGGACAATTTTCATTACGTCCTGGCAGGCTAGCTACAACTTGCCTCCCACTATTCTCCGGGAGGTCTCATGGGAGGAGGCAGCACGAACCTGAATCCTGCCTCCCTCAGCTCCTCTGTGTTTTTGAGCGAGTTACCCAATCTTCCTGAGTTTGTTTCCTCATCTGCAGATAGGAAAACAACACCTGTGTGGTAGGGCTGCTCTGAGGATAAAAACATTTTGGGTAAAATGCTAACTATGGGGTTGGCATGTGACAGCCATCAAGAAAGGGGTGGGGGAGGGGGGGGATTTTCCTTAAACTTCCAGAGGTGCTTCCCGCCACCCAGGCCCTCCATCCCGCCCCATCTCAGTCCTTTGACGGGCAGGCATTTTGAGTGTTTGACCTCCCATTTGGGGCCCGTCGTGACTTCCCTCTGGTACAAAACATGCCCAAGAACCTCAACCACTGCTTCAAGACTTCCTTCTAGGTTGTTTCAAGATAGTTCATAAGCCTTGTGGGCCCAATCCTTCTCACACACACTCTGCCCACTGTCTCCGATGCCACCATCTCCTGAGCTCTCCCATCTCCAGATGGCCTTGAAAGGTCAACTCCCAACCTTTCCTGATTAAACACCATGGACCCTGTTACCTTCGAACCCTTGAGAAAAACAATTTTTGCTCTAGCCTGGGGAGGTGGAAAGACCGCTGTTCAGATCAGGCCATTCGAGCCCAACATGCTATGTGATCTGGGCTAAGACACCTCACTTCTCTGAGCCAGGGAGGCAGGCCGGGTGTCTCCGAGCTCCCTCTAGGCTGGACAATTAGTTTTCTGGATTCACTCTACTCGGATGCCCTGGCCCGTCTGCCTGTCAGTGTTGTTCTGCTGCTGTGTGAGTAACCTTTACGTCCCATAGCCTCAGCATTGTTCTCAAGGGCAGAGACCATACTCCGGGTGACCCTCGTAGCACAGCCTGGAGCACTGTGCCATAGAGAGGACGTAACGCATGCATTCAGATGACAATGATCAGAGCACCTCTAGCGAGCCATAGACAGCTGCCATGAGATGACTCAGACCTCTTTGCAAAATGGCTTAATTTAGTGCCCTTTCAGTCTGTGAGGGAAGAACGGGGTGCACTGAGTCCCCTTTTGCTAATTCAGCCTCACCAAGGCCCTGGAAGGTCAGGAGTTTTTATCTCTGTCACACAGATGAGAAAGTACAGACACGACAGCTCTGGCCCGTCTGCTTCTCCTGAGTCAACAGTGGACCCAGGGGCCCAAGGGAGGAGCGGAAAAACCCTGGACCGACTGGGAGGGAGACCTGAGTTCCAGGCAGGCCTCTGCCATCAGCCATGTGTGTGATCTTGGAGGCGGCCAGCTAGGGCCTGACCTTCCTTATCTGGAACATGGCCTTGAGCAGTGGCTCTCAAGCCCAGCAGGGTATCAGACCCACAAGGAAAACAATTATTAGAAACAAACCTAGGAGTTCCCATCATGGCTCAGTGGTTAACGAATCTGACTAGGAACCATAAAGTCAAGGGTTCCATCCCTGGCCTCGCTAAGTGGGTTAAGAATCCGGCATTGCCATGAGCTGTGGTGTAGGTTGCAGACGTGGCTTGGATCCCGAGCTGCTGTGGTTCCGGTGTGGGCCAGCTGCTTCAGGTCTGATTAGACCCCTAACCTGGGAACCTCCACATGCTGTGGGTGCACCCCTGGAAAAGACCAAAAAAAAAAAAAAAAAAAAGAAGCAAACCTAGGTGCTCCAGTGGTGCCTCAACGGAAACGAATCTGACTAGCATCCATGAGGACACAGGTTCAATCCCTGGCCTCACTCAGTGGGTTAAGAAGCCAGCGTGGCTGTGAGCTATGGCACAGGCTGGCAGCTGCAACTCCAATTTGACCCCTAGGCTGCGAACTTCCATATGCCATGGGTGTGGCCAAAAAAGAAAAAAAAGAAACAAACAAACCTAGATATTTTTTTCTTGCTTTTTTAGGGCCACACCCGCAGCATATGGAGGTCGAATTGGAGCCACAGCTGCTGGCCACAGCCACAGCCACAGCCACATCAGATCCAAGCCAAGTCTTCGACCTACACCACAGCTCAAGGCAACGCCGGATCCTTAATCTATAAGCGAGGCCAGGGATCGAACCCACAACCTCATGGTTCCTAGTCAGATTCGTTTCCAACGTGCCACGATGGGAACTCCCAAACCTAGATTCCAAGTCCACTCTTAGAGATCCTTAATCCACGGGTCTGGGGTGGGGCCCAGTACACTTTGGTTCCTGTATGTGCCCCCATTATGGGAACAAGGGTCACTGGCAGCGATAAATGCCTATGACCCTGGCGTCATGGCTTAGTGTTCCCTTCAGACAACTCCATCTCCTCCAAGTTCCAAAACCCACTAGATCCTCTAATCCTCTCCCTCTCCCTTGAAAAGAACCCAAACTGGAGTATTTCCAAGCATATTGCGTGGGAGCTTACCACGTGCATGGGAACCCAGAGAGTTTTGAAATCAAAGGTTGGTTCATGAGACTCACAGGGTCAAGTGAAGAGGTAACCTTGTTTAGACAGAAATCCAAGCTAAAGGGCACGAACTCCTCTGGAGCGAGCAGCTTGCAACCAATGTGACGAGGAGAGGGAAGAGGAGGCAGGCTTGCCATAGCAGTAAAAGAAGCTGCTTTTAAAACAAAAACCTGTAATACATCTGGATCTGCTTGACTTGAGCTTAAAGAGTCAGTGAACGTCTTATTCACAAGGGAAGCACAAGCCTGAGATTCAGTTTGCTTAGTTGTCTGAGCACTCTTATCAACTGAAGGCTCACTGTGTGCCAGACCCTGTGCTCACAAGCCTTCTACACATTTTGCTCCATTTCATTGATCCAACTCTGATGCAAGTATTTTACATACATTTTCTTGAAAACTGGAGATCACAGAGCTAGCCCAACCCAGGTATTTTTGACGCCATAAACCATACAAGGCTACAAACATGACCTTAATATCTAATAAACCTTAGGTCAAAATTTCTGCAATATCTAACACTGAGTAGGGAAGCTGAGCAAACCTGGCAGGTTTCTAGGAATCTATAAATTGGGAGAAAAAGTGTCTTTTATAGAATTCTCAGATGTGCTTTACTTAGAGGAATCTAGACAAAGAGAAAGAGGATGATAAATATAATTTAGAAAATCTGAATCCAACTCTGTTCTTGATGATTATGTATGTGTCCTTGAAAAGGCAGTTTTCAGAGTTCCCTGCTGGCTCGGCAGGTTAAGGATCCAGGGTTGTCATTGCCGTGGCTCTGGTTACTGCTGTGGCATGGGTTAAATCCCTGGCCTAGGAACATTTGCATGCCATGAGAGTGGCAAAGAAAAGAAGAGCAAAGAAAAAAGAAAAGAAAAGGCACTTTTCATATCGGGCTGTGGGTTGCATATCAGCAGAGTGAGGGTGACCAGAGCTACTACCATAGCAGGGATGTTGTGAGAACTAAATAGATTAAGTCCCTAAAGCAGCTTTGATCTGCTTTGAGAAAGATGCCAGATAAATGGCATATGGAACTATGATTTGTCCTTCCAAAGGCCATAGCTGACCGCAGCTTATAAGAAGCTTCCTGTAGACCAGACTTCCTTGATCCTTCTCTAAATTTTCCAGATTTCATTCCTGCAAATAGATTAGTGATTGCAAGAGGTAGACCAGGCTCCATGCTGCAACTTCACTGGGACTAGAATTTGAAATACAGCAACAAACCAGTGATTGCCAGTGGGGAGAGGAGAGGGGCCAGATAGGGGTAGAGGATTAAGAAGTACAAACTATTATAAAATATGTGTAAAATAAACTACAGGGGGAACATAGCCAGCATTTTATTGTAACTGTAAGTGGAGTATGACCTTTAAAATGTGTGAATCACTATATTGTACACCTGTAACTTATATAATATTGCACATCAATTATACTTCAATAAAAAAAAAAACACAATGGGGGTTCCCTTCGTAGCTCACCGGTTAACGAACCCAACTAGGATCCATGAGGATGCAGGTTTGATCCCTGGCCTCCATCAGTGGGTTAAGTATCTGGTGTTGCCATGAGCCGTGGTGTAGGCCGCAGACGTGGCTCAGATCCTGCGTGGCTACGGCCTGGGCCAGCCGCTGTAGCTCCGATTGTTCCCCTAGCCTGGGAACCTCCATATGCTTTGGGGCGACCCTAAAAAGCAAAACAAAAACAAAAACAAAACACAGTAAGCCTGACTTTTTTATTTTTTATTTTTTTGCTTTTTAGGGCTGCATCTGAGGCATATGGAGGTTCCCAAGCTAAGGGTCCAATCGGAGCTGCAGCTGCTGGCCCAGGCCACAACCATGCAGGATCCGAGCTGTGTCTGCAACCTACATCATGGCTCACGGCAACGCCAGATATCGAACCTACAACCTCATGGTTCCTAGCCAGATTTGTTTCTGCTGAGCCACGACAGGAACTCCCAGTAAGCCTGTCTTACATTTTTTCCAAGAGGATTTGGGTTCTGAAACCTACCTTGGGTTCCGGTGCAGTAACCTCTTATAACATGGTCTGATTTTGAGGGTAGCCCCCCAAACTGTGCTGTGATAAAGTATACATAGAAAAGTGTATAAAGAACACTCAGTTGTTTTATGATTCAAAAGCTAAGAGGAAAATGCATATTTTTTAAAGTTCAGGAAAAAGAAAACGGAGAGCTTTCATTCTTTGCATGCTGTTTTCCTACCCTATTCGAGGCCACTCTTTCCCATTACACAGCTCTTGACATTTACACAGCATTTTACACTCTTTTTATTATCTAATGTTCACAGGCACCTTACGAGGGAGGGCCCTGGGTACTGATAACCGTTTCACAGGTGAGGAAACAGTCATAGAAGCCTAATGATTTGCTCAAAATTATGAGAAACTTTTCTTCCCTCATACATGGCATTTTATCAGCTCTTTAAGAGAGTGTGCACAAACTCAACAACTTCACACATAGAGGGAGCAAGGTTTGGGTTTCTCTTTTAGTGGACTCGGCCGTACATTAAAACTGAAAGGAGCCCATGCACATCTAGTTCAAACAGCCCAGGAGCTCCCATCGTGGCGCAGTGGTTAATGAATCCGACTAGGAACCACGAGGTTGCAGGATCGATCCCTGGCCTCGCTCAGTGGGTTAAGGATCTGGCGTTGCCGTGAGCTGTGGTGTAGGTCGAAGAGGTGGCTCGGATTCCATGTTGCTACAGCTATGGTGTAGGCTGGTGGCTATGTCTCCAATTCGACCCCTAGCCTGGGAACCTCCATATGCTGTGGGTGCGGCCCTAGAAAAAGACAAAACAAACAAACAAAAAAACCCCAAAAACCCACTTTCCATATGGGACCTGGAGAGAGGTGAGGGCTCAGGGCCTCACACCTTTCGGTCAGTGTCAGGCGTTCATTGCTCATCCAAATGCAAGACCCGCAGGTTTCCCACGTGGACTGTGCCTTCTTGTTGGGATGTGAAACTCTAAACTGTGAGCTTGAAATCCTGTTTTCTTTAGCACCTAATATGCATTCAAGGCCCAAGAAACGAATGTCATTAGACATGGAATTAAATCTAGAATCCCACGTGCCAGTGTATCACCAGTCCATGAATTCCTCAAACCTTTGGACTAGATCTATTTTCTGAATCTAGCCTTCCTCTCCAAGGTTCGAGATTATCAAAAGGGTGCTGGAGCAGATTTCCATATTTTTTCATGGTGGGTCACAGAGCTAGTTCTGTTTTCCCCCAGCAAGAGGGCAGCGTTATGTTCATCCCTCTGAAAACCACGCGTTCCCCCCCTTTCCTACGTCATGGCCCCCACCCCCACTTCAGTTTCCCCACTTTGGGTTCTAACCCCCAGCCTCGCTGGCCTCAGAGTCAACAGTTTAGGTAGCGGTGGTTCTTTGGGAGGGGTCTGGAGAGCAGCGGTAATAACAACCATTCTGATGACTAATATCACCACCAAGACTGTCTCCTGCCCATCATTTGATTGAGTGCTCACTGCATGCCAGGCCCTGTGCTAGGAACACTCTGTGTGAATTAATTCAATTCACTATGGGTCCCACTACAAGACTATGAGGCAGGTTACAAATATACCCATTTCACAGACAGAGAAACAGAGGCACAGACTGTTCCATCTGCCCAGCATCCCACTGTGAAGTCTGGCCCCAGAGGCCACACTCGTTACCACTCTCTATACTGTGATGGCGGGGGGGGGGGGGTCACAGGATAACGAAGGGCCTCCAGGCTCTGAGTTTGTCCAGGGGTCTTAGAACAAGCTGGCCAGGTGTGCTGCTGCTGGGTGGTAAGATCCTCTGGCAGCTAAGGTGTCTCTATAATCAAAGGCAGATGTGGCCTCCAGTAGAGAGCCACATAAACACCTATCTCCAAATGTAAACAAAGCACAATATTTGTTCAAAGGGAAATGTTCTTGTTAACTAAAAAGAAAGGAAACAGGATATCAAAAAAACAATGGCCATTCAAAGGCTTTGTGGCAACTTTGAAGCAAGAGCCAAGCTCAAACAGCCTGGCTCACAGCTGGGGACTCCCGCAGTGGTGAGCTGCTGCCCTTCCTGGGCTGAACAAACCCGGGGTGCAACAGCAAGACTGCGCTGGGTTTTCAAACACCCCAAGAACATCTCTATGCTCTCACCAGATCACCTATTATGAAAGGATACCCTGCCGTGGATCAAGGTCAGGTTGGTCTTGCTATGCTTCAGACTTGGTTTCCCAGGTGGGGATGTTACTGGAAATATCTTTGATGCTGCAACCTGATTCAAGACTGGTTTTCTCTGGATCTAAACTCATACCTCAGTGGTAGGTGAGTTCGGACAACGCTCCTCACTTTGCTTTGGCCTGCGGCCTGGTGGAGGGGACAGGTGGCAGGCAGGTAGTAGAGGAGGCACTGAGCCGGGGTCAGGAGATGTGGCATTGGGTCCCAAGGATGCAGTAACCAGAAATTTCCTCATCTAAGAGGGTGGGAACTAGATGACCTGGGATATTATTTCTAACTGTAACATTTTAAGATGATAACTCCCTTGCCATTAGGAAGAAAAAAGAAAACCACCAGAAAATGGAAACCCAGCTGACTGGAATTAATGGAAAGGCTGATACCGCTTCTGATGAAACACCGATGATGGATAGTCTAACACTCATCCACACCAGAAAACAAACAATAAAGTGGAGATTTGGGGCACCAGCCCCTGAATCATACGGAGGATCCTCAAGACCACATTTTGAAAATCCCTGAGTTGGGCTCTCACGAGAAAACGACTCATCGCCCACTTCTGGCTTGGCAGCCAATCAAGTTCCCAAACCAGCGGGGCTCAAGTGTCCTGATTTCCTCCCATGAAAATGTGCATCAATATATTCCACTGCCTGGCACAAAATCCAGTCCCAGCTCTCAAGGTGCTTAGTCATCCATAGATGCATAGCTCTCCATGTGCTTCAATATACATTTATTTTATTCTCTTTTCACTGGAAGCTGATGCAACAGGCATAGCAAGTCATCTTAAAATGGGGAATCTAGTTATTACACTTAGCTCCACTTCGCCCGGCGCTAGTGCAACATCTTATAAATGGTATAGGGATCTCTTGTAAAGACAGATGCATCACGAAGGTCCCTACCAGTAAGTCTAGAGCGTGCTACTCGTGGACATGATTCTGACAGTCAGTTTCAACACGAGGACTAAATAAAAAGATCAAAAGAATCTGTAAGAAAGGGCCAGTGCAGGGTCTTTGGGGGACATCTGCCTCGTAAAAGATGACTAACAAACTTGGGAAATGGCCAGTGCTATTTCCTTAGGAGTTAGTTTCACTAAAGCAAACAGTTTTTAAAAGTGTATTTGCTTGTGCTGGAAAACCTCACCCATAATTATGACAGGTCTCAAATATAGCAATCTTTTATTGAGCAGGAGCTCTTTAATACATACTAATTTCAAAAGATTCAAAGGGAGTTCCCAGATTACCTATTTATAATCCATTCAGACCCATTTAGAAATGTTGAGAATCTTTGCTAAACCCATTCGTAATAATCCCATGATAATTAGCTACCTAACACAGTTTTGCCTTTAAATCCTTCAGCAACTATATTCATATTTTCTGGTTACTTATTTGTATTGGAGAAATGGGTCCTTTAGATCAAACATTCAAATCTTAATATTCCTAAAGAAATAGTACTTTCAACACCATTTATTTCCTGACATTCTGTGCCCAATACCTGTATAAAAAGTACTTCCAACCTCTTCAGCTCTATACCTGCTTTCTTGTAATATAGCTGTCCCTTGCTCATAATATTAAGAAGTTTATTTTTTAGCTCAGTGTGAAAGGTCTTTTGAAAAACATTATGCTCCTGATTTGACTTGACCAAGAACTGAGGCATAAAATATTTTAAGTTATTTGGGATAAACCCGTAAAATCAATGTCTTAACCCTGAATAATTTAAAAAATCTCCTTAAAGGTGACATTCTTAGGTGATTCAAAGGAATACAAAGCAAATATTTTTCATCTGGTAATCATATTCATTTGGCAATGATATTTCAATTGAGAGTTCCCAATTTTTGTTTTTCGTTTTCCTTCTCTTTCATTCTATTTAATCCAGAGTTTTCTTCTTAAACTTATTAAAAAAATTATGCACGCATATGGTCAAAAACTCAACAAAAATGAATAAAATGAGAAGTAAAAACTTCCTTCCCTTGTCCACAACCCACAATCTCAATCCTCAGAAATAACTACTCATAGGTTTTTGTGTAAGCATCAAGAAATCCCCCCAACACACAATATGTATTTGTACACACAAGTTGTATATAAACAAACACACACACATATATATACACACATATAGTCTATTTTTCACTCAAAAGAGATCCTATTTTAATATATGTTGTCTATATTGTTCTGCACCTTAGTTTTTACATCTAATAACATAACTGGAAGATCATATCATACTGCCACTTACAGGTTGACTTCACTTTTAAATATAGGTGCTTAATATTTCATTTTATAGGGATCCAGAATTCACTTACTTAATCCCCTACTAATGAACATTTAAATAGCTTCCTGCCCCCCTCTTTGACCACGTACTAGTATTTAAAGTGTATAATTTGATAGCTTTGACACAGGTGTACATCTGTGAAACCATCACCACCATCGAGACAGTGAGTCAATCAGCCCCCCAGTTTCCTTGTGCCTTGGTGACCCCTCCCTTCCACACCTTCCCATTCTTCACCCCCAGGCAACAACAGATCCTTTTTTTTTTTTTTACACCATTTTAGGTCAATTTGCATTGAAAAGAATTTTATATAAAGAATCACAGAGTATGTGCTCTTTTTTTTTTCCTGGCTCCTTGCTGCATGTTTTCAAAGTTTGTTCATGCTTTTTTCTTGAGGAGTCTTCCCTTCTATGGATGGATATACCATATCCATTCATCAGCTGATGGACATTTGTTTCCTGTTTCGAATGACTATAAATGAAACTGTTATGAGTGTCTTCGAAGTGTCTTTGCATGACATATGTTTCCAATGCTTTAGTATAATACCTAAGAATGTGATAGCTGGATCATATGGTAGGTAGTATATGTTTAACTAAACTGTTGAATTATCTTCCACAGTGGTTGTATCATTTTCCATTTCCACCAGCTGTGCAAGAGACTGAGCCACTCCATATCCTTCCTTGCTACCACTTGTACGGTCAGTTTTGTCCTGTTTTTAAATTTTAGCCATTCTACTAGGTGTGTAGTGGTATCTCATTATGATTTTAATCTGTATTTCCCTAATGACTAGAGATTTTACATGTACTTGTCATTTGTATATTTCAGTTTGCTCAATATTTTTGTCCATTTCAACATCTTTTCAAAAGGTTTATGATTTTAAATACATGCAGTCAACTACTGCAGTCAATTGCTCGTATAGGTTAGCCTTTCTTCTCTGAATTGTTTTTGCATGTTTGTGGAAAACCACAGAACTTGAACATTTGTGTGAAATTAATTGGTTACCTGTATATGGGTCTATTTCTGGACTCTTCTGTTCCATTAATCTGTTTAACTGTGTCTGTCTTTTTTTCTTTTTTCTTTTTAGGGCTGCCCCCATAGCATATGGAAGTTCTCGGGTTAGGGGTCAAATTGGAACTGCAGCTACCAGCCTATGCCACACCCACAGCAACACAGGATCCACACCACACGGACACCTATACCACAGATCATGGCAGCGCCAGATCCTTAACCCACTGAGCGAGGCCAGGGATTGAACCTGCATCCTCATAGATACTAGTTGGGTTTGCTTCTGCTGAGCCACAATGGGAATTCCCCTGTGTCTATCTTAATAACTATTATAGTTTAAAAGTCTTGAAGTCAGGTAGAGTAACTTCTCTAACTTTGCCCTTCATTTTCCAAGTTATTTTGGCTGCTCTAGGTCCTTCGCATTTCCAAAAGAATTTCAGAATACATTCAAAATTTAGAACAAACAAAACCTCTTGTGATTTTTAAGTGGAGTTGCCTGAATCAGCCAACCAGTTTGGTAAGAAACTTCTTAACTATATTGAGTCTTTCAGTTCATTTACATGGTGTATCTTTGACTTATTTAGGACTTCTTTGAGTTCTCAGCAATATTTTATAGTGTTCAGTGTATAGTTCTTGCATGTGTTTTGTCAGATTCAATCATAAGTATTTCATATTTTGATGATGTTATAAATGGAATTTAAAAATTTTCAATTTCTGATAGTTTGTTGCTAGCATATAGAAATATAACTTCTGTTTATCCATCTTATATCCTGCAAATTTGCTAAACGCACTTATTAGTTGTAGTAGTAGTTTTTTTGGGGAGATTGCATTGGATCCCCTGCAGAGATGACCATGTCATCTTCAAATAAAGAGTTGTAGTGGCGTTCCCTCGTGACTCAGCAGGTTAAGGATCCAGGGTTGTCACTCCTATGGCTCTGGTTCATCCCTGGCCCAGGAATTTCTGCCTGCTGCAAGAGCAGCCAAAAAAGAGTTGTACTACTTTCTTTCCAATCTAGATGCTTTCATGCTTCTTCTCACCTTACTGCACTTGTTAGAATCTCCAGTACGATGCTGAATAGAAGTGGTGATGGTAGACATCCTTGTTTGTTATCCCAGAAGACAAGCTTTCAGCTTTTAACCATGAACGATGATGACAGCTACGGGTTTTTCACAAACACCATTCTTAGGTTTAAGAAGGTCCCTTCTATTCTTAGTTTGCTGAAAGCTTTTATCAAGAATCAATATTGATTTCTGACAAATGCTTTTTCTGCATCTATTCAGATGATCATATGATCTTTTTTTTGATCTTTTAACATGGTGAATTACACTGATCAATTTTCATATGTTTAACTTTCGCTAAAATTATGTTTTATAATTTTTGCATTTATGTTTAAGAGGGATATTGGATATTTCTTGTAATAACTTTGGTTTTGGTATCAGGGTAATGCTGGCCTCATAGAATTTGTTGGGTAGGATTTTCTCTTTTTGATTTTCTGTGGGAGTTTGTGTAGAATTGGTATTATTTCTTCCTCAAATATTTGGTAGAATTCATCACGAAGCCATCTGGGCCTGAAGTGTTCTTTGTGTAAACTTTTTTTTTAAACTACAATTAAATTTAATAGATGCAGCACTATCTAGGTTATCTATTTCTTCCTAAGTGAGCTTTGGTAGTTTGAGGCTTTAGAGGAATTTGTCGATTTCATCTATGTTGTTGGATTAATTGGCATAAAGTTGTTCATAACATTAGCATAATCTTTCTGTTTTGCTTTGTTTTTTTCCTCCTTGTTCTGGCTAGAGGTTTATCAATTGTGTTGATTTTCTCAAACAAATTGCTTTTGGTTTCACTGAGTTTTTCTACCAATTTTCTGATTTCCATTTGACTAGTCTCCATTCCGATCTTTATTTTTTCTATTTTTTCTTTCATCTGCTTACTTTGGATTTCATTTGTTCTTTTTCCAGTTTTTAATCTGGAAACTGAGGTGACTGATTTGAGAACTTCCTTCTTTTCTAATATAAGTAGGTGTTTAATGCTATAAATTTCTAACTACTGCTTTAGCTCCACTCCATATATTTTAATATGCTGTGTTTTTATTTCATTGAGTTCAAAATATTTTCAAAGTTCCCGTTTGATCTCTCTTTGATTACAGGTTATTCACAAGTGTTTAGTTGCCAAATATTTAGAAAAGTTCCAGATATCTTTTTGTTACTGATTTCTAAGTTAATTTCATGTGGTCAGAGAACATACTTATATTACTTGAATCCTTCGCATGGTCTCTTTTAGTAAACATTGCATATGCACGTGAAAAAAATGTTTTCTGCTGTTGTTAGGTGAAAAGTTCTATAAATGTCAATTAGGCGAAGATTGGAATGGTTTTCTATAGCCTTACTAATTCTTGTAGTACTTGCCTATCAATTGTTGAAATCTCTAACAATAATTGTGAACTTGTCTCTTTTTCCTTGCAATTCTATCAGTTTTTGTTTCAATAATTTTGAAGCTCTGTTTACTAGATGCAGTGATGTGTGTTTTCTTGATGAACTGACCTCTACTACATTATAAAATGACTCTCTTTATCTCTGATAATAAATATTCTTTGCTATGAAAACTACCTTATCTGATTGATATAGTCACGTCAGTTTTCTCTTGATTAATGTCAGCATGTGCTCCCATTCTTTTACTTTTGGTCTATTTGTGTCTTTGTATTTAAAGTGGGTTTCTTAAAGGCAGCATGTAGTTGGAGTTTGTTACTATATCCAGTCTGATAATCCTTGTCTATCAACTGCTATGCCTAGACCATTTATATTTAATGAGTATTGATATGATTGAGTTCAAGCCTACTGTCTTGCTATTTTTTTCAATTTGTTCCATCTCTTCTTTAGTCCCTCTTTCCTTTTTTTTTTTTTTTTTTTTTGGTTTGGCTAGGTGGTGGTGGTGCTAGTACCTTTTGGATTGAGTATTCCACCTTATCTTCTTTGTAGGCTTATCTGCTTTAATCCTTTCTTGTGGCATTTTAGTGGTTGCTTTAGATTATAGCACATATATCTAACTTATCACAGTCTAACTTCAGGTGGTATCATCATACTACTCCATGGATATTATAAGAGAATTAAGACTGTATACTTCCATTTCTCCCCTCCTGGCCTCTGTGCTATTGTCATGTATTTTACTTCTCTATCTGATGTAAAGATTGTTATTACTTCTTCTTTAAAAAGTCAGTGATTAAGGAGGTTAAAATAACAAGGAAAAACACTGGTATATACCTATACAGTTATCCTTTACGGTGCTTTGTGTGTGTGTGGAGAACCAGCTTTACATTTGGCATCATTTTCTTTCCTCTTGAAGGATTTCATTTAACATTTCTGGTAATGCAGGGCTGCTGGTGATGAATTCTTTCACATTTTATATGTCTGAAAAGTCTTCTCCTCATTTTAAAAAGATATTTTAAGAATTTTAGATTTATAGTTTTTTTTCCTTGCAGTATTTTAAATATTTTTCTTGACAGAACTATTTTTTTTAAGCTTGCATTATTTTTTTAATGAGAAATGTGCTGTCATATTTATATTTGTCATCTTGTATGTAATGCAAATATCCCCCTCTGGTTGCTTTTAAGGTTTCTCTTTTTTCTCTTGTTTTAAGCAATTTAATTACAATATGCCTAGGTGTAGTTTCTTTCATGTTTCTTGTGCTAGGGGTTTATTGGATGGGGACCTATGGGTTTATAGTTTTCAACAAATTTGGAAAAATTTCAGCCATTATTTCCTTAAATACTTTTTCAGTCTTCCTCTCTCCCTCCTCTCTTCTAGGAACTTCAATGATATGTATATATATCATTTATATATAAACATGTCGATACACACATATCATATATATATGACACTCCCTGAAATTGTCTCATAGTTCACTGGTGCCCTCTTCTTTGTTTTTATCTTTGCTTCTTAGGGCCTCACCCTCAGCATATGGAGGTTCCCAGGCTAGGGGTCGAATTGGAGCTGTAGCTGCCAGCCTACACCACAGCCACAGCCACAGCCACAATAATGCAGGATCTGAATGCTCAAGCAGATTCAATCCCTGGACTTGCTCAGCGGGTCAGGGATCTGGTGTTACCGTGAGCTGAGGTGTAGGTCACAGATTAAGCTCAGATCTTGTGTGTTGCTGTGGCTTGTGGCATAGGCTGGCAGCTGTAGCTCCGATTCGAACCCTAGCCTGGGAACCTCCATATGCCCTGGGTGAGACCCTAAAAACAAGCAAGCAAGCAAACAAACAAACAAACAAAAAAAGAAAAAAAAGAAAAGGGCAGTGAACTATGGGACAATTTCAAGGAGTCAAATATATATATATTTTCTTGCTACTATATATATATACACCATTGAAGTTCCCAGAAGAGAGAAGAGAAAGGAAGAATGAAAATGTATTTAAAGATACTAGTCGGATGTTTCTGCTGTGCCACAACGGGAACTCCTTCATTTTTTTTTAGCAAGACTTTTTTATTTTCTTTTTAGTGTGTGTTGCTTAATTCTGGATAGTTTTTATCACTATGTCACCCAGTTCATTAGTCTTTTCTTCCACAACATCTATGTTGTTAATCCAATTCCTTCCTTCCTTTTTCCTTTGTCTTCCTTCCTTCCTTTCTTTCCCTTCTTCCTTCCTTCCTTTCTCGGCCATTGTAGGTTTCATCTCTAGAAGTTTATTCTGTGTCTTAACAATAGATTTCCTTACTTAATATGGGCGATCTTTCCTCAAGCTTTCTGAAAAAAAAAGGAATGCAATCATAGCAATTATTTTAATACCCTTGCTACCTATTCTTATATCTGTGTTACTTCCAGATCAATTTCAGTGGATTGATTCCCCACCCCCACCCTATCCCCACATAGGTTGTATTTTCTTGCTACTATGCTTGCCTAGGCTTTTTTTTTTTTTTTTTTTTTTTTTGTCTTTTTGCCTTTTCTAGGGCCACTCCCGCAGCATATGGAGGTTCCCAGGCTAGGGGTCTAATTGGAGCTGTAGCCGCCAGCCTACGCCAGAGCCACAGCAACGCCAGATCCAAGCCGCCTCTGCGACCTACACCACAGCTCACGGCAACGCCGGGTCCTTAACCCACTGAGCAAGGGCAGGGATCAAACCCACAACCTCATGGTTCCTAGTCAGATTCATTAACCACTGAGCCACTAGGAACTCCTTGCCTAGTAATTTTTTATTGGATGCCAGGCATGGTGAGTTGCTATTTATTTTTGCTTTCTTGTAAGTATTGAGTTTTGTTCTGAGGTGCAATTAAATTAATTGGAAACAGTTTGGTACTTTTGGGCCTTGCTTTTAAGATTTGTTCAGGATGACCAGAGCTATGTTTAATCTATGGTTAAATCTGCTCCACTACGGAAGACTTGAAGTAATACCCCTGAAAATTATGAAATTTTGTCCTTTCCAGCTGTTGAGCACAAGTGTTACTCCCATCCCTCCATGAGTTCTAGGCATTGTTCTCTCTAATCCTTTAGCTTGTCCCTTCTCTGGCCTTGGGTAGTTTCTTCATATCCATGCACTCATTTGTACTCAGTACTCACGGGAGACCGCCTCCATTCTCCATATTTCTGTCTTTGTGCAGCACTCCACTGTAGATTAATTATTTTGGCTTCCTTGGACTTTTAGCTACATCTCTTCTAATCAAGGAGACCACAGGGTTCTGCCTATGTTCTGCCTCCCTGCACTATGGCCTGGAAACTCTCCAAACAGTAGGCTGAAGTAATCTGGGGCTCATTTTTTTCTTCTGTTTTCAAAGATGATTGCCTTCTGAAACATAAAGTCCAACATCTTGGGAACTATTGTTTGACACTGTCTGTGCATTTTTTTTTTGTTTTCTTTTTTTAAGTTTGGGGAGAGGTAAATTTGGTCTGTGTTACCTCATCTTGACCAGAAGCCGAAGTCTTGCTTCTAGTTTTTGGCCGATACAACAGATATGGCAACAAACCTCACTGCACACATATCTTTGGCTCTGTGCGTGGACCTATTTGTTCAATAAATTATCTAGGGTGCCATTGTTAGCAGTCACTGTTAAGCAGTAGATGCCTTTTAAGTGCAAGTGATTTTACCAAATTGCTCTCCCAAAAGGTTTTACAGTCAGTACTCCTACTAATAGTTTTTGAGAATGCCTACTTTCCCAAAGACTCTGTAACACTGAGTATTAGCAAATGTGTACATCTTTACTACTAGGAGGGATAAAAAAGTTACTTTATTTTCATTTTTTTTTTTTTTTGCAAGGTTAAACATCTTATATGCTTACTGATAACAGTATTGCTTTTTCTGGAACTGCCTATTTATGTCCTTTGAATTTTTAGAAAATTGCTTTTTCATTTTCTTATTGATTTGTAAGAATTTTGCAGGAAATCATATGAATTACAATTTCCCCCTTAGTCAGTTGAAGGTTTCTCTTTGACTTTCCTTTTTTTTTTTTTTTTTTTTTTTTTTGCTTTTTATGTTTTTTTTTTACCATGGGGAATGTCAGGTCTTTTCTTTTCTTTTTTTTTTTAAATCATAGTCTTCTTTTTCCCAGGATGGACTCATCTTTAGGGTTTGCTGGGAAGGTGGAGGGATGATATGAAACCAAAAGTGAATGGTTATTTTAAGACATGTTGGTTGGTTATAAGATAGTTTCCTCCCCCAAACTCGAGCAACTTCCACCCTGCTCCAAGGACTAGTGTTAGACTGTGTACCTTGTCATACTGTCTTCATAAAGTTGCCTGTTTTCTGTAAATTCTACTTTCCCAACCAGGCAGCTAGCCACTTGAAAGCAGGGCCTTGGGCCATATACTTCGTGCAATATTAAGCTTGGATATAAAGTTGAGATGAGTTGTACTGAACTTAAGCATGTGCTGTTGAAGGTAGTAAAACTGTGTAGAAACTACCAAACTAGGAGAAGGGAATCCAAGGAGAAGGTATGCTATTTATTTGGCTAGGGATGACACTTGTCATCATCAGGCATTTGACAAAAATGAGGTTGCTGTCCAACAAGAGTCTTCTGAATGGAAGACCCCTCCATGAGAAATATAATTGCTAAAAAGGTCAAGTTCTCTCTAAGCACAGTTACAGTGAATAAATTACCAAGGGACTGATAATTGCAAACCACCATATTTCCCTAGGGAACAAACCTCCATAAGGGCCTATGACATGCGGTGGTGAAGGAAGAGAGCTAATATTTAATGCTTATTATGTGCCCAGCACTGTCCTACTAAGTACTTTTCATGAATTAGCTAATTGAATCTTCATAAGTCCATGAGGCAGATACAATTATTCCCATTTTACAGGTGAAAAAACTGAGGTGCAGGGACATGCACAATTACTTAGGTAACACAAGAAGGTAGCATGATTTGAACACAAGTCTATCTGACTCCAAGGTCCGTCCTTGACTTCACCATAGATTATGTACCTGTTTCATCCTCAGAGCAAAAGTGGCTTCCCCACACTGTTGATGTGGAAATTGGAGCTCTAAGGTAAGGGAACTGCCTGAGGGCCTTCCAGTTCTTTCTGACTCTAACGCTCATACATTTCTCATTCGCCAGGTGAAAACCCTACTCCTTTCCCTACTCCTCCACTCCACCTGTCCCAGTCCCTCTCCTTCCACCTGCTTCCAATATACACATTGAAAGGAAAAAGAAAGGCCTAGTCTCAAGAGAAGAGTCAACGTCAGAGGAGCATGCTATGCATGGTCATTCTCCTGGGTCTGTCTTGGCTCACGTGACTCCCTGTGCCCATTTTTATTTCTTTCCTTAAAACCCGTCCGCATGAGTCTACTTACTCCTCGATTCTTCCTTCTTTTTTTTTTTTTTTTTTTGCCTTTCTCTAAGGCTGCACCCAAGGCATATGGGGTGCCCAGGCTCAGGGTTTAATGGGAACTGTAGCCACCGTCCTACACCAGAGCCCCAGCAACACGGGATCCAAGCCGCATCTGCCACCTACAGCACGGTTCACGGCAACGCCGGATCCTTAACCCGCTGAGCGAGGGAAAGCATCGAACCCCGCAACCTCATGGATTCCTAGGTGGATTCCTTAACCACTGAGCCACGACGAGAACTCCCCTGATTCACTCTTCTTGAACCAGTCTCTGTCACTCTGCCCTTACACACCACTTTGCTTACAACTCTGCGCATACAGTACTTCTCACACACTGCCCATGTGCCCACCTAGACCCCGCCGAGCATCTTACTGAACTGCGGAATCACCAACAGCTGGCACAGTGCGCAGGCGTGATGCACAATGAAGGAATTCAATAGTTTTGCGTGAAAGCCCATAGGTCTCTACACAGCACTCGGTATTGAGAAAGCAAGAGACTGCCAGGATCACAGCCCCACTTCCAAAGGCGTAAAGAAGATAACTGGCAGACAACCACCACCTGGGCTGGGTTATTTTCAGGGAGGGACTGAGTGTCTAAAAATGCAAGACTTCTTGAAAGGAAACTGCAAACCTAGAAAAAGCACATTAGTGATTTACAGGATCTGTATAAGGTTTTAATGGCACAGAAATTGGTCCGCTGCTACAATGTCCAGCTTTCAGAAAATGAACCCATCTGCTAATTCTTTTCTCCCAGTGGTGGACTTTTATCAGAGTTGTTCCTTCCTATCTTTCAGGTCTTACTCCACCACTCCCGCCTTATGCTCCAGCTACACCTGCCTCCTTGTGGTTTCTTGAACAATCCATTCCAGCCCCAGGGCCTTTGTACGTGCTGTCTCCTTTCCTTTATACTTGCTGAGTTCTTTCCTGTATTTGAATCCTTCCGGTTTCATCTCAAGAGTCACTTCCTCTGAGAAGCTCTCCCTGACCACTCTCCTCCAAGAGGCCCCCTACTCTTTATCACCCCAACCAGCTGTCTCCTACTCACCCCACCCCATCCTGTCACTGGGCAGAAAGCTCCTTACATAACTCTTGTGCCTGAAATGGATCGCTTGTCTTTTGCCCTGTCCAGTACTTTCTACTACTCCAGGCACATCCTTGTTCTGGTGGTAGCATAGATGGGGACATGAGAGAGACTTCAGAAGGTTTTCCAACAATGCTTTAGAACAAAAAAGGAAGTTTCTGTTAACTCTGAGTAAATCAAGACATTGAATTAAGAAGCCACTCTCCAAGCATCTGAAATTTTATTTGAATGTTTCTATTTCGGTTTAGCTCCTAAAATATCACAAGTACATCTTTTGAAGAGCACAGAAGACATGAATGTTTATTAAAGGTTTTAAAGGCTTTATCATTTCTAAAGCTTTTCTAATTCCTTCTGAGACTCTATCATTATCTGATTTTCAAGAAAAGCAATCATTTCTTGATTCTATTTCACCACTGAGATTTACACAAACTATTCCAAATTTCTTAATTTCCAAGCAATACATTAAATTCTTCAGACCGCTTTCAAAACAGCTAAGGGGAAATCCCTGATGATTTCAGCTGACAATTCCTTAATCAGGAAAAGGCTTTAAATGCCAATCACCAGAAAAGTTACAATTTACAGGAAAGAAAGGGGAAATGCTGACATATTGCACAACATAGCAAGAATAAAGCATGGTTTATTAATTGAGTGGCAAACTCATGCTGACAATTTTTATCAAGAATTTCTGGTGACATCATTAACTATGTTAGAGCAAATGACTTGTTTCTATTGTCCATGATTCTAAGAGTTCAAGGTGAAAATAAGATTCCCTTCTTTGGAGATTTTATGGGAAAAATGAAATATCAAACAACCGACGTCTACAAAGATTCTGGGTTTTAAATGAAGCAAAGAACTGAGCTAATGGGGATTTTTGTTTGGTGTCTGATTTCATCCAGAATTGAGGCCAGTGCTTTCCTTCAAGGTTTCTATTATTTGGCAGAGGAAGGGAATTATCCGCCTCTGCCTCTAGCTGTGGGCGCACAGCTGCAAGTCCTCCGCAAGGGCTAACGTTGCAGTAGGGTCCCCAGGACAAAAATCCTCCCCCAAGTTACAAGGTAGTGGCTCTGATCCCTCCCATTAATTTGGTAAAATCAATTAGGTTTCAGTTGTAGTAATTATGTAACACAGTGAAGATTCGATCACCCTGAGCAATGGGTTTTCCCCCTTGTGGTCTATATAAATTCATCCATAAACTATATTCTTGATTAATGCTTTATTGTAAGTGATTACAAACACAAGGCATTTCATAAGCATATTTGTCATTTGTTACATTGTAATTCAACAGTAGGCATGGTGCAAAAATTATAATCTTCAGTAAATGAACGCGAAACAAACAAGAGCTCCACAAGGCTCAAACGCATCTCAGTGACTCAGTCCCAGAGTCAGTCTAAACCTCCACTCAGACTGGGTCTTAAGCATTTACTCATTACAGTGGGATTGGCTGAGTGTGAAATATTACCAGAGGATGAAGGAGACCCTGGTAGGTATACAGAAGACTAAGGAAAGGGGCTGAGAGAGACGGGAGATTTGAACAGAATTATGGAAAACTTAGAAATAAACTATGATATCAGCCTTTATTTCAAAAACCATACTGAACATCCAAAACAAAAAGTGATTGCAAATTTCCATTTAACTGAGTAGCAACTGCTATCATTTACGGGGTATTCCTCATATGCTAGGTATTGCTCCAAGAATTCTCCACGCACTATCTCTTTTGAATCCCCATGAGAACTCCATAATGTTCCAATTCCCATTTTAGGGATTAAAAAAAACCACTGAGGAGCAAAAAGGTTAAATAACTTGCCTCAAATCTCACAGCGGAGGGCTGGGAATGGAACTCACTTCTGACTCCCAATCTGAGCCATTAACCAATGATGTATCTTCTCTACTTGGACATTTTGGAGTGAGTCTCTCTGAGTACCCTTTGGGGCTCTAGCAAAACGTTTCAAGTATTTTCTGATGCTTCATCCTACTGATTACACAATTACAGTTTCCCAATAGAAAGATACCATCAATTGTTTCTGTTTAATCATACCTCATTCCATTTCAGTCGTCTCTGCTTAAACAGGGGGACGTCCCACCTATCAGAGTAGAAACGAAAAAGAAACCAGCTTGCAACCTGTTTTATTATCTTTCCGAGGTTCTCACAGCTGAGCCTTAACATTTTCTTCTTAAAAACCTTGCAATCGGACTGGTGCTTCTTGTTTTGAGAGGCCAATCTTATTAGATCATGTTCTAGCTCAGTGTAGGCCTTGCTCAATACTCTGAAATTTCAGACCTACTGAAGCTACTAAAAACTTTTCAGCTGAGGAGTCCACGACCTCATGTGAAATAGGAGTCATGGGAATTTGAACAGACTCATAAAACAGCTCTATGGTAAACTGAAACGCCGATGACAATGGAATGAATGACTAATATTCACATATGACTTTTTATCCAAAGCCCCCGGTGTCCAGTGCATTTTTGCAAACTTATTAAACCTCCGCACAGTCCCAACTATGCTACTTCCATGATACAACTTTTTCATGGACTGCTGCGTGCGGGCCTCATGTGACCAAGCCTTACTTGCCCTCAGGTGCCTGGCAGGTGGTAGGAGAACTAGCCTCTTCCATCTGCAGAATAAAGAACTACTACAAAGGAAGAATTCGAGCTGGGGCAGATTTCAGCAACTGAATGGGGGGCCTGGAGAACCTTGCAGGAGGGGTCTGGCCTCGCAGCTGAGAAAGAGAGATGGGCAAATGGCTTCCTAATAAAAGCAATTTGCAAATGCTTCTGCACACATTACCTTTGTGCTATGTGGCCCCAGGACTCAGTGGAAGTGAAATGTGTATTTTATTTCCCCTCTAGATCTCCACGCTCCCTTCCCCAGAGCCAGCCTATAACCTCAACTCTCTCAGCAGCCAAAAGTAGATGACTAAGGACAAAGCCAGAGGGTTCAACTTTGGGTTGTTGTTTAGCCTGTATTACTGGTAGTAACCAGAACAGCATAAACTGCTACCATGAAAAAGGTCAGAGGCCAAAAGACTGCTCTCTGACTCAGGGAAAACATCAGGCGAGGATAATTTTCAACTGTGTGATTTTTCAATAAATGACACAAAGGATGTTCTACTTGGGATTCTTGGTCTTAAATCAGAGCGCAAAGGCCGGAGAGTCAGTATTTAGCATCTTGATACTTTGGGGTCATGGTGTGCAAGGAGAAGAATTTTCCCTTTTCACGTGGGATTATAATGTAACGAAAATGGCACTGGCTCTAAGAAATGTATAAACTTCAACGTCTCTGGGGCTAGAATTGAGCAGGAGCAAAGCATTGGGGCCGGGGGGTTGGGGGGAGACTAGGCAAGTGGAGACGCCGACAAGCTGCTCGCCTCTCACTCAGGCAGACCCAGCGTTGTCAGGTTCGGTATATTTAAAATAAAAAAATTGGAAATGTGGCTTGCTATGTGAAATCTCCCAATTTGTGTGTGTTGCAACTAACTGATGTACATACAACTATGTGGGCCAAACACACACATCTGTGGGCTGGATCCAGTTCACAGCCTCTGGTGTCTGACCTCTGTGACCACAGTAATGGTTTTCAACCCGTAAGCAGTTAAAAGGAAACGAGATCTGACACATCCTCCAGGGAGCAGACGACACTGTTGCTTGGTCAAAAGACTCTTTATAACTCCACCGAGTGAGGTTTCAGAACTAAGTCCAAGCAGTCGATGAGTTTATTCTTCGAACAGCATCAAGTCTACAGCTGGAAGGAGGTTGGCGTCAGGGGATCTTAGGGAAGGTTAGGGAAGGGGTTTAGTGAGCCAGGTGTTCTGTGGCTTCACAGTAAGAAGTCTAACCAGCTGAATCCGCCTGTTTAAAATCTAGTTTGTTCTTTCTGCTCTTAGAGGCTAATGGCCAAAGAAATGTGTCAACCAGGGACTTCCAGGTGGTGGCTTAACAGGACTGACAGAAAGTTCAGCCGGAGAGCAAAGAGTCAATCCCCCTTCAGATCTGACCATACATCACAGAACAGACAGCACGATGGCTGGCTGCCCATCTTCCTTATCACACACAGGGCTTCCCGCCGTATACCATGCTTTCAGCTATCTTTCCATACTGCTCCTGGAAGATTTCTAAACATAGCCATCACACGTGTGTTTGGAAGGAAGGAGGTTCTTATTTTAAAGAAGAGACAGTTCCTTGTCTCTGGCGACAGGGCTTGCAATGGGCTACCTGCTCTGTTCTACCATGGACCAGCGATCCTCAGCGTTAAAAGAGACTGAGAGGAGACAAACACTGGCCTCTTCTTTCCACACTAGGTGAGAGGAGGGCTGACCTGTGACTGATTTCCAGTGGGATGGAGAAATCCAGCCTCAATGGCCTGGCTACCGCCTTGGCATGCTATTTTATCCGCTAATATAATACAGTAGTTATACTAATATCTAACCTTCATAGCCTACTCACTACATGTGCTGGGTACAGATGCCTATTATGCTTATTATGCCAGGTACAGTTCTAAGTGCTTTATATATATTTACTTACATTCTTCATACAACCCTAAGGATGGAGGTATTATTCCTACTCTCATTTTATAGAAGAAATAAAACCAAAGCACAGAGAGGTTAAGTATTTTGCCCAAGGTCACACAGTTAGTGACTGGTGGAAGAGGAATTCAAACCTAGACAGTCTGGCTCCAGGGCCATGCTCGTAACCATCATGCTAGATAACCTCTCAAAATGAGCAATGGATATCAAGGTAAAGGCCATAATTTGAGACCGGGCTGCTTACTGTACAATGTGAAGGCTTGGCAATTTCCTGTTCTGATGGAAAAGAAAATTTCTACTTCTACATTTTATGCAGGTGTCAGAGCAATTACACATTCGGGGTGGGGGGGAAATCTAAGAAATTTCAGTGTGCACATTTTTTCGTTCCAGTGAAGTGCATCATATCATTTTATATGTAGAGACTCAAGCCTTGTAGGGAGGAGAGACGGTCTGAGAGCTGGGACTTAGATTGGGCAGTGGGGTTCCTGGAAGGGGCAGCAACCAGCTCCCCCAGTGGTCCTAGCTCCCTGAGTGCCCCTCTTACTGTGCAGGTTGTTGTGTGCCGTGTAAGTCTGTGTTTAAAAGATAAGCGGTTTTTAGTACAACACAGCTCCTGACGGCAAGCCAACGACTTCATCTGGTGCTCAACTGAAAGATTACATCACTTGAGAAAAAAACTGCCTCTGTGCTTCAGCCTGCTGCACAGACTTGTAGAAGCCATCTTTCATAGATTTAATGGTTGCCTTCCACACTTGAAAAACCCAGCTTCCTGCATAGCCTGTGAGCAAATTAATTTCACCATATATTATCTCAATTTTTCTTATAATCATTCTCAAGCACTTCTCCAGATACAATTGATTCTTATTTTTAGGGCCAGCCATTTTCTTTTAAATTATAAGTTTATTCTGTATCATGACCTGTGATCCTAACTCCCTGGCTACTAGCTGTGAACCTGATCTGCCCTAGGACCCTAAAAGGCCATCCCATTACAATGCTGAAGCCTATGCCGTAATTGATAATGACCTATACTGTTTAATTGCTTTTTAATGTATAGTCTTCACTAGACCACAAGCTCTGTGAAGCCAGGGACCAACCTCTAAAGATGACTGACATGTAGTGAACACTCAATACCTAACTACGGAGAAAGAAAAGCCACTCACCATTTTTATACCAAAGCACAATGCTCACTGAGTTGAGTGTTCATCTTCTAACCTTCATTTTCTTAGGGTCTGTTTCTCTTTAACTATACATCCCTTGCCGGGTGATCTCATTCGCTCCCCCCACACCAACCATAGGCCAACAACGCCCAAATTTTTATGTCTCTCCCCCAACCCCTCCCCTGAGCTACAGGCCTGATTTTCCAACCGCCCTCAAGATATCTCTGCCCGACACGAGTGACTCAAGGTTAACGTTTCCAGAACTAAGTTTTATCTTCGCCCTCCCAACTCTACTCCATTTCCCCTTCTCTGGAGTGAAGGCTTATTTCTTACTTCTTGCTACAGTTTAAAGCCAGGCTTTGGTGTCAAAAAAATCCATGTTGAAATCCTCGGAGACACTGACTGGTTGTGAGGCATTGGGCTTCTCTGAGTTTAAATTTTTAGAACAGTAAAATGGCCTGCTATTACCTACTCCATAGAGCTGGTATGATGATGAAATCAAATGATATATTAAATTCCTTAGATCAGTGCCAGGTATATAGCTTCAGTCTGTGATAAAACGGTGCCATTTATTACTCTCTATACTAGTTAATTCAATATCTCCATTCATCCATCCATACAACCTTTTAAGTTGGAAAAACTTCAAAGTCATCCTTCCTTTCTGATAATCCTTCTACTCTCTCTTGATTCAGAGCCCCCAACTTCTCTCATTTCTGCTTTTGAAAACTCCCCAACCTGGGTTCCTCCTGCATCTCCACTGCCACTGACTTCACTCAGGCCCTTGTCTTTGTCTAAACTAACCACCACCATTTATTCGGGCCATCATTTCCTGGCTTCGGGTCCCTCTACACCTTAACCCATGCATCACAGTGACACTAAAGTCACCTTTCTTAAAACCTACATGGGTCATGTCACTCCCCTGCCGAAGAACCTTCATTGGCTCCCACAGCTGCAATCCAGATCAACACTTCTTAGGAGTGCGGTGGAACTATCACTTATTATACTCTATGCTTGCCTGGATCTTTATATACACATTTTTTCATTTACTTTCACAATGATGCCAATGAGAGAAAATTTTTAAAAGAGGCTCTTCACCAGCCACTAACGGAAGTCAAATAATTTGCCCATGTCTAAATCAGTCAGCAACTGGAATTCATAACCAGGTTTGATCCTAGCCTGTACATCTGTCAGAATAATGAATTCACAACTTATCTAGGGAATAACCTCTAGAGTGAAAGAGACAATAAAAATTCCATATGAATCGAAGATAGACCATCTCTAAGAAAAGCCGAACAACCTTTCTTTCCGTGTTGGAGAGAATGCTGTTTCTCTGGCTGATGTAAGATGATGTAACTGACAGGCAACACCTGTACTATTTCACTGTAGTCTTTCGTGCTAAGTGTGAGTGGCTGAATTTACTGGAACATATGGCTAACAGAGCACTACAAGTACACCATAACTGAAAATATCTGTCCCACCCAAACAGCTAGACCAGTTCATTTGCACATATTAGGGGACTAATTCATATACCAGTAGGAAAAAAAAAATCAATACTCTCTTCTAATGGTCCAGCTCCTTCAAGTTATTAGCAATTTCAAAATAGCTGCATATGAATTAAGAAGCTTATTGGGGAGTTCCTATCATGGCTCAGTGTTAACGAACCCGACTAAGATCCGTGAGGATGCAGGTTTGATCCCTGGCCTCACTCAGTGGGTTAAGGATCCAGCATTGCTGTGGGCTGTGATGAAGGGCACAGACGAGGCTCAGATCCTGTGATGCTGTAGCTCCAATTCGACCCTCAGCCTGGGAACTTCTGTATGCCACACCTGCAGCCCTAAAAAGAAAAAAAAAAAAAGCTTGTTGGGTTGGTCCTTACTTGGTCCAACAAACCACAAAACAAATGCTCTTATTTTCAACAAGACTTCTGTCTGTGCTTCATGTTCTGCACTGCAGTTTGGTCTTGGACTTTCAAGCTGACGCTGGGGCCCTCTGTTCAGCTGACAATGACTTCTTTCAGAGTCAGGAGTCTGAGTTCCCACAGGCTCCTGTGAGTCAGAGCTGAACTGCAGGTTCTCAGGTGGGGACAGCTGCTCTGAAAGCTGCCTCATTTTCTGGTCTAGGGTGGTTAGGAACAGGAAGTTGAACCTTTGGTATCTTGGGTTTTGATTCTACTCGGCCCTTAAAAAGCATTCACCGACACTGGCGTCTTTAAATGTGGCATGTCCAGTGGAAGAACAGAAGATACGGGGACATCTGAGGCTACAGCTTCCACACGGGGTCCTACCGCTTGGTGTCTCAGGAAAGCACGTCTGGGTGGTGAGCCCTGTGCACACAGCTGCTCAGTCCCTGACTTCCAGAGTCCTCCAGAAGCATGGGCACTGAGTTTCTGCCCAGTTCCTGAGCAGTGGCCTTGTGAGTGGTCAGCAGGTTCTGAAAGCAGTCTTGCTACCATCAATCTGGTGGCGAAGGCGTCCATTAGCTCGTTCAATTATGGTTTAACATCATGAAGTCACACAGATCTGGGTTCGAATACTGCCCCAGGGAGCCTCCCTCACCCCTCTTATCTCAGCTTCCTCCTTGGGGACAGTGTCATTTGCCTGACATCATCCTTCTAATCTGCTCTCTCTCTGGTTGAAGCAGATAACACAGGTGAGGCGCTTCTATAAGCTCCATAATCAGCAGGAGTTGTTAGAATTCCTTGTAGTTCTTACTCCATATTGACCTCAAAGTCAAAGTCAAAGTCTTTACAATGGCCCACAAGGCCCTGCGAGATCTGTCCCTCATTGCCACTCTGATAGCACTTCCTCGCCTTGCTCACTCCACCTGGATCTCTTTGCCCTTCCTAGAACATTCCAGGACTATTCCTTTGCATGGACTGATTGCTCTAACGTTTTCCCAGGTGCTCAGGACAGTGCCTAGCACCTAGGAAGCATCCAATAGGTATGTATTGAATCAATGAGTGAATAAATTGCCTTGTGTGGCCAACTACGATCTCACAGAGAATTCAAGCTCAGTACTAAACTCCTCACTGAACTGGCACAAGCCCTGATAATGTTTAGGCCCCCTTCTGAGGGAACAGGGCCTCGGTTCGCTAACACTTAACACAAAACTGTTCCAAGTGCTTTCTAAGGACCAATTCATTTAATCCTCACACCATTATAGGCACCATTGTTCATACTTACTTTAGGGAAAGCAAAGCGTGGAGGTGAAGGTCACCGGGCTAGTAAGCGACACAGGCTGGACGCAAGAGCAGCCAGATAAATATTTCAGCAAAATATTTTGCTTCCTCATATTTTTGGTTAGGGGGCCAACCTTCAGGGCTGCTGACTACTTCGGATGATGCCTGTAGTCTGGCTCTTGCTCATTTTACACCCTCCTTGGGCCGCTGGCCACGCACGTGGGCGATTTCCCCCAGGGCCACCTGCCCGGGCCGCTGGGGTTCTAGCACACTCCCCAGCCAATCCTGCTCAAGTTATGACAGGGGAGGTTGGGCCAAATGGGGAGGCAGACTGTTCATTTCAGGGACAAAAAGGTCCAAAGGGCCTTTGTTTTTTCTTCGAACTTATACTTCATAAAATCCACGAATCATGGAGATACAGAGTTGAATTTTTTCTTTAATAGTCAAGTAATGGGAGGATTGGAAGTCAGTGAGTCAGACAGGACATTATTTGGTGCTGATGCTGCTGGTTAGGTGGGATGATTAAGAACTGCTCAAGAGGAGTTCCCGTCATGGCTCAGTGGTTAGCGAGCCCGACTAGCATCCATGAGGATGAGGGTTCGATCCCTGGCCTTGCCCAGTGGGTTAAGGATCTGGTGTTGCCATGAGCTGTGGTGTAGCCAACATGGCTTGGACCTGGCATTGCTGTGGCTGTGGTGTAGGCCGGCAATTGTAGCTCCGATTTGACCCCTAGCCTGGGAACTTCCATATGCCGCAGGTGCGGTCCTAAAAAGACAAAAAGACCCAAACAAAACAAAACCAAAACAAAACCTGCTCAGGAGGATACAGAGGCTGCTGGCTGGAATGTCCTATCCTCTTCACCCTGCGAGTGCTGATCCATCTCATCTCGGCACTCCGTGCCCCAGGAAGCCTTCTCAGATCAGCCCCATCCTTACCCTCTCGCCTCCTCCCCCAGGCAAGATGTGGCAACCCTCCTCTCTGCTCTCAAAGTGCCCACATCTCCCTCCACCGTGACGCTTGCCCAACTGTACAGAAACCACCTGCTCCCGCCTTCCCACAGACTGTCCACTTGACGGTGGGGACAGTGTCTGTTGCGTTTGCATCCTTGGTGCCTAATGAATAATGTCCTGTAAATGACTGTTGAATGGAACAGTACCACTCCACTGAGATACCACAACCTCTGAGATTCTGAATCTGCTTTGTTATCTTTGATCTGCTTTGGCCTGAGATCTGAAATGACACAGCCCTTGAAGTGACCCAGTTACAGCTCAAAAAAGGCAAAATTACAGGATCCGAGTAACAGTCCTCCAGCTACGTGGCATTCTTTTGCCACACGCACAGATTCTCCAGCTGTTCTAGACGAATTTAATCAGCCCCCAATTCTCTTTAAATAACTGTATAAGAGGAGTGTGTGGTTTTCTTTAGGGGTCTTCCTTTCTCACATCAAAAGATAACGAGGAATAAGTTATCTGCTCTTGATTCAGCCAACGCACTTATGATGAGAAGCCAAAGCAACCTAAACATTCATAACTTCTTGAGTCTCACTATGTACAGATGAAAAATGCAAACTATTTGGAGGTGATGCTATTCATATTTTGAAGGGTTTACTTTCAGGATAGTTTAGTGGGTCACAGTAAAGGAGCTATCAAATAAAGCGGAAAAACAGCACACTCCTTATTCCTAGCAGCAGCTCTTCATGAGATGTGCTGCCTTGAGTATCCAGGAAGATAAATATTTCAGCCACAAATGAGGCGAGGAAGTACATTTTACACATCTGAGGAACCACCCCCTTGCGATTACAAAGTCAGACTCTTTAATGTCACCCCAAACTTAATCCTATCCATCCTGCCTAACGTTTTAATGAATTCTGTAGTTATCAAGAAGATTAAATGAAAAAAAAAAAAAAGGCCCACCCTGCTTACTCTGAAGCAATGTCGACATGCGTCTCAAACCGGTGACTGCAAACCACACACCACAAAGTATTTAAATGAATCAGAAGTTCTGGGTGGGGCCTCAACTTAAAAAAAACAAAAAATCAGATCCACAGATGTGAAGAACCACTGGTCAAGTTCAATGGCACTCCACTGAATTCTTTCAACAACCTTGCTCATTTTTACGGATGAGGAAACTAAAGTGAAGGCAGGTTAGGGAAGGGCCTTGCATGGCCTGGCTAATGAGGTTTGGGTGTGGGATGTGATGCTCTGGTTGAGTCAACAGAGCCCAGGGGTCAAGAGGCAGGGTCTCTTCAGCCAGAATGCCCCATTTCAAAAGCTGGCTCTGACACCTACTGGCTCGGTGACTTTGAGCAAGCGTCTTAACTCTGTGTCTCAATCTCCTCATCGGTAGAAACGGTGATATCAGTAGTACACATTTCAGAGGGCTGTGGTCAAGATTAATGAGTTAACTTCTAGAAAGTGCTTACAACAGTGCCTGGCATACAGTCAGCATTATTTTTGCTCTTATCTGACTTCGAAGCCTGTGCTGCTTCTTCCACATTAAGGGTTAATGTTATGAAGCACCCAGAGTAATATTTTGAAACATTCCATAATTGCTTTGCCTTTGGGAAGTAATAAATGTTTGTTAATTAAGATATTCCACCCTAGTTTTCACCGTGTTTCATTCCTGAAGAGTTAGAAAAGCAGGCATCAGAGAACACAGCATCTGGCTTAACGAAGGAACTAATTTTGACCATTTAGAACTTCCTGAAAAAGGAACAAGCCGTCTGTCCCAGGAGGTGCCTCAACCAAAGACGGCTACTTAGTGGAGATTGTTTGGGGCAGACTAAAGAACAGCTACCCTTGCAGGGAAAGGACTGGATGAGATAAACTCCAGGGAGCCTGTTTTACGCTGGAGAAGATTACTGGCTTAAAGAACTGCCTTTTGGCAAGGCATTTTTATAGGAATGTGACTTCAGTTACATTATACTCAGACACTTACCTTGACTAAAAAGCATGAATGGTATGAGAGGCTCTTAAAAATGGGTGTGTAGGAAGTGTGCGTGTGCGTGTGTGTGCATGAATGTAAAAGAGACATTAATTCATTCATTGATTTTAGGACATCTCAGAGTAAAATGGCCCAGTGAAGTGATTCTCGTAATTTAATTGAATAAGTGACCATAAATAACATTGTTTGCATCAGAAAGAAAATACTTCCCGAATTTCTAAATATATGCTGTATTTTCTATGGATAAAACAGGTACTCAGAAATGCTTGGCTTTCTGAAGGAAAACTGGTATCATATTCTTTTTTATCCTAATTTCTTAACAGAAAAGAACAAGCAAAATCTCTGATCCATTTTTGTTCCATGACAGAGACATCTTGGCCATTTTCCTCCAGGAATAACCAGCCTTGAGTGTGGCTCTCCTCAGCAGTTATTGCCTTAGGTCTGTGTGCAAGAATGTACCAGAGGAAAAGAAACTTTAAAAGCTTTGACAAAAGCTACCATGACATGACAAAAACAAAGACAAAAAGCCAAACCCTACTATAACAAAACTCATCCATTTGCTCCCCTGTTTGAGGTCTGCTATCCCATTCACTCATTCATTGATTCATGCATTCACATTCTCTCTTATATTCCCTACTCCTGCACTATTTCTAGTCTGTGATTTGGTTGAGGAAAAGGGAACAGTTTAGTATCTATTAACGTGACACACATGCAGGCGAAGTAGTTTGTTGGAGAGCTCAGGGTGCGAGCTCTGGATAAGGCAGGCGCTAAATTTCATTAAACCTTAGTTTGTAAAAGGGGACCGTAAGAACAGCACCTCTGTCAGAGGACTATGGAAGGAAATAAAGGAGATAATCTACGCAATGCTATGAGTGTTACACCTAACACATATTCACTGCTCAATAGGGGCTGGCCAGCATTATTTTTTATTATTACTCAAGGGCTAATAATCTGCAAAAATAAGACTCTAAGTATAACTCCTACTTTAATAAACATGCTTTAGCTCTTCTTCGATAGTTCTAAAGGCACACGGCTAGGGTTAGTGGTAGTTTAAGATCTTCATTAGAGGCAAATTATCACTGTGTCATGATATACCTAAGTTTTAGCCAAGATAACATTTTACTTCATAGAATGTTCAAAACAGAATTTACTAAAGCTTCAACAAACAAAGCCAGCTCTATAAATGTATAGTTATTGCTTCCCTTTACTATGGGGCAGACAAAATTCAAGCTCTGCCCATAAGCTGAGCTGATACATCCAACCTCCCAGACTCCCCGCCCCCCCTGGCCCCGAACCCCATCCCAGACTAAGCTACAAAAATGCATATTAAAGCCAAGGAATGAATAAGGCAGACATGGGATGATATATTATGAGGGGGTTAATTACCGGCTCTTTCTCTCCTTTGTTCCTCCCAGCCCTTCTCCCAGCTGTGCCAACTGAAAACAGGCACACAGAGCCCAACTGGGAGAACCTAGATCTACGTGGCCATTCTTGCTACGGATCAGGAGGACCGGCTGCCATTAGGATCTCTTTTTTTTTTGCGGGGGGGGGGTGCTTTCTGATACCCTAAGACCTTCTTTGAAGAAAGCATCCTCTCAGTTCTGACCAACGTTTAATTTTCTTCTTTTCTCACCAAGGGGCCTTTGTGGATGCTCTTTTTACCTATTTGCTAACTCGCTGAATTCAAGATGGTGAAACTGATACCTTCTAAGCCCCACACCTTTTTTTTTTTTCTCTGACAGAAACGCAAAGAGAACCACAGCAGGAGCCTCAGTAGGTAAAGAGATGAAAGTTACAATGGGTGCAGAATAAAGTCTGGGTACATAAGCAAAGGCGAAAAATCACAGCGCTTTGACTGGAAACAAGGGCTATGGAGGCACAAGTCATAAAACTGTGCTTTCCCCTTTTCTGCAGCCCAAACCCGATGTCATCACAGCAACATGACATTCAAGAAAGTCCAACCTATTTTAAGTAGTTTCAGGTGACAGATTATTGGCCCGCAGTGAGACAGACTGATGGATCACAGAGGAGAAAAGTTCACTGGGCTGTGAACCACTGCTAATCTAGATGATAAAACCAGAAGAGACATGCATCTCCACTTTCAAGTGTTTACTGGATGACATCACACTGTGGATTTAACCAAAGTGCTGTCTGGATTGTGCAGCAAATGTCACATAATAGTACTTGAGTAGCTTAGATAAAGGTCTCAGAACACTGTGAATGAATTCATACGGCAAAAAAAAAAAAAAATTTCCCAGATGAGTGTATCATCTTAACCCCATGTCATTTCACTCTGTCGTCTTTCACGTATCACTCTAGTCCCATAAATGACAATCGTCTTGCATGGAACAATGGCTTTGTTTTAGAAAGTCAATCCAGTGATGTAAGGCAGTTTCCATTATGTGCAGAAGAAAGCGTAAGATTGAAGCTTTTGCCTTAGGTTGGTAAAGCAAAGACTACAATATTAATCCAGCAGAGAAATGCACATCACAACAATGCGATACCCATTTGCACCCACTAGGATGGCTACCATCAAAGAGACAGATAACAAGTGTCGGTGAGGACGTGGAGCAATTGGAACCCTCACACACTGCTGGTGGGAATGTAAAATGGCGCAGTCGCTTTGGAAAACAGTCTGGAAGTTCCTAAAAAGGATAAACATAGAGTTACCATATGACCCAGCAATTACACTTCCAAATACCACGAGAAATGAACATGAAAACACAAGTCCACTTGTACACGAATGTTCACAGCAGCGTTATTCATAACAGCCAAAAAAAAAAAAAGAACCCAAACGACCATCCATTGATGCATGGATAAATAAAATGTGGCCTATCCACACAATGGAATGTTATTCACTAAAAAGAATGAAGTTCTGATTCATGCTACAACGTGGATGAACCTTGAAAACATTATGCTACATGAAAGAAGCCAGTCACAAAAGACCACATATGCATATTTATATGCGATGTCCAGAACAGGTAAATCTATTAGAGAGAGAAGGTAGACGGCCTAGAGCTGGGGGGCTTGGAGGAAAATGGGAAGCGAATGGATACAGGGTTTCTTTTTGAAAATGTCCTAGGAATTCCCTGGTGACCTAGTGGGTGAGGATGTAGCATTGTCACTGCTGTGGCTTGGGTCACTGTCGTGGCGCAGGTGCAATCCCTGGCCCAGGAATTTCCATATGCCGCAGGTGTGGCCAAAAAAAAGAAAAAAGAAAATGTTCTGAACTCGATTGTGGTGCTTGGTTTCACAACTCTGTGACTATACTAAAAGCCACTGCACTGTGTACTTTAAAAGAGCGATACGTGAATTATATCCAACAAAGTTGTTATAAAAAGGAATATTAACACCACAGATGGAAGGGAAAGCGGGTCATCTAACTACAGCAAGGATTACTTCTTCAGAGATCCTCACGCCATCCTGTCACAACAGTCAGTGTGCAACCTATCCGCTGAAGCTGAAGACTAAATAATGGGAGTTCCTGTCATGCATGGTGCAGCGGAAACGAATCCGACTAGTAACCAGGAGGTTGCAGGTTCGATCCCTGGCCTTGCCCAGTGGGATAGGGGTCCAGCCTTGCTGTGAGCTGTGGTGTAGGGTCGCAGAGGTGGCTAGGATCCTGCATTGCTGTGGCTGTGGCATGGGCCAGCAGCTGTAGCTCCAAATCAACCCTCAACTCCTAGCCTGGGAACCCTCCATATGCTGCAGGTGCGGCCCTAAAAAAGAAAAAGACCTAAATAATGACCTTCATAGTTCCGGTGACCTCATTAATGTTTATAGTCCGGCTACTTCTACTAATCAGGATCCTTGGTGATTAAACACTCCTCCTCATTCTTTATTCCTGTGATAATGAGCAGAAAGCTTTCCACATAATGGATATTTGATTACGATTTGGTGAATTGAATTCAAATATGTTTAAACAATAATGAATAAATAGATAATAATCAGTAAATAAAAAGCAAACCAGGAAGATGTCACCATATATGGGGACACTGATCACCATTAGAGTGACTTGACAGATCCGGTCTGGGCCATCTGACATGCAGTCGTGTCTCTCAATTTTAGTCAGTCATTCCTGGTTAGAAATAGATCCATGCTCTTCAATTGTCTGGTGTGCAGCTCCCTGGTTAAAACCTGAAACTTCCTGGGCAGGAATTACTTCCAACATGGATAGCAGACAAGGTCTTTGTGAGTACAAGGTGGAACAGTGCTGTACATCAGGCTGTAACAGAGGAAAAAACCAAAATCACCACCGCCACAGAAGGCATTCTGGGGATTTCTGACAGTAAATAGGGAATCCCCAGAATGCCTTCTGTGGCGGTGGTGATTTTGGTTTTTTCCTCTATTATAGCCTGATGTTAAGAGGATGAACTCTGGAGCTAGTCTGCCTGGGTTTAAATTCAATTGCTGCTCTCTACCAACATCTCTGTACCTCAGTTTTGCCATTTGCAAAATGGGAAGAATGACTATAGAGGCCACAGTGATTTCTATGAAGATGTAAAGTACTTCGAAAGGCTCCTGGAATAGTCTCAATAGTGTTAAGCTATTACTGTTGTAGAATTTCCATTTGCAGAATCCCTGCAACAGAACTCAGGACAAGTTATCATAGGAAGGAATGTATGGTATCAGATCTAAACCAGCCCCGCTAGGACAGGTCAAAGTAAAACTAAGGGATTTCATTCTTTCTCAAATTTCTAGCTGGGAACTGCTACCCCCCGAACTAAAGGCAATTTTCAGCAAGTATAATCTGCCAACAATTAAATTTTGTTTTTCCTGTTGTAAAACCCTTCTGGAGATGATATTCTTTGATGGGTATGTCACTATCACAGCTGTGCTTTGATAGAAAGAGAAGAACTACCACCATCGTGAGTAGATGTACTTTTCAGAATCTATACGCTCTTAATTTTCTTCTGCATTTTCCATCTCTGACAGGGAATCACACAAGTGGCCCAGAGAAGTCAATGATAAGGAGGTTCCCATCGTGGCTCAGCAGAACGGAATCTGACTAGTATCTAAGAGGACACAGTTTCGACCTCTGGCCTCGCTCAGTGGGTTAAGGATCTGGTGCTGCATGAGTTGTGGCACAGGTGGCAGACGTGGCTCAAATCTGGCGTGGCTGTGGCGTGGGCCAGCGGCTACAGCTCCAATTAGACCCCTAACCTGGGAACCTTCATATGTCACAGGTGCAGCCCTAAAAAGACAAAAGACAGAAGACAAAAAATAAAAATAAAAATAAAATCACTGACAATACCTGTGGTAAGAGGCTTCTGAGTGACACTTCCTAAATCCTGTTTATTTATTTATTTACTTTAGGGGTATACCTGCGGCATATGGAAGTTCCCAGTCTAGGGAGTGAATCGGAGCTGCAACTGCCAGCCTATGCCACAGCCACAGCAATGCCAGATCCAAGCTGCATTGGCGACCTATGCCGCAGCTCACAGCCACACTGGATCTTTAACCCACTGAGCAGGACCAGGGATCATGGATACTAGATGGGTTCGTTACCACAGAGCCACAATGGGAACTCCTATTTATTTTTAAAAAGACAACTTCTTTGGAACAATTTCAAATTTTATCAACAATATTCTTTTGGAGATACAAAGGGCTTTTTCATATTTTCCTTTCCACATTTTTCCCATAGTTTCTTTTGAACCTACATATTGCTAGTGTGGTAGACAAAGAGTATTCACCTATGTCTATTCTCCTCTTCCTCCTGGGTCCCTTACTATATGTTTTCCCAGCCTTTCCATAGGTAGATGTGGTACATGTGACTCAGTTCTAGACAATGAAATGAGAGCAGAAGTGATGTGCACCTTCTTGTCTAGACCTGGCCCAATCTTACTCTTTCTCCATGGACCAGCTTGAATGGAGAGGGCTTGGGAGAAAGGAGCCACAAGATGGAAGGAGCCTGGGTCCTTGAATAACTTTTATGGACCAAACCTCCCTCCCTGCCGCCCTGCCCCAATCCAATCTGCACTGAACTTTACATAGGGAAAAATACACCATTATAAGCCACTGGTGCTCTGGAGTTGTTTATACGGAAGCATCTGTTAGACACTCTAATTAATATAGCTAGGTAAAGGCTTTGTTCATTATTGCTTAGGGGAGCTGGTGCTTCCTGAATAGTTTTTTCTCTTAGAGACCATCAACAAGCATAACTAATAAAACACATTTCCTAGATTCCTTCTCCTTTAGTCTCTTTAACTATCACTAAGATCACTGGATATGATCTTTCAATCGTATTCACCAAACACATCCTGGCCTATCATCTATCTGATCCTGCCAGATTCCTCTTTAGAGAACATGTCTTTTGCATTGTAATCTTAATCCAGATCTCCCTGCAGAGCCAGCCAAAGTATATCTCTAATTGTGTACTCGAATCACTATCTCAGATAATTTTTTCATAATTATAGCCAGCGCTGAGTTAGGAGTTGAACAATTTAAAATTGCCAGATGAAAATGAAAAGTATCAGCAAACGCTAATCACATTTATAATTTTTCATATATCTCTATAGCAATCTTTTAGTAGCCTGAATATTTAATGTAAACCACAATTTTTTTGGTATTAAAGTTATAAATGGAATGAAATGTGAGTGGAATCTTTTATGACTACTGTCTCTAGCCTTTTGGGGTGAATAAACAAAGTCAGAATAGCTACCTGGGGTTTTAACATCATCAGCAACATTCTACAAGTGTCCATTGCTCTGTAACTCCTCCTTTCTCTCTTTTCCCTTTTAAAAACATTCTTGGTGCTTACTACATCTTGCTGTTTGCTTACTGTCTGCTTTCATTACCAGACTATAATTCCCATGAAGGTAGAGCTTATATTTGTTTCTGTTCATGAAATAAATATTTACTGAATGCCTATTATCAGGCATTGTTCCAGGTGCTAGGGTTAAATAAAATGGAAGATTAAGATTAAACATAATTTAAGATAGGGTACCTCGCCTCAAGGGGCATAAAGTTTGGTGGAAAAACAGGCAATAAGCTTGCAATGAGTCCTACCGTGTGGTACCTTTCATGTCATGCTTCCTTAGTTTTTGGTGGCAGTCGAGGTTGTCTGTCCAGCTCAGGATGGCTCATCCTGTCTGAAAACTGTCTTTTTGGCATTCATATGGGTGCCAAGGTCACTATATTTGTGTCATGTGGTTCTGTCCACTCAACCACAGTGGACTTCTGGCCTGTGCTAGAGAAAACAACTTCTCTCTTCGGAGAGGCCAGAATTGGAACTGAGAGGTTCCAATTCATTCTGAACTTTTTAGTTGGAATCAAAGAGGATATACAACCTAGACGGCTATGCAGTGTCCATCTTTTGTTAGATGGCCAGAGAAACGGAGACAGCTAGTCTAGAGAGGGAGAAAAAAGAAGCAAGTCAGGGAAATAAGCAGTGATGGGGGATTTTATGGTCTGAGAAAGACCTAAAGAGCCCACTTCATAATCTGATTCTAGTCACTTTTCCCAAGAAACACCCTTACTCTTTTAATAGCCTTTGTTTTTTTAAACTAAAGCTATAATTGTGTTAAGGTCTTTTGCTTTCAGTCATGTCTTAACTGGGACATTTCTATTTAATATGAAATATTAATAGATTCTATTTAATCTCACTGATTTTCATAGCTTAAGAATACGAGCTACTCTGCAAAAAAGCAGCTTTCCCCCTATGTTATAAACAATGCCTCTGTTGGAGTTTAATACTTAGGTATGCTAACAATGTTTCTAAGGTGCTTGCCTAGAAGTTTCCTATTTTCCTCACTGGTGATTTTAAAAAGCAGGCTCATTTCCACTGAAGGACAGAACATCAAAGGCCAACATTCTTTAAGCTCTGTGAAAAACACTATCACATGTGTACACCAGCTTTCGTGGCTAGTTAACATTCAGGGGAGAAAATAATTCTTCTTATAAATGTCAATGGTGTATTTGTACTCATAAACAAAAAGGCTTTGATAATGAAGGCTTTGATTTAAGCTCCGTAGTTGATCAGCTAGTCTGATTAACAACTGTTAACTGGAGACACCAGAATTTGAACACACCTAAAATACATGGCTTTAAGGTCCTACTCAAGAAAAGAAACTTAAGCTTTCTATTTGTGGGGTGGTGAGGGCAGGAAGGGGGATGGACCTACTTGGGAAGTTTCAGAAACAGCACGCCCACAAACATCTCCTACTTTTAAAGTGTATTCTTTCATTATTCCTCAGAGACATGGCAGGCCCTGAATGTAAGGGCAGTTAAGACTTGCTCTCTGCCCTAAATGAGCTCACAGTTCACTGGGAAAGACAGACGAGGAAGCAGGAAACTGTAATGTCCCAGCATGGATGAGAGGCATCTAATCCACCCTGAGGTTGGCCTTTGAGCTGAGTCCAAGAGAAGAGCAGGAGTCAGGCAGACTAAGAGTAGAGGCAGAGACAGATGTGCTAAGAGAAAGGGAGCATGTGAAGTTCATGGACAAGGCAAAGATGGGAGAGAGAAGAGGGTCTACACGTTACTACCCAGTAGTCCCAGCAGAGCTGCAGGAACAAGGTGCTTGGGATAACGGCGTATATTTTCCTCCAAAGCTCCCGTTTCCAATGCTTTTCATGTGTTCTGATTACTCTAGAAAGAATGTTTGGTTCAATTCAATGAATATTTATTGAGGCCTTAGTACGTTTTAAGTTGTAGGCTCTGGGAGCACAAAGATGAGTGTGACCAGGGGATAGTATTTGTATTCAAGAAGCACAGCCGAGGAGCTCCCGTCGCAACACAGCGGAAACGAATCCAACTAGGAACCATGAGGTTGCAGGTTCGATCCCTGGCCTTGCTCAGTGGGTTAAAGATCCGGCCTTGCCGTGAGCTGTGGTGTAGGTGGCAGATGCGGCTCGGATCTGGCGTGGCTGTGGCTATGGCATAAGCAAAGAGCCATAGCTCTGATTCGGCCCCTAGCCTGGGAACCTCCATATGCCGTGGATGCAGACCTTTAAGAAGAAAAAAAAGAAGCACAACCAAGTGGGGAAGGCTAACACACATTATCTGAAGAGTGTTAAGAAAGGCACATGCATAGAGTCAAGGGGCAGTAAAGCTTGTAAGGAGTCTGAGAATGAATAAGAAGACAGCAGCCACATTAACAATAACAACAAAGTGAGAGAAGAATTTTGGACACAGGGAAGAACATAAGTAAGAAGCAAAATAACCGACACGGGAGGCAAGTCAGTCTACTAAGACCACAGGTTTTTGCTTGAGTGGACGATCCACTCGTTGAGGCAGGGACTGCAGGAGGAACAGCTGATTTTAGAAGAAAAAAAGCCTGCGCTAAAGCTGCAGCGCTGCCCACCCCAGGGGACAGGAGCGTGCATGGGCTGGACTGTGGCTGCGGATGTCGCCCAGAGGCATAAAAGTGTGGGTGGGAGCCGAAGCCATGACAATAATCGAAATGACACAAGGAAAGTCAGCAGAAAGGAGGACCAGTGGCCAGAAGCACAATCCTAAAAAATATTATTTCAGGCGTGGACCAAAGAGTTAGCTCAAGAAAGGAGATGTGTTTCAAGAAAGGAGCAACGCATTTGTAGCAGGTTTTCTAGCAGCACGAAGTCGTCAAAGATTCGGAATGCAGCAAAGAAACTCAGTAAGATGCGGACTAAAAATGGTGCAACTTGCACGCTGCTGGAGATTTGTTCTGGAGGTTTCTTTGGAGCAGCGGAAGAGACCCGGTTGAGGTGACGGAGGCATGAAAGGGAGAGAGGAAGTGGCCCCTGGGTATTCAGGGCATTCATTCAAGCAGCCCCCTGGAGAAGGGGAAGCGAGAGAAGAGGCGGCAGCTAGAACTGGGACAATCTCAGCCTCTCTCTCTATTACCTATTATCCATCAATGTAAAGGGAGAGATGCAAAGACTTGAGTGGGTCTCCAGGCTGAGAGAAAAGCAGGCAGAGATGGAGATGAAAGATATTCGGGAGAAGACATAACTGAAGGAAAAGGTCCCGGAGGAGGAAGGTGTCCTAAGTAAGTAATCAGTTTGAACAAATTCTAGCTTCTAATTGTCTCTAGCCAGGCGAGTTGTTAAGCAATGGATGTCTCGGGGTCAAGGCATCTGTGGGATGTGGTAGCAGCAGGCATGAAACAGTGACAGGGGGCTGCAAACAACATCAGAGAGCAGGAGACAAGCTCTCTCATCAACCTGAAGGTTTCTCACATGCTCAGAAGACTCCACAGAGGAGGCTCGCAGGTGGTGAGATAAGAACGTTTACCCCCTCTTTTGCGTCTCCTGAAGTTCTAGGATAAACAGTGAAAAATATCCCACTATCCACGGGATTACAATCCCTAGGCAGGCATGATTCTGTTAGGATGCAAAGGTGTCAGATCTGAGTTTGAGTCTTGGCTTTGCTCGAAACTGCTGACTTTGGGCAATTTCTCAGCTCCAGGGATGCTGTGATTGTGAGGCTTTAAGCGTCTGGCAAATCTGGAAGAGACTGTTCACGGAATAGTTTTTGTTGTCACCACTGCAAAGTCATGTCAATACAAAGGAAAGCAAGTGTCACAGCAAAGACCTTCGACTTTTGCTGATGATTAATTCCTTCTGAGTTTCTGATGGTCTTGTGATTCTGAGAAGCTAAAAGGTTGGTTATTGACAGGGAAATACAAATTAGTTACTCCAGGCACAGGAGGGTGAGGAAATTAGTGCTGCTAGTGGTAGGGTGGCTGGGGGTGGCATGCACCATGGGCAATGGAGACTGTATAGATAAGATTCAAAGTGCATCCTAGGGAGTTCCCTGGTGGCTAAATGGGTTAAGGATCTGGCGCTGTCACTGCTGTGACACAGGTTTGGTTCCTGGCTCAGGAACTTCTGCATGCTTCGGGCATGGCCAAAAATACATAAATAAATAAAACCCAAAGCGAATCCTAATGGTTAAGGGCTCAAGTTTTAGTCAAGACAAACTTGGGGTTGACTCCTGGCTCAGTCACTTATTAGCCATATAATCTTGGACAATCACCCTCACTGAGCTTCAGTTTCCTCAGCTGTGAAGTGGGGTAGTAACAGCTACCCTTAGAATGTTGTAATAGTTAACCACAACACTGTATTTATAAAAGTTTGTGTGTGTGTGTGTGTGTGTGTGTGTGTGTGTATACACATAGGGGATTTTTGGCATATTTTAAGTGCTTGATAAACAGTAGCTATTACATTGGGCCTATTGACACAGGCTTCACAGAATCTTGTATTCTTTTCACATCTACCTACTATTTTTTGATACTGAACATATAGCGTTTTGCAGGTACAGTGTTATCTAAGCCTCCATGTTTCAAGTATAAAATCCACTTATGTCATTTAAACACTCTGTGAGAGTAAAAACTATATTATCTTTTTCTCTGGATCCTCAGAGTGTAATAAAGTACTCAGCACAGAGTGAGTATTTAAGAAATATTTGTTGAAGGAAGGGAGGAAAGAAGGAAAGAAAGGAGAGAGAAAAAAAAGAGGGAAGTATGGGTGCTGAGAGCTGCCAACTCAGGGGCGATGAAATTCACGGGCTAGGAAAACAGAAACAAGGCATTCCTGAGCTGCTAAATGTGATGAAGACTTCTTATCAAAAACTACTTTCCAGAGTTCCGCTGAGGCTCAGTGGTAATGGCATTCATGAGGACACGGGTTTGATCCCTGGCCTCACTCAGTGGGTTAAAGATCCGGCATTGCCATGAACTGTGGTGTAGGTCACAGATGCGGCTCAGATCCTGCACTGCTGTGGCTCTGGTGTAGGGCGACAGCTGCAGCTCTGATTGGACCCCTAGCCTGGGACCTTCCATATGCTTCGGGTGCGACCCTAAAAAGAAAAAAAAAAAAAAAAGCTCTTTTCCTGTGCTGATGTGATTATTTTTTAATCCTCTAAGCTTTGGTATTTCTCTCCATCTGGCAAGTGGAAATGGACCAATTATATTTCTAGTTTGCTAACAGAGACTGCTTAAGGTAAATATTTGTTGCTTTCCAGAGCAAATCATACCATTCCGATTTTAGGTTATTTTAATGATAAGCTCCTGCAGATCTAGTTCCATTGATACTTTGTAGTATAGCACAGACGTACACTGGACCCAAATTCCAACTACATCTAGAATCCTTTTCACACGGCATCATTCAAGCAGATGTGGGGCCACATCTATTCTTTCCTAGAATCTTACTGAGATGGAGAGTTCAGTAAGAGTTTTAAAAATAAACTACACAGGTGTTATCTCTGAGCCAATTAGCACATTAGCTATAAAAAGAACCTGTACAAATTAGGCTCTCTTTCCACAAGTTTTCACTGTTTTGATCAATCTATTTTCATTTGGTTGTATTAAGCTATTTTTCTTTCACATAAAATAGAAAATGCTCCCTGGACTGTGGTACTACCCGTTTTTTCTTTCTTTTTTTTTTTTTTAGCAGTTGTTATCACTAGTTTTGCTAATATTATCACAGAGCAGAGTGATGCAATAAAGTCCTTTCTTTAGATTCAGATTCAAGGAACATCGATTGTGCATGGCACAGAGCCCTTTAAGTAGTCCCATAGCTGCCGTCACTTTTCCCTCAAGACATTTAAAGATACCAAAACATACTTGAATGCTATCTTCAAAAATGTGGGCCGTCACAGAGACAGCTGCAAATCCTGAAAACAATTGATTCTAAGTATCTTAAAGGTGCTGCAAAGATCACTGGTTCAACAGTCCTGGATACAGATGGACTCCCTCTAGGTCTGTTTCCTTGTTTCTGAGACAAGGACTAATGGACATGTTGGTCCTGTGACCCTGGTCCGCTCTGCCAGACCGCCCGTGTCCTGAAGTGGGTGATGGCCTTAGCCCTGCCTCTGACGCTAAGTCTCAGCCACAGCCTGGGACTCTTCTAAAGCAAGTTGAACAAAGGAGTTGTAAGAGTCAAGGAAATCTTCTCCCCTTAGGGGATTTTTTTTTTTTTTTTTGAAACAAAGTGCAAGTCCCTAAGTAAAATTTCTACTCTCTGCATTTTTATTATAGTCCTTCTAATGCCAGTAATATTCCGACGCTATGCTGTGGGTAGGGTGCCTGAGTGGCAACTGAGAAATAGGTGAAGTGGGTCTTGGGTTCCCCTCTGGTCTACACACTTGACCGTGCTGTGTCATGAGGGCTGGGCCCCCCCAACCCATGCTGTTATGCTGACCGCCCTCTTCCACTTTCGAACAATCCTTTTCATCTATGCATTTCTTTACGTGTTGTAACATATAATTACATTTAATCTTCACATTACCCTAATCTTATTGATATTCACAGAGATGAAGTGATTTCTAGTTACTCACAGCTACTGAGAGAGGCAGAATGGGTGCTTACACCCAGTTCTCTTGATTCTCAGTTCAGTGCTTTCTTAATTAAATACAATAGCAGCAGTGGTTAATAATTTACTATGTGTCGGGCATTGTGTGAAGAGCTTTACATATAAGGTTATCTTATTTCATCAGCATTATAACTCTATGATGAGAGATATTATCACTGTCCCCACTTATAGACGTGTAAAGTCAGACCAGAGAGGTCACATAATATGCCCAAGGTCACACATCTATCAAGATGCACAACCAAGACTCTAATTCAGGCAGTTTGCCTTCCCACTTGCTCTTTCAACAACCACGCTGGATGACCTTCTTACGCTAGCATAGCTGCCCTCATCAAAACTGTTCTCATCGTCTCCACCCACAATGTAGACGAAAATTTTGTAAGAAGAAGAGTCTAGGGCTGCCTGTTATGGTCTACCCTGGAGCTCCAAGTCCCGTGCACCACAGCTCACCCTGCTCGGGCCCAGCAGACAGCTGCCTTGAAGGCACAGGCTTCGGATCATCATTGTCCGTGCCCGAGCACAGGCAGGCTATAACCCATAGACGATGTGCGGCAACTGTGTGCTGCATGGAATTCAATGGAAATGACCAAGCCTTCATGGACATACCGAAGTGCTGACTTTCTCACGGTTAGATCTGTGTTTTAAAGTTAAGAAACAAAAGCCCGAAATAAAAAGGGTAAGTAGACTCTTCAATCAAGGGAAACTGTAGAGCAGAGGTAAATATACACCAATCACCTGCAGTCTGCAGACAAGCTTTATCTACACACTGCTTTTAAATTTCCAATCAACAGCCAGTATTTAAAAGTTAGCAAGGCATCTGCTGTCTAGCTTACCGATTTCAAGGGGACCAGCTTTGGCCATTTACTTTCCTCCATGGCCCCTACAAGATTCCGAATTGTAAAGGGTGTGGGGGAAGAACTGGAGGTGTATCAGAGCCTTCTAAGATTCTTGAATCATCATTTAAATACACCCAACAGACTTACTCTGCCAGCCTTGCTGTAAAGTACATGGAAATTTTAGCCATTTAGTGACTGAGCTTTCATCTTTGCCACAGACAACAAAATAAACCCACAGCTCGCTCTCAACTTGGTTTAGTTGTCTCCAAAACTAGACTGTCTCCAGCATTAAAGCACCACCATAAAAATCACAAGTCGGACCAGCATCCTTTCACTGGCTCCAGGTCAGATGGCCCAGGCCACTGTTTTTGTGGTGCCCTGCATGGCTCGGGCAAATAGCTAACTCCATCTCATCCACGTGTCTCAAGGAAGAAAGGCTGTCACTGGCAAAAACTGACTCTTTTTTACTTTTTATTTAATTTGAAAAAATTTTATTGGAGTACAATTGACTTACACTGTCATGTTAGTTTCAGGTGTACAGGTGACTCTTAAAAGCATCTTATCGTAATTTGCTATCACTGTCGCACAGGTTGTAGGCAAAAAGCTGACACTTGCATTCACTGACCCCTTCCAGGTGGGTGGGAAGGGTTTTCTTGCCCCAAAGTTCTGTGGTCTCTACAGCTGTGCTGCTATTTAGGAAGACGGGAGCCCTGCAGAGCAGCAGCCAGGGAGGTAGAGAAAGTCTTAAAGTACTAAATCAAACATGTGTATTCAATCCAAATATAGTTACAGATTAACAATGCCGGTGTAAAGTGAGAGTTCCCTTACCAAATTTTGGATTTTATAATGTGATAAAAATATTTCCTCAATTAGTCAGTGAATTGCTATTGAATCCTGTGCCTTAAACAGACGATATAGATAGTGAAGGGCTTTCTCCTCTCTGGGTCCCACACAAAAAACCTAAAAAACATACAAGGGGCTAAAAGCATTGCTAGAATTACATATTCATATCATTTTATATTATAATCAGCTAGACTTCAAATAGGGACCTTTTATTTTTTTTTTCTGAAGGTTAACAGAATCCTTTCCAAATGGAATTTTTTTTTTTGTTTTAATATTATAGATAATGATAGGGAATGTGTAGTTTCTTTCGCTACTTAAAAAAAAAAAAAAAAAATCCAGCTTGTTAGAAAGTCTGCAGTCAACTCAGCTTGATTGCTTTGAATAAGGAGTTTGCACACCCAACAATAAAAACTGTTTAATAAAAGAACATAATAGGCTTAGCAGATGTTGCAATCATAGAACATTTTATAGGTAAATGGTTTTAAAAGGATACTTCATCCGTTTAGAAACACTCTTTTGAAAATCAAATTTAGTTGTTGAATTTTATTCAGGCTCTTAGGAAATGTTTGGGCCAATTTTTCTCTAGCAGAAACAGAAGACTAAGTTTACAATGAACCAATTTGTAGTAAAAAGGTGGGCCAGAGGAAGTGTGACTCCTTTAACTAGTTCCTGCCTGTGACACCAATAAGGACACCTTGGTCTTTCTTGGTTTCTTCAAAAAAAAAAAAAAAAAAAATCACTTTTACCATTTGTTTCCCAATAGCTTGGGTTCAAGAAAACTGTCCCTTTCTTAACAAAGAGTCCTTCAACATTTATTCAACCACCTCTAGATGAGAACATAAAGACAGTTCCTGCCCTCAAGGAACTTACCCTCCAACAGGAAGACAAAAAATGACAAATGAAATACACGTTCTTTGGTGCAGGGTTTGCACCATTTCTTACTAATGTATGAAGAATGTAAAAGACTGTGCTGGGTTTACTATGTCATTTCTCTGCAAATAAACAATGCCACCTACATAAGGACAATTTTTTAAAGGCTGATGAAAGACAAGACTTTAGCTCCAAGGGGAAAAAAAAGTGTTACAACTTTAAAATGTCACTTAAGGCAACTGATCTACCTAAAAGATAGGACAGCATGGAAAGCAGCCAACATTTTTAATGTGCATGTTTATTTCCTAACAACAAAGTTGGATGATGTATTTGATCATTTTAATAAATTATAAGTTATGATTTAACTCTGCTTAGTGTTTCAACTCTATGCTTCAAAAAAAGAAAGGAGAGAATTCAAACTAGCAACCTTCCTTTCCTGCCTTATGACTGGTAAATGCTCCAACCCTAATACACTTATACCCTAATACAACCCAGAAACACTTAGGTTGTATCTGGTACAAGTTTAGCAGCCTTGACTCACTCCAGTCTACTAACTTGATTCTAATCAGGTCTCTTACTTAAGTAAATGCTTGTATTGTCATGTACTCTGTTGTCAATTTATTTGAGAGAAGTCTTAGCATGGTCATTATCATTCGTAAATAACAAGACTATTTTTCCCCAAGGAAGCCACTCTTCAGATTGTGGCAAAGAAAATGTTAACGTTCACCAGCCGCCACAATCAACCTTTTGCAATATACGTGGGGAGGAAAAAATGAGCCTTGCTCTGTCTCATCCATCTGTGCTAACTGCCTCGGGCTCAGCCATGGCGCCCTCAGCTCCCAGGTGCACTGAACCACATCTATCAAAATATTTACCCCCAAAATAGTTTTGTAATAAGAGTGGAATGTCCTTTTTGATGATTTTGTTTCAAAAATACATATGTATGTAACTGGCAACTGGCAGCTTCTGGAGCTGGTAGGTCACAATGAATCCACTTATTAAAAAAACAAACAAACAAAAAAACTCCCTTCACAGTGATTATAGATGATATATTCTAATAATTACACAAACACATAATGTATGTAATAGGCTCAACATTTTCACCTTTGGCTATAGCCCTGACCTCCACGTGACTGCCTCAATTCCAATTCCAGCCTGGTTCTCACTGTGAGTTGACTACTTGCTAGAGAGTCAGTAAGAGCAGGTGCTAACCTTTAGCATCAGTAACACACAGCCATTAGGCATAACTAGTGAAAGCTCTGAAGGTCTACAGCAGTTTTTGAACAAGTTAAAGCAAGTATCAACCTCTGGGGTAGCAATTTATATTGCAGAACAAAACCCAAAAGAACATCCCACCCAACCAAAAAAGGGGAAAAAAAAAAAATCCCTCCTGACCAAAGCAAAAGCACACCAAAAATCTACCTAACATTTAAATATGCAATATTCCAATATTCCTTGTGAAGGAAACACCTCTACCATACTGTCCCCAGGGATGCTGCATAATCGGTCTCTAAAATGATGGTTCAGGTCAACACTTTGAGTCACCCCAACACTGCAGGGCAAGGGGAGAGGTTGTTCTTACATGTGTGAGCGAGACACCTGCCTCACCGCTCCCAGGTCCTGGCCTCAGCATCCCTCTGCTTCATGGGTTCCAACTTCTAGGAACACATGAAGGCTTCTGGGCCACCCTCAACTTCCTATCCTCAGGGGGCACCAACAGTGTGGCAAGTCAACCTGAGAGCAGGGCCAGGACAGAGCATTCAGGAAGCTCTTACTGGTACTATCAGAGGGCCCCAAAGATTGCTCAATGTCTCCATAGGAATGTGGCACTCATTCAGCATAAGGCGGCGGGGGTGGGGTGGGGGGGAATTCCTTTCACTGTTTTCTTTTTATCAATAAGATAAAATAAAACAAACAAAAGTAAAATAACAAAATATGCGCACATCCTGCCCTCCATAACAACCAAGCCACCATCATTTAACTGCGATCAATTAAAATCCAGCAAGTATTCCTAGGGCATTTCTAGCATTGCAAATGCAGATAATTTCTTTTTAAGATCTCAGGTATGTTTAATTTTTGGAGCCCCCAGCCACAACGTCATCTCGAACATACTAAAAGTTGTATTCATAACCCACGTTAAAAATAATTTTATGGCCCAACATTTTTGAAAGAATTTCTGTAGTTTTGTTAAATATCTGGCCATCAGCTACTCATTCATAGTTTTCTATGACTTCTCAGTAATCACTGCTAGATTTAACATTTTTTGAAGATGACAACATATCTGGTTTTATATTTGTTTGCCTTATTTCCGATGCTGTATTTTTTGTGTTTTAGAGCCAATAATTTTTCTCTTGAGATCCCCAGCATTTTTGAGGTTCTTAAAAAGCACAATATCATTCAGTCATTGTGTCCCCAGTGCCTAATGAATACTGTGCTGGCCTCGACCACAAAAGCTAGAGAAGCCATCGGAGAGGAGAACTTCCTCGGGAACTAGGGGGAAAGATACAGGGTGAACAGAGGAAGAGGATGGCTGACAGAGCTCATGTCACAGAGGTTCAAACTCAGTAAAACAGCAGACAGGACCGCTGAGCATTCAGCAGTCACTGTGGCTATGTCCAACAGGAGACACAGAAGCAGAAAGCACCTTCTCTACCCTCCAGGAATACATAACCTAGAAGGGGAGAGAGGACTTTCATACAGGACATGAGGAAGAGTGTGAAAACTTTTTTAAGAAAGATCTCAAGTACCCTGAAAACATGGAGGAGGGAGCTATCACCAGAGCCACCAAATGGCACAGCTGCAGGGGGCGCCACTTACAGTGTCTGTGTGAATGGGGTCCCCCACAGTGTGTAGTGCTCTGGTTGTGGCTGAAAGGATAAGAAAAGGCTTTCCAGAAGAGAGGCAGCCTTTGGGTAGGTCCGTGAAAGACACACATCTCACAGGCTCTTCCATTTACTAGTCAGTAACTTTTTTTTTTTTTTTTTTTTTGTCTTTTCTAGGGCCACTCCTGCGGCATACGGAGGTTCCCAGGCTAGGGGTCTAATCAGAGCTGCAGCCGCCTGCCTATGCCAGAGCCACAGCGACACCAGATCCGAGCCAGCTCACGGCAATGCCGGATCCTTAACCCTGAGCGAGGCCAGGGATTGAACCCGCAACCTCATGGTTTCTAGTTGGATTCGTTAACCACTGGGCCATGACGGGAACATCTACTAGTCAGTAACTTCTATGAGCTTCCATTTGCTCATCTGGAATAGAGATAACAATACCTCCTCATTAGGAGGAACGAAGGTACAGGTGCAGTACACGCACCTGTACAGTGCTGAGTCTAACAGGGCATCTGTGCCAAGGCCGTCCTTCCATTTTTCTTTCCTTCCTTCTTTATTCAGATGTTTGCTGGGGCTCTACCACATGTCAGATGCTCTACCAGGCACTGAATGTACAATGAGGGACAATACACACGAGTTCGCCTTCATGACACGTAGAATAAAATGACACTACTCTACTCTATTACTAATTATCCTACAGACAGAGAGGAGAAGGTGGGCACATAGAATGTGTGAACCAAAGCAAAGAAAAGGTGTGTCCAGACAACAACAAGGCACCCAGCTTTTCAGGAGTAACAAAGAGGGTTTTGAGGTGTTGCATTACTTTGTTAGTGCTGAGTCTAACAGAGAAGAGTGGGAAAACGACTCAGCCACAGTAAGTTCAGGAGTGGATCAGACTGGCAGGTAGGTTTTATATCCTATCTCACTTCTCATCAGTTGGTAATGGCTTCCAGGGAGGCTCTAATGAGATGTACTCATGGCTGTTTATCACTGTTCGCGGTGGGCATTGCAGGGGCTGCGAGTGGGTTGGGCATTCTTTGTCTAAATGAAATTGGCAGCCTGTCTCTGGTAAAAAGCCATGTCTGGAAGAATCTGTGTCATTTCTTTAGCAGAGATCTAGAGCACTAGAGCAGGAGAGGAGCCCCAGAGGGGGAGGGAGACCTCCGGCTGACTGATAGCACAGCAGAAGGCCAAGAGATCAAAGGAGCACAGGGTGGTTGCAGGCGATGGCTTTAATGAACTGGCTTAATGTGGTATTCACGTTGGGCTGAGTCACCAAAAAGGAGCCAACAGATTGGAAAAAGTGAAGGAGGTTAGGGTTTGGAGACAGAGAGCCCTGTGTTCAAATACTACGTCTTCCAGTAAAATTAGCTTCTCTTCTTTCTGAACCTGGTTTTCATGATTAAAAAATATGGACATTAGTACTTACCTCACAGGGTTGTGGAATGACTAACACCCACTGTACAGTACCTAAAACACAACAGATGCTCAGCAAACAGTACATCCCTTCCTCTTTTTCTGAAGTGATTGGACATGGATACAGAGGTCATTGTGTAGGTCTAGACAAAAGGAATGCAAAATTTGAGAAGTTGCAGGGTAAACATCCAGCATGGGTGGGCTTGGCAGCAAAAGAGAAAACACACACGACTAGAGTTCAGGACATCACGGAGAAAGATGAGGTGAGATGAGGACAAGTCACTGGGTTGGCTGGCTGGCTGGCTGCGGGCACAGTCTTGTACGCTGGGTACCACAGGAAGATACAGGGAGGCACAGGAGTGGTTTACCTCTGGGGGTGTTCACAGCCCCCTGAGGAAGATTGTTTTTAACCCAAAGTTATAATATACAATGTTAAATATGCCTAAGAATTAGGTACAAATGACACAGGAGAGTCAGGGAACAGGGGACAGGGTAGGAGAGAAACTGGGGAAAGTTTCATGGCAACTGCAACGAGAGTTGAATCAAAGGACGTCACATTTTTCCTAAATGGTATGAAAGACACTATTCTCTGAAGCATATGTGAAAACGAAGAGAGGAGTGAAGAGTCCTTTCCAGCTTAGCCATCAAAATCATACAGGATAAAAGCAAAAATAGGGAAAAGGGGGAAAAAGAAATGGATCAGGTGCTGAAGCCACCTGGGATAACTTATTCTATTATTATCTTCATTCTCTTCGGATTGGCCAGAAAAATGTCAAGACCAATCAAGCACAAATAGATTCCTATCATTAGAAGTCTAACCCTAGTTAGTGAAACTGAAGATTCATTTATCCTATAGAAATCAGTCTAGTCATGCAAATAAACATGACCAGAACTGGCAATGTTCTGGCCCCCAAAACATTTGCCCAGTGGAAAACTGGTAGCTGATATCCAGTCAATTGGGAGAGGAACTTGCCTCACAATTCAGAAAGCAACTAGTTTTTATTTTATTCTTTTTTGTGTGTCTTTTTAGGGCCACACCTGTGGCATATGGAAGTTCCCAGACTATGGGTCGAATCTGAGCTACAGCTGCCAGCCTACGCCACGGCCACAGCAATGCCAGATCTGAGCGGCACCTGGGACCTACACCACAGCTCACGGCAACGTGGGATCCTTAACTCACTGATCGAGGCCAGGGATCAAACCCTCGTCCTCATGGATCCTAGTTGGGTTCATGACCACTGAGCCACAATGGGAACACTAGCAACTAGTTTTTAAAACCTAGTCGTGTCTTTAAAAAAGTAGGTGAACTAAAAATAAAATCACTACATTGACAGGAATTAAAATGAAATCAGTACTAGGAACTTTCACTGAATGTTTAAAAACCCTGTTGTGCTACTTGATCTTGGAACCGCCTCAGTTTTAGTAAATGAGTTAAAACATTTTTTGGTTTCATTTTCATTATTTGTCTGTTGTGAAATCTTGAATGCTTGAAGTTTTCCACTGCGCTCAGGTTCCTCCACCTATCAAACCGTAGGGGTTAGGCTTCACCTGGATGCTGGGGGCGAACAGGGAGGAGTCATGGGGTCGGGAAACCTTCCTTGAACCCAGGTGCAGAGGCCCCTTCTCAAGAGCTCTGCAAGTCCCTGGAGAGTGACATCACCACGTCGGTGAATCACCGGCAGTCCCATCCATCTTGCAAAAGGAGAGGAACTTGAATGCAGCATGAGTTATGCTGAACAGGGCAGAAGAGGCACCTGGGGCGGTTGGGGGGGTGAGGTGTGGGGGAGGGCTTGAGAAAACTGGGCACCTACCAGCTCCAGGTGCCATCAGAGCACCAGCAGGTTCTCAAGAAATGACCACATTCAAGAGATCTCAAATTCTCACACATAATACAGCAACCCAATTCCACAGGTATAGAAACTACGTCATGGAAGGGCACCAGCTGACTCCAATCCACCAATGGAGCCAGAAACAGGGCTAGAATTAAGAAACGAGCCTCCAACTTTTCTGCCCACTTCCTAGCCCACTCCAGTGACCTGAAAGGCACACTTCAGAGGACAGTGATGAATCACAATCATACTGCGGTAGGAAGAATTAGATAACAACCAGTTGCAACTTCAAATATGTTCACAAACTGTAGGCTGGAAAGGTAGTTTTAAAACCCACTTTTCAATTCTTTTGAACTAAAACCAAATTTAGGACGCTACAGAAAGGCAGTTCAAACAAAAGCTAATTTTGTTTAATGAACTAACCAGGAAGGCATTGTGAAAGTCTTGTGCAACTAAATGCTTAGCTAATTACTGTGAGATCAAATAACTGTTACCATAGTTACCGCACACTGTTTTCCATAATAACTTTTATCACTTCAATAAATCTTTGTGACGCAACAAATATAAAAAGTTTACTGTAACATGACTATAATGTTTTGGAAGGCACACACTGATGACTGACCTCTTGAAATTACCTGCCCATATTTGTCAGTGAACAAGGGCTGATAGTGTGTCTAGTTGACTCCAATATCAAAATGTTTCACTGGCTTCTTGTAAGAGGCTGTAATTCCTCAAAAGTTGAATTTACCTGGTCCAGTCATTCAACGGAAAAATCAAAAGGCCCTTAGAGCATTACATCTTGTCTCTGAATGAGCTTAAAAATAACAGCAACCATTTATGAAGCCCTAATTGTGGGGTTCCATGCCAGGCAGCTGACATACATCATTATCTAATCCTTCCTACACTGCTGCTGGAAAGAACCTGGTGTGGTGTCATCCAGCTTCCTCTTGGGAGAGATTTCAACCCAGGTCTACTGAGCTCCAAAGCCAGTTTTCTTTCCACTATACCACACAGCTTTATATGTACACAAAAAAACCCAAAAAACAAAAAAAACAAAAAAACCATTTCTATAATTATTTTCTTGCTGCTATGTGTAGTGTTAAAGCTCCAGTGAACTGCCACAGAAGACTCCCTGATACAAGGCCTGGCTGGTCAGTTAGCTGAAATGATGTCACTTCACTGGATGTCACTGGAAATTGGAAATTCCTTCCCTGGATATACTGGAAGACTTAGTTATATGACTATTTCCAGCAACATCCCCCAACCTCCTGGGGGGCAGTGGGACTTAGTCATTTTGTTACTTTCACTTTTTCCTTATCTTGCCCTTTCCTAGAATTAAATGCTAAGATTTTTGAATACGTGAAGTCACAAACATGGCCTAAGAAGTTAAGATGGACAATAAACATGTAATATGAGTATGATAAGATAAAGGAAACTACAGACTCAAAATTCAGAGGCCGTATAGCCTTGAGCAAGTCACTGAGTACCTCTCTGGGTTTTCCCATCTTAAAAAAGGGGCAATAATCCCCACCTACTAACTCACAGGGTTATTATGCAGATTAATTATTTCATGTGGTTGAGTTCTCTGAAGACACAAAGTGCTAAGTAAACAATCGTTACTGAAGTGAAACATAGAACACACGCGTGATTATAGAGCATTAAAAAGCAGGACTAAGAGGGAAGGATGAATTAGTAGAATTGGATTAACATATACAGACTACTATATATAAAACAGACAACCAACAAGGACCTTACTGAATAGCACACGGAACTATACTGAACATTTTGCAATAATCTCTAAGGGAAAAGAATCTGAAAAAGAATATATCTATATCTATCCGTCTGAATCACTGTGCTGAACACCTAAAACTAACATGACACGGTCAATCAACTCCTACTTCAATAAAAAAACTAATTAATAATAAATGAAAAATAGCTGAAATAGTAAAAATATTAGTTGATCAAAATCTCACCCTATATAAATTTTTTTAAATTAAGATTGTGAGAAAATAAAAAAGCAGGATGGAAAGCCACTATCAGCAGAGTATTCCACTGCCATAAAAGCAAGCATGTGTTCTCTCCAGAACCCTGATGTAGGATCTCTAGGGCTCCTTCCGATGAAACCTGATTCATACCTATTCAGCACTGTTACAAAGGTCTCAGTTTTAAGAAGCCAAAGTCATTTCATCATTGATTTCAAAGATGAACAGGTAGGATTCATGTCAGGAATTGAAGCAGCCCTGGATGACGCAGTTGCAATCTCCCTCCTGTTAGACATCGCCAAAGGCTGACACCTTTGTCGTCCGTTCCCCGCCCCGCTGCCTGGAGAATTTAAGTTGGAAACTTGTCCTTGACTCTATCCTGTCTTCCCATCTCTTCCATTCAGTCAGTTACTGCTACCTCTCAAATATCCCTCAAGTGCAATCAATCCCTTCCCTCTCTGCCCACCTTGACGGTACCTTAAACGAGACCCTCGTCACTTACCACAATGACCACAAGTCTTAGAACTGTCTTCCTGCCTCCAACTTTCCCTCCCCCTTAAATCAACGGGTCATCCTACCCAGCATGGAACATCATGCTGATCAGGATTCACCTCTGTTTAAAACAATTCAACGCGCGCCACTGCTTTCAGGATAAAATTCAGAGTCTTCAGCAAGGGATAAAAGACTTTCTCTACACGTCTCCAGCTTCATTTTTCTACCTCTCTCTTCATCATCCTCTTGTCACTCTCTCTTCCTACAGCTCCCTCTGCTCACCGCTACTACAATAGCCACTACACTATATTGAAATTCTTGTTCCTTGTAAAGATACCGGTCTTGAAGAACCCTAAGGGCAGTGACTAGCCTTTACCTCAGCCTGCCATAAACTACATATGTACCTAATAAATGTTAGGTGAATGACTGAACGAATGAACAAAAGCTTCTGGAGAACAGGGTAACCAGTTATATATTTTTTTGCTATGCTCATAGCCTGGTAAAAGATATTTGAGCAATTAACCTGAATGATGTTTTTAACTATAGATGATGATGATTAACTGATGCAGGATGTCTTTTTTTTTTTTTTTTTTTTTTTTTGTCTTTTGTCTTTTTAGGGACTGCACCTGAGGCATATGGAGGTTCCCAGGCTAGGGGTCTAATTGGAGCTGTAGCCGCCGACCTACGCCACGGCCACAGCAATGCAGGATTCTTAACCCACTGAGCAAGCCAGGGATCGAACCTGCAGCCTCATGGCTCCTAGTCAGATTCGTTTCCACTGTGCCATGATGGGAACTCCAGAATCTCTTGTTATTAAGACTCAAGTGAACTAAGTTATCCTTTGCAATACAGACTTCAACGGAGTCAAGACTGCCCTTTAAGCTTTCAGATTTGGTCAGATTCCATGAACTACTGCCAAAAAGCAAACACTCGAAGCATAATACAAGAGCCTTAACGATTTTGTAGAAAGCTGTGGTCGCATAATGTTCACACCTATCAGAACCCCTGCTGTAAAAAAAATTCTCTTCATCAAAGTTATGACAGGGACAGGAAATAAATTAATCCAGCAGTGAGTGGCATACACAGGAGTGTCGTTTTAAAGTGGTATGGTTTTTGTTTGCTCTCCAGATAGAGAAGAAAAGGTGAAAGAAAAACAGCATTTACTTCCCTGCTCTGGAATGCTACTGGACACACATAACCAAATCTGTCATACGTAAGCCAGCTTCTCTTACTCAAAGTAAGAGCACCAAGTCTATCTTAATCCATTTTGGGGAAGGAGCAAAGACAGCTATGCACAAGAAGCTCATATTTTGTGGAAATAAAAGAATTATGAAACTTAAAAATACTTAAAAGTAAGACATGATCTCTCTCCCCTAATATCTGCCAATTTTAAAAAAAGTCTTTGAAATTGATAAAACATGAACCATTTAAATGTCCACCAGAAACAATATCACCTATCAAGTTAACTTCAATTAAAGTTCACACAATGGTCATCCAAGAGAATCACCTCTTATTTTAGCTTCCTACTTTTTGACACTCTTCCTCCTCCTGGATCTCAATTTTCATCTTCTAAGCTCAAGACGACTCCTGCAATTACTCATTAGTTTTCATCTGCAGGCTCTGGCACTGCTGGCCACATCATTCTTCCTGAAATTACTTCCTCCCTTGGCTCCTGCACTGCTGTGGGACTCGCACCTCCTCCCTCTCAGACCATTCCTCCTATGACGTTTCTTCCTCTTTTTAGCCAATGAGTGTGTGCCCATCTCGCCCTCTGCGTTGTTCCTGCTAAAACACCAACGTTACACCTGGATAGGCAACTTCTAAATAAGTCCTTTTTAGCCTTGATCTTTTTCCTCAGTTCCAAGTCTGCATCCTCAACAAACTAAAGGATGTGTATTTTTTTCTTTTTATGGTCGTAGCCACAGCATACAGAAATTCCTGGGCCAGAGATGGAATCCCAGCCACAGCTGGGACACAGCTGTGGCAACAGTGGATTCTTTAACCCACTGTGCCAGGCCCAGGATCGAACCTGCACCTCCGCAGTGACCCGAGCTGCTGCAATCAGATTTTTAACTCATTGTGCCCCAGTGGGAACTCCCCTAAGAGATAATTTAATTGCTCATCATAATGCTGCTTCAGAGGAAAGAGGTTTGACATTGAATATGCCACCTTTCCTTCACACTCCAAACAGTTCTTTTTGCATTTTTTGGTAGTGGACGGACCATTTGCTAGAGCACTCGTGACGAAACCTTGGGGTCCTTTTTTTTAAAACCTCTTCCTCCTTCTAACAACGAATACAAGTCCCAGTGCCTAATGCCAGTTCCCTCTGCTACGTATCTCATAGCCATCCTTTATGTGCATTTCTAATCCTATCAACCAAAGATACTGCTCAAAGACACTGTTTTAACACTGAAGTAAGCACGCTTCCTGCCTCCAGTTTCTTCTCTTTCCTCCATAATGCCATCAGGTTAAAAATTTTAAATATTAATTTGATTATATTCCTATTAATATATATATATATATATATTTTTTTTTTTTTGCCTTTTCTAGGGCTGCTTCCTGCAACATATGGAGGTTTCCAGTTTCGCAGGCTAGGGGTCGAATCGAAGCTGTAGCCACCAACCTACGCCACAGCCACAGCAACCTGGGATCCGAGCCACGTCTTTGACCTACACCACAGCTCACGGCAACACCGGATCCTTAACCCACTGAGCAAGGCCAGGGATCAAACCCGCCGCCTCATGGTTCCTAGTCAGATTCATTAACCACTACGCCACGACAGGAACTCCTATATTCCTATTATATTAATTTGATTATATTCCTATTATATCCCTCTCCTATTTAAAAGTTCTTCTATGGCTCAATATCACCTTTTGGAGATAAAGTACCGACTTCTTAGCCTAGCTTTCAACTCCCTTGGGAGACTGGTCCTGAACTTCTGGTCTCATTTCTTACCATCTTCCACAAAAATACTGTAAGAATGAAAGCTCCCATACACATCTATTCTCACTCAGGTAAAGCAATAAAAAGAACATACGCTTTTAGAAAAGCGACCCTTTCCTGCTTCTGTGTCTGGTCTTCAAAGCAATGTTCAATGTTTTTATTTAAGAAGCAGAGTTTTTATCTGATGATGTTCCCAGAGATGCAGCAACTCCTAACATCTCTTCTCATCCTTCTTAACAAACACTGGAGTTCAATTCCAAGGTCTTTTCCAAGGTCTGTTTCCTTGTCCTCAACTTCCTTAACCTCTGCTAAGACTTAATTGGAAAGAAAAACAAAAGTTTCTTGCTGCTCTGGCTTTTGTTTTTCCTTCTATTTCTAATCTGAAACTCCCAGTCCTATCTTTTTGTGTGTATCCCCAACAGGCATACTGGATCTGAAATTCTCAAGGATGCCTCTAAGTTATTCAGAAGTTAAGGCCAAGTAGAAGGAAAATGATCCTTGGAGAGAGTTGGATAGAGTTTTCTTTTTCTGTGCTTCCCAACTATATAAGAAGGACCCACTGATATGCACTTTAGAAAAACAAAATCTTTTTTTTTTTGGTCTTTTTAGGGCCACACCTGCAGCATATGGAGGTTCCCAGACTAGGGCTTCAACTGGAGCTGCAGCTGCCAGCCTACACCACAGCTCACAGCAATACCGGATCCTTAACCCACTGAGCGAGACCAGGGATTGAACCTGAGTCCTCATAGACACTAGTCAGATTTGTTTCCACTGAGCCACGACGGGAACTCCATAAATACAAAATCTTAAAAGAAAAATATAATTTGCACCTCCACATAGTCCTACACGCCCTCCTCCCATAGATGGTGAACATGGTACTGTCTGTCGTTATGACCCCAGACTACTTTCATTATTTAAGAAACTTCACTAAAGGAGTTCCCATCATGGCTCAGTGGTTAACGAACTGACTAGTATCCATGAGGATGTGGGTTTGATCCCTGGCCTTGCTCAGTGGGTTAAGGATCCAGCATTGCCATGAGCTGTGGTGTAGGTCACAGACGCGGCTTGCATCCTATGTTGCTGTGGCTCTGGTGTAGGCCGGCAGCTGCAGCTCCAATTTGACCCCTAGCCTGGAAACCTCCAAATACTGCAGGTGTGGCCCTAAAAAACAAAAAACAAAAAACAGAAAGAAAGAAAGAAAAGAAACTTCACTAAAGAGCAACGTCTATACAGCTTTTGACTTTATAAGACATGCTGCTGAGTTTCTAGATGCTATTCTAATCATTTCATTCTACAATTTGATGGTGTTTAAAAAATAGACCCTGTACCCTGGCTCATGCTGAGCCAGTTATAGTCATAGTCTTAATTTGAGTCACAGAATTTAGTTCTAGGTAAGGTAACTATCTTGTACTGTGCCCTTGAGATGACATTCATCCAGAAATACTTAGAAATCAAATAATTTCAAACAAAAGAGGGTGCATGATCTGCATATACAGAAAAAAACTGCATAGAAATGGTCTCAGAAATAAAGACATTCTCAAGCAATGGGGCTTAAAAGCCTGAGAAAATTTAAAGAACAACAACAAAAGACCAATAGATATTTAGAGACAAACGAAATTAGGCATTTTAAGTGGCTGTGTGGTTATAATGGAAAGAGCTTATGATGTGGAATGAGAAAGCCTTGGTTCAAGTGCAGGCTCTGCTTCTTAAGGGCCACCCAATCTGGGGCATTTTGTCTTTAGAGCAGGGCTGGGACCTGGGTGAGGCAAGGGAAGCACCGGCTTCAGGGCTGAAATTTAAGAGAGTGCAAACCACCGCACCCTCAAAAAAAATCTTCAAACCCCTCAACAATCGGGTATTTTAATGCAGCATTTTAAACATCAAAATTAACATAAAAAATCCAGGATGAACAAAACAAAATTTTAAATTAAAACAACCAACCAATCCTGCACTTTACTTGCCCAATTCATCCCACTTGCCTTACCTCTGTCTTGGCCCTTTGGGATCCCTGAAGAATTTTAATGTTTTTAGTGTTTCATAAAATATTACTTCTCTTGATTGTTGAGTCTTCTGGCATTCGCTTACACTCTGCGCCTGCAGAGGGTGCCTCACTCGCCTCATCCTGGTTCCAGCCCTGCTCCTTCCTGGTCTGAGATTTCTCATTTGTGTAAACGGTAACATTGAAAACATGGAGTTCCCATTGTGGCGCAGTGGGAACGAACCCAACTCGTATCCATGAGGATGCGGGTTCAATCCCTGGCCTCGATCAGTGGGGATCCAGCATTGCCGTGAGCTGTGGTGTAGTTTCCAGACTCGGCTTGGATCCTGAGCTGGTTACTGTAGCTGTGGTGTAGGCTGGCAGCTGCAGATCTGATTTGATCCCTGGCCTGGGAACCTCTATATGTTGTGAGTTTGACTCTAAAAAGCAAAAGGAAAAGAGAAAAAGAAAAAAGAAACAAAGGAACACTGCTTTCCTGGGGTTGCTGTGAAGATCCAGTGGGACAGCTGCATGTGTCAAGGTGGTGGAGGAGGTAAAGAAATCTGTGAGTATTATTATTATTTTAGAAAGAGATAGAAGAGGCAATGAGGCTGAAAGATAGCATAATAAAACTCCTGGACATAACTCTGGCCAATTGTCTGATTTCTCTGTTTTTCATTCTGTGTCAATTTTCTCTGGATCTTTTGTTTTCTTACATGATTCTAAAGTGACTTCAAGATTAGCTTGCCCTGGAGTTCCCTGATGGCTCATTAGGTTAAGGATCAAGTGTTGGCACTGCTATGACTCAGATCACTGCTGTGGTGCGGGTTTGATCCCTGATCCAAGAACTTCCACATGCCACGGGCACAACCATAAAAAAGAACAGTCTTCCCTGTCCTAAGCCATGCCTTATGGACAAGTGACAAGTGATCCTGGGGGCCACAGACATGGATGGGACTCAGGAAGAGTATATACACAAGGCAACTTCTTGGAATATCAATTTTATCCATCCTCTTGAGGATAATTTTTTGAAAGGAACAAGACTGGAATAAAAAGTCTCAAGTGAAGAGAACAGTGAAGATTAAAAAAAGAAACTTCAATGAAAATTTTCACATTTGTAGCAGGCCACTGGGTATGCCTCGGACTTCCTGGGAGCGAGTCTCCTTCTTGCTTTCAGGGCTTACTCAAGGGAGAGAATGGCACGTCCTGATCTTGGGGCATCCACCGTGGTCTGTTATACTTGCCCATGTGTTCTTCTGACAAGCACCCAGAACACCAACCATGAGCCAGACACTGGAAATCCACAGACCAAGGGTAGCTCCTGTCTTCGAGAAGCCATGTGCCTGCAGGTATCAGAGTATCAGAACACTATATGGTAGGTAGACTGAGGCTTTCGTCACTTTCAGTGAGTGTGAGTTGTTAAGCACTGTTGTGGGCACTGGGGAGAAGCAGACAATAAAACACAAACATCTTTCTGTACTCTAGAGCTAATATTTGAGAGGGATTCTGGAGTTACCCTCGGACTGGATTTGCTCTAAGAAAGGTCACACCTCTCATCTTGTTCTAGAACATCAGAATGTTCTAGACCTACCTCTAGGAAGAGGCTCTCCTAGATCCAAATCCTCACTTCATAGAGGAAACTCACGCCCAGAGAGGGATTTGGTCTACCACACGGGAGGCCTGAAACCTAACAGTAAATCATACCTGAAGCTTGAAGGAATGCTCTTAGTTTCTTCCTATGAGGCTCTGCCCAGGATCCAAGAAGGATAAATGGACATTCCAATGTCTGAGACATTATACAACCAAGTAGACATCTCAATTCTGTACAAATCCTTGAGAAAACACAATTAAGGTAATGATTTATATTCAGCCACTTGGAATTTTCAAATCCAAGCCCAGGCTTTTGGCAGACAGATGCCATTTCATACTTTACCCCTTTCTCTGCCCACTTAATCTTATCACTTAATACTTGTTGACGTAATGCAATATGTGGATTGCATAACATTTTCAAATAAGTTTTCCTCGCTAATAGGTATCATTCCCTCAGCTACATCATTATGAAGTCTCCATTCTGTGGACAGGAAGCAGGGTACTAAATAAAGGAAGTTGCTAAGTCTGACCATCAGAAACATACAGATCTAGCTCCAGAGAACAACAAACATGTACTCACCCTCAGCCCTTCACGAAGAGGCAATGAAATGGTCACAAACACTACCACAGTCTCAACACTACTACTTGTCTTTATCTAATGCCGGCTACTTTCAAAGCTCTTTCCCGATCACTATTTTACTTGACTCATATCAAAGCTATCAAGTAAATAAGGTAAGCATGACCACCACTTCAGAGATGAGGAAACGGACACAGAATAGGTTCCCCCTAAAGTCGTCCAGCTTACGGTGAGTTTGGGAGAACAACTGGGGGCCCAGGGTAAGGCCCATCCCATCCCACCAGACTATGGAGCTATACGCGTTTCCAAGCTTCAATGTGCCACACACGGAACTGGAACATAGCGGAGTCTGGCTGTCTTCTTTACGTCTGTTACCCAGTGTCTAGGGCAATACTGGGTCAAAGAAGGGATGGACAATGGATGGATGGATAATAATGGATGTAGAAAGAGTGGCCAGACTAAAAGAAGGTTTGAACCACACCTGAGCTGCACAGAGAGTGGCTCTCACAAAATTACATAAAATTGATTTCACAAATGCTTTGCAAAAGCTTCTAAATTGCTTCTTTTTTTCCCCCCTACTTCCTTACCCGATTAGCTTTAAACCAAAGTAGACGGTTTTCCCTGACCTATTTTCAAAGCTAATCCTTAAATCCCTTGGTTACAAAATCATAAGGATTAAATATTTGTTCTGTGAAAATGTGTAATGACTCAGGCAAGAAAAAATTTTAAAGTGTAAGTATACTGATTAAATTTCCAGAATTCGAGATAATAATAAAAGAGTTACATTAAAAGCCCTCCAGTGTGATGAATCTCCAGTATTTCAAAAGCTACTCAAGTCATAAACCTAATTACATGAAAATAGTTAACAGCAGAGCACAGCAGCCAAAGTGAAAAAGTGAAAAACAGATGCTTCCAGAATCAACGAAGGCTTCCGATGTTGGATAGAGATTAAAATTTGAGCACCTAATGGAGTTTTCCGATAGAAAACCAGAAGTGCAGGAACTGGATCACCCCTCCATGCTCTCCCCAGATTGGCTGGGGTTCAGATCACAGACACCAGCTCTGCACAGTATTCAGCACAACAGCAGCTGTTCGTAAAAGTCAAACAATGAACTTGGATAATTCCTCAAAAACTTGCAGGTAAGAACACAATTCTGCATTGACGGTGGAGTACGTGGCCTGACCCACCAAACAGAGTTTTCAGCCCTGCTTCACTGCAATGTAAATATCAGGACTTCTTTGCCAGCCCTGCTGGACACGTTGGTCTGCAGGCTCCTTTCAGCACCTCGTGCTCCCTTGTACGTGTAGAGAGAATAAGACCATTCATCTGCAGGCTAACCCAGCCACGCTCTGACTCAGAGCATCTGTGCTGCATAGTATTATCGGGAAGTAAAGAATTAAACCCAGAGAGAAGAGCGGCTCCCCTAGTCCCAAATCCTCCTTTCATACAGGAAACCCAAGCCCAGAGCGGGAGAGTAACTTATCCTTGGTTGAGCATCCAGTAAGCGAGGGAGTCAGCAGGACTGGAAACCCGATCTGCTGGGGACACACACAAATGCAGTCTCATGAATACAGAATGCACTATTATATATTATATTTAGCCCCAATGAATCAAAGTCACCAAACTATAATCATCTTTTTTGCCGCAGCGCTGTGCTGGTGGAGTGCTGCTACTCAGATGACTTCATCTTTAATTTTATCCTCTTGGTTCCATTCTGAAAAACACATTTATACACTGGGCTGACACCAGTGACCTGGCCTCTGGAGTGACTCTCCCAGGTAGAGTCACATTCACGGGCCCACTCCCTTCCACCACACTCTGACTCAGCACAGAGATACCCCTCCCGGACTCCTTGACGTATAGGTTGCACTCCAGAGCAGGGGAGTCTGATGCATTCCAGCTCTGGCTCAGATACTGACTTTGGCCCCTAGGAAGTCACTGAATCTTTCTGGAACATTTTAAAATAAAATATTACTGGAGCAGCTTTCGTGGCAAGTATGATGTATCTGGCACTGAACCATGGTGTGCTCATAACCACTAATGTTCTAGAAGTGACAGGTACCCTGGTAACCTTATGATCTCACTGGGTCCACTTAACAACTTTCCCTAAAGGACAGTCCAATTCTTCTTGCTTCTTCACAAATAAGAAAATTCAGGCTTCGGGAATCTGCATAGTATTTTTCCTATTTTACAGCAGACGATTCTGAGACTTCCAGAAGCTTATCCAGAATCTGCCTGACATTAACCAGCTGACTGAGTGGCAGAGACAGAATTCAAGCCCACGTGTGGCTGACTCTGAAGTCCCCTGTGGTGGACACTGTGGGATGCCTCCCAGGTGCTCCTTAGGAATGGAGCTGCTGGCAGGAAGCTCCCTGCTCCCAGCCCCCTCTGGGCATCAATTTAGTTGAAGACAGTCACCTTGCCCAAGGCCATGGCTGCTTCCTGGGGCGACTGGCATCCGAGGGCCAGTCAATAAGGTATAGGGGCCTGGCCCCGTTTCTCTCGCTCAGGACAGCCCTGAAGGGTCACCCATCTCCAGAGCTCCATGTGCGACTGACCAAAGTTTTGCTGAGACTGTATCAGCACGGTTTGATTGTAGCGCCCCCCCGCCCAGTCCTCCGTCCTTCCTCTCCCTGCCTCGGGAGCTGGTCCCAAGAGCGCTCCCTGGCAAACTCCTCCATGCTCGCTTCCAGCTCACAGCTGGCTTCCCAGGAAACCTGTCCAGCAATAGCTACGTTCTTTTCACTTCGACAGGCTCAGTTGTTTCATCTATAAAAGGGGAGATCAGATTCGATGAGCCCAATCTAGTGTCAGCCTCAAAAACTGCAGTGAAGCTTGGTGGAAAAAGGTTAAGAGTCAGAAGGTCTGATTTCTAGTATAGTCTTAGCCACTTACGAGCAGCGTGACCTGAGCTTCACGCTTCCTGGTCTGTAAACTGGAATGACATTATATCTACCCTGTCTCTCTCTCAGAGGTGTTGAGAGCACCCATTTAGAAGCTATAAAGCCCATATTAACATAAGCTACCAGTTTCATGATAATTATTACTGTTAAATTTGTGGGAGCTGTCATAACAGAAGAGGACCAGCAAGGACTAAAATGCTACTACTATTCTATAATCCTCAGGGAGACTCAACCAAGCCCTTGGTGCCCCCCCTGCAAAGCTCCTGGCCGCCCTCATCTCAGCCCAGGTCTACATCGTAGCTCTGAACACTTGAGTCCCTTCCTGACTGGCAGAGGGCTCTCACTTGCTCCTTTTTTTTTTTTTTTGCTTTTTAAGGCCACAGGTGTGGCTGGCATATGGAGGTTCCCAGGCTAGGGATCGAATTGGAGCTGTAGCCACTGGCCTATGCCAGAGCCACAGCAACACCAGATCCCAGCCGTGTGCGACCTATACTATAGCTCATGGCAATGCCGGATCTGTAACTCACTGAGCGAGGCCAGGGATCAAACCCCCATCTCCATGGATCCTAGTCCAGTTCGTTACTACTGAGCCATGACAGGAATCCCCTCATTTGCTCTTTACAAAGTTCTGAGACAGACCAGAAACTGCTTGGGACCCAGGTCAGTTGTACTCCCACAATGCATTGTACCAAAGGTCTCTCCCAAACAAGTCTCTCCTCCTGTGTATAATCTCTGGCCACTGAATTTGAAAGGTGTGTCATATTCGCTCGCCAGTACAACCTCTTATGTAGGAACGCCCAACCTCTCTCTTTCAACCCCAACTTCTTACTCCCGGGAGTTTTCTCATCTGTGCCTTTTCTCATTCTTGATTCCTTTCCAGATCTTTTCTATCTTGCTTTCTGGAACCCTCATGTGATTATTAAAAACAAACAAACAAACAAACGCCAGGACAAGCCATTCTGCAGGTTTACACAGAATGCCCTATCGCCTTAAACAAAGTTCTGTTTTTTCTGATGGCCTTGCTTCCTCCTCTGTGGAAGCCACCTATTTTAGGGGGATGAGTGGGGTGGGTGGAGGCATTCCCTTGGATAAAGTCACATAACCACGCAGATGGTCACTAGTTCAAAACCATGGCCTTCAGCATCAATCGGGCCTTCAAGAGCATCTGTCCACCCCTCTTGCCTACTCGCCTATTGTGAGCCAGGCCTTGTTTCCACTTCCCAAGATCATTCTAAAACTCACCACTGCCTTTTTTTTTTTTTTTTTTTAAATCTTTTCAGGGCTGCACCTGTGCCATACAGAAGTTCCCAGGCTGGGGTCAAATCAGAGCTGTAGCTGCCGGCCTACACCACAGCCACAGCCATGCGGGATCCAAGCGGTATCTGCCACCTACACCACGGCTGATGGCAATGCTGGATCCCTGACCCACTGAGCGAGGCCAGGGACGGAAACCAGGTCCTCATGGATGCTACTAAGATTTGTTTCCATTGCACCACAACAGGAACTCCTAAAACTCACCACTGCCTTCAATACAGCTCTTGACCTCTGTTTAACTCCCTTCTTTCAGTGGACAAACCCATCTCCTATCTGAAATGAAAAAATTAAGTCTATCAACTAGGACTTTCAATTTCCTGTCTGACTCCCATACTACCATGTGCATCTACGCTTCCGGTATTCCTCCAGCCTCCAAGGACTGCCCTAGACCCTATGCCCTTTTATCTCCAACTGGATGCTACTGCATGAGTCATGTCTTCTTTTTCTTCTCTCTTCAGTCTCTTCTACCTTATCGGCAGGAGCTCCTTGGGAACTTGCGTATTTTCTATTCCTCTAAAACCACCACCATCACCACCAAACCTTCTCATGGCCCTGTGTTCTCCTCCATCTGTGTCTAGTTTCTTACCTTCCATTCACTTATCCTCACCCTCCCAGACTGTTGATTATATTTGACACACAAGATTACCCCCTCCTTGAAAATCGACTCATTTGGTTTCTTTCTTTCTTTCTTTCTTTTTTTTTGGTCTTTTAAGAGCCATGCCCACAGCATATGGAGGTCAAATCAGAGATGCAGCTGCCAGCCTATACCACAGCCAGAGCAACGTTAGGGTTAGCCACGTCCAAGCCACGTCTGCAACCTACACCAAAGTTCACAGCAATGCCAGATCCTTAACCCATCCGACGGATACTAGTCAGGTTCTTAACCCACTGAGCCATAATGGGAACTCCTCATTTGGTTTCTGAGACAATTCCTTCTTGGTTCTCCTAGAACTTCTTGGATGCTTTTTTTTTTTCCACCCTCAAATCTTTCATGGGCTTCTTCTCCTTTGACCATCTTTTACTTATTTTTTTTATTTATTTATTTATTTATTTATTTATTTATTTATTTATTTATTGTCTTTCCAGGGCTGCACCCATGGCATATGGAGGTTCCCATGGGCTTCTTCTCCTTTGACCATCTTTTACTTATTTTATTTATTTATTTATTTATTTATTTATTTATTTATTTATTTATTTATTGTCTTTCCAGGGCTGCACCCATGGCATATGGAGGTTCCCAGGCTAGAGGTTTAATTGGAGCTGTAGCTGCTGGCCTACACCACAGCCACAGCAACGCCAGATCCAAGCTGTGTCTGTGACCTACACCACAGCTCATGGCAACACCAGATCCCCAACTCACTGAGCTCAGGGATTGAACTCAGAACCTCATGGTTCCTAGTCAGATTCGTTTCCACTGAGCCACGTCGGGAACTCCCATCTTTTAAACATCAGGCTACTCTCAGGGCTTCCTCCTCAATCCTCTTTATCACTGAACATTCTTTCTTGGGTGAGCCTGTCCATTAATAAGTTCAACTATCATCTCTGTGACTGTGACGGCCAAATCTTTATTTGTGGCTTGAATATCCTTTAATTTTTGGCTTGTATAACACTCCTCCTTATTCTCTCCTTCACTCCCTCCTTCTGCATCTAGCCAGTGACCTAACTCAGCAATCTGAGAGTCTCCTTCCGCTTTGCCCTTTCTCCCCACAATCAGTTACTAAGTATTATCCTTTTTGCCTCCTAAGTACTTTTTTTTATTAACTGCCCTAAATATTTCTTCAATCCATTTTCTCCTCCCACCGCCACCACTGTAGTATTCATTTAGGCCCTCATTGTTCTTGCCTGTGCTTCTGCAATGACCACCTAACTGGTCCTTCTGCTTCCAGTTTTAAAACCTTCAAATCTGCTTTCTCTCTAGTTGATAGAAGGATCTGTCTAAAACACAAATCTGATCAGATTGCTCTCGTGCTACCTAGAACAAAACCAAAAGCGCTAAATTGTATGTATACAATATGCCTTCATTGGCAGCTCACCATGATTTATACTCTGCCAACCGCTCCAGCTACATCGTCAGTACTTCCTGTCCCCAGCTTTATGCTCCAGCAACGACTCAGTACTCATAATGCCTCACGTGTACATGCCGCTTCGTGCCTCTACTTCTGATCACACTGTTGTCCCTTCTGCCCAGAACACCCCGCCCTTTCTCCCTCCACCTGGCTAACCCTTACTCATTCAAGACTCAGGTGACTTGTCATCTCCCTAAGGAAGTCTTCCTCGATGGTGAAGGAAGGATCAGGTGACTCTCTTCAGTGTTCCTGTGACACCCAGTGCCCACTGCTGTCACTGTAATTCTACATTGCTTCAAAATTGCTTATATGTTTACCTCCTTGTACTGACCAAAAAAACCAAAAAACAACAAAAAAATGTTGTTCACCACAGCAGTCATGTATTCTGCTCACAGATCTCAACCTGGGCAGGGCTTGGTGACAACACCTGTCTTTGCTCTACACAGGGTCAGCTGGGGCAGCTCTCCTGAAGCTGCAGAATCTCCTTTTCAAGGCGGTTCATCCTTAGAGCTGACAAGCGGGTGTTGGCTGTTAGTTCCTCTCCCCCTGGGTCTTTCCCCAGGGCCATTTAGGCTTCTCAGCACTGTAGCTGAGTTCCAAGAGTGACTGTTCCAAGAGATAGGAAGTAGAAGCTGCTAGCTTCTTAAGGCCTGGGCTTAGAAACTGATATAGTTTCTGAGTAAAAATAGAATAAGCTTCTGCTAATTTCTATCTTCAGGCAGCCACAGAGCCAAGATTCATGGGGTACAGCCCTACCAGTTGATGGGAGGAGTGTCAAAGAATTTGGGGGCCGTGTGCTAAAACCACAGTATTCTCGTATTGGACCACGAGTCTTTTCGGATTCAAGGTCATGCCATGTGTCTGCTGAACGGTACCATCGCAGAACTTAACAGTGATTTGTACCAAGGAGGCTGATTCCAGACACCCTGGCCATATCAATTAGCATGAGCATTAAGGCTCAAAGGAATTTAGGCTGAAAGTCTTATGGCATTTTAGAAGTTGGAGGGATTTATAAGCTCATCAAATTATAGTCTTTCATTTTGCCAGAGCAAACCAAATCAAACCAAACAAAGCAAAAAACCTGAGGCACACAGATAAAAGACTACAGCAAAGACTCTATGTGGGTCAGTTATATAAAAAAACAGCAATGATTCATAATTTACCATACATGGGAAGTACATGCTATTTATTTGCTCGCTGTCTTTTCTTTAGCAAGTCAGAGCTAATTAAACCTCAGAGTCTGAATGATGAGCATTGTTAATTTTCTTTCTTTTAAAGGGAGACCCTATTTACTTTTGCAAATTGGGTCCCATTTACGGCTATTCTTAAAATCCAATCATTTGATGACACGCTACATGTCTTGGTAAAATGTTCTGGGGCACCAATGACTCAAAACACTATGCACTGACATGCATCAGACATTAACAAGAATGTGCAAGAATGCATAAGACCTTAGTTAGTGGACATCCTTAAACATGACTGATTCACACACAAATGTGAACGACTGAGGCATCTGAGTTTGAATAATTAAATGTAATTATTAAGGTCAAAGGAAATGAAATAATTTGAAATCATTAAGGACTGAATTACAAACCCAATTCTAAAAATTAAATTTTGACAAAATTAAAAAACAGTTTGCTGAATACGGAGAGATAACGAACTATAGTTTTAGAAATACACATTTAGACCTGAAAATATTTAATATCTTCTAAGCTTTCTGAGGAGCTTCCAAAATACTAGATAATCTTAGAGGAGAGGTTATAATGACTATGACTAACCAGAAAAGCAAAAGCAAAAGTTGGTGGGAAGTGTCCATTCACTGAACACACAGAAGCATTTACCAAAGGTATGAACTTTTTTCTCAGAATTCCCTCCTGCATGGCAGAATAGTTAGGAAAGGCAATTTAGGAAAGGTAATTTCCTAAATGCAACTACCTTATAAATCAGACTGCCTATATGACTTCGAGTTAAGCACTCTGGAGAAAGGGCACAATACTCATTTAGTAAGTCTATAATAAAGATAAGTCACATAGGATGCTGGTGTTACTAGACAAACTAAGAGGTATATTTACAACAATATCTGTACTCCCTAGCCAATGTTTACGCAGTGACTAGGCCGTGCCCAGTACAACATCAGGGAAAAAAAAGGAAAAAAAAAACAAACCAAAAAACCCCAAAACACACAGCAACAAAAAACCAAACTCTTACAATCCATCTGGGACATAACTGCAGAAGTTCCCTAAACACCCATCTACAAAGACTGCATCTTCTTTGTTTCAAGCAAAAAGAAAGGCCGCTCCTTGGGGCTAAATAATTATCAATCAGTACTTACGTATCGGTCATACGCAAGGCTTTGGGCTGGGCACAATGAGGTTCAGAATCTGTGTACACCTGCTAACTCAAATTCTTTAGCAGATAACAGTTTAACATCCTTCAAGACAAGGCAACATGGAGCTCATATGACAACATATTTGCCTATTTGCCTATTTCAGATAGAATCTAGCTTTTCTTAAAGAGACATGGCAGTACCCTGGGGTGGCAGGTAAAGGGCAGTTATTTCTTTGCAATCTGAAACAGCACTTCAGGAAACAGTCATCACAGCTACAGCTGACTACAGCTTCCCATTTGCCAGGCACGATGGTAAGAGCTTTATGTGTCTTTTCCATTTACTCCTCACAACAATCTTTAGAAATAGGTACCATTTATGAATCCTTGTTTTGCAGATTAAAAAAAAGCTAGTAAAGAGATCTGCCCAAAAGACAGGTAAAGATGTTTTGACTGGCCCTGCTCTGCTCCAGAGCTTGAGTTCTGAACTTTGGTTTTTTTTTTTTTTTCTTTTTATGGTTGTACCTGTCGTATAAGGAAGTTCCCAAGCTATGGGTTGAATCATAGCTGCAGCTGAGGCCTACACCACAGCCCTGGCAACACCTGATCTGAGATGCATCTGTGATCTACACTGCAGTTTGTGGCACTGCTGGATCCTTAACCCACGGAGCAAGGCCAGGGATTGAACCCGCATCCTCACAGAGACAACGTGGGGTCCTTGCCCCCACAGGAGCTCCAGAGTCCTGAACTTCTGAATTGTCCATTCCACCTGTAACTATCCATTTAATCTAATTTACGCACTGTTTAAACAAACTATACAGGTGAAATGTATGCTTTCAGTGTAAGATAATTTTGAAATGGATAAACACAATTGATTTTCAAACCATTAACTACCAGATTAAAATACAGTTGACCCTTGAACAACTTGGGAGTTAGGGACACCAACCCTCCAACCAAGTGAAAAATCAACTATAAGTGGATCCATACAGTTCAAACCTGTGTTGTTCAAGGGTCAGCTGCATTCCCTCAAATTTTAAAATGCCCCATTATTTCACATGCTGAGAAAAAAAAAAAAAAAGCCACCCATTATAAGATCTCATTGACAATGAGACATACGCCAATTTTAAAGATATTAAAATATGAAAGTAAGTTGGAAATTTGGAAATATCACCATCACCTAGCTCTCACTCAAGGTCCATATATACTCAGGCACCAAATGCTATTCCTTCCACTGTTTGAAAAACTTAACTTTCCTCTTTTTGCATTAGAATTTAAACATATTCAGATATCTCCCATTTAAAAAAGTGTGTCTTCTTATTAATGCCTGTGACTCAATTTTCCATTGTTTCCAGTACCTCAGAAAAATTTAAATTTGCTTTTTGAAAAGATCTACATATTTCTTAAGTTCATTTCTGGGCATTTTCTATTATTATTGAGAACTGCATTATCTCCTTCTTTATTTTGTCCCTCCCTCCATTATACTTGCCAATGGGCATGGCTGGTATATCAGAAAGCTACTGCCGTTTGTCTACTTTGTCTGGTAGGTGACCGCTTTTCTCCCTTATTGTCTTTAAAATTAGGAAATAATACATTTTTATTATAAATACTTTGAACATACATACAAATAAAAATTTAGATCACTTGTAGTTCCAACATAAAAGATAATCTTTGTTTTTGGCTGCGCCCTCAGCATATAAACATTCCTAGGCCAGGAATCAAACCCACACCACAGCAGTAGCCCAAGCCTCTGCAGTGACAACACTGGATCCTTAACCTGCTGAGCCACAGGGAATGCCAAAAGATAGTCATTTTTAATAGCTGCATTACTTATTCTTTTAGACTCTTTTCCTCATGGCATATCAGAGATTTAAATCTATTTTATAAAAATGAGATCATATTGTATATACTTTTTATTATAATACACATTTAGTATATGTTGGCTAATATTGATGTTATAAACAACATTGTTCTCACTGTCAACATAAACCAAACTATTTAAAGGTCAAGATTCAGATTGATTTGGGGAGTTCCTGCCATGGCTCAGCAGCTAACGAACCTGACTAGAATCCATGAGGGTGCGGGTTCGATTCCTGGCCTTGCTCAGTGGGTTAAGGATCTGGCATTGCTGTGAGCTGTGGTGTAAGTCACAGACATGGCTTGGATCCTGAGTTGCTGTGGCTGTGGTGTAGGCTGGCAGCTGTAGCTCCGATTCAGCCCCTAGCCTGGGAACTTCCATATGCCATGGGTGCGGTCTGTAAAAAGACAAGGAAAAAAAAAAAAAAGATTTAGATGGATTTAAGACAAAAGCTAATCAATGTTTGTAAGAGACATGACAAAATAAGAGACAGAAGAAATTATTCCTATAATAATTTTAGATAAAAACCTGAACTCATTAAAAGTGAAACAAGTAAAAGAGGTTTATTTTTAATTAACAAATGTTCATCTACAATAAGGAAATAATAATGCTAATGCCATAAATATTTCAACAGCTATCCATAGAGATACACTACATTTATTTTGAAAAAGGATAAATAGAAATTCAATACATGGTATCATAAGATTCCAACAGCATCTTAGTCCTTTTCAAATTAGTTAATATAAAAGAAATGGGGCTGAAAAAAAAATCTGGGAGGATGCAGAAGTCATGCCGTTTTTAAAAAATAGATTGTGGGAAGTTCCCCTCGTGGCTCAGCGGTAACAAGCCCGACTAGTATCCATGAGGACGCAGGTTCAATCCCTGGCCTCGCTCAGTGGGTTAAGGATCCAGCGCTGCTGTGAGCTGTGGTGAAGGCCGAAGACAGGGCTTGGCTCCCGCACTGCTCTGGCTGCAGCACAGGCTGGCAGCTGTAGCTCCAATTCGACCCCTAACCGGAGAACTTCCATATGCCACAGGTGTGGCCCTAAAAAACCAACAAAGAAAAAGACCGTGAGCATCTTTACATTTCCATACTGGTAAGCATGTATAGAAACTAGTTTCTTAATGTTTTTAAAATCTCATGCCACCTTTAAATAAACTTAAAAAATCTCAATCCTGTCTTCAATGATTTCTTTTTAATCCCAAACTTAAAATACTAAAACAATGGCAGATTTGTGGGAAAAAATTTTAATTGAAGTAAGATTGACCTATGACATTATGTTAGTTCCAGGTGTATGACAGTGATTCAATATTTCTATCTATTACAAAAGGATCACCACCTAGTCTAGTTGCCACCTGTCACCATACAAAGTTATTACAATATTATTGACTGTATTCCCTAGGCTGTACATTTCATCCCTGTGACTCATTTATTCTTTAACTGCAAGTTTGTACCTCTTAATCTCCCTCACCTATTTCACTCATCCCCCCACACCCCAACCCTCTAGCAACCACCTGTTTGTTCTCTGTATCTATGAGCCTGTTTCTGTTTAGTTTGTTCATCTGTTTTCTTTTTTAGACTCTACATACAACTGAAATCATATGGTATTTGTCTTTCTCTTTCTGACTTAATTCCCTTGGTCATGTTGTTACAAACTGCAGGATTTCATTCTTTTTGTGGCTGATTAATATTCCACTATGTATCTATAATATATTTTATATATCTCTATCCATTCATTTACCAATCGACAGTTAGGTTGCTTTCGTATCTTTGCTATTGTAAAGAATGCTGCAATAAATACAGGGGTGCATATATCTTTTTGAATTAAGTGTTTTTGTTTTCTTCAGAAAAATGTTCAGAAGTGGAATTATTGGATCATATGGTAGTTTAATTTTTAATTTCATGAAGAACCTCCAAGACTGTTTTCCATAGTAGTTGCACCAGTTTACATTCCCACCAACAGTACATAGGCTTGTCTTTTCTCTATATCTTCACCAACACTTGTTACTTGTTGTCTTTTTGATAAAAGCCATGACAGGTGTAACGTGACATCTCACTGAGGTTTTGATTTGCATTTCTCTGATTGGTGATGAATACCTTTTCAAGTTCCTTGGCCATCTGTGTGTCTTCTTTGGAAGAAATGTCTATTCAGATTCTCTGCCCATTATTTAATTGGGTTGTGGTTTTTGTTTTATTTTTTGATGCAGAGGGAAAATTTTTTTTTTTGCTTCAAAGCTTTGATCAAACTAAGTACTGAGTATTCCTGCTTGATGAAAATGTTTGCCTTCTAACCTAAGTGGTGTGGGAAAGAGAATTCAATGAAGGCCTGCGGATCAAACTGCTTTGGTTTTGCTATCCTAGTCACAAACAGAGAAAAGCCAGTCTTGCAAATATACATAGATGAAATGAGTGACATTTGAAGTCCACTAACTTGTTTTGGAATAAACAGGGAAATAGTTTACTCAAAAATTCTTCAAAGTGATTTTTCTGAAAGTTATTTTGGCAACTGAATAAAACTTCAGTGCTAAACAGGACTCTCCGCCGCCCGCCCCAGCAAAGACAGGATGTAGGTGAGAAAAGTATTCCTCCCAAGCTCCCAGTGGATTTTCAGCTGTGAGTTGGGAAGCCATCATCCAAATTTACTCTTCAGATTGATTAAGTTAAATGTATCCCCTCCCCGAACCAGTTTTTCTGAGAGCTTTAATAAGTCAGAAAAAAGGAGTTCCCGTCGCGGCTCAGTGGTTAACAAATCTGACTAGGAACCATGAGGTTGTGGGTTCGATCCCTAGCTTTGCTCAGTGGGTTAAGGATCTGGCGTTGCTGTGAGCTGTGGTGTAGGTCGCAGACACGGCTCGGATCCTGAGTTGCTGTGGCTCTGGCATAGGCTGGTGGCTACATCTCCAACTCAACCCCTAGCCTGGGAACTTCCATATGCCACGAGAGCAGCCCAAGAAATGGCAAAAAGACAAAAAAAAAAAAAAAAAGTCAGAAAATTAAGAGACATATTTGGTACAGCAAAATGATTAGAAAAGTGGACTCTGGCACTAGACTGGATTGGAAAGCTGGTTCTGCCAATTATTAGCTGGGGGCCCTGGGGCAAGCTACTAAGACCTCTTCCTGTGCCTCTGCGAGGCCTGTAACATATGTAAAATACCACCTGTACCTATTTCAGATGCCTGCTGTGAGCATGGCATGACATAACACATGTAACCCATCACAACAACGTCTAGCTTGCAGGAAGCACCCAAAAAATGTTCATGAAAAAATGTTCAGCTGGTCTTTGCCTGAAAAAACTTAATGTATTAAGTAATGATATTGGGTTTTACCCGTTGAAGTTTCAGTTCTTTGTATATAAAACTTTCAAATACATCTTCCAAATGTTATGCTTTGCTGCATGTTTGCAAGTTGGAAGCAGTTGCTTTTGTCCTTATTGTCTCAGAAACAGGGAGACATAATCTTTCAGCTCATAAATCCTTTCAAGCACTTCTCCCTCGGATGTGATTGAAAAGATCTAACACAACATGAAGCAATGTAAATATTCACTGATTGTTTCTTCTCATAGTTTGCTTTCAATTTTTGAACACTGAAGTCTTTAATTCATCTGGAATGTATTTTAATGTAAAATATAAACTTTGGACTTAAAATAGTGTCATTAAAACATTAACCACTGGTTCCAAGCTTTTTTTTGTTTGTTTGTTTGGTTTTTTTTGGGGGGGGGGGTTAGGGCCCCACCTGGTGCATATGGAAGTTCCCAGGCTAAGTGGTCAAATCAGAGCTACAGCTGCCGGCCTACACCACAGCCACAGCAACACTGGACACTTAACCCACTGAGCAAGGCCAAGTATCAAACCCAAATCCTCATGGATACTAATTGGGTTCTTAACCTGCTGAGCCACAATGGGAACTCCCCCAAACATTTTTGACAAGCCAATTTTCCCCTACTGATCTGAAAATCTATCATACGCCAAAATTTTAAATGTGCTTATTACAATATCTTTTTTATTGTTCTCTCATCGGACTTATGTTTCAAAAAGAAAGGGACTTGGTTACTTTGGTTTCACTGCTGGCCCACCAGAATAATGCTTGACTCATGAAAAAAAATGGTTGGAAGAGGCTTTCTTCGTTTGACTTCTAGACATGATTACCACTTAATTGATTTTCTAATGATAAATGCTACATTATTGAAGCAAATCCAAATTGATCATACATACAATTCTTTCAATATGCTGCCAGATTTTATGTGCTAATATTTAAGATTTCACATATGAAGTTTTAAGTAAAAGTACTTTTTTTTTTTTTTTTTTTTTGGTCTTTTTAGGGCCTCACCTACGGCATATGGAGGTTCCTGGGCTAGGGGTCCGAACTGGAGCTGCAGCTGCCTGCCCACACCACTGCCACAGCAACGCAGGGTCCAAGCCGCATCTGCGACCTACACCACAGCTCAGGGTAACGCTGGATCCTTAACCCACTGACAGAGGCCAGGGATTGAACCCTCATCCTCATGGATACCAGTCAGGTTTGTTACTGCTTGGGAACTCCAAGTACTCTCAACTTTTAAGAGAAAGACAAAACATGGACTTTGGTCCTAAGTCATCCTAGTTTCCTAAAATGAACTGGGAAATGTTTCATATTTTCACAGGCTTTAAAACAGATTAGTGAGCACAGAAAATATCCATTCCTTTAAGATCTGACATAATTTAACAATTAGTGTGTCTAGGATTTCCACCTTTGGGGAGGAAAGATCTTTCTTTTTTCTTTTGTCTTTTCTAGGGCTGCTCCCGAGGCATATGGAGATTCCCAGGCTAGGGGTCTAATCGGAGCTGTAGCCGCCGGCCTCCAAGCCGCATCTCAAGGCAATGCCGGATCCTTAACCCACTGAGCGAGCGAAGCCAGGGATCGAACCCACAACCTCATGGTTCCAGTCAGATTTGTTAACCACTGAGCCACGATGGGAACTCCGGAAAGATCCTTCTTTTAGTCTTCTTTTTGTCAACATCATTCACATTTTGGCTATTCCGAAGCAATTTTGATTGTTTTTGTTTTAAATCTATTTTTTGCTCATTCAGTTTGCAGATTTAATTTACTGCCATAGGTTAAACATATTACTCTTTCCTAACTTATTTTTAAAGAACTTCTGCATCTATGGTTATAGATCCCTCCACCCCCTCTCATTTTAAAGCTGTGCCTTAGGATCTTATTATGGTTTGATTTTTTTTTTTTTTTTTTGGCTGCACCCGTGGCATGCAGAAATTCCTAGGCTGGGGATCGAACAAACCTATGCCACAGCAGTGACAATGCCAGATCTTTTTTTTTTTTTTTTTTGACTGCACATGTGGCATATAGAAGTTCCTGGGCCAGGGATCAAATCTTAGCCCTGCAAAGAGGCACCACAGCCAAGGCCATGCCAGATCCTTAACCCACTGCACCACTGCCGGAACTCTGACAACACCGATCCTTAACCCACTGAGCCACAAAGGAACTCCATACTACAGCTGGATTAAAATTTTTTTAATTTTCACTTTTTAAAGTTTTATTGAAGTATAGTTTATTTACAATGTTATGATAATTTCGGCTATACGACAAAGTGATTCCGTTATACGTGTGCACACATCCATCCTCGTTCAGATTCTTTTCCCACAGAGATGATCAGAGAACACTGGGTGGAGTTCTCTGTGCTATACAGCCGGTCCCTGTGGGCCAATCATTCCACATACCATACACACAAAAAACTGAATCCTTGGCTTTCAATAGAATAAAGTGGTCCCTGTGTGGTAATGAGTAAGTTGTTTTCATTTTAAACTATATCGTTTTTTCCACACTTCCAAATGTTCTCCTCTCCCTCTCATTCTTAACCAAGTGATTAGGAAGTTATTCATCTGTTTTCTAGTTTATTCTAGTCTAGTACTGCTTGACCTTTCTTTGTCCTGTATTTCATTATCAATGGCAATAACAAAACAGCATTTTAGGGGAGCCCCCTTGCACACTCCCATCTTCCTCCGCCTTCCAAACCGGTGACATACTTGACAACTGCAGATCCCCATTTTTATTATTAGTCTGCCACGTTATTCCTTTTTGAGAACTCATTCATCATTAGTCTATGGCTTACTACCATATTAGCAACTGTTACAGTTAATTCCGCACCAATTTAAAAAAAATACCCTCCTATAATTTCCTTCCTTTACTGGGCTCTTTATTCTTACTAATTACTTCTTTGGCTCTTGCATGTTTTTGCATAATTTTTTTTCAGAGTAAGGACATGAGTGGAATATTTTGCAAGTCATTCAAGGTCAAAGATGATCTCTCTACTGCCCTTTCAAGAAAAAATTCTTGCTACGGCTCAGTGGAAACACAACTAGTACCCAGGGTTACATACAACAATTTTGCTAGGATACACTTAAAGAGTGAATTTGATTCCTGGCCCTGCTCAGTGGGTCAAAGAATCCAGCATTGCTGTGAGTGTGGTGTAGACTGGCAGCTATAGCTCCGATTTGACCCCTAGCCTGGGAACTTCTATATGCCGCGAGTGCAGCTCTTAAAAGCAACAAACAAACAAAAAGAAAAGAAAAAGAAAATAAGCAAAAGGAAAGAAAAAGTAGAGATGCCTAAGCTGGCTGTAAAATTTGGGTAACAACCCTTTCTCCTCTAGTTCTAAGGTGATACTCTGTTGCTTTTTGCATATAGTGCCATCAGGTAACTGGATACAAATTTATTCTCCTTCTTTTGTGGATAATATCTTCTCCCTCACTCCAGTCTACCCCAACCCCACATATCTGAATGCTTATAGTTTATTCCTTGTTTTTATAATATTCTAGTCTAGTCTAGTCTAGTCTATTTTAGTCTTTTGTCCTTTTAGGACTGCACCCGAGGCATATGGAGGCTCCCAGGCCAGGAGTCCAACCAGAGCTGCTGCTGCCGGCCTATGCAGGAGCCACAGCAACTCTAGATCTGAGCCACGTCTGTGACCTACACCACAGCTCACAACAACACCGGATCCCTAACCCACTACGCAAGGCTAGGGACCAAACCTGAAACCTTGTGGTTCCTAGTTGGACTCGTTAACCACAGCACCACGACGGGAACTCCTATTCCTTATTTTATTTTTTTATTTTATTTTATATTATATTATTTTATTTTATTTTTGTCTTTTTGTCTTTTCTAGGGCTGCTCCCATGGCATATGGAGGTTCCCAGGCTAGGCGTCTAACTGGAACTATAGCCGCTGGCCAACACCACAGACACAGCAACACGAGACCCAAGCCGCGTCTGCAGCCTACACCACAGCTCACGGCAACGCAGGATCCTTAACCCACTGAGCAAGGCCAGGGATTGAACCCACAACCTCATGGTTCCTAGTCGGATTCGTTAACCACTGCGCGACGACGAAGGGAACTCCTCCTATCCCTTGTTTATTTTAAATTTGTAATTTATTTTTAAAATACAACAATTTTGCTAGGGTACATTTAAAGAGTGAATTTTCATCATTATTCTCTTCACTTAATAACAGCTTTCTTTAGCTATAATTCACAGAGTATAAAATTTCTTCATTATCTTTTGCCGGCCACTTTTGATATGAAGATTGATGATTCCATGCTAAAGTCATGATGAACTTATGAAATTTAACATGTAAGCTCAGGTTATCATCTTGAACCAGAAGCCCGTCCAATATACCCTGAAGCTGCCTGCTGCTGCCATGCTATGCCTCCCACCTGTTTCACTGATTCCATCTTCAAACATGCTTCACATTCTTTCCATACTCCTGGCTTTCTCAGCAGGGTCCTCTCCTTTCTCCAATGTTTTGCTGGGTCCAATCCTTGTCCTTCCTCTCCCCTCGTTCTATACACTCTTCCTGTGTCATCTCATCCATTTCCTGAGCCCAACTGACATCTCTGTCACTGGTTCTCAAGCCCCTCCTCAAATACTGTTCATATGGAAACATTCTCCCATCAGTAACACCTCTCATTAGACACAGGGATTCACAACTACAGGGACATCCTAAAATCTCAGGAAGTGCGTTCACAGCTTGAAGAATTACTTCTCCTCTCCAGGGACCTTTCATTAGAGACACGTGTCTGTTCCACCTCTAGAGGACAGCGCCATTATCCACTGAGCTGTCCACTCCTGAAGCCTGGAGGTCATCAGCACTAGACCCAAAGACAGAGATGATGTCTCTGTAGTATCTCAGAGCATCTTTAACACACAGCAGCACAACAAGTATTTGTTGAAGGGGTGGATTCAATCACTGAATCCTGTGATGTCCAATTCATATCCTTTCAACGCACCCTCTTCTCTTCATCCACACTGTCGGTGTTTTTGTTAGAACCGCTATCATTGTCTCCCAGCTACCACCGAAGCTTCCCAGCCCCTAGTCCTCTTCCCCAATCCATTCTCCATGCTCCAAGTCAGAGTTACCCTGTTCAGTTAAAGATCCCTCAACTTCAGGGGCTCTGAAATCAAACCCAAATTGTTCAACACAACACACAAGTCTAACTCTCTTGACTTCGTACATAGCATTCCTTCTACTTGAGAGAACAACTACTGTATCACTGTAAGGAGAATTTCCTGATGCTCCACAGCTGAACTAAATACTCACATACACTCTGAAGTATCCTGTGCTGTCCCTACTATTGCACCTATTTTGTATTATAATTATCTGTTTGTTTGTGTGTCTCCTCAACTATGCTGTGAATTCTGATAGATAAGCCGCTGTCCTTTTCACTGTATCTCAAGGCCCAACATAGTTCCTGTACAGAGTAGGCATTTGTTGAGTATCCTGTGAATGAATATATTTTCAAACATCACCAATGATCACTGAAGTAGATAATTTTGTGATTTCATCATGGGACGGGGATTCCGAACCCCGCTGGGATCCATAAATAGGTACTAAGAGGGCATGAACATCATGAAATTGGATCCAATATTTTACATGAATATACATTTTTGAGGGTAATTTTCTAAAGAGACAATCACCCTAAAAACTTAAGAAATATTGCTGTTGGAGTTTATCTGGTTAGAAAGAAATTTTCTAAAGTGTACTGCAAATGAACAAGACCAAAATGGAGATACATACACACAACACACAGACCTATGGCTATACAGAGACTGACTTAATGATATCAAGCCTAATGGCAAAACTTTTACTGAACAGGGACAAGAATCAGAGAAGTCAGAGGGTTGCAAGAAGGATGGAGGAAAACCAGAGGGTGCCAGAAAAAGAATTTAGAAAGGGAGAACAGAGAAGCAAAGGAACTTCTGTCTACCCTGCCATTCTGTACAGGGTCCTTACGTAGTCAGCCTGGGAAAGGTTAGGGCTTTGGTACAAAGGCTGTCAAGGTCTGAAGATACCTGCATAGTTTTAAAACCTGCAAACCTCAGCTCGCCATGAGGCTGCTCCACTTTGGGACAGTTCTGTCTCGTTGTCTTTTCAGGGCTGTCCAGTGAATCCCTGTCTAGACACTGACCTTCAACAGAAGGAGAGCAGGCAAAAGGAAGGCAATGGCTTGGGCTTATGTGAAAAGAGGGGCAGGGAGAGGAGTAGGTCAAACACTCACTGCTTTTCAGGGGACCATCTTTTTCTGACTCACTCTATTCCTCTGTCTTTATTTAGGGTATAGTTTATGTGCTTCCCTATTTGCAGACATATCATGCACTTTGACAAAATAAGAAAATGTACGTAAGTTCTAAAAAGACTGGTAGTTTTGAGAGTTGCAGGGGTTTTACAAATGCTGACCAAGTTCATCCTTTTCCCACTAATTAAACTTTTATTGAAGCTATGGAATATGATTTTTCTTTCCTTCTTTTTTTGGGGGTATTTCCTCACAACAGCATATAACATATTATGCTATCTGGTTTGCATTAGAAAATGCTAACTTAGTAAAAAAATACTGTTACTAATCCACTAAAGTTGGACAAGTATTTCAGAGGTGGTGACAGACTTGATTTTGAGTGGTTTCGATGCTACCCCGCCTAACTTCCACTATTGCAGAGTCCACAGAGTAGCTACTGATCTTACATCCAAGAGGTCTCTGGCTGTGAAACAAACCTTACTCACATGGGGATGAAGAATGGACTCTTTCCTCATACGTATCATCTTTCATCCAAAGAAAATGAAAGCCAGAGGATGGTGAATTTGGCCAAGAGGCCAGAAGAATTCACTGGCTGGTTAATCAGCATGTAAATAATGAGGAGTAACCCACAAACCTATACAGCAATTCATCCCCCTTTCACTTGCCATCAATACACAGGAACGGCTCTGAGTGATGGACAGGGACAGGGGCCTCATGAACTTGTCGTACATACTAATAATCCAACAATGTCTTATTTTCCTGCAGGACTCCAGTTGTATAAAATGAAGAGAACTGTGATTGTCAAAACAAAAGTTTTTAAGAACCAAGTTTGTAAAAAAAATAGGTCTCAGGTTTTATATTAACTTGTCCTACCTGAAAATCTTTGTGAGGCCCCAATCTAGTAATAAAAGATATATTATTTTAAATCAAACCTGACAGCTGAGGATTGATTTGGGTGCATTCCTGATAAATTTATGGTAAAATTTAAGCTGGCTGGAAATGGGGGTGAAAGAAGAGGAGTAGGGGAGAAAGGAGGAAATGTAACAAACTCCTACCTAATAGTGTACTTATTTGATGCAAGAATCAATGTTTCAAAATACCAGGGTTTGCTTAGGAGTTGAAATGAGTTTTGCCCTATTGTCTACCACGACATTCTTTTGGCAATTTCCTTATTGAAATCTGGTTTACGTTCCATTATATTCATAGACAGGCTGAACAAGTCACTGAGAATTTGTCTTTTACTCTTTCTATAGTAGCGTGTGGGATTTTGAAACCCTTTCAAATGCGACCAGGATTGTTGTGAGGAAAGAGGGAAAGATGAGAATGGAAGAAAAAAGTCTATAACCTCGTTCATTGCCTGCTCTACTTGCATCCTTATCCTTAATCTTGTCGAACTCATTGTGTCCTCCATCTTCTTTAGGTTTCACTGCTGGAAGAGAGACCTGGGTTAGGAAGTGACTTGAGCATGACGCCAGGATCAATGCTGACAATGAGATGAGAGCCAGAAGTGAAGCCAGAAGAGGATGTGAAGCCAGAACTGGAAATGGGTTTGGGGGTCCTCATGATGGGGCGTCTATAATATACATTCCGTTTGGCCGTAGAGGTTGAAATTTACAAGACCAAACAATTAATACTCACCCGGAGGACAAGGGTCTACTGTCACTGACATCATATTTGGTACTCTCTAACTGAAATGTGCACATTCTTAGGATGTTCTCAACGTGCCTTCTGGGAAGAACTTTGCTGGTGAAGTGTGGGATGGAAAGAGAAGGTGGAGCAGGACGACACGGACGGGCATCACTTGGGAAATCCAGCAGTCCGCTCCAACAGATGCCCACAAGGCAGTATTTACCTTGATGAGCCTTGCAGACTCTGATACCCGATCTCATTTTGCCTGGGCCCAGGAATGCAGACTCATGCTAATAAAACTCACAAGACACTGATGTATATAAAACAAACAGAAGGCGACTTTATTATCAACAGTGAACACCAGAGGAAATCAGGCATACTGAATCTTTGCATCGGTCTGTACCAGCCTGATAGTGAATGCTCTCCTTGGGAAGGCAAATTACCAGAGAGAAGCTTGCTGTGCACAGAAGCAGAACAAGTGGAGTTAATTACGTGGGATTCCAGTGCAAAACAGCATGAGGCTCTGCGGCTCTGTACCGCGAGATAATCCACCTGCCAGGCAGGCCAGAGGCTTGCCCTCACCTGGCAGGTGCCATTGGCCAGAGGTATCATGACAATTACTTTAGTTTTTCTTCTTCTCTATGTCGGAGACAGAAAAAATGCTCTTCTGATGGAGACTTCTTATGTTTATTTGTTTTTAAGACGTCAGTATCTTCAATTAGGTTACAATCAAACCTTTCTGCCCACTGCATCTTTAGGTCTCATAAGATCACACTGCCTCTCTTCGCTTTAATATATTAGGTGTTCATTTCTTTATTTAATTTTCAGAGAGTATTTTCACTTTCCTGCTTTCTGGGATCAAGAGGGGCACCACGTGGTGGACTCCACATTTGCCTACAGGTTCCACAAAGTGTCTGTTAAATTCAAATCAACCTGTATTCACCGTGCCAACTTTATGCCCACTGCTGTGCCAGATACAAAATAATATTCAAAAGTATAACAAGAGCCTCTAAAGAAATGTTGTATCTATTGGATACCTATGGTCCTAAGTCCTTCTTAAGGTACATTTATTCATTCATTTTTTCACTAGTATTCATAGGTCCCCACCTATGTACCAGGGTCAACTTGATACAAGAAATATAAAGATAAAATTGTCTTGTTCCTTTTAAGAGCTTACAGTCTAGCAAAGGAACAAGACATTTAAAAAAAAGGTCTCGACATTACTAATTATTAGAGAAATGCAAATCATAACTACAATGAGGCACCACCGCACACCAGGCAGAATGGCCATTATCAAAACGTCATCAAATGCTAGAGAGGGGGTGGAAAAAAGGGAACGCTGTTGGGGTGCAGCTACCACGGAAAACAGTATGGAGGCTCCTTAAAAAACTAAAAACAGAGTTGCCGTATGATCCAGCAGTCTCACTCCTGGGCATATATCCAGACAAAAGAAGATGTGGTATATATACACATGAATATACATGAAATACCACTCAGCTATCAGGAAGAATGAAATCATGTCATTTGCAGCAACATGGATGGACCTAGAGATTAGCATCCTAAGCGAAGTCAGAAAGAGGAAGACAAACACCAGATGTTCTCACTTATATGTGTAATCTAAAATACGATACAAATCAACATATCTACAAAACAAAAACAGACTTACAGTATAGAGAACAGACTTGTGGTTGCCAAGGGGATGGCAGGGTAGGGAAGGGAAGGACTGGGAGTGTGGGATTAGCAGAGGCAAACTATTACATATAGGATGGATAAACAACGAGGTCCTGATGTATAGCAAAGGGAACTGTATTCAATATCCTGTGACAAACCATAATGGAAAAAACATGAATAAGATTACACACACACACACAACTGAATCACTTTGCTGTACAGAAGAAATTAACACAACATTATAAATCAACTATTCTTCAATTTTTTAAAAAAGGTATGTACTGTGCAAAGTGGTGAGGAGGCTGGCAGAGGGAGTACTTTTATACATAAGGGCAGAGACAGAAGCCATATTTTTAAAATCTGTTTTTTTAAAATATACTAAATAATAATGATCATTTTATTTTATTTTTTTGTCTTTTTGCCTTTTTCTGGGGCCGCTCCCACGGCATATGGAGGTTCCCAGGCTAGGGGTCCAATCGGAGCTGTAGCCGCCGGCCTACGCCAGATCCCCAGATCCGAGCCATGTCTGCAACCTACACCACAGCTCATGGCAATGCCGGATCCTTCACCCACTGATGGAGGCCAGGGATCGAACCCGCAACCTCATGGTTCCTAGTCGGGTTCGTTAACCACTGCGCCACGACGGGAACTCCCAATAAAAATCATTTTAAAAATTAACTACAGTGGCTTGAAGCACAAAGTATACTACGTTCCTTTCTTACCACTTCCCCAGCCCTGTTCTACCTCTCAAGGCCATCTTCAGTCAGTAAGTGCTGAATCTTTTTCTAAGTATGTGAAAAACATATACATATGCTCACTTTTTCATCCCCCCATATACATATACAAACATAACTTCTATATCTATTATATCAATTGTGTGAATTTATATTACATATTCTATTTATGTAACACATATGCACAGAAACATTTATGTAATCTATACGCATGTGTGAGATCATTAATATATACTGGTTTGGGGGTTTTTTTCCTTCCTTTTTTTTCTTTTTGGCTGCAGCATGCAGTAGTTTGATGTGGGATTTCAGTTTCCAGACCAGGGAATGAACTCAGGCCACAGAGGTGAAAGCACAAAATCTTAACCACTAGACCACTAGGGAACTCGCTGTATATTGTTTTATAACTTGATTTTTTACATTTAATTCCTTGTTATAAATTATAACATGTATATAAAAAAGTACACAAAGCAGCAGTTTCCATTGTGGTGCAGCGGAAACGAATCCGACTAGGAACCATGAGGTTGCAGGTTCGACCCTGGCCTTGCTCTGCAGGTTAAAGATCCGGCGTTGCCGTGAGCTGTGGTGTAGTAGGTTGAAGATGTGGTTCGGATCTGGTGTTGCTGTGGCGTAGGCCGACAGCTACAGGTCCAATTAGACCCCTAGCCTGGGAACTTCCATATGCCGCAGGTGCAGCCCTGAAAAAGACAAAAAAAAAAAAAGTACGCAAAGCAAATAGACTCAGTTTACAAAATAAATTATTCCCATATATCTCCCTCCAGGTCAACAGAGAATTCTGAAAACCCTAGAACCTCCCTGTAACCGCCCCCCCATCATTATCCTCAATTTTATGTTAGTCATTCCTAGCGAAAGCAGCTTTAGTTCTCTAAGCTTCTCATTTTTTCTTGTATTTCCTTAGATTTTCAGCCCTTTGCTGCTCTGAGGATGTTTTCTTATACATATTCAACAATTTTGATAACTTCCAGCAGAAGAATTGTTCAAATAACTTAATCAGCCATATTTCCGACAGTGATAATTGGTGTCACATCTCAATTTCTTCCTGTGTTACGGTTCTACGTATAAATGTGGATTTGCACCTACTAGATCCTAATCCTTAGGGGTTATGAGAAATAAACATCTTTGACCTCTCACAGCACAAAGAGGGAAATACGCAATAAATGCACAAAGAGTAAAGAAATGGAAAAGAGAACAAGTACGTAATTACTCCTGCTCTCGAGGAGTTTCCATTTTCTTTTTGTGAAAGAAGATGTATATGCATAAAATAATTTGACATGAAACAATCTGAGGCAGTAAAGAGACATGTTTAAATGAAATCACTTACATTCACTGCTATGGAAAGATTTCCAAGATATATTGCCAAGTAAAAAAGGAAAGCTGCAGGATGATGTAGGTGTGTAAAATAGATCTTTTTTTCCTTTGGTGGAGTCCATGGCATTTGAAAGTTCCTGGGCCAGGGACTGAACCTGCACCACAGGAGTGACCCAAGACACTGCAGTGACAATGCTGGATCCTTAACCCACCGCACCACAAGGGAACTCCTGTAATCTATAGCTATCTCCATGTGTGTCAACAGGTATGTGTCTGTATGTGCCTGAGCATATTCTTGTTTATATACAGAAACAGGACGGTAAAGACACCTAACGATGGTTGCTTCTACAGACTGGGATTAGGAAGCCAAGAGTGATCTTTTCACTTTCAAATACCCTATATGATATTTTTACATCAAGCATATGCTACTTTTATAGTTGGGGGAAATTTTAAAATCACATTTAAGGGCAAACACATCTGATAAAATAAATCAAGAACTAAAGACTGCCAGGAAGTCAGAAATTACTGGGGAAGGCTTAAAATTGAAAAGGCAGGACATGAAATGGGCCCAGAAGGACTGACAGAGTTTAAGTTGGGGGACAGGAGTCAGGGGAGGGGCAGTGGGGGGATAGTGGTGAACAGTTTGCACTGTGAGCACACATCAGGGGAGTGATGAGAATGGTACCCAGAGGGGACCATGAGGAAGCTCGCTCCCCGCGCTAAAGCTAACCCCAGTTTACACTGAGAGAGGGGATTAAACGGACACAGGGTCAGAGCATAAAATGTGGAAGGGCATCAATACTACGAGTTCATAACCGGCTTGATGGGAAAAAGAAATCATTACAGTTTACTTTGTGAAGCAGTAATATGAGATAACATTAACCTCGAGGAAGGTTTGTGCAGAATGACATCAGATGCGAAAAATCCCTGGTAATTTATAAAGTGCTAGATCAGCAAGTATAGATCTTATTAAGTAAGTTATTATACATTAAAAGTCACATTTTAGGGAGATGACATTGGTATTCTTAGAATAGAATGCATTACAGGGCAAGAAAGATTCAGAGCAAGGAGATTCCTTAGCAATGTACGTACTTCAAAGATCTTACCCTGTTTACACAATCTGAAAAATGCAGATAACTGTCCTACTCCTCAGGCCTGTTTTAAGAATGAAATGCACATGTAATGGTATGGTCAAAATGTACTAGTTCACTTCTCTTCAACTGCTAATTAATGTCCAGAGGTATAGAGATAAAGACCAAAACTGATGCCATGGTCGTTCTAAATAAATAATTAAGATCTATTTATTGGATGTAGAGAATGAAAGAGGAAAGAAAGGATAAAAGATTTCTTCTAGGTTTCCAGCAGGGAAGACAGGTGAAATGGTGATGTCGGGACAGAAACGGACCGAGACCCGCAGTCTGCAACCTGCAGCAGTTCAGGAGTCCTGACACTCTTACCACGTGAGTTTCACCTCGTCCATCTCTTTGTCACACCTAACCCACAACCCTCCCCTCGTGGGTATGGGGGAACCGCCTTGTATTAGTACCAATATGGCTTAAAATATTTTCAAATAAAAGTGCATTTATATTCATTTTATTTTGGAAAAAATTTTCGAGAACGTAAAAATCTCAAAACAATGGAGACAAAGTTACTGACTATTCAATTATTACAGTGGGCAAAACTTAGCAATGTTTTGTTCAAAATCAAAACAAACTCTACACTTATAAGGAAGAAAAAGCCTACATAAATATAATTTGATGGAATTAAGTATCTTTAGGGTTTAAACTTATTTGTACTTCTATTTTTATCCTTTTAGGCCCAAACCACAAAATCGTAAAAACCAAAAAAAGATCAATATAAATTAATAATGTAAGTGATGCTTTTAACATTCTTTTCTTCCGAGTGGATTCCGACTTCTGAGTGTCACGTTACAACCCTGGGCCATAGTCTTAAAGCCGAGTTTCTTACAGCTTTACAGTACACTAGAAGCTTTTGTTGCCTAGCGAGAGGTCAAAAGCTTGAGGATTATTACATGATAGAACACAAAAATTCAAAAAGTTTACAAAGTAATCTGTCATGCTTCAGACTCTTTACTTTTCTGTAAGGTCACATTTCTGCAGAAGATGACAGAGTTGGCGATTGTGTAACTAAGCCTCCAGAACTACTTACGACTCTGGAATGTGATCATTGTTTTGCAATGGAGCTGGTCACCATCATATGAAAATCTTGGGAAATAAAATATCTTGTTTACCTGCTAGTTCCTGTCAGAGAACAGCTCATTCGCACACAGTACCGCAGTACTTTAGTCTAAACGCCCAACCTCCGCTGCTTGGTGCTAATGATTCTAGTCTAAAGGAATGTGAAGACTATTTCTACCTACTTGAAAAGGTAAACAGAAGAGGGAGGGGGTGGGGGAAGAGAGAAAAAGTGGGAGAGTGGAAAAGAAAGGCATCTTTGCTTCGCAGTAACGTGGGAAGGGGGAGGCAGAAGATGATGGAGATGCAACACAGGTAGCTATGAGCTGGTTGTTGAAGGTGGAGCTGAGTCCACACAAGGGCATCTTCTACTGTGCCTACTCTGTATGTGGAAATGTTCCATAATTAAAAGTTAAAGAAAGGAAAAGGCACATACCTAATTATTGTTCAAGATTGGGTCCTAACTCGACACCTACCTGAAAAGGGATAATATAGTACTATTAACAGTCCTGCGGTAAATGTCATCTTCAGAACAGATTTAAGATTTCAAGAGTTCCTTAGGCTCATTCGCCCAATAACAATAACAAAATTTATGCCAGACCGTAATCCTTATTCTGCCCATCATACTCACATAAATGGAGCACTTTCACAACTCTTATTATCTCAACTACTCTTCACAATAACTCTGTGAAATCTGGCAAATAACATTTTAATTTATGAAAAATACGAGGCTCAGAGAAGTTAAGTGGGTTTCATGTCTTTCATTCATTCACTTCACAAACATTTTACTAGTATGTGTCAGGCAAATCTGGCCTAGGTATTAGGAATTAAGAGACAAAGAAAATGGGATTCCCTTTTTACAAGAGATGCATAGTTTAGCAGAAGAGACAGATTTACAAAACAATTACATGACGAGGTGAATCATACTATAATGAAGTGTTTCTCAAAAATTTTTTAACCATGACCTACAGTAAGAAATGCATTTTACATGACAACCCAGTATATGCAAACATGTTTAAGTGAAACAAACGTTTCATGAAACAATATCCTTCGATGTGTGAGTCACATTGTGGTATTTTCTGATATACCCTATTCAGTATCTTTTCTTGTTTTTAATAAAATGCTGGTCACAACCTTTGTACAACTGGGTTGCTGCTTACAACACCGCATTATTCACTACGGGTGTAACCACAGTGTGCAAAAGTGCTCAGATGAGTATGATCCGAGTTCTCTGGCAACACAAAAGGAAACAAAAACTCTTCCAGGGAACGAGAAAGGCCTTTAAGAGGTTGGTCTCTGAGTAGTTATCAATATTAAAATGGCAGAACCAGAACAAAGTCTTAAGAGGCTTTAATCACTCTGCTCTTGCAATAATTGTGCTACTTTACACTGGCCAAACACAAAGCAGCAGCAGACTGTGCACTCACTGAAATGCTACGGAAACAAGTTGTTTTCTTGAAGGGATGTCAGCAATCATTCATTCATTCATATTTACTAACTCTTCATTAAGTGGCACAGCACTTCCTGCCCACTGGATCATCCTGCTACTACCTGTACAACAACTATAAACATCCTGAGACTTTAAGGTTTACTCTGCGACTAACAATCCTAAATATTTGTTTTCTCAAAAATTCTCTGGAAGAAAGGCTGAAAAACAAGAGACCAGGATGATACACGTTAGATGTAAACTTGGATACCATCATTTTTTAAATGATTTTAATTTTTTCCATTATAGTTGGTTTACAGTGTTCTGTCAACTTTCTACTGTACAGTAAAGTGACCCAGTCACACACACACACATATACATTCTTTTTCTCACATTATCCTCCATCACGTTCCATCACAAGTGACTAGATATAGTTCCCACTGCTATACAGCAGGATCTCATTGCTTAACCACTCCAAATGCAATAGTTTGTATCTAGGATACTGTAATTTTTATCAACCGCAAATATATACCTTGATTTTGTTCAAGGCCTTAATCTTCTCTATCACAGTCTCAAAAATGTGCTGTCCCTCCAGGCAGCTGTAGCTGCTGTATACAGAGCTCAGTGAAGGAAGAGCCAGAAGGCCCGTGGCTCCTGGGGCACTAAAATCTCATGCCGCTGCCCCCTGCTGTCTAAGAGGGACAGGGGCAAGATCTGGGAGACCCATGGACTTGATTTGCCGTTGTCATTTCCTCCAATAGGAAGATTTCCATTTTTAGGTACCTGTTCTGAGAATCTATTTTGCCCAAATGCACCAAAGACTCATTTTGTAAACTGGACCTTGTCTGGTAAGTTCTTTGTGCCTTTTACCCATGAAGCAATAAAGCAGAAAGGTACTTTTCCACATCAGCTGTGATCAGCTTACAGTATTGCTACTATTCAGGACTTCCCGTGTGGCTCACAACAATATTGCTACTATTCATTGGGCATGCAATAAATATTCAGCAAGGATACTGATATTGACACTAACGGAAAACAGACAGAAGAAAGTTAATTGGACTTCGTGAGATATAGAGGAATTACAGCTGTTTCTCATCCCTACTTCCCCAAAGGGAAACATGGTTTGAATATCAATGACAACAGATTTTGTTGGCTGACGTATTCTTAATGGAAATCAAACCAAACTGAATCAAAACCAAAAAGATCAATGGACATTTGTGCCTTTAATCATAAAACTGTAGGGTCTTAGTAAGCTGAAAGTGTTCTAGGTTAGGTTTTATCAGTTATTAACTCAGTAACAGAGGGTTGGCCAGAAGGAAATGAAAATTATAGTTTTGAGAAAGTTACTGAAAAGCATAGGCCATTTGTAAAGACATTCTAAGCTTTGGATGAACCCCTGTGTTTGGAAGACACGTTTAGGGTTGCTACCTTTGAATATTCTAAGAAGTCTAAACAGGTGAATGAACTACATTCTAAAAGACCTTCATGTTTTAGATTACACAAAAGATTTATTTTAAGAATACTGACTCTTTATTTGTTTTTTGTTTTTTTTTTTTTTTTTTTTTTTGTTTTGTCTTTTTTGTTGTTGTTGTTGTTGCTATTTCTTGGGCCGCTTCCGCGGCATATGGAGGTTCCCAGGCTAGGGGTTGAATCGGAGCTGTAGCCACCAGCCTACGACAGAGCCACAGCAACGCGGGATCCGAGCCGCGTCTGCAACCTACACCACAGCTCACGGCAACGCCGGATCGTTAACCCACTGAGCAAGGGCAGGGACGGAACCCGCAACCTCATGGTTCCTAGTCGGATTCGTTAACCACTGCGCCACGACGGGAACTCCATGACTCTTTAATTTAGATCACCAAGGAAAACATTTTCAAAACTCTGCAAATATTTAGTTAGAATCAAATGATAAAACACTAAAACAATCAACCACCAGAGCATAAGCTTGGCATTGTTTTCCTTCTACAATCTTTTTTTTTTTTTTTTTTTTTTTTGTCTTTTTGCCATTTCTAGGTCTTCACCTGCAGCATATGGAGGTCCCCAGGCTAGGGGTCTAATTAGAGCTATAGCTGTCAAGCCTATGCCAGAGCCACAGCAATGTGGGATCCGAGCCGAGTCTGCGACCTACACCACAGCTCACGGCAACGCTGGGTCCTTAACCCACTGAGCAAGGCCAGGGATCAAACCTGAAACCTCATCGTTCTTAGTCGGATTCGTTAACCACTGAGCCACGATGGGAACTCCTCCTTCTATAATCTTTATGACTCATTTCCAACTTTGTATGAAGCATCTTCAGATGACTGCTCTACTTTAGGCATCTCAACCCATTATGTCCCAAACTAAATGCTAATTCACTTCTACTCCCTCCTCCTGCCAACCTCCCGGAACACCCATTCTTCTTAATTAACTCCAGTGATCTCTAAAATGGGTATGCACAGAAAAAAAAATGCACCAGAGAAAGCCATAAAATATTAAAACTTCTGTACTAGATACAGGCTCAAAAGTATTTAACTACTAAGGGTATGTGATTTTGAAAAAAGTTGAGATGACTAATCTAATCCAGGCTTCCTCACTGCCTTTACACCATCAGTCCACAAAGGACTTCAATTCTCTCTCAAAGTCTCTTCCACTTTTCCTTCCATTTCCACTGCCTCTGCAGTAGCTCAGATGCTCCACGTCTTGCTTGGGTTTCTGCAGGAGTTTTCCATTTTGTCTTACTTCTTGTATTATCTTTTTCCAACTCATTTTTCACTCTGCCACTAGAAGTATCTTCACTATTCAGATAATATTGCTCATCCAAAAAAAGCAAACAAACAAACAAGTAAGCAAACAAAAACCACTGCCTACAATAATCCAAACACCAAAATGAGGGTTTTTTTCATGGTTTTCTATAGTTTTAGCTCAACCTAGGAATGCAGTGGAAACAAAAGCATGACCTTCAGGCCTAGGTTTGAGTTTTGGTCCTGCCTCTTGTGAGCTTTATTTATGACTTTGGGGAAAATCACTTAGGCTTCCTGAGTTTGTATTTCCATCTTCAAGTGGTGGTATTAATAGCTCACAACTGTTATGTAAATCAAATGAGATTATCTATGCATGAGGAGGAGCCGAGCCCAGAGCCAGGCACACACTAATAGGTGATCAATGGTTTGATCCCTTCGTGCTCTAGGGTCACTGCTACTACTGCCCTCTGCCTCGCTCCCCTGACTCCCCACCCCCACCCCATGACATTACGCACCAATCCAGGGGGAGGAACACAGGTTTTCCTCAAACACGACAGGCACTCTCAGGCCCCTGTGACTCTGATTACACTATACGCTCAGCCTCTTGTATGTCCTTTCCTGCCTTCTCCGCTGAAATTCTACCCAGGCCTCAAGGCCCAGCTCAAATGTCAGCTCTTCCAGGAAGGCTTCCCTTGATTTCTCTGATCATCACTTTTCCTTTCTGTTCTTCCTGCACGCTGCTTACAGCTTTTCTTTGGTATTTCTTTCTTTGTGTTGTAATATTACTATTATATTTGTATTAAATATAAAATCATGTTTACCTATGTTACCTGCATGAATTATAAGCTTCTTGAAGGCAGAAAGCATGCTTTTCTTCTTCTTAGCCTCAGCAATTAATACCTTGTACTGGAAAGGATTTAATACAGGTCTGCTGATCGACTAAGTAAACACAGCAAAACAAAACTTATACCTGAAAAATATACTGTTTCTCTCTCCAATGCATAAATTAAAAGTAACAACAAAATGACCTAACAATGGTAAATTTTGATATTTCAGACTCAGTGAAAAGAACAAGATATTGTTTTTAAACTATTAAACAGATGATATCAATTGTCATCCATGACAGACTACTAGTGAGTGAATATGAATTGAGGGTGATGATTCAAAGAGGAAAATCGTAATACATACATACCATCTATTTAAAACCACGCTTTCAAATGCTTAATGAGCTCACACTATACTGAATGAAATAATTAGGACACAAAACTGATCCCAATCTTGCAAGTATATAAGAAAAAAGGCAACAGAAATAAAATAAACATTAATATGTGGTTATTTCTGAGTGGTAGGGCTACAGGTGATTTTTATTTTCTGTCTTTTATATTATCTAAATGTTCTACAACACACACATTTATATAGTTAGAAATTTAAAAAAAGACTATCAATGAATTCTAATTAAAGCCTAACCAGATTTGCAAATGCTAAAAAGCCTTATTAGCCCAGTAAAAGACTTCCTGATATTTTAATATTTAATCACAACACATTTGTGTAGACATCATTAAACACCAAGAGTTAATGTGGTAGTTTAGAAAAAGATACTAATAGAAAATGGAGCCCTGCATTGTGACTTAGTGACCAATTCGGTTCCCTTATTAAAAATATCAAATGGGAGTTCCCACCGTGGCAGGGTAGGTTAAGTATCCAACTGCAGTGGGTTAGGCTGCTGCAGAGGTGCAGGTTTGATCCCCAGCCCTGCACAGTGGGTTAAAGGATCCAGGTATTGTCACAGCTGTGGTGTAGGCTCAGTTGTGGCTCAGATTCGATCCCTGCCCAGGGAACTTCCATATACCACAGGTGCAGTCATAAATTTAAAAAAAAAAAAAAATATATATATATATATACACACACACACACGCACATATAAAATAAGATATTAATAAAAGTTTTCCTTCATTTTAACCAGAAAGCAGAGTAAGTAAACATTTGACTATTCGGTAGGTAGCAAAGCACCAGCTCTGGAGGAGGAAGGTGTCAGCTGGCATTCCAGCTCAGCCACTTGTCAGCTGTGCAACTTGCTCTCTGAGCTGCAGTCACTCTTTCCACAGATCAGGGAAAATCCCCACACTTCCTCACTATTATCTGCAGCCCCAGTATCAACATCATCGTTAACCTCATCATTAATCTCATAATTAACAAGACCTCTATCCCAATGTCTAGGACAGGGGATGCCCTTTTCTATTCCGTGTCTCACAGATCTGGAGACTGTCCAACCCGACTGGAAGATGGACAAGGATGCGAGCAGGGGCTCATTCTGATTTGAAGGGCACCTGAAGGGTCGGTTAAGCTTGCTGATTCGAAAGTCGATCCTTAGTGACCACAGGCACTGCGACTGCACCAGCCATGGCTGTGATGGTGGCACTCCCCATGGACCCCTCTACAAAGTGGGATAGGATCACTAGAAGGAAGCTGATGAAAGTGAGTGAGTGGGTGGAGACAGGGGTTGGAAGGACACAAACTGATGCGTGAGAGGGAGGAGAGAACAAGGTTTTGGAGGGCAGTGCCATCGAGGGGGCAGGGGAAAGAGGAAGCTAAGGGAGAAAGCGGAAATCGCCAGACTGTCAAATGGGGCGGGGGGGGGGGGGGGGGGCGGAGAGAGAAAGTTGTCTCGTCCTCTCCACTGTCTTCCTCCCGAAAGTTTCTCCCCAATCCATAATTATCCTTCTGTTTCTCCCTCTTTCCCAGCCCCTTCTCAACCTCTTTGTTTCCAAAAGCACACTCATTCTGAAGAGTCAGTCCCACTCCCTCTCAGACAAGTGGCATTCCTTTCTCCAGGAGTCTGGGAGTGAAAACCTGGAAAAACACCAGAGTGGCCTGCAACGTCCAAACTGGCTTCCCAACCCCTTGAGGTCCCCGAGCATCGAGGATGAGAGCTGGAACTGATCCTGGCTGCAGGTATGAGGGGGCACCAGCACACAGAGCAGCTGTTCACCTCTCTACTTTCTGTTCCTGGCCTCCCCATGTCCTTATTTGCACTATCTTCAATTACAAAGGATGCTCTGTCTTCAATTACAAACGACCCACGCAAATGTCCCATGACTAGAATTTACCATCTGATAACTGTATGGTCACCTTCCTTTCCTGGCAAATATATAAAATGTTATTTCAAAATGTCAGGATCGGACATGTTTGGAAGAAAACCCACACAAAGACTAGGCCACAAGAATATTTAGTCAAAAATCATAATGCCCTCAGGGTAGGAGTGTATTTATTTCTCAAATAATCATCCTGACTTCCAATATGTCAATTTAATGTGCCAAGGAGAAGGTCAGGACCACATGCTTGATTCTGGTTTTCTTTCGAGCAAATGTTATGTATTCTTTTTTCACAAATAAATATAAAGGTTGCACTGAATCAAAAGTATCAAGAAGCCAGTATTACCTATGTGGGTGCTAAGTGGGGGCAATTTCAGAGACTGAAGGATATACGTTGATGGAAATGTAACAAGTTATTAAAAAATCATCTTGTGGATTACTTGAAGAATAAGAAAATGCCAATATTGTACTGGGAAATGCATTCGCTCTCCAGCTAAAGTGTGTTATTTTTATTCCTCACCAAACAGTATGATAATTTGCCTACAACTGCCAAAGGCTGTGCTGCCTGAAGTGCAAACTCAAAAAGCCTTGCAAACAACTTTGTTCAGCAAATGAGCATCATTTGCTCCCATGTTAAGGGACCACCTCCTTGTAAAATGTACCAAGAAATAAAAAAAGAGGAGTACCTTACTAAATCCAAACACATGTATCCTAAAGCGCAATATGAAACAATGAACTATTGGGGACCTCCCTGGAGAAGCTGCTTCTCTCGCTGTACCTTCAGAGCCTGCTTATTTATTAGAAGGGGGATGCCTGCAAGCTACAGGATGTGGGAACAGGGTGAGCTGATGCTTTTTACTTTCCTTGCAGCTCTCGGGAACTTGGAAGAGGCCAAGAAGAAACAAGAGCTGCAGGGCTCTGAATAACCATTTCATAGTGTTGGCTATAAAACAGAATTGCTGGGTTTGAGGTGAATGGAGTTGAAAGGACAGAAAGAGGGTGTCAGAGAGCTTAAAAGAGCCACGGGATGAGAAGCAGCACTGCCTTCCCCTGAAGGAAAAGCTTTCCTGTTGGCAGAGTTGTTTCCAGGCACTGGCCCCCCGTGCCTCTCTGAACGGCAGAACCCAGCGCTGCTTTGAGAGCTGATTTTAGCCTCTGAGGTAATGGGAAGGAACATTAGGTTCTCAGACTCAGCTCATTTTAGGGATTAGCGCTATGGCCTAAGAAAAATATGCTGGGTATGTGGTCAATCACTTTCAGACGTAACCTGCTTACGAAGCCGCTTCGCTTTAGCAATAGATTTTAGCACGGGTACTCCAACACAATCACTCATTTAAAACAACAACAACAACAACAACAACTCGGTCTCACAAAAGAGATCATATCTTCACTGGGCACTGACCTCCCGTTTTCTTCTACTTCTAAGGGTTCTTTCTTTTCCCTCAGCCAAGCCCGTTAACGAGAGGCAGTTTACGTAGTGGTGAAGGGCATGGACTCTGCAGTCAAATTTTCTGGGTTTGAATCAAAAAGATTCAAATTGGGCAAACTGCTCGACCTCTCTGAGCCTCAACAGCCTCCTCTGTAAAATGGGGATGAATACCACCAGCCAGCTCACAGCAACTGGAACAGAACAGGCTACACAGGAAGTCATCAAAGAAGGTCCATGACTGTCAGTGGTTAACAAACAATGTTACTACTGTGATGTAATGACAGCCTTGTACCTAGCCTTTAAAAAAAGCATATGACTAATGTATTTAATAACTTGCACATCAGCCTTTCCGAGTTAAGAATGTACTTCTTGAAGGTTTGCTAATTTTTTTGTCTCAAATACCTCAGTTTCTGGCATATGAGAAGAGCTCATAAATGTCTGAGGATGGGAATGAATGAAAGGAAGAAAGCTTTGTGGATCAAATAAGGTTGTAATATTTGCCATATAAGTAAATTCAGATTTGACGAGCTTTTATTAAGTGCCTACTTTATGCCAGACCCTGCGTGAAGTCTTTATGTTGTTTTAACAAATGTAATTCTGTGTACAAAACAAATCTAGGTAACTGATAATAACAGAGTGACTACTGGGCTAGGCTGAGCTTCATTTAGACTAAGCCACCAAAGTTGACAACCCAAAAAGGGCTGGTTAACTCAACTCTGTGGAGTTAATTTTGAAGCCATACAAATAACTCATTTATATGCCACCAAAATGAGCAGCAAAGGGACCACATGACCAGCATGCAAGGGAAGGCTACAGCGGGACTGGCATTCCCTCCTCTAGATGGAGGGCAGGGTGATGGCACCCCTTCCGGGTACAATAAGCACCTTGGGGATATTTTTAGCACCCACAAAGCCCCAGTCGGAAAGCCCTGCTTTAAAGGATCTCTTTAACCACAGAATAAGGAACTATGTATTACATTCAAGACTTGGCAGCCACTCAATTTCCAAATGTTAGTTTTTCATGAAATCATCATATATCTCAGGGAAATTTCAGCTCGATCTCAGCTCTTTTACTTTTTTTCCTTTACTGGGAAGAAAATTCTAAGCCAGCATAAATGAGTAAGTGGATTTCAGTCCTCTGAAAGGGCTTTCTGGGTGTGGCTGAGATAGCTAGCTTTGAAAACTTAGCAACACAGGATACATTATGAGTAAGTTCTTTCCTTTTTTTTTTTTTTTAAACAATGATGCTAACTCACCAGATCCTTCTGAAAGAGTCCTTTTATTAATTTCAATGAAGTCAAGTAGAGAACAAGTTGTAATATGAAACACAATTTATGCAACTATGTTGAAATTCTCTGCCTGAGTTACATCTCCTAATGCAAGAATTTTATGGTAAAACAATTTCAAAACAACATCTAGCATTAGCTTAGGCTCATTTTGGTTTCAGGCTGTCTTTCTATACAAATCATAGAACTCCTGAGGCAAAATGATAGCGCCTTTAAGGAGGAGAAAAAAAAAAAAATCCTGTTCCCCACAGTTTATAATAAAAGAGCTGAAACTAAGCCTTGATTGAAATTATACTGTTAGGCAACTCCAGAAACTAAACACAAAAACATGGTAAAGATTGCAACATCAAGGGAAAACCATCTTCATCGATATCGTTTTAGATTCCCAGCCGTTCCTGACCCGAGCCCACATGAGAGCAACTGAACCTTCAGAGGCTTTCCCGCAGTCAGCCAACCAGCAACTCCCTCCTTCCTCAACCACGCGGGTTGCCCAGGGAAAGGCACGCAATACATTTAAAGGGCCAATAGAAATCCCGTGGGTGGGTTTGGTCCGCCTTTCAAAAACCAATGAACTTCCCATTATATAACCTTTAATACCAAGAGAGAAGTTTACAGTCACATACCCGACTAAACTATAAGGCAGGCTTCACTGCATGCCTCATCGTGGTTTTTTGTTGGTTTTTTTTTTTTTTTTTTTTTTTTAAAGAAGAAGTAAGGAAAAGTAAAAGAAAGAGTGTCCTGAATGACACAATCCATCTAACTCAGGTAATGTCAGAAAATTAATGAATCTACATGGTGGTACGACCTAGGCTTGCTTTTTGTGATGATTTTCAGGGCAATCTGAGGTTTTCAATCAGAAAAATGTAGGCATCTAAAAACATAAGCTCCATGACATTTTATTAATTCTTTATAAAATAAAGTCTTTTAACCACAGCAGAATTCTGAGAATCTGGCTTTTCCAGAAAGCCCAAGAAAAATACTTTAGTTTCACCATTCTCAAATTCATTTGACTTTGAAACAAAATAAACATATTACTCTATTTAATATCTTGCACAAGCGAATTCACAAGAATGAAATGTGTTCAGAGTTCCTAGAAAAAATGTAGCAATACAGGCTGCCAACTTGTTCAATGTCAAGCTCTAGGCAGTATAGCCACACTAGCAGTAAATGACTCAGAGTGAGTCACGCTTAAGCTATTTTTGCTTTTAAAGTACTGCCAGGCACTGTGTTAATATTCAACCCAGAGTAAATTTAGCCCAACAAGAAAACAAGTGTTTCCATGGCTGCTTCTTCACACTGTTTATGGTATATATGCAGCCATTAGGCACAGGAATCTAGCCAGATAAGTTAAGTAGAAATGCTCATCTATTATTTATATCCAGGCTTTGGAACACTGCAAACACGAAATGCATCTTAGGCTATTCTTTCAACTCCTTCTGTCTATCCGCCCCTCCAGACCCCAAAGAGCAACGACATAGAGAGGATACTATTAATGATTCATTTAAAAGTTTGTGCCGTGAAACTCTAGTGGACTGTTGTTCACGGATTTTATGTGGCTCTGTGTTAAGAGTCACAACGACCCATGTTTCTCTGATAGTGCGGCCACAGGGAAGTAAAGTGCTTTAAAAAGTATCTAGCAAAAACAGCAGGAAATGTGGGCTATAGATACCAAATAGAATCATTGCACAGTATCAAGTATAGTGAACAGTTAGCCTGGTAATGTGAACACTCAACAGGTGTTTAAAAAATAATGCCTGTTCTAATTTGAAAAGATACATGCACCCCAATGTTCACAGCAGCACAATTTACAAGCCAAGACATGGAAGCAACCTAAGTGTCCATTTATAGATGAATGGATGACAAAAGTGGGGTGTACATATACAAGAGAATACAGTTCAGCCACAAAAAAGAATGAAATAGTGCTATTTGCAGCAACATGGATGGACCTAAAGATTATCACACTAAGTAAAGTAAGTCAAAGCCGAATATCATATGATATCACTTATATGTAGACTCTAAAAAAAGATACAAATAAACTTATTTACAAAACAGAAACAGACTCACAGACATAGAAAACAAACTTATGGCTACCAAAGGGGAAAGGGGGTGGGAGAGGGATAAACCAGGATTTGGGGATTAACAGATACATACTATTATATATAAAACAAACAAGGACTTACTGTATAGCACAGGGAACTATATTCAGTATCTTGTAATAGCCTATAATGGAAAAGAATCTAGAAAACATGTATTTATATGTGTATACACACACACACACACACACACACATATAACTCAATCACTTTGCTATATACCTGAAACTAACACAACAATGTAAATCAACTATACTAGAAAAAAAATATATTGGTGGTGAGAGATGCATGGCTAATAACCGACTGATCTAAAAAAAAAAAAATTTCAGTTTTTCAGAATATGCTATTTTTATTCCAAATGCACATGGAATTCTTACACTTGAATAGCACAGTGACTATGAGATGGATGCTAGGGCTTTTCCCTAAATGGTCTGTTTACAGCTGTCAGAATCCTCAGCATTACCTACAGAATCTATGCTACAGTCATATACAGTGATTAACTATTCTGCTCAGTTAAAAAAAAAAAAAAATCCAAGCTATCCATTATTCCAGCCCAGGTTTTCAAATTAGGATGCATGAACCTCAGTATGCAAACTTTTGGAATTTTTATTTAAAGTTTTATCTAAAAAATGAGGGGAAAAAAACTAGGTCTTCCTAATAACATACATGCTGACATTATGCAGAATATGTATAAATCTGAATAAACAAAATATCAGGAGGTGTCTGCTCCTCTTGAGCAGAACCATCGAAGACACATGGAGACCACTGCTTTAGTGCACACACCGCCTGAAGGATGGAGTCCTTTCCTCTTCGCGGCTAGTGCTAGCCCACTACGCGTGTTCAGTTTTTTTCTTTTACATTCGAATGGTCACTGGCACAAAGGGAGTATAGTGGAAAAGCCTAGGTCAGCAAGCAACTGGAGAGGAGAGAGAAATGGTAATCTGAGCGAGGCTCGTCTGGAAAACAGCCATACAAAGAACCTCGGCCCAGCTGTAATGACAGGACTGGCACAAAGACAGCTGCTTAGAGTCAAAAAAAAAAAAAAAAAAAAAAAAACAACTGACGAGTTAGTTCTCGTATCAGAATGCCTAAGCCACCCAGACTGCCTGAAAGTTATAATGGAGGCTCAAAAGCTATTTTCAATGAACTTGAAAAAGCCTAGCACAAGTGTAGTTACCTAACAGACATCTTTCGAAACGCAGTTGGGGAACGACTGTGAAGGGGCTCCTCCATGGTGCAAAAGATGGAAACTCTTAACATCGTCTCTAACTTGCCTGAAGGGCATCATTTGTTCTCTTGGAAAGCAGCTAGCACATGGCTTGACCTACAGTAGAGGCTTAATAAATCTCTGCAACAAGCAGATAAAACATAAAACTGTATCCTCACAAACATCTTCTTTGAAACCCATGGGTTCTAAGCTCTGTATTCCTTACCTCTGTGATTACTGTAGAGGTAACTTTCAGAATCTGAAAGCCTAAAGGACAAAAAATAATTTATCAGAATTTCTTGCTTTTTGACTCCCTTGATCACTAACTCTACAAATATCCAGGATCCTACTCATCTCTACCTGGAAGTTCCAGATTAAAGGGAGTGTAAACCCTAATTAAATCTTCATAGAAAGACCATACTAAAATTTAGGCAAAGGCGGGGAGAAATGAAGAGTTGAAGCATGAGATTTTTAGGGCAGTGGAACTATTCTTTACAATATCATAATGGTGGATACATGACATTATGCATTTGTCGAAAACCCACAGGCCCCATTTGATCCAGTAATTCTACTTCTAGGTATAAAGAACTGAAAGCAGGGATGTGAACAGATATTTGCATACCAATGTTCATTAGTAGCACTGAGGCCCCAGAGTGGAAACAACCCAAGCGTTTATTGATAGATGAATGGATAAACAAAATGGGGTATATAAATGCAATGGAATATTGTTCAGCATTAAAAAGGAATGAAATCTAATACATGCTACAACACAGATTAAACCTTGAGGAATTCCCGTCGTGGCTCAGTAGTTAATGAATCCGACTAGGAACCATGAGGTTATGGGTTTGATCCCTGGCCTTGCTCAGTGGGTTAAAGGACCTGGCATTGCCGTGAGCTGTGATTTTAGGTTGCAGATGTGACTCGGATCCCACGTTGCTGTGGCTCTGGCGTAGGCCAGTGGCTACAGCTCCAATTCGACCCCTAGCCTGGGAACCTCATGTGCCAAGGGAGTGGTCCAAGAAATGGCAAAACACACACACACACACAAACAAAACTTGAAGATATTGTACTAAGTGAAATAGGTCAGACATAAACAGACAAGTATTGTGTAAATCTACTTAAACAGGATATAGAAAATAGTAAAATAGGAGTTTCTGTCATGGCTCAGCGGAAACGAATCTGACTAGCATCCATGAGAACGCAGGTTTGATCCCTGGCCCCGATAGTGGGTTAAGGATCTGGCGTTGCCATAAGCTGCAGTAGTGTCAGTTGTAGACACGGCTGGGATCCTGCATTGCTATGGCTGTGGTGTAGGCTGGCAGCTGCAGCTCCGATTCGACCCCTAGCCTGGGAGCCTCCATATGCCATGGGTTGGGCCCTAAATACAATAAAAACAAAATGAAACAAAATGAAATGAAAATAGTAAAATACACAGAGACAGAAAGGAGAACAGTGCTTACCAGGGGCTAGGGGTGGGGATGGGGATATTTAGCGGGTACAGGTTCAGCACGGGGTAATGGAAACGTGCCAGAGATGGACAGTCGTGATGGCTGCGCAACGAGATGTATGCATTTACCACCACTGAACTCATGCTGAAAAAAGGTTGGAATGATAGATTTCATGTTATATATATCTTACCACCAAAAAACTCATAGAACAGCATAGTACAACGAGTGAATTCTCATGTTAATGATGGACTTTAACAGTAATGTATTGATATGGGTTCATCCACTGTAACTGACATACCATACAAATACACAAGACGTTAAAAATGGTAACTGTGGGAGGGAATCAAAAATCGTTCTACTCTGCTGATTTTTTTTTTATAACCTTAAACCTGCTCTTCAAAAAAAAGTCTATTATTTTAAAAGAAAAATCTAAACAAAGGAGGTTGCTCTGAGGCAAACACCCTTCTTTCATGTGGTACCCTGTGCTGACTTCCTTATCTGGGCCCCTCAGTCCCTTTGTCTCGACCCAGCCCCCCCCCACTCAACCTCTTGCCTGTTTCCAGTCTCCTCTCCTGCCAATTCTGATCTCATCCCTTTAATATTCACGTATTTCCTGATGTCCTAGAGGCCCAGATTCTGGAGTCTCTACTCTCACGGGTCCTGGCTGCTGTTACAATTTCCCAGTCTGTCTACCTTGCTCTGCCCTCTGACTTGTCTTGACCTCACTGTTTGTGTATATTTTGGCTACTCCTGACCCTTGATACTCTAAACCTTGATACAGTTCCTTAATTCTGTCCACCAACCTTATGTTATGTTGCTGTAAGGCCTAGACCAGCCTAACAGTAATGAAATACGAAGAGTGTTTCGGGGTACAAAATGATTATATTCAAAAACATTTCTTAAAACCAGAAACAAAAATGTCCTTTATCCAATGCAAAGTGCTGCTCTTTAAAACTCTTAGGGGCAGATTTTTATTCTACCTTCTAAGTTCCTGCCTTAATTCTATGATCACAGCGTATCCTAAATGTAAGCAAGAATTGCAAACTTAGGAGTTCCTACTGTGGTGCAGTGGGTTAAAAATCCAGCTGTAGTAGGTCAGGTTGCTGTGGGGGTGCAGGTTCAATCCCTAGCCCAGCACAGTGGGTTAAGGCATCCAGCATTGCCAGAGGATCCACAGGTTGCAGCTGCAGCTTGGATTCAATCTCTGGCATGGGAACTTCCATATGTGGTGGGTGCAGGAAAAAAAAAAAAAGCCTATCAAGGAAACAGGTAAAGTATATCAGATATGCAACAAAAGGAAACGGTCAGAACAGTGACTAATTAAGAAGCACGCCTCTTATCTAAGAGCATTTAAAAACAACACTGTGTGTCAAATGCCAACACTGTGTGAGTTAAACCAAACCACATTTCAGCCTCATGTGGCCTACAGACCTCTAGACCTCTGTGTGATGTGGGGAAGATTTTAAACAGAGCTAGACAGACAGATAAACAGAGAAAAGAAAGGGGGGGAGCATTAGTGCCTTATGTAGACTCTACTGCTTACAACATTAAATTTGAACTAAATCACTCCATAAAAATGTGTATTTATTAAGAGAGAAGCTTTAGGTCTAGGAAGGAAATGGGCATTCAAATGGCATTTCAAAATGGCTTACCCTTGGCTAAGTGAGAATGCAATTAATAATAGGATGCATTTCATCACATTGCTGGGCTGGAGATCACCCTACACGAGACATTCTTCTAAGGTCTGATGCATTCTGCTTCCAGTGTTCTCAAAAAGAAAACTATATGGATGAGAAATAAAAGCTTAAAAAGAAAAAAGGGCATAAGTGTTCAAGATTTCTTTTTTCTTAGTCTACTCTTTCCAAGGTGAATACTTAAGTTCTTCAGTCTCATTTTACCAAAGGGAATTGTTATCATTTACTGCTAAAAGCAATATTTGGATTAGGAAATATTATTAGACTTTGATCCCAAGACTTTTAAAAGCAGATTAGAGAATGTTCTTCGCATTAAGTCCAAGACATGAGATAAATGGAAAAAAGCCTCTGCTTGCCTACCCTGAACACTTGAATGAGCAGATGAACTAGAAAAAGGCACACTTTCCTCCGGGTCCACTGGGTGCATGCCTTAAACATTAGAACACAGGCTGGCATTTAGTCACCCCTTGCCACCTCAGCCAGGTGCTTTCGTGTGGAGTATATACTGTGTGTACAATGGTAAACAGCAGACCTCTCTTACCCCACAGTTAAATATGTTATTTTAATACAGGAATTATTTTGATTCTGTGAGTCAGTACTTTCTAGCCTGCTGTGTCTCTTACCTGGTCAACCATCTCAAACTTCCCAAGTGTCTAAGATGTCAGAATACTTCATACCCTGACAATGACATTCAATAGTTTGATAGTGAACCACTTACCTGAATCCTTCCGCTCCTCAAGCTTCAGCCTGGCTAACAACCTCACTGTCCACTCTCCTCCTCTGCCTCTGCTGTCTGGAGAAGTGTCAAGAGAAGGCCCTTCTGCACAGCCAACTGACTCTCATGGACTCCACTCCGAGAAGGCCCCCTGTTAGCTCGGCAAAGTCCCTAAGCATCTCTGTTACCCAAAACAGGCATCGTTGGAGTTCCCGTTGTGGTGCAGTGGTTAACGAATCCGACTAGGAACCATGAGGTTGCAGGTTCGGTCCCTGCCCTTGCTCAGTGGGTTAACGATCCGGCGTTGCCATGAGCTGTGGTGTAGGTCACAGACGCGGCTCAGATCCCAAGTTGCTGTGGCTCTGGCGCAGGCTGGAGACTACAGCTCCGATTAGACCCCTAGCTTGGGAACCTCCACATGCCGCAGGAGCGGCCCAAGAAATAGCAAAAAAAAAAAAAAAAAAAAAAAAATTTTATAAAATACTAGTATAAAATATTTAGAAAGCAACAGCCCTCTCTTCTTCAAAATTACATATATAGATAGATTTTGTCCACCTAGGATAATATTCACAGAGCACTAGGACATGTGACTAACTGGGGGAAAACGATGCAAAGATGCATGAAAGAATGATTATAATTTTCATGCCAAAACTTGGGATACATGGTCTGACAATAGAAAAGAACATTAGAAAGCAGAACTCTCCTAAAAATTAAGGAATACAGTCAGTGAAAATACAAGAGCATTCAAAAGTGCAAAGAGTTGATAACTACATGGGAGACAAGATGTACTAAAGGATAACAAACAATACGAAGCAGAATAAGAGCCGTTTCCCTGGGCTGTGTACGTGACAAAGACCAAAAAGTTTAATAACACCCAAGTTGGCTGGTTCGTAGGAAATGGGCTCTCTCATACATTTTCAATGGGAATTTAAAATAATCTTTACGTCCAACACCTATTTCTGATAAAAACCCTTCAGAAAGTGGGCATAGAGGGAACCTACCTCAACATAATAAAGGCCATATAGGACAAACCCACAGCGAACATCATTCTCAATGATGAAAAGTGGAAAGAATTCCCGCTGAGATCAGGAACAAGACAAGGATGCATGCTCTCGCCACTACTATTCAACATGGTTCTGGAAGTCCTAGCCACAGCAATCAGAGAAGTAAAAGAAATAAAAGGAATCCAAATTGGAAAGGAAGAAGTAAAACTATCACTATTTGCAGATGACATGATACTATACCTAGAGAATCCTAAAGATTCTACCAGAAAACTGTTAACACTCATCAATGAATTTGGCAAAGTCACAAGATACAAAATTAATACACAGAAATTGACGGCATTTCTATATACTAACAATGAAAGACCAGAAAGAGAAATTAGCAAATCCCATTTACCATCACATCCAAAAGAATAAAATACCTAGGAGTAAACCTACCTAAAGAGACAAAAGACCTGTACTCTGAAAACTATAAGACACTGATGAAAGAAATCAAAGATGATGCAAATAGATGGAAAGACATACCAGGCTCTTGGAATGGAAGAGTCAGTATTATCAAAATGATTATACTACCCAAGGCAATCTACAGATTCAATGCAATTCCTATCAAATTGCCAAGGACATTTTTCACAGAACTTGAACAAAATATTTTAAAGTTTGTTTGAAAGCACAGAAAACCCAGAATAGCCAAAGACATCCTGAAAAAGAAAAACGGAGCTGAAGGAATCAGGCTCCCTGACTTCAGACTATACTGCAAAGGAACAGTCATCAAAACCATATGGTACCAGCACAAAGACAGAAATAACATCAGTGGAACAGGATAGAAAGCCCAGAATTAAACCCATGCACCTTCAGCCAACTAATCTACGACAAAGGAGGCAAGACTATACAATGGAGAAAAGACAGCCTGTTCAATCAGCGGTGCTGGCAAAACTGGACAGCCACTTGTAAAAGAATGACATTAGAATACTTCCTAACACCATACACAAAAATAAACTCAAAATGGATTAAAGACCTAGATATAAGGCCAGATACTATAAAATTCTTAGAGGAAAACATAGGCCAAACACTCTCTGACATAAACGAAAGCAACATCTTCTCAGATCCACCTCTTAGAGTAATGACAGTAAAAACAAAAATAAACAAATGGGGCTTAATTAAACTTAAAAGTTTCTGCACAGTAAAGGAAACCCCAAACAAAATGAAAAGACAACCCACAGAATGGGAGAAAATCTTTGCAAATGAGTCAACTGACAAGGGATTAATCTCCAAAATTTATACATACCTCCTACCGCACAATATCAAAAAAAACAAACCCCATCAAAAAATTGGCAGAAGATCTAAACAGACAATTCTCCAAAGAAGACATACAGATGGCCAAAAAACACATGAAAAGGTGTTCAACATCACTCATCATTAGAGAAATGCAAATCAAAACCACTATGAGGTACCATCTTAAACCAGTCAGAATGGCCGTCATCAAAAAGTCTCCAAACAATAAGTGCTGGAGAGGCTGTGGAGAAAAAGGAACCCTAGTACACTGCTGGCGGGATTGTAAATTGGTGCAACCACGGTGGAAAACAGTATGGAGAATCTTCAAAAAACTCAAAATAGAACTACCATTTGACCCGGCAATCCCACTCCTGGGCATCTATCCAGAGAAAACCATGACTCGCAAAGACACGTATACTCCAATGTTCATGGCAGCACTATCTGCAACAGCCAAGACATGGAAACAACCTAAATGTCCATCGACAGAGGAGTGGATCAAGAAGATGTGGTACATGTACACAATGGAATATTACTCAGCCATCAAAAGGAATGAAATAACGGCATTTTTAGCAACATGGATGGACCTAGAAATTATCATGCTAAGTGAAGTCAGTCAGACAAGGAGACACCAACATCAAATACTATCACTGACATGTGGAATCTGAAAAAAGGACAGAATGAACTTCTTTGCAGAACAGATACTGACTCACGGACTTGGAAAAACTTATGGTTTCCAAAGGAGACAGTTTGGGGGGTGGGGAGAGGCGCTGGGGGTGTGGGATGGAAATCCTATAAAATTGGATTGTGATGATCATTGTACTACTATAAATGTAATAAATTCATTGCGTAATTTAAATAAATAAAATAATCTTTATGAAGGGCAATTTGTCCTCTAAAGTCAAAATTTTTACATTCACACATCCTTTGACTCAGCAGTTTCCCAGGATTTATCTTACAGATTCAGACCGATTTGTGTGGAATTTTGTATGTAGGAGAATATTCAGGAGTTCCCATAGTGGCTCAGTGGTTAATGAACCTGATTAGCATCGCTGAGGATGCAGTTTTGATCCCTGGCCTCACTTGGTGGATTAAGGATCCGGCATTGCTGTGAGCTATAGTGTAGGTCGGTTGCAGACACGGCTTGGATCCCGAGTTGCTGTGGCTATGGCGCAGGTCAATGGCTACAGCTCCGACTGGACCCCTCGCCTGGGAACCTCCATATGCCTCGAGTGCAGACCTTAAAAAAAAAAAATGTTCATTGCAGCAGTGACAGTAACAAAGTAACACCCTCACCAAGGGACTAATTAAATATTGTGAGGTGTCATGCAGTCATGAAAAAGAATGAGGATGCCCTAAGGCACTGATAAGCAAGAATACCCAAAATCCATTAAATGAAAAAAAGCAAAATAGAATAGTATGTCTAACATGCTACCACCGATACACCCCCCTCCCCACCACCAACACACACCGCTCTCTACAGGGATACACGGAACAGAGGCAACAATAACCGCCTCTTCAGGAGGCAAAGGCCCTTTTCACCAGAGTCTTTTGTACTCTATACGTTTTACACCATGTGTATGTATCACCCAATCAAAAAGGTAAAAAGATGCAAGAGGGCCAGAGAATCCGTATATTCGGAGGGCACACACAAAAAAGAGACCAGTTGGGGTAGGAGTGGTTAACAAAGCTTTTCCACTAGGATGAAATCAGCCTGGTGGAGGGCGGCTCTGGGAGGCTGGGGGGTTTCCAGGAGGACAGACTGGAGGAGCAAAAAGGAACGAGAGGGGTCATGTTTTTCTTTTCTTTTTTCTCTTTCATGTTTTAAAGTTTTATTGAAGTGTAGTTGATTTACAAAGTTGATAAGTCATTTTTTTCCTCTGCAAAGAGAAAGTGGACCAGAAAGAGAGCCTAACAGTATGCAGACGCTGAATGCTACTCTCTCTCCCACACGTCTCCTATAGTACTTCTCTCTTAATAGGTCATGTGTGCAGATATATAATATAATCCATTCATTACTAAGTGTCTATTATGAATCAGGAACTATGCTAGATGCTGAGGACGTGAAAATTGACGAGACTCAGTCCTTGACCTCAATAAGTTTTCTTATCTGATAAAACTGCAAGTCACAGGAGAAATCCCACAGAGAAAAACCCGATTAGCATATATCTGAGAGCAATTATCTATTCATTCTACACGATGTGGCGACGATGGTGGTGATGAAAATAACAGTGAACACATATAACACCGACTGTGCAGGATAGTTGTTTTAATAGATGATTAACAAGAACAGTTTAAATTGTTTAAATAGAACAAACTAGAACAGAAAGTTTGAAAAGCAAATTTACTCATCAAATTTAGGAAAGGAAATTCCCCAATTAATTTCTACCAACTAAGCTCTTAAATAGATCCAGACGTGCTTGTAGAAAGTACCAGCTGACATTACTCAAGGGGGTTTCCTCACTTTTGTTAATTTCTGATTTCCTTGTCAGCAGGGACACACAATATTTGTTTCTAATTTTCAAATCAATGTATAACTAAAGTGAGCATGACTCAGTGAAAATGAAATGTATACAGCCCTTATAAATAAAATAAATATTCTCTAATTTCCCAACCAAAGTACACAAGTATCTGATGAAAGAAAATTAAGCTTTGGTACCACTGGAGGGAGAAAAACCTGCCAGCCATCTTCCCAGCACAATGCTTTCCTGTCTTTCTACAGTATCATCTCACGCTCTTTAATAGCTGCCACTTTAAAAGGCTCTCTTTAATTAAATAATTACCTTCTTGGGAAAATACAACTTCATCCTAAAATGACTAAATAGGATTCTCACCTCTCCACTTATTCAAATTTGACCTCTTCTTCCAAGTCTTGTTCAAAACTCATTTTTTCTGTGCAGCCATCACCCTCTTGTTTCAAAGACCCCTCCCTTCTCAGGTGTTAATTATATGAATCACATCCTGGCAGCTGATCATTTGCCTCCTCCCATTCTTTTTCTAATTCAGCAGTACTTAGTTTCTATTTCTCCCATGGCTCTCATTATTTTGCTTTGAATCACAGTGATTTGAAGTACCTGTTTCTCTGCTCCACCAAAAGGACTAGGTCATAGCCATCTGTGTACGATCTTTGATTATGCCCAGTCCTAGACACATCCATCAATAGGGCTTTGTTGGATTAAGTGCATATAGATTTTGCCCATCCAGTAAGAACACAAACTCCTTGAAAGAAAAGAATGTGCCAGATTTCTTTCTTCTCTATACCTAGATACCTAGCCTAGTGTCAGCCCCTAGACAGTTCTTTTTGAATATCCATTTGTTACATGTATATTCAACATATACCATAAAAGAACACCAGTTGTATTTTAATTTCACTTACGCTAAATTATCTCTACAGTTGCTTCGAGAGCTGAATAAACATGTCCCTGATCAAAGGGATGACTCAAAAAGTGAGATTACTTCAATTACCCCCTTGTTTTGAAGGTTGCACATTGAGAAGAAAGGTTAATCTCCTCTCACACCCCCCCCCAACACACGCACACGCACACACACATTCTTTCTCTCTCTCTCTCTCTCTCTCTCTGCCAGTGCTGTTTCAGTAGTTACATAGGATATTTGAGTGTTTCAAACAAACAAACATGAGCTGGGGCAATAAGACTGAAAACCTGGCCACAGTACTTTCTATCTCCTCCCACCAAGAGGCAGAGTCCTCTGTCCCACTCCTTGAACCTGGGCTGCCTGGTGACTGCTTTGACCAAGAGTCTAGCAAAAATTACACTGTGCCATTTCCATGCCGGGGCCTCAGAGATCTACTTCTGCTCTTGAGGATCTTACCTCCCTTCTGCCACTCTGTGGACAAACCTAAACCAGTCTGCTGGAGGATGAGACCACATGGAATGGGGACGAGCTGTCCTAATGGGGGCGGAGGAGGGGGAGCCCCAGACCAAGAAACCCCAAGCCAATCAGGCTGCTTACCGCAGCTGTGTGGCTGAGCCCCCAGCAGGACCAGCAGCAGAATCACCCAGCTAAGCCCAGTCCAAACGGCCAATCCAAGCCAAATAAATGGTTAAGTCACTGCGTTCTGGGGCGGTTTGTTCCACAACAAAAGTTGACGGAGCTGGAGGCCCAACACCATTTTAAACCGAACACTTGCATGGTGTTGCAATGCCAATTCCTATTCCACAGCAGTTTTGCACTTCAGAGCCAATGCAAATCATTTCTATATGTTTACTATTTATTTTTAAATAATCTTAAAATTCTAATTATAGTTGAATAAAATATTCTAACTGCAAGGAAAGCAGAACTTCTAAAAAATTGCTATCATTTTGTTTTCCTATTTCTAATAAATGCGTACACTTCATCTCCATTTCCTTATGCACCATGAGAATTTTTAAAACTACACAATGTGCTTCTTGCTTCAAAATTGGATAGGGGAAGTCTACTTATTAGGGGAAGTCAGATGTGATTTCTACTCTTTATTAAATAACCATATGTGAGAAGGGCAAAAAAAGTAATGAAGAGAACCCTCAATATTACCAACAAGAAAGAGAAACAAAACCAAAAGCACTGACAGAGTTCCTGTTGTGGCGCAGCAGAAACGAATCCAACTAGGAACCACGAGGTTGTGGGTTCGATCCCTGGCCTTGCTCAGTGGGTTAAGGATCCGGCATTGCCATGAGCTGTGGTGTAGGTCACAGACGAGGCTTGCATCCTATCTTGCTGTGGCTGTGGTATAGGCCGGCAGCTGTAGCTCCGATTCAACCCCTAGCCTGGGAACCTCCACATGCCTCGGATTCGGCTCTAAAAAAAAAGTAGAAAAAAAAGGCAATGACTAATTTCACCCCCCATCTTATTAGATTATGGAATTTAGTTTTTGAAATTGAAAAATATGAATAACTTTCAGTTTAGGACTGAGAGATTCGTGCATCTCAGGAAATTCAACTAAAATAAGAAAATGATACTTAGAAAAAAGTCTTTCTCCCTTTACTGTTTTTGGTCCATATGGCCCTTGGTCCTCCTCCCAGACACTGGAGCTTTCCTTGCTGGCTCCTCCTTTTCTTCTTCTCTGACTCCCTTGGACTCGTCCCCTTGCCCCCTTGCATGGGTCATCTACTCCCACAGCTCCAACTCGCACCTGGGAGCATGTAAAGAGCCCTTCTCCTTAGCCATCCGTGGTCTTACACCAACGCTTTCCTCATTTCCAACCATTTGCTGAAGATCTATGCCAAAAGCTTAAATTCAATACACTTGCCATTTAACTCTTCCTCCCCACCCAAGGATCAGCTCTTCCATGAGACATCTTGCTACTTGCATCTCTTCCCCAGTTATTCAAACTAGAAACCTCACAGCCATCTTCAACTCTTTATTCTCCTATGTCTATTATTGCTTTAAACGAGTGGACAAGTCCTACAGATTTTACCTCCACAACACCTCCTGCATTCATCTTCTTTTCCAATTCCCCCCGTCAGAATTCAGGACACCATCTGCACTGAACTGGACCACTGTTAACAAGACCTCTTCCTACCCCAATTTATCCTATATGTCACAGCCAGATTCATTTTCTTAAAGCTTGAATATAATCAGATGGCTCACCTAAAACTTAATGCTCCTGATGACTTACTATAATTAAACTGCCCTATTTAAGGCAACAAGTAACTCCATAAATCAGCTCCAACTCACCCCTGTAATCTTATGTCCCAGGCACTTATGATCGGACTGGATTACTTGCTGGTAATTGTGTACTGTGCCTTTTTTGACTTCTGTTCATGGCTTACAGTATTTTCTTATCTAGTGACGGTGATCAGAATACATTCGAAATATTTATATTGCTTTAAAACTTAACATTATATGATAAAAATTTTCTAAACATTTCATTTTTTAGATAAATGATTTCCCCAAATCTCTTGAATTGTTTGCAAAATTTCCCACTGAATAACACTGAGAAATATCTTTGTATAAAAACATTTTCTCTTTGGATTATTTTATTAGAATTAATTCCCCAAGGTAAAATTACCGGGAAAACATTTTAAAGAGTCTTACTTTATATTCTGTACCTTTAATATTTAGCCAGTTATAGTTACCTTAAATTACCATTGCATTATCAAGGCGTAAGCTTGATCATCAGATACAATTGGTTTATTTTATCAACCACAATGTTGGAATTGAAAACCTATCATTTTAACACACTTCTCCCAACCCTCTGCTCCTCAGGGGCCTCCTCCTCTCCTTCAGCTTCGAACTCCAGCCTCCAGCTCAGGCAATCACCAGAATCCAGCTGCGGGCCAACAGCCATCAGCGCAAAAACAGAAGAGCTTACTGCTTCTCAAAGCTAAGAATTCTGAAAACAATAATACTTTCTATTTTTAGAGGTGGGGTGGCAGGGGAACTTGCTAGTCGAGTCAAATGAGTCAGTCAAGATGAGAAAGTTAGTATATTTCAGTCAGTACGTCTGTGCTGGCATGAACCATTGCCTAAAGCAGTGGACACTCTTTCAGAGGTTCCCGCTGCCCTCCCAAATGAAGACCCTTCAGGCCATCAGGCTTCTCCCCTCCCCTACCTTCTCGGTACTCCCTTTTCCAGCCCTTTGGTCCAGACACTCGCAGTTCCCAGAAACTATTGTGTTCTCTTTCACATGCAGACTTGAACGGCTTTTGCATGCAGACCTTTAAATGACAGTATTTTAAACAACCATATCCATGTTTTAATGACAGTATCTGTTCATGTTCAGGTATGAGATTATATAGAGGACATTCCAGTATTGATTTCCATCTTGCACACTCTTGAAGCAAAATAATCAGCCTATTTCAAAGCCACTCTAAACTTTACTGCAAATTCCTCTTCTTGCCAAACATTCTCACGTGCTAATCTTCCTCGCCTTTGCTATTAGATATCCCTCCCCAGATGAAAATGTCCTTAAAGGTCCCCCACGATGGCTGTGCACTCATCTACCTCGGGGAGGACTCCACGAACGAAGTCAGGGATATCTGCATGCAAGAAGGGACAGCAGTAACCAAGCGAAGAGAGAGGGGTTAAGTCAAATATTCCATAAGAGGTTAGTAAGTGTGAAAGTCTGCATGTGAAAGAGAACACGATACTTTCTGGGAACTGCAAGTGTCTGGATCAAAGGGCTAGAGAAGAGAGTACTGAGAAAGTGTGCGTGTATGTGGCGGGGGGAGCCTGATGGCCAGAAGAGTTTTTATTTGGGGAGGGCGGAGGGACCCTCTGAAAGAGCGTGGTGGACAAACATGACCAGACCAACACTTTAGGATGATCAGTCCCTCTGGCAGAAACAGACAGGAGGCGAGTCTGGAGCAGGGAACACGTAGGAGGCAGGCGGTAAAATCGAAACTAGAGCAGGTATAACAGTGGGAGCACAAAGAAATGGAGAGGGCTTGGGAGAGACTTTTAGCAATGGGACTAGACAGTCTATCTTGTTAATTGAAAATTCTCACTCATCTCTTTGTAGAAAAATGTTTTGCCTTTGGTGAATGTAAAATAAAGCCGCTGTGCTCTGAAGCAGAAGGAAAATACCTAAGCTCCTACTATGTTTTCTTGATTCTGTAATCCCATCAAAGGTAAGAAGCACCATCAACTTAATGCTTTGTGTGTGGGTGGAAAAAATCAATGTTACTGCATAACAGGAGAGATGGAGGTTGCTAAGGCTGATGGTTGGTGGAAGGAATTAAAAATACTTGAGTCTAACTTGGAAGTTTCCTGCTTCCTGCAGTTGAAGTCAAAGAATCGTGTCCCCCCAGGGAAAGAGGAAGGAAGTGCCTTCCACCAGTGAGCAACCAATGGTCAAACTGGGCAAGGAGGGTTGCCAGAAAGTCTGGGAACACTTCCAACCAACTGGCAGCCCCACTTTGTACTCAGAGCACTGCTGCTGCCAAAGCGACGCTGATGAAAAGGAACATGACACCTTACCCTCTACTCTCATTCCCAGGACTAGTGTGCATCAAAGGATCTACCAGGGAATATTTGTCCCCTGGGGGAATAAAGTTTCCATAAACTAAGTTCTGACCCCTCTTTGTAGTCCTTCAATCCTTCCCCACCGCTACATGAAGCACTGGTTCGATGCCAGGTGTAGGCACCGCAGGCAGTACCAAGGCCAAGTGCCTGCCCTCACTCAGCTGACATTCCAACCAAACGCAAGCTGCGAAATGAAGACCAAGCACCCACTACTGAAGAAAACTGATTAATTTAAGTGACCCAGAAAACTCTATTCTTCTATTTTAGAAAACAAACTATATTTATTTTGGAAAGTTCTACTCAATGCCTTTCATCAACCCCTAGGCCACTCTCATTTCCTCTCCAAGTTTGGGGAGTCAAGTTCCAGGACCCTGTGATCTCAAGTGACTGGTTTCTTTTTCTCTCAGTCCCCAAGACATTAAATACCTGCCTACGGTCCTGGTGCCCAGTCCAGTGCTCTGTGTATCCAAGGTGCTAGTTCACTAAAAAGCAGACTCTGAAGTAAGTCAGCAGGTTTTTTTTTTTTTTTTTTTTTTTTTAATGCTAAATCAAATCCAAAGTGGATCCTCTGCGGTTAAATCCAATGTACAGCTGTAACAGAATCCCTAGTAGAGTCAAGGTTCATTCAGGACACAGTGATAATAGCTGCAGCTCCACTGGATCTGCTCATATGCATATGTTTCACCAGACACAACGTGGTTCATTACGTGACTAGGGCTGTTTCTGACACTTCACTCTCTGCTTCCCTATCAAGAAAAGCTTGTCAAGCCAAAGCCAATATTGTACTGAAAAATGATTTGTTAACTTATCACCGTTTTTTGGTTCACACCCTTCTCAATGACAGAACATTCCTTATCTACTTGACAGCTTATTTTATCCTTCATTACAATCTTTTAATACTTTTACAGAAGGACTAAAATACTCTGAGTTTGTTTCCTTGCACTTGAGGATTTTATGTAACTGCTAATAATGTCTAAAATGCATAACCTTTTAATAAAAATTATTGATGTTAATGCCTTTAAGCAAGCTAAAAGAAAGATTAGGAAACTAATATTTGGGGGATTATATTACAATTTTAAGAACATTTTCACTTTTCATTTCAAAATATCTGGTTTAAGCCCTATATAATTCTGTGGGCTAAGAAACGTTATTATTATTGTATTACCCATACTTTACAGAAATGTAAAATCCCATTGATTTGATCAAAAATACAAACTATGATTTGGTTGAGCCAGAATCTGAATGTATATTTTCTGATTCCAAATTCCAGGATCTTTCCAGGATCTTCCCTTGACATTAAGCTGATTAAGTAAATGACTTTAAATAGTTATCAAGAAAAAAGGATTTCAGAATAACAAGGCAGATAACTCTGAAGGACATCTGAAGGACAATACCTGAGTATAACAAATATGCAAATATTATCATGATTAAGGCTATCAATTATGCACATAAATAGACAATTTTGTTTTAGAGTTATTAAGATGTGTACCGTATTCCACTTAAATACTATAAAGTGAGGAGATGCTAACAAGGTACCAAAGATCCAGACGTAAGCTCCAGGAGCACAGGGACGTGTCTCTTTTGTTCGATGCTACATTCCCAGCATATTCAGTAAACACTCGTTGAATGAATGAATACAAAGTATAACATGGAGTATAAAAATGAGGCTCTCAGATACAGAATAAAGTTAGTTTATATTCAAACCTAGGACACCAAATGTAATTTAATTTACTGGGTAATTTCTGAGTAATTTATACGTGCCTATAACCGTGCTATGTATTACTGGACCTTCCTTTAGATAACCAGCTACATGAGATCTGAAATTAGGAGTCAGATTTGTGTCCTCCGGGATGCCTAGCTAAACTAATCTTTGGTAGATTAGTTATTTTCAACCTTGGTTGTACATTAGCATCACCTGGAGAACCTAAAAAACCGCTTAAGAGTCCCACCGGACACCAACTAAATCTGAATCTCTGGGCATGAAGATTGAGCTCTGAGTTATTATTATTTTTTGGTCTTTTTGCCTTTTCTAGCGCCCCTTCCTGCGGCATATGGAGGTTCCCAGGCTAGGGGTCTAATCAGAGCTGTAGCCGTCGGCCTAACGCCACAGCCACAGCAACGCGGGATCCGAGCCGCGTCTGCGACCTACACCGCAGCTCACGGCAACGCTGGATCCTTAAACCACTGAGCAAGGCCAGGGACCGAACCCACAACCTCATGGTTCCTAGTTGGATTCGTTAACCACTGCACCACGACAGGAACTCCGCTCTGAGTTTATTTTTAAGGTTCACAGTTGATGCTGATATCCAGCGATGGGTACATGTCACTACTGCAAACTGATAATCCTCAAACTCTGACTTAGAGGAGAATCTCCTGGAGGGCTTGTTAAGATTCAGCCCCACCCCCAGCATTTCCAATTCAGTAGATCTTGAGGGGCACCTGAAAATTTGCACTTTTAAGAAGTTTTCAGGTGATGCTGATGCTGCTGGTGTGGGAACAAACTGTGAGAACCACTGCCACAAACCACCTATAAGGATTCTTAAGTGAATTAAATAATAAATGTAGGAGACGTATGACTAGAGAAACATAAACATCATTTGAAAAATTTAAATACAAAAAAGGAACTTGATGCTCAACATCACTGGTCATTAGAAAAACAAATTAAATCCACGATGAGCTAATATTACCTACTTATTAGAATGGCTACAATTAAAACCAAAACGAAAATAGCCTAAGTGCTGGTGAAGGTGCACAGCAACTATGGCCCTCCCATACTGAGGTGGGAAGCAGCCTGGTACACCATACTGGAAAACAGTCTGTCAGTTTCTTTTTCTTCTTCTTCTTCTTCTTCTTCTTTTTTTTGTCTTCTCTAGCATATGGAGGGTCCCAGGCTAGGGGTCCAATCGGAGCTGTAGCCACTGGCCTACACCAGGGCCACAGCAACACGAGATCCAAGCTGTGGGTGTGCAACCTACACCTCAACTCACGGCAACGCCGGATCGTTAACCCACTGAGCAAGGCCAGGGATGGAACTCGCAACCTCAAGGTTCCTAGTCGGATTCATTAACCACTGCACCACGACGGGAACTCCTGTCACTTTCTTATAAGTTAAATATATACTCAACATACAAGCCAGCAGCCCCAGGCCTGGATATTTATCCAAGAGGAACAGAAACTTTTTACTCATATAAAAGCCTGGACATGAAGGCTTACGATTGCTTTACTCACAATGGCTCTAAGCTGGAAACCACTGAAATCTCCTTGAAGTGGTGACGGGACAGATGAACAGATGCACTACGGTACCTCTAGACGGTGACTACTACTTGGCAACACAAGGCAACAAACTGTAATACTAGCAACACTGTGGATGAAACTCATGCATTCTGCTCAGTGAAAAAAGCCACTTAAAAGACTATACACAACACTGTAAATCAACTATACTGTAATTTTTTAGAATTCAAAAAAAAGGGCTACACACTGTTAAGATTCCATGTATGTGACATTCTGGAAAAGTTAAAACTATATGGAGAAAAAAAAAAAAAAGGTGGTTGCCAGGAGCTGGAAAAGGGGGGAGGTGTTGGCTACAAAGGGGTACCCATTACACACATCTAATGACTATAAAACGTAAATCCTCCCGACCTCAGAGTTAATGACTTAACAAGATAATTCTTTTCTTAAGCATGATGTGTCCTGTCCCCAGGACATTTATTCCTATTCTAGGTTTAGGCTGCTTTCTGGACACAGATGGCATCACACTCTCTCAAAATAAGCCACCGGCAGAGAAACACCCATAGTTCACAGTGTGTTTAAACTTGCTGCTGACTCATTTCTCCCTTGATAACGGAACCCTTCTTTCCTAATAACTTTAATTAGAGCCATCTCTCATCCTAAAGCTTCCCCTTTCCTCAGCCATGTATTTATCCTTGTGACCTCCTGACTCTGAGACACCGGGGAAATATGTCCCCTCCAGGATTCAGTCAGCTAAAAACAGAACCTGCATTTTTCACACATTCTTCTCCAGCACGTGGACGTCACAAAGATCAAAAGGGATGATGTGCGTGCATGGGATTACTGTTGTTATGCTTGAAATACATTTCATGGAACTTGTTCTAAACTTGTGGCGCAATAAATATCTTGCCCCTCTCGGCCATAGCGCGGTTAACTATTCACACCGGAAATGGCATTCCTAGGCACCATTTACTGAATGTGTTGCCCAAACCATGAGATCTGGCAGAGGAGGGCTCAGTTTTAAGTCTCACTCTGAAACTTACCTTGTGACCAACCCACTTGCCTTTTATAAGTCTCACTTTTTTGTCTATAAAATGGACTTCAGCTGCTACCTGTTTGTCTCGGGGCAGCACTGAAGGCAATGTCATGCACACATTAAGTGCTACCTAATGCCTGATGTGACCCCCTACTCCCTGACCTCTACATGGAAGGGACTAAGCAAAAGATTCTCTCTCAGCCAGATGAAGCAGCTTCCACCAGTGTCATCAGAGGCTATCAAGGCAGATCTGTGATTTGGGAGACCAAACACACTGCTCTCTACTCAAGAGTCCTATGACACATCCGTTTTTTTAAGAGATGAATGAGATGCTTGCTTGAACTGAGACAAGAAAAAGCATGAAAGTGTTTTGAAGCATTGGCACGGCATACGGGAGAAAGAACATGAATTTTGGTGTCACCAAAACCTGGGTTTGAATTTCTGCACTTATGGTCTTACGGAAATCGTATTACCTCTCTTTGCATATTTTCTAATCTATAAAATGGGTATAGTTCTCGTGCAGTGTTGTCAGAAATAATAAAGTATCCATTTGTATACATTTGCTATAATAATGTACACAAATACCACACCCCTTGTATAGGTAGGTCCTCAAACAATGCCTGTACATTATTCATTAATTCAACAGGTATTGACTAAGTACCATATGTAGTAAGCACTATAGAAAGCTTGGTTATTACTTCTATTTTTACTGTCTTTGAAAAGGACCAGGGAAAATCTAGAATGAAGGCAGAGCAGATGGGCATCTTTGCTGTTTATTATAATGCACATGTAGGAGAGCCAGTCTTTCACTACCAAAGAGCTCCCTGATTGCTTAATGGCCTGACTAAAACTTCGCCACAACAGAAATAATCTAATTTGTTGTGAGCCACATGGGAAGTCCAGAAACAATCTAAGTTGAATTTATCTTTTTTCTTCACTAATTCAGTTATTTACTTGGCATTCCAAATCTGCTTTAAAATGTAAAAACTCCTAGGAAATAACAACTTTATGAAACAGAAGAGAGAGGAAGGGTCATAGCTCTTCCTAATTCTCCCTCCCCCTGGCATCTTCTGTCTTCCAATTCTACTGCTTGCTTAGAGTTTTGCAACCTCAGGCATATCACTTAATCTCTCTGAAGCTGCTTCATCATTCAGATGGGAATGGTAGCATTTAGCTACCACTGAAGTTAAGTAATGCCCTACGGGAAAGAGAAACCATATGGGGTGGGAAACACAAAGAAAGCAGAAAGACACAAGAATCAGATGGAATGACTCACAGAGAAGAGGAAGAGAGAGAGAGAGGCAAATACACGAAGAATAAAAATGCATAGGGCATAGCTTTCATTCAATGACTATGAGTTCTCAGGCCAGGGATGCAATTCTGCCTGAAAAAGCCAATGTCTCTTATGAAACTTATGACTTTCACCATTTCCCAACAATGCACGGTCACGCAGCAAATGATGATGGCTTCATCAACATCAAGGGAAAAATGAAGAGCTACTGAGAGCCACAGAGAGGATACAAGTGTCTACAGAAGGGCCACAAACTTAAATTTTTATACATTTGCTCAAATGTTCTAAGCAGTCACACAAAGTGAGCCAAACTCAATTCTTGAGCATGATGCCACTATGGTATTAAAAATGATATTACTGTCTACACTACACATTTACACCAACATATCACTATAACAGGTTATAATCACAAAACCAAGTATGTGGCCTTTTTTGAGTAATTTAAAGGCTTTTCAAAGACAATATAAGTTCTTAACCTTTGCTGCTGACTTTAGAGCCCAACCCTGTACGTGCTAATAATTTTCTTCCTCTTCTTATTCTCTTCTCTATTGATGACACAGTACTGAAGGGAAAAGGTTTATCATCAAACTACCTTAACTAGGTTCTGACCCTCTTTTTCTAGTTGAATAATCCTGTTCCATAAGTACTACCTGACTGATTGGGTGAGGAACAAGAGGAACACAGAGATGAATAAGATTACTCCTGCCTTAAAGGGTCTTGGGCTTTGGTTAATTTCAGACCAGCAGTACACACTGTCTGGATAGACAGTTATACTTTACAACAAAGAGATTTATAGGTTCAGGATTAAGTCAGGTTAGTCACAACTTGGTGTAGTTTAAATGCATTCGACGTATTTCTAGGCACAGTCTCCCTCTTGGCACTACCTCTATGTCTCCCTCTTCTTCCTTCCAGGCTTCAAGACTCACACACACCTTCTCCATCTTCAGAGGTGCTCGTCTTCTCTATAACTCCACCTTTCCCCTGCTTCTGGATTAGGAACTCCCATACCTGGCCCTTCACCATAAAGTCTCCATCTGCTTTTCAATAGAAACCACTGGATTTCTACCATACATTCCCAAAAGACATGAAATGCACGTCTGGCCTTACTTTGAAGTATCCTGAAGCAAAGCCATCTCCTTCTCTGAAGAAATCGTGATCTACTGTTAATTGGGCAAATGAATGCTGATGTCCCTTGTTACGTGCATAACAAGGCACTGAAAATGGCATCACGAGAAGGCAAAATCTGAGGTCACCAACTGACAGTTTTGTTTGCACCACGGTTTCAAAATTTAGTAACTGAAAAATAATCAGCTAAGTTTCTGAGTTTTCCAAAAGAATCCGAAGATCTGGCAACACTGGGTCCGCCCTCACTCACAGCAACAAGGAACTGGCACAGCTGGCAGGGCTCCTTTACGTAGGGCCTAAGCTTTCAAGCGGATGACAGTTCTCCTGAAGATTCTCGTGACCATCGAGGACCTGTGCTGTCCATACTCTGTGCCAGGACCTCAAGGAATATAGCAGGAGGCAAAACACACAAGTCCCTACCCTCGTGGAACTACACTGTGGCTTTGAATAGATGCTGAAGGAAGGGGTAAGCAACCCACAAGGAATAGTAAAGGTATTCTAATGCTCCTAAGGAACCATCTATCATCTGTCTGTCTGTCTGTCTGCCACGGCATGCAGCAGCTTGATGTGGGATCTCAGTTCCCAGACCAGGGATTGAATCCGGGTGGCAGTGGTGAAAGTGCTAAATCCTAACCACTAGATCATCAGGGAACTCCCAGGAACTCCCCATTTAACAGGATCCTTGAGGAAATTCTTTTGCGACGTGAATGACCACTCCCTATTTCATCAGTTTTGAGATCTATAATGAGCATGTTTCAAGCGAAGGTACACAGTTAATTTGTGAATCCATATAATTACAAGATTACACTGTAAATGCCTATGTATGGATACAAATATTATCACTGAAACTGATTTCTGAGTTCTACTCATGGATTCCAATGTCTCCATATCTTACATTTTGCATATCTCATGTGACCTAAATGTACTGTTAAGTTTGTGATGAACATTTTCAGATTAGCAAATCTGCATTAAAAGACATGCTCTCAATTGACATTTAAAGGCACCATCAAAATTACATCATATTAGATTATTTTAACACTAAAAGATCTCAGATTCACAGTAAATTCTATTTTCATCACAAAGTGAAGCCCTTAAACTGTAATGGTTTTTAAGAAAGAATTATTGTCAAATGCCCTCAATTTCTGCCTTGCGGACCTACACTAAAACTTCTGATGCTTGCTAATCATATAACAGGTATATGAATAAGGACGCCAAAAAGATAACCTGAGGAAAGCGTCTATACAGAGATGTCTACATATGCTCATTAAGTTCTCCTGACGTTAAAACTGCAGGAAACCATGAGTTGTAACAGTGTAAGGAGTTTAAGCGAAAAGGGGAAGGAACAGAGAACATAATATGAATACGTTGTTCAGATAAGTTAAAATCATTTCATCCAACACAGTCTGGTTCTGTCTGCCCTAAACCAAGTCATACTGTTTATGTGACAACTTGGGATAGTAAGGACATGATTAGCACTCAGGAAAACAGAATTCTTTTCTGTGAAATTATTCCCTAACTCATTCATCACTACCACCACCAAGTATAAAAATTATCTTCAATCAATCTTGATTTGTATGACTCCAAAATTCCAAACTAAGAAAAATGAGTGACACTGGTAGGGAAAACCAGGCTATTTTATTAAGCAACTTGAACCCAGATCTTCTGGTTGCTAAGCTCATATTCTCTTCACCATGCTATACTAGCTCTTTCTCAAAAGCTTAAACCTCAAGGGAGCTTTCAGAGTTTGCAAAGATCTACTGTCTCATTTAATCTTGGTAATAATCCTGGCAAGTCGGGGCAGACATAATATCTCCAATACATAGGACACTGGGTACCCAGGTAAAAAATAATTTGTCCAAAGAAGTTGGATCGAATGCCTTGCAATATCCATAAGACATAAATAAATATGAAAAAAAAAAAAAACAAAAAACCGTGTTGGGTACAACTGACGTATGTTACCTTTAGTGTGATCGCATCCTTAACTGAGTAGAACGTAGCCACTGCCGTTGAATTCTAAGTAAGGATGGTAAATACCAGTACGTGCACTACCCCTCTTCTTTCCCACCATCATCCTGAAGGCAGCACACTCTTTACTGCTAGGCCTGAATCCGGCCTCAAGATCTTTTTCAACACACAGCTCCAAGAAGCCCCCTATCAACTGACACAGATAAAATCTACATTCCTATTCCGACTTTTTTAGGGCTTACACTGTTACATAATACTCTTTTGAGATTTTTGTCTCTGCTTTTGATTGGGTATTTGTTTTCATGGTTCTTGTATTATTTCATGTTTGTGTATACTGCTTCTCCAAGTACCGGGACACTGCCCTATTTTGATTTCAGAGCCCCAGCTGCAATGATTCACATACAGTAGGCATACAAGGTGTTCCGAACATACCTGAGACATACCTAGCATTTAAGAAAAACATCTAAAGTTTAAAAAAAAAAAAAAAAAACACAGAAAACCTTTCCTTGTTTCTAATTATAGTTTAGGCAAGGAGTCAGTCAACTTTTCATGCAAAGAGCCAGATAGTAAACGAGTTTTGTGGGCCAAACGATCTCTGATGCAACCATTCAACTCTGCCATTAGAGTGTAAAGCACCCACAGATAACATGTAAATGAATGCATGTTGTATTGGAATGAGTATTCCAATAAACTTTATTTATAAACAGTGAAATTTGAATAATTTTCACATAATATTCTTCTCTCAGCCTTTTTTTTTCTCTCAACAATTTAAAAAGGTTAAAAAAACAAACAAACAAACAAACACGTATTCTTAGTTTGCAGGCCATAGAAAAACAAGTGGTAGGAAGGACTAGTCCCATGGGCCATAATTTACTGACCCCTGGCCTAAATCTGTGGTTTGCAAAGCAGGAACCTCAGTGGTCTCAAGATCCTTTCAGCAAGTCCATCTGCATAGATGTGAAGCCAGATTTTCTTTGTATGCTTCAACCAAAGCAGTGTACAACAGACTGAATGAGGATGCGGCTGCCTTCTATTAAGCCAGAAACTGAAGAGATTTGCAAAAATGTAAAACAATGCCACTCTTCTCATTAATTTTTGTTTGGAAAGTATATAGTTATAGTTCATGATGTTCTTTATATTAACATGTAATGGGTTATGACTGATTTTTTTAAAAGGATTAATATTTGTTAAAGTCGTCAGCTTTGATTTCTAGTAAGATAGATGCCGACACCCATGGAAACAAAAGCTATCTGGGGGCCCTCAGTAGATCTGAAGAATGTAAGGGGATCTTGAGACCAGACAGTCTGAGAACCAGCTGCTGAGCTACAACGGGGTTAACGGACTCCTGCCGGCAGAGAGCACCTGGGCAGCCCGAGGGATCGGGGCCTCAGGTCAGGGCACCTGACAGATCACCTGGCTTCAATCTCCACGTCGCTGCCCCCCCCACCCTACCCCCGCCACCCCCACCTAAGAGCTTTCTGGCATTTCTCTCATTAGATCCCGATTTAATTTAAAATTCAGTCCCAGGCAATTTATGTTCTTGTAACATCTAGTTGGTGAAAACGTGGGGTGAGGCTCATGAAAGAACTCTTCTGCTATGTGTAGACCCTATAAAAACGCACAGGCCTTTACTTTGTCAAAATGGGCAACGTGAAGCCAGTATCTCTTCCTGGCTTGTCTCTTCCAATCTTTGAAAAAAAAAAAAAAATTACTGCTGTAATTCCTTGCCTTCAGAACATACATATCTTAATAAACAGATTCACTGGCTTCTTTATAAATCACAGTCCCTTTGACTTGGCGCCACAAAAACTGCAGGAGCCCAGGGCTAATCAGCATCCTCACTAGGCTGAAATCTAAATAAAATCCAGTGGGCGTGGTGCAAGTTTCATCAATACTACAAATAATAATGCACCAAAAATTACATTTTGCAAGTAAAGTAGATATGCTTTACAAAGCATCCTAAGAGAATATTAGCGTTTTGTTTGTTCTATCATTTGAGATCTTAAAACTTTTTAAAAGACTCTTTTAGGAGAAATACAAGGGAAAGTTGTCTTAACGCCAGTGTTACCATATGTAAGAAGACCTTATATAAGGAAGATTTGCTTCCCATATAAGGGTACTTTGTTCTAAGGTTTCACTGTCTAGACAAATGATGGGCACTGTTGGCTTGGGGAAGCCTCTCTCCTACCCCCCATTTTCCCAGAGAATTAAAGAAACAATAATCATGACTCCAATAATTATCATTTTGCTGAATTATATATTCTTAACTAGAAAGTGCTCCCCTGTAAGTATATAATTCCAAAAATCTTTATAGTATAAAGTAGGAAGAAATTTCTATTTTTGGATATTTGTCCTTTAATCTATATTATAAAACATCTAAAAAAATCAAGAAGTACGATCAGATGCTAAATCTGCCATACTCTATGATTATTGGCTCCAAGTAGAAAAATAAAATACACTTGGCTTTTTTGGCCAACACCAAAACAGCAATCACTAGCATCCTAAGACCAGAAAGGCACTAGCTAATTATTACCTGTTTGGGAGATTATTACTAGCCATTTAGGGGAACAATGCAAATTATGTTAGAGAGATTTTGGTAGCTTGCGTTGTTCAAGGACAAAAAAAAAAATTGACTTAAAATGTGGGAAAAAATGCTTACTGTTTAAATCTACAGTAAAAGCAAAAGTCTCATCATGATTGCAAAACATTCCAAATTGTGAAACTTGAGTTATTTGTAAAATAGACAAAAGTAAAGCAGCTTCCTCAGTCATTTTTTGAAATCTCAGCATCAATTTAAAGAAAATGCTTATATTTAAAAGAAAGCCTATTTCAAAATATGAATCCCTATCCTGAGTACATATAAGAGCATGAAGTAAATTCACATATCATGCACTCCTGTTCCCCACGCATGCAGATGAAGGTGATATTAAAGTGCAAAAAAAGTTATTTGCTTCTTTATTCCCTAAGGAAGAAAAGAACCTCAAAACTAAAAGAACAATCGATGCTAGTGTAAAGTAAAAACAATAAAATCAGATAAAACTGTTATGTGGATTATATGGAAAAAGAGGGGGGGGGAGAGGGACATATGTACTTCACTGTATAGGAAATACATATTTCTATACAAACTTCTTTTGGATACCCCTAATTTCTTCCACTCTCATTTTTCAATCAAAATTATGTTCATTAAAAATCTCAGTTTAATAAATTTTCTCAGGAAGACAACAAATCTAAGAAGCATGTGGAATTTATATGACTACCAAGAGAGAGAAGGGATCAAGAGAATTTTGGTCTCCTGTTTGACCAAAAAAAAAAAAAACAATTGCTCCTACTCGTCTAAAGCAGCAAAACTAGAATCAAGGCATGGTCATTGTAAAGCTTGGCACAGCAGTTTAAAATTTGAAAAAATACCATTGTTATTTTAATAAAAGTGCTTTCAGTTTTACATTCCCAAGTCCCCTCCCCAGCAGTGAGACAACAGTGTGACTTTTCTCTACCTGCTGAGGAATTTTCTTAGCACTTTGTGGAAACTGTTGGCTTTCAGAAAGGGACAGGCTGATGTGAACCAAAAGTTAAGGCAGAATACAGAATTGCAGCAACAATAAAAAAGCAATTTAGAAAGAGGGTCAAGCCAAGCAGATAAGCAAACTCTATAAAAAATCAGTTTTCTGTGAACGTTCATCCAGTTCCCTAATTTCAAAAAGCCAAACCAAAGCAAAGCATGCTGACTTACATTGCTTCTTTAGTTCTTTCAGCTGTTGTTTAAACTGCACAAATTTTTCATTATTTTGAAAGTCTGCCTCGGAATTCTCATTCTGTAAAGCCAAAAACTTCTCCTCCACTAATAATTTTAGATCGGGTATTTTTTCTGGACGTTCTTCTTTTACCTGAGGAAGACAATAACATCACTTTATTTAAATGTTAACGATGACACGGTTCCCTCATTTCATTCAGATAAAAATATAATGAGGTAGAAAAGAGAATCCCCCCCAATCCCATAACAGAAAACCAGAGAGGCTGGGACGCGTTCCAGAAAAGATGGCTAGTAAACAGCGGAGGGAATCATTCATCCCAGGTACCCTTTGCTGTCTTAAACCACCCCTTCAGGGCCCTATTAACCTGTTGTCTCCTGACAACTACCACGGAGTGGGGGGGAATCTCACACTGGGGCAACTGTGCCCTCTACCTTCCCCGGAACCTGAGCACAGTGGCTTCCTCCTCTTCCTTAGGCTTTCAGAGTAAGGCTTCCTCTGGCTTAGGTCTGCTCAGTCCCCTCTCCTACTACGAGAGAGCATTCCATCCTTCATTCTCTTTTTTTCATTCTTTTTGGAGCCACACCTGTAGGATGTGGAAGTTCCTGGGCTAGGGGTCAAATCAGAGCTGTGGCTGCTGGCCTACACCACAGCCACAGCAACAAGGGATCCAAACGGCGTCTGCGACCTATACCACAGCTCACGGCAACACTGGATTCTTAACCCACTGAGCAAGGCCAGGGATCGAACCTGCATCCTCATGGATACTAGTCTGATACCCGCTGAGCCACAAGGGGAACTCCCATCCTTCATTCTCTTAAGCACTCCTCTTTCTCAGGCCCTTGTCCCCAGCAAGTGAGAGGGGTTCCTACTTTACAAAACAAGGTGAGGCTTTAACCTTGAACTCCCACCATTTGCTGCCACAAGGAATAAATGCCCATTATTCTGTTCAAGGCTAAACTCTCAATCTTTATTTTATTTATTTATTTATTTATTTATTTAGTCTTTTTGCTATTTCTTGGGCCGCTCCCACGGCATATGGAGGTTCCCAGGTTAGGGGTCCTATCGGAGCTGTAGCTGCCGGCCTACGCCAGAGCCACAGCAACGCGGGATCTGAGCCGCGTCTGCAACCTACACCACAGTTCACGGCAACGCCGGATCATTAACCCACTGAGCAAGGGCAGGGATGGAACCCGCAACCTCATGGTTCTTAATCGGATTCGTTAACCACTGCGCCACGACGGGAACTCCTCAATCTTTATTTTTTTCCCCCTGCTAATAGTTTGAAACATGCAAAAACATGGAAAAAATTGTATTTTACCATTCACCTACCTCCTAGACACCACAAAAATTCTGCTGTTTTGCTTTTTTTTTTTGCCATTTTTTGGGCCACTGCCACAGCATATGGAGGTTCCCAAGCTAGGGATCTAATCGGAGCTGTAGCCGCCAACCTATACCACAGCAACGCCAGATCCAAGCCACGCCTGCGACCTATACCATAGCTCATGGCAACGCCGGGTCCTTAACCCACTGAACAAGGCCAGGGATCGAACCTGCAACCTCATGATTCCTAGTCGGATTCTTAACCACTGAGCCACGACGGGAACACCTCTGCTGTTTGCTTTATCACACACCTACCCATCCATCTTCAACCTTATTTTTTTTTTTTTCACTGTAACCATTATCTTTAATACACAGATACAATCCCTAAGGGCAGATACACAATAACATAAAATAACAAGTATTTTCCCCCTTTTTCATTCTGTGACACTAATTTCTTTTATTCTATCACACAATTCTTTGGAGCCAGAAATAAGAACAGTACACTGCCTTTGTAACCACTTTTCAATGTGAAGCAGGAGGTGCTTTAGTTTATTTTTCTATACTTTTAAAAATCCTCTTTTAGGAGTTCCCTGGTGGGTCAGCGGAAATAAGGATCCGGTGTTGTCACTGCTGTGGTGTGGGTTCAATCCCTGGCCCAGGAGCTTCCAAATGCTCAATGCAGCCGAAAACAAACAAACAAATAAATAAAATCCTTTTTAAAAAATTAAGATGTAGTTTACGCACAATATTTTTTAAGTTACAGGTGTACAGCACAGTGATTCTCAATTTTTAAAGGTTATACTCATTTCTAGTTATTATAAAATATTGGCTATATTCCCTGTTGTGTTTAGCAATACCGAGTGTTGTCTTCCCCAACACAAGAACCTCAAGAGAACTGCTATATGCACATAAATTCACTGCAGCAAATATCTTCTCGGGAAATGTAATGCTGCAGTTGGCATCATCTGCAGCATCTGTTTGCAGGTCTGCTGCAAAGAGAACTCACTGTACTCTAGCTATCAAAATGAGAGCCTGGAAAATATTAAACTCATTGTCTGTCTAAATCAGTGCAATAAATGGGGATTGACTATTATTTTTAATGGTTTCTGGCTGTGTGTATCTTCAGGATAAATAATCCCAAAGGGGAAAGAAAAAAGTCATTATTTGGAGTTCCCGTCATGGCACAGCAGAAACAAATCTGACCAGTATCCATGAGGATGCAGGTTCAATCCCTTGCCTTGCTCATTGGGTTGGGGATCCGGCATTGCTGTGAGCTGTGATGTTCACTGGTGCCTAGTACTCTCTGTTGTACAGTAGGTGCTCAAATGATGTGGGCGAACTAGCGAATTACACGGATGCTGAATACTACCGTGTAGACATAAGAAGAGGGACCATAGTTCCCTCATTTCATTCAGATAAAAATATAATGAGGTAGAAAAGAGAATCCCCCCAATCCCACAACAGAAAACCAGAGAGGCTGGGACTTATTCCAGAAAAGATGGCTAGTAAACAGCGGAGCGAAGTGAATAAAGTTTTGGAGCAAGGGAAGGAAGAGATGGGAAGCAGCTCCTGGGAAAGAGAGAGCAAAAGAGACGTGTTTATTTGTAGAGAGGTTAATAGTAGCTTGAAGCAAAGTTGACATGATGGAGGAGAATGAACAGGGACCTTGGGATCAAGCAGGTAGGTCTGGGTCCACCCTAAATGGTGGATTTGGGGACGATTCTTCCAGGTCCTCGATTTCTCTCATTTCTTAACTAGCGATCAGGAAGACCCACCGCAGTGCCATGAAGACGTAATCACATTAGGTCTGCATTTAACTCTGGCACATAGTACGTGTTAAAAAGTTTTTATTCTTAAAAAATAAATAAATAAAAAATGAGTTCCTACTGTGGTGCAGTGGGTTAAGGATCTGACTCCAGCAGTCTGGGTGTTTATGGAGGTGCAGATTCGATCCCCAGCCCAGCACAGAGGGTTAAAGTATCTGGCATTGGCCCAGTGACAGCATGGGTCTCAGCTGCAGCTCGGATTCTATCCCTGGTCCAGAAACTTCCACACGCCGTGGGTGTGGCCATGAAAAAAAATTTTTTAAAATTCTTTCCTTTCCACTTTAGCACAGAGCATTCAACATGTTTGTGGACTGAGAAGGAGGAGCAATGGGGCACATAAATCAGAAACAGTGAGAGAAAGCAAGTATCAGATTTCATTTGAGAAAAGCCTTTAAACACATAGGCAAAAATCTAGAGCGGGGAGAAGATCAGCTGCAGAAACACAAAAGTCTTTAGCAGGCATCAGAAATGTCCACAGGGCTGGACACAAAGGATCTGAGGAAACCCCCAAGACATAGCGAGGACAACAGGAAGTGGGGAGGACTGAGCGCAAGCAGACGGTGGCAGCCTGAGGATGCTGCCGCACAATTCCAGACACCTGCTGCCATGTGAGAGTGAGCCCAGGGTCTTCAAGTTAGATCTCTGGATTTTTCTGAGACATTGTCTGCTTTTTAAAACAACGCATAGTCCAAACAATACAATGGCCTGAAGCCATGAGTTTGAAACCTGTTTAATGCAAACAAGACATACTGACAAAAAGCAAGTACTATGGTGAGCACAGTATCTGGAGGTCTGGTGCCATTCCCAGACTTCTACTTTAGGGATGAAATACTGCCCCTTCCAATAGGATAGAGAATACCAGGGAAAGATGGGTGTGGGGGACAGAAGGGAAAGTAAAGGATTCCATTCTGACACCTAATCCCAAGTATTTATGATGAAAAACTTGGGTTCTAGACTTAGATTAAAAATGAGGCTCTTGGAGTTCCCGTCATGGCGCAGCAGAAACGAATCCGACTAGGAACCATGAAGTTGCGGGTTCGAACAATGGCCTCACTCAGTGGGTTCAGGATCTGGCGTTGCCATGAGCTGTGGTGTAGGTCGACAGGTGTAGCTCCAATTCCCATAGCCTGGGAACCTCCATATGCCGCAGGTGTGGCCCTAAAAAGGAAAAGAAAAAAAAATAAAAATTAAAAAATAAAGAGGCTCTCCTTAGTAGGTTAGTACTGAATGACCTTAGAAAAGTTACTAAATGTTTGTATCTAACCTTAGTGCCCCCACTTGCAGATAGAAAATAATACCAGTATCTCCCTCACAGTGTGGCAGAGAGGAAGAGATGGGCACAATGAGCTGTCTGTCCCAGAGAACAGTCAGTGATGGGTAGCCGTTGTGTTTATCATCATGTATCTCTCCAGGGCGGCTGCACATACAGCCTGCAGCTCCGCAGACTGTCATGAGCACCCGCATGGAAGATTCAAGGTAGGGACTGTAATGGAAACCATGGAAATGAATGGCAATGCCAGAAGACGAAATAAAAAGGCAAAAAAAAAAAAGAGGGGGGTCCCCCATTGTGGCTCAGTGGTTAATGAATCCAACTGGGAACCATGAGGTTGCGGGTTCGATCCCTGGCCTTGCTCAGTGGGTTAAGGATCCAGTGTTGCTATGAGCTGTGGTGTAGGTCACAGGCGTGGCTTGGATCTGGCGTTGCTGTAGCTCTGGCGCAGGCTGGCAGCTACAGCTCGGATTCAACCCCTGGCCTGGTGCTGAGGGTGTGGCCCTAGAAAAGACAAAAAAAAAAAAAAAAAAAAAAAAAGGAGCAAGGAGAAAACTCTAGAGAATACCACATTTATGGGGTGGCTAGAAGAGTCTAGAAAGAAAAAGGGCAAGAGTTAGGAAGATAACCAAAAGAAGATGTCCCAGAAGTCTAGGACTTTTCAAGATCTGTCAAACACTGCCAGAGAAGTCAAGCTAAAAACAAGACTGAGAAGTGTCCACTAGACTCAGTGATTGAGTTACTGCGGACTTTAGTGAGAGCCTGGATATGCACACTGACTCCAAAATATGCATTTTTTTGGTTGAATCAATTGTTACAAAAAGATGGAGCAGTCAAAACACAAAACAGACAAAAACCCAGAAGTCCCTCTCCAACTAACTGCTCAGTTAACTGCTCAGTTTGAGCTCAAAATCACTTGTGAATGTTTAGCCATGTTTATTTGGAACCGAACACTCCTGTGGCTGTAGTGCTTCTCTCATGTGGGCCAGGAAAGGCAATCGGCAAGCTCACTGTCAGCAACCAAGTCAGACCCTCAGTGGCTCTGCCCCTACGAACAGAGGCGTGTTGTTTTAGGAAAAGAGATAATGGGAGGAGTAAAAGACAAACCCAGTCCTTACCCACACTGAAACTATGTATTCTTTTCAACATGCTTTAATAGAAAATGTTTGCCTTTATGTGATGATAATATACCCCATTTCTTTCAAACAACATTGTACCCATATGCAATTACTCAAAGTGTGTCATTTTATTGCCACAGGGCAAAGTCAAGGTCTCCTCCTCCAATTATCATTATTGCCTTATAGCTATTATTTCACTGGGAGGGGAGATCACAGGAGCTCAGGATATTAATGGGCTGAGTCATTCACACACTTCTGAATCGTGTGAGAATCTAGTATAAAATTAGTCATTCTTGTAACTGAACCAAGACTCAGATGGATTTACTCTCTCCAAAACAGCCACCGGTAGATGTCTGGTTCCCTAAATAACATATACCAAGGATTTACATTTTGGAAATCGCATAGCCTTTAGAAGTTTATTATGGGTCCCTAGTAGTGATAAGCCAAGATGCTTTGTGTTCTGCTCAGTACTGTAAGCATTTCCAATTCTAATTCAGAGTCAGCATGATCTAGTCTATGGGATCTACTTTCATGCTGGGAATCCAGAGGGACTGCCTCAGTTGGTCCTAAGAATATTCATCCAGCAAATATTTGCAGAGTCCCAACTGCGTCCCAGGCATTACGCTAAGTGCTAAGACATTTATGGAAGGTGGCCCACACTTACGACATACCACCAACCCAACTGGTCAGGCACAAGTACGTTTATATAGGCCAACACTGTCTCCACCTTTACACAGCAAAAAAAAGTTTGGTCAAGTTTTTATTGAAAGGCATGTCCAGGCTAAGCTATTATGCTTTCACTGACTATAAAGTTATTATGCTTTCACTGACTATAACCTAATTACATGTGCCAATGGAGACACATTATATTTTCTACAGAGTTTACCATACTGCCTTTGCCCTGTTTAAAAAAAAATAGTGTATCTATATCTATCTAGATATATATCACAGGCTAATGATGGCCAGCATGGATTATACTCTTCATCTCATGCCAGTTTCTGTTCTCAGTTGCACAATGTGCACTGAACTCTGTTGGACCCAATTATTTGTAGTTCAGTGAGTTTCCTAGTGCTATTATTTGGTTTGACTTCTGACAAAAACACTTAAGAGGGAACACTTCCTTGTTGAACAATATGACACATCGAATGGATTTCTCGGTTTGCCAAGGTATTGTAATATACCATTATTGGGCAGCGGCCAACCAGACATGGAAACATCTTTCCTCCTTCAAGCCTTTCAGAAAAATTTTGAAAACGAATAAACTTAAAACATGTGAGAGAGTGCATGGGTCTGGTTCTAAGCGACCAGTCCGACTGGAACAGACTGTTGTCTAACAGATGGCAGTCAAATGAGGCAACCTGTGCATCTGTTACTAAACATTTATGTTGCTGAAAATTACTCCAATAAATTTCTCATGGCACCAATCCCACTATAAGATCATGACCAACTGGAAGCACTAATTTATACACTACAGTACTAGGACTCTCATATTGGGGGGTGGGGGCAGAGGGGCGAGGGAACCAAACTGCTGATTTGCCTCGCTGGGTTTTGTTGTTGCTGTTGTTGTTTGCTTATTTTGTTTCATTTTGGCAGAATTCACAAAAATCTGCATTATTTGTCTATTTATTTACTCAGCCATTCAGTAAATATTTACCAAATACATATCAGCACATGAAGATACCATGCTAGGCTGTAGAAACTCAAAAGTAAACAGAATAACCTGGTCCCTGCTGTTCTCATGAGGTTTGAGGCCTAGTGGGGGAAAAAGGTACTATAGTTGAACAGGGAGTTCCCACTGTGGCATAGCGGAAATGAATCTGACTAGTATCCATGAGGATACAGGTTCAATCCCTGGTCTCATTCAGTGGCTTAAGGACCTGGCGTTGCCATGAACTGTGGTGTAGGTTGCAGATGTGGATCAGATCCCACATTGCTGTGGCTGTGGTGTAGGCCAACAGCTATAGCACCAATTCGACCCCTAGCCTGGGAACTTCTATATGCCATAGGTGTAACCTTAAAAAAAAAAGAAAAAGGAAAAATAAATAAATAAACAGTTGAACACTATCACCAGTTGTGAGAAGTGCTGTGACAGAAATGTATTAGATGCTAAAAGAGCATGTAATAACATAAACATTGAGGACATCATTTCACGGGCAATCTTTTCAAGTGCTGTTCAATTTAAACACAGGTCATGCTGAGGAGAGGGTGAGGTGAGGATTATTACAGTTATTAACAAACACTTTGCAATCAAACAAAACCTCTCAGCTGAGTGGGTCAAAGCCTTATATGCACAAGTATCATTATCCCAGTTTGACAGATTTGAGGACTGGGCAGCTCGCAGTGGTGAAGCGTCTTGCCCAAGGTCACACTGAGTCAGTGACAGATGGCAGCAACTCATTCAAACCCCCTTTCAACTTAATCTTTCTTTGCATGTGCCTCCAAGTAACAACTCTGAATGCACTTTTATACCTCAGCTTCATTTTATGAAAACATACCTGGTTTTAGGCAGATATCCTCAACTTGTAGTGGTCATTTGTTAGTCTTCATAGAAAAAGACACTTATTTTGAATTTGAAATTGCCTTTCCTGTCCACCAAGCCTCTGTCCTCTACAGAATTACTCATTGCCTTATTTATCATATGGTATCTCACTCCAGATTTTACAGTGGAAAAAGTATAGCAGTGGGTTGATGGTAATGGGATATACCAGTCTTACCAAGAACCCCATTATCCAGAGAGATGATCTTCTAAGATGCTAAATCATCTACTGAAGATTCAGTTCCAGTGCTACCTGAGAGACAACACCTCTAGAGGTTAGAGTCACATCCCACAGGATGCCTGTACCCAGTAAATAATATATGACATTGTTCCTCTGATGGTCAGAACACATGCGCCTAGGAGCCAAGCGACAAAAGTAGAACCAGTTGCAAATCTTCTCCTCCCCCCCATCACACCTAATGACCAACTTGCCTTTTTCCTCCCATGTCTGCAACTCAAATTCTGCTGGTCTAACAGTCTCAGCACCCAAGAGAAGAATGATTTCACCAAGGAACTCACCAATGCCTTCAGTGATCTGGAAGCTTACATGGCAACCTAGCAATTTTGAGCTTCTCATGACACTGACCAGAGAGACAAAAAGTGAGGTTACAGAACTGGTTGGGACAATGAATTAATTATCAAGGGTAAAAAGAACTGCTGCTGCAGAGTGAGGAAAGGGAGGTGTGTGTCTGGAACCTGGCCTGTCTTGGTTTTGCCACGTCTAGTGGTAAAATATAATGGGAATCAGAAACAACTCCACACGGGCGGTTCCATCAAGAGCACAGATGCCAGAGGAGTCAAAGCCTAGGTGTTGTAGTCAGATAAAAACCTACGTCAGCTGAGAGTCAGTTGAGAGCAAAGAGAATGTGAAACGGGTACTGGAGAAGGGAGTTAAAGTATCAACTCTGGGTTCAGGACCAACAGCAAAAGCTAAGTACTCATATTTCTTCCTTGGTCTGACATGCACACATTTACGTTTTTAACTAACATTCTCTCTTTAGTGTCTTCCAAATATTTTATAAAAAGAAGCTGATGGCTCACTAGTTAAGAGAGGACCATCATGGAACAGCATGGACATAAAGGAATAAGCATGTATTTCTGCATCCCGAGTTGTGCCTTCAAACAATCAAAGGGGACTCAGACCTGAGACAGCCTGTCAAACTCTGTAGACATTGGGTAACCGAACTATGGAGGGATTGAACCTGAGATGCGACAGCAGAACTATGTCCCCTCTTCTGAGATGAGGGACTTTCCCACCTTCTGAGTGATACCTCACTGGGGCAGGAGCCAGAAATTCACTTTCTCAGCTTCCCTGCAACAAGAACCCAGATACAGCAACTTGGCCCTTGGCCTGTGGCCCTTCAGTTCTTGAGAATGACAAGGAGGTGCCAGCACAGCCCACAGAACCAGTTTACCTGAGGATCTAACCTTTAAGTTCCAGCTCTACCTCATACGAGCTATGACATCTTGGGCAACCTCTCAGAAACTTGATTTCCTCATCTATAACTCTACAAAAGTCTTTGCATTGTCATGAGTACTAAATGGTTTAATGCATTTAAAGAGTTTAGAGTTCTGAAATCCGAGTATAGTAGCCACTAGCCACAATCAGCTATTCAACTCTAATTAAAATTAAATAAAATTAAAAATATAGGAGTTCCCATCATGGCTCAGTGGTTAATGAATCTGACTAGGAACCATGAGGTTGCGGGTTTGATCCCTGGCCTCGCTCAGTGGGTTAAGGATCCGGTGCTGCCGTGAGTTGTGGTGTAGGTCGCAGACGTGGCTCAGATCCCACATTGCTATGGCTCTGGTGTAAGCCGGTGGCTACAGCTCCGATTAGACCCCTAGCCTGGGAACCTCCATATGCCACAGGTGCGGCCATGGAAAAAGACAAAATAATAATAATAATAATAGTTCCTCAGTCACACTGTCACATTGCAGGGGCTCTAAAGCCACAAGTAGCTAATGGCTCCCTTGCTACAGTGCAGATACAGAACATTCCCATGACTGCGGAAAGTTCTACTGGAAGGTGTTTGACTTACAGATTATTTCCTGACTCTCAGTAAGCACTCAAATGATAACTGCAGCTATTATTATTAACTGGCCTTGTTATCATTATTATTTTACATTACATCCCCAGAACTTCTTTATCTTACCTTTTGAGTACTTCCACCCAATCCCCCTCCCTCATCCCCTCTCTTCTGGAACTACTACTTGTCATCATCATCACAACAGCCACATTTAGGATACAGCAAACATCATACGATATGACTTATATGTGGAAGCTAAAAAATACGATACAAATGAACTTATTTGCAGACCAGAAACAGACTCATGGCCTTTGAAACCACACTTACGGTTACCAAAGGAGACAGGCTGGGGGGAGGGATGAAACTGGGGGTTTGGGACTGGCACACACACATATGGAATGGTTGGCTAACGGGGATCTGCTTTATAGCACAGGGAACTCTGTCCAATAGTCTCTAATAACCTATGGAGAGAAAAGAATCTGAAAAAGAATGGATGTGTGTATATGTCTAACCGAATCACTTTGCTGTACAGCAGAAATTACTGCAACATTGTAAATCAACTCCGCTTCAATAAGTAAAATCTGGTGGACAAGCAATTAAACGTGGTCGTCTGACAAGAATCAGCAGCACAATCAGTGGCAACAACTGCTCTCAATGTATAGTTTATTAGGGCAAGGTACTGAGCTAAGTACCTCACACAGACTATTTTACTTAATCTTCCCCAAACAAACAACCTAAGAAGTAAGAACATCCCTATAGTACAGATTAGGAAATTCAGGCTAAGGGGCGGCGTAATGGCAAGCAGTCAAAATGCTCATCAGTGCAGGATCTGGAACTCACTGCATTGGCAGGTCTGTAAAACGACTAAATCCATGACTTAACTACTATTACGCTTCACCACAGATTTGCTAAGTGCCCGCTAGGGGTCATGCACCGCGCCAGATGCTGGGAATGCAGTGGTGAACAAGAGACCGCGTCTCTGCCCTCATGGACGTTACATCCCAGTTGCGAAGAACAGCCAGAAAATATAAAACTAGCCAGATGGTAATGAGTGCTACAGACAACGAGTCAACAAGGGGGGGCGGGTGAGCTCCTCTAGGGTGGACGCTTAGGGGAGGCTTCACTGAAAAGATGACATCTGAACTGAGACCTGAAGAAAAGTAAAAAGGGGCAGCAGCAGGAGATGAGGTCAGTGGGGGGGGGGGGTCGACCACAGAGGCCAGTGTGTAGCCTTGAGCCACTACGCTAAGAAGGATGGAAGGGTTGAGCAGAGGACTGAGAACACCTGGTTTTCTTTTCTTAAAGGACCATTCCAGCTATTGCGATGAGAACAGGTTTCAAGGGAGGAAAGGCAGAAGTGGGAGACCATTTAGCAGCTACTGCAGTCATCTAGGCAAAAGGAGACCCTGGCACATACTAGGGTTGCAGCAGAAGTGACAAGAGGTGGTCAGATTCTAACTACACTTTGAAGGTATAAACAGTGGGGCTTACTGATGAACTGGATGTGGGCTGTGAAACATTAGGAACTTAGACAAATTGGGTTTGGCCTGACCAGATGAAATGGTACAGTTGCCATTTCCCAGGATGAGGAAATCTGGAGGAACAGCGGGCTAGGGAGGAAAAAAAAGGAAAAAAACCCGAGGTTAGTTTTGGAAGGTTACAAGTGAAATGTCTACGGGAATAAAATGAAGTGGGAATGAAAAGAGGACAGTTGTATATCTAAGACGAGACATGGTTTTGGAGAGAAGATAGGGTTATAGCTACGAATGCTATGAAAAATGTCTACGTGTACAATGTTAGGAAAGCACAAGAGAGGAAGGCATTTGGCAGACAGAGACCGGGTGATGTCAGGAAGGGCTGTTAAAAAGGAGCTGTGCTAAGTTGATGAAGGACAGGAAGGAGTCAGCTATTCGAAAATGAGAGAAGAGCACGTCCAGAAGAAAGAATAATGTGTAGTAAGCCCCAAAGCGAGAGAACATTCCAAGAGCTAGCATAAAAGAATGGTTAAAAAAAAAAATGAGGCTACCGAGTTAAGCAGGGGTACAGACCAGGTAAAGACATTTGAATTTGACCACAAGAGGAATAAGGAATCACTGAAGAGGGAAGAGGTGTGAAAAAGGCAAGCAAAATACTCAATTTCCAAATTAGAAAGAGCTCTTGGGTTACTAGATAGAAAACATATTAGGGAGTTCCCTGGTAATCTAGTGGGTTAAGGATCTGGCACCTGTCACTGCTGTGGTGCAGGTTCAATCCTCAGCCTGGGAACTTATGTATGCTGCAAGCTCCGCCCCCCCTGCCCCCCGCAAAACAAAAACAAAAACAAACACTAACAAACAAACAAAACCCCCCAAAAAAACTCACCATGGGAGACTGGAGATGATGAAAATGGGGATGAGGTAGGAGAACTCCTTTGAGAATCAGTAAAATCCAGTGATGGAATGTGAGATGTGAGGAACCAGGAGGCCTGAGGTTGATAATCAGATTTCTGATGTGGGCCACTGGGTGGAGGATATTGCCATTTCTTAAGTTATAGAATCTCAGCCAAAAAATCTAGTGGAAAATGCCTCTCTGGGCCATGCTGAATCTAAGGAGCACCCTGAAGTGGGGAAGTCAAACTTGGCTGAGTTCACAGGTGTGACTCTCAGAGGCCCACTCCGGAACAGAAATGAGGATTTAGGAGTCAGCAGCGCAAAGACAGTCATTCAGGTTATACACATAGATGTCACCGCCCAGGAAGAGAGTCCCAAGTGGGACGAGAAGAGAGTCCAAGAACAGGTGGGAATCCCAAGACTTTACACGCGTGGAGGCATGAAGTCAGGCTCACCAGAAGACTATGGAAAAGTGGCTGGAAGCAAGAAGGAAAGGCAGACATGTGTTGTCATCAAAGTTAAGGGAGTATAACAATTTGGGAAGGAGAGAGTTCTCCATCGTGGCCAAGTCAAATAAGAGAACAACTGAACAGTGCCCTCTGGAATTTTTTTTTTTTTTTTTTTTTTTTTTTTGTCTTTTTAGGGCCATACCCAAGGCATAAGAAGTTCCCAGGCTAGGGGTCAAATTGGAGTTATAGCCACTGGCCTATGCCACAACTACAGCAAAGCCAGATCCGAGCCATGTCTGCAACCTATGCCACAGCTCGCAGGCAACGCCGGATCCTTAACCCACTGAGGGAGGCCAGGGATCGAACCTGTGTCCTCATGGATACTAGTCAGATGCGTTTCCACTGAGCCACAAGGGGAACTCCTGTCCTCTTGATTTTTCACCAGCTGTGTCACCTTGAGCCATCCCCTCAACTCCTTCAGCCTCAGCTTCCTCATCTACACAAGAATGTTATGGTACCCACTCTAGCCAACTGTGAGGATACAGGGTGATGCATCCAAGGTGCCCAGTACAGTGTTAGACACGCTAGGCACTAAAGAAAACGCTCTGTTCTCAGTGCCCCACATCTTAGGTGTGTCAGACAGACAGATGGAGGCAACAAGGAGAAAGGGGGCTGAAAGGATGAAGCCATGTGGAACCAATGGCCTTGAAGCACACTATGCATTTTGAAAAATAGCAACAGAGAGAAAAGAACTACAGTCTTTTTCCTTTTCTCCCTCTCCCAACGTTTCCTTTCTTTCCCCCACTAAATGTAGTTTATAATGCAGAAATTCCTGACAGCCTGACAAAGGGACCTTTTAAGCATATCTTAGTATTTACACAAAGAACTGCTGGTGTAGACATTTACGACAATCGTCATGAGTTTGGGATATAGTGTTACACTCTTAAGAAGGGCAGCTTAAACTCACGAACAGTTCACAGATAAATAAATAAATGCTCTGTAGAAACTAAATCTATCGATCAGTGATTTCAAAATTTCTTCCAACAGTTTTTGACACGATAAGCCAGGTAATGTTTATCAAATGAAATATTCTAACTACATTATTAAGGAGACCTTTGGACAACCACACTGACTTTCGGGTTGGTTTCAACGCTGACGAAATGATAGTCACCGAGAAGTTTCCCTGATGGCACACAGTTTCCTGTCAAGGATTAAGGTTCTGCCCCTTTTCCCCCCAAAAAAGGGGCAGGTGGAACTGGAAAAAGCATCTGCAGGTGTTTTTCTAATGTAAAAAACACTGTGCTTTACAGAAAAGAAGTCCACTGATTCTTTCACATATCTAAAGTATTCCCATCTTTCTAGCATAGTTTTTTTCCAAAGCTTCTTTTAGGATTGACCTAGCAATTCCTTCAATGCAGCCCTCAGTGCACAAAGCCTCTATCATAATCCCTTTCCTACCTGCTTATTTTGTGTTACATTCATCAATATCAAGGCTTCTAGGGGAGTCCTAACAGGGATCTCAATTTTCTCATACTCCTTTAGATGAACTTCTCTTTTCCACTCAACTTAGTATGGGTTAATGATCCTGAAGCTTATCCGGTGGCATCTCACTTTGGAATCTAAACAATGGGAGAAGGATCTCTTGCTCCAGTCTGTGTGTGTGTGGGAGACACACATGGGGGGGAGACAGCGAGGATGGGTATACACACTTGGTGCGCTCTCCCCTAAAGAAAGCAAAAGACCTGGGAGGAGAATGGGGCCATGCTCAGGTTCATGGAAGCCCTTTCTTTCTGAGCATCCCGGACAGGAAGACCAGCCTTCCCACCTGGGCCACTGGGGAGCACCCCAGCCACTACATGGCTGCCGATGTGAAGTCAGTAAGAACTTCTCTCTCGTGTTCTATGTCACACCCTCCGTGAACCAGAGGACCTGAACCACCAAGGGAACAAATTCACCATTTCCACTGTAACCAAACAGAAGGAGAAATGCTTGTCATTTTCTTCCTTCTGCTCTTGCCAAGTATCCATCAGAAACCTATTTAATGTGACTATAAGGTCAGAACAAAAAGAAACTAGCAAAAGGTCTATTTGGGGAATACTACATTTTTCTTTAAATCCATAAGTTAGCTTCTAACATGCATAAGTTCCGTGAGGATTCGGATAAACAGGAAGTCCAACTTCAAATCCCTTGTCTTTAGGTCAGACCACAGATCTACTGCACAGTATGAGGTCAATCCAAGGACATCAGGCTGGATCATTTCCTCGGTTATCACATCTCACCCAATACAATAAAGACTCTGGAATTACTAATAATCCGGTGGTTTATTAATGCTCTTTATCCTTTACTGCTCCATTCATTCCCATCTAGCAGACTGTCAAATTCACTGATGTTGCCTTCTCTATAATTCATTTGGCTTCCTGACATTTGAAATTACTTCCCACTCCTAAAACTATCAAACTGCTTTGGCCTTCTGCTTCATCTCCTGGGAGAAAAGTTTCCTGACTCAATGCAAATGAATTCTCTCCATCGTTAATCTAATCGAAGCCACTGTACCACAAGAAAATAACAATAATCAAAATAAAAAAACAGTTTGGTGCTTCACAGTAGATAGTACATTTTTTATGTTTTCTTGATAGGCAAGAAATAGATTTATTAAGATAGGACACTTGTGAGAGATGCAAGCAGGCAGGCAAGGAGGCTCTGCCCCCAGGATCTGGTGTTTTATCATCCAAGGGGAATGCGGGTTGGAAAAGACCACCTCTTCCTCTTTCTTCAAGTCTATAGTCCATTTTTTAGAATCATTCATTTAATTTGATTCTCGTTGCCCAGAGAGATTAAATAACTTCCTTGAACCAAACACTGAATGGTGACAGAGCTGAAACGACAAGGTGGTCACCAGGTCTGAAAGCACAAACAAAATGATTTCAAAATGTGCTGTAATAGTATACCATTAAGCCATTTATTGTGTGTCCACCTATGTTCTAGACCTGGTGGCCACCCTGTAAAATCCAGATCTTCTAGCCATAACCTGTTTTCCTTGATTCCCCGCACATTTTACTCTGAAGTACTAAAGAAGGCGGCAGTTAGAGGAAAATACCATTTTAAATTGGATGACATTAAAAAATGCATAAACCAGCTTTCATATTCTGCTCTCCAACTTAACTTCATAACCACCTGGTGCATGGAGATTAAAAGCAATTACTATTTTCTCCATGCCGACCACATGAAGCCTCACTGTCTCACTTCATCCTCGCGACAGCCCCACATGGTATCATTACCCTCTTTTTACCAATAAAGAAACTGATGACCTTAAGAGGATGAGTCGCTCATCCAGTGTCACACAATGAGACAGTGGAGGAGCAAGGATGAGTCTACGACTTCTGACCCCAGTTGCAGTATTCTTTCCACCACCCCAGTAAAATATGCCTCACATGCTCCATTAAATGCCACCTACTGGCCATACCACTGCCTTCTTCCATAGAGAGACTTCTCCCCCACTGCTTCTAAAATCTGATCATGAATAAATCTGTAGTCTAAGCTGGCAAGAAAAAAGCAGTTCCTCAACTTACGTTAACAAATGCAACTTAGACTACTGCCTAGAGCATAGCAAGCACTAGAGAAATGGTAGGTTAATTATGTAGGTTTATTATTATTATTATGGGAAGACTGAATATACCTCCTTTTTAATATAATGGTTTCATAAACAAAATATTCTTTTCCTCAAGTAGTTCTTTAATATTAACAGAATCCCTTCTTATGCATGTCAAGTGAGTGTGAAGAGTTACTTCTCATTTACTCTTAAACCTTTATCTGTGGAAAATTTATTTATTTATTTATTTTTGTCTTTTCGTCTTCCTAGGGCCGCATCAGCAGCACATGGAGATGCCTGGGCTAGAGGTCCAATCAGAGCTGTAGCCGCTGGCCTAAGCCGCAGCCACAGCCACACCAGATCCAAGCCGTGTCTGTGACCTACACCACAGCTCACGGCAATGCCAGATCCTTAACCCACTGAGTGAGGCCAGGGATCGATCCCATGTCCTCATGGATACTAGTCTGGTTCTTTAACCACGGAGTCATGACAGGAACTCCACCTGTGGAAAATTTATGTGTAAGATTTTAAGCATATTTTATAACCAAGGTTAGACAAAAGCACTCTTACTCCCAACTGAAAACTACAACTCAAAGTGAATTCAACAAACTACATCTGTCCTGAGGCATGGAGATGTCATGAAAAGAGCCTTGAATTACATATCAAAAAAACCAAGGTTCAAGTCACACCTTGAGACTAAGCATGTGACCCAAGCATGTCCCTTAACCTTCCTGGGGCTCAGAGTCCATCATATCCTCCTTACTAACTGGGTAGGTTACTGTGATGATTCAAGGGGTCAGGATTCCAGGAGGGCTCCTCACCCCTCACCCGGGGCAAAGAGAGTTGGTTTCAGACTTTTTTCGTCAAAGGGCCAGGGCACTGAAAGAAGAAACTGATGACATTTCCAAATCTGGTTTAAGCAAACCATCAACAGCCTGCAGGCAGATATCAAATAACCAGGGAAGTCAGAGAATTGAATTCACTAACATCCACTAGGCTAGGCCTCCAGAACAAATGAATCACCAAACTGATACCTATCCCACACATGGGCTTTGTTACAGTTTTATTGAAACTGGATCACAATGCACTGCTTATGATTAAATCTTTTTTTTTTTTTTTTTAATTGGCTAGCCTGGAAACCTAGCCACAATGTTATTTCGATGGGAAACTGCATTCCAGGATTCAATTCAGGAATCCAAACGCTGGGAGTCTATCTTTTCTCTTTCCAGCTCCAAGAGCTAACAGCGACTCCCTTCGATCTTCCTTCACTCTTTGGTGCTGTGGCCATTCAGATATCAGATGTCAGATGAGGACAGGCAAGGTCTAATAACCATATGCCATCTTTTTTTCCCTTTTTTGTTACAACACATTCTCTTTTATCTACCATTGCCCGGTGAGGGGCGTAGGAAAAATACTATTCTTACTCCCATTTTAGAAATGAGGAAGCTGAAGTACAGAGGTTTACGTGACTTGTCCAAGGTCACAGCCTGGCAGAAAGAGGATTAGAAGCCAGATCTTTATTTCCTAGCCCAACACTCTTATCAACGAAACACCAGCTGCTGAGAAATGGGGAGAAGGAAGTGAAGGTGATTGTGATTTACTGAGACGGACTTTTAACATAATTTCATCTGGCTTTGTGAATGTTCATTAATTTCCTTCTTCATTGTTGCCTGATGAGTTAGTCACTAAAACCATCAGATCAGAAAGTATAAATTGTTTTATATTATTTCCTCATTGTTACTGATAGATGTTCAAGTTTAAGTGTTTCATAATAAAGTGACTCAGAGACTAAGCAAGCCCAATCTACATTAGTCACTTGTTGAACTGTTACGTGAGATTTCCACCAAACTCTTGGGAGGTGGTGAGGCGGAGAAAACGGGTAGGGAGGGAAGACAGAAATAAACATTTACCAAAAAGATGACTAAATTAAGGACCAAAAATGAATGTAAAATTTACACATTTATCCTTCCAGTTCAAGCTGGGGCATGAGAAAATGAATGGGAGGAGACAGCCCAAGCCACCTATGACCACTTATTCCGAGTTTAGGTGGTTTACAAGAGATCACCAATTTAAATCAGCCTGTGGTAGACATTTCCGTGACAGGAGAAAGAAGTTAAAAGTTAACAGGACAGAACGCTGAGCCCTTGCCTTTATACGGCACTTTTACCTCTCAAGGGCTTTCACATATGTTATCGCATTTTTTAATCAAGCAATCACTCTGTGATAGGCAGGGACAGATACTACTAAGTTCATTTTGCGAACCTGCTTAAGGTCACACAGCTTCTCCCTGGAGAGGGAGAGAAGAAAACTCAGTCGTTAAATGGAACATTAACACCAAACAATGTACTACTGTCATGGAATCACACACACTTTACCTTCCAAGGCAAAGCACTTTCATTCCATATGATGGCAGAAAATACCATTACTATTACAGAAAATGTGGCAGGACATGGTCTAACTCTACCTACGTCATTTCGAGGTGCTTTCAGTCACATCTTAAGAATTTCTCCTAAGAAAAAAAACTGAGCATCTGACATTTTTGCTGAGGCTTTTGAAGACACAGTGTAACTACCCCTCATGAGCTCAGTTTAATTTTGATTCTGTAAGAGGGATGTCCCGAGCACACCCAGGATCTAGTCCATTGAGAGCTCCGATTTAGTGCTTCATGTGTCATTACTGGCTCCGGTGTCATGGCGGGGGCAAAAATAAGCCTCAGGGTGACAGAGAGTACCTGATGCGTGGAGTGGCTTTGCTCCTTGGTACCAGTAACATTCCAAGAAACGCAAATAGATGAGGCAGCTGGAAGGCAGGTACTGGAGCATGTGGGACCCCTGGATGTCAGTTAAGGAGAAAGTAAAAAGCAAGCAAGTCAGGACGTCTGGAAATCAACTGGGGGGTGCAATCACATCAAACTATTCCTGGCTATTGTTTCCAATTTCAAGTAACACTGACTTGGCCTTTCTAAATATCATTCTGTATTAGAAGAAAACTAAATGATTACTTTAAGATGAAAGAAAGGGTAGGAAAAATAATTAAACTGACTTGGTGTATTACTCTAGTCCATGAGATATGCATGTAAGAATTTTTCACTATTTTAAGGAACGCTATATATTATGTGACAGAAAGTTCCCTTAAAAAAAAAAAAAAAAGAAAAAAGGCCCAGAAAGAAATGAAATTCAAAAAGCTCAAGTGGTTAAACTATCAGGTTGGCCATGGCACAAAAGAATGAAAGATTAAGTGTCACTATTACTAGAAGCTTGATGCTTTTAAGAGAGAAACAGAATAGGAAGAAATCCTCTCCGTTCTCTGAATGACAGTTCCCCGGGCACTGGCTCCACTTCAGAACGAAAGCGCTTTTCCTTGTAGTACAACTGCAAACTCACACAGAGCTTGAGAAAAATAAAATCCATTTATATTCTCTCCATTTATACTTTCCCTTCTTTCACGTATTAACGATTTATATGGATGGCACATGTGAAATAGAGCCAACCACTTGCACATGATACATCAGAGGAATAAGTCCTACACATTTTTCTCTCCCCATCTTTTTCACACACGTACTGCTAATAAACAACCACTATTTGAACATGGAAGTGTAACTGAAGAAATATTTCCTCTGTGCACAGGGGTGTAGAATTATGCTACTTATTGAACTAGCAGGCTTTTAAGGGACTTTGGTTTGCTTTAGAAAACCTCAAAAGTTATTCCTGAACGGCCAAAGTTTTTACTTAGCCGACTGTCCTCACCTGCAGTATGCCCCTCCCCTCTCCTTCCTCTGCCATGAGCCAGCCTATGTTAAAGGGCACGATGGCTTTCTCGCCGCTCCAGACATTAACAGGCTTGCTGATCAGGGGCCCTCACAGCCGACTGGCCAAATGCCATGCTTCTCACTGGCCTCGCACTGCCGGGTCCCCGAGATTCTGCCCAGTCCCTTCTGCTTTCAATACTACGAGCACCAAATTCCCCCGAACATCCTCTCTGCCCGCATTACCAGAAGACTCCTTCTAAGGAAAGCGGCCCTTCCTTCAACCCCTCAAGGACGTAATCACCTCTGGCCTTTCCCAACTCTGCTGCCGGCTCTGCTTGCTAAATTTTAACTCAAAAGTCCTCGTTAGATACTATTTAAACTTGATCAAGGAAAATGACTTCTCCTTCACAGAACTTTATAAATGAGTCTGAGAGAACTGATTTAGGTTATCGCTTTTCACTGGTTCCAGAACTCTCTGACCTATATTCGATCACCTCCACTTGCAGCAGAAGTGGAGGCTCAGAGTTAGAGGGTAGAAAAGCCAGAATTTAAGCGAAGGCTCTTTTCCCTTACTCTGAATTTCTTAGGCATATTTTCACTCTTCGTGTCAAACTATCTTCACTGTTAATATTATTTTGTAACTATCTCATATACACATGTCAAGAGGCTTCTGTATCTTCATTAGACTAAGCATAGCATTGGCACCAAGTGAACAACTTAATTGGGAGGTTACTAAACAAGCAACTGCTTTCAACTCCACACTTTGCACATGCATTCATTTTACAGTGAACCCTCCCATTTGGTGAGCCATTCTGTGGTTCAGTCTGTGTTCCCATCTCTCTCTTGCAGTTAGCTCACGCTCTTTCACTGCCCTTAGGCACCACTGTCAGATAGTGGGGAAAGGCCTACATCTCAAGATCTTTAATACTTACCAAGTATGGTGAAAAGTCTGCCATGGAAGGAGACTAAAGTGATTAACTAAAATAAGGGTTTGAAATAATCCTTGCGGGAAAAGAATCTGAAAAGGAATGGATGTTCGTATATGTAAAACTGATTTACTTTGCTATACACATAATTAATACAACTTTGTAAGTCAACTATATTCTACCAAAACTTAAAAAATAAGGGTTTGATGCTACATACAGATCATGCCCAATGTCAGAAATAAGCAGAAGTTTGCCGTATTAAAGAACATTCAGGAGTTCCCGCTGTGGTGCAGTGGAGACAAATTCGACTAGTAACCATGAGGTTGCGGGTTTGATCCCTGACCTCACTCAGTGGACTACAGTGCTGTAAGCTGTGATGTAGGTCGCAGACATGCCTCAGATCCCACGTTGCTGTGGCTGTGGTATAGGCCAGCAGCTGTAGCTCAGATGAGACCCCAAGCCTGGGAACCTCCGCATGCCGCGGGTGCGGCCCTAAAAAGAAAAAGAAAAAAAAAAAAATTCACGTCTTTTAAATAATTCAAATAATTAGCTACCAGGGTTGCCTGGTGCCACTGAGGGCAAGGTGTTCAACAATCAAGTCCTGGGCTGACCCAGGCCTTTCAAAATCTGTACGCTTTTCCTGTCCACACTGCTGCTCTGTTCCTTCTTACTCTGTCCCCTCCTCTCTTTCTTTCTTTGAAAACACTGCCTTCTCGGAAAGGATGTGGGTTTGATCCTGGCATTGTTCAGTGGGTTAAAGATCTGGCGTTGCAGTGAGCTGTGGTGTAGGTCGCAGACATGGCTCAGATCTGGTATTGCCATGGCTGTGGTGTAGGCTGGCAGCTGTAGCTCCCACTCCACCCTTAGCCTGGAACTTCCATATGCCCCAGGCCCTAAAAAAAAGAGAAAGCACTGCCGTCTCTCCACCTTCCTGAGTCAATACTCCACACAGGGGTCTTATTTGTTTCAAACAGAGACTCTGAGAGCCAAGCAATTACTGCATGTGTTTAAAAACTTTGGCTTCCTCTTTTTCACTGCTGAAATAATGCATGGTCTTTTCAGAGGTCTGGCCCTTTCCTGATCTTCTGCATAGGAACATCCTGTCCCCTGGATGCCGAAGCATCTCTACCACTAACTGCCAGATCTGCTGGATCCATCTCTTGGCCTCTTCTGGAAGGTGCAGGAACTCAGACTACAGAAGCCTTTTCCCCAGTGGGTTGTGTAGAGTTACCAGTCCTGTCCTCAAAGAGGTTTGTAAATAAGTTTAGGAAATTACTAAGTATCCCTCCTTTGGAGAATCACAAGGCATAAAAGCATATTAAAGGCTTTGGAGTCTTTAAGGAAATTCTTTTAATCAAGCATTCCCCAAACTTATTTGACCACAAAATCCCTTTTTTTTCCTATTATACTTACTCACATCCTGATGAATTAGTATTATGGAGCAAACTTGTGAAAATGCTGCATGAGAGGCACATTAAGGCCCAGTAGAGTGTAAACGTTTTAGAATTCTGAATAAAATCCAACACTTAATACCTGCAAAATAGCAAGACGGATTTCTATAAACTACCCATGATACTCAGCCTTAATATAGCACAGACCAGAATGTTCTACAGCTACCTTATTGGGTAACCTAAGAGATTCAGATCTGATGCTTCCCTATAGAGGTAACTTAATTAGCGAAATATTATATCCAGAACTAACACTCTGTGTATTAGAAAAAATACTACCAAACACAACCTTAAGTTGGGAATAACTGCAGAGGGAGTTCTAAAGCAATGGAGTAGGAATTTGTTACCAGTAATCACAGAAAGAGACACATTCTGTGGCCAAGAAGCTGAAGAACGAATACCTATGTCAGCTTTTTTTCCCTGGCTAATTTCCACATCTGGGCAGTATTCCTATAGATGAGAAGGCTTATATATGGAGCATTTGTTAACTCTGACAAGAAAGGTATTAAGCGACCACACCTCAGGCTGGAGGGCCAAGTGCTGGAAGCAGGGAGTGGAAAAGAGGGGATTCTGCAGTTTTTTCCCACCTGTTTCCAAGAGATTTTTCACTAATTCCACTGTCACCTCTCACCTTCTTGCTAGTCCACTGACAATACTAATTTCTCTCATGCTCAGGAATCTTCTATCCTCCAGTGTAATGATCCCAAACGAATTTCCCCTCCTTCCTCTTTTGCCGATGACTCATAATGTGCGATGTACTCTTACATTTGGTCAGCAGATGATCATAGCCAATAAATCACAGCCTCTGCCCTGGAACTTTCTGCAGCTACTAGAGATTATTAGCTTTCTAAGTGAGACGTACTCCCCAACCCCGGCCTAACTAAGACAGTAACTCCCAACTTAACCCCATGAGATTTAAAGTAATAGATAGTGAGCTAACTTTAAAATAAGATTTACTAAAGGCAAAGCTTACCAGCTGATGAAGGGTGAAGGGTGAGGAAGCACAGGGAAGTGAGAGCCAAAAACATTCTAAACTAGGTGCATAACGTCAAGGCCCAGGTAAGCTATACCTTTGACCCACTTCATTCATTTATTCTATCTAAGACTGTGTGAGTTTCAAACAAGTTACATGAGACATATTTCCACTCTTCTAACTCTCAACATACTAGTTTTAAAAGGCAGATTAAATGTTCAGGTTAGCTTATCAGGTGAGAACCACAGTTCCCAGGGTGTATCTGTGAAGAGATTTATAAGAAACAATACAAGTGAACTTATCTAGCAACTAATTGCTCCTATTAGGTTAATAAGGAAAATATCCTCCCTCCCTAGGCTTTTTGTAGGAGTTGTTATAAAACACTGACTTCAAAAACCACAAACAACTATGTGGCAGCAATCTGATTTAAATGCTTTCAAATCTTAGATAATCTGTAAGATGCTTGCAGCACAAAAGAAAATAGTAGAAGTGGAGAAAATACAAATGCTCTGGATTTTCCAAGAAGGTAACATGGTGAAGCAGCACATACTAAAAGAACAATATACAGGTAAAATCTGACAATTCTTCTAAGATTTAAAGTTTGCTATAGTGAAACTGGACAATTAAGTATAATGAGAAATAAATGCCAAAGTATAATGTGAATCTTAAGCTTTACTTTTGCTAAACTCTAAGACAAGACTGCTCATTGAGAAGCAAAGAAAGTGTATATCTTACCACTGACCGTTAATAATAACATCTGTAACTAATCTGATCTGTTAGGCTATCTGTCATTTGGCTTTGGGGAGCTCACGCTTTTTCACTATGAGAATTAAGGTTATATAAAAGTTGCGAGGACCACCCCCACAACAGTGGTTGGACTCTTTTATCATCTCTTATTTGAAAAAAACATGTATTTGAGAATAGATTTGAGGATTCACTGAACTAAGCTGGTGCCCACCTTCTGGAACCTGAAGACCACAAGACAGGACTTCAGGTTTAGTTCAAAACCATTACATAAACCCAGAACCAGAAATACGCAGTGCACAGTATTACCACTGTTTGTTCAATACATGATAAAGAGTCTGACTTCAAGAGGGATATCGCCTTTGTCAGTGAAATGGCTTGAGAGGCAGAATACCAGTAATGAAATGACTCTTAAATCACTATCACCATAACCTGCTTTACTAATAAGCACAGCTCCTGGCAAGCCGTAGGCGCTCCCATCTGTGAATGAATGAATCCTTGACCAACCTTAGGTAGGCTACTCAACTACTCTCCATACTTTACGCTTTCTGTACATAAAAGGAGACCTTCTCTGGCTGAATTTTCTCAAATTCAGACTTAGTTGTGGTTAAGGCACTCTGAAACTCTGACATCAAGAAAATTTTTTAAAAGATGCTTTCAACATGTAAGAGTGACTCAAGACAGAGAAGTTACATATCACGATCCCCATATGGAGGCTCATTTGACTTTCATCTTAGATTAAATATCACCTCATGAGGAAGGAGTCCCCCAGCCACCAATCATCCCCCCACAGATATTACGCCCCCTGAGTTATTCCCTTGTCCTTGAATACTTCACTCTGCCTTTGTGGTACACAGCACGACAGTCACTAAGTAACATCTGTATTGCCCTTACTTAAATGTTGGACTCCCTCTCCAGACTTCAGACATTCTGAAGGGGGGGGTCATGTGGGCTTTGCTGCTGACCTCCTATTTCTTGCACCTAGAAGTACCTGGTGCATAGGTGTTTAGAAAATATTTATTCAGTGAGTGTTTGAGAACAAAAAAGCCAGCCAGCAGTGCTCCTTCAAAATACTCAAATAATAAAAGCTTAGAAATCACGGAAGGGAACATTAGGTCATCAAAAGCGCAGGTTCGGGACATCGCGCTGTTCTCCACAGGGAACTGAGAAAAGTTTTCCCCAGCACTAACAGCGATAAAAGAAGTAAGTGCATCATAGCCTATCTGTGTGCCATTTCACAGCTTTCAAAACACTTTCATCACATGTGTGGTCTCATGACTGAAAAGTCTCCAAAGAGTTCATACAGAATTCTTTGCAGTTCAACACTACAAACAAGAATTGTGCCAGGTATATAACCCATTTATCCTGAAAGTTTTTATAAATGACTTACAGGCTGTCTGGGAATTTTTTTTTTTTTTTTAAGTGCTCACTGCATAGTATTTCCTCTACAAAATAGCTGGGACAAAGTCCTATTAAAAAAAAGTTTTGGAGCACTAAAACAAACACTGATCCCAAATAAAATCTTCAGGTATTGTAAAATACAGTAGCTTTATTTTCTCAAAGGACAAAGAATGGCAATCAGAGAGCTTCCACTGAATGCCAAAGGGACTTTGCAGGGATGGTTGGTAAACTGAGCCACACCTCTAGGGTTCCAAAGTGAATTTCTAAAACCTTCTCAGAGGTGTGTAACCTTCAGGATTCTGTGAAGGTGAGAGCGGGAGAGAGACCTTTATTTAAATAATAAACTTCAATGCTTTTTGATGATGAAAAAATTTTTTTTCCAACTTTCTATGACTATATGAAAATTCATCAACAAAAAGACCTCAAGGTGGATGAAAATCTTGGCAAATGATACAGTAACGGAAGTACTGTAGCTCTAAAAACGTCTGGCAGGGCAGAAGTTAAAAGGGACTCATATAGGTTCCTATCATCTGTATTCGGTCTTAATAATCAGACTTAAAACAGTCGCTTTGTCTTAGAGATCATAAATACCATATACTGTAACTTTACTAGCTTATAGCTAATCCTCTATGATACTTGAATTCCAGAGGAGGACAGTTCAAAGCCAATAAAAGTTTTATTTCAAAGCCCTAAAATAAAGCGAGCAAAGTACTTGTTTTTAAGAAAGATCCTGTTCCACCTTCCTAAGGAGTTTTGTTTAGAAGTCTGGGTTTGCAATAACATATTATCTTTATCTCCACCAAATTTTATGAACATCAAAGTGTTTGATACATACTATCTAATCTGAGTGACATAATAATCTTGTGAAACAGGCAGGCCAAGAATTTTATAGGTGAGGAAAGTGAGGTTCTAAGAGGTTAAGTTTCTTGACCCAGGATCATAACTTAGAAAATGGAAGCACAGGGGTTGGAAGAGTTTCTGATCTCTAGGCCATTGCTATTTTTAAAGAGTTGTACAGGAGTTCCTGTCGTGCTGCAGTGGAAACGAATCTGACTGGGATCGATGAGGACGCAGCTTCCATCTCTGGCCTCACTCAGTGGGTTAAGGACCCGACGTTGCCATGAGCTGTGGTGTAGTTCGTAGACGTGGCTCGGATCCAGCGTTGCTGTGAGCTGTGATGTAGGTCGGCAGCCACAGCTCCAATTTGACCCCTAGCCTGGGAACCTCCATAAGCTGCAGGGGTGGCCCTAAAAAGACAGAAAACAAAAAACAAAAAACTTTCCTGTTTAGTAGGCTAATGGGATGAGGCCTCAGGATGAAAGAAATGCTGTTAGCTATTCAATGTGGATGAGGGTTGCTTTTACTTTTTCCTTCTTTTCTTTTTTATGAGTCACTCAGTTTTCTGAAGAAGGAAAAATTCGTTTTTTTATGTACAAATACCTTAAGTATCTGTGAATCCTAGAGTTTAATAGAAAAAAAAAATCCACATTGAGTTAACTTCCAAAATCTGTTTTCTTATCTATAATATACACTTGCTGTTACATTTGCAAAACCTCAAGGTTAAAGATACAAAGGCCTATCAAATAACCTCCATAGAATATAAGGGTCAAAGCAGGATTGATCTAGATAATAAGCCAACTCTGATCTTAGGGAAAAAACACACTTTATTCTATAAAGTCAGCCTTGTTCTTTTAAGTCAGTGGATTTCAACCCTGGATACACATTAGGATGAGTTTTGAAAAAACACTAGTGCTCCAATCCTGCTCCAAACTATTGAAATCAGAATCTCTTCAGTGTAGAGACTGTCCTAGGAGTCAGCTGAAGTTAAAAACCTTTGGTCTACGTGTTTTGCTATCCAGTTTCAAAAACTCCAACACGATGTCATTTTCATATTTTCCTACGGAAGAAATATTCACAGTACCAAGACTAACAGTCACAATGGCTAGAAATACCAGAATTTTATAAGTTGAATGAGTTTATTACTTGGATAGAAACAGACATTCTTAAGTTAGCCACAAATGCTACACTTAATAAATATTAACCATTAAAAAAAAAAAAAGAATTTTAAAGAGAAAAAAAAAAAACAGGAAAAAAATGCATATAACCATGAACATATAACCATGCAATACTCATTTAAGTATGGCTTAGGTATTAAACCATATTAAAAAACTTATCATCCCCTGAGTAGTAGCCAAGCTTGTAAAATATTTGATTTTTGGAATTTTCCTATAGATATAAGTAAGAAAAGGCAAATAAAGAAACCAGAAGTACAAGACTTCTAATTACACAGGTACATGAAATCAGTTCAAAGGGGAGTTTCCACTGCTCAGAGGACAAAGCACTTCTCAGAAACATTACTGCAATCATATTGCTCATTTCTTACTCAACCCGGTACTGCTGAAAAGGATGTTGCTATGTTCCCACCTTAACTGCCTATGTGTTGTTCCTGTGACAGCCGGAGCCAACAAAGATAACTTTGGCTTCTGGAAAGACCAAAATGCCAAGCTTCTTTATTTTTAAACATGCTCTAAAACTCTTCCCTATTATCTGGTTCTATGAATTTTGCAATAGCTGTATATTAGTTAAAGCTGGAGAATGAGTAACTAAACCTGGTCTAAATTGTATGCTTAAGCAAATACAACAATAAAAACAAGTTCTACGCAATTGCTGGGCATTTTATTTTAAAAACCACTCACATGTGAAGGAAGCTTAGACTAAAAAATGTGAAACCAAAAAAAAAAAAAAAAAAAAAAAAAAAAGCAAGGAAATCTAAAATAGATGTAATACCTTAATTAAACCCAGGTGGCCAATCTGGGAAAATATTTAAGATTCCTATCCTAGGAACTTCCTGATTAAGAAGATATTAATAGCTACTATGGTAAGGATAAGAAAATATTAAAGGTTAGAGAAGAATTTTGGTTTTGTGTTTCTAAGTCAGCTGTAACCAAATATAACCGAGTGAGATAAACTTACATGGTTTATTGTAGATTGAACAGCCTTTAAATAATGGTTTAGTTCCCGATCCATGATTGCAAATTCAACCATCGCCTTATCCATACTGTACTCACTACTCACTTCAGCTGGAAAAAAAAAAAAATATTATTTCTCATTTAAAATGCCGCATCTGGAAACAGCTGTACAATGTAAGTTATCAGTCAATGGTCTCTCTAAATGATTAAATGATTTTGTAAAGGTATTACATATTTTCAACATATGCCTGCCTCATTCAAAGTTTGAAGAACACACCCAGTAGAAAAAAGCTCAAAGGCAGGAAGGGAGAGGAAACTCTGGAGTTCCAGGCTGTGCCACTTACCTGGTTAACTTTAACCAACACTACGCTTTTCTCAGCCTCAGTTCCCCTCATCCATTAAAGCTGCCCAGTTATATCTCTGCACATGAAACTCATAAGGTTGTCAAAGATCAAATAAGGAAAAGGAGTTCCCTTCGTGGCTCAGTGGTTAACGAACCTGACTAGAATCCATGAGGATGCGGGTTCGATCCCTGGCCTTGCTCAGTGGGTTAAGGATCCGGCGTTGCCATGAGCTATGGTGTAGGTCGCAGATGCGGCTCAAATCCCGAGTTGCTATGGCTGTGGTATAGGCCGGCGGCTGCAGCTCCAATTCGACCCTTAGCCTGGGAACCTCCATGTGTCGCAAGTGCAGCCCTAAAATAGCAAAAAAAAAAAAAAAAAAAAAAATCAAATAAGGAAGACAGCCACTTCTAGTAATGGTAAGTTGGATTGGACCAAGCCTCCTAATGAAGAAAACTAAAATGGATAAAACAGGAAAAAAAAAAAAAAAAAACTCCCTATAAACAAGATAGTAAACAAGATAGTAAGAACCAACTAGGGCAAAATCTAGGGAAAATCAAAAAAGAAAAAAGCAGAACGCAGGACACCAAAGTCGTATACCCTCCCCCAATAAGCTGGGTCCCCACTCCTCAGAATGAAGATGAACCACGAGTTATCGCATCCTGCTCATCCAGGCCGCTGCAAGGTTGGCCGTGGCCGCTGAGCAGAACAGGGAGAAGGAGGAGAGAAAACAAACCTGTTTCAAAAAAGCTGTGGCAACGAGCCAGCCTTTGCAACCAAGCCAGCCTTCCTGGACTGGCAGCCTGGGTTCCCGCTCAGATGAGTGGTCCCAGGAACCTAAGCTCTGACCTTGGTGGGAGGTGGTCTCACAGTCAAAGTACCCACATGTACTCCCTCTGGAGAAGACGCTTTGGTCTGAGGCCTCAAATAACCCTACAAATAATTGTTAAGGAAAATGAGCAGACAGGGAGGGGAGGAGGGGAGGGGGGAGTTTAAACCAAACCCAAAAAACAAAACAAAGCAAATAAAACCCAAAACCTCACAAGAAAACAAGCCACCAAGAGTAAGAATCAGCAGAAACAAATCCCCAACGTTCCAGATACTGGAATTATCCATCAGCCAGGGCATGAAACAACTCTGCCTAGTATAGTTAAAAAAAATTAAAAGACCCTCAGGGAACAGGGGACTATGAAAAGTGATTAGTAGATTGGAAAAGTGAGATATATACTTAAAAGTGTTTTTAAACTGTTTTTTTTTTTTCAAGCTCTAAACGTACAATTTAATAGATCAGAAAAAGAGAGGGAATACAGGATAATAAAAATGTTAACATTAAAAATCTGAAAAATGAAAATAAAACTGATATCCTTAAATCACATTTGGAAATGCACAAAGACTCTTCATTCAGATACCTTAGTTCAGACAAATATCAGTATTTCTTGTCTACTCTGAAGAACAATACAACAGATCTTCTCAAAGTCATGAAATAAGGTAAAAGCCACTTATATTTGGCTTTTTTTTTTTTTTTAGAGCTGCACCTGAGGCACATGGAAGTTCCCAGGCTAGGGGTGGAATCTGAACTGCAGCTGCCAGCCTACACCACAGCCACAGCAACGTGGGATACGAGCTGCGTCAGTGCCCTATTCCTTAGCCCACCGAGGAAGGCCAGGGATCGAATCCCCATCCTCATGGATCCTAGACAGGTTTGTTACCCCTGAGCCATGATGGGAACTCCACATTTGGCTTTTAAGAAATGATTTTTTAGACCTTTAAATTAGGCTTTGGTTTTACAATAGTCGTGCTTTTCATAAAATATCTCCTGGGTTATTCTGCTTCTGCTATAATACCTCTTAGCTTCTAACACCCAGACTTCACAGAATATTCATATACCTCAATATAAGTTTTTTCTGTGTGTTTTTGAGGAGCGGGGAGGGGTAGTGTTTATACCTAAGAAAAATTTCTATTTACATTCCCCAAATTAAATGCAACATTTTTAACAAAACAGTGTATGAGAAAGGTCTCGAGTCATATTCCAAATTAAACTATCAGATTATCAATCACAGATCGATATTTTGAAGACGTCCAAACATCAACAAAGGAGATAGGTTGTTTAGCTGTTGCTGGTGCCAATGCCATATAGACAGCAACTGTTCGTTAAAAAAGATATTAATTGCTTGATGATCAGGAAGAGAATTTTAAACAATTTATATCCTAATAAGGGTGGGTTGTGACTTACACAGGCATGTTACATTTCAGTAAGGTGGTTAGGGGTTTGAGGTTGACCTATAATTTACTTTAATTTTTTTCCCATTTGGTTTCACGCAAGCCTTATCTAGTTAAAGGAAATGATGGTGTGGGTTGGTTTTTTTTTTTTTTCCCTCCCCCTTTCTTAGTGGACTCAGTATATTTTCTGAATACTGGATTCTGATACTGAGACCAGAGAAAAAGTTGGTAAAGCTGGTAACCTGAGCAAAGACCAAGAGCATAAACTGCTTTTTCAAAAACGCAGTAATGAGAGGCGACTTCCAACTAAACAGAAACCCACTAGAGGATGTATCTACTGGAGGTAAAAGTCCTTGAGGTATAAGAAATAAAATTTGTTGGGGCTTAAATCAATGGGAATTGACAGAATGTTGGCAACCTCCCTCTGGAATTAAATGTGTTAACTTTTGAAAGCACTTACAAATGTGCCTTTGACATTAAAAATGAGGTTTGCAAAGTAAGCAGGATGATCAAGGTCCCATGGAAAACAGCAAGGCTTGAGCCAGCCAGTGATCTCGAATACAAGGCCTTCCCTGCAAAGGAGAATGCCCGCGATGGCTGGGCCAATATTTGATGGCATGGAGCCTAAGGGAAGCATCTGCCGAGGCCAACTGTGGCTCACACGCAGCCTCAGCTCAGGCTCCAGGGCCCAGCGATGTTGGGGCAAGCTTGAGCACCCAAGTGCTGAACAGGGTAGCCTAAGGCAACAAAGGGAAGGCACCGGGAGAGAGCAGGAAGCTCCTCCGGAAAAGAACTGAGAACCACCCCACACCTGAAGTGATGCTCAGTCAGGTAAGTTCAGGCTCAAGTCAGTGTTTTGGTCCACTGGGGGAAGGGGCTTGGAGGGGCCAAAGATGGAAGAAAGATCTAGAAGGGACTCCCACAGCGGTATCTAGATGAGAGGCCAAGAGAATATCCACAGCTATTTTAGATTATTTTTGTGATTCTTTTCGTTCTTGTTAACCCTTGTTTCCCTCTTTTAAAGGATGTTATTTATTTGTATTCCTGTTTTAGAAATACCAAGCAAAGAAAGGCACAGGGAACGTGCCCAATGCTGCTAATAAGAAGTGCGTTGGGGAAAGAGCATAGCTTTGCATGAGGCAGGCAAAAGAACTAAATAAGTCCCTGAAGAACTCAGGAGGAAAAGAGGGATAAACACATAAACAGGGAACTAGCTGTTGACTGAAAGTGGCTTGGAGATAGGGAGGTGCCGAGGGACTGACCAGCCAAAGGTTCCCTGCCCCTTATTCCACCATATAGAAGCCCACTACCCCAATTCTCCCACTCTTACAGGGAAAGCCCTTCCTAGAAATCCACACCAACCAAATCCTACACATCCTTCAAGAGCTGAACTCAAGCCCTACCTGCTTTTAATCTCTACCAGCCTAGAAGGGTCTCAATTTATCTTAACATCTACAGTTGATACTTTGGCGCTTTTAAATATAAACGGTCTTGTCTTCTTATATGAATTTGTCTCACTTCTCCAAACAAACTTTAATCCATTGGAGGGCAAGAATGATGCTTTAATGCTCCTGGAATTCAACAAAGAATTACAGCAACTCTTCCTTCAAGATTCTTATGTGGCCATCATATAAATTTGAAAATCAAACTTTTACCAAACTACAAATTGCCCTGCCTCTGATATTCAATTGAGTCAAAATGTAAAGAAGACATGTAATAGAAATTCATTTGCCTATTCTATTTTCATTTCACTTTTCCTATGGAAAAATGTTGGCACCAGTGCAGGGCGGGGGGCATTATAAAAGTGATGTTAACGTTCACAGGATGACAATTTCAAAGAGGAAAATATTACTGTACACCTCTGCAAGCCTGGAAAGTGACTGCCATGATTAAAAATATACATATAATAATAATAACAGCTGTAACTAAGACTTGTGTTATGCGCCGAGATCGTACTGAACACAATATTTACATTAAACCTCACAGCAACATTAAGAGATAGGTAGCTTTATCTCTGCTTTACATATAAGAAAACCGAAACACTAAGCAGTTGAAGTAACTTGCTCTAGGACACAAAGGTTGTGAGCGGCAGAGCTACGCCTCCAACTCAGACCTTCAAGGTGCAACGTTTGCACACTTGTCCACCTGGACTAAAAGGTGCTTAAACACAAGAAGGACAAGCAGCTCCAACGCCTCCATAAATATCCAGGGAACAAACCCTCGGGGCAGGGGGAAGAAGAAGACTGCCATGGCCCTGAGCTTCATCTCAGTTCCAGGTGGCCTGTTCCAAGTAGGACACTAGCCAATGCCACTCAAATGCTAACAGGCCTGATCCAGGAAAAGCTTTTCCAAATTCCTAGCCGAGGAAACCGAGGACAAAAAGGAAATGCTTTTCCCCTTTGAGAAGATTACTAAATTTTAAGGTTGGTGAAGAGAGTGGTCTTCCCCGTCCACGAGGCTTACTGGAGGGGCTGTAAGAGCGATCAGGACACTCACTGAATGCCAGGAGAATAACTAAGTCAGCTCTAGCTGCTGGTAGGTCAACCTGCACCAGGCCAAGAACACCAGCTGCAACAGAGATGGCAGCAGCAGCCACTTGATGGCAGCAGCAGAGAAATGTTTAAGGGGAAGGGAAAGGGCCCTGGAAGGCTCCAGCTGGCAGAGATACTTCTGAGTGTCAAAACCATTTCCACTACCTATGCTTTTGACTGTCCTTGGCTGGCCAAGTGGGGTCTGAGTCTAGGAATAGACTCATTTCTTCAATACGCTTTCATTCCCTATAATCGACCCTTGCTTATGTTAATCAAATGAACCTAAGTGATACCCTGCAACATACCTCTTTCAGCCAATGAGTGCGTGGGGCCGTCTCCTGGAGAGAGTGGGGAGGCTCGGTGAGAGCTGTGTAACACATCTGGCACACCAATTAAGCGAGTGCTCCAAGAAGTCAGTTCAGTAGTAGCTGAAATACAGCCCCCTACCCCTGCCCCAGCAAATCAAGTCCAGAGGGTGCAGATTATCTTTGATTTATATTATAAAAATATAAGTGCTTCTGTAAGTACGCCAGTACCACAGCTGTCCTCCTGCAAATCTGGTTTGTCTATACCCTGTGAGCCCGCTCAGCACTCTCCCGAATGCCGTGGGCTGCTAATAGTACCCAAAGAACTCAGAAAGTGTTATTTAGACCAGGAAGGGCCATAGAATTAAACCCATTCTTTAAAGACAGTTTCTGTTTCGTTTAGCTTTTTCCTGTTCAGTGGTAAACCCTAAGAAAATACAAAGAATGATAATAACTGAAGGAGGGCTTCATTTTAGACTGAAGTGCTCTGATATTTACATAAGTATCTGAATGGATGCAGTTGGCCTGTATATGAGTCTCCTAAAGTCATACAAACGTGTAATTATGCGATCCAGGCAGCCACGCTAACCATGTAACCATGTAACCATTAGACATGTCGCCTGTTACTTAACGTCAAAACGCTCTAACAGTGGTATTATAACTATTACTATTCTCTCTTTTGAAGTGTTGAATAAGGCATTGAAGTTACATGATCAGTAAAACATTAAGCAGAAATGGGTGATTATGTGTTGCAATCAAATTCAACTTAAAATTCATGGGACTTCAATGAGAGGAAGATGATAGCTGAAGCAGGAACAAGAAAGCAAAATAATTACATGAAAACAACGCGGGTTATCTTGAATATAAAAGACTAGGGCAAAATGAGGGAGAAGAGATAGACCTGAATAAGGAGAGGAATGGAGATTTAGCTATTTTTACAGATGTAGGCAGACTCAGGTGAGACACACTCCAGGTCCTCTGTGGCTAAACCATGCAGGTAGTAAGCCTGTAACACTGTGCTAATTCTTATGCAGCACAGTATGGACTCGTGAGCACTTATCCAGGGTGAGTTCCAAAATTGCCTAGTGTCTATTCCCACCTTATTTGCTCAACATAACACCACAGTCTAGGTCACTGGTTTAAAAAATGGAGATAGGAGTTCCTGTTGTGGCTCAGTGGTTAACGAATCTGACCAGGAACCATGAGGTTGCAGGTTCGATTCCTGGCCTTGCTCAGTAGGTTAAGGATCTGGCTTTGCCGTGAGCTGTGGTGTAGGTTGCAGACACGGCTCGGATCTGGCGTTGCTGTGGCTCTGGCATGGGCCAGCGGCTACAGCTCCAATTGGACCCCTAGCCTAGGAACCTCCATATGCCATGGGTGTGGTCCTAGAAAAGGCAAAAAGACAAAAAAAAAAAAAAAAAAGAAAAGAAAAGAAAGAAAGAAAAGAAAAATGGAGATAAAGATCCTTTATCTCGGCTTCCCTAGGCCCAGGTGGGCGTGGTCAACAGACCAATCAGACTTTGGTTCCACACCAGCCACCAGTTCAGCAAGAAGGGAAGGTAACTGATGCCTCTAAGAGATGCAGCTTCTTGAGCAACTCTACTAAATAAGGTCCCTCCCAAGCAGTGTCTGTCCTAAGCAGCAGCCTAAGGATTACACTAGAGAGAAATCCTCTTCCCTGAGGCCCAGCCCTAAGGTTTGGGAAACACAGCTGAAAAAGGTCCCGGAGCACAGGACCCAGCACCAAAGAAGTTCCCTCATCATCCGTCAAGTCTTCAGCAGATCTGCCTTCAGTGAAACAGGCGTGATGACACCTTCCCTCCTCAACCCCAGAGCATGGCCATCCCAGCTCCATGTCTACACCACCTCTTTACGCTGCCAGACGTCTTTCTGTTTTGCTAGGCTGTTGCCTATGATTTCAGCCACAGGCTCCTTTTCCAGAATCTTCCCTCATCTTCCAAATAGGACCAAATGCTTCATGCCTCTAGGTCCATAAGCCCTCTTTACCTTTTCACTAAGACATGTATGTGTGGGGGTATGTGTTAGGGTAAGGCACACCCTAAAGACAAATTTCACCTACTTATCCCTTCCAACTTTCTGTCCCTGATTCAAATGCAGTTTGACCTATGGCCAAGTTGTTTCCGGAAATTTTGTCCTAGACAAACAAAAATTAACAGAATCAGGTGCTTTTTATTCTACGAACATGTACAGGCATGTTGGAACAGGAACAATGTCAATTATACACAGTTGATTCAACTCCATATATTTTAATTTTTTATTATGGTTGATTTATAATGTTCTGTCAATTTCTGCTGTACAGCAAAGTGACCCAGTTATACATATATACACATTCTTTTTGTCACATTATCTTCCATCATGTTCCATCACAAGTGAATAGATTGCATGTATTTTATTTGTAAAATACCAAAACTTTAAGACAAAACAACCATTCAGTCTTCTTGGGGGGGGCTGCTGACTCCAATTCAGCAGGAATCACATGCTCAGGAAGGACCCGACAGATTTTCAGTGCCATAAAGTGCATATGTCCATTTTGGCAAGGAGGAAGGAAGGAGGCAGGCAGCTGCCAGACTATATTTTAAATTTCCTAGAAGAGGTGGCACATACAGTAGGGAGATTTTACTTTCTGAAACAGAGGACAAGTATTTTCTAATCTCTTCAAGTTAAAACTTGATTCTTCCATAATTTGTAAGCAAGATATTTCTCCTTTTTGGATAAACTCAAATAAATGACAGTATAAACTACATGGCCTTTCTCTCCCTCTATCCAAAAAAGCCCAAAAAGGCTTCCTCGTTTAAAATATAGCCCCGTCTCTAGCAACATATATTATACACACACCTACCTCTATGAGTGGACGTGTATGTTTTTCCTGGCAGCCTGGTATTAAGCAATCATTATATATTCATCAGGAGTCAAATTTAATGATTTACTGCTTGAGCAACATTTAATAGAAACTTGGTTACTTCTCACTACATTGTACTTTAGTCATCATTATCCCTTCACACGGATATTCATGTGGTAAAATTAAAAAATGAATCCACATTATATAACTGCCTCCCACCAGAAATAATAGTGAAGAGTGTAACAGTTTATGACACAATCTAGTAAGCAACTGGTTCTCTTATAAGCTCAGGGAACATGGGGAAATTTGTCGTGAAACATTGACCTTTATAACCATCTTTACCCACCTCTACGATTTTCTTATAATAATACAGAAGAGGGAAGTTGTATAATACAGGAACTCAAAAAGCCAGTTCTGGACTCAGTTTGCATTCAACTGGTTCTCTGGCTAAAGAATTTTTCCTAAACATTACTTTCTTCTAAGAGAGAAAGTGAAAGAGAGACTAACCAATTGACTTAAACGATTCTACCCCATGGAATTCCCGTCGTGGCTCAGTGGTTAATGAACCTGACTAGCATCCATGAGGATGCGGGTTCGATCCCTGGCCTCGCTCAGTGGGTTAAGGATCCGGCGTTGCTGTGAGCCGTGGTATAGGTTGGCAGCTATAGCTCCAATTCAACCCCTGGCCTGGGAACCTGCATATGCCGCCGGTACGGCCCTAAAAAGGCAAAAAGACAAAAAAAAAAAAAATTCTACCCCGAAGCAATGGAGACCATCTTTCATTATATAGACAGATATTTCCTTGGAATGTGTAGTTAATATTCTATAAGCCATATGGTAAAGGTATAACTCAAAATATTGCTTTAAATAAATTCTGTGAAGAATTAAATTTATAATATCATAGAACTCAATCTCTGGATACAAGCTAATCTCTACCAGTCATCAAAAGCACCACGAATCCCAGGCTTTGAGCATCTATCATTTTAAAACACATCCATAGATTTCTTTTGGCTATTACAAGGCCCTTTGAATCTTCAAGGTCAAGTGTGTCTTTTACAAGATTTAAATCCTTTTTCTACATCTTTCCTGTCTATTTGCTCCTAATTAATCTCTGGCAGACTGGAAAGAAAGAGTGAATTCAAGGCAGTGAGCAATATTTACAGCAGCATTTCAGCCAACATAATTTTTTTTCTTGTTTTCTTATTACTCAATGAATTTATTACATTTATAGTTGTACAATGATCATCACAATCCAATTTTATAGGATCTCCATCCCACAACCCAGCACATCCCCCCACCCCCCCCCAAAATGTCTCCTTTGGAAATCCTAAGTTTTTCAAAGTCTGTGAGTCCAGCCAACATAATTTCAATTATGTCATTTCTCTCCAGTTTTCAAGTCCTTGGCTATGCCCAAGTTTCAGCGACAGTGTGAGGTCTGAAGGCCCAAGAGGCTTAAAGGACAAAGGCTGGCTTTGAATCCCTGGTTCAACATCAAAGCTCTGACATGAATTTATGGCAGTAAAGACAAAAGGGAGGAAGGCTTAACCCTCATGTGAACATTGAAAAAATTACAAACGGAATATAAGTAAAGCACTCAACATGACGTCTTAAACACACTGGACTCTAAGGGAAACTATTTTACTATTAACTATGTGACTTTGTGATACTCTCCCAAAGAAACCTTTTATTTCACATAAGCTTGTATCTATTTTTTAAATAAAACAATTAACAAAAAACAATGGGTCAAGAAAAAGAAAAAGAAAAAAAAAAAACCCTCTGCTTCCTTAGGAATTCCCATCATGGCTCAGCAGTTAACGAATCCAGCTAGTATCCATGAGGACGTAGGTTTGATCCCTGGTCTCGTTCAGTGGGTTAAGGATTCAGCATTGCTGTGAGCTATGGTACAGGTCGCAGATGTGGCTTAGGTCCTGCGTTGCTGTGGCTGTGGTGTAGGCCAGCAGCTAGAGCTCTAATTCGAGACCTAGTCTAGGAACCTCCATGTGTCCTGGGTGGGGCCCTAAACACACACACACACAAGAAAGAAAAGAAAAAGACAAACTGCCCTATGAAAAAATTAGCAAAGAGATATAAGTGGAAATCTTCTGAGAAGCTTATTCGATTGACCTAGCAGCCAATATTGAATTATGGAGTCATCTAGTCATCTCACTTTTTCAAATTAATAAAGCATACAATTAAAAAATTAAGCATATGGTAGAAAAATTCAAACAGTACAATAATGTGGTGTCTCCAATTTCCATATTCCCTCCCCAGAGGCAATCACTGTTATGAGGTTCTTGGGAATGTAATCCCACGGAAATATTTTATGTATGAGGCATCCTCTCTTAAAAAGGTCTAAAGAAATTAAGATGTTTATAGAAGCAAAGAAACAAGAAATTTAAGATAGCCATACTTGGGGGGTTCCCGTTGTGCCTCAGCAGGTTCCAAGCCAGTCTAGTATCCATGAGGATGCGGGTTTGATCCCTGTTCTTACGCAGTGGGTTCCGGATCTGGCGTTGCCATGAGCTATGGTGCAGGCTGCAGACATAGCTGCTGTGGCTGTGGCTGTGGCTGGCAGCTGCAGCTCTGATTCAGCTCCTAGACTGGGAATGTCCATATGCCACAGGTGTGGACCTAAAGAGCAAAAATAAAAAATAAATAAAATAGCCATACTTGGAGAAAACAACTTTCAGAATGCCTGACAATGAAAATCATATCAATATTTTCTCTGTGCCATAATCATCAATAAATGGGCCTGAACAGAAAGAACCATGAGTGGCTGTTTCTGTTTAGTGTCAAAATATCCATTCTAAAATAACATAAAGCCAAGAGTTCCCACTGCGGTTCAGCAGTTTAAAAACCCAACATAGTCTCTGTGAGGATTCGGGTTTGATTCCTGGCCTTGCTCAGGGGGCTAAGGATCCAGTGTTGCCACAAGATGTGGTGTAGGTCACAGGCGAAGCTCAGATCTGGTGTTGCTGTTACTGTGGCTGCGGCGTAGGCCAGCAGCTGCAGCTCCAATTTGACCCCTAGCCTAGGAACGTTCATGTGCGGCAGGTGTGGCCCTAAAAAGAAAAAAATAATAATAATAAAATAAAATAACATAAAGACGAACAAAAATATCTGGGGAAAAAACATGAACATATTAAGGACAAGAAAAGAGTGATGCTAAACAAAGAATACAGTATGAGTAAGAGGGAACTTCCATTCAACAAATACCGACCTAACACAGACCATGCGCCTGGCGCTGTGCTGGGTACCCTGGAGAGAGCTGTGAGCAAGGTAAACACTTCCCTCAAAGAACTCTTACAAATTTCCACTCTACACAGAAATTTCTAAAAAGCCCTGATAAGACTATCTGGCCTTTGTGTGGCTCTTGCTATTATGGCAAAGCTTGTTCCACTGCTGAACAGCTCTAATTATTTGAGTCGGTCCAAAGAGGGCTGATTCAGCACTTCCTAGAACAATCCTAGGCAATGACAACAATAAATCTGAATTGCTCTTTCACACACATTAACTTATTTACACCTTACAACCTCTGCATAGGGTGATTTTACTCTCTGCTTTATATGGTGGAGGAAACGGAGGCTCAGAGAGGTTAAGTAATGTCACTGAAGCCATGTCTCAATAGCAGGAGTAGAACTTGAACCCTTCTCCTCAACTCCAGACCTATAAAACAGCTACCTGCTGGGCTGCACAGAGTCAGCTCTTCTAGATCACAGTCCCTCAAAGAGCTGAAGGACTACTGAAGGTGGCTATTAAATAACTTCTACTCTGCAGGTCTTGTGCAGGATAAATAATGATCATCGAGTTCCCACCTTCATTAAAATATGGATCATGTACCAGTGTCCTACTTTAAAGATGGATTCCAGAATAAAGAACAATAATAAACCCATGGGCTAACCAACTAAGACTATGACAATACTATTATTACATGTATACCACTGTAATCATGGGTTGACTTTGTCAATTAAAAAAAGAAAGAAAGAAAGAAAGAAAGAAAGAAAGAAAGAAAGAAAGAAAGAAAGAAAGAAAGAAAGAAAGAAAGAAAAGAAAGAAGAAGAAGAAAAAAAAAAAAAAAAACCCAAAAAAACTCAACAGGAACTGTTATTAAGCCAGACCTCTCCCTTCCTGTATTAGTACCACTGAATTTTTCAATCTAAGGTTCAAAACTTAGAACATATTTCTGAAATCTGGCACTCCATTTCATTCTGGAGGTGGAGTCTTTCTGAATTTCAAAATGTCATCTAAATATCAGGTAACATCCCCTACTTTCTGTGATCCAGACAGTTGACAACCTTACCTCTCTTAGTTTTCTTTCAAGAAGTTAAATGATAGCTAACATTTATTGAGCATTTACTATGCGTCAAGACATTACCCTGAGCAATTTACATGCATCATTTCATTCATTCAATCCTTGCAATAACTGTGAAGACAAAGCTATCATTCCTCTTTCAATGGAACTAAAAACCGGGCTCAGAGAGCTTTAAGTCCCTTGAACCAATGTCATGCAAATAAGCTGTGGAGGGAAGACTCAAATCAGGGCCTGTTAAATAACAGAGTCCATTCTCCTAACTACGTCAACAATCATCACCGTTTGGGTATAACCCATTTCCCCGTCATCAGACCTTGCCAAATGCCTTCCTAAGATCTGTGCATATTAGATTAGAAAGCATCTCTACTGAACCAGGGCAGTCGTGTTAGTTTAAAAAAAAAAATGTGTGGGGGAAGAAGGGACGGCGGAGAGAAACTAGGATGATCAACAACCAAACATCAGGAGTTCCCCTCAGGGCGCAGAGGTAACAAATCCGACTAGGAACTATGAGGTCTTAGGTTCAATCCCTGGCCTCACTCAGTGGGTTAAGGATCCAGCATTGCCGTGAACTGTGGTATAGGTCGCAGATGCAGTTCGGATCTGGCGTTGCTGCGGCTGTGGCGTAGGCCAGCAACTACAGCTCTGACTGGACCCCTAGCCTGGGAACTTCCATGTGCCACAGGTGTGGCCCTAAAAAGACAAAAGACAAAAAAAAGAAAGAAAGAGAAAAAAGAATCAAGTAAGTTCATAAAATGAGACAGCAACTCAAATACGGTTAATGAACAGCAGCTACCTTAAACCAGCATATTACTGAGCTCATTTCAAATAAATTTAAACCAAGAAAAAGATTACAAATGGGATCAGCCCACTTTAAAAGAGAAAGTTAATTAAGGAACACTTTAATTAAACAGAAATTGAGTCCTCAAAAACTATACACGTAAATTCAGGGAGACCTAAGAAGTTCACTAGAGCATAAGACCTACAGACACAGGGACTGTGGTCTCTGTTATTTCCCTGCCTCTCATGTGTTGGTGTCAGGGAGAAGTATTTTGTTCTTTAAGGAAGGCGTGGAAGGACCACAATCACAAGAAGAGGGAACAACTGTATTTCATATTCCTATCTGTTGAAGGATAACTTCTATACTAATCATTTTGGGGAAGCAAAATATATTTGATTTCATGAAAACAGTGGCGAATCAATCTGTTAAAAGTTAAATCACGACAGCTCCAGAAAATAAGTCTATCATAATTTAGTACATTATAATAACTGTCCCATTCCATCAGCATTTTTCCTTATGTTTGTATCCCGCATAGTGAGAGATCCTGAAAGATGGCTCAGAGATTTTCTAAGCTAATTCTTCTTTTTCTCATTACTTGTCATTTCTCAGATTTTTTTTTTCCACTTTACCTGACTGAAATCAGTAGTGACTGCCAAGACAGTTTCTGTCATGCCTTCTTCAAGGGTCTCTTTACTAAAGAAAGAATAACCCTATAAACACATCTATCAACTAGAAACGCCTCAGAGAACTCTTCGATGGATGAAGTAAACTACTCCAAGCGAATTATCACCCACTAATGTATCTGCTTCTGGATGACAATTACAAGAGCTACAAAGTAGAAATAAAGATCTATTAATATTAAATTAGTAACAAACTGGTTCTGTAGCGCTGCAGAATTATTTATAAAACGGGAGGGTCCAATCAGTCACATCCCACATACAGGCACCCAGTTTCTGCATCCAAACAGAAATAAACCATATACTCTGAAGTCATCTTGACTCCTCCCTCCTAGCATCCTCCACATTTAACTAGTTGCCAAGTTCTATCAGTTGTGCCTGCTCAAGTCAACTATTATCTCCTTTCCAATTATAGCTGCCTTAATTTCAATCTTTACTGTTTCTCTCTCATATTATTGGTTTGCTTCCTTAGTGATTTCTTTTTCCAATCTCTTCTTCCCTCTAATCCTTCTCCCATGGTGTTGCCAATGCAACACTTATACTCAAGTACAAGCGATGTTACTGTTGTTTTCCAAAAGCCTTCCCTAGTACTTCCACTTCTCGCCAAGATGGAATAACAAGAACCAAATTTATTCTCCTGCCTGAAACAACCAAAAATCAAACTAAAAACAAATGAAAAGTGGTTTGCAAGACAGCAGACATCATGCAAGGAAGAAGGAGGAGGAGTGATTGGAAACATATGAGGTGAGACCTTTGACTGCCCCAGCCTTAACTCTCATGAGGGAGTTTCCAGGCTGCAGGGCACACAAGACCCATCAAAATCTCTACCGACTTTTTTGGAGAAATTGACAAATTGATTCTAAAATTCCTACGGAACGGCAAAGCACCCAGAATAGCCAAAAGAACCTTGAAAACGACAAAGGTGGAGGACTAATACTACCCAACTTCAAGACATTATAAAGCTTCAATAATTCAAATAACATGGTATTGGGGTAAAAAGAGACCAATAGAATAGAGTTCAGAAGTCAATCATACAACATACATGGACAAGTGATCTGGCAAAGCAGCAAGGCAATTCAGTGGAGAAAGGATAGTCTTTTTAAAAAATTGTGCTGGGACAATTGGCTCTCACATGAGAATGGAAAGAAAAGGGAGGAAGGAAGGAGGGAGAATGGAAGGGGGAGACCGAAAGTTTGCTCTAAACCTCATACCTTGCATCAGGTACAAAAATTTAGTCAGAATAGATCCCAGACAAATGTAAAACCCCAAACTATAAAACTTCTAGGAAAAAAATTATAAAGAAAATCCTCGGGAACTTGGGTTAGGCAAAGGTTTCTTAGATACAACACCAAAACACAATCCATAAGAGAGCAAGTTGATAAACTGGATGTTGCCAAAACGTAAAACTTCCACTCTTCAAAATAATCTTTGAAGAGAGGAGGTTGGGAGAAGACGCTCACAAATCATATATCTGATAAAAAACTGTACTCAGAATATAAAAAGAACTCTTGAAACTAAAAAATAAAAATAAAAAAAAATTCAAATTTTAAAAAATCATCCAAAAAAATCTGGAAACAAGATACCGAACGGACACTGCACCAGAGGTGAATGCCAAATAAGTACCTGAAGAGGAACTTAACAGTATTGGTCATCTGGAAAATGCAAATGAAAACACTCTAGGATACCACCGCCTATCTAATTCTGCTCAAAGAGTGCCCCGACCAAATGCTGCTGAGGCTATGGAGTGACTGAAGTATTTATTTCCTCAGTATACTCCATACACAGATTCCTAATTTTCAGACAACTACATTACTAAAAAAGTACATTTAGTCATCTAATTTAAGCCACATTTAATATAATTTAATCTTATCACAGAGACTCAGAAGAGACTTCATAACATTATAATGTCTCCCAATGTCATCATTATGGTTTTACTAATAAAGTATGGAAACATGAATCAACAGAAATCTTTTATGTAACAGATACCAAAGAAACCAGCTTTTAGTCTATAATTACCTCACCAGAGTATGATTGCTTTTAATTACAAATCGTTTTCTCGAATTCAGTGTAATAAAGCGTGGCTGCTGGACCAGCAGCATCAGCATCTCCCTGGATCTCATTAGAAATGCCAAAACCTCTGGCCCAACACCAGACAAGTGAATCGGAAACTCTGAGGAGGGGGTGAGTAACCTGTGTTTTAACCGGCCCTCTGGGTGATTCCCAAGCCTGGCAAGATTTGGGATGCACTGTTCTAATGCATGTTTTAAAGATAAAATGATAAATTGCCTTTCTCTGTGATTCTTTCTGAATTCAAAGAATTTCAAGACAAAAGGGAACATTTACTTCAAATCCATGTTTTCCACAAGTCTAGAACTCAACCAGCTGTTTTCCTATTTTTAAACTCCTGAATTATTTTAGGCCTTTTATTAAGCCAGAAAACCAGAACTGAATGTAAGATCCCATAAATAACGCATTCTACAAAAGCCTTTGTTTTAAAACAAACTTTTCTAAATATCCCAGTCATTTACTCACATCTATTTTTGCAACTGCATCCAACATTCCTTCCAAATTTACAAGATTTGCTTCTAATTTCAGCCACAAATTGTCATCCCCCAGTGAACATCTGTGCAACTTTTAATTAGGCTCATCTAAATGGAATGGGCTTGAAAAATAATTCCAGCTATACAGTTCTTAATTGTTTCATAAAGGTACTTAAGAAACAGAATGAATGCAGAGATGCTCTTGAACTGAATCAAGACGGGACAACTGGGGCTGTCGATAATTTGCTCAGAGTCTTTGAGTTAATAACTTCATCTTGGAGTTCCCGTCGTGTCGCAGTGGTTAACGAATCCGACTAGGAACCATGAGGTTGTGGGTTCGGTCCCTGCCCTTGCTCAGTGGGTTAACGATCCGGCGTTGCCGTGAGCTAGGGTGTAGGTTGCAGACGCAGCTCGGATCCCGCGTTGCTGTGGCTCTGGCGTAGGCCAGTGGCTATAGCTCCGATTCAACCCCTAGCCTGGGAACCTCCATATGCCGCGGGAGCGGCCCAAGAAATAGCAACAACAACAAAGACAAAAGACAAAAAAAAATAAAAATAAAAAAAATAACTTCATCTTTCTGGGTCTCAGTTCCCTCATTGTAAGAAAGAGCTGAAGTAGGTGACCTGTGAAGTCCTCTTCAGGTCTAAGAGTCTGTAAGTCTGTGATCTTATCAAAGGCTCTATGTACTATACTTTTACATTAATGTGACACTGACAAATTACTTTTCCATACTGTATAACAGTTTTAAAACTGTTGTAGAAGGCATGCCTCTTCTTAGGATTCAGGAACATCACGATACCACTGCTTCCCTGAGAGCTGAAGACAGTAAAACATGAACACTTACCAACTTTTAGCTGCTGGAGCACCAAAATGGCAGTGATTTTGACCGTCTCTTATTCTTTGTAGATGGGTTCATCTACCCTGAAACTAGGGGGGTGAAAGGCATAAACTCCCCCAGCAGAGATTTCACAGCGCCATTAACAACATGGACTCCAGAGGCAGAATTCTTGGTTAAGTTATTTAAACTTTCCAAACCTTAATTTTATCAATCTTCTGTTAAGAGTCTTACAAATTAGGAGTTCCCATCATGGCTCAGTGGTTAACAAATCCGACTAGGAACTGTGAGGTTGCGGGTTCAATCCCTGGCCTTGCTCAGTGGGTTAAGGATCTGGCGTTGCCATGAGCTGTGGTGTAGGTCAAAGATGTGGCTCGGATCTGGCGTTGCTGTGGCTGTGGTGTAGACAGGTGGCCACAGATCCGATTAGACCCCTAGCCTGGGAATCTCCATATGCCGCAGGAGCAGCCCTAAAAAAGGCCAAAAGAACAAAACAAAACAAAAAAAAAGAGTCTTACAAATTAAATGAGCTAATGTACAAAGAGCACTTAACAAGGAGCCCAGCACAGAATGAACACTCAAGAAGCATTCGGTATTTTTAGTAATATTACTTGCAAAGTCAGCCCTCTGATCAGAAGGTATCAGAACTGATCTGCAATTCAATTTAGTGAGCACACAGGTACCTCGACTTTATGCAAAGCATCTCACCCTTCACCACAGGCATGGGGGTCCCCAAACTTGAGGATGTATCAAAACTACTTGGGATACTTTCATTAAAGGCAGATTCCAGGCTCTGCTTCTAGAGGCTCCACATCTCCAATTTTATATACGCATCCCAGTTGTTTCTAAGACAAGCTGTTGAAGACTGCAGTTTGAGAAACATTTCTGTAGGGGTTTCAAAGAGACAAAATCTCTCCCTTCAAGTACTTATAGTCTCCAAGCATTTTTTTCCCTTCCAGAACTCACTGCAGCTGCCACGGCACTGCTCCTGTTGGCTGTGTACCACCACATATACTTCATATGTCCCCTTCATGTAGATTCCTCTTGCCACCACTTCAACGGCCAATACCGCCATCCTGACTCAATGATGTCACTTAACTTTTTACCTTATATTTGAGATCCGCCTAATCTTCTAAACTCCCACTCCTCCAAACCTGGGACTACTACTACTGAAGGCTCCTGTTACATGGGACCTCTGAACACAGAGGATTCATTAACCCTGGCTGCTGACCTGTAAACCTGACCATGGCCTTGTTCACAGTCCTGGTCTCAGCTGGCACGTCTGCAGTATAGTACCCATTTTCAGCCAGAGTTGGCGATGTCAAAACCTACATAAATTTAATTCACAGAACTTTAAGGTACACGAAACAACAAGAACAACAACAAAGCAACAATCGGGGAATCAGGAGGATCTTGGGATGGAATGGAGACTATGACGAAGAAATTTAACTGTGTTATGAATGTTTGATATAAGCTTATTACTGAAGGGGGGGGGAGCTGACCTAAGTAGCCTTGAATGGTGTTTTGACTGAAAACTGTTAATACTAAAGACAAAAGGCATTGTACACAGCATCATACACTAGCTAATGAAGTTGTCCATGACAATAACCATGGAGGTACAGGTTAATACTTCTGAAACTGCTTTACCTGTATACTGGCATAAACAAACAAGTAAAGGGATGGTGGGTAGTGGGAGCCAGATTTCTTAATGCTGGAGAGGGAAGTTACAGAGAAGCACGGGAAGAAGACTACAATTTAACCATGTGATTCTAGATTAAAGTTGAAGGTATCAGTATGAACAGGTGGTACCTTAGAGAGACACCGATGGATAGATACAGAAACAATGGCAGTCCCTGTGTGTATCCACATGTTAGTGTATTTTGCACATATTTCTAAGCTCTGGCTGCTGAAAGGGCCTAGAAGCAGTGCCATTCTGGTGGCGGCAAGCACACCCAGAGCCCAGATCTTAGTTTCTATACCATTTCCTCACAAAAGGAACACAGAACTCCTTGGAGAAACAGCTTGGGGGCTAGGGCACTAAAAATACAATTCTTTACAAAAGAATTCCACATAATTTATGTAGATATTTGTCCCTCCAGGAAGAGCTGAATTCTCTTGACTTGCGTGTCAGGAGCATTAGTGACTTACTTAAAAAAATAGTATGTAGAGGGAGATGGGGAAAAAAAAAAAAACAACTTTACAGTAAAGAAACCTGAAAAACACTACTGGGGCCAGGTGACAAAGGTCAGCATCACTAGTAAGTCTCATTGATATCTACCCCCTGGTATGATATGATGAGGACACTTGACTTCTGTGGCCTTCTTGTCAAAAACCATAATCCCCATCTAATCATGACAAATCCACATTCTACAGAATCTCTAATCAGGATTCCTCAAAGTTGTCAAAGTTGTTAAAAAAAAAAAAAACAGACTAAGTGATTAAGGAGGTGGTGACTAAATGCAGCTTGGTATATGGACAACATCTTGAAAAAGACATTAGTGAAATCCACATAGTCTGGAGTTTACTCTTCAGTTTAGTCAATAGCAATGTATCACCAAGGTTGTTTCTTAGTTTTGACAAATGTACAATGAGAATGTAAGGTCCTAATTGTTGAGGGACCTGGGCGAGCATATATGGGAACTCTCTGTACTAAATGCAACTTTTTGTAAGTTTAAAATTATCCCAAAATAAAAAGTTTATTTAAAGAAAAGAGAGAGAGCATACATCCAAAATGAGGTCAAAGAGAGACTGCAAAAAAAGGTGAAGCTGTACTTAGGGAAGTCTACATGATTAAAAAAAACAATAATTTGTAGCTGCTGTTATTTAGTATAAAGAATTTTACTTGTGTGTAACTAAGGCACTAGGCAGATAACATTATTACAGCAATCTCCTCTCTCAATAATCAGAATACAAACTGCACACCCGCGCACGCAGTCACACATGCAATCTTTTCTCAACACCAACTTCAACGTGAAAAGATTAAATGGACTCGGGTTGCAGTGTGGCAAAAAAACTGAATCAGGAACCCAGAAGCACATCTATTAACTAGTTTAACTATCTTAGACAAGTTGTTTAATCTCTCTGGGCCCCATTTTCCTGCTCAGTAAGAGAAATAAGTTTTAAAAAACGTTTAAGGATCCTTTACAAGCAAAGATACAACCACCTCCTTGAAACCAAATTCTTTTAGGTCCCCTCCTACCGTCCAGTAACTCCTCCACAATCTCATCTGTCCACAATTTTACTAACTCCCCAGGATGCTGGCCCAGGTCCTCTTCATTTCATATATATATTCTCCCTAAGAAATAAATACACATTTATTGGCTTCAAGTCCCACGTGTAGAGTATTTCCAAGTCCTGCCTTTATCCTGAGCTCAAAGACCAACTGCTTATTGGTCACCTCCACTTGGGGACATGTCTAAAACTGAATCCATTTCCCCTAAAAAACTTGTCCTTAAGTTCCCATCTGTGGCAGGCTGAATAATGGCCCCCCAAAGATGTCCATTTCCCAGGACCCGTGAGTTTGTCATGTTACGTGGAAAGAGGGGATTAAGGTTGCTAATCAACTCCCTTGAGATGGGGAGATAAACTCTCCTGGTTATCTGGGTGCACCTAATACCATCGCTATCAGAGGAAGAGAAAAGCAAGAGAGTTGGTGTCACAGTGATGCGGGATGAGAAAGCCCGGACTGGCTGGCCATCGCTAGCTTGGAAGGGATGCGAGCAGCCTCTCCAAGCTGAAAAAAAATGACTCTCCACAAAGGAACACAACCCTTCTGACACCTTACTTCAGCCCAGGGAGATCCATTTCAGATTTCTAACCCCCAGCTTGGTAAGAGAATACATTTGCAGTGTTTTAAGCCACTAAGTTTGGGGTAATTTGTTCCAACGGCAATAGCAAAGTAATATACTAATTAGATTAGAAAACAAAGCCTCTTTTACTGTGGATGCTTCAGTCAGAAATTTGAGTATCACCATTGACTTCTTTTCCCTCAATTTCCAAATTCAACAGATCACCAAATTTTATCAATTATGCCTTCTTTGACTCTTACGAATCTACCTCTTGCCGACTCCATATCAATTTCCTAGTCCAAGTCACGGCTATCCCTAATGCCTGGGACTGCAACAGCCCCAGACTGGTTGGTCTACCTCTGGGCTCATTCCTAGGAAGCCATTTCCCACATAAGAGCCAGAAAATTAATGCAAAATACAAATTATCTTATGTTCACATTTTTAAAGCTTTTTAATAGCTGCTCACTGCCCTCTTTTATGTGACTTATGAGATGTTACCACCCCTGTTCTGGCCCTTTCCTAATCTCTTCAGCCTCTGCTCAGGACACAAATGCCATATCTGTCTTAGTCACTGCTGTATTTCCAACACCTAGCACAGCTGTATTAATCCTTTTGGTGCCCATATGAGTGCTACCTCCTCATTAAGAGGCAGCATTTATTTTTTCTGTTCATGAATTGGGGCTTGTCTGGTGACCTCTTTGACTAACTGGATGCAGTGGAAGTGAGGTTCTGGAACTTCTGAGACCACGTCTTAACAGGTCTGGCAGCTTCTGCTTCCTTCCCCTTGGAGCAGCTTCCATTGCTGGGAGAAACTCAAACCACATGGAGAGGACACATGAAGGAGGGTCCTCAGGCTCTGGTCAGTAACTCCAGCTGAGCATCCAGTCAACGGCACCAACTGCCGGCCATGCAAGGGAACCACCTCGCAAATTCCAACCCAGTCGAGGACCCAGATGGCTGCCATCTTAATTGACCTCACACGGAGTGGAAGAACCTCCCAGCCCAGTTTAGTCAACCCACTGAATCATGAGACATTAACAAAAGAAAGTTTATAGTTTTAAACCATTAAGTTTCAAAGTAGTTTGTTTTATAGCAATATGGACATAAGCCTACATGGATTTAAACTCTTCTCCTGGTATCAATTTCATCTATTGCTCCTTACTGCATCCAATAAGCTCCATCTCTTGATATGAGGAACTGCCTGCAAGCACAAGGATGGGAAGACTTGCTGGGGCCGTCACTGTTCAATTGGGACCAATGGAAACCAGTAAGTGAGTACAGAACAAAAGCATATTAAAATCCCTGTTCACATGCAGTCATTTGCTCCATTTGGGCTATAACTATTTAAAATGCAAGGGACAGATAACGTCAAGGATTTTGCTTATGTTTTGAGAGGTTCCCCCACTGGCGATATGGTCAAGAATGGTTAAGGATGAGAAGAAAAAAAAAAAAAAAAAGCATTCGAGTCATAACTCAAATAATCATTAAATACCTGAGTGAAATGTAAATTACTGGAACACACAATCAGTTAACTAAAAAATAAAAGAGTAAAGAAAAGAAACTGCTTCACAGTCAAGTGAGCATGTGAAACATCTCTTAGACCTGCAGCCATCTGGGTTCAAGAGAGGGTTTCTCGGTATTATAGGGATTTGATATACGAATCTGGTAGGGTTCATTATAGGAACTATTACTGGTATTTGCTTCCCACTTAGTAAGTATCCAAACACAGATTCACAGTGTTTGGAATGATAAGCAGATACAGCATAATTCTTTCAAATTCAACACACTCCAAAACTAAGAACTCTGAAGACAATAAAGAGTACTAACAAAAATGGCATCTTCTATGTAAGAGATTGCATAATCTTTCTCTGTTAACTGGTTTAAATGTCTATTTTAGACTGTCCCAAAAGGATCTCTGATCCTTTTTGCTTGAAATTAAATCCCATACTAATTTTTCTGAAACTAGAACACATTTCTGCTTCTGAAACCATATCATAGATGTCACTTTTTCACCTATAAAGAAAACGACGCCCCCCCACCCCCACCCCGCCAAACAAGCTTGGCCTTCATTCAACACACATTCTCAGGGCCATTCTCCATCCCAACAGGAAGATATACATTTTAAAGTTGTTTTTCCACTAATTCTCTCTATAACCAGGCTATGTAAAATGTTTACAGGCTGACCAGCCAAAATGAGCAGTAAATCCTGCATGACAAAGCATATAAACTGTTTCAAACTAGGACCAATAATGAAAAGGAGATATTGGTCATATTTTACATGCAAAGAAAAGGAAGCTCAAAGAAGTGAAGTAACTGGTTCAAATTTACACAGCTAGTAGATAACAGAACTTGCATTTTAACCCAGGGCTACTTGGACAATATTAAGTTTGTTTAATTCTAATTTTATACAATACTAATTCTCAACCAAGCACTCCAAAGCATCCACCTTGCTCCTCTGCAAAGGACCCAAATAACTATTAACAAAAACATTTTTTTTTATTATTTGTATTGTTCAAAAAGTAATCGACCAATTAAATGTGAGTGCTGTGTACCAAGCATTGCAGAGAGCATTTAATATCCATTATTTAATTCTTACATCAACTCTAGGTAAGATGGGAATAAGGGAGATATGTGTGGATACACAATTAAATATTCATTAGAGGCTAGTTGCCACTTTACAATATTATCTTCTATTTAACCAAAAGCTAAAGTCATTACGCTACTAACTAGCATAGATGAGTCTCAACCCAGGTTACTTGATTTCAGAACTGGTTTTCACAGTCCAGAATTATTTTGAAACAGCCAACAAAGTATTCTGCTGCCCTACTGAGCAAAAGGGGAAAGAAGAAAGGAACGTGGCAGGAACCAAGGCTTCACATATTACACTTTAAGATATACTACAGCTTCTTGATGTAAGAGTGTTAATGCAGTAACATGTGGTGGTAGAAATCTTAGGCTCAAACTGAAGTTAATCTTCAATCTGAATTACATGCACCTCCCTGAATCTGCCAGGTGTTGGGAAATAATCGTTCATGGGTCTTACACATCTCCACACATCGAAGCACTAGCTGGCCTTTTGTTCCTGACAATCTTTTCAGGGATGTCTGTACAAGCAACAAAGCTTTAGAAGATGAAGACAGTGTCTCCCTCCAAAGCAGAGGGCAGCAAAAAATAAAGATAGTATCTTCCTCCAGGGCAAAAGTCAGGCAGGTTTACTGCCCGTTATAAAAATCTGGGTTCCGCAAGCTCAAGGATCCTCAGCTTTGACACAAACCCAATACAGCATCACCCTGCACTCTTCTGTATTACTCCCATAAGGACTAAGGTTGAGTGGAGGCTGGGCAACAAGGTGAACCTGTGGGAACATGATACTCGCATGGCTTGACGTACCTTTTTAATAGCTGCTCACTGCCCTAACTCTTTAATGTGACTTAGGAGAGGTTACCACCCCTGTTCTGGCCCTTCCCTATTCTCTCCAGCCTCTGCTCAGGACACAAATGCCATATCTGTCTTTGGCATTTGTGTCCTGAGCCTTTGTCTCTGACCCAAGGAGTCTCCTGTATTCTGCCAGCATCGGTGAAACAGTGGCAGGCTAATTTGAGAGCTTTCAGGTAGGGCAAAAACTGGACCTTTCACCGATCTCGACACCCGGCTCTCTGGACCACTTTTCACCTTTGCTTCCCTTTCCCACTCTACAGGAAACATCACTCATCTTCTGGTCATCATCTTCTGCATGAAATTTCTCCTCAAGGTCCTTAGGTAGAAATTACTACTATGTTCCTGGTGCTTCCACTGTTTCCTGCAAACAGGTTACAGCACTTTCAAAGCTTTATTCTACTTGCTTATTTGTGCACTGTGCCAATTAATCAATTTATTGTCTCTCAGCTTAAAATTTACCTTTTCATACAGGCTCTGTGATAATGAATGAAACGAAAGCATTTCTCCTTAAGTGAGCGTAATGTTTAAGTTTTCTCAATAGAAAGTTACTGGAAGGACACTGCAGAAGGGAGGTTCTCCAGTGAACATTACACTTAATGATGAAAGACTGAACACTTTTGCCCTAAGATGAGGAACAAAATAAGGACATCTGCTCCTGCCACTTCCATTCAACACTGTACTTACTGCAGGTTCTAGGCAGGCAAGACAAAGAAATAAAAGCAACCCAACTGGAAAGGAAGAAATAAAACTATCTCTATTCACAGATGACATGATCTTACAAAAAGAAAATTCTGAAGAATCCACTAAAAAACACATAGATAATAGATATTTACACACACACACACACACACACACGCCAAAATAAATAAATTCAGCAAGGTTGTGGGATACAAGATCAACATATAAAAATCAACTATGTATTTAAACATTTGCAATGAATAGCACCAAAAAGAATAAATTGTTTTAGAATAAAGTAACAAAAAATGTAAAACTAATAATCTGAAAACATTGAAAAAATTACAGAAGATATAAATAGATGCTAAAAAAAAATCCTATGGTCCTATGGAAAACAATATTGTTAAGATGATAATGTTTCCCAAATTGAACTACAAGCTTCATGCAATCCCATCAGAACCCAGCTGGCTTCTCTGTAGAAAGTGATAGGCTGATCCTAAAATTTATACAGAATTACAAGAGACCCCCCCCCAAAGACTCAAAACAATTTTGAAAAAAAGGAGTAAAGTTGGAGGACTACACTTTTCAACTTCAAAACTTCCTGCAAAGCAGCAGCTACAAGACAATGTGCTGATGGCAGAAGGATAGGCATACAGAATTCTATCAATGGAATAGAATTAATTGAGAGTCCAAAAATAAACTTGTATGTCAATGGTCAACTGATTTTCAACAATGAGGTACCAAGACTATTAATGAGGGAAGAATGATGCTGGGACAACTGGACAGCCACATACAAAAGAATGAAACTAGACCATTAGTCAAGCCATCTACAAAAATTAATTCAAAATGGATCTAAATATAATAGCTAGGAGTTCCCGTCGTGGCGCAGTGGTTAACGAATCCGACTAGGAACCATGAGGTTGCGGGTTCGGTCCCTGCCCTTGCTCAGTGGGTTAACGATCCGGCGTTGCCGTGAGCTGTGGTGTAGGTTGCAGACGCGGCTCGGATCCCGCGTTGCTGTGGCTCTGGCGTAGGCCAGTGGCTACAGCTCCGATTCAACCCCTAGCCTGGGAACCTCCATATGCCGCGGGAGCGGCCCAAGAAATAGCAACAACAGCAACAACAACAACAACAGACAAAAAAAAGACAAAAGACAAAAAATAAATAAATAAATAAATAAATATAATAGCTAGAGCTGTGAAACTCCTAGAAAAAAATATAGGAATAAATTTGCATGACCTTAGATTTGACAATAGATTCTTAGGTATGATCAAAAACACATGTAACAAAAGAGAAAATAGATAACCGGACTTCACCAAATAAAAAACTTCTATATTTTAAAGAACACTATCAATAAAGTAAAAAGACAACTCACAGAATGGGAAGAAATATAAATCATATATTTGATTTTGGACTTGCATCCAGAATATATAAAGAACTCTTACAACTCAAAAATAGAGACAGAAATAACTCAATTTGAAAATGGGCAAAGGATCCAAATAGACATCTCTCCAATACAAATGTCCAAAAAGCACATGAAAATATACTGCACTTCATTAGTCATCAGAAAATGCGAATCAAAACCATGATATCAATTTGTACACAAACGTTCAGAGCAATATTTCTTAATAATATCCAAATAATAATTTATTAATAATAACAACCCAATGTCCAGCAACAATGAATGCATAGATAAGATGTGGTACATTCAAACAATGGAATATGATGTAGTCATAAAAAATAGAGCAATTGACTGGAAGGGGTTAAAAAGAAATCTAGGTTAGTTATCAAAAATAAAACCTAGAGTTCCCACTGTGGCTCCATGGTTAACAAACCCAACCAGTATCCATGAGGACACAGGTTCAATCCCTGGCCTCGCTCAGTGGGTTAAGGATCTGTAGTTGCTGTGAGCTGTGACGTAGGTCGCAGACACGGCTCAGATCCTGCATTGCTCTGGCTGTGGTGTAGGCCTGTAGCTGTAGCTCCGATTGGACCCCTAGCCTGGGAACCTCCATATGCTGTGGGTATGGCCCTAAAAAGACAAAAAAAAAGTAAAACCCCATCAAGGGATATAATGAAACATTAATGAAATCATTTTAAATCAATCATTATGGCAGATAGTGCTAGAATGCAGGGGAAGGGGAGATTCAAATATCAACAAAGCTTCCTCTCAACTTCAGTCTAGGCATCAGTGCAGGCTCTTAAAGCCCTTCAAAGAAGTTCACACAAAGAATGCCTCTTGCACTTGGTCACATGCAAAACTGAAGCAAGAAGCACATCTGTTTGGTGCTTCCCCAAGGGCCTTCTCCAAACTGGGTTCATAACTCCCACCCACAGGGAGAAAGCCAGGGCCTGAAGCAGCACCAAGAGACAAGCAAATTAGCATTTCCAAGGTCAACTGCTGACAGGCCTAATTGTTTACAGCAACTAGAGTGTTCTGGCTGCTCAAGAGGCTTACTCCCTCTAGCTTGCTCAAGACCAAAAGAAACTAAATTACCACATCAGCTACAAAATATGAAAGTAGTGTAGGTGTGGAGTCAAATCAGCATGTGACATTTCAAACAGAAGCAAATATTAATAGGATCTGCAGAAGTAAGTTTAAGCTGGTTAAACAATTTGGGGAAAAACCTAAAATACCAATCACGCCAGTGGTAGAGGGCGACTAATACAAAGAGAAAAAAGAGAAAGGAAAAAACAGAAATCGGTAAATAGTATTATCTTGTTTTACTAACTGGTTCAATGTGAATATCACCAAAACCTCTAAAAAGCTACAAAACTGATTGATTTAACTACCCTTAAAATTTCTTGATAGAGTCACTGAAAAGTCAAATACCCTCTCTACTTGCTATTACAGTTGCCATTTGCCACATGCAGTGGCAATTAGGCATGTGAAATTTGGCTAGTCTGGATTGAGATCCATCATAAGATTTTGAACTTGGAACCTGGCACAAAAAAAAGAATGTAAATGTAAAAATAACTCAATTTTAATATTGATTACATACTGAAATAATATTCTAGGCACATTAGATTAGATAAAACATTACTGAAATTAATTCCTACTCTTCTTGCCTTTTGTAATGAGAACGGTGGAATATTTTAAATTACATACGCGGCTCACATTATATTTTTATTGGACAGTGCTGCTACGTATAAATATAACTTTCCACTTATATAGAACACACAATTTCAGTTATAAAGCACAGAAAGAAGAGGGATAAATAAGTCTGGATAATAAAATAATTTTCTCTAGAATAATCAAATTGGTTTCATCTGTTAATCACCAATCAAATAAAAGCATGTTTCTGCTTACTGAAAGACAAACTTCAATGTCTTTTAAAAAGCCTTGATGTTTCAAAAATGATCCTAAGTCTGTTCTACCTCTGCCATGAAATGTACTCTTTGCTTAGAATTAAACTAGTCTTAGTTGTTTTCAATGATCATACGTATAATACAAAATGCTAGTTTAATTTTAAAATCTGATCGAGTGACACCATTTCAGTTCTTTCTGTAGCAGTCATTTTCACATTCTATTAGATCATTGAAACCTAAGCCACGTCTCTGATTCAAAGATTAAAAAAAAAAAAAAAAAGTAGAAATCAACTCAAATGTTATTCTCAAAAAAAAAAAAAATTGTTATTCTCCAGCATCTAGAAAAACCGAGGCAGTACTCAGGTACTATACAGATTCTGTTTTAGAAATCTAAAAGATGACTCATTTACTATTTCAAAAAGTGACATCTTAATATGGATGGGAGAGCTCAGCAAACAGGAGAGCAGAGCAAGCAATTATTTCCACACATGCCATCATGTGGAGAAACCAAGCCAAATTTCAGGTTGGTACAGTCAGTGGAAGAAAGAAAATCTGGAGGTGTTGGAATGGTTGGAAATTTATGGAGTGAGAGTGGTAACATGAGGTGAGGTGAGGCCAAGAGCAGCCCAAGCTCTCCTCTCCAGAGCCCTTAAAAAGGAAACTGCTCAACTTTCTGACGAAGGAAGCCAAGAGGAAAGAAAAACACATTTCACACTCTTTAACATCCCCAAACTATTCGCCACACAACTGGCCCGCTGAGAGACTTATACCTACTGTTCATACATCTTTTTAAAGTGGCTTTTAAAAGTTATCAACCACAAAATCAAGAGGCACCAACTTAGAATAGTAAATAATAAATATGAGACGCATATATCACTGGTAAGTAAATGAACTGAGTAACCTGGATAACTGGAAATGAAGCTGGTGGAAATGAGAGGTATATTCCTCATTTCTAGAAGAGCTGATCTTAAAACGTTGTGATCTCAATAGCCTCACAGTTTTTCTGGTCTGAACTAAACATTTTTTTTTTGGCACTTTTAGATATATGGAATAATTCAGGCTCCAAGCTACTGAATTCCAATAATTTAGTTACTGTACCTTTTATACAATCCTGAACCCTGCAATTAACAGATCAGTTACGCCCCGACAGCTACCTCATAAGAAGTGTTCTGATGCCATCTAGTGGCTTATGTTTCTCATCAAAGGGGAGATGATTAAACCAAAATGCGGTCCTTGGACGAGCAGCATCGGCGTTACCTGGGGAACTTGTTAAAAGTGCGAATTCTTCAACTTATCCCACATCTCTTGCAACTTTAGTGGTGGTGGCCAGAAATCTGTGTTTTAACAGCTCTCTAAGTCATTCGTCCCAAGTTTCAGAACCACTGGATTAACCAGTCCTTACATAAAAATTAAGTGCAAAGTCTTCAAAAAATTAGGTTCCCCAATTAACGAAAGTGCTCAATTTCTAATTTTGGAAAGCAACTTAGTTTTCTGTATTCTGGATCCAAATATCTGTATTTAAAGAATGTTGTTAAAAGCCATTTACTAACATATTAATACACACATTTAACACCTGATGAGCATCAAATGAGCCCCAGCCTCTGAAAATATCAGATGCAACCCTGAGGTCTGTGCCCTGAGGAAACCCAGTTCAAAGGAAGACCATTACAGACATTAAATAAATAAATAAATAAATAAATGCAAAAAGCCCTGTGAAACAAAGGAAAATAATTAAGTGGTATCGGGAAATCAGGTTTTGGCATCTTAAGGGGCTCAGCTGAAAAGCGGGAACACATGAAAAGCCAAGGAGGTAGAACACTGGTGACTTTTAAATTAAGAGCCATCTACCCTAATGATGATAGACACCAAGACAAGAGTCTACTGTTTACATCTGCTCCTGTGAAGCTATGTTATGAAGTAATCAAGAGAGAAGCAGATCTGGTGAAGCCTGGTTAAACTGTTTATTTTCTATTGTGGTCTTAGAGGAAAACTGGATTTTTTTTTTTTTTTTTTTTTTTTTTTTTTTGGTCTTTTTGCCATTTCTTGGGCCGCTCCCGAGGCATATGGAGGTTCCCAGGCTAGGGGTCGAATCGGAGCTGTACCCGCCGGCCGACGCCAGAGCCACAGCAACTCGGGATCCGAGCCACATCTGCGACCTACACCACAGCTTATGGCAACACCAGATCCTTAACCCACTGAGCGAGGCCAGGGGTCAAACCCACAACTTCTTGGTTCCTAGTCAGATTCGTTAACCACTGAGCCACGACAGGAACTCCTGGATTACTTTAAATAACAACTTAAGGGACGTTTAGTAAGTCCCATAATGCATCTAGGTGTTTGCATTCTTTAAATTCATAATTTGCAAACTTTAAATTCAGTTTGATATTATGCTCTTCTTTGGAAAAACAAAAACCCAACTTTTAATAGGTAGCTATTTACTCATCCTTTAAAAGTTATATGCTTGAAGTAAAAAAAACTGGATCAAGAGATATATGCCCAGTATGGCCATTGGTGCAGAGTCACAATTAAGTATATACTATTACTCCATGGCTTAAACGGTGAACCTATCACTTAAGAGAAAAAAAAAAAAAATTAACTCCGAAAGGCTAACCTTCCACAATCACACCTCAAATATATGACAGGTAACATCACAGACATTAATACAGGTGGAGTTAAAATATAAAGTATAGGAGTTCCTGTCGTGGCGCAGTGGTTAACGAATCTGACTAGGAACCATGAGGTTGTGGGTTCAATCCCTGCCCTTGCTCAGTGGGTTAACGATCCGGCATTGCCATGAGCTGTGGTGTAGGTTGCAGACGTGGCTCGGATCCCGCGTTGCTGTGGCTCTGGTGTAGGCCGGCAGCTACAGCTCGGATTCGACCCCTAGCCTGGGAACCTCCATATGCCTCAGGAGCGGCCCAAGAAATGGCAAAAAGACAAAACAAACAAAAAATATACAAAGTATCAAAGACTTGCTATTAATTTTGATTTTGTTCTTTTAAGATAGAAGTTTAGTTACCCACAGAGACCAACTATTACATTCTAACATTTTAAGAGCAAATGCCCGCAACAGGGTGAGTTTCTGATACTATTCTTCTTTCCCTTTTCAAGGCTTCCTTCTGCCCACAAGTGAGTCTGTCAAAATATGTCACAGAAAGATGGGTCAAAATAAAACAGAAAGAATAATAAGTTTTTAAACACAAGAAAAAAATCTTGAAACTGATTTTTTTAAAAAGAACTTTCCTCATTGTTACTGTCATTGCAAAAATGAATCTGTGGAGTCAGTGAATTTAAAATGTTCTCATTTATAAAAAAAAAAAGTAAAATCTCATATAATTGCAATAAGTTGAGAAAATAGACCTCCAGTGTCTCTCACGTTACTAACAGCTGGTAAGGGCTATCAGGAGAAGAAAGGAGCACTGGATCAATCTAGGTCAAGGGAGTGAAATCGGGCCAAATTCAAGTTCCCTGGGTGCTCCTTACACGTGTGCTCTATAGTAAGTCATTTCAACTCAGTGAGCCTCATCTTCCCATCCTTGGAGTTGGGATGAGACTACCTCTTTCAGTGGGTATCACCACATTGCACCTTTATTTAACAGTATCTGCCTACAGCCAGCTCTAGTGGCTCCCTTCTCTTCACCCACCGCAACACTTTCAGAACTGGTTACATCAGGGGGTGAGGCATGTTCTCAGGTCAAGACTAAACACTACAACAATGGTACTGATACACTTAGTGGCAACATCTCACACATATTTCCAAGACACACATCACCATGCAGGGAATCTCACCAGCTGAGGGAAAAGACTGACCCTGAAGCTCCCCCAGTATTCAGACCTTGTAATCTCTAGGGTCTTTTAACAAACTTATCTACCAAATGCGAATATGTTCCAACATGAGATGCCCAGTGGTGTGCTTTCACCCTAACAACCAGCTCTCTAGTTGGCAAGAAAGGCCTGCTTTGTGGCATCTGCCCACGCCTGTGGGTGGGGCTAATTCTCTTACCGTGGCTGCTACAACCCAACACCCAAATTCCTTACTTGATTGATTGATTGATCCACTCAATAAGTATTTGGAGATGACCTAAAATGCACAAAAAGCCCTCTGTCAGGCTCCGAGGAAGACTCTACATGAGTCCTACCCTCAAGGATCTTACAGACCAGACAGGGAAATACAATAAATGAAAAAGAAATAAAAAACACAAGGAGAATATGAGGAATGCTGTAACTGCTGAAAACAGGGGGAATCCCTAATTGACAGTAGGCAGTAAGTACAAATAGAAGTCCAGCAATTATTTACCTAAAGAACCCTTAGTACTGCCCATGCTTTCACTAGACAAATTTCCAAAATTACCTTGGTGAAAAGAATATTTTTCTTTGACCAGAGTTAATGAGTATTAACATGCATATGTACATATCACAGTTACTCAGCCTCAGCACCGTTGACATTTTAGGCTGGATGTTGCACAGGAGCTGCCCTCTGCATCCCAGGATATTTAGCAACCTCCTAACACCTGGAGGCTGGTAGAGATCAGTAGCACACACACCACCTGCCTCGTTCCAACAACCAGAAATGTCTCCAGACATTGCCAAAGGCTCCCCCAAGGGCAAAACCACCCACTGCTGTACATACATGGATGGAGTGGACTATGAATCCACGGATAGGAACCTGTGTGCATATGTACATGAGCTAGACATTCAGTTAGAGGAAATTTTTATAGTAATGTCCCTACTAGATTGTAAACATATTCATTCATTCAGTTATTGAGTATTTATGACGGAACCAAGGCTGATAGGCAACAGCGTTGGGGTGAGGGGAACACCTGACAAAAATCACCTGCAGTCACGGTGTTTACAGACAGGCAAACAAAATAACTATACCAATAATATGATGTGTGAGAAGGGGATGCAGTGTAAATAGTGAGGGAAATCAAGCAGGGCAAAGGGTTAAAGATTCTGAGAAGAGGGGGATAAAGGATGTGTTCCAAGGACCTAAAGACCTAAACATGCAAAGCCAAACACTTAAGCTCAGATTTTCAGAAGAGCACAGGCAGCTTCGTGAGCATCCAATCTGAAAGCAAGTCCAAAGATTATTACTGTTAAGACGGGAGGGAATGTACTCATTCTGGTTCATAACCAGTGAGGGAGTAGAATGGAGGGCGCTCACACTACCCCTTCCCCCCACGTCCTTACTCCTGTTCTCTGGCCCTAGGGTCTGACACACCTCATCCATTCAGAAATGCTCCCATTTCCTGAGGGAAGAAGCAGTGAGCAAAAGCAGCAGGGATGACCTAACTGCTATGGTCCTTTCAGCCTCGACATGGCATTAAATGGATTATCAATATGAATACTGCTGATGACAAAGGACAGGGGAATGAGGAAAAGGAGCATGCACTTTATTCTGGTAAATTGTTTTGCGGGCCTTAATTGATGTTAAAAGGCTGCTTTAGGAGTTCCCGTCGTGGCGCAGTGGTTAACAAATCCGACTAGGAACAATGAGGTTGTGGGTTTGATCCCTGGCCTCAATCAGTGGGTTTAGGATCCAGAGTTGCCACGAGCAACACGGATGCAGCTTGGATCCCGAGTTGCTGTGGCTGTGGTGTAGGCCGGCGGCTACAGCTCCAATTAGACCCCTAGCCTGGGAATCTCCATATGCCACGAGAGCGGCCCAAGAAAAGGCAAAAAAAAAAAAAAAAAAAAAAAAAAGGCTGCTTTACACTTCATTCTGCTGCCCCAGATCTATATCACTGTGAATTTTTTCCCTGTGGTTTTGTTTTAATATTTTTCAATCTCCTCCCAAAATGTATTTCATTAGAAGTTCTTTTCACTTGATTAACTGGAAAGTCTACGAACAGGCCACTGATGCAAGAAGAAATATATATTTAGGTTTCTGCCCCTAAAACCCTTAGAATCATCAAAGTAACAAAGTCTTTCTGCATGCCACTGAGAAGGAGTAGTGGCACCTAGATAGCCTCAAGTTGGGGGCTGGTTGCCAGGGGGACCAAGCACATGATTAGAGGGCTGGAGATTGAGCCAATCACTAATGGCCAATGACTTAATAGGGAATGAAGCCTCTATAAAACTCAAAAGTGCGGTTCCAAGAGCAGAGGTGCTGGATGGTTGGCAGGCTTGGAGAGGGCCTGGAAGCTCTGTGCCCTTTCCCCCTTCCCCTGCCCTTTGCATCTCTTCCATCTGGCTGTTCCTGAGATGTGCCTTTTATAATAAATCAATAATCTAGCAGGTAAACTGTCTTCCTGAACTCTGGGAGCTGCTGTAGCCAATTATAGAACACCAAGGGCAAGGAGGGCCGTCTTAACAGGACTGAGCCCTGGACCTGTGAGATCTGACACCGACTCCAGGTAGACAGAACTAAATTGGACGACAGTCAGTTGGTGTCTGCAGAGAATTGGAGAATTGCTTGTTGTGGGAAAAATAACAACACATTTGGTAGTTAGGAGTGTCAGAATCCTTGAGTAGCAGAGTAGAAATGAGGCAGAATATTAACTCAGGTAGGTAGTCAGTGTAGGATGCATTCTTTGATATGGCCATCCATTTACATTTGCGGCTTAAGGGCTCCAGGGAGTAGCATCCCCACAGGCCTTGTTAACTATAGGGAGTGTACCTATGCCCAGATGGACATAAATCTCAAATCCCCTGTGACTCAGTTTACGGGACCAAAAGGTCAAAGAAACTATGAGACTTACAGGACATTTCCACCCCTAGGACCCTATTGGACAAGGACTGATACGGGTAACTGAATAAGGCCAATGGGAGAAGACCACATCTCTCTGGACCCCATGTTGGTAGCCCCCATCTTTCAAGGGATAAAGATTCCTATAGGACAATAGAGAAGGGGGGGCTCTTCTCCCCCGCTCCCAGCAACCCTGGGAGTTATCTGCTTTCCTTTAATAAAAATTTTGCTTGCTTGCTGCCTGTGTGTTCGCAGAGTTCATTCTTCGACCGCCGTGAACAAGAACCTGGATTCTGGTACCATCTTTCCGGCATCATCTTTTTGACGGCTCGTCCGAGATCTGATCCAACACATCTGTGCTGACAAGGTAAGTGGCAGCAAGCTTGCATTTTCTACTTTGTTCAGTTTCATTTGCCTCTGAAAGGAGGGTGACTGTGTGAATGAGTGTATGGCTGGCCAGAGACGAGTTACGAGGCAAACTGACCTTCCCATTCCCTCTGCTCTGAAGTCTCCTGTCTCTACGTACCATATAGCCTTTGTGAAATATTTGGGAAATCACAGAAACTGTATTTCTGAAGGTCAGCAATTGTTACAAGGCATGTAAGAAACAAAATGTTGTTTTTGTGAATTTTAAAGGGTGATAAAGGGCTTAAATTCTCAGGCAGTAGGAGGCACTGTGATAAACTCTGAGTGTGTTTATGAGTGAATGTGCGGCCTAATTCACTTGCACTTAAGGTTCGAGTTTGTGGCTCCATGGCCTTTGCAGCTACCGAGTCCAAGTGGATCCTAACTTGCAGTTCCGAGGTGACTTCGTATGGCTTATGGCTGTAGCGGACTCTGAGGGTTCCCTTCCCTCCCTGTGAGTTCAATCCAAGTTCAGGGCTTATATGAACCAGCCAATTGCTAAGAGGCACCTAAACTCCCAAGACCGGGGTGGTCAGGCGGACATCTGAATGGCCACTTTCTGAGAAGGGGGCACCCTCCCTTGTTTTGTCTGCAACACGGGCACAGGGCGCGAGCACACAGGGTGAGACCTAACCCAGAAATCCGTGCAAAGATTTCAAAAAGGATATTCTGGTATAAAACTAATCGGATCCTTTATAATTTCCTTTGCTATTACCTCAACTAGAGCTTCGGGGCGAAGGAAACAGCCCTCTAGATGTTAAGACCACCCCAAGTTGTTACCATGCCTGTAGGGGGAAAGAAGTTAATAACTAGTATTCATCCAATTTAGGCCAAGTGTTTAGCCTCAGAGCCTGGGTGTAGTCAGTTTTGCTTTTTGCTATTTACTTTCACCCTGGTTGGAGAAATCCAATTTACCCGTTAACTGTGGCCTAGGAACTTTGCTGGTATTAATAGAGGGCATGTCAGACTGAGCATCTTAGGATCTGCAAAACTCAGGGCAGGGCCTATACGCCTGAGTTCTCTTCACCTCTGTCCAGAGACAGGCAACAGGCAGGGATGGCGGGAAGAGAGGCTACGCTGGTAAGGAGTGGTTAATTCCAGTCTGCCTGAGATCGGATGGGACATTTGACCACGAATGTCTGGTCGCTCCGTAGGAGAGGGGACACCCTCACATAGCTGAGAAAGGATAATAGGTGCTGCACGCTGGTCTCTTCTCTATTTCAGATGGGAGCCACATCCTCGAGCCTGGTGCACGGCTCAAGAGCAGCTCCCCTGACATGTGCCTTGAAGAGCTGGGAAAAGTCTGACTCTGAGACTCTGAAAAAGAAAACTTTAATTTTCTTTCGCACAAAAGCCTGCCCACCACATAACCTGTCGGATGGAGAGCGATGGCCATCTGAAGGCTCTCTAGCTTATAATACTATTCTCCAATTAGACCTACTTGGTCGACGAAAAGGGAAATGGTCAGAGGTGCCTCATGCTCAGATCTTTACAATGAGGGAAGACACTACACTGAGGAAGGCGTGTAGACTTCCCCAGTGCATTATGCCAGCTCCCTCAGGACCTAGGTGCCCAACATATCCTGGCCCAACTGGGTCAGACCCTCCAGAAGTTAATCAGCCTTCTCCAATACCGCCCAAGGCTCCTCCTCTCCCACCTCCAGTGCCAAAGTTATACCCCTCTTTACTCCCGTCCCAAGAAGTAGCAAATGGAGATTGGGAACCAACACGGGTCCATACGCCTTTTTCACTTCAGGACTTAAGGCAAATAAAAACAGATTTGGGGAAATTTGCTGACGACCCAGATAGATATATTGAGGTCTTTCAGGGTCTCACGCAGTCCTTTGAGTTAGCCTGGAAGGACGTCATGTTATTACTAAAACAGATATGGACTATAAGTGAAAAAAATAATGTCTTGGAAAATGTTCAAAGCTGGGGAGATGAATGGTATGCTGTAAATGCCAGGGGCAGATCAGGAGAGAAACAAACAAGATTCCCCACAGGGTGTCAGGCAGTTCCTATGAGCAATCCCAACTGGTCTGCTGATGAGGGAGATGACAATCGGCATAGCAATCATGTTATTACTTGTATAGTTGAGGGATGAAAAGCCTCATGAGCAAAGCCTGTTAACTACTCCTCTAAACTACTGGAGGTTTGTCAAGAGGAACGAGAAAGTCCATCGGCTTTGAGAGGCATTCAGAAAACATACACCAATGGATCCAGAATCAATGGAGGGCCAAATAATTCTTAAAGACATTTATAACTCAGTCGGCAGCAGATATACGGAGAAAGCTCCAAAAATTGGCTTTTGGCCCCGATCAGGACCTGGAGCACCTCCTTAGAGTAACAACTCAAGAATATTATAATTGGGACCAGAAGAATGAAAAGAGAACAAGAGAGACAGAGAAAAGGCTGAGGCTCTAGTTATGGCGCTACAGGGAGTCAACCTGGGAGCTTCCAAGGGGAGAGGATTAGGGCAGCGACCTAAGCCTGGAGCCTGTTTCCTCTCTGGAAAAGAGAGACACTTTAAATGGGAATGCTCCAAGGCTCAGACCCCACCACCTAGGCTGTGTCCCATCTGTCGGGGAGATCACTGGAGGAAGGACTGCCCCCAAAGACAAAGGTCCCTGGGGTCCATCCCTCAAGCCCAGGATCGAGACTGCGGGGACCCGGGGCTTTCCACATTGGCTCCTGTCCTCATCACCACCCAGGAGTTCGGGGTGACTCTCAATGTAGGAAGACCGCCTATCGACTTCCTCCTGGATACAGGAGCCCCCTTCTCAGTCCTCCTCCCCAACCCTGGGCCTCTCCCTCATGAATCTGCCACACGGTGGCACTGCTGTGGTATATCTGGCAAGCCGGTTCCAAAATTCTTTACACAACTTTTGAGTTGTGACTGGGAGTCCATTTTCTTCTCCACATGCTTTTCCGATTGTTCCAGAGCCCAACTCCTCTTTTAGGAAGAGATACTCTGTCAAAGGTTAAAGCCTCAATTCACATGACAGTGGAGCCTAATCAAGGTTTATGCCTGCCTTTGATGGAAGTAAATATTGACCCAGAAGTAAGTATAATATCTTATCATACCTAGGTTTAATAGAAGTCAAATGAGGCACTGAGACATCAGTTACTAAACAGAGAAACTAAAGGTATTTACGACTATTAATCAATATGTTTAGCGCCACACTGAGATGTTCTCTATAAGAAAAACATGCATTTTTAGAAATTATAAAGGACAGTCCATGGTTGCTTTGGAAAAGTAGAATGTGTCTGCTTTCAATAAAGAAGGAATAAGGAATGGAACTGCATTGTATTAAGGGAAAAGAAAGACAGTCTGTTGTTAGCTGATTGCTCTGGTTGGAAAATAAGGGACAGACTAATATGGATACAGAAAGTGATGCAAGGTGTGTGGGAAGTGGATACGGAGAAAAGATTTTGTGCATTGTGTGGACTAAGTTTAGAATACATTTAATTAACTTTAAAAGTAAGGTGGTGCCATAAATCATACTCCTCACAAGGACAAGTTATCTGAACTATTATAAATGTAAATGTTGGAGTTCCCATTGTGGCTCAGTGGTGAGCGAATCCAACTAGGAACCATGAGGTTGCAGGTTCGATCCCTGGCCTTGCTCAGTAAGTGAAGGATCCAGCATTACCGTGAGCTGTGGTGTAGGTTGCAGACGTGGTATAGGTTGCAGACGCGGCTTGGATCCCGTGTTGCTGTGGCTCTGGTGTAGGCCGGTGGCTACAGCTCCGATTAGACCCCTAGCCTGGGAAACTCTGTATGCCGTGGGAGCGGCCCTAGAAATGGCAAAAAAAAAAAAACTAAATGTTGTGTCTGTATTCCTGATGATTCACAGAATGTGTCTGATTCTCTATTGGACCTCTAGCAGCAGATTCATGGGATGTCGTATCCAGCTCCAGTTTTTGGAGCTGCCCTCTAGAATTGGTTGCCTCCTCCTCCTGGTGGAAATATTTCATCGCCATAGCCATCATCTTGATCTTAACCCCTTTATTCAGCCCCTGTATTGTATTTCTCTTTACATCCTGATTAGAAGCTATCAACCTTCAAATGGTGATGGAAGGGGTACCCAATGTAATGTATCAAAGCCCACTCGACTCTCCCATGAGTGGAGACCTAACTGCTTTCCCCTAAGGACGCCCCTTTTCAGCATTAAACAGTCAGAGAGGTCGGTGCCACTTTTCCCCCCTGCAGTTTTAGAGTCTCCAAATCTAGAGGGGGGATTGAGGCAGAATATTAACTCAGGTAGTCAGTGTAGGATGCATTCTTTGATATGGCCATCAATTAACATTTGTGGCTTAAGGGCTCCAGGGAGTAACATCCCCACAGGCCTTGTTAACTATAGGGAGTGAACTTATGCCCAGATGGACATAAATCTCTCTTACGGGACCAAGAGGTCAAAGAAACTACGGGACTTACAGGACATTTCCCCCGCTAGGACCCTCCTGGACAAGGACTGATACGGGCAACTGAATAAGGCCAATAGGAGAAGACCACATCTCTCTGGACCCTCTCTGAGCGATTGAAACCATATCATCTTTACCCCCATCTTTAAGGGATAAAGATCCCTATAGGACAATAGAGAAGGGGGGGGCTCTTCTCCCCCTTTCCAGTAACCCTGGGAACTATCTGCTTTCCTTTAATAAAAGCTTTGCTTTCTTGCTGCCTGTGTTCACAGAGTTCATTCTTCAACCACCGTGAACAAGAACCCGGATTCCAGCACCACCTTTCCGGCATCAGAAACAGCAGTTTCTCCTCACAAGGGGAAACAGGAAGCTAGAAGCAAAATAACTGAGTTTTCCTAAAGAGCTGGATTTTTAATGTTCTGGGGCAATGCTGTCATACTTTTAATGCTACAGACACCACAACTTTCAACAGTGTTCATTTATTTAAGTTATAATAATATTTTGCTTTTATTACTTCTCTTGGGAGAATCCCCTTTACCAATAATAATATAATATAGCGACAAGAGAATTGCAGTGCAAAGTAAGAAAATGCTAGGTGTTCTTTACTACCTATTTTGTCAAAACACATACTTGTGGTTTGGGGTTTTTTTTTTTTGGTTTTTAGGGCTGCACCAGCAGCATATAGATATTCCCAGGCTAGGGGGTCTAATTGGAGCTACAGCTGCCAGCCTACACCACAGCCACAGCAATGTAGGATCTGAGCCGTGTCTGCAACCTACACCACAGCTCACCGCAACGCCAGATCATTAACCACTGATAGAGGCCAGGGATCGAACCCTCAATCTCATGGTTCCTAATCAGATTCGTTTCCGCTGCGCCAAAATGGGAACTCCTGTCAAAACTCAGAATGAAGTTGGGCAACCCAAAAGGTCAACAGAAAGTGTGCTTAATCTTTTAAGGCTCAGAAGAAAGGGGAATATTTCTGCTCTGAAGACAGTTCCCACTTGCTCTTCTGCACTTTAATTTCTCCCAACCCACTGACGGCTGCCCAACAAAATAGTCAACTCAAATGCAAACCAAATGACAAAACGATAGCTAACATTTACTAGGCACTTACTAAGTATCAATGACTACGCTATGTAATTTGTAAGTATTATCTCATTTAATCCCCCCAATAGTGCCATTTACAAATGAGAAATCTAAGACAAACAGGTGATGGAACTTGTTCAAGATCACAAAAACAATAAATGATGGAGCTGGGATAAGAACCCAGGCATTTTATACGTAAAACCCTGCACTCTTACATTAAACTCTCCTGCCTGTATTACAATGTGGACATCATATAAGATGCAACACACACACAGCGAATCCTCTTCTTCTCAACTATATCTTAGGTGAACTTACTTTTTCACCTGAGCGATTGAAACCATATCATCAGCCACCTGATGTACCTTCATCTTCCAGAGCAGCTTCAGTATTGCCAGGAGGCTATCTTTCTAGAACTAGATCTTACCGCGTTCCTCCTCTACTTTAAACCTTCCAATGATAAAGTCTTAACCCCCTGGCAAAGCATCACCTTGTAGGTCTTCAAAGTTTGCTTCATGATCAAATAGCATGTACATGCCTTGCTTCCCAGCTAAAGTGTAAACGACGGAGGAAGAAATCTTTCTTTGTTTCTTACCAAGAAATCTTTGTAGTGTTGGCTAACGTGTAATGAATTACTGATTTTGCTGAACTCAGACTTAAAGCCTTTTTCCAGACTCATCCATCTTTGTTTCACTCTTCACTTCATTGGCTCTTCTTCTAAGCGCTGACCCTTAAATGTCTAATTGCTGGCTATCATTTATGACAACTATTGAATAAACACTATGCTAAGAGCATTCTGTGTGTATTATCTTATTTAACCCAACACCTTATGAAGTTGGCACTTTTATCCCTGTTTCACAGGGAAAAAAAAAAATTACAAGTTCAAACAAATGACTTGTCTCTGAGCAAGTTACAGAACTAAAGCTGGACCTGGGACTAGAGTCCATATCTGGCTGATTCTAAGGCTTGAAATTAAGTGGGAATATTGGTTCCATCTTCTAAAGTCTTTCATCTACTGTTAATAGGCTGAGTTACTTTCAAATTTCCTTAAATACCAGCTATTTCTCTACTCTCTGGTTCCTTGGACAGGACCTCAGTCTGGTGTCACATGAAAACAGCTCTCCTAGTGAGATCTTGCTGAATTTCTCCAGTGGGGCCTCCTAGGCACCCTCCCTGGGGAGTTTCTCATGTCACCTAAGTCTTGCGCACAAGCATCCAGTATAGGTTCATAACCAGAATCCTCAGGGTGTGGTCCCCGAGACCTTTTCACAAGGGCCAAGGGGTCAAAACTATTTCATAATAACTGTCAGAGCTGCAACAGAGTAGGTACAACAGAGACCCTGTGGCCCACAAAGCGGAAAATGTTTGCTATCTGCCCCCTCATGGAAAAACCTGGCCAAGCATTCATTGTTTTCAAAAGAAAAAAAAAAAAAAGCATTGTTTTCAAAAAACGGTGCTTACATTTCTTTTCAAATGACACACGGAATGCTACATTTTGCGTCAAAATATATTTCTTATTTTTAAAAAATAAAACAAAAACATACTTTTGTATTGAAAATACTCAGAAGTGGAGTTCCCATTGTGGCTCAGTGGGTTAAAAACTCGACATTGTCTCTGTGAATCTGATGCAGGTTCGATCCCTGGCCTTGCTCAGAGGGTTAAGGATCTGGTGCAGCAAGCTACGGTGAAGGTCGCAGATGTGGCGCGGATCAGGTGTTGCTGTGGCTGTAGTGTAGGTTGGCAGCTACAGCTCCGATTGACTTTTGGCCCAGGAATTCCCATATGCCACAGGTATGGCCATAAAGAGGAAAAAGAAAAAAGAAAATACTCAGAAGCCTTCAAAGCAAATCCTTAAAAAAAAAAAAAAAAAAAAAAAAAAGATACAATCCTCCAGGAGGTTGAAGTACCAGCTCTTCTCTCTTACAATTTAAGATCTTATTATGAGTTTACCCAGAATTACCTACCAAAGCCAAAAATCCATTACCACCAAAAAGTGACTTAAGTCAGGTCGATCAGGGGTAAGCTCTTTGGAGGCCACCTGCTAAAGACGATAGAGACTTCTGTTGCAGCCGTGAATGAATATCTAAGAAGGAACTGGCCTTCCTGCCATAAGCAAATAGAAGGCTGGACAAAATATATGAAACTGCTTGTAGGCATTGTGACAACAGGCAGAGCAGAACTGGGATTCCTGCTAAAAACAAACAAGTGAGATAAGCCCTCCATTTCCCCTCCTCCCTGCACAAGAGAGGCGGAACCCAGCAGAGCAGTCTTGAAGGACTGAGGAGACGGAAACCAGAGTTGAGGGAGGATAAGCAGCAAGGGTTTTATAAGACAGAGCATTGGGAGGAGGTGTACAGAGAAAGCCTGTGGGGAATCTACACAGAGATCCCCTTGAATCTGAGGCTGAACCCTAAGCTGCTGAGAAACAATTGCTGGGAGCTGTAAAGTGAACAATCCCCAGATGTCATGCAGGACGGGAAGACATTCAAATTCCATCCAGCTGAGTAGAGCTTTTTCAGTAAACTCTGGGCAATGAACAGAGGCTCCAGAAAGACCAAACTTTGAAACAAGGCTAAATTAGCTCTAAAGCAAAGCTTTCACTAGACCTGCCCTAAGGAAGTTTAACAAGCCTGAAATGGATCAGCCTAAGCCACAAATCACTTAGCTGCCTACCAAAACAAATACCAACACTCTTTAAAGGAAGATGACAAAATCCAAAAACTCAGCATAATACACACAAACAGCAACAGACAAAAAGATGACAGAATTAGCAGACAAGGACATTAAAATAGCAATTATAAATATGTTCCATATGCTCAAGAATATAGAAGAAAACATGAGTATAATGAGAGAAGATTCCATATGATTCTTTTTCACGTCTTCTGAAGACGGAAAATATAGTCTCTGAAATTAAAAATTCCCTGGGCAGACTTAGCAGTTTAGACACTTGAGGTGACAGGACTAACGAACTTGAAAACACAGCAAAAGAAACTACTCAAACTGAAAGCAGGGAGAAATAAAGGCTGGAAAAAAAAAAACAAAAAACACCTGAGCCTCAGTGACTTACCAGATATTACCAAGTGGTCTAACATACATGTAATTGGAGCCCCAGAAAAAGGGGAGGGACAGAAGAAGTATTTGAAAAAATAGTAGCAGCAGTTTTTTCCAAATGTGATCAAAAGTATAAGCTACAAACCCATAAAGCTCAAAGAACACCAGACAGAATAAACAAAGAAAATCACACCAAGGCACATCACAATCAAATTGCTGAAAAAGCGATATGAAAAAGAAAACAAAAAGATTATGTTGCTCCCCCTGCCTCCACATGTAATATAAAATAAAAACAGGAGTTCAGGAGTTCCTGTCGTGGCTCAGTGGTTAATGAATCCAACTAGGAACCATGAGGTTTCGGGTTTGATCCCTGGCCTTGCTCAGTGGGTCTGGGATCCGGCATACCGTGAGCTCTGGCATAGGCCACAGCTACAGCTCCGATTAGACCCCTAGCCTGGGAACCTCCATGTGCCACAGGACTGGCCCTAGAAAAAGACTAAATAAATAAATAAATAAATACATACATACATACATAAAAACAGGAGTTCCTTTCATGTCTCAGTGGGTCAGGAACTCGATAGAGTGTCTGCAAAGATGCAAGTATGATACCTGACCTCACTCAGTGGGTTAAGAATCCAGCGTTGTTGAAAGCTGCTCCGTTCGGCATTGCTATGGCTTCGGCACAGGCCAGCAGCTGCAGCTCTTAGTCGAACTCCTAGCCTGGGAACTTTCATATATCGCAGGTGAGGCCTTTTAAAAACAAAAAGCTAAACAACTCTAATCCAAACAAAGCAAATGACATTTTTCTAGATACTCTGATCAAAAAATTTTGATCAAGTTGAGCAAAACTGAACTTTTCTCATTTTTTGTAGAGGCCTCCCTTTACTGGTACCCCCAACATCAGCTCAGTCTATCAAGTATGCAAATATGAACAAAATACAGTTAAATAACTGAAAAAATAACAATCGCAATGCTCTCTATGGCACAGTTCATAAATGTCACATACTTTTGACTGTATGCTCCATGAGGTCAGAAACCTTCATGTTTGAGCCCATAAATTTCTAGTGTCCTTTCTAGTGGTACATAAGGGTTTAAACACATACAAATGAGTTAATCTCATCTCATCCTCAGTACATCACTATGTAGAACGTAGCACAAGATGAGAAAACAGATGCCCAGAGGGATTCAATGACTGTCCAAAGGTTACTCAAAAGGTGAGCAGTAGCTCACATCCCTAAAGCAATGCCACCACACAGGGTGACCTCGGAGTAGACACAAATGAACTAAGTTTTAATTATGACTTACTCTGAGTTTCCACAAGGTCCAAAGCAACACTAGAAGCTGTGTCCATTCCAGAGCTGATGCAGGTCTGGAAGTTTTTCAAGGAGGACAGAGCAGATTCTATGCCGCTGAAGGATATGAAACCAGTCGAACCTGAACTGGAACTGGCACGCCCTGGCATCTTGAAATTATTACCTAGGTGTTCAAACACAATGAAATGAAATTTATGAACAAGGATAATAACTGCACAGGAAAACAGAACTGCTGTAAACATCCAATATCCCACAGGTGCTAATACCATTGTCTACATTCTACATCTCTTGAAAGGATATCAAATAACCGTGCCATTATCTTGGCTGCCAAACACAACAGATTCACTTCTGTTGTGAGGGAGGTAACTGTCATCATTTTTTAAAGGAGGGAGAATATTCTCTTCCAAAAGTTTCCTCAAGTCTCTGAAAATTCAACAACAGCACAGCTTATAAAAACATAAAACATAAATGGGTCAGAAAAAGTAGACTGCTCATATGATGCATTTTCCTAAAAAAAAAAATGAAAATGATAGCAATAAAATTGCTTAATAAGGGAGGATTTTGAAAATCTGTAATTTTTAACTTATCTGACACACATGCATATTGAATTCCGAACACTATTTAAAAAAAAAAAAAAAACTTTTACTCCTAACAGTTTCTCTGGGTTCTAACAGATTTACAGACTTGGTGAGATTCCAGATTCTGTTTCAGAAAAAAAAAAAAAACAAAATTTGCCTGTATTCTTATCTTCTGGTAGCTCATCCACAGTAATAGTTATAGCTATTACCTTCAGATTAAAATACTCCCTAATCTATATGTTTAACCACCAACTCTTTAAGCTTTGGACTACTTAGATGAAGCTCTCTACAAAAAACATCGGTGCTTAATTCAGAAACTATGTGAAATTCAGTCCACTGAAACCAAGCAGAAAAATGGAGAGAATTTACTGGGGGAAGGCTGTATGGCAGCAGGAAAAAAGGTATTTTCTTAGCCTCCATACAGACATTTCATGAATTCATGCTTAGAAATTTGAAACTGTTAACACCTTCAAATGACTTTTCTGAAGACCATGTTTTTTTTTCAAATTGTGAAACACTACAGGTGCAAGGGAACCTGGTAAGCTCAGAACTCATACTTCTAAATGGAGAATATTTTCTATTTGAATTTTTGAAATAGATATATGTAAATATTTCACTAATAGTTTTTACCTACTTTTTTGCCTCTATTCAGAGCATCTCTGTTCAACAAATATTTTTATAAAACCAAACTTATCAAATAAGTTATCTATTATTCTTGTCAATGCTCTACTGTATTAAAATAAGACAAAATCAAAAAAATTTAAATAGCTACATAGGCCCAGTGGCTACTGCACTGGACAGCACACTTCCAGGAACACACTTATCAAAGTGTACTACAGACAGACAGACAGACAGACACACACACACACACACACGAACGAGGGGGTAAGGAAGGGGGAATAATGCCACAGTATGATCAAGACATATCTTCCTAGAATATTAACTCCATTTAAAAATAGCATGAAACATTTATATTAAATATTAGTTACATTATGGAGTAGAATATGGAGGCAATACTTGTAGAGGTTAACTACTGAAAACTCTGGTAGGGGTTAAAAATGAGCCTCTGGAGCCAAACTGCATGAGTTCAAAGCCTGATTTTGCCACTTAAGTAGCTGAATGACTTCAGGAAAATTTTTTAACCTCTCAAATGCTTCACTTTTTCTCTCTGCAAAATGAGGATGATCCAGGGCCAACTTCAGAGATCACAGGGATTAAGTTCATATGTAAAACAAAACGCTCATAATAACACCTGGCACATAATCTTTTAAAATGAGAGAAAACAGGAGTTCCCGTCATGGCTCAGTGGTTAATGAATCCGACTAGGAACCATGAGGTTGCAGCTTCGATCCCTGGCCTTGCTCAGTGGGTTAAGGATCCGGCCATGAGCTGTGGTGTAGGTCGCAGACACGGCTTGAATCCCATGTTGCTGTGGCTGTGGCGTAGGCTGGTGGTTACAACTCAGATTAGACCCCTGGCCTGGGAAACTCCACATGCCTCGGGTGCAGCCCTAAAAAGACGAAAAAAGAAAAAAATAATGAGAGCAAATATTATCATCAACTTAATCATTACAATACTGTGAGCAGCAATGCAGAATAGGGTTTAAGTGAATGGACCCTGGACAGAAATGCCTTGAAATTCCATCTTGTCCACATCACCTAAAAATGAATTGCTGTGGCTGAGGTACTTAACTTCTCTATCTTCGGTTTGCACCCATGTGAAAAGGAGTTGATCACATCTATCTCACAGCATTGTTGTAAGGACAAATTAAATCCTATAGTTTTGTCAAACTTGTCTGATCTTAAGAATCAGTTGAAATACCAAAATACAGATTTAATGGATACTACGTCAGACCTATTGAATCAGAGTCTCTAGTGGACATGCTGAGGAAACTATTCTTATGAAGCACCCCAAATAATTCAACTATGAAGACACCGAGATAAGCACATCCCTCACAAAATTCCGATGTTTACCCTAACTCCCAGGTGATGATATATGGAGATGGGGCCTTTGGGAGATGATTAGATTTAAATGAGGTCATGACTTGGAGCCCTCGTGATGGGATTAGTGTCATTAGAAGAGGAAGAGATACCAGGGCTTGCTCTCTCTGCACCACGTAAAGATACAGCTCAGGTGGCCATCTGCAAACCAGGAAGAGAGCCCTCCAGTGTCCAGTCATCCCAGCATCATGATCTCGAACTTCCAGTCTCCAAAACTGTTAGAACTAAATTTCTGTTGCTTAAGCCACCAGTCTATGGTATTTTTTAACAGCAGCCTGAACTGACTAATACACAATGTATGAGGATTAATATAATCCAGGAAAAATGTAAAGTGTCTATGACGTGGTAGCCATCCTCATAATATGAATGCAAAATTCGCATTACTCCAATGAAACTTTACACTTGCAGAGAGGTAGGGAAAACTTCCTTCTGTAATTCTGAGGTATCAAGGGCAACATTCAGATCAAGAGGCAAAGAGAATGGCTGGAGAAGAAAAATAGAGTAAAGGCACTGTTCCCTATTTCTCCTGCTAACTACAGCTAAGGACATAATTTACAAGACAAATCTCACAACAAAGAATTATCTGGCCCGAAATGCCAATGGTGCAGTGGTGAAGAAACCCTGATTTAAACTCACCCCCTTCTGGAGCCTTCCCAAAATAACCGTGATTATTTTGTTCTCTGTCCCTCTGGTCTCAAAGAAAGTTTATTTATTCATTTATTTATTTATTTTGTCTTTTTGCCTTTTCTAGGCCACTCCCTCAGCATATGGAGGTTCCCAGGCTAGGGGTCCAATCGGAGCTGTAGCTGCCGGCGTACTCCAGAGCCACAGCAACTCGGGATCCAAGCCGAGTCTGCAACCTACACCACAGCTCAGGCAACGCCAGATCCTTAACCCACTAAGCAAGGCCAGGGATCGAACCCGCAACCTCATGGTTCCTAGTCGGATTCGTTAAGCTCTGAGCCACAATGGGAATTCCTCAAAGAAAGTTTAAAGCAAGGTTATACACCCCCTGAGTTTTTCCCTAGCAGGTTATGTTGCCTACCCTAACAAGCCTTTGTCAGTTAGTGCTGTTTTAACAAAATACCACAGACACAGTAACTTATACACAATAGAAACATTTCTCAGTTCTGGAGAGTGGGTCCAAGGTCAAGGCACCAGCACAGTCACCCACAGACACAGTAACTTATACACAATAGAAACATTTCTCAGTTCTGGAGAGTGGGTCCAAGGTCAAGGCACCAGCACAGTCACGTTCTGATGAAGGCCCTCTTCCTGTGGTTCATGGCCAGGGCCTTCTAGTTCTAGCTCTGTGTTGTCAAATGGTAAAAGGCACAAGGGAGCAGCTCTCCAGGAGACCTCCGTCCTCAAGATTTAAGCACTTCCCACATCTGCTCCCTCCTAATACCATCACCCTGGCATTCGGAAATCAACATATGGATGGGGCGGTGGGGAGTGGAGATAGGATAGAAACATTCATAAGATTCTCTCTAGATGGGGCCAATTATTAGGTAAAAATAAAAATATTTCTCTGTTCCCTCCTCTCATCTTTTTGTACAGAAAGTAATAAGCACAGATCAAATAATTTAAATACTGATACTCCTTTAAATTCTTAGGGGCCTACACAAGTTCCACCAGAGCTGTATCTTCTTTTTCAATACGCAAGGTTACATCTTTCTGAAGCCTTCTCTTATCCATACAAGCAACTGCTTGTTCTCTCCCTCATGCTACCACTATCCCTATCTCTCTCTCTCTTTCTCTCCCTCTCACACACAAACTTGTATTATAAAACTCACCACAATTATTTGCTCACATGTCTGCCACTCTTTCGCCCTGGAAGCAACTTAAAACTAGAATTCTGACATATTCTACTCAACATAAAACAGCTCCTCACACAAAAATAGGCAATCAAATAAAGATTTGGGAGAGTTACAGAATAAAAGAAACCGTCATTGCTGGGTCCCCTACAGTATGTTATAAACTGGTGCCCTAGGCTTTCTTCCATTCTCATTATCATTAATCCTACCACCGTTTATAGAAAAGGAAACTGATGCCCAGAGTTTAATTAAAGATCTTCCCAAGGCCCTGCTTAGAAAGCTAGCTCAAACTACATTTACTTCGATCAAGAATTCATGGTCTCACACTACTATATATAAAATAAACAACAAGGTCCTACTGTATAGCACAGGGAACTTTATTCAGTATCTCAATAACCTATAACGGAAAAATCTGAAAAAGTACATGTATAACTGACCACTTTGCTGTACACCAGAAACTAACGCCACACTGTAAATCACCTATACTTCAATAAAAATAAAAAAAGAATTCGTGATCTTTGCCCCTACGTACTGAGAACCCAAGGATGTAGAGACGGCGTCTTGGAGAGGGAGGTAAACGGCCCCTACCTCATTCCTGTGGCGTAAACAGATCTAGGACCATAACCCAGGTCCACAAACCACAGCTCAGGGCACCCGCGGAGCGCCCGAGAGGGAGACGACACCCCCCATCACCCTCCCCATCGCCATCCCCCGCTCCAGCCGTACCTGGCTCCCCGATGTACCTCTGCCTGGCTGCGCCCTGACTTCGCACCCCGAACCCCAACTCCTTCCTTAACTCCCTTACCCTGTCGCTGAAACAGCGAGCGCGGGCTCAGGCGTCATCAGTCGTCGACGGCGAGTGGTCACATGATGCCCCGCCCCACTCTCCGCCCCTTTGTCATGTGACTGCCCAGGGAGCCAGGGGCGGAAGCCGGGGTCCAGCCGGCTCTGGAGCCAGGGCGGGGGACTGAAGAGGACCCCTGCGGAGGCAAAGAGGTGGGGGCCGGGGTGCTGACTCCGCGCTAGACCGCCGGCCTTGCGCGTGCGCCCTGGAGCGGCCCGGGGGACAGGTGAGTCGGGGCGGGGTGCGCGCGCCTCCTCCTTTCACGTTCCCCGCCGCCCCGGGGCTGGGCCGCTCTGGCCAGGGGCGCTTCTGCGGCGTGGGGTGGGGTCTGGATGGGACAGCCCGGCCTGGAGGAGTGAGGGTTTTACTGGGGCTGCGGCTGCGGCTGCAATCCAGGCTCTGCATCTCCACTCAGGTGGAAACAATTTTTCACGCCGCTTTGGCGCTTTAGAAAGTGATGTTCAGCTACTTGGCCAGCATCGTGTCCTTCCAAGTTCCCGGGAGCAGTGGTATATGGACGTCGATATTGCTCCACTTACACTCAAGAAAATCGAGTGGTTGGTGCGGGCTTTTACAATCTGACGGACCTGGCTTTGAATTCTATTTCTGTCATGGACTGTGAGTTTGGGCAAATCATTGCTCCTCTTTTGCACCTTAATTCCCTTACCTATGACATATCAAAGTCCTTTTCATTTCGAGAAATAGTTCCGAAGGTCGTGATTTGTCTGTGGTCATTAACGAACTCCCCCGTTAACGGGGGCTACAGGCGCGGCGGCGGGGGCCGGGGGTTTAACCGAGCGGATAATGGATCCTTGTCTCCTGATTCCAAGTGTGTGGAACTTCCCTACACCATAGGTGAAGCGGGGTTGGAGGCGAGGAGGGAGAGGCTTTACTGCCTCTGCCCACAACAAACACCTTATGGTTTTTCTTATTTATCGGGATTCATGAATCAGGCCAGAGTGATTAGGATCATTTTAGAACTTTTCTGGAAGAGATGTGCTGTTCCCTTTTAACCTGATCAAGGGCCACTATAGTTTGTACCTACTAATAGATCGATGGAAACCAGTGCTTCCTTCTTTATGGAACTGAGATTTTATGAGAGGATATAAAAATAGGTCTTCTTTTGTCCTCTAATAAAGATTTTCTTGGAATTCCCATCGTGGTGCAGTGGTTAACGGAGACGATTAGGATCCGAGAGGATGAGGGTTCGATCCCTGGCTTTGCTCAGTGGGTTAAGGATCCGGCGTTACCGTGAGCTGTGGTGTAGGTCGCAGACTCAGATCCCGCGTTGCTGTGGCGTAGGCTGGCGGCTATAGCTCTGATTAGACCCCTAGCCTGGGAACCTCCATATGCCGTGAGTGTAGCCTTAGAAAAGACCAAAAAAAAAAAAAAAAAAAGATTTTTTTTTTTTTTTTTTTGTCCTCGACTAAAGAGTGGTTCCTCCCAGGGTAATTTAATTTTCAGAATTCAACTCCTTACTCACTTGGTAATTGTTATGATGCTGTCATGCTTCATTCTTGAAAGTCTGTTGCCTTTTGACTAGAATTACTTTCCAAATTAAAATCATAATTCCATACCAAATTCTTGAAAATGAAGTTATGACCACTTTTCTAGATGCCTAATTTTCCTAGGAAATTGAGTGGGATCTCTGGTTTCATTTCATGCCAAATAATAGGACAGCCTATATTGAGGAAACTGGTCTTGATGAATTGTCTTCATCCCTAGCACTGGGAAAACCTCTGAAATGAAGATTTGATATAGTTTTTTCTACCATGTTTATTTGCACCTTATTCTAGAGTGATTTTTTTTTTCATCTCAGCTAAGTCCTAACACCTTCTATAAAACCATTTGCCTTTGAAATCACTGCAACATTATTAGGCATCTTTAAGGGTGCTTCTTAGATTCTGTTCTTTTCTTTTTTTAAAAGGACCACACCTGCAGCATATAGAAATTCCCAGGCTAGGGGTCAATTAGAATCCAAGCCGCATCTGCGACCTATACCACAACTCATGCTCATTGTTGCTGAGCCACAATGGGAATGCCAGATCCTGGGCTTTAGGACCAGTTTTTCAGCCAACCGTGGGGCTATTTACCAAAGACTTTAGCTAACTAATATTTTGTTAGCTGTTTGAAGTGTAACTCTTGGTTAAGAATTTACAGATTAAAACCAGAGACACACAGGAGTTCCCGTCAGGCACAGCGGAAATGAATCCGACTAGGAACTGTGAGGTTGTGGGTTCGATTCCTGGGCTCGCTCAGGGGGTTGAGGATCCGGTGTTGCCTTGAGCTGTGGTGTTGCTTGCAGACGTGGCTCAGATCCCATGTTGCTGTGGCTCTGGTGTAGGCTGTCAGCTACAGCTCCGATTCGACCCCTAGCCTGGGAACCTCCGTATGCCACGGGAGCGGCCCAAGAAATGACAAAAGACCAAAAAAAAAAAAAAAAAAATGAGACACACAAAAGCCTTGCCTTATGCCATTATCCTAGGCCTAAGACTCCCTGACCACCTGCATACAGGTGCTGAGTGTGTCTGTCCAGCTGTTAGTTGGGAAAGAAGACAGGTCTTGCTTTGCTTTAAGCTGTTTTCCCCTTGGCCATACTGTGTGTCCTATCGTGGTATCCAAAATCTGATAGCAGTTAGACCTCATCTCTGAATTAAGTCTAGAGTTTCATCCTCCTGAGACCTGGGTTAATCTATCTGGTCGTCTTCAGAGGACTACAGGTGACTTTTGTTCACATTTTCCTTTATGTTCCCTTTTTTTCTTGCTCCATTTTCCATGCCAGGCCATTTCAGTGGGAAGAGTGAAATGAAAATTTTCTGAAATTCAGCCCATTAGAGATCAATGTAGCTTAACGAGCAGGCATCACAGAGAAAACTGAAACAGTGGTTAATAATTTATGCCTTAATGTCTATTATAGGGTACCCTCATGAGAGAGGGTTCTGAACAACTGTAGTGGTTTCTCAGCAAATGCCTGGGGAACCATCTCTCCCTCTTCTATCTCTACTTCAGTCCCTGGCTCATTCCCCGCCAGCCACTTCAACTACTTTGCTATTCCTTAGCACATTTCTACCCTGGGGCTTGCTTGTAACTCCTTCCTGGAATGCCCTTCTCCCAGATCATTATCTATTGTAAAATAGCCAGTTACCCTCAAGACCTATTGGCTTAAGACAATTAACATTGTTTTTTCTCTCTTTGGCCAACCCAAGGCAAATGGCTTAGGGAGTTCTGGGGCCAGGGATCGGATCAGAGCAGCATCTGCTACCTAGGCCAGCTGCAGCAACGTCAGAGCCTTTAACCTACTGTACCAAGCTAGAGATTGAACCTGCATCCCAGGGCTGTTGAGCTGCCACCCAGACCACTGCGCTACAGCAGGAACTCTGACAATTAGCACTTACTGTCATACTATGTCTGCAGTCAGAATCAGCTGTGTGGCTTAGCCGGGTGCCTTTGGCTCCAGGGTGCTTGGGAAGTTGCAGCTGAGCTGTGAACACAAACTGGGGTTGGAAGGATCCGTTTTCCAGCTCACTCAAGTGGTGGTTGGCCAACTTCTCTATTGTCACATGGGCTTCTCCACAGCACTCTCACAACCTGGTAACCTGCTTCTCCCAGGGCACGCAAGCTGGAAGGGGTTCCCAAGCCAGAGGTCACAGTCTTTTTTACAATCTAATTTTAGATGTGATATCTTTCACACCTTCCATGTTCTGCTCTTTAGAAGAGAGTCAATAAATCACACTCAGGGGAAGGGGTCTGCACAGGCAGGAATAGGGAGGTGCAAGTCATTGAGGACCATTGTGGAGGCCAGATACCTGTGCTGCTTACTTCCTCATTCCCTCCTGATCTCTGCTCAGCTGTCATCAGAGAGGCTTTTACAAACTATGTAAAATAACACACGCTCCGTCCCTTTATCATCTTTTCATTGCAGCAGTTATTGCAGCCTGATATCTGATATATTTATTTGTCTCTTCCCCACTCGAAATAGTGTGTAGGCTTCTTAAGAGAAAGAACTCAGTTTTGTTAACTACAGTATCCTTGGGTCCTAAAACAGTGCTTGGCACATAGCAGACCCTGGGTAATTATTTGTTGCATGAGTGAATCTATCATTGGAAATGCTTTCACCTGCAAATAATTCCAAACCCATTAGTAGGGAGTTCCTGTCGTGGAGCAGCTGAAATGAATCCAGCTAGGAACCATGAGGTTGTGGGTTCGTTCCCTGGCCTCACTCAGTGGGTTAAGGATCTGGCATTGCTGTGAGCTGTGGTGTAGGTCACAGACGCAGCTTGGATCTGACGTGGCTGTGGCTGTGGTGTAAGCCAGTGGCTACAGCTCCAGTTGGACCCCTTGCCTGGGAACCTCCATATACCTCAGGTTTGGCCCTAAAAAGACAAAGGGAAAAAAAAAAAAAAACATTAGTAGATAAACCAGAAAAGCAATCCATTTAACAAGGGTTGCAGAAGTAGGTAGTGCCCCCAGTTGACTCAATGAGTCAGTAACATCAGTAAGAGTTTAGATTCTGGGAGTTGCCATTGTGGCGCAGTGGAAACAAATCTGACTAGAAACCATGAGGATGCAGGTTCCATTCCTGGCCTCACTCACTGGGTTAACAATCTGGCATTGCCGTGAGCTGTGGTGTAGGTCGCAGGCACAGCTTGGATCTGTCATTCTCTGGCTGTAGCGTAGGCTGGCGGCTACAGCTCCAATTTGACCCCTAGCCTGGGAACCTCCATATGCCACGGGTTCAACCCTAAAAAGACGAAAAAAAAAAAAATTAGAGTCTGGAATTCCCCTTGCCACTCAGCAGGTTAAGAACCTGACTGGTAACCTTGAGGATGCAGATTCCATCCCTGGCCTCAGTCAGTGGGTTAAGGATCCACTGTTGCCTTGATTGGTGGTGTAGGTCACAGATGCAATTCAGATCTTGTGTGGCTGTGGTGTAGGCCAGCAGCTGCAGCTCCAATTCAGCCCCTAGTCTGGGAACTTCCATATGCCTCAGGTGCGGCCCTAAAAAGAAAAAAGAAAAAAAGAAAAAAGAATTTAGAGTCTTTCCTTCCACACCACCATCTGCAGGTTCTTGGCTTTTTTCTCTTAGGCTTGTCCATGGTCTCAAGGTGGCTTCTGCAGCTCTAGGCATTAAATAGTCATTGGACCACACTCAAAGGCAAGAAGGGGAAATAGCCAGGACCAAGAGAGTAATTTCTCTTTTCAGGCCTCTCTCCTTGTAGCAGGAGGAAAAAAAGACCCTTCCTAAAAGGTCTGCCATATACAACGACTTCTGTGTCATCAGTAAAAACTGAGTCACACATCTAACCTCGCTTCATGGAGTGAGGATCTGACTGTTTTGACCTCTATACTAAGAAAGGAAGGGGGTGGGAGTTATTGTTGAGGAGCCAACAGTTGCTGCCACAACATCCCGGTCAATTAAGACACTTCTAAATATTGAATCAATGAGAGAAACTTCCAAAAGGAAGAAAGAAAACCTTGAAGGGTTACACACGGCTTCCATATGATAGGTCCCTACCCCAGGTAGCTCTTCATGGGTGAATTGGGAAAATGTGTGACAGGCATTGAGGGGTGTTTTACAGTAGCAGCACAGGAAGTCAAAAAACGTCTTTCCACATTCTGGTTTATGTACAATGAGGTCCTCATTTTTGAGTCTCTGAACCTAGAAGACCACACATGAAAATAAAAGTTGGCATTGAGGTAAATATTTTCATAAACTGACCACTAGTAAGATTAGTCTTCACTAAGATACTCCTGTCCAAAACTCTTAGGTCAGATTCTTATTTTTGTTGGTTAGTCTTCTTAACTGTTAATTTCATGTGAATAGAGCGTGATCCCAGTACCAAGTGAAAGTGCAAATGATGGAAAGTCACAGGCCTTCAAGAAGTTGAAAAATAATTCAGGCTTCCTTGAAGCTGACAGATGAGGACCCAGCCAAATTAACTAGAGGAGAGAATTGCAGCAAAGATGATGATGTAATTAACACTTCAAAAGAAAATGATGTGAAAAAGAATTGAGAAAGCCCTTTTGGAAAAATGAATGAGGCCTTGGAAATTTTTGCAAAGCTTAACCCTTTAAAGATCATCTATGAAAGACAGTTGTCAAATGCAGAATACTATATTATCAAAATCACAATTTGGCAGGTTCAACTTTTGACTCGTCCTTGGTTTCTCTGCTGAATTAGTACAGAGTTGTACTTTTTCTCTCCATTTTGTGCAGTGCAGTATAAAATTTACCTTCAAAAGTTCTGATATCCTTGGAAGAGACATTCCTAATCAAAACTTTTCTTCTACTTCGCCTAAAATATTTGTCCTTTAGAGTCACCCTGAGACACTTTCTCAAGAATGTATTAGTCTCAATAATAAGGGTCTCCTTGGAGTTCCATCGTGCCACAGTGGGAACGAACCCGACTGGGAACCATGAGGTTGTGGGTTTGATCCCTGGCCTCGCTCAGTGGGTTAAGGATCCGGTGTTGCCGTGAGCTGTGCTGTAGGTCGCAGGCGCGGCTTGGATCTGGCATTGCTGTGGCTCTGGCGTAGGCTTGTGGCTACAGCTCCAATTAGGCCCCTAGCCTGGGAACCTCCATATGCCACGGGTGTGGCCCTAGAAAAGGCAAAAAATGTTAATAATAATAAGGGTCTCCCATACTTGACATCTGAAAAAAAAATTTTATTTTTTTATTTTATTTTTTTTTTGAATGGAAAAAAAAACCTTTTAAAGGTTGGTTCCTCATCTAATTCTAGAGGATTTTAGGACATAGTTATCTTTTCCCAAAGGTAAAACAAGTAGCACAATTCCTGTTGGGAAAACTCAATAATCTGTGCCCAATTTAGGGCACCTGGGAACCACACAGGCCCAATGGTTCCTCCTTCCCAAGCTCAGGGATCAGCTGCCTCAGATCGCTTCTCACGGGGGGAGGTGAATAAATTGTTGAGAAAGAGGCCAAGACTAGTAATTTAGCAAAGTCCCTCTACAAGGAAAACATGAAGAGTGGAAATAAATGCCCTCCCTCCATTCAGAATTCAGTGTGTGTGGTAATTCTTTTAGTGAGTTTGGGAGAAAAACATTGTATATATATTTCACATCCTTAAATTTTTTTTCTTTTTCTTTTCTTTTTTCTTTTTTTTTTTCTTTTTTTGGATACAGGTTCTTTAATGGAGCAGCTGATGCATCAGCAGACCTGGTTTCATCTGATAATTTACAGACCCCAGCTCTGAGGCCAGTTACCGTCCCACGGGCCAGGCACAGAGTATTTGGTTATCCTCACAATGTTAGACTTTCTAGCTGAGAACAACCTCTGTGGCCAAGCCATCCTAAGGATAGTTTCCTGTGGCAATGCCATCATTGCTGAACTTTTGAGGCTTTCTGAGTTTATTCCTGCTGTATTCAGGTTAAAAGACCGAGCTGATCAACAGAAATATGGAGATATCATATTTGATTTCAGCTATTTTAAGGTAATAGTCCTCCATGGCTTAAAAAAAAAAAAAAAAAAAGCACTGTCTTTTCTAGAATACTATGCTTTCAGAGTTTCTGCTGTGGCACAGGATCCAACTGCAGTGGCTCTGGCTGCTATGGAGGCAAAGGTTCAATCCCCTGCCCAGCACCAGTGGGTTAAAGGATCCAGCGTTGCTACAGCTGTGGCTTGGATTCAATCCCTGGCCCAGAAACTTCTATATGCCCGGGTGTGGCCATAAAAAAATTTTTTAAACCGTGCTTTCTCTGGGAACGATGAGACTCTGAAAGATTAAGTAACTATGGAGCAAGAGTTAAAAAAATCTTTTCAACCAACTTTATATTAGCTTAAATAATATAAGCAAACTGCAGAATCCCTAACATTATAAAATCAAATTTAAAGAGATAACTCTGGTATAATGTATGTCACATTGGAGTGCCCCACATTTAAAAGCTGCTAGGAGTTCCCGTTGTAGCTCAGCGGTAATGAACCCAACAGTATCCATGAGAACTCAAGTTCAGTCCCTGATCTCGCTCATGGGTTAAGGATCTGGTGTTGCTGTGAGCTGTGGTGTAGGTCACAGGTGTGGCTCAGATCTCATGTTGTTGTGGCTTTGGCATTGGCCCTCGTCTGCAGCTCCAGTTCAACCCCTATCCTGGGAACTTCCATATGCCACCTGTATGGCCCTATAAAAACAAAAAAAATTAAAAATTAAAAGAAGCATGATAATTATGGTTGCAATTCAAGTCTGTTTCTTATTCAAATGGATTTTATATCTAGGCTTCTGTTTATTTCTGCTCCTCTGCTTTCAATTTTTGATATCCTTTTTAGGGTGTAAGAACACATTTTTTAAAAGACTGTTAACCACTTGTTACCGACGAGTCTATTGTTTTTTGACTCTTTTATTGCTGTTTCACATAAATGTGTTTTTTTCTTCATAGGGTCCAGAATTATGGGAAAGCAAACTGGAAGCTAAGCCAGAGCTACAGGATTTAGATGAAGAATTTCGGGAAAACAACATAGAAATTGTGACCAGATTTTATTTAGCATTTCAAAGTGTGCATAAATATATTGTAGACTTAAACAGGTATTTACTAATTTAGTAATAGCTTATTTTGCTAGTAAATAATAGAGAGGGGCAATGGATGTATTAGGACTTTTACACCTTTCGGAGTTACTAAAAAATATACAAGCTTATGCCATGGATAATTGTCTTTTCCTTCCAATGGCAACAGTCATCTTGAGTATTTTAGAGATGGGTCCTAATTGCCTACACTCGTGAAGTACAGTAATCATCTTGGTTTGTAATAAGTCATTTGGTTTTCCATCTTGATCCTAATTTAGTATATTATATAGGAGAAGTTTTAAAAGAAGGAACTTATTTTTATAACATTGGTAACCATAGCCATCCTTTTTGTCCCTAGCCACACAATACTGTCTTCCTTCTAGCCCTTAAGAATTCATTACTTACTAGCTTTTAAACTAACTCTTCCATGTTTTTATGCCATTACTCCCAAGAGATTTGTAATTCATAAATCAGGACTAGGGAATATTCTTTTATCATGGAGTGGCTCTAATCACTCTGAATTCCAGCCCACGAATCTATTCGTATGCACATGAATGGCCACAAACTATTGTAGGCCAGAATGCCTAGTATCTTGCCTAACCTTTTAAAATTCTTTTCTTTTCCTTTTTCAAAGATGCTAACATTTTCATTGTCAATGAATAACTTTCTCTGGGGTTTCATTTCTAGATATCTAGATGATCTCAATGAAGGTGTTTATATTCAGCAAACCTTAGAAACGGTGCTTCTCAATGAAGATGGAAAACAGCTTTTAGTAAGTAGTAGTGACCGTGTAAAATAAAAATTCAAGAATGTCACACTTTGCCTTACTTTTTTTCCTGGAAGTCATGAATCCATATAGCATATCTTTCTTGAAAGAGAAGCAAAATAAGCTGATAATTATCTTCTAACTGGTATATCTTTGTCTAAATTTAGAACATAGTAGACTGAACAGAAATAAAAATGAATCAAGACTGGAGGAGTTCCCATCGTGCCACAGCAGAAATGAATCTGACTGGGAACCATGAAGTTTCGGGTTCGATCCCTGGCCTTGTTCAGTGGGTTAAGGATCCGGCGTTGCCGTGAGCTGTGGTGTAGGTCACAGATGAGGCTCAGATCTGGCATTGCTGCAGCTGTGGCGTAGGCCTGCAGCTGTACCTGCAGCTGTAGCTCTGATCAGACCCCTAGCCTGGGAACCTCCATATGCCGAGGGTGCTGCCCTGAAAAGACAAAAGACCAAAAAAAGGGAAAAAGATTATGTGGAGGTTATGCACCTCCTCTTCTATCTTCTTTCTCTTTTGCATCCTAGACATCTAGACTGGTACCTGGTACATCCTGATCACTTGAAAAGTGTTTATTGAATAAGTGAATGACACAGAGGTTTTCATAGTATTGGGATTCCATTTTGGTATCCCAAGCAAAATATGAAAAAAATCAACCCACTGAAGGATAATCATTGTAAATTAAAATGTCTTTCACATAAACTTTTCAAATCCCATTCTGCACAGAAGGGGAGAATCCTTTGGGAGAGAATCTGCATTCTCCTTGTAATATAAAGCTTTTAGGAGGAATGGGAACAAAATGCCTTTTAAAGCATTATCAACTCCACTCTGTAAAAAAGTGTACCCTTGTGACCTTGGCTGTTGTCTCTTTTTCTTTTCATAGTGTGAAGCGCTATATTTGTACGGAGTTATGCTCCTGGTCATCGACCAAAAGATTGAAGGAGAAATCAGAGAGAGAATGCTGGTTTCTTACTATCGATACAGGTATCTCCAGGCTAAGACTACACCTTCCAAAAGCATTGATCTCGGTAAAATGCAGCGTGGGTTTCTATAGTACTTTTATTGTCAGCAGCAGCAGTATGATCTAGAATGCCCGAGTATAAGATTCTTATCTCTCTCCTGAACATAATCCATAATGTGGAAATGTAACAATTAGTCTAAGTTTTATATCATCATGGTAATAGATTCCATATCATATCATCTATTATATATAAAATAATTTATATAGTATAGGTTATTCAAGATAGAGTATCGTGTCCACGATGACCCCTCAGTTTTTTGAAAAAGGAATCTGAATGTTTTTTACCTTAAAGATAAATTTGGAGATTTTGGAAGTCTAATTTTTTTTTTTTTTAATTTTCAACTATTGCTCCTTGGCAAATATAAGGAAATGAATGAGTTTTCTGTTGTCATTTTCTGGTTGATGAACTTGGAAAAGTTATCACTCAGGGACAGGTTGAAAGTGATTTCTCCACCATATGTATATGGAAACAAAAGCAGAATAAACAGTAGCACAGCCAGTCACGTGTTATGTACGTCTGTAGAGAGCTGAGACTTCAAGAAAGATGTCTCATAAACAGGACCCACCTTAACCAATTGGGACTTCAGTCCCTAGCACACAGTTTTCAGTTTGCTGAATTAATACATCTGGCTACTTGACGTCAGAAATAGAATTCAGGGAAGAAGCGGTCAGAAGTCAGGAATTTGCACTAAAGATGTATGGGCTAGGATTAATATTTTCAAACTTACAAATGAGGACAAAATAAGTAAGGCAAGGAGGCAGATCTTCAACAGAGTGGGGATTGTTTGGGGATGCTGTGTCTTCAGCGACATTCGGTACTGTTGCCTCCTCAGCAGCAAGTTAATCTTAGGCTACTCAGCTAGCTTGTTTCCTTTCAGCTCTGTGAGGATGGGAGGAGAGTGTCCACCAGCAGATGTAATGCATTCACATCAGTTTGATCAGGAACTGTTTGAACATCCATGTTTTTTAAAACGAACTTCAAATGGTTGTGCCTCTATTTCCAAAAGTACCCAAAAAAACAAAAACAATAAATAACCAGAAGAAGAAGGAAAGAAAATTTGCTAATAAAGCCCAGCTTTGACAATCCAACTTTGTCCCTATCGCTAACTACAATGGCTAATTTGTTAGAATGTGAAGATCCGTTATTGAAGAGACACGGAACAATGACAAGTCAGAGTAGGAGTAAAGGAGATTCTTGTATCAGATAGGAGGTCATCTTCAAGTCTAAGTTCCTTTGAGTCTCTGAGGGATTACGACTTCAAACCACCAGGAAAATCACAGATGTCTTGATCAAGTCTCTGTAGAAGGTTTACCTTACCAAAAACAAAACAGAACAGCTGATCTATCCCAATTGAAATCGGCATGATATTTTCTTTTTTCTTTTTTTAATTTATGAAACATTGGTACAAGGTCACATTTTTTATCCACAATTGTGAAATCCAAAGAGCTCTGACCAAAAAACATGCATATACACACATGCATGCTGAGTAACTACTTTGGCAGCAAAACCTAACCTAACCTGAAATCTTTTGGAATCAGAATCTGACTAGAGCAGATACGAGGCTAGAGACAGTCTTTATTTATCTCACTTGAGTGATTGTTCATAAATATATCTTGGTCACGGAGTGCCATCTGAGACCTTGCTGGAGTATTATATCATATATGATCTATGTGTCATGTTTCTCTTGAAAAATACTGAATCCCGAAGCAAATCCAGCCCCAAAGATTTCGGAAGAGGGATCATGGACCATTACATGAAACTGTACATACATATAGGAACCCATCTGATGAGGTGGCTATATTACAACAGGCCAGTTGAAAATAGAATTTTGAATCTCAGGGATATCAACTGACCCACAGTCATATTTAAAACCAAAGTCAGCTTATTAATTTCCTCTGCTTTGCTGGACTTTTGCATTTCTAACACGTGTGGTTGGTTTGATCCTTCATTTCCCGTGTGGACACGGCTCAGTGCTGCTCGGTCTTCTGCGGATTCGAATATGGATGATATTTGTAAGCTGCTTCGAAGCACAGGTTATTCCAGTCAACCAGGAGCCAAAAGACCACCCAACTATCCCGAGAGTTACTTCCAGAGGGTGCCTGTCAACGAAACCTTCATCAGCATGGTCATTGGTCGGCTAAGGTCTGATGATATTTACAACCAGGTGGGGGTTAAATCTGTTATGAAATCTGTCTCCATAGTTTAAAAGACTGATTTCACCATCTCAGTTATCCCTTTCTTTTCCTCTTCGAAAGAGTAAAAGAGAGTAAAAGCCGCTAGAAACTATTTAAAGCCTTTTGAGCTGTGTTTTGGAATTATAGAGGAAAGAGATTAATTTGGGCAGGATTAGCGTTTTCAAGGAGGAGATGAGATTGGAACTATTTTTGGAAAGCAGATGCATTCTTAAATTTTTTTTTTCTAGTTTTATGGCCACACCCAAGGCATACAGAAGTTCTCAGGCCAGAGGATTGAATCTGAGCCTCAACTGCAACCTGTGCCACAGATTGCACAATTCCAGATCCTTTAACATACTGTGTCAGGCCAGGGATCTGAACCGCTGCAGTTGGATTCTTAACCCACTGCGCCACAGCAGGAACTGCAAGAAGATGCCCTTTTTTCAGGCATTCATTTAAGAAACAATTGTCAAACGTACATTTCGTACCTGTCCAGGTTCTGGTTGCTGGGGCTCCATTGCTTACAAAGCAAGCCATGGACTCCATTCATAATGAGCTTGTAACTCAGGAAAGAAGACAAACAACTAAAGGAGGTTGCGGGAGCTCCCATTGTGGCTCAGTGGTAATGAACCCAACTAGTATCCATGAGGATGCAGGTTCAATCCCTGGCCTTGTTCAGCGGGTTAAGTATCCAGTGTTGACGTGAGCTGTGGTGTATGTAGGTTGCAGACAAGACTCCAATCCTGCGTTGCTATGGCTGTGGCTCCAGTTCAGTCCCTAGCCAGGGAACTTCCATATGCTGCACATGTGGTCCTAGAAAGCAAAAAAAAAAAAAAAAAAAAAAAAAAGAAGTTGGGTGTACTAGAAGAGAGTAAAGAGTTGGACCTGTGATAATTGGATATCATTTCTTACAGAGCTCACCCATTCGATATGGTTCTTTAGTTCGCCTGCTAATTTTTTAGTATGAGTATGTTAAGTGTAAAAAAAAAAAAAGAAGGTTTTAGTTGTTATTTTTCTAAGACAACTCAAAATCAGGAGCTACCTATAGATACCGAGTCTCCATCATTTTTGTTGCCATTTATTGAGAATTCAGTATGAGCCAGAATCATAGGGGTTTTTTTTTCCATATGCTGTTTTCTCTATTTTTCACAAGAATCTTGTAAAATAGTGTCATCCTCATGTTGCTTTTGAGAAAAATAAGGCTTAGAGAGCATAAATAGGAGTTCCTGTTGTGGCGCAGTGGGAACAAATCTGACTAGTATACATGAGGATGCGGGTTCGATCCCAGGCCTCCCTCAGTGGCTCTGGGATCCAGCATTGCCATGAGCTGTAGTGTAGGTCGCAGATATGGCTTGGATCCCGTATGGCTGTGGCTGTGGCCTAGGCCAGCAGCTATAGCTCTGATGATTCGACCCCTAGCCTGGGACTTGCATATGCCACAGGTGAAGCCCTAAAAAGCAAAAAAAAAAAAAAAAAAAAGTTTTTTAAAGGGTGTAAATAATTTTCACAAGGTCACCTAAATAGGTAGTAGAACCATGATTTGAAGTCAGGCCTGTATCACTTCAAAGCCCATGCTGTTTGTTCACTGCCTCTCATTAACCCTTCTGTTAATGCTTCTGACTCTTAGGCAGTCCATTCTGTCCATGGCTTAAGGCAATGTGTTTCAATTTTCTCCTTTCCCTTCGACCTTGATTAACAGGGGGGTTGAGCCATGATTGAGCTATATGTCTACCCTTCGCTCTGCCCTGCTCGTCCCCCATCCCTGGCTGATTGGACCAGGGAAAATTACTTGACCCCAAATGGATCAGATCCCCTGTATCTAGGAAATTTGGACTTGGGCCTAAGAAAAAAATTTCTGCATGTGGGTTTACCCACAACATACAAGACATGGAGTTTGGGGCAGCCTTATTCTGCCATGTCATGGAGAACAGTCTGGAGAAAGAGAAAAGTTAAACAAACCCATCCATGGGAGAAACAATGAAAGCTTTCTGGTTGGAAGCTCTAGGCCCTTCCAAAGACCTGGCCACATTCCTGCCTGCAGGCTCCATGTGACATCACTGTGCCTGTCCTTAATAATTTCCTCCCTTTCTACTCTTGAGCCTCAAAGTGCTATGTACTATGTGCAGCCAAAGACCCCTAATCCATGAGGTGACAGAGTCCTGGGACACAACAGCATTTAAAAGGCAGGAAGGGAGTTCCCGTCGTGGCTCAGTGGTTAACGAATCCGACTAGGAACCATGAGGTTGCGGGTTCGGTCCCTGCCCTTGCTCAGTGGGTTAACGATCCGGCGTTGCCGTGAGCTGTGGTGTAGGTTGCAGACGCGGCTCGAATCCCGCGTTGCTGTGGCTCTGGTGTAGGCCGGTGGCTACAGCTCCGATTCAACCCCTAGCCCGGGAACCTCCATATGCCGCGAGAGCGGCCCAAGAAATAGCAAAAAGACCAAAAATAAATAAATAAATTAAATTAAATTAAAAGGCAGGAAGATTTGCAGCAACATGGATGGACCTAGAAATTATCATACTAAGTGAAGTTAGACAATGAAAGGCAAACATCATGATATCACTTATACCTGGAATTTTCAAAAAGGATACAAATGAAATTAATTGCAGGATAGAAACAGACTCACAGACTTTGAAAAACTTAAAGCTATCAAAGGGGACAAGTAGAGGGGAGAAGGGATGGACTGGGGGTTTGGGATGGGCATATGCACACGCAGGTATGTAGAATGGTTGGCCCGTGGGGACCTGCTGTATAGCCTAGAGAACTCTACCCAATTACCTGTGATCATCTATGTGGGAAAAGAATCTGGAAGAGAATGGATGTGTGTAAATGGATAACTGAATCACTTTGTTGTACAGCAGTAATTATCACAACCTTGTAAATCAACTGTACTTCAATAAAACTTGAAAATGTATATTATAGAAATAAACTAAAAGGCAGGCAGAAGAACACCCAGCAAAGCAGATTGAGAAGAGAGAGTGTCGTCTGGGAAACCAAAGGAGGAGAGAATTTTACTCCTCAGCGAATTTAGATGAGAGTGAGTGTTAAAAAGAAGCCATCGAAGTGGGTGACTATGAGTTTGAGGTTATGAGTGTGACCTTAGGAAATTCCATTGAGGTGATGGTGGGGGTCAGGTGTCTGTAAGTTGAAGAATAGCAGGAAATGAGAGATGGCAGCTGTGAGTGTCATTTTGAGAGCTTATCTGTGACGGGAAAGACACAGAAATGGACAACTAGTGGGAGACATGGGGTTAAATTTTTTCTTTTTTCTTTTTTTTTTTTTTAGGGAAAAGAGAATTAGAGCAGAGTCAAGGACAGTCAAAAGGATGTCTTGTGGCTAGAGATAACAAGTAGAGCCCTGGTCACCAATGCCATAATCTGAGAGTTGCTTCCAATGCCCAAGATCCACAAACGGGATGGACTTTTGAGGGGCGGACATGTCCTAGAACTAGGTCATTTGTTTCACACGTGTATTGAGCTGTTACTAACATCTGTCTCTCCTGGGTCCCATCTCTGTCTGCAGGTCTCAGCGTATCCATTGCCAGAGCATCGCAGCACGGCCCTGGCAAATCAGGCTGCCATGCTATATGTAATTCTCTACTTCGAACCTTCCATTCTTCATACCCATCAAGCAAAAATGAGAGAGATAGTGGATAAATACTTTCCAGATAATTGGGCAAGTATTGCTCCTAGGATTTTTTCCTCTATAAAAAGCTTGTTGGAGAACTGATTTTTCCATTCTTTTGGTCTGTAATCCAGAGGTCCTAATGTTGAAATAATGAGACATAAACTCATCTAAGTAAAATTACTTAAATGTTTTGAAATTTTAGTAAGTCATTAACATGGAGTAAATCAGTAACATTTCCTTAAGGACCTATTTGTGGGGGTTTTTTCCCCTTAAATAGATACCCTCAAGGTAAAACCATGTGTTAAAAAGTATCTTGCTAAAAAAGTTCCCTTGTGACCCAGCAGGTTAAGGATCCAGCAGCAGCTGTGGTGCAGGTTGCAACTGCATCCCAGGTTTTGTCTCTGGCCTGGGAACTTCCTCATGCTGCAGTAGAACTTCCATATGCCACAGTATGGCCAAAAAAAAAAAAAAAATGTATCTTGCTTTAGCTACTGAGATTGCAACAAAGTTTACATAAGCATTCCTTTGTTGTTTTCTATTTTATGAATCTAAGCTGGAAGAAGTCATCTGATTTTTCATGCTGTAAATAACAATTACACTGTTACAACATGTTTTATCTATAAGCTTATGTCGATGGAGCTATTAAGGTTTGCATTACTGCAGCAATGCATTTGCAACTTTTTAAACATTGTTTCACTTAAAAATAGTCTTTAAAGTTTAAAACTGAGTTAATGTACTTGATGTGTATGAAATGTTTTCATTGCACCTAGAGGTTTTAACATGTACAGTGCATTGGATCCCCATTCTCAGGTAGCAGGTTTTATTTCCCTTCTTACCAGCTCTTGAGCAACAGACTGTCTATAATGAGGGGCCTGAATGAGGAGCTTGACTGATGAGAATAGCCTACAATTTGGAGATGATGCTTCCTATCCACAAATGAATCATACTCATGAGCTGGGAGTTGAGCAACCAAGAGGAAAATTCTGAGTCTGGCCTCATTTACTTAAGCTTAATAGAGAAGTTCTGGCCATAATGCCATACTGAGAACACTTAGAATTAAGGTCAAAGTCCAGTTACATGGTACTTACAAGACATATCCCCCCCCCCAAAAAAAAAAACCACAGTGGTACAATGAAAATTAAGGAATTAAAAAAAAAAAAAAAAAGAGGCGTTCCTGCTATGCACAGTGGGTTAAGGACCCAGTGTTCCTGTAGCCATGGTGTAGGCTGAAGCTGAAGCTTGGATTTGGTCCCTGGCCCAGGAACTTTTTTTTTTTCCCCCACTGTACAGCAAGGGGATCAAGTTATCCTTACATGTATACATTACAATTACATTTTTTTCCCCACCCTTTGTTCTGTTGCAACATGAGTATCTAGACATACTTCTCAATGCTATTCAGCAGGATCTCCTTGTAAATCTATTCTGTTGTGTCTGATAAGCCCAAGCTCCCAATCCCTCCCACTCCCTCCCCCTCCCATCAGGCAGCCACAAGTCTTTTCTCCAAGTCCATGATTTTCTTTTCTGAGGAGATGTTCATTTGTGCTGGATATTAGATTCCAGTTATAAGTGATATCATATGGTATTTGTCTTTGTCTTTCTGGCTCATTTCACTCAGTATGAGATTCTCTAGTTGCATCCATGTTGCTGCAAAGGGCATTACTTTGTTCTTTTTTATGGCTGAGTAGTATTCCATTGTGTATATATACCACATCTTCCGAATCCAATCATCTGTCGATGGACATTTGGGTTGTTTCCATGTCCTGGCTATTGTGAATAGGGCTGCAATGAACATGCGGGTGCATGTGTCTCTTTTAAGTAGAGTTTTGTCCGGATGGATGCCCAAGAGTGGGATTGTGGGGTCATATGGAAGTTCTATGTATAGATTTCTAAGGTATCTCCAAACTGTTCTCCATAGTGGCTGTACCAGTTTACATTCCCACCAACAGTGCAGGAGGGTTCCCTTTTCTCCACAGCCCCTCCAGCACTTGTTATTTGTGGATTTATTAATGATGGCCATTCTGACTGGTATGAGGTGGTATCTCATGGTAGTTTTGATTTGCATTTCTCTTATAACCAGCGATGTTGAGCATTTTTTCATGTTTGCTGGCCATCTGTATATCTTCCTTGGAGAACAGTCTGTTCAAGTCTTTTGCCCATTTTCCCATTGATTGATGGGCTTTTTTGCTGTTGGGTTGTATAAGTTGCTTATATATTCTAGAGATTAAGCCCTTGTCGGTTGCATCATTTGAAACTATTTTCTCCCATTATGAAAGTTGTCTTTTTGTTTTCTTTTGGGTTTCCTTTGCTGTGCAAAAGCTTTTCAGTTTGATGAGGTCCCGTGGGTTTATTTTTGCTCAAATTTCTATTGCTTTGGGAGACTGACCTGAGAAAATATTCATGATGTTGATGTCAGAGAGTGTTTTGCCTATGTTTTCTTCTAGGAGTTTGATGGTGTCCTGTCGTATATTTAAGTCTTTCAGCCATTTTGAGTTTATTTTTGTGCATGGTGTGAGGGTGTGTTCTAGTTTCATTGCTTTGCATGCAGCTGTCCAGGTTTCCCAGCAATGCTTGCTGAATAGACTTTTTTTTTCCCATTTTATGTTCTTGCCTCCCTTGTCAAAGATTAATTGACCATAGGTGTCAGGGTTTATTTCCGGGTTCTCTATTCTGTTCCATTGGTCTGTCTGTCTGTTTTGATACCAGTCCCACACTGTTTTGATGACTGTGGCTTTGTAGTATTTCTTGAAGTCTGGGAGAGTGATGCCTCCTGCTTGGTTTTTGTTTCTCAGGATTGCTTTGGCAATTCTGGGTCTTTTGTGGTTCCATATAAATGTTTGGATTGTTTGTTCTAGTTCTGTGAAAAATGTCATGGGTCATTTGATAGGGATTGCATTGAATCTGTAGATTGCTTTGGGTAGGATGGCCATTTTTACAATATTGATTTTTCCAATCCATGAACATGGAATATCTTTCCATTTCTTTACATCTTCTTTGATTTCTTTGATTAAATTTTTATAGTGCTCGGCATATAGGTCCTTGACCTCCTTGGTCAGGTGTATTCCGAGGTATTTGATTTTGTGAGGTGCAATTTTAAAAGGTATCGTATTTTTGTATTCCTTTTCTAATATTTCATTGCTGGTATACAGAAATGCAACTGACTTCTGAATGTTAATCTTATATCCTGCTACTTTGCTGAATTTATTAATCAGTTCAAGGAGTTTTGGGGTTGAGTCCTTAGGGTTTTCTAGGTATAGTATCATGTCATCTGCATACAGTGACAGTTTGATCTCTTCTCTTCCTATATGGATGCCTTTTATTTCTTCTGTTTGTCTAATTGCTGTGGCTAGGACTTCCAAAACTATGTTGAAGAGCAGTGGTGAGAGTGGGCATCCCTGTCTTGTTCCAGATTTGAGTGAGAAGGCTTTCAGTTTTTCCCCATTGAGGATTATATTTGCTGTGGGTTTATCATAAATGGCTTTGATTATATTGAGGAATGTTCCCTCTATACCCACTTTGGCGAGGGTCTTGATCATGAATGGATGTTGGACTTCGTCAAATGCTTTTTCTGCGTCTATTGAGATGATCATATGATTTTTGACTTTTTTTTGTTAATGTGGTGTATGATGCTGATTGATTTGCGTATGTTGAACCATCCTTGTGAACCTGGGATGAACCCAACCTGGTCATGGTGTATAATTTTTTTGATATGTTGTTGGATTCAGTTGGCTAAGATTTTGTTGAGAATTTTTGCATCTATATTCATCAATGATATTGGCCGATAGTTTTCTTTTTTGGTGGTAAGTCTGCCTGGTTTTGGAATGAGGGTGATGGTGGCATCATAGAATGTCTTTGGGAGTATTCCTTCTTCAACCTTTTGAAAGAGTTTAAGGAGGATGGGCACCAATTCCTCTTTATATGTTTGGTAGAATTCACCTGTGAAGCCATCTGGTCCTGGACTTTTATTTGTAGGGAGTGATTTTATGACCTCTTCAATTTCATTTCTAGTGATCGGTCTGTTCACTTGGTCTGTTTCTTTTTGATTCAGTTTTGGAAGGCTGTAAGATTCTAGAAAATTGTCCATTTCTTCCAGATTGTCAAACTTGTTGCCATATAGTTGTTCATAGTATTCTCTTATGGTTTTTTGTATTTCTGCTGTATCTGTTGTGATTTCTCCTTTTTCATTTGTAATTTTGGTTATTTGGGTTCTTTCTCTCCTCTTTTTAGTGAGTCTGGCCAGGGGGTTGTCAATTTTGTTTACCTTTTCAAAGAACCAGCTCTTGGTTTTATTAATTTTCTCTATTGTTTTTTGAGTCTCTATTTTATTGATTTCTTCTTTGATCTTTATAATTTCCTTCCTTCTGCTGACTCTAGGTCTTTTTTGTTCTTCTTTTTCTAATTCATTTAGGTGGAGGGTTAAGTTGTCAATTTGGGATCTTTCTTCTTTTTTGAGAAAGGCCTGGATTGCTATAAATTTCCCTCTGAGCACTGCTTTTGCAGCATCCCATAGAGTTTGAGAGGTTGTGTCTTCATTATCATTTGTTTCAAGGTATTTTTTAATTTCCTTCTTGATTTCCTCATTGACCCACTGGTTTTTTAGTAGCATGTTGTTTAGTCTCCATGTAGTAGTTTCTTTCTTTTTCCTTTTCCCATGGTTGATTTCTAATTTCATGGCATTGTGGTCAGAGAAGATACTTGAGATAATTTCTATGCTCCTAAATTTATTGAGGTTAGCTTTGTGTCCCAATATGTGGTCGATTCTTGAGAATGTTCCATGAGCATTTGAGAAAAATGTGTATTCTGATTTTTTTGGATGTAGTGTCCTGAAGATATCAATTAAGTCTAACTTTTCTATTGTTTCCTCTAGGATCTCTGTTGCTTTATTGGTTTTCTGTCTAGAGGATCTGTCCATTGATGTGAGGGGGGTATTAAGTTCTCCTACTATGATTGTATTCTCATCAATATCTCCCTTTATGTCTGTTAATATTTGTTGTATGTATCTGGGTGCTCCTTTATTTGGGGTATATATGTTGACGATAGTAACATCCTCTCCTTGGATGTATCCCTTAATCATTAAGTAGTTTCCTTCTTTGTCTTTCTTTATGTCTTTTGTTTTAAAGTCTATTTTGTCGATACGAGCGTTGCAACTCCTGCTTTTCTGTCATGTCTATTGGCGTGAAATATTTTTCCCTACCCTTTCACTTTCAATCTATATGTATCCTTTGTCCTAAGGTGAGTTTCTTGTAGGCAGCATATTGAAGGTTTTTGCCTTTTTATCCACTCAGCCACCAGGAACTTTTATATGCTGCAAGTCAGCCAAAAAAAGTAAAAAAGAAAAGAGAAAGATAAACCCAGCAAATGCCAACCCATAAAGAGCTAGAGAAAAAATACTAAATTACACTGTAACAAATTTTTTTAAAAAATATTAATGGGGGAGTTCACGTTGTGGTGCAGAAACAAATCCGAGTAGGAACCATGGGGTTTCAGGTTTGATCTCTGGCCTCCCTCAGTGGGTTAAGGATCCGGCGTCGCCATGAGCTGTGATGTAGGTCGCAGATGCGGCTTGGATCTGGCATTGCTGTGACTGGTGTAGGCCGGCAACTGCAGCTCCAATGAGACCCCTAGCCTGGGAACCTCCATATGCTGCAGGTGCAGCCCTAAAAAGACAGAAAGATGGAAAAAAAATATATTAGTGGGAATAAAGAGTGATCATATATAAAATTTAAAAGAATAATGTGAAACAGTGCCATTCTTCTCATACAGATTTTGGGAGGACGACTTTAGTTTTTTGGTTTTGTTTTTTTAACAATTATGTTAGCATATAATGGGTTTATGTCATTTTAAATGGATTGATAAGTTTTTTAATTTTCTCAGTTTTAGTGTATAATATATATATATATCAATAGAGATGACCCACATTTGGAAAATAAAAAGTTCTTTGGGGTGTTCAATAATTTCTCAGAGTAAAGATGAGATAAAAATGTCTGGGGAAGCCACTACTCTAGTCAAAGTCTCTTTTTTCTTTCACCTTTCATTTTTCTTCATCTGGGAATCTTAACACACAGCAGTGTGAAAGGAAAACCTTATTTTAGTTATTTTCCCATGAACAGTAGTATTTAGTAGTCATTCTTGTTCCCAAGTGCTCATAAGGGAGACCACTTACCTGTATATTTGGGGAATCTTAGCTTTTCATTAGATTGGAATTTAAACTTGAAGGAATGGGTGATTTTTTTATAATGTTGTATTTTCCCAACACCTTGCCTTGGAGTGAGTGAGCGTTGAGCAAATACTGAATGAATATCTCCTCTTTCAGGTAATTAGTATTTACATGGGGATCACGGTTAATCTAGCAGATGCTTGGGAACCTTACAAAGCTGCAAAAACTGCTTTAAACAATACTTTGGACCTTTCAAACGTCAAAGAACAGGTAGGTTCTGGCTGATCGAGAAGATTGTCAACTGCAAACCTGCTTTGATGGGGTGGGAAATGAACGGAGTAGATATCCCAAACGATTTGGAAGATGTCCTTGTAGACATTGTAGCACAACGATTAATGAGAAGTGAATTTCGCATGCCAGAATAAGACGGTTACAGATTTTTAACTCATATGGGCTGTATAAATGGTAGACTTGGATCCTAGGGAAGATTCGATACCCTAAGGCAAACCATGGTGGAGTTCCTGTTGTAGCTCAGCGGGTTAAGGACCCAGCGTTGTCTCGGTGAGGATGTGGATTCAATTCTGGCCTTCCTTAATAGGTAAAGGATCCAGCATTGCCACAAGCTGTGGCATAGGTTACAGATGTGGCTTAGATCTGGTGTCGCAATGGCTGTGGCATAGGCCACAGCTGCAGCTCTGACTTGACTCCTGACCTGAGAACTTCCATATGCTGCACGTACATCTGGAAAAAGAAAACGAAAAAAAAAAAAAAGGTGAACCAGTATGACGTATGGCCCCAGTTGCCTTTCATTTACTCTTGCTTAGAGACTGTGTCCTTAGGGAGAGAGCTCTCTTCCCCAGTAGCTAGAATCGTAATGCTTTCACCAGTGCAGTGGGTATTAAAGGTGGTAACTGGATGTAGACAATAACCCTTTTCACTGTAATTCAAACTCATTTCTGGTGTGTTAAGTAAGAAACAAGACTAAAGACGGTTATCTCCTTAAAGCTTAAATGGCTTGGAGTTCTCCCATTGTGGTGCAGCGGAAACAAATCCGACTAGGAACCATGAGGTTGCTGGTTCGATCCGCGGCCTCGCTCAGCAGGTTAAGGATTTGGTGTTGTTGCGGGCTGTGGTGTAGGTTGTAGACGTGGCTCGGATCTGGCATTGCTGTGACCCTGGTGAGGGCAGGCAGCAACAGCTCGGATTAGACCCCTAGCCTGGGAACCTCCATATGCCGTGGGTGTGGCCCTAAAAAGATTAAAAAAAAAAAAAAAAAGTTTAAATGGCTACATTCTGTCTCTCTGATGAGAATCCAGAGCAAGAAAGAAATACTTGAGTAAACAGAGGAATCAGAATCTTTTCACTGGGGAGCCTACTTGACATTTCTGAACAGTGATTATCTCCCTCCGCCCGGCTATCTGAGGTTTGAAGTTTCCAAGTGTGGATAGAATAATATTGATTCAAGGAACTTCAGCATGTTTTATTCAAATAAATTGAATTCCATAAATAATGAACAAAATAATTTCAATTTTGGCACATCTCCTAGAAATATATTAGAAAAAGTGACGCTTCCATACTTACCAGCCTCAGAGCATTGATTTTCCACTACTAAAATTCCTTTCCAAAATCCCATCTTCTCATTTGAGACATTGCAAGGTCTTCAGAGGCTTCTGTTGAAACATCTTGTGGTCGTTTTAAATTAACCTGACTAGGTTAATGATGTTTACCATTTAACTCTTGCTTTAGGTAAAGCAGAATGACCAAATTTCCAAAAGGCTGGTCAGTTTTAATATACTGAGGTGTATTTTTTTTTTTTTTTTGTCTTTTGTCTTTTTTTTGTTGTTGTTGTTGTTGTTGCTATTTCTTGGGCCGCTCCCACGGCATTTGGAGGTTCCCAGGCTAGGGGTCCAATCGGAGCTGTAGCCACCGGCCTACGCCAGAGCCACAGCAACGCGGGATCCGAGCCGAGTCTGCAACCTACACCACAGCTCACGGCAACGCCGGATCCTTAACCCACTGAGCAAGGACAGGGACCGAACCCGCAACCTCATGGTTCCTAGTCGGATTCGTTAACCACTGCGCCACGACGGGAACTCCCTGAGGTGTATTTTTTAAGCTTCTATGCATAGAAATTCATGAGTGTTTCTGTTCTGCTCCACCTCCTTTGACAATAATAATAGGAAGAATGGGCAGTTTAGCTTCTGCCAAATTTTTGTCTCTTTCTGTCCAAGTTAGGAATAGGAGGGATCCAGGAACCATCTGATCCAGGTCTCCAGTTTATGTTTGGAGAAACCAATACACAGAAGTTAAATCCAAAGTCAGAAGTTCCTGTCGTGGCACAGAGGAAACAAATCCAACTAGGAACCATGAGGTTGCGGGTTCGATCCCTGGCCTCGTTCAGTGGGTTAAAGATCCGGCATTGCTGTGAGCTGTGATGTAGGTCGCAGACGCAGCTCAAATCCCAAGTTGCTGTGGCTGTGGTGTTGGCCGGCTGGCAGCTACAGATCCAATTAGACCCCTAGCCTGGGAGCCTCCATATGTGGCCCTAAAAAGACAAAAAAAAAAAAAAGAAAATCCAAAGTCATACCAATATTTCTAGATGTTAGTCTTTTAAGTCCAGTGCTCTTTTCAAAAAGGTCTGATAAACCACTTACCTTTGAGCCTTATCAACTGTAGCATATGTTACCTGTCTCATATAGAAATGTTATTTTTTGTCAAGGGATTCATTTGAATAGATTGCCTTTTGAGATAAATAATTCCTTAAAATGTAACTCAATGTGAATTTGGTACAACCACTATGGAAAACAGTATGGAGATTCCTCAGAAAACTAAATATATGATCCAGCAATCCCACTCCTGGGCAAATACCTGAAAAAAACTACAATTCAAAAAGATGCATGCACCTGTATGTTCATAGCAGCACTATTCACAATAGCCAAGACGTGGAAACAACCTAAATGTCCATCAACAGATGAATGGATTAAAACAATGTGGTTCATATACACAATGGCTGGTTTTTATGGCTGGTTCATATACTACTCAGCCATAAAAAATAACAAAATAATGCCATGTGCAGCAACGTGGATACCACTAGGGATTCTCACACTAAGTGAAGTAAGTCAGAAAGACAGATATCATATGCTGTCACTTCAATGTGGAATCTAAAATGTGGGACCAATGAACCTATCTGTAGAACAGAAACAGACTCACAGAAATGGAGAACAGACTTGTGGTTTCCAGCAGGGAGGAAGGAGCGAGTGGAATGGATGGGGAGTTTGGGTTGGTAGATGTGAACTATGACATTTAGGATGGATAAGCAATGAGGTCCTACTGTACAGCACAGGGAACTATATCCAGTCTCTTGGGATAGAACAGGATGGACGATAGTATGAGAAAAAGAAAAAATATATATATGTATAACTGGGTCACTATGCTCGCTGTACAGCAGAAATTGACGGATTATAAATCAACTACACTTTAACCCCCCAGAAATATTTTTTAAATGTAATTCAAGTTTTTTTCCTTTTCCCAGGCAAGCAGATATGCGACTGTCAGCGAAAGGGTGCGTGTACAAGTGCAGCAGTTCCTGAAGGAAGGTTACTTGAGAGAGGAGATGGTTCTGGACAACATCCCGCGGCTTCTGAACTGCCTGAGAGACTGCAACGTCGCCATCCGATGGCTGATGCTTCATACAGCTGACTCAGGTAACGCACAGAAGGCCACTCACCTGTGTCCCTCCATGTAAAGGCACCCTGAATCAAGATCTCTGCGTGATGCAAAGTGGTTTAGCCTTTGGATGAGGTTCAAGTCGCTTTTCTAAGTCATTTTTACTGCACTTTGCACATGGCAGTGGCCCCGAACAGCCCCTGTGTCAGTCAGGCCCCGTTAGGTGCTTAGGAATATGAGGAAATTTACCTCCCCCTGCCCCCCCGCCCCGTGTTTGAGGAGGAGTTTGTCTCAGATAACTGTAGCTACAGGTCTGTGGTCAGCAGAGTAATGCCTTCCCACCCTCCTACCCAGCCCTCCCCAAGATGCCCATGGCCTAGTGTCTGGCACCTGTGGGCATGTTACTTGGCAAAGGGGGGGGGGTTCAAGTTGCAGATGGAATTAACGTTGCATATCAGCTGACCTTAAAGTAATTAGATTATCCCATTGGGCCCAGCATAACTGCACGTATCCCTAAATTGGGAATAGAGGGAGTTCCCATTGTGGCTCAGCAGAAATGAATCTGATCAGGATCCATGAGGATGCAGGTTCGATCCCTGGCCTTGCTCAGTGGGTTAAGGATCTGGCGTTGCCATGAGTTGTGGTGAAGGTCAAAGACAAGACTCAGATCTGGCATTGTTGCGGCTGAAGCATAGGCCGGAGGCTACATCTCCGATTCAACCCCTAGCCTGGGAACCTCCCCATGCCGCAGGTGAGACCTTAAAAAGACAAAAAAAGAAAAAAGGAAGTACCAAAAAGCGAGGGCCCACTCTGCTGAGGAACAGGCCAGACCAGAGTGCTTAATTAAGGCAGATGGGGTCTTAATCTTTTCTGGGTCCTTGCTGAGACTCTGTCATCCGTCAAGTTCAGAAATTTCACAGACTGTGTGAAACACCTCCACAGGATCCTGGTTCGGGGAGTTCCCCTGTAGTCTAGTGGTTAGGACTCAGTGCTTTCACTGCTGCAGCCCAGTATGATCCCTGGTCTGGGAACTGAGATCCCACATCAAGCTGTTGCATGCAGTGGCCAAAAAAACAAAACACAAAAACTCAGTTTAATGGTAGAAAAACAAGTAGGTTGGACTAACACCTAAGCTTATCCAGAGCTGACACAGTTCCTTATACTTAGTAAATGCTTGATCCCCACTCATCACTCATGTGTTCCCTCGTCCAGAGCCACACACCCCTGCCCCTGAGTTGTGTCAATCAGCAGCCCTGTAAAGCCAAGCCTCTGATTTTCACTCAGCAAATTTTCTTGAGCATCTGCCCTGGACCCCCTTTGAATACCTCCTTGCTCTTTCACGTAAGGCTGCATCTCTCAAAACTCTCCAAGCCAGATAATTCTGCAGACCCCCTGATAACACAGGAGCCCCACCTCCAGCCCTGAGGGCAAGGTGCTCTCCCCACTTCCTCTCACTGCCTCGACATTGGCAGGTGGCTGTCCTCATCTTTCATCTCTTTGAAAACGAGTGGAATTTCTCCACAGCCTTCCCTCTTCATGCTAAAAATTTCCAGCATCTTGCACCTTTCGCACAAAGGCTGCTCTCCAGTTTTTGTTTTGCTGTGTTTTGTTTTCATCACTTCACTTGGTGACCTAAATCTCTGTCCAATGTACAGGTTACTCACAGCATGGATACCGTGCCTACAGTTTTTAATCATCTAGTGGATCTGTCTTTAACCAGTTGAGTTTAGGTTTTGCATAAACTCCAGTGCTAATTTGAGGGTTTGACTACACTGACTCAGCTTATAATCTTTTTTACCAAAAGTCATACATTCTATAGCATGTGAACAACTCAAGCTGTCACTTTATCCTATCATAAAGCCACTTGTGGGTTTCCAGTGACTCAGCCTCCTCTTCATCTTCTGGATGACTGTGCCTGACAGCCATGCCCATATTCTGGAAGCCAGTGGTCTCCTGGCTTTATGCCCCTGCCAGGGACAAGCTTGCCCATAGGTCTCTGCTTTTATCTTCGGGCACATCTGTTTTCCATTTCTGAGCTGGCAGTTGTCTGACCTGATTGCACAAGGTCAGAATTTACCAGAAACAGATGATTTGCCTATCTGGTTGTGAGTCATATGTGGGGAAGCAACTGCTTATTTAGCTTTTATGGTGCTTTGGCCCTGGTGTACAGAAGGGAAGGCGTATTTCTCACATGTCCTCCTGTTAACCTGCTGAAAGCTTGTCACCTAGGCTTCAGATGCCTGTGCAGTGCCGTGCAGCTGTGGAAGAGGCAGACCTGAGCCAGCACTGAGTAGGCCAGGCCGGCTGGCTATGCAGGTCTGACCCTGAAGTCCCCACGGTTCTAGAATCTGTTCCCTCATTTCTCTGGGTCTGAATTCTTGAGGGTCAGATCTTAGAGGATCAGGCCCTGAGGAAACTGCAGCCAAATCTAGTTTATACCAAGAAACTACTTGTTAATGCACAGTGATGTCCCCTATCCAAAAATGAAAGCAAATAAGTACCAGAAGATTTCTTCTAATTCTTTTTTTTTTTTTTTTTTTTTTTTTTTTTTTTTTTTTTGCCTTTTTTTGCCTTTCCTAGGGCCTCACCCACAGCATATGGAGGTTCCCAGGCTAGGGGTCTAATTGGAGCCGTAGCCACTGGCCTACGCCAGAGCCATAGCAATGCGGGATCCGAGCCACGTCTGCAACCTACACCACAGCTCACAGCAACGCCGGACCGTTAACCTGCTGAGCAAGGCCAGGGATCGAACCCGCAACCTCATGGTTCCTAGTCGGATTCGTTAACCACTGCGCCATGATGGGAACTCCAGATTTCTTCTAATTCTTTAGATGAATTAGAATTCATATAAAGACAAGTAGAATGCCTTAAATTGGGGGTTGGGGTTTTTTTTTTGCTTTTGCTTAGTTAGGCAAATATGAAGCTGAAAAATTGTCTCTTGTGTGGTCATTGTCATCAGTTCCCATGTATTTCTTCCTAGGTGGTTCTGGAAAATGCATGGGTAAATCAGAACGCTGAAGTTTCCCATGAAAACTGAGCCTTTCTCCAGGCTGTCTAACATCTCCTCCTGATGGAGTAGCTTGGAAATCGTTACATAAAAGAGCTTTGCAGAGTTCCCTTCGTGGCACAGTGGTTAACGAATCCAACTAGGAACCATGAGGTGGCGGGTTTGATCCCTGGCCTTGCTCAGCGGGTTAAGGATCTGGTGTTGCCGTGAGCTGTGGTGTAGGTTGCAGACGCAGTTTGGATCCCGAGTTGCTGTGGCTCTGGCGCAGGCGGGAGGCTACAGCTCTGATTAGACCCCTCGCCTGGGAACCTCCATATGCTTCGGGAGCGGCCCAAGAAATGGCAAAAAGACAAAAATAAATAAATAAATAAAAGAGCTTTGCTCAGGCTTCCCCACAACTGAAGCATCAAGAATACCCCCAGCATGTGCTCATAAAGCATGGTCGTTTGTACACACCGGACAAACTGAGATGCCAGTGGAAGGGCTAGGAAAACGGACACAAGCACAGGAGTCGCTATAGCAACTCTCAGCGGTCTTGAACTTTATCAGCTGTGAACTTTTTGGGAGTGCTTATTGTCTTAAAGTTTTTATTTGGACTTTACTTGCAGTCTAAGTAGCTTGTACTTGGAAATGCTTTTGCCCTGTCCTATTTTCTTATTCCTTCTTATGTAAGTAATTGACCCTGTAAGCCAGTTTCATAAATAGCAACATTTTTTATCCTATATACTTTTTTATGTAATGTTTGTTTTATTTGAAATAATTTAGCATAGCAGCTGAGTGGATGACCAGGGGATTAAGGTATCTTCTGTTTTATCCTGGGGTTGGTCACTGACTAATTTTGTGACCGTGGCCTTGTAGCCATAACCTCTCCAGGCCCCCAGGTGGCAGATAATCCAGGAACCTCTGAGTGCCAGCCATGCCTTTACAAAGAGGAGAATGGTCTCAGGTCTGGTTCTTCCTGTTTGGAGGTGCCATATCTTTGTATGGGTAACCCTGCTTCCCTGTTGTGTCTCTGGCCCCCAAGACCATTCCCGGCTCGATGCTTTACTAGGAAGACTCAGCATATGCCTTCCTTTCTGCACACCACAACCAAAGCAACATAAAAGCTAAACCAGCAGTTGCTTTCCCCACAGATGACTCACAACCAGATAGGCAAGTCATATGGCTATGATTTGTTACAGGGAAAAGCTAGAAAGCAAGATCGGTAAAGCGAAAAGGTGCCTGGGGTGAAGTCTAGAGGCAACCAGGCACAAGCTTGTAGGAGTTCTCTCCCAGTGGAGTCACACAGGGTGCATCTGATTCCCCGAGCAATGAGTTATGACAGTACATGTGAAATGCCGCCAACCAGGAAAGCTCATTAGAAACTCCTTGCCCGGGGTTTTTATTGGGGGCTCATCAAGGCAGCCTCTATCTGGCAGGTGCCAAAACTCCAAACTCCCAAAAGAAAAGCAATGTTCCTCGTAAACCATATTGTTTGTAAAAAGAGTTAAAGTGTAGGTAGGCCATTCTTACCACTTCTCAAAATGGTGAGAACTCTCCCCAAATCTCAGTTCCCCAAAGCCAGCCAAGAGGCTACCTTGCAAATAGACCTTTTGCAAGATAACAGTCTCGGGCCTGCTATGTTAATAACTCTTTTCTGCATACCTGTCCACAGTCAAATGGCTAAGAGATCAATGCCTGAAACAGAAGCAGCTTCAAACATACAGGATACAAGAAGGCCAGCCACATAGGAAATGGTGCCAAAAGGCTCAAATCATCATATTGGACAGTTGATAATAAAGCAACTCTAGAGTGCTCACAAAATTTGGAACCCCTGTTCTCAGTTTGCTTTTATCATTCAACAATATATCAGGACGTTTCATGTCAATGTCATATTTAACAGTTCAGTTGTGTGTACTCCATCGCATAGATATAATTTATTTACCATCAGTTATTGATAAATATTTTACTTATTACTTTTTTTTTTTTTTTGCTTTTTAGGGCCAAATGTGCAGCATATGGAAGTTCTCAGGCTAGGGGTCAAAACTGAGCTGTAGCTGCCAGCCTGTGCCACAGCAATGCCAGATCCAAGGTGCGTCTGCCACCTACACCACAGCTCATGGCAACACCAGATCCTTAACCCACTGAGAGAGGCCAGGGATCGAACCTGCATCTTCACTGTTACTAGTCAGGTTTGTTACTGCTGAGGAATAATGGGAACTCCCTGCTTATTATTTTTTGAATGCTTAAAAGAAGGAAAATGAAAGTATTTAAGAGTCTATCTTATTTATTATGGATATTTTCAATGCATTTATAATTGGAAACTCTTTTCTTTCTCTTTCTAGCCTATGACCCAAACAACAAACGCCTTCGTCAAATCAAGGACCAGATTCTAACAGACTCTAAGTACAATCCCAAGATTCTATTTCAGTTGCTCTTGGATACTGCACAATTTGAGTTTATCCTCAAAGAGGTAAAAATATTGAGTGACCTGAATAATTGCTAAAGTCTTAGTTTTTTATGCTTAAATTTTTTTAAAAAAAATTAGGATTTAGTAGCTGTGTCTCTGATTCAGGTACAGATTCCAACTGTCTGAGATAATTCTTACAGGCAAAGGACAAGATTAAACCATAAGTATTTAGTGCCTGTTGTCATTAGGGATGCAGGGATGGGGAAAAGTGCAGAAGACAGTGGAGGTGACAGTCTCATGTGGAATGTGAACAGTAATCAGAGAATTCCACCCATGAAAATGTCCATAAAAACTGAGGTGTCCGTTCTAAGGGAGAGGACCTAATTCTCTCCCTAAAACAAAGGATCCTGTCCTAGCTTGGATGACTTCCCAGAAAAGCAAGAGCTTCTCCAGGGAGCTGAGGAAGGGGCCGTCGGCATTAGCTAAGACAAAAATGGGGAGTGTGATGGAGAACGTTCCCAAGAGAGCACAGACTATGTCTCAGTCCTCTTGGATGGGGAAGAGCCTGGCCAGTTCAGGGACCTGAACGACCAGTTGGCTGTGGGGGAGAGAATGCAAGAGAAAGGTGGTACGAAGTGAGGTTACAGGTGGGCAGCCTGTGCTGGGCCTTGCAGGGTGTTAATCTTCATCTTAGAAGCCACGAGAACCTGTTGGGAAAGGCTTCAGGAGGGTGGGTGCTTTGCATTTGAACAAAGTTGTCTTAAGAACTTTGGGGTACTTGGATTCATTGGGCTTGATGAGTCCCCCAAAAAGCCTCTGTGGGCTTAATAAAAACAGCAGACACGTGGGAATGTCAGGTTCTGTGAACAACTGGGATTTGGATCAGGTGACCCCAACAACTAGCCCCAGACATTAATGCCCATTCAGAACCAACACTCACCTTGCCTCCATCTGGTTAGTGGTTGCTGGATGTTTATCTTCTAGGTATGTGAGGACACTGTTGTCTTAAGTAGATGCTGCTTATTAACCAAATATAGTGCCTGTGCTGAGTATTTTCAGTAGTGTGTCTGGATATAATTTTATAAAATCAGAGAAGTGCTACCCCTTTTAAATTTCATTAATATTGTTTTCCCTCAAATCAATTGTGGGATTTTTTTGTGGGGGTAGGGGGCATTTTGTTTTGGGGTTTTGGTGGTTTTGTTTTTGTTTTGCTTTTGGGGGACGAAGCTGCAGCATATGAAAGTCCCAGTCTGGGGTTGAATAGGAGCAGCAGCTTCCAGCCACAGTAATGCCAGATCTGAGCAGCGTATGTGACCTACGCCACAGCTTACAGTGACATTGGGTCCTTAACCCACTGAACCATAACGGAAACTCCCCCTCAGATCATTGTTGGCTACCTCCCCCTCTGTTCCCAGCTGGGTGCTAGGTCTTCCAAATGAACAAGGCATATCCCACCCATCAAGTGGCTCCCAGTGTAGCAGGGAAGAGAAGCAGAGTAAGCCAAGAGGAGAAATAGGAAAAGATGCAGGAGCAGGAACCAGGCATCTTATATCTTAGTTAGTTGGTCAGAGCAAAACTGGCCATGCAGAGGCAAGTGAAGGTTGCCCACAAGGAAGAAATGGCCTCAGTCCAGTTAGGATCCTGCCCCAGACCGAAGAGTTCTGGAGCTCAGCGTTACTGAGTGGACAGCTGGACAGGTCTGGGGCTTCTGCCTGACCACGCCTGCATTTCTGATCCTAAATCTTTCTCTGGGATCTGTTGCAGTAGAATGGGCAGCTCCATTCTGTTTATTCAGGTAGAAAGACAACAGAAGACGAGCCTAAGGGAGCACCAACTCATTGTTAACCGTCTCAAAGAAGAGAAAGATCTGGTGGAAAGAGAGGAAAGAAACTACTCTATACAAGTTGAGCAAAACCATGAGATATTTTTATTTCTGATATTTCAGCTTGGCTCTTTCACCTGTATTTTCATCTCTCCTACCTCCCACCCATCCCTTTTTCTAGAACCATTTTCTTTTTTTTTTTTTTTTTGTCTTTTTGCCATTTCTTGGGCCGCTCCCACGGCATATGCAGGTTCCGAGGCTAGGGGTCCAACCGGAGCTGTAGCCACCAGCCTACTCCAGATCCACAGCAACGTGGGATCCAAGCCGCGTCTGCAACCTACACCACAGCTCACGGCAACGCCAGATCATTACCGCACTGAGCAAGGGCAGGGATCGAACCTGCAACCTCATGGTTCCTAGTCGATTCATTAACCACTGCGCCACGATGGGAACTCCTAGAACCATTTTCTGATTCTCCTGTAAGCACACTAATTGGGCGTATGTATCTCCCAGTCTTCAGAAGGTGTATCTCCTGTTTGAAATACCATCTTCTGTTCTAACAAGTTATGAAGACGTGAATTCAGCCTGTGAATGAGTGTTTGAAAGGCTCGAAGCCATTTGGTGTGTAGTGAAGGCTCTGGGTGATATTTTATTTTATTTTATTTATTTATTTTTTTTGGCATTTCTTGGGCCGCTCCCGCGGCATATGGAGGTTCCCAGGCTAGGGGTCGAATCAGAGCTGTAGCCACGGGCCTACGCCAGAGCCACAGCAACGCAGGATCTGAGCCACGTCTGCAACCTACACCACAGCTCACGGCAACGCCAGATCGTTAACCCACTGAGCAAGGGCAGGGACCGAACCCGCAACCTCATGGTTCCTAGTCGGATTCGTTAACCACTGCGCCACGACGGGAACTCCATGGGTGATATTTTATTGTTGTTGCTTCTCCAACAACAACAAAAAATAGAGTGGGCTCTAAATAAGTCTCACTGTTCCTCATCCTATTACTAATTTCATTGACTGACCATCCTGCCTGATCATAAAGATTCCTCTTCCGCTGGCACCACAATACCCCACCCTGCCTTGATCCTCTCATCCGCAGATGGACTCTCTCAACCACGTTGCTTATCTTTTCAATATTCATTATACTGCTGAGGAACGAAGAATGTCTTAAGGGAAAAATCAGTATTCATGCCTCTTTACCTCTTAAGAGCTCAGTGAAATAAACCCTCTGCCTTTGTGATATACCTTAAATATGTTGTTAAATTTTTTTAAAAAATTTCTTCCTCAGTCCAAGTCATTATAGGATTTTGGTTTTATAAAGGAGCAAATTAATAAAGGTACAAGAAAGAACTTTGGTAGATGATTTAGTTCATTCTCTTATCAACCAGTAAGAAAATATTCAACCTTCCTTGGTTAATTAACGTAAGAGTCACAGAAATTGTTGCCTGGAAAGGCCCTTAGAGCAGCGGTCACCAAGCATAATTTCACATTAAAATGCTGATTCCTGGGCCTACCTAAGCCCTTCTGAGCCAAAATCTTCAGAGGTGGGGTTCGGGACTCTGAAAATTTGAACGCCGTCCAGGTGATGCGTCTGTGCACCAGTCTTAGAGATGGTCTAGCTTTGCCCCTCAATTAGTATAAAGTAGTATTGCTTAAGAGCTGGCATCAAGCCCGATATTGATTTTAGACACCTATTTTTATAATAAGTTGGGCTTCACTCAGGCTTTCTTAGTCAGCTGCCTAAGCTGGATTTTCTCTTAAATCAGTAAATCTCTTCCTTCTCTTCAACAGATGTTCAAGCAGATGCTTTCAGAAAAGCAGGCCAAATGGGAGCACTACAAGAAGGAGGGCTCAGAGCGGATGACGGAGCTTGCTGATGTCTTTTCAGGAGTAAAACCCCTCACCAGAGTGGAGAAAAATGGTAATTGCTGAAGAGGAAATCTTGGTGTGTTTGAAATGTGCACACAGATTGTTGGAAACGGACAGAGGAGAGAGTTTTTATGTGTCACCATTGTGTGCTAGGATGGTGCTAACAGAGATCCGCAGTTGAGTTTTGGCTGCTCTAACCTGTGTGCTCTTGGGCAGTCTCGGGTTCTCTATGAACTTCAGGTTTCTTAGCTTTGAAAATAAGAGGTTAGGCTAAGTGGGGAATCTCTTAAACATTGGTTCATAGTGTTTTATAGCATCATAATCTACCCCCCCCCACCTCCATAATGTGCAAAACTAGTGTGTCATTTTATGTGCATGGGGGAGGCTTAACTTTCGTCTTCTCAGAAGGATATTTCACCCAAGATATTATTCCTTGCCAACATAGGTGTTATCTAAAAGTCGTATCTTCCAGTCCTGTTTGGTTCTTTTTCACTGATGCATCAAGTGGCGCAAGAGGAGACCTGCAGACTGTCTTGAAACTAAACCTAGCTCAAGTTTTACTTTAATATTTTCAACCCTGCTTCTTTTAGGAAATTTTATCTATAGGAAAATCATGATATCACTTCAAATTTTTGTATAGAGAGGGTCCTTCCTTTCAGATTGCCCATGGGAAGATCATTCTGAATTTTAAGGTGACAAATTGAACTATTTTTTCTTATGGTTAATATTTGTTTTAACTATCAAATTTATTTCCGATAAAGTTAATTATACAGAAGAAGTGATTAATGCTATAGCTTTTTATTTTAAAAATAACCTTGCTATTTTTAATTAGTATAAGCTTGTGATTACTGTATCTGGCTTTTGTTGATTTATTTCATGCTGAATGGTTGGTCTAAAAATATTTCCGGAGATTCCATGGTGGTGCAGTGGAAACAAATCCAACTAGCATCCATGAGGATGCAGGTTTGATCCCTGGCCTCGTTCAGTGGGTTAAGGATCCAGCGTTGCAGTGAGCTGTGGTGTGGGTCGCAGACATGGCTTGGATCTGGCATTGCTGTGGCCATGGTGTAGGCCAGCAGCTACAGCTCCTATTCGACCCCTAGCCTGGGAACCTCCATATGCCATGGGTACGGCCCTAAAAAAGCAAAAAAAAAAATAAAATAAAAACATAAAAATATTTCCCAATTACATTATTATCCCTATTGGAAAAATTCGACCAGTTTTTAATGGTTTGATATAAATTGGCAACGTTTTGCAGATCACCATATTATATCTAAAAAAATAAAGACCCACCAGTAACAACCTAATCAGATTAGTTGTCTAGAATCAGGCACATTAATCTCTATTCTAGTCACTTTTAGGTTCTTGTAGATACCAACATTGCTTCAAAGTTCATTGAAAATAATATCTTATACTTTTTCTGGCTATATAGCATATTTCGGCTTTAAAGTACTTACACAAATATCTCTCATTTGATCCTGACAACCCTGTGAGATAAACATCTTTATCCTTATTTTATATATAAAGAGGCCAAGGCTTAAAATGTAATCACTTGCCAAAAGCAACAAAGGTCCAGAGTCTGGATCTCACTCATCATTTTTTTTTTTTTTTTTTTTTGGTCTTTTTAGGGCCACATTCATTGACATATGGAGGTTCTCAGGCTAGGGTTCGAATAGCCATAGCTGCTGGCCTACACCATAGCCACAGCAATGCCAGATCTGAGCCATGTCTGCAACCTACACCACAGCTCAGAGCAACGCCAGATCCTTAACCCACTGAGCGAGGCCGGGGATCGAACCCATGTCCTCATGGATACTAGTCGGGTTCATTAACCACTGAGCCAAGACAGAAACTCCACTAGTGTTCTTCATGTCTTCTTAAAATAACTTAGATTATAAGCCCTTAATGCTTTTATTGAAGTGAAATCATCCTATTGATAAAACAAAAACTTTTAGAGAATCCACTTAGGTGAGAAGAGCAAGACCTTTGAATCTGGACAGACGGTTGTGCACATCCTGGCTCTGCCCTTTAGTGACTGTGACCCAGCAGTGGGTTCTTAATATCTCCAGGCATCAGCTCCCTTATCTGAGAAATGGCTCTTAATTCCTATTTCATAGATTTTTTTGTGAAGATTAAAAGAGACTTTGCCTGATGCCCTGAGGATCCTCAGAGCCTGGTAACACAGGCTTGTGAATGCAAATGGTGCCCCTTAATCCATTGAGACTCCCCACAACCCACCACTCACACCTCACTTCCCTGCATGTTGGCCAGATCTTTGCCCTCCAAGACCTGCCATTGTCATTTTGCCCTGAAGCCTCTGCTCATGTCCGTCTCTTCCTCTAGGAACAAATGACCCCCAGCCCTTCCGCCCAGCCAGACTTTGACCCATCCTCCCTTCTTCCAGAAAACTCTCCCTGTCACTCTGGATCACATCCCTCCGTTCTCCACGCCTTCCCATCGCCATGGCCATCTCTGCACACCTCAGTTCACAATATGTACTTGCACCTTCAGACTTTTTCTGTCAGCTCTTATAAACTAAGCGATTCATGTTGAAAGTATCATCTCTTCTACGAGGTCACATGCCTCCGGCATTTTTGGTGTTATTTGGAGCATTCCTGAGAACGGTGTTAGGTACACAGTAAAAGCTCTGTAAAAGCTAGATTTGTAAAGGATTATCTAATTAAATTCAAAGACACAGCTACAGGAATTCTGGGGTCTCAGTAGTCTTTTCTTGTTTCTGTATTAATAGAAAATCTTCAAGCTTGGTTCAGAGAGATCTCAAAACAAATATTGTCTTTAAATTACGATGATTCTACTGCTGCAGGGAGAAAAACAGTGCAACTAATACAGGCTTTGGAAGAGGTAAGGAAAACTTTTTTTTTTTTTTGTCTTGATAGGGCTGCACCCGAGGCATATGGAGGTTCCCAGGCTAGGGTTCAAATCAGAGTTGTAGCTGCCGATCTTCACCACAGCCACAACAGCGCGGGATCCAAGCCATATCTACAGTCTACACCACAGCTCAAGGCAACACCAAATCCTTAACCCACTGAGCAAGACTAGGAATTGAACCTGTGTCCTCATGGATGCTTGTAAGATTTATTTCCACTGAGCCATGGTGGGGACTCCCAGGAAAATCTTTTTAAATGATAGTTCTTGGATCATAAATCATACTTTTTGACCTACCCAACAGTCTGCTCCTGGAAATACATTTAAGAGAATATTTCATCAGAAGCAAAAGTAGTATAAGTTAATGTGCTCTCTGTAGTATTATATACAGTGCCCTAAAATTAGGAAAGTAATTAAATGACAATAATGAAGAGAATGGTCATAAAAATTATGTTACTTCAACTTGTATAAATGTGTAGTCTTGGGGAAAAAAATATGGAGACAGTATAGAAACATTGTGAAAACTGATTACATGATATGCACTATTTTTAGTTTATGAAAAGTAAGTGCCTTTGGGGAAAAGCCTAGAAAGAGATAAGATACACAAAAATGAAAATAGTTGTATAATGATCATAGGCTTAAAAGTGATGTATTTTTTCTGGGAAAAAAAAAAGTTTGTTTTTTTAATCTACTTAACGTTACATCAAAAAACAATGCTTATTCTTCCACACTCTTAAAATTTTAGTTCTGTATTTAACCAGGAAAATAAACAAAAGCATCAGAACATAGGCATATTCTATAAAACGTATATAAACATCATCCATCCTCATCTGAAACCCTGTCCAGTTGGTACAAGTGTACATTAATACTTTTGTCCATTTGGCTGTTTTCATACAGGCTTTTTCTTATTTTTGCAGGGTTTTTAGAATGGCCACTATTATGGCAACACAGTATAATGCACCATTGTTAGCATGCCAGTTTCCCTGGCCCTTTCAGAACAATTCTCACTTCTGCTGTTTCTTTTTTGGTTGTTGGTTGGATTTTACAGTCTATAGTACAACTATAAACAACTTTGTAAATCTGAGATGCTTTTTCTCTTTTGCACTATTTCTTTTGGTATATAGCCCAGGCTCCTTGAATTGTATACTTTAAAATGTCTGAACACAGTGGAATTGTTATTTTGTTTTAAAGAGCACATCAAAAGAACTTCAAGATGTACAAGTGCCAGCACCTTGGTTATGATGTGACTTATTTTGGTTTTTAGCGTCTTGCAAGTCTTCAGAATTAGGAGGGTTTTTCCAGTACACGTTTATTGATACTGAAATGGAAAATGGGATTATTTGCTTATTTTGTCGTATGTGTACAGGATAGGAAAGAGTGGAATATTTTCTGATCTTAGAAATGTCTTCATTGTTTTCCGTCTTGGCTTATGCATTTCTTTTGGTTCTTTTTTTCTTTTTTTTTTAAGCTTTTTAGGGCCACACTTGCAGCATATGGAAGTTCCCAGGCTAGGGGTCGAATCAGAGCTGTAGCCGCCGGCCTACACCACAGCCACAGCAACACCGGATCCTTGAACACTGAGTGAGGCCAGGGACTGAACCCAAATCCTCAGGGATCTTGGTCGGGTTCCTTAACCACTGAGCTATGAAGGGAACTCCCAGCTTATCCGTTTCTGAAATTACAATTTGAAATAAAAACTTGGCCAAGGAATTCTTAGCAAGTAGTGTGCCCTATTTGAAGTGTTTCCAAGGAAAATTGAACACCATCCAGGCCATTTAGACTTTTAAAATTCAATGTGTTTATGTAACTCAGGTTCAAGAATTTCACCAGTTGGAATCAAATCTGCAAGTCTGTCAGTTTCTTGCTGATACTCGAAAGTTTCTCCACCAAATGATCCGAACCATCAACATTAAAGAGGAAGTCCTGATCACAATGCAGATCGTTGGGGACCTTTCCTTTGCCTGGCAGTTAATTGACAGGTAATGGGAACAGCCTGACGTTTGTCCTCAGTGAAGGCCACTGTGAATGTCTTCTTACCATTTATCTCTTTTCACAGTTTCACGTCTATCATGCAAGAGAGCATAAGGGTGAACCCATCCATGGTCACTAAACTCAGAGCCACATTCCTCAAGGTAAGCACATGACTGTAAGGTCACGTTCTTAGTGACTAGGAAAGAGCTGGCCTATGTTATTACCTCATTCGTTAATTCTGTCCAAGATTTCATCGTTTTAGAAAATGGGATTTTTTTTTTTTTTTTTAGCTGAAATGTGATTTTCATTGTAAAAAAAAAAACCCACAAAAAAGAATCAAAATTACCAAAAATAATCAAAAACTTTATTGGCTTTTTCTTGCTTTTACAAATGTCCTAAAGAGTTCCCATCATGGCTCAGCAGAAATGAATATGACTAGCATTCATGAGGACGCAGGTTCGATCCCTGGCCTCACTCAGTAGGTGAAGAATCCAGCTTTGTCTTGAGCCGTGGTGTAGGTCACAGACACAGCTTGGATCTGGAGTGGCTGTGGCTATGGCATAGGCTGGCAGCTACAGCTCCACCTTGATCCCTAGCCTGGAAATTCCATATGCCACAGGAATAGCCCTAAAAAGACCAGAAAAAAACAAAAAATGTCCTGAGAAGACTTAAGCTAAACAGTATTTTAGAAAGTTGGATGATTTAAGTATTTTTATAGACTGAAAATTGTTAGAAGATTTTTCATGACAGTGTAGTTGCACAAGATGCCAGAAATACTTAAAGTTTAAATTAACAATAGAAGCTGGAGTGTCTTAACAGGAAATTGGTTTTTAATGAAGAAACAGATTTTTTTTTCAAGTTTTACCAGTATACTATGATGTGAGTTCTATAGGTCCTTATTCTTTAGACATCCCTTTTACTTATTCATGAAAAAAAATCTTGTAAGTTCCCCTTGTGGCTCAGCGGGTTGCAAACCCAACTAGTATCCATGAGGGTTCAGGTTCAATCCCTGGCCTCACTCAGTGGGTTAAGGAACCAGAGTTGCTGCAAGCTGCAGCATAGGTCGCAGATGCAGCTTAGTTCTGGTGTTGCTGTGGCTGTGGTGTAGGCCAGCAGCTGCAGCTCTGATTCGACCCCTAAACCTAGAGCTTCCATATGCCCCAGGTGTGGCCCTAAACAGAAAAAAAAAATTCTTGTTGAGCCTCTGCTACAGTTGAGGATCTCCTCTAAAGGTTAGGGAATAATGGTAAACAAGACAGGCATGGATTGGCCCTTCTCTCAAGGTAATTTCATTTTGCCATAAACAAATAATTTACTCAGTGTCTTCTCAGAGAATTACTGTGTATATATATATATGTATGTATGTGTATATATATTTGTATGTAACATCAATTCTGAGGTTTACTTTCGTATTTTAACATCTCTGTAATTGTGATGGCAAATTCATGGCATGTAAGTTTAGTTATCAGGATCTTTTTTCTTTCTGAGCAGTCCATAAAATAATAGCACTTCTTACACACCATGACATCTTGGATTAGATTCAATATGCAGTCCCTCCATCAGGATGTCTGATTTCCTTAGAGAACTAGCTGGCTTCTGCAGCACAGTGGCTCAAACTTGAGGGTGCAGGAGAATCACCGGGAAGGCTTGTCAGAACCCAGATTGCTGGGCCCCCAGAGATTCTGATTAAGTCTGCGTAGGGCTGGAGACTCAGCAGCTCTAACAAGATCTCAGGTGATGCTAATGCTGCTGGTCCACACAGCTTGCGAACCACTGCTGTAGCAGATGCCTGTCACTTTACAAAATTGTATTGTTGTCAGAAACGATTAATGACATTGATGAAGTTCAGAGGTTGCCGCTCTCTTTTTTAGACAAAGCCCAAGAGCGTTGCTGTGTGTTACTATTTCGAGAAAGAGAGAAATATCTAGGATTTTTTGAAAGCGAGAAATGGATTGTGTCTTATTTTCCTTCCAGCTTGCCTCTGCCCTTGACCTACCCCTTCTCCGTATTAATCAAGCAAATAGCCCTGACCTTCTCAGTGTATCTCAGTATTATTCTGGCGAATTAGTGTCTTATGTGAGAAAGGTAAGAAATGCATCAAGATGGTACTTATTTTAATGGCAAATTAACTGCTATTTTAAATACAAACGATGTGCCTGGGGCCCTGTGAAAAGCAGACCTGTGTTCCTTTCCCTTAGTCTTAATTTGATTCCAGAAATGTGCAGTACCTGAAAATAAACTTATTCTTACTGGAATTGTGGATGTGCAGAGGTGTTCTTACTTTCCAAGAAACTTTATACCTATTTTTTTTTAAGTGTTGATGGTGTCAGCACCCATTTTGTAGGTATGAAGATAGAAGCAGAGATTTTGGTGGCTTCTTCAAGGTCATAGCTGATAAAAAGAGCCAGATCTAGATCCAGCATATTCTAGTTGCACTTCAAGTTTTGAGAAGAATTTTGGTCCTATTTCAATAACTTAGGGTGTAGCCTAGAGCCGAACAAGCCTAAGTTCAATGTTTTCCTGTGTCACATACTAGCTGAGTACTCTACCGCCAGGCTTCTTAATATCCCTGAATGTCAGTCTGTTAAAAATGTGTAGTGTGGGAGTTCCCGTCGTGGCGCAGTGGTTAATGAATCCGACTAGGAACCATGAGGTTGCGGGTTCGGTCCCTGCCCTTGCTCAGTGGGTTAACGATCCGGCGTTGCCGTGAGCTGTAGTGTAGTTTGCAGACTCGGCTCGGATCCTGCGTTGCTGTGGCTCTGGTGTAGGCCAGCGGCTGCAGCTCCGATTCGACCCTTAGCCTGGGAACCTCCATATGCCGTGGGAACGGCCCAAGAAATAGCAAAAAGACAAAAAAAAAAAAAAAAAGTTTAGTGTGGAAGTGATGCATCTTTTTTTAAGCATTTTTTTAATTTTAATTTTATATTGGAGTATAGTTGATTTACAATGTTGTGTTAGTTTCAGGTGTACAGCAAAGTGAATCCATTATACATATGCGTAGATACACTCTTTTTCAAATTCTTCTCCCATAGAGGTTATTACAGAATATTGAGAAGAGTTCCCTGTGCTAGACACTAGGTCCTTGTTAATTATTTTATGTATAGTTTCTGCAGCAGGTTCTGTAAGAATTAGGTGTGAGCAGTTAATGTGTGAAGGGACGTAGCCCTGGGCCTGAGAGCAGTTGTTAAATAGCTCTCGTGAGTCCCTCAGCATTGCTTCCCGCAGATAAAGGGCCCTGTGTGCACACAGGCACCCTTCTTACTGTGGTCCTAGCATTTGGCAGCCAAGAGAAATGAAACAGAGGTTCACTTGTTTTTCCTCTTTTCCCTTTCACTAAAGGTTTTGCAGATCATTCCAGAAAGCATGTTTACTTCCCTGTTGAAGATCATAAAGCTTCAGACCCATGATATCATCGAGGTGCCAACCCGGCTGGACAAAGACAAGCTGAGGGACTATGCCCAGCTTGCCCCGCGATATGAGGTGCCGTGTCCCTCTGACCTCTGCCTTTTGATACGTAAATCTCAGAAGCGTGAAATAGCACAGGTCTCTGTCGCCTGCCGTATCCCCAGGACCACAGGGTCAGTTCTCATTTGTGTTTCCCTGTCCCTAGTGACAACCAGGCTCACTGTTTGGTGCAGTCAAACCTTCATTCATTACGGCATCCAGGTGTCATTCATTCACCTGCCTGCACGTTCTCAGGGGCAGGGGAGCTCAGCAGGTCACGCTTCTTTTGAACCATCTTGGTACATCAGCCCCTTTTCTCTTGGGGCTGCGTTGCCTCGGCTTTTTCCATTCAAGTGCCTGCTCTGTATAGGAAACGAGTGGTTGAAAATTATCCATGTTCCATGAACCATTTCCTACAGCCAGACTTTTAAGCCCACTCTGTAGTTAAGCGTCTGAAGTAGTTCTTCCCCAAGACCTCTGCTTTTCTCCTCTCTGAACTTAGACATGAAAAATAAAATCAAGTACAATTTGAAAATAGGATGTCCAGCATGAAATTCACCTCTTCTGACACAACTCCAGAAGGTATATCAGGAATTCAGCTTGTCCGGCCCAAAATTTGCACATTCTATCTCAAAAATACGGCAGTAGTCTGTCTGACCACTGTCTCTCAGTGTTACGTGAAAAGAATGTGGAAGGCAGTAGAAGGAAATTACCTTCTCAGACTCACCATCAGCCTTTTCTTTTTGGAAGGGCTCTTCCATATCACTGAGTCCTGCCTTCATCTTATGCATGAAATACTGAGGCCCAAAGGAAGGGAAGTGATTGGTCAAAGGGTAAAGAACGAGTGCACGTCCTCTGACTCAGTCACCCCTACGTCTAACTGTGGTCCACCCCGCAGAGCCTCCTTTCTGGCTGGGACATGGGCACACAGGTGTCCTCAGGCTGCACACGCATCCTCTTGTCTTTGCCCATTCCTGAACTATCAGCCAGTTATCTTAGCTTCCCGTGGAAGTGGCGGGTCTTTTGTGAGAAGTCCTGCATTAACCTCTTTTTCTTTATTGAAGGTTGCCAAGCTTACTCATGCTATTTCCATTTTTACTGAAGGCATCTTAATGATGAAAACGACCTTGGTCGGCATCATCAAGGTAATGGTTTAACGCTGGTCTCTGTGGCCTCATAGGGAGGCTCCTCGTCGTTTTGATGTTTGCAGAATGGACCCTGTGGAGTGGTGGTAACATCGTGTGGTGTGAAGCCCCTCGCTCTGTCAACACGCAGCTTTTGATCTTCATTTTATTCATTCGTAGACAGCGGAGGAGAGAACATGTCCTTAGGTTTCATAACACCCAAGGGTTGCTTAACTCTAAGAAAAATCTATTTTATTGAATTTTTGTAAAAGCAAAGAAAACAAGAGTTGAGTTGCCTTAGGCGAAGTAGCCCACTGACTCGCTCACTCACCCTCTGGCCCCTCCCTCTCCGCACCCCTTTCTTTTTAGTGTTTTTTTTGAGGAGGAGAGGTGTGGGAGTTATGGCCATACCCGTGGCATATGAAAGTTCCCCGGCCGGGGATTGAATCCTAGCTGTAGCTGTGACCTACGCCACACCTGCAGCAATGCCAGATCCTTAAACCACTGTTCCAGGCCAGGGATTGAACCTGCACCTCTAAAGTGACCTGAACGGTTACAATCCGATTCTTAACCCACTGCACCATGATGGGAACTCCTCTTTTCAGTGTTTTCATACTGCACCCGAGTGGGAGAGCTGAGATCTTCGTACCCCTCTGACCACAGGCGATTGATATCACTGAGGCATGCAAGCTCTTCTCTGCTGTAACTTTTTTCTCTTCTCCTAGATACTCACACCCATTCCCATGCCCCCATAGTACCCACTCTACATGTTTTATTTCTGTCCATAAATATGCAAGGATTCTTATTTTTAGCAAGTAGTGTTTTATGTGTGCATGTGTTTCTGATTTATCCAAATTATACTCTGTTCTAAGTCTCATGCTTTTTCCAACTTTTCTCACTAGTTATTGCTTATGAAATTTATTTATGTTGCCATGGCTCAGGCAGTTGGTTACTTGTTACTGCTGCAGGGAACCCCACACCTGACATAACTCTTACTACCCAGGGCACGGACACCTACGCTGCTCATTTTCACACCTGTGCTTCCCATTATCATAAACAATGTCAAGATGAGCATCTCTGGAGTTCCTGTTGTGGCTCAGCAGTAACGGAACCCACCAGCATCCATGAGGATGAGGGTTGGATCCCTGGCCTCGCTCAGCAGGTTAAGGATCCAGCGTTGCTGTGAGCTGTGGTATAGGTCACAGACACGGGTCAGATCCTGTGTTACTGTGGCTGTAGTGTGGGCCGGCAGCTGCAGCTCCCATTTGACCCCTAGCCTGGGAACTTCCATATGCCACCAGTGCAGCCCTAAAGAGACAAATAAATAATTTGTAATTCAAAGACGACTAGTGATGTGCCCATTTATAGAGTTCCTGGTGCTTTTATTTATTTTTTTCCATTTATCAGACATCTGTAGAATCTTAACGTTTCTGATTTTCTAAAAAATTGTCACCAATTTGCCAGATAGAACATTTGTGTTAAATCTAAGAAAATATAGGAAATGAACCTAAACAGAAACAGAACTTCATGGTTTCTGGAAATGTAATTACCATTGTAGCCCTGGGATACTAATAGACTCTCTCAAGCAGCTTTAGGCCTGATGCCAGTTTAATTCATATGATATACAGAGAGAACATACGGAGGTTATCACTTTTGACTAATCCACAAAGTGGTGGTACATTCTAGGGCCAGATAAGTCTTATGTGCAAAGTGACCAGTCTAGGAAGGATGTAATAAAAACCTAGTAATTAGCAGTAATTATCAAAGGAGAGACGGCTTAAGAAAAGTGTAAATCTTTTGCCAGAATCTTTCAGATAATAAGAGCAGAGGAAATATCATCCTGACCCCATTCAGCTTTAGTAGACTGTCCCTGCCAGTCTGACAATTCGGGGCTTTTTGCGGGATCCTGTGGCCTCTCCACTGCTCTTTAACCTTCAGATGTTGAGGGTCTGTTGCAAACTCTCACAAAGAGTGTAAGTTCATTTTAGTTAATATGAAATAAACCAAGTGAGATACACAGAGATATACATACATTAATTGTTAGATGCAGCCCCCCCCCCAAAAAAAAATAGAAGTAACTTAGACATTGGTGAGTAAGAGAATAATAGCTAAACATATCACGGGGCACCCATGCGGTGGATGGCTTTGCTGCCATTCAGAAGGAGTTTGCCACTAGGACATCTCCAAAACATGAGGTGACAAAGGCAAATTGCAGGACAATGTGTGTCTGCATGTGTATGTGTTATGATCCCATTTGGGTGTTTTTAATTAAATATATTTAAGGACAAGTGCTTATGTATATATAAATTATAGAGGAAGGTGTGGAGGATCCAATATGAAAACTGTTTTGTTTTTTGTTTTTTGTTTTTTTTATTTTGTTTTATTTTCCCACCGTACAGCAAGGGGATCAAGTTATCCTTACATGTATACATTACATTTTTTTCCCCACCCTTTGTTCTGTTGCAACATGAGTATCTAGACAAAGTTCTGAAAACTGTTAACTGTTGTTAACGTCAGGGAAGTGGACAGAACTGGGGGGCACTGTGCAAGAGGGCCTTTCCCTTCCCCATGAGCGCCCCACAGATTGGTGAAGGTCTTGAGAGGATGGGAAGGGCCATTTAAGACCATGAGATTCATGAAAATATTTTAATTCCTCTTCACTGAATCTGTTCTTATAGGAATATTTCTTTGGGAGTTCCCATCGTGGCACAGTGGTTAACAAATCCGACTAGGAACCATGAGGTTGTGGGTTCAATCCCTGCCCTTGCTCAGTGGGTTAAGGATCCGGCATTGCCACAAGCTGTGGTGTGGGTTGCAGACGCGGCTCGGATCCTGCGTTGCTGTGGCTCTGGCGGAGGCCAGTGGCTTCAGCTCTGATTAGACCCCTAGCCTGGGAACCTCCATATGCCACGGGAGCAGCCCTAGAAATGGCAAAAAGACAAAAAAAAAAAAGATTATTTCTTTGGAGACTTCATGTTACTTTGATTTTGTTCTCATTGACTGTATTTATAATTTACCCTTTTTTATTAGGTATTAATTAACTTTTATTTGCATTTTGATAGCATCAATTTTAGTAATAATACATGTAGTTACCACTAGTTGTGACTTTCCCCTTTCTATAGGGAAGGACACTTGGACCCAGAGATGTTGAGTAATGGGCCCAGGGCCACAGAGCTGGTCACACCCCAGGCTGCTAGAGTTCTAGCCGCCATCAGGCACTGCCTGAGGTTGAGCTGGGCCTCAGCATAATTTACCCTTTTCTTGTAAAATAGAGCACTGATACTGAAAGCTACGGAGACAGTTATGTAGCTTGATGGGTTATTATAAGGTAAAGCCCACTCATTCCCACACCACTCACCCAGAGATGTAACCCAGCAGTTCCCGCCCCAGGATCCTTCTTATGGGCCCTGACCTCATCCCAGTCTCTATAGTTTTATTATCCAAAAGTAAATCTCTAAACACTCCAGTTTGTTTGTTTGTTTGTTTGTTTTGGTTTTTTTAGGGCTGCACTTGCAGCATATGGAGGTTCCCAGTCTAGGGGTCTAATCAGAGTTGTTGCTGCCAGCCTACGCCAGAGCCACAGCAACATGGGATCCGAGCCGCATCTTCGACCTACACCACAGCTCACGGCAGCGCCAGATCCTTAACCCACTGAGCGAGGCCAGGGATCGAACCCACAACCTCATGGTTCCTAGTCAGAATCGTTTCCACTGCGCCACAACTGGAGCTCTAGACACTCCAGTTTAGACTTGCCCATTCAGAAGATACATGTCTCGCAAGACTTATTTATTCCTCAGCTTTCTCCTTCCTTCCTTTCTTTCCTCATAGTTTATTTCCTGAAGAACCCAAGCCTTTGACCTGTTATTTCTCCACATTTCAGCTCTTGCTGATTGTATAGTCATGGATCCGTCCAACATGTTCCTCTGGCTTTTGTTCAGCAACTTGTATTGCAGTTATCTTCCTTGAAGTTTAAATATAATCAAACCCAGATGGAAGCCATCAATTGTCTTTATAACTTTTTAAAATAATAGCTCTTAATGAATCAAAAGAAAAAGGTCTTGGGGTATTTTAAGGAGTGTGTTAGAACCACTTGGTGCGCTATGGATTTGATAGGAAGGAGACTGTCTTTTAGGGAGTAACAAAAGCTTTCTCATCACAGAGAAAAAGAATCAGCAAGATAAGCTTAGAGAGTTAGCAGATCTGCTTTCCAATAATATCTCCCTCATTACAAAGAGCATTCTGAGAATGCTGGGAGAAAAGAGAGTTTGTTCCATCTGCAGAGTGGTCCAACCCCAAACTGTATTTTGCTCCTATGGCTCTAGATCCCCTTAGATAACTTTCAGTGGACAAATGTGCACGAAATTCAAATGCAGACCCTTCAGTCCACTCCTCCTGATGATAAGAAAAGGCCGTTTTAATTTTTAATGAAATGATTAAAAAGTAAGGCCATTTAAAACTTTCCATACCCACCATCTTTCAGATGTCATGTTGTAAGATGACCCTCATGAATTTTGCTTATATAGGACAAGTCCTGCAGAGGTGACAGGCTTAATAATTCTGTCCAAGGAGTTCCCGTCGTGGTGCAGTGGTTAATGAATCCGACTAGGAACCATGAGGTTGCGGGTTCGGTCCCTGCCCTTGCTCAGTGGGTTAACAATCCGGCGTTGCTGTGAGCTGTGGTGTAGGTCGCAGACGCGGCTCGGATCCCTCGTTGCTGTGGCTCTGGCGTAGGCCGGCAGCTACAGCTCCGATTCAACCCCTAACTTGGGAATCTCCATATGCTGCGGAAGCGGCCCAAAGAAATAGCAAAAAGACAAAAAAAAAAAAAAATTCTGTCCAAGCCGGACAAGATCAAAGAGAGGGGTCCCTGGTGGCTCCGTGGGTTGAGGATCTGACCATCACTGCTGTGGCTTGGCTTTGGTCCCTGGCCCCAGAACTTCTATAGGCTGTGAGTGCAGCCAAAAAAAAAAAAAAAAAAAAATCAAAGAGGGACAAGAAAGGAAAAAAAAAAAAAAAAAAAATCCCAGTCATTTAGAAATGATACAGGAAAGTGCTCCCCTGCAGATTCTGGAAACCATCTTCCCTCTGGATTTCGTCAGGACTGAACTTTGCCTCGATGACATTTATTGCTCTGTGATTTGTACTTAGGTGGATCCGAAACAGTTGCTAGAGGATGGAATAAGGAAGGAGCTGGTTAAGCGCGTTGCCTTCGCTCTCCATAGGGGACTGATCTTCAACCCTCGAGCCAAGGTACCACATGCCCAAAATGAGTGTCTTTTCTCTCTACTCAGATTGTAAAACGTTCTAGAACACAATTTGTGTGTGTGTGTGTTTGCCTTTTCTAGGGCCGCTCCCGTGGCACATGGAGGTTCCCAGGCTAGGGATCAAATCAGAGCTGTACCCACCAGCCAATGCCAGAGCCACAGCAACACCAGATCTGAGCTGCATCTGCAACCTACACCACAGCTCACAGCAACACCAGATCCTTAACCCACTGAGCAAGGCAGGGATCGAACCCGCCACCTCATGGTTCCTAGTCGGATTTGTTAACCACTGAGCCACGATAGGAACTCCTACAACACCATTTTTAACTGTTATGGGTAAGACCTTTCCTCCCATCCAACAAGGTCTACTATAGGATGTTCACTGCAGACAACTGATGTGCTTTTTGATCCTGTGTTATAATCCATTCATGTTAGAAGAAAATCCTTTTAAAAACCAATCCTTCTTCCTTTCACCTGTTGATTCCCAAGTATAAGAATTAAACTGATTATGATTCAGGGTTACTTTTCATAGTGAAAAGAGTATGTTAAGCCAAAAGCAGATTAGAACTATAAATTCTTTCTTTTGCTTGATCTGTTAGGGAATGGTCATTTTCTTGAGAGAAAAGTAATAGAACTGAAATTTATATCTAGAGTACTTTTTCACATCAGTAAATTCACTCTAAAATGTTTTAAGTATTTTAAGATTAGAGTTATCGAATGATATGAGAGAAATCATTGGCGTTCAGTTTTTATATTTTCTTTTATATGAGACTTTCTTCCCAAATGAATGAAATTTATCCTTTGTAGGTATTAGGGGTTGATGGTCTATGCCAGTATAATAGATTTCTGTTTCTTACTTTGCACAGCCAAGTGAATTGATGCCCAAGCTGAAAGAGTTGGGAGCTACTATGGATGGCTTCCATCGTTCTTTTGAGTACATTCAGGACTATGTCAACATTTATGGCCTGAAGATTTGGCAGGAAGAAGTATCTCGTATTATAAATTACAATGTGGAGCAAGAGTGTAATAACTTCTTAAGAACAAAGGTATCTAAATAGCTTTTGATATTCTTGGCTATATTCGCTACTTCCGACACACCCCATACATGCCCCAAACCTGAGAAATGCCAGCAAGGAAGTTGATTTAAATAGTGACTAAACATCAGTGGGCACTGCATACATAGCCGTGAACACCTTCAGAGTACCCTCGGAGCTGTGAGGCTTGCAGAAAAGGTTATGTGACACCTGACCTCTGGGAGTGGACTGTCCTAAGGAGAAAGCAGAGGTTGGTTCCAGAATGAAGCTGTCTGGTGTGTGTCATAACTCAAGTGATCACCAGTTCTAAAGACTTAGGAGTTCAGCTGGGTTTGATTGGCGCATAAACCTAAGAGCAGAATTGCTGGGTCATTTGGTGATTCTGCATTTCGCTTATTGATAAACCACCAAACAGTTTCCCACAGTGCCTGTACTCGTTTACATTCCTGCCAGCAGTGTGCGGGGGTTCTCGTTTTCCCATATCCTCACGGACACGTGTTCATTTCCCTTTTTAGAGCCGTCCTAGTTGGTGTGCATGGTTATCTCGTGGTTTTGGTTTGTGTTTCCCTCAAATGCAAATCATGTGCCTATTAACCATATATATATCTTCTTCAGAGAAATGTCTACTCACGTCCTTTGCTTTTTTTTTTCTTGGGTTGTTCGGGCACCAAGTTCTGAAGTGTCACAGCTGAGGAGATTGATTTTAGTCTGTATTTACCAAGGTGCCACCCTGCAAGTTTTTAGAGAACTGATGTAGTTAAGGTGACATTTTTCAAAAGAAGATTATGTATCTTCCAGCCATATGTTTTGGGTGTTTTGTTTGTTTGTTTGCTTGTTAGGGCCGCTCCTATGACATATGGGAGTTCCCAGGCTAGGGGTCCAATCAGAGCTACAGCTGCCGGGCTTACACCACAGCCACAGCAACTCGCGATTCGAGCCACATCTGTGACCTACACCACAGCTCACAGCCACGCTGGCTCCTTAACCCACTGGGCGAGGCTTCAGATTGAACCCACATCTCCATGGATACTAGGGGGATTCATTTCCACTGCACCCCAGCGGGAACTCTATGATTTTTATTAGTACATTAAGATACACGTTAACTCATGTAAGACAGAAATTCCCGTGTCTCTGTCCACTTCTCCTCAATCACTTCACTTTTACACAGATGTTTCTTTTTTAATAAATATTATATGTGGCATTTATGGGAGGCTCTTACTATAGTTTTAAAAGTTTCCTCTTCAAAACCAAGAAGCATTTATTGTCGCTGTTCATGCAACATTATCTTCGTAAAACTATGGGTAAAGGGGTAGTAACTAGGGTATGTTATCAAAGATGTGCTAAATATTTATTGGATGTCCTTTTTTTTTTTTGTCTTCTAGATTCAAGACTGGCAAAGTATGTACCAGTCCACTCATATTCCAATACCGAAGTTTACTCCTGTGGACGAGTCCGTAACATTTATTGGCCGACTCTGCAGAGAAATCTTGCGGATCACGGACCCAAAGTAAGTGTATCAGGAATCCCCTGGGCCTGGAACACCATGGGCCGTGGAAGTCTCTAAACATGTCTCCTCTACTCAGATCACATCCTTGTGCCTGCCTCCGTTGGAGCCTTTCTAGTGGTTCTGTTAGCATCACTTTTTCTGAGACTGCATATTTCCTGTGTGACTAAGGAGACCCCAAATCCAAGGACACGTAGATGAAAACAAATAGAAGGTCTCTTTGGCCACCTTCTGTTTTCATCTATGTTCATCTTGCTTTCCAACTAACACTCTACTCATTTGGGCCTGTGGATTCCCTCGTTTATTAAAAACTTTTTAGGAGTTCCCATCGTGGCTTAGCAGAAATGAATCCATTTCTGTGAGCTGTGGTGTAGGTTGCAGATGTGCCTTGGATCTGGCGTGGCTGTGGCTATGGTGTTTTCCGGCAGCTACAGTTCCAATTCAACCCCTAGCCTGGGGAACCTCCATATGCCATTGGTGCAGCCCAAAAAAAAAAAAACAGAAGTTTTTAAAGTTTCACAAATTGTTCCTCTGTACTTATGCAGCTGGGACCCACTCCCCAGTGCAGTCAGTGGCCTTGCACTTGCCAGCTCATTCCCTGACCTTTTCAGGTGACCTTGTTTCTTAGCCCCACCCCCAAGCACTTTTGCATGAGAACCAGCATTTCTTTCTTTCCTTCTTTCTTTTTTTGTTAAAGCTCTTGTCAACCTTTAATGCCTTTCCCACAGTGTGGTTTCAAGCTACCCTGACACAGGCCTCACCCACGCCCTTAATCTTCTCTCCAGCTATCTGCTGACAAACTTGGCCTTCACCAAAAAGCTTTGGGAGCTTTCCCTTCCCCAGAACTTTGTAGTAGCCGGATTGCCCCACATCAGTGATAGGAGCAGCTCTGGTCCTGTTCTTCGAAGCATTTGCCCATGTCTGCTCATTGACCAAGGTCCACAATTTATCAAGGTCGACAGTTGGGCAGAAGGGCTGGTTCTTCTTTCAGTGGTAATGCCTCATACCAACTGTCCCAAAGTATCCCAGGCGATATTTGTGGAAGCTGACCCTGTGGTGATGCAAGCCACCCGCATTGCCCCTGCCTCCTGGGTGCTTCCAGTGTTTCAGTGTGGCCATGGCTCATGCGCTGAAGTTTCCAGATCTTCCTTAGTCTGGATGGCATGTCGGTGGCCGCGATGAAAGAGAAAACCAGCATTTCTTGAGCCCTCGCCTTGGGCACTCTTCCTAGCCCCGGACACACGACCCCGCGTTCACCCATCACAGCAGTCTCGTAGGTGGGCCTTCATCCCACATTCAGGACAAAGTCACTGAGGCACAGAAAAGCTCAGTCACTTGCTCAGGAGTTAATGAATGGCAGACCCAAAATGGACCCCAGACCCTCTGGCTCCAGAACCCAACTCTTAAGGCCTGTGTCATTCAAGGGTAGACCGCATAGCCCTGCAGCAGCGACTCGAAGTTTATACTTGGCCATGTGAGTGAAATCTCATGTCATCAGAACACCTCCCAAGGGTGGTTCTGGTGGGGACTGCCCATCTCTGGAAGTCCAGCAGAGTTAGTTTTCCTCACTTGAGTTGAGCCTCTGATGAAACAGTTGGTTACTCAGCCCACCTGATGGCAAAGCAGGCTCCTGCGTAGTGGCTCGTCTTCATCCCTGGGCATGTGCTCCTTTAGTTTAATGAGCAGTGCGGTTTTCCAGGAAAGGCTGATTTCTCGTCTCCCTCTGTCCAGCTATGCCTGCATAGTTGACTTTGTGTGAGTTAAATGTCCTTAGGGCATGGCTGCTTTGGACTATGTTCAAATTCAGGCTGATTTTGTGTCTCAAAACTTATAAGACTTGGAGTTCCTGTCATGGCCCAGCGGAAACGAATCCAGCTAGGAACCATGAGGTTGCAGATTCGATCCCTGGCCCCGCTCAGTGGGTTAAGGATCCGGTGTTGCCGTAAGCTGTGGTGTAGGTCACAAATGGGGCTCGGATCCCACATTGCTGCGGCTACTGTTCCAATGAGACCCCTAGCCTGGGAACCTCCATATGCAGAGGGTGTGGCCCTAAAAAGCAAAAAAAAAAAAAAGAGCTTATGAGACTTGACAGACCATATGTCACCTTCCCCAGAAATGAGTTTTATCTGTGACTCATGGGTTAGAAAGAGTAAGTGATCCAAAACATCTTACATTTTGTGACTCCTCCTTTCTCAGTATCCATGGGTTGGTCGCTGAAGCCCTCCTAGAAAACTGTCCGCCTAACTCACCTAGTCATGTTAATACTTGCAGAAAGGATTAAGCATGACGGGGATTTCCATGTCATGTGTTGATTTCATCATCATCATCAAAAATAAGAGCCTCTCAAGTGACACATTTGAAGTACCAGTGCTAAGTGGATGAGGCAGGACACTTTGAAGCCTGAAAGTAGAATGCGGTTCTGGAAATCACCTCGTTCTTCCATTTACTTCCAAACATAAATCTCCTTAGTTCCCTCCCAAGCCTCATTTCAGTAAAGATATGTGCTGGTTCTTAGGATCGGAGGCACATCAATTTGTGGGAGTTATTGAAATTAGAGGCTGAAACTCTACCCTAGATCTACCCAGTCCAGCTCTCCAGGAATGGCATCTGGGCATCTGTTTTTACAACATGTTCTACCAGTAAGCTAAGGTCCTTCTGTCGTCTTTTGAGAACCATTAAAATGGGGGTTAAGTACGGTGTTGGGATCAGGCCTATCTAAGCCTCAGTTATTTCATCTGTAAAATGAAGGTCACACACCACAGAGCTATTTTAAGGATGAAAACACACATGGAAAGGTCTTGGCCAGTGCCTGACACACAGAAGTGCTCACTAAATGTCGTCAGTTGTTGGCATCACCATCGTCACACTCCTGAGTCTGAAAGGATCTTTGGTCGATGCCCAGAGCTGGGGAGAAGGGAAATGGCTTTGTCATCATAGTCTCAGATGTTACATAGGGCACAAGGAGTCCAAGTTCCTTTCTTTCCAAAGTGGAAATGACACAGGACTCTGTTTTGTCCCCAGTTTCTGGATGTTGAAAGTAAGGCCCCACAGAGAGTTAAATGGCCTCGAAAGTCTTGCAGCCAATGGCCAAATCTAGCCTTGTTCTCAAGACATAACTCCAAACAACAGCCCAACTCAGTGGAAATGAACCGGTCAAACTGTGACATAAGCATAGGCAGGAAAAGGTGATTTAACTGAATTTTGCCTTCCTGGCCCATTGGGTGTTCACCATGAAGTGTACTGGGTGCCTAGATGCAAATCGTGAAACCCTTGTTCTTCCTATCTCATGCTGTACATCCCGTTGCATCCCACATCCCTCTAGGAAGAACTCTGCTCTGCTGTGGGGTTGTTTTCTTCTTTTTATGGCCACACCTGCGGCATGTGGCAATTCCCAGGCCAGGGGTCAAATCAGAGCTGTGGCCGTGGGCTGGGCTATAGCTTATGGCAATGCCAGATCCTTAACCCATGGAGCGAGGCTAGGGATCAAACCCGCATCCTCACAAAGCCCATCCTTAACCCACTGTCCTTAACCCACTGAGCCACAACAAGAACTCTTGCTTTGGGGTTTTGAGTTTGCTTTGGTTGTGTTTTAGAATGACATGTCACATTGACCAGCTGAACACTTGGTATGATATGAAAACCCATCAAGAAGTGACCAGCAGCCGCCTCTTCTCAGAAATCCAGACCACCTTGGGGACTTTCGGTCTGAATGGGTTAGACAGGCTTCTGTGCTTTATGATCGTCAAAGAGCTGCAGGTGAGCCTTTTGGCTTTTGTGTTTGGTTTCTGCCACCCTGGGAGAGAAGAGTGTAGATCGTTGAACCTCTCTTTTCGTGCTTTCTATACGGACATCAGGCACATATTTTGATTCCTGTCAGGTAGATAAGAACTGAGAATAAAGTAGAATTTCTTTGGCCAGCATCGTCTTTTTATGGGTAGATTGTTAAGTGAGTTTCATCTTGGAAACCAGCAACTTCTCCCCGCAGATGCTTCTGATGGGAACCGGAAGCGGCTGCTTCCCACCATCCTCATTGTAGCATTGTGTGAACGAAGCCACTCTGTGCTCCACGGAGCATTTTAGTTCACTGGAGTGTTCATTCCTTCTAGTCATCATGTTTGGTTCTTTGATCATGCCTTCTTGTTTTAGAATTTCCTCAGCATGTTTCAGAAAATTATCCTGAGAGACAGAACTGTGCAGGAGACTTTAAAAACCCTCATGAATGCCGTCAGCCCCCTCAAAAGCATCGTAGGTAAGTGCTCTAAAACAAGCCTGAGGTAGAGAGAACACTGGCCTTTCCAAGTGTACTAAACAGAAAACCATGTTTTCCCCTTTTAGCAAATTCGAATAAAATTTATTTTTCGGCCATTGCCAAAACACAGAAGATTTGGACCGCGTATCTCGAGGCTATCATGAAGGTATGTTGTGGGAAATGGGGAGAAGCAGTGCGGTGTTTCCTTAATTTTTTTTTTTTTTTTTTTTTTTTTTTTTTTTTGTCTTTTTGCTATTTCTTTGGGCCACTTCCACGGCATATGGAGGTTCCCGGGCTAGGGGTCTAATCGGAGCCATAGCCACCGGCCTACACCAGGGCCACAGCAACACGGGATCCGAGCCGCGTCTGCAACCTACACCACAGCTCACAGCAACGCCGGATCGTTAACCCACTGAGCAAGGGCAGGGACCAAACCCGCAACCTCATGGTTCCTAATCGGATTCATTAACCACTGCGCCACGACGGGAACTCCTAATTATTATATTCTTGTAACTTGGTCACCCAAAGAAAGCTACTCTCTTGTCATTAAAACAAAAGTAGGAGTTCCCGTCGCGGCTCAGTGGTTAACAAATCCGACTATGAACCATGAGGTTGCGGGTTCAATCCCTGGCCTTGCTTAGTGGGTTAAGGATCTGGCGTTGCCATGAGATGTGGTGTAAGTTTCAGACAGGGCTCGGATCTGGCATTGCTGTGGCTCTGGCGTAGGCTGGCGGCTACAGCTCCGATTAGACCCCTAGCCTGGGAACCTCCATATGCTGCGGGTGTGGCCCTAGAAAAGACCAAAAATAAATAAATAAATGAAACAAAAGTATTCCATCCTTACATAACAAGTTCATTAATGAACTGCTGTCAGTTTGCCACCTGAATCTGCTCAGCATTTAGAACAGCACCTCAATCTCTCCCCCTTCTTGGTTCTTTGGGACCTAAGTTATCCTTACTTGGGGACTAGAACACGTATCTTTGGAAATGAGTAAGAATGTAAAATGGGGAGATTACAGGCCCACCTTGTTTTATTGTGCTTCCCTTTATTGCACTTCAGTTCCGGACAAATAAAAGAGGGCTTCTTATTTGTGGCTACTGGAGACCTTGTTCCAAAACATCAAAAATACAGCTTCAAAACACACCCCTTCAGGACATGGACACCTGAACATTAACGGATCACTGTGTAAATTATTAGACTTGGGGCTCTTTTGAGGTTGGCATACCGGAATCTGCAGACATTTCTGGAAGGGTCCCTGTGCTCCAGCAGGGACGGTGCTGGTCTTAGCCATGGAGCCAGTCCAGGAAATCCTTGAGTTTTTCTGTGCAATGTTGTGATCCTCCTCATAAAAGTTGTCACCTTTTTGTTTGTCCCCCGTACTATCACTTTGAAATGCTTCTGTATTTTCCCAGTTGTTGCTCCTGCTTGTTCACAGGTGGGGCAGATGCAGATTCTGAGGCAACAGATCGCCAACGAGTTGAATTATTCTTGTCGGTTTGACTCCAAACATCTGGCAGCTGCTCTGGAGAATCTCAATAAGTAAGTGCCGGTGCTTGAAACTCATCTGTGGGCCTGGATTGTTCTTCATCAGTTAGCGCCCAGTTTTTTCAGTACTGCTCTTGTAGGTAAGGTCTTTTTGAGTAAGAAGGCCCTCTGAATTTAGAGGCTTTCTTCCCATAGGTAAGCAAATCTGTCTTCAGGAGCTTCTTTTCTCAGTATTGTCCTCTGGTCTCTGTCTTTTTCTCACTTTTTTTTTTTTAATGGATTTATTTATTTAGCCAATATATTCTGATCACCAGACACGGTGCTAAATACTTGCACAGACTGAGAATACAAATATTACCAAAATCCACACCTGGCTTTCCACAGGACTCGTCACTGATCCCCCGAGGGCAGTTAGAAGCATGATGCTGACCAGGCATGGCTGTGGGCACACATCCTGGTGTAGGGTCCTGCCTCCACCCTGCCACCAATTTGCGCTCATTTTGAGCCTCCTGCTTAAAAATAAATAATCCATTCTTGGTCACGAAGTCAGTGCTTTTGACAAAATGGGTCTTGAAAATAGTTCAGCCAGTTCATCAAAATTTGAATGGCGAGGAATTCCCATTGTGGCACATCGGGTTAAGAACCTGACTAGTATCCATGAGGAGGCAGGTTCGATCCCTGACCTCACTCAGTGGGTTAATGATCTGGGGTTGCCATGAGCTGTGGTGTAGGTCGCAGACGTGGCTTGAATCCTGCATGGTGTAGGCCAGCAGCTGCAGCTCTGATTCGACCCCTAGCCTTCCACATGCCCTGGGTACAACCGAAAAAAAAAAAAAAAAAAAAGGATTGAAGAGTGAAAGCATTTGATTTGGGTTAACTCCAAAAAATAAAGTCATTCTAGGTCAAATTTTCCACTTATAACCAACCACAGGTTTGGAAATTGAGAAATAGAAGGATTAAGTCCTTGTTTTACAGATGAAGAAACTGAATCCCTGAAAGGTTATATCATAGTTTATATTAATTATTGTCTCAATTCAGTTCATCTCTGATGTTGATCCCTGTTTTTGTTTTTTTGTCATTTAGGGCTCTCCTAGCAGATATCGAAGCCCATTACCAGGACCCTTCACTTCCTTACCCCAAAGAAGATAACACACTCTTATATGAAATCACAGCCTACCTGGAGGCAGCTGGCATCCACAACCCCCTGAACAAGGTTAGTGATTAACGTGTGACCAGGAGACGGTGTGGGACCAGAGGTGATCTGGCCCGGGCGGCAGGTCACTGTGCTCTGATGCTGGGAGAATCCGGTCCCCGTCCCGGAGCCTCCGTTCTCACGTCCCCACCCTTTCAGGTTCCGTCTCCCGCATGGGGTGTGGGATGATCACGCCCCCCCTCCCCGACTGTGGGGCTGTGGGAACCAAGCGATAAGAGTGTCGGTCAGCTTGTTGAAAAGTTGAAGGTGCTCTGTCTGTGAGAGATGACGTTGAGGTTTGTCTAGGGTTTGGTATTTGAACGGCAGCTAAATGGTGGCCTTGATCCTTCTGGCCCGAAGGTGCTTCCCTTGGCGGCGGCTGACAGTCAGCACCCCCATCATCTGGGGTGACACATTCTTTTCTCCAATTCTGGTCTCCAGAGACCTCTGAGAACGGAAAGTTTTTTTTTTTTTTTTTTTCCACAAGTCGATGCCAGATCTCACTTGCTGCCAAAACCTGTCCCACACTGACCGGAGGCTGTTCACACTCCGGTAAACTGCATCAAGTTTTGATGCAGAAATACCATTGGCTTTGATTATAGACTGTTACCCTAGACTCTGTTACCTTTCTGAAATCTTCATTATCATGTGAAATTCTGAAATCTGGGTGATTGCCCCAGGTTTAAGGGGCAAGATTATGAACCAAAACAGCGGCTAACATTTTGTGAGTAATTCGGTGCCAAGCACGGTGTGTTAACCCGGACCTTGGGTGCTGGAGCTCAGTCTCACAGCAGCCCCATGAAATGTGCCATTGTTGCTCAGGGCTCCACAGTAGCCGGCCATGGAGCCAGGCGGTCTGACCAGAGCCAGTGCTCCTGGGAGGATGCCAGCCCCCAGGGAGGAGGGAGATGCCCGGGTGTGTCCTGACTGTGCCCTCTGCCCAGCAAACCGGGCAGGAGATGCTCTGGGACATGGCCCAGGGAAAGCAAATGGACGGGACACCTGCTTGCTTTCTACTTGTGTGCCGCCTCGTGCTGCTATCTGCTGTGTCCTTCTTTCTTTCTGCCTCTCCTCTTTCCCTCCCTCCCTCCCTCTGGCTTTGCCTGGCTGCTGTATTTTGCTTTCCCCTCCCATTCTTGCTCCTCACCCTCCCCCGCCTTTTGTCAATGACATTAAGAGGATTCAGAGGCCAAGTAACACTAATCTCTAAGCGAAACTGTCCCCTTCCCAAAAGAGCTCATTGTTCCAGAGGTATCTGTGTTTGAGGGTGGGGGGGGGGTGTGTCAGTGATGTTGATACAGCTCTGAAGGCAGTGAGTTAGTGGAAGCGTCCTAGTTTTCAGTTGCCAGAAAGGCAAGCTGAAATGACATAGAAGCTTGTCATTTGAAAGTGCGTTGGGCGGTGGTGTGTGATGTAAAGACACGGTTGATTGCCCTTCTCTTTCTCTTTCCAGATATACATAACGACAAAGCGCTTACCCTACTTTCCAGTTGTCAACTTTCTGTTTTTGATCGCCCAGTTGCCAAAACTTCAGTACAACAAAAACCTAGGTACTGTATGACATTTATTCTTTGTAATAAGGAACTGTAAGCTAGCTTAATGTCTAGCCAAACAGCTCTGGGTATAGAATGCTGTATCACATATGAGATCTTTCTTAGTTAATTGCATGTTTATGGAATCCATATCTTTGGGCCTCTGAAATATGCCCCTTTTTGAAATACAGACAGTTAGTTTCATATCAACCAAGTGTAGTGTAGTCCACCTTTCATTTTCAGGGGTTAATTATCCAACTTGTAAAATGCCTTTGCTTCTGTCTGTTCTTTAAAGAGCTGATTATGGTAGGAAAGAAACTTCTTTTGGTTAATTTTTTCAACAAGTGTTACGTGCCTACTATATACCTAGAACTTCGGTATGAAGAGTAACAGTATCGTTACAGAGAGGAGACTAATCCAGGAATATCTAGTACATTGATATGTATTATTACATATGAAAATATTTGATACAGAAAATAAATACCAAAAATTGTCAGTATATTTGTCCTGTCTAGGAATATAACCCCAACTGTGTGTGTGTTTGTTTTTGTCTTTTTAGGGCATATGAAAGTTCCCAGGCTAGGGGACCAATCAGAGCTGCAGCTGCCGGCCTACACCACAGCCACAGCAAACCTGGATCCTTTAACCCACTGAGCAAGGCGAGGGATCCACCCTACATCTTCATGGATACTAGTCGGATTCTTAACACGATGAGCCACTACGGGAACTCCCCCAATTTTTATTTATTTGTTTGTTTTTTGGCATTGACTTTATCTTGAACACTTTTATAATCACTTTCCTAATGTATTCCCCAGATACTTTGTCTCCAACCTTTGTATCTGACTAAGAGTTTTTTAAAGTCCAGTATAGAGTTTAATTTACTTTAAAAGTATTTAAGAGCTTTTCTATAAATAACAGCCATATAGGAGTTCCCGTCGTGGCTCAGCTGAAGTCTGAACAAATCTGACTAGCATCCATGAGGACACAGGTTCGATCCCTGGCCTCGCTCAGTGGGTTAAGGATCTGGCATTGCCATGAGCTGTGGTGTAGGTCTCAGAATAAGGGTTTCCCCAGTCTTCATAAGAACCCCAATGCGGGATCTGGGGGTCTGACTGGCCAGTTTAACTTTATAAGCAACTGCCAATCCTTTTCCCAAAGTGTTTCGCATTTTGCAGGTGGCATCCTGCCGTCTCAGTCTTTTTCATCATAACCAGTCTAATGTGAGAATGGTTTCTTGGCGTAGTTTTAATTCACCTTTCCCTGATGATTAATGATGTTGAGCAGTTTTCCACATCTTTTTTGGCCATTCTTTATACCTTTCTTTGTTAACTGTCTATTCAAGTCTTGCCTATTTTTAAATCAGGTTGATTGCTTTTTATCACTGAGTTGTATGAGTTATTTATATATTATGGATACGAGTCCTTTGATACACATGCCGTGAATTTTTTTTCTCACGAACTGGCTTATCCATTCATTTTCTTTCTGATGAACTTAATAAGCAGAAGTTTTTAATGCTGATGATGTCCAAGTTATCCATTTTTTCTCTTTACAATTAGTCCTTTCTGTGTCTTGTGTCTTTGTCTACCTCAAGGGCACAAAGGTATTGTCCTATTTTTTTTCTCAAAATTTTGTAGTTGTAGCTTTTACATTGAGGTTTGTGGTCTGTTTCACATTACTTTTTAATGTACATTACTTTTTATGTACGTCATTTTTTTCCCCACAAGAGTATCCAGTTTCAGCACTATTTATCGAAAAGATTTCTCTTTTCTCCATTAAATTGTCTGGATATTCATGGAAATGCAGTTGACTTTTTAAGGGTGGGGCTACTTCTGTATTTTCTGGTCTATCTGTCCTTAAGCCAATACTACCTTGATTACTGTAACTTTATAAGTCTCGAAAGCTAGTAAGTCTTCCAACTTTGTTCTTTGTCAACACTGTGCTCTGGCTCCTGTTCCCCATGCAGCCAATCCTGGCAGGTCAAGGTCTAAGATGGGGGCAGAAATCCTCAGTGAAAAAGCCAGCTTTGGAGTTCCCTTTGTGGCACATCGGAAACAAATCCGACTAGCATCCACGAGGATGTGGGTTCAATCCCTGGCCTCACTCAGTGGGTTAAGGATCTGGTGTTGCCATGAGCTGTGTGTGGTGTAGGTTGCAGACGCGGCTCAGATCTGAGGTGACTGTGGCTGTGGTATAGGCCGGCAGCTGCAGCTCTGATTCAACCCCTATCCTGGGAACCTCCATGTGCCTCGAGGGTGGCCCTAAAAAAAGCAAAAAAAATAAAAGAATTATTATTATTTTTTAAAGCCAGCTTTGACAGCCACTCACTCACTTCACATGTTTCCTTCATGTGTCTTGACTTCTATAGATTCTTTTCCTGTTCTGCAATTGTACCTGTTAATTGTATAATCCAAAAGAAACAGGGGTGGCGATTATAAAAATCCGTAGCCTTTTTACTGTGCTAAATCCTTCAAAGCACTAGAAGCCTCCACCAATCCTGGGCCTGGTTCAAAATGTCATCCTGGGAGTTCCCGTCGGGACGCAGTGGTTAATGAATCCGACTAGGAACCATGAGGTTGCGGGTTCGATCCCTGGCCTTGCTCAGTGGGTTAAGGATCCGGTGTTGCCGTGAGCTGTGGTGTAGGTTGCAGATTCGGCTCAGATCTGGCGTTGTTGTGGCTCTGGTGTAGGCCAGTGGCTATAACTCTGATTGGAGTCCTAGCCTGGGAACCTCCATATGCCGAGGGAGCAGCCTAGAAAAGACAAAAAAAAAAAAGTCATCCTGAATTGCCATTCCCTCCATGTAACCCCCTGCCCATGACAACATGGCCCCAGACGTTTTGACATTCACAAACATTCCTCCTGAGCAAACACTGCCACAGGCAAGCCCTTGGTGGCGCAATTTTTAAGCTCTCGTTGCTTGCAGGGATGGTCTGCCGAAAAGCTGCCGACCCTGTGGATTGGCCACCGCTGGTGCTAGGGCTGCTGACCCTGCTGAAGCAGTTTCATTCCCGGTACACGGAGCAGTTCCTGGCGCTGATCGGCCAGTTCATCCGCTCCACAGTGGAGCAGTGTACGAGGTACAGAGGGCCAAGAAGGACAGAGCAGAATCGATGTGACAGCACGGGCTGGGACATTCCTCCTCCTGCCTGCCTGGTAGAGACAGGCACTGGCTGCTCACCCTGCTCTGTAAAGCAGGCGGGGCACGTCTTCTCCTTTGGAGCAATTAGAGGTGTGCCCATCCGTAGTCCTCTGCCGGGCGGCCCCCTGCCAGCTCTCACAGGAATGAGTCACGACTGCCATCAGCAACCCTGCGGGGAAGAAAGCCTGCCCCTCTGCCATGGTGGATGCCGCACGCAGCCCCATGAGCCTGGTCCTCCCGCTGGGCCACTCCCCAGGGACGGCTCCCCACTTCTGTGACAGTCGGGGAGCCCCTCGCTGTCAGACCCTGGGCACAGCCTGAGTTCCAGGCGTCTAAGGAAACAAATCACACAGAAGGTCCTGCTTTGCTACAAAGCTTGTCGGCCTTTAGTTCTTCCCTCCCACATATAACTGGCTTTTCTGGGAGAGAAAACAGTTCCTTACATGAGATGATGGGTCCTGTGTGCCTTCTCTGTTACCCTAAAGGGTCAGCCCCGGGGGAGAGGTCAGCAGGGGTCATATTGGGAAGGCCGCATAAGCCTTTAAGGGAAGTTTTGATTCCATCCTCGCCCCATGAAGCGATGCCAGCTGGATAATAGCTGGTTGTGACTCAGGAGGAGGGTCCATAGGTCTGTCTCTTCTTGGGCTTCATCTAGTCCTCTGCCGCCTCTCTAGTCTTTCAGTATTTTGGCGGGGGGTCAGCTGTGAGCAAAGCAGCGAATTGATGCAGACTGTTCTCTGTTACAGCCAGAAGATGCCTGAAATGCCTGCAGATGTCGTGGGTGCCCTTCTGTTTCTGGAGGATTATGTTCGGTACACAAAGCTCCCCAGGAGGGTAAGCAGTAGAGCGAGAACAATATGAATGCCCTTTACTAGAAAGAGGGCATGGAGGGTGGCCCTGGCCTCGTGAGGAGTGAAGTCCCCATTCCCAGAGGAGGCTCTGAGCCCCCGCTTGGCTCTGCCCCTCAGCTAAGATGTCCCTCCCCTCACCACGCGGTCAGCGCTTTGCCAGAAGGCAGGGCTGAGTACAGCTTCCCTCCTGTCGTCTCACCTCCACCTCTACCACGCCCTCCTCTGGTCAGCAGCCCCCTCACCCCCACCTCAGTTTGGGAGAGGAGGCCTTACAGGGCCAGGGTGGAGAAAGAATCACGTGGTTTGGCGCTTGCTCTCCATGGTAACCCCATTCCCACAGCAATTTGGTCAAGTTCACACTGTGGCTGAAATGCGATACAGCCACAGCTTCCAAAAATTACAGGCTCCTTTTTACCTCCTCCTAAGATACTCCTTCCTTTTCTTTGCCCACTGGTAATTCCACTTTGCTAAGTTTGAGCTGAAGGAAAGTCAGCTTGACACTAAAATAAAAAAAAAATTAAAAAAAAAAAAATTTCGATACTGAAAAGCTCATCCTGATTTTTAAAAATTAATAGGTTAGGAACAAAGATACTTTTTTATAACAGAAGTCAAAGACGATGTTCTTAAAACTTAACTGGCAATGTCAGACAGACCTATAAATGCGAAAAGCATTCTCATCAAGATCAGGACTGAAAGAGTTATATGGGGATGCTGACTCTCCTGCTGCTTTTTGTTGTACGGGTTCCAGACAATAAAATGGCAAAGAAAAGATTTAAAATGCATCAGGAAAAGAAGACGTATTTATTTCATTGAGAATGTATCTGTCATAGACTCATATGGGAAAACTATTAATATAAGAAACCCAAAAAAAGCTGATTACATAATAGATAAAGTGATACACTAATAATGCATTCAAAAGTGTAATGTGAAGAAATCCTATTGACAGAATTAATAAGGAAAATAACCGCTTTAAGAAATATGAAAGAATAAGTTCGGGAAATACTATAGAATTTTGAAGTCCATGTTTCTCAATGAGGAAACGCAAATACTCTTTATAGTTTTATTGCAGTTATGCTCAAAATCCCAGATAACTTTTTTAACCTCAGGGGAGAAAAAGGCTTTTTTTTTTTAATTTCGTAAAACTTAGGCTAAATTAGTTTTTTTAAGATGATGCTAAAACACACTATACCATATAAAAACATACTTACTTTTGTAAAATTGCAGAAATTAAAATAGTGTGATTCTGGTATGAAACTCACTTGATGGATCAGTTGACTAGAATGTGTTGCCTAGAAGCAAATGCTAGTGCATACAGTTGTGTATACGGAAAAGTAGTATCTCAAATTAGGAGAGACAGGAAATAGTAGTGCTGGGACAGTTAGTTCATTCTGTTGTTTAAAAATAGCAAGTTTATTTCTTCGTATCTTCCTTGTATCAAAATAAATTACAGATAGTTACTGTGAAAAGTGAAACCAATAAATTAGCAGAAATTTTAGACAGTGTATCAGCTCTCAGAACTTCCTGTATTAACAGCAAAGGTGGAAACCATGAAGGATTTAGAGATGAGATCTCTTCTAAGTGCTGAATGTAATGAAACAATTCTTGTCATATGTCTCAAAATTTTTTTTTTAAATTGAGGCAACTATTAACAAAAGACCTTTTTTTTTTTTTTCCCTAACTTATAATGTGCTCTTCTAGATCATTAAAAAAAAGATAACCAGACCAATAGGGGAAAAAAACAGGCAAAAGATATTAACAGACAGTTTTCAGGAAAAGAAATACGAATGGCCAATAAACATTTGTAAAGATGTTCAACCTTAGTTATATTAAAAGGCCATGATTCAAAATAACAGTAAAGGGAGTTCCCATCATGGCTCAGCGGTCAACGAACCCGACTAGGAACAATGAGGTTATGGGTTCGATTCCTGGCCTTGCTCAGTGGGTTGAGGATCTCACGTTGGCATGAGCTGTGGTGTAGGTTGCAGACGCAGCTCAGATCCAACATTGCTGTGGCTGTGGTGTAGGCCAGAGGCTACAGCTCCAATAGCCTGGGAACCTGCATATGCTGCTGGTGCAGCCCTAAAAGACAAATAAATAAATAAATAAATAAAATAACAGTAAAATTACTATTTCCATCCAAACCAATCTTTGTACTTTGGGTACAAAGTAAAATATTGGACTCCCAGTGCTAGGAAAGATTCAAAGAAATGGGACTTTGCAGTACTGTCAATGGGAGTGTAAATTACTATTCTCCAGGGAGGGCAATTTATCTCTTTTTAAAAACTTCCTGTAATATTTTGCCAGCAATTACACTGCTAGAAAATTACCTGCTGGGTATATTTGCAAAAGCTCACCAATACAGTTCCTTTTGTGGCTCAGCAGTTAGCAAACCTGACTAGCATCCATGAGATTGCGGCTTCGATCCCTGGCCTCACTCAGTGTGTTAAGGATTCGGTGTTGCCGTGAGCTGTGGTGTTGACCCCTAGCCTGGGAACTTCCATATGCCAAGGGTATGGCCCTAAAAAGCAAAAAAAAAAAAAAAAAAAAAAAAAAAGCTTACCAAGATGCTCATGTAAAGATGTTCATAACATAAAATTTAACAAAGGTAAAGGACACAAGATTATGGGATCCTAGTTTTGACTGTGTAAATTGGAAGAATTCGACACAAAGCAATTATCGGTTTTAGTTTTCTCTAAGGAATTGAGATTAGAGGTTTATTTTGGGTTTTTTTTTTTTTTTTGTCTTTTTGCCTTTTCTTGAGCCACTCCCTCGGCATATGGAGGTTCCCAGGCTAGGGGTCTAATCAAAGCTGAAGCCACTGGCCTCTGCCAGAGCCACAGCAATGCAGGATCCAAGCCGCGTCTGCAACCCACACCACAGCTTATGGCAATGCCAGATCCTTAACCCACTGAGCAAGGCCAGGGATAGAACCCGCAACCTCATGGTTCCTAGTTGGATTTGTTAACCACTGAGCCACGATGGGAAGTCCAGAGATTGTGCCTTTTTCATACTTCTCTAAATTTGCTGAATTTCCTCTAATTAGTAGATGATACCTTTATAATCAGAAAAAAAAGTTAGACACTGCTTTAAATTTCGAGCACTTGGGGATCCCCTAGTTCTACATTCCACCCCATTCACTTCGTCCCCCCCTCTCAGGGCTTCCTCAGAGCAGTTAAGGAATTTAAAGGCTTTCCTCCTCTTCCCCCTCTGGCCTCTGTCACCTGTCGGATATCCTCTTCTTCCAGGGCTGGTCATCAGTTATTTGCAGGGTGACCAAAGGCCATCTCCTAGTACATCTTTGCAGGTCCAAGTGCCTTTAAGAGCCAGGGAGCTCAGGTTGGCAGGCAAGGGGAGCTTGCAGCATCTCTCCAGATGTGAGCAGTGCCGAGAAATTAGACACAGTAGGAGAAACACCAGAAACAAGGTGGCGGTCTCAATTCGTGCGTGCCCCAGTATTTCCCTGTGACTCACCTTGCTTCAAAGGATGTCTTCATTTCTTTTTTTTTTTTTAATTTTTCAACTTTTCATGAAGGTATAGTTAGTTTATAATGTTGTGCCGGTTTCTGCTGTACAACAGAGTGACCCAGTCATACAGGTATATCCATTCCCGCTCTTGTATCATCTTCCGTCATGGTCTATCCCAAGAGTCTGGATATAGTTCTCTGTGATGCACAGTAGGACCCCACTGCTTATTCATTCTGAAGGTAATAGTTTGCGTCTGCGAACCTCAAACTCCCCGTCCATCTCTCTCCCTCCCCCTCCCCGTTGGCAACCACAGGTCTGAGAGTCTATTTCTATTTTATAGATGTGTTCATTTGTGCCATCTTTTAGATTCCACCCATAAATGATATCATGTGATATTTCTTTTTCTGACTTACTTCACTTAGCATGATAATCTCTAGTTGCAGCCATGTTGCTACAAATGGCATTATTTCACTTTTTATGGCTGGGTAGTATTCCATTGTATATATGTACTGATTTCTGTAATTTTCATATGGAAAATTTTGAATCGGTTCTGTATATAACACTATGAAACACTTAACTCTTTTGTTTTAATTTTTAGGTTGCTGAAGCACACGTGCCTAATTTCATTTTTGATGAGTTCAGAACAGTCCTGTAACTTTTTCTGCTTCTTCACTGAAAGGATTATCCTTAAATCTTCCACCATCGCTAAAATGAACTTAGAAATGAAGCTCAGCTGCTCATAGAACTGCACTTTTTCCCTTTATTGAGGAAAACGTCAGACATTCTGAGTAATATGTATCTTACAGAACTAGTTAATATCATTAATACTGTTTAAATCATGGTATTACATGCAATTTATATCATGTAGAAGCAGAATACATTTTTGTACTGCCTCTTATAAGTGCTGAATGTAATTGTTATGTATAAATCCATTTAGTTTTATGTTCTAAAGAATTTATTTGTGCAACTCCAGATTTTCAGTAAAACAGTGTTATCAGTACCCAAAGTCATCCTCCTGCTTATTATTCAGACACTGTACATTCTCCGAAAAACCTTGTCTGGAAGGTAAGAGAGGGGTCTAGTACGTCCGACGTTGTGTCCATGGTCACACCCACAACAGGCTGGCAGGCACATGGTGACAGGCAGGCTAGTAGCAAATGAGAGACCACACAATCCATGGACCATGGAAGTTTATTAATGTCTGAGGTTCAGTGTCCTCTTCCAATCCCAGATACCGCGGGGTTGGTTCCCAGCTTCCCTTCAGTAGGACTCCCCCCCACCCCAACTTCAGCTGCTCCTTCCTCTCAGCCCCAGTCCCACCCCAAGTCCCCACAACCATAATGTTATTAGCGATAAGCCCTCATCCCTTATTTTTTTTTTTTTTTAATAACAGCTTAGCCATTAACTTTTAACTCCAAAATCCTAAGTCACTTTTTGGATGAAAATTACCCTGAAAGGGGGGAGCTGCCATCCTCTTGGGGTGATAGCTAGCTCTGTCCTCCTCTAGAGGGGCGAGGAACAGGTGAAAAAGAAAACAAACCAAAACACCCAGAACCTGAAATGTGCTTGACAGTCATTTAGCAAGTCGCAAAAGAAGAAGCTTGAATTTGTAATCACGAGGCAAAGTTTGAGTCCTGATTCTGCCACAAGTTAAATTTTGTCCCAAGGCCACCTAGTGGCCTGTAAAATCAGGGCAAAATGACTTCTCAGGTTCCCTTCAGTGTTCTGATATTCTGATAAAAGTTAGTTCCTTTGTCAGAAGGTCTCAAATCCTAAGATACTGAAAGAAAGAAAAAATGACTTTGTGTTTTATTTCACTATCATAGTAGAAAGGCGTTAAAAAGACTTCTAGTCGGCAGAGGGAAGCAGGAGCCTCAACAGCCCAGTCTGGTCAAAGCCGAGGGAGGAATTTTAAGTGTGTTGTTTCCCAGCACATAGCGTTCGGGAGTCTTGCCCGCGGAGAGGCTGGTGCATAGGAACGCAGCCGGTAAGTCCCTGGCATCTAAAGCCACTTCTCACAACGGTCTTGCTGTTTCTCACATGTGATCAGGTGCACAGCAGTAACTGCATGAAGTGAGATCTTTAGTTCTTTGTAAAATATGCCCCCCCCCCTCCAAGAAAGTCAGCTCCTAAGAAGGCCAGATTTAAGAAGGTGAATTTTTAACCAGAAAATAAAAGTGTCAGATAATTTCGAGGGCAATGTCATGAAACCAAGCAAATACGCTGTGCTGAAACATGGCAAAGTGATAGATGCAACCGATTCTACTTATGATGAGGCTAGAAAAACTGTTTCCTCAACTGAGAGAACTTCAACCTCATAGTTGAGAAAAGGGAATTCCCTGGTGGCTCAGAGTCAAGGATCAGACGTTGTCACTCCTGTGGCGCAGGTTTGATCCCTGGCCTAGGAACTTCCACACACAGCAGGAGGAGGGGGAAAGGCTGAAAAAGAGAAATGTTTAATATAAAAGCTTTAAGTCATTTTTAGCCCTGATCATTGGACTCTGAAGTAGTTACTTAATATTTCATATTATATCCTACTGCTCTTTTGGGGGAACAATTTACTTTAGTGATATTTGGGGATTTACTTAAGTTTCATGATACCCTTCTGAATGTCCATAATCTCTTCAAATATATTGTAAACTCGGTGAAATCTGACAGATTTTAAGGCATTATGTCAAATATTGCAAGTGCTTATTTGTTCATTCACTGCTTCTTGAAATAAGCCTAGCCTGGAATTCATATAAAGCCCTCAGTGGAATTACATATAAAGAATTACACAGTGGAATTCATATAAAGCCCTCAATTGCCTTTCTGTATGAATGTGATATTTTCCAAGAACACGGAAAAGAATCCTATCCCAATGGATAAGTGAGGGAAGCTAGAAGGATAGATGACAAAAATAAGGTCCAGAGATTTTAAGGCAACTTCCCCAACATCAAGAGCTATTTAACAGAGACGTTCCCATTGTAGCTCAGTGGAAATGAATCTGACTAGTATCTGTGAGGACACAGGTTCAGTCCTTAGCCTCGATCAGTGGGTTAAGGATCTGGTGTTGCTGTGGCTGTGGCGTAGGCCAGCAGCTACAGCTCCGATTCAACCCCTAGCCTGGGAACGTCCACATGCCTCGGGTACGGCCCTTAAAAAAAAAAAAGTTATTTAACAGAATAGGTCTCCCTCTGCACTTTCCATTCCACTTGGGTTTTCCTTTTCATAATCACGAAGTTATGTAAAGAAGTCACAGTAAGAGACAAAAAGAATGAGAGTTGATTCTTCATTTTATTTGCAGATCCCACAATGACTTGTCTCAGATACTGAATTTAAAAGACAAACTGCAGTTCCTCAGTGTTAGCACTAATTTATGGTAACAATCATTTCTTTTAAATACTATCTTATTTTACCCTTCATTTTAAATTGCAAACCAAAGTATATATTTACATGTTTATATACAAAGAACTTCAAAAACAAATCAATCCCAATCTTGGTCCAGGAGTTTCCACTTTAGAAGTGGGATAGTACTGTGCTATATACATGTCCTCCCAAGTCTCTTGAGACCTGGTGAACTGGAAGTCAGTACTCATTCACCAGTGGTTCCCTGTTAAGCTTAATGAACCAAGTACTTAATTTCTGAGTAAATCAGAGGAAATAACACAGAACATGCTCTGTACAGTACAGCGCCACTACTGAAGATGGCTCGAGGTTTTGTAATCCAGGGCTCCGATTTAAAGCAAAAATAGGTGGCATAGACTGCAACAGCAAAGAAGTGTCCAATTAAAACCAGAGGATTGGGAGACAATCTGTGACAGGAAAAAAACAAACAAACCCAGATATATATGTTAGTAAGACCCAGGGATCAAAATCAACTCACAAAGAGGTTCCAATTATATATCATCTACGAAGGTAACCACACACTCTACATTTTAGGAGACTTTACAAGCTTGTGTCTGCCTGCTAAGGGACAAATGAAATTTTTTTTTTTTCTTACAAGAAACTCAGACTTTTCCCCTGTCAGAGAAGCCAGAAACTCCTCTTATTTACATAAATTGTATGTTTTGAGCTGTTTTCTTTCACTAATCTTGGGATCCCAGTCTGAGTAGCTAGATGGCCTGGCCTCTTGAGTCTAGATTTTTCAAAAGATAACTGTTGACATTCAGATAGCAGATGAAGGAGAAAAATCTTAAAGAATTTCATTTCGCAGACTTACCAAGAATAATTCTACATATGTCTGCGTCAAAACTGAATTTCATGAGTCCCACACTCCAATTGAATTAAATTTTAAACATCTCCATTATTCACAGTTCCCACAGATCAGATCATGTGGATAAACCCACACACAAAAAAAATAAGCTTCTATTTGAATCAAGTGTTTGAGCCTCATCTACTACCATCTTAGAATCGGCAGGAAGTTGATTGGGACACTAATCGATAATAAAATGACAAAATACATAAGGAAGAGAGATTTGCAGTGAATTCATAAACCAAACAGTCCTAAGAAAATCTGGAATTATCTGCTTCCTCGGTAATCAAAATAACTTACACAGAAATCAGCGCAACTGGACCACTAATACATTCTCCACCAAGTTTGAAATAAAAAAAACAGGCTTTTCTTAGTTGATACAGCGAATCTAAAATAAAAGTTAAAAATTACTCTCAATCAAAATAGTCACACATTTATGTTGGGTGCTAATGATATGTCAGGAAAAATGAGGATGTAACATCACACCTCATAGACAATTTCTTAAAAAAAAATCTAGTGCTGGCATTTCAGCAACCCAAGATTTCTTTTAAATTTCATTATTAACATTACAGAGTAATTTAAATATGCGTAAACTTTTGTCTGCTAGTAAATAATTGCTAAATATGTAGGTTTGGAAATTAGAGCTGTGTAAAAACTATTTCCTTGACTTTGTTGTAAATTCATGAAATGATGCAAAATATTTTATATACTCTTTTTCTTATAAAAATGCAACTCTAGAAACCAGATTCCCAGTCTCGAAGACACCAGACCCATATAACAACTGTGAATAGTAAATAATGCCTGTATCTGTACAGGTTTTTTTTGTTTTTTTTTTTTTTGCTTTTCAAAATAACTCGTTAATCCCTCACAATGTAGTATCATCAACCAATAACCTTTTTAACAGTATAGAACCAATGTTCTTCTCAGGTATGCCCAGATTTTTCTTTACAAAAGATAAAAAAGGATGGAATAGGTAACTTCTACTCTAGTAATGCTCATTCCTCCTCTAATATTTCATAACTTTATTTTGCTTTTGTCAGCAGATTCAAATTTATAATGTAAGAAACTCAGGCGCTTAGAAAAGCTTGGAAAGAATAGCTTAGAAAAACTCTGAACTTAGTTCTTTTATTTTTATACTTGCCCAACCAGCCACTGTAACGTCCATGCCAATTAGCAAGAGAGATTTGATTGGCAAATCACAATGAGTGAAACGTCTTTTAAGTAAGAGCGATGGTTAGAGAGCCTGCAGGAAGCATTTGTACTGTACCATCCTTTGTAATTAGATCACCAAAGCATGGATCATAGAAACAGCTCGGTTCTAAATGTCTTAAGTAATGGGATTCGAGTTCTATTTATTCTTTTTTTTTTTTTTTTTTTTTTTTGTCTTTTTGCCATTTCTAGGGCCACTCCCTCGGCATATGGAGGTTCCCAGGCGAGGGGTCTAATCAGAGCTGTAGCTGCCAGCCTACACAATAGCCACAGCAACCCAGGATCCGAGCAGCGTCTGCAACCTACACCATAGCTCACGGCAACACCAGATCCTTAACCCACTGAGCAAGGGCAGAGACCGAACCCGCAATCTCATGGTTCCTAGTCGGATTCATTAACCACTGAGCCACAACGGGAACTCCTCGAGTTCTATTCATTCTTGAAAGCTTGAAATGTCAAGTGTCACTATCCTGCCACTCACTAGTTTGTAAACAGCCATGGTTGAAGGTGGCACGTGTGCCTTTTCCTCCAATTCTAGTACTGCTTTTGCTAAGTTATATCCTCAATATGCAGATTGGCTGTCCCCTCTACAACCCAGAAACAAAAGCATGGGAATATTTCAAATGAGTAAAAGATGGATGCCTTCTGCTTGTGCATTTTAGCAGGAGATAAAAATCTAAGTTGGATATAAAGCATCTTTATTGTATAAAATACAACTTTGAAAAGAAATTAAAACTGGTGTTTGGGAAGAAAAAGATTAACAACTGTATTGCCTTTTAATTCATGGCCATTCGTGTGATCTTCGATCACATTCTTATGCATGTGCAGATAGGCATCATCTGATTTGGACCAGAGAAATTAATAGTGATACATTATTGAGGCACTGCTATCAAGGCTAAAGGAAGACAGCAGCCTTCCACACAAAGTGGTGGATACAGGATGATTAGAAGGTAAAAATCTTACTCAAGGATGGAGTTAAAAAAGGATTGCCAGGAATTCCCATCGTGGCTCAGTGGTTAACGAATCCGACTAGGAACCATGAGGTTGTGGTTCAATCCCTGGTCTTGCTCAGTGGGTTAAGGATTGGGCGTTGCCGTGAGCTGTGTTGTAGGTTGCAGACACCGCTCAGATCCCATGTTGCTGTGGCTGTGTGTAGGCTGGTGGCTACAGCTCCAATTAGACCCCTAGCCTGGGAACCTCCATATGCCTCTGGTGCGGCCCTAGAAAAGGCCAAAAAAAAAAAAAAAAAAAAAGGGGGATTGCCAACTTAGAAGTGAGAAAATGCAGGGAAGATGTCTATTTCTGGCCTAATCACTAACTTTTTTGTAATTACGTTCCCTTCCTATGCTAAAAATCGGCAATTCAGCAATATTCATTAAAAAATATCTGTACTTACCATCTGTGGCAGAAAATAATTCATATAGAGCCTGAGCAAGGACATTCACAACAAAGGAATGAGACATTTTTCTTGTCCAATAGAATGATTTTTTGGCCTAAAAAAGGAAAGACCACTTATATGGTAAAGATTTAAAAAAAAAAAAAAAAAAAAGGCAAGCGCAAACTGATATTTATAATCCCCTAAACTGACACCTGTCCTGAAGACTAGCTACAGTAATGACGCCTTGCTTACCATGACCACACCCACCAAAACAATGAAGTCATCTCTGAAGCTTTGTGGCCCTTGTAATCCAATGTTACATAATTATCCAAATATAGAAATGGTAGAAGATTCATAGGTTGCAAGTCAGGTTCTTAAGCCTGAGTAGGACTGCCTAAGAATCACTACTGTGAACCAAGCTCCTAGGTACAGATCTTCCCCTGTCCCTCTTAAGCCCCCAAAGACATGAATTTTGATACACTTTTTTGTTTTTGTTTTGTTTTGTCTTTTGTCCTTTTTTTAGGGCCTCACCCACAGCAGATGGAGGTTCCCAGGCCAGGGGTCTAATCGGAGCTGTAGCTGCCAGCCCACGCCAGAGCCACAGCAATGCCAGATCTGAGCCGTGTCTGCAACCTACACCACAGCTCACGGCAATGCCAGATCCCTAACCCACGGAGCAAGGCCAGGGGTCAAACCCCCAACCTCATGGTTCCTAGTTAGATTCGTTAACCACTGAGCCGAAACGGGAACTCCCTTGATAACACTTTTTGTTCTTTTGGCCGGGCCAACAACCAGGGGCTAAACCCATGCCACAGCAGCAACTCAAGCTGCCGCTGCGACAATGCCACATCCTTATTAACTCCCTGAGCCACAAGGAAAGTCCAATTTTGATAAATTTTTATCCAAGAATAATTTAATACCTACCTGGAGAATAGCTGCATCATCATAAAGGTCAGGGATGCCCTTTAGCAATTTTCTCCACAGTTTTATATCATTAAAAGCAACAGTCATTCCTCCTCCCGTGAGAGGATGCCTCATGTTATGTGCATCTCCCAAAAGAAGAACACCTAGAAAGAGAGAATTTAGATTATGACATCACCCTAGAGCATCCTTTAAACAAAACAAAAGACTTCTCTGTTAATTTATAAACATTATGAATATGAGCTAGTAAATTAGAATATGAAAATAAATCATTTAAAAACTATGAATTTGTTCCTGGGAATTTTATAAATTCTATTGTGCAAAATAAAATTATAATTTTCAATTTAAAAAAATGTGAAAATACAAGGGACTGAATCATGAATCAAATTTGTTCAGATTCAAGAGTTGATCCAATTAATATTCATTGGGTACCTAACATGTGCCAAACACCGGGACTACAGTGAGAACACGGACGTGGTCCCTGTCCCCAAGGAGCGCACATGTGACTCTAACATTTAAGTCAAACAAGGCCAAGATATTTACAGGGCTTCTAACATGAAAAAACAAAGAATGTACAGACATCCATGCGTAAAAAGCAATTCTTCTACAGGAGGAAAAAACACCAAGAGGTCTTTGGCGTTTCACAGTAATGTCTGCTGCCAGCATTTTAGAGAGAAATGTCTGTATGGTTCTAGGGAAAGAAAAGTAGGCCCTAGGAAGATCAGACCCAGCCACGGTATAGTTCAGCCTGACAGGCTATAGGCAGATATTCCAAAACAATCAGAAATTAATTTAGAACAGGCCTTGATTGAATCTTCTCTGAAAATTAGCGCCTTGAATCAAAACTACAGAAGCAGAAAGCTCTGAAATTTGACTCAAGGCATACCTCCTGAGCAAACTCCTGACTCTAAGATCCCCGGTCCATTGTCAGCCGGCTAATGACCTAGGACATGGGCATTTAAACAAAGCATTTACAGCATTTATTTAATTTTATCTCTGAGAGAAATAGACAACCTTAAAAATAGCAGTTAGGTAGCAGAATTATGGATATTTTTCCTATAATGTCAAAATATGCTATATAAGTAATTATACAATACGCATACTGATTTATGAAAGAGCAGCTTCTAAATATCAACCCAAAGTTTTTATGTATTGCTCAAATACCTTCACGAAAACCCACAAACTATAACCAGCTTTTATTCTCCATGCAACATTCCCGACCCCACCAATTAGGCTATGTCCCCATGGCATGCTTTTCCTATCAATTTGGCACTGGCCTCATTCTGCTTTGCATTATAGTTTATTTATATGATTGTTAGGTAGTTCTTAATGTCCTTTTCCATAGCCAAGGACAGCTGTTTATGTTCTGGAACTAGAGTATCAACAGCTCCCGTTCACACCTCTCCTCAGCGCTGCAGGGCTTGACACTCCTGTTTTCAGGGAAATGCCACCCAATCCCACTCAAATGCCCTCCCAGTCCTTCCCACTCACCATGTCCAAGAGAGAACTCATCATCTCCCCACACATCCCTAACCTTACTCTCTTTGCTATATTTCCAATGTCAGCAAATGGCTGGCAAAATTATCTTCAGTCTGAAACCTGGAATCCATCAAAAGACCTCACTCTCTTACTACCAGTCACCTCTGAGTTTTGTGTATTCTACCTCCCAGATGTTACCCAAATCCCTTCCCTACCTTCCATGTTTATTGCCACACCGTAGTTCAGGCCTTTCAGGCCTTTCATCGTCACTCCCATGGAATTATCAAATAGCCTTACTATAAACTTTAGTCTGAACTTTGCTCCAATCTGCCTTCCACAACAAATCACCATACTATCCCTAAAATAAAAATCTAATCATGCCACTACCTTGTTTTAAACTTTCCAATGAACTCTTAGAACTAATGAGTTTAGCAACACTTCAAGATAAAAAATAAATCTGCGGAAAACAATTATTTTTCTATACACTAGCAATGAAGAATCTGGAAATGAAGAAAAGACCATTTACAATAGCACCAAAAGGAGTGAAACAGGAATAAATTTAACAAAATAAATGGAAAACTTCTACTCTGAAAACTGCAAACTATTATTGAAAGAAATAGACTCTAACAGTTACAGTCAATTAAATTTTGACAAGAGTACCAAGGCACTTCAATGGGGAATAATATTTTCAACATGTGGCTACTGCGGCTGGCTATCCACACTCAAAAGAAGCTGGACCCCTTCCTCACACATTCATTTAACTCAAATGAATCAAACACCTAAATGTAAAAGCTAAAGCTAGGGAGTTCCCGTCATGGCTCAGTGGGAACAAATCTGACTAGCATCCATGAGGACGCAGGTCTGACCCCTGGCCTCACTCAGTGGGTTAAGAATCCAGCGTTGCCAGTGAGCTGTGGTGTAGATCACAGACACGGCTCAGATCACACGTTGGTGTAGCTGTGGTGTAGATCACAGACACGGCTCAGATCACACGTTGGTGTGGCTGTGGTGTAGGTGAAACTCTGCCCCCTAGCCTGGGGACCTCCATATGCTGCGGGGGAGGCCCTAAAAAGAGAAAAATAAAATCCTTGGAAAAAAAAAAAAAAAAAAACCTCAAGCTATAAAACACTAAGAAGAAGAGTTCCCATCGTGGCACAGTGGTTAACAAACCCTAGGAACCATGAGGTTTCGGGGTTCGATCCCTGGCCTTGCTCAGTAAGGATCCGGTGTTGCTGTGAGCTGTGGTGTAGGTCGCAGATGGGGCTTGGATCCCCCATTGCTGTGGCTCCGGCATAGGCTGGCGACTACAGCTCCGATTCAACCTCTACCCTGGGAACCTCCATGTGCCACAGGAAGCAGCCCTAGAAAAGACCTTAAAAAAAAAAAAAAAAAAAAAACTTAGAAGAAAATATAGGAGTAAACCTTCATGACCTTGGGTTGAGCGAAGGCTTTCCATGTGAAACCAAAAGCACATGTGACAAAAGAAAAAAACTAATATACCAGACTCGATGAAAATTAAAAACTTCAATGGACACCGTGAAAGAAACAAAAAGATAATCCATGGAATGAGAGAAAAATTTTGCAAGTCATGTATCTAACAGAATAAAGAACTCTTAGAACATGACATTTTAAAAAACTTACCCGATTTAAAAAGTGTACAAAGTATAAATAAACATTTCTCCAAAGAAGATAAACAAATGGCCAATAAGCACATGAAAATATGTTTAACATTATCTGTCAGAGACACATAAATCAAAACCACCATGAGGCATCATTTCACACCTACTAGGATGACTGTGAGCAAAAAGGCAGGTAATGACAAGTATTGTCGTCAGTTTGGAGCAGTTGGAATCTGCATGCTTTGCTAATGGGTATGTAAGACGGGTCAGCTGCTTGGGAGGACAGTGTGCCAGTTCCTCAGAGCATTAAACAGTTACACAGGACCCAGCAATTCTACTCCTAGATATGTACTCCAGAAAAACAAAAATAAATATCCAAACAACAACCCATACATAGGTGCAAACCAAAAGTGGAAACAACCCAAATGTCTATCAGTTGATGAAAGGATAGTCAAAAGCTTGTGAACTTGGCCATAAAAGCAAAGGAAGGATTGCTGCATGTTAAAACATGGATAAATGTCAAGCCTGTTACAAAGGATCACATACTGGATGATTCCATTTATAGGAAATGTCCAAAAGAGGCGGATCTAGAGACAGAAAGTAGATTAACGGTTGCCTAAGAGTGGAGAGGAAATGAGTGACCGCTAATGGGTCCAGGGCTTCTTTCCAGCATGATAAAAATGTTAGATGATTGACCGTGGTGATGGCTGCATAGCCTCTGAACATACTAAAAACTTATCAACTGTACACTTTAAATGAGTAAGCGATTTGTGAATTATATCTCAATAAAGCTATTATAAAAAGAACTTTTCAATGACTTTCCATTGTCTATAGGATTAAAACTAAACTTTAAATAAATATCTTGCCTTTCTACCACTCCGACACCCATGCTGTGCTCCAGCCACAGGAGACCACTCAAGTGCACTTCAGGGCCACCGTTTCTCAGCCACCCTGGCTTTTTGTAGACATTGTTCCACCTGCTCAGAAGTCCCTCATCTCACTGTCCACCTGGTGAGCTCCACTCACCCCCCCTGCGCCACGTCCGGCTTTATTTCCTGAGTGACGCCTTCCCTCACCAGCCTTCCCAGTTCACGGGCTCCCCGCCCGGCCCTGTACACCCCTTCAGTGAATCTGGGGCATGTGAGTGGGCTCTTGCGACAGCATTCAGCAGCAGTGTTCTGAAGTTATCTGTCTCTATCTCTCACTAGAAAACTGCCTTCTCTAGATTAAGGATTGCAGTTAATTGTTGTATCACCAATAACAGTGACTTATTTACTCTATTAAATAACGGATATCATTAAAACTCATTTTCACATCAGTAATGCAGTAATCCACAATAACCAATTTTCTGGACCCCATGTCATAAACTATACCACATATATGTCATTTAGAATACTGAATTTGAATACTTGGAATATCCTTTAGAAAATCAGTCCAATAAAATAATACCTCGTTTATTTACTGGCGAAGAAGGGAGGAAGCTTGCTGGCATGGATCTCAAATGAGAATTCTGAGAGGCTTCTAAGAACGGTTCTTTCAGGTGATCTGCAATAAAGCCCGCCCCACCAAACAAATGGTTTATAACATCCCATTTTCAAATTATTACACTTCCTTATCAAGCATAAACAAACAGCTACTACGCATCTGTCATGACTGTTATATATATCCCCGTGGTAAATCCATAATTATTTTATCAATAAAATTGTTCATTAAGCCCCTCGTTTTTCATGCTAAGGAATGACTAAAGAATCTAAGATAAGACTAGATACACACGGAGCTGGAAACACCAAAAAAAAAAAAAGAGGAAAAGTGAGGCAAACCCAGAGACAGAAAAACCACCCACTTCTCTTCCAAATGTTAACTGATTAACACCTGACACTCGTGTATTTAACACCCAACCTCTGGTCACCACCATATTCTGTAACAGGTGGGATAAACCAATTCACATACAGCAGGAGTGTATGTACAGCAGAAAAAGGGTAAGATGTAGAGAGAACCACTTTCTGAATTTCAGTCTCTCTGTCTAGAAAGGAAACAGTTGGATTAGCTCATCTCTGAGATACTTCCTAGTTTTAAAGTCTTGTGCTTCTACCTGTATAGAAAATGGACTTCTGGGAGTTCCCGTTGTGACTCAGTGGTTAACGAATCCGACTAGGAACCATGAGGTTGTGGGTTCGATCCCTGGATCCCTGGCCTAGCTCAGTGGGTTAAGGATCCAGCGTTGCCGTGAGCTGTGGTGTAGGTTGCAGATGCGGCTCAGATCCCAGGTTGCTTGTGGCTCTGGTGTAGGCCGGCGGCTACAGCTCTGATTCGACCCCTAGCCTGGGAACTTCCATATGCCTCGGGTGCTGCCCTAGAAAAGGCAAAAAGACAACAACAACAAAAAAAAAAGCAAGAAAGAAAATGGACTTCCTTTTCATTGAATTTGTATTGTAATCTGAACACAGGAGCAGAACTGCCTGTGTTGAAACCATTCCCTTCTCACAATGAGAATTTCTATAACCTGACTAATATGCACATAAACCTACAAATAGTTTCTCTCCCTGACTACAGGGTGGTCTGCTCCAACTAAGCTCTGGTTTGGAAAAAAACAGTCTACTATAAAAGAAAAAAAAAGCTAAAAAATCACATTATTAACTATCCCTTTTCTAAAATGTGTAACTCAATCGTTCCAACTTGCTTCAGAAAATGGCTTAACTGAGTGAAAATATATTGAAATGCTGAAAATGTCATTATTAAAAGTTGAAAATGGTCCATGTATTCTTTCATTTCTGATAATACTGTCAATAATTAAACACAGTGCTTTCCCTTAGTTTAAAGAATAATTTTAGGTGTTCCCGTTGCAGCTCAGTGTTAACGAACGCAACTAGCATCCATGAGGACACAGGTTTGATCCCTGGCCTCACTCAGGGGTTTAAGGATCCCACGTTGCCGCAGATGCAGCTCGGATCTGGAATTGCTATGGCTGTGGTGTAGGCCGGCAGTTGCACCTCCAATTTGACCCCTAGCCCGGGAACTTCCATATGCCACAGGTATGACCCTAAAAAGACAAAAAATAATAATTTTTTAAAAAGAATATTAAGGAGTCCCCTTATGGTGCAACAGGTTAAGGATCTAGTGTTGGGGCTTGGGTCACTGCTGTTACTTGGGTTCAATCCCAGGCCCAGGAACTTCCACATGCTGCAGGCATAGTCAAAAAAAGTATTTAAATAAAATGGACTCATACCAAGAATAATCTATTACTATAATAATACAATTGGCAAACAGGGTTTCACTTCAATTTTATCAACATTCTTATTTTTTTTACATTTCTTTCTTACATCCTCCCATTCTCAAAAAAAAAAAATCCTAATTTTTATGAGTATTTTACAAAGATGTCTAAAATCTCACAAAGCCTTAAGAGTTCCTATGGTGGCTCAGCAGGTTACGAACCCAACTAGTATGAGCTATGGTGTAGGTCACAGATGCAGATCAGATCCTGTGTTGCTGTGGCTGCAGTACAGGCCAGCAACTGCAGCTCCGATTCAACCTCTAGCCCAGGAACTTCCATATGCCTCAGGTATGGCTCTGAAAAAAAAAAAAAAAAAAAAAAAAAAAAACCAACCCTCACAAAGCCTTTCTGTATTCAACTCCAAACTAAACCGATCTTGAGGACCCCCCCCATGGCCATCACGTTCTGCCAGCAGGGATACAGGAGACAGAAAGACCTGCTTTCAACCTTGCCACGGCTACTTACAGTTTATCTTTGGAGAAGCTGAGTAACCTCTCTGAATCTTAGTTCCCTCATTTGTAAAACTAGGATAATGATAATGCCTACCTCATAGGGTGGTTGTGTAGATGAAATTAAATTATGTTTGTAAAGAACCTCTTATACAGTAGGCCTTCAATAAAAGGTAGCTATCTATCATTTCTACAAAATCCAAACACGGAAAGTAATGAAGTTTAAGAGATATTTCAAGAAATCAGAGACCTTAGATCACTATCAAGACTACCTTAAAAAATACTATATGCCAATATTAATAATTATTTGGAAAACTATGCTTTAATTATTACTATGAAAAAATACATTGAAACTATTTTTTTTAACTTGGAGATTTTTTCATGTGCTAGTTTAAATAGTTCATTCAGCTCCAGTGTATCTGACTGGATGCATTTTTCACCTGCCATCCTTATCTTCGGCCTAATTGTGACAAAGCTTTAGTGGGAACTGGAGATGACCCAACTTACTTGTAGGCGACAGACTACAATGGGAGTGAAATCCTATTTCTTACCAGGTAGTTGTGGGTAAATGTTTTCAATCATGTATTCTCTTAAATTCCTTGGCATTTCTCCTCGGATGTCAACAAGTACTCGAGTTTCACTAGGTGAAATCTGGTAGATGAGAACTGGACTCGGATTAGCTAAAACAAGTTCAGCATGATTTGCTTTAAACTGTGGTGCATTCTAGAAAAACAAATAAAAAAAAATTTTAATAATTTCCAAATTTCAGATTGCTTTTAATTTTCTACAATTGCACTCCTACAGTACCTCCATAAGAAAGCCAACAAAATGAGAGGAAACAGAAACTTTATTGGAGATCAGGTTTTTCCTGAATTTGGAAAAAAGTCCATCTGCGACAATAGTCAATGGAGCATGGAGTTCCTACAACAAAAATAAAGGATAGTCAACTAAATGGTTAAAAATACACAGTGAAAAGACCATTTTTTAAAATGTACGTAAAGTTAAATATATAATTGGACATTACAGAGAGATGTGAAGATAATGCTATTGAAGGAGCTGTTATGTGAGCTCAAGTTAATGCAAGACCATTAGGGGATCACCCTCCCTCAAGACTCTACCATCCAAACCATCTGGGATTCGACCATTTTTTAAAAGGTACGTAAACAAAGTTAAATACATAATCATCGGACATTACAGAGAGGATTTGAAGATAATGCTATTGAAGGATCATCCCCCCTCAAGACCCTACCATCCAAGCCATCTGGGATTAAGCCACTTTGACGGACACAGCTCACAGAAGACTGAATCTCATTACAAACTCCAAAGACCAACCACATTCTTTTATTTGAGAATTTTCTAACCTCAAACAGTGCGTTCAGTCAGTGGCTAGGGCTTAGAACATGTGGAGGAATTACTGATATTACCTTGCAATCGCCTCCATCAGAGTACAATTTCTAGGAGGTGGTAACCCTGTGGGGCAGCAGCCAGGGAGAATCAGCAGATAAGCCCTTGATTTTTCTCTTCTCCTACTAAACCAACAAGAGCCAACGCTGGAAACTATTTTATTCTGCTACTTCTCCAGAGATTCTCTTGCTTTTGCCTTTCTTATTTAAACAGTAATTTATTTTCTCCTAATTATTTCTTTTATGCTGAATCCTTTGTTTTTTCACCTTCCAGCTCCCCTCTGCTTCTCTGCTAGGGTATATTTCTTTTTTATTTTTTGTTTTTTTAGGGCTGCACCTGCGGCATATGGAAGTTTCCAAGCTAGAGGTCAAATCTGAGCTACTGCTGCCAGCCTATGCCGCAGCCACAGCCATGTGGGATCCAGGTCTGTGACCTACACCACAGCTGGATCCTTAACCCACTGAGCAAGGCCAGGGATCGAACCCGAGTCCTCATGGATACTAGTCAGGTTCATTACCACTGAGCCATGAAGGGAACTCCTAGGGTCCATTTCTTATTTCAGTTTTTAATATTGTTAGTATCATGAACAGTATTAAATACCAAGTTTCATTGGTACAGCACCCTGAGGTGCTCTAGGGAGCAATGTGCTGCAGTCTGGTACAGAGGGCTTGGAGAGATCCGAGTCCATTTGAAGAATAATAAATTGGTGAGCCCACTTTTTTAAAGGAGTAGGAGGAAAAGGAAAAAAAAAACCTCTTAGGAAGAGCTAATATTTGACACATCTCACCTTGATGTCTCCGGTTTCCTTATCCCTGTACTGAACCCCCAAAACGACATCCTCTTCTTCTAATAACTGCAGCACAGTGCCCTCAATAAACTTTGCACTAAAAGATAAACAGAAACAATTTCTCTGCAGCACAATGGAGCAATTTATACAAGGAATGAAAATAATCCCTTTTTCCTTATCTCTAATTTATCCATGTAAATTACACGGGTGTGCACAAAATGTACACAGAGAAAGGTTTGGCGTGGCATAGAGCAAATTCATCAATGGGTTTTAGAATTCTCTGTGCTCTTAATTTTCCAATTTCTTTTTTTCGTTTTTGTTTTGCTTTGTTTTTTGGGGCCGCCCTCAATGGCATATGGAAGTTCTCAGGCTAGGGGTGGAATCAGAGCTGTAGCCGCCAGCCTATGCCACAGCTTCACAGGATCTGAGCCGCGTCTGCGACCACCACAGCTCACAGCAACGCCGGATCCTTAACCCACTGAGCGAGGCTAGGGATTGAAACTGAATCTTCATGGATGCTAGTCAGATTCGTTTCTGCTGAGCCACGATGGGAACTCCATCTAATTTCTTTAAATTGAATGCGTATTACTAATGTCATCATTTTACAAAGCATTTAAAAAAATAAAATACATGCAGAAAAATATTACATACCCACACAAATTCATACCCAGACTCGAGTTTATCCACCAACTACTCAGAGTAGTTACTTCTAGTTAGAGGATCATGGATAATTTTATAATCTTCTCTATATTTTTGAATATTTTTCCATTTCTCTACAATGATCTATTCTGCTTCCATAGATAGCAAATTCTTTCAGTTCTAAGAACAACCCACTGACCCCTTCACTTGCTTTGCCAGTGACATGAGGGCTCTCATGTTTAAAACTTCCTCAGTTCAGAGTTCCCTTCGTGGCTCAGTGGTTAACGAATCTGACTAGGAACCATGAGGTTGCGGGTTTGGTCCCTGCCCTTGCTCAGTGGGTTAACGATCCGGCATTGCCGTGAGCTGTGGTGTAGATTGCAGACGCGGCTTGGATCCCGTGTTGCTGTGGCTCTGGTGTAGGCTAATGGCTACAGCTCCAAGTCAACCTCTAGCCTCCATATGCCGCGGGAGCAGCCCAAGAAATAGAAAAAAAAAAAAAAAAAAAAAAAAAAAAACTTCCTCAGTTATAGTGTATGGGGCAAATATAAGTTAATAATTAAAAAGCCCATGGAGTTCCCGTTGTGGCTCAGTGGTTAACGAATCCAACTAGGAACCATGAGGTTGCGGATTCGATCCATGGCCTCGCTCAGTGGGTTAAGGATCCGGCATTGCCATGAGCTGTGGTGTAGGTCGCAGACGTGGCTCGGATCCCATGTTGCTGTGGCTGTGGTGTAGGCCGGTGGCTACAGCTCCAGTTAGACCCCTAGCCTGGGAATCTCCATATGCTGCAGGAGGAGCCCTAGAAAAGGCAAAAAGACAAAAAAAAAAGATAAAATAAAAAATAAAAAGCCCTTGAAGGAGTTCCTGTCGTGGCTCAGTGGTGAATGAATCCGACTGGGAACCATGAGGTTGCAGGTTTGATCCCTGGCCTTGCTCAGTGGGTTAAGGATCCGGTGTTGCCGTGAGCTGTGGCATAGGTCGCAGACATGGCTCAGATCCTGAGTTGCTGTGGCTGTGGTGTAGGTCAGCAGCTACAGCTCTGATTAGACCCCCTAGCCTGGGAACCTCCATGTGCCATGGGTTCGGCACTAGAAAAGGCAAAAAGACAAAAAAAAAAACCTTTAAAAATTGTGAATCACTGTGCTGTACACCTTTGCCTTGTAAAACATCATACATCAACTATAGATCAATTAAAAAAAGAGAGAAGAAGCCAGTCCTGTCGAACTAGGTCCTTTGTATGAATGGAACAGGGGATTTTCTCTTCAAGTTCCCTGTCCTGAACTTTTTTTTTTTTTTTTTTTTGGCCATGTCCACAGCATGTGCAAGTTCCACAGGCAGAAATTAAACCTTCACCATGGCAGCAACCCAAGCTGCTGCAGTAACAACACTGGATCCTACTTAACCCACTGCACCACAAGGGAACTCCTGTCCCAGCTTTTAATAGGAGGTACCATATCCACAAACCCCAACTCCCAGGTGGGCACATATGGACTAAACCTTAATTACAACAACTATACCCTCTAAATTCCAAACATAAAAATCACACCGTTTATTTAGTCAAAGGGACTCCTCAAGAGTTCCACTCATTCAAAGGAAAATTATATGATCTTAACAAAGGCCTTGAAGATCTAACATTCTTTTAGCTTAGGTTTATTTTAGTGTCTGTGTTCTAGCCCATACCCACAGGCTTATGGAAATCTGTAAAAGAGTGTTTGTACCAAGGCCAAGTTTAAACGTGTTTCTCTAACATCGCGTGTTTGGAACTGTGGTCTTACTTGGGCTCTGCCATAGCTGCCTTCCGGAGACCCATGATGAATCTTCCATGACGGAAAGCTCTTCCACTCTGCACGTGATTGTTTTCTGATAGAGGGAAAGGAATCTGAACCTCTGATTTGCTTTCCTGATCATGAATGATGTAGCCATCTACAACCTGGGCATCAATACCTTCCATTGTATCTGCAAAACAATTCGGTTCAAAAAAAAATTAACATGCCCAGATGTATACTAGGCACCAGAGGACAAGGATGCATCAAAAATGAGTTTGTTTTCATGAAGCTATACCATTTGGAGAACTGAACATTAATATAACTATTTCAGAAATCTTAATGCTTCTGGATAGTCTTACCAAATACATAAGGTCACAAAGATTAATATTTATATATAAAATTTACTCATTAAAATTCATAGGAAAAAATATTAAGGCCTTAATAAGTATATGGATGATGCATACTAAGCAATATAGAAACACCGAACATAGGGAAAATGTTCAAAACATGATTTAAAAAAAAAAAAATCAGGAGTTCCTGTTATGGCGCAAAGGAAATGAATCCGACTAGGAACCATGAGGTTGCAGGTTCAATCCCTAACCGAACTCAGTGGGTTAAGGATGTGGAGAAAAGGGAACCCTCCTGCACTGTTGCTGGGAGTGTAAATTGGTACAAACAGTATGGAAAACAGTACGGAGGTTCCTCAGAAAACTAAATATAGAACTACCATACAACCCAGCGGTCCCACTTTTGGGCATATATCCAGACAAACACTTTTCCTTGAAAAAGACACATGCACCCATATGTTCATTGCAGGGCTATTCACAATAGCCAAGACATGGAAACAACCTAAATGTCCACTGAAAGATGAAGAGATTAAGAAGATGTGGAATATATACACAATGGAATACTACTCAGCCATAAAATAATGCCATTTGCAGCAACACGGATGGGAACTAGAGACTCTCATACTAAGTGAAGTAAGTCAGAAAGAGAAATACCATATGGTATCGTTTTATATCTGGAATCTAATATATGGCACAAATGAACCTTTCCACAGAAAAGAAACTCATAGACTTGGAGAACAGACTTGTGGTTGTCAAGGGGGAAGAAGGGGATGGACTGGGAGTCTGGGGTTAGTAGATGTAAACTATTGCATTTGGAATGGACAGGCAATGAGATCCTGCTGTATAGCACAGGGAACTATATCTAGTCACTTGGGATGGAACATGACAGAGGATAATGTGAGAAAAAGAACACACACACACACATACACACACACACACACACACACACATATACCTATATATCACTTTGCTGTACAGTAGAAAATGACAGAACACTGTCAGTCGACTACAATAGAAAAAATAAAAAAAGAAAAATGAAAGCACTTACTAAGATTCAAAAAGAAATGGTATATACTTATCAGAATAAAACAGCTTCTGCCCTATAGAAATTCTATAAAAAATAAATAAATAGGCGTTTCCATTGTGGTGTAGCGGAAAGAAATCCGACTAGGAACCATGAGGTTGCGGGTTTGATCCCTGGCCTCTCTCAGTGGGTTAAGGATCTGGCTGTGAGCTGTGGTGTAGGCCGGCAGCTACAGCTCCGATTAGACCCCAGCCTGGGAACCTCCATATGCCACAGGAGCGGCCCTAAAAAGACAAAAAAGACTAAAAAGAAAGCAACCAGAAGACATCACCAGATACACTGGTACTGGCCTTGATGACTCTGAAATGATCTATGTTTGAGGAATAATACAGACACCTTAATCAAAATAACCCTGTCTTTCGAGCTAAACCTGTACAGGACATTGTTTTGAGTCTTGAGGCATTAGCCTGCTGTGTTCTCCTTTGCCTGGCAGAACAGTAAAGCTGTTCTTTCTCTTCCTCAAAACTCTGTCTCCAAGATTTAATTAGTGCAGGTGTACAGAGGCCGTATTTTCGGCTAAACCTCTAATAAGGAATACCTGTAAATAATCTACATAGTAATCTAAGTTAGGTAAAGTACATTATTAAGTATCAATTGAAAAAAGACTATGTATAGCCTTAAAATTATAAAGAACTGCCAACAGTATTGGAAATATGCTTCTGTTATGTGAAAAAGTGGACTTTAGCATATATATTAAAATAGTCACATAATATATATTTAAATACATTAAAGTACAATATATTAAAATAACTTCATTTCTGGAGTTCCTGTTGTGGCTCAGCAGTAACGAACCCGACTAGTATCCATGAGAATGCAGATTCAATCCCTGGCCCCACTCAGTAGATTAAGGATCTGGCGTTGCCGTGAGCTAAGGTGCGGTGTAGACCGGCAGCTGCGGCTCTGATTAGACCCCTAACCTGGAAACTTCTATATGCCATGGGTACTGCCCTAAAAAGACAAAAAAATTGAAAATTAAAAACTCATTTCTGATGAAGGCAAAATTTTGTAATGAACAATTTTATCACAATTCTATGCTAAAATCAAAATAAATCAGTTTTCTGATATGCCTGTTGTGTGTGTGTCCTTTTTTTAGGTCTGCACCCATGGCATATGGAGATTCCCAGGCTAGGGGGTTGTGGGTTCAATCTCTGGCCTTGCTCAGTGAGTTAAGGATCTGGCATTGCCATGAGCTGTGGTGTAGGTTGCAGATGCGGCTCGGATCCCATGTTGCTGTGGCTCTGGCATACGCCTGGTGGCTATAGCTCCAACTGGACCCCTAGCCTGGGAGCCTCCATATGCCGTGGGAGTGGCCCAAGATATGGCAAAAAGACAAGAACAAAAAAAAATCTGCACCCCAAAAAATATTTCAAGGGCTTCTATTATCCACATCACATCATACCTGAGGGGAAATTGATCACACGATGAATGTTAAAAAGGACTCTTACCATGACAAAGGTAAGCATGACTCAGAGACTGGCTGAAATGCCTCAGCAGCTCTCCTCATTTTTTTGCTTGAACTACACACAAGAATCCATCAGGCTTGTTGCCACAACCTTGGGGCCCCTGAGGCTAAATGATTCTAAGTCTAGTCACTAGTCTAAGGACATTCCTGGTTGCCTGATGTTCAACTATAAAGGTAACAAAATCCCATCTCAGGATATTGTCACATCTGCCTCAAGTGAACCTCTCGTGGAAGGTGGCGGTTAGGGAACTTACAAGGACAGAGGTGGGACCTCCGCTCACAATGCACTCTCTCCACCTGGGTCCAGGGCCTGCACCAGCTCCTTCTCAGTCCTCTTTTTTCGCTCCTGCCCATCTTACTGACCTCTATACATCAGAGTACAGAGTCATCCTGGACCTCTTGGTAATGTCTTCTAGTCTCATTGAGATACTCTGACTCCTCTATCTGATCCATCAGCAGATCCCACTGCCCCTTCCTTCCAAAAATGTTCCCAGAATGTGACCACTTCCTTCTCTCTACTGCTCTGATCCTGTTTCTAGTCAATTCTCAGTGACACTGCAATAGCCTCCCAACAGGTTTCCCTGCTGACTTGCATTTTGCAATCTATTCCTTTTTCTACACAATAACAAGAATACTTCAAAATAATATTCCTAGGAGGTTCCCCTGTGGTATGGTGGGTTAAGAATCCGACTGCAGCGGCTCAGGTCGCTGAGGAGGCACAGGTTCAACCCCCGTCTCAGTGCAGTGGGTTCAAGGATCCAGCATTGCTATAGCTGTGCTTTAGTTGCAGCTGCAACTAGGATCAAACCCTGGCCCCAAAACTTCCATATGCTGCAGTTACAGCCATAAAAAAATAAAATAAAATAAAATAATATTTCTAATCGTACTTCTAAAATGTGAAATTTAATAACTCCTTCGAATTCTCCAACCGCTTCCCTTTGGAGTACAAGGCAAATCAGTATAGTGGCCACAATGGAATCCAGCCCCCTTTCCCCATCTGACCTTTCCTCTGATCCGCACAACTCCAGTCAATACTCCTTCCTTGCTGGCTCGCAAAGAGGCCAGGCTCACTCCACCCACCAGGCTTTTCCCTTTGATACTCTCTCTGCCTGGAAAAATCCCTCCTTCCAGATAGCCCTGAGTCTACTCCCTCACCTCCTGCAGAGTTCTTTACTCAAACATTACCTTCTCAATGAGGCTTTCCCTTCCCCCAATGCATTATGTAAAATTACACTTCCCTTCAACTCCCAATATCCCTTTTCTGATTCCTCTCTAAAGCCCTTAAAATTATAATATATGCTCTAGATTTTATTTCCTATCTTTTATCACCATTCTCTATACTAGCAACTAAAATGTATGCTCCATGAGGGCTGGAATCGATGTTTTGTTCACTACTGTAGCCTGGGCACCTAGAACAGTACCTACATATGGTCAATGCTTAATCAGTATTCGATAAATGAAGAATGAATGTCACCCCTTTAGTCGTCTTCCTCTCTTGAACCATCAGTGTCTCCCTCTCCACTTTATCATCTCCATGGACACACAAACATGCTCTATCCAGTACTAACAGACCCCTCCTTTACCCTCACAGCTACATTTCACCTCTCCTCTACTTCTGTTTTCTGTTAGAGAAAAACTCAAGAATAATTTCCTTTTTTTTTTTTTGGTCTTTTTTTGTCTTTCCTAGGGCCACACCAGCACCATATGGAGGTTCAATCGGAGCTACAGCCACCGGCCTACACCACAGCCACAGCAACGCCGGATCCTTAACCCACTGAGCTAGGCCAGGGATCGAACCCGCAACCTCATGGTTCCCAGTCAGATTCGTTAACCACTGAGCCATGACGGGAACTCCAAGAGTAGTTTTCTAGTCTCAATTTTTATTAACTCTCCCACTCTGTTTCATCTCTGAAACTCCACCAAAACATCTTGTCAATGTCTCAAGCAACCTCCAAATGGCCAAATCCAGTGGCCCTTTCTCTACACTCCTGCCTTAATCCTCCATTAGCAAACCAGGACTTAGTTCCCTTCGTGATACATACCCACCTCCTCCTACTAGAAACAGTTTCCTCTCTTGGTTTAAGGACATCAAGCCCTCCGGGCTCTCTTCAAGCCATTCTGCCAGCTCCTTAGTCTTTCTGGCAGGATTCTCTTCTACTCAGTCTTTAAAGATCATTTTCCCAGGACTTGGTTTATTCTGTCTTCTCCTTCCTCCCTGCATGCTGTCCTTAGATGGTCTCAATCACTGCTGTGGCTTGTAAGTCCTACAGATATGCTGACATCTCTGAAACGTCTACTCCAGCCAGCTCAAACCACCCACTGCGCTCTGGATTCATGTAACATCTGCACTTGGGTATCAATAGGTGCCCTTGGCTTCCCCCAGTGCCTGATTCTCTCTAGGTCTTCTTATCAGCAAATGGTACCATCATCTACCAGTATTCAAATCAAACCTAGGAATCTTTCTTAATACCCCCTCTTCCTCATACCTCACACCAATCCTACAGTAAGTCATGCAATTCCTGCCCCTTAATTTTGTCATGAACTGTCTACTTCCCTTCATATCCTCTGCTACCATCAAACCACCACCATCTGTCATTTGGACTTAGTAATGAGCTCCCACTAGACTTCTTGCATTGACTCTTATTACCCCACCACCACAGTCTGAGTCTATTCACCACACACTATCCGAGTACTCTTTTAAAATAGCATTCTACGAGCTGCAGGGTATGACTCAATGGTAAATGGTGAACTGAATTTCGAGTTGTGAATTGTATACTTGGGCAAAATCATGACAAGTCTTTAAAAAGTAACATAAATTCAGTAAGAGGGAGGAAGAAGGGATAGACAGACAGAGTAGCAGCATCTATAGAGCAGTGAAAAATACTGTGCGTGACACCATAATGATGAAGACATCATTATACATTTGTCCAAACCCACAGAATGTACACCACCACGAGTTAGCTGTAATGTAAACTCTGGACTTTGGGTGATTATAATGTGTCAGTGGAATTTCATCAACTGTATTAAATGCACAATTCTGGGTGCGGGGGCACGTTAAGTGGGAACATACGGCACAAATGTCTTCTCCCTCAATTTTGCTATGAACTATAAACTGTTCTAAAAACTATGAACTGCTCTGAAAAAATTCTTCTTTAAAAATTGAAGAAAAAAAAAAGATGTATGTAGGTAGGTACTGAGTCAGGATGTAAACTGTGTCTGTCGTTGTGAGCAGCAGTCCAAGGTTGGACGCCTTTACAGAAGCATAAACAGGGCCTGCCATGTTCCTGCTCCACTGCCTATAAAGCCCTGCATGATCTGGCAGCTGCCTACCTCTCCAGTCCTCATCCCAAGCCACTCTCCTTTGCCCATTGCCCAATACTTCCTGGCTCCACTGGTCTCTTCAGTTTGTTGAATAAAATAGCAAACATTTACATAGTACTTGCTACATACCAGGAACTATTCTGAGTGCTTCAAGTTTATGAATTCAATTAAACCTCTTAATAACCTACAAGACAAGGATTCTAAATGTGCCCATTTCACAGATGAGGACATTAGTACACAGGAGGTGCAGTAACTTAGCCAAGGTCATACAGCTTTTCAACTGCCTGAGCTGCTATTCAAACCAAGGCAATCTAGTGCCAGATCAATGGTGGTTAATAACTACACCGTACTGCCCCCCCACATGCCAAGCAATCTCCTTCTCAACCATAGCCTGGGCCTATTTGGTACTCTGATCCTGAAGAGTAGACAGTTGATCTGTCTTACTCAACCACTACATCCTTGGTACCCAGTACAAAGCACTTCATACAAAGCATACAGCAAACAGGTATCTCCTAAATCAGGAGAACTTAAAAAGCATTGGTTTAAGGGGTGAATGAAGCTTAAATAAGAGGCTCTATAACAGGTATACCCTATGCACTCTACAAATGACAGTTCCCTTCACCTTTCAGTAATTCCATGCCCTCACTCTAGTCTTCCAATCTTGAACTTTTTTTTTTTTTTGCTTTTTGGGGCTGCACCTATGGCATATGGAGGTTCCCAAGCTAGGGGTCAAATTGGAGCTACAGCTGCTGGCCTACACCAGGGCTCACAGCAACACTGGATCCCCAACCCACTGAGCGAGGCCAGGGATCGAACCTGCAACCTCATGGTTCCTAGTCTGATTCGTTTCCACTGTGCCACAACAGGAACTCCCCAGTCTTTAACTCTAACCATTAGAACTTCTTAGCCACTTCATAATATCTCACTAAGGTTACTTCTTATCTCCTCATGCTACTAAATGCTTATTTCCTCTTTTGCTCTCATTTGCATGCAAATTTGTCGGTAAGGGAGTACAGTAACTTTTATATATGAAAATAAAATGGAATAACCCTTTTACCAGTTATAGGACAGTCTAAAGTGTAGAGTGTTTGCTTACACCATGCGACTCCTAAGAATCACCAGAAACTTACCTTCAAGACCAAGGTCTTTAAGGACATGACAACCGCCTGGCTGCAAATATTCTCCGAGTATCCTGTCAGGCTCTTTTAAATCTCTCTCAATTACTGTCACCTTTCTCCCATCTCTGGACAGCACCGCCGCCAAAGCAGAGCCAAGTACACCAGATCCCACGATGATAATTTCTGGATCATTCTGAGAAGATATCAATGGAGAGGCAGCTGCTCCTACTAAGGTTGTTTCTGAAATATTGGATCCCTTTTTGCCCTGTTTAAAAAAAAAAAAAAAAAAAGGTGAATTATGTAGCCATATCTGTAATCTAAATCATACTACCATATAGACAAACTGGACTCTTACATCTTAGGTTAAAAACTACACCCTAGGAGTTCCCGTCATGGCACAATGGTTAACGAATCCGACTAGGAACCATGAGGTTGTGGGTTCGATCCCTGGCCTTGCTCAGTGGGTTAAGGATCCGGCATTGCCATGAGCTGTGGTGTAGGTCGCAGATGTGGCTTGGATCCCACATTGCTGTGACTGTGGCATAGGCCGGTGGCTACAGCTCCAATTCGACCCCTAGCTTGGGAATCTCCATATGCCAAGGGAAGCGGCCCTAGAAAAGGCAAAAAGACCAAAAAAAAAAAAAAAAACACCCTAAACATTATCGAACCAGATGAACTGTTAGATTTTTGTTTGTTTCTTTTTGTTTTTTGGCTGCGCATGCAGAAGTTCCTGGGCCAGGAATTGAACCTGTGCCACAGCAGTGACAATGCTGGATCCTTAACTGCTAGGACCACCAGAGAACTCCCTGAACTTTTACGTTTTTAAATCCAGATCATATATTAAAAAAAAAAAATGATATCAAAATATTGGTACAACAAAAATGTATAATAATATCCCAATAAAATTAAATAATTAAATAATCATCCAGATGTATTTAGAAATCCACAGTAGGCCAAATACAAAAAAATGTTTACGAGGGGCTTCAAGGACTTACAGGGAACATTCTATCATTACTCAAGCCTTCAACTACATAATGAGCATCTATTGGATGCAAATCACGTATAACTTCTGATAGGACTTCACGTTGCAAACTATTCAGCACCTTTTAGATATTTCCTCTATTCACCTCTATTTTCTCCCTCTGGATTTTCATCTGAAAAATCTCTCTTAATCTAAAATCACTGTTATAATAACAAAAAGACTGTCAAATCCTGGCTATTGACCTATTAGTTGAGATTTAAATTAAAATACCAGAAGAATAACTCATTCTGTTCCTTGGGAATTCTACCTGTTCACAATTTTGGTTGTTAACACCTAAGGACACATTTCACTCATCCCTTCCCTTTTCCCCCCATCCAGATACACTTAAGAGAGCCCGGTCAAACAAGTGGTCCTCCAGTTGAGGAATAAGGACAAACATTAAACTTCTCACCAGTTGAGCTGAGAGTAAAAACCTTAACTTTGATTATAAGACAATGAAAAAGCCCGGTTTAGAGAGATTTTCTGCCCATTGGGAATAACAGTGCCTAGGATTTTTTTTAGGAATAATTCAATGCTGTAATAAGAATTTTTTTTCTTGGTATGTGGATTCACAAATATGAATTGTAACAAACCATCTTCCTTTGGTTCTCTGACCTTAATGATTAAGATAGGACTAAATGCTATTCTGAAGGGGTTTCTTCGTTTTTGGTTTGTTTGTTTTGTTTTTTTGCTTTTTTAGGGCCACATCCATGGCATGTGGAGGTCCTAGGCTAGGGTCGAATGGGAACTCTACCTGCTGGACACAGCCACACCGGATCCTTAGTCCCCTGAGCGAGGCCAGGAATCGAACCTGTAACCTCATGGCTCCTAGTCAGATTGTTTCCACTGTGCCAGGAACTCATGAAGGAGTTTTAATAAAAGACTTCAGGCAAAAAGGCAGGAGATAAAATCTAAAATCCTTTAGAATCTTAATTCTCTGTGGAATCTAAGATACATCCAGATTGCATAACGGATTGGAGCCAGGTCCATTCTGCTTCTTATTTCTCCTAGAGAAATTACCTTTTAACAATAGAGTCTACTCTTCCTAACAATATTTTTTTCTTTTCTTTCTTTCTTTCTTTCTTTTTTTTTTTTGCCACAACATGCAACAGCTTGATGTAGGATCTCAGTTCTCAGACCAAGGATTGAACCCAGGCCACAGCTGTGGAAGCGCCAAGTCCTAACACTAGACCACTAGGGAACTCCCTCTAACAGTATTCCTTAATGGCCAGAATGGACTATATTTTAATTATTGTCCTGGGTGCAAGATAAGCCCCTGTTGGGAGTTCCCGTCGTGGCTCAGCAGAAATGAATCCGACTAGGAACCATGAGATTTGGGGTTCGATCCCTGGCCTCGCTCAGTGGGTTAAGGATCCAGCATTGCTGTGAGCTGTGGTGTAGGTTGCAGACATGGCTCAGATCTGGTGTTGCTGTGGCTGTGGTGTAGCCAGGCAGCTGCAGCTCCAATTCTGACCCCTAGCCTGGGAACCTCCATATGCTGCGGGTGCGGCCCTAAAAAAAAAAAAAAAAAAAAAAGGTACGCCCTTTTTGTCATCTTAGCCACTTTTTATTCATTTTTCTTCCTAATTTTTGCTGAATACACACATGCACCATCCTGGAAAGGGAACTCTGGAGCAAGTTACATCTTTCAGAGCCTGACCAGAAGATGAAGAGCTAACGGGAACTTGGTGCTCAACAGTCTATGAATCCCGGGTATTTAGGAAATAAGCAGAGGCATTCACAAAGCAGAGCCTATACTGACTGCTGGTAATCCAATTTGCTACTCCCAAACTTCTCTACTCAACGTAGTGGCATTCCAGCCACCTGGGCTAGTGCTCAGCGACCCTGAGGGACACTATCTCAGGCAACACCACCAAATATTTCAAATTGAAAACCAAAGATTCCCTCTTCCTCCTTCCCCGTTCTTCCAACCCACACCCACCCTACCCCTGAATTCAACACTACTCCAAAGCTTCCTGACAGATGGCGACTACCTTTAGAGTAATATTAATAGCCACTATTTATTAGACAGTCATGAAGCAGGCATTTTGCAGACATTAAATCATTCAGTTCCCTAACTACCAGCAAGGCTAGTCCGTGCCCATCTACTAGAAGAGGTAACTGATCCTTACAGAAACTAAGCAATTTGCCAAAGATCTCACAGCCCAGAACTAGTGAAGCAAAAACTTTGACATCAAGCCCTCTCTTCTGAAAACCATGCTAATCCGTATGGCAGATATAGACAAAGCCTGTGGATCCAGAACCCTCAAAGAGTGAATTACGTTGCAGGCCACACTGTCACCACTGTCCCTTACTTGGCCTCCTGCTGTAGTCCCTTACCCATACTCCTGCTTCCTCTCTTGTACTTCAATCCATTCTGCACGCAGCAACTGGAATGCTCTCTTTAAAAAAGTAAAAGTCGGAGTTCCCATCGTGGCGCAGTGGTTAACGAATCCGACTAGGAACCATGAGGTTGCGGGTTCGGTCCCTGCCCTTGCTCAGTGGGTTAACAATCCGGCGTTGCCGTGAGCTGTGGTGTAGGTTGCACAGACGTGGCTCGGATCCTGCATTGCTGTGGCTCTGGTGTAGGCCGGCAGCTACAGCTCCGATTCAACCCCTAGCCTGGGAACCTCCATATGCCGAGGGAGCGGCCCAAGAAATAGCAACAACAACAACAAAAGACAAAAAAAAAAAAAAAAAAGTAAAAGTCATGGTGGAAGATGGCATAAGAAAGGGAATGTATATTATATGTATGACTGGGTCACTTTGCTGTACAATAGAAATGGCACGACATTGTAAGTCAATTCTACTTCAATAAAACTTTAAAAAAAATTTTTTTTAAAAGTAAAAATCACTGTTCTCTAAGGAAGATACACAGATGGTCACAGGCACATGAAAAAATGCTCAACATCACTGATTATAAGAGAAATGCAAATCAAAACTACCATGAGATACCACCTCACACCAGTCAGAATGGCCATCATTAATAAATCCACAAATAACAAGTGCTGGAGGGGCTGTGGAGAAAAGGGAACCCTCCTGCACTGCTGGTGGGAATGTCAACTGGTACAGCCACTATGGAGAACAGTTTGGAGATACCTTAGAAATCTATACATAGAACTTCCATATGACTCCGCAATCCCACTCTTGGGCATCTATCCGGACAAAACTCTACTTAAAAGAGACACATGCACCCGCATGTTCATTGCAGCACTATTCACAATAGCCAGGACATGGAAACAACCCAAATGTCCATCAACAGATGACTGGATTCGGAAGAAGTGGTATATATACACAATGGAATACTACTCAGCCATAAAAAAGAACGACATAATGCCATTTGCAGCAACATGGAAGGAACTAGAGACTCTCATACTGAGTGAAATGAGTCAGAAAGACAAAGACAAATACCATATGATATTACTTATAACTGGAATCTAATATCCAGCACAAATGAACTTTTCCACAGAAAAGAAAATCATGGACTTGGAGAATAGACTTGTGGCTGCCAGGGGAGAGAGGGAGGGAATGGGAGGGATCAGGAGCTTGGGGTTATTAGATACAACTTGGGGTGGATTTACAAGGAGATCCTGCTGAGCAGCATGGAGAACTATGTCTAGATACTTGTATTGCAACAGAACAAAGGGTGGGGGAAAAAAATGTATACATGTAAGATAACTTGGTCTCCATGCTGTACAGTGGGAAAAAATTAAAATAATAAAACAAGGAAAAAAATAAAAATAAAATATAAATAAATAAATAAGTAAAAACCAGGAGTTCCTGATGTGGCTCAGTGGTTAACGAATCTGACTAGGAACCATGAGGTTACGGGTTTGGTCCCTGACCTTGCTCAGTGGGTTAAGGATCCGGCATTGCCGTGAGCTGTGGTGTAGGCTGCAGATGCGGCTCGGATCCGGCGTTGCTGTGGTTGTGGTGTAGGCCGGAGGCTACAGTTCCGATTAGACCCCGAGCCTGGGAACCTCCATATGCCACGGGAGCAGCCCTAAAAGTGGCAAAGAGACAAAATAAAGTAAAATAAAAAGTAAAAATCAAATATTATTACTCCCAGCCTCTTAGGAAAAAGTCTAAATAGCCACGGCCAACAGGCCCTAAATTTCCTGGCCTCAGTGACCTCACCCCTCCCTTCTCCCCCTATTGCCCGCCTCTGCTCCGGTTGCAACTGATCATAATAACTTCACCCGTATTTAAAGACCGGCCTGGAGTTCCCGTTGCGGCACAGTGGTTAACGAATCCGACTAGGAACTGTGAGGTGTGGGTTCGATCCCTGGCCTTGCTCAGTGGGTTAGGGATCCGGCGTTGCTGTGAGCTGTGGTGTAGGTCGCAGGATCCCGCGTTGCGGTGGCTGTGGTGTAGGCTGGTGGCTACAGCTCTGATTAGACCCCTAGCCTGGGAACCTCCATATGCCGCTGGTGAAAAAAAAAAAAGACCGGCCTTTGATTTAGGAACTGGACTGAACTGCAAACATCAACTAGTCACTCACAATGCAATCCTTACCCAAGGATAATAAAACAAACTTTTTTCTTCTCCAATCACAGAAAGTGATTCTGCTCTAGAGATTCCAACATTTCCTTATCTAGGGATTTCCTAGGGATTCAAATATTTCCTTTCACCTCTCATAATCAAATCAACATCCATAATCAAATCGATTTCATTTAGCATGGGCTCCACCAACTGCTAAATGAAACAAAGGTTTTCAATCAAGCCAAAGAGCATCAAAGATGTCGCCAAGGAACAGTCAAGAGCTTAAAACCCTAACTGTATATAAGAAATCACACCAGAGTATCTAACCGACTGCCTTTCGCCCTTTAAATTGCAATATTTACATTTGAGCGACCCCGATCCGGATTTTAACATTAGACCCTCACCCATTCGCCCACTCTGAATTCAACCTACCCTCCTAGACCCAAGCTGCTCTTTCTTTTCTGAACCAGTGGGGGATTTGGCCCAGAAGAAGCCAATTAAAGGCAAGGCTGACAGAATATCCGAGAAGACGGCGAACTGGGAGCCGCTCTGCTGGCGCCCGAGGAGGGCCCCATTCCGGTAGCGACAGCGGTAGGACAGCACCAGCCCCAGCGACAGGAATACCAGCACGCCCAGCAAGAGCTCCTTGTTGGCCAGAGAGACGAAGTCCCCGCATTTCTTATAAAAATAAGTGAAGGTGGCAATGCCGAGAAAGGTCCACATGGTTTAAAGGCTTCTTCGGTGACACCGGGTCAACGGTGAGATCCTCTTTTTTTTTTTTCCTGGTTAAAGTTTTGGTGCTTAGATGTTCTCCCCAAAATGTGTTGTCCAAAAAAAGCGCGGGGAACCGGCCAAAGTCCAATAAACACAGTCACAGGATTACAATTCAAATCAGACTAATTTACAAAATCATTAAAAAAGTAAAAAGTACTTGAAGAGGAGTAAGTTGTCCCGGATTTAAAAAGCTGTATTTAAAAATCAGCTGCTCCAACAGCTCCCGATCAGGCTCTCCTCTTTTAAGCAATCCGTGTGTTTACTTTTTTTTTTTCTTCTTTTTTTTGAGGAGGGAGGCGGGCCCTAGGGGTTACTGTGGATGAGGTCCTAAATTTTGACGGTGGCCTTTCGTGCTGTAAAATTGCTCTTCTCTCCCACCAGCAGCAGATGCCCTTTCAGAAGAGGAACAGGGTGACAAGTATCTTGCGCTGGGAAAAACGCGGCCGCGCCACCTCCGACAGCGACGGTCCAGCCTGGGCGGAAAGCGCGAGGGCTGCCGGCGGCGCGGAGTGAGTACCTCTCTTCCCTGGGACCGCCAAGCTCGGGGGAACCGCAGGTCTGCTTTCTCCCACCAAAGACGACCTCGGACTCGAGACTGCAGCTCCGGCGCTGGGAAGCGCAGCCCCCACCTCGAGACCTCCACCAGCCCCGGAACCTTCCAGCCGCCGAACGGCAGTTTCCAGAGCGCTCCCCTCAAAAGGCGGCGGCGGCCCCCCACGGCCTCCTCACCAGCATCCCTCGCGGACCGCAGCTGTCCTCCCAGCGCTGCGCCCCAGCGGTAACCAGAATAACCGCCTGGTGCCCTTGATGGTTACCGGACTCAGAGCGCCTTAGAGGCGGCTGGGCTCCGCCCTGGCTAGGGACCGGAGGGGGCCCCGCCCACCGTCACCGCCCATCGCTGTGGCCAGCCAATGAGGACGCGCACCTCGCGGTAGGCCGAGATGGCGCTATGCCGCGTTTGGCCAATCGCAGGCGGCACGGCCCCCGCTGTGATGCCCGGACAGGCGCTAGAACTACGTTGCGTGGTGTGAGGTGGGAAGGCGTGCGAATGGATCCTGCTGTCCGAGTGGGAGGGTGGTAAGGTGCATGGCTGGCTCCGGAGGGAGTGGGAGTGGAGTAGGTTATACCCCGAGTCTCGTGGCCCCAGCCGCTGGGAGGTGGAGGTGGTTCCGAGGAAACCCCTGCCGGGAGGTCCGCCACCCTCTGTCTAAACATCTCCATTCATTCCGCGAGGTTTTGTGGACCGCTTACTACGTGCCAGGCCCAGGTTTCACAGAGATGAAGTAGGCCAGCCTTTCTGTCCTGTGCCAGCTGTGTATAGGTGATGGTAGAAGGAGCTACAGGTGCGTGGATAAGATGACATTCAAGCTGAATCTGGAAGAAGGAGTAGGCGGGTGTTTGCCGGAGAAAGAAAGGAGAGGATGTGCCAGGTGTTCGCTTAAATCACCCCAAATTGTCAGGCATCTGTGAACGTGTTAATGTGCTAGGGCTAGAGGTCCACTGATGCATTAGCCTCTGTTCTCTCAAGATCAGAAATGGGGAGAGGGGTGCAGAGCAAAGAAGTAAACTAAACCGAGGTGTGTCATAAGTGCCCTGGGTAGGTATTTCCTGTCGTGACTCAGTGGAAACCAATCTAAGATCTGGCACCTGTAACTCTGATTTGACCCCTAGCCTGGGAACCTCCATATGCTGCATATGCTTGCCTCTGAGCAAGTTACATGAATTGCTCCAGGACAAGCATTCCAGAAGAAACAGTAAAAGTGTGTAAGAGTCTCAGGATGAGAGGTGGATCCTCCTTATTACGAAAAGATGAACCGTCCTAAAATTTATTGAGGCCTAAGACCCGTGCCTTTGCTACCTTATTGTAACCCTGGCCTGCCTATTTGAAACTCTAAGACTAATGTACGAATCCCTTCTGCCATTTGGAGCACAGCTGAATTGTCACCTCTTCTACCAAGTCTCCATTGACTCCTACCAAGTCACATAGTAATTTATTCATACCTTACTGTCCCAATCTCTGACTAAACATTAATGGTTATTACTCCACTGGTTCCTATGTTCTGCCAGAGAAGGATCTGTGTCTGATAAATCAGTCACCCACAGCATCTAGCACAACGTTCTGTATTTAATTCATCCTCCATAAGGATTAAATGAATGAATGATGAACGACAATGGTGTAGTGGGAAGACCAGGTGATTGGAATCAGGAGACCTAGATTCTGGCTGCCACGAACCAGCTTAATGACCTTGGACAAGTCAAAAGTCAGGCAACTTCTGGAGGGAGAGTTAACAATGTCTTCATGAAATCTAAAGTTCCTTGCACTCCTGTACCAGAGAGTTTCTTGAGTTTATGGAAGGGTGACACTTGTTATCATTTTTCACCCCCAATATTGTTTTATCTGCTAATGAAATAATTATGTGTCAAAACACTTTTACAGGCATCATTCATACTCAAAACCACCTTAATTTTCAAAATAACAAATATGAAACTCTTTTTGTCTTTTTGCCTTTTCTAGGGCTGCTCCCATGGTATATGGAGATTCCCAGGCTAGGGGTCTAATTGGAGCTATAGCTGCTGGCCACAGGAACACGGGATCTGAGCCGTGTCTGCAACCTACACCATAGCTCACGGCAACGCCGGATCCTTAACCCACTGAGCAAGGTCAGGGATCGAACCCACAACCTCAAGGTTCCTAGTCAGATTCATTAACCACTGTGCCACGACAGGAACTCCAACAAATATGAAACTTAAAGAGGTTAGATGTCTTGGCCAAATCACAGCTTATAAGTGATACAACCAAAAGTTAAACTCCTGGTCTCCAAATCATGTGTTCCCACAATACTCTTAATTATCAATAGCTGCTTTAAACTTTCTTCCATTATAAAACCAAGACTTTGGTTCTTTCCCTGACAACATTTCTCATGGGTATCAGCAAATTCAGCTGTTTGAAATCTACATTGAAAACAACTCAAGAAAAGGAAATCAATTTAATGTGTGGGAAATAGACTTTCTGAAGATAATTCTTCAATAAACTGCTTGTTGGTATCTGTGAGTTCCTATATGCTAAAACGGCAGAAGGCTGGGTCAGCTGACTCTTATAGAAAAGAATACATTATCACCAGAATGATTGTTACTTTTTTTTTTCTTTTTTTTTTTTGTCTTTTTGCCTTTTCTAGGGCCGCTCCTGCAACAAATGGAGATTCCCAGGCTAGGGGTCCAGTTGGAGCCGTAGCCACTGGCCTACACCAGAGCCACAGCAACGCAGGATCTGAGCCACATCTTCAACCTGCACCACAGCTTACGGCAACACCGGATACCCAACTGACTGAGCAAGGCCAGGGATTGAACCTGCAACCTCATGGTTCCTAGTCGGATTCATTAACCACTGCCCCACGACAGGAACTCCCAGAATGATTGTTACTTGATTACCCTGTACTAGAGATTATCATAAGAGGATTTTTTTTTCTTATTATTAAGTAGATAAACTTTTCATCTTCTGAAAAGGCCTTTTCTTCATGTGTTCACCATCCAAGATCCACTTCTGAATTTGTGGCAAAAAGAGAACTTGTGATATCTAGCATTGGGCACGTTCTGAATGCCTGTACTGTCTGTTTAGCCTCACCTGAGGCATGCAGAAGTTCTGGGGCCAGGGATCAAACCCAAGCCACGGCAGTAACAACGCTAGATCCTTAACTCAGTGCACCACCAGGGTACTCCATGCCTGTTCTTTCTGAACCAAATTAAATGCTACATAACCATAATTTCAGTATGTCTGAATCTTGGCCTGGCTGCACTCATTCGAAAACAAAAATTTGTCACTCAAACTCGAAGCAAAGGCAATGAAATAGGACACAAAATCACCCACTTACTGGCAGAAAGAAATTATACCTTCATAATCATGACAAGAGATGTCAGCTTTATGGTATGGGCAGCATTCCAATTTTTTTTTCATATATTAGCTAATTTTATCCTCACAAGCACACTAGCAGGCAGGTACTCTTTTTAGCCCCATTTTACAGACAAGGAAACAGGTACAGTAATAATCACAGTAGCAGAGACTGAATCCAAGCCCAGGAAATCTAATAAGAATGCATTTTTTTTTCTCCTTTATTTAAAGTAAAGATTTGGTTAAGGATCCAGCGTTGCCCTGAGCTGTGGTGTAGGTCGCAGGCAGCTTGGATCCTGCATTGCTGTGGCTGTGGCGTAGGCTGGCAGCTGTAGCTCTGATTCAACTCCCCTAGCCCAGGAATCTCCATATGCCACATGTGCGGCCCTAAAAAATAAATAAATATCCAGTTAACATTTAAAACAAACAAAAGGCACATTTGCTCTTCATTCCATTGCTTAATCATTTCTGTAGTCTCTCTTGTGGTCATTTGGCCCGACCGGCTTAAACTTGTGCCTTTTCAAGTGCTATTCTCAATGCAGGAAATTCTCAATTCAAGTGCTGTTCTCAATGCAGGAAAAACCTTTCCCTTCTTTCTTCTCCTATCCATTCTCCAAGACACAGCTTAATTATCATCTCTTTCTCTTCAAGTTTTCATAACTCCACCACTTTGTCATAGCAGTCCCCAATTTGTATTACAATTACCCACTTATATATACCTTTACTGAGTCAGCTCTTAAAGCAAGGAGTATGTCTTATTCACAGTTGTATACTCAGCAGCTGGTAGATAATAAGCATTTTTCAAGGTATCAAATACAACTTTTCCTTTCTTCATTTTATTCTTTTTGGTGGGGGGTTACCAAACTGAGCAATTTTCTTTTCACTGATGTTGTGATTAGAAACACATTAGATCAAAACTTTTCATGCTCATGTGGAAAGTAACATAATGTCTTTCCTAAAAAGGAAATCTTGGTTACTCCATTTTGCTCCAGTTTTGGGCTGAACTGCCCCCTGAGACCCACTTCCTCTTTCCCTCTTTTCCCAGCAACAATTTGTTTCAGTTAGCCAACCAGGAAGAATGTGCGCCTTGACCTGACCAATGGGAAGGGGACAGGTACATCACCCACATTAGGAATAAATAGGAAGGGTCTTTTCTTCTTTGCACGCACTTTTTGAGCACCTGCGCCCTTCTGCAGAAGTAAAGAGCCTTGTCGAGATCTCCCTGTGTTCATGTGTCTCATTTTTCAACACTGACGATCCAAGCCACGTCCCCAACACTCACCATTCACCTCGTCCCAAAAGACTTAACACCGCTCATTTAATTATTACAAATCCTCTCAGCTCCTAGGTACTCTTTTGCAGATTCTAGTTGCAAGGGATGGAGCCAATGATATTCATTTGGAACTTTGTTTTCATTTTCTTTTTCCCCTTGAACACCACTCATAAAGCCATAATTAGAGTATACATCAATACAATGCAATGTTATAAATATCAGTGTCCACTTTGTGTCAGGCACTGTGGTTAGTGTGGGGAGTAAACACAGAGCGGATTCAGTACCTGTCACTTCAGAGTTTGGGGTTTAGTGAAGAAGACAACAGCAAACAGGTAATTAAAGATGTCATATGTGTCCCCAAAAGGCAAGTACATGTTCTGGAGGGTAAGATAGAAAATAAGCCTAGGGGTCAAGGAAGGTCTAACAGAGGAAGTTACTTTTAAGCTGACGTTTGAACGGTAGAAGTAACCAGGCATAACCTCTAACTGTTAATGGCAATGACCGCACCTTACATTTATTTTCTCCTTTTTCCCACCCGTGTGTTTGTTTTTTCCTCTTAGAAAAACACTAATGGATTAGAGGGTTGGAACTGGCATATGCACGCTATTGAATATGGACTGGATGATCAACGGGGACCTGCTGTATAGCACAGGGAACTACTCAATATTCTGTAATAAACGCCGTGGGAAAAGAACCTGGAAAAAAAGATGTGTGTATAACTGAATTACTTTGTTGTACAGCAGAAACTATCATGACATTGCAAATCAACAATAATTCAAAAAAACTAAAAAGCGAAAACACTAGTGCTTGCAGGTGACAATGCAAGTGTTTCGCTGAATGGCTGGTGGCAGGATGGAAAAGATGAGGATTCTATTCTTCTGATTCTTCTGCTTAATATCTTCATAAGCCTCCATTCTGCTTTGTCCTAATATCAATTTTATTTTATTTTATTTTTTTCAGATATAATTCCCTTATAATTAATACTTGCTAGAAAATGGAGAATGACATCATTTACAATTATATCAACATTCACGAAGGCTGATTATCACAGGCAAAAAGGGTGTACTATGACCACAAAACCTCTTTTCATAATTCCCAAATAGCTTTATCTTTCAGCTATAAAGATCAGTCACCAAAGCCGAACTTGTTCCTAACAAGCAGAAATTTATGTCCCTTCAAAGAGTCTCTTAGATCTTTCCGGGCTTATTCATTTGCAGACAGGAGTAGAAACGGTAACCAGGCTCTTCATATCATGCGTTCACACGTGATGCCCACTCTTCATTTGCTGTCCAATTTCTTTTTTTTTTTTTTGTCTTTTTGCCATTTCTTGGGCCACTCCTGCGGCCTATGGAGGTTCCCAAGCTAGGGGCAGAATCAGAGCTGTAGCCACCGGCCTATGCCAGAGCCACAGCAACGCCAGGTCTGAGCCCCGTCTGCAACCGACACCACAGCTCATGGCAACGCTGGATCCTTAACCCACTGAGCAAGACCAAGGATCGAAGCTGCAACCTCATGGTTCCTAGTCGGATTCGTTAACCACTGCGCCACGACGGGAACTCCTGCTGTCCAATTTCTTTAAGATAAAAGGAGTGACTTGCAGCAGGGCCACATAGATGAGGAAGTTCCCTATGGAGGAGATCACATCCTCACGCATCTTCCGTTTCATCTCCTCAGGGTCCAGTTTGGGCGCGAGGCCCTCCATCTGGAACATCGCGTCTCTGCCTCACGAATTCCAGTGGTCGCGCTCTGCAATTCTCAGCTTCCGTGGGGCACCAGAACTCTCAATATCAATTTTAGAAACAATGGGATCCTCATCCATTTGCCAAACCTGAATTTACTCTGGTCTCTTAGATTTGGGGTGCACTTCATTCTCTGAATCAGGTGGCAGTAAGTATCAAACTAATCTAGCCAGTTCTTTCCTCAACCACTCTTCCTCTTGATACTTCCAGGCTTTGGGCAACTCCTTAGTTCTTAGAGCAGCTTCTAGTGACATCTACTGGAATTTTGCCTAGGACTACATAAGGGAAAAAAACCCCAAGCAGTTCTTTTTTTATTATTGAATTCTAATTCACGTATAATGTTAGTTTCAGTTGTACAATCAAATGAGTTGATATTTTATAACTATGAAATGGTCACCGTAGTAAGTCATTATTATCTGTCACCATACAAGGTACAATATTTTTTTTTTCTTTTTATAGCCACACTTGCAGCATGTGGAAGTTCCTGAGCTAGGGGTCAAATGGGAGCTGCAACTGGGGCCTACACCACAGCCATGGAAACACTGGATCTGAACCACATCAGCGACCTATGCCACAGCTTATGGCAATGCTAGATCCCTAACCCACTAGCAGGACTAGAGCTCGAACCTGCCTCCTCACAGAGACAACATCAGGTCCTTAACCTGCTGAGCCACAATGGGAACTCCTGCAATATTATTGAACTATATTCCCTGTGCTTTATCTTGCATCCCCATGACTTAATTATTTCATATCTGGAAGTCAGTACCTCTTAATCTCCTTCACCTATTTCATCTGCCTCCCAGCCCCCCATGCCCTGCAACCACCAAATCTTTCTCTCTGAGTCTGTTTATGTTTTGTTTGTTAGAGTTTACATGTAACTGAAATCATACAGTATTTGTTTTCCTCTTTCTGACTTACAACCATTCCCTGGAGATACTGTGGGTTCAGCTCCAGACCGCCAATAAAGCAAATGCCACAATAAAAGAAGACACAGGAATTCTTTGGTTTCCCAGTGCATATAAAAGTTATATTTACTCTATACTCTAGTCCATTAGGTGTGTAATAGCATTAAGTCTTAAAAAATACATATTTTAATTTAAAAAGACCTCATTGCTAAAAAGGCTAACCATTATCTAAGCCTTCAGCGAGTTGCAGTCTCTTTGTAGTAGTAACATCAAACATCATAAATATGTTCATCAGAGATGACTGCAAACATTCGACATTCAATTAGTAAAAAATGTAGTTATCTGTGAAACGCAACAGAGCAAAGCACAATAAAATGAGATCTGCCTGTATTTCACTTAACATAATAGCCTCCAGATCCATCTGGAAAATGAAAACACTAATTGAAATGGTATATAAATGGCATATAAACACTAAATGAAAAGGTATACGTACCCCTGTGTTCACTGCAGCACTATTTACAATAGCCAAGATATGGGAGCAACCTAAGTGGCTGCTGACAGATGAATGGGTAAAGAAGATGTGGTGTATATACATATATATATAGTTTATATAGTATATATGATATATAACTATTATATAGTATATGTAATAAATATTACTCATTTAAAAAAAAGAAAAAACTTGCCGTTTGCAACAATTCCAAGGACTTGAGGAACCTCTTGATCTCCTGCACAGATGTGCCCAGCTTCTGAGCAATCTCTTTGATCATGAAAACCAAAATGACTTCATGAAAGGTTGAAGCACTTCTCCTGTTCAGGCAAAACAAAACAAAAAAAAAAAAAAAAACAAACAAACAAACAAAAAACCTGAAGAAAGTGTTTTTATTTTCTTTGGCTAAATACATAGGCATGGAATTTCTGGATAGCATAGCAGTTTACAGAGAACCTCCATACTATTTTCCATAGTGGCAATATCAACTTGTGTTCCCTTTTCTCCATATCTTCAACACTTGTCTCTTGTCTTTTTTATGATAGCCATTCTAACCAGTGTGAGGGGATATCTTATTGTGGTTTTGATTTGCGTTTCCCTGAAGATTAGTGATGCTGGGCATCTTTTCACATGCCTGCTGGCCATCTGTATGTGTCTTTGGAAAATGTCTATTCATGTCCTCTGTCCCTTTTTTTTTTTTTTTTTTTGTCTTTTTGCCATTTCTTGGGCCGCTCCTGCGGCATGTGGAGGTTCCCAGGCTAGGGGTCTAATCCGAGCTGTTGCCGATGGCCTACGCCAGAGCCACAGCAACGCCAGATCTGAGCCACGTCTGTGACCTACACCACAGCTCACTGCAACGCCGGATCCTTAACCCACTGAGCAAGGCCAGGGATCGAACCTGCAACCTCATGGTTCCTAGTGGGATTCGCTAACCACTGCGCCACGACGGGAACTCCCTCTGTCCATTTCTTAAAATCTTGTTTGTTTCATTTTGATGTTGAGAAGTGTTAGCTCTGTGTATTTTGGATATAAACCCCTTATCGAATATATCATTTACAAATATCTTCTCCCATTCAAGAGTTTGTCTTTTTTGTTGTTAATGGTGGTGGTTTCCTTTTCTATGCAAATGCTTTTTAGTTTGATTTAGTTCCATTTGTTTATTTTTATTTTTGTGGCCCTTGCTTGAGGGAACATATTTTAAAGAAACATTAAGACAATGTCAAAGAGATTACTGCCTAGGTTTCCTTCATAGAGTTTTATGGTTTCAGGTCATATGTTTAAGTCTTTAATCTGTTTTGGGGTTTTTCTGTTGTTGTTGTTGTTGTTTGCATATGTTGTAACAAAGATATCCAGTTTCATTCTTTTGCATGTAGCAGTCCTGCTTTCCCAACACCATTTATCAAAAAGACTGTCTTTTCCCTCTTGTATATTATTATCCTTGAATCCTTTATCATAGATTAATTGACCACATAAGCAGGCATTTTTTTCTGGACTCTATTCTGTTTCACTGATCTATGTGCCTGTACCATTCTGGTTTTGATTACTATAGCTTTGTAGTATAGTTTCAGATCTGGTCTGGGAGCATGATACTGCCAGCTTTTTGTTGTTGTTGTTAGGGCTGTACCCACAGCATATGGAAGATCCCAGGCTAGGGGTTAAATCAAAACTGCAGCCACTAGCCACAACCATGCCTTTGACCTACACCACAGCTCATGGCAACACTGGATCGTTAACCCACCTGAGCGAGGCAAGAGATGGAAGCCACATCCTCATGGATACTAGTCAGGTTTGTTACTGCTGAGCCACAACGGGAACTCTGCCAGCTTTGTTCTACTTTCTCAAGATTGCTTTGGCTATTTGAGCTCTTTTGTGGTTCCACACAGATTATTTGTTCTAGTACTATGAAAAATGCCTTTGGTATTTTGAAAGGGATTACACTGAATTTGTAGATTGCTTTGGGTAGTATGGGCATTTTAACAATATTGATTCTTCCAATCCATGAGCGTGATATATCTTTCCATTTATTTGTGTTGTCTTTAATTTCTTTCCTCAATTCTTATAGTTTTCAGAGCATAGGCCTTTCACTTCCTTGGTTAAATTTATTCCCAGGTATAGAGTTCCCGTCATGGTGCAGTGGAAACGAATCTGACTAGGAACCATGAGGTTGAGGGTGCAATCCCTGGCCTCGCTCAGTAGGTTAAGGATCTGGCATTGCCATGAGCTACAGTGTAGACTGCAGACATGGCTCGATCTGGCATTGCTGTGGCGTATGCTGGCAGCAACAGCTCCGATTAGACCCCTAGCCTGGGAACTTCCATGTGCCATGGGTGCGACCCTAAAAAGGCAAAAAAAAAAAAAAAAAAAAAAAAAAAAAAATTTATTCCCAAGTATTTTATTCTGATACAGTTATAAATGGGATTATTTTCTTAATTTCTCTGGTTGTTATTAGTGCATAGAAATGCAATAAATTTCAGTTTATTAATATTGTATCCTGCAACTTTACCAAATTCATGTATTAGTTCTAATAGATTTTGGTGGGGGTCTTTGGGGTTTTCTATATATAGTCTTACATCTTCTGTAAATAGTGACAGATTTACTTTTTCCTTTCCAATTCAGATGCTTTTTTTTCTTGTCTAAATGCTGTGGCGAGGACTTCCAACACTATGTTGAATAAATGTGGTGAGCATGGAAATTCTTGTCTCATTCCTGATCTTAAAGCTTTCAGCTTTTCACTGTTGAGCATGTTAGCTGTGCATTTGTCATATATGGCCTTTATTATGTTGAAGTATTTTCCCTCTAAATCCACTCTGTTGAGTTTTTTCAAATGCTTTTTCTGCGTCTATTGAGATGATCACATGCTTTTTATCCCTTGTTTTGTTAATGTGATGTATCATGTTGATTGATTTGTGGGTGTTAAATCATCTTTGCATCACTGGGATCAATCAACTTGATCATGGTATAAGATCTTTTTAAGGTATGATTGAATTTGGTTTGCTAATATTCGGTTGAGGATTTTGGCATCTGTGTTCATCAGGGATATTAGCCTATAATTTTTTTTGTTATGTCTTTTTCTTGTTTTGGCATCAGGGTAATTCTTGTCTCATAATATGAGTTTGGATGTATTTTTTCCCTGTCAATTTTTCAGAACAATTTGAGAAGGATAGATATTAGATCTTCAATTAGCTCTTCTTTAAATGTTTGGTTTCAATTTCATTACTAGTAATTTGTCTATTAAGATTTTTTTTTTATTTAACTAATTTTTTTTTTAGGGCTGTGCCCACGGTGTATGGAAGTTCCCAGGCTAGGGGTCAAATTGGAGCTACAGCTGCAGGCCTATACTACGGCTCATAGCAACGCCAGATCCTTGGCCCACTGAGCGAGGCTAGGCATCAAACCTGCATCCTCATGGGTACTAGTTGGCTTTGTTTCTGTTGCACCACAATGGGAACTCGAAGATTTTCTGTTTCTTCTATTTCTTCATGATTCAGTCTTGGAAGATTGTATATTTCCAGAAAATTTATCCATTTCTTCTTTGTTGCCTAATTTGTTGGTATATAATTGTTCAACATATTCTCTTATAATCCTTTGTATTTCTCTGGTATTGATTATAATTTCTCTGTATTTATTTCTGATTTTAGTTGGTTTTTTTTTTTTCCTTGATCAGTCTGGCTAAAGATTTGTTGATTTTGTTCATCTCAAAGAACCAACTCTTAATTTTATTGATCTTTTCTATTGTCTTATTAAGTCTCTATTTCATTTATTTCCACTCTGATCTTTACTTTCTCCTTAAATACACTAATTTTAGGCTTTGCTTGTTCTTATTCCTGTTCCTTTAATGTAAATTTAGACTGAGATTTTCCTTGTTTCTTGAGGTGGGCCTGTATTGCTATGAACTTCTCTTAAGAACTGCTTTTGCTGTGTCCCATAGATTTCAGAAATTTAGGTTTCCATTTTCATTTGTCTCAAGGTATTTTTATTAAATTTCCTCTTTGATTTCTTTGTTGACACATGGATTGTTTAGTAGCATGTTGTTTAGTCTCCAAATATTTGTGAGTTTCTTTTTCCAGTTTTCGTCTTATAATTGATTTCTAGTTTCATAACTCCAAGTAGTTCTTAAAACATTTCAACCCACAGTGACTTTCAGCCAATCCTAATCCAAGACAGGGTAAGAGGGAGGAAAGAAAAAAAAGAAAAAAGAAAAAAGATTATCCACATCCAAATAAGCTGCCTTTTAAAAAAGTTTTCAGGGAGTTCCCTTGTGGCTCAGCAGTAATGAACCTAACTAGTATCCATGAAGATGTGAGTTCAATCCCTGGCCTCACTCAGAGGGTTAAGGATCCGGCATTGTCATGACCTGTAATGTAGGTTGCAGATGTGGCTCAGATCCTTCATTGCTATGGCTGTGGCATAGGCCAGCAGCTGCAGCTCCCATTTTTAGCCCAGGAACTTCCATATGCCACAGATGCAGCCCTTAAAAAAAAAAAAAAAAAAAAAAAAGAGAGAGAGAGAGAGAAAGATTTTCATCATTTAAAAATATTTGTCTCAAGTTACATGTTTATCTCCCCCATTACCTCCATAAAGTGTTTTTAAAAATTATTTCATTGGGCTAATTTAAATTGATAAACATTTCTGAAGAGCAATTAAGTAACAGGCCTTAAAAACTTTTATGCTCTTTGACTCAATAATCTCACTGTTAGGAATTGACTCTAAGGAAATAATTAGAGATGAACACTGAGATTTCTATAACAACAAAAAGCAAAAAAGTAAAACCAAACAATCACAACCACTATACCAAACAAAACAAAAAAACCCTTATTCACAATGTTATTATTGTGTTATTTTTAATAGCAAACTATGTGAAACAATATAAACATCCAACATCAGAACAATTAAATTGTTCTTTTAAATAATGGTACATCATTCAGTGTAATGCTATGAAGCTATTAAAAACCTCATAATAATTTAAAATAATCAGTTGACAAACGATATAGATACACCATATTATCCATTTAAAAAATATTCAGATACATGCTCAGAAAGAGAGGTTACTGGGAAAGATCCCAGAGGAGTTCCCCTCGTGGCTCAGTGGTTAGCAAATCTGACTAGGAACCACGAGGTTGTGGGTTTGATCCCTGGCCTCGCTCAGTGGGTTAAGGATCTGGTGTTGCCCTGAGCTGTGGTGTAGGTCGCAGATGCAGCTCGGACCCTGCATTGCTGTGGCTGGTGTAGGCCAGCAGCTACAGCTCCGATTAGATCCCTAGCCTGGGAACCTCCATATGCTGTGTGTGTGGCCCTAGAAAAGACAAAAAAAAAAAAAAGACCCCAGAACTTTTGTGGTGAGTGATCTCTGGAGAAAATGATTATGGATCATTTTGATTTCGGTCTTCAAAATTTTATGTATTTTCTACTTACACATATTTGTGTATTTTACATTTAGCAAGCATTACTTCAATGATCAGAAAGTAAGCTGTTTTTTTCTTTTGTCTTTTATTTATTTATTTATTTTTTTGCTTTTTGCTTTTTAGGTCTGCACCCGCGGCATATTGAGATTCCCAGTATAGGGGTCAAATCAGAGCTACAGCTACTGGCCTACCCCACAGCCACAGCAATGCCAGATCTGAGCTGTGTCTGTGACCTACACCACAGCTCACGACAATGCCAGATCCTTAACCCACTAAGCAAGGCCAGAGCTAGAACCTGCATCCTCATGGATGCTAGTCAGATTCGTTTCCACTGAGCCACAATAGGAACTTCCTAGAAAGTAAGCTATTTTTAAGGGGAATTTTTTTTCACCTGTGTTTCTTAGTCCCAACTAATATTTTCTTTAATCAATGTATCCATATGACAGCATGGCTCAAAAACAAAAAACAAAAAACAAAAACCACAATTCTTTTTAAACCAAAACTTCTACTTCATCCCTTGCTGTGTCAAATCCTAGAATATCTACTGATTTTACCAGTCAGGTGATGTTAAATCAACAACCTAGCTGTCTTAGCACCCACCAGCTACTTCAGCTTCTAAGTGACTACGTGTTCACAATGTCATGATTACCAAGATCCTGTTTTCATCTCTTGCCTTTCTAACCAAGCGCTGGGACCATCCCTAGCCTTGACTTCATTCCTACTCCACTGGAAGAGGAAGGAGGAAGAAGGAAGGGGAATAAAGTGTAGAAAAAGCCTAAGGTTGGGTTAGAATCTGGAAGGACAAGGCAGGAGCAGTAAAAGAGAACAAAAATGAAATAAAAGAGACAGGGGAGTGAAAGGAAGAGTCATTCTTAAACAGACAAGTCAGCAGTTGCCCAAACATCTGCCATATTACAATAACGAGCGGCTACATCATTAGCCTACACACTCAGCCTGCTACATTCCTAGTCCTGCCCCTTCACGTTCGTGGACTAAATAACAAAAGGACTGCACCATTTTAGTGGCTCCAGGAGACACAAGTCTCTGAGCCTAACCTTCAAAGATAATCTAAAGACCCATGGTTGTCTAGAGCCACTTTATGATGGTAATAATAGCTAGCATGAACTGCTAGGTATTAGCAATGCTAAGCACGTTGTGTACATTTTCTCACTGAACCTCACAACAAACCCATGAACTAAGTATTCTTAATATCATTACTTCGGAAACCTAGTAGTAATCAATCCAAGAAATGATTAAGCATATCTGTGCCTAGGGCCTCTCTGGCAACATTATGAGCAAATGAGAGTGAACAGGGAAGGAAAATATTATTTCCTTCACACCTATAAACTGCCAAGTATCTCACCGTATTCACTGCTTACCAAATTTTACAAGGTAAGGACATAGTACAAAGCTAGTAAGTGACTGAAACATGAATTTGAAACAACTTTTGAGCCTCTACTAGGCAGTCTGAATCACAAGCCCAGGGCCTTACCTCTGTAGTGTTCTGAACAACTGGCACATTTCAGAGTCCTCTTGCATCAGTGTAAGGATAGAACACCCAGCCTTCCAGGGCAGTCGCTTTCATTTCCAAGCCAGCCCAGCTTCTATGAACTGGATAAGTAATGATGTTACAGGGGCCTGGGAGTACACTGAGACTAGACAGCCTAATCCAGCAGACTTCATCCACTGGGGAGCACCCCTCAACCAAAACCAATAAACCCTTCACACCCCAGGCTTTGCGATTACAAAAGTGAAACCCGTTTTCTGCACTCAAGTTGAGAGTCCAGTAGAAACCATATCTGGAAGGACACACTCTTGGATGTTAGCATAAAATGTATAAGCACTGGGAACTATGTCTAGTCACTTACGATGGAGCATGATAACGTGAGAAAAAAAATGTATACATGTTATGTGTAACTGGGTCACCATGCTGTACAGTTGAAAATTGGCAGAACACTGTAAACCAGCTATAATGGAAAAAAATAAAAATCATTATATATAAAATACATAAATAAATAAAGTATAAGGACATGACACCTACTCAGTAACTACTGAGACCACGATGTGCAAAGAAAAGCACTGTTAAGCTTCACTGTTAAGCTTATGTTTTCAGAGCAAACCTAACCCACTTTAATCTATACTCACCTCTAGCTCCTCAGATTATCAGATGATTAAATCTGAAGATGGAGGATGCAGTATATGCATAGTTTAAGATTTGGCAAGGAGAGTCATCTGAAAAGTGGCACATTTTTCTTTTGGTCTAGCCTTACATCTGTCCCTCCCACTGTCCTTTGACCTCTGCTAAACACGTATTAGATAGCAGGTAAATTTTGTTAAATGAAATGATTACGCTGCTGGAAAGGAATCACACCAACTCAATTAAAAATAAGTGAATAAAAGGCAAGGATTTTTGTCATTACCGTGATTTCAGAAACTGAGAGACTGGGACAGGTAAATAAGGGGCTACAGTCACAGATCAGACTCCACTACCTCTCACCATCAATGAGGAAATTTCTACAGCACGAAGGAGAAGGCCCATGGGGTAGACTCCATCCTCTGGGGATTACCCCTATGGTTCACAAGGATGGAAATAAACCTTTATCTCAGGTACTATAACAAAGACTTATGTTTGCATACCTTCTGGTAGGCTATAAAGTAGCTAGGGAATGAATTCCCTGCTATATTTGTGAATATATGTATTAACATGAATTTTCTCATTTCACTGCAGGGGAAAAAAAAAAAAAAGCCCCATACTTTGAGTAGAAAAAATGAATACAAAATTAAAAAGAAACTATGAAACAACTCACTTGTAAATCAGAACGCTTTATTTTTTTCAGGTGCTGAATCCTTTGTGCTGGCAAGAAAAATAAAGAATATAGAATATTTACTTCTTCTGAAGCAAAATAATATTTGCTGATAAAGAAAGGGAGGCAAAGGCATCAAATAGGAATTAAACTTGACTATGTTAAACTCTCCATCATAAGTGACAAATCTCTCTTCTGTTTTCCTAATTTTCAATCCAAAGACACAATAATTCTTTGTTTTTTTTTCAATTTTCAGGGCCGCACCCGTGGTATATGGAGGTTCCCAGGCTAGGGATCAAATCCGGAGCTACAGTTGCTGGCCTACACCACAGCCACAGCAACACAGGATCCCTAACCCACTGAGCGACGCCAGGGATTGAACCCGTGTCTTCATGGTTCCTAGTCGGATTCGTCTCCACTGCGCCACGACAGGAACTCCAAGACGCAATAATTCTTGCCAAATTGTTTTATTAACAGAGCCCATCTTAAACCATCTAAAATGTGAACGACTATGTTCCTATAGACATCAAGGTTTGTGAAACAGGTTTTACATAATTGTGGGAAGTAGTAAAACATAGTGTAGGAATGTAAGGACATAATATAAGTACCAGTTGTTAATCTCTTCAGAGGCAAATTAGCTGAAAGTGAATTAGCTATTTTGTTCTTTCTTAACTTAAACCGAATCCCTTTTTTCATGAACAACAAAAAATTCAATACACTGAATCAAATAAAAGGGTTTACAACAGGCTGCAAACTTAAAACACACTAAAGTCTTGTGTTTTTATAATACCTTATTCCTCAGGGTTTCTGAGGTTGGTCATAAAGAATCCATAAGTAGGAAAGTCTGGGGCTGTATTGCTGCTTCTGAAAATGTAAGGACATTTTTCAATTTGTTTCAATGAATCATAACCAACTACCATTTATTTAGACCCGTTCTATTTCACGCACTGTGCTGGCTGCTTTGCAAACATTTATTTAATCCTTACTGAAACCCTGCAAGCCAGGCATTCTCTCTGAGTGGTTACTTTCCACACATAATGGGATCAACGACTGTTCCCTACCCCATCAGTTATTGCCTTGCAACGGATCATTAATCAAACTCTTAGTTTTCTGTGATTAAAAAAAAAATACTGTAAACACTTATCCTCAGATATTACAGTTTAAGACAATTTGGGTAATACCAAGGGCATACATGGTAAAAGGATGCTTAGGCAAGGGTCACATAAAAGCCAGTGATGCCCAATAATGTTCTCCCCCTTTCCGGAAGCAGAAAATCATCCCAGACTTCTTTAATACCTTCATTTATTTTGTGGCTGCGCCTGTGGCATGCAGTTCCCAGGTCAGGGATCTAACTCACACCACAGCAGTGACCCAGGCCACAGCAGTGACAACACTGGATCCCTAACCTGCTGAGCCACGAGGGAACTCCTGTGAATACCTTTCATTGTTAGCTTTTGCTTCATTTTAAAATTCTGTAACAGTGTAAAAGATGCAATTGCCTTGCCAGTATCAGGTACAACACTATCACCAAAGAAATACTCCCTGTGCAATTCAGTCACCCACCAGCTATAAGTAGCCCTTTGCAGCAGCTGTAATTGGTCCCTTCTGGGTCCTAATGCATCTTTACCTATTCTTCATAAAATAAATTTTGACTCCAAAAATGCGATGAAACCCTGTGCAAGTCCTAACCTTCTTACACATCTACCTTTTTCACTGGCAGGAAAAACAGAGGTGGGGGACAGGAAGTATTGTAATACTTTACGAAGCACCATTCCCACTGGAGAGATGAGCAGGGAAGATGACATCTCACTTATGAGATCCACACAGCATCTAAGTCAAGGGGCAAAAGAAAACTGCCAAGACCAGAACTAAGGGATCTTGGGCTCCAATGGGAAACTGTCCCTGGACACTGGCTCAGACTCAGTGAGTTATTTATTAGAAAAAGAAAACAGTTTCTGATCTGATGAGGTATTATATAATAGGAAGACTGAGGGAAAAGGACCACTGGCCAAAAAAAAAATTTTTTTAAACAATTCGAGAATCCTACTTCCGAATCTGGTTTTGGCCAAGACAACGGGATCATATCACTAGATAACTGAGATGGCGGAACATAAAACATACAATCTTTTTTTTGTTGTCTTTTTGGGGCCGAACCTGTGGCATATGGAGGTTCCCAGGCTAGGGGTCTAATCGGAGCTGTAGCTGCCGGCTCACACCACAGCCACAGCAACACCAGATCTGAGCCGCATCTGCAACCTACACCACAGCTCATGGCAACACTGGATCCTTAACCCACTGAGCAAGGCCAGGGATCGAACCCGCAACCTCATAGTTCCTAGTTGGATTGTCTCTGCTGAGCCATGACAGGAACTCCCCAAAATATACAATCTTTAGAAAAGCCAACCTTTAGACTGAGTGCCTTCAAAACTCTATCCCATTTCTACTCTATATTGCAATTCTTCATGGAGAACAAAAATCCCAGAGCACATTTCCCACAGTCTTTTTTTTTTTTTTTTTCTGGTCTTTTTTGTCTTTTCCAGGACTGCACCCTCAGCATATGGAGGTTCCCAGGCTAGGGGTCCAATCAGAGCTACAGCTGCCAGCCTACACCAAAGCCACAGCAACGCCAGATCCAAGCCACATCTGTGACCTACACCACAGGTCATGGCAATGCCGGATCCTTAACCCACTGAGCGAGGCCAGGGATCGAACCCACAACCTCATGGTTCCTAGTTGGATTCGTTAACCACTGAGCTATGACAGGAACTCCATCCCACAGTCTTATAAGAAACAGACTTGTCAATGATGATTTTTTTTTTTTTTTCTGGTTGCGGCGTGTGGCAGCTTGATGTGGGATCTCAGCGCCCAGACCAGGGACTGAACCCGAGCCACAGAGGTGATAGTGCTGAGTCCTACTCACTGGACCACCAGAGAACTCCCAAGAATGATGATCCTTTTTGTGATATTTAATACAGCAGCCACCAGTCATGTGTGGCTACTGAGCACTCAGCAAGCTGTTTGTGTGACTAAGGAACTTGACTGTAAACTGCATTTCATCTTAATTAATATAAATTTAAATATCCACACATGGCTAGTGGCTACTGTACTGGACAGTGCAGTTCTAGGTACTACAAAAGTTAATTTTCAACAAATAAAAACATTATTTGAAAAATATTAGTCTTTTCTTCCTTAAGACCCAACAAGATAGCCAGGAAATACATTATTTGTTCAAAACAGAATCTTTCTCTGGGAAAATCCCTAAGGCCAGTAATGATTTACCACCACCCAATCAGGCAAGAGGAAATAAAGAAATTCAGTGGCAATCTCGGCTTCAGTCTCCAAGGATTTTTCTTCATGTTTTCCTTTGAAGCTATTCCTGTTTTACCTTAAATAAAAGAATGTTCTTTCTCTCCATCACTAGCAGTATCTCTCACTAGGCAGATCCAATGACCTGGTGATCCGGCTCTTCCCATCCTCTAAGCTGGGAAGCTGACTTTTCCCAGATGTTTTGGCAAACAAATCAAAGAAATTTCAGTAACAATGTGATTAGACAACACGTTGATTATAATGGTCCAATAAGAAAAGAAAACAAAACAAAACAAAAAGACTTTGGGACTCAAGAAAGAGATGAATTTGGGACTCAGAAGGACGAGATGAGGGCTATTTCCTCAAATCTTCAACTTTAGGAGCTGCAAAAGACTTTTTTTTTAGGGCTGCATCTGAGGTACATGGAGTTCCCAGGCCAGAGGCTGAGTTGGAGCTGCAGCTACTGGCCTATGCCACAGCCACAACCACAGCCATGTAGGATCCGAGCCACGGCTACAACCTACACGGCAATGCTGGATCCCCGATCCACTGAGCGAGGCCAGGGATCGAACCCACATCCTCATGGTTCCTAGTCGGATTCGTTTCCAATGCGCCACAAAGGGAACTCCGCAAAAGACTTTGCTATGTGAATTTTCCGATGCTGACTGAGGTAGGCACTTCTGCTGAAGCATTTCTCACACTCAGTGCATTTGTAAGGTTTTTCTCCTATGTGGGTCCTCCGGTGCCTGATAAGGTTAAAGCTTTGACTGAAGCACTCACCACAATCAGGACATTTATAAGGTTTCTCTCCTGTGTGCGTCCTTTGGTGAATCACCAAGGTGGAACTCTGACTAAAAGTTTTCCAACACTCAGAACATCTGTAAGGTTTTTCTCCTGTGTGTGTTCTCTGATGTCTAATGAGATGGGAGCTGAGACCAAAACTCTTTCCACATTCACAACATTTATATGGTTTCTCTCCTAGCTGGAGTCTGCCTTCTTCTATCACACTGCAGTTCAGACTCAAACTTTCTTCATATTCAGAACTTTCATAGGATTTCTCACCTGTGTGTGCTTTCTGGTGTGTAATAAGGTTTGAACTTCGACTGAAATTCTTCCCACATTCTGTACACTGATAGGGTTTTTCTCCTGTATGTGTTCTCTGATGCTTTATTAGAGTAGAATTACAACCAAAGCTTTTTCCACATTCAGGACATTTGTAGGGCTTCTCACCTGTGTGTGTCCGCTGGTGGCGAATCAGACTAGAACTCTGACTAAAACTCTTCCCACACTCGGGGCACTTATAAGGTTTTTCTCCCGTGTGGGTCCTCTGATGTTCTACTAGGACATAACTGTGGCTGAAGCATTTCCCACAAACTGGACATTCATACGGTTTCTCACCTGTATGGGATCTGTGATGCTGAATAAGGTGCGAGCTGCTACTGAAACTCTTCCCACACTCAGGACATTTATAGGGTTTCTCTCCCGTGTGAGTTCTTTCATGGATAATAAGATGGGAGGTGTTGCTGAAGCTTTTCTCACATTCGCCACATTGGTATGGCTTCTCGCCTGTGTGTGTTCTCAGGTGCTGGATCAGGTGAGAGCTGTTACTGAAGCATTTCCCACACTCAGAACATTTATAAGGTTTTTCTCCTGAGTGGGTCCTCTGGTGAGTTCGCAGATGAGAGCTGTTATTGAAGCTTTTCCAACATTCAGAACATTTGTAGGGTTTGTCCCTGAAGGATATATTCTGCTGGACAGAGGTCCTGGTGTGTTCTCCTGGGTCCCATCCCCACTGACTGTGTTCTTCCTCCTCTTTTCCTGTAGAATTTCCCTGATTCTCTGAGTTGCCATCATTCCCACAGAAATCATCACACTCAATCTTACCAGCTTGGGACCATATCAATGGCATTTCTTTTGTGTCCTCATGCTTATAACTGTGGGGGCCATCATTTTTAGACCATTTTGAAGTTCTCTCTTTATCTGCCTTAGAGTTATTATGATGAACAGTTTCCAAATTATTCTTACTTTCTTCTCCTGCAAGAATAAACAAATACTCTAAACACATTCCCTAGACTCTGCCAGAGGAAAGAAATTCTGAATTACAGTGGAAGAGAGAGAATAACAAACTCAAACCTTGTAAACTATATTAAAAAAAAATTTTATAGCTAGTTTTACTTCTTTTACTCTATGTGTTCATCAGAAGCAGGTGAATTTTTTGTACTTATAACACTAATGAAATATCTGAACAGGCGCTACCAACTGCCACAGAGGATATCAATCTAAAATCAAATTCATTAAAATTTATTCTAGAAGACTTAAAAGAAAAAAGTGTGTGTGGGAATACGAACAGAACACTATCTGAGGTGAACACTAGACAAATCCTTGGTTAAAATCTGAGCAAACACAGATATAACAATGATACCCACTACTTATTAAAAACAGCAGCTTTGCATGTAGTATATCATTAATGCTAAAAAGATATGAGACCAGATATTATGATTCACATTTTTTTTTTTTTTTTTGGTCTTTTCTAGGGCCACACTTGCAGCATGTGGAGGTTCCCAGGCTAGGGGTCTAAGTGGAGCTGTAGCTGCCAGCCTACAACACAGCCACAGCAATGCAGGATCCGAGCCGAATCTTCTTCAACCTACACCACAGGCAATGCCAGATCCTTAACCCACTGAGCAAGGTCAGGGATCAAACCTGCAACCTCATGGTTCCTAGTTGGATTTGTTAACCACTGAGCTATGACGGGAACTCCCTGATACACTTTTCTTAAAGATGAGAAAACTGAGGCTGCAACATAGCTTTTAAGTGACAGAGCGGGAAATCAAAATCTGTCTCATTCTAATGCCCTGTTCTTTCTACAGAGTCCATACCACATCTTATAATGAATTTCCAAACGAGTCAGATCATCTTCTTAATCCCTCACCTGTAAAAGTGTTTTTCAAACTCTCCCTCTCGGTGAAGCCATAAGGATCTGAGACCAAAAGTTTTTGCTCTTGCTCCATCACAATGGTCACAGCCAAGTTAGGGATCAAAAATCCTGTGGAAGGAAATAGGTTATGTTTGGAGGCACCTGTTAAAGTTTATTCTTCTTCCTTCCTTCCCAACCATTACAACATAACTGCAAGCATAGAATGTTCTGTGGATCATACTAAAAATAAGAAACATGGTCCTTAGTAGTCCTTTCAGAAAACCTTACCTCAGATGCAAGTGTTTGGAATTAAAACTTAACCCAATTTACCTTTCCTAAGGAAATAATTTAAAATTTTAAACTTAATATTAAAGTCTGAGGATCAAGTTTTAAAAACAGAATGAATACTAATACTCACTGTCTACTCGGAACTTAAAGACATTTTTCTATCTTTTTTTTGGCCTCACCTCTGGCATGGAGAAGTTCCCAGGCCAGGGATCAAACCCAAGCCACAGCAGTGACAACACTGAGTCCTTAACTGTTAGGCCACCAGAGAACTCCTAGATACACCTTTAATTAAAAAAAAAAAAAAAAAAGTAGTTTTTTGGGAAAGTCACCAATTATAAGACTTTAAGGCATCAATAGGAGTTCCTGTTGTGGCTCAGTCATTAATGAATCTGACTAGGAACCATAAGGTTGCGGGTTCGATTCCTGGCCTTGCTCAGTGAGTTAAGGATCTGGCGTTGCTGTGAGCTGTGGTGTAGGTTGCAGATTCAGCTCGGATCCTGCGTTGCTATGGCTCTGGCATAGGCCAGTGACTATAGCGCCGATTAGACCCCTAGCTTGGGAACCTCCATATGCTGCGGGAAGTGGCCCTAGAAAAGGCAAAAAGACAAAAAAATAAAAATAAAAATAAAAATAAAAAAAATAAGGCATCAATATGCAGGTATAAGAATCAGCTAAAGAGAAAGCACTCTGTTTAGTTTACAAGGAATAAGTGGGTCTTTGACAAAAGGATAAAACCTTTGAAGTTAATTTCAAAAGAAAGTTAGGATTACAGTTCCCTGGTAGCTCAGCAGGCTAAGGACCTGGTGTTGTCACTACTGTGATGCAGGGTTGAACCCTGGCCCAGGAACTTCTGCATGCCAAGGGTACAGCCAAAAAAAAAGAAAAAAAAAGTTAGGATTTATGTAACTAGTAACAAGAAATTAAGGCAAAGTAGGCTAGAATAACTATAGCCAATAATTTCTAAATATAAAAGGGAGGCTAACAAGGGATCTCTTCCTTGCCTTTTACTGTCTATCATAATCAGAAGATCCCTTTCAGCCTAAACTTTATCTTCAGGACTGAACTACAATCCCTGACCTACTTTATGGAACTGGAAATGTGATCTGTCACTGGAAGGCAGTGAAATATGGACTTGGCAGCCATTTCAGGATATAAACAATAGCACACGTCAGGGAAAATGAGAGCTTAAAAGGATATACAAAGGGATGTGTGTGAAAACAAAAGATGGCATGCTTATAAGTAATTCTTACCCCATTACTGCCTATTATGTGCCACTCGGTGAACTAAATATCTTATACAACACTTCATTTTAACTCTCACAATAGCCCTCTGAAGTGTATGAAGTAACCAGTATGCTGTTTTATACCAAAACAGACATTAAGAAACTTTTCTAAGGTCACACAACCAGAAAGAGGCAGAGCTGGATTCAGTCCCAAGACTGTTTGGACACTGACTTTGACACTCTTATCTATTAAATTAGAGCGGGAAGCAGAGCAGGGCATAACCCCAACCTGCAAATGATTAAGAACCTTTATTTTGGAATATATTCACTATATTTTTAGAAAATCAATTTACATCCCTAGACCTTTTACCACAGGAAGCTGGCATTCTCTAAGCATCCTCGGTCTAAATGAAGCTCCTCTAAATTACAAATATGCCCAGTGTTTGAGTTGGGGGGGGAAACCATACATCTGAATGCAAAAAGAAAAAAAATTTTTTTAAGTTGTTCAAATGGAGTAATACGTTTTGCTGCCTGAGTTGCATATTCCTAGCAAAGTCTTTACAGAAGAAGCAAGAGTCTGGTAACAGATACCCGCGCCACCATTTTCCCTGCTAGGAAACTATTAATTTTGTATCAGAAAAATCCTCAGCAACACTAGTTGAGCAAAATGGGAGCAAACTCGAGGCCACAAACGGCGTGAAAAGGCTCTCTTAAAGATATCGCTCTACAGAGAGGGGCTATTTTCACTGTCCTAGCGAAAAAAAAAAAAAAAAAGTGTTTATGACTGGGCGTTGCTTTGGATCACAAAGACTTCCAAAGAAAATGCACTGCCTGAAGCTTATCTTGAAGAAGCATTGCCAGGGAGCACGGGCTGGGGTGGACTTCAGCGTGAGGTTCCAGGAAAACAGAGGTCCCCAGTCGACAAGGCCCTTCGAGGGACGCTGCAGGCGAGGGAGGCGCGGTGGTCGGTGCGGCGGGAGATGCTGGGCCTTCGCCCCTCACGGCGGCGGCTCCCCTCTCCGGGACGGGCATTGCAGCCTGGGCGGCGCGCCTTTCGCTTCTCCTGTCCGCAGCCCTCGGATCCCTTCCCCCCGGAGAAGAAACTCACTGCTCGGGGGGCTACACGAAAGGCGCCCAGCACCCCCAGGCGTCCCAGCTGTCCCAGAATAGGAATCCCCTCTCCTTCTGACCCCGGCAACCCGGGAGCCTAAACCCTTAAACCCGGAAGACAGAAACAGGAAGTTCCTCTAGCTTCCCCAGAGGGTGGGCGGCAGCCTCTCTAGGAAACAGGGATGGCTCGCTCTCTTTGATCCTAACCCTTAGGATCCCGGACGAGAAGAAACGTGCTGGGGGATTTCTTTTCCTGTGGCCCCTGTCGTTTGCAGACTCTGCTTCCCACTCCTCAGTTCAACTCTCCTCTTTCATTTCAGAGAAAATAGGAGCCAAACGAAATTTCCTCGACATCAAGCTTGCAAATCTATCAAATCTGCACCGCAGCCATCTCTTGCTTCCCTCCCAAGACCGGAGGATTTGTCCTTTGCTTTTACAATGAGCTCCTATTGTTACTCACTTTCCTTCCCACCTTCATGGATCCTTACACTATCACTTAATCTCCTGATTCTCCCATTTCCATCCCCAAATAGTCCTTCAGCTCTTTCTTTCTCTCTCTCCTTCCCCTTCCTTCTTTCTCTCACAATATTTCCATTTTATCATTTCCCATTCACCTTTTAACTCATTTCTCTGGCAGCAAAAGCAACAGATCGCTAAGATGATCAATGACCTTTGTGTTGTTAGCACACTGATGTGCTTTGGCTCGCACTCCTTTTTCAGGAGTTTTGACATGGCAGACTTTCTTCTAGAAACACTCTTTTGAGGGGATACCACACCCTCCCCATTTTCCTCCAACATGTTAAGTCTCTTTTACAAGCCTGGTCTTCACTAAATGTTGCTCTTGGAACCCAGCCACTGTGTGCAGGTCACTTGGAGAAGCCACTGAGGCTATTCTGGCTTGAGTGGAAAAACTTTAAATGGCTTCGGCTCCAACCAACATCAAGTGGCCACCACAGGAGACCCCAAATGAGAACCGCTTAGCAGAGTCCAGCTCCCCCTAGAACTGTGAGAGGAAATCATAAAGTGATTATTTTTACTCGAAGCTCCTAGGTTTTGGAATGAATTTGTTATGCAGCCATGGATGATCAGAATATATTTGGTACACTGAAGTGTGGTGTTAACTAAAACTAAAACATGTGATGTTGCCTATGGGAGTGGGTGGCCCACAGAAAAGGGGAGGTCCTTGAGCAGTGACAGTGGAAGCCTAAGGATCTTGAGCGATTGTCAGTGAGGGATTAAAGGAAAGCGAGGAAAAGTGGAAGATTGAGGAAAGAAGCCCTTGTTATACAGTGGCAGAAATTCAGCAACACTGTCATCTGTGCTAACGTGGAACATAAGATATGTACGTAGTGAATGCAGCAGTCTTGGTCAAGAATTGGCAAACTCATTCTGTAAAGGGCCAGATATAATTATTTCATGCTTGCAGGGTATACCACCTCTTTTACATCTGCTGAACTCTGCCACAATTGCTCAAAGGTAGCCACCTGTCAAATTAACAAACAGGTACCAATATGTTCCAATAATACCTTAGTTACAAATCATGTATAGCCTACCCCTCAGCAGTATTTTGCTGACTCTTGTTCTAGTGAAAGAGATTTCAAGATAGAATATTAAAGTGCCTCATGGCCTCCTTCTCTGCTTATGATAAAATACAAGAGAAGAGGGATTAAATACCAGCCCTTGAATCCATAGGAGCTAGAACATACTGCATTTGAAAGCCATTTTTGAGGAGTTCCCTTGTGGTGCGGCAGGTTAAGGATGTGGCATTGTTTCAGCGGCTCAGGTCACTGCTGTGGCGCAGGTTTGATTCCTGGCCCAGGAACTTCCATATGCCACAGGCATGGCCAAAAAAGAAAACCTGTTTTGTTCCTTCTCATCTCAGCCTCTCCAGATGGCAAACGTGCTAAAATTAATAAATAGCTTCTGGGAAAAGTTCAAATATCGGGCACTTCTAGGAAAACATGGTCTAAATAAGGGTCAGCAAATTACAAAAGGCCTTTTACAGATTTTGAGGTCTGTCTTAAAGAGCTTCTGTTGAACAATCGAATATCAACGAGTCTTACGGGGCTTGCTCCACAGCAACCAGGTAAAGAGGCCAAGGTGGAAACAGGTTTATAACATAAAGATTTGTGGGGGTTGCTTTCATCTTATAGAGTGAATTATATAGTGATGTAATGAAAGCCTCAGGATTTCTCAAAGTCTATGTCTTCCAAGACTGAAAGTCACAGAGACAGTACAACATGATAAGGGTACTAGAATATGACAGCCCTAAACGTGCCTTTTTGTTTGTTTGTTTGTTTTGTTTTTTGGCCAGGCGGGCAACATGTGGAAGTTCCCGGGCCAGGGATCCAACCCTTGCCACAACAGTGACCTGAGCTGCTACGGAGACAACGCCAGATCCTTAACCTGCTGCACCACAAGAGAACTCTCAAAAGATGCCTCTTTGACGTAATTATTTTGAGCCAAAGGCAGTTAAGAAGCAGCAAATGTAGGAAAAGCTCTCTACCCACTTCCTCTTCTGCCTATAGGCAGGATATAAATTCTCCTTTACTGGATTCTAGATTCTTATCATCACTAAAGAAATCTGCAAAACACCTTACTCAATTAGGTTCCTCCCACATATTTACTTTCCCACTTTTCCTAAAAAGCTTTCCTTTGTCTTGTGTTTTTGTCTTTTTAGGGCCATACCCACGGCATATGGAGGTTCCCAGGCTAGGGGTCTAATCAGAGCTACAGCTGCCGGCCTCCCCCACAGCCACAGCAACGTGGGATCTGAGTCGAGTCTGCGACCTACACCACAGCTCATGGCGACACCAGATCCTTAACCCACTGAGTAAGGCCAGGGATCAAACCTGCAATCTCGTGGTTCCTAGTTGGATTTGTTTCCACTTCGCCAGGACAGAAACTCCTTCTCTGTCTTATCATTTCTCTACTGATTGTGCTTTGTTGAAGATGCTGTTTACATCAGAGAACTAAGCCATCTCTTTGAGTTACTCTTTCCCTGAGTCTCTCCCATGTATATATGAGATGTACAAATTTAAAAACTTCTATTTATTTTTCTTTTGTTAATCTGTTTTTGTCGTTGTTGTTGTTACAGAGGGCCCATCTTAGAACCTAGAAGAGGAGAAGAAAAATGATTTTTTCCCTCTCCTACATTAACAACAAGATAATATTGAAATTTTAGGAGTTCCCGTCGTGGCTCAGCAGTTAACGAACCTGACTAGCATCCACGCAAATGGGGGTTTGATCCCTGGCCTCGCTCAGTGGGTTAAGGATCCAGTGCTGCTGTGAGCTGCGGTGTAGGCCAGTAGCTACAGCTCTGATTGGACCCTCCATATGCCATGGATGTGGCCCTTAAAAGACAAAAAAAAAGACCCCTCCCAAAAAAAAGAAAGAAAAAGAAATTTTAGGACCTTTTTGTTCAGCCTTCTTTCTGGTCCCCATGCTCGTCCCACTGGATATCAGACTGCTTGTGGTTCTCAGAACACAGCTTATTCTTTCACACCCCTGTGTCTTACCCTCTCCCACAATGTCACTGCTCCAGGTAGCCCTACTTTTATCACTCTCCCCAAATCCCGTCTGTCTGCAGAACACGTGCACTCCTCATTTCAGCTCAAGTTTCATCTCCCTAATTTAGTCTCCCCTGACTCTCCCCAAAGACTTGACCCTTTTTTCTTTCTTTCTTTCTTTTCTTTTTTTTTTTTTTTTTGTCTTTTTGCCTTTTTCTAGGGCTACTCCTGCAGCATATGGAGGTTCCCAGGCGAGGGGTCAAATCGGAGCTATAGCCACCAGCCTGTGCCACAGTCACAGCAATGTGGGATCCAAGCCACATCTGGGACCTACACCACAGCTCATGGCAATGCCGGATCCTTAACCCACTGAGCAAGGCCAGGGATCGAACCCGAAACCTCGTGGCCTCGTTAACCACTGAGCCACGACGGGAACTCCTGATCCTTTTTTCCTCTCCAACTTGTAACCTGTTCCTCACATTCTGTTCTGATTTCCATAGGTTCTGAACCAATTAAACAGACACAGGTATCAGATAGGGATCAAAATTATCAGCTTGGCACAGGTAAAGCTGGATTGGACAGGGGGCCTTGGGTCCAAGGCTTTCTGTGTCTCCCCATACATGAGATGGGATTACTCTCGCATCGAAGGGCAGAAAAACCCTGCCCAGAAATGTTATTGATCATATACACAAGAAGCAGAGAGCAGGTGGAAAATGAATAGGAAGATCCTAGCTCATGGCAGGCTGAACCACACACATATATCTAGTCTTTTCTGCTCCATTTCACCTCTCAAATCAGTTGATTTTCCTGGCCCCATACATGAGTAAGGAGTACAAACGAAGGCAGTGGAATGAAGGTCAGAAGATACCTTGTACTATTTCCACAAAAATGGAAGTTCTTAGTTTATGAGGCTGCAGGAATGTGGAGAACAAAAAAAGAATGGCTTTTCTTTATAAGTTTCTTGAAGATGGCACTCAATAAATCTTTCACAAATGAACAAATGGGAGTTCCCATCGTGGCTCAGTGGTCAACGAACCTGACTGGTATCCATGATCGATCCCTGGGTTCGCCCAGTGGGTAAAGGATCTGGTGTTGCTGTGAGCCCTGGTGTAGGTTACAGACACAGCTTGGATCCAGCGTTGCTATGGATATGGCGTAAGTCAGCAGCTATAGCTCCCATTCAACCCTAGCCTGGGAACTTCATATGTCATGGGTGCAGCCCTAAAAAGACAAAAGACAAAAAAAAGAAGAAGAATGAATAAATGAATGAATTTGCTTATCATATTGTCTTATAATGTAGTGGGCTGTGCAGGTTATCTGTTTCCAGCTTGGCAGGTGATCTCTGTGAGCACAAGAATCCTGTTTTATTCTTATATTCTAAGCACATAGCACATAGTAGAAGGCAATGAATAGTGAATGGTTAGATAAACTCCTAGAATACAAGATCTGAAAGGCACAATAGGCATAATAGGATATTGAGGGCATATCCTATTGTGAAGCTTGGAAAATTCACCCAGTTCTTCTATTTCTCTTTCCATTCCTCTTGTTTCCTTTGCTCGTTCACTCATTTATTTAACCAATGTTTAGTGTCACCTGCTGTTGACTTCCTGAGAGGGTCAACCTGAAGGGGAGTTTGAAAAGATTGCCCTGGGAGTTCCCGTCATGGCTCAGTGGTTAACAAATCCGACTAGGAAGCATGAGGTCGAGGGTTCGATCCCTGGCCTTGCTCAGTGGGTTAAGGATCCGGCGTTGCCATGAGCTGTGGTGTAGGTCCCAGATGTGGCTTGGATTCCACATTGCTGTGACTGTGGCACAGGCTGGTGGCTACAGCTCCGATTTGACCCCTCGCCTGGGAACCTCCATATGCCGTGGGAGCGGCCCAAGAAATAGCAAAAAGCCAAAAAAAAAAAAAAAAAGAAAAGAAAAAAAGAAAAGATTGCCCTGATCCCTGGCTGGCTGATACAGGGAACTGATTGAGTGAGTTACTGCCTTTCCCCAACTGTGGCTTTTTCCAGGCACCATTATCAGTGAGAATAACAATTGAAACTGTCTTCATATGGGTCCTCTGGGAGTGTTTTCAGCTTCATGTCACTAACTACCTGACTTACAAAGGTGTGAACCATAAGGACTTTAGTATTCACTTAAGAAGTGTATGGAGGTCCCATTGTGACTCAGCAGGTTAAAAACCCAACTGGTGTCTGTGAGGATGCAGGTTTGATCCCCGGCCTTGCTCAGTGGAGTAAGGATCCAGCATTGCTGCAAACTGTGGTGTAGGTTGCAGATGCCTCTGGGATCTGGCATTGCTCTGGCTGTGGCATAGGCTGGCAGTTGCAGCTCTGATTCGACCCCTAGCCTAGGAAACTTTCATGTGCCATAGGTTCGCCCCTAAAATGAAAAAAAAAAAATAAATAAGAAGAAAAAGTGTGAAAGGCAGATAGTCCCGGCGTGGATTGAGCAGCTCAGTGGTATCTCCAAGGGTCCAAACCCTTTCCTTCCTTCTTCTCCATCATCCTCAGTATTTTGATGACATCTTTCTTCCAGGCTTCTCACTTCACAGCTACAAGGTGGCTACAGCAACTCCTCCCATCACACCCTAACACCACAGTTTCCAAAGCAAGAAGAAAAGGAATGAGACAAAAAGAGCTTCATCTTTTTTGTTTGTTTGTTTTGTTTTTTCTAGGGCTGCACCCGAGGCATATGGCGGTTCCCAGGCTAGGGGTCCAATCGGAGCTGTAGCCACCAGCCTACGCCAGGGCCACAGCAATGTGGGATCCGAGCCAGGTCTGTGACCTACACCACAGCTCACGGCAACACCGGATCCCTATCCCACTGAGCAAGGCCAGGGATCAAACACGCAACCTCATGGTTTCTAGTTGGATTGTTAACCACTGAGTCACGACAGGAACTCCAAAAAGGGCTTCATCTTCACATGCTTTTCTTTGGTCAAATGGAAATATATTTTCGAAAGCACACATTAGGCTTCCCCTTCTTTCTTATTGGCCAGAACTTAATCATATGCCATCTGACTTGACTAATTGTTGCCAAAGGGGAATGAGATTGTTGTTATTGGCTGAGGCTGCATAAATAAGCAACAGACATGTGGTATGCCACGACAGACATGAACGGAAGCAGTGGAGAAGCTTCTGGAGAGCAATATCCACAAGCTTTTTGAAGGGCATGGTTCTGAGATAAGGCCTTTTTACAAAACTCAAATTCTTTCACCCAAGATGTCACCCAATGAGGGACGTAGGTTGTTTCCATACTTTGGCTATTGTGAATAATGCTGCCATGAACATGGAAGTACTGACATGTCTTCAAGATAGTTATTTCAGGAAGTTCCCTTCATGGCTCAGTGGTTAACAAACCCGACTAGGATCCATGAGGATGCAGGTTCAATCCCTGGCCTTGCTCAGTGGGTTAAGGATCCTGCGCTGCCGGGAGCTGTGCATTGCTGCGGCATAGGCCAGCAGCTGTAGCTCCAATTCGACCCCTAGCCAGGGAAAATCTATATACCGTGCAGGTGCAGCCCTAAAAAGAAAAAAAAAAAAAAAGATAGTTATTTCATTTCCTTTGATATGTACCCAGATGGGGAGTTGCTGGATCAAATGGTTGTCCTATTTTTCATTTCTTAAAGAATCTCCATACCATTTTCCACCAGTTTACATTCTCATCAACAATGTAAAAAGTCCCCCCCCCACACACACTTTTTTTCACATCCTTGCAAGCATTTGTGATCCCTTGTCTTCTGAACGCAACCAACTAACACACGAGTCCTACTCACTGTAGCCAAGCAGCTGAGGGTGAACGTAGTGGATGCGTGGGGTAAGGGAGAGACTTAGGGATTTGCCCATATCTCCCCACTTTTCTTCTCACAAACCTTTCTTCTCTCCCATAGGGTGTGGTGCAGAGTGGGAGAGGGACAGAAAAGGGAAAACCAACTAACCTGAGAGGCAGCCAGGTAGAGTTTGAAGCTTGTGGCCAGGTGTGGTCAATGCTGCCTTTGAACTTCACCCAGGCTCATTTCCCATGACACACCTGCTCCAAAGAGGCCTTCAGCAAATTGGCCCTTGTCTGCCTGGGGAGTTGCAATATTAACACTTTTAGCAATTCAAATACAATTCTGACACTACCGCAAGTCTGGTCAAAGATTGTGCCTTTCTCATATTGGCTCAGATAGTAAATGCTTAGAGAGAGTAAATGCTCAGGATTCTAAACTGTGTCAGCAGGTGACTTCAGAGGCAGCCGTCTTGTGAGATTGCCGCAAACTATGAATTATGGTCAGAGTAACCCATCCCTATGTTATCTCAAAGAATCTTCATGCAAACATAAGGTGATATTTGTAACAATTAGACTTTTTAAAAAGTTTTATCGAAGTATAGCTGATCTATAGTGTTGTGACCATTTCTGCTGTACAACAAAGTGATTCAGTTACACATATACACACATCCATTCTTTTTCAGATGTAACAATAAGATTTAATCAAAAGCAATCTGAGTGTAATCAAGGATTATGAATGCAGACACTGTCTAATATGAACCACTTGGAATTAAACACTGGAGATAGAGAGAAAGAGACATTATTGTTCTGGGTACCAAATACAGTCTCCACAATATTAAGGGTCACTTCTCCACTTTGGCCAGATTTTCTCTAAGGTTACTTGTCTCCAGTGTTCTCCTCTTGGCACCTGCCCTACTGCAAGCCAATCTTCCTCCAGAAGACAGAAGATCAAGATTAAGCAGGCCTCATTTCTGGCTATGGAGGAGAATGCCAGTTCATAGGGCCAGTTCTCCTTCTTAGAGCCACAGAGCCATATAATGGAGAAAGCTGCACAACTGGTCTCAAATGATGCAGGAACCCAGAAGAGGAGAACACCATTTGGAAATCTGAGGTTATGAAGCCTGGCCTACGGCTCAGGGCACTTGATTTGTTTCTAACTACACCAAAAGCTGGAAAGCAGATTGGTTACCAGTCAGAACAGTGAAAGCAGCAAAATGTCTTCAAAACATCTTTCTTTCCATTTGCTCTTTTGGATAGCTTCCTCCTACCTCCAACCCTGCATCTGCCCTCCAATTTCCGGTTGATCTTTGTTAGTGAGCTCCTCTCCCTGGTGTTACTTCAGTCAGCCTCTGCATTTTAGCCTGTGTCCCTTTTTTTTTTTGTCTTTTGTCTTTTTGCCTTTTCTAGGGCCGCTCCCACAGCATATGGAGGTTCCCAGGCTAGGGGTCGAATCGAAGCTATTGCTGCCAGCCTACACCAGAGCCACAGCAACACAGGATACGAGCCAAGTCTGCAGCCCACACCATAGCTCACAGCAACACCAGACCTTTACCCACTGAGCAAGGCCAAGGATCGAACCCGAAACCTCATGGTTCCTAGTTGGATTCGTTAACCACTGAGCCACAATGGGAACTCTTAGCCTGTGTCTCTTAACCCATCCCTGTAGATGCTGACGTACTTAAGTGTCAGGTTGAATACTATCTGTGGAATCACAGACCCAGAGTTGGAAACAAGAAATAAGGTAAGGAAGAAAAGTGCTTGATGAATGCCATCTGTGACCCAGACACGGTCACAAATGTTCTCTCACCTCATCCTCACAACCATCCTAAAGGATGTGGGGATTGGGATTCCCGTTTTTCACATTTCGAGGAAACTGACAAAAAGTACGTAAGATAATTCCTTTCTTTCTTCCTTTCTTTCTTTTTTTAAAATGCTTTTTAGGGCCGCCCCCACCACACATGGAGGTTCCCAGCCTAGGGGTCTAATCAGAGCTGTAGCTGCAAGCCAGAGCCACAGCCACAGCAATGCAAGATCCGAGCCACATTTGCGACCTACACCACAGCTCACGGCAACACTGGATCCTTAACCCACTGAGTGGGCCAGGGTTTGAACCTGCATCCTCATGGATGCTAGTCAGATTTGTTTCTGCTGAGCCACTGCGAGAACTCCCTCTTAAGATAATTTCAAGGTCTCTAGGAAGCGGAGGGCATGAAGGTCCTCAACAAAATCTTTCCTGCCCAATGGCAGCCCTGTTAAGTCTCTTTCGTATTCATGAACCCGTTCCTTCTCCTGTATTTTCTTCTGCAATGAATGCCATCCCCAGGCAGAGTTGCCCCCGGCACCATCTTTGCCTATTCATTTTCCCTTAACTCATAACCAACCATTTACTCAATTCTGCTGATCCCCCATCTTAAATAACTCTCAAGCATGTCCACTCCTCGGCTCTCCCAATGTTACTTTCCTAAGCGAGTGCACCATCATTTCTCATTGATGGCTGCCTCTACCTCCAGGCTGGATCAACAGGTGTGTGGAGGGAGAAGAGTGAAGAGCTGCAGAAACATCCTTAGTTCTAATTGTGTTTTAACAATAGTAAATCAAATGATAGGATATATGGAATATTCATATTACTCTGCTTGGCACTGTAACTACTCAATACATGGGGCTGGTATTAACATGGAAATCACACGCAAGAGGCCTCTTGGGTAATGCGTTTAATACCTTAACTGCAGCTCTGCCAGAAGGTCATGCTTTGTCTTCTTGTATCTGGAACTCATCTTTTAATTCCCCTGAGATTCTTCCTCCCTCTACATTCCTCATTAAATCCTTTTTACTTTAGATCTCAGAACAGATGCTATTGACTTTTATGATATTCATTTGTCAAAAAAAATTCGACCTAGGGAGACCCTATATGAAAAAAACACTTCAAATCTGTCTGCCTGTGCTCAATAGTATATTGATTTAGCACACTCTGAAAGAGAGTTAATTTCATCAGCTTTACCTGATAAGTAATGCATTGCATTTCTATTGGCGTTGGCTAAGAAAGCACTTTTCTCAGAGAACCATCTTACTTGTCATTAGAAAATGATAGCCAAAATTGGCAGGCAAACAGGCAGTTGTAACTATGTAGAGTAAATGTGGAAATTGTCAATATTGGAGAACATTAGAACAAGAAGTCCTTTTAGGATTCTAGATAAAATTTGAGAATATATGGGAGTATGTTTGGTTTCCATTGGTTGGTGTTACCAGTAGTTAGTTAGGCAACTAACTGAATTGTGTTCCCTCGAACTTCGTATGTTGAAATCCTATGCCTTTGCCCACCCCCATGTGACTATATTTGGAAATAGAGCTTCAAGGAGGTAAATGGGTTAAATAAGTCATAAGTGTAGGGCTTTAATCCAACAGGACTGTTGTTCTTAGCAGAAGAAGGGATAGGAGTTCCCACTGTGGCACAGTGGGCTAAGGATCGAACTGCAACAGCTTGGGTCACTGCACAGGTGTGGGTTTGATCCTTGGCCCTGCACAGTGGGTTACCAAATCTGGCATTGTCACAGCTGGCATAGGTTGCAGCTGACATAGATCACACCTATGGCTTAGATTCAATCACTGGCCCTGGAAATTCCATATGCTGTGGGGGAGGCAGAAAGAAAGAGATAAAGAAGGAAAGAAAGAGAAAGAAAAAGAAGAAAGAAAAAGAGAGAGCGAGAAAGAGAAAAAGAAAGGACAAACATCAGGGATATACATGCACAAAGAAAAGGTCACGGGAGGACATAAACAAGACAGCTGTCTGCAGGCCAACGAGAGGAGCCTTGGAGAAATCAAACTTGTTCGCAACTTGGTCTTGAACTTGCAGGCTCCAGAATGGGGAGAAATAAATTTCTGATGTTTAAGCCACCTAGCCTGTGGTATTTTGTTGAAGGCAAAGAGCTTTAGTTTGAGAAAAAATAACTCCTCCCCTCCCTGGCCACACTGTCTAAAAATTGTACCCCAGTCACTTACGGTTACCTGAGATTCTGTTTTATACTTTTTTCTTTGTTTATTGTCTTTCTCTGCTATATTCCCTGCTTAGAAAACAGTACCTGGAAGCTCAACAAAATATTTATTGAATGAATGAATGAATGAATGAGTTTTCCTTTCTCTTCATCTCCCTTTTACATCTAAAGAAGGAGGAAAAAAAGAAGTAATTTGATGGATCCTAGTCGGGTTTGTTAACCACTGAGCCATGATGGGACCTCCTGGAGACTCTTTTTTTTTTTTTTGGTCTCTTTAGGGCTGCACCCACAGCAAGTGGAGATTCCCAGGCTTGGGGTCCAATCAAAGCTACAGCTACTGGCCATAGCCACAGCAACTCGGGATCCGAGCCAAGTCTGTGACCTACACCACAGCTCACGGCACTGCCAATCCTTAACCCACTAAGTGAGGCCCGGAATCGAACCTGTATCCTCATGGATGCTAGTCAGATTCGTTTCTGCTGAGCCCCAACTCTTAGAGACTCTTTCTTTATTAGGGTGGGAGAGAGAAGGAAGGAGAAGAAATCAACAAATGGTGTGGCACTTGGCAATATGATATCTACAAAACGTCAAGTTCATTTTAAGAGCAAGTCGTTTGTTACCTATGACAGTCCCTATTCTTAAAACTGATTCTCTTATATGAGAAAAGTAATGTATATACATATATGTGTGACTGGGTCACTTGGCTGTACAGCAGAAATTTATAGAACATTGTAAATCAGAGTTCCCGTCATGGCGAAGTGGAAATGAATCCGACTAGAAACCATGAGGTTGCTGGTTCCATCCCTTGCCTTGCTCAGTGGGTTAAGGATCCAGTGTTGCCGTGAGCTGTGGTGGAGGTCAGATGTGGCTCGGATCTGGCGTCACTGTGGCTCTGGTGTAGGCTGACAGCAACAGCTCCAATTAGACCCCTAGTCTGGGAACCTCCACATGCCACAGGCGCGGCCCTAAAAAGACAAAAAGACCGAGGGGAAAAAAAAAAAAAAAAAAGATTCTCCTTATTGGCATAAAGGAGAAAAGCTCCTAGTAAGGTATTGGATTGTTGGAGACCACTGAACTGCTCAACTCTGCAGAAGGCAAATGTGGTGTCACAATAAGCCAAGGAATGCTTGCGATGGCAAAGCCAGATAACCATATATGCCGATGAAGAGTTCTAAGGTACAGGATCCCCTTCAAAGATAAGATAAGGGAGCTGTGCTTTAACCATGCTATTCTATAAGCAGCTGCATTGTGTCCTAGTGTAGGAGAAAATGTCCCAATAAAAAGGTAGAAAGGAGAGACCCTGGCCGTGATAACTAAGAAAAGTCCAGCCAACTGCCCCTAACCACCCCTCCCCCACACATCTGCTTCAATAAAGTTGCATCTGCAATTACAGCCCTGCCTGTTCTCACCCGGGTCTGACCAGCCAAGCATGTTCCTGGAAGAGCTAGCCTACAAAAGCCTTGTGAAACCCTTTTTCAAGGTTCAGACTCCAGGGAGCCATCTCCTCTGAGCCCGCCGGCCTAATAAACCTGAGTTCTCCAACTCTCCAAGCGCTTGCTTGGTTTCCTGCCGGGTATAAGAGCTGATACACTGCAGGCACAGAGCTGCTGGAGCTGGTACACTACAGGACAGGGCTGTCGCTAGAGCTGATATACCGCGGCTGCGGGGCTGCTGGGCAGCTGCCCTGTGTCCTAGGGGTATGCACCAGTAACTTCCTTGCTAGTAGCTCCCTTTGTTATTCCCTAGGAGATAGCTTTGTCATTGCCTATGCCTGATTTTGCTAACTAACCTATATACATCACCTTCCTTAATAAAAGTCATGTGGGCTAAAACCTAGGCGCCTTTGTTCTGTGGAACAGAGTGCCTCCTGGTCCCCCACTTTCTAAATGTAAAAAAGTCTTGTGTGTTTTGTTATAACACACCATCCCTCTTTCAGGGTCTCCCAGTGCCCTGCAGCGCTGGACAAGGCATTGGATAATAGGATGAAATAATGGCTCCCGATCTATCTTGTGATCATAAAAAGAACTTTCACCTGTGTGGTGATGCAAAGCTGATCAAGAGCTTTTCTACCAGGCCATTTTTTCCTTATCGCAAGTCTGTGGAGAGGACAGAATAGCAACCGCGTCCATTTTGCAGACAAGAAACCTGAGATTCTGAGAGGGGAAGTGAGTTGTGTAAGCCCATAGCCCAGTGGTGTGAGTGGGTCTAGAGCCTTGCTCTTCCAGCCCCCATTCTTGGTGTCTCTTGTACCACATCTGGATATGGTTCATACATACAGTAACCCAGTACATTTTGAAAAGTGAAATAGGCTCTATGAATAATGGCTCTGAGACAATAACTGGAAACCAGGACTGTCTCAGAAATACTTGGATGAATGATGACTTTAATCACGAGGAAGAAGCAGAGAGAATAGGGACCCTACACCTTGCTCTGCTCATCTTTTCTTCGGCAGGAGACATACATCTTCATCTCTTTTGTGGAAGTAAGTGCCTTTTGTGTTCCAAGCAACAGAGTTCAACAAACAGACCTGGTTGGGTCAAGTGATGAGGAACCAGACCTCTCTCTGGTTTGTGCTAGTGTCTGACCATTTTGGACCCTGGCGTTCAGGATATATGACAGCCCTTGGAAGATGCAATCAAGAATAAGGGAAGGGGAGTTCCTGCCGTGGCTCAGCGGTAACAAGCCAGACTAGTACCCATGAGGACATGGGTTGGATCCTTGACCTCACTCAGTGGGTCAGGGATACGGAGTTGCCGTGAACTGTGGTGTAGGTTGCAGATGCAGCTCAGATTTGGTGTTGCTATGGCTGTGGTGTAGGCTGGCAACTGCAGCGACAATTCGACCCCTAGCCTGGGAACCTCCATATGCCATGGGTGTGGCCCTAACTAAAAAGGAAAAAAAAAAAAAAAAGAGACTAAGGGAAGGAAAGATGACGTGGCTTCTGCAGGATGAGAATAAGAAGCTGGTGGGAATAGTCAGAAAGACAACCTGGACAACGTATGGTCTGAGAGCGGGGCAGCAAGCAGGTGGGTATTATCAGTGACGCTGTCCTTCAGCGGGAAAGGCAGAGTCTACCATGTGGATAAGGCCATGAGGCCTCAGCAAGGACAGACTGTCCCATCTGGCTGGCTAGATCATTTGTTTCCTGGGCACCATTAATATCTCAATTGTCACTGCAATATCTGTAAAGCCAAGAATTTGCTTCCAGATATAGTTACTCATGCAAAAGTGCATGATAACAATGATTAATAACTATATTTCTTTTTTTTTTTTTTGTCTTTTTGCCATTTTCTTGGGCCGTTCCCGTGGCATATGGAGGTTCCCAGGCTAGAGATCTAATTGGAGCTGTAGCCACCAGCCTACGCCAGAGCCACAGCAACTCGGGATCCGAGCTGCGTCTGTAACCTACACCACAGCTCATGGCAACACCGGATCCTTCACCCACTGAACAAGGACAGGGATCAAACCCGCAACTTCATGGTTCCTAATCAGATTCGTTAACCACTGAGCCACGACGGGAACTCCCAATAACTATATTTCTAGGACTAACACATTACCTTTGCAGAATGCTTTTTAATGTTTTACTCCTGTTATAAGCTCATACATGTTAAGTGCTTAAAACAGTACCCAGCACATAAGAAGTATTTTCTTCTTTTTAGGGCCGAACCTATGGCATGTGGAAGTTACCAGGCTAGGGGTTGAAATGGAGCTGCAGCTGCCGGCCTACACCACAGCCACAGCAACGCCATATCCGAGCCCTCTCTTCAACCTGAGCCATAGCTCACAGCAACACCAGATCCTGAACCCACTGAGTGAGGGCCAGGGATTGAACCCGCATCCTCTTGGATGCTAAGTTTGGTCCTTAACCTGTTGAACCACAACAGGAACGCCAGTATTTCCTATTATCATTGTTATTATTTCACTGGGTTCTCACAAAACCCTACAAAATAGGTTGGCTAGAAATGACAGAAGAGAAGAAAATGAAGCAAAGGTTGGTTAAGTCTATTTTCCATGTTCTTCAGCCAGTCTGCTTCAATAGCATGACCCTGGTCAGAACTTTTGGGGTTCTGCTAAGAACAACATCTTCAGTCCTATGACCCCATAATTTTAGGATGTACCTGCAGACTCTGAAACCATACCTCATAGGGTTAACAGAAGTCCCTGAGTGTGTCTTACAGCAGATAATGGAACAGCTTTGTTAAAAGCCTCTCTGCTTGGAAACTGCCTTTACTAAGTAAGCCTGCTTTAGCTGTTTGTTCCTTTCTTTAATTGCATGCCCTCTAAGCTTTGTGTAGCCTAGGTAATATATCACCAGATTTTTTAATCACCCCTACAGATATTAGGTCACTACAGTAATGAGGCAACGGGAGGCTTAAGTTGTTTCCCAGGAAGCTGGAGTCTGCTTCTGCCCAGTTCCAGACAGCCAAGACTGGTTGGGATCACGGACCCCAAAACGGGGCCTGTGCAGTTGTCCAGGGAACGGCCTTCTGATGTTAGAGGGCTAAAAAGTCCACCCCCAGATCATGCTAAGTGCCTCTACTTTTGGACATGCACCCCATGAAGAAGCATGTAACCCAGATATATCTGCTCCGAACACCAGTTTTCTCACCTTTTCCTTATCTCCCGCCCCTCTTCCCACACCTAAAACCCCCCGTCCTGTATCTCATAAATGTCTCAAGTACCTCACCTTCTGGGAGGTGGATATGAGAACTGCTCTGTCTCCTGGCTCGGCTGCCGGGCGAGCACTTTCTCAGCTGTTAGCCTCCAGGACATCTCAACATTTGGCTTGCTGCAAGATGGGCAAAGGAGGCTGATTTGGTAGCAACTCCCTCTTGGGTTACAAAGGAGCCTACTCTGGAAACACTTAGATATTTGGAAACTTTAGCAAGTTTGCCTGTCCCCCAAATTTCCTGGGCATCCTAAGGCTACCAGGTGACACTTATTGGCTGTGTCAGTGTGTGCTGTGTCCTAAGTCATTCTCCATCACCAGGGCAGGTTTTAAAGCAATGTCCCATCACCTTTTCTAGCCTATTCTATATAGATGTGTTAGCAAAGGGAGCCAAGGGCTGTCAAAATACATTTTTTTTGCTAAATTTCTAAAACAAATACCCAAACAAACAAACAAAAAACACTCCGTGGGCTAGGAAAGACTTGTCCTCTCTCAGTCATATAGCAGGGCATTGCTGTCTCTTACTGATGGCTGATTTCTGTCAGTTTCCGACACTGAAAGTAGTGAAGTGAAATCAATACAAAAACAAGTTGAAGTTGTTTCTAGGGTATATGTAGACATTTTGCCAAAATCATGTCTTTAGAGTAAAAGAAGAAAAGGGAAAAGGTCATTGAGCACAAAAGCTCAGTGTGGGTTCACCCAACTGAGAAATGTCAGATCTGAGTAGGGATAAGCAACACGGAAGACCAGCCCGAGGTCAAGGCCATTTGAGAATTAGACATGGAAACCAGACTGGTGGGGGCTTGTGTTTGATTCTGATGAATCTACAATGCTGGTGACATTTTTCTGTGGACTTCTCTGGAAAGGCTCAATCCTTAGACTTGGAGATGAACATTTGCTGGTGTATTAGTCAGGGTTCTCCAGAGAAACAGAACTAATGTCATATATATATATGTATATAATTTTCATATATATATATGAAATTAGTTTTGATATATATATAACTAGTTCTGAGATATATACACTCATATACACATTCCTTATATTATAATTATATATAATTCCTTATATGATTATATTATATATAACATATTATACATACCATATGTGTATATATATTATATATACACGTATACATACATTCCTTATATATAATTCCTTCTATCATTATATGATATACATTATATGTAATATATACATATATTATAAATATATATACACATACACATTCCTTCTAATATATATATAATTCCTTATAATATATAATATATATATAGAATATATATATTATACATACCATATGTGTGTGTATATAGTATTATATGTGTATATACACACATACACACATTCCTTATATATCTAATTCCTTATATCATATTATATATAATATATACATTATGTGTGTGTATAATATACATACACATATGTGTTTATATAATATATACACACACATATGTAATATATATACACATTCCTTATATTATAATAAATCAGTCTGTCTTTCTCTATAGCTCCTATTGGTCCTGCAGGCTGACAAGGCCCAAGACCAGCAACTGATTCACAAGCTGGAGATCCAGAAGAGCCAGTGGGTTAGTTCCAGTCTCAGTTCAGAGGAAGAGCCTTTCAGTTTCAGCCCAAGATGGGAAAAATACCAGTGTTCTAGTTCAAGGCTCTCAGGTCGGAGGTATGGTGGCAAAATAGCCACATAGATTAGAGAAATCACAGAAGGAAGCAGAGAAGAAGATCACGGGGAGAGAGAAGTATATGGCGGGAGGAGAAGGCAGTAAATCTTGGCTTCCACACATGGCCTCACTTTTTGGTTCTTTAAAGAGAGCATAGAACTAGTTGCCAAAAAAAGCATGGTGCTGGACTAACATAAATCCCTTTAAATAAATGGATGAATAAATAGTCTTTCATCCTGGAGGAACATATGCTCCCGTACATCAATTATTCAACAAATACGAAGCATCTGCTTTATTCAACTGCTAGATGCTATGGAGAGCATGGTGAGTAGTTTATTCTGTCTAGCGGATATGGCCATATCTTGGGAGGTGCACTAAGCAGTGCTACTGTTAACCCAAAGTGCTAGGGGGAAATACATGGTTACTTTAATTACAAATTTAACATATGCTTAATGAGAGAGAGAGAGGAAAACATCAAGAAGCTGGCATACATCCATGGTTCCATTACCATTCAAAGGTAACTACGGTTCTTGTTATCTATGAATGTGTAACAAACTCAAAACATAGTGGTTAAAACAATTCGTTAGCATCTTTCAGAGTTCTAGGCCTGGTGGGGTGATCGAGGCAGGTCTTGTTTGTCATGCCTCAAATGGGGGCGGTCCGAAGGCATCTTTTTCTACATGATCCTCCCATATGACTAGCTTGGGCTTCCTCACAGCATGGTGGTTTCGGGGTACACTCCTTTTTATTACTATTATTATAGTTGACTTACGATGCTGTGTCAATTTCTGCTGCACAGCAAAGTGACCCAGTCATACATAGACATACATCTTTTTCTCACCTCATCCCTTACCATGTTCTAGTCCAAGAGATTGGATATAGTTCCCTGTGCTCTACAGTAGGACCTCATTGCTTATCCATTCTTTTTTTTTTTTTTTAAGAGCCGTACTTGCAGCATATGGAGGTTCCCAGGCTAGGGGTCAAATCAGAGCTACAGCTGCCAGCCTACACTACAGCCACAGCAATGCCAGATCCAAGTCGTGTCTGACCTACACCACAGCTCACGGCAGTGCTGTATCCTTAACCCACTAAGCGAGGCCCGGGATCGAACTGGTGTCCTCATGTATGCTAGTGAGGTTCATTGCCTCTGAGCCACGAAGGGAACTCCTGCTTGTCTATTCTAAATGTAACAGTTTGCAACTACTAACCCCAAATGCCCCATCCAGCCCTCTCCTCTCTCCTCGCTTGGCAACCACAAGCCTGTCCTCCATGTCTATGAGTCTGTTTCTGTTTTGTAGATGGGTTCATTTGTGCCACATTTTAGGTTCCACACATAAGTGATATCATATGGTATTTGCCTTTCTCTTTCTAACTTAAGGGTACACTTCTGACATAGCAGTTGGCCTCCCTCAGAGCAAGCATTCTAGGAGACCAGGCAGAAGCCCCAGGCTCCTTGGGACCTGGCCTCAGAAGTCACACAGCCTGATTGCAGTAGCATTCTGTTGATCCAAGAAGTTGTAAGTCAGATCACATTCAAGGGAGCAGAGGAACAGGCTGCAACTCTGGCCTGGGGGTGCAGGGAACGGGGAGGGGTACAGGAGAGGAGGGGCCCGTGGTGGTCAGCCATGTCGGAGACAAGCCACCACAACTACTTCTCTTTGTCTGTAGGACTTTTCAATAATTTTTCTACATAAGCAAAATACAAGCATTAAAATCAGGACATTAACTTTGATAATGACTACTGTCTAATTCTCAGAACGTGAGTGGTGTCAGTGATGCCAACAAAAGAATACAGTTCAGAATCACCCATCGCACTGAGCTGCCTCAGTGGAAACCCACACACTTGGAGGTGTTCAAAGCCTAGCAAGAGGCACCTTGGGTGGAGCACGGAATGCGGCGGGGGCGGGGGTGTGTGTGTGTGTGTGTGTGTGTGTGTGTGTGCGTGTGCGCGTAAGGATGAGGCTGGAGGAACAGAGCCCCAATCCTGAAGGGCCTGGAGGTCCAGGGAAAAGAGCCAAGAGCTTGCTCTAAGCACAGGGCAGCCAGGGGAGAGTCTCCAGCAGAGAGAGTGAGACATTCTGATTTGGAGGTTGAAATCACAGGGTGGGGGTCCGGCCAGGAGAGTGACTGCTGGTGAACCCCGCTTTCAGAGCCAAGTCTTGATCCAGTGGGGCTTCTAATCAACAATTTAGAGGGAACCAGGAGCTAACAATAAGGGGCCATGTCCTTTTTTTTTTTTTTTTTTTTCCTGTCTTTTTGCCATTTCTAGGGCTGTTTCCCGCAGCATATAGAGGTTCCCAGGCTAGGGGTTGAATCAGAGCTGTAGCCGCTGGCCTACACCACAGCCACAGCAACGTAAGATCCGAGCCTCATCTGCAACCTACACCACAGCTCATGGCAATGCCAGATCCTTAACCCACTGAGCAAGGTCAGGGATAGAACCCGCAACCTCATGGTTCCTAGTCGGATTCGTTAACCACTGAGCCACGACGGGAACTCCGGGGCCATGTCCTTAAGAAATTTGTGGGATTTTTTTTTTTTTTTTTTTTTTTGGCTGCATCCATGGTAATGGAAGTGCCTGGGCAGGGATCAAACCCTCACCAGAGCAGAGGTCCAAGTTGCTGCAATGACAATGCTGGGTCCTTAACCTGCTGCACCTCAAGGGAACTCCAGAAACTTGTGGGGTTTTTGACTTCCCAGTGTTTGTTGTTTTTGTAACCTCATGTGCTATAAAATCCTTAAGCCCTGTGAATTTATCTTTGGAGAATGAGGCAATAAGGTGGAGCCTGAGATAAGGAACACTGAGCAGGTGCCAAGGGGAAGAAAATTGTCCAAAGCCCCAGGGCCAGCAGCAAAAAAAAATAAAGGGGGTGTGTGGGGAGGCAGAAAATACCAGAACCAGCAGGTTTGTGCTTGAGAAACTGAAAGGAGAGGAAAGGTAGTTTTACATCTAATTACACTCATTTAGTTGTATAGGCAGCCCCTTTAACATAATACTTTAGGAGTTCCCATCGTGGCTCAGTGGTTAACAAATCTGACTAGGAACCATGAGGTTGCGGGTTTGATCCCTGGCCTTGCTCAGTGGGTCAAGGATCCGGCATTGCCATGAGCTTTGGTGTGGGTTGCAGACATGGCTTGGATCCCGAGTTGCTGTGGCTGTGGTGTAGGCCGGCGGCTACAGCTCTGATTCAACCCCTAGCCTGGGAACCTCTATATGCTGCAGGAAACAGCCCTAGAAATGGCAAAAAGACAGGGGAAAAAACCCAAAAAACCAAAAAAAACCCCCAAAAAACCCCCAAAAACATAGTACTTTATAGCTCAGCTCTTTCAAGAGCATCTGATCACATTGCCAAATCAACATCTTACACCACTTACCAACGGTCAACTCACTTTTTTTTTTTTTTTTTTTTTTTTTTTTTTTTTTTTTTGGCTTTCTGCCTTTTCTAGAGCTGCTTCTGCAGCATATGGAGGTTCCCAGGCTAGGGGTCTAATCGGAGCTGTAGCCACTGGCCTACGACAGAGCCACAGCAACACAGAATCCGAGATGCATCTGCGACCTACACCACAGCTCATGACAACGCCAGATCCTTAAGCCACTGAGCGAGGCCAGGGATCGAACCCTCAACCTCATGGTTCCTAGTCGGATTCGTTAACCACTGCGCCACAACGGGAACTCCCTCAACTCACTCTTTGCTTGATTTTGGCAACAGGACCCGGCCGGGATAGCAGGTTTTATTGGCAACAGAGAACGAGTTTGAGGTACTTAAGCTGCAATGCTGAAAAGTAGGACCAAGAAAGATTTGATCCTAATAGGTTGTAGACATATCTGGATAAAGAGGGACCAGCTGAAAAGCGGGTCTAGCAATCTAAGCCCCGAATTGTTGATGATTTGGGTCAGTTGTTCTAAAAAGGAAAGTGACCTGAATGCAAGGAAAAGGGCAGGTCCAAGAATCTTAATTTTCCTTCTGGTTTTTCTACCTGGATTGTGACTATTACTCTGCATCATTTGAAGGGACTTATTATGTATTTTTTCATCTCCAAGTTCATGAATGCTGTGCTCAGCATGTGAAAGTTACTTAGCAAAGGTTATGAAATAAATCTTCAGGAAAGAAGCAGACCAGAGAGCTAACTGGGTGAGCAAAAATAGGTCATGGCATGAAGCTGGAAGGTGTGCTGGCCGAGGTGCTGGAGTCCAAAGGCAGCCATCTGCAGGGACACTGGGCGGTGCCCACCCTCACTGTACAGGTTCATGTCCATTTCCTGCCACGAGCCTGTCCTGGAACAATTGTGCAGAAAACAGTCACTGCTTCTCCTCTCCTTGGGAAAGTAGTATCTTTTTGTTGTTTAGCCCCCTTAAGAGGTGGAATTGCATCTCAGGGTCCTTCAAGTCCTGGCTTACTTGCTCTGTGACAATGGTAGTCACTGAATTTTTTTTTTTTTTTAAGTTTCAATTTTCTCAGAGTTCCCGTCTTGGCTCAGTGGTTAACGAATCTGACTAGGAACCATGAGGTTGAGGGTTCGATCCCTGGCCTTGCTCAGTGGGTTAAGGATCTGGCATTGCTGTGAGCTATAGTGTGGGTTGCAGACATGGCTTGGATCCCGAGTTGCTGTGGCTCTGGCATAGGCTGGTGGCTACAGCTCTGATTCAATCCCTAGCCTGGAAACCTCCATATGCCGCAGGAGCGGCCCAAGAAATGGCAAAAAGACAAAAAAAAAAAAAAATCAATTTTCTCATCTGTAAAACAGAAGGTGATAACACTAACCTAAGACTTTTGAGAGTTTAATTAGAGAATTGCCCACCCAGGCAAGCTGTTTAACCCCTGTGGGCCTCATCAGTGATTGGGGGAATGATCACGAGAGACCCTATCTCATAGGATTTCAGGAGGTTTAAAGGAATATGTGGGCGGCGCTGAGAACAGAGTCTGGCACACAGTAGATGTATTAGGTTTTCTTCTTCCTGTGTCCAGAAGCACTTGGCATCTACGTTGGAACTTCTCCATGTTTCTAAGAATGAAAGCACTTGAAAATGTGCAAGTAGAGATGAATCATGGAATTCCCTTTCTGAGAATTGCCTTTTGCACTTGTGTTTCTGTTTTCTCAGAAAAACACTGTCGTAATCAGAATCTCTAACAAAGTCCCTGGAAATTTAACTTGAATCCGCTTGATAAGAACAGACCTGTGTTAGGCTACCGACCAGAGCTTTTGGGCTCTTCTTCGGCATCCCACCCAACCCCATCCCCTGCCACTTCCCAATCTGTAGCCTGACTCCTCACAGCTTCTGGGAGGGTGGTGTCCACTGGTGAGGCAGTGAGTCAGAGAAGACTGTCTATCCACAGTGGATGTAGCCTGTGAGACACAGGACACAGGTGAGGACACAGCCAGAGAGAGGCTCCAGTCGGGAGCAGCCTATGAGGGGTTTTGCAGGAAGAGCTTCCTCATACAGCAGCAGCTTGGTAGAACCGTCTTAGAAAAAAGGCAGAGTCTGAGGATCTTAAAGCAAACACTGGGTCAAGGTTTCAAACCGCGGAGAACCCCTCAGCGATGCACTGTTAACGTGCATCATCTTGTGGGAGTTCCGTTGAGGCTCAGCGGAAACAAACCTGACTAGCATCCATGAGGACGCAGGTTTGATCCCTGGCCTCGCTCAGTGGGTTAAGGATCCGGTGTTGCTGTGAGCTGCGGTGTAAGTCACAGACGTGGTTTGGATCTGGCATTGCTGTGGCTGTGGCGTAGGCGGGCAGCTACAGCTCCGATCTGACTCCTGGCCTGGGAGCCTCCATATGCCTTGGGTGTGGTCTTAAAACAAAAAGACAAAAAAAAAAAAATGTGGATGTCTTGTATATATTTTGTCAACAGCTTTCCTCAGAGGAAGGGAGTGGTTGAACCCACCAGTGCTGGCTGTGAGCTGGGACAAAGCTCCAGAGGAGAAAAAGGTGCTGGAAGTTGATCACTTGGGGCAGGAAGGACAAGAACAGGATGAATGGCTGCTTCCCTTCCCCTGGGAGCCACAGACAGAGTTGTTTGGGTTGTGGTTTAAGAAACCATGGAGAGAAAGAAAGTGCCAGGGAAAAAAGTTCTTGATGATTCTGAAGGACTTTTATGATATAGCAGCTGACAGCTGACATGCCCTGACAGCTTCAGATCAGGTTTTTCATGGCAGATTCTGGAGAAATGCATTGAGTCTATTGTCAGAGCTGGAGGAGGAACAAGAAGAGAAGTCTCCTAAAAAATACTTTCAATTTACATATTTCAGCTCCCAGACTGTCCAGTCATGTTCCTGAGCTCAGAGTCACAGCTAACTGTCTGTGACTAAAGGATTCCGGAAATAGATCTTTCATACACAATGGAATACTACTCAGCCATAAAAAAGAATGACATAATTCCATTTGCAGCAACATGGATGGAACTAGAGATCTCATACTGAGTGAAGTCAGAAAGAGAAAGACAAATACCATATGATATCACTTATAACTGGAATCCAATATACAGAGCAAATGAACATTTCCACAGAAAAGAAAATCATGGACTTGGAGAATGGACTTGTGGATGCCTGGGGGGAGAGGGAGGGAGTGGGAGGGATCGGGAGCTTGGGGTCAATGGATGCAAACTATTGCTCTTGGAATGGATTTACGAGATCCTGCTGTGTAGCATTGAGAACTATGTCTAGATACTTACATCGCAATACAGCAATGGGAGGAAAAAGTATGTATACAGGTATGTGTAACTTGGTCCCTATGCTGTACAGCGGAAAAAAATTTTAAAAATTTAAAAAAAAGAAATAGATCTTTCTATACCAGCCTATATTCGGTGGGGCATATGACGGTCTGCTCATCTTGGCTGAACTTGGGACAGTGTCAAAGGGCATCAATGCCATGTGCATATGTATCTGAGATTCAATGAGGTCTTTCTGACTCCATCAAGATTGTATTCTGAACTACTATGTTTTGCTGTGAGCATGGAACCATGCAGAAAACTGCAGGAAGTGAAAGAAGGAAGAAGCATCACAGTGTCTTCTTGGTGAATACTTGGGCCAAGAGCTATTGCCTGAAGCTACCTTTCTCCCACTCACAGGGTAGAAGGGTCAGCCATACTTAAGAAGTCAGGACACGTCCTGAAGCTGTCAAGACACGTCAGCTATCACCTGCCAGTCCAGGGCAGATAGCTATTGTGTCATATTTCTCACTGAGCAGGATCTAGAGATGATGTTTTAGGAAATACAGATTTGGATGGTAGGAGCTAGAATAGTATGATATAAGGTAATCAGCTATGTCTTATATGATTATTTGGATAGCAGTAGGATTGATGAAATCAGAGCCTATGGTGGTATCCATGTGGGTTTTATTAATGCATGGTTCTATCCTGAGGAATCTGTGCCCCATTTTGAACTCTTAGAATCATTCTAAGATCCTACTGGTCACTCACCCCTCCTTCTATCCATCCATTCAGTCAGTCCTCAAATTTGTTACCTATTGTATGCCAGGCTGCTAGGTTCTGGGTCTGAAAGATGGTTAAAGAATAATAACTGCTCAAGGAGTCTAGTGTCCTATGGACACATATTTCTTTCTTTCTTTCTTTCTTTTTTTTTTTTTTTGGTCTTTTCTAGGGCCGCTCCCGCAGCACATGGAAGTTCCCAGGCTAGGGGTCTAATTGGAGCTGTAGCTGCCGGCTTACGCCAGAGCCACAGCAACTCCAGATCTGAGCCATGTCTGCAACCTACACTACAGCTCACGGCAACGTTGGATCCTTAACCCACTGAGCAAGGCCAGGGATCAAACCCGCAACCTCATGGTTTCTAGTCAGATTCGTTAACCACTGCGCCACGACAGGAACTCCACATATTTCTAATATAAGGGCCTAATCATATGAATCTGTTGGCTTAGGATAAATGATGCTGCAATAACGATTGGTCCCCCAAATGTCACTAGTTGACAACAATGAAGATTCATCACATTACTTGAGCTTTATAGGTTGCCTGAAACTCTGCTCCATATATTCTTTAGGGGACCAAGCTAGTAGGGCCAGCCTATATGTAGAATATGCTGATCTCATGGAAAAGAGAGTGTAAATGAGAGAGTAGCCCTTCAAAGCTTCTGCGGCTACCGACTACATGTCCCTTCTGCTCAAGTTTCATTGGCCAAAGCAAGTCACATGACCAGGTGTGCCAACAGTGAGGCAACCCCGGGCAGTTAACAGTTACTAGTTGGCAGTTAACAGTTGGGAGGAAAAAAATGCAAGTCCCGATGGTGCTATAACAGAGTTAAGCACCAGGCACAGACAGCAGGCAGAAAGGCATCAATATTTTGGAGCTCCTCTTAGTTTTCTTCATGAATTGATATATTTTAATTGAAACTGCAGGTGTGTTTTTTTTTCTTCAGTCCAGCTTTTATTTATTTTTTGTCTTTTTGCCTTTTCTAGGGCCACATCCGCAGCATATGGAGGTTCCCGGGGTAGGGGTCTAATCGGAACTGTATCCACCGGCCTACGCCAGAGCCACAGCAACGCAGGATCCGAGCCGCGTCTGCAACCTACACCACAGCTCATGGCAACGCCGGATCCTTAACCCACTGAGCGAGGCCAGGGATCGAACCCGCCACCTCATGGTTCCTAGTTGGATTTGTTAACCACTGAGCCACGACAGGAATTCAGTCCAGCCTTTAAAGACAAACTTGGCCAGACCTAATAGAGTGGAGAGGAGGTACTGGAATTTGTGTTACTCAGTGTTTCTATTTTAGCGAACAGGAAAACAGCGTTCATGACCACCCTATATGGTACAGTTGCTATCAGCTGGGACTATTTTTGTGGAAAAGCCATTGGGCTTAAAGTCAGACATACTTGGTCTGAGGCCCGCCCTGCTGCTTCCTGGCGCTGTGATTCTGAGGAGTCATTTGGCCTCCTGATGTAGTTCATCTATACAGCAAGAGTACTGGTGAGAGAGGGAAGTTGCTTGGTAAACAGCAAAGCACCATTCAGATGTTCGACCTTTGTAAGAATTCAATGGAAAATGTCGTGCGAAGTGGCCTGTTCTTTTCCGTTGCTGTTGGAAGCTGGTGTGCAGAGTAGGTTTACTGACAGCAGCCGAGATGTGCTGAAGCTGATGATTATCTGCGAGACGGGTTGGGTTTTGATTGTAAGTGTGCCTGGCAAACCTATCAATGAGACATGTGCCTTGATGAAACGCTGACAGCCTATTTACACAGCGGCAGCTGTGATATTATAAAAGAATGAAAGGCATGCCGGAGGTCTCAGTTGCTATGGAAGATCCGACTGCCATTCATCTATGTGGCTGATTACACCAGGATGGTAAAAATCTGATCTAAACATGAGCAAAAGCGTTCCTGAATTTTAATAATAATCCAGTATCTCAGAGATGGATGCAACCTCAGCAATGATGTTGTCTGTATAGATAAGGGAACTGAAACCCATAGATGTTAATAAACTAGCTTTTAGGAGTTCCCGTGTGGTGCAGCAGAAACAAATCCAATTAGTATCCACGAGGATATGGGTTCGATCCCTGGCGTTGCTCTGTGGGTTAAGGATCCGGTGTTGCCATGAGCTGTGGTGTAGGTTGCAGACTCGGCTAGGATTCCAAGTTGCTGTGGCTGTGGTGTAGGCTAGCAGCTGCAGCTCTGATTCAACCCCTAGCCTGGGAACTTCTATATGCTGTGGGCATGGCCCTAAAAGCAAACAAACAAACAAAATAAACTAGCTTTTATATCCCTTCTTGGTTAGGCGTAGCATTGAGTGGCTTTTAGTACAGAGATAAAAATTCATCTGTCTTTTATTTAGTGAACTACTAACTCATTAATCTCTAAAACATTTCTTTTACTATTTAGCATTCATAGTTCTAAATATTTACGATTTACACATAATCAACCCAAGCATAAAAACTCAACATATAAAATTTTCCCGGACATTTAAACATTAATTACAAATTTGTAATCAAGCTGGTATATAAACAAATAATTAAAACTATGAATCTAATAAATCATATTTTTTTAAACATGCTCTAAACACCTTTCGAATGAGACAACACATGCACAGCATGTGACTTTGATTATAGCAATGATTACACTCCAGGGATGTGTTTTTCTGAGACACTGGGAAGTCAGATGCTCCTCAGAGATGCAACCCAAACTACGCTGTGTTCTCCTCATCTTGTATGAGGAGAGGTCTTGCTGATGCTATGTGGCTCAGAAACTAGGAAGCGGTCTATGAGCGTATTTTCAACGGAGTACATGGATGGTTGGCATACATTCTGCCTGAAATCATGATATAATCCCATAGAAAATACTCCCACAGCAGGGACTGTGGTGCACCGGAAATGAGCTCCCTAGCTCTGTCAGTCTCCTCACCTGAGGACGGTATTTCCCGCAGGGCACCCTTTTTGGGGGAGTTCTGGGGAATAAGAGCTGCACAACAGGTGTGCTTAGCTACCTAAAGGGAAAGCAAGGGTGAGAACAAGAACGGTCTCTTACTGGTAGTTCATCTGAAACACTGCATCATCCACTTGCACAATTAAAAGTCATGGTAAAAGTGCTAATACATGAACTTAAATTTATTTTCTTTGCTCTATAATTTTATAGCTTCCCAAGGTTAGCACTTTTGTTCCTTTCCAATATTACCATTATTTTTATAGGATATGATTTCTATACTTGCCTAGACAGAGTTGTTGAAGTTTTAAAAGCCTTAGAAAGGAAAAGAATATGACTTCCAGTTTTTATAGGTTCTAGAGTTTTGACACAGATCTGGCTGTTCTTGGGAATGGTCCTTGCCGTGCATGGTCCAAAATGGTTCCCAAGCACATCAGAATCCCAGCAGCAGGGGGAACCCAGGAAGGGGAAGGGAGATATGCCCCCTTCCTTTTAAAGGCATAACCCGGAAGTTGTGTGTATCACTCCTGCGCATTTTCATCTGGGAACTTGACCACACCTAGCAGCAAGGGAGGCTGGAAATCTGTTGGCTGGGCACCCAGACAAGAATCCAGTGTCTTCTTAGTCTAAAAGAAGAGAAAAGCTAGCACTGGGTGGTTCCTGTGTCTGCCACCATGGACGCTTTGGGCCACCATGTGTTTGCAGGCACTGCTCATACAGACACGTCCACCCCTGTCCAAGGGAGAAAAGCCCCAAACTCTGAGTGTTTTGATTCAGCTTAAAGACCAGAAGCTCCCAAGGGATAAGCAGTCAGGGCCAGGGGGAGCTCCTGGGGGTATGACAACTTGAAGAGACAAGCGACCAACCTCCAGCTCTTCCACAACCCAAAATACAATGGCTACAGAGGAACAGGAAAACTAATAAAAAGTCCTATTCGGAAGGCAGATGAAAACAAAGCACCCGAGGCACTGGGCTGTTGCAATGATCAAATCCTACCAGGCAGGAACTGGAAAGAATTTCATTTCGGTCAGCGAGAGAGGCACTTGGTGCATCCACCAGGCCACCCTGGTTCTGCTCTCCAGGCAACCACCCTTGGCTGACACTTCCCTTTGAGAGGTTCTGCCTGGTCCATCTGAAACAGCATTCAAGATCACATATTTCTTGGGGACACAGTCCCTTCCTGTGGGTGTGGGCTTGGAGTCTAGACCTGTTTTGAGGTCAGGGACTTTGTAAGGGCAGAATGGTAGTTTCCCAGGCAATAAAATTCCCCGAGTAGGCTTTAGTCTATTTGCTTCCAATTCATTCCATGTGTAAATAACTATAGCCGAGATCTGGTTTGGTATAGGTTTAGCCTAAAAGTTCTATTTCCCAGAGTTCCCGTCATGGCTCAGTGGTTAACAAATCTAACTAGGAACCATGAGATTGAGGGTTTGATCCCTGACCTCACTCAGTGGGTTAAGGATCCGGCGTTGCCGTGAGCTGTGGTGTAGGTTTCAGACGTGGTTGGATCTGGCATTGCTGTGGCCCTGGTGTAGGCTGGTGGCTACAGCTCTGATTGGACCCCTAGCCTGGGAACCTCTGTATGCCGCAGATACGGCCCTAGAAAAAGACAAAAAAAAAAAAAAGCTCTATTTCTTGACCCCCCTGCTCTGCCTTTGACACAGTGGAAGTGACTGTGCCATACCCTGGCATAGTCCTCAACTGGCTTAGGGCCTTTGCTTTCTGCCCCTTGGATACCAGCCCCCTTTTAAGAAGCTCATCTACATACCAAGACTGCTTTGCTGTAGGCTGCCCAAAATCTACGTGGAGGGGCCCTGGAGAATGCGATACCCATGAAGAAAGATCAAAGAACCACTGAGATATCAGACATAGGAACATTTAAGATTAAAGGACTTTAACTTAATTTCTCTGATATTGTACTCGTATCTCTGTTCCACTCAAAATCTTGAATCCTAATGACAGCGATGTAATCACTGACTTCCTTTATCTTACCGCAGACCTATAAATGCTTCAACACATATTATTAGTCAAACATGGATATTGTGATCTTGAAAAGATTTAGTTTTTTTTTTTTTTTTTTTTTTTTTTTTTGCCATTTCTTGGGCCGCTCCCTCGGCATATGGAGGTTCCCAGGCTAGGGGTCAAATCAGAGCTACCGCTGCCGGCCAACGCCAGATCCAAGCCACGTCTGCAACCCTACACCACAGCTCACGGCAATGCAAGATCCTTAACCCACTGAGCAAGGCCAGGGATCAAACCCGCCACCTCATGGTTCCTAGTTGGATTCGTTAACCACTGAGCCACGACGGGAACTCCAAGATTTAGTTCTTTTTGCCTTTACAATCCATCCTTTGTCTTTATTTAGGAACACCCCTGTGCATTATAGCCTTTACCCTTTACCCACTTAGAGGCCAGAGGCAACCCTCCAGTTGTGACAACCAAAATGTCCCTTGACATTGCCACATGTCCCTGGGGGGCAAAAGTGCCCTAGACCAAACACTACTGCTCAAGAGATACATAGACCAAACACCGAGTTTAAAATCGTTTGAAAGTTATTCTCGTCTCTGTGTGACTATGCCACCAACTTGATGTATAGTTAGGTTTGTTTTTCTCAGTGGTTTTCAGGTATTAAAGATTGCTTTTAACTTGTTTAATAGTTTTTAAACTTATATTAATAGGTGTGATACTGACATTGCAGTCGTGCAAGGAAATGATCTGTCTCACCTCTGCCACATTCATATCATTCCAAAGTCAAAAGAGATAGCCAGGTAGTTTTTGTGTGTTTTTTGTTTTGTTTTGTTTTTACTTTAATTTTGTTTCTTAATCATGAAAATATATCGAATAGCTGGTCCTGCCAAGGAAGTTTCAATTCCATCTTTCCACCGTGTTCCCTCCCTTCCTCGGTAATAACATTCTCATTAGTTTGGTGGGCGGGGGTTGGCCTTCCATTGTTTCGTTTTGAAAACGTAAGTATATATGTGTTTGTACATGTTTAGATACATATATACTTGTATTTATCACCCCTTCTCTTTTTTTGGTCTTTTTAAGGTTGCACCCGTGGCATATGGAGGTTCCTAGGCTAGGGGTCTAATTGGAGCTGTAGGTGCTGGCCTACACCACAGCCACAGCCACGCGGGATCTGAGCCGTATCTGCAACCTACATCAAGGCTCACGGCAACGCCGGATCCTTAACTCACTGAGCCAGGCCAGGGATCAAACCTACGTCCTCATGGATGATAGTTGGGTTTGTTAACGGATGAGCCACAATGGGAACTCCTATTACCACCCCCCTTATATGAACGTTAAAATACTATAAACACTGTTATGGATATCTAAAAGCAAGGACTTCTTTCTATCTGCAGTAATTGAAGTATCTGGGTGGCTATAAAGTGCAACGCCCTGTCCTAGACACTGAGAGTCTTTGCCTTCAATGGAGAAGACAGACTGATGCAGGACATGACTCAATGCCAAGTTTTCAAAATCTCCAGTCCTACCCACTGACCTCTCCTCCATGTTTGGGGGCCACATTGAATTTGACCTCTGTTGAAGCGGTCATCTCTGAGTCTCTGAGGATAAATGTGCCTGCCCAGAAGCCTTCATATCACCATGAATGAGGATGTTCTTGGTAAGGAAATAACCAGGGTGAAACAGAGTGCTGGGCACAAACGTCCTTTAAAGAATGTCCCTGGAGTTCCTGTCGTGGCTCAGTGGTTAACGAATCCGACTAGGAACCATGAGGTTGCGGGTTCGATCCCTGGCCTTGCTCAGTGGGTTAAGGATCCGACATTGCTGTGAGCTATGGTGTAGGTTGCAGATGTGGCTCGGATCCTGCGTTGCTGTGGCTCTGGCATAGGCCAGTGGCTACAGCTCCAATTAGACCCCTAGCCTGGGAACCTCCATATGCCGAGGGAGTGGCCCAAGAAATGGCAAAAAGACAAAAAAAAAAAAAAAAAAAAAAGAATGTCCCCTGACTTCCTTGGGATGTGTCTAAAAAGACACCTCAAGTGAGGCTGAAGCAGGTGTAGAAATGAATGTTGGAGTGATCTGGATGTCTGCTTTTACAGATGTGTTGGCTACTGAATTCTGTTAAATGAAGCATCAAGAAATCTCAGTGTCACCTCTAGCCACTGGACCTCTGCATTCCTTGTCAAAATATCTATGGGTAAAAGTTACACGTGAGTACATTTGTTCCCTTTTACTAGAAAGATCTCCAAATATAAAAATAGAGACTACAACACACTATGCAGTCATCACCCAGTTTCATCAGGCTTCAGCCCTTTGCCACACTTGTTTCATCTGGCCCAGTCTATTTTTTCTGAAGTATTTCAAAGCAAACTGCACACAAATCATTTCACTCTTAAATAATGCGTCTTTTTTTTTAAGAAAAAAAAAAGTGGGAGATAGAAGTGAGAGATCACTGTATAACTGCAATATCAGTATCATACCTATTAAAAATAACATGGATTTGTTAATATCACCCAATAGCATTTCCAAATTTATATTTCTCTGGTTATCTAAAACAAAAACAAAAGCCCCTCAGTGATGGTCTTTACCGTTCATTCAAAATCAGGGTCTAAACAAAATCTGCTCATTACATGTGGGGAGTCTGCTACGGGACATGAACTGATCCAGCATGACCCAAAGCACTCTGGGTAGCTGAGAACAAACCGTCAAGCATCAGGAGATCCTGACTCCTGGTTGGATTGACCCCAGATGCTTGGATTGTTGAAAACATCCATGTCCCCCCTCAGATCTCTCCAAGTTGGACATTCTCATTTCCTTCCACTGTTCCTCTGTGACACGAGTTGTCCTCTTAACACGCCCCTGTTGGCTAATGTCTCTGGTAGGCGTATTACAAGGAGTTGCTATCCTCAATTACCAAGCCTCAGATCAGCACTGATGTCCCTGCTGCAGAGATAAAGAAAGCTATTGACTTCATGGGTGGGTGCCTGGCTCTCCAGATGGGTATTCGTTGGAAATTCCAAAGCTAAGCCAACAACTCAAAGCCTTGCCTGATTCTTCTCTTTAGAACATGAACAAGTCATTTTGATTCTAACCACCCTTGATTCCTACTAAAAAAATTTTTTTTTTACCTTTCGGTTGTTTGGGAAAATCCAGTACCCACTGAGAAGAGTATGATTAAGAGCTTGGGTCTTTCCTGGAGTCTCGAAGCACTACTTAGTGGTTGGATGCACAGACTTTGCAGTCAGGCTTGCCAAGTTCAAATTCCAAGACTGATGACCATGAACTGGGAGACTTGGGTAAATTATTTAATCTCTGTTTCTCTATAGAACGGAACTGATGATAACACCTACCTCATTAGCTTGTTGTAAAGATGAATTCAATACATGTAAAGCACCAAGACATGATGCCTGACCCAGTAAGCGTTATATGTGTTTGCTCTGTTACTGTCTTTTCTGCCTCTGCCACTTAGATGCTGCCAGACCTTGGAGCAAGTCATCCAGCCAGAATGTTTCCAATTCCTCATCGCTAAATTGGCAATTACAGTGCAATCTATTCATAGGAATATTATGAAAATTAAAAGAGTCAATTCACTAACACCTGAAAAAATACTTCTAATGCATAATAAGCACTCAGTAAATATTAGCTATTATTATTATTATTATTTTAATCTTTTTGTCTTTTTAGGGCTGCACCTGCGGCATATGGAGGTTCCCAGGCTAGGGATTGAATCGGAGCTGTAGCAGCCGGCCTACACCAGAACCACAGCAATGGGGAATCCTGGCTGCATCTTCAACCCACACTATAGCTCACGGCATTGCCAGATCCTCAACCCACTGAGCGAGGTCAGGGATCGAACCTGCAACCTCATGGTTCCTAGTGGGATTTGTTAACCACTGAGCCACGATGGGAACTCCAATATTAGCTATTATTAATTTGGCACTTGGTACTTAACCATAGTACTAATCCTAAGCCAGAAAGTCTGGTGTACCACAAATACTGGCATCTCTTTGTTTTTAATCAATCAACTTGATTTCACCTCCATCTTCGTACTGCCTCAGTCATTCTGAGTTTCTCTTCCCTGAGTCCTCCAGAGTTTGTGCCAAGAATCTGAGGGCTTCTACAACACCCAGGTTTCCGGAGGGTCCTGGTGGTCCCAGCTCCATGATCTCACTCAGAGTTTCATTATCTCAGGCCAGATGGTCTCTGCCACTTCTGTGCCACACTTGGGACCTAAGGTCTTGGCCAAGTCTCTGAGCCTCTGCCCAGGACCACGTCTCCTGGCGCATCATTTCCAGCCACAGCTTGAGGACACCTTGACTTTTCTCTTAACCTCTCGTCCAAGTCTCCGGAAAGCTCTTCTGAATCTTTTCCAGGGGAAAATCATTTTGTTCTCAAATCCTTCATGGATTTTTTTGGAAGCAAGAGTTTGGGCACCAGTCTTGCCAATGACAAAGAAACCCTGGGCCTGCTCCGTACTTGCGTGGGGGGAGGAAAGAGAGACCCTAGAGGGAAACATCCCCTATCCTCACCTCACAGAGCTCCCCATGCCCCACACCTGCAAACGTGAGCTGTCACACGGAAGGGCGTTCAACTCACAGTTACTGACCCAACCCCGACCAAGGGCCAGATGCTGAGTGAAGCACCAGAAGAAATAAAGAGCCAAACAAGATAGGGACCCTGCCCCCAGAGTTCTTCCCCTAGACCAGTGAATCACAAAGGACCAAGATTTTGGCTCTCTTGGGGACACTTGGCAATGGGGAGAGATACTTTTCGTTGGCACAACTGGAGGGGCTGGTACTACTGGCCTCTGGTGGATGCAGCACCAGAGGGGTGCTGCTAAACAGCCTACAATGGACAGGACAGCCCCATGGCAAAGAATGATCTGACCCCAGGTGTCAAGAGTGACCGGGCGGGCCGTAAAAATTGCCAGCAAGACAGAAGGAAACTCCAGAGGCTCATCCGACAACGATCCTTGGAGGGAAATGCTAGTCAGAAGGAATATACTGGGGAGTTTCTCATCACAGAGGGTACGATCGGGGATAAGGAGGAGCTGAGGCTTGAGCTCGGAGCCCTCTCCAGGCAGTTTCAGACATCAGTGGCTGTGGAAGACTCCGAGAGCTAACGGGCCAGCTCCTGGCAGCCTGGCAAACTGAGCTGCAGCGGGCTGCTGTCATTGAGGGCCTGTCGCACACAGAAGTGCCTTCTCTCTGGGGACCAGGGTGTGCACGGGGGCTGCCCTTCTCCACCCATCTCTGTGGTGCTGTCACCTCCCCAGTGATCAGTAACCAGGCCAGTCAGGTGAGGTTTCCACCCTGGCCTTGCAACAAGTCTCCCCAGAGATGACAGGGAAGGGCCCAGATGGGGTTTGCTTTGTTTTGTTTTGTTTAACTCTACAGGTAATTCTAATATGCAGGCAAAGTTGAGAGTTTTGTTTGTTTGTTGGGGTTTCTGTGTTTTTTATTTTTTTACCAAAAAACTAACATCTCACTGTTTTTGCTGCGGAACATAATTCAGAAGTATTCCCCTGCTGGCTACCTTGGGTGGGAGAGAAAGAGGGGCCTGTGTGTTGGGTTTAGAAAGATGGGTGAGCTCTGGCTCAGCAGTGGAGAGATGCTTCTCTCACGACGTAGATCCCAGAGGGCAATAGGATGAAAACCTTGGGATGTGGAAATGCCCTGTTTCAGATTTCAAATGTTAAACAGGTCCTGGCCCCCAAGATAGGAGCAGCTGTATGTAGAAAATGGACCACATTGAGTTTCTCATTCACATATATGTTCAACCAGTTCTAGGGCCTGAAAAATACATTTTAATTTACAGAAAACTCAGCATTTGTAATGGCTGGTACAGCTAAGGACTTCAAGGGTCTCTCTATTTCCTGCTCTGGTTGTGGGTGAGGGGAGGCGCCAGCTTACCACCTCAAATATGTTGGCAAGCTGCTCTCCAAGGCTAGACGGGGTCCCTGGGCCATCTCATTTTCCCTGATGGCCTCAGCTGCCAGCTTTGTGCTGCTGACTCTCAGTTCTGTTCTCTGGTGAACTTTCTCCAGCTGAGGGCTTCCTCCCAGGGAGTCAATGGTCTCAAACCCAATGTGTCAGCAACCATGATATCCTTCCTTCCTGGTCTCCCAAGCTGTACTTTCTAGCTCGTGATAAGCAGGCAAATCGACATCCCTCTCTCTCCCTCACCACCCCCACTTTCCAGGAGCCACTCATTCCAGAAGGTTCTCTGTTCTCAACCTCTCCCATCCCAGTCCTGTGTGGTCCTTCCCCAATGCTGCCATGACAGCTCAGGCATCATCACTTCACACCTGGACCATAGCAAGAGCCTCCTATGTGGTCCTCCTGGGTTCCCCACTCTTTTCTACTTCAGTCTCCACCTGGACACCAGAGCGATCTTTCAAAGATGTACCAGTGCTAAGAGCTTATGACTTGCGCAGTGCTGACATCAGTCGCCATGCTGGCTCTTTACATGCATAGTCTCTCTAGCATATAATCCCTTTAAAGCCTCCCTAAAAACTCTATGAAAATGATAACTCTCTCTCATTACCCTCATTTCACAAGATATGGAAACTGAGGCACCGAGAGGTTACGTATCCCGTCTGGGGTCATGTAGCCATTAAAGGGGAACCCCTGCTCCAATGTTACTCTCTGGTTTAAAACCCTTCGGTGACTCCCCAGTTCTTAACCTTCAGGGCAAAGTGCACACTTTCAACCTGGTCACAGGGTCCTTTGCGATTCAGGCTCCGCCTCTCTCCAGATTTATCACTCCGAGGGCTCCATCCTGACCCCCAGTGCTCAAGCCTCTTGGAGCCTCCTACAGCTGCCCAAAGGTGTCAGGGTGTCTTGCTGCTATTTGTTCAGCTGATCTTCCCCAAGATCCTTCCCCATCCAGGCTGTCTGGCAGACAGGCCTCCTAAGGTTCAACCAGAAGGATACTTCCTCCATGAAGCCTTCTGAGATTGCATCGTGCCTCTACTCTTTGGAGAACTGACCTCTTCCGCCCTTGGGCTTTGCCATAGCTGGCCCATATGTGGTGACCTAGTTTGTTGCCAAGGGTGAGGGCAGGGGTAGAATGTGCTCAGAATCTATGGAAATTCTTTCTTTCTTTTTTTTATTTTTTTGCCTTTTTGCCTTTTCTGGGGCCACTCCTGTGGCACACGGAGGTTCTCAGGCTAGGGGTCGAATTGGAGCTGTAGCAGCCGGCCTGCACCACAGCCGCAGCAACGTGGGATCCGAGCTGCATCTGCAACCTACACCACAGCTCATGGCAACACTGGATCCTTAACCCACTGAGCAAGACCAGGGATCGAACCCACAACCTCATGGTTCCTAGTTGGATTCATTAACCACTGAGCCACGAGGGAACTCCTATGGAAATCATTTTTATGAGGGCTCTGACTTGACTGATTCATGCTGCCTGGAGAGGGGACTTCTCACTGTCTCGCTGGTGCAGGTGGCAGTGATTGGGGTGAAGTTAATGTCCCTTAGTGCAAAGAAGTTGGGCAGCTAGTGGAGGTCCTTGGGCTGTGCTATGGCCGGAGGCGGGGAGGCAGGGGGACCCTCCGAGCCTGGGGAGTGGCTGCCCTGAGACCACAGGGAGCTCTAGAGAGGTGGGAAGACCTGGCCGCTGGCCTTTGGGTTCTACATTCCTCCAATCCTCCAGGAGCCTTGTGAGACTGGAGCCCGTCCATGATAGGGTGGGACATAGCAGCTGGGGCTGGGGCCCAGGCTCTTGAAGGCTCTCTTTTAATGCCCCTCAGCCTCAGACGGTCCCTTCCTTATGGGGCGGGAATTTGTTGGCTCCTCTGGTCCCTTCTCAGCCTCCTCCTTTGGGACTCCATTCCCAGGCCGTCTTCCAGGCCTTTCCTCATCCGGCTTTGGTGGACAGAAGCCCTGCCTCCCTCCCCGCTCACTGCTTGGACAAGTCAGCTACAGCTTCCAGTTTCAACACCCCTTTTCTTTCTTTCTTTCTTTTTCTTTTTTGTCTTTTTGCCTTTTCTAGGGCTGCACCTGCGGCATATGGAGGTTCCCAGCCTAGCGGTCTAATCTGAGCTGTAGCCGCCGGCCTACACCACAGCCACAGCAACGAGGGATCCGAGCTGTGTCTGCAACCAACACCACAGCTCATGGCAACGCCGGATCCTTAACCCACTGAGCAAGGGCAGGGACCGAACCGGCAACCTCATGGTTCCTAGTTGGATTCGTTAACTACTGAGCCACGACGGGAACTCCAACATCCCTTTTCTTTAAAATGAAGCAATTGTTCCTCCACTGGTGAACTTGGCAATGGGTGCTGGAGGAGAAGGACTTTCATTTCCTCGGGCCTTAGGATGCAGGGGAAACACTGGAGAGAACTAATATGAAGTCACCCTCTCAGCCCAAGATGTCAGGCGCTGGGGCTCTGGGAGCCCAGGTACCGAGGGTCCAATTTTCCTTCCTCACACTTCACCCCTCGGGGGATGTGTGACCCCCCTGAGGAAGACCAGCAAACTGGAGGAGCATCCAGAAGCCCAGGTTAACTCCCCTGCCACAACCCCCACCCCCACCCCCCACTCTAAGCCATCTCTCCCCCAGGCCTCAGGGTGGATGATGAAGGTGGGCAGGAAAGGTGTTGCAAACAATCTGGACAAACACCTGTATCTTTGTTAACAGCGGATCATGTTGGCCCTGAGGTTTTCTTAGCTGGTCTTCCTCCGAATGGCTGCAATAGCGCCCTCCTTCGGCCCCCTGAGTCCTTGCCATGTGCCTCTCTGAAGGAATTTATATTTCTCTGAAATGCATTATAATACTTTGTGCGCATGCCTTTGCCCTGTCTTCTCGTGTTCTGAGCTGCTTACAAACAAAAGCGACCCACATTATTTAGCTCTGTGTTCCCAGCGCTTAGCACATAGACCCTGGCCCCTGGTAGGGTCTCCACACGTGTTGACAACTGTGAGATAATGAAACTTAGCAAGAATCATCCCGGGAGTTCCCGTCGTGGCTCAGTGGTTAACGAATCCAACTAGGAACCATGAGGTTGCGGGTTCGATCCCTGGTCTTGCTCAGTGGGTTAAGGATCCGGCATTGCTGTGAGCTGTGGTGTAGGTCGCCGATGCGGCTTGGATCTGGCGTAGGCTGGCAGCTTCAGCTCCGATTCGACCCCTAGCCTGGGAACCTCCACATGCCATGGGAGCGGCCCAAGAAATGGCAAAAAGACAAAACAAATGAACAAACAAACAAACAAAAAACAAGGATCATCCCATCATTGCTTTCCATGTTTCCCTTATTATTATTATTACACTATTTATTAGTATTATATTATCATTATTACTCCATATAACACTACATGGTATTACTCTAGGCAAGGGCACCAAGGAATGTCTGATGGATATAAAGGGGGAATCAACACAACTCTGATGATAATCTCGCTTCCTCCTTCTCACCCTGCCTCTGTCCCCCTTTCTTTGACCTTCATATATGTGCCGCCCCTTCTCTGGAACTTTCTTCCTGTCATTGCTCCCCTGGGTATTTCAAGCCACCCTTCAGGACTCTGCCCATGTCACTTCAGGAGCCCTTCACCTCGTGCAGCAGACAGAAGACCTCCTAGGAATTTTTAGACCATCTTCCACTGCGGGACACAGAGTTACCAATGTCTCTTGATGTGTCATCTCTTCCACTAGAGGGAATGAGTTCCACGCAACGCCTAGCATGATAATGCACGTCCATTCACAGATTCAACACATGTTTTTTGCACACTGATCATGTACCAGGCGCTGGTGTCACATCGGCAGATACACTCTCCTTGTGGGAGCCAATTTCCGAGACTGTCCCCAGTGGTCCTCCTGGTATTTGTGGCCTCCTATGTTTCATCCCAACTGAATTGAGGTTGGACTGTGTGACGGACAGTCCATGGAGGGAGTGGTGACATGTGACTCTAGTGACCGGTAGCATAAGATTCAATCATAAAGGCATTTTCAGCTTCCTTTGTGGTCTCTTGGGTTGCTCACTCTGGGGGAAGCCAGCTGCCATGGCAGGAAGGCAGTGCAGCCCTGACAAATGTCCACAGGGACATGGAGGACCAGCTTGGCAGCAACTGTCAATAGAGTGAGCCACCTTGGAAATGGACCCTCCAGCTCTGTCAAGTCTTCACATGACTGTAACCCCCCTGGCAGCTGAGGTTCAACTTCATGAGAGACCCTGACCCAGAACTGCCCTACTGAGCCCTTCCCAAATTCCTGATCCATAAATACTGAGTTTTGGAGTTCCCGTCATGGCACAGTGGAAACAAATCTGACCAGGAACTATGAGGTTGCAGGTTCGATCCCTGGCCTCACTCAGTGGGTTAAGGATCCAGCGTTGCCATGAGCTGCAGTGTAGGCCAGCAGCTGTAGCTCTGCTTAGATCCCTGGCTTGGGAACCTCCATATGCTGTAGGCGCAGTCCCAAAAAAGCAAAAAATAAAATAAAATGCTAAATTCTTGGTGTGATTTGTTATACAACAGTACGTAACTGATACAATCCTATAGTCATGGAGTTTACATTCTAGTGGAAGAGATTACATGAATAGAATTTATCTGTTCATTTATTCAGTATCACCTGATACTGGCAGGGTGGTGGTGGCTGGGATTACAGCCGCCACAAGACACTGGACAAAGTCTTTGCTTTCCTAGGTTTATGATCTAGTAGAGAGAGCCACGAAAATAAGAAAATTCTGTAAAATATTAGGTCACCAGTACCAAGAATAAAAGAAAACCAAGCAGGTGAGGTGAAAGGGAGCACGGTGGGGCTGAGCAGCAGCTGGGTGCTTATAACATCTTGGTGGAAGGAAGGCATGGCCATGGCCTTTACCTGGGATCACCACAGGCTGGAGGAAGGCCTAAGCCCACTTTCTCTCACTCTGGAAAATACCTTGGTGCCTACAGATCCAACCATGGGCTGGCACTATTCGCCCAATGCCTTCCACCTCAGCTGCTCTGATTGTTTATAAAAGGTGACCCCATGCCCATGAGCTGCTTGCTGTCCACTTCCCATTCTGCTATTCACTGAAAGAGATACTGTTCTTCAGACCAAGCTCACCACTCTGCCTCATCCATTCCCACCTCCCTGGAGCCTCCTGATACCCTTTCACCCCAACCTGCCCTTCTTTTCACGCACCACTAGGTGGAGGTATACTAACACTTACTGGGCGCTTCCCATCTGCCAAGCTCCGCCTTCCCTCCGCTTCTGCATGATTTCATCGCCTGCTCATGACGCTTTGTACACGTCCCATTATTTTCCTGAGGTTAAGGCCCGAGGTCATTCAGCTATTAGGTGGCAGAGTTGGAATTCAGTCCCACATCCCTTTGAATCCAGACTTCATTCTTTGGCCAAGATCACCCACTGAGCTGGAAGAGCTCAGAAGTCACCTCATTTATTCCTCTGCTTCTGCGCAGGGCTGAAGTTAGATTAGCTCCAAAAGATTATGAATAAGTATCTTAAATTAGTGCCAAAGAAGAGGGGAAAAAAAAAAAGAACCCTAATAGCTCATTACAAGCTATACTGGGATTTTCGAGTTTCATGTTCTTACTAATGCCTAACAGTCGACCCACTTGATAAACTTGTATTAAGTGCCAGCTATGTGTTAAGCCCTGTGTCATGATCGAGTTAGGCATGGGTTATCATGGAAATATAAAGAGGGATGATGGACAGACTGGCAAGTCAGGGCAGCCCCCAGGTGATGCTAAACGGAGCCCTGGCCATCTCGGGAATGCCAGGCAGCAGAGGGGGCCATGCAGACAGATGGAACAACATGTGCAAAGTCAGGGAGAGGGGACTGAGAAGGGCTCATTTCCGAAAATGGCTGGAGTTTACAGGAAGTGTTGGGGAGGCATGGGCAGTGGGATTAAGAGATGAGCAGGAGCCAGATCAGTGCCAAGGTAAGGAATCTGCTCTCTCTGAAAAATGGGGGGTGGGGTGTGTGTGCGATTTAAAACTTTGAGGTAAGGTACTGCTATAGTAGAAAAATTATTTCATTAGTGGTATGGATGATGAATGGGAAAGGCCAATTAGGGAGAATACTGCAATGGTTTAGGTGAGAAATGATGGCTAGAGGAGAGAGAGACAGAGGTGGAAGAGATGTAGGAGAGATTTACGAGTAGACTAGTTCAGACTTGGCAACTGCCTGGGCGTGGGGGTATGGAGAAGGCAGGCACAGAGACTGAGTCATCCAGGTTCCTGGTTTGGGCACGTGGGTGGTGCTGAGATGGGAATCAGGGGGAGGAGCAGGTTTAGGGAAAGATACTGACATCTTATTATCCCCAGGTTCCTTAGGGCAATCCTCGCTTCACATGAGGAAAGGAGACTCCAAAAGCTGAAATGATTGGCTTGTATTCACATGGCCACCACAGTGTCAGAGGTGAGACTCCAACCTATGTCTTTCCATTCATGGAAAATATCAGTTCCCCACCCGAAGCAGATTTGCTTGGCAAGGAATGTGAGGAGAGCTTAGTAGAGCGTAATGTGTGGCAAAGCAAACATTTACCTGTGTTAACTTGCCATGTTTATATTTACTCATTCGACGGATTTATTGAGGGCCTATTGTGTGCCATGCCTATAGGGATGCTGTGGAGAATGTAATAGGCCCTACCCACATAGAGTCTACAGTCTAGTTAGGGAGACGGGAAATATACAAACAAGCAAATATATGCCTAATAAACTGTCAGAGTAACACGAGTGAGAGAGTATGGGTGCTATTTTGGATAAGGTTCTTGAGAAAGGATTTTCAAAGATGCTATTCGGTATCTGATCAGGATCAGAGTGATGAGGGAAAAATCATGTAAGGATCTTGGGAAAGAGGGTTCTCAGCAGAGGAAATGTCCAGTGCAAAGGCCCTGAGGTAAGGATAAGCTTGGAAATTCAAGGAATCACAAGAAAGCCTGTGTTCCAAGAAAAGAATGAGTAAGGAAGAGAGTGGTAAGAGATGAAGTTGGAGACAGGGGCCAGCTTCTGCAGGGCCTGTTAGACATGATCAATAATTTGGATCTACTCTAAGCATGACAGGAAACCCTTTGAGGTTTGGAACAGGGCTGTGACATCACTTTTTTTTTTTTAATTATACATTTTGGTTCAAGATACTTGTAGATTCACCTGCAGTTGTAAGAAGTGATATGGAGAGATCCTGTGTACCCTTTTCCCATTTCCTCCAGTTGTAACTCTTGCCAAATGACAGCAGCACATCGCAAGCAGGGTATCTCATTGCAGTTCTGTGTTTTCCTCCTGGTAATGATGCTGAGCATCGTTTCATGCTCTTGTTTGCCATCTCTGTCTCCTCTTCAGTGAAATGTTTGTTTAGAGTCTCTTGCTCATTTTCTGTTTTATTTTCTAACATCTTTATGGTTCACTTTTGAGAGCTCTTTATACATTCTAGACACAGGTCCTTTGTCAGATAAGTCACTTGCAAATATTTTCTTCCAGAGTGCAGCTTGTCTTTTCATCCTAACAGGGTTTTCTTCACAGAGCAAACTCTTTTAATTTTGATGAGGTCCCATTGATCAGTTTTTCCTTTTGTGGACTGTGCTTTTGGTGTCAAATCTAAGAACTCTTTGCTTAGCTCCAGAGTCCATAGTTTTCCTCCTGCGGTTGCCTTTGAAAGTGGAAGAGTAAACTGATGAAATAAATGTAGGCTTGCTGGGTAGACCTGAGAGCCCACTTGAGATTCAAGGGTGAGTGTCAAAGGAGTCGGGACTGGGAAGAGGCTTCAAGTTACTGTCTACTCCCCGGAGGGGGTGCTATGGAGCAGAATGTCCTTGCCTTTCTGGCTTGACTTGCACAGGCACAGCAGAGGCCATCTTGGCAATATGACCCAGGGCTGGGCTTCTCCCTCCCCTACGAATACTCGTAGACTCTGAAAGAATCTAATTCTTTGTATTCACCCAGAGCTTTATCCACAGCAATGCACTTTCACTACCTCATCATGACCTTCTTCTCCCAACATCTCTGTATGGAAGATATTATTGTTATTATTATTATTTTGTGTTTTTGCCATTTCTTGGACCGCTCCCGCGGCATATGGAGGTTCCCAAGCTAGGGGTCTAGTCAGAGCTGTAGCCGCTGGCCTCTGTCAGAGCCACAGCAACAGGGGATCTGAGCTGCGTCTGCAACCTACACCACAGCTCACAGCAACGCCGGATCCTTAACCCACTGAGCGAGGCCAGGGATCGAACCCGCAACCTCATGGTTCCTAGTTGGATTCGTTAACCCCTGAGCCACGACGGGAACTCCTGGAAGATATTATTTTATTAGCCCCTTTTACAGAAGATACAACTGAGGCCCAGAGAAGGGCTGAGACACAAATCTGCTCTCAAGAGGAATGATTATTCTCCTCTAGCAGCTGACTCTTAATTCTTACTGTCACTTATTGCTTCACACCAGTGGATCTCAAAGGACGGCCCGTGGGCCCCCAGGTCGCCAAGACTTTTTTCAGCGGGTCTTCAACGTCAAATCCATTTTCCTAAAAAACCTAAGATGTTATTTGCCTTTTTTGCTGTGTGGACATTTTAACTAATGGTGCAAAATCACAGGGGGTAAAACTGCTGGTACCTTAGCACGAATTAAGGCAGTGGTAGCAACATCTACCAGTTGGCATTGTAGTCTTCACCCCCAAACATTCAGAGGGGAAAAAATAGCCAGCTTCGCACTAAGGGGTGATTAAATGAGAACTACACAAAAAGCATTTCTGCTGCATATCAAAATAAGATGGTTGTCTTAAGGAAAGGAGTTGCAAGCTAAACTGTTCTCTCTCTTTTCCCCCCATGGAATACAATTTTTTACTTGAGTGAATGATAGACAAACTATAGTTATTCAGACTTGGGTGTCTGGTGGACATTTTCTTAGCAAACAAACAAAAAAATGAAACAAAGTAAATGTGTCACACAAAGGAAAGCAACTGACTGCATTTGTTGCTAATGATAAAATTTGAGCTTTCGAGTGGAAAGTAGAATTTGGGAGGAAAATTCACTTGCCACTATGAGCATGACAGCTTTCTAATACTTAATGACTCTTCTGATGATATCAATGGAAATATTAATAAATGTGGATTTTTTTTTTTGATATTGCATAAAACGCTTATACTTAGAGGAGCTGTATAACTCAGCATACTAACAGTTTCCAAGTGACCACGGCATGATGGTACAAATCAGCATGGGTCAAAGATCCATTCACAGTGTAAAAATCTCTCTATGGGGGAGTTCCCGTCGTGGCCCAGTGGTTAACGAATCCGACTAGGAACCATGAGGTTGCGGGTTCGATCCCTGGCCTTGCTCAGTGGGTTGACGATCTGGCGTTGCCGTGAGCTGTAGTGTAGGCTGCAGACGCGGCTTGGATCCCGTGTTGCTGTGGCTGTGGCGTAGGCCGGTGGCTACAGCTCCGACTTGACCCCTGGCCTGGGAACCTCCATATGCCGCGGGAGCGGCCCAAAGAAATAGCAAAAAGACAAAAAAATAAATTAAAAAAAATAAAATTTCATTGATAAAACTTCAGATTCCACATTGCAACTACTCTTTAGGAAACTTCCACTTGCAGAGTTTTGTGAGCATCCAAGAGGAAGAGCACAATTATCTGAAGAGGCTATTAAAACACTCCCTCCTTTCCCCACTTTCTAGTGCTGAGAAGTGGGACTTCTACATTCACTTCAACTTAAAAAAAACAAAACAAAACACTCTGGAAGAGACAAAAAGCAGGGGCAGCTTGGAGAATCCAGCTGTATTCTATTAAGCCAGATGGCTGAATGGACAGCTGAGCTTCAATCAGCCCTGGCCGCCTCGAACTTGCAGGTCTTGTCCGGGGAATTCAGAAGGTTTCCTCAATTTCTGAATCATTCCATCTCCAAACTGGGGTCCTACCCCACCCCCAGACCTTGCCAAATCTCTGATATGTCCTAGGAGTGAGACTCAGCCTCCCCTAATCTCTAATTGCTCCCAGGGGTCAGGGGTATTTCTAAAATTCTGTCTCAGGGCAAGGCTTGCTACTGCTCCTGCAGCCTGTGGCCAAGAAGACGAAATCTAACCTATCCCAGGTAGAGGAATGGGCCCTCCAAGTGCATCGCACACCCAGTAATGGTGATGGGGGTCTGAGCTTGGAGATTTCCCAAGTTTCTGCATCCAACCCCAAAGTGGGTGTGGGCGCCTTTCACCGGGGACCCACTTTCCATCAGGGATGGGAAGATGATGTTGTTTATGGGAGACAAATGAAAACGCAAACCAGTGAGCAACAGCAATATCAAGAGCATCTTTTACGGTAACGATGTAAAAAAGTAAAATGATTTTTAACACTATGTTTTAATTTTTAGATGTGTAAACATTTAAAAAATTCCTCAGCTTCAGTTTCTTTTCTTGTTGTTTTTTGGTTTTGTTTGTTTGTTTGTCTTTTTTAGGGCCGCACCCGCAGCACATGGAGGTTCCCAGGCTAGGGGTCCAATCAGAGCTGTAGCTGCCAGCCTACACCACAGCCACAGCAACTTGGGATCTGAGCCGTGTCTGCAACCTATACCACAGCTCATGGCAACGCCGGATCCTTAACCCGCTGAGTAAGGCCAGGGATCAAACCCACAACCTCATGGTTCCTAGTTGGATTTGTCAACCACTGAGCCACGACAGGAACTCCAGCTTCAGTTTCTATTATTGCGAATATTGATAGGCAAAACCCATATAAACAAAAGCTTTTTTAGATATTCAATAATTTTTAAGCATGTAAAGGGAACCAAACAGCTGGAGAAGTACTGTTTTATGCTACATTGGTGAAGGCTCCTGTTAGCTGCTGTGACCAAGTGATGTGTTATCCAGCATAAGCATCCTTTTCTGGATATTCTCTGACCCTAGGCATCAACCTGACCCTGAAATAAGGTACTTTACTTCAAAGAGCAGCTGAGCTTGCTAAAAGGGGACCCAGGGTTCCAATAACGGCCCACCCCCTTTCTGTCTCCCTCTCTGTTCTCCCTCCACCTGGAAAGACCATGGGCCTTGAAGCAAGGAGACCTTGGTCTTAATTTCAGTTCTGCTTTTAACCAGCAAGGGGACCCTCAGAAAGTCTCTTGAGTCTCTGGTCTCCATAAAGTAAGAAACGTTAGTGCCTGGAAGGATCCTAAGATTTTTTTTTTTTTTAGGAATCAACAAAGTAGTGGAGACAAATCTGGAACGTGCTTACAAATGTAAGTGATAATCACGGTCCAAGAAAGTCTTGTCATATACAGTTATAGGCCATTCATTTAACATTTACCAAAAATGTGGCCTAATGCAGGCATTGAATGAAAAAGGCATGATGCACAGTTCTGGCCTGTGTCCCGCATCCTCAGTCTGACAAGGAAGATGAGTGTAAACAAGAGTGAGGCAGCATGAGGAGGCAGATCCTTGAGCGCTTACCCCGTCCTTCCTCCAGCATCTGCTCATGCTTCTTGCTGCCTTGTGAGCCCTCTTTCCTTCAGACGACTGAAAGGTGCTGCATCTGTGCCTCAGCCCCGGGACGAGAGAGAAGAGCTAGAGAAAAAGGTTCTGAGTGTTTTGTCAAAAGCTTGTCCTCAAGGAGTCTAGAAGTTTAGAAATCCCAAGTGAGACAGGAGAAAGCTTTCCGTCCTCTTCCAAGCCTAGAAATGAGTCTTGGGGTTGGGGGTAGGGCCCACGGAGCCCAAGATGAAGACCCTCAACCAACAGGAACCATGGAGAGGAGACAGGGCCCTAGAGCCAGCTGATCTCCTTTCTAGCAAACAGCGTCCAACCTCAGAACCAGGGGTTCCTAGAAACTTGATGGTCTGTGCCGGGTACCAACACTCTGTCCTTCTCCTTGGCCTCTGACCTCCTCATCAGCAACCAGGATACTGTCCTCTGTTAACCAGCAAAAATGGCGCCCATATGCCCCCCCCCCAGCACTTTGCTCAATCGCATTCTGATGAATCCTGTAGAGATGACCTTATTTTAATGGCAAGAGACTCTGAGTAGTTAAGGGGGAGAGGGACAAACCTCAGAGATGGCTGATACCTAATGGAACCAGCCTGAGCTCTCCCACAGTTACCCGTGGGATCAAAGCCCAAACAGAAATGGGCAGGGAGCAGCGAGAGTACAGAGGAAGTGATTCATTCTTCCAGGCCTTCCTGGGCAGGAAGCTAGTGGGAGGAAGAGGGTCAGGGAGGGCTTCACAGAAGAGGTGACATTTGAACTAGGTGTGGGTGCTGGGCTCCTGAAAATCAGCCACCAGCCGCTTCATGGACCTCAGCCTGTCCAGTCCAGGAAGAAGAGGCCATTTCCTGGGAAAGAGGAGCCCGTGGAGAAGGCACTACTAGGAACCAGAAGTCAGAAGGAGACCCAGCAGACACCAATTCTTCTTTAAAAAATGTGTGGTTTCCAGAGCATAGATATTGCCCTATTTCCATAGCTCTCCACTGACAAATAGTGACTGCCACTCCCTGAGTTAGGCTAAGCTGGGTAAGGGGCTGCACAGCAGCAGAAGGGCCTCAAGTGATTTATTGGATGCTACATGTACGTCAGACAGGCAGGCATGGAGCTCCAGCCCTTAAAGGGAAAGGGCGTCACTGCCCCTTCCCCTTCCGTCCCCTCCACTGGCAGGAATGAGGATATTGCTCTGAGCTATTTCGGGCCATACACATGAGGTGACACCCTAAGGATGGAAAAACAGGTGACTCTGTTAAGCAAAGCCACGAACCCAACTCCAGTTTTACCTGAGACAAAAATAAACTTCTGTTATGCCACTTGGAAGTTCTCAAATGTAACATGTGTATTTATGTCCCAATATAGTAGAGCCTAATAAAAATAGGGGGAAAAAATTGAACAAATGCTCACTCGAGTATGGAATTTGTATAGATACAAATGATAATAAATGCAGTGAAAAAAACACACATAGAATATTTCCTAAGAGGATATAATTGGAGGGGGCTAATTTATAAATGTCACCCAAGGAAAGCACTTGTCATACTTCAGGCAACTATAACACAATCCACAGACTAGATAGCTTAACGAACAATGATTTCTCACAGTTCTGGAGGCTGGGAAGCCCACGATCAGGGTGCCTTCAGACTTGCTGCCTGGTGGGGACCTTCTTCCTGGCTTGCAGGCAGCTGCCTTCCTGTGTCCTCACACGACAGAGGGAAAGAAGGCTCTGGTCTCTTCCTCTTCTTATAAGGGCACTAATACCATCCTGAGGGCCCCACCCTCATGACCTCATCTAAACCTAATCACCTCTCAAAGGCCTCACCTCCAAATAACACCACACTGTGGGTTAGGACTTCAAGATATGAATTTTGGCAGCAGTGGAGGTGAGGGGAATCACAAACATTCATTCATAGCAGCTTTTCTGAAAAAAGGGATTTTGCTAAGAATGATCGCACGGGTAGGGTTTGGTCAGGGAGAAACAGAAGAGCAAGAAAAGAATGTCTGTGAAGACTCTGAGCCACAGAGAATTTGGGCACTGCTGGGATCCCAGGAAGTATAAGCATGAGCCCCTCTATGCCGAATCTTCAGTCCTCTCTCCATCTCAGGCCTACTGATGGGTGACGTGGCCTGGGCCCCTCAGAACCTGGACCAGAGGCAGCACAGCTAATTCTAATCCAGATACCTCTTGGAGGGATGGCTGAGGTGCCTCTAGAGAGATCTGGAGGACAAACACAAACCCTCTTCCTGGAGGGTGCCCCCAGGAGTCAAGCTGAGAAGCTGAATCTCAGGGCCTGAGAGGGAGAGGAAGCTGGGAAGGTTACACTGGGAAAGACCCAAAAGTGGGTCAGGAGGCGAGGAGAGACAGGTGTGCAAGCTGAGACTCCGAGGCTAAACTTAGATGTGACCTGACTGGACACCGGGGCTGCTCTGTACTGGGGGCTTGATGTGTAAGCATGGCTTGTGGTTTCACTGCCATTCCTCCCATCCAAGTACTAACCAGACCCAACCCTGCTTAGCTTCTGAGATCAGACAAGATCGGGTGTGTTCAGGGTGGTATGGCCATAGACTTCACTGCCATTTCTAAGTGTGTGCCAGACGTAGTAGCAAATGCTCTCAGTGCAGAATCTCACCTCATCCTTACACACAGAGTTTATAAGGTGGGCATTGTCTTCATTTTACAAATGAAGCAATTGGAACTCAGAGAAGATAACTGTCTAAAGCCACCAAGTGGGTAGTGCTGGCCTGGGTTGGCAGTGGATCAAAGGCGTGTCTCATCTGCCACCCACCCAAGGCCTTGCCAGGAACATCTAAGCTGTCCAGAAGAGCACATGGGCAGAGTACTGCAAACTCTGGGTCTCGTAATCAAAGACAGGCTGCGGCTGTGTTGACTTTGCTGGCCCAGGACCTAAACAAGCCAACAGCTGAATCTGAAGCCTGTAGGCAGAGGGAGAACTGCGTTTGTCATCATATCTCCCACCTGTTCTCTCATTTTATTTGCTGCATGGCCCCCAAAGTATTTGAATGTTAACGTGGCCACCATTCTAGAAAAATCTTTCTTTAGCATCAGAAGCCAGTTGAGGAAGCTTTCTTGAGCCCCTCTCCAGCCACTCTGGGATGTTGTCAGAGACCAGGAGCCTGAGTACTGACAGATGGCTTAGATAGCTAACATCCAACATGCACCATCCTTTCTCCTATTCAGGAAGGTAACGGGTAGGCAAGGACCCTGCCTTGTGAAATAGCCTTGACATGCAAGCAGGAAAGAAGTTCTTCAGGAGCAGAAGGCAGTTGTGTTTTCCCAAGCTGGAAATCAGCAGGTGGGTGGCCACTAGTTCACGGAAGGTTCCAGGGAGTGGGCTGAAAACGTCTCTGTATCTTCTCCCTGAACCTTGCCACACTGCTAACTCGCTGAGGCACTTGGGATTCCCACTGGAGAGCCCACCCACTGGAGAGCCCACCGGTCTGGTCTGGAGTTTAACCAGACACCACCATTAGGTCCACAATGCAGAGGCCTCTGCAAAGTGTTGGCCTCTGAATCCACAGAGTGTCTGAAGGCACCATTTGCAGACCCCGCCTTGTCATCTAGGGTAGCAACCACCTAGCTTACCTAATAATTAAAGGACTTTGAGTGCGTTTGGTTGCAAGATGCCATGGGCAAGGGAAGTCATTTTCCTGAAGTCAAAATACCTGTGTTCACTACCTTTTTTTTTTCTGAAGTCAAAATAGCTGAGTGTTAACTTTTTTTTTTTTTTAAGATGAAAGCAACTACCTTAACAATAAAACAAAATAAACTGATGCTGCCCATGGTATATCTACTGGAAAGCTTTAGTTGAGATGTCCCATAAATATCCTGAAAATTAAAGTTTAGCAAAAAAAGATGGGATGGGGGTGGGGGTCACTGAGAAGAAAGACAATATCCGCCTCTGTTGATTCGAGTGTTCAATGAGGGGAGCACTCATCCTTAACCCGAGCCTCACCCCTTGAAAAATAATCTATGCTCCAATGAAATAGGAAGGGGTGGGGCTCCCGGGTTTTTGAAATTTCTTCTCATTCTAACAATAACAGCAAAGTGAAGCATGATTTGCCCTGGGTCACAGTCTAATTGCCTCTGAGTAAGCGGGTCCTGAACATGCTATTTTTCAAAATCTCAAACCTGCTTCCCTGTTTCTCTTTTGAATTTCCTCTTCTATAACGTGTATTTATATCCTGCCTGTTATAAGCCGGCGAGAACAATCACTAGCAGTATCTGTTTCCGCTCAGATCCTGATGTAATTCACTTACCTTCTTCCCACGATTTTTCTTTTTCCCCTTGCTGTCAAACTAAACTGTCTAATGATGATGAAGGGAGGAGGGAGGTGGCACCTTTGGACTTTATTTAAACAAACAAACAAAAACAAAACTATTTGATTCTGAGTACGTGGAAGGAGTTAGTAAATTCTTTTGCTCATCCCATCAAGAACTTACTTAGAGGCTGCTCTGCATCGGTGTGCCAGGCAGTAGGAATGAAATGGAAGACAAGATATAGTCTCTTCCCTTCAAGAAATTCAGAGTCTAGTGGAACATGCAGACAGAACGAATACCCGAGGTATTTATAAGAAAGGGTGGTGTGAAGATTGATTGTTACTGCTGGTTTTAGCTAAAGAAAGAGCAGGGGTGGGGGATGATTTCTGTTGATTGGATTGATGTTGTCAAGGCATTCTCATGACAACAATAACCACTAAGGACCGGCCAAAGGCAAAGCAAGCCTTTGATGGGCAGTCACGATCTGCCCAAAGACCAATGCCTTTGGTTTTAACTCTGGGGATGTGATCTCTGACTCCTACCAACACTAGAGGGAGAGGAGTAAAACGCACAATAGAGTTAGGAAGTGAGTCCAAGGGCCGGTGGAGGTGGGGGGGATGGGGGTGGGGTGGAATACGGCTTCTTAGCTCATTGGCCATTAGAAGGACTCTCTCTCTTCCAAGTTCTGTGAGCACTTCAGTGGAGGTCTTAGAATCACCTACCTGGGAGACAGTAGAGGGGCTGGTTGGCAATGGTGATGCGCCAGATCCTGAAGGCACGGAAGCAGCGATGACAAATTCCCAGCGTCCATGCCGTTACTTCCCTCACCAGCATCAGCAGCAAAAGCCAGCAACTGATCAGGCCACCTGATCTCAACCCAAGCTGCTCCTCAGAACCAACTGCTCTCTGACTCTGATGAGGATTCTCGTCAGAGGCTCCGAAGCGTGTTACCTAACTCGCCCCACCATAGATGCACATGAAGGAAGTGAATCGGTACCAATCAGTGCCTTGGGGCATTGGGGTTCAAGTCTCTGAGGAACCCCAAATGCCACCAGACAATCCTTCTCAAAGGGCTGCACTAGGCAGCGCTGAAGTTTATTCACCACCTTGGATACCTGGCTCCCTGGGAGAAACGTAAGAAGTCCTACAAAAAGTGAAAAATAAGTTTTCCACTGGGGCATCTGGGAGTTACTTTGGGTACAGTGCTCTGGTGGAGACGGAAGACGCAAAAGGAAACTGGGAGTCACACCAGATTGCCCTCGTCAAACGGCCATATTTCTGAGAATTTTAGATACGGTGTAAACAGAATTCTAAGATTGCCCGCAGGATTCCTGCCCCCAGGTGTAGGCACGCGGTATAATCCCCTCCCCCTGGGGGGTGGGGCAGGACTCACGAGTAGGAGGAATTTCATCTATGCCTGGCGAAGGTGGAGGGACTTTGCAGGTGTCTCCGGTTTGTTGACTTTGAAATAATCCTAAGGGAAAGAGCATCCTGGTGAGCCCGACCCAATCAGTGAAACCCTTTAAGTGAGGGTTTAGGGACAGAACAGGTCCGAGAGGTGGGAAGCAGCAGGCACTCTCTCCTATGCTCCTTGAAGAAGCAAATGACCATTTTTGAAGAGGGTTACGTGGCAGGGGATGGTGGGCACCTTCTCGACTCTGAGGAACTCAGCCCTACAGCTGAGAGGAACTAAGTTCTGCCAACTGGTGAGCTTGGAAAAGGGCCCCACCCTCAGATGAGAGCGCGTTCCTGGCTGCTGACACTTGGATTTCAGTTTTGTGAGACTCTGAGCTGAGAAGCCCTGAGCCCACAGGAACCATGAGATGATAAATTGGCATTGTTTTTAAACTGCTAAACTGTGGTGTACAGTGATAGAAAACACAGGTTTGGAGTTCCCATTGTGGCGCAGCAGTAACGAATCCGACTAGAAACCATGAGGTTGTGGGTTCGATCCTTGGCCTCATTCAGTGGGTTAAGGATCCGGCGTTGCCATAAGCTGTGGCATAGGTTGCAGACTTGGCTTGGATCCTGCATTGCTGTGGCTATGGTGTAGGCTGGCAGCTGTAGCTCTGATTAGACCACTAGCCAGGGAAACTCCATATGCCGCGGGTGCTGCCCTAAGAAAAAAAGCAAAAAGAAAACTCAGGCTTTATTTACTGTAAGACATACCATTGACTTTGTAACATCTGGAGAAACAACAAAACTTCAGTATTAAGTGTTCACATCAATTGACATTCTGATTTAAACAACAAAAGGAAAAAAATGTGTATCTTGGTATTAAAGAAACATGTCAGTATTATTCCATTCGTTAAGCACCAAGAAATATTTCTTCTCACATATGATTTTACTTAGTCCTCCTAACAACTCTGTGTGTTGAGAGGGGAAGTATCATTTTGAGAAAGCTGAGGCATAGAAAAGTTAATGAAGTTCAAGGTCACAACACTAGGCAGAGCCAGGACCAGAGTCTAGGCTTGCACTTTCCATTTACCAGGACCAGACCATCATGTCTCATTCTGCCAACACTGAACACCCTTTCAAGGAGAAACTGTGCCACCAGCAGCCCTGCTCAGCAGAGAGCCACCTCAGCCATATTTTCTTCCAACTGAGCCTGTTGCTTCTGCATTGACCTGATTAGAAGTGTACACTAGACCCAAAACAGCCAATCCATAGCCTCAGCTACTACATATGGAACAGGCCAACTCAAAAAGATGAGCTGGGAGTTCCCTTTGAGGCTCAGCAGTTAAAGAACCCCACTAGGATCCATGAGGATGTGGGTTTGATCCCTGGCCTCGCTCAGTGGGTTAAGGATCTGGCATTGCCGTGAGCTGTGGTGTAGGTGGCAGATGCGGCTCAGATCCCATGTGACTGTGGCTGTGGCTGTGGTGTAGGCCGGCAGCTACAGCTCTAATTTGACCCCTAGCCTGCGAACCTCCATATACTGCAGGTGCGGCCCTAAAATAGCAAAAAAAAAAAAAAGGTGGTCTCATCAGATTCCTTCTTAGGAGGCATTAATTCAGCAGTAGAGCAGGACCTCCCATAAGCCATGAGTGAACAGAGGCAATGTGGGGGCAGACACCATGTGTAATGAGAAGAGGCCATCCAATGACACGAGGAAAATGGAACAACGGAAAAAGCAGAGGCGCCACAGGAGTGAGACCATAGATCCCTTGAGATCATCCCTGGAGTTGTCTCTGTTTCAGACATGTCCCAATTCCAGACGCAGCCCTTCTGTATCCTTAAAATTCCCTCCCCAACTTTTCTGAGAAACTTGAGTAAGTCTTCATTCATTGCAACTGTATCACTTATAAAGTTATGATCCACGGGGTCCAGTTCAGAAGTAGAGCTGTGGTTAAAGAAACATTGTTCATGCAAAAAATGAATGTCAGAGAGTTCCTGCTGTGGTGCAGTGGGTTAAGAATCCAGCTTTGCTGCAGTTTCCCAGCCTGGGAACTTCCATATGCTGTGGGGGGGGAGGCAGCCAAAAAAGGAAAAAAAATCAAAATAACCAGTATCTATCAAACTCGATGAGCACTTTTTTCCCCTAATACCCACTGTCCTTACAGACAGTAATCCCCACAAAAGACTCCTAGCTCTCCTTCCTGGTGCATCTTAATTGCCTTCCTATCTTCTCCATTATATTATAATTACCCATCACAAAAGCCCAAGAACAAGTCTAGCAAGACAAGGTCCTTCTTGGAGGGCGGAGGAGGATAAGGACATAAGTCCTCCAAGTCAGAATCCCCTCTGATAGCAGAGGGTGGGAAAACATGTGAGAACACTCATATTTCAATCATTATTTACCCCGTCATCATACAGCCAAGGAAAAAACCCATACCCAGAATAATCTAATTTTGAAATCATAGTCACTGTAAGCATATGCCATGAATACTGGGGACTGCATTTATGGGTTGCACATAGACTGATTCTGAATTTCCTGGGGGAGAGAAAAAAAAGAAAGAAAGAAAAAAATGAATTTCCTGGGGAAAACACCTATCAAATGGTCTAGTGAAATGAAGTAGATGGACTAAATGATCGTGGTATTCAACTAAAATAGCGAAGAGCAACAGGATTGGGTTGGGTGGGAGAAGGTGTGTCTGGGTGTGAGTTCCTGTTTGTCTCAGCAGGCTCAGTCAGAAGCAGTCTGTAGACAGAGCAAGCGGGAGTTCGGAGAATCGAGGGAGGAGGCAGGAGAGTGAGCCTTTGGGAAAGTAGGAGGCAGCAGGTGGACACAAACTCATTTGGCTGGGCTGGGACCAGCTCCTCTCTCCAGCAGCGCTAGCTGTGAGATCTGCAGGGAAGTGCAGAATAGGGGAAGGGAGCCTACAAGGGCTGTCCCTCTGCATCCAGCTCCAGAGAATCTTCCAAATAGCTACAGCCTAAGGACACTGCCGAGGATGACAGGTCTAGAGTTGGGGTCATTCCATGCCAGCAACTCCCTCCCAGACAGGATGGCAGGGACTGTCCCTCAACAAAGAGGCCCTTTTCCTCCAGGGAGGGCATCCTGGCAGTAGTGCCTGAGAAGCTGTGCCACCTTTAGCAGAGTCCCAACGAACAAAAGTGTCACAGCTAACTGAGCCAAGGCTGCTGAGTCCAGCAAGCTCATCTACACCCGAGCACCAGCTCAGAATCAGGAAACATTCCAAATCGCAGCAGAGTTGCCAAAATAGATTGCACAGTGTCTACCCACTAAGACTCACAGAAATTGGTACTCAGGTGGTAGGTAGCTACCATTATGGTACCACTCTATGTTCAGGCACTTTGCCTGCACTTCCTCTTGTTTCTTCCTCACATTTACCCTGAGATGTAGGTATTATTATGCTCATTCTACATATGAGAAAACTAAGCCATGGGAAATTTCAATGACTTGCCTAAACCCACCTAGCAATTGAGTCACAGAGCCAGGATTTGAACCGAGGTCCCTCTAATTCTCAACCTAAGCCTCTTATAAATACTGGTGGTTGGGTTCAGCGGTCTCTACCTTCAAGATTTGACCACTACAAATCTTACCCATGTTCAAGTCCTAGGGCCTTGCCACCTTGACCCTACCTCTTCAGAAAGCTGGATAGCTGCCGTGGGTCTCCCTGTGTCCAGTGGCTGATGTGGGCACACTGTAAGCTTCTGCTCTGTTGCCCACTGTCCCTCCAAACCTTTAATTCTCTACTCAACCTCCCTATCCATCCAGTCCAGGCCAGATCTCCTAACCTTTGATCTTTAAACCCATTTTCAGCTCTACCCCTCTTTTGGAATATGCCCACAGACCTGTTTCCCCAGCTCACCATGGAGTAAGCACAAGGATTTGAACACACCTCACTGGCTGCCTCGGGAAGAGGCCCCCTGGTCCAGCTCTGACCCCTGTGCAATAAGCCCTGGCATTGCTCATCGCCTTGAGCCCCCTGCACCCAACCGTACCTCAATGGAGTATGGTGAGAACATGCTACACAATTTGGGTGGCCTAGTCTTTCCTTCCTGCCAATCTCTAACCTTGGGATCAAGCCCCACAATTTGGGTTTGAATGGGCATTTCCTGCTGTTGACTAGGTTCCTGCTTCCAGCCCCCTCTCTCCACCCCCACCAACACCTCTTCTTGTACAGGTTTAATTGTGGCTTCTGCACCCTCCTGTTGGGCACCTGACCTTGACTCTCAAGAGTTCTCAGTTTCAAAGGTAACACAGGTAACATGGCATGCTAGAAAAGGAGTGTTCCTCAGGCTTTCAATCTATTTTCCCTTTATTTTTTAAAACTGTTTAAAGAATTGAAGGATAACATGCATACATAAAGTGTATAAATCCTAAGTGCTCCGTGAATCATCACAAAGTGACTACTTCTCTGTATATACCTCTCAGGTCGAGAAATAGAGCCTTGGGAGTTCCCGTCATGGCTCAGTGGTTAACGAATCCAACTAGGAACCATGAGGTTGTGGGTTCGATCCCTGGCCTCGCTCAGTGGGTTAAGGATCAGGTGTTGCCATGAGCTGTGGTGGAGGTCACAGACACAGCTCGGATCCCACGTTGCTGTGGCCGTGGTGTAGGCCAGCGGCTACAGCTCTGATTAGACCCCTAGCCTGGGAACCTCCATATGCCGCGGGAACGGCCCAAGAAATGGCAAAAAGACCAAAAAAAAAAAAAAAAGAAAAAGAAAAAAAGAAAAGAAAAGAAATAGAGCCTTAGTGGTACCCCAGAAGATTCCTCAGGTTCTTCCCAATCATTACGTTTGTCCTCCTCCCCAGAGTCAGCCCCTATCCTGATTTATAACACCTTAGGTGAGGCGTGGGCCTGTTTTTGAGCTGATGGAAATACACAGTATGTATTCTTTAGTGTCTGGCTTCTTTTGTTTAAATTGTGTTTATAAAATTCATGAGTTTGGCTTCATGTAGCTACAGTTGTGCATTTTCATTGAAAATGTTCATTGTTGTATTCCATTGTATGAATATGCCTTAATTTCTTCTTAATTTCTTTTATCTATTCTACTGTCGATAGACATTCAGGTTATTTCCACTCAGGAGCATTAAATACTGACACACACACAAGCACAAAACATTTAAGTGTGTATGGCATGTATTTTTATTGGGAACATTTAAAATTATATATATAATATGTATGACATAAAAACAAAAATAAATAAAAATAAAATAAATTATATATAGAAATGAAATAACTGTTGAAGGTGGTTGGTGGGCAGATAAGTTTCACTATATTATCAATATGTGATCAATCTTATTTTAACTCTACTACCCCACCATTGTCTCTCCATTCGTCATTTTAAAACATCATGTTATTTTATCAACAGAAAGTCATTATCCCACCTAAAACATTAGCATCTTAGTATCATCAAATATCCAGTCTGTATTTACATTTTCTGATTGTCATATATCTTTTTTTTCCCCCCCACAGAGTGCAGTGGCTTGATGTAGGATGTGGGATCTCAGTTCCTAGACCAGGGACTGAACCCAGGCCACAGTGGTGAAAGTGCCAAGTCCTAACCATTAGACCACCAGGGAACTCCCTATCCTTTTCATTACTCCATTAAAAAAAAAAAAAAAAAAGGAGTAAATAAATTTCAGTGGTTGCGATTGATAAATATCTTAGTCTCTTTTATTTTTATTATTTTTAAGTGAGAATTGCAATGATTTTTAATTTTTGTGTATTTATTTATATTTTATTTATTTACTTTGCTTTTTAGGGCCACACCCATGGCATATGGAGGTTCCCAGGCTAGGGGTCAAATCAGAGCTACAGCTGCCAGCTTATACCACAGCCACAGCAATGCCAGGTCTGGGCCGTGTCTGTGACCTACACCACAGCTCATGGCAATGCCGGATCCTTAATCCACTGAGCGAGGCCAGGGATCGAACCTGCAACTTCAAGGCTCCTAGTCAGATTTGTTTCCGCAGTACCATGATGGGAACTCCATGTCTCTTTTAATCTACAGTTTCCCTTCCTTCTCTTTTTGTTCCTTGCAAATTTTTTTGTTGTTGTTGAAGACTTTCCCACATCCTGGATTTTTCTGACTGTATCCACTGTCTCCTGTATTTCACATGGTTGATCTGGAGGCTTATTCAGATTCAGGTTTGGTTTTCAAGACAACTTTATAGGTGGTATTGTGTATTTCTATTAGGAAGCATCTGTTGGTAATCTTTCTTTTTGTGATGTTATAAACCATTATTACGCAGTTTTTAAAAATACAGATTCAACCTAAGTTTACTCTCAATTCAAATTTAGGTTTACAGGGTTTTTACTTAACCTCATTGACTTTCAAACTCTTTCCAATTATGCGAAGTCTCAGTGGTGCCACATTCTTCATTTTAGAATGGCCTCAGAATAGTAATTCAAATGATACCACCAATATGGTCACTGCAAGCAGCTAAAATATTTTTTTGTAGTTATTTTCGTTCTTAGAGTATATCTCACTGGTGATGGATAGTCAAATCAGTGAGTTTTAAAGAACTAGTTCCTCTCTGAGTGATCACACCACCAACTAGATGCACAGTTAGACTGACTTCCTTCACTTCACTTTTGACATGAACTACTTTTTTTTTTTTTTCCTGTCTTTTTAGGGCCGTACCTTCGGCATATGGAGGTTCCCAGGCTAGGGGTCAAATTGGAGCTGTAGCCGCCAGCCTATGCCAGAGCCACAGAAATGCAGGATCCGAGCCATGTCTGCGACCTATATCACAGCTCATGGTGATGCCGGATCCTTAACCCACTGAGTGAGGCCAGGGATGGAACCCGCATCCTCATGGATGCTAGTCAGGTTCATTAACTGCTGAGCCATGATGAGAACTCCATGAACTACTTTTTAAATTTAGTTATATATAAAAGGAAATTTCAAAATTTCATTTTATAATAATATAAAATATTTACATGGTTCCAAAGACAAATGTGCAGAACATTTGTATTTTTATACTCCGTTTTATGTGACCACCTTGGTGCTTTCAATAGCTTCCTTCCACCCAGAATGTGGTTATAAAAGGCCTCTTAGACCATGGTTCCCGCCGTGGTGCAGTGGTTAACGAATCCGACTAGGAACCATGAGGTTGTGGGTTCGATCCCTGGCCTTGTTCAGTGGGTTAAGGATCCAGGGTTGCCATGAGCTGTGGTGTAGGTTGCAGATGCAGCTCATATCCCATGTTGCTGTGGCTGTGGCGTAAGCCAGTGGCTACAGCTCCGATTCGACCCCTAGCCTGGGAATCTCCATACGCCATGGGAGCGGCTCAAGAAAAGGCAAAAAGACAAAAATAAATAAATAAATAAATGGCCTCTTTAGCTGCTCACGCTTCGGTGCTTCTGTTCTACTCTCCAGCTGCCATCCCTCCTCCAACTGGTTCAAACACTCTTCTTGCAGGAAAAGGAAGAGGAGGAGGAGATGGAGGAGGAGTGATGAGAGTAACAGTAGCAATAATAGCAAGCCCTTAAGGAAGTGCTTCCTGCTTGCTGGCTACTCTGCTACGTTTTCCCTTGGATTAATCTATTGTATCTTCCTATTTACTTTATGAGCCAGATACTATTATTATCCCTATTTTACAGACAAGAACACTGAGGACTGGAAGGGTTAAGAAAGTCACCCAAGGAAGTAGAGCTAGAAAATGGCAGTGTCGGATGTAGCCCAGGTCTCCAAGGACTTCCACTGTTTTAGAAAAGGCCTGATTTGTTATTTCTCAAATTATAAAAGCACTATATTGAAGTTTGCATGCTTCTTGTAACCAGTAAAACAAAACAGATGTAGCCATTCTGGCAGGTGTGAGGTAGTATCTCACTGTGGTTTTGATTTGCATTTCCCTGATGATTACTGATGTTGAGCATATTTTCCTGTGCCTGCTGGCCATCTGCATTTCTTCTTTGGAAAAACGTCTATTCAGTTCTTCTGCCCCTTTTAAAATCAGGTTGTGGTTTTTGATATTGAGTTGTATGAGCTGTTAAATATGTCGGATATTAAGCCCTTATGGGTCATATCATTTGCATATATTTTATCCCATTCAGTACCTTGTCCTTTTGTTTTGTTAATGGTTTCCTTTGCTGTGCAAAAGCTTTTTAAGTTTAATTGGGTCCCATTTGTTTATTTTTACTTTTATTTCCTTTGCTTTAGGAGACAGATCCCCCAATATACTGCTGTGATTTATGCCAAAGAGTATTCTGCCTATGTTTTCCTCTAGGAGTTTTGTAGTATCCGGACTTCCACTTTAGGTCTTTAATCCATTTTGAGTTCATTTCTGTATATAGCGGTTAGAGAATGTCTAATTTCATTCTTTTACATACAGCTGTTCAGTTTCCTCCGCACTACTTATTAAAGAGATGGTCTTTTCTCCATTGTATCGCCTTGCTTCCTTTGTCGTAAATTAATTGACCATAAATGCTTGGGTTTATTTCTGTTCTCCCTATCCTCTTCCAATGATCAAATAACACATGTTGGCAGGAATGCGGAGAAAAGGGACCCCTTGTTACACTGTTAGTGGGAATCTAAATTGGCTCAACCACTGTAGAAAACAGTTTGGAGCTTTCTCGAAAAACTAAATACAGAACTACCATACGACCCAGCAATTATACTCCTAAGGTATATATTAGAAAAAATAAATAAAAACACCAGTTCGAAAAGATACATGTACCCCAAAGGTCACAGCAGCATTATTTACAATTGCTAAGATGTGGGAGCAACCTAGGTGTCCATCAACACATGAATGTATAAAGAAGTTATATATCGTATATATACAAACAGACATATATGTATATAATGGAATACTACCCAGCCCTTAAAAAAAGAAAGAAATTTTGGCACTTGAAGCAACATGGATGGACTTGATAGGCATTATGCTACGTGAAATAAGCAAGATAGAGAAAGACAAATACTGTATAAAATCATTTCCGTGTGAATCTAAAAAATACAACAAACTAGTGAATATCACAAAAAAAGCAGACTCACAGATATAGAGAACAAACTAGTTTTTTTTTCCTTGTTTGTTTTTGCTTTTCTAGGGCCGCTTCCGGTGGCATATGGACGTTCCCAGGCTAGGGGTCTAATTGGAGCTGTAGCCACCAGCCTACGCCAGAGCCACAGCAACGCCGGATCCCAGCCGTGTCTGCGATGCCACCACAGCTCACGGCAACGCCGGATCCTCAACCCACTGAGCAAGGCCAGGGATTAAACCCGCAACCTCATGGTTCCTAGTTGGATTCGTTAACCACTGAGCCACGACGGGAACTCCACTAGTGGTTACCAGTGGGGAGAGAGAAGGGGGAGGGATAATATATGAGTAAAGGATTGAGAGGTACACACTATTAGTTATGAGTTACAAGGGGAGTTCCTGTCGTGGCGCAGTGGTTAATGAATCTGACTAGGAACCATGAGGTTGCGGGTTCGATCCCTGGCCTTGCTCAGTGGGTTAAGAATCCGGCGTTGCCGTGAGATGTGGTGTAGTTCACAGACGCAACTCGGATCCCGTGTTGCTGTGGCTCTGGTGTAGGCTGGTGGCTACAGCTCTGATTAGACCCCCAGCCTGGAAACCTCCATATGCCATGGGTGTGACCCCAGAAAAGGCAAAAAGACCGAAAAAAAAAAAGTTACAAGGATGTATTGTACAACACGGGGAATATGACTAATACTTTGTAATAACTATAAATGGAGTATAACCTTTAAAAATTGTGAATCACTAAATATACAATAGTACCTCTGTAACATATATTGCATAGCAACTATACTTCAATAAAAACAAAACCAAAACCAAAATAAATACATGTATGAAGAAAACAACCATCTTTCTCCTGCACCATCCTTTACTCCAGTCCCTGGTACCAAGGCTTGGTATGTGTCTTTCCACATCTCCCTCCTTGTTCATCCATTTAAAAGTGTGGACTCACACAGGCAGGGTTTTTGCTTGGAGGATATCACAGTATTTTTTCTGGACAATTACATATCCATTATACCTATATATCAGTAAATACGGATGTAAAATTTCCCCCCAATGTCCTACTTTCCATAAAAACACATACAGAATATTGAACAATTGAGATCAAATCAAGCATGGAGTATACTTTTTAGCCAGATTTTACTTTCTCTTTTGTAATTTGCATCTCTCTTACTCCTGCGTCACCACTCCCTCCTACACGTACATATAGAAAATCCAGGTTAACAATGAAGGTGATTCCATCTATACTCTTCTCTATTTTCAACTAAACCATATATGAATATGTAAATAATATACATACACACATAGCTTTTCATCATTGTCTATTTTATAGAAATGAGATGAATTATACACATTTCTTTACATATGGCTTTCCTTGGGAATATCTCATGGAAATCCCTCCAAGTCAACTGATATGACTCATTTATTTCTTTAAGTGGCTGCATAATGTGTTCAGCTTTGCCAAAATTTATCCAACCATTCCCATAGCGATGGCCCGTTTGTTTCTATTTTTTGGCACTTGTAAACAACTAATTGTAATAAGCTGCTGCGCAGAATTTTCTTGTTCATTGGAGTTTACATATAACTGCTTCTCTAAGTTGAAATTAATTTCTATATAAAAAGACCTAAAAACCTCAGTGATCCAAGAAAGGTTATATAATCTGACAGTGCTGTCAACAGAACATAACTTATGTGAAAGACTTGCTTATAACAACAACCCCCCTCCCAGTACTTTTGCTGAAATAAAGGCAAGACTAATAAATGGTAGAGACTAGACACATAAGAATTTATGAATTATATATACGTCTTTAGGTTATTGTGTATCTCAACGCCATCAGCTCCTCAACAAAGTACTTAAACATTTGCAATATTTATTAGACTTAGACATTTTTGATATTTTTGCCTACTTTTGGTCACACAGGACATATCACTTGTCATGCATCTTTTGATTTTTCATTGTAAAGATGTATTTGCCAAGGTAGGAGCAGAGAACATTTTAATTAACAGTTTGTGAGTTAGGCTGTTTGGTGACTTTAATTATGTGGACATATGGCAGGTGGGCCTCAACTTGTCCTCCTGCCCAGTCCCTGCAAACGTGCCTGGGAGGGACAGATCCACTCTGAGCTCAGACTCCATTCATTGTTAGTTTGTCCCTTCCTCACTCACTCAACATGCGTTTGCTTAACATTTTCTATGAGCCGGGCGTTGTACAACTTCATTCATCCCGAAGACATCTACTGAGCGTCATCACGTGGTGAGGACTCAGGGCTCCGCTGGTACTGAGGATAATCCGATCGATAACGATCCAGGTGTAACTGGAAAGAGGCATAAAAAGAGAAAAACAAGGAAATAATCCAAACGCGGCGGTAAGTGTTCATCAAAGTGCACATCAAGTGCATGAGGCACACAGAGGAGAGGATGCTTCAGTCTGGGGACACCAGGGGACCACTTCACAGGGGAGGAAGTGACATAATGGGTGGATTCAGCTGAGGGCTGGCACTGGGTCCCAAATAAAAATATGTATAACGTAATATGTATTGATATTCATTTATAACATATCATTTATACGTAATATATATCTATACTATAATGTATAATGAAATATGTAGTTAAAATTATGATCTAATACTATATAGATGTTTCTATCTAAGACAGTATATATGATTAATACGTGTATATATATATATAAATATTGGGGCCATAGAAAAAAATGTAAGTAGAAAATTAAGCCTAACACGGGAGAGCATTTCCTCTTAGGGTCTTCCCACTCCATTAAACATGGAGACCTGAGGAGAAGAGCAGGGATTTGTGAGGGTAAAGGAAGGACAGGGCCGAGGAAACCAACAGATTGAAGATGGGGACAGCCGTTCTCGGTATTGATTGTTGTAGGAGCTGGAATCTCTTGAGTAAGAAGCAAAGTTCTGCCCATGCTGGCAAAATGCAGATGAAGACTTAGCAGTTAGCTGGTGAACTTGGCTTTCCTGGCTTATTCCAGCTACTGAGATGATTCACCCCAAAGCCAAACTCAAGAGCAGGTACATGAGACCAATGCGTCACGTTTCCGCTTCAGCCTCCAGCTGTGCTAGCTGAAGTTTTCCAAGCTCCATCCGACCACCCAGACTGTTTTGTTTTGGTTTGGGTTGGTTTTATTTTATTTATTTATTTATTTATTTATTTATTTATTTTTTGTCCTTTTAGGCCCGCACCCAGAAGTTCCTAGGCTAGGGGTCGAATCTGAGCTATACCTGCCGGCCTAAGTCACAGCAACAGCAAAGGCAGATTTGAGCAGTGTCTGTGACCTATACCACAGCTCAGGGCAACACCAGACCCTTAACCCACTGAGCGAGGCCAGGGATGGAACCCGCATCCTCATGGATGCTAGTTGAACCAGGATAGGAACTCCTAGGTTGTCTTAAGTCTTTTTTTGTTTTGTTTTGTTTTTTGCGGAGTTTTTTTTGGCCACACCTGTGTCATGTGAAAGTTCCTGCAGTGACAATGTTGGATCCTTAGCCCCCTGAGTCACATGGAAACTCCTAGGCTGTTGATATGCTGCCAGTACGTGCACGACAGGGCCTTTGCCCAAAGGTGTTTATCTGACCCCGTTACCTCAATCCAGATTATTCTCCGAAGCTGTCATTGCCTACAGCACCTACCTCTCACACTCTCATTGTTCAACGATCTCACCTGCCCAAGATGGCAGCCAAGATGACCAGGGAAACGCCTGCTTTGCGAACTCTCACAAAACGAGGGCAGCAGAGAAGCTTCCAACTGCAGCCAGCAGCAGCTCCAGTATACCTTACCCCCACTCAGCACCTCTGCATTAAGGGGCGTCCCTCTTTCCCAATGGGCTGCAGCTGACACTGTCGGCTTGGGTCCTGTGTCTACGCCTAAGCCAATCAGCGTTGTGGGGGGTGGAGGTGGAATACTCTGATTGGCTAAACCAGGGTTACATGTTCCCTCCCCGCTCCCCCAGAAACCAAATCTAGGGCCAGCTCCTAAAAATTCCCGGACTTGGAGTCTCTTGGGTAGGGAGGCTTCAAAATCAATGGAGGGACTGTTACCACTGGAAGCAGAAATGGATTGGGGGCAGATAAAGTACTGCCCCAGATTTCCAGGGAGAACAAGATACTCAGTTTCCTTGTATTTGACTAATAAGGAAGAGCAATTCCAGTGGCAAATGAAGAGACTTTAAAGCTTTTCTTTCCTGTGAAGCCAATCTCATTAGCTCAGTTCCTGCTTTGAGTTCCGTCCTCTGCCATTGGGCTCCGTGGGACCATCAAACTCGGGGCTGTGACACTGAATCTGCTCTTGTGCTGCCGAACGCTGGCTGCTTCGTTTTCTTCCCAAGTTCTGTGATTTTCGCTGCTTTTGTTACAGTGCAGCCAGCCCCCTGCCACCTCGCAGAAAAAGAGATTCCGAACACAGCCTCCATCTCATCTTCTCTCCCAAGCATAACTGCTTACTTCCTGCAAAGACTTCTGCCCCTGCCCTTGGCTACGCCTAAAGTCTCGGTTTTTAATTGGGGCATTTATAAGATTTTCTGTGATTTGAGCACAACCTCTCTACCTTTTTCAATATAGCTCTTTCTGCATTAACCACAGCCTCGTGGCCCTGAAGCACCTTCCATTCCCTCCACAACCCTGAAGTTTTCTCCTTCCTTAGCTTTGCAGATTCTATTCAGCTCCTGGCCTGCCTTCCCTTCCCTGCCACTTACTGGAGGAATCCTACCGACCCTAGAGGACCTTTGTCTTTTTTTGCTGTCTGGTTTCCAGCATCACTTCCTTCCTGGGAGAATGCCGATCCGCCAAGGGAATTCTCCAGGTCTAAGGTCTTAATGGAAAGGAAGGACCAACACCGCCTAGTACCCAAGTCAGAGGTCCTAAAGCCTTCTACCCCCACCTTGGCTTGGCCATCGGGTGATCCCGGGACTTTGCTCAGAGGGTCATACACCCTGTCCTGGGACTTTGGTCTTGAGAGAGTGATAAAAGGACCTTCTCCACAGCATTGAAGCCAAACTAGCCCATTCCCTCCAGGTGATCTCTGCTGGGGGTCATATGCTTCATCTTCCACAGCTCCTTTGATTCTGCTTGTTTTACCAGATCTGGTCATTTCAGCTTCCTGACAATTCTGTAAGCCCCTGATCTCCTTCCCACAGGACCTCCGTCCCTCAGCCCCTTCCCTGTTTGAGCTATAGCTAGAGCAGCTTTCTGCTGCTTGCACCCAAGAACTTCGACATCCTCCCTTAAGGCCCCGCTTAGGAGGGCCCACTGTGGTGGATCGGGTTAAGAATGCGACGGCAGTGGCTTGGGTTCAATCCCTGACCTGGTGCAGTGGGTGAATCCAGCGTTGCCGCAGCTGTGCCATAGGCGGGCAGCTGCAGCTCAGATTCAATCCCTGACCTGGGAACTTCCACATGCCCAGTTTTGACCTTAATCTCCCACACAAAGCTTTCCTTCAAGATATCCCCTCTTCGGAGTTCCCGCCTTGGCATGGCAGAAACAAATCTGACTAGGAGCCATGAGGTCGCAGGTTCGACCCCTGGCCTTGCTCAGTGGGTTGAGGATTCGGTGTTGCCATGAGCTGTGGTGTAGGTTGCAGACGCGGCTCGGATCCCGCATTGCTGTGGCTCTGGCGTAGGCCAGTGGCTACAGCTCCGATTGGACCCCTAGCCTGGGAACCTCCATATGCCGCAGGAGCAGCCCAAAGAAATAGCAAAAAGACAACAACAACAACAACAAAAAAGATAGCCCCTCTTCTACATTCCCATGAATTCTCTAATATAAAAGCAACTCCTTGAAATCGGCTCTGATTTTGAGTAATGCACTTACAACTCTGTCCCCACACCAATCTGGGAGCTCCTTCAGGACAGGGACTATGTCTTAGGTGGCTCTGTAACTCCAAACCTAACTCAGTACCTGACACATAGTAGGTGTGTCATAATTGCACATTGCATGAGTAAATATGATTTTAGTTTAAATTAGGCTAATTATCTCTTTCAGGACATTGTGTTGCTGCAGATATTTTTCTCCTATTTCTATTTATTTAAGAAGGAACAGAGGATGACAAGGGAAATGAAAATTGATTATTATGATAGCTCTCATTTTGACCAATCGCCTTCATTTTATTCTCCTTCGCCCTTTCTCCAGAGTGTTAGGAAGTCAATCAGAGACTTCTGTTTCCTTTCCTTTCTCCTGGTGCTGCCAGCCAGGCCACGGAGACGATGATGAGAACCGTCGAGTTTATGTACCTTTTACTATCAACCAAGCCCTGGGCCAGCTGCTTTACATGCAGTGTCAGGTCCAGGACACTAGGTATAATTACAGCCAAACTAAGATTCAGAAAACTCAAGTGACTTTCCTAAAGTCACAGAACTGGCAAGAGATGGAGCTGCTATGACTCAATGTGTTTTTATCCCTCTCTTATCTCCTTATGGGTGATTCTAGCAAGTCACAAAATGTCTAAAAAGTTTGGATGAAATGGCAGGAAAAGCAGGAGGCTGAATATTCCTCAAAAGAAAATAACCTCCTCTTGGATGGATGAGAATTATCTGCATTTGTGTGTGTGTGTGTGTGTGTGTGTGTGTGTGTGTGTGTGTGTGCAGGCGCGCTCAAGTTTTTTGTTTTTGTTTTTTTGTCTTTTTGCCTTTTCTAGGGCTGCTCCCATGGCATATGGAGGTTCCCAGGCTAGGGGTCTACTCGGAACTGTAGCCGCTGGCCTACATCACAGCCACAGCAACACGGGATCCAAGCTGTGTCTGTGACCAACACCACAGCTCAGGGCAACGCCGGATCCTTAACCCACTGAGCAAGGCCAGGAATCGAACCTGCAACCTCATGGTTCCTAGTCAGATTCATTAACCACTGTGCCACAATGGGAACTCCTAGAGTTAAGTTTTTTATGGAAGCATCTCACCAAGACTATCTTAAAGGGTTTATTCATTATGGGACCTTCTACTTCACTAAACTTCATTTCACTTGAGCCCATGTATATTTCACATCTCCAGTGTTTAAAAAACACCTGGAAAGGATCTGGCGTGAGAATGCCATGGATACAAAGATGAACATACCAAATTCCAGTCCTTACAAAACTGCCTGCTTGTAAGGGACCAAGGCTATTAAATACTTCACTCGAAACCAAAGGAATCCTCAAGGGACCAGCGAAGTGCTCCGGAAGTGCAATGCAAGGATGAGAGCAATTCCCAACACATGCCAGGGTGACTTCACAGGGCAGGAGGCTTAAAGCATCCGAAGGAGAGGAGCAAGGTAGGGTGGTTAAGAGGGCGGACTCTGGAGCCATCGGACTGCCTCCAACACGTACTAGATCTAGAATCTCGAGCAAGTTTTCTGTGCCTCTGTTTCGTCATCTATAAAATGGGATAATAATAATAACGGTATCTGCATCATTAAGTTCCCGTGAGGAGTCAACATCTGTCAAGTCTTGGAAGAGCAACCTGACACTGAGTGATCCCTCTGTGACTGAGAAGTTAAGGGGTAGGATGAATAGGTCTCCTGAGGAGAGCCCAGGATGGTGAGCCAGCCACAAAACCGTACACAGATCCCTGGAGGAAGAGAACTAAGCAGGGCTTTCGTGACATGAGAGAAGCCATTTTGGCCTGGAGCTGAACTAAACCACCCCCAGAATGGGAACCCTCCCCCACACTCACAATGTAGAGGACTTTTTCAGGCAGTAGCCCCAGATTTGGAGCCCGAGATGATGGCAGACATATCAGAATCCAGCTTTCTGAGCTGGGGCATAAATAGGAATAGACTGTAGGACAGAACTTGAGTGTTTCTAAAAGGAAAAACCCAGAGAAAATTATCTTAACGTGAATTTTTTTTTTTTTTTTTGTCTTTTTGCCATTTCTTGGGCCGCTCCCATGGCATGCGGAGGTTCCCAGGCTAGGGGTCAAATCAGAGCTGAAGCCACCAGCCTACACCAGAGCCACAGCAATGCAGGATCCCAGCCGCATTTGCAACCTACACCATAGCTCACGGCAACGCCAGATCCTTAACCCACTGAGTGATGCCAGGGATTGAACCCGCAACCTCATGGTTCCTGGTCAATTCGTTAACCACTGAGCCACGATGGGAACTCCTTGACGTGAATTTTTTTAATTTTTACTTTTTTGCTTTTTAGGGCCACACTCTTGGCACACGGAGGTTCCCAGGCTAGGGGTCGAATTGGAGCTACAGCTGCTAGGCTACACCACAGCCACGGCAACGTGGATCCGAGCCGCGTCTGCGACCTGCACCACAGCTCACATGGCAACGTCGGATCCTTGACCCGCTGAGCGAGGCCAGGGATGGAACCGGAAACCTCATGGTTGCTAGTTGGATTCATTTCCACTGAGCCACGATGGTAACTCCCTTGACATGAATTTTTAAATACGCTTCTAGAAGGGGCACGAGGAAGGTCTGTCCTATGTGAGGCAGCCGGCACGTGTCTGAGGCAGCCCTTAAAGGAAAAGATTGGCACCCAAACAGGGCTTGGAGTCAGGAACCCTAAATCACGACTCGGTTCTTGCTGTGGTCGCTCAATGAGTCACTGACAACCTCTGGATCCTGAGCACCTCCACCCTCAAGGTGTGAGCAAAAGCATCTTTCTCTGCTAGGAAGTTGATGACATACAAGACTCAGCAGGGAAGAGGCCGCTGTGTGCATGCTGGATATTAACAGCACGTGTGACTATTCCCACAGCCCCTCCCACCACCACACACAATTCCCCCAGCCACGATCAATCCCTTTTGAAAGCTCTGGACATATATCACTCCATTCGCCCCTTTCCCAAGAGGACGCAGTTGATTAATTCTGAATTTCCCAACTGCCCTGAGACCACTGAAACTTGTAAATGGCGGTTCTGGGATTCTAATCGGTTCAAGGTCATCAGGCCTGGCACACCTAGGAGCCACAAACCCACAGAACAGGTTCACCTAGTCCCAGACACCCTGAAGGATCCTGAGAGGCGCCCTGAGGACAGGCAGAATTTATTGCTCTGATTACAGGTGTGACAAGGAAGGGCTGCTTTTTCTCACTTGGGAAACGTTCACTTTTAAAAAGTTGAAAATAAATAAAACAGAAAATCGAACAAGGTATCTACATCCATTGTTGAAACATTAGAAAATATAGGCTAAAAAGAAAATACCATTATCTATAGTCCCACCACCTATGAGTGTTAAGCTATGTGACACACATAATTAACATACTTATCTTTTGCTAACTTGTACACACACACACACATACACACACTCGTATGTAGGCTGCACCCACGGCATACTAAAGTTCCCAGGCCAGGGATAGAACCTGTACCACAGCAGTGACTTGAGCCATAGCAGTGACAATGCCAGGTCCTTAACCCACTGAGCCATTAGGAAGCTCTTATAGTCATAACATTCTTTTTTTTTTTGTCTTTTTGCCATTTCTTGGGCTGCTCCCACAGCATATGGAGGTTCCCAGGCTAGGGGTCAAATGGGAGCTGTAGTCGCCGGCCTACGCCAGAGCCATAGCAACGCAGGATCTGAGCTGTGTCTGCGACCTACACCACAGCTTACGACACACCGGATCCTTAACCCACTGAGCAAGGCCAGGGATCGAACCCGAAACCTCATGGTTCCTAGTGGGATTCATTAACCACTGAGCCATGACAGGAACTCCATAAAATTCTTACAAAATGGAATCTCACTGATTCTCATTCTTACTGTATCTTATTATTCTTGAAGTTAGTTTTTTTCAGTTAGAGTTTTTAATAAGCATCACTCTGCATCCCAGTGTTGCTTTATATCATCATTTTTGATGGCAGACTAGGATACGTTAGTGTAAGGTAGGGAGAGAAGGAATGAGCAGACAGAAACAATTAAAGTCCACCACAGGGTGGGCCCTTGTGGGCCGGCTTCCCCTTCCGTGGCCCCGCCCAGCTTTGTTCCAAAGGCACACCGCCTGTGGCTACTACTGTCCTTGGAACTCACCAGCTTCATCCACTGCCCCTGGCTAAGAGCTAATCAGGTCCAGGCAGGGTTCCAAAGCAACCAGAAGAGAGGTGAGGGGGAAAGGGTGTTATTTTAACCCGAAAGATCCATGGGAAAGGAGGCATGTAGTAAAATAGTACTGGCCAATATCTTATAAATGCCAGACCCTGTGTTGGTGAAGCCTCGGGGTCCATGGCTCTGGACAAGAACCTGATCTCTAGGAATCCAGGGTTTTTCTTCTAGGAAATGACAAGGTAACGCCTATCCTTAGGGTTGCTGTGCACAGCAAAGAGGTATGCACACCAAATGCTTCACTCAGTGCGGTAAGGAGCCACTGCTTTGCCATCCTTGTTGCAGTTACGCTCTGACATGCAGCGGTGATCTGCCATCTCTGCCTGCCCCCCACATCGTGCCAGCTGGTCCATCCCAATGGGCAGAGTGGCAGGGGCACCGTGGGACCCTCCTCCCCAGCACAGAGCAGATTCTTCCTCCCAGCCTCTGAGGAAACCACCCCCACTGACACCTTGACCTTGGACTTCCAGCCTCCAGAACTGTGAGATAAGCAATTTCTCTTGTTTATGTCACCCAACTGTAGTACTTTATAAAGGCAGCCCCAGCAAACAGAGATGGTGGGGCGCTGTGAGAGAGGACAGACCTCTGCCTCTTGCCTCTTACAAAATGGAATCTCATTGATTCTCATTCTTACTGATATCTTATTATTCTCAAAATTGTTTTATCTTACCTTTTTTTAGGGCCACACTTGTGGCATATGGAAGTTCCCAGGCTAGGGGTTGAATTGGAGCTGTAGCCTCCAGCCTATACAGAGCCACAGCAATTCAGGATCTGAGCTGCATCTGTAACCTACACCACAGCTCACAGCAACACCAGATCCTTAACCCACTGAGAAAGGCCAGGGATCAGACTTTCATCCTCACTGATACTAGTTGGGTTCTTAACTCACTGAGCCACAATGGAAACTCCTGAAAGTTGTTTTTTGTTTTTGTTTTTTTTTTTCTTTTTAGGGCTTTTCCTGTGGCATACGGAGGTTCCCACGTTAGGGGTCAAATCAGAGCTGTAACAACTGTTGGGCTACACTGAAGCCATAGCAACACCAGATCCAAGCCACATCTGCAACCTACACCACAGCTCATGGCAACGCCAGATCCTTAACTCACTGAGCGAGGCCAGGGATTGAACCTGCGTCCTCAGGGATGCTAGTCAAATTTATTTCCGCTAGCCATGACAGGAACTCCCTTAAATAAAAAATTTTAATAATTATCTCTCTGTGTTCCAATATTGCTTTATATCATCATTTCTGGTGGCAGACTAGTATTTCACTGTAAAATCTAATAGCAGGAATTCCCCGGTGGCCTAGTGGGTAAGGATCTGGCATTGTCGCTGCTGCGGCTCAGGCCACTGCAGTGGCACAGGTTTGATCCCTGGCTCAGGAACTCCTGCCCACCATGAGCGCAGCCAAAAAAAAAAATTTAACAGCCAGAACTCTGAGGGAGACAGAAGCCCAACTCAAACTGACTTAAGCACCTTGGAAGAAACTGTTTGCCCGTATAACTGAAAGTCCAGAGGCAGATTTAAAACATTACCAGACACGAGGACTCGGATCTCAGGCTCCCTCCAGCCCTCTCTTCCATGTTCCTCTGTGTCAGCTGCTCTCAAGGGGGCTTTGCTGCATATTTAGTCCTACCAGCCCCACATCCAGGGGAGGAACCCTCTGTCCCAACTCTTCCAACAGAAGGTCCCTGAAAAGACTCTCATTGACCCAGCTTAGCTCTGTGCCCATTCCTGAATTGGTCGCTATTCACTATTGTCGGGGGTTGGAATGCTCCTTCCGTGGGTTTTTTTTTTTTTTTTCTTTTTAGGGTCCCACCTGCAGCACACGGAAGTTCCCAGGCTAGGGGTCAAATCGGAACTACAGCTGCCGGCCACAGCCCCAACAATGCCAGATCTGAGCCACATCTGTGACCTACACCACAGCTCGTGGCAATGCTGGATCCTTAACCCAATGAGCAAGGCCAGAGATCGAACCCAAGTCCTCATGGATCCTAGTCCAATTGGTAACCACTGAGCCACAATGGGAACTCCCTGGAATGCTCCGTCTGGACAAGACTGGATTCACGTGGCTTCTCATGGAGTTGGGTTAGGAATTAGACACTTCCAGGGCCAGAAAAGAGCTGTTTCTCAGGTGAAGTTGGGGTGTCATCAATGCCAGTAAGAAAAAGAACAATCGAGAGGCTGACCAAAACATGCAATGTTTACTACATAGTCATCCCCCCTAACTGAGAGTTCCATATAGGTCGGTCCAGCATGTGCTCGACACTTTACAGTGCCTCATATAGTCCTCAAAACAATTCTATTGGATTGAAGTCATTGTTGTCATCTCTGTTTCATTGGGATCTGAAGCTCAGCAAGGTTACAGTTATTCCAAGGTCACGGATGGGTCAAAATCAAGGAATGGACCGTCTGGGTGATGACCTGGGAAGTTGGCCTCTAAGAGATACGGCTATTCCAAGAGCTAGTAGCGGGCAGGAGTGGGGTAAAAATCTGGGTTGTCTGACCCCAGAGTCAACTTTTGCAAGTGCTGTTATTTTCAGCAGACCATGGTTTATTTATCCATGGCTGATGACCCTGAAGAGCCGTTGACACTGGATACCAGACAGAGTGAATTGGAAAGATCGGAAGTGGTGATCAGGGAGAGGGATGGATAAAATGAAGACTATAGTTGGGTTGCAGATACTGATGATGACAAGGTCTAGGGTATGACCATGGCGGTGGGTAGCTGAGACCTAAGGTCCTTGGAGATCAAGAAACCGAGAGGCTAGGGCATTGGAAGCATTACCTATGTGGGCACTGAAATCACCCTAAGTTAGGTTAGGAGTAATGATGGAGAGAATGGCAGTGGGCTAAGAACTAGAATCCTAAGGAATTTTTTTTTTTTTTTAGGTCTGCATTCATGGCACATGGAAGTTCCCAGGCTAGGGGTCAAATTGGAGCTGCAGCTGCTGGCCTACACTACAGCCACAGCAACGCTGGATCTTTAACCCACTGATCAAGGCCAGGGATCCAACCTGCGCCCTCACGGATACTAGTCAGGTTCATTTCCACTGGGCCACAATGGGAGCTCCTAGAATCCTCGGGAAATTATGGGAAGTTACTTGGGTCTGATGGAGACTGCAACTGGGAGGGTGGGGAACTGTATGGTCTTTTCACATGACCTTCAGAATTGCTGGTCCTCAAAGAATAGCAAGATCACAGAGCAAGAGGGTAACAGAAACAGAGAGGAAAGGCTTGACGATATAAAAGATATTGCTGATTATGAACAATGGATTTCAGAAGATGCTCTGGCAAGTGGCAAGAAGGGAGATGGGTCAAAATCAAGGAATGGACCGTCTGGGTGATGACCTGAGAAGCTGGCCTCTAAGAAATAGGGCTAAAGAACATGACAGATGAGTCCTGATGACCCTAAGATCGTGGGGCTGAGGCTGTGAGTGTGGCTGGGGAGGACATGATGAGAGCTCTGGGTCTCCCTTTCACTCCTTCCACGGAAGGTGTCTTATTTGTCTGATTGATGAATTACTCAACAGCCCCTCATTCCAGTTTTCTTCCCATTTCTCTAGGCCTAAAACACACTTGCTTTGGCAAGGCTGCATCGCAAGGCTGCGTCAAAATCCTGGCATCCAAGCTCGGGTCAAAATAGGAAATGATAAGAGAGTCTATATGGGATATTAAAAATATAAAGTGTTACATGAAAAGATGTTCAACATCACTCATTATTAGAGAAATGCAAATCAAAACCACTATGAGGTACCACTTTACACCAGCCAGAATGGCCATCATCAAAAAGTCTACAAACAATAAGTGCTGGAGAGGCTGTGGAGAAAAAGGAACCCTAGTACACTGTTGGTGGGATTGTAAATTGGTGCAGCCAGTGTGGAAAACAGTATGGAGATTCCTCAGAAAACTAAAAATAGAACTACCATTCGATCCAGCAATTCCACTCCTGGGCATCTATCCAGAGAAAACCATGACTCGCAAAGACACATGTACTCTGATGTTCACTGCAGCACTATTTGCAATAGCCAACTCATGGAAACAACCTAAATGTCCATCAACATAGGAGTGGATCAAGAAGATGTGGTACATATACACAATGGAATATTATTGGCTATTAAAATGAACAAAATACCAGCATTTTTGGCAACATGAATGGACCTAGAAATTATCATACAAAGTGAAGTTAGCCATACAATGAGACACCAACATCAAATGCTTTCACTGGCATGCGGAATTTGAAAAAAGGACAGACTGAACCTCTTTGCAGAACAGATGCTGACTCACAGACATTGAAAAACTTATGGTCTCCAGAGGAGACAGTTTGGAGGGTGGGGGGATGTGCTTGGGCTGTGGGATGGAAATCCTGTGAAATTGGATTGTTATGATCATTATATAACTACAGATGTGATAAATTCATTTGAGTAATAAAAAAGAAGATGCATCTCAAAAAAAATATATATATATATAAAGTGTTAGACTTTTTACCCTTAGGATTTTTTTTTTTTGTCTTTTTAGGGCCGCACCCTTGACATATGGAGGCTCCCAGGCTAGGGGTCTAATTGGAGCTGTAGCCACCGGCCTACAACAGGGCCGCAGCAACACCGGATCCTTAACCCACTGAGCAAGGCCAAGGATCGAACCTGCAACCTCATGGTTCCTAGTTGGATACGTTTCCGCTGTGCCATGACAGGAACTCCAAGAATTTTTTTAAAATCAGGCATAATTCACATATAATATAGTTCAGCCTTTTACAACATACACTTCTGTGGGGTTTTGTGTACTTGCATGGTTGTGTAACCATTACTGGTATCTAATTCTAGAACATTTTTATCACCCCAAAGAGAAACCCCACACCCTAACAGTCACCCCTCATCTCTGCTCCTCTTAGTCCCTGGCAGCCACTATTCTACTTTCTGTCTTTATGGATTTGTCCATGCTGGACATTTGATAAAAATAATATCATATAACACATGGTCCTTTGTGACTGGCTTCTTTCACTTAGGATCATGTTTTTGAAGTTCATTCATGTACCATGTGCTAGCACTTTTTTTTTTTTTTTTTTTTTTGGTCTTTTTAGGGCTGCACCCATGGCATATGGAAGTTCCCAGGCTAGGGGTCAAATTGGAGCTGTAGCCATCAGCCTATGCCACAGCCACAGCAATGCCAGATATGAGCCGCATGTGCGACCTACACCACAGCTCATGGCAATGCTGGATCCTTAACCCACTGAGAGAGGCCAGGGATTGAACCCGAGTCCTCATGGATACTAGTCGAGTTCGTTAACCACTGAGCCATGATGGGAATTCCAGCACTTCATTCTTTTTATGGCTGAGTAATACCACATGGTATATTACATGGAGAGACCACATTTTGTCTATACACTCATTAGTTCATGGACATTTGGGCTGTTTCCACTTTGGGGCTGTTATGAATAGAGGCACTATGAACATTCATGTGGAAGTTTTTACATGGGCATATGTTTTCAGTTCTCTTGGATATATACCTACCCTTGAGAACTTGGTATCTAGCTGGAGAAGGAGCCTGAGGAACTAAACTCAGGTCTCAGAAATAATGTGAGATCCCCTCACCTCAAAAATTACACTGTCAAGATAATGTCTGCCCGTTGTGGCTGGAAATGCAAAGTTCCAGTCCACTACTGGAAAGAAAATCTTAACTTGAGCTGATAACTTGTCTACACAGAGTTCAGAGGAGGAGGAAGCAGTTCCTTCTTTTACTACAGAATCAAGTACCGGTCCATGAGAAGTCCACCTTGAATGACCCTCTGGGAATGCACCTGTTAGGTTGTAATACCCCTCGGCCCCCCCTCCACAGACCTTCCCTACAAGTAATAAATATGAATCTAGGTGCTGGAGAGAGAGTGGCCAAGAAAATAAATATAGTTCCTGCACTCATGGAGTTTACAATCTTTTTCAGAGAAAGATTAACCAAATGCTTACATGTAATGAAGGCTCATGTGGTGGCTCGTGGACGAGAAAGGAGAAGTGAGCAAGCAAGCCTGGCATTAGCCTAGAAACCAGAGCCAGGGTGTCCAGGGCCGTGTGGAGGACTTGCTTCTAGAACCTTCTTTCTACTTGTCTCTCCGAGTTGATGCCTTGATTTTCACAGGGAGAAATGTGGGCCGCTCTGAGCTCTAAATGTCTCATTCAATTCCGCATTGAAAATCTCAAGAAAGGGGGAGTTCTCGTGGTGCCTCAGTGAGTTAAGAACTCGACTAGTATCCATGAGGATGCAGGTTGGATCCCTGGCCTCACTCAGTGGGTTAAGGATCCTGCATTACCATGAGCTGTGGTGTAGGTTCCAGACACGGCTTGGACTCCACATTGCTGCTAATGTGGCACAGGACGGCAGCTGCAGCTCTGATTCGACCCCTAGCCTGGGAACTTCCATATGCAGCAAGTGAAGCCCTAAAAAGGAAAAAAGAAGAAGAAAATCTCAAGAAAGGTTCTCACTGGACTATGTCCTTGGGAAGAGAATGGAGTTCTCTAACAGGTCAGCATAGGTCACATGCCACCTAGGTTCTAAGGAGGGTAGGCTATGGTACCCAAAGAAAGAGAGAAGGAATGAGCAGACAAAAACAATCAATGCTCACCACAGCAGACAAAAATAATCAATGCTTATTTTTCTAAGTAGGGTGGAAAGGAATGCATGATCAGAAAAAGTGTAGCTCTTCAGAGGTATCCAGACAGGAAAAACAGGCCAGGCTAGATTATGTAGAACCCTTTATACCATGAAAGGAGCTTGGCCTTTTATCTCATTGCCCTGAGGAAGCCACCGAAGAGTGTTAAGCCAAGGGAGGGATGTATATTTTAGAGTTACCAGCCTTGAAGACAGGAAGAAGTATTGGGGGCTTTTGTAATTGTCCCTGTGAGAGTTGATGAGGTCTGAACCAAGGCAGTAGAATTTGCGAAGAGAGTCTAGGTGTAGGATATGTTGGCGGAGGTGCCTGAAGAGTTTGTCGCTGTGACAGGTGATGGAGAGGGAGGAGCCAGGCATACAACTGTTCCCATTCGATAAGTAGTCAAGCTCACCTGTGATGAACTTCAGGCTCAGGGCAATTCAAAACTGTGCCTGGGAGTTCCTGTCATGGCTCAGTGGTTAACAAATCCAACGAGAAACCATGAGGTTGTGGGTTCGATCCCTGGCCTCGCTCAGTGGGTTGAGGATCTGGTGTTGCTGTGAGCTGTGGTGTAGGCCAGCAGCAACAGCTCCTATTAGACCCCGAGCTGGGGAACCTCCATATGCCGCAGGTGTGGCCCTATAAAAGACAAAAAGACAAAAAACAAAACAAAACAAAAAACTGTGCCTGAAAGAGTTGGGTGCTGCAAACAAAAAAAGCAAAGTAAGGCATGGTCTTTGCTCCCTAAGGGGCTCTCTAAATGTTGGGGAGCTAAAGTAAATATGAGAAAGGCGAAATGCAAGGTCAATTGAGTCAAATGTGATCAGTGAGATTGCGAGCACAGGATACTCTCATTTTGTTGGCTGATGGGGCCAGACATTATCAAGGAAAGACAGCTGAGATGAGCTTTAAGGCATGGGAAGCATTCCTACAGGTGGGGAGTTGGTGGGGGGCATTTCCGACAGAAGAAATCACATGAGCAAAGACATGGTGACGGAAACGTACATGGCATATTTGGAGAGTATGGAATGACTCGTTTGACTAGATGTCAAGAAGTTGTGAAAGATAAACCAGCAGGATGAGGATACAGGGGTGGGGTGAAAGATTGTTAGCTTTTTTTGCAATCATCCACATGTGGTTAGGCTATTCGTGGAAAGAGGAATTTAAGTAAAGGAGATCATTTAGGGGAAAGATGCTAAGTACTGCTTGGATGTATTGTGATGGAGGTAAATGTAGGACACCCCCGTGGTGATGACCCAGTGATAACTTACGAAAGGTGAGGGCTGAACTCCTGCATAGATGTGCAGTGGGTGTAGCTGCATGCATTAGTTTTTACCCTGATTCACTCAAATAATGATTTGAGTAGCATTTCCAAATTTGCACTACAGAATTTAAAAAAATAGGATGCCTGACAAAGGAAAACACACAGACATGAAATATAATTAAATTTAAGCCATAAGGTTAACATCAAATTTTTATGCTGCAGTTCCTGTAAAACTGCTAGAGGGGGACAGCAAATCTGGCTTAGAACTTCCCAACAGCCAAAGCAAAGGGAAGCATGATTAGTCATAAGATTTCTACTGGACAAAAAAAATACATTATTTATAAATCTTCTAGCCAGAGACAAAGTTGAGGGCTCTGATGTGTTTCCAAGACGCTCCAGTAGAGACACCCAAAGCTCTATTCACCTGGGGCTCCTCTCCTTCAAGAGCACATCCATCTTGAGGTTAGATATGGACCAATGATTTGCTCTGTCCAATGAAATGCGAGCACGCATGGTGTGTCATCCAAGTGGAAGATTAAAGAGCCGGGATACAATTCTCCCTTTGCTCTTTCTCATGCCACCGTGATTGAGACTGCCAAGAAGGGACTACAGAGAAAAAGGGAAGAAAAGAGGAAGGAAAATGGACTGTTTGGTAACATCCAAGGCATAAGACAAGAAGAGAAGGTAACAAAAAAGAAGAGAGGGAGTTCCCGTCATGGCACAGTGGTTCATGAATCCGACTAGGAACCATGAGGTTGCGGGTTCGATCCCTGGCCTTGCTCAGTGGGTTAACGATCCAGCGTTGCCGTGAGCTGTGGTGTACGTTGCAGATGCGGCTCAGATCCCGTGTTGCTGTGACTCTGGCGTAGGCTGGCAGCTACAGTTCCGATTAGACCCCTAGCCTGGGAACCTCCATATGCCACAGGAGCAGCCCAAGAAATGGCAAAAAGACAAAAAAAAAAAAAAAAAAAAAAGGAAGAGTGAAGCATCCAGAAGGGAGACCATGAAAACCACAGTAACCCAAGAACTAAGACAAAGACTTTTCCAAGGGAGAAACTTGGAGAGATTAAATGCTTGCCCATGGCCACGCAATCAAAAAGCAATGGCAGAGTTCCCGTCGTGGCTCAGTGGTTAACAAATCCGACTAGGGACCATGAGGTTTTGGGTTCAATCCCTGACCTCACTCACTGGGTTAAGGATCCGGCATTGCTGTGGCTGTGGCATAGGCTGGCGGCTGCAGCTCCAATTAGATCCCTAACCTGGGAACCTCCATATACTGTGGGTGTGGCCCTGAAAAAGACTGAAAAAAAAGCAATGGCACTAGAATTTCAGTCCAGTTCTTAATGACATGAAAAGCTGTGCTCTTGATTGCTACATTTAGCTTCCTTCTGAGAAGGGAACTACAGGCTCTACCACTTTCCAGCTGTATAACCTCAGGCACAGTTAACCCCCATTTATTCACCTGTAGGGACCCCTTATGCAATATTGTGAGGACAGGATCAGACAGTGCCCACCATGTACAAGATTTACGGTTCTGTGCTTTGAAGACCCGGGATGTGCAAATGTGACACTTGAATACTCATTTTTACCTTTTGAACTCTAGGAAAGGGAAGGGGAGGTTCAGGCGTCCCTTCCCAGAAACCACACATCCCCAGACCCTGCAATCCACAGAAGGCCCAGGACCTTGGCCTCTGGCAACATTCACTTAACCTGCAAGAGGAAGATGGAATGAAATCATAGTACTTGCCAAGATCCACCCCAGCAAGAGCCAAAGGACAGTCTCTTGGCAGGAGAGGAAAATAATCCTTTATTCCTCAACCCCTTGGATACCAGTTTGACCAAAAGCCCTGTTTTATGAAATAAAAGCAATGATCTGGCCAAAAACAATTTTAAAGAATTAAGTACGTAGTAAGACAAAAACACTCCCATCTAGTGAATGCTACATCTAGGCACTATCCTAGGGGCTTATACCACCTCTTCTGTCTAAGGCTGAGGTTTAAAAGTCATCTGAGGAGTTTCCATTGAGGTTCAGCGGGTTAAGAGCCCAAGATAGTTCTATGAGGATGTGGGTTTGATCCCTGGCCTCAATCAGTGAGTTAAGGATCTGGCGTTGCTGTGGCTGCGGTGTAGGCCAGCAACTGCAGCTCTGATTTGACCCCTAGCCTGGGAACTTCCATGTGCCAGGGGTATGGCCCTAAAATTTTTTTTTAAAAAGTCACCTGAGCCATCAGGTGGTGGCTCCATCTTTCCCAGTATCTGTCATGCTGTCTGGCTTCCTTCAGTGGTTGCCAGCTCACCCTTCCACCCTCATTCCACTTGGGTTTCCACTTAGGTAAGAGGCTTCGGGAACTAGTGAATTTGGGGTCCTTGTTTGCAAGAATATATTAGATCAGCCCAAGAATGGCAGATGTATGAAAGATAATTTAGATCTGCTACATTTTCACAAATAGTGGAAGTGTTCACCCTGTCTGCTCTTGGATACTTCTGATGACCAAAGAGCTCATTACCCACCAAAGAGGAGAATTCTTTCAAGCAGCATCCCCACTCGGGCCCTGTGTACCGCCAGCTGCAAGCTTTGCCATTCAAATTCATTCTTTCTGAAACCCTTCTGCCAATATACAGTCTAGTCATGCTCCTCGCCTACACTTGGGAGCCTTTCTTCCCCCTTAATGCAATTTTATTCAGTTTATCATTTACATAACAGCATTTGCTAACATCTACCACATGCTGGCACAGTTCTACGCTTTAGATACAAAGATAGTCTTCCCTCAGGGTTAAAATCCCAGGCACTGCACTTAAAGCTGATTTTATTTTATTTTTTATTTATTTATTTTTGACTCTTTAGGGCTGCACGCATGGCATATGGAAGTTCCCAGGCTAGGGGTCCAACTAGAGCTGTAGCTTCCGGCCTACACCATAGACATAGCAACGTGAGATCCGAGCCACATCTGCACCACAGTTCATGGCAACGCTGGATCCTTAACCCACTGATCAAGGCCAGAGATCAAACACGCATCCTCATGGATACTAGTTGGGCTTGTTACCACCAAGGCACGACGGAAACACCCTAAAGCTAATTTTAAATCCTGATGATAAGATGTGTGGCCTTTCATAGGTTTCTGGACCCCTCTGAGTACTACTTTCCAAATCTGTAAAATGAGCCAAACAATAATTTCTATTTCAAAGGCTGACTTGATATCTAGATGAAATAAAGTTATTATCAGAGTGCCTGACACAAAATCAGCACCTTGTAAAGGAGAGTTGATGGATGTTAGGACATTGCCTGGAATTTCTCCTAACTTCCTAGTAAACACACATGCATTTGACTGCCTCAAGCATCACTTGCTCAGGGATGTTCCACTCCAGACTGGAGTGTTGCAGAATTTCACAGGCGTACAGCACTGCAAGCCTTTCTTGCAAGCGCCACCACAGCTGTGGGATCTGGCCTATTTTTACTGAGCACTTTATGCCTCGGACATCAATTTCTAAGGAACAAGTAGACGCCCGGTAAGTATTTGAATGAATGAAGAAACAAATGAACAAATAATATGTAATGTTCAATGTATTCTAATGATTTTAAGGTATTATACCCAGGTTGGGTGGGGGGGACTCTTAGTCCCCAAGAAATCAATTAATAGCTATTAAGGAGCTGAAATGGGTTCTGAATGGGGATAAATAACTCCATCCGGACCTCCTGAAGAGACAGTTCATGGCAATGCATACAGCAGAAAGAAGATTATAGCTCACTAGGGTAAGCCTTTTAAGAAAAGATAATAATAGCTAATATTATGTAGCACTGTTTTTTATATATACTAATTTATTTAACATTTATAATACAATAAAATGGGAACCATGCAGAAGGGTTAAGTAATCCACCCTAGGTTAGTGTGATGGGATCATGCTGCCTTTGGGGCCTCGTTGCTAGTACTTGGGTCTTCTTCTCTGTGACCTTCTGGATTCTGATCATTAGCCACAGACCTAAGCTCCTACTTTCCAGACCCTCAAATTAACCACTTTGATTTCCAGTGCTCACGAGAGCATCTGTGCTCAGATGGCCCCAAAAGACCCCAAATATTCTCCTTTCACTCACAGCCCTTTCCTAATTTGAACAGAGTTGCATTAATCACTCCATTGTCATTTGTTACAGATATTCTTGGAGCCGGATGGTGTCTTCAAGGTCATTTAAGGTAACCCCCTGTTGGATTCAGTAGCCTACCGAACAGAATCCCAGAAGAGTGGCTGTCAGCCTATTTTTGTGCCCTGCCAGTGATGGATAATTCATCAAGCCCAAGATAATACATCCCATTATTGCCTGTTGGAAAGATCTTTCTTTACCAAAGTTTAAATTTAAGTCCCTATAATAATTTCTCTTCTTTGGCAGTAGTGAATCAAGCCTTAGGGGGCATTGGGAGCTGACTGTCCTGGGCAAAGAGAATACTCTATCACTCAAGTTGTTTAGAATTTCTACTGTGCAATGCTCATACAAGCATGTCAGCTTTTCATGAGTTTTATCTTCATTTTAAAGTTGCCTGTGCTTGGGGAGTTCCCGTCATGGTGCAGTGGTTCATGAATCCGACTAGGAACCATGAGGTTGTGGGTTCGATCCCTGGCCTTGCTCAGTGGGTTAAGGATCCGGCGTTGTCGTAAGCTGTGGTGTAGGTCGCAGACACAGCTCAGATCTCGCGTTGCTGTGGCTCTGGCGTAGGCCGGCAACTACAGCTCCCATTTGACCCCTAGCCTGGGAACCTCCATGTGCCACAGGAGTGGCCCTAGAAAAGGCAAAAAGACAAAAAAAAAATAATAATAATAATAAAATAAAATAAAATTGCCTGTGCCCGGAGACCCTATCCCCGTACATCCTAATCCATCCCACCTCCTGGGGCACATGATAAGTCTGCTCCCCCTTCCTGACGACAGCTCCTTACACGTTGAATATAGCCTGTGTGGCCCCCTAAATATCTTTTTTTCCCCCTTCTTGTGGCTGCACCTGCAGCATATGCAGGTTCTTCAGGCTAGGGGTCGAATCGGAGCTGCAGTTGCTGCTCTACGCCACAGCCACAGCCACGCCAGATCAGAGCTGCTGCTGCAACCTATGCTACAGCTTTTGGCAATGCCAGATCCTTAACCCACTAAGCGAGGCCAGGGATTGAACCCACATCCTCACGGACCCTATGTAGGGTTCTTAACCCACCGAACCACAACAGGAACTCCCTTAAATCTTTTTTTACCTGGCTCTTCCTGGAAGGTGGTAATCTGCGCTCCACTGTTTAAAAGCTGGGTGACCCCTGCAAGTTGCTTAATCTTTCCCAGCCTCGGTTTCCTCATTCAAAAAGGAGGCACAGATCCAATCAGCCATGTGCCGCGTGGAAAGTGGGAAAGTGCTGTGCACACGCTTGTGACTGTTCTCGTGCTGACCATCTGGGGCTCCAACAGGAAGTGGCCTTGGAGCAGCAGGCACAAGAGCGGGAGCCCAACCCAGAGCTGGGGGAGGGGAAAAGAGCAGGGGCTGATCAGGAAATTATAAACCCAAGAATCAGGGCAGTAAGCAAAGTTGGGAGCTGACCCACCAGGACTTTTCATGTGGAAGGTCACGCAGGCCAATACTGCACTCGGCGCTGCTCTATGCTCTTTGCAAGCATTAGTTCACCAACACCCCCACAGCCGCCCAGAGAAAGGGTGGTTGTTATCCCATTAGACAGATGGGAAAACTGAGGCACCGAGAGACTAAGCACTTTGCCAAGGTCACATGCTCTGCTAGGGTGAGGATTGGAACCTAGGCTCTTAAGCATTCTGCTCTGAGCAAGGCCAAGGTGAGGCAGCAACTGGGTGGTGGGTGGGATCAGGTCCTGAGACGTCACCTGACCAGGCTTTGAGGAGGCTGCAGAGCTAGTGGCTTGGGTTTCCCAGAAGGGAATGGAGGAAGTTTCCAGCAGGGGGAGGGGAGGGCCAAGAGCCTAAGCGGAGGCACTGGAGCTCGGGTGGACTGGAGCCACAATTCCCACGGTACAATCCCTCCAGAAGGACACCTGCTGCATCCAGACATCATCATTCTTAACACAAGCCTGGCCCTGTGCAAAACACTTTGTTCGCATAATCTTGTTTACCCTGGTAACATCCCTGTGTAAGAGATACAATGTCCGCGCTTTGCAGTTTTATAGAAAACTGTCAAATAACTTGCCCTTGGTCACAAAGATGGAAACAGACCTGGAACATGAATACAATTTAGTCCGACACTACCTGTCCCCGATCCCTCTGACTCCCTTTTGCAGTTTCTCAGAACCGATCCCCAGCTTCTATCCCCTTTGCTGCTGGTTGTCTGTACAGATGGCAGAGGCTCCCATCCCAGCCCAGCCCTTGGGCTACTGGCACTACTCGGCCCACAGGAAGTGCTGGGAGTTTAGGCCCGGAGGCTGCCCTTAGCCAATGCCTAAGTGTGGGGGTGTGAGGGCCCTGCTTTTCCTATGGGACAAGCTTTGAAGGCATAACTTAAGACTCCAGAACTCCCTCTCTGGGATCAGGATGAGGCTGGGACTTGGCGGAAATCACTCCAACCTTCCTTTGGGTTTAAGGTCAGACTCTCCCTGTTTAGCTCCTTCCTCTTCCCTGACCTGCGTTTCCCATTTTCATTCTGGTCTTTCCTGGGAGCCCTTCCTCAATGAGTCATCTGCCCTTGAACCCTCTTCTTAGAGTCTGCTTCAGAGACCCCCACCCAGGACACCCCCGGGCCCCTTCACCACCACCCTGGGTACAGTGGTTTTGCTCTGAACTCTTTCTTTCTAGGACCTGCTCACACTCTACCCCCAGGGAGAGGAAACAACCTTCCCCTTCCCAGCCCTCTCCCGCTGCCTGCACACTCCACAGGGCCTCCCTTCTGGAAATCCTGGGGGGCCACCTCCCAGCCAGAGGCCAAGGTCTGAGGCTCATGCCCACCAGCCCTGAGCAGGGTGTAGGCTAAGAGGGCTTCATCTGCCCAGACTTTGCAGACCTGAGCGAGCCCAGACGCAGCCCACCTCCCAGAGTGTGAAGTCAGAGGTGGTTTGCAGCACCCTGTTCAGACTTGTGGGTGCTGAGCCAGACGTGCGAGAGATCAACCCTGGTGCGTCTGGGGCCATAGAACCAGACAGACCACTCCCCAGGGAAGGAAGCCAAACCAGTAAATAAAGGCCCTGCGTGAAAGAATAGGTCTTGGCCTGACAAGTTTCCCAAGGAATGTATAACGTGAAGTTAAGCATAGCCATCTAAGACTGACTCAGATTTCTCCCATCGCTTGGCTGCGCCTCACAGGAGAACGATGCTAACCCAGTGGTCCCTTTAAGACGGCTGACTCAATGGTTCCCATATCTTAGTACGAGCCAGCAGAATCAGGATTCCAGACTGTTACAGCGCCATGGCTGGCAACCACCACCTGTGACTTCCTGGCTGATCTACTTTCTTTTTGTCTTTCCTTTTTAAAGAATTATTTATTTATTTATTTATTGCTTTTTAGGGCCGCACCCGCAGCATATGGAAGTTCCAGGCTAAGAGTCAAATGAGAGCTACAGCTGCTGGCCTACACCACAGCCACAGCAACACCAGATCCAAGCTGCATCTGCGACCTACACCACAGCTCATGGCAACATCGATCCTTAACCCACTGAGCGAGGCTAGGGATCGAACCTGAAACCTCATGGTTACTAGTCGGGTTCATTTTCACTGCGCCACAACAGAAACTCCAAAGAAATATTTTTGAATGTATAATTTATTTGTATATTTAATTTTGTTCTGGTTTTACTGAGATATAGTTGATATACAGCACTGTGTAAGGTGTACAGCAGAATTTGACTTCCACCGTGAAATGTTTACAAGTTTAGTGAACATCCATCATTTCATATAGATACAAAAATTAAAGAAATAAGAAGAGAAATATTTTTCCTGGAGTTCCTGTCATGGCTCAGGTTAACGAACCTGACTAGCATCCATGAGGACGTGGGTTCGATCCCTGGCCTCGCTCAGTGGGTTGGGGATCTGGTGGTGCCGTGAGCTGTGGTATAGGTCGAAGACATGCCTCAGATCCTGCATTGCTGTGGCTGTGCTGTAGGCCATCGGCTACAGCTCCAATTGGACCCCTAGCCTGGGACCCTCCATATACTGTGGGTGTGGCCCTAAAAAGACAAAAAAAAAAAAAAGAAAGAAAGAAAGAAATATTTTTCCTTGCGATAAGAACTCTTAGCATTTACCCTCATGATAACTTTCTCATAGAACATAAACCAGTGTTAATTCTCTTTAGCATGTTGTACATTACATCCCTGGTACTGATTTCCCTTATAACTGGAGGGTTGGATGTTGTGACTGCCTTCATCCAATCTTCCCCCCTACCCTCTGCCTCTGTCAACCACAAATCTGATCCCTTTTTCTATGAGTTTGTTTATCTGTCTGTTTGTTTTGGGAGTATAACTGCCCTATAACAGTATGTTAGTTCCTGTTACGCCACACAGTGATTTGACATTTCTATACATTTCAAAATGATTGCCATGCTAAGTCTAATTACCTTCAAATGGGTCTACCTTCAACTCACAGGGGAAAGCATAGGCTGAGGGTGGCTCGACCTGGGAGCCGAAGGGTGGTCAGGTTCCGTCTCTGCTAGACCTCAGTTTTCTCATCTATAAAATGGGCCTTTCTCCCCCCCCCCCCGCCAATGCTCTACCACAAAAACTTCTCTGTGTTTTTGTCCCATTTTTCTCTTACTCTTTCTCCACACCCTCCTCCCAGAGCATGAAGACTTGCTTTTACTGTCCAAGCTCAACGGGCTTCCTGATTTTGCCTAATTATGTGTTATTCATTTTTCTAGTCTCAACTCAGACCACATCTTGCCTGGAAATCTTTTTTGATCTTTTCCCTCCTACTTGGTTGGCGGGGGGGGGTGGTGCCCCTTCTCAGGGTTCTCACATCATCTTGTATATACCTAATTAATGGCATACCTGTTTGTGTGTTGGTCTCTGTGATTAGCCTGGACCTTTTATATACCATGACTGTATCATTCTATCTCTGAAACATTAGGACCTAGCACGGCACCTTGGACAGGATGAATGCTCGGTAAATGTTTGTTGAATAAGTACCTCCCATATAGGGCTGTTTGAAGATCAAATGGGAGAAAGGATGTGAAAACAAACTATACAATACAACTACAGTTGTTATTATTTTCTATGGAGATACAGTAGTTACGAATTTTATACAAACTCATATCATTTATATTCATGATATTATTATAGTAGTAATAGGTACCAAAGCCTAAGCAAAAAGATGTGTACAATGTCAAATGCTGAGTAAGCGATCAGAAATATGGATCTATATTTATACTTTGTATTCATCTCCAGATTCATACCATCAATGACAAGAAATTATTATAACTCCTAGACCACAGTCAGCTCTCTAAGTTATTCGTGCCAGAAAGCAGAAGGGTACCTGCCTGGGGAATGAATATCACCATCTCTGCCTTTCATGTGTTTAAGACTTTCCGGCTTCCAGAATGTATTGTACCACTGGCTCTTACATTTGCCTTGGAAATTAATTTAAGAAATCATCAATGGAAGGGAAAACGTGGCAATGGGTTCTTCCCTTACTGTCGGTGCTCTTTTCTCAGGAGAGAGGGAGGGCCAACAGGCTAAACCTGCGTCCTCCTTTCTCCAGTGGGCAGGGACCCCACGAGGGGGCCATGAGTGGGGGAGCTGCAGCTGAAAACAAGGGTGAGCCGAAGCACTTGCTGCCACTGCCCTGTCTGAGAGACAGCCTGCCGGTAGGGCCACTGCAGCTCACCTGGTGCCAGGTTCTATCCCGTAAGGAGCATCCCCTTCCTTATCATAAGTCACTCAGGCTCAGCCGGATCCGGTGAGCTGTGACACTCAGCACGTCCGTCCTCTCCTGGGCTGGGCTAGGCCTGCTCTTCTCCAGCCCCGTCTGATGGCTCTTGCTCCACCCGGGCTGCTGGGAACAGAGTCCTTTCCTCCTCCCCCGTCTCTCTCCCTCCTCCTGTCCTTCCCTCCTGGCCTCCCTTCCTCCCTGCCATCCTGACTCCTTTCCTTGCCTTCTTCTTTTTTTTTTTTTTAAGGGCCACACCCCCTGGCACATGGAGGTTCTGAGGCTGGGGGTCAAATCGGGGCTACAGCTGCCAGCCTATACGACAACCACAGCAACGCAGGATCCTTAACTCACTGAGCAAGGCCAGGGATTGAACCTGCAACCCCATGGTTCCTAGTTGGATTCGTTTCCACTGTGCCATGACGGGAACTCCTGACTCCTTTCCTTAATAAAACTTCACTCTACTTAATTTTTTGAATAGTTTATACATTCTCAAGGTTACAAAAAATAAGTAGAAAAAGATAGAGGGAAAATTCTCCCTCCCTTAACTATCTCCCAGGAACGCAGCACCTGCTGTGTAGCCTTCAAAAGATTATTTTTTTAATGCATATACACAATGCATTACACCCATGTATGTGCTTATATGATTATATAGCACCCCTCACTCCTTTTTATACAAGTGGCAAGCAAGCCCTGTATGGTGATACGCAGTGTTCTGCTCCTTAGCTTTCTCAACTAGTATATCTTAGGGATCTTTTCATATTAGAACATGAAGAGCTTTCTCTAACATTTTCTTTCCTTTTTTTTTTTTTTGGTCTTTTTCTAGGGCCGCACTTGCAGGATATGAAGGTTCCCAGGCTAGGGGTCGAATCAGAGCTGTAGCCATCAGCCTACACCATAGCCACAGCAATGCCAGATCCAAGCTGCGACTGCAACCTACACCACAGCTCGTGGCAACGAGGGATCCTTAACCCACTGAGAAAGGCCAGGGATCAAACCCGCAGCCTCATGGTTCCTAGTTGGATTCGTTAACCACGGGTCACATCAGGAACTCCTAACATTTTCAGAGCTGTATAGTTTTCCACCCCATAGCTTAGTTTAATCTGCTCTAAACCAGTGGACATTTACAACCAGCGCTGTATTGGATAATCTTGGCCATATATCATTTCCTGACTCTTTCATGCAATTAAAAGTGGTGTTGCTGGGTCAAGGGGCAGATGGATGTGTAGTTCTGAAAGCTATTGTCTTTCATGGGTGTTACATCACTTTACACTCTCCCCAACAATCTATGAGAAGAAAGAACTTTGAAAGAGGAAGACTTCTATGACCGCTATCCATTGATTAAGCCCTCGCCAGGTGCTAGGCGCTGTGCTGGTCACACCGCAGTCGTGATCCCATGTAATCCCCATTGCAACCTTTCCGGATATACTACGGGCGTTCCTTCTGTCAGTGGGCAAAGGTTCACAGGTGAGTGACCTTCGGCTCCACCACACCCCTTCTCACTACCCTTGGCCTCTCATCAGAAGTCAGGAAGCCAGCAAGCATTCGTAAACAAATAGGCAGGCTTTAGTGAACACTAAATTATGCCAGGCATGAGACCTCACCCAGCCCTCACACAGCCCCATGAAGCAGGCTCTGTCACTACACTCCATTTTCAGTCACAAGAAAACCAGAGTCTGGAGCGGTAACAAGCCCCAGGTTCAAGGTCACGCAGAAAGCAGGCAGTAGTCCCAGGGTTTGAGCCCAGACAGTCTGACGACTCAGCCCGAAGCCTTCACAACGCCACACTGAGGTCACAGCTTAGATGTTTCCAGAACAGGCTGACCATGGCGATCGTCACCTGTTAAAGCCCCTGATCTACAATCGAGGCAACAGAGGCCCAGAGGAGAGGGGGAGGCGTCTGTTGAATGGCTGTGCTGGGTTAGGATCCACTTCTCCCGACGCCCAGACAGGGCTCTCCTTTTTGCACTTTGCTGTCACACAACGGCTATGACATCCTCAGCCCTGGGCTGGTACAGAGTGTGGGTGGCAGGTGCAGACTGTAGACCTGGCCTGTCACAGGTGGCGAAGTAACAAAGGTGACCTAGGCACAACTCACAATCAGGCTGGCAAGAGCCAGCATCTGGCCAGGAGGCCCGCAGCCCACCTGGCAGGTTCCCACCAAGGAACCAGAGGGTGTGGGTTCTTGGGCTGGCTCTCCTGCATACTTGCTATGAATGGTCACAGTGATAACAAAGCCACCATTTATTCAGCGCCTACTATGTGACAGGCCCTATAATTAGCAAATCACTTCAAGTCCTTACAACATTCTTACAACTTAGCTCAGAGAGGCTACGTGACTTGTTCACCGTCATAGTCCGTTCACGGCAGAGCTGGGATTTGAACTTGGATATTTTTAACATTAAAATCCATATTTTTAGAGACACTATGGCTCAATGGGCAGGAACCATGACTCTGGTTCTCCCAGTTGTTATCTGATGACCCAGGAGAAATTACTTAACATTACTCAACATCACTGAGTTTCCCTTTCTGGAGAAAGAGGATTCAGAATACCTGTTTTCTCCCAGAGAGACTTGTACACCCACTTTCATAGCAGCATTATTCACAATAGCCAGAAAGTGAGAGGAACCTAAGGGCCCACCAATGGATCAATGGATAAGCAAAATGTGGAATATGTGTATATATATATATACAGTAGAATACTAAGGAGCCTTAAAAAGGAAAGTAATTTTTTTTTTTTTTGTCTTTTGTCCTTTTTAGGGCCAAACCCAAGGCATATGGAGGTTCCTGGGCTAGGGGTCTAATTGGAGCTGTAGCCGCTGGCCTATGCCAGAGCCACAGCAACACCAGATCTGAGCCACGTCTTTGACAGCTCACGGCAATGCTGGATCCTTAACCCACTGAGCGAGGCCAGGGATGGAACTCCCAACCTCATAGTTCTTGGTTGGATTCGTTTCCACTGAGCCACGACGGGGACTCCGGAAAGTAATTTTAACACAAGCTACAACATAGATAGATCTTGAGGACATTATATTAAGTGAAATAAGCCAGTCACAAAAAGATAAATACCGTATTTTACCTTCATATGTAAGGTGCCTAAAATTGTCAATCATTTAGAGGCCCAAAGAATGATGGCAATCAGTGGCTGGTGGGGTAGCAAGGGAGGAGAATTGTTGAGTGGATATAGAATTTCGACTTTGCAAGATGAAAAGAGCTCTGTGGGTGGACGTGGTGATGGTAGCACAACATTCTGAAGGTACTTAATGCCATTGACCTGTACACTTAAAGATGGTTGAAATGGTGAATTTTACATTGTGCATACTTTATCATAATTCAAAAAAAAAAGGAAAAATAATAAGACCTGTTGTGCAGAGTTGTGAGAATTATAAAAGATGATGTCAGATATCCCGTTGTGGCTCAGTGGTTAACAAACCCGACTAGGAACCATGAGGTTTTGGGTTCGATCCCTGGCCTCGCTCAGTGGGTTAAGGATCCGGCATTGCCGTGAGCTGTGGTGTAGGTCGCAGATATGGCTCGGATCCCACGTTGCGATGGCTGTGGTGGAGGCTGGCAGTTACACCTCCAATTAGACCCCTAGCCTGGGAACCTCCATATGCTGAGGGAGCAGCCCTAAAAAGACACACACACACACAAAAAAAGATGGTGACCATCATTCAAGGGCTCACAGCTCTCAGGCCTGGCGCAGAGGAGGTACGTCATCAGTGGAGGCGATGCTTATTATTTAACTTAGTAACGGCTCTGTGTCTGCTGTGGGAATTGTCCCTGGTGAGACTCATGCCGCCACATGTATCAAGGGGAAAAAGTCGCTCTGTCTCATCTGCTTCCCCAAGCGCTTGTGAGGAACAAATGAGCTCCTGTGCGGGGCGGGGGGGAAAAGAGCTTCATAAAGTGCCAGGAAAAAAAAAAAAAAGTTGAGAAATGATTGATCGAGGTGTTAGGGGCGCATTTCTCAGCTGGGCTTCTTGTCTGCCTTCTCTGAGACCTTTGTTTCCCCGTCACATCACCCGGCCACCTTCCACGGGGAGGAAGGTCTTCAGAGACCGCGGGCCACCTCCCCGACTGGAACCCGCAGGCAGGAACTCTGTCCTGACATCCCCGCCCCCGGCCCTGCGCCTGCACCCAGAGGGAGCTCGGCTCTGTTTTTCTCACCTCGGCTGAGTTTGGGAAGCTTGAAGCAACCATTTGGAGAACGGGAGCCAGGAAACCCCCTTCTGAGGTCAGAGGCCAGAGGTTCAGACCTGCTTTATAAAGTGGGGTCCCCTCCTGGGTACCGTTTCACACAAGCGTCTGATGGTCCATCCTTGTGCCGACATGGGCTCCGGGGGCCAGGGGGGCAGCGCCCTGTGGGAAGGGAAGGGAAAGGAAGTCAAATTCAGGGAAAGCAGGCAGGGGAGTGTGTGGGGGGGAGTGGGTGGAGGAATGGGGCGGGGAGCGGCGGATGCTCCTGGACCTCCCAGGAAGAGGTGACTTCAGGACATGGCTGCTTGGTTGTTTTCAATGGTTTTCATTACTTGGTTTGAGTTCCTGTAGAGTAAGTGTTTCTCAAGCATATTTGGGGGATCTAATTCTGGAGTCCTTGAGCACAAAAGAATGCGATAAAATACCTGCTCCACAGAAATGGAGACGGCTGCCCAGGAGCTGCCTGGGCTGTCTGCATACACCCTTTGCAGACAGGCCCTGCGAGGGCAAGTGACTGGCCCAGGGAGTCACAGAAAGATGGCAGAACAGGGACAACAGCTCGGTTCCTGGCCAGCATGGATCCTACAACGCTTCCGCCCCGTGACTGAAAAGGCTGAGGTAAACCGAGGAACAAAGGCAGTTTCGCTGGGACAGGCAGGCAGTTTTCCTATTAAAAGACCAAGTGTGTTCACCTAAGAGCCTCTTCACCTTTCAGGAGTCGGAATGGCTCACATTTGAGCTGAATTTTCCCTCTGAATACCAGACCAGAAAATTCACTTGTTTGTCATTCTTCCTTTTGACTCATAATCATTCCTCAGCATGTCCTACAGAAGGGAGTGCTGGTAAGTCACAGAGAAGAGGAAGAAAATATGATGAGATAGCACGAGGGGCTTTCTCAGTCATCCAACACCAAGGAACACGCTTACTCAGACTGGCTCAATGATGAACAAGGGACTTTCTCCTCAAGAAGGGATAGAAAATGGCGCCCGCGGGGTTTCCCACTGACGGAGCACGACCTGCCCACGGGTTCCAAGTGTCTCCGTAGTAACCGGCCCCTGTTTCCTTGGGTAGGGTTGGTCCGGGGTGACTCATGCTAGATGGACACACCGAGGTGAGGCCTGGAGAAGTCAGCTGGGTTGTTCAAGAGCACACGGCACACCCGTCAAGTCAAACTCAAGCAGCACCACACAGAACTCAGGCTCCTTCCTGCTTTGAGAAGATTTCACAAGGCCGGAAAGCCAGCACCCTGGGGTCAAGGGAAGGGGAGGCAGCTCCAGGACACACCCGAGAGCAGTTTCTGGTCAGGCATTCCTGGCAACATGGGTTACCACAGCCTGCCCACGCCTTGCCCAGGGTGAAAGCTGATAGCGAGGCCTGTCAAATGCCAAGGCAGAGCAGTGCCTCCGGCCTGGTTTAGGGGCACTGAGAGGTCTCCCTTCTAAAAATAGCTCCCCCCACCCCACGCAGTAGAAGCCGAACTTATCACATGAAAGTCTCACTCCCTTAGTTTGAGGCATCACATTCTTAGCAGATCTGATTTAAAAATTAAATACCATTATGTGCAGAACAAACTGAGGTCTGACCATGTTATGATACCTCACTTGGCGTTTATTTATATCCCTGCACAAATCCAGAGAAGGATTTTCTTCCTGCACCTGAGGCATGTGGAAGTTCCCGGGCCAGGGATCAAATCCGAACCACAGCTGCAGCATACACACAGCTGAGGCAATGCCGGATCCTTAACCCACTGTGCCGCAGTAGGAACTCCCAGAGAAGGATTTAAGAGCATCACAAATTTACTTCTCAGATTAGCCGATGGAGGTAAACAGATCTCGTTCTGATGAATCCGAAGCAGCTAGAGAGAACTTTAGCTCTGCCTTGGATTTTTTTTGCTCGAAACACTCAAAAGGTCTCCCCAATGCACTTTAAGAAGAAACTTTGCCCCCCATCATTCACCATCTTGCTCCTAGGATCCCACCTCACTCAAATGCATAGAGTCGTTTCACGCCCCAGACTTCCTACAAGCTGCCCCTCTGCTGGGCGACCTTCTCCCACCCTGGCTCCCCTCTACCTTCAGATCTTAGCTTAAAATGCTGCCACTTATACCACCACTATGCCAGCTAAGTGCTGAAACAGGAAGCAGTTTGCCAACTTGTTGGACCTCAGCTGGGAAGGTGTGCATTGGTAGCACTTAAAATGCCACCACTGTGCCAGCTAAGTGCTCCCCCTTATCTCTCACTCTATTCTTTTCTTTCCCAGTGTTTCAGGGCTTCTTACAATTTGAATGTGTGTGTATACAGTCGTCCGTCCTCACTATTGCAAATTCTGTCTATAAAATTGGCCACTCCCTAAAATACATTTGTAACCCCCAGATCAATACTTGCAGTACTTTTGAGGTCATATGTGGGCATGTGCAGACAGCAAAAAATACGAATCACCCAACACACACCTTCCCAGCAAACTGCTTCTGGTTGCAGCTCTCAGGCTCTAAACGAGGGTCCTTTCTGCAATCAGTTTTGTGCCACATTTTTCACATTTGGGAGCTTTCAGTGGGTGGTTTCCCTGCTTAAAATCGTTCCCCCAGCAGAGTGCCGGGCTGCTGTCTAGTGTCCCTAAGCTCCAGAAGGCTGGGAGGTGCCTTATGGAGAAAAGACGTATGTGTATTAGATAAGAATCATTCAGGCATGAGTTGTATTGCTGTTGGCATGAGTTCAATGTCAATGACTCAACAGTCCTTATTAAATAAGTGTTTTTGAACAGAAGCACACATAGGGCAAGGTTTTATATACTGATGGGCTGATGAAAATGTTGTGAACAGAGGCTCATAGGAACCTAACCCTGTATCGCCCCTAGGAGCAGCGGTTCAATATTCACCAATTCGGTGCGTGGAGTGACTTTATAAAACATAACTATCATGAATAATAAGAATCAATCAATTTTATTCTTATGAGTTTCTTTAGGGCTGCTGTTGCAAATTCCACAAACTGGGTGGCTTAAAACAACAGAATTTTATTCTCTCATAGTTCTGGAGGCCAGAAGTCTAAAAACAAGGTGTCAGCAGGCCATGCTTCCTCCAAGGCTCTAGAGAAGACTCCTTCTTGCCTCTTCCTAGTTTCTTGGCTGCCAACAATCCTTGGCATCCCTTGGCTTGCAGCTGCATCTGAGTCCCGGTCATCACAGGGCCTTCCCTCATGTGTCTCTGTCTCTCCTCTCCTCTTGTAAGAACACCAGTCATACTGCATTGGGGGCTCACCCTAGTTCAGCATGACCTCCTCCTAACCAACTCCATCTGCAATGACTCTATTTCCAAATAAGATCACATTCTGAAGTTCTGGAAAGGACATCAATCTTTGGGAGAGGACACCACTCCACCCAGATATATGCTTATTTTATACATTACATATATATTTATATACATAACTCAAATATATAATCAGTATCAACATTGCATAAATCATTACTTTAATCAACATCTACCTCCCAAACTAGATTGCAACATAAGGAAGGACAAGGGCTTTCTATATTTTTTTTCTATTTATAATTAAAAAAGGTATATTTTGGAGTTCCCTGGTAGTATGGTGGGTCAAGGATCCAGCATTGCCACTGCTGTGGCACAGCCCCAATGCCTGACCCAGGGAACCTTCATGTGCCATGGGTGTGGCCACAAAAAGTGTATACTTCAATGTGTGTATACTTAAGACTCTTACACTTGAGAGCTAATGAAATCAGTTGTTTGAATTCATTTAAGATAAAATTTAAGATAATACAGTTATTCAACTAAAAATTATTACCACGTTTTTTTGGCCAGGTCCAGGGCATGCAGAAGTTCCCCCAACCAGGGACTGAACCCACACCACAGCAGCAACCTGAGTTAGCACAGTGACAACAGACAATGGCTTTCTTATGCCTCTTTTTATCCAGTCTAACATGTGGTAGGAGCTCAGTAAATATTTGTGGAGGATGAACAGAGAAATGAACGAACGAACTGCAAAGCTCAGAATATTTGAGACCATCAAGCCAGCAATCAGCATACCCTCGTGGAGCCTCAGGATGTTGGACACTCTTCATCCATCATGTCATTCTGAGAAAGAGGCCAAGAGGGTGGGTTTCCAATCTCAACCCCCTCCCCACTCCAACCAGTTACCCCACTTGTATCTGTGTATATGCTCCACTTTCAAGCAATATTGTTTTATGAACAAACTTTAATTAAAAGTGTGAACAGGAAAAAAAAAGTGTGAACAGGCATTCCCGTCGTGACTCAGTGGTAATGAGCCAGACTAGTACCCATGAGGATGCGGGTTCCATCCCTGGCCTCGCTCAGTGGGTTAAGCATCCAGCATTGCTGTGAGCTGTGGTGTAGGTTGCAGACGTGGCTTGGACCTGGCGTGGCTGTGGCATAGGCGGGCGGTTACAGCTCTGGTTTCACCTCCAGTCTGGGAACTTCATATGCCACAGGTGTAGCCCTATAAAGACTAAAATAAATAAATAAATGTGTGAACAACACTGAGTCTAGACCCTGAGTTTATAGAAGAAGAAATCAAGGTCCAGAGACACGAAGGGCTTTGCTTTTAGCAGGAAGACCAGGAGTCAGGTCTTCCGAGCCCTATTCCAGAAGTCCTGCCTCTACCCTCACTATCCTGCCAAGACATACAAGGGAAGTACTTTGGAATTTGTTCTCCCTGGGACCCCGTTTTTCTCTCTGGAGCAAATTCTGGGAGAAGGAAGCAGAGTCCGTGGCATGGGTCCCTTCCCCAAAGCCCTGAAAGGCCCTTTGTGCCAAGTTCGATGGACATTCCACAGGCCTGTTCTAGGCAAATCTATCTGCCAGCAGGTCATAATCCTTGCCTTCATCTCTGAGCCGAGGTATTTTGGCCTTTCTGCTTTTAAATGTACCCCTTGCCTTCTTGGAAACTGAAGCCAAGCAAGGTGGCAGCGGTGGTGGCCGGGGGAGTCGGGGGGCGCGGGGGGCCGCTGGCTGGGGCGGCCCAGGGCAGATGGGGTGGGTGGGCTACCAGCAGAGACCGGTCTGTTTTGCAGACCTGGCTTGAGAAGAAAACTGTGCTGATTATCTCGCAGGCCCAGCTGCAAAAAATGCCTTAGCTCGGCAGCAGAGTATAAATAGCCCAGAATGCCCTCCCAGCCGCTTGCAAACAAGGGTATTTTTTTTCCTGTGTTGGAAGAACAGCTCTTCACAGCTATCCTGGGCCCCCTCCTCAACCCCACCCGCAAAGAGCTGTGATTTATGTCTTAGTACCATGACTGGGACCAAGGCTCACACAGCCCAGTGAAACAATGATTAATTCATTGCCAAGTTCTATGAAAAAAGGAGGCATTCCTTTGGAAGTCCTCTCTTTCATTTGGGCAAAGACATGCCAACCCAGGAGGCCAGAGGGACAGTGTAGCTGTGAGTTCATTGCCCTGGGTTTCAGCTGGCGCTCTCTGCCCTTGCATCCAGTAGGGGCCAGGGAAAGGCTGCTGGGTCACTGACCTGAGGGCAGGAGGGGGCAGAGGAGAGCCACTCTGAACTTGAACGTTGGCTGAGAAACTCTGAAATAAAAAAGCCAGGGATGCTGGACGAGTCCATTTACATTCTAGTCCTTCTCTCTAGAGGGAAATCAGTCTTCCTGTGGAGGCATTCAGGTCTCAAAGCACATCACCTAGATATCTTTGCACCCAGGGCACTCACATCAGGGTCTTAAGACTGAGCAGCAGCAACCAACATAACAAAGCACTTTTCAGATTCCGCTCTTATCCGACCTTTACAACAACTGTTTTGTTTCCTTATTGGTTTTTCTGGAATCAAAGATAATGCCTGCTTGTTGTAGAAAATTTTTAAGTTTTCAGGAAAGCATAAAGGAGAAAAAAAATCCCACCCAAATCCCACTGAGACAACGGTGTTTTCATGGACCCGCTTCCAGAGCTCCCTTATTGGATTACAGATGGATATAATTTTACCTACATGGGGTGATATTATTGTGTTTGCTGGGTTCCTGGTAGAGATACACGGAATATCCAAGTGAGTAAGTGAAGAGCGTTTAATATGGGACTGTTTATATCAGTCAGACAAGGGTTAGGGACACCAGCAAGGAATAGTGCACTATGCCAGGACTAGCAACTGGGTGGAGCACGGCGGGGCAGGGTGGGGCTGGGGATTGTCACCCCAAGGTCTGGAGCTCAAGGGGAGGGAGTGGTTACTGCAAACCAGAGCTGTAGGGAGAGGGTTGCCTATCAGAACTTTATCCTTCAGCAGACACAGTCAGCCCCAGAAAACCAACAGAGACGGAGCAAGTAGAACAGACACCTGACTTGACTCCCCCCGCCCTCCAGCTGTCAGTTAGTCCACTGGCCAACCCAGCCAGAGTCAGAAGGCTTGGAAGGTCATTAACAGAAGTCCACAGAGGACCATATAGGGCACAGAGCAGGGTGGGAACAGGCAGAGAGAAGATGGGAGAAGCAGGCAGAAAATATCCATTACATCCACAATAACGCTGCTTTTACTCACTCCATGGTGAGCCAAGAAGTTTCTAAGTCAACAAATACGGACTGACATCTTTTCTGTGGTTCTTGTATGGATGTACCCAATTGATTTAACTGATCCCCTCCCGATGGACATGCAGTTAGCTTCTAATTTCTCAAGAGCAAGACATTAAAGCCCTAACACCCACGTGCCTCTGAAAGGAAGAGGACTATTAAGTCCCCGGAGACCAGGGTCTTCGTGGGTGCTGGGGGACAAAGGGAGGGGCAGAGAGGAAGTGCTGTCCCAGGACACCCCTGAGCTGGCTTCACACTTGTCACCTCAAGACGTGGGAGCAGCCTGGAGGCCTCTGTGGTAAAGGGAGGTAGGAAACGGCTTCAGAAGCCGGAGGGAAGTAAGTAGGCGGCAAAACGCTGCACTTACCACTTGGGCCTCAGTCTCCCTTCTGAAAAGCGGCGCCACCGCTCAGGACGCATGCGTGTGCTGAGGCTTGATGGACATGCGCAAGTGGCGCGGGGCGGGCGCTCGGCAAACGCACGTTTCCTCCTTCCTGCTTCTAGCAAAAGCCCGGGAAATGTTGAAATGTTTACAATTCAACGGACATGTATTTCGAAGCGGATAAACACAAAGGTAAACAGGACTTTTCTTACTTCCAAGGAGCTTAGAAACCATCGTGTGTATGCATCTCCTCGGTACTTTAAGGCTCTGCGTTTTCCTCTGGACTTTTGTCCTTGTCTCGAATGTCCTTGTCTTTTCTGCCCGGTGAAACCCTTCGCGTCCTTGATGTGGGTACTCAGCTAAGTGTGTTACTCACTTCTCTGCGCTCCCCCCTCCCCACCCTTATCGCGTGGTGTAGACCAATAGTGAAGCGTTCAGGAGCCACCTGGGTTTGATTTCTGTCCCAGCGGGGCCCCTCACCAGCCCGATGTGTCTCAGTCTCCTCAGCTGAAAAATGGGAACGACGAGTATTTCCTACCCCAGAGGGTGGTTGTGAGAACTGAAAGGGTCAATACGTGCAGAGCACATAGAACAGAGCCTGGCACGGTGGAAACACTTCGCAGCGAACATTCGAGTTGTTATTATTCATCGCTGCCCACCTGGCACAGAGCTGGGGCTCTGGGGATGTTTGTCAGAAGAATTAATGATGTGTATTCATGACCGAAATAGCAACCAAAACATGATTCCAAAATGGCGCAGAATCAAAGACACACAAAGGACAAGACATGAAGTGGAACACGTGGCTTGGGGAAAAAATGGTTTCTCTGATAAGAAGCCTAAGGAGAGGGTGAAGGTGGAGCCCCGTGTCTGATTAGATTACCCCATGGGGATTCATGTCCTGAGCACAAAAGAGGAACAGGAGGCGAAGGGGCCCTGAATTCCACTTCCAGCACTTCCTGGACCTTTCGACTTTGGACAAGTCCCTTCCTCTCTCTGGCCTGCAGGTCCCATTTTAAAATAAGGATAAATAGCCCCTTCCTTAGAAGTTTGCTGTGAGGATAAGGTGGGGTAAGCTAAGCAATGCTCATGTCACCCGTGAGAGGCCAGCTGGCTAGTCTGATTTTACTGTTCTTGTTGCTGCTCTAGGTGGCATGATTTCTGCGCCCCCACCTACAGCCAGGCTGCAGGGCTGCCTTCTGCCTGGTGGGGTTCCTTGGAGCTTTACTATCCAGGATTTCATGGTTCTGGGCGCCTGTGTTGGCTGGAGAGCAGAAGCCTGGGCGGTTGTCCTGCTTGAGCAGAGCCTGTGCCCGCTGAGATGCAGGTCCCTGCTGAGAGCCCATCTGCTGGGTCTGCCAAAGCCAGAGCCATGAGGTGGCAGGGGAAGGAGTCCCAGAGTCTGAGTTGGATGCCAGCCTTCCCCTGGGGTCCCCCCAGACTCCATCACTTGCCTGCCTCCTCTGGCCTTGCCCCAAGAGCAGCCGTGGCGCTGCCTGTGTTGCCATGGACACAGTCTCCCTCAGAGGCCTTGCCTCCTTCTCTGACTCCTGCATGTTCTCCTAGTCAGGGAGCCCTCCCACCCAGGCTGACTTACTCCTCCCCGAGGAGAGGGTCCCTCTTCATTCATTCTTTCATTTGTATAAGGAACATATATTGAGTGCCTGCTCTATGCCAGGTTCTATTTTAGGTGCTGCAGGTACAGGATTGAGCAAGAGAATGGACTGCCTGCCTGCCTGCCTTCATGGAGATTATTTAGAAAATCAAATAATTTTGGGGGGGAAGAGCGAAAGGAAACAAACAAGGGCATATGATACAAAGAAATTAATGCAGGGGAATTCCCGCTGTGGCTGTGTGGTTAACGAATCCCACTAGGAACCATGAGGTTACGGGTTCGATCCCTGGCCTTGCACAGTGGGTTAAGGATCCGGCGTTGCTGTGAGCTGTGGTGTAGGTTGTAGACGCGGCTTGGATCCTGAGTTGCTATGTCTCTGGTGTAGGCTGGCAGCTACAGTTCCAATTGGACCCCTAGCCTGGGAACCTCCATACGCTGTGGGAGTGGCCCTAGAAAAGGCAAAAAGACCAAAAAAAAAAAAAAAAAGAAAAAGAAATTATTGCAGGGAAGGCCTCTCAGAGGAGGTGATGTTTGAGCAGTAGCCTGCCTGTAATGAGGGAATAGCCACATGAGTATCTGGGAGAAGAGCTTTCCAAGCAAAGGAACAGCCATGTGAGGACTTTGCATCAATAATGTACATGATGGTGTCGGATGAGGTCAGGGCAGAGGATAGGAGAGGGTCATGGGCGTGAGAAGAGATTGGAATGATGTTGGGGTCAGATATCAAACAGACTAGGAGGAGGTGCCAAAGATGTTGCTTTTTTTTTGTTTGTTTGTTTTGTTTTGTTTTTTTTCTTTTTAGGGCCATACCTGTGGCATATGGAAGTTCCCGGGCTAGAGATCGAATCCTAGCTGCAGCTGCCAGCCTGCACCACAGCCACAGCCACACCAGATCCAAGCTGCATTTGTGACCTATGCCGTAGCTCGTGGCAACCTCAGATCCTTAACCCACTGAGCAAAGCCAGGGATCAAACCCACATCCTTGCGGACACTATGTCGTGTTCTTAACCCAGTGTCCATCACCCTCCCAGCTGTGGTCTCTCTACTGAGGATTCAGGTTCATGTCAGAAAAGCAGTGGCCAGGATCCAAAGCCTGAAGGGGGTTGGGGCAGTGTCAGAAGGGAGCAGAGGTCAAGCCTCTGTGTTCCCACAGACAAAGGGAGAAAGCAGACTGAGAGATGGGGGCAGCATGTGACACCTGGGCTGCAGGCCTGGGCAGCAGCCACAGCAGCCCTGGGAATAATGGCTTCTTTTGTCCTACACATAAATTCTCTGGAAAAGAAAGGATTCCAGGAACCGCTTCTCCTGCTGGCACAATGCTGGCTGCTGGGGTCCCACTGTGAGGGCCTGCCATGGCATTCAGGGAGCATTCGGCCCCTGCACTGTCTCTTTCCTCCCAGGCGTACAGAAGTGAGAGGTTGAAGTGGTGTGCCAGACGTTCTGCAGGGAGTTGGGAGTCTGGCCTGAGCCACGAACTTTCACAGCCCAGAGGAAACCAAAGCATCTTGAAGCTCTGAATTGAGTCTTAGAGGGCATCTGTGCCCGTACCTCCTGATGCCTGCCCTCCCCAACGCCTACCCCCACCCCCACCCCTCTCCTCCACTTTCAGCAGATTTAGAATGTTTCCAAGCACAGGCTTTGGAGTCAGAGAAAGCTGGATTCAGATTCTGACATTGCCACTTAGAATTGCAAACTATATTAGCCTCAGGTTCCCCCTCAATAAAATGGGTGTAATATTGCCTAATTCATCAGATTGCCAGTAAGAATAAGTCCGCAAATGCATCTAATATGCTTAGCGTGGAACACAGCCTTCCAGAGGGACCTGACGAGGGTGGACAGTGCCGGGGTTGGTCCAGCCTGTGCTTGGATTCCTCCAAGGACAAGGTGCTCACTGCCTGTATTCCTTATTCAGACCAAGTGCAGATCTGCCTCTTAGACCCTCATGGATGTTGAGGGTAAAGAGGCAGGGGGCCAGTGCTTCTTGAGTATTTTCTATGTGCCAGTTTTTACCATAAATGACTTAGTGAAACTAAACTTAGGGTCACATCAAGTGACCAGGATTTGAACCTGAGCCCATCCAACCCTCTGCACTGTGACACCATAAGAGGATTCTTTACATTTGTGAAAACAGCTTCCACGGTCCCTGCCATATCTCCTCTTCTCCAGGAAACATCCCCTGTGCCTCAGGGACTATGGTTTACGTTCCCCCACCATCTTGACCTCTCTCCTCTGGGCCTGTTCGCATTTGTTGCTGTCGCTCTTTAAAAACAGCCACCTTGGAGTTCCCGTCGTGGCGCAGTGGAAACCAATCCGATTAGGAACCATGAGGTTGCGGGTTCCATCCCTAGCCTTGTTCAGTGGGTTAAGGAACCAGAATTGCCGTGAGCTACGGTGTAGGTCGCAGACACCTCTCAAATCTGGCGTGGCTGTGGCTGGCAGCCGTAGTAGCTCCAATTGGACTCCTAGCCTGGAAACTGCCATATGCTGCATGTGCAGCCCTAAAAAGATAAAAAGAAGCAAAAAAACAAAACAAAACAAAAGCTCTTTCTGGATGAAGATGCAGGCTGTCTGGTCCCTTCCCAGTTCTTGTCTTAGGAAGCCTCCAGGCCTCCATCTGAGGCTGGGCTGCCTTCCTCACACCCAGAGGAAGCCTGTTTTCTTCACTGCATTTAAGCTGTCACACCCACTGTGACAGGAGTGGTCCTGGGCACTTGCCCTGAACTCCCCCTCCCCCCACCACCCAGCCTCCGTGCCAGCGCTGGAGTGGAACTGTAGGCCTCCCACCCCCAGCCCCCATCCACTTCTTTTCTGTCTCCCAGACAGGTACTTAAGCCCTTGTCATTTTAAGGTTTTTATTGCTGGTTGCTCTGGGGTAAGGGAGGAAAAAAAATAAACATTAGGGAATCACAATGACAAGCACTTCAGGAATTGATAGCATAGAGTAATGGAGAGAATAGAAGTTTGAAGACTGACCAGGCTCAACTTCTGATAAAATCTTTTTACTGATATGGCCCCATCGCAAGCGACACAACTTACCTTGCAGCTCACTTTTGACCTTGGAATCTTAAGGGAGGACCGTGTGGGGAGGGCAATTCAACAAAAGCTCTCACCGTCTAAAGTACACACTCTCTTCCAGGACCGGCAGACGGCCCTGCAGAAATGCTTCCACCTGTGCGCAAGAGGCCATGTGCAAAGAGTTCCATGGCAACAGTATTTATAACAAAATTTTGCAAATGTTCATTCATCAGGAAGTAGGTACATTGTGGAGAATGCGTGAGATGAAGTTGCTTGGCAGCTGTCAAAAGCAATGAAGGAGGAGAAAAGGAGAATTTCTCAACAGCTCATTTCTTCTCCAGCAGTTTTGTGGGCCTCCCTCCCTGTCCGTGTCCACGCCTTCTCTTTGCCCCACACCTGCTGGCGAACTGGAGGCCAGTGGGTGTTCCACAGAGAGCTTGGGCCTCGTGGCCTGATGCAGTGCTGTCTGAGAAATGATCTGACCTTTCTGAAAGCAGACAAGCTTCGTGGCAGGGTGAGAAGCGGCACCCGGCTCTCCCAGCCCCCAGCCCAGGGCTCCCCCCTGTAACTCAGCTCTCCACACCCCTCACCTTGGCTATTTCAACAGCCTTCCCTGAAGTCCCTGCCCTTGTCTCTTCCCCTCCAGGATGTCCTCCACGCTGCTGCCCGAATAATCTTCCTAAAGCCCAGCTCTGCCCTGCCCAGCTCCCCGGTGGTTAGAGGAAAGTCCACATGCATTAGCACAGCAGACGCACAGTCCTCTGTCACCTCCCCAACAGTCGCCTGTAAGAAGAGCCTTTGCTCCAGCCCCCCTCGGGCCAGCCTCGAGCTCCCACCTTGGTCTTTGTTGGTACCTTTTTCTCCTCCTGTGAAATTCTCCCTCCCCTCACCCTGCTTCCTTGTTGGGATCCTTTCTCCATCTTTCCATCCCAGACGTACTGGACCTTTAATGCCAGCTCTGGGAGGACTTCCCAGGTCACAGCCTCTCCCACCGTTCTCCCTGCCCGGCTGGCTCCGAATTCCTGGAGCACCATTTACAGGACCGATGTCCCCATTAGGCTGGAAGAAGAGTCACCACAGCAGATTTCCCTGAGTTCCCCCAGGAGATCTGGCAGTTCGTAGGCAGCAGATGCTCAATAACTACTTGAAAAATACAATTAATGAGTAGACCAGAGCAGTGGTTTACTACAGAAATAATTTCCAAGTGAATGAAAGAGTAAATGAATGAGTTGCCCTGAATTAATGCAGGAATGATTACAGCTGACCTCGGAGTCTTAGGGTCACTGGTCCCTTTTCCCCAGACAGTTGGAACTCAACAATGTGAAGACCCCCATCTTTGTAAAAAAAAAAAAAAAGAAAGAAAAATGCAGAGACAAGCTAAGCAATTTCCTTGGGGTCCCTTGAGTACCTCAGTAGGAAAACAATATCACCACCAACTACAGAAAAATAAGATACACCAAAAAAAAATTTTTAATATGGTCTGTCTCATCCATGATTTTTTAAAATGTAATCTAAAATAATATATATATATTTTCTCAGAAAATGTACAGTGCTTAGTGGGAAGAGAAGGGGAAGCAGGTTGTCTCAGAGTGTGGGTGGGTATGGGACCATATCTAACACTTACAGAGGTCAACCTGGAGCTACACATCAAAATTTTCATTAATTAATTTAATTTTTTTTTTTTTTTTTTTGTCTTTTTGCCTTTTCTAGGGCTGCTCCTGTGGCCTATGGAGGTTCCCAGGCTAGGGGTCTAACTGGAGCTGTAGCCGCCAGCCTAAGCCAGAGCCACAGCAATGCCAAAATTTTATTTTAAATATGTTTATCCTTTGACCCAGCCATTCCATTTTTTTAAACAATTGAAGATAGTTGATTGACAGTGTCGTGTTAGCTTCAGATGTACAGCAAAGTGATTCTTTTTCAGATTCTTTCCTGTTACAGGTTACAACATGTTGAATACAGTTTCCTGTGCTATGCAGTGGGTCCTTGTTGCTTACCTATTTTATGTATAGTAGCGTATATCTGTTAACCCCATACTCCTTCCACCCCTTTCCTCCCCTTCCTGTTTGGTAACTATAAGTTTGCTTCCTATGTCTGTCAGTCTGCTTCTGTTTTATAAATAAGTTCATTTGTATCGTTTTCTAGATTTCATATATAAGTGTTATGGTATTTGTCTTTCTCTGTCTGACTTAGTATGAGAATATCTAGGTCCATCCATGTTGCTACAAATAGCATTATTTCATTCTTTTTCATGGCTGAGTAATATATACATACATACATACATATACACCACATCTTTATCCATTCCTGTATTAGCGGACATTTAAGTTTCTTCCATGTCTTTGCTGTTATAAATAGTGCTGCAGTGAATATTGGGGTGCATGTATCTTTTCAAATTACAGTTTTCATTTTTCCAGATATATAGCAACTACACTTATAAGACTTAATTCCAAGAAGACAAAGGAATGGAATAATTGAAACAAGAATTTTTATTTCATTGTGGTTAGTAAGAATTACAAATAGGAAACGACATAAAAGACTATACAACTAGTTAAATAAGTTATGCTTTTTCATGTAGTGAAACAATCAAACTCTATACGGCCTTTAAATAGAATGGCATTCTTTATAGACGGAAGATGAAGTGCCCATATCATTAAGTGGCAAAAGCAGATGGAGGAGGAAATGATACTTTTTTTGATGCTATTTGTATATAATGTTTGTGAATAGAAAAACTGGGGAAAGCTGGATACCCATGGCTAGGATTGTGAGAACTGTTGCTTTGTATTTTACACGTTTTTGTAGATTTTGAAAAATAATCACTGGTAAAGTAACTTTTATAATCAGAAAAAAAACATTTAGAGAGCCCAAGAGGCAGCCAGAGGGCCCTGGCTTGGGTCCCTCCAGCCCCGGCCCTGCCTCTACTCAAGGACTTACCCCTGGGAAAAGGCTGTCCCAGCCCACTTTCTGGGACAATTAAAACAATGGCGTTTTCTACAGCAATGTCAAGAGCAACCTCCAGAACAAACCTTGAGCTCACTTCCATTGCTGCTCAGGGAGCGGAGCGTGTGCAGGTCCTACAGCTCAGGGAGGGAAGCCGCACAGGGCGGGCCCTTGTGGGCCGGCTTCCCTGGCTTCCCCTTCCAAGGCCCCGCCCAGCTTTGTTCCAAAGGCACACCGCCTGTGGCTACTACTGTCCTTGGAACTCACCAGCTTCATCCACTGCCCCTGGCTAAGAGCTAATCAGGCCCAGGCAGGGTTCCAAAGCAACCAGAAGAGAGGTGAGGGGGAAAGGGTGTTATTTTAACCCGAAAGATCCATGGGAAAGGAGGCATGTAGTAAAATGATACTGGCCAATATCTTATAAATGCCAGACCCTGTGTTGGTGAAGCCTCGGGGTCCGTGGCTCTGGACAAGAACCTGATCTCTAGGAATCCAGGGTTTTTCTTCTAGGAAATGACAAGGTAACGCCTATCCTTAGGGTTGCTGTGCACAGCAAAGAGGTTTGCACACCAAATGCTTCACTCAGTGCGGTAAGGAGCCATTGCTTTGCCATCCTTGTTGCAGTTACGCTCTGACATGCAGTGGTGATCTGCCATCTCTGCCTGCTCCCCACATCGTGCCAGCTGGTCCATCCCAATGGGCAGAGTGGCAGGGGCACCGTGGGACCCTCCTCCCCAGCACAGAGCAGATTCTTCCTCCCAGCCTCTGAGGAAACCACCCCCACTGACACCTTGACCTTGGACTTCCAGCCTCCAGAACTGTGAGATAACCAATTTCTCTTGTTTATGTCACCCAACTGTAGTACTTTATAAAGGCAGCCCCAGCAAACAGAGATGGTGGGGCGCTGTGAGAGAGGACAGACCTCTGCCTCTTGCCACCTGTGTGACTTTTGAGAAGTTCCTGACTGTCACCAAGACTAGTTCCTTTTTCTGTGAAATGGGGTTTACATCAGTGACTGCCTCACGAGGCTGAGTGAGGCCTGGCATGAAATGCCCTAGATCCAGTCCTTGGCACAAAATGATCAGAACTAATCACAGATGTGCAAATTGGTTACCACTGGGGAACATAGGAGGCCCTGAAATTCGCTTTACGTTGCTTCACAAGTATGTGTTTTTCCTTCTCTTCAAAATACTAAACTGTCAGAGTTCCCGTCATGGCTCAGTGGTTAATGAATCCAACCAGGAACCAGGTTGAGGGTTCAATCTCTGGCCTCGCTCAGGGGGTTAAGGATCTGGTGTTGCTGTGGCTGTGGTGTAGGCTGGCAGCTGTAGCTCCTATTGGACCCCTAGCCTGGGAACATCCATATGCTGTGGGAGTGGCCCTAGAAAAGACAAAAAATTTAAAAAAGTGAAAAAACCCAAAACTGAACTAAACTCTCTCTGGCAGGGAATGGTTCATCATACTGAATCCCCAGTGGCATCAGGGCAGTTGTCTCACTTATATAAATGCTCAACAGATATTTCTACTCAGATGTGTTCTGTGTTAGGATTGTATCAGAGTAAATTCTAAAGTAAAGACCTTAGAGTTCCGGTCATGGCTCAGTGGTAACGAATCTGACTAGTGTTTGATCCCTGGCCTTACTCAGTGAGTTAAGGATCCAGCATTGCCGTGAGCTGTGGTGTAGGTTGCAGACGTGGCTCGGATCTGATGTTACTGTGGCTGTGGCGTAGGCCGGCAGCTGTAGCTCCAATTGGACCCCCAGCCTGTAATGCTGTGGGCATTGCCCTAAAAAGACAAAAAGAAACAAAGTAAGATCTTGACATCTTTGCATCCCCAGTCCCGGATGCCCCACCTAAGAAATGCACTGAACATTGATTGATTCCTATTGAATGAATGAGTGACCTTTACAGGGGACGTGGACTGGCCTGTAGGATAGTTGAATCTGTGGTAGGTAAGGTATGATGTTTCTATCTGGAAATAATTTTAGCCAATATCTGCTACCATCTTGACACCGTAGTAGACTAGAGTAACACAAAATAATAAGCTAGGGATTGTTGAAAGTTTCCCATGTCAGGTCCTGGGCTTCATGGGGTTTCTCCCTTGCCTTCCTCATGATAGCATTATGGAGTAACTGTCTCCATTTTGCCAGCATGAAAACTGAGGCTGAGAGTCTCCCAACAGTCAGGAAGGGAGAGTCAGGATTTAACCTCCGGCAGTCTGATCCCAAGGTCCACACCCCTCCCCGTTGTGGCTCACTCCCTTCCTCTTGCTCTGGAAGCAGAACCCTGTCAAGGCTCTTAGAGTCTAGATCTAGAGACACTGAGAGGCCAGGCAGAGACGAAAAGTAGCTAATCCAATACCCTCTAAGAAAGTGAACCTGAGACCCAGGGAAGGCATGTGACTAGCCTTGCAATGAGAAAGCGACCCAACTGGGACATGCACCCAGGTCTCCTCCCCCTCCCCCAAGACTGATGTGACCAGGCGGGAGTGGGGGCTTGGGCCCCAATGGGTCGTTCAGCCAGATCCCTGGCTCTCCATCCTGCAGATGGGCGGGAAAGTCAGGGAGGTGTGGAACGCCGGCTTCTGTCCCAGGAGAAGCCTTGGGCTGGGCAGGCATCCTCCTGAAGGGCCCTGTGCATCTGTCTTGCCCTCCTCGTGACTCCAGTCCCTCTGTGCCCACCTCCTCTGAGTTTTGGGTCAGCCTGAGCCCTGTGTAAGTAGAATCCCAGGTGCACAGGGCCCAAACTTTATTCCGAGAGGTTAGCTGCCTGTTATAACTCAGGACTCAGATGGCACAGTCCCTGGGCTCTAGGGATGCAGAGAACTGCGGGGCATCCAGCCCTGCTCCTGAAGGAGACAAAATGATCCTTATCACGCCAGTTCCAGCCAGAGGAGGCTGAGCCAGTTCCACAGAAGTCCAGATGGCGCCTGTCGCAGCCGGGAAGGGACACGGAGGAGCCTTCCTCACATTTCACACTGTGGTGTGTGTTCCTCTTGCCCCCAGCCTTTCGCTGCCGGCCTTGACTTTCTGCCGCGGTCCCAAAGCTGTAGCTCTGGGTCAGGGGCTGGAGCTGAGGCTGGAGGGGTCAGGGCATCAAAACCTGGAACTTGACTCCCCTGAAAAACACCCTTAGATGGTCCTTCCAAAGACCTGGGGTCCTTACAGAACTCTCTAGAAACAGCAGTGGTCTCCTTGGGGCCCAGACAATCCCTGAGCTTTCAGATAGCTGCCAGCACATGGACCTAATGCTCAGGGAAGCATTTTGCTAGAGCAGCTGTTAGGCATGAGCTTCTGTGGGTCACTGCAAATCACCCAGTTACTTTCCACTTACTTGAGAGGCGGTGCATCTCTGGCTGGTGGATTTGGTTCTCTGCCTTCAACTAGAGTAAGAAAACATTAGCCCTGACATGGATCTGGGGTGCAAAAGATTGGGTTGTTGACACACTTTCTTGCTGGGTTGTATCATATTTGGGCCTTCTGCACACAAAGTGCATTTGCAGAGAGAAGTCAAATGCTTAGACGTTAATAATAAAAATGCTTATCAACTGGTACTCTAGCTCAGCCTTATTATAAGAGGAAACTAAGGCCCAGAGAGAGAGAGAGTGATTTGTCTAAAATCACACAGCTAGGAGTTCCCATTGTGGCTCAGTGGGTTATAAACCCAACTATTATCCATGAAGGTGTGGGTTTGATCCCTGGCCTTGTTCAGTAGGTTAAGGATCTGGCATTGCCATGAGCTGTTGTGTAGGTCACAGATGTGGCTCAGATCTGGCATTGCTGTGGCTGTGGTGTAAGGCAGCAGCTGCAGCTCCAATTTGACCCCTAGCCTAGGATCTTCCATATGCCACATATGCAGCCCTAAAAAGCCAAAAAAAAAAAAAAAATCGCACAGCTAATGTCAGAGGCAGCAACAGAGCTAATGAACCCAGGGATTCTGGGTCCCAGTGAAAACAGACCCATCTGTTTACTGGTGCCTGAAGTTTCACCATTAGAAATTGTTATTCCACCCCCACCCCCGCCACACACACACTATTTGATAGTCTCATTTGGGTATACAAGTAGTAAACAAATATATTATCATTGTAAAGTCCAAATTTTTAAAAACCAAATTTATTTACAAAGCCTTTAAAATTCTCTTGTCTCTTCTTAATCTCTACCAGATCCCATTCCCTTCCCCAGGGGCACCCAGTGTTAGCAGATGGGTGTCAAGTCCTTCCAGGCCGTATTCCATGCAGCTAGGAATATACTTGCAGTATGTGATTGGGTTTTAACATATACACCTACTACCTATTGTAAATGTTAGGTATATACTTAAAAATCGATTTTTTGTCTCACCCCATTCATAAATATAGGATCAAATTATACTATTTTGAGACTTCTTCTGTTCACTTACCCTTGTATCTTGAAGCTCTTTTCGTGTTGATCCTTCTTGAACCTTGGCATTTTGTCAATGGCCCCATGGTATTCCCTTGTACGGAGGTACCACGTCATGTATTTAGCCATTTGGACATTCAGGTTGTTTCCCATCTTTTTCTATTGCTGACACAACTGCAGTGAACTTCCTTGTATATAAACCTCTGGGCCGGGAGCCAGTGTTTCTGCAGAAGAGATAGCTAGAAGTGAAAATGTGAGATCATTTGTCTCGAGACGTTCTCGCTTTAGGTAATAATGAGTCACCTTAAATGTTGTCTAAAGGTTTCTCTTCTGGACCTTCTTTGAGGAGCTTCAACAGCTATACATTTTCAGCTAGAATCATCACAGCAACGCAGAGAAAGCAGATACGGTCCCTGTTTTACAAAATGAGATTTCAATCAGGATTTAACTAAATTCGGAGCATAGCTCTCGTCATCATGCCGAACTGGCCGTGCTGGAGGCTGTCCCCTCAGGCCTGGGTCAGCCCTCTTATGTCAGGCAAGCCTGTCCACCCCACCTGGCTGAGGGAAGGGGCTCAGCTCACCTGGCCTGAGTCACCAGAACAGTGACACTGAAGGAGTAAGGGAGCCATGGCCCTCTGTTCAAAATGTGGGTCAAGAAGAACAGGCTCGCCCAGGGCCCCTGGGGAGGGTCCCTTTGCCGGAACAAAAAGAGGTTAAGGACACAAACTCTGAAGCTGGAGGCTTGGATTCACACTGCAGCTCTGTGACTTTCCAAAGGCGTTTTCTTGGAAATCTAGGTTTCAGGCTTCTCATCTGTAAGATGGAAATAATGATAGCATTTACCTCCTAGTGTAATAAGGATGAGTTAATTCATAGCATAATTCTGAGAGAGCAGTTTGGTCACTGATGCTTAGTGACCTGGCATTTCCATCCAGGTTCTAAATAGCAAGATTGGGGATGAAACGATGTGCCTAAAGATTATTTCCTTTTAAGAGCATAGCTGTTCTCTTTCCTCTTGTTCCCTTTTTGTTATCTTCTCACCCCCAACGACTTCATCCCATACAGATATTGAGTTAAAATATCATGTCAGTGCTTTGAGGAGGGGGCCTAGAGCCCTGGGTACTTAAGCTCATGACAGGACAGGTGTTACAGAACAAGAACATCCTAGGTTGTGTAGCAGAAAAAGGATGGGCCCCAGGGTCAAACAAACTTGGAGAGATGGCAAGTGCCTCTGCTGATGAGCTGTGTGACCCTGCTAAGTTTCCTAACATCTCTGAGTCTCCATCCTCTCCATCTGCAAAACGAGGATTTAAAAAAAGAAAAAAAGCTGCTTTGCTGGCTAGTCATGAGGTTTATGAAAATGAAGTAATGCTCCTAGCATAGTGTCCAGCTCTCAAAGTTAATAGCTAATCTTGCTATTACTACGTATTACTTTCCATTGACAATCTCGCTTCCTGGTCTGCTGAGAACATCGAAGCAATCAGAGAAGGTCCACAAATTCCAGTCACTAATCTAATTCCCCTTCCTTCACCTGCATCCACAGATTCTGCCTTCCTACCTTTGGCCCCAAAGGAGCCAGCTTTTCCATTTGTGCAGGAGATCCAGCCCTTTCACCTGCCCAAGACCACTGCTCCATTAGTTCTTCATTTTCGTTTTTTTTCTCTTTCTCCTGGATCAGCCCCATCAAGTGAAAACATGTTGCTGTTTCTCCCATGTTTTAAAACAAAAAGAAAAAAAACCTCACAATCTACTGCTGCTGCCAACTACACATCCCCCACCCCACTTTTATGCTTCTGTTTGCAGCAAAACTTTTCTCTGCCTCATTCAGCATTTGCACATCTGGGTAGGTACCCAAAAAGAATTGAAGTCAGGATCTTGAAGAGTTCTTTGCACACCCATGAGTTCTTTGCAGCAGCATTATTCACAATAGCCAAAGGGTGGAAGCAACCCAGATGTCCATCAATGGATGAACGTATAAACAAAATGAGGTGTGTATCCATATATCCATGGAATATTATTCAGCCCTGAAAAGGAAGGACATTCTGATTCATGCTATGACATGGCTGAACCTTGAGGATGTTATGCTAAGTGAAAGAAGCCAGTTACAAAAGATAAGTGATGTATGAGGTGTGTAGAGCCGTCAAAGTTACAGAGAAAGTAGGTGGTTGCCAGAGCCTGGGGGAAAGGGGGAAATGGGAGGTTGTTGTTTATGGATGTAGGGTTTTAGTTTTGCAAGATGATAAGAGTTCTGGAGATCCATTGTGTGACAGGGTAAATGTACTTAACCCTCCTGAGTTGTGTATTTCACCATGGTTACGATGATAAATTTTATGTTTTGTGTATTTTGCCACAATTAAAATCTTTAAACTTTTTTTTTTTAACTTTTCTCTGCTTCCAGTTTCTCTCCTCCATTCTTCCTTCACACCACTCCTGTCAGCTCTCATGCCCAGCACTCCGCTGAGAGAGCCCTTGTCAAGGTCCTAGGCGGCCTTTCTGTGGCCAGGTCTGACAGGCAGTCACAGCCCTCGCCAGACTGACCTGTCCCCTAGCATTTGCCATGCGTGACCACTGCCTCCTCCCTGTTCCCCTTTCTCCACGTGGATTCTGAACGACCCTCTCCAGCTCGTACACCTGTCTCCTCTCATCCCCCTGGCTCTTCCTTCAAAGTGTCTACAGAAGGCGACCCTTCGGGCCTCCCTGCTGGATTCCTGGACTGGCCTGCTGCCGAGTCTCCTAGCCCCACTTCTTCCATTTCCACCTACATTCCTTCTCATCTCAGTAGCCAGCGGGAGCCCTCTAAGCGGAAGCCAGGGGTGCCAGGGTGCCTGGGGTGCCCGCTTCTCTCAGAGCGAAAGTCCACATCTGTACCAGGCCCTGAACCATCTTCCCCCCCCCACCTCTCCCCCCTGACTCCCTCGCTCTTGGGCACCAGTCCCACTGGCCTGGGACACAGAAGGCATAGCTCTGCTTTACCACCTGTCACACTTGTCACCCAGGAGCCTGCAGAGCTAACGCCTTCACCTTAAACTGTCAACACAACGTCACCTTTCAACGAGGTCTACTCTGAACACCTGATTTTATTTTATTTATTTATTTTAAAACTTTATTGAAGTAGGCGTTCCCATTGTGGAACAGTGGAAACAAATCTGACTAGGAACCGTGAGGTTATGGGTTGGATCCCTGGCCTCGCTCAGTGGGGTAAGGATCTGGCATTGCTGTGAGCTGTGGTGCGGGTCGCAGACGTGGCTTGGATGCCACGTTGCTGTGGCTCTGGCGTAGGCCAGCGGCTACAGCTCTGATTCAACCCCTAGCCTGGGAACCTCCCTGCGCCGCAGGTGTGGCCCTAAAAAGACAAAAGACAAAAAATAAATAAAATTTTTGAGGTATAATTGATTTACAGTGTCAGGTCAATTTCTGCTGTACAACAAAGTAATTACATTCTACATATACATATACATATACATATACATGCTTTCCATTATGGTTTATCACAGGATATTGAATGTAGTTCTCTGTGCTCTACAGTTGGACCTTGTTTAATAGTTTACTTCTGCTAATCGCACATTAACTCCCATCCTTCTCTCCCCCACGCCTCCTCCGCCTTGGCAACCATGAGTCTGTTCTCTGTGTCTGTGGGTCTCTTTCTCTTTCATAGATATGTTCATTTGTGTCATAATTGAGACTACATATGTGATAGCATATGGTATTTGTCTTTCTGACTTACTTCGCTTAGTATGATAATCTCTAGTTGCATCCATCTTGTTGCCAATGGCATTATTTCATGTTGTATGGCTGAGTAATATTCCATTGTGTGTGTGTGTATCTTCTTTACCATTCATCTGCTGATGGACATTTAGGTTGCTTCTGTGTCTTGGCTGTTGTGAACAGGGCTGCTATGAACATTGGGGTGCATGTATCTTTTCAAGTCACAGTTTTGTATGGATCTTTGCCCACGAGTAGGATTGCTGGGTCATATGGCAACTCTATTTTTAGGTTTTTGAGGAACCTCCACACTCTCCTCCATAGTGGCTACACCAGGTTATATTCTCACCAACAGTGAATACCTGATTTTAAATTGCAGCTCATCCTAACCCCAGTCACCCGTTACCCCGCTCTACTTTCCCCTTTGCCCATAGCCCTGTCATCTAAGTGTGTCTATCATTAAGGCATACTTGAGGGTTTTGCCTCCTTCCTAGGTTTCCTGTTTTACTCTCCATTGCTCCCTGGTGGAGCGTCAGCAAGGGCTTTGCTTGCTTGGTGCGTGGCTGTGTCCCCAGCACCTGGAGCAATGCCTGCTGCATGGTGCTCAGGGACCGTGGGTTGAGTTAACTGCGGAACGATTCTCCAGGGTATTAAACGACTGTCTTTTATCCCACTTGATCTTCATGGCAATTTTGTGAAGGCCGCCAAAAGATATTATGGTATCCATTTTACAGATGAGGAAGTAGAGTCTCCAAAGAGGCTAAGGGTCTTTATTTATTTATTTTTGATTCCATCTTGTTTATTAGTAACTTTTTTCAAACCACTTTTTTGAGTCTTTTTTAATTTTTATTTTTTCCGTGACATTCATTTATTTAAAATGCAGTCATTTATTTACTCAGCAATCATTTATTAAGTGGCATCATAGTAGAGCTTATGCTTAGCCTGCAGATATGTTCATGTTCATTCTTGCCATTTTCTTCTTTTAAACATCCTTGCTCCCTTTCAAGAGACGTTGAAATCCCCAGTTAAAAGACAATCTAGGAGTTCCCGTGTGGCGCAGTGCTTAAGGAATCCGACTAGGACCCATGAGGTTGATCCCTGGCCTTGCTCAGTGGGTTAAGGATCCGGCGTTGCCGTGAGCTGTGGTGTAGGTCACAGGCGCGGCCTGGATCCTGCGTTGCTGTGGCTCTAGTATGGCCGGTGGCTACAGCTCCAATTAGACCCCTAGCCTGGGAACCTCTATGTGCCGTGGGTGCGGCCCTAGAAAAGGCAAAAAAAGACCAAAAAAAAAAAAATAAAAAAAAGACAATCTAGAGGAGTTCGCTGGTGGCTCAGTGGGTTAAGGATCCGGTGTTGTCACTGCTGTGGCTCGGGTTTGTCCCCTGGCCTGGGAACTTCTGCATGCTGTGGACGTGGCTCCCCAAAAAGGGCAAAAACTAGAGCACTGACTAAAGGGAGGGGCTTTGGAGTTTGAGCTGCAACCCTGCCTCCCTCCATGCCTGACTCTGTGACCAGGGGCAGCTTCCTCAACAATTCATTCCCTTCCTTGGTTTTTACACCTGTAAGATGGCAGTGGCGATTAGCAGTGTCCTAGGTACCCCATGAGAGACTGCGGTAAAGCCTTGTTATCAGTCAGCTTTCTGCCTGTCCCCATTGGCTAAGAGGATTTTATCCCATCTGTTTCCTATAATTTGCATGACAAAACCAATAGGCTTATTTTTTTTTCATCTCCACATATGAAGATATAATATTGAATAGGCTTTTTCAAACCCAAGAGCTTGATATGCCCACTCTCCATTACCCCAGCGCCTCTCAGCATTCACAGATGCCAAATGTGACCCCAAGTCAGGAGAGGGTCCCGGCCCATTCCTTCTTCCTCTTGCATCTGTTCCCAGTAGAGGAAGAGCTACCGGTTTCCAGCTGCAAGGTTGAAATGGAAACCGGCAAAAGTGCAAGCAGAGGGCTCCATTTCCCAATAGCTGCAGCTGTCTAGTGCCCTGAGCTATTTTTAAACCCCTTTTCAGAAACCCCAGTGCTTGCAATGGATCTATTTTCTTAACTGCCAAGAGATAACGCTTAAAAGGAATAGCTTGAAAAATATTTCACGGCACTCATAAAAATGACTGAAATAGATGGTGCATAAGACAGCCTTTGTCTGCAAGCAGCAGAGGAGAGTGAGACGAAGTCTTTCAGACCCCAGGGCAGCAGTGCCACTGGATCTGCTGCTGACAACCACGGCTTTGTGTCTCAAATGTGCACTATGACCAGAAAAGGCAAGAAAACCAAACAGTAATTGTAGAGAACATCAGAGACCTGGCATTTCAATTGGCCGACAATTCCAGGAAACAGGGAACCCCAAAATAACTCTCCAAGAATCCCCCTCAATTTGAGCGTTGCCTTATCTAGTAAACCTGTCCAAATTGTCCAAAACTGAGCTAGTCTTCTGCCCCTTCCCTGAACTCCGGAGTATTTCCTGCCTGCTTTGGTGGAACCACCAGCCATGCAGTCACTTGGGTTACAAATTTAGGAATCATTCTCAAGTCTCCTTTTCTTCACCTCCTACATCCAATAAAGGCTTACGAATATTGTCTCCTAAATAGTTCTGAAGTCACGGTCTCTTTATATCCCCACCACCGCTGCCCTGATTCAGTCCTTCATCATCTCTCCTCTGGATTTTTGCAAGAGCTTTTTTTTTTTTTTTTTTGGCCGCACCTGCAGCATGTGGAAGTTCCCAGGCCAGGGGTTGAACTTGGCCACAACAGTGGTCCAAGCTGCTGTGGTGACAATGTGTGCCAGATTCTTAACCCACTGTGCCACAAGAGAACTCCAAGAGCACCTTGGAGACCTTGACTAGTCTCCTTGCCCCTATTTTTGCCCTTCTTTGCCAATTTGACACTAGGATTTTTTTTTTTTTTTTAATTCCAAATCTTATGTCGTCTCTTGCTTAGAATCTTTCAGGGTGACCTCATTAGACAGACCACACTCTTTTTTTTTTTGTCTTTTTAGGGCTGCACCCGAAGCATATGGAGGTTCCCAGGCTAGGGGTCTATTCGGAGCTGTAGCTGCCGGCCTACACCGGAGCCACAACCATGCCAGATCCGAGCCATGTCTGCAGTCTACACCACAGCTCATGACAACACCGGATCCTTAACCCACTGAGCAAGGCCAGGGATCAAACCCTCAACCTTGTGGTTCCTAGTCAGATTTGTTTCTGCTGTGCCACGATGGGAACTCCAAGACAGTCCACAATCTTTAGCAGGGCGCACAAGGTCTTCCCGGGAGCTGCCACTGTAATGTCTTCCCCCAGCCCTGCTATAAGCTACCTTGTATTTATGCTCCAGCAACATCCAGCACCTGTAATTTTCCACACATCATGTTATTTATTCCTCCATGCCTTGGTTTATGCCATCTCCCCTGCCTGAAATGTCATTCATTCCTAGTTTTTAACAGGGAATACTTAATAGGCAGATGCTATGAACATAGCAAAGTGGACAAGATCTAAATTTACAGCTTGATGCATTTTTACAGAATCGACATACCAAAGTAACGACTGTGTAAGTCAAGGATTTGAATTTTTTAAAAATTATTTTTATTTTTTTTTTTATCTTTTTGCCATTTCTTGGGCCACTCCTGCGGCATGTGGAGGTTCCCAGGCTAGGGGTCGAATCGGAGCTGTAGCTGCCAGCCTATGCCAGAGCCACAGCAACGCGGGATCCGAGCTGCATCTGCAACCTACATCACAGCTCACGGCAACGCCGGGTCCTTGACCCACTGAGCAAGGCCAGGGATCAAACCCGCAACCTCATATTTCCTAGTCAGATTCGTTAACCACTGAGCCATGGCGGGAACTCCGAGGATTTGAATATTATCAGCAGCTCAGAAACCTCCTTGCTGCCCCCTCTCAGGTACCACCCCCTAAAAGGCAGCCAGTGTTCTGACTTCATTCCAAATTGGTTCCTTTAGCCCAATTTTGAACTTTGTTTAAACGGAGTCATGTAATGTATGTTTTTTTCTCTGGCTTCTTTTATTTAATATTCTGTGAGCGTCACCCGTGTTGTTGCGTCAGGCAGCAGTGTGTTCTTTTTTCTTATCTTAAACAGTATTCTGTCATATAAGTATACCACAATGCATTCGGTCTAATGTTGTTGGAAGGATGAGTAGTTTCCAGGTTTTAGCTGTTAACAAAAGTGTTGCCGTGAGCATTCTTTTACATTTTGGGGTAAGTGTATGTATGCATTTCTGCTGAGTAGAATTGCTGGATTGCACGATATACATATAAACGTACTATGCGTTGCCAGTTAGTTTTCCAAAGTCATTGTACCACTTAACACTCCCACTCACAATATATGAGAGTTCTAGTTGCTTCGAATTTTTGTCTACACATGGGATTGTCAGTTTTTAAAATTTAACCCATTTTACTGGGTTTTTAAAACTGAAGCTGGGAATTCCCATCGTGGCTCAGTGGTTAACGAGTCCGACTAGGAACCATGAGGTTTCGAGTTCAATCCCTGGTCTTGCTCACAAGAGCATTGCCTTGAGTTATGGTGTAGGTCGCCGATGTGGCTTGGATCCCGAGTTGCTGTGGCTCTGGCATAGGCTGGCAGCTACAGCTCCCATTCGACCTCTAGCCTGGGAACCTCCATGTGCCAAGGATGAGGCCCTACAAAAAGTGAAAAGGCAAAAAAACAAAAACGAAAACAAACAACAACAACAAAAACCCCTGCAGCTGACAGTATCTGCCTTTGAATTGTGTTTAGACCATTTTATTGCTATTGCTGATTTAAGCTATCTTGTTATTCATAGTCCACTCTTCCTATCTGTTCTTTGCTTCTCTTTTCTTCTTTTCTTGCCTTCTTTTGGATCACTGAATGTGACTAGTGACTGCTCTAGGTTTTTCTATATCTTTGACTTAACACAATCTATCTTTAAATAGTGTTTTAAAAAACTCTATGTGTAAGGTAAGGAGCTTATAAGAGAACACTGTCAATTCTCCTCCTGTCTTTTGTGCTTTTATTGTTGTCACTCCTGCTTCCACAAATATCATAAAATCTGCATTTTTTTTTTTTGGCTTAAAACAGTCAATGTTTTAAATTAAAAAGAAGGAAAATTCATTTCTGTTTGCTCACATATTTCTAAAGCTCTTTATTTTTTTGTATAACAAGTTAACAAATGATGACAGTCAATAGATATTTGCTGAGTAAATAAACAACTGTCTTTTAAATAAATGAATGAAGACCCTTAGCCTCTCTGAGGTTCCACTTCTTGTTCTGTAAAATGGACTTAGTATCTTTTGGCGGCCTTCACAAAATGCCATGGAGATCAAACAGGGAAATGGACCACTTGGAGTAGTTTAGTATCCTGGAAAATCATTCAGCTTGCATATCTTAAAATATTTCTTCACCCTTTTCTCTCCCTTCTTATGAAACAATTCCTTGCATTTGAGATATTTTTCACCCCACTTTATATGTTTCTTTCCTTTCTGTAGTTTACATAGTTTTCCTGTGTGCTTAAGTCTGAATATTCCTATTATCTCTTCAACTTTCCTCATCCACTCTTCTGCCATATCAAATCTGCTGTTAAATCCATCTATTAACTTCTTAATTTAAATTATCGGGCTTTTCAGTTCTAGAATTTTTACTTGCCTTTTTCTGTAGATCCAATTCTTCTTGTCATCATTTTCTCAAAAAAATTAATCAAAGTTATTTTAAAGGCTGTGTTAATTAATTTCAAAATCTAGGTCATCTGTGGGTCATTTCTGTTGTCTGATTTTTTTTTCCCTTTGGATTTTGATCTTTGATTATTGTTTATTGCATTTATTAAAGGCTGGGCATTCTTGATAACTTACAGAGAATCTAGATAATGTCATATTTCTCCAAAAAGGCTCTACTTCTCTTCTTGGATGCAGTTAGTGTAAGAACAATTTGCCTTAGTCCAATCAGAAATTGAGATGTTTTGAGTGTCGAACTGGTTTTTATAAGGCCTACTCTATTTCCCTTGCTCACAGAACATGGACCTTCAGTGAGTCTGATCTACTTACTAGGGTCATTCCTTTTTGGCAAAACTCAAACTCCCTCAGTACCTTGAGATGGACGAAAATTTTGCTTAGATTTTTAGTCTTCTAGCTGCACCTTCTAATTGACTTTGCTGATGACCTATAACTGCCTTCAGGGGAACAGTGGTGTGGAGTATCACTCATTTCTCTACAGTCGCTTCTGTCTATGATCTTGTTTTCTCAAGTCCTGGTTGCCTTGGTTGCAGCTCAGTCCTTTCATACAGCTGTTTTTGGTTTTTATTTGATTGATTGTTTGTTTGGTTTGTAATCTAGTCTTTCCAGTTATTCTTGGCAGGAGAATTGATACATGTAAGCCACTTTCTAATGCACAGAAACAGATGCACTTCCCACCCCCGTTTTGACTGGCAAACTCACCCTTTCAGCCTTAGTGCCACTTTGCTGGAAAATCTGCCCTTAGTCTGTGCACCTACCACCTACCCTCTTTCCTGATTCCTGTCTGTCTTCATCTATAATTTCAGAATATCTTCATACAGATTCCACCCAACATGTAAACCACTGTTTATAATCACCAGGTTTTTGTTTCTCTCTCTCTCCCTTACTAAACCATGAGCATCTTGAAGCCAGGGACTAGGGTTTATTCATCTCAGTACCCTCCATAGCTAGTACAATGCCTGGTTTAAAAAACGTATGCATTGGACTTCCGGTCATGGCTCAGCAGTTGACAAACCTGACTGGGATCCATGGGGATGCAGGCTTGATCCCTGGTGCTCAGTGGGTTAGGGATCTGGCGTTGCTGTGAGTTTGTAACATGGGTGTCAGACCTGGCTCAGATCTGGCGTTGCTGTGGCTGTGGCATAGGCCGGCAGCTATAGCTCCGATTGGACCCCTAGCCGCCTGGGAACCTCTGTGTGCCTCGGGTGCAGCCCTAAAAAGCAAAAAAAACAAAAAAAGAAAACAAAAAAACCCAGAACAAAAAAGCAAAACATATGCATTAATGGAAACTTCATTGGTTCTCAGTAGATGTCCAGAAAAACGTCACAATGTCAGCCAAATGAGAAAGAAATGGGATTTCCTTGACCATGGAAGTTACCACCAGGATTTCCAGACCCACTCTCATGACCCTCTTCAACCTCTTAGGCATTTCTCCACTGGCCTCAAGAACACGGCCACTAACGCTCAGATTTGATGTGCCCTTTACATCCCAAGCCACCGCCTTAAAAAGGCAGCAGTGATTCACCCGGACGAGTCCCTTCACGTCTTTCATCTTCAGATCCCTCCTGTGTAAAATAGGAATATTAAAAACTACCTTCCTGGATTGATATGACTCAGATATATCTTTGTCATTAAACATAGGCTTTGAAACTAGATAGCCTGCGTGCCAGTCCTGTCTAAGCCACTCACAAGCTCTGTGACCGTGGGCAAGTTGCTTAACCTCCCTTGTCGGTAAGGAATTATTGTACATAAAAGTCATAGAGAAATACCTGGCACAAAGTAACTATTAGCCAATGGTATGCCACGAGGATCAGTGAAATACAAGTCACCTGAAAAATACCATGTCATGGAGTTCCCGTCGTGGCGCAGCGGAAACGAATCCAACAAGGAACCATGAGGTTGTGGGTCCAATCCCTGGCCTTGCTCAGTGGGTTAAGGATCCAGCGTTGCCGTGAGCTGTGGTGTAGGTTGCAGATGCAGCTTGGATTCTGCGTTGCTGTGGCTGTGGCTGTCGCCAGCAGCTGTAGCTCTGATTAGACTCCTAGCCTGGGAACCTCCATATGCCACAGGTGTGGCCCTAAAAAGCAAAGCAAACAAACAAACAACAACAAAAAACCATGTTAGGTATTACCATGATGACTTAGAATCATTATAGTAATAATACCCCAAAGCGTTGTGGATGCTACCAAGTAGCACATTTAACACTAAAATATGAACACTCAACCTTTTCCTATTGGCTCCTTTAACTTGCTTTTTTTAAAAAAGCATTTTCAGCCTTTACACTTATCTAAATGATTCACATGTGAGAATTGGGGTTTTCCCTGTAGTTCCTAAAATCTGTAAACCAGAAACCTGGAGGATTTCATGTTTCCCCAGCCACAGGCTGTGGGCAGGCCTGAGCCAGAGACAGCAAAGAAAATGTACTGTGGCGGTGGGGTGGGTAGACACCCCCGCAGACAGCGTGGCTTTCTTTGCCAGGCTCCTGTGCCCTGGACATCCACGTTCAGAACCAAGGTGCAATCTGAAGATGTCGCAGAAACAAGGACTGTTGAGATGGAGTGTCCTGTTTGCCAGGCCAGAGGAGACTTGTAAGTAAAGTTCCAGAGGAGCTGGCAGGGTCCGAAGGGGTAGCTGGGCAAGTGCCAGGGTTCTGAGCAGCTGGCTAAGGCCTGCGGGGGGCTGGAAAGTCCCAGAGGGTAAACCAGGCTTCTGACGTGGGCAAGACTCAACATCCACCTAGGGTAGAGGTCAGGTTTAGAGGCCAGGGTTACTTTGGAATTGGGCAACAGTGGGCTCAGAGCCAGAGCAGAGCCATTAGCAGGAAGCACTGAAGAAACTTGCTAAGACAAATAGTTTTGGACACTGGGAAATCCAAGATCAAGGGGCCAGCAGATTTGGTTGCTGGTGAGAACCCTCCTACTGGTTTGCAGACAGCTGCTTTCCTGCTGTTTCCTCACAGGGCAGGGAGAGGAAGCCCTGGTCCCTCTTCCTCTTTTAGAAGGACACTGATCCCATCATGGGGCCCGAATCCTCATGGCCTCCTTGAAGTTTCTCAGCCTCAGCCTGGTGACATTTGGGACTGGGTAGTTCTTTCTCTAGGGGCTTGTTCTGTGCATCACGGGATGTTCAGCTGTTCACTGCTGGTCTCTGCCCGGTCCCTGCCAGCAGCACACCCTTCCCCCGCCTTTATGACAACCAAACGTGTCTCCAGGTGTTGCAAAGTGTCCCCTGGGGGGGGGGGGGCAAATGGCCCCGGGGTGGAAAGTCACTGGTCTAAAATTTGGCCACTCTGGGGGTTATTTTACGTTTGATGAGTAAATTATAGACTGTACGCCCACGTTGAAAAGTTAAATTCTGATGGGCTCTTTATATAGCATTTAAATTTTTTGAAAAGTCCGTGCCTAAACTGTGCTTTCTGGAGCATCCTGCGTCTGTGGTTGGTAGTGAACAGAGGGAGGCTGTCTCTCTGAGCAAGAGGAGAGGAGCACCTTGCAGAGTGGTCAGCAAAGACTGTCCAGCAGCCAGCACTCCATCACCAAGGTTGGGAGGGAAGCAGATGTGTCGCTATCCAGGAAAAAAACCCAGCAGATTATGCAAAAATCATTTCTGTTTGGCTTAGGGAAGCATGCTGTGCTTTTGTGTTGGTCTGTTTTTGCTGCAGATCAATCTAGTTGGGTTTTGTTTAGGCCGATATTGAAATGAAAGAGGAAGCCATCTGGGCCGGAATTCAGAAGGAAGGCAGGAGGTCAACCATTTGGATTTGACCAAAGAATCATTAGGGAACTCAGTTCTCCCCTCTGCTGCTTTTTGAAGCCTTCTTGGTGATCACTCTTGGCGTGGGAGGAGATGAATAGAGTTGAAACAGGTGCCGGACGTTGTTGGTGCCCCACCCAGAACCGCTGGTCCCTGGGACCAGCTGGTTGTCTGTGCCCATCCCCCGCGGCTGTGGGCAAACTGATCACACCTGTGAGTTTCCTCACAGCTTTGCCCCCTGGTGATGGCAGGCACGGTTGGGCACAAGGGTGCAATTCCTTTTGAAACTGACAGCACTAATGGCCTGAAGCTAGCCAGAACCCAGACTGGGACTCGAACCCACGGTTTTATTTATTTATTTATTTGTCTTTTTGCCATTTTCTTGGGCCGCTTCCGCAGCATATGGAGGTTCCCAGGCTAGGGGTCGAATCGGAGCTGTAGTCACCAGCCTACGCCAGAGCCACAGCAACACTGGATCTGAGCCTTGTCTGCAACCTACACCACAGCTCACAGCAATGCCAAATCCTTAACCCACTGAGCAAGGCCATGGATCGAACCTGCAACCTCATAGTTCCTAGTCGGATTCATTAACCACTGTGCCATGATGGGAACTCCTCGAACCCACGGTTTTAAATTAGAATCACTCAGCCGGTGTCTGGACTTACTGAGGTTCAGGTTCTTCATGCCTCTGCCCAAAGGGAATTCAGCTGAGAGACAAAGTGATAGGCAAGAAATAGATTTATTAAGATAGGACGCTTGTGAGAGATGCAAGCTGGCAGGCAAGGAGGCTGTGCCCTCAGGATCTGGTGGGCTACAGTTTTATTATCCAAGGGGGGTAGGGGTGTGAAAGGACCTCCTCTTCCTCTTTCTTGGGCCTTGAGGAGTAGCTTCTCCTTAGGATCCAGTAAGGTGTGTGTTTAAATCAGCCAAAGGGCGGTGCTCAAAGTCCTGCTCCTGGTCTGAACCTGAAAGCAGGCCTCATCCCATCCCCCACCCAATGACCTGAGGCAATTCTCACACCTCCGCTAGTCTAGCAAGCTTGCCTTGTTCTGGTGGCTTTCCTGAGCAATTACTGACCCGCAGTGATCTCCCAGCATCCCCTAGAGTTCCCTCTCTGTCTGCGATCCTTTAATGGGACTTCTGCAGCTACCTGTGCCTACTCCATCCATATCACTTGACTGCAGCTGGGACAAGCTCTGAGGTGTAATTTATGGTGTTCCCTCCACCCCCCTGCACCCTGGGGACATGGGTGAGGCTGGGACTTGAGCTGAAATCGCACCCTTTCCTATCATCTTCCTCTTTCCTGTCCTGCTCCCTCCACTCCCTTTCTGGTGCCTCCTGGGAGCTCTTCCTTGATGAATCAGTCCAGTCCTTGGCTCAAGGTCTGCTTCTGGGAAAAACTGACCAAAGATGTTTTCCTTTTACCCACGAGACCCTGAGGGAATGTGACCCATGCGGGCCCAGCTGGATGGTCTGGCCACCAGCCAAGCCAGGAAGAGCTGCTTTGGCTGCAGGGCAGCAGTAAGAGGCTTTCACCTATCTCCCTGCTTTTCAGGTCCTCTTGATGGAGGGCCAGAGCCAGACCCCAAAGGGCCGCCCTAAGGAGAAGGATGGGGTCAAACAGAAGAACCAGATTATTTGGAGTTTAGCTTATGAACGGAACTCAGCTGGTTGGTGGTCGAGCCAGCCTGCAGGCCCAGGCTTCCCGCTCAGGCTGGGCAGGCCTGCTCTTACGGCCACATCTGCCCGCTCTTCTCACCGCCTTGCGTGTTGCCTTTCCTTTGCTGGGTTTCCCCTCATAAATGAACACCAGGACTCTTCGAAAGCAGACAAGAAGTGCCAACAGGGCTTGGGGCAGACGCGCAAAACATCCATTTTGGGGGATGGATGGCTGACTTTGCCAGTGCTTTTCCTGCCCCCGCGTTTCTGTGAAGCAGATGTCAGACTGCCATTCTCAGTCACGGGAGTGCTGTTGACACATCCTACAAAGCGGGTGGTCTACGCCAGAGCCGGGCAGTGGATGACACGCTCAGCTCTGCGTGGAGCCCTGGGCAGAGGCTCTTATTCCTGCAAGGATCTGGAACCTCTGCTCACTCAACAGCCCCACGTGATCCTCCAGGGAGTTCTGGAACAGAAAATACACCTCAGAATCTATCCCAACTTGAGGCCAAGGAGGCGGACTTTGGTACTCGCACACGATGCCTGGTGTATAGTGGCTGTTTGAAAAAGACAGGTGGATCAGATGGGTACCTCACAGGCGGCTTGGCACAGCATGGCACAGTGGAGGAAAAGTATAGGCTTTAGGTGTTTGGCAATCAGCCAGACTTTGGGCTGAGACCTGGCTCTTCTTACCCCTCTGTGACGGAGTTATTTACCACCTACCTGTCTCCACCTCACCCTCCATCTCCACCGCCCCCAAACACACAAAGAATTATTGGTGGGTGGGGGAGTTCCCATCATGGCTCAGCAGTAACAAACCCAACTAGTTTCCATGAGGACTCGGGTTCTATCCCTGGCCTTGCTCCAGTGTTGCCATGAGCTGTGGTGTAGGTTGCAGATGCTGCTCAGATCTGGCATTGCCGTGGCTATGGTGTAGGCTGGCAGCTCCAGCTCCAATTTGACCCTGAGCCTGGGAACTTCCATATGCCACAGGTACTGCCCTTAAAAGACAAAAAAAAAAAAAAAAGTATTGGTGGGAAAGAAGATACAAACCGTTGAGAATGACTATCCAATAAGCAAAATACTAGTTTAAGAGTCAGACACGTGGTTTTGAACCCAAACTCTGGGCAAAACCACAGACAAGGTATTTACACGATCGCTATCCCTAATCACTCAGGTGCAACCAGGGAGGTAGTCATAGCACCTACCTCTTGTTGCTGGGAGAGCCTGAGGTCACACATGTATTGTGCTTAGCACTGGATTGGCCCCAAACGAGTGAGTGTCGAATGAATACATATATGAACAAGCAAATGGCCAGTGAGTATTTGGCTGTATGTCGTGGAATATCCAGGTTCAAAGACGGTGGACAGCTAAGTCCCCTTCCCCAGGCCAGCTGGGGACTAGTGAGTGTGGTTTACTGTCCAAGCCACCATCCATTTTTCTCCTCTTGTGTTGTGTGGGTCCAGAGGAGGTGGAGAAGGGAAGAGGCCCTCTGGCACAGGATGACAGATCATAACACAGTATGGGACTGTGCTTCCTGTGTCTCTGTTCGAGCCAGCTCTTGGAAGCACAGGCTTGAGCTTCCACCTGAGGCAGTTACCACGTTAGGAAACCATCAGGGCAGCAGCAGCATCATAAATAAGTGTCAGGTTTTGAAGCCAGCGGTGTCAAAAGACCAGCCCAGAGAGCCAGTTGGTTTGATTGTTGGTGGATCCAACAGGAGCAAAGCTGAAGCTTGTGCCATGGGGGCCAGGATGGCAGGAATAACTCAGGAAGTGACCCTGGCAGCTACCAAGGGCACCTGGGATAAAACTGTCCCAAGAAAAGGCGGAGAGCTAACTTCAGCTGGCAGAGACATTCTTGTGTGGAAGGGGGATTCGACTAACTTTTGAGTGGCTTTTCTGGAGTAGAAGGTACATGGAGGTTAATTTGAACACAAATAACAAGACTGGCTAACAGTTTAAATAATGGTCATTTTTAGAAGGTCTGTTGGGCCCCTGAGCTGTGTGCTTTGCAAGGATGATCTAATTTAACCCTCACGTCAGATTTTTTTTTTGCCTTTTCTAGAGCTGCTCCCACAGCATATGGAGGTTCCCAGGCTAGGGGTCTAATCGGAGCTATAGCTGCCAGCCTACACCACAGCTCATGGCAACGCTGGATCCTTAACCCACTGAGCAAGGCCAGGGATTGAACCCGCAACCCCGTGGTTCCTAGTCAGATTCGTTAACCACTGAGCCACGATGGGAACTCCATGCGAGCCTCATAAGACACATATTTTTACGCCCAATTTCCAGATGAGGCAGTAGGGACATGATGTTAGACCACACGCTCCAGCTGGGACTCAGAGATGGCATTAGAATTCAGAGCTGGCCGATCTCAAAGGCTGTGCGCTTGGTGACCGGCTACATGTAAGGCTGCTGCCATGCCTGTGCACTTCGGACATTGCACAAAGATGCCCAGGCTGTTTTTTCCAGGAGAGAGCATGCTTTATTCTACACGCAAAGCTACTTTCCTTTAGCCAGACCATGGGAGGATGCCTACTGAGGGGGTACCTTTTCCTGATTTACACAAAACTCCTTATAAAAACTAACTATGGCCCTGGCTACATGGTTTCTGAAAAAAAGGATTCCAGCAATGAAGCAGACTCTCCCCTAAGGCGAGAGCTGTTCAACACGCAAGGATTTAGTACAAATGGGAAGACAGTCACCTCTGATCCTTATTGTAATACGGTTATTTGTGTCATTCTCCAGCTTAACATTCTTTAATGGCTTCTCATCTTTTTTCCTGAGCATCCTGCACGATGCGACCCTAGCCAACCCCCTCTGTTCTTTCAGAGCATTTGTGTTGGCCATACAAGCCTTCTCTGTCTATTTCTGCTTCAGAGATTTTGTTGTACTGTTTCCTCCAATTTCTGTTTCTTCCAAACACCCTTCCCCTGATTAACCCTTACCCACTGCTCACATCTGAGCTCTAAATGCACCTCCTCAGAGCTGCCTTTTCTGAAGTGCTGTCAGATTAAGTACCCCATATATGGCCCAGGCTCTGGGTAGGAGTATAGAAGCCAAACCAGGTATTTCCATCAGAGGGAATTTAATAAAGGGGGAGGTGGCTGTACACGTGTTGCAGAACTGAAAGAGCGAAAGGGATGCTGAGGCAACCCAGGGATAAAAACGGCAGGATGTTGGAGTTCCTGTCGTGGAACTAGAGGAAACAAATCCGGCTAGGAACCACGAGGTTGCAGGTTCAATCCCTGGCCTCGCTCGGTGGGTTAAGGATCTGGTGTTGCCCTGAGCTGTGGTGTAGGTCGCAGATGCAGCTCGGATCCCGCATTGCTGTGGCTGTGGTGTAGGCCAGCAGCTGTAGCTCCAATTCGACCCCTAGCCTGAGAACCTCCATCTGCGGCAGGTACAGGCCTAAAAAGCAAAATAAAAATAAAAATGGCAGGGAGTAATTACTAAAAGGGAAGAGGTGAGTTTCTGGAACCTAGGTGCCTCTGAAGAGGCACTCCAGGCTGGTCCTAGGGATGGGAGCCACCTGCTGCTGCTGTGGAAGGGGGGGGGGGGTTCTGCAGAGCTGGGGTTTAATCCTCAGGAGTGGGCGGCACTCCCCAGGTGCAGAGAAATTGGCAAGAATAGAAGAACCTGGGAAGCGAGTTCCTTCTGCATTTCTTCTGCCCTCCAGTGTCCTTTGAGTGCCTCTTACTAGCAGAACCTAGGGAAAAGGCAGCGGCCAAGGGCAGCTGGGAAAGATAGTTTTCAGTCTCAGCCCCAGCATCATAGAGCAAAGCATAAAGGGACGGATATGGAGCTGAGACACAATAGGTAAATTACTAGAACTTTCCAGTCATAGTTGCTCATAACTCCATAGTTTTTTTGAGGGGAGGGATGTTTCCTATTTTGTTTTTAATTTTATTGGAGTATAGTTGACTTACAGTGTTGTGTTAGTTTCAAGTGTATAGCAATCATATATGTTATATCCATTCTTTTTCAGATTCTTTCCCCATATAGGTCGTTATAGAATATTGAGTAGATTTCCCTGTGCTATACAGTAGGTCCTTGTTATCTAGTTTATATTTAGTAGTGTGTAGATGTTAATCCCAAACTCCTAATTTATCCTTCTCCCCAACGTTTCACCTTTGGTAACCATAAGTTTGATTTTGAAATCTGTGAGCCTGTTTCTGTTTTATAAATAAGTTCTTTTGTATCAGTTTTTAGTTAGATTCCACATGTGAATGTTGCCATATGATATTTGTCTTTCTCTATCTGACTTACTTCACTTAGTATGATAATCTCTAGGTCCATCATGTTGCTGCAGGTGGCTTTATTTCATTCTTTTGTTTGTTTGTTTGTTTTTGTTTTTGTCTTTTTGCCTTTTCTAGGGCCGCCCCTGGGGCATATGGAGGTTCCCAGGCTAGGGGTCTAATCAGAGCTACAGCTGTTGGCCTACAACAGAGACACAGCAACTCGGGATCCGAGCCACATCTGCAACCTACACCATGGCTCATGGCAACGCTGGATCCTTAACCCACTGAGCAAGGCCAGGGATCGAACCCGCAACCTCATGGTTCCTAGTTGGATTCGTTAACCACTGAGCCACGGTGGGAACTCCTATTTCATTCCTTTTTATGGCTGAGTAATATTCCACTGTATATATGTGCCACATCTTCTTTGTCCATTCCTCCATGGATGGACATTTAGGTTGCTTCCATGTCTTCGCTATTGTAGATAGTGCTGCAATGAGTAACTCCATACTTTTGATACATAATGCTAATTACAATTTTAATTGTATTTTTGTATGTGATCATTTCATGTGTTTAGTCTCCTACCACTAGACTACAAGTGCACTGGGGGCAAAACCAAGTTTACTTGATTCACAGCTGTATTCCTTGCATATACAAACATATCTGTAACATGGCAGATGCTTAATACATTGTTTACCAAAATAAAATAATGAAAGAAGGGTGTCTGAGCTCAGGTTTTCCAGAAGTAGAACCTAATATGGGGATTCTCGTGCTTGAGGTTTGTAAAGGAAGGACTTTGGGAAGAATGGAAGCAAGAGAAGCAAGAGAGGCCAGAGAAAGAGCTAAGGAAGAATGTGGTCTCCATCAGCCTAGCCTCAGCCTGACCCCAGAGGGGGCTCTGGAGCACGACCTGCTGCGCAGACTTGGTGTCCCCTGGAGACTCTGCGTCAGTCATTGGCTACAAGTGGCTGGGAGGGGTGGGAGAGGGTAAACTCCAGGAAACGACGGCTCCTAATGGCTGAGGGCAGTTCTCCAGAGAAGGGGCAGCTGTGAGCATTAGCAGCCAGGGCTCAGAGCAGCGGGGAGATGGGCATCCCCACCCCACGAAGGGGATCAGAGCAGGGCATCCCCTACAAACGGTGAGTGTGTGCTGAGTGGGGAGTTATTACAGGAGACTTCTAAAAGAGGACCTCTTCCCACTCAGAGGTCTGCGAACTCAGGTTTTTTATAAGAAACCTGTTAAAGAGGGAACGGATTTCTTTCCTCTTGTTGGGATTTTAACAAAAAACTGCAAGGCGTGTAGTCCATGTCTCAGGACAGTAGGAGTCTGGTCTTGGCTTCTCTTCTCAAGCCTGAAGCACCTGCTGGCATGGTCCCAGCACCCCAGGGCCCCCAAACGGCAGATTCTGCCCTCAGACTCTCTCCTCTCTGGAAGAAAGACGGGCTTCACACTCTTTCCCTCCCTGGCCCGCAGGTGCCCCTCTCATCAGTGGCCTGGCAGCCTCCACCGAAGAATGTCACTCTGGACTGGGGCCCAGCCTCAGACAAAAGCCCTTTTGGAGCTGAGCCTGCATCCTCTGGCTGACAGGACCCTGCTGGCCTCCCCACTGCCAACTAGGGAGGGCAGCTAAATTCACCCCCCTCAAATTGATGGCTTCCACAGAGCTAGGCTGCTTCCCTGCTCAGGAAATAAAATGAGTGTGATCCTTTGGTAGCTTGTCCTTGGCTCCAGGACAGATAGCTGACTGTCCTCACAGAGGAGAGAAGGAAAATGAGACACCCCTGCTGCCCAAGACCAGAGGTGGGAGGCCCAAAGACACACGCCTGCACTGGGGGCAGGAAGGAGGGAGCCTGGTGCCCAAAACAAAGCCCCGAGGCCCAACCAAACCTTCACACCTGGCCCTGACTCTGCCCAGGGCTCGGAATCAGCCCGACCCAAGTTTGAATTCCTGGCTCTGCTATTTACTAAGAGTACACCCCTCAGCAAGTCATTCTCTGAACCTCAGTTTTCACAGCTTCTAAATGGGGAGATAAATGGTTGACCAGGTAGACAAAAATCATATACAAGGAAGTTGTAATTTTCTGATCATAAAAGAAATACATGAAGAGAATTTAGAAATAAAAAAGTATAATCGTAAATGGTTAAATATATGCTAATAATTGTATAATTTTGATATTTCTTTCCAGTCTTTTCTGCACTCATACAGATAGGTATGAATGTTGGAAATCATGAACATGAAATCCCTCAGAATGTTTTGTTTGACCCTCACAGAATTCGTGTTCAGTATGTACATACGAAGAATAAGACTCTCCTTGTAGTTACTTGTTTTGAAGATTAAATGAGATAATATAAGGACCTAGTACAATGCCTACCACTTTCTAGGCAAGCCCACCTTTTAATGTCAGCCTATCATAGTGCACATCTAAAGCCTCTTGTTGGGCTTCCAGCATTTAATCTATTTGGAATCTCCCAGATGTACCCACAGTCCTTCCTTACCAGGATCATTTGTGCTGCTCATTCTTACCCTTTCACCTCAGGCCAACTCTCAATCTCTTTGTGATTCTAACTATTCCTTTTGAAAATTTTCCTGGTTCCTCCTGGGAGGTTATCAGCTGTGGTCTCACCTGGACGAAGAACGACAGGTCCCACTATTGCCCATCAGACGCAGCCACTGAAAGTACTGGCATGGTATTGGAGGAGCTGTTTGTTGATTGCAGACTCATCTAGAATGGGAGACCTGTCATTACAGGATTTTCTTGGTATATTTTCTTCCAGATAACCATGGCCCTTCCTGGCCCCCAACCCTGTTTGCTTTCTCCCCTAGGAAATGAGAGATATTAGAGGTGGATGTGGCCTTAAATATCAACCCTGTCATCTTATGAATAAAAAGATGGAATTCTAAAGGCAGCAAGAGAAAAACAGAGTTATAGACAAGGAAACCCCCATAAGGCTATCAGCTGATTTTTTGAAGAAACTTTGCAGGCCAGAAGGGAGTGGCATGATATATTCAAAGTGCTGGAATGGGAAAACCTGCTACCTAGGATACTCTACCCAACAAGATTATCATTTAGAATTGGAGAGACAAAGAATTTCTCAGACAGGGAGTTCCTGTTGTGGCACAGCAGAAACAAATACGACTAGGAACCATGAGGTTGCGGGTTCGATCCCTGGCCTTGCTCCGTGGGTAAAGGATCTGGCGTTGCTGTGAGCTGTGGCGTAGGCCGGCGGCAACAGCTCTGATTAGACTCCTAGCCTGGGAACCTCCATATGCCATGGGTGTGGCCCTCAAAAGACAAAAAGACAAAAAAAATTTTTTTTTCAGACAAAAGCTGAAAAAGCTAATGAATACCAAACCTACTCTAAAATAAGTGTTAAAGGGTCTTCTCTACGTGAAAAAGAAAAGGCTATAACAAGAAGTAAGAATCTATAGGAAAGGAAAAAATGCCACTAAAAAAAGGCAGATACATAGTAAGGATTGAGGATTAACCACTTAAATAAGCTAGTGCAAAGATTAAAAGATCAAAGAATTATAAAAGCAACTATAATAAACAGTGAAGAGATAAACATGAAGATGTAAAATCATCAAAAACACAAAATGTGGGGGAGGGGAGTAAAAAATGTCAATCTTTTAGAATGTGTTCATGGGAGTTTCTGTCATGGCTCAGTGGTTAATGAATACTACTAGGAACCATGAGATTTTGGGTTTGGTCCCCGGCCTGCTCAGTGGGTTAAGGATCTGGCATTGCTGTGAGCTGTGGTATAGGTTGCAGACGCGGCTTGGATCCTGTTTTGCTGTGGCTGTGGCGTAGGCTGGCAGCTAAAGCTCCAATTAGACCCCTAGCCTGGGAATCTCCATATGCCACGGGTATGGCCCTAAAAAGACAATAAAAAAAAAAAAAAAGAGTGTTTGAACTTAAATAAGTTCCAGTTTAAAACAAGTAGCTTAGAGTTCCCTGGTGGCCTAGCTGGTTAAGGATCCAGTATTGTCACTGCCATGACAGATTTGATCCCTGGTCTGGGAACTTCCACATGCCATGGGTGTGGCAAATAAATAATAAATAAATAATACAAGTAGTTATAGGTCAACATATATAAACCCCATGGTAACCACAATCAAAAACTTACAAATAGATACACAAAAACTGGAAAGAAAGGAACACATGTTTACCACTAAAGAAAATTCTGAAACCACAAGAGAATAAACGAAAGAAGGCATGAACAGAAAGGAGCTACGAAAACAACCAGGAAAAATATTTAGTAATAAAATGGCAATAAGCACACACCTATCAATAATTACTTTCAATGTCAGTGGACTATATGCTTCAGTCAAAAGACATAAAGTGGCTGACTGGATAAAACAAACAAGGAATTCCCTTGTGCCACAGTGGATTAAGGATATGGTGTTATCACTACAGTGGCTCAGGCCACTGCTGGGTCATGCATTTGATCCCTGGTCTGGGAACTTTCACATGCTGTGGGCGTGGCCACCCCCCCACACACCAAAAAACCCCCACAAAAACACAACAAAAAACAAGACTCATCTATATGCTGCTTATAAGAGATTCACTTCAGAGGTGAAAACACACAGACTGAAAGTGAGGGTATAGAAGAAGATATTTCATGCATATGGAAACAAGAAAGCAAGGTGGGTAGCAATACACATATCAGACAAAATAGACTTTAAAACAAAGTCTATAACAAAAAGCAAAGGCATTATGAAATGATAAAAGGATTGACAAATAAGAATATTATACTATTTAATATTAACAGATGATGTAAAGGGAGAAAGTGACAATAATACAATAATAATAGGAGACTTTAATACCCCACTTACATCAATGGACATATCATCCAGACGTAAATCATAAGGCAGAGGTGGTCTTAAATGATGTAGTAGACCAGCTGGACTTGATAGCTATCTCCAGGACATTCCATCCAAAAAAGGCAGAATACATTCTTTTCAAGTGCCCATGGAATATTCTCCAGCATAGATCACATGTTAGGCCACAAAACAAGTCTGAACAAATTTAAGAGGATAGAAATTATATCAAGTATTTTTTTTTCCAGTCAGCAGTATGAAATTAGAAATCAATTACAGAAAGAAAAATGGGGAAAGAACAAATATGTGGAGACTAAACAACATGTTACTGAAAAACAAATGGGTTAATACAAAAATCAAAGAGGAAATCAGAAAATACCTCAAGACAAGTGAAAATGGAAGCACAATGCTCCGAAAATCGTGGGATGCAGCAAAAGCAGTTCTAAGAGGGAAGTTTATATTGATGCAGGCCTTCCTCAAGAAACAAGAAAAATCTCAAATAAACAACCTAACCTACAACTGAATGGAATTTTAAAAAGAACAAACAAAGCCCCAAGGCAGCAGAAGGAAGGAAATAATAAAGATCAAAGAGGAAATAAATAAAATAGAGATTTAAAAAAATAGAAAAGATCAAAGAAACCAAGAGCTGTTTCTTTGGAAAGATAAACCAAATTGATAAGCCTTTAGCCAGGTTCACCAAAAAGAGAAGAGAGAGGACACAGATAAGCAAAATAAGAAATGAAGAGGAGCAGTAACAACTGATACCACAGGGATACAAAAAAAATCCTAAGAGAATACTACGAATACTATATGCCAACAGATTTGACAACCTAGAAGAAATGAACAAATTTCTAGAAACATACAAGAGTGAATCAATAAGAAATAGGCAATTTGAACAAAATTGATCACTAGTAGTGAAATTGAATGTGTGACAAAAACTCGAGTTTAAATCCTTACTCTGCCACTTCCAAAGCTTGAATTTAAATTCCTACTCTGCCACTTGCATTAGCAAAACATTTCTGAGCCTCTCTTTGCTTTTTTTGAAAATGACCCTCTGCCATGGGGTAGTGGTGAAGAGCAATCAAGGTCATATCTGCCAAGCATCAAGCCCAGAGGAAACACCTGGATTCAATAAATTGATGCCGCTTTGATGACACAGTGGTGAACAGGAGGGTGAAGCCCTCTCACAGGGTAAATGGGGAAACAGCTGCCTCCGACATAACCACTGATGCCTGGGCAGCCTCCTCATAGGTAAGCCTGGGAGAGGAAATCAGATGAACAGACTTCAGCCGTTCAAGTCCATTTGTAAATTCCTAGTTCTAATGGATGTTGGCAAATACCTTCAATTTTGTTTCCCTGGGAAATGCTGTTAAAATTCTGTCTGGTCGAATGCCCCAGTTGATACATGAAAGACCTCCTTCGAGAAGGTTGGTCCTAAAACCAGCATCTCTGGTAAACACAGCCCTGTTGTGTGAGATGCTAGCAATTACTGCAGCTCTTTGTTCTGTGTCTTTTGGCTGACTTTCAGTTCATGAGAAAGTGTCTGTGTTGAAGCCAATTTGAATTGATTTTGCAAGTAAAATTTCAGGGGACAGTGTGCCAGGTGCCTCAGGGAGCTGGAGTCTGGATTCTCTGTCATCTGCTCACAATGTCCAGAACTCAGGTCTGTATGGTGAGCCACGATTCCCAAACACTAAAAATCTCACATTTGGTGTTTTTACTCCATCTTCACAATAACCCCGTGGGACTAATATTATTCTTTCCATGTTGCAATTTTCTCATTTAACAGATGAAACATTAAGAGCTCAAGTGTGACGTGCCCAGACCGTATATGGAGCACCTGGCTGGTCTGGGAGCTGGCCCAGGACTTTATTTAAAAGTACTATTTCAACAATTTAGTGAGTATCTACTATGTGTCAGGTGTATTGTACTAAGCCCTGGAAACACAGAGGTGACTGGGGCATGGTGAGCTGCCTGGGTAGGAGGGGAGACAGGCATGGCCACCACAGTGTGATTTACATTATAATATACACACATGTAAGAGATTAGTCACGGCTTCATACTCCGAGTCTCTCTTCAACATGCTCTCAACAGGCTCCAACCCCAACCCCAACTGGGGAAAAAAAGACACTCCAAGACCCTACTCTTATTTTTGAAAGTATAGTTGATTTACAAAGTCGTGTTAGTTTCTGGTGTGCAGAAAAGTAATTATATGTGTGTCTGTCTGTGTGTATATTATAATATATATATATATATTATATATAGCTCTTTTCCATTATGGTGTATTATAGGATATTGAACATAGTTCCCTGTGCTATACAGTAGGACTTTGCTATTTATCCATTTTATATATAGGAGTTTGTATCTGCCACTCCTAAACTAATTTATCTTTCCCCCATACCCTTTCCCCTTTGATAACTGTAAGTTTGTTTCCTATGTCTGTGAGTCTGATCATACTTTAGATTCCACATGTAGGTTATATATGGTATATGTCTTTTTTTGTCTGATTTAGTTCACTTAGTATGAGAATCTCTAGCTGCATCCATGTTGTTGGGAATGGCATTATTTCGTTCTTTCTTATGACTGAGTAGTATTTCATTGTATATATGTACCACATTTTCTTAATCCATTCATATGTCAGTGGACATTTAGGTTGTTTCCATGTCTTGGCTATTGTGAATAGTGTTGCTGTGAACATAGGAGGCATGTATCTTTTTGAATTACAGTTTTATACGGATACATTCCCAGGCATTATCCTGGGATTGCTGCATCATATGTAATTCTATTTTTAGTTTTCTGAGGAACCTCCATACCGTTTTCCATAGTGGTTGCACCAACTTAAATTCCCACCAACAGTGAAGGATGGATCTCCTTTCTCCACACCCTCTCCAGCATTTGTTATTTGTAAACCTATTAATGATGGCCATCTGACCAGTGTGAGGTGGTACCTCATTGTAGTTTTGATTTGCATTTCTCTAATAATTAGTGATGTTGAACCTTTTTTCATGTGTCTCCTGGCCATTTGCATGTCTTCTTTGGAAAAATGTCCATTTAGGTCTTCTGCCCATTTTTCAATTGGGTTGTTTGTTTTTTTTGCTGTTGAGTTACATGAGTTGATTCACCCCTTTTCAGTTGCATCATTTGCAACTGTTTTCTCCCATTCCATATGTTGTCTTATCACTTTTTTTTTTATGGTTTCCTTTGCTGTGCAATATAGCTTGTAAGTTTGATTAGGTCCCATTTGTTTATATTTGTTTTTATCTCTGTTGCCTTGGGAAACTGACCTATGAAACATTTGTGCAATTTATGTCAGAGAATGTTCTATGTTCTCTTCTAGGAGTTCTTTGGTATCATGTCTTATGTTGAAGTTTTTAAGCCATTTTGAGTTTATTTTTGTGCATGGTGGGAGAGTGTGTTCTGATTTCATTGATGTATATGCAGCTGTCCAGTGTTCCCAACACCACTTGCTGAAGAGACTATCTTTTTCCTGGGGTGCCTATACCTTTTTGTATTAGTTTTCTCTAGATATATGCCCAGAAGTGGGATTGCTGGATCCTATGGCAACTCTATTTTCAGTTTTTTTAAGAAACCTCCACACTATTTTCCACAGTGGCTGCACCAGTTTACATTCCTACCAAAGTATAGGAAGGTTCCCTTTTCTCCACATCCTTTCCAGTATTTATTATCTATAGACTTTGTGATGCTGGCCATTCTAACTTGTGTGAAGGTGATACTTCATTGTAGTTTTGATTTGCATTTCTCTAATAATTAGCAATGTTGAGCTTTTTTCCATGTGCCTATTGATCATCTCTATGTCTTCTTTGGAGAAAAATGTCTGTTTAAGTCTTCTGCCCATTTTTGATTGAGTGGTTTGTTTTGTTGTTGAGTTGTATGAGCTGCTTGTATGCAAAAGAAAAACTACTCTTATCAAGGTAAAGCTACTCTTATCAACCTCAGGTTGCCAAATTCAAAGGTCAATTTTTATTCTCATTGAACTCAAATTCTCAAAAACAGTTGACACAGTTGGTTGTTCTCTCTTCCCCTAACATTGCTCTCATAGAACCAGACTGAATTTTTCCTTTACCAAAACCCAAGCTCCTTCTGTCTCTTTTGCCAAGACTTTGCTTTTCCTTCCATTAGTCTGTAAATGTTGAAGAGCACTAGGCTTAGTCTGGGGCTCCCCTCTCCTGTCCATCCACGCTCTCTCCATTGGTTCTCTTCTGGTCCCACAGCTACAAATATTACCCATATGTGGATAACTTCCAGCTGCTTATCTCCAGCCCCAATCCCTCTCCCCAAGTTCAGAGTCATGTATCCATTCAGCTTGTTGATATCCCCACTTGGATGTGGAATAGTCGTCTTGAAGTTCATCATAAAGTTAGCAGGCTTTAAAATAAAACTCTTGATTTTTACTCCCCTAAACCCATTCTTCCATTCTTACCCATGAGTTAGTGGCAGCAGTAACTCAGATAATAATCACACTCGATTCCTGTTTCCTCATAAACCATACCCAATCTATCAACGAGTTCTGATCCAAATACCCTTCTCCATCACCACTGCCACCACCTTCATCCCAGCCATCAGTACCTCTCTGAGACCAATGAAATAGTCTCCTAGCTCATGCCTCTATTATCCCCCTGATAACTCATGGAGCAGCCAGATGGATCTTTTAAAAGATGTGAATTAAATCATGTCATTTTCTGCTTAAAATTCTCCGCTGGCTTACCACTGCTTTACAACGAAATCCAGACTCCTTAGCGTAGCCTACCAGGCTTTTCACGATCTCACCCCTTCCTCTCTGACCTCATCATCTACAGTCCTCGCCCTGACGCCCTCTCTACCCTCCAGCCAAGCTGCCGCAGGGCCTTTGCTCTTGCTCCTCCCTCTGCTTGAAATAATTTCTCCCATACCTTTTCAGGAGAGAATTCTTATCATTCTTTGGAGTCTCAACTCCCCTTCCTCTCAGCATGGCCTCCCCCCAGTTGCCAGTTATTTTATTTCTTTTGAAGGATTTATTACCACCCACAATCACACTGTTTGTCTCTCTCATCCCCAGTAGAATGTGAGCCCTGTGTATGCCTAGACAGAATACAGGCTGTAAGGAGAGCCCCACATCCAGGGTCTGGCGCCTGTGATCCCCTCATCTATAGGGAAGACAAACAACACAGCATTACATATATTTAGAAACTTGTTGATTATTGTGAAGGGAGAAAACAACTGGGTTCTAAAAAGAGAAAATCAGAGGGCACTTATTTTATAATGGGTCATTGGGGAGGGTCATGTGAGGAGGGGAGATTAAAATGAGCATCTATGAAGAGAGTTAGGGGAGAAGCATTTGGGGCAGAAGGATCAGAACACACTAAGGGGACATAGAGAAAGAAGGTGAGCAAGAGACAGAGATGCACACATTTCTTTCCATCTCTCTTTAAAAAAATACAAAATGGGAGTTCCCATTGTGGCTCAATGGTTAACGAATCCGACTAGGAACCATGAAGTTGTGAGTTCAATCCCTGGCCTCGCTCAGTGGGTTAAGGATCTGGCATTGCTGTGGCTGTGGTGTAGGCTGGCAGCTACAGTTAGACTCCCTAGTCTGGGAACCTCCAGATGCCGCAGGTGCGGCCCTAGAAAAGACAAAAAAAAAAAAAAAAATACAAAATTGGTTCTAGAATTTTGTAACTTCATTTTAACTTAATATATTAAGAGCATCTTTTCGTGTCAACCATTTTCAGTTTTTGCTTGTTTGTTTTGTTTGCTCTTATGAACAATGCTGCATTGGCCAGGGGTCGAACCCACAACCTTATGGTTCCTAGTCGGATTCATTTCCCCTGAGCCACAGCGGGAACTCCTAAACATTTTACTTCAAAACATACCCACATCCACTAGAATGGTTAAAATTCAAGAGAGAACACCACAGGCTGGTGATCATGGAGAGAAACCTGAACACATGCTCAGCGGGTGAAAGTAGGAACTGATACAACTACTTTGAAAGGCCTCGGCAGTACCTACCGCAGCTGAGCACACACTTCTCAGTAGCCCCATTCCTGGGGGGAGAGTCGGCCACGGTATGTACACAAAGCTACCAAAAGACGCAAGAATGTTAACAGCAGCGCTGTTCACGGGAGCAGAAAACAAAACAGCAGCAACCCCCACATCCACCAAGAGTAAACTATGGAACAGTCACAGAATGGAATCTTGAGAGCAATTAGCCTCCAACAAACGGATGCTGCCCATACCATGAGTGAGTCTCACAAACATTAACAGTGAGTGAAAGAAAGCAGATGCAAAAAAGGAGACTGCATCATGTCACAGATGTGAGGTTCCAAAATAGGCCAACTGCGTCTATGCAGTTGCAGGCGCTGGAGGTGAGGATCCAGGGAGGGAACAAGAGAGAGACTTCTGCAGTGGGTCACGTTCTGCTTCCTGGTCTAGGTGCTGATTAGATGGGTGTGTCGTTTTGTGACAATTCATGGAGCTGAACACATGATTTCTGCACTTCCCTGTATTATATTAGACTTCAATAAGAAGGTTTAAAATATTCTTGATTATTTCACTAGGAAAATTCCCAAGTATGAACTTTCTCTTTTAAAGCAATTTGTCAGTTTTTTGCAAATTGCAACATTGTGTGTTGGGTTGAATTGTGTTCCCCCCAAAGATACGTTGATGTCTCTAATCTCGGCTCTCTGTACTGTGGTCTTTCTTTGGAAATATGGTCTTTACAGGCATAACCAAGTTAAATTAGGTCATATTGGATAAAGATGGGCCCTAAATCCAACGACCAGTGTCCCTACAAGAAGAGGGAGAGCTTGGAAATACATAGACACGCAGGGAAGAAGCCATGTGACATGGAGGCAGAGAGATGAGATTGGTGCAGCTACAAACAAGGAAGGCCAAGGATCGCCAGCAGCTGCCAGAAGTCGCGAGAAAAGCATGGAACAGATTCTCCTTCAAAGCTCCCACAAGGAACCTACTCTGCCTTGATCTCTGACTTCTTGCCTCCTGAACTAGGAGCCAATGCATTTTTTTTTTTTTTTTTTTTTGTCTTTTTGCCTTTTCTAGGGCCACTCCCACGGCATATGGAGGTTCCCAGGCTAGGGGTCTAATCAGAGCTGTAGCCACCGGCCTATGCCAGAGCCACAGCAACGCGGGATCCGAGCCACGTCTGAGCGGGATCCGAGCCACCTACACCACAGCTCACGGCAACCCCGGATCTTTAACCCACCGAGCGAGGCCAGGAATCGAACCTGAAACCTCATGGTTCCTAGTCGGATTCTTTAACCACTGAGCCACGATGGGAACTCGCAACACATTTTTGTTGTAAGTCTCTCAGCTTGTGGAAACGTGTTAGGGCAGCCCTAGGAAACTAATACAAGTACCAAATCCTAAGCAGGATTACTTTGTGATCCCTGCTCAGCCTCTTGCTAGAAGGCAAAGAATGTTCTCAAGAGGTGGCTATAATTTAATCATATTGAGAACCGTCTTGTTGACCAAGCCCAGGTCATCTCCCTGACCTTGCACTGCAGGTGGCTGAATCACTCTGTTCCCCTGAGCAGGTGAGTCGGGGGCAGAACCTGGAGAACAGGAAGGAGGAGAAAGTGAGCAGAGACACTTTTCAAATGTCATCAATCCCAATTCTCAGCTACGAAGGTTATGCAAAGATATTATTACCTTTGTTACTCAACTCTTTTCTCATTATATAATAATTCAGGTTTACTTCACAAAAAATCAGGAAATACTGGAAAGCAAATCAAATAAAAAGCTACTCATAATTCACACCCCGAAACATCCACTATTCGCATTTGGGTGTATTGTCTGCCAGACATTTTCCTTGGGACGTATTTTTATTTTCTTTTTTACGAGAGAAATACTATCCCTTCCTAATTGCCTCCATGTCTTCTCTTCCTTTTTCTCGATAAACAGATTTTAAAAATACTCCCGAGACCCATTCTCCTGCCCACACGCATTTCTGCTTTTGTTTCCCATCATAGAGTCCTCGCCCTGGGCCCCTTCCTGTGACCAACCCACTCTTTCACACAAGAAGTCAGTTCTCCCTCCAGCCCTGAGTTCACGGGGAGAGGCCCTGAGTACAACACAAACAGCGCCAGGGGAAAAGGCTTCTGTAGTATGGTTGCTACCTTTCCCCAAATGTCGGGTTTGCTTTTTCTTTTCTTTTTTTATTGTATTTTTTTTTTTTTTTTTTTACTTTTTCTTTTAGACTTCACATGCTGAGAGTTGATTTTTTTCTCTGCTTTTTAGGGCCACACCCGGGGCATGTGGAAGTTCCCAGGCTAGGGGTGAATCAGACCTGCAGCTGTCAGCCACAGCCACAGCCACGCAGAATCCACGCCACATCTTCTGCGACCTCCACCACAGCTCGTGGCAATGCCAGATCCTTAACCCACTGAGCAAGGCCAGGGGTCGAACCCACATCCTCATGAATACTAGTCAGGTTTGTTACTTCTGAGCCACAGTGGGAACTCTCGAGAGTTGATTTAATTACATTCCTCCGTTCAAGACACGGTTATCCTCAACATCAGGACCAAAAGCTCCTGTTTCCGTATGTTCCTTTACACGCCAAGTCCTCACTCCCTCTCCCCTCTCCCCTTTCACATCCGTCCTAATGTGTTTGATTCAAGTCCTAGAAGGTCGAACTGGGTGACTTCCATTTGCACCTCCAGATCCACTCCCCATTTCTCTTGGTCCAGCTCCCGGCCCCTGGCAACTCGTCCATAGGGTGAGCATCAGCAGCTTGCTTGCCCTCTGGCTTCTCAGTGGGTTTGGCCAATGAAAAGCCCCATCAGGGGAGCTGGAAGGTGGCAGGGAGGAGAGGCCAGGGCACTTGTTCCCTTTTCCTCCGGGGAGTAAGGGCTTCAGGCGCGAGCAGGTGTTGGCTACACCCCGTGGCTCCTGAGGGGGTGTCTTCTCCAGGAAGCTCTCTCAGCTCTTTCGGCCCCTCAGGTCAAGGGCATGGTGAGGCACAGGGCTGTTCCTAGCTCCGGGGCACTTCACCGTGGAGGATTACTTTTCCTAAGACTGCCCCCGCCTTTGTCGACAGTCCTTGTATCAACCCTCCAGTTATGCAATATGTGTGTGCCAATCTCTTCCCTGCTTGGAATGTTCCTTCGTGTGCACGTGTGTGTGTACCTGGGTGTTTAATGCGTGGACCATTACCATCTTCAGATCTCACCCTGTTTCTTACTCCTTTCACACAACTGTGTTTGTACAGCCTACATTCCTATAAATGCTCCAGGTCGCTGCTTCCAACTGCATCTCTCCTCTTACTTCTCCAGCCCCTCATGAGGAGCCGTCTCCAACTTCCAGCTGTCACAGGCAACGCACAGGAAATCTGAATTTTCATCAGCTTTTGAACCCAACACTTTTCAGTTCTTTTCTTGGTCTCGGTTCTGTATTTATACCAAACACAGTGATTTTATGAGTAAATTACATTGCCTGAAGCTCAAGTCTATGTTGCTCCGTTAAACAAAGGGACCCCTAATTCACAAAAGGTGCTTTTGGAATGTGTTTTTTCCTGATTTTTCCACCACAGTGTTAAATTGTGTAATAAAGGAAATGGCAAGAATCACAAAAGCTACCATTTATTGAGCACTTACTGAGCATTTATTGTGCTAAGTTCCCTCATAAGCCTGGGCTGAATGGTGCTCATCAAAAGGATGAGAAGGCAGCTCAGGCTGGCTCTTGAGGGCTGAGTGTTAAATTTTCAAGAATTTTGCAATCCAATTACTAAACACAACAATTATTAAATGGTAAGTTATGTTAACTGATGGAGTTCCCTTGTGGCACAGTGGGTTAAGGATTGGCACTGTTGATACAGCAGCTTGGGTCACTGCTGTGCCATAGCTTCAATCCCTGGCCCAGGAACTTCCACATGCCACAGGCACAGCCCCCCAAAATTGTGTTAACTCACAATTACACAAATTTACATTAACAACGAATGTGCTAAAAACCAAAGACTCATCAGTTCCTACTTATTTTACCCTTAACTGTTCTCCAGGCTCAAATTATGTCTCTTGTATCTGTAGAGTGGAAATATTTGATGGCGCACATCTCTTTCCAGTCCCACATTCGAAGATGTTACATTGATAACTTAAAATCAGCTGTGGTGGGAGTATTTGTACCACAGCAATTAGCAAATGCTATAAATCAGGTGTTTCCCCCATGTCCACAGCTGGTGAAGTGTTTATCAGCAACACACAGCCCTATGAGATGGTACATTTTCATTTCACAGATGTTAAGGTGAGGTTTAAAGGAGTTAAAGAACTATCCGGAACGCTAAAGCACCTGAAAGGTAGAATTGGTGAGAACGCAGGTATCTCCAGGCCACACCCACCCAAGGGTATCATAGAACAGAGGGGCACACAGGGTGACTGGAAGGGAGGGTTTTGTTGTTTAGCACCTGCAGGCAGACAAGGAAGCTGGGCACAGAGGGGTCACGTTACTGTCCAAGATTATCACCTTAACAAAGAGAAAGAGAGCAGGTTCAAGCCAAAGATTCCTGACCCTGGAGGCACCCCCTTAAAACGACGCGACACTCAGGTCCTCTTGGGCCCCATGAAGGGCGGGGCCAAGCCACCATCTCTCTGTCTCTGCACCTCCCTCCCTGACTCTTGCCACTCGTAGACCCTCCTTATGTTCCTCGGGGCACTTGCTTTATTTTCCTCTCTGCTTTGTGCATCCGTTTCCGCCTTGCAGTTCCCAAGTCCTTGATTCAAGAACCTGACAAGAATGACCATTCCAGAAAATACCAAGTTCCCAAGATAGTCTTATTGGCCCAGCCTGGGTTATGCAGCTGCCCCTGGTTTAGTTCATGAGTCCTGCTGGGCTGCTGCTGGGCATGCATCCCTCCCCCACGGGCAAGGGAAGCAGTGTTAGGAGAGGGTGGGCTGAGCAGACACCCAGAGTGGGTCCACAGCCCTCTCACTGGCTACCCAGCCAGCAGGACCACCAGGACCCTCACTTGGGCAAGTAGAATAACACTGATAATATTAATCATTCTAATTCTTAGAATCTCACATTTATTGACTCATTTAACACAGTAACCCTGTGCAGTGCATCTTATTTCTCATCATCATCACCCTCATTTTACAGATGTGCTAAGTAAGGCACAGAGAGGTAGGAAACTTGCCCAAGATCGATAGTTAATGAGGGCCAAGGCCGGGGTCCAGCCAGTGGTGTGTCTTCAGGACCAGCACGCTTATCTGCTTCACCACACGCCCGCACTTAACTGCTCACACCTGCCAGACCTCCCATGACGAGCTGCTGGGAGGTTTGAATTAGGTAACAATACCTCCGAGAGCCTTCTGAGCGCTATAAAAACCAGAGTCCCTCTGTTTCTGTGCCGTCCTTTCTGCCAGAATCAAGGCAGGGATACGGAAGCAGATGTGGGGCACGTCCTAGGTCAGCCTGCCCTACCTGTCTCTCCCACAGCATCCCCACAGGGAGATTCGCCCCTTGGCCTTAAACCAGGTCTGCAAAGGACCCCAGTAAACCTCATGCAGGTAACTTAGAAGAGGCAATAAAGCTTTTATTAGACCAATAATCATGGCTGTGCTCTCTCCAGGGAGGGCTTTGGGGGAGGAGGAGAGTGGGTGGGTGGGTCGTACATGGTCAATTAAGGACAGCTGGGGAAGCAGGATTCAGGTGGGGAGCAGGGCTCACAGGAGCCTGGGGGAAGGCAGGGGCTGCAGAGCAGAGGCAGCGCTCAACAGGCAGTGGCGTCCAGGACCAGCCACATCTTTTCAGAACCTTCACCATCAGAGTCACCATGAGCTGGACGAAACCCCACCATTGCACAGATGAGGAAACCGAGGTCCAGTCCTACGGACGACCAGGCTGGCATGGTCTCTTTCGGTTTACCAGGTGACCTCTGTTGATCTCTGAACAACCCCCTGGCCATGGTCTTCCAGGGAGGTTTCCCCTGCCTGTGGCAGACACAGGCAGTCTCCACCAGGGACGCAGGGGTGTCGGAAAGGACACAGGCAGAGACACACGGGACGCCCAACCAGCTTCCTCAAGTGCCCTCGCTTCCACCGCCGCCCTTGCTGGATTGGACGTGTGCGGGTGGGGTAAGAGCCTTCATCCCTCTGCGTCACTTTGCAAAAGAACGCCCTCCCCTCTGCCGGGCAGTCAAGACTTGCCTTGTCCTCTACTTGTCAGCCCTTCTGTCATCCCCTTGCCAACAAGGGCAACGCCTCCGACGACCCCAGAGCTGCAGTCACTGTGGTCGACGTTCCATGTTTTATATCCTGTCTTCACAACAAGCTCAGCAGCTCAGCAGCGGCTCCCAGGTAAGTCTTTTCAGTGATGCTCAGTGAGGCTTTTATTTATCCACTGTCACGTTCTACTCTCCTCCTCCACGTCTGCTCCAAACCTTCTCTATTCTTTTCACTCCGGAGACTCCCTGCGTGGAGCCTCCAGCCTGCCAGGCACTTGACATGCAGTTTCCTACGGAATCCCCACTGGAAGGGCAGCATCTCTGTTTTGCAGGTGAGAAACCTGAGGCTCGGGGCTACTAAGTGGCAGCTGTCAGGGTGTGAGTGGCAGATTAAAGTTCAAGTCCATGACTGCTGCCTCCAAAGCCCCTGTTATGTCAACCGCCACCTGCTAACTTTGGTGAAGAAGATTGAAACCACCTTAATTCCCCTCCACCCCCCTTTAAAGGCCTCTGTGTCCACCTTCATCCTCACCTGCCTTCCTGGCTCAGAGGATGATGCTCACAGCTCCTCAAAGAGCCCAACCTCTTCACCTGCCCTCCTCCTTAATCCCACCTGCTCCAAGGTCCTGCTCCATGGGTGAGCTCCCCTCTCCACATCCTCAGCTTCCTCCTCTCCACGGATGTCCTCCCTCAGCCCATTAATGGCTCCAGTCTCTTCCATTATTCTTAAAAAGAAACAAAAGAAAAACTTGATCCTGGTTCCTCAAAAATTGCAAATAGAGGGAGTTCCCATTGTGGCTTAGTGGTAACAAACCCAAAATAATGAACCCAACTAGTATCCATGAGCATGCAGGTTCCATCCTTGGCCTCACTCAGCAGGTTAAGGATCCAGTGTTGCCGTGAGCTGTGGTGTAGGTTGTAGATGCGGCTCAGATCCCACGTTGCTGTGGCTGTGGTGTAGGCCGGCAGCTGTAGCTCTGATTCAACCCCTAGCCTGGGGCCTTCTGTATGCTGCAGGTGCAACCCTTAAAAAAAAAAAAAAAAAAAAAAAAGCAAAAAAATTGAAAATAGAATTGCCACACGACCCAGTGATTCCCCTTTTAGATATAGGTACATACCTGAAAGAATTGAAAACAGTTAAAGAGACCCTTGTACCCTAACCCTAACCCGAATTGGAAACAGTTAAAGAGAACTTGTGAATAGCAGTGCTATTCACAATGGGTCAAGAGGTGGAAAGAAATCCAGATGTTCTGAAACTAGAATGAGGTGATGGTTGCACAACATAGTGAAAGTATGAAGTACCACTGAACTGTACCCATTAAAATGCCTAATTTTATGTCGTGAATTTCAACTGGATAAAAAAAAAAGGGAAAAAAATCTTGATCTTGTGTGTGAACCCCTCTAGCTAACACCCATCTTTCTCCTGAGTCACCAGCTGTCTTGAATATTAGTCTGTATCCACCATCTGTGCTTTCCTGTTCCCTGTTCACTCCTGAACCCACTTCAGTCTGGCTTCTCAGCCTCTGTCAATTCCCTGAGGCTGTCCTGTCAGAAGCTACTAATAACTGCATAATTATCAAATGCAATGACTTTTTTTTAGTCTTACCATAATAGTCCCTATCAGACTAATACATCCAACTGCGCTTTGGGTGTCTGGTGGATAACTCACACTGAATATGTCTACACCTGAACCACACCACCCATTCAGGCAAACAACCTGCTTCTGCAGTCATTGCATCTGTTGGCATCAAGAAAAGAATACCTGACTAAAAGGGATTTAACCAGAGAAGTGCCTTATCGTACATATCTAGAAATCCAGAGGAAAGCATTTAGAGTTGCTTAATTCAGTGGCCCATGGGCCCAGGCAGGAAATTTCCATCCTCTGATTTGGTCATTTGCAGACTATTGACTGGGATCCTTAGGTTTCTCCACCACCCCCCCTCCACCTCATGTCTGCAAAATGGTTGCCACAGTTCCGGGCATCACACTGTGGACACAGCAGAAGGAGAGGTTTATTCCCCAGCCGTTTTTTTTAACTCAGGTCTGTTGGTCAGCATCACTGATTTAGGACCTAGCTTCAGAGGAGACTGACCAAACAGGCATTTGGCTTTTTAAAAAATCTCTGCTATAGGAGAAAGTCTGCCATTTACAACAAATTTTGAAGGCCTCTATTCTAGCCTATCAGCAAATCCTGCATAGTTTATCTTCTAAGTCATTCATTCTCTGGTCTGCTGCTTTCTCTCCTTACTCCCATTGCTCTGTCGAGGCCCTCTCCATCCCCTCTAATTTAGGCTAATGAGATAGACTCCTCTTAAGTGGCCTCCCTGCCTTCAGTCTTGTGCCCTTCAATTCCATCCCCAACAAATCCATGGAAATGCAGTTGTGATCATGTCATACTCGAATCCCCTTTGCCTTCACCACCAAGTCCAAGCACTTAGCGATACACACTTAATTCTTCATGACGTGGGGCCCGCCTCCCTGTTGAGGCCCACACCAGTCCTAAGGCTTTGGAAAATCAAAGAGCTGTTGTTAGTTCTCTGCTCACCCCATGGCCTTCTCACCACCCAGCCTCTGCATCGAACACCCTCCTCCATCCCTCCCGACCCCTCTCATCTGGCAAACTCTGCTCATCCCATGAAATTCTGTTCATGGGTCATCTCCAGGAAGCCTTCTCAGAACTCACCTCCCAGGGTTTCCCCTGCCTACCTTTATTTCTGCACTTTGCTCATTACATGTAAATTACCACCCCACCCTCATAGGCGCAGCAACAGGAAGGCAAAGAGATTCTTATCTGATTTGGTTTGCTAGCATCTAGGACAGGGTCTGGCACAGAGCTCCTCAGCAAAGTCCATTGACCTAAACAGAGACTGTCTTTCAGCCACCTCTGTGCTTGCAGAGCTCTCTAGCTCAGCCTCCACAACTGACGAGTACAGTGGGTGGTTGCTGATGTTGCCTCATCCCTTTTGGGACAAGGACCATGTTTGATACACTGGTTATGGGTGTTCCATACCCCTGCATAGCAGATGGTCCAGCACCTTGTACATGGTGGATATCCTATAGGTGTCATTAAAGGATCTAGGGATTCTTTTGTAGCCATATATAGCTGGTCCTTGAACAGCCCAGAGGGCTAGGGGCGCTCACCCTCCATGCAGTCGAAAACGTGGGTATAATTTACAGCTGGTCCTCTGTACACACGGTTGCTTAATACCAACAGTTCCTCATCCCTGGATTCAACCAACGCGGATTGCCTATTACTGCAATATTTACTCCTGGAAAAAAACCATGTTTAAATGAAATGGCACAGTTCAAACCCCTGTTGTTCAAGGGTTGGCTGTTCCAAAATATCTATATATTTTGCTTTTTAGGGCCACACTCATGGCACATGAAGTTTCCCAGGCTAGGGGTTGAATTGGAACTGTAGCCACTGGCCCATGCCACAGCCACAGACACACCAGGTCCAATCCATGTCTGTGACCTACACCACAGCTCACGGCAATGCTGGATCCCTGACCAACTGAACGAGGCCAGGGATCAAACCTGTGTCTTCATGGATACTAGTCGGATTCATTTCCGCTGAGCCACAATGGGAACTCCCAACTGTATATATTTTTAAGGTGAGTTTTATTTTTAATTTTAAAATTAAAACCTCGTTGTATAAGATATAAAAAATGGAAAAGCCTTAAGAAAAAGATAAAATTCACTCATAACCCTTCAACCTACATTAATGTTAGAATGGACATCCTCCTGGTCTTTATGATCTTGGGGAGAGGGGAGACGGGGTGCAGGTGTACACACGGGTGTGTTTAAATCCCACTGTTCCATAGCCCTCCTGTTGGTTAATTGACCATTAAGATGCCTGCTTTGGCTGGATCTCACCTTTTCACACTGTGCGGGGCAAACACTGGAGATCAGCAGGGAAGGCCCCTTGATTTCTGAAAAGCAACCCTTATATCTCTCCACATTCTTGCATCTGCAGGAAAGCAAGCAGAGTACCTCATATAGGCATCAGAGATCCTACATTTAAGAGCAAGGAGCTGAGACGGACCATAAGAAGCTTCTAGCAAAGGGGACATGTATCTTGCATCTAGGAAAAGGAAGTTTACTGCTGTGCAGCTGGGCTTAAGGAAGTCCCCCAGCAAGAAGGGGGTCTCTGCGTGCTGAGCTCAGGCCATTTCACTCACAAAATGAAGTGGGATGAGTGGGAAGGAACATGAGTTAGGGGGCGAGGAAGATGCATAAGAAAGAACACAGAAGGGGCACAGTCAGCGCTAGACGTGAGAGGAGTTTGTTTTTGGTGTAAATCAGTAGCTCCCATTTATTGATCACGGGGTGCGGAATGAGATCAGAGCAGGCTTCTGAATGATCCCCACCGCTATCCTCATCTATTCCTCATCAGTTCTGAACCACAGGGGGCTGTGACAGATGGAGGTCTAAATGACAGACCAGTTTTGGAGGGACCGGCTCAGGCTTATGGAAAAAAATGGGCTTCCTCTTATTGCCAAAGAGAATCAAGCCAACCTAACCTCTGGCCCTAGGCAGTGGTGGAAAAGCCTGGCCTCCCCCTGTAATGAGCCTCCCCCCAGATTTAAGGTAGAGGAGCAAGGCAGAAGGTGCTCTCCGGTGGCAGGTGGACCCCAAATGAGAGACAGAGGGCAGATGTACCTATGCCCTTTTCCGACTCCCAAATGTGCCAGCCAGATAATTCACCCCTTTTCCTCCCTGGGGAGGCTTAAGCCAAAGGCCAGGAGTGCCACACGCATGGATGTCCCTCCACACGGAGACATGAAGCAAGGGGACAGGGAGTTCCACACAAGAGGCATTGTGCCGGGGGCTTTACGTATTTTTATTTCTCTTCTGAACAAACCTGTAAGGAAGATACTACTGTCTCTATTTTAAAATAAATAGACAGTAGTATCAGAGAGTTACGTAAGAGCACAGGGTCACGCACCCAGCAGGTGGTGGACCTGGGATTTGAATCCAGGTTTTTCTGAATGGAGGCCTAGGGCTTCTTCCACGTGGCACCCTGCTTTTCCAATTTCCTTTGTGAACCTTACCCACTTCTGAGCAGCCTCTCACCCATTGAGTACCCCTGCTAGCAAGGCATGCCATGATGTAGGGGCCATACGCATAGTAAACATAGCATTTTTAAAAACTTGGTTAAGGGCTTGGCATAGGGAGAAGAGGTTTTGGTTGGAAGCTGGACTTTGACGAACAAAGAGGATTCTAGTGGATAATTTGGTTTTTGCTTCCCATTACTCTGGTTTGTTGTGTCACAAGAAAGCCCAGACACCCCCTGCTCTTTCCTAGCGTGTGCTAATCTCTGGGTATTGGTTTACGTTTTGGTTCCATCATCAATTACCTGGGGCAGGTTTCTTACCCTTTCTGAGTTGGGATGTCTTCATCTGTGAAATGTGATCGTGGTAAAGACTAAATTAGATGAGTCCGTGAAAATGCCCCGGTCACAGCCCCACTCAGCTCCTTCCCCTCCATCTCTCTTGATTTTGAGTCATTTTTCATTGCTGCTTTCAGAAAACCCTGCTGCACATTCATTTTGGGAGGCCTCTCTGACTTTGATGCTGCCTGACTTTGACACTGCCAGCTGCTGGACACCTGCCTGCCCCAGAGCCCTCATTTAAAGCCTCATCTCCAGCCCTCGCACAAACATTAGCTCCCTTCTTACAGCAGAAGAAATGAGATGTCTTGATCTGATTCTTCCATGAACACCTGCTGCTCTGTACTAGGAACCACATTTCCGTTTAGAAAAGGAGGGCTGGTGACAGTGTGGAGCTGAGTCCCCTAAACTCCCCACACATGACCCTCTTGGTCTGCCAGTCCCTGGGGTGGAGGACGAAGCAGGTCAGCCAAGGCTTCTTACCGTCAGAGCTGGGTGCGCATGTGTGTGCGCACGCGCAGATTTTGTCCTTGTTTAAGGGCACTGCGATCCCAAGAGATCCTGGACTGATTTGGATCAACTTAGGTTTCCAAACGGTCCCTCAATCTCCAAAATGACTTCCAGAATTAATGCTACCTTCTAAGGTTATTTGCCTCATACATGCAGGTAGCTCTACCTTTTTCCCCCTCCCACCTCTGAACGCCCCCAGGCCACGCCCATTTCGACAGCAGGGTCTGTTTCCTCTTTATACCTCCTGCTTATCCTTTGCGCATCCTCTCCACACATGTACACTCTGCAACGAGCATTTTGATTGACCCATAAAATGTGCCCACTCAGTATGTGATGAATGAATGAAGCCAGGAGATGTTTGGGGGAGGGTCTGATATCTTGCTGAATTCAAGTTGTCCAGTGACTGTAGGAGATAAAATGGGAATTGGGAAGTCTTATATCCTAGCCCAGCTCTGTCCATGGGTGATAATGATATTAAGAGCTAACATTTATTCACTACCTCCTACATTCCAAAGACGTGTAAGGCGCTTTCCAGACATTTATTACCTAACTCAATCCTTACAACGACGCCTAAAATAATGATCCTTCCCCCCATTTTATAGAGGAGGAATCTGATGCTTAGAGACGTTGGTGCACCTGCCCAAGCCCCCACGCCCCTCCCTCCCAAGCTGGTAATGGGTGAAGCAGAGATTTGACCCACCTGGGTTCTCCTGGCACCCAAGTTTTGACCAGTGTGCCACCTCTCCTGCAGCTTCTGGCCCCCTGGGTGACATTGTCCAAGCCACATCCCTTCCCTGGGCTTTGTTGACCTCCTCTGTGACAGGGAGGCCAGGAACAGATGACATAATGACTAAGGTCTCCACTAGACCTCTTTCCACGAGATCAGTAGCAACACCGAAGGGTAACCCCTCCTGTTTGCACAGGCTTTTACTCTTCATAGAGCCCTTACCCATCCTTCTCATTAAGCCGGGTGTGTTGGAAATAAGATTGGCCTACATGGCGAGACCAGCTCCCCAGAGTCACTGCTCCAGGGAAGTCTTGGCAGGAGGTGTCACTTCCAGGAGCAAGGCTGCTTGTGCTTACCCTGAGGTCCTGGGAGGCACTGCCTGTCCTTCCAGCTCACATTGTCTTGTCAGAGGCAGGGATTCTGACCGAGAGCAGTTAGGCCAGTGAAGCCACCTCCTTGCACAATCTGGGCAAGGCAGAGCCAGGACTGGGCCAGAGCAAGGGGACACCTCGCTCTGGACAGAAACAGTATTAATGGTTCCGGGAGTCTGGACTCACCCTGTGGGCTGTTCAACCCTGCAGGCTGCTGGAAAGGCTCTGTTGTCCATTCTGTGTAGTTCACACATTCATTCGCTCATTCATTCACTCAACAAACGAATATTGAACATCCGTGATGGGACCACACTGTGCCAGGAATTTGGAATAAACAATGACGCCTCCTTCTCTTAAGGAGCTCATCACTGGCGAAAGAGTGACAATCCAGATAATCAAACAGGTAAATTCAACATGGTACATCACTCTTTGGCTGTGGGACCCTAGAACACTGCATACCCTCCATGAAGCTCAGTTTCCTTATCAACCAAATGGGGTTAATAATACCCTATCTTCTGCGGCTCTCCACATTCCATGGACCACTTCCTGTTTCTGAAATATATCACTCACTTATATTCCCACCCCTTTGCATCACCGTTCCCACTGCCCCCTCCGCCTGGGAAGCCCCTCTCCTGTACACGTCTCATAAATACCTCCTCAACCCCAGCACCCAGTGTGGTCAAAGATGCATAAGTATTTGCTCAAAGAATAAATCCCTCAAAATCGAGTTTTTCTCTCCCTCTCCCCCTCCCTCATTTCTTTTCTCGGCTTCCTTCTTCCCTCTTCCCACCACCCTCCTCTCTCTCCTTTACCCAAACCTGATTTCCCCAGGCCGAACAATTATTAGCTGGTCGAGGCATTAAAAATGCAAACCTCTCACATGCAGACACTGTGAATGACCCAGATCATTAGTGGTTCATAAACATTAGCGAAAGTGAAAAACAGGTTGGTCTGGAAAGGTATCATTATCTTCATTTAATAATGACTCCTAGGTTTTGAAAAACCCCAAAGAGCTTGCGAATCATCCTGGAAGGGCAGGGAACTTGCCTAATCACACAGGGCCCCAGGCAGCCTCATTTTCTGACCTGAATCTGAGCTGTCAGACCACAGCTCTCCCTGGCATTCAAGAAAAAGTACTTATTTCATAAATCCTAAATGCGCATTTTCCACCATCTCAGAAGTTGGGATCTGTTTTGCTGTCTTTAATAGTGCATAAAATAATGATGATGTACACACAATGTGTCCCTAGATTTGATGGAATACTAATTATTCATATAATTTGATAATTGGAAAAACTGGAAGCAACCTGCATTTGGCAGCTATTGATTAAATAAATGAAGGCCTTTTATATAAATAATACAAAATAATGATAAATACTGTTAATAATTATGATTAATTTATAAATTATGTGTGTGAGTATATATATAGAGAGAAAAGCCATTTGTGATATTTTGCTGTACTAACTAACAAACCTTGGCTTAAATATGATTTCATTTCTGTTTGAAAAACAGTTCTGTACTAATAGCCACCATGGGTATAAGCAAGAATCACCAGAGGTTAATAAGATTACAGGTGTTATTGTTTTTTTTTTTTTTTTTTAGGGCTGCACCAGCAGCATATGGAGGTTCCCAGGCTAGGGGTCTAATCAGAACTACAGCTGCTGGCTTATGCCACAGCCACAGCAACGCCAGATTCAAGCCACGTCTGCAACCTATACTCACAGCAACACAAGATCCTTAACCCACTGAGCGAGGCCAGGGGTTGAACCCACAACCTCATGGTTCCTAGTCAGATTTGTTTCTGCTGAGCCACAACAGGAACTCCTGTTTTTTCTTCATAGCTGAGTTTAATAACTCCAAAATAGGTCACACCAAGGGTTTTATTTTTTTTTTAATGTATTACTTTGAGACAATTTCTAACTTACAGAACAGTTGCAAGAGTAGTACAAAGAACTCTTGTATACCCTTCACTTAGACCCATCAATTTTTTTTTTGGCTGCACCTGTGGCATGTGGAAGTTCCCAGGCCAGGGACTGAACCTGTGTCACAGCCACAGCAGCGGCAATGCCAGATCCTTAACCTAATGAGCCACCAGGAAACTCCAGATCCACCAATTTTTAAAACTTTAATTCATTTTGTTATTTCTGTCTTTTTCTCTCTCACTATCTGTACTTGTACTCACATAACTTTTATGAAACATTTGAGAGTAAGTTACACATGTCATTTCCCTTTACCCCTTAATATTTCAATATGCATTTCTTAAGAACAGGGATATTCTCTTACACAGCCACAGAACCTTTAGCAAATTCTAGAAATATAGTATTGATACCACACTTTCATCTAAGCTGCCGTCCACAGTCTAACTTAATCAATCGTCCCCATTCTATCCATTCTAGGAACTAATTTTTCCCTTGTCCAGCATCCAGAGCATTGTATGTTATTGTTCTATCTTTCTGTCTCTTTTATCTGGAACAATTCATCACCATGCCTTGTCTTTCATGATATTGACAGTTTTAAGAATATGAGCCTCTTATTGTATAGATTGCCCCTCACTTTAGGTTGTTTGATGTTACCTCATAATTCGACTCAGGCTACACACTGGGGGCTGGAATATGACCTAAGTAAGGTTGGGTCCTTCTCAAAGTGTCACATCTAGAGACACCTGATGTCTGTTAGTCCCTTCCTGATAATTAACGTTTATGGCTTAGTTATCACTTGTGTCTTCTCCACACTATTGTTTCTATCATGCCTTTTGTAACTAGTAGATCATTTGGGAGAAGATACTTTGGGGCTGTAAATTTCCTGTACCTTATTGGGCTTCTTCCCCACCTCCCATGTCCAATCCACTAATGAATCTTAACTTGAATCAATTTTTACTATATAGTTGCAACTGGTGATTTTTTAAAAAAAGTAATAATTCCTTTTATGTTTATTAATTATAAAAATGGTTTCTTATTTATTTATTATCAAAATGGACTATTGAGTCTTATTTTATTCAGTGGATTACAGTCCATTACTGTCTGTATTTATCTTGATGCTCAAATTTGTCATAGGTTTGGCCAGTAGGAGCACATTTAAGGTGGCTCTTGTGCCCTTTTGACATGCTCTATAATTTTTTTTTTTTAATTTGTATGTATTTCCTGTCTTTCTTTCTGGTGCAGGAAGATGATCTAGGCTTGTCCTGTACCTTCTATGCCCCAGCTTTGGAGTCAGCCATTTCTCCAAGGGGACAGCTTGCTTTTAGTGAATAATGGCATTTGGAAACCAAGATCGGAGTGTATTGTATGCAGATGTCTCATTTTTCTTCTTTTCAGTTATCCGTAGCTTATATTTTAAAACACAAACAAGCATGTATTTCTTTCTAATAATAATAATAAAACCCCAATAGTTATTTTTACAGTATTTTTTAAGAGAAGAAGAACAACCAAAAGATAGTGGATTGTGACAGATCCCCTAGGGAGCCAAAATTCCTTGGGTCCATGAAAGAATTTTCATCCACTAACCTTGTCAAATGCTAAAGGAAGTAGCTCCAAAACAGAGTCTGGTCCAGGAGGTCTCTGGGTGGCCCTATCCTCCACCCCTGAAGTTCAGGGTGGCACATAGCTCTGCTGAAGGTCCAGCCTGGAGGCTGCGAGTGGTGCCTCAGGCAGGGAGCAGAACAAGAATCATCCAAGCCAGCTGCTGATAAGAAAAGAAAGGGCCACACACTCCAGCCCCAGCCCCTGAATTTCTACAGAAGCCAGCCCTCATCTGCTCTGCTACCACCCTGCTCAGACACACACACACACACACACACACACACACCCCAACACTAAGAATCAAACAGAACTGGAAGAATGAAGGACTTGTTGCTTAGAGGCTATGAATGCTCATGTCTTTAAGTACTGCAGTTAATTTTTGCTATGCCATTGACACGACCAACTCCTACCTTTTTCCAAATGCACCTGGCCAGGACCCCCGCCCAAGGGAGCCCTTCTTGACTTGTAGACCCACCCAGAGCCCTAAGAGACCGCTCCATTTTGGTGCCATCCTCACCTGAGATCACAGAAGAATCAAGAGCCGTGCCAGTTACTAGGGTCAGGCAGTCATCCTCAGGCAAGGGAGAGTCATGAGGGGGAGGCTGTCCCCTCTCTGGGCCACAGCTCTTATTTTCTAGTTCCTTCAAGAAGAAATGCAAATCCTGGACACTCTCATTTCCCCCCTTGCATTGTGAACCCTTAGCCTCAAGGCCCACATTTCCTCCGTAAACCTTCAGTGCAGGCTGAATCTCACCCCAAACCCTGCACCCCCATAGCACTGCTTGGTCTCCTTATGGTGCAGGTCACACGTCTTTGCCATGGAGTGTCACCTTGCATCTCTGTGGGCTCAGAAGCCCAGCGGCTGTGTCATTTCATTCTTGTGGCCCCCGTGCCAAGCACAGTGTCTGACAACAGAGTTCCATAAACTCTAGAATGAATGAATGAATGAGAGTTGAGACGGTCCAGTGGAGGCCGCCCAGGCAGACAGAGGCAGAATGGGAGACTACCCCCTGGCTCCGGCCCTGGGAACGAACCCATCACCCTGTTTCTGTCTTCTCCACGGCGTTTCACACTCTCTGCTCTGTTGCCTATCTGTTTATTTGCTTAGTCTCTGTCTCCCCAGCCTTGGCCCCTTCCCTCAAGTGTTCCATAACAGCACTGGGGAAACCTCCTTGCCCGCAGCCCTGCCCCAGTCCTGGCCCAGCCGGCGGCCCATGAAGGAAGGAATCAGCGCATCAAAGAGCAAATCCCTGCTCCTTTTGCAGCCTAGGTGCTGCTCTCAAGGCCTTGGTCTCTGTCCGTCTTCCGGTGCCCTGTTAAACCTCAGAGGCACCCCTTCCCGGGGGCCTCCCGGGGATGGTGACAGCTTCCAGGCCTTTCTCTCTTCCTCTTCTCCTTGCTCTCCTCTTGTTTTCCTCTCTTCATCCCTGAATGCTTCCCATGGGAACATATTGTCCTGGATGCTGGGAATACAAACAGGACTCGAGTGTGCGGTCCTGATGGGCTCGCTGACGGAGGACATCAGAGGACAGGGGACAAGCAGATCTGTGTGGGTGTGCTTCTGCATAGTGGGAGTCCCGTCTGCCTTTGACTTGGGACCAGGCAACTGTGGGGGTTTTGTTGTTTTGGTTTTGTTTTTTGGTTTTTTGGTTTGCTTGCTTGCTTGCTTTTTCAGGGCCACACGTGCAGCACATGGAAGTTCCCAGGCTAGGGGTCGAATCGGAGCTCCAGCTGCCGGCCTACACCCCAGCCACAGCAACATTAGATCCGCGCTGCATCTGTGACCTACACCGCAGCTCACGGCAACGCAGATCCTTAACCCACTGAGCGAGGCCAGGGATTGAACCCACATCCTCACGGATACTCGTCGGGTTCTTAACACGCTGAGCCACAACAGGAACTCGCGCAATTGTGTGTGTTTTTAAAAACTATTCAGGAAGTTGTTTAAACATCACCACTATGTACACAGTGACGTCCAGTGGGGTGATTTCTAGCTTGGAATGTTCTGTTCAGTGTGGAAAAACATGGTTATTTGAAATTCTCACAGCGAAGATGCTAAAAGCGTTCTAGGTGAAAGGTATACAAATCTCCGTCTCCACCAACGAGACACAAGGAGAGAAATGGAGGGGGTGGGGAGGGGCCCGCCTCTTCTTGAGAATAAAATAGAAAATGTGTTCTCTGGGGTTGGGGCAGAGGGGACGGCTGGTGTTTCCCAGGTAAAGGGACATTTTTCATCCATTATACATATTTTTCATAACTTTATTCTGAGTGTAAAATTAATCTGTGTTAAATTGGGGGGAAGAAGCCAGAAAATTACAGCTCTAAATCCCACCCCCAAAAGACCATAGACCGCCAATATTTTTGGCACATTCTCTATGCATGAGATCATGTGTAGGTACTTGGGAATCACGCTGTTTGTATAATACCATCCCTTGTTTTTCTCACTTGGGATGCCGCAAGTATTTTCCCATATAATTAAAATTACATTAGAAGGAAGGGAAGCAAGTTTCAGCATCATACATAGAGTCTCACACCAGGAAAAACACCATCTAAAATAATAATGTGTTCTTCCAGCCCTTCGACTCTCCCTCAAGCCCCTCAATGAAATAGCTTGATCCCCCCCAAAAAAACCCCACAAAATAACAATGCATATTTTCTGCACACATGGAAAGTGGTTTTTTGTTGTTGTTGTTGTTTTGTCTTTTTGTGTTTTCAGGGCTGCACCCGCAGCATGTGGAAGTTCCCAGGCTAGGGGTCTAATCAGAGCTGTAGCCACCAGTCTATACCAGAGCCACAGCAACGCCATATCCAAGCCGTGTCTGCAACCGACACCACAGCTCACTGCAACACCAGATCCTTAACCCACTGAGCAAGGCCAGGGGTCGAACCTGCAACCTCATGGTTCCTAGTTGGATTCGTTTCCTCTGTGCCACAACGGGAACTCCTGGAAAGTGTTTTTGTAAAGCTCTGAGTAGACACACTTTAAGCTCAAAATAGTGGTTGTCTCTGGAGAGAGACAGAGGGAGAGGAAAGTCAGATGTAGGAAAACAGGGGATATTAGCTTTGCCAGCCATGGTCAGTTTGAAAAGAGAAATCGGTTTAACTTTTTTAAGTATAACATGTGCAGTTGAAATTATTTTTCAGTTAAACTTTATTATAGTCATCAGTCTATTGCTTAATATTAGATGGTGGCACCTTAATTAAACCTTCTTCTCAGATCAGCCATCAGAATTGTGTCAATTTTTTTTAAGTTTTTTAATGTTAATTGTTTATTTTTATTCAATGAATTCTATTACATTTCTAGTTGTACAACAATCATCACAACGAAATTTTATAGCATTTCCATCCCAAACCCTCAGTGCATCCCCCTACCCCGACCTGTCTCATTTGGAAACTATAAGTTTTTCAAAGTCTGTGAGTCAGTATCTGTTCTGCAAAGAAGTTCACTGCGTCCTTTTTTTAGATTCCCCATGTCAGTGAAAGCATTTGATGTTGGTGTCTCATTGTCTGACTAACTTCACTTAGCATGATAATCTCTAGGTCCATCCATGTTGCTGCAAATGCCGTTATTTCATTCCTTTTAATGGCTGAGTAATATTCCATTGTGTACATGTACCACATCTTCTTGATCCACTTCTCTGTCAATGGACATTTAAGTTATTTCCATGTCTTGGCTATTGTACATAGTGCTGCAATGAACATTGGAGTACAGGTGTCTTTTCGAGTTATGGTTTTCTCTGGATAGATGCCCAGGAGTAGGAGAATTGTGTCAGATTCTTGGTGTTTTTTGGTTTGTTTGTTTGTTTTGTCTTTCTGTCTTTTCTAGGGCCGCACCCGAGGCATATGGAGGTTCCCAGGCTAGGGGTCTAATCGGAGCTGTAGCCACTAGCCTACTCCACAGCTCACAGCAACCCCAGATCCTTAACCCACTGAGCAAGGCCAAGGGATTGAACCTGCAACCTCATGGTTCCTAGTCAGATTCGTTAACCATGACAGGAACTCAGATTCTTAACTCTTCTCAATAATTTTGTGGTGACCCTCTCTGGGTACAAATCTTTGTCGTCATCTTTGAGGAATCCCATGGCATGAATTCCTGCAAGTGCAATTCTCAGGCAGTGTTCACTTTACACTCCACCATTGTCAGTGTCTGTCTCACCACATCCTCGCAAGACCGAGTATTATCAGTTTTTGAAATCATTGCTGATTTGATGTTGAATCGCTTAATTTAAATTCATACTTCTCTATTACTAGTGGATCTAAATTTTTCGGTGTACATTTATTAGCCATTTTTCTCTGAGGAAGGATGTTTCTTTGTCTCCCTTAAGGGACGATGAAAGGCAGAAACTCTTCGAGGAGGAAGCAGTGGGGATACACACTGAACAGCGTTTGTTTTCCTCCTTGGCAGTTTTTTCCTTTCTCTGCCTGGAAGAAGAAGAAGCTGGGAAAAAGCAGCTTGGGGGCCAGAACAGCAGGAATAACATCAGCTCTGAGTCAGCCTGAAGCTCATAAAGTTAATCTGCCGAAAACGCAGCTCTGATTATATCACAAACCTGCCCACGCCTTTGTCTCCCCACACTTGTCAAGTGAAAGTCCTCTTAATGGGACCTGACCCACCTTCTTAAGCATTTCCCTCACCTGCACGTCACATCCGCCACTAAGCGGGCCGTGCACCATTCTTCAAAGGCACAGCCAGAGGCCCACTCTTTCCCTTGCTGGCACTGTTAGTCCCTCCACAGCCTGCCAAGGTTCCTTTCCATCAAGAAGGAATCCCAGGGCCACCTCTTCTTCAATAAATGCGATGCTTTTTCTCATCCCTTACAATTCAAGTGACTTCTCATTTCTTGGAACTTGTGTTTGCTCTTGAGGCAGGAGTTCGGGACAAGGTTTGTTCAAACCCTGGTTTGTTGGGGTCTCCCACCTCCTCCTGTGCTCCTTGGGCAAATTATTAAGGAAACTGAATCTCTGATTCCTTCTCCATAAGATCAGAAAATTCGGTGAGATCATGTATATAAAATATCCATAGTCCCCAGCAGAGGGTTGAACGTTCAACCAGGATTAGTGTCTACGTCGGTTGATTTTGCCTTGCATTTGAGTGATGCTGGTCACTTTCATACCATCCCCAGCTTCTTCCTAGAGTCCAAACTCCTTGCAGGAAGGACCCTAGTTCTTATACTTTCATATGCCCTCTGCAACATACCATCTGCCACAGTGCCTTGCACTCAATAAATAGCTGTTGGAGTTCCCGCTGTGGCTCAGTGGTTAATGAATCCAACCAGGAACCATGAGGTTTCGGGTTCGATCCCTGGCCTTACTCAGTGGGTTAAGGATCCAGTGTTGCCATGAGCTGCGGTGTAGGTTGTAGATGTGGCTTGGATCTGGCATTGCTGTGGCCGTGGCGTAGGCTGGCGGCTACAGCCCCGATTAGACCCCTAGCCTGGGAACCTCCACATGCCACAGGAGTGGCCTTAGAAAAGGCAAAAAGACAAAAAAAAAAAAAAATAGCTGTTGAATTTTGATAAGATTAAGGACAAATCATTGAGGAGTTCCCTGGCGGTTCAGGAGATTAAGGAGCCAGTGTTGTCATTGCTGTGGCTGTAGTCACTGCTGTGGTGCAGGTTCGATCCCTGGCCTGGGAACTTCTGTATGGCATGGGTGCAGCCAAAAAAGAAGGCAAATCGTTGAGAATTTACTTTTGACTGAAATTGAACAGGTAAGGAAAAGACATATTCACAGTTGCTGTAATAAACTAACCAAGGAAGTAAAGAGAAGTGACCGAGTATGAGCTTGGGTTCCAAGACTGGATCTTCCACACTGTCTGTGAGACTCTGGGAAAGCTGTTTTATTTCATGTAAAAGCCTTAGTTCCTGTGTGTGTGAAGGGAGATCTTACTAGAACGTACTTCACCGAGTAAGAGAAAATGAGATCATACATAGAAAGGACAGCAGCAGGCACATAGTAAGGACTCAAGCAAAACGAGTGATCATTTATGGTTATAAAAGAAGGGAAAGACTGGAGTTCCTATCGTGGCACAGTGGTTAACGAATCCGACTAGGAACCATGAGGTTGTGGGTTCGATCCCTGGCCTTGCTCAATGGGTTAAGGATCTGGCGTTGCCATGAGCTTGGCAGCATGTCTTGCAGACATGGCTCGGATCCCGCGTTGTCGTGGCTCTGGCGTAGGCCGGCAGCTACAGCTCCAATTAGACCCCTAGCCTGGGAACCTCCATATGCCACAGGAGTGGCCCTAGAAAAGGCAAAAAGACAAAAATAAAATAAAATGAAATTATAAAAATTAAAAAAATAAAAGAAGGGAAAGACAATGAATTGTGAGAAAGTTGCTAAGGAGAGATTGAAGTATGCGTCTCCCTAGTTCATATTTTTAAGTTCCTAAGAATGTTACAGTATTTATTTAAAATTTTTCATGTTTTTAAGATAAATTTTTAAATTAGTGAATTTTATTACATTTATAGGGGTACAACAATCATCAAAACCTTATAGCATTTCCATCCCAAACCCCCAGCCCACTCCCCCACCCCCCAACCTGTCTCCTTTGGAAACCATAAATTTTTCAAAGTCTGTCAGTATCTGTTCTGCAAAGTTCATTGTGCCCTTTTTTTAGATTTCACATGTAAGCGATAGCATATGATGTTGATGTCTCACTGTCTGACTGACTTCACTTAGTGTGATAATTTCTAGGTCCATAAGATAAATGTTTTATTAAACAAAGAGTGAAATACTTTAATTAATATGAATTGTCCAGACTTGGTGAGAGTGCCTTAATGCTATCATCTTAAGTTTTACAGAAAATACGTATCCTGCACTAGGATGCCAAGACCATGGCACAATTTCATTGTCCTCATTCATTTAGGGAACATGTACTATATGCAGCCATTTAACAAAGCACATGTGGAGTTCTTGTTGTGGCTCAGTGGTTAACGAATCCAACTTGGAACCATGAGATTGCAGGTTTGATCCCTGGCCTTGCTCAGTGGGTTAAGGATCCTGCCTTGCTGTGGCTGTGGCACAGGCCGGCATCTGTAGCTCCAATTCAACCCTTAGCCTGGGAACCTCCATGCGGTCCTAGAAAGCAAAAAAAAACAAAGCACATGGAAAGTGCAAGGGTAATACATTTTTAAGTTTCAAAGTACTCCTTTGTGTACTAAAACTGTAAAACAATAGTCATGAGATTTTCAGATTTATAGTGCTTCCAAATTTGGGGGAGAAAAAAATGGATTATTTCTCAATTGTGTTCCCAAGTACTGAATAAAAGGCAGTAGGGAAATCTGGCTCTGCATTTTTAAGGAAAGAGGGAAAGTTCACATACCTTAACCATCCATTTGAAGAAAAGAAAGAAGACAGGAAGGAAGAAAGGGAGAGAGGAAGAGGGAGGAGGGGGAGGGAAGAAAGGAAAAGAGCCAAACAGTAGGCTTGTCCCTGCACGTGACAAAATCAGGAAACTCTCTTCCCTTCCGCCAGCCCGTCACTAAGCAAGGGTTTTCTCAAAATCCTAAACTCTAACATGATGTAGTAGATACAGCTGGTTGCCTACATAATATTCATTCTCCCTTTCTCTCTTCCCAGCTACACCTCTACTTGTTCATGTCAACACTTCACCTCCAGTTTCAGAGGGAATTTGAACTGTCAAACCTTCCAACACATGGCAGTCTCTGGTAATTATTGGTAGGCCTTAATCAGCAAGGGAGTCTGTTGCTTCAGTCTCTTCTGGCAGCCATTTTGTGACCATGAGGAGAAACAGGCCAAGAATGACAGAGCAATGAGCTAAAGGTTCTGGCTCCCCCAAATCAACCAGCTCTGAAGCTACTCACCTTTGAATCTCTTGTAATGTTAGATCAGAAACTAAAAATTTATGAAGTCAGCTTGCATCTGGCTTTTGTAACATGTCGCAGCTATAAAACATTCTAGTAGTCATACATGCTTTAAGGCCTTCATACATGATGCCTCTTTGTCCTGCCATGTGTCTCATCACTCCGTCTCAGGGCTTTCATGCCCTGTTCCCCTTTTGGTTCCTCAAATGTGTCTCACTATGTCTCTTGTCCAAGCCTTTACACATACTCTTTGGCTAGCTAATACCTACCAAGCCTTAGGACTTGGCCTAAATGTTACTTTCTCTGGAATGGCTCCCTTGACCCTTATGATCTTGAGTTAGATATCATTAGAGAAATCATTACATATTATTGGCCTAACCTATTGATGGGACTCATGTATTGAGGCAATATTACATGGTAGGCTAAGCAATACATTCTAAAATGAGGCTGCCTGGGTTCAAATCTGGGTTGAAAAATCTCTTCCTAGCTGGGGGGGTATTGGGCACGTTACTCAACCCCCTTTGGTTTAATTTCCTCATACCTCAAATGGGGATAATAGTTCCCTCTCCATACATTTATGGGGACCATGAGGATTAAATGCATCAACATATGAAAATCCTGTAGCACCAGTGCAGAGCAGTGATGGTCATTGTTCCTGTTGCTAGAGACGCTGCCTAGTAGTCCAAGACTTGGATCATCAAATAATTCTCCATTGGAGCCTCAACATAGGCCGGGCTTCTCTGGGCCTCCGTTTTTCTCACCCGTGAAAAGGAGGTTCTGTTGTATCCTCTCTATTCATTTATTTAATAACTACGTATTGAGCACCAATGGTTTTCTCTTTATGAAAGGCCCCTCTGTATTTCAGTGCCATTTTGAAAAAGTCTGTTTTGTCTGATATTAGTATGCCCTCCCAGCTCTTTTATGGTTGTTGTTAGCATGATATATCTTTTTCCATCCTTTCCCTTCCAACCTATTTGTTGAACTAAAGTTTGTCTCCCATACACAGAATATAGTTGTCTTCTTCCCTTTTTTCTTTTTTTTTTTTTTAAGTCCCATCTGATCATCTCTGCCTTAAGAGTAGATTGTCGGGGCTTGTTTTTAACCATTGGAGATATTATAATACAACCGAATGCCGAGGGAAAGGACTCAGCAGGAGAAGAGTAGGAAATATAGGAAAGAACGATGGATATTAATGTAGGAGGCCCTTGAGACCACGAGCAAGGAGAGAATCCATGGCTCATGTGAAAGAAGCTGCCTCTTCCAGAACAGATCCTTCCTCTGTGATGCCAGGAGGGAAACAGAACTGATACAGAGGCAGGTCCTTTTCTAAATGCGATGGTACAAAACTCAGAGCATTCACATATGGCGTTTTCTATATTCTCTTGTGGTAAAACTCAAAAAAGGTAATCAGGATGGCAGTACTTCAGAAGCATTCGAGAAATACAGTGTCTTCACTTAGTCAACCCCTTTCTAGCACAGAGTGAAGCTTTGCATGAGACCCCAGGAGAGCTGGACTTGGAGGGGCTGGACTCAGGACGTCAGAGGCCGGCAGGGAGGGTCTAAGCCCTGAGTTTGGCTTGCCCTATGACTCGGACCAAAGCCAGGGCAGAGAAGGCAGCATGGAGAAAGAGAAGCTGCTGTGGATTTGGGCCCACCCCCCTCTCTCTCATGGGCCCTGCCTTCCTGGCGGCATCCACGGTCTCTGAGAGAAGAGGGCTCTGGCTCTTCAGTCATTGCACAACGTCCTGTCACGTTCACAACCAGCAGCTGCTCAGCATCCGGGGTCGAGTGACCCGTGGTGATAAGCCCTTGAAGCAGGCAGGCTGGTGAGCAAGCCTGGACGGGACCACGCCGGCTCCCCATCCTGCCTGAGCTGTGCAACCCAGCGCCACCCTCACCGGCCCCAGGGCCTTCCCACTCCTCGAGGCCCAGCCCGCTTCTGACTCACCCTGCAGGCCAGTGAGCAGGAAGTGCTCTGGCTTAATGCCTCTGCATGACAAATGTTCCTTTTCCTTTTGACTTCTTAAAAAAGTGTTTGACAGAAACGCAAGCTTATTGTTGAAAAAGCGAAATATACAGATGAAAAAATATATCACCCCCAATCTCCACTCAGAGGTAAAAATGTTAACTTTTTGGTATATGTCCCCTCTGGGTCTCATATATATATATATATATATATCATATGTATAAATATATATGTACCATATGTGTATATATATATATAGTATGTATATATATATGATCTATAATATATCATGAACACAGGCAGAAAAGGAAATGCAAATCAAGTGCTTTACAGGGGAATTATACCTAATCCCATGTGATAGAACATGATAGAAGATAATATGAGAAAAAGAGTATATTTATATGTATGACTGGGCCACTTTGCTGTACAGCAGAAATTGACAAAACATTGTAATCAAGTGTACTTTAATAAAAAATTTTTGGAAAAGCTTAAAAAGATGAATACATATGCAGGTCAATATGAACAGGGAGGGAGTTCCTGTTATACTCAGTGAGTTATGAACCCAACTAGTATCCTTGAGGATGCAGGTTCAGTCCCCAGCCTCGCTCACTGGGTTAAAGATCCAGCATTGCCACACACAGTGCAGATGGCAGTTGCGGCTCGCATCCTGTGTTGCTATGGCTCTAGTGTAGGCTGGCAGCTACAGCTCGGATTCAACCCCTAGCCTGGGAACTTCCCTAAACCAAGGGTGTGGCCCAAAAAAGACCAAAAAAAAGTGTTTATTCTTGAAAAACTCCTGCAGCCGCAGATGAGAATGGCCAAGTCTCTGGCCTTCTTGCCTCTGGCTACTCCTATTGGGCACACCCCCAGCTCAGCAGAGAAGAAATACTGCTTTATTACCTGGAGCTGATCATCAGCAACTATGGTGCCCCAAGAGGGTGTATTCGAAGGAGGAGGCAGCGGGAGCAAAACCCCATGCTTTCCCAACTGAAAGCAGTGGCACTGGGAGGGAGTGGACAAGGAAAAGCCACAGCTGCGTTGGACCAATTCAAGGCAAGCAATGGGGCAGCTAGAGGTTTAGTGGGGAGAGCCTGAAGGGCTGAGATATGCTCTCCAGATATCCCTGACTGCATCGGGAGCTACTCCTACCTGAAGGAGACAAGAGACAAGTTGAAAAGCTGTTAAAAGAAAGTTAAAGCCAAGAGAAACTTGAGACCTAGCTGCGACCCAATGCCTTCCCACACATGCAGAGCCACCGAGGGTGCGAGGACAGCTCACGGGCTTGGGGTATCTGAGCACCCCCTCTTCCCAGGTTACTGACGATGGCCGAGATGTACAGACACAAGGCTGACTCCTAGACAGCCAGGCTGAGAGAAACACAACGGAGTTTAGGGTCTCTCAAATGTGAAAGTCACAATGTCAAGTATACTATCCAGGCCAGGAGAAAAAAAAAGTCTATCATCCAAAACGAATTGTTACAAGAGGAAAATGTGACCCTGTCTAAAAATTGTTGAAGGAGAAAAGACAATAAATTAATACACACAAATAGCCTCTAAGTTGAAATTAGCAGACAAGGATTTTAAGGGAGCTTATAACTATGTTCAAATATATAAAGGAAGGAGTTCCCATCATGGCACAGTGGTAACAAATCCCACTAGGAACCATGAGGTTGTGGGTTTGATCCCTGGTCTCACGCAGTGGGTTAAGGGTCCGGCGTTGCTGTGACTGTGGTGTAGGCTGGTGGCTACAGCTCCAATTTGACTACTAGCCTGGGAACCTCCATATGCCATGGGTGCGGCCCTAAAAGGACAAAAGACCAAAGAAACAAAAATGTAAAGGAAAATATAGGATGTAAAGGATGTCAATTCAGAATTCTACATCCAGTGAAAACATCCTTTAATGAAAGCAAGTGAATCTGTTGCCTGTAGACTTGCACTATAAAGAAATACTAGAAAAGTATTCGAGTTGAAGGGAAATTATACCTTCAGCAGAAACATATCTTGAGGAAGGTGAAATAATATATATATCAGAAAGGAGAAATTTGCGAAAAAAATGTAAAAGACTTTTTTTTTCCTCTTCCTTAAAATACATTTGCTTACTTAAGCAAAAATTAGAAGTTCCCTGGTGACTCAGCAGGTGAAAGATCCAGCATTGTCACTGCTGTGGCACAGGATTCGATCCCTGGCCCAGGAACTTTGCCTGCCGTGGGTGTAGCCAAAAAATAAACAATAAAAAATGACCACATTGTCTCATAGGTTTCTAGCTTAAACAGACGTACTGCCTCTGACAACAGTGGCCAAAGCATGGGGAGCGGGTGGATGAGATGGACCCAAATAATTATTCATTTTACATGAAATGCTACATTAAGTACACTATGAAAAGTTAAGGATGTATGGTTTAAACCTTAGAGCAACTACTAAAAATGCAGAGGTGTAACTTCAAAGTCAATATACAACTTTAAATGGAATTCTAAAACTTATTTGATTAAATAACTCAATCAAAGCAATTCTCGGAGTTCCCGAAGTGGCTCAGCAGTGGAAATGAATCTGACTAGCATCCATGAGGACGTAGGTTCGATCCCTGGCCTCTCTAAGTGGGTTAAGGATCCAGCATTGCCATGAGCTGTGGTGTAGCTAGGATCCTGCATTGCTGTGGCTGTGGTGTAGGCTGGAAGCTATAGCTCCAATTCGACCCCTAGCCTGGGAACTTCCATATGCCATGAGTGTAGCCCTAAAACGACCAAAACAAAAAGGCAATTTTCAATCAAAGCAGTGTTGCCCAAAGTGATTGAGAATTGGATCTTTGGAGTTAAATAATCTTAATTCTTTATACATATAAAGTACAAATATACACAGTATACATAAAGAGATATACACTATATCTATGGTATTAAAATTCCATGAGGCATTGATTGGGGGCAGAAAATCTAAATGGTTTGTTAAGGAGGGCAATAATGAAAAAAAAAGTTTGAGAAACACAGAATTAAACCAAAAAAAAAAAAAATCAGGAAGGAAGAACATAAGAACAAAAAACAGATGGGAAAAACAAAAAACAAAATAGGTTAACTCATATCAATAATTACATGAACAATTAATGGACTAAACATGATGCTAAAAGGCTCAAACTCCCTGCAAGGTAATTTGAGGTGGACAGACCTAGAGCTTTGGAGTGAGCCAGCCCTATATTTGCACCCCAGCTCCATCATTTATATTTCAATGGAACTAGTACTTTCTTCCTAGGGTTAAATCAGATTGTCTGTGCCATAGGCTTACTGTTGTCCCTGGTATCTAGTAAGTATTCAGTAAGTACTGATGCCTTCTCTTATAATCTAACATAGCAATAGAGGAGGCAGTAGGCCATTTCACATAGGAAAACTGGGTTTGTCTAAATCAGGGGGAGATAAAGTACAGCCACTTGTCAAATCTAGACCGCCACCTGTTTTTTGGAAATCAAGTTATATGGGAACAGAGTTACATCCATTTACTTATGAATCGTATGTGGCATCTTTCATGCTATAATAGAGTGGAAAGTGTGGTCCGTCGTGGTTCAGTGGAAACAAATCTGACCAGCATCCATGAGGACGCAGGTTTGATCCCTGACCTTGCTCAGTGGGTTAACGATCCAGTGTTGCCGTGAGCTGTAGTGTAGGTTGCAGATGTGGGTCAGATCTGGCATTGCTGTGCCAGTGTTTAGGCCAGCAGCTGCAGCTCCAATTTGACCCCTAGCCTGAGAACCTCCACATGCCGTGGGTGCAGCCCTAAAAAGACCTAAAAAAAAAAGAAAGAAAGAAAAAAGAAAAGAAAGAATGGTCCAGAAAGCTTCAAATATTCGCTATCTGGCCCTTCACAAAAAAAGTTTGTCCATCCATCATTTAGACCATAATGACTGAATTTTACTTCCAGAATCCCAGTCTAGTTTTTATTTCTGACATATCTCATGCTATTTTTTTTGCTGTTAATACTTTTCATCCCAATTATTAGCATTAGAACAGTCTACTTATGACCAAAAACAAAGCCAGAAAACAAACAGACAAAAACCGGGTGGGGAGTATTTAGATGTATGTTAATGAAAATTGCAATCTACTCTTGCTATTTGGTGTTCTATCGCCAAGCCTTCTGTCTTTCTTTGCAGCCTTTTGCTGGTGATATATCTAAGAATCGCAGTAGAAAAATTAAGGGTCACTTAAATCCACCGTCTCGCTCCACTGTTAACACTCATAATCCCTTCTATGTATATTAGCTTTAGTACACCCACCAGTAGCTCCCTATTGAATTATTATTGCATCCATTTTGCAGATGAGAAAACCAAGGTCCAGGGAGGTTTGGGCACTCGCCAAACAGTAGGCAGTGGAAGGGTATTTTAACACCTCATCCAGTGCTCCAACCGTCATATCACTTCATCCACAATCGATTCCGTGTTTCTGGTTTTTTGGGGTTTTGGGTTTTTTTGGGTTTTTTTGCTTTTTGAGGGTCACACCCGAGACATATGGAGGTTCCCAGGTTAGGGGTCGAATTGGAGCTGTAGCTTCTGGCCTACACCACAGCTCATGGCAACACCAGATCCTTCACCCACCGAGGGAGGCCAGGGCTTGAACCTGCCTCCTCATGGATCCTAGTCAGATTTGTTTCTGCTGAGCCACAACCAGAACTCCTGTTTCTAGTTTTATTGGGGAGAGAATCAAGATATTGAGTGTACAGGCAGCCCAGACTCTGACTTTAGTAAGCAAACAAAGAGCATGAAAGCTCTGAGCGCGAGGGTCCCGCATTCTAAAAGAAGCTGAGTACTTACCTTCGAGTTGTGTACTTGGAAAGGTGAGCTCTGGCTTGCAATGCTGTGAAAATGTTCAAAAGCAGGAAGAATGCAGTGCAATAAAACACCACCTGAACCCATCTCCCTGGACCAGAGAAAATTTCCTGTGTGATCCTAGCGCTCTGCAAATTCAAGCAATACTTCTAAAGGGCCACAAAGTACCAAGCTCTGTACTAAGCACTGGGGGAGGGGGGAGGGGGGCCTAAAGATGATGTGACCGTGAATATGCCTGCAAAGGACATCGGTCTAGTCGCGAGTTGGATATACATCCACACACAGGAACGCCCACCTCGAAAAGAAGACAGGGACATTGGTAAAAGGTAGAGGTACCGAAGACATCAATTCCGGGAGTTTTTTGTTTTATTCTGACTTGCGTAGGATCCGAAAAGACTTCCCCAAGAAAAGGAAGTGGAGTTCACCACTTGCTAGACATTACCTTTCTCTCTCTAGAGCTCCTCCTTGCCCCTCTCCATCCCGCCCTGTGCCCTGGGGTGGAGGGGGTGGCGGCTGACTGCACCAATACTTCCTGTGACCTTGGGTTAAGGTTGGGTTTGGACAATGGGTGGTTTCAGCAGGAGATGGGAGGGCGAGATTCATTCCTCAGCCCCCATCCTGCCCAGCCCTGCGTCCGCATAGTCTAGATTCCGCTACTCAGGAACACAGCACCCACGAGGTGACTCCTCCTCTCTGGTTCAGGAAAGGGCCCTTGGCACCTGAGTGTGGCCTCCACCCCCGCTCTTCATAGCCCTGGGGATTCACTAGGCTTTCTTGCTTCCCCTAACTCTGCTCACAGCCTGATCCCTTCTTAAGCTCAGCTCAGTGACCCCTTCAGAGGGGCCATCTGTTTCCTGCTGGGACCCTCGGATACGTTCTTAAAGAAATCTTAATAGCTTTACAATATACTACTTAAGAATACGGACTTTGGAGCCAAACAAAACTGTATTTGCATCCCCGCTTCAAGACCCAAGGGTCACTCTCTGATCTTGGGCTCCTTCCTTAACCCCTTTGAACCACAATTTCTGCATAAGCATAACAAGGATGAGAATCCCTACTGATAGGTCAATGTAAAGATTAAATGAGATGATATATAGGAAATACTGGATACTCAATAAATGGCAGCTATTAGTATTGTGACTGCCCCAAAGGGAATGGGGTCAAGTTTAAGCTGCAAATGCAGGAAGCTGGGACATGCACGCAGGTCTGGAGCCTCCTGTGGTGCGGACCAGGCTATCCATAAAGAACAGCCATCTAGGGACCCAGCAGTATGACATCCCAAGCTTCCCTGGCTCTCTGGGGATGGCTGCAAGATGTTCAGAATATTAGCGGGAGAGAAAACCAATTGCCTTTCTTCTTCTTGTCAACATGAGAAACCAGAACTCATGTTCCAGCATCTTCCTCTTTGCTACCTCCTACAAGAGTCCTAGCAGGCAAGGGTACCATGGCCATCCTGAGAACGTGGTGGAGGGGAGAGCAGGACACGTCCAGGCGAAGGGGCAGCTGCTCTTCAGACCACCAAGAGCAAGGGCTCCTAGGATGGAAGGGAAGTTGAGGTTGGGGGCAGAAAGAAGAAAGGGTAATATTAGCCCTCTTTGAGTAGCTGCAAGGAGACACAGCTTTTTAGGGCTGTGCCTGCAGCATCTGGAGGTTCCCAGGCTAGGGGTCAAATCAGAACTGAAGCCGCCAGTCTATGCCACAGCCACAGCAACGCAGGATCCAAGCCATGTCTGCAACCTACACCACAGCTCATGGCAACACCAGATCCTGAACCCACTGAGTGAGGCCAGGGATCGTATCTACAACCTCATGGTTCCTAGTCGGATTCATTTCCGCTGCATGACGAGAACTCCTTTTCTTCCATTTCTGATTTCTTTTCTGACCGTTGTTAAAACTCCAAGAATTAATTACTGACATTCATATATCTGTTCATCTATTCATTTCTTCATTCACTCCTTCATTCATCCTTCCAACCAGCTATTTACTGATTCATTCACTCATTGATTCATTCACTTATTCAGGGACTCATCCTATCTATTCATTTATTCATTCATTCGTCCATCCGAATAATCTTCACTGAGTACCTTCTTACTACTGTCTGTCAGGCACAGTGCAGGCTGTGTGTGGATAGTAACGACTTCTCTCTTAGGTAAACCACTGAATCCCCAGGACTTAGAAATGTGATTGGGGATTGCCAAAATGGGAATTAATAATCCATGCAGAGGGGGCAGCATTTAAAAAGGTATGGTCGGGGTTCCCCTTGTGGCTCAGCAGCAATGAACCCCACTAGTAACCATGAGTAAACATGAGGATGCGGGCTCGATCCCTGGCCTCACTCTGTGGGTTAAGGATCCAGCATGGCTGTGAGCTGTGGTGTAGGTCCAATCTGGCATTGTTGTGGCTATGGTATAGGCTGGCAGCTGTAGCTCTGATTCGACCCCTAGGCTGGGAACTTCAATGTGCTGCGGGTATATTCCCAAAAAGAAAAAGAAAAATGCACAGTCATGCAGTCGGGAGCGGGGCCCCCCCCCCCCCCACAGCAATGAGACGTTCTCTTGGGTTGAATGCAGGGTCTTATGGGGAAGAAGACAGGAGATGGGGCCACCTCGTATGACTGTGAGGCCAACGCATTGGACCTGATCCTGCAGGCACTGGACAGTTCACTGGGTTTTTATCCGAAGACACTGGGGTGCTCAGTGTCTATTGGGAAGCCAGCTTGAAGAGAGAAACTGAGGAGTTCCTGTCGTGGCTCAGTGGTTAATGAACCTGACTAGGAACCATGAGGTTTCGGGTTCGATCCCTGGCCTCGCTCAGTGGGTAAAGGAGCCGGCGTTGCTGTGAGCTGTGGTGTAGGTCACAGACTCGGCTTGGATCCTGTGTTATTGTGGCTCTGGCATAGGCTGGTGGCTACAGCTCCGATGCGACCCCTAGCCTGGGAACCTCCAGATGCCGCAGGAGCGGCTCCAGAAGTGGCAAAAAGTCAAAAAAAAAAAAAAAAAAAAAAGAGAGAGAGAGAGAGAAACTGAAGGACAGGAGGCCAGCAGGAAGGTTTGGACCAAGAACATGGAGGTCCAGAGGCAGTATTTGAAACCTGTTTCTAAGGAAGATTGGACAGGTCATATCTCCAAATGGGGGAAGGGGGCACATTTACCTCGTGTCCTCCACTCTCAGAACACATTACAGCCTCGACCCGACCCAGAATGTTAACTACTGCACAGACCCTAGACAATGGCGACCAGAACGATTCCCTTGGGTGACAGCACAGACTTATCTCCAGCCCTGACTGTAATCTAGGCTTGGGCTTAAAAAGCTCTTTCTCTGCTCCTTCCTGATAGAATCTTTAAGATGTGCTCATTTTACAAATATGAGATACATACTCAGAGAGGCCCATGAAGGTTAACTGCCTTCTCAAGGTCACCCAGCTTGAGATAGCTGAGTAAAGACCCTTCGCCTACTGACAACTCCAGCCTTTCTACAATATCAGCAAGTGTATATTGAGAGCCAGGATCAATAAGAATACCGCTTAGATAAAAATTATAAGCAAGATATACAAAGACAATAATTGCTGTGTAAGAGCCGGTTTTCCATAAAATTCCTTTATAGTGATTTAAAATGTATTTAATGATTGGGAATTCCCTCTGTGGCTCAGCAGTAACGAACCCGACTAATCTCCATGAGGACAAATGTTCATCCCTGGCCCCTGCTCAGTGGGTTAAGGATCTGGTGTTGCTGTGAGCTGCAGTATACGTCGCAGATGCAGCTCAGATCCTATGCTGCTGTGGCTGTGGTGTAGACTGGTAGCTACAGTTCCATTTGGACCCCTAGCCCGGAACCTCCATATGCCGCCCATGAGGCCCTAAAAGACAAAACAAAACAAGACAAAAAAAAGTATTTAATTACAAACCTGAATGTATACCTTCAACCAATAAGATATGTTGTCTGAGGCATCAAAAGGGGGACATCTATGGTCCTTCCTAGAGGTAGTGTCCTACTCTTCCTGGGAACTAGGAACACAATTCAGAGTAATTCTCGATGATTCTGTGTAACTCAAGGATTTCTCAGAATCCTACCCCCCTTCTGGCTGGCTTCCCCTGGCCCAGGAGAGCTCCCTCGCTGTCAGGCCTGGGCCTGCTGCCCGCTCGCCACTCGCAGCCCGTCCCACTCCTGAGTCGTATTCCACTGTGTATCTGTACCATGTCTTCTTGGTCCATTCATCTGTCGATGGACATTTAGGTTGTTTCCACGTCTTGGCTATTGTGAATAGCCCTGCAATGAACATAGGGGTGGAGGTATCTTTTTGAATTGTAGTTTTATCCAGATATATGCCCAGGAGTGGGATTAATTTGAATTGGTTCTCAACATTTGAACATTAGAAAACTTCACATTAAAAAAGATTTAGATTTCTGGGTTTTCTTGAAAAATTGGAAGATCTGGCAGGACAGGGCCTGCTTATCCATGTCTTGATCACTGGCCAGAGCTGAGGAGCGTGTGCTTTTCAGCTCATCACCGTCATTACCTTCTGCCTGCTTCCCTCATTTATGAAACCTGACTGACCCTAAAGGCATTTGAGGAGTTCCCGTCATGGCTCAGTGGTTAGTGAATCCGACTAGGAACCATGAGGTTGCAGGTTCCATCCCTGGCCTTGCTCAGTGGGTTAAGGAGCCGGCGTTGCTGTGAGCTGTGGTGTAGGTTGCAGACGCTGCTCGGATCCCATGTTGCTGTGGCTCTGGCGTAGGCCGGCGGCTACGGCTCCAGTTAGACCCCTAGCCTGGGAACCTCCGTATGCCACGGAAGTGGCCCTAGAAATGGCAAAAAGCCAAAAAAGAAAGAAATAAAATGAAATGAAATAAAATAAAAAAGGCATTTGAGTTCGAGACCCTGAGGAAGACAACCCTTGGCATGGGTCACTGAGTACCTGCCATCTTGAGTATTTCTGAAGGACCCAGGAGGTGACACGTAGTGTTTTATATTTGAACTGATGCCCAGAAGGATTTGACTAAGATATGGACATGGGAACCAAAGCACATGAGAACTTCCAGTTAGGATAAGAATTTGTAAACTTATTTTTTTTTTTAAATCTCAGTGTTGTATTCTGAATCATTCTATGTGTCAATGCTGCATTTCTTCTTTATAAAATAATTTTTTATAAAAGTAATTTTTATGATAGAGACATTCCTAAAAGTGCATATCAGGCAGAAAGGAGGGAAAAACCGTCAGAATCCCTCTAGCCAGAGAAAACCTCTGTTAGCAGTTTTGTATACACCCTTCCCATCTTTCTTCTATGCATTTAGATACCTAGAAAAGTGGGATTGTATTACCTGCTTTTATAATCTTTTTTAAACTTAAGTGTTTTATAATCTTTTTTAGATGTTTTAATGTTTTATAATCATACAGCATCAGGGGCTTCTCACATTATTATATTAATTATCCCTCTCTAGCTCTATCTTTTTTTTTTTTTTTTTTTTTTTTTTTGCTTTTTTTAGGGCTGCCCTCGCGGCACATGGAGGTTCCCAGGCTAAGGGTCCAATCAGAGCTACAGCTGCTGGCCTACGCCACAGCCATGTAGGATCCAAGCCACATCTGTGACCTACACCACAGCTCACTGCAATGCTGGATCCTCAACCCACTGATCGAGGCCAGGGATGGTACCTACAACCTCACGGCTCCTAGTCGGATTCGCTTTCACTGCGCCACGACGGGAACTCCTAGCACAATCTTTAATAACCACATTATTTTCCACCCTATGATCCCTCTTCGGTTTATTTAACCAAGTCCCTATTTGTGGGGTATTTAGGCTCTTTGCAGTTTGAGATTATTATTTGCACAGTCTTTCAAAGAACGTAATAGAAGCAGACTTGGCGACCCACAAGGTATGCAGAAACCTAAGGCTTTTGACACCCGCCTTGATGCTGGTGCTGTGTTTCACTGTGCAGAGGTTCAGCTTACACAGAGTGGGACTGTGCTTTCAGGAGAGACACTCTAATGCTTAACAGAGGGAGGACCTGCGATATTAACAGGCATCTACACGCTAGAGAGAATTTAATGTGGGTGTGTGTTGGTTCGGTACTTGGTTACAAAAAAATTTGTAGACATTCCCAATCAAGTAGCTATGATTTAGCTATAGTGTGTGTGCGTGTGTGTGTGTGTGTGTGTGAGAGAGAGAGAGAGAGAGAGGACAGTAAGTAAAATCCGATAATAAGGCTGCCGGTAGATGTGACTCGGGGAATCTCAGGCTGCATCTAACCGGAGAGCAAGAAAGGCGAGGCAACAGCAGGAGTTTGCCCTCGTTGATCAGATCACTGGGGAGTAAGATACATGCTTCTGTGTCGCCCAGTTCCGGAAAGACACAGCAAAGCAGCGTGTATGGAGAAGGAAAGGTCAGGGACGGTGAGGCTCTTCCTGATGGTGCCTTGTGGCCAATGGCTGAAGGAGCTGAGAGTGTCTGGTCCTAGGAGAGACCAGGTTGGTGGTCCGAGAATCCTCAGCTACCTGACAGGCTGCTAGTAAAATGCTGGGTGGTTGCCCAGACCCAAATCTTGCACAAGTGAATGTGAGCCACAGGCTGACATTTTTCCACTTGGTCTAAAGAAGAACCGTCTCACTGCCAGCACTGTTAATAAATGAAACAGGACTTCCCATTGTGGCTCAGCCCGTTAAGAACCCGACATCGTGCCCATGAGGATGTGGGTTCAATCCCCAGCCTCACACACTGGGTTAAGGACCCTGTGTTGCTGCAAACTGAGACATATGTCACAGATGTGGCTTGGATCCAGTGTTGCTGTGGCTGTGGTGTGGGCGAGCAGCATCAATTTGACTTCCATATGGCACAGGTGTGGCTCAAATAAATAAATAAATACATAGAAACAGAAGTTTCTGGAGGGAGCACAAGAAACTGTTTGCAGTGGTTTCATCCAGGGAGGAGGGGCCGGGGGGACTCACCGTGAGAAATTCCCCTTGTGTGCCATTTGAAAATGTTTTTAAATCTTGTGCATACATGACATTTATGATGAAGAAGCCCATTTAATAATGCAGCACAACAGAAAGAAAACTCAAGTGGATTTACCAGCTAAGGTCTTTTGGTGTAAGCATCAAAATCCAGCTCTGGCTTACAAGCAGCACAAGCCACAAAAGGATTTCATAGAAGGATCTAGTCGCTCCCAGAGTTGAAGGGAAGGCTGAGGAGGTCAGGAGTGTGTGAGCTGCCTGGAGCCCTCATGGGTGGTTTCTCTTTGCTGTGACTCAGTTCTATCAGTTTTCTATCCATATGTCCCCTGCTTCCAGATTCAGATTCGGGTGAGTGTCTGATTGGCCTTATTTGGGACTGTCTACTGATTCTCCTGTTGACCAACAGCCTCTAGTAGAATCACTTGAAATGAGGGTGGGCAGTTGCCCAAAGGAAACTTGGGATGCTGTTAGCAAAAGAAGTAGGAAGGGCTGCTGGACAGCAAAACCAAGCCATCTGCTACATGGCATCTGCTACAAGCATCTGCCGTAGTAAACGGAATAAGCTCTCTCAGAAGGTAGTGAGGTCCCCACCCCAGGAGGTATTCCAGACAGACTGGAAGAGCTCGTGGTGGCAAGGGTATAAAACGATTTGGCCTCTAATGGAGTTTGGATGACACCTGTCAACATCCCTCCCAGCCCTGAGATTTTATGGTTCTGGGATTTGGGGAAAATACTCTCTTTTACACAGGGCGGCTCCAGGACAGCTGGGACTGCGCTTCTACAGCCCACGTACCCTTCAGAGTCTCTTAGCCCAGAGCCGACAAGAGTGAAATTATCTTCTCACTGGGCTCTTGTTTCTCATCGCTCCTTCGTCTTCTCTCTTCCAGTCGCTTGCACTTCTGATGCTTCTCCTTTCATGGTCTTGAGAACTCAAAGAAAGCATTAAAGAGGCCAGTCTCTGAGGTCAGATTTCACATCAGCTTTAAGATCGGGCCCTTAAAAACTGTGTGCCCTTGAGAAAATCACTCTACTTCTCTGGACCTGTACATCCTCATCTGTAAAATGATGGCAATAACAGTACCAGCATCATGGGGTTGTTGTGGGGGTTCGGTGATCCATCTAAAATGATTGTTAGAGGGCCTGCCGTGGAAAAGGGGCTCAAAAAACACCACCCTCTCCCTCCTTCTTTTGGCATCCATGTCTTCATCAACAACTTTATTAGTATTAAAACAAGAATCTCCAGGAGTTTCCCTCGTGGCTCAGTGGAAACGAATCTGACTAGCATCCATGAGGATGCAGGTTCGATCCCTGGCCTCACTAAGTGGGTTAAGGTTCTAGCATTTTGGTGAACTGTGGTGTAGGTCGCAGACGCGGCTTGGATCTGGTGTTGCTGTGGCTGTGGTGTAGGCCAGCAGCTGCAGCTCCAATTCAACCCCTAGCCTGGGAATCTCTATATGCTGCAGGTGCGGCCCTAAAAAGACAGGAAAAAAAAAAAAAAAAAAAAAAAAAAGCAGCAGCAGCAGCTCCTGAAGAATCTGCCAGAGTGGACTCAGAATCACTTTACACTGTGTGAAGAAAGGGGCCATGTCCTATTTATTTTCCAAATTCTTGTCCCTAGCAGAGTTCCTGGTATATATGAGTGCTTAATACAGGTCTGCCAATAAGTGAGTGGATGCAAGAATAAATGAATCCATCAATGGAGGCTGAAGCGTAAGACTATTTCTGACGTGGGTTCTACGAGGTTCCAGAAGAAACCCTCACCAAGTGTTAAGGGGAAAAGAACAGAGGAGAGCGTTAGTCTAAGAATGACTCACAGACAGAATAAGCCCCCAAAGAGGCATCTCTGGGCCCACCCCCACGACCTACTGGTGGAAACAAGGCTGATGCGCCAGCAGGAGGCCCCCAGGGGACCATTTTTTGTACCGATTTGGGTTTCAGGGTTGAAGGAACATGATGGAAGTTTTCAGAGTGAGGTACGAAGGTGATCTATTTTGGAGGAATTATCTGGAGAAAAGAAAATGAGAACTGCCGGTAACCTCTGTGTGACGGCCTTAGGCGGGAAGAGGTGATTCCAGGACATTCTCATAGCCTGATTTCTCAGGCCTAGTGTGCTGCGCTGAGGGGTACTGCGAAAGGATGTCGGAAATGTAGCAACCCCCCAAAGCAGGGCGCCCTAGGAAAGAGACGAGGTCCTGGGTGAGAGGGGATTTTTAGAGGAAACTTTATCAAGAGATAACAGACATAGAGAAAAGTGATAAATCAGAAAGGTACAACTCTACGAATTTTCAAAACTGATCATGCCATGGTAACAGCATCTAGATGGGGTGGCCCTAAAAAAAATTTTTTTTTTTTAATTAAAAAAGATGACCCAGTAAAGCATTGAGCCCATGACCCAGCCCCTGAGAAGAGCTTGATAAAAGCTGGCGCCTGTGGCTGCTTAGAGATGAAGCCAAGGAGGCTCCATCCTTGGACCACGGCAAGGCTCTCTTCAGGAACAGCCGGAGGGAAGAGGGGCCACCCTCTGTGATAACGGTGAGCAGTGCAAGAAAAAGACTAAGAATTGCACGCTTAATTACTAGGCATGTCACTACCATGATCGTGGGCCAGGTGGGGCTGCCCAGGGTCCTTGTTCAGGTGTTTATACCTTTCAAGGGGGTGCAGGCAGGGATGGAGGGAAGAGGGAGGCTTTGCTCCTTGTATGAAACTTAAGCTTCCGCCAAACACAGGGGATGGTATTTGAATCCTCAAAGGGTTGAAGGCATCAGAGTGTTTCTACCTATACTTCCCAGGGCTCAGCATTGCTGGGGTGGAGGGGACACTATAGATCAGCCTTGACTTTGGTTTTTTTCTTTTCCTTTTTTGTCTTTTTGTCTCTTTAGGGCCGTACCCACGGCATATGGAGGTTCCCAGGCTAGGGGTCTAATTGGAGCTGTAGCCACTGACCTATGCCACAGCCACATGGGATCTGAGCTGCGTCTGCCACCTACACCACAGTTCATGGCAACGCCAGATCCTTAACCCCCTGAGTGAAGCCAGGAATCAAACCCATGTCCTCACGGATGCTAGTCGGGTTCGTTATCTGATGAGGCAGGACAGGAACTCCCAGCCTTGACTTTGAATATTAATTTTCAGGGGTCACCCCAGGGTGCTTTACTTCTGGTGAATGGAATTATACTGGCCGATTCCCCAGGTTAATGTTTACTCTCTCCTGCCGCCCGAGGCCATGCCTAGAATCAGACATCCTGGTCCTACTGCTGACCAAACAGGTCATCTTGAGCAATTCAGTCACCTTTCTTTAACATGTATAAGCCCAGGAGTTCCCACCGTGGCTCAGTGGTAACGAACCTGGCCAGTATCCATGAGGGTGCAGGTTCAATCCGTGGCCCTGCTCAGTGGGTTAAGGATCTGGCATTGCCGTGAGCTGTGGTGTAGGTCACGATGCAGCTCGGCTCTGGCTTTGCTGTGGCTATGACTTAGGCTGGTGGCTGTAGCTCCAATTTGACCCCTAGCCTGGGAACCTTTCTAAGCCCAGCCCTATGCTAGACACTGCGGAGTTCCAAGTACAAGTTCTTCTTCCTGGAGAGCAGGGCTGCCATGCACAGTTGTGCAGGTTGGGAACTGCCCAAGGCCATTTGACCAAGAGAGAGAGGAGGGCCTGAAGTCCAGCCTGCCCTCTGATCACACGGGTCAGGCCCACATCCTCACGGAAGAAAGGGCACCTTCTACTAATTTGCACAAAGGTGCTATATAGGCTAGCGGTAGCTTCCTTGAGAAGGTCTGTCTATAAGCACTGAAACGTAAATAAAAACCGCATTTTCTCCAAACAGGAAAAGCAATAATTCTATTTTCTCATGTGGAGAGTAGCTGAGAAAACCAAATGGGACAAGAGGGATGCAGACACTTTGTGATGACATGTAAAACAGAACACAGCTCTGATGGTACCACAGTGTAATCATCCGCTGTTGCAAACTAGCTGTGTGACCTTGGGGAAGGCACTCAACTTCTCTGGGCTTCGTTTTTCTCAGGTGTCAAATAACCCATGTCCCAGGTAACTCTGCTGCTCACAGTCAGCAGGTGCAATGGACAAACACTGGTCCCTTCCACGTATAACCTCCTCCGAGCCTGTGATACAGACAGAAGTTCTGCTGAGCAGGAGATGACTGGGAGGCCAGGAAATAATGTCATGATGCCAAACTAGAATGCAATGATCCTACAGGCACTAGGCAGCAGGGGCTTTGTGGTCCTGTCCCTGAGCTGAACCGGCTGGCTCCAGATACTCACCAGTTACCCACACAAGCTTGGGTCATTCTGCCTGGGTCCACACCACCCATTATCCTAACTGAAAATGAGGGCCAACTGGCCTGAACAGGTTTCCCCTTGGTCCTGCTATAAATACAAATCAGTAAATGTCAAAACAAGCCTCTGACCAGCCTGGAAATTCTTAGTCATCAATAGGCTATAAACACCCTTAGTCAGAATTCACTGTTTGTGCATTGACCTGTTTAGTTAGTGACTTCTTTCACTCACTCGCCAAACATCTATCTACTAAGCCCAGACTCAGCATTGGGCATGTTGCTAGGGGCCTGGCATATAAACATGAATCATGGGATAGAGTAGAAAACTCCCATCCCCCAAACACACCCACTGGTGCACGAACCACTGTCTGGAAGCCAAGGGGTATTTCAGGCTTCAGGCCGGTAGTTTCCAAACATGTCAACTGCTGTCTTAAATAGTGGCCTGCATCCTAGGAGAAACAAGTCCACTAAAGCAACTGGAAGCATCCAAAGGTGGCCGGGGGGAACCCTCATTAACTTCGAAAAAGGCAACAGGATTTCCATTGTGTTTCATGGACATAAGTCAGAATATTTTACAGCTGCCCGTATTCGTTTCCCTCTCCTATTCCAGTTGAAGTTTCAGTCTTACTGTCTGTAGGTTTGTCTGAAAGCCCAATGCGGTCAACCGTGGTTGAAACAGGAACCACAGAGGCTGGATTGCTTGGTCTGTGCCTATCAGATCTCAACCATAATGTCGCCCTAAGCCAGGCAGGGTTTCTTTGCCCTAGATTCCTAATTATTTGTAAAACAAACCTTTAGGTTCTCAAATGCCTCTTCCACCAATGGGAGGGGTGGGTGCACGAAGGGCGCTGCCGTCTCCCCTCTTCCACGTTGGAATGGGCTCTGTTGGAAGTGAATTGGAGAGACTGTTTGGTTAGCACTTACTGTATACTCTCCGCATCAGCATTGTAACAGATGGACTCTTGTCTTTTCACAAATGCGGAAACTGCTGCCTTGGCAGATTTGTCTGAATTGCCCAAGTTCACATACCTGGTGATAAAATAAAGAGCCATCGCAATAGCAGTGTTAGTGAGCATTTCTACTCAGAGAAGGAACAGCAGTTAGGCCTGCACTAAGCACTTTTACAGGTATTACTGCATTTTTGTTTCCAAATAACTCTATACAGGGGGTAAGACTGTTCTCTCCATTCTACAGATGAGGAAAACTGAGGTTTAGTCAGGTTGAATAACTTGCCCAGGGTCACATAGCCACGAAGCGTGGAGGAGAGATTTAAACCTTAGTTGTGGAACTACAAGTCAGAGATTTTTAGCCTCTTTTGGCAAGCAGGGCTTAAAATTCTTTGTCCTTGCTTTATGGGGGAGTAAATTTAACCAGATTAAAAAAAAAAAAAAAAAACTGACAACAAAACAAAACACCTCCTGTTAATAAAAGCAATTAGTAAACTGAGTTATTACCCTTCTCCCTTATTTCGGGGCTAGTCTTTCAATATCTAGACTGAAGTTCATGGGCAGACTCTTGCAGACAGTCAAGTTGTGTTGCTCATCCAAGAATTCTTTTCCTTTTTCTTTTTTTCTTTTTTTGTCTTTTTGCCTTTTCTAGGGCCACTCCCGTGGCATGTGGAGGTTCCCAGGCTAGGGGTCGAATCGGAGCTGTAGCCGCCGGCCTATACCACGGCCACAGCCTCCCGGGATCCGAGCCTACACCACAGCTCACGGCAACACCGGATCCTTGACCCACTGAGCAAGGCCAGGGATCGAACCCACAACCTCATGGTTCCTAGTCGGATTCATTAACCATTGAGCCACGACAGGAACTCCCAAGAATTCTTTCTCACAAACAACAGGCTTCCATTACTGGGCCAACTCTCAGCTGTGTCTCTGATTCAGAAGAGAGCTCCTTGGTGCCATGAAGATCGCTGCTGGTATATTCTTCCTAGAACTGGCAAAGAAAACAAAGCTAAAGCATATGGGCGGGGGGTGGGCGGGAGGAAAAAGACAAGAGAAGGAGAGGGAGAACCCCTCCACTGAGTATAGGGCTACACTGAGGAAGAGAAAAGATCTTGGGAGTTCCCATTGTAGCTCAGTGCAAATAAACCTGACTAGCAGCCAAGAGAACACAGGTTCAATCCCTGGCCTTGCTCAGTGAGTTAAGAATTCGCCATTGCCATGAGCTATGGTGTAGGTCAAAGACAAGGCTCGGATCCCACATTGCTGTGGCTCTGGTGTAGGCCAGCAGCTACAGCTCCAATTCAACCACTAACCTGGGAACCTCCATATGCTGTGGGTGGGGCCCTAAAAAGACCAAAAAAAAAAGACGTTGGATTTGGTCTCTGCCTAAATTGTCTAGTGAGGAAAATTGATATTAAATAAGCCACTCCAACAACAGTGCTGTAATTGCTAACACATCAACAAGAAAATCCTGAAAGAGCCCAGAAGAAAGAATGCTGATATCTAAGGATGACACTGAAAGATGTCACTAAAAGGTGACCTTGGAGTTGACCAGTAATATTATCTCATGTCTTAAAGCGAGCAGCGGGCATGCCTCCTTGCACCCATGAGCTTCCCCCGCTGGGTAGCAGCTCTGAGCTCAGTGGCGCTGATCCAGCCCCCAGGTCTAGCTTCAGGCCCTGGCTAGAAACTGGGGGGGGGGATCCCCTCTCCATCTCCTCAGTTGAAGGCTAAGCACATGACCTGAGCCCATCTAACCACAGCTGAGCCAGGACTTCTGTTCTCTGGTTTCGAGCTGAGAAAACTCTTCCTCTCTCTTTCCTGGTGGCAGTGATCCGTGAGGCCTGGAACCTCCGCCACATTTTTGCTACCAGGGAAGTTAGCCTAAAGCAAAGCCACACAAGGAGGACAGTTAAGCCAAGAGAGCTGCAGAGACACGGAGCCGGAGCCTAGGTCTGAAGCCCACATACCTCTGGGCACTTTTAAGACGAAGCCAATGAATTGCCTTGATTGCTTTAGCCATTGAGCTTTGAGTTTTCTTTCATTTGTCACAAAGCATTTCTGCTGATCCAAAGTTTACTTTTCAAAATGTACTAAGATACTCATATTTCGCTCTTAAGTTAATCAAGGCCCAATATCAATTGTGAGCAAAGGGGTCCTCTGGTTTCAAGGACAGAAAAACTGGGAGTTCCCTGGCAGCTCAGCAGATTAAGGATCCAGTGTTGTCACTGCTATGGCACAGGTTTGATCCCTGGCCCAGGAACTTTTGCATGCCATAAGCATGGCCAAAAGAAAAATATTAATTGAGAAAAAAAAATAGTTCATTAAAAAAAAAAAAAAGGAGTTCCCATTGTGGCTCCGGGGTAACAAACCCAACTAGTATCCATGAGGATGAGGTTGGATCCCTGGCCCCCACTCAGCGTTGCCATGAGCTGCAGTGTAAGTCACAGACTTGGCTTGGATCCCGAGTTGCTATAGCTATGGTATAGACCAGAGGATACAGCTCCAATTTGACCCCCTAGCCTGGAAATCACCACATGCCTCAGGTGTGGCCCTAAAAAGACCAAAAAAAAAAAAAAAAAAAAAAAAAACTAGCCCAAACTAACAATCAAAAATGGAATTTATTAGCTCAAGAATTCAAATGATTAGTGAAGAAATTGGGCTTCAGGCATAGCTGAATACAGGAGTTCAGACAACACCACAGGGCCCAGTTTCTCCTCTTCTCTCTGCTCACCTCTGCCCTCCTCCATGTGACAGCCTTGTCCTCGGACAACCTTACCTCCCTGCTGCAGTCTAATCCTCAGGACCTCTCTCGGTCACGTCCAGTGGAAGGGAAACCCCACCTTCGGAGCCGTCCAAGCAAACTCCTGGGGGTTTCTGGCTGCGCTTTGGCTTGAGCCCTGTTCCTACTCCTGGATGAGCCCTGTGGCCAGGAGAATGGACTTCCCCGTGCTTCCCAGCTAGAACCCACCTAGCGGGTCAGCTCCATGCAAAACACATGGCTGAGAGTGGGGGTGGGTATTTCCCCCAAAACTAAATCAGGCAACTGAAGAAATAGGCAACAAAACAACAGATGTCCCCGACAGCTCACTTGAAAATGCCTCTCCGCCAGCGTTCCTAAAATAATGCGGATTCCCGACAGGTGGATTTAACAGAAAATCTTGTTAGTCATGGCTAAGAAGGCGTCTCCTGGCTTTGCCAGCCTAGAACCAGACATGGCTTCTGTGAGATTCTTCTTCCGTGACATGTCATCATTCTTTCAACTAATGTTTCCTTTTCTTTCTTTTTCACCCAAGATAAATAATATTTTAAAGCACTAAGGACAATAATGTAGTTACCACACTCAGGCACTGCTTACACATATTATATACAATATCTCCTTGATTCCTTACATTAGCTCATTGGCTTCCAATCAGGGACGATTTTGCCTTCTCAGGGGACATTGGGCTATGCCTACAGACAGTTGTTGTCATGACTGGAGGGGCGTTAATGGGATCCAGGGTATGGGGGTCCTGGATGTCACCAAACACCCTCTGGAGCACAGGGCTGTCCCTCATGGCAACGAATGATCCAGTCCCACATGTCAATAGCACCAAGGTAGAAAACCCCTTACAAAAGCGTGATGCTGTCCCCACGCTGGTAGATGCAGATGCATGAAGCTCCACAAAGGTGAACAACGTGTCCAGGCTTATGCAAGGTCGGAGGGGGCGAGGTTGGGATTGTAATCCATAGACGCTGCTTTTACCCAGTGATCGCCAGTCTTGGAACTGGCACCCTGCCCCCCATCCTCACCCACTTTAAATTCTAGGTCAGTGGGCCAGGGCCCCCAGGAATGGGTAGAACAGGCTCACAGGTGATACTGCTGTAAGCAGCTAACTGAAGAGCCCTTGGAGGCCCCGGCAGGATGCCGGCACTGTGCTCACGGTGCAACGCACAGCAGAGGAATCCTGTGCAGACACGTGGACGACTCTGACTTGCGGTGTGACGGGTGCCTGTCACTCCTCCAGTCTTTGCACATGCCTTCCCCTCCACTTGGAAGTTCTTTCTCGTTCTCTTTTCAAGCTGCTCACCCTTCTAGCGCATCTGGAAAAGTTGCCTGACCTCCATCTCCATGGTCCATTTTAGATACCCTCTCTCTGTGCTCCCATAGCACCCTGAACAGAATTCTCTTTCACTCACCACATCCTACTGTAAGTAGTCATTTCCTTGGCGTTCTTACTCACTAGACTGTAAGCTGCTTGAGGACAGAACCCACGTCTCTGTACTCTTGTGCAGAGCCCAGTACCTGGCTGTAGGCTATTGGCCCACAATTGGCATTTGCTGTGTGTCTATTCCAGAAGTCAGTAAACATCTACAAAGTGTCAGATAGTAAATATTTCAGGTTTTCCAGGCCGTGTCGTATCACAGCTACTTAACTATGCTGTTGTAGCACAAAAATAGCCAAAGAATCCATGTAAAAAAAATGAACCTGGCGTTCCCATTGTGGCTCAGCGGTTAAGAACCCAACATAGTGTCTGTGAGGATGTGGGTTCCATCCCCGGCCTCACTCAGTGGGTTAAGGATCCAGCATTGCCACGAGCTGTGATGTAGGTCACAGATGCGGCTCGGATCCGGTGATGCTGTGGCTGTGATGTAGGCCTGCAGCTACAGATTTGACCCTTAGCCTGGGAACTTCCATATGTCCCAGGTGAGGCCCTAAGAAGAAAAAAAGAAAAAGGGCAAAAAAGAACGAAGTTGACAGTGTTCCAATAAAACTTTATTTACAAAACCAGGCAGTGGGCCAGATTGGGCTGTGGGCCATAGTTGGCTGACAGCCAGTCTATTAAAATAGCCCTTCTTCCATTAGCAAGTCCTCGATTTCAGCCATGCATGTTGCTATTCAACAACCTCCAAAGCACAACCATAATTCCCAGCCACCCCGAAGCCAGACGTGGCCATGTGACTGGATTCTAGCCAATGAGACGTAGGTGGAAGCATTATTTGGGTTTTCTTAGAAGGCTATTTCAAAGGAGCTGATTCATTTGGGAAGGATCTCTTTTGGCTCCTCTGCTTTTTCTCCTTCTTCCATCCTTGAAGGGCTCCAGCAGCCATCTCTGACCATGAGGTAGCTTTGAGGAAGAAGCCCCAAGTGAGGAGGGAGGAGAGATCAGAGCCTGAGTCCCTGAGGACACCATGGAGCCACCATGCTTGTCCTGCATGGCCAACACGTAGACTTGTATGGGGAGTGGGGGGAGGGGGGAGAACATCTGTCTTGCGTAAGCCACCATGTGTGTTTCTATTATTATAAGCAGTAGAACCTAATCTTATCTATGTGCCGACCCATGGAAACACTCAGCAAATATCTGACAAGAGAAAGGAATGCCCAAAGCATAAGGGAGCACCCTGGAGGAAATTAATTCTGCCGGGGGTGGGTGCGGAGTCATGGAAACAAACAAACAGCAGGGCCTCCTCAGACTTTTCTGAGGTTAAGCACCCAGATGACTCAAGTGTGTGGCCAGCATCTCCTGCTGCCTTTCTTCCTCCCCACGAGGGACTTTCCTTTTATAGCACCTGCCGTCAACTATCTCCTGGGGCATCCTTCCCCACCAAGATTATCTGTCTTGGAGAATTCAGCTTCCTGCAAGAGAAAGCACCGTTCCTTGTTGCTGGAAAAGGGGGGTTACCATTAGACACCAAGGGGCCACAGCCAGGAGAATCCCCAAAATAACAAAAAGAGCAATGTCTAAAAGACCTAGGAAATGTATCAGGTCCTTATGTCATGGTCCCTGATTTGTTTGCCTTACAGGTCAGTACTTGGATGGCACAGAGGGAAAAGCCTGGCTTTGGCGTCAGCAACTTGGAACTTGAATAGCAATTCAGTCACGTATCGGTGTGACATTGGACAAATCATGTCCCTTCCCTGAGTCTCAGTTTTGTTTGTTTGTTTGTTTGTTTGTTTGTTTTCCTTCTTAGGGTGCACCTGCGGCATATGGAAGTTTCCAGGCTCAGGGGTCGAATTGGAGCTGCAGCTGCCAGCTTACACCACAGCCACAGCAATGCCAAATCCGAGCCACGTCTGTGACCTACGCTGTGGCTTGAGGCACTGAGTGAGGACAGGGATCAAACGCACATCCTCATGGATACTAGTCGGGTCCTTAACCTGCTGAGCCACGATGGGAACTCCCCTAAGTGTCAGTTTGTCCAACTACAAAGTAAGTCAATGGTAACATTCTCATAGCTGCCTCATGCGAATTATATAATGAAAGAGTGCTCAGCTTAGAGAAGGGGCCTCAATTATAGTTCAGAACCATCTCTCTGCTCGCTATCCCCACAATCGGGATGGAGGTGCCAGGATGCTAATTGAGATTTGGGTGGATCCCCTGCGCTGGCTTTGGAAGGGCAGAATCTTCCAGCCTTCAAACTGAACACTGCCTTCTTCTCCTCCCTTCTGAGCCTGTCCCCACACAATTATATTTCCTTTTTACCCCCCGACCCCATTTTAACATGGTAGCAGAATGATCTTTGCATCAGTAAAAATCCATTTTTTTCCAATGTGATTTCTGCCCCTCCAAAGTCCTGCATGATTATCCAGTGCCTCCAGGTTATTCGAAATGTCACACTGGCCACGCATTTTTCACTTTCCCGTGAACGTGGCCTTGACACTTCTCCAACTGAATAAGTGGTCACAGGACACTTCAAACCTGGAGGCCCTTTCCATAAAGGTGGCTTACAAATGCAAAATAGTCCACGTCCCTGGAGAGGTCTGAAAAAGCTATTACTGCCATGCCAGGGAAATGAACAGTCCAAAAAAAGCGGCCAGCAGCGAACAGGATCCGGCAGCATTCAGTGTGTGCGAATTGGGTTCATAGAGCGGCTGCTGATGAGCCTGGAAACTTAGCTCTGCTTCCTGTAAATGGTGTCAAGAAGTGGGTGAGCCCCAGAGAGAGGGCAAAACGAAGGGGACCCCGGGGTGACAGCTCTTTGGAAGTCACGACAGAACTTACTGGGGAGTAAAAACAACACACCCAAAAGAGAAAGAGGAGTCAATTATGGATATAGATTTGGGTGGGAAAGAGGCAAATGATCTTTTTTTTTTTCTAGCACTTGTTGAAAGAAATGTGCATGTTCATCCTACAGGATGTCCCAATATAACAGAAGACACGATTAGAATCAGGCAAATACAAACAGAAGTCCAACGGGGGCAGGGTAAACAAATGACTCTTTGTGTATAGTAAAGCCTTTCTCTTTGGTTGTTAATGATAACCAGGGAGAAAACAGAATCAACTCGATCTGGGACACTGAATAGTATTATTTTCCAATGTATATGGCATATTGTATTAGGCCCTGTGCAGCTAGAAGCCATTCATTCATTTATTCTTTTTTTTTTTTTTTTTTTTTTGTCTTTTTGCCTTTTCTTGGGCCGCTCCTGCGGCATATGGAGGGTCCCAGGCTAGGGGTCGAGTTGGAGCTGTAGCCACCGGCCTATGCCAGAGCCACAGCAACTCAGGATCCGAGCCGCATCTGTGACCTACACCACAGCTCACGGCAACGCCGGGTCCTTGACCCACTGAGCAAGGCCAGGGATTGAACCCACAACCTCATGGTTCCTAGTCGGATTCGTTAACCACTGAGACACGACGGGAACTCCCCACTCATTCATTCTTCATTCGCTCCATAAAGACCAGTTAGGCATGTACTAAGTACTAAGCATTGAGGTAGCTGCTGGGAATTCGTAGGCAGCCATGGACTTCACCCATATACAGTGGACCTCGCAAAAGTTGGAGTTGCAGCAGTGAGCTGTCCAGGTTTAAACTGCCTGTAAAGGGTTCTGAGTCCATCACCCCAGCTGCGTGATCTTGAACAGGGTTATCTAACGCTGCCAGGTGTGAGTTTCCCCATCTGCAAAGAGGAGCTGCCATGAGCATCCACCTCGTGGGGTTGGGTAAGCTTTACAAGAGGTAATATGCACCAAGTCCTGAGAACAGAGCCTGCCATTCAGTGTTTTAGTTGTGGCCCTGGCTGTTGTTATTACTGCTGGTCAGAGGGGCTGAGCAGGCGGCCTTGAGCAAGTGATGCCAAAGGCCCTGGGAAAAAGGAAGGAGAAGGGCAGAGATGCGAGTATTAGAAACACTATGAGACGGAGTTCCCGTTGTGGCTCAGTGGTTAACGAATCTGACTAGGAACCATGAGGTTGCGGGTTCGATCCCTGGCCTTGCTCAGTGGGTCAAGGATCCGGCGTTGCCGTGAGCTGTGGTGGAGGTCACAGACACGGCTTGGATCCCACGTTGCTGTGGCCGTGGTGTAGGCCAGTGGCTACAGCTCCGATTAGACTCCTGGCCTGGGAACCTCCATATGCCACACATATGGCCCTAAAAAGACAAAAACAAACAAACAAAAGAAACACTATGAGAGGCACTCAACTAAGAGCTCGGTGTGCAGTGTGTGGCCAGGTCTAGACTAGGACCCAGGCTCCTGAGCTCTGACCTAGCATCTTTCCTCCTGGTGGACTCAAAACACAGCTACAACGGGCCTCTCGTCCTCAAACTAAAATATGAAAGCCAGGGCGCCATGGTAACAGATACTAATATCACCTCTATGGCCAAGCAGAACAAAGGTTTAGCAGAGGCAAATAGCAACCAGAATTAAAAAATCAATGAGTCACAAGACAAACTCTAGAGTCCAGAGGACCAGGGCTTCCATCTTGACTCCACCACTTTTGCGAATGTGAGCAAGCTACTTGGCTTCTCCTAGTCTCCGTTCCTTTTCCCTGTTAAGTGAGGTTAATGATAGAACCTGTGTTGTGGGGTTGTCGTGAGGGTTGGATATTTAAAAATTAGCAGCCTTAGCTGTTGCTGCTGTTGTTTAATTTCACGCCCAATTTACATTGGGCATTTATTAATCATTCAATTGTTTTTTACATCTGCAAATTAGGATCAACTTGCTTTTACACTTTGTATGTTTTCAAGCTAGTTCTTCTAGACGCACTTCGTCTTTTAATGTAACAACATTTCAGAGACTGCGTAATAGGCATGGTGCATGCGAAATGCATTCGTGCTTTGCATATCACAACAGCAACTACACGTATTTGAAGGGAGTGGTATGTGTATGAATCAGCCATATTGTATCTCTGATTTATACTCGGGAACTAAACAGACTAACCAAATGAGAAAAGCAAAGGCTTTTCATACCGAGTTTGTAATAGCAAGGGTGTGGGCACTGTCACTTGCCTTTTGGCAAAGGCTCGAAGGCAGGCAGAGGACGGGGAGAGCTTTCTAGTGGCAGGGACAGAGGGCTTTAGGTGTGCCCTGATTGGAGGCTGTTGGCTTGGGGAAGCTCCAGGCCAACTACAAGCGGGGTATCCTATTTGTTAGGGGTACCTGTGTGGCTTTCTTTGATTGGTCCTAAGTTGGAAGCAGGGACAAAAATTAGGGAAGCTGTTAGTTATTAATCAAGTCCTGGACATTTGAGCCTGATTTTCACAGAATTCGTGTGTAGCTTCCTAGATTGTCACTGCAGACAGCAATCTGGCTTCCTGCACACGTTTGACTTATAGCAGGCTGGCTCCTTGAGTCATTTATTGTGGATAAAGTGTTGGGTTTCTGGGCAGGTTGTGGGTCAAAGTTCAATTTTTTTTTATATGATCCAACTAGTGTTTGTTTATAGGTACAGTCTCTCCACACATAAGGCTTGGTGGTTCATAAGGGTGTATGGACCCCTTGCAGTAAATTCACAGCCCACAAAAGGAATCCATTGCCCTAAGATTGATGGCACATAGGCCTGGGCCTTTTTGTGGGTAGCAATCTTGTTTGTACCTTTGTGTCCCCTCAAAGGCCAGATGTTTGCCCAGCTTGGAGCAGAGTACTCAGGCAATATGCCCTTCCTTCCTGGGTAAGACTTCAGCAAGGTGGTTTTAGCTGTGATGCCCTGGGCACATGGTTCCCTGTGCTGGGAGAAAGTATTCTGAGTTAGAAGCCCAGGGTTGTAGTGCTGCTTCTGCTCCTTCTCAGCCTCTTGCCTTTGGGATGCCAAGAGCTCCCAGCCTGCTTCCACTTCTGGAGCCCATGCCCAGCCTAGTTCCTTCACAGCCATCCTCCTGGCAGCCATATTTGTGAACACGCTTCGTAAACTGTGCAGCGTTATGCAAGTGTCAGCGAACAGTGTCAGCATTATAGAAATGTTAGTGCCGGAAATCCCGCTTCCAGCATTTTAAGGAATCCATTAATGGGATTCTTTAAAAAAAAAAAAAAAGAAGGGTTTCCCTTGGCATCGTTCTCAGCCAGACTGCAGCATCAAGTCTTACTGGATCAGTATTAGGTCTTCAGAGCAGCACAGTTTCAAATGAGGTATTCTATGCATCACTTCTGTCATACCCACCACATCTCTTTGGATTGTCTGCTTCTGGAAGCCATTGCGGCTGGAGGAGGAGCCTTCCTCTCTGCCCCATCCTCCGAACAGATCAAATGGCCTCTGGGGAAAAGCCCTATCAATGGCCCAATGAATTAGGAGAAAGTCGGGAAAAAAAAAAAAAGAGAGCCAATGGTTATGAACACACGACCACCTGCTTTACTCAATAAAGTTGTCCAGTAATGCAGCTAAATGGGATGGCTACAGATTGGATCAAAACTCGGGTAAGAGATGGAGAAGGGAGGTTGCTATTTAAAGGCTCCCAGGGGGAATTACTCGATAAAAGATCTTTCCAGTTTCATGCATGGGTCCCATGACAGTATCACTTTTTCTAAATTTGAATTTTTATAATCCAGTTTTCCAATTATTATTCTGTGCTGCAATACGTACTAAAGTATAAACAGAAATTGTATTACAGAATAGAATATAGGAACATATACATATAATATGGTATATTCTCTAAAACATAGACTATAATTTCTATAATAATAATAGTTATGGAGACGGTGGTGAAAATGTGCATGATTTGTGTGACATTTCTGCTCTGAGGGGTAATGTTTAAGGAAAGAAGGTGCCTGGATTATAAATCCTTGAGAAAATTCACTTCAGCAAGGGAAAAGGATTTCAACTCGGGGTAAAGAAATTATATGCAGTTGTTATGACCAACAAGGGAAGGGGTGGCCATTTGGGGTATAAAGCTTCCTGTCAGAAAAATTTAGATTATTGGACTTCCATTGTGGCTCAGAGGAAACGAATCCAACTAGGAACCATGAGGTTGTGGGTTTGATCCCTGGCCTCGCTCATTGGGTTAAGGATCTGGTGTTGCCTTGAGCTGTGGTGTAGGTCACAGATCTGTCGGATCTGGCATCACTGTGGCTGTGGCGTAGGCAGGGGTCTATAGCTCCAATTCAACCCCTAGCTTGGGAACATCCATATGCTGCAGGTGTGGTCCTGAAAAAAAAAAAAAATTAGGTTATGGGAATAACCTCGTGGAAATCTGTTTTCACTTGATGATTGGCTTTGAATTTGTTCTAGAAAAGACATATAGGAGACCTCTAGAGGAGGTATGAGGTGGGTAGGGCTCTCTTATTTCAATATGTTTAGGTTAAAATAGCTATAGGCTAAAAGAAATAAAAACAGTTGCGGGAGGAAGTGACCCATTTGGTGGGTGAGGTGACGGGGAGCGCTTACCCTGCTTTGTCCCATGATGGGGGGACTCTAGTCTTTGGTATTTACAGGTACCTCAAGGTGGGGGAGGGGAAGCATTACGTGTCAGGTAAGCAGTGACTTAATTCTTTCACTGAGTCAATGCCTGGAGCACACAGCACCCACCCCTTCTCTAATCTCTTTTTCTAGCTGTTTCCCAAACAAATGGACACAGACCTGCTGAGACAGACTTTTTTTTTTTTTCTTTTTGCCATTTCTTGGGCCGCTCCCCCCACATATGGAGGTCGAATCGGAGCTATAGCCCCTGGCCTACGCCAGAGCCACAGCAACATGGGATCCAAGCTGCGTCTGCAACCCACCCCACAGCTCACAGCAATGCCTGGATTCTTAACCCACTGAGCAAGGCCAGGGATTGAACCCGCAACCCCATGGTTTCTAGTCAAATTCGTTAACCACTGAGCCATGACGGGAGCTCCAATGGACATTTACATATATGTAAAGCAGACATGGAATCCTGAGAGCCAGATTCGGCCCTGGGCTCACATGGAGGATGTATTTAACATCCCCTGGAAAGGACCCAACTCTCTCCTTTTACAAATGCGGGCAGTGAGGCCTAGAGAGAACCTTTCTTCTGCCTCTATCTCCTGATGGAAATCGCTGGGGAGGTTACAACCCAGTGTCACTCCTGCCTTGGGGACAGGCGGCCGTGGGGGGTTGCACTTCCGGTTGGATAATGCTTGCCTCCAGCTTTGAAGTTGCTGGATAGGATCACGGGTAAATAACATTACTCTCTGCAAATGAAATGGTACCCTGCACAACCTGTTTTCACTTGTTGCCTGTGGCCACTGGCCACTTGTGGCTGCAAAGATTACTGCTAACTTCCAGCTCCATTTGCTCACGAACTTCAGCAAATAGGAGGGTTGGGTCTGGTTCTTCTTATTAAAAGCAAACAAACCCATTATTAAAAGTAAACAAGGCAGAACTGCTTTGTAATAATTGATTAAATGTCTCCTGGCTCAGAGGTTGAAATGCACCCCTGTTTTCCCAAGCAAAGCCTCTCTTTGTTTTTGTTTTTGTTTTGTTTTGTTTTTATCTTTTCTATGGCCACACCCGCGGCATAAGGAGGTTCCCAGGCTAGGGGTCCAATCAGAGCTATAGCTGCTGGCCTACGCCAGAGCCACAACAACACAGGAGCCAAGCTGCACCTGCGACCTACACCACAGCTCATGGCAACACCAGATCCTTAACCCACTGAGCAAGACCAAGGATCAAACCCACAACCTCATGGTTCCTAGTTGGATTCGTTAACCACTGAGCCACAACGGGAACTCCAAGCAAAGCCTCTCTTACTGAACATCTCAAGGGGGAATGCCAGCAGGGTCTTGTTAAGGAGAGCCCCCCACCCCACCTCCTTCTGAGTGCCTATTACAGGTTAGGCTCAAGAACCACATTCTCTCTAATCCTTAAGACTTAGAAGTGGGTGTTCGAGTTTGCACTCTGCCAGTTATGGCATAGGCAGGTCAGGCAATTTGTTCATGGACACAGCAGAAATACAAAGCCATGAGGATCTGAACTTGAATCCCTGTGACCCCCAAACCCAGGGAGCTGATCCTATGGATGGTACCAACAAGTTCCCTTATATGAGTGATCAAATCATTAAAAAAAAAAAATAAAAATAAAATAAAAAATAAATAAAATAAATCATTTATTGTCCAAATAGAAACACTTTGGAGAAAGAACAATGGCGATGAAGAACTCTCTTGGGCAAAGCAGGGGGCCTGGTTCTGTTGGGGTTTGGTCCCTGCAGGGCATGTTGACTGCATCACTCTGCTGAGGGCCCCTGCCCCGCAGGGCTCTCCATGCAGCTGCCTCTGTGTTCCAGGCTCCACCCTCTCGTTGCCTTTCAGTCCCAGGATTGGCAATGGCATCTGGCCTTGGCCCCCAGAACCGCAGGATCCCACCGGTTTCCTTAAACCCTGCCCATGTCTCTGTCTTCAACTTCCTCCATTTTCAGTTGCAGCAGGCCATCTGTTTCCTGCCAGTACCCAACTGATAGAAAATGCCAGATAACAGCCTGAGAGTGAACTCTGACAAGACAAAGTCAGCACAGTGACACAGCAAGATCCCTTCCAAAGAGCCCTTGTATCAACGCTCCTTGGTTGCTGCAGATGTTTGTTAATCCTGATAGTAAGTTCTGATAATAAGAGATTTTACTCCATGCTCCAGCATCAAGGATGTTCCAGTAAATACAATTTTATTTTGTATTATTATTGTAAGAGTTCTTTTTTTTTTTTTTTACCACGTTCAAGGAAATGGGTGTATAACACAAATTATAATTTTCAGTATGAGAATTCAGTTGGAACTTGGGTTTATCTTGTTCAAAATGTGCTGTGTTCCCTAAATCTAGGGATGTATTTCATCAGCTCTGGAAAACTCTCAGCCAGTATCTCGTGGAGTATCTGCTCCCCCTCCCCCCTTCCTCTAACAATAAGCTTTATTCTCTTTACGTCCTTCTTGTCACCTAACCTCTTTTTTCTGTTTTCTACTTGGTTATCCTTCGGATCTTTCTGATCAAAAATTCTCTTTTCTGCTCTGGGTCTATTTGGCTCCCTAACCTGTCCATACAAAGTTCAAATATACATGGTAATCTCAGTGACTGTATTTTTCACTTCGAGGTGGTCTATTTAATGCTTTTTTCCACAGTCCTTTCCCTCTTTTCGTTGTGTGTTGTGTTTTTCTTTCCCTCTATTTTTATTTGTATTTGTTTATTTATTTATTTGTCCTTTTAGGGCTGCACTGGTGGCATACGGAGGTTCCCAGTCTAGGGGTGGAATTGGAGCTGCAGCTGCCGGCCTGCACCAGAGCCACAGCAATGCCAGATCCGAGCTACATCTGCGACCTACACCACAGCTCACGGCAATGCCAGATCCTTAACCCACTGAGCAAGGCCAGGGACCGAACCCACAACCTCATGGTTCCTAGTCGGATTCATTTCCGCTGCGCCACGACAGGAACTCCCTCTATTTTTAAATATGCTTATCTCCATCAGACTGTTGGATTATCTTTAACTCCCGTGAGTTAAATCTTGATATTAGTTGTGTCTGCTGATTCCTGATCATGATGGGTAGACTATTTCTTTGCAGAAATGATTATTTTGAACTGTGAACTCATTGCAGGACCTTTAAGTGTGGAAATCCTATGAGAACTTGATTGAAAGTGGGTCCCCTCAGAGTCATTTCTCTTTTGCTTCTGCGGGGTAACCTAGGCCGGTAACAAGTTTTCATGTTAATTCTCATCTTGGGCATTTGGGGTCTATTCAAAGCAAAGCAAATTCAGACTCCAAACACAGCTGTGATGTAGGCCTCTGGTTAGAAATTCTCAGGCAAGCTCTTAACCCGCTTCCCAAAGCCGGGACCAAGGCTCTCCTGCTTTCCAGCAACTACCAGTCCTGGTGGGCAGATTGCTTCCTGGTCCACCTGTTGGTGAATCTGTGTAATCATGATGGAGGGAGGGGCTGACTCTGCAGGGGCTCCGAGAGCCTGTATATCTCCTTACTTGGGCTCAGGGCGTCTTTTTCTGGTCCCCCTTCTTTTTCTGGTCCAGACCCCTGGATTACTGAAACCAAGGACTCCTTCCAGGGCAGTGGAGGCATCAGCTTTCACATTTTCTCTGCCGAATGTCAGCTTCCTCTTTGTTTCTGGCCCCTGAGGATTCCCCTTCTTCCTTGTTAGCTCAGCCATGTATTTAAAAGGATTCCGATTACATTTTACCTAGTGCATCTTCATGGCTGTAGCAGGAGGGATTGCAGGTGATAGAATCTGCCTCTTTATGAAAACTGGAAGTCCCTGTTTCATACTGTGTATATCACAAAATGTTGGGGTTTGTGGGCTGTGTCATATTTTCCATTTCTAAGTCCACTCAGATGCCTCTGATCAATTAGAAATAACTAAATGTTTTTCAGTTGCTTCACAGTGTATGTTAAAGGTGGGCTTTTCTCAAATGATATGCTTTTCACCTTCTTTTATTGCTACTCTAATGAGCACTCATATCTTGCATGCAAAATGTTCCTTTTTCTCATCATACTTGTGTTGAACAGAAAAAGTTGAGCTTCAGAAGAGGAAGAGATCAGGCCCTGGATGGTCTTTTTGTCTTTTTAGGGCCACACACAAGGCTTATGGAGGTTCCCAGGCTAGGGGTCCAGCCACAGGGCAACACCATAGCCACAGCAACGCCAGATCTGAGCCGTGTCTGTGACCTACACCACAGCTCAATGGCAATGCCGGATCCTTAACCTACTGAGTGAGGCCAGGGATTGAACCCACATCCTCATGCATACTAGTTGGGTTCGTTAACCACTGAGCCACGAAAGGAACTCCCAGACCCTGGAAAATCTTGTTTTATACTTGGTGATATGGCTATCTGCACCCCTGGGGGGCCCTATTCTCAATATCAAGGTAACTCAGAAGCCAGGTCACCTTGTCACAGGCAGTTTGGGAGAATATAAGGACAAAGCCGTTGCAGGCTCCTGGAGGGATAAGTGTGGCTTGGCCCAAAGTATATACTTGATTCTCATGATCTGAAGTTGCAAACTTGTCTCCAGAGGAGTTTCTTTTTTTTTTTTTTAATGATTTTAATTTTTTCCATTATAGTTGGCTTACAGTGTTCTTTCAATTTTCTCCTGTACAGCAAAGTGACCCAGTCACACACACACATATACATTCTTTTTCTCATATTATCCTCCATCATGCTCCATCATAAGTGACTAGCAGAGAAGTTTCAAAAAACTGGGACATTTTAAAGTATTTTGAGGAGTTCCCATTGTGGCGCAGTGGAAACGAATCCAACTAGGAACCACGAGGTTGCGGGTTCCATCCCTGGCCTCACTTAGTGGGTTGAGGATCCAGTGTTGCTGTGAGCTGTGGTGGAGGTTGCAGATGTGGCTCGCATCTGGTTTTGCTGTGACTGTGGTGTAGGCTGGCAGCTGTGACTCTGATTGGACCCCTAGCCTGGGAACTTCCATATGCCAAGGGTGTGGCCCTAAAAAAGACCAAAAAATTAAAAAAAAAAAAAAACATTTCGATTTGGGGAGTTTCTGTTGTGGCTCCATAGTAACAAACCCAGCTAGTATCTATGAAGACACAGATTCAATCCCTGGCTCTGCTCAGTGGGTTAAGGATTTGGTGTTACTGCAAGCAAAAAAAAATTTTTTTTTTTATTTGGAAAAACTTTGCATCAAGATCCAAGGTTTCCGCCCCTCTAGAAGGATTTGTACTTGGGGCAGTGAAGGGCCCACATTCCCATTCAGCCTCAGACTGGGGAGCAGCTGGCCCTTGGAGGGAGAACTTGCTTTTCAGAGCTCTGCAATCTCTCTGCCCCTGTGAATGTCCACCTGGCCCGCTTCACACAGGCATGCTGCCTGACCCATGGGCATGGGCTTGCCACCCAGCTGTTCCGGGTTTTCTTTGGCCTGGCAACCAGCCAGCTCCTGACGTGATAACTTCATTAGTTTCCTGCCCCCAGTGACACATTCTGCCCACTGAGGTTATACCCGAGTGTCTCCCAAGCCACCATGGACAAACACATCCAAAACATCTCAAGGTGAGTCATCGAGACAGATATGAGGTGTTGCTTCTTACTAGTTTCATTTTCCAAACAGCTCTGTCTCTAAATTTGAGCCACTTTTTTATGCACTGACACTTCCCCAACTGGGGTTTAGTGGCTCTCGGCTCACAAGGAATTCTGCTTAGAGGTCAGGAGAATGAGCTTAAACCAATTTTATCAGGTAAATGAACCAACGTCATGATCAATACTTATTAATAGCTAACGTTTATTGAGTACTTACTTTGTGCCAAGTGCTAGACTAAATAATCTGCTTCAGGCTTCACTCAGCCTTAAGATTTGTATTTCCAGGATCTAGTTTACAGATGAAGAAACGGAAGTCCAGAAAGCTGGGACGAGCATGCGTCAGGATTCAAACCCGAGCAGCCTAACTCTGAGCTTACCTGTTCAACCACCTCGCTCAGCTGCCTCTAATACAAAGACCCCTCGGGAAGGTCAAGAGTTTCATCAATATTACCTGAAATGTCACAGCAATCTGGTTGTACACTACAATCAGCTGAGAAGCCTTTAAACCACACCTGGGGAGTTCCCTTGTGGCACAGCGGGTTAAGGATTCAGTGTTGTCGCTGTGGCTCTGGTTACAGCTGTGGTGGGGGTTTGATTCCTGGCCAGGGATCTTCTGTCAGCCAAGGTTGCAGGCAGGAAAAAAAAAAAAAAGAAGAAGAAGAAAGAAGAAGAAAAACAAACAAGAAAAACAGCTAAACCACAGCCAGGCATGGAGCAAACACCATCATAAGGGGTTAATATTTGGGGGCTCTAAAGAAGGGTAATGAAAAATCTCTGTACTCATCTGCAGTGTGTCTGTGCATCTGAAATTTCATCACAATTAAAAAAAAAAAGTTAAAGGAAGTAAAGAACGTATTGGGGCAATATTAGTTGACCTGGAGGGATTTCTCCAGGAATTGTTGATAGCAAGAGATATTAATCAAAGTGTTAATAACAAGATCCAGAAATGTGGGTGTGATGTGATCCCAGTTGGGGAAAGCAAATAGTGACCAAACGCTCTCACACACACACGCCTATAAATCCTTATACGAAGATGGAATGAAATATGCATGATACATTAAAAAAAATCCTGGACCCCAGTCCCCAGAGATGCTACTTTAGTGGTTTAAGAAGTAGGGCTTGGGCGTGGTTATCATCTTTTCAATTTCCTGAGATCTTAAACTTGCTGCAATTAGACTCTTCTGGGAGTCTTTAAAAAGTCTTGATGCCCAGGCCACAGACCAATTAAATCAGGCTCTGTGGGAGAGGAGCCCAGGCGTGGGTGTTTTAAAACTCCCCCAGGGCATGTCAATTGCCAGGTTGGAGAAGCAGGCAGGGTCCTCCCATGCAGCCGGGCTGAGAATCTTTTCTGGGAGGGAAGGGAACTCAGGTGAGCAGCTTTACTGCGTGGAAGGCATTTGATGTCCATTTCAGTCCTGGGAACAGCCCACGGGTTAGGAAGCCCTGCGAGGCTGGCTCCAGAGACCAAATAGCCTCCCCGAGGTCACAGAGCCAGGTGGTGGTGGTGGGCATCCTGGCTCACTGTCCCCAAGGAGGGTGATGGACACTGCCCTGGAAGCTTCATTGCCTCCCAAACTCTCCTTCCCAAGATCACAGGAGTTGAAATTCCTCTAGCAGAGATTCATTACTTGGGGTTCCTCCTCCTAAGAGCTATTAAAAAACAAAAAGCAAATAGTCCTGGGAAGAATGGCACGTTAATTGAATCTTGAGGTTTGCCCAGTGAGTGTTCGGTGTTTCGAAGGGAGGAAAAAGTTAGAGGGATGCTCAAACTTGGGGCGAGAATGTCATGGAGGGCGGAATAAATCTGACCTTGTCAAAACCCTTCCATTCGCCAGACTCACCTCATCAAAGGCCAAGTGTCATCATCCCACCTCTGGGCCTTTCCTGCCTCGTGGAACATTCCCAACGCTCCCAGACACCCTCTCCAGGTGGTTTCCAATGCTTGACTTACCCTTGGAAGAGAAGGGCCTGCTTCTTAGGCCAGAGGCCAGTCCAGACCCAGAGAGTAAGGAGGTCAGAGAGGCATGCTTTGGCAAACACTGCTAGAGCGGAGGGTTCAGGCATCTAGATGCAGGTGTGTGGCAGGAAGACAGGACGCAGGGTCCTCGGGCTCAGGCATGGGACCCCATTCCCGGAGGGTTGGAGGCTGGGTAGAAGGGATACCTTAAGCGTGGGAGTCCGAAAACCAGAGTTGGAGTTCTGCCTGCCACTTTTCAACAGTAAAATGAGGGCTAGGCTGACAACCTTCTCAAGGCTGTGGTAAGGATTAGACATAATACATGCAAAATTCCTAGACTGTATACAGTAGGCCCTCAGCAATGCAGTGGAATAGCACGCCAACATTATGGCTTGCAGCATGAACTTTGGGACCAGAGCTAGAATGAACTTTGACCTGGTCCCCACTTCTTTTTTATTTTTTAATTTCATTTATTATTATTATTTTTTTTTAGGGGTACATGTGGCTTATAGAAGTTCCCAGGCTAGGGGTCAATCGGAGCTGCAGCTGCCAGCCTACACCACAGCTTGAGGCAATGCTGGATCCTTAACCCACTGAGCAAGGCCAGGGATCGAACCCCACATCCTTATGGAACCTATGTCAGGTTCTTGTTTTGTTTTGTCTTTTTAGGGCTGATCCTGCGGCTCATGGAGGTTCCCAGGCTAGGGGTCCAAAGAGAGCTGTAGCTGCCGGCCTACATCACAGCCAAAGCAATGTGGGATCCCAGCCACATCTTCGACCTACACCACAGCCCATGGCAATGCCAGATCTTTAACCCACTGAGCAAGGCCAGGGATCAAATCTGAGTCCTCATGGATACTAGTCGGGTTCGTTAACCACTGAGTCACGTTGGGAACTCCTATGTCAGGTTCTTAACCCACTGAGCCACAATGGGAACTCCTCTTTTTAAACTTTCATTGTGGTAAGAACATCTAAGATTTGGTCTACCCTTTGGACAAATTTTAAAGTATACAATATGGTATTGTTAATTACAAGCACAATGTTGTACAGCAGGTCTCTAGAACTTGCTTGTCCTGTGTTATTGAAACTTCACAACCATTGCTTAGAAACTCCTTGCTCCCCACCTCCCCCAATCCCTGGTGGCCACCATTCTACTCTTTGAGCTTGACCATTTTAAATACCTCAGGTATGTGGAATGCAGTATGTGTCCTGTGGCTGGCTCATTTCACTTAGCATAATGTCCTTAAGGTTCATTCATGTTGTTGCATACTGCAGGATTGTTTCTTTTTTCAAGGCTGAGTAATATTTCATTTGTATGCATAGAACACATTTTCTTTATCTAAAAGAACATAGACATTTATATGCCCACATCTTGGCTGTTGTGAATAGTGCTGCGATGGGTCCACTTGTGTGGATGAGATTGAGTGCTTGTTTACTGTAGGCCAGGTACTAGTAGAAGTGTTATATGTTAGTGCAGGTAAAACTCAGAACAGCCCGATGAGGTATATGCTATCTTTATCCCCATTTATAGATGAAGAAACTGAGGCCCACCTACTATGGCCAAAGACCATACCAATAGATTTATTTATTTTTAAATTTTATATTTTTATTTTGTCTTTTTAGGTCTACACCCATGGCATATGAAGGTTCCCAGGCTAGGGGCTGAATAGGAGCTACAGCTGCTGCCCTACGCCACAGGCACAACAACTCAGGATCTGAGCTGAATCTTCAACCTACACCACAGCTCACAGCAATGCTGGATCTTTAACCTACTGAGCAAGGCCAGGAATCAAACCCGCATCCTCATGGATACGAGTAGGGTTTGTTAACCACTGAGCCATGACGGGAACTCCCCAATAGTGGGTATTAAACTGGGGTTTGAACCCAGGAAATCTGGCTCTACAAGCAGCGATCCTGATTAGTATAATACCGTTAGCATTAAAATCATAATAATGAATATGATTAAGAGTCAACTATCTGTCAAGCACTGTTATTGACAAAGTGAAGATGAAACCTTATGCATCCAAATGACCTTGGAGACAGAAGCCAGTAGGTTGCCCAAGAGATCAGAATTCCAGAAGTAACACCCCTCATGATTTGGGGAAGAGGGGTGGAGAGGGGGGTTGTGGTTAAGAGTGGGGCAGAGTGGCCCAGGGGAAAATGATTTTCTGCAGCTGATCTGCAGCTCCATGCATTTCTTTGGCTCAAGCCGTTTTCAAAGCCAGCTTTTTCCTATTTCTGAGTCTGATATAAGTCTCTCCAGCATTTTGCACGTGGTTCCTCATTACCTTCCTTCCCACACACCTATTTTCTTTTTGTCCTGCTTTGTGCTTCAAACCCAGCTCAAAGCTCAAGGGTCAAGGGAACAGCCCAGACTCGGGGGCTTACGCTTGAAGGTCTTTCAAAAGCTTTTTATTTGATTCCCCTCCTCCTTGCCTAGTTGATATTGATCTAAATGAGGGATCTCTGTGCAGTTAGGCGGTGGAATTGGGTAAATGAACCACCAACCCCCAAATCAACCTGGGCCCACTTGTGCTTTTTCCAGGTTAAACCTCTCCACCAGGCTCATTGCAGTGACGCCAACACCCGATGTCTTCAGTGCGCCTGGAAAACAACGGTCCAAGGCACGAGCAGTCAGCAATCTCTATAAAGTAATGAAAATAGCACATGGAAGTTCTAACGCTATTTATTTTGCAATGTCAAATCAATCCACTTTCCCAGCGTCCGGCAACTTGATTGAACTGGGCATCCCGCTGCAGGATACGCCTCCGAACTCTCCTTAATTACATATTCGGCTGTTTGCAATCAAGACTTGGCGTAGCAGTTCTGATAACACAGAACGAACGGGCCTCTTCTCGGAAGCCTGCAGTAGCAGCGGCGGCAGCAGCAACGGCAGTTTTCCCGCCCTATCGAGCGCTCCCTAGATGCGAGGTACTGCGCTAAGCGTGCCAGCGTGCTTGTCCCCGAGGTCGGCGGCTGCACCCTCCGTGCCGGGCGCTTGCAGCCATTGTCGGGTGGGCGCCTAACCGCGTGCCGACACGCCCTCTCGGCTCCGCAACCAGCCGCCTAGGAGAAAGGGGGCTGCTCGGCGCAGGAGGCTCCCACAGGGGCGGAATCCTTCTCGCACCGCTAGCACGCTCACCCGCCAGCCGGCTCCTCTCCGAGGCCGGCGCCCCACGCGCCTCCCGGGCACGCGCTCCCAGCCCCGCCCGCGTGCGGCGGACGCACGGCCCCGAGAGCGCGCCCTCCCCGCGCCGGACGCACGGCCGCGAGCGCGCGTGCGCCCCTGCGAACGTCCCCGGGAGCCCAGCTGGAGCGAGCGCCCGGGCCCGGCGCGCAGGACTGAAAAGGAGGCGGCGGCCGTGGCTGCGAGCAACAGATCCCGGCGTCTCGAGCAGACCCGTTCTTGCAGCTGGGCGATTTTTTTTTTTTTTTTAATTTCAAGAACGTTTGTTAAATTAGAAAATCTTGCATTTTTAAATGGCGCTGGCCCCGGGTCAGCGGGCGGTTTTCTCTTTTTCAAGATGGGCTTTGCTGTTTCTGCCGTGGGCACCAGTGGTGGCCTGATTGTCAGTCTTGTCCGGGCATTTTTAAGGCCAGGAGCAGAGCACTGCCTGTAGGCGCCCTACAGAGCGGTTTGGCTTTTTAAATTATTTTATTATTTTGGGCAGAGAACAGTCGATCTCGGGCATTTCGTCCTCTTTGCACAAGAGGCTGCGAGTTGGAGGTGGGTCGCTCGGAGGGTGAAATTACTCCCGGGGTGAGCGATCCCCAGCTCCGCACACAGTCCAGGCGGCCCCGAGTGTGTGTCCTGTCCCTGCTGGCGCTGGGAAAATGGAGGCTGTGATTGAGAAGGAATGCAGCGCGCTCGGAGGCCTCTTCCAGACTATCATCAGCGACATGAAGGTAGGACGCCGGGGGCGCGGCTGCGGCGGCGGCGGCCGCCGTACAGTGACCTCGCTACCAGGCTTCGCCTCCGCCCCGGGCCAGCCGCCGGGCCCTTGCCTGCGCGGTGGCCGCCGGCCACCTGCGGGAGCGCTCCGGCCCGGATGTCACCTGCTCACCCGGGGCGCCGCTCCGGGCTAAGCTGGGTCACCTGGCGGGCGGCTTCTCTGGGGGTATCTGATGCCCTCTGCCCTGTCCCCCGCTCATTGTCCCAGGGGGCGGCACCATCTCGTTTCCCTGGGGGCCAAGGGCCCCGGCTCCAAGTTTTCTATTGTCTGTCGCTGGACGGAGTGTCTGCGACCCGCAGAGGCTAGATGCCTGGGCGGACACCTGATTCCCTGGGGTTCGGGGTGGAGGCGCCTGGCGTGGTAGTGGGGAGAGCGTGGGAGCTCTGCCCAGCGGTGGGAAGGAGCTCCCCGGCCCATGAGACTGAGAGGGCTCCCACGTTGGCTTTCAGATTCACCTGGAGGTGATCGGAGCAAATTAGGTATTAATTAGGCTCTTCCAAACCTGGTGAAGGTGTGCATACCTCCCCTCAGCCCTCCCCGGGGCGCGGAGCAGAAGTTCCGAAGCAGTCTTGCGGTGGGGGAGCTGAATGGGGGCTCTTCCTCTGGATGAGGATCCCAGCCTGAAGGCAAGACTAGGTCGCCTTAAACAACTGTATCCCCCACCCACCAAGAGACATAGACTCCAGGTTTTCGCTTGGAAGGATTGTGAGCACTGTGTGTGTGTGTGTGTGTGTGTGTGCGCGCGTGTGTGTGCTTGCGCGCACGGGCGCGCGTGTGTGTTGGGGGCGGGGAACAACACCCTGGCTTTTTCCTGCAAAGGGTGGGACTGGGGATGACCAGCTCCTTGGAGGTGGATTTTTCTGTGCATAGAGATGGACCAGGGCCCTGTGTTACTAATCCAAAGGAAATATAACCAGCCGTGAGAGCTGGCTGGAGGTGGGAATTGGGGGCGGTGGGGAGATTTTTTTTTTTTTTTTTAATGTGTATTTAGGGAGCTTCTCTGGCTCCAGCCCAGCCCCAGTTTGCCTCAACAGATCCGGGGAGGTGGTGTTTAATTAAAAGCTCGGCTTCCAAAACGAGTGGGTAGGTTTGGAAAGCTGTGCAGCGAGTGGGTGTGGACAGCCCCTCTCCAGCCGCTGCCTGGGCGCCTGGAGGAGCTTTTGTCTGTTGAAGTGTAAGGTTTGGAGAGGGTTGGGCCTCTGAGATGGACTTCGGGAAGGAATGCTCAGCTGTCATGGCCTGCGTTGCCCTCTTAGAACCAACTGCCACCTCACACAGGGTGAACTTTTCCAAGGTGCCTGCATCCTGTCTTGTCCATTTTGAAATCCTTCTGCAGAGCCTATGCCTTTTGTCAGAAATTGATATTCGTGTTGCGTTATCTTCAGCGAGACCCTGCTTGCCCAGGAATGCCTCTAATCCAGCCCCTTGGAATTAGATGGATTATTCCCTGTTCAAAGACAGCCCCTTTCATTCCTTTGCCCCTGATCCCCATGGAATAATTGGAGTGCTCTTTTGAGACAAAGCTTGGTGTTCCCTCTGTGGACTCTGGGATATTTCTTGTTAACTGAAATTTGGCCGGCCTTAATGATCAAACGAGATTTGGTTTGAGGCACACGTGTGTATTCTCATCACCAGGGGAAGAATTTGAGATGGATTGAGGGGTGGGGAGAGCTGCTGGTGTGTTTTGGAGGAGAGAAATGGATGTTTCCAGTTTCTCTGTAATAACAAGGACCCAGGGACCTAACCCATCTGCCCACTGCAGTCCCAGGGTGTTCACCTCCGGAGTTTTTTCCTCGCTCTTTGTTCCTTAATCTAGAATCCAGGCTCAGTTCTTGCCATTTATGGGTTTGAACCCAAAGCCCTTCAGAAAGTAACCCATCTTGGGGTAGGCCCTTCTGCTTTCCACCTGCCATCCTGGGGCTGCTCTGCTTCTCCCTCTGCAAGATTCCAGTTAAACATAAAGACTTATTTAAGGGCCTTTTAGGGCTGGATCTATAGTTTGTGGTTCCTGTGTTCCCCTCCCTTTGAACTGAGTCAGGTTTGTTCAACATCCTGTGGGAAAGGCCTTTATTTTAAAGTCCTTTTTGTTTGTTTGTTTGTTTTGGCAGTCAAAGATTTTAAAAGTGAATTGGGGGGGTGGGAGGGCAGGCGGGGGGATGAAAACATGCCTTGGAGTCTGCAGAATTTCAGACTTTTGGGGAATAGAGAGATAAGGAGAAGGGGGGGGTGTCTGGTTTACAAGATTGTTTATGCCTAGGACAGTTGCTGAAGGTTTTCCTGGAGTTTTCAAAAGACTTCTTCATAGATCAGATGGCCGTTGCACTTTCAAAGGGATTTTTAAAATTTGGACCTCGTTGCCAGCCACAACATCACTTTTTTAATACCCCAAATCAGCGATCTTGCTGCTGCTTCTCCTTTTCTTTTCTTTGAACTCTCATGACAGGTTTAGGTCACCTTTGGTCCCCTTTCTGCTTGCTTTGAAGGACACATGTAAATATTGGCACCCCATCTGGAATGCCGTCCTGAGAACATTTTTAGGTTATTTTCTCAGAAGTGAGGTTGAGGGGCGGGTGAGGAATGGGTAAGGAAAAAAATTTTTTTTTTTTTTAAGTGGCATTTGATTCTCCAAAATGTACAGCCGTGCAGGAAGGGAGTCAGTTTCCTCTTTAAAGAAAAGAAAGAAAGAAAGAAAGAAAGAAAGAAACAACAAAAAAAAGGAGTAATTGAGAGACCTTGCACCATCCATCTTTCCAAACCAAAGAACCTCCAGACGCAGAAAAGCTGCCGAGGATTCTTTCTGCTTTTTTCTGATGACCCTTCATCTGGCTCGGTCCTGGGCTTTCGGGGTGTGTCTTTTATCCTTTTCAGGGGGAATGGGTGCAGTGAGGAAACCCTCACTTTTCTTCCACTGGGATCCAGCAGCAGCTGTTAAATAACTTATTGATTCCCTGACGAGAGGAAACGTTGTGTTTCTTTTTCCACCCTGCTGTGGTGGTCACTAATGAACGGTGGTGTGCAAAATCGCTTACTGGCTGCCTTTCCGCCGTCCACATAAATCAAGTTGTCTGGTGTGAGCTAGTCCCCAAAAAGAAGGGGAGACGAGATTCATGGGGCTACAGGCGAGGTTTGTCTAGGGGGACAGTAGCTTGGAAGTGACTGTGTGTGGAAGCCCAGATCACTAACTGCTGATGTTTAAACACTTGACGGCATTAAGGAGATCCTGGAATCTTTCTGGAATTTCTCTCCAAGCCCCCGGAAAGACAGCCTAATGCTGCAAACAGCAGATCTGTGCCATTCCTTTTTTTTTTTTTTTTTTCTTTTTAATTGAGCTGTAGGTGACATATATTAGTTTCAGATGTGCACCATCCTGATTCGATACTCATATCTTTTGATTTTTTTTAGTTAGGTCATGGAACCAGCATATAGAATTTGTGATGTTTATTGAGCTTTTAAGACAGGGACACCCTGGTCCAACCTGAGGGCAGCTTACCCTGTAGAGGTCTGCCGTCTTTTAATAATTAACTCAGTTTAAAAAAAGAAAAGAGAGTCGGATGCAAAAATCGAATGTTTTCCTCTGCCTTGTTGCTCAAGAATCAGCATGTCAGGAGCTGTGCGGGGCCTGATGGAGGGAGAACTTTGTACTAGGTTGGAGAGTGTGTGTTCGGGGTTATTATATAGCACGACTGGGGGTGGAGAAAAAAAAAACCACCCAACCACGCCTCAAATTCCCCACCCCACGTCTCACTTTAGACAGGGGTGTCCTGTTACCAGCACCTGTGCCCCGCAGAATAGCGGCCTTGTTCGGTTTTCCTCCACTGCCCCCACTGCACTTTGCCACCGGTATCCTCTCTCCTAAGTTCTGCCTAAAATTAGACCGGCTAAAGGGACGTCTTGAATTCCATGGAAATCTTTTGTGCATCGGAGACACGTCATGATATTTCCCCTGACTTATCACAAGATCAAGAGTGTGGGTGGTGGGTTCAGGGCTGGATCATGACCTCAGGGTTTTTTTGGTTGGTGGGTTGGTTGGTTGTCTTCCCCTTACTGTTTTGCTTTGCCTTTGGGGTTCCTGTTGGACAGAGTTCAGTTCCTCAGTGTTTCTTGAGGACCTGCTGTGTGGAAGGCCTTTTGCTGGGCCATGAGGAGCCAGAGACAAAAAGGCTGCCCTTGGAGAGCTGCTTGAACAGCTGCATTCAATATGGCGGCCCTGCAGGAAGGGCTGCTGTCCAGCCTGGGGAAGGGCCTTGGTCAGCCCCTGCAGGCCTTCGTTTTCCTCGAGGAAGATACTGAAAACCCAGCCCAGGCCTTCACCCGTGGCCAGGTGCTCCGAGGGAGGCGGGCTGCTCTGTAAATGGTGACACACAAAGGCAGACAAGCAAAGCCCTCGTAAAGCACAAATGGGCCCCATGTTGGCTTTTCTCTTGGCAAACGGCTGTGTTTGTCCAGGCTTTTACGGCTTCCTCAGTTCGGGCCTGTGGGAGAAGAAGGAGAAGTGAAGATGCCATAAAACCAGCAGCAGGGAACTGCCCGAATGGGGCCTGTTCGGAGATTGAGGGCCTCTTCTCTGTAGCTCAACATCTGGGGGTTTTCAGGTGCAAATCTGCTTTGTCCGGGTGTGGGAAGAAGTCATTTTTTTGGGTCTTGGCTTGAGTGTTTCTGTGGGGAACATCCCTTATATGTCCTATTTAACCAAATTGTTTAGAACTTGTTGTCGCTTGACACTGGGAACCTTTATGCTCTGAGATTCTAGTGGGTAATGGGCCACATGGAGAGAGAGGGTCATTCCTCGTCCCGTTTTGTCTGGGAGGTAGACTGAGTTTGGATTTTGCCCGGTTCAGCCATCACTTCGTTGTTAGGATAACGTGTGCTTCTTGTCCTACAGTATTGACTGAACATCCGTGATGTTGCAAGCACAGAGCTTGATGCTGTGATTTCAGTAAGTAATGGTACCGCATTCCCAGCGCAAGTGGAATTTCAGAGGAAACGGTGGACAAGTTTTTAGGATACGTATGTCCCATGCATTCCATGTCTTCTCAGCCCCTGACCTCTTGGCCTTTGACCCCCTTTGCATCTTGGAGGTAGGGGAGAGAAAACAGCCAAAATGATGCCTGTCAATTTGGCCAGCTCACTTGAGGTTGTTAAAATGCTTAGAGGGTGAAAAGGTTGAAACTATTGATCCATTAGGCACTTTATCTGTAATTTTCATCCAGGCTTTTTCCATTTTCCCAGGGATGGGCGAGAGCGGGCCAAATTCTTTGTGTAGCAAGACCTTCAAATCGGGGATGGAAAAATGAGATCATTTTGGGTTTGCCATTACTTCTCGGAACTGCCTTCAGGACACTTTCCCCTAAACCCCACACCTTTGCAAAAACAAAGAAATACCTCTCCCTGAACCAGACAAAAGCCAAAGGACAGATTCGGCTGCCTATGACAGCAGACTGGACGCATTCAGGACTCCTTAAAGGGAACTGACTGATGCCCGAAGCAGTTTAACTCAGATTCTCAGATTGCACTGCCGATATGGCCTTATTAAGTAGCAAACTGGAGAAACAAATGCAATAAATTAATTGGATGAGCACTGAGGAAGCCTCATGTATTTGATTGCCAAGGTTATCCCTCGAGTGGGCTGGAGACTGCAGGAGGTTTCATCCGAGCATGGGACAGACACACATACACGCTCAAAAGCAAATGCAAAACCCACCCAGTGTAGATCCAGAGCAGCTTACCCATCATCAGTGTTTCTCACCTCTTGGCCCAGGGAAGACCTTGGCATGGGACTGTGTCATCTGCTGCTTCCCAATTGAAGATCTCGGGGGTGCTGCCTGGTATATAGAGGTCCCCCGTGTTCATTGCATGTAGAGAACAGGGGGCAGAAGGGGGCTTGATGAAAATCTATGCGCCAGGATTTCCTGGCATCTCACACCATGCCCATTTTACAGATGAGAAAACTGAGGCTTGGAAAGAGTTGATACTTTGTTTAATGCCCTGGTGAGGTGGACTGACATTCAGACTTTGGCCTATTTGACCTTCAGGCTGGACCTCTTAGGGGCATGCCTAAGGTAGAGAGCTGGGGGTGTGGATTTATTTCTGGAAGGCAGCATTTCGCTGGCCTGAGAGTCCTACAGGCAAGGAAGTAATTAGGGTCACATCTCTGGGCCAGCCTGGAGGTGTGAGCTTGAGCCAAGGACCCTGGTGGCGTGGCCGGCTCCCATCTGACTGTCAACTTTTTGTGGAAAAGGTTTGTTTATGATATATTGACACACTGTGGCTTTTTCCTTCTCCCACTGAACCCATCTTTTGGCAGACAAGCTGCCATTCCCCTCTCTCCTCCTTCCTCAGGTGTACAGAGGGGAACGTCATTTCCGACCTTGGCTTCTGTCCTTGTCCCCATCCAAGTACTTGCAGTCTTCTCTGTGACTGGCCAGAAGGCCACCTTCATATGTCTGGGATCCCATCAGCCCCTGAGGTTGGGTGACTCTGCCCATCAGTCCCCCTAATTATATGAATTAAATAAGTTCACCCAAAGTTCAATGACATCTGAAGAACTCCTTGCCTTGAACTCATTTAGTGTCCAGCCCTGGAACTCTCCTGTGGAAGGGCTTTCTGTGTTTAATTATTTCCTGGTAGCCCTCTAGTTGGGTTGAGTCAGGCGAGCCACTGCCAGTCTGTGTTTGGGGAAGCTGCTGGAATCGCCTAAACCGCTCCTTTCTGTATCTTGGTGTATCTGACCTTGGTCCTAGTTTCTAAGTGCTTTTTCTTCTCCTGTCTAGTTTAAGTGGGTGAAAAAAAAAAAAAATCAATGGCGTGCTTTTGAGCTGTATGTCTTTTTATTTGCTTTCTTTCCCTCGAAGAATTTGGACAGTCGTGAGACTATTGGCTTGCTCAGCATCAGCCACCTCCTGAGTCCTGGAGATGGATGGTGGATTTGCCTGGGACGCCCTTCCCTGCCACCGCCCACGGCAGGGGTCTCTAGGGGGTGGAGGAAGAAGAGAGAGGCTGAGGAGGTGTGTCCCTTTTGGTAGAATGGGCATGGCTATGAGAACAGGTGCATTGGATTCCCTGGGAGCAATAAGACACTGATGCCTGGACCCTGTTCCCCAGAGGGTCTCATTCATTGCTTTTGGAGTACATTTCAGGCCTTGGGATTTTTTTTTTTTTTTTTTTTTTGGCTTTTCAAGGCTGCACTTGCAGCCTATGGAGGTTCCCAGTCTAGCGGTCTAATTGGAGCCATAGCCACCGGCCACAGCCACAGCCTCGCCAGATCTGAGCTACGTCTGCAACCTGTGCTGCAGCTTGCAGCAACACCGGACCCTTGAAGCCACTGAGCAAGGCCAGGGATCACACCCGCATCCTCATGGATACTAGTTGGGTCCTTAACCTGCTGAGCCACAGTGGGAACTCCAGCATTAGGATTTTTAAAAGCACCCGCAGCTACACACAGATCCAGCAGCCTCGGTGTGTTTTTGCAGCCTTTCCCAAGTCTGAGTAAGGGGCATCTTTACATGGTGGCTCCACAATGTGAATATATTTGCTATTACTGAACCACAGGCTTCAGGACGGTGAATTTTATGTTGTGTGTATTTACTACAGTTAATAAAAGTAATTTTACAGCGAAATAATGTCACAGTGAATAAGTTGAAGGATGAAAATAACAACAGAAGAAACCTTTTTAGACTCCTTGGCTGTTTTTCATTGCTCTGTAATAGTCCTGTCTGGTATGGTTTTCTACAATCATGGAATTTATCAGCTACGTTAGCCACTAGCCGCACGTGAGTTTTGAGCCCTTGCAGTGTGGCGAATGCTACTGAGGAACTGATTTTGATATTTCATTTGCTTGCAACTTGTTTAAATTTCAGTAGCCATCTATGGCCAGCGGCTATCGTCTTGGACAGTGTGGACCTGTAACCTACCATCTAAGTAAAGACACCGCTTGCTTGGCAACCCTCCTTCCTGTCCACATTCCTCTTCTGGCCCCATCACTGCCCCTGTCACAGTTCTGGAGCTGCTGCTGCTCCTGAGCTTGGCGGCAGTGAGATCTGGTTTTCAGTCCTGTAAGCAAATGTCTTCATCTCTCTCTCTCGGAGCTTTCTTTTCCTCTTCTGTAAAATGAGTCTCATAAAGTACCCGTCTCAGAGGGTGGTTGGGATTCTGAAATGAGATTGTATTTGTACAGGGCCTGACCCAGGGCCTCGGGCGCCCTGCGCTCAGAGGGTAGCTGCTGTTACCTCTCGGTCTTGCAGATTTGGGAGCCAAGTATTCTAAAGTCTTGAAATCCGTCATTGTCTCTGCCACTTCTAAGGGCAAACACGACCACACCCTCTACTGAGCTGTATTTATAGCTTGCCGTGAAGCTGCAGGAAATGGAGAAGTTGAGGGGTTTTTTCTTGCTAAGTAAATCACTCTTGAGTTCATTATAACCTCATCAGGCTCCACAGGGCCTGTTGGCCTTTCTCTATTTGCAAACCTTCTGTCTGTTTATAAAAGGAGGGACGGGCTGGGTGCCTGGAGGAGGCCCTCCGGGGCCTTTAATTTAATGCTTTAAAAAAAAAAAAAAAAAAAAAGCCTTTTAGAGATGTTTACACCAGGGTAAGGGGAGACGCGCACGGCATTGTCAGGGCCTGCTTTTTCTCTCTACCTTGTTCAGGTCCTCTTCTTTTTCTGGGGTGACTACTGGGAGAAGTGGCTTCATTTGCCTCTAGGCTGCCTTTTAGCAGCACCTTTGTACTGGCTTCTATTCCTTCCCAAGACTCGGATGTGTCTGGGTTCCTCCTGCCTTCAGGGGCCCCTGTGCTTTGGCCCTGGTGGAGTGACCTGCTCTGCTCCCCGAGTCCACCAACCTGGACTCCATGGCTTCTTTGAACACAGCCGGTGGCCCTCATTCTTGCTCTGTGTCCCACTTGGAGGACCTTCTCTGCCATTTTTGGATTATTGACATCTTTCTGATCCTCCTCCAAAGCCTCACCAGAAAGTTACCTCATTTCTGGACCCTCTGGTTTCCACCAAGTCAGATATCCTTGGGTGTTTTTCCACATTCGGTGTTGACTCTGCCCAGTGCTTGATTCCAGTGGTTGCCCTTGGCTGTGAAGCCTGGCTCTGCCCCTCTCAGCTCTCTTACTCTGGCCAAGTTACTCTGGTCTCCTGAGCCTTGATTTTCTTATCTGTAAAATAGGATTAGAAGAGAAAGCGTATGTAAAGGGCTTAGCGTGAAATGAATGCTAAGTTAAATGCTCTTGTGGGATTCCTGCTGTGGCGCAGTGGGATCCGTGGCCACTTGCAGCATCAGGATGCAGGTTCCTTCCCCGGCCTGGCACCATGGGTTAAAGGATCAGGCATTGCCACAGCTGCAGCGTTAGGTCTCAGCCGTGGCTCGGATCCGATTCCTGGCCAGGAACTCCATGTGCCGTGGGGTGGCCAAAAATGGGGGAGAAAACCCGCTTTTGTGTATCTATCTGAGCCATCCTGATAATTTCCACCCAAGTCCCCCCGCCAACAGCAGCACTCAGAAATTTCAGAAAATATAAGAAACCTGTACCTTCGCCTTGTTAATGCAGTAGAGACAAAAGTGAAATGCTCCAATTTTGAGCCTGTAAATCATTTGAGAGAACGCAGTACACATTTTCAACAAAAGATGACGGTGTCCTCTCCTGCTGGGAGGGTGGAGGTACACCTGTGACCTTGCCCGAAAGTCGTTTAGTCTAGAGGAGGGAACAGACAAGTCACCGGAAAGCAGCATGGTCAGCGCCATGATAGATGTCAGGCCCAGGTTTTGAGGGTGGCCCCTGGGGAAGGCCTCTGATTCTCATTTGGAATAGAAAGGCAGAATTGGGGGAGGCTTTTGGTACAGGTGACCCCCGCAAGCGGAGAGCTGTGTTTTATTTTGCTTATTGAACAAGCACTTATGTGGTACAACCAGGCATTGCTCCAGTGCTTTACAAAAAAAGACTCTTAATCCGCCCAACAACCCAGGAGGTAGTTACTGTGTATGTACCAGGGAGGGAGTTACTGCTCGATTTCCCATGTGACAGATGGGGAAACTGAGGTGCAGAGAGGTGAAGCCATTTGCCCGCATCATGCAACGAAGAGCTAACAGCTGGGATTTGAGCCCAGGCAGCCTGGCTGCAGAGTCTGTGCCCTTAATCCTCGGTGCTGGGCTGTCTCTCCCAGCTTTTGAGAACATCTGTTTCGGATGCCGTAGTGGATGCTGTTTATCCATCACTTTGATGATGGTTCCATCTACGCCTTTAGGATGTGGGATGAACCAGATAAAGCATCCAAATCGAGGCCTCTTCTCTGAGCTGCTTCAAGGAGCCCAGGGGGCCTCCCTCTATTTCAAGAGGACTTGGGCCATGGACACTCCTGGGCAGGAGCTTGCTTACTTGTCAGCAGAGGGAAGTGCAGGGGGTGTGGTTCCCAAGGGTCCGACCGGTTGTCCGAGGTGGCAGCCACACACCATGTGTTTGTTGCGCTGGAGAAACCCCCTCTGTCACGGTCGCCCCAGTAACGAACCCACACCCTCGCCCAGCAGGAAGAGGGGCTGTGTGCAGTAGGAGGCTGGAAATGCTTTGTGATTAGTTCCCAGGGAGACCTCAGTCTCCCTTCTGAGGCCTGGCTTGCTCCAGCCCGTCCCGGCAGCTCCAGCAGCTGAGCACGAGGCCATTAAGGAAGTCTTTGAGTTTGGTTTAATGGTCCCTCTTTGTTTTGAAGTGATTGTTTACTGAACCTTCAAAGCCAGCTCTCCAGCAGGATGTGATCTGGGGCCTGGCTAATTGGATGAAGCACCCCAATAGGAAGCAAGTAGCGGGGAGCGGGGCCAGGAGGAGGTAGCTGACGGCCAAGGCCTTGGCCTCCGGGTCCTGGGAGGCGCTGAGCTGCTGGTGGGGGATGGGGTCATCTTGCAACCAGAAGCCGACCCGGAGCCGGGGGTCCCCTGGAACCTGGCCTCTTTGATGTTGTGCTGGCCTTAATTAGGGACACCCTAATTAAATCAAGGAGGAAGCGTTCGCCTGCATTTAGCAGAAAGCATTAGCAAATGTTCGGAGAGCATTACACGAGGGAGTTCATCTCCAGGATTATGCAAGTCATGGAAAGTTAATGGAAGAAAAACCCAGACATCAAGTACGTAAAAAATAAAAGTCACCCACAACCACTTGACACACATTTGAGATGAAGGCTCTTGCGGCCTGTGCCCTGCCAGAAATTTCTTTTTTCCCTTAGCTTTTCACTTGTGCTTTCTGTGCCTGTAATTAGAAGCCGGGTCAGTTTCATGGGCTGGGTGGTGGCCCATTGTTTTGTTTGTTTGTAGTCAATTCATTTAGGCCACACAGATCTGAGGCCCTGCTGTGTGCCAGGTTGTGTGTTAAGTGCTGGGGAGGCAGCAGTAAATAACAGGGAACCTGATCTCTGCCCTCTTGGAATGTACGTTCTAGCGGAGAAGAGGGTAGGGGTCTCGGGCAGACAAACTGAGTAAGCCACTTGTGTCGTTTATTAGGAGTCCGTGCAATGGGGAAAAAGAAAGCAGGGTTTGTTAGGAGTAGGTGCAACTGGGAAAAAGAAAGCAGGCCTCGTGTGGCTGTTTTTAAATAGGACGGGTAGGTAGAGAAGGCCTCACAGAGAAGGTGACATTTGAACCACAGCTTATGAAGTATGTGGATATCAGGGAATGGATGTTCCAGGCCAGAGAAGAGAATGTGCAAAGGCCCTGAGGTGGGCTGGTTCCTTGCGAATTTGTGATTAGGCTGTGTTCAATTTAAGCGGCAGTGCAATGAATACATCCTTGTAGCTACATGTTGATTTAAACTGATGGCTTCTCCAGAAGGATTTATCCCAGGTCAAAGGTACCTACTTTCAAGGCTTTTGAACCCCATCGAGGAATGCCTTTGTGACAACGTGCGTCAGTTCACATTCCCATGTGCGGGTGCTTATCCCCAGGGATTACTTGTGAAGGAGCAGGGCTTAGACATCAGGACTGAGACGTTGCTGAGGCCGCACATGCAGGGCCTCAGAGCCATGTGGCATCTTATCTAGAGGGATGATTCTCAAATCTGTGTGTGACTCTAGTGAGCAGAGCATGAGCGTTCCCTGGGAAATGTGGTCAGTGCAGATCCCAGGGCCCCATCCCCAGAGATTCTGATTGTGTAGGTCTCTGTAGGTTTAGCCAGCATTCCCCGGTGGTGAGTCTTAGGGAGGTCTTGCTCGGAGGGTACCGTGAGTAGGAGAGGAGTTCGGGTCGTGGCTCAGCGGTAACAAACCCCACCAGGATCCACGAGCACGTGGGTTTGGTCCCTGGCCTCGCTCAGTGGGTTAAGGATCCCAGTTACCATGAGCTGTGGTGTAGGTCGCAGATGCGGCTTGGATCTGTTGTGGCTGTGGCTGGCAGTTGCAACTCCGATTCAGCCCCTAGCCTGGGAACTTCCATATGCTGTGGGTGTGGCCCTAAAAAGACAAGGAAAAAAAAAAAAAAAAAGGAAAAGGAGCGCCTCCTCTGCAGCTCACAAAGTGAGCAGGCAGGATCGCCCTGCTTTTCCCCCCGCTCCCTACCTGCTCCCCCGCCCCCCAAAATCACACCTCCCTGGGCTGTGTTCCAGGTGAACAAAATGACTCTCGTGTCCAGATGTAGCTTGTTCTTCTGTACTCCCTGTCCTCTGCTAATTCTCTTTCTTTTGCAAGGAATGAATGCTTCCTCCCTCGATTCCTTCTTTCCCTCGTCTTTGCCCAGGAAATTCCCTTTTGTCCTTTAAGAGCTCCTCGGAGCATCACCCCCACCCCCCGGAAATTTGCAGCCACCCCACCTTCCTGGACTTAATGTCCATCGAGTGTGGTGCTTCAAAGGCTTTGGCATTCCTCTGCTGTGCCGTCTCTTTTAAGCCCCACCCACTGCCTGTGCATGGGAGGTGCCCATTAAATCTCCCGGTCAGGGTGGCTGGCCTTGTACTTTGAGCTGATGAAAATAGCAGTTGTCGGCATTTCCAGAGTTCTAAGGGCTAGTCACCCTTGTGTGCCCTGTACTCTTTCACTTACTCTCCTTACCATCCTTTGAGGTGGAGACCATCAACCCAAGCATCATTTACAGATGAAGAGAGGGTGGCACCCGGTGACTGAATAACTTGTGTCCCTACTGGGGAGATCTGAAGTTGGGCGGCATATGGAGGTTCCCAGGCTCGGGGTCCAGTCGGAGCTACAGCTGCCAGCCTACACCACAGCCACAGCAACGCCAGATCTGAGCCACGTCTGCCACCCACACCACAGCAACGCCGGATCCTTAACCCACTGAGCAAGGCCAGGGATCAAACCCACGACCTCAAGGTTCCTAGTCGGATTAGTTTCCACTGTGCCACGACGGGAACTTCCTGATCCTTTTTAAAAAAAATTTTTTTTTCTTTTTACAGCCATACCTATGGCATACACATGGACGTTCCCAGGCTAGGGGTCGAGTTAGAGCTGCAGCTGCCAGCCTACACCACAGCCTCAGCAATGCTGGATCTGAGCTGCATCTGCAGTCCATGCCACAGCTTAGGGCAACGCTAGATCCTTAACCCACTGAGCCAGGCCAGGGACCGAACCCACATCCTCACGGACACTATGTCAGGTTCTTCCACAATGATCCTTTTAGGCATAGGGTATGTCTTCCCCTAGGGGCCTCTATCCAGGCAAAGAGGAGGATATTCGGTGGAAAGACTGAAAAAGGGCAGTGAGTGTAGTAGTAACAAACAGCCCCTTTTTGGCAGTGCCCACCTGGGTATCATTCCTAGCAGCCCGGGTGGGACTTGGAGGTTGTGGAGTTTGTTGGAAGGGGAAAGCTGTTTGGTGGAAAGTGGCAATGCACGCCAAGTGTACACAGAGCTGTGAAGTCCTTTTCACAGGCATATTTATTGCTGGTGAGCGTGGGTGAGTGGGTGAGGGTGGGCGTGCAAGGAGGCAACCGTTGATTATCTGCAAGGCTGTCATCCACTTGATGGACAGGTGTAATTAGTGGATCAGGCAAGCCCCAATCGGGAAATAAAAGCCCAGGAATGGTTTTTATGATGGGTAGACTTACACAGCGCCTTTTGTCTGAGGCTAATGGGAGCCCTTCATCTTACAGGATGGGTTGGGAAAGGGCGGTTTTGGGGACAGAGCCGTGACAGGCTCCCAGTTTGAGAAGAGAAGCGGCAGGTTCCTGCCTTGCTCCCTCAAGAAGCTAGGAGTCCATGGAGTTCCCGTCGTGGCTCAGTGGTTAATGAATCCGACTAGGAACCATGAGGTTGCGGGTTCGATCCCTGGCCTCGTTCAGTGGGTTAAGGATCCGGCATTGCTGTGAGCTGTGGTGTAGGTTGCAGATGTGGCTTGGATCCCGAGTTGCTGTGGCTCTGGTGTAGGCTGGCGGCTACAGCTCCGATTAGACCCCTAGCCTGGGAACCTCCATGTGCCGCAGGAGCGGCCCAAGAAAATGGCAAAAAGACAAAAAAAAAAAAAAAAAAAGAAGAAGCAGCAGCAGCTAGGAGTCCAGAGGCGTTCCTGCTGTGGTGAGGAACTTCCTCTTGAAGCCTTTTCATTTCCCTGAAGCCTGATCTCACTGAGGGTGTGCCCCAAAGAAGGGGAGGGATGCTGTGGGGCTGTGCCCCTCACACCCACCCTAAGGAGGGACCTGGTGGCAGAGGTGGTGGCAGCAGCAGCCTGCAGAGGTGCTCCAGACAGGCTCTCTGATCTCCTGATAGAAGCAGATCAGTTCCAACATCCACAGGGAACCTGAAGACATGACAGAATTATCCATAATCACACACTAATGGCAGTGACTGTAGGCATTTCCGGTGTGTTTCTCTTTGACCTTTTCTGCTCAAAGGGCTTTTTTCCTTGTTTTGTGTTTTCTTTTTCACATGGCTGAGGATGCTGACCCTTTCTAGGGCCACGTTACAGCTCCCCCAGGGCATTTGTGGTTATGTCATCGGGGGTTGTGTGTTTGGGGAAATTCCTGCTCCCCACTCTCCTTTGGGCTCCTCCAGAATCCTGAGATAAAGCAGGACCCAGCCTGCCTATTGAGCGGCTTTCTGCAGCCCTGGGGCCGGACCCGGAGGCTGGCTCTGTGCATCTTGCTGCTTGCACTTCCCAGAATCAAGGCAGCACTTGAGCCATGGAGTCAGGCAGATCTGGGATCAAAGGGATCGAATTTCAGCCTAGGCTGCTACGATGGAACCTCTCTGGTCCTTGGTTTCTTCAGCTCTGAGATAATAGCAGCACCTGCCTCATCGGGTTTTTGTGACCATGTAGTAAGAGTGTGTGTTAAGCTGCGCTCCTCCAAGTGTGGTCCATGGACCTGCAGCCTCAGCACCACTCAGATGAAACATGTGTCATCCAGGCCCCACCAAGGGCTAAGGGAATCAGAACCTGCATTTTTGCAAGATCCCCAGGTGATGGATATGTAAGCCACACTCGAGAAATTCCGGTCTGTACATCTGGCACCTAGCACCTGTTTAGACACGGTGATGCTTAATGATGGTGGTGGTGACAGGGATTCTTGTCAAGGTGAAAAGAGGGGCCTGGGAGGTGACCTTAGTTGTGTCCCCAAGACTTAGGTTCTCATCAGCCACGATCACTGGTGAACCAGCCTCTCTCTGGACCCTTTGAGCTGGAACCTGATTCCTTATGGTCTGTTGCCTCTGGTCCCTGTTTCATTCTCAGCTGAGCTGAATTCTTCCTCCTCTTGAGAGTCCCTTCCCATCTCTGGCTCCTCTCAAATTGCCCCTTCTCTGACCACGGCTCCTTGGTGTCTGATTCCCTCAGCTGTCCCCTGAGGTCCCGCTGTCACAGCAGCGGCCGGGGCTGGGAGAGGCAGTTGCGGCATTATTTACGGGGCACCGTTAACCATCCATGCCAATGAGTTACACGCAGTTTATCCTAATGTGCCGTGTGTGGGATGCCAGCCCAGGACTCTGTTGAATACGAAACAAAGCAAAACAGAACCCCAAGCCGGGATGACCCCTGGCTGAGCCCTGCACTTGGGTTAGGCAAGTGGCCTGCCCGGCTGTCTGGCTGTGGGAAAATTGGAGGAAGAGGACAGGAACTTGGGGGTGTCCCCGGGGCTCAACCTTGAGGCAGGCAGGGCAGCCCCTTGTGTATTTGCTTAGTGGCCACCAAACTCTTGGGGTGCTGACGAAGATCAGATGGGCCTTTTTCCTCAGAGGTAAGGAAATGACCTCATTCCCCCCGCTTCCCAAGGCACCAGGCTGCTGTCAGGTGTGTGACCCTGTCGCCAGGTTCTCCTGTCACCTCGCTGCTTGGGGGTTTGTGCCTCTCGCCATCTGAGTGAAGGCTGCCTGGTCTTACTCTGCTGTCCTACTCGTGGTGCAGGACCTTGCCCTGAAAGTCTGCTCACGGTCCATCCTTCCATCTCCTGCTTCCCCTAGCGTGCACGTGCCACTCCAGTGTCCCTTGGAGGAGCCCGCTCGTCCCTCTTCCTGGAAATGCTTTTCTTCCCTGCCTCCCTTCACTCCTCTGTCCCTGAGCCCACAGTGTCGTGGGGGAGACTCAGACTCAGGGATGGTGAACTGCATGATGGGAGAGAAGCAGGTGGGTCCCAGAAGGCTCTGAAAGAGGTGACATTTGAGTTGGATGGTGATGGCTGAGTAGGAGTTTTCCAGATTGTGGAATCCCTCTGGAGGGTAGAAGAAAGAGCATCCCTCAAGGAGGCAGTGTGGTGGGCACCTCGTGGCTGCAGAGTTAGAGCCTGTCTTCAGGGAGGTCCTGCCTCTCTCCCTGTAGAGAGTGGGGACAGTCATGCAGCGTGATGCTTGTAGGCATACCAGCTTTCTGCAGTAGGGGACTCTTCCTTTTCCTTAGAACCCGCTGTGATCCGAGTTCTATTCTCAACAAACACCTAAGGCTTCAAAAACTCCCTGCCCCCCGCCAAGAAAGTCAAGGGGTTCCGGTGGGAGGAGCATCTCCTTTCCTTTTGCCCTTGACTTTGGACTTGGCAGAACTGAGGCACTCGGCTGGAGTCTTATTTTCTTTGATTTTAGTCTGGAAAGCTGTGAAAGCTTTCTGTGTCATCTAGACCCCAAAGTGGGATCTGTGTTGAGACCTCCCCGTAGCTCTGGGGATGCCTTCATTCCTGGAGGTCTCCTGAACCAGGAATAGAGCCCCAGCAGACACATCGCTTTGGGAGACAGCTTTCAGGGGCATCTTGGTGGGTGGTGCAGATTAGAAAATTAAGGACCATATTGGACTTGCTTTCTAAAAAGGTTCTCCATCCATACAGCGTCTTGATTTGCAAATGTCTTTTGAAATTGGAGCCTGTTCTCCTTTACCCAGAGCAACCTAGGGCTTTTTCTCTCAATTACTTTTTCATCTTCCTCCTCCTTCCTTTCCTCAAGCTTTTGAATTTTTGTAGTAAAACTGCTTTTCGGTGGGTAGAAACTTTTTTTTTTTCCTTGAAAGAAACTTAAAAAAAAAAAAAAATCTGGAACAACCCAACATCGTTTGCCTTTAAATTTTAATAACATTTACACACTTAAAAAAAATCCTCAACAAGGAGGTTTTTGTCTTCTGTTCTTAGAAGTTCATTTTTTTTTTTTTTTTTTTTTTTTTAGAATCCATTAAATTATATATTGCCTAAAACGGGTGGGCCTGACACTCTTTGATAGACTGTCAAATACTGTGAAATCGGGAGAGAGCTGCTGCTGGCAGCCTTCTTCTGGCTGAGTGGGTGTTTGTAGGCAGAGAGCTGGGGGCTGTACCCCCTGACTGGAGAGGGGACCCTCCTTTGGTTGCTAATTTAGTATAAGACTGCAGTGAGGCTCCAAGTGGGGGCAGGTAAGTCATTTCTGAAGTGGTTCGAGCAGGTGTTTTCAGGCACATTCACCTGGGTTTGACGACTCCACCTGCCACGTGCAGAGACATTGACTGTCACCGTGAGCCCTGCTGCCCAGCTCCGTGTCTGCTTTAATCACGGTCGACTCATAGATGCACAGTGGGGGCTGTAGTTAGGACTAAGAATGAGGGGTTCCAGCCTGGGTGGACCGTCTGACCGAGCCAGTTTTTTCTTTTTTTAGGGCCACTCGTGCATATGGAAGTTCCCAGGCTAGGGGTCAGATCAGAGCTGCAGCTGAGGTCTACAGCACAGATCTGAGTCGCGTCTGCAACCTACACCACAGCTCAGGGCAATGCCAGATCCTTAACCCACTGAGCAAGGCCAGGGATGGAACCTGTGTCCTCATGGATGCTAGTTGGGTGCTTGACCTGCTGGGCCACAATGGGAACTCTGGGAGTTTTTTCGTGTTTCTTTTTAAATTATAGTTGATCTACAATGCTGTGTGACCTAGAAAATTGTAAACATCTCTCCTGCCATCCCAAGGGAGTTTCCTGGGAGCCTGCAGACGCTTATCAGAACTTTCAAAGGTTCTCGAACACTCAGTGGTGTGCCCAGCACTGCTCGGAGCCCTTTGGATAGCTCAGCACCTTTCTTCCTCGCACCAGCCCCGGGGAGTGGTGACTTACACATGCAGAGGTCAGACAGCTTGCCCAATGTCATATGGCAGACAGGAGAGCTAAGATTCTGTCCCAGAGAGTGGCCTCCCGAGTTTGTGTCCCTTAGTCTGTCCCTGCATTCTTTCAGTGTCCCATGATGTCAGCATATCGAAACACTGACAGTAACGGTGATGGCATTAGGTGTTTTTCTTCTTGATCATTATAAAGAACTGGCCTGAGAGGTCAAGTGACGTTCCCCTGGTCAAGTGACTGCCAGGGCTGTGGCTAGAACTCAGGAGTCGGGGCCTCCTGCCCAGGCCTTTGGCCATTCTAGTGTGTTCTTAGTGAACGTGCTTCAGCTTTTTCTTTAGAAACATTACACATCATCTCAGTGACCTTCTCCAGGGGTTCTGTGGTTGGTGCTGGGCAGAAGAGGACCTAGCTCTCGTGTCCTCGGTGTAGATGAAAGGTGATGGTTCCTTGGGCCAGAAGTTGATGGTCAGTGTCTCTGCCCCTCTTCTGGCTTCTCATACTGTCGCAGGGACCAGATGGGGGGGTCATTGGTTCGTGGAACACGTGTGCTCTTAAGGATGCTAACCCATGTCCCTCTGGATGGAGAGCTCCAGTGACCAGCGCAAAGGCTCTGATCTTGGCCCGAATGTCTAATTAATGGCTTGTAGCTGTAAAAGGGGTGCTCCTCCTGTCTTGCTAAGAAAATGCTAAATATCTGCTTTACTTGGGATTCGCCACAATGTCCTGTGGGGCCTGAAACGGTAGCCTGAGGCCTCACAGGATTTCCTTCAACACAAAGTTATGCTCTTGGTTGAAGGAACCTGCCAGGGCATAAAGATGGGTTGGAGGCTGAGAGGTTTAGCAGATGCTGACAGTACCTGTGCCTGGGTGTTGGTGTCAAGATGGTGTCAGATGGAGCTGCCAGGGACGTCTGCCAGGAGTCAGTGCGACAGGATCTCTGGCCTGATGCAGCTCGGCATCCCCTGCCTGGGAGCACATTGCCGCTCGGAGGAATAAATCCAGAGCCTGCGGTCAGGCCGCCCAGGTCCCAAACGCACAAATGCAGACGTGATGGATGCGATCTAGCATTGCATATGAGACAGACTTTAGGGTTTGGGTGGATTGGAAATTCACGGTGCTCTTGTTGCTGAAACTGCTAATTTGATTTAAATTTTGGTTTTTTGGCCATGCCCGCAGCATGCGGAAGTTCCTGGGACAGGGATCAAACCCTTGCCACAGCAGTAATCAGAGCCACAGCACTGACAACAACAGATTCTTAACCTGTGGCATCCTCAGGAGATTCCTTAATTTTTTTTTAATGTAATGACTTCGCTGTTTGTATAAAAATGGTATGTGACCCTTATTTAAAAAAAACAAAAAAACAAAAAAACAAAAAACTATCACCACAGGGAAAGTACAAGCAAGAAAACAACACATTCACCCAAATCTTATCTCCCAGCAACAGCCCATTTTAATACTTGGTAGACAGTTTCCCAGATGAGTCTATGTACATTTTCAGACAGCCCTGTTACATTGGAGAAATATACAAATGGGCAGTTTTATAACAGATGTTCTATGCACGGTATTTTCTTTTTTGTTTTTTTGGGGCTGCACCTGAGGCATGTGGAAATTCCCAAGCTAGGGGTTGAATCAGAGCTACAGCTGCTGGCCTACACCACAGCCACAGCAACTTGGTTTCTGAGCCATGTCTGTGACCTACATCACAGCTCATGGCAGCACGGATCCTTAACCCACTGAGCGAGGTCAGGGATCGAACCTGCATCCTCATAGATCCTAGTCAGGTTCATTAACCAATGAGCCATGAAGGGAACTCACAGTATTTTCAAAATAAAAAAGGATTTAGTTTTACTTTCATTTAACAGAACAATTGAAACTGAAGTAATCTTGAAGAAATCGCTCAACTTCAGATATCTGTTTCTTCACCGAAAGATACAGCTCCTCAGACCCCCCTTTAAAGCACTGGTTCTCCCTGTAGGTGACATTTGGCCGTGTCTAGAGACATTTTGTCACATCAGTGGCATCTGTGAATGTTGCTGACATCTAGTGAATAGAGGTCAGGGATGCTGCTAAATATCCTGCAATGCACAGCACCGCCCTCCCTTCTCTGCCTCTGGCAGAGAAAAAAAAATTATCTGGCCTTGAATGTCAGTGGCGTGGTTGAGAAACTGTGCTCTTAAGGGTAAGAAGTAAGGATTATTAAAACCATTAGGAAGAAGTTCCCTGGTGGCTTAGCGGTTAAGGATTCAGCCTTATCACTGCCGTGCCTTGGGTTTGATCCCAAGCCGGGAACTTCTGCATGCTGTGGACGTGGCTAGAACAAAACAACAAAGAGAGTGCATTAGGAAGGTGACGTCATTGTGTTTCAGGTCAATTTCAGTTTTGGATTATTTTGATAGGTTTTCTGCGTTGAAAGATGAGAGGATACACTTCATTATCGTTCCTCCATCTTCTCCTTAATGACAGCATTAAGAGATGTCCTGTGTTGTTTTTACCTTGTCAGGATTCCTCACTTTTACATCCTCTCCTGCGACTGTAACCCACCAGGTGTTTACTCTTATTCAATGTTTGAATGATTCAGTGCCCAACACTGCTTCTCTCACCATGGTGTCCTCTTCTCTGGGTTTATTTTTCATTGACTCTGAATTTGTTGACAACGTGATCTTAATATATATTTATTTTTATTAAAGTATTATTGACTTACACTCTTGTGCCAGTTTCTGCTGCACAGCATAGTGACCGAGTCAGACACACACATGCATTTCTTTTACTCATACCATCTTCCGTCATGTTCTGACTCAGGAGACTGGATATAGTTCCCTGTGCTGTACAGTAGGACCTCGCTGCTTATCCATTCTAAATTTAATAGAAATTAATGTATGTGAATTTAATGTGTTACGTCAGATCCCACTCCGGTTTGCGCCAGTCCGAATTGCACCTGCAGTTTTGAGTTTGTGTCTGAGCATCATACTCGGGAGAAGAGGAGAGAGGTGTGATGGAGTGTCCCCAGGAGCCTGTGAGGATGTGGGCCAGGGTCCCGTGCATTGCATTTGGGAGCTGAAGGAAGGCAGGCTGCGGGTGAATGTGCTGGTTACCCTCAGTTCTTTGAAAAGAGTTGCATGTGGAAGCAGGTTTGGTCTTAACTCTGGGGACCCCCGGAAAGTTGGAACTAGGGCCTGGTGGACATCCGGGACAGCGTGGCTGATTTGGTTGCGCTGCCATGGAGGTCGGTGAGTTCCCTGTGAGCTGCAATGCGCCAGGGAACCACCTGTGACCTGTTGTATGTAGATGGTAGGTTCAAGCCATCAGCAGAGCCACCCAACCTTGAGATTCTACTCGTCGAATGATGCTTCCCAATAGCCTCCTGTCTTGGAGAGGAGCCCGGGTCACTCTGGTTCCCTCCTCCCTGTCCTCTGGGCTAAGGGCGAGAACAGCCAGAGCTGGGATCAGAAGGTTCGGGGTAGAGCCTTGAATAGTCTGTGTATCTCAAATTTGGACCCACCACTTGGTGACTCAGAAAGTGACGCATCCAGGTATGGGATGGAGTCTGGAGAACTTGTTCCACTTGGTTTCTGTAGTATTTACAGGATCACTGGGACTGAGCACCTTCTTAGCTCATTTTTGAGCTGATATGCTTACATATAACCTGGGCAACGTATCATAGATTGCGAAGGAAGAGGGCATATACGGATGCTTTCCTGTGTATTTGGCATTGGGTGTGCTGTCAGTGTCTTAATCAGATGTCTGTTACAGCCTGACTTACTGATGGACGGCTTTGTTTTATTGTAGGGGAGCTATCCGGTTTGGGAAGATTTCATAAACAAAGCCGGAAAGCTACAGTCCCAGCTTCGGTAAGTAAAAGCATGTTATCCCCGGCATCCTTGGACAGAGGGTGGAGTAGGATGCACCCCAGAGGCAAATTCGGACTAGTTGTGGGAGTGGTGCGGATAGAGAACCATGTAGTGGCATTGTCACTTATTAGCCGCCTGTCCTGGCCCCTGATTCCCACATGTAAAATTAAACTCTTCTGCCTCCTTCCACTGGAATTTTGAGAGTCAAATGAGGTATTATATATAAGGTAATAACAAGCAGTATTTAGGTAGCATCTAAATCTTGGGCCTTTGCCTGTTGACACCAAGGGTCACTGCCAAGAACTTCAGCCACAGGACTGGACGTTCCACGGCTCTCCTGTAGGAGAGAAGAACCAGGAGAGATGGAACTTCCTTCCCCTTCCATTCCTTTGGCCTCCTGGCATTTCCAGAGCCATGAGTGGGCATCTAAATGGACCATGGGCTCTAGAATGTGACCCATTTGCCACTTGTCAAGTCCTTGACCATTTCTTTGCTGAAGAAGAATGGTCAGGTCAATGGTCTGATCTGACCTTGCACCAGATCAGATCTGACCTCCTCTGCTCAGAAAGTGAGGCCTTCTCCCCAGCTCTGCCGCTGTCATCATTTATTGCAAATAGGTTGGTCTTCATCCTGTAGGAGGTGTCCTCCTGGAAGCCATTGAAGTACAACTCCCCTCCTCCCACCACACACACACACACACACTCACTCACACTCACACACACTCTCTCACACACACACACACTCACACACACACACACACACACACTCACACACACACTTTTTCTTATCTGGCTCCTTTTAATTGTCTGGCAGCCTTTCAGGGTTGACCACGGAAAAGATGTTTTTCCCCTTTATCCAGTGAGGAAGCTAAAGCTTAATATAATTAACTGATGAGTTGTCTTAAACATACAGAGTAAGACAAAGCAATCTTATCCCCCCCGGTACAAAGTACATCATAGAAACCTATGTACATATGTGTGTGTGTACACGTGTATTTATATATATGTATATGTGTACATAATTATAAAAACCAATATGTGGGCTAAGGGAAGGGACCATTTCTTTATTTTGTCAAACTTCTAGTAGCTGGTCGCGAGCACCCTAAGAGCCTCACGCACATGGTTGAACTTTCTGTCTTAGAAAAAGGGTAAGGGCGAGACTGTAGAAGAGACGAATAGCCTTGGAGAGTTCCCGTTGTGGCTCAGTGGAAATGAATCTGACTAGCATTCATGAGGACGCAGGTTCGATCCTTGATTAAGGATCCAGTGTTGCCTTGAGCTGTGGTGTAGGCTGGCAGCTGTAGCTCTGATTGGACCCCTCACCTGGGAACTTCCATAGGTCACGGGTGTGGCCCTAAAAAGCAAAAAAAAAAAAAAAGTCTTAGAGAAGTGATAAGGCTTAAACACTCTCTCCTGCTGGTGGGCGCATGTTTGCTCTGCCCAGTCAGAGAGGGCTAAGGTGCAACAAAAGCAGTTGGCGAAATAGGGCTCATTGGAAGGCGGTATTTAAAATCTCTTAATTCCTCACACTTGACCTTGATCCTCAGGTTCATGGGAACCCTGGGGATTTCGTTATACTCAGGGCACCTCGACAGCTGGCTCGTTGAATTTGGAAGATGGGCTGTGACTTGACTGAACATACATCCAGTTGTGTCAGTTATTAATTGTAAATTAGAATGAACTGTTTGTAAGTCCCAGGGCGTTTGAAAAAGCTAACTTTTCTACGGTTTGCCGTTGATGCTGGCTCTTGAAGAAACAGGCTTCGAAATGGTGTGTGTGTATTTTGTTTTGTGTAGTGCATGTGTCATTATGTCTTTTTTTAAATTTGAGCAGCGTGTTTTCTTGCTCTACTGGAGAACATCAGGCCTCATTTTGAAGTGTGATTCTGAGAGCCTTTTGCCTACATTTCCCAGCACCTTCCAGAAGCCTGTTGTTTCATAGCCACTGTTGCTTATATCCAAAGGTCTTTTTTTTTTTTTTTTTTTTTTTGTCATTGTGAATTCCTTCCTTTCTAGTCCTTCTTCTCATCTTCTTCCTTCACCAACTTTACATTGTTAGGACTGCTCAGTAAGGACTAGATTCCTCTGTGAAATACTTGGGAATTAGCATCAGGCTCTACGTACCATCTTAGAGTTCTTGGGAGCGAGCCTGGGGCTGGCTGGCTTGCCCTGGGGCTTCTCAGCCCTGGCATGCAGTGGTGCTCACTCGTCAATGAATGACAGACTGGGACGCCAGGAACCACAGAGTGCTGAAGGCCTTGTCCTCTGCTCAAGGGGATGCAAAGGATTTAAAATGACCTCTAGGGAGTTCCTGTCGTGGCGCAGTGGTTAACGAATCTGACTAGGAACCATGAGGTTGCGGGTTCGATCCCTGCCCTTGCTCAGTGGGTTAACGATCCGGCGTTGCCGTGAGCTGTGGTGTAGGTTGCAGACGTGGCTCGGATCCCGCGTTGCTGTGGTTCTGGCGTAGGCCGGTGGCTGCAGCTCCGATTGGACCCCTAGCCTGGGAACCTCCATATGCCGCGGGAGCGGCCCAACAAATGGCAAAAGACAAAAAATAAATAAATAAAAAATAAATTTTAAAAAAATGACCTCTAGGACAGCAAATGAGTATAGTAACTCCTCATTCTCTGCTTTTAGGAATTCCAAAGATGCTGTTAAGATGACATTCTAATGTTGAAAAAAATAGTCTCTCAGTTTCACTAGAATTATGATTTAGGGGGAAAAATCAGATAGCCAGGCTCTTATAGTGGCTTCCTAGGCTGCTAGTTTCAGCTCCGGTATGAACTAGGGATCTTGGAAATCACTTGAGAGTTGGGGTGTGTTGTCCCATCTCTAAATTGAATTGTTTGACCCTAGATCATCTTCCTCCAAGATTCCCTCTCCCAATCCATGTAGATAGATTGTTTTCCTGGTCCAAAATTACTTTCACCTGGAGTTCCCGTCGTGGCTCAGTGGTTAACGAATCTGACTAGGAACGATGAGGTTGCGGGTTTGATCCCTGGCCTTGCTCAATGGGTTAAGGATCCAGCGTTGCCGTGAGCTGTGGTGTAGGCTGGCGGCTACAGCTCTGATTCGACTCCTAGCCTGGGAACCTCCATATACAGTGGAAATGGCAAAAAGAAAAAAAATTACTTTCACCTATACCACTTAGATGTATATTATTTATTTATTTTTCAATTATATGGCCATACCCGCAGAGTATGGAAGTTCCCAGGCCAGGGATTGTAACAGTGATTTTTTTTTGGGGGGGGTGCTTTTTAGGGCCACACTTGTGACCTATGGAAGTTCCCAGGCCAGGGGTCGAATCAAAGCTGTAGCTGCCGGCCTATGCCATAGCCGCAGCAACGCCAGATCGTTAACCCATTGAGCAAGGCCAGGGATTGAACCCACATCCTCATGGATCTCATCAGGTTCATTACCGCTAAGGCACTGACAGGAACTCCAGGGCCAGGGATTGAATCTGAGCCGTAGCTGTGACTTGAACTGCAGCTGTAGCAATGCTGGATCCTTTAACCCATTGTGCCAGGCCGGGACTTGAACCTGTAGTCAGGTTCTAAACCCACTGTGCCACAGTGGGAGCTCCTCATTTATATTTTTTAATGTTTTTTTTTTCTTTTTTTTTTTTTTAGTTAGAAACACCTCTCTTTTAACTCCTTTGTGAAGTTTTACCTGGTCGTAATTTTATGCCGTCAGGTAAAACGGGGTAGGAAAAATGGCTAGTGTTTATTGCCTAGCACCGCAGGTGCCAGACATTTTTGGGGAAGAGTGCTAACACGACCAGAAGAAAGTCTTCTTAAGAAAATAGCCGGTGCACAAAGCCCGTGGCTGTCCCACCTCCAGTCGGATTGTCTTTCCCGGAGGGTTGCTTTCTGTCCTCGGCAGAGGCTGCAGCATGTCATGCATCTGCTCGTGGGAGACATTCCTGATGCTTTTGTTATCTGTTTGCATTTTAGGACAACCGTAGTAGCAGCAGCTGCCTTCTTGGATGCCTTTCAGAAAGTGGCGGACATGGCCACCAACACACGTGGTAAGCAGACGGGGGCTGGCTTCCGCAGTGACGCCAGTTGGCGGCGTGTGCGCTCCTGCCCTTGGCTGGCTGCACAAGAAGGTGGCGTTTAAGTTATCAGCACCTAGCTGACTCGTGTTTAAAAGCATTTCTTTCTACTCCGTGGGATTCCACATAGGAGAAGTCGCAGATCATTCTCTAGAGAGTAAACGAAAGGAGCCATTGTCTATGCCTGAGATGGCTGGACATGTTTTTGGGATCCCCTTGAATGATGTGCTGGTTGCAGCCTCTGGAGCTACAGGGATTTTTTTTTTTTTTTTTTTTTGGTTGTAATTTGTTTTTCCCTCCTCAAGTAGGAAAAACGTGCTCTTTGTTCCTTTGTGGAATGAGAAGCAAAGAGAGTGATTGGTTCATCCATTTTTTTTTTCCTGGGTTCCCCTGAAATGAGGAAACCTATTACAAGTGGCGTCCTGTTGTGATGTATCTGTTTACCCGTCTTCCACACTTGACTGTGCTATGACTTGGGCATGTCTGAACCCTTCCCCGACACAGTACTTGGAACATAGTGTTTCAAGTATGTTGATCAAATCGGTGAACAAAGGGGAATCTTTTGAAAGTTTGTAATGGTTTCAGTGACTCTTGAGTTGTAGCAAAGAAAATTCGTAACATGTGAAAGTAGAGAAGAGAGTTACTACCTCTGTACCCAGCTCTGTCGTTAAAAATAGGACATTCCCCAGAACCTAGAGACCCGCATTCAAAGTGGGGGTGCTTCCCTTTTCATTCCCAGCCAAGGAATCTCTCCCGCCTCTTTCTTGCCCTCTTCCTGGGTAGCTAGTGCACAGACGGCTACGTACCTATTGTTGTCACTGTCATGGTGACATTGGACAATGAGGGCGTTGGGGGCCAGTGGGATTGCTCCCAGTCACACAAGAATTAAGTGTCTCTGAAGCCCATGATGGGTACGTACCTCCACTGGGTTTCAGCAGTGACTCAGTCCCCAGAGGTGCTTAATTAACTATTCAGATGAATTTGCAGTGAGGACGTTTCTCATTCAAAAAACTTGAGAACTGCTGATATTTCAGGCACTGTCATGGGACCACAAGAATCAATATATTCCTCTCTGTCCTGGGGGAGCTTGCAGTTGCGGTGGGGAGGATGCTATGTGCAAATAAAGAATTTGAGTGCAGAAATACTGCGCTCGGTAACAGTGGTGGGACAGAGTGCTGGGGCTGGGGGTACAGAAACATGAGCAATTATCTTAGGGAGTGAAGGATGTTCTCCCAGGAGAGTTAATACTTATCCAAGATGCCAGTGGTGTTTCAGAAGGCTCCCCAGGGAGTTCCTTGGTGGTCTGGTGGGTTAGGGATCTGGCATTGTCACTGCCGTGGCCTGGGTTCAATCCCTGGCCCGGAAATTTCTGTGTGATGAGGGTATGGCCAAAAAAAAAAAAAAAAAAAGATCCCTAGGAGAATGCAGTTGGAGACATGAGAGCACTGATTTCTTCATCTGGTTTGTCAGCTTGGCATGGGTCTTAACCAGTATCTTTTTAAAGCCCTTTAAAAAATTTTTTACATAGCTTGTATATGTCTGTTGTGGAATCTTTAGGACGTGCCAGTATAAAGAGGAGTAAGAGCATTCATGCCAGTGTCCACCACTGTTAGTGTTACTGAGTCTGTCTTATCTTATTTTCTTTGGCCGCAGCAGGGTCTGGAACTGGGCTTGTCAGTCATATTGATGTCTTTCTAGAATAGCCATCAGAGTGCGTCTTCCTTGAACGAGTTGCTCTGTTTTAAACAACTCGTGTATCTGGTGTTGCCTTTTTGACACTCTGTGATTCATAAGTTTATATTTTAATGTTTAATTACCGAATGGGAAACAACCTAAATGTCCATGGACAGATGAATGGATTGAGAAGATACGGTATATATATATATATATACACACACACACACAGCAGAATACTCAAAGCCATAAAAAAGAACAAAATCGTGCCATTTGCTGCAACATGGATGGAACTAGAGAGTCTCATAATGAGTGAAGTAAGTCAGAAGGAGAAAGACAAATGCCATATGACATCACTTATATGTGAAATTTAAAATATGGTACAAATGAGCCTATCTACAGAATAGAAAATAAACTCACGAACGTAGAGAACAGACTTGTAGTTGCCGACAGGGAGGGAGTGGGATGGACTGAGAGTTTGGGGTTAGTGCTAAGAGGCAAACTTTTGCATTTGGAGTGGATAAGCAAGGAGGTCCTGCTGTATAGCACAGAGAACTAGATCCAGTCACTTGTGATGGTACGTGATGGGAGATATTATGAGAAAAAGAATGTGTGTATATATGTGTGTAAACTGGGTGACTTTGCTGTACAGCGGAAATTGACACAACATTATACATCAACTATAATAAAAAATTAAAAAACAAAACAAAATTATTGAATGGGCCCTAAAGGATGGATGGAAAGGTATACCCCTGACTGTCCATTTCCTGCAGTGAGAACTTGAGTTTTTGCCGAAGCTGCTCCCCAGAGTAGTTCTTGGTGGGAAACTGGAAGGCCTGCAAGTGCTCATGGTTGAATGGAGGAAAAACAATTATTTGTGGGGAAAGAAACCAGATCGGCCTCTCCGTGGTGCTGATGGAGGTAGAGGTGTCCGAAGGTGCTGTCTTTAACAAAGGACAAACAATGCCACAATGAATAAGATTCCTGTTTCATGTGTTTTTAAGCCATTTGATTACAGGTCCTTTTTAGCAAAATCAGACTCTGAAACGACTCTGAAAGATCCTTACATCTCAAGATGTCTAGAATCCATATGCACTGGGGGGAAATAACTTTTCTTTTCTTTTTTTTTTTTTTGAAATAACTTTCCGTTGAGTGTGCCAGTGTGAAAACTCTCACATGACCTAAAAAATGTATGGGTTGACACAAAGGTATATTTTATGGAGTTGATACAGAACTTGACTGTAGGTTCATTTTAGCACCAGAAATGCTTTTTATTAATTTTTACTTAACAATTAAAATGTAAAACATGCTCTTTAGTTTAAAAACATCACGTCAAAGTATATAAAAGTAAAATCTACCTTCCTAGTACCCCTTGCAGGGATTGGGTTTAGTGTCATTTATAGACTTTTTTTGCATATTTTAACACATCTGGGAGAAAAACGAATCCCAGAACAATATATAAAATGATATATGGAATAAAATACGTTTGTAAGATCTTTGTCAAAAGGTAGCCCATAAGAAACATTATTTCTGGAGTTCCCGTTGTGGCACAGCAGGAACGAATCCAACCAGGAGCCATGAGGTTGTGGGTTCGATCCCTGGCCTCGCTCAGTGGGTTAAAGATCTGGTGTTGCCAGGAGCTGTGGTGTAGGTTGCAGACGTGGCTCAGATCTGGCGTTGCTGTGGCTTCGGTATAGGCCGGAGGCTACAGCTCCTATTAGACTCCTAGCCTGGGAGCCTCCATATGCCGCAGGTACGGCCCTAAAAAAAAAAAAAAGACAAGAAACATTATTCCTGTGCTTTTACTCCACAACGTATTATAGTTATCTTTCCATGTCAGTACCTAGAGATCTGCCTTCTTTCTTGCAGCCAAATGGAAATTCACTGTCTGGATGTAGCACGACTTAATCATTGTTCTTTTGGGGAATATTTAGATCATCTCCATTTCTTTACTCTTACAAGCTATACTGCAGTTAATGCCCATGTGTATAGCCTTTTGGAGATCTATGGTAATCTCTCTCTCTTTCCCTTTTTTTTTTTTAAAACGCCGCACCCACAGCACATGGAAGTTCCTGGGCCAGGTATTGAATCCAAGCTGCAGTTACAGTCTATACAGCGGCTGTGGCAATGCTGTATCTTTTCTGTTTTTTTTTTTTGTCTTTGTCTTTTTAGGGCTTCACCCACTGCATGTGGAGGTTTCCACACTAGGGGTTAAATCGAAGTTAAAGCTGCCAGCCTATGCCACAGCTATAGCAACGCTAGATCCAAGTTGTGTCTGTGACCTACACCACAGCTCATGGTAATGCCAGATCTTTAACCCACTGAGCGAGTCCAGGGATCAAACCTGCAACCTCATGGTTCCTAGTCAGGTTTGTTTCGGCTGCGCCACAATGGGAACTCCAATGCTGTATCCTTTTTACCCACTGTGTTGGGCCAGGAATTGAACCTGTGCCTCTGCAGCAGCCTGAGTGGCTGCAGCCAGATTCTTCACCCACTGTGCCACAGCAGGAACTCCTATGGTAATCTTTCTCTCTTTTTTTTTTTAATTTTATTTTTTCCATTATAGCTGATTTGGTAATCTCTTTTTAATGGTGTATGCATCTCCAAGGAAATGATGAATCTTTAAAAAAAAATGCTTCAAGCTATTTTGGTCAGCAGCAAATATATTTGGGCTATGGTCATTACAGCCTGGAACTCTAATACAGTTTGATATCTACCCTCTGTGGAAAGTCTAGTCTCTTGCTTAGAGACTAGATGTAATGTTTTTTTGAGTCTTTCTTGCTGGAGGTAAGAATAACTGCTATTCCCTTCTCTTAAGTGCATCTCCTTGGGGCAAGCATCCAGAATCTGAAGCTGGAAGATATTAGCATTCCATATTGTTTCCCAAAGGAAATGACTCTGAAGGTTCTTGTCCTTTGTAGCAAATATTTTGCACTAGCTGTTGATAGAATTTATTTAGGAAAATCTTTTAAAGTTAGTCATTGTAAGAGCAAAATATAGTCATATAACTGTTGAGTAGAATGTGAAAATCTGTTTTCATTTTAAAAATTATTATTTTTTTTAATTGTGTTGTATTTTTGGCTGCACCTGCAGCATGCAGAAGTTCCCAGGCCAGGGATCGAACCCATGCCACTGCAGTGTCTTGAGCCTCAGTAGTGACAACATCAGATCCATGACCCGCTAAGCCACCAGGGAACTCCTCGTTCATTTTTTTTTTTTTTTAAATGAAAGAGTCTAACTCACTATTATAATGTGTCTTTTTAAGTTAATAATTAAACTGTAATGGAGTTTGAGTTAGTCAGCTCCATAATACATGCAGTTTCACATTTTATTGATTTTGCACTCCAGAATAAATATACAACTTGTGTTCGATATGAAAGTTCACCCGTTTCTGTGTTACCACAAAAGATTAGTGTCTAAGCATTTGGAGTATGTAGGAAGCCTGACTTTGTGAGGCCGGGTGCCTATTTTCTGTATGTCCGTAATGGACCAGCACTCGGAGTGGTTTGAAAGCGATGGATGTGCAGTTGTCTGGGTTTACTTAAAAAAAGAAAAAAGAAGAGCAAAGGTAGGGAGAGGCTTCTTGGGCTTCAGCGGCCTGTGTTGGGAAGTAGCGTTGCTGCACCTGTAAGCACACAGCCTGGGCCTGGGGCTGATGAAATCCTCCTGCCTGAGTCAGCACTGGCCCTTCGTGGCCACTGCACCATTTGCTTGTGTCAGCAAGGGCCTTTGAAGAGTGCAGTGCTGTGTGTGACTTTCACTTTTGGCCGCCTCTGTGTGCCCCTGTCATGATGTCATGGCTTGGAGGACGCATCCCTGGGATGTTTAGAGGATGATACACCCAAGGCAAAGTGAGGGGTTTCAAGATTCTCGGAAGGAAAGGGATCCCCAGCCGACTAGATCACTTCTGTCACCTTCATTGACTGCGTCAGAGGCTGGGCTCTGTCCTAAGTGCTTTACATAGATTCTTTTTCTTCTCACAGTAGCCCTATGAGGTGGGTGCTCGTGATTGCTTCTTTTTTTTTTTCTTTTTGCTTTTTCAGGGCTACGCATGCGGCATATGGAAGTTCCCCGGCTAGGGGTCGAATCAGATCCATAGCCATGCCAGATCCCAAGTCAGCTCTGCAACCTACACTGCCGCTCACGGCAATGCCAGATCCTTCACCCACTGAGCGGGGCCAGGGATCGAACCCTCATCCTCATGGATCCTAGTCGGGTTTGTTACTGCTGAGCCACAATGGGCGCTCCTGATGCTCGTGGTTTCCATTCTAGATGGTGAGGTCTGGACTGAGCACTAACCTACACCGACCAAGGTCACACGGCTGTGACGGTGGGGAAACTGGAGGCTGGCCTAGAGTTTAACCATGATATTATGATTCCTCACATAAGGACCTCATGGATTTAGTAGAAACTTAAATTTGCTTTTAATTACTTGATCCTGAATTCGTTAAAAAAAAAAAAAAGGACAAAAAAACAATCTATGTAGCATCTTAGAGTAAAGACTAGATTGGAAGCTAGGATGCATGGGTTTGTCTTCTGCTTTGCCAGCTCTGTGACCCGAGTAATTTTGTTTCACTTCTCCAGGCTTTAATTCCCCACTTGTTAAGGGGTTTTCCCAGGACCCAGGGGTCTAGATGGTCACAAGTAATCCTTTGCAGCTCGAATATTCTATGATGTAAAATCTCCTTTGGCCCTACTAAATTGTTCAATACAGATGAAGTCGGGCAGTCTAATTTTTCTTTTCTATATTAGAGCGTTTCCAGTTTTTGCCCTGGGGATAAAGAAGTGGAAGGAAGCAGAGCGCAAGTAGAGGCTAAAGGAAGGAGAAGGTTAGGAGAAAAATACGTTTAGAAGAAACCCTCAGTGTATGTGTGAGAAGGGCAGATAGAGGCTGGAACTTCTAGAACAGCCATCAAGGTCCAGACAGTCAGCGGAGTACTTTAATCATGAGCCTGGATTGCGGAGGTTCTGTGCTCTGGTGAAGAAAATCTCTACGGTTTACGCCGAAGAAGATAGTCTTGGTTCTTAAAAGCAGGTTTTTAGGATAGAGTTTGTGAGATGCTGTGCTCTTCTGATCTGGCTGCATGGATCCTAATCACTCAGGAAGCTTGTCTGAAAGGACAGATTTCAGAGCCCTGCCTCATGCCTTTGGGATCCAAATAATTGGGCAGAGCTTGGGAATCTCAGATTTTTTAAGGCTTCCCGGGGAAGGCAGCCTCTCGCTGTCTTGCCGTCGCCCCCCTGTCTGATGACATCTCCGCCCCTGGCCGGCAGTTCCACCCACAAAAAAATGCTCTCTGCTCCCTGAATCCCTTAAAACCTCTGATCCCTTTCCTCTTGCACAAGTGCATTCCAGACCTGGAGTGCCCTTCCAGCTCACGCCCTCTCCGCCCCCTTTAGATGCTGGAGGATCATCAGCTTGTCTTTCTGGAGTCAGTGTAAAGGTCACAGCACCCGTGGACCTTCTGCTTCCTGCCCCTCACTGTGAAATCGGGTCTCGGGTCTGAAGCCTCAGCACCAACCGCATCCTCCTGCTCGATTGATGGCCTCCCTCCTCCCTCCTCGTCCATCTTCCCCACTAGACTCAAACACGTCCAGGACAGGGCCTGCTGCTGCTCTGCTCCAGGGAACCTAGGTCCCCCAATGCCGAGTAGCGGGCATTTAGTGGGGTGCATCGATGTTTGCACATAGTCCTTGGTGATCTGGGTGAGGACAGCTGTCGTCTTGGGACAGAGGCTGGTGGGAGGGGGTCGGCCAGATTACACTTGGGAGTTCAGAATCTTGTGACCACTCCCCCTACTCGGAGGCCGAGCCTCTGGATAGGGCGTTTTGTTGTAGAGGGCCCAGCCATGACCAGGTCACAGGAAGGCCCACGTGGGTGAAAGGCAGCTACTTGCTCTTGGCTGGGGTTGGGGAAGAGGTGCCAGGACACTGTTTCAAGGAGGCAGTCAGACTGGTTGCATTCGCCCCTCACGTTTTAATTTAACCAGGTTGTTTAATTGACACTTCTGGATTGACTTGGAGTGTTTGAGTCTTGTGCTCTTTTTCATGGAATTAGTCTTATGATTCCTTTTTCTTTTTTTTTCTTTTTTTTTTTTTTTTTGCCTTTCTCTAAGGCCACACCCGCAGCATATGGAGGTTCCCAGGCTCGGGGTCTAATGGGAGCTGTAGCCGCCAGCCTACGCCAGAGCCCAGCAATGCCAGATCCGAGCCGAGTCTGCAACCTACACCACAGCTCACGTCGACGCCGGATCCTTAACCCGCTGAGCGAGGCCAGGGATCGAACCTGCAACCTTATGCTTCCTAGGCGGATTCCTTAACCACTGAGCCATGACGGGAACTCCCATAGAGTCTTATGATTTCTACCTGGGAAACTACTTAACCACAAACCAAGGGGGAAAATTATTTACAAAAGGTCATGAAATACTCTTCTTGGAAGGCCTGGAGCTGCATAGTGTTCTTTGAAAATGACCTTAAAGAACCACGGATACTTTCATTCATTTAATTAAAATAAAAGGCGGGAGTTCCCGTTGTGGCGCAATGGTTAACGAATCTGACTAGGAACCATGAGGTTTCGGGTTCGGTCCCTGCCCTTGCTCAGTGGGTTAACGATCCGGCGTTGCCGTGAGCTGTGGTGTAGGTCGCAGATGCGGCTCGGATTCTGCGTTGCTGTGGCTCTGGCGTAGGCTGGCAGCTACAGCTCTGATTTGACCCCTAGCCTGGGAACCTCCATATGCCGCGGGAGCGGCCCAAGAAAAGGCAAAAAAAAGACAAAAAATAAATAATAAAAATAAAAAGGCATAAAAGTACAATCTATAGATGTGGCTGTAGATCAGTAAACTGGTTTTGTACTCAGGCCAGTTCAGGTTCCTTAGTTATTTTTGGTTATTGTCCTCAGGATTCTTACAGGACAAAAACTTGGAAGTATTTGAGAAACAGCTCTGTTGTAATTTTTCTTATAAGAGCCAAGCATATTGTTTTGATTCAAGGATAGTGTATTTATTTTTCTGATGATCTTATTCTAGCTGAGGCTTTATAGGTAGTAGGGGGCAAGATGAATCTAGCAGAAAGCTTCTGGAGCCTCGAAGTTTTATAGGAAAGTGGCTGTTAATTTTACATAGTGCTTGTGTATGGTTGTCAAAGGAGTACCTTGACTCTGATATCCTGGGGCCTTGGCACGTTATGGATGCCCAGGAAACAGTTGCTAATTCATTAAATGAAAATTGATAAAGTGAAGCACTTGATCGTTTGCAGAGTGGATGGACCCAGCAGCTGGATTCTGTAATATTATTTTTAAACATGAATCTAGGCAGGCTCTATTGGCAGTGACCTAGAAAAACGCTATCGCCTTTCATTTTCGGGGTTTTGAACTTGACCTCTTGATTCTGATTCACATGAATTATTCTGAGGAAGCCCAAAGCACATTTTGCCCTGCTGGTAGTTGAATTTTGCAAATTCTCATTGCTGTATTGTAGGTTGGTGTGGGGAGTAAGTAAGAACAAAGCTATGAAAAATTAGAGTGCTTTGAGCTGATTAACGTGGAAAATTGGCAGGGCCAAGACAAAGCTTCCTTTTCTCCTCTATTTCTTGTTTGCTTGTCCCTGCGTTGCTTTATGCCAGGACTTGACAGGTCCTGGGTGTGCTGTGGTGAGCGACCCCAGTGCCGTCCTGGCTTCATGGAGCTTGTAGGCTGGGCCAGGGCCATCCTGTGTGATGGACGTTTCTGTAATGGAAATGTTGTGTTTTCACTGTCCAGCATGGTAGCCACCCGCGACATGGGATTACGGAGCGCTTGAAACAGGGCTAGTGGAACTGAAGAACTGAATTTCCAATCTTTACATTTTAATGAACTTTAATTAAATATATACCTAGTGGCTGCTGCATGACACAGCATGGATTATCAGGAGTGTAACCATTCCTACAAAGAAAGGTTTGTTCTGCTTTTAACAGTAAATGCAATATTTTATGAGTCATCTGATTTATTCTCTTCTATATCAGAAAGCTTTATTGAGGGTTTTCTCGGTACCTAGGGTGCTGGGAATGCAAAACAGGTGTTGTTTCTCAGGCGTTGGGCGAGTGGGCGCTCCAGGATTTAAGCAGAGGCGTGTGGTTGTGGGGGTGTTAGGTGGAGAGGTACATGTAAACAAAAATAATTCCAGCCATAAATGCTTCCTCCTCCTCTTTATAGCATGTCCGTCTTGTGCATTCTCAGTGGACAAGTTATCGTTCCAAAGGGGATGAGAATTGGTTCCTGGGGAGGAAAGGGGATCTTACTCTTGTATATGGTTGTCATAGGGGTACCCTGGCTAGATCATTGGCTAGAATAAGATCCTCAGAAAAATGAATACACTATCCTTGAATAATAAATAATAAATGAAAGTAATTTAATGATAAAATAATTTATGAATACACTATCCTTGAAAATAAATAGTAAATAAAAATAATGTATTTTTATTTGTTTGGCCGCACCTGTGGCATGTGACAATCCCCAGGCCAGGGATTCGAACCTGCGCCACAACAGTAACCAGAGCCACAGCAGTGACATCAGCTCCTTTACCTGCTGAGCCACCAGGGGACTCCCTTACTCTCTATATCAGGTACAGATATACATACAATACAAATATCTATGGCATTAATATTTTATGAAGGGGGGGTGTGGTCAGGGAAAAAAAAGTGTCTAAAAAGGCTCCTAATGGGAGCAGTAACAGGGACAAGCTTGAGAAGACGGTTTTGCGGTGGAGCCTAGCTCTTGAGACAGGTCAGCTTTTGCTTGCTGTCCCCTTCCAGATGCCTTTAAGGAATTTTCATGAACTTGAGGAGCGTGATTGCTGTCGGTATACCTCCTTTATGTGAGGTGACTGGGCAAAATGAATCTGTATTACCCAGTTGTGTAGACGTGTCAAAAAGTCACCTAGCGTTGAACAATTGGTGGGTTCAGAGGCATCCGAGACGGGCCTGCCTCCTCCCCATCATGGATTCACCATTTGTAAATATTCTTAACTATGACGAATGCGAAGAATGACTTTAATGCTAGGCTGTGTCAAATAGCCCTTTATTGATTGGGCTTTATAGCTATAATCCTTTTAATGAGGATTTTACACACACACACACACTCACATCTCTATAACCAGGGTCTATAACAATCTGGGTGCATATAACATAATATGTGTGTATGCACGTATATGTATTGTTAGCTGGGAAAACTAAAGCATCGGACTTAGCAGATTCTTGCCTAAATGACAGGAGACAGATCCTGCGTCCCAGGATGACTGATTTCTATGCAGAGCTCATCTTTGATTTGCTTACAGCTTTGCCAAGGGCCGTGGTGAGACCAAAACCCAGAATAGATGTAGTGTAGCCTTATTAACTTCCTTCAGCCCCCTCAAACCACTCCAAATTTGAATAAGTGTATGTATGAGTATGTACACCTGTTTTTATGTTGAATACTGATGTAGCCTCAATCTTATATGAAGTGCAAAAAAAAACCTTGTAAATTATTTCTAATAATTAACACATTTCTAATAATACATAACCTAGCTAAAAACTGTATGGCTGTTATGTAAATATTATGTAAATACAGTTTCAAGATATAAAGTCTCCACCTCCTCTGAGATTTCGGAGTTATCATTGACCTACTAAGGGATGATATAAAAAATATAATGCCTTTTTAAATGAGGCTGTAAATGTGTATTCTGCTTTGGGATTCCTTATTTTGATGTTTTTCTGCGCTGATAGACCTTGAGTCATTTGAACTCATTAGCAGAGTACATTTCATCCTACCTATTTGAATGCTTAGGAGAAAACCAGTTTTTAAAAATGGCCCTGTGAATGCAAAGTTTGTCTTACCATTTTCCATTTTTTAAAAAGGTGATTATTGTTTGGTTTGCTTTATAGTGAAACTCAGACCTGGTGTTGAGTCTAGCACAGTAAGGTGGCCTGTGTATTTTAAACTTGAGTTTTTTTGTTTTGTTTTGTTTTGTTTTTGGCAAATCACACTAAGGACTAGAAATAACAAAAGAATTCATGTTTATTGAGTATCTTTAATAAATTTCTAAATCTTCTTTTCTTTTCTTTTTTTCCCGCCTCCTTTTTGGGGTTGAAGGAATTAGGAGGCAGGGGCTTACTTATTCGATTAATTTGATGGGTAAATTTGTTGGTCCCAGGAGTTTTGGAGTCATGAACCGAGCATCCCTGGTGCTGAAATGAACATCCCTCTTTTCCAATCCCATTGACCTTGACGTTAAAGGTGATCCCTGACAGTAACACCATTCCTCACCCGACCAGCAGCTTGCTACTATTGACCTTTGGTTGGTGGCCACAGTTAACCAGACTTGGGCTGTTTTCCTTGTGGCTTTTTGTGTCCTCCATGTGTGGTGGTTGGCTTTTCACTGCCTCTCCCCGAAATGCACTTGAACGGTTACCGTGAGTTACACCCACCCTGCATCCCAGTTTTATGGAGGCGCATCCTGGGTGTCCAGAGCAGGGTCACCAGAATCCTCAAATCCTACAGGAAGAGCTAGGGACATAAGAATCCCACACGCCAGCCTGTGTGTCCCTGGAAGGCTTGTCCCCCCTCCCCTAACCAACAGGAGCATCTGCTCCTGCTCAAGTCAGTAGTGTTTTCCCCTTTTGCCTTATTTTCCCTGGTGGTGATGCTTGAATTATGATGCATGCTGTTCCCTTTAACCCGGGCAGCCTTAATAAATGCCGGTGAATTATGCCGCAGAGGTGGTGGCGGTAGCCGTGGGGTAGAAGGGCCAGGGGAGGAGGGGGAGGCATGTCTTTATGGGTGACCGGGTTGATCTGTGTGCAAGCATGGTTATTGGTGTCGTTAGGCATTTGACAAAATGAAGTGGTTTACTCAGCAGCTCCATCCTTCCAGCTGCTTGCAGGGCTTGTCTGCATGAGGGACAGTGAGCCGTGGGGACTCTTCTCCCCCACCCCCCATCCTGGCTCTTTCCCTTTGCCTTTCACTTTGGCTTAAAATAACTAATACCCTCCACTGCCACACACAGAAGCACACCGCAGTCACGTTTGGTAAAATACAAATTTGCGTTCATGAACAAATGCAGTTATTTGAATTCGTGCAGATGAGTCAATTTTTATTTTATTTTTTACTGTGCTTGCTTGTGGACGATCCTTTGCCATAGAGTTGTGAACTTGGTTTGTTCTGCCCGCCTCGATAAAAATAACTGTTTGGAGGGTATATGTGAACTTGAAGACACTTGAAGTTGTCCAACTAGTATTTTTCTAGGCCGAATCTATTCTGCCTGGTTGCCTAGCTGCCTCCTCTCTGCTCTGATAAAGCCCTGGCCTGAAAACATGCAGGAAAGGTGAAAACTCCGGTGGACTAAAATTTTCACCTTAGCTGTCCGCATGTGCTCTGCTGGAGGAAAACCATGCTATTGGAAAATTGCTCTCAGAAGAAATGCAACGAAGAATATTCCAAAGGTCTTCCATCACCAAGACTCTGGCAGTGAATTCTGGTACATTTTAAGGAAATTTCATTTTTATACACTACTTTTGGAAAGGAATCCATGGCCTTACGTGAAAATTACCTGGAGGTTTGTTGCTTTGTCTTGTTTAACATAATGCATAATGCTCTGATCTTTCTTTTTTTCTTGGTTTTAGGGTCACACCCATGGCATGTGGAGGTTCCCAGGCTAGGGGTCGAATCGAAGCTACAGCTGCTGGCCTCCACCACAGCCACAACAACGTACACCACAGCTCACGGCAACACCAGATCCTTAACCCACAGAGGGACTGAACCCACATCCTCGTGGATACTGGTCAGATTCATTTTCCCTGCGCCACAACAGGAACTCCCGCTCTGATCTTTCAGGATAGAGGGTTTCTTTTATAGACCATCTACTATCTAGTGCAGTTTTACAGAATAAATTGGGTCTCAACGAGGTGAAGTCACTTGCCTCGGGTGGCGAGGCCACTCAGCTCACAGGGGTGACAGTGGGAATCTCATTTTAGGGCAGGGCTCTCTGTCCTGTGCTTTCCCCTGAAAGCCACCTGGCCAGTAGCTTGTTCACATCGCCTTTTGCTTTCATGGTGAGAGACTATTCAAGGAGGAAAGAACATGAGCTGTGGGAAATAAAGCTCTGTTCTGGGCTCAGTTATTGTTAAGATTTTTGTTGGCTTGTTTGTTTATGCAGAAGCCTTGATTGTCTGGTTTTCCAAAGCAGTTTTCCACTTCCGCTGCAGTCCTTTCTTGTTCTATGGAAGATGTTTTCATTTTCTGTTAGCTGTGTGTGTGTGTGTGTGTATGAGTGTGTGTGTATGAAAGAGAGGGAAAGGCTGTTTTGCTTATATTTTAATCATTTGTTCTGTTCGACGTGTAGGAATATCTAGGCTTCTTTCATTTACATTGTCTCAGTTTTGTGAATATATATCTGCATGCATGCGCACACCTACACACGCGCACACACGGAATGTGTTTTTTGATTCCCAAATGCTCAAAATTGCCCTGGGACATCTTATGTCTAGTAAAAAGATAGTGCTGTGGAAATCTGCAGCATCTCCTGCTGTGAGAGCCAGGGCCCAGGGACCCTGGTTACCATGGAAACCAATATGGAGCTGCTGGGTGGTGCCTTTCCTTTAGAGCTGCATTCGAGTGCATTTCACCATCACTACAATGCTGCTGCTTCCCCCCCACCCCCTTTGAAATTAGGAGGCGGGGGGGGGGGTGAGCTGAGTGATTACAACTAAAAAGAAAATCCTCTTTCAATCAAGGCAGAAAGAGATCTTGAAAATGCGCCCTTTAAATGTGATTGTCAGTAGTGGGCAATACAGTTCCCTGAAGACAGCCAGAGGTACCTGACAAAATACAAAGGAATCTGGAGGAGATGGCGAAGATGGAACCTTCTTCCTGTGCCGCTGACCTGCAGGCTTCTGTTCAGGAATGACGTGCGAGGCTGACACGGGCTGTGTTCCCGCTGACTCTGATTGAGCCTGTTTAGTTCCTCCGGAGCGCTTGACGGTAGACAAAAGACCTTCAGCTCCGGGCATGTGCCCCCAGCCCCCGCTTCCTGACCCCTCTCTCTCTCAGAGCCCACCCAGAGAACCAGGTCTGCGAGCCTGGAGAGCTTGCCTGAATTTTAGCCCTCGAATTGCCATTTAAGTGCGTGAGTGCCATCTGTGCTTGTTGACGCGCGATGCTTCATTTGGATAATACGATTTAAAGCCCGGCGCAAGACAGGGCTTGTCCTGGAACTGGAGGAAATAATGAGCCGTGGAACCACACCCCCTGACCTCCCAGGGGTGGTGGTGGTCCCGCTGGTTGGTCCCTGGCCACAGGTGGGAATCGCTGCAGTCCCCAGCACCAGTCAGGCTCCCACTGCCCGGGGACAGACTCCGGTTTCATGGGGTTGAAGGATGATAAAATTGTCTCCAACCTTGTTAGATGGATGCCTTTGTTCTCTAGGTGTTTGTTTTTCCAAATGTGTTTGTGGAAAGCAAATGCCAGGAGTGTGTGTTTTTTGGAAACGGTGAAGTACCTTGGAGCCCTTGGCCTTGAGTATCTGCCGAGGGCCCTCTATCCGCTGAAGCATCTGCTGGCCCTTCAGTTGCTTAGTCTCCTTGAGGAGGGTGGTAGGAACCTCGTTTTGCCAACAAGGGAAACTGGCGGGTGACCTGAACTGCCTTTGTTTAAATGTCACACGACTTTGAAGCAGCAGAGCTTGGGGTGTGTGTATCTGCTCCGAGGGACCCATGAGTGCCACCTCCTTTCCACTGCAGAGATCAGTTGTATACACAGAGTCACCTGGGAATTTAGAATCTCAGTCTTGTCACGGTAGACACCTTGGGCTGGATTCTTATTTGCCGTGAGGGGCTGTGCTGTGTATAGAACACTGTTCAGCAGCATCCCTGGTCTCTGTCCTCCAGTCGTGAGAACCGGACATGTTTCCAGCCGTGGCTGAATATCCCCTGGGGTGGGGGCCGGGGGCAAACTGGCTCCAGTTGAGAATCACTGAGCTGGCCCTTCTAGGTGTTTTTAGTATTTGGCAGTTTATTGGACCTGTGACTCTGCCTTTTCTTGAGGCAGCTGAGGATAGCTTGGTTCATTTAAGCGAAGCTTTCCATTATTCATAACTAAGTCAGGATTTTAAAATTTGATGGTTCCTGCATTGCCTGAGCCGAGAAATGGCCACCGTGCTGGGTTGTGCATAAAAATTTGGGAGGAGTCCATATCTTACCAAAAAGGACGGCTTCCTTTTTGCTGGAAGGTCATTTCCCATGGTGAAAATGCGCAGTTGTTGTTTATTTCCAAAGATTAACTAGAATAAGAATAGTGCTGGAGCTCAGCAGAGAGAGTGTTGGGAGTTTTCATTTGAGCTCAGCTGCCCTCCTCTGAGGGGCTGAGCCTGTGTTGGGAGGCCGGCTGCAGGCCGTGCTGCCCGGTCACACCTGTGTGGCCTTGGAGGGTCAGTCTGAGTAGACACACTTCAGTTTTGTCATCTATGAGCTGACAGTCGGGTCTGCTGTACCTGCTTGTCAGGGTGACCGTGGAGCTCAAATGAGATCGTGACTGAAAACCCCAAATACCTGTGACACAAAATTACCTGTTCCTCTGTCCCTTCTGGGGCCTCTGTGCGGGTCAGATGCGGTGGGTCCCTGGTCACTTCCAGACCTCAGCACTCTCTCCTGATTCCACTTTGATTTGCCTGCCTGTCTCCTCTACCTCTCTGTCCCCAGCTTCTGTCCCTGCTCTTGATCCATTGAGGTTCCTGCTTTTCTTCCCCAAAGACTTCTTTTGACATTTTAGAAATTCCCCTGGCACTGTTTTGTTTATTCCTATTATAGTCTGTTATTTCTAATTATTATAAACATTTACATGGTATACATATTACATATAATCATTACTGCTTATTAGATTTGGGGCATTATCATGGGAACATGAATGAATTTTGATTTTAATAATGTCTTATTTAAAAGTTTTCCCCACTTTATTGAAGTCTGATGGACAAATGAAAGTTACGTAGTTTTGGTTGTACAATGAGATTTTCTTTTTTAAGTTGTAGTGTGACAACTTACTGCAAGTATTATACAATGTGAAATGAGGTCCACAGCCAAGTTTCTTAACAGGATCCATCGGCTGAGACAGTTCCTAGCTTGGGAGATGATTGTGGAGTGTTGTAGTTGTCTCCCCGACGCCTGGGGACACAGAACCTGTCGCCTGCCCTGTGGTGGAACGTTCCTCTCCCTTCTCTGCCCTTATCACTCTGGTTGGTCCCTTACGGTTTCTCTCAGGCCGTCTGTCCTCTGGGAACCCTTTTCTCAGTCCTCAAATGGGTTTGAAGCAGCCTCCCCCTTTGTGTGCGTGTGTTTTAAGGGCCTTGGCATATGGAAGTTCCCAGGCTAGGGGTCTCATCAGCGCTGCATCTGCCGGCCTACACCACAGCCACAGCAACGCGGGACCCGAGTTACATCTGTGACCTACACCACAGCTCATTGCACTGCTGGATCCTTAACCCACTGAGTGAAGCCAGGGATCGAACCTGCATCCTCATGGATCCTAGTCTGGTTTGTTACCCCTGAGCCACAACAGGAACTCCTAGAGCAGCCGCATTTTGCTCCAAGCCTAGAACCTGGGCTCCTCCTATCCCCATCCCCTTACCAACCCGTGAGCTTCCTCAAGGTGAGGACTCGTTCATCTATTAACAAGTGGTGTTCTTTTTTTTTTCCCCCTAAAATTGAGGTGAAATTCACATCACCCCAAATCGACCTCATTTGAAAATGAATGATTCATTGGCATTTGTACATTCATGGGGTTGTGCAACCTCCATCCTTGTCTGCTTGCAAAGCACTTTCATCATGCCAGACTAAACCCTGGACCCAAGGTGATGAAAGAGTTCTGAAGATGGGTAGGGGCGTGGGGCTGGTTGCACAACAGTGCGCATGGAGGTGAATGCCACCGAACTGTACACGTCAAAGTGGTTATAAAGCACAGAGGACTTTTAGGGCCGTGAAAATACTCTGTGATACCAGGTAGTGGACGGGTGTCCCTAAACATTTGTTCAAACCCATAGACTGTACAGCACCGAGAATGAACCTGAATACAAGCCATGGACTTGGGCTGATAATGATGTATCTGTGTAAGAATGCATCCGTTGTAACAAATGAATCCATTTCTTGGTGGATGTTGATAATTAGGGAAACTCTGGGGAGTTCCCGTCGTGTGGCGCAGTGGTTAACGAATCCGACTGGAACCATGAGGTTGTGGGTTTGATCCCTGGCCTTGCACAGTGGGTTAAGGATTTGGCGTTGCTGTGAGTTGTGATGTAGGTCACAGACACGGCTTGGATCCCGAGTTGCTGTGGCCCTGGTGTAGGCTGGCAGCTGTAGCTCCAATGAGACCCCTAGCCTAGGAACCTCCATATGCCGCTGGAGCAGCCCTAGAAAAGGCAAAAAGAAAAAAAAAAAAATTAGGGAAACTCTTCATGTATGGGACAGGGTATATCTGAGAAATCTCTGTACTTTCCTCCTAGTTTTGTCATGGACCTTAAACTGCTCTTAAAAATTTAATTAAAAAATGGTTATAATGGTCAATTTTATATTTGGTATATTTTACCACAAAAAAACCTGAAAACTATGCCCATTAAGTATTTACTCCCCACCCCTCTTCCCCTCCTCTGGCAACCACAGTATTTTGTGCTTTATATTTCCTTAGCCCCTAACCAAATTGTGACTAAATAAACCTTTGTTGAATGAATGAAATGAGCTTTTTCTTTAACCCTGTTTTGTCTTTATGTATCTTTTCAACAGCTCTACAATGGAAGATGTTATCTTTAAGGAAATTTCCTTATTTAAGGGTTGATGACTTTTCTGCTCATATTTCCATAGAAATGCCTCTTAAGCCAAAGCTAGTTTTGTTGTTTATCGCCCCTCTTGGTTATTTTTAGTTGACCTTTTGGCTGATAATGCTGGTGCTCGTTCTGTAGCTGGTGGCGTGTGTCTGGTACACTCAGGAACAAAGAAGTATTGCATCTTTCAAATACACGCGGTGACAGCCCATCTTAGGACATTAAAGTTGTTGATTACTCTTTCTTCTGGAGGAGAAAGAAAATGTAGCCATCCTTTCAGAAATCAACATTTTCACCCCGATTTCGTCCTTGAAACATGGCTGTCTTGTTAATCCTTTTCTTTATGCTGCCAAGTCGCAAAATCTTGTTCTTCTCGTTGCTCTATAATTTATAAAATTATATCGCAGTCGGCTTGGGTAGAATTTACTTAAGCATAGTTGAGCCTCTAGATTTTCTTTCTGGCATAGACAAAAGCATCATTAATTATGGATATGAATTCCTTTTGCAAAATGACAAGATTGAACATTTCCTCCTGCCAGTATCCCAGCTGTCTCATTCTGATGCTCAACAAAGACTTTTTAGAGATTGTTTGTAATGGCCATGGTATCAGATACTTAAAAAAAAAAAATAAACTGCTGAAAAGAATGTCAAGTAGCTTACAGTTCATTTGTCTAGGAAAAGAAAACATAACGAAAGATTTGTGTTTGAATGGGGCTGTTTCTCCTCGTGTGATGCATTTGAGGTCTCAAAGGTTTTGGCCATCGCCACACACCAAAGGATCGTTGCTGTTCCCTGAAGCATCCTGCTGATGACTGAGGCAAAATTCCGTTTGTTCAGATGATCAGTGCTTGCGAAACCCGAGGCTCAGGTCACCTGGTCGCCCTCTGAGGAGCTGAGGCTCAGCCCTGGTTTGGTGATGGAGATGATGGCAGTGGTATCGCTCGCTCGTCCTCGCTGTGTGCCCTTGCTCATTTGTCAGGGCCTCTCCACATCCTCGGGGTGGCTTCTGTTATTCGCACCCCAGGAGGTGACCTGGGATCTGCTTCCAGAGCCTTCAGGCTTTTCAGCACCACGTTTCTATTGCCTCAGTCCTGAGTGCGTCTGCCCAGCCAGTCATTGCCATCTCAGTGAGATGGTTTCCAATGTATTCTGGATTGGCTGCCAGAGACGTTGACCCAGATGCGGTCCTTTGTATTAGAACCTGGGAGGAGGTGGTCTCACCTCTGGCCTCTAGCTGGGGTTTTCTAGACCAGAGATGGGCATGTGTTGTTGCATTCCTTTCCAGGCTGGCAAAGAAGATGGCGCTCTCGAAAATTCCCTCCCAAGTTTTGAGCTCAGGGCTTAGCGATTGTGTGTGTGTGTATGCACGTGTATGTGCTAATATTTGATAAAAGGTCACAGCCTGTTGAAAGACGTGTTTCTGCTCACAGTTCCTTGAATGAGGATGTTCTGAGTCACTGTCCCCTTTCCGTTTTAAAATTCAATTTTCTGTGTTTGAATTTTGAACACTTGCTTTTGAACCAAAGGCATTTGTGTATAAGAAACTGGACTGCTCTCCTTTTTTTTTTTTTTTGGCTTCCTTTAAATGGAGGTGCTGTAACATTAAACATGAATGCGCCAGGCTGAGGTCCCATGGAAATAAAATGGGCCAGAAAGTTCAGCGTACGGTTGATTGACTCCTTTAGGAATTATCAGGAGAGGGTCCCGGGTGGCCTGATGCTGTCAGAAGCTGAGGAGGGAAGGGTCAGGTTTTTTTTGTTTTTTTTTTTTTTTTTGTCTTTTTGCCATTTCTCGGGCCGCTCCCGCGGCATATGGAGGTTCCCAGGCTAGGGGTCTAATCGGAGCTGTAGCCACTGGCCTACACCAGAGCCACAGCAACACAGGATCCGAGCCGAGTCTGCAACCTACACCACAGCTCACGGCAACGCCGGATCGTTAACCCACTGAGCAAGGGCAGGGACCGAACCCGCAACCTCATGGTTCCTAGTCGGATTCGTTAACCACTGCGCCACGACAGGAACTCCCCGGAAGGGTCAGTTTTTAAAAAGTAAGACAAATGGTTAAGCCATATTTCTAAGCTCATCCCTTTCCCCCCATCTTTCTGTATTTTCTCTTTTGAAGAATAATTACAATATTTTTAAGTTACAGGTTTTCCATATAGTGATACACAATTTTTAAAGGTTGCACTCCATTTATAGTTGTTAGAAACTACTGGTTGTAATCCTTGTAGCTTATTTTATCCCTAATAGTCTGTACCTTTTACTCCTCTACCTGTGTATAGCTCCTCCCCCTTCCTTCCCACACCTGTAACTACTAGTTCATTCTGTACATCTGAGAGTCTGCTTCTTGTTTGTTATATTCACTAGTTTGTTGTATTTTTTTTAGATTCCACATATACGTAATATCATACAATATTTACCTTTCTAATTTATTTCACTTAGCATAATGCCCTCCAAGTCCATCCATGTGGCCCCACATGGCAAAATTGTGTTTTTTTATGGATGAATAGTATTCCAGTGTGTGTGTGTGTGTGTGTGTATAATACCACATATTTGTTATCCATCCATGGATGCTTTAGGTTGCTTCTATATCTTGGCTGCTCTAAGTAAAGCTTAAGCCATTTTTGTTTTCTTCAGGATGTGATTTAAGCTTCAGACACTCTCGTTTTGTTTGATTGTGTTCCATATAAATTTGGCATGAAATGCTGTCTGTGTCTAGTCACGGGGGCGGGGGGGTGTTTGTGCACATTCACCGGAGGAAGATGTCCTGGTCCTCGCCCCTCCCCACTCTTGCCCCCTCCTCTGAAACAGAGCTTGGCGGGCAGCTGCTTAGCTGGCCTTGCACTTAGCCCTTGGCCCAGGCAGCCCACTTCACCCTGTGCACTGTGTCTGGCCTCCTCCTTCCTGACTGCAGGCTTCATGCTGCCTCACAGGGGCCAAGACTGGCTGCTCCAGCCTCCTCTCTATGTTCTTACCCCATAAGAATGGAGGCTACAGGGAGAGGCTTGCAGCCAGCAGGGCTGAGCCCAGCACGAGGGAGGGAGGCTGCTGAAGACGGCGGTGGCACACACGGTAATAAGTGGCTTCCCCATCCTGCTTTCGCTCTGCATACACATAACCACAAAAATCAGTGCAGCATGAAATGGAAAAGTTCTTCTGGTGCAAACGTGCCTTTGTTGTTAGAGTTAAGAAATTGCAGAGCTTGCTGGTGAAGAACCTTTGATTTGGATTGAATGACAGCCTGTGCCTTTTGTTTTGTTTTTGTTTTTGTTTTTGTTTTGTGGTGTGACCTTTGGCAAGTTGCTTTCATCTCTGTGTACCTCAGTTTCCTCATCTGTGAAGTGGACTTGATTATGGCACCTATGTAGGGTTGCGGGGAAGAGCCTTTGAGAATAGGTGTGAAGGGCCTGGCCCCTCGTAGCCTGCAAGTGCTAAACTATTAGAGTGAAGAAAAAGCTCTTGTTTATCAGTGTGCACGAATGTGCCAGGCACTGTGCTGCAACATGCTTGATATAGAGTAGATCAATGAATCCTTATACAAGAGTTGTTCTGAGAGAGAGAGAGGGTGTTGATTTAAACTGAACAGTGGTCAGGCTGCCATTATCATTGAGATAATATGAAATATGTGTAGGATGGGTATATTTTCATTGTGGATGTTTTAAATACTTACACACACACACACACACACACACACACACGCCAGCAATAACAACTGGGACTGGTGCAGAAGAGTCCCTTTCACGGGGAAATAGTTTCTCCGATGTGACCACCGCAGGAGTCCCGGGGTTGGCCCTTGTCTCTGCTGAAGAGGGGGGTGATGCCGAGTGGACACTTAGTGACTTGAGTTTATCATTTGCTCTTTCTTTAAAAGAACGCCCCGGCTCCCTGTGTTGTTTGAACACCACCGTTTGTGTAACGATTCCAAAGTCTAGCTTTTCACTTGGGAGGAGGCGGAACACAACGATCCTCTTCTCTAACACTGACCTTGGGCCTTTACCGCAGTGGGGGTGGGGGTGGTGAGGGGGGCCGGGGGTTCCTTTCTGCTCCGGCTCTGCCCCTTCCTCCCCAGGTAGCCTGGAATAAGATCGCTGACTTGTGTCCATGCGATTAGGCAGCTCCCTTCCTGCGGTCTAAAGAAACCACCCCTGTGGCCCAGAGGGTCTCTGTGGGCTGGCTTAGCTTTCCTCTTGGAGGACGGAGCGCTGGGGTTCGAATAGATGCAGAGCAGCCGCTGTCTAAGAGGCGGCTGGAGTGGCTGTGAGAGCACCTGCTTTGCTCGAGGGGCGTGCCCTTCATTCATACAGTAGAAGCCCTGAACCCGGCCCCGGGAACGTTCCCTGACACCTGCAGCGGGTTATTGAGTTTCTCTATTAAGAGCCCCTTGGTGATCAGGTCCCGGGTGATCTTTCAAAGAGATTCTATGATAGAAGTATTGTAATAATATACTATTAGTGTAATAGGTATTTTATAAACGACTAATACAATAGGCATGTTATATAGTGCACCCTGGAAGCCAAGTGCCATGGTCGTGACATACAAATAGCCTTTTTTTTCTGTCTTTTTTTTTTTTTTTTTTTTTTTTGCCGTTTTTAGGGCCGCTTCCCACAGCATATGGAGGTTCCCAGGCTAGGGGTCTAATCGGAGCTGTAGCCACCGGCCTACACCAGAGCCACAGCAACGCAGGATCCGAGTCGCATCTGCAACCTACACCACAGCTCATGGCCACACCGGATCCTTAACCCACTGAGTGAGGCCAGGAATCGAACCTGCAACCTCATCATTCCTAGTCGGATTTGTTAACCTCTGAGCCACGATGGGAACTCCCCTTTTTTTCCCTTACAGCCCTCCTCCTTGCTTTTACCTGGGAGTGACGCTGCTCTGCCTGTGTGCTCTCACCTTGCTAGGGGCTTCCTTCTTTGTCACTTTGAACTGAGATCAGAGGCCACAGCTGGCTGGCCCTGGCCCCTGCAGGCTGGATGTCTGGAGGGATGGGGGCCTTTTGGAGGAGATGCCGTCTCACCCCTGGCCCTGGGCTGCCTGCTGCTGGGCCTTGCCTGGGATTCTGAGCTGGGGATTGAGTTGTTGGAGAAGCCCTGTGCCGTAGGTGTGGTGGTCCCAGCCAGAAAAGAAGTTGCTATTAAGAAAATCTCTCCTGGAGGGACCCGTCTGTCTCTCACGCTTTATATACCGAAACCTGAAACTCCCCATGGAACTCCGTGTTTTCTCTGTGTGTTTCCCAGGGCTTAGGGTATAAATAGCAATCAGGAGAACCTGACTTACTGTTTTGCTAACCCTAAATCCCTAAAAAGAAAGGTTCTGGTGAAGATAATAAAAGACTAAATTTAAAGAATGTCTTGGCAGTGGTTAGAGGAGATCTTAATTAAATCTTAAACTAGTGGATTGTGAGATTCATTCCCTTTTTGAGGGTGACTGTTGAGTTTCGTCCTGGTTAAATCTCGTACAGTGTTGTATGAATTTTCTCCCATTCAAAAGTCACACAGCTTGGAGTTCCCATCATGGCTCAGTGAGAATGAACCTGACTAGTATCCGTGAGGATGTGGGTTTGATCCCTGGCCTTGCTCAGTGGGTTAAGGATCCAGCATTGCCGTGAGCTGTGGTGTAGGTCACAGATGTGGGTCGGATCCCGTGTGGCTGTGGCTATTGCTGTGGTGTAGGCCAGCAGCTGCAGCTCTGATTTGACCCCTAGCCTGGGAACTTGCGTATGCCACAGGTGTGTCCCTAAAAAGACACCCCCCCCCCAAAAAAGGATTGTTACACAGCTTACCAAGCTCTTTCTCCTAAGACCTTGGGTCAGATGTGTGGGTAATTTTGAGATGCTCACAGTCTACAAATCTCCTATTTGTGTTCTCTGAAGCTCATTTTCAGCCCGGATACAGAGGAGTTAGGAGTTGACTGATCTTGTGGGTTTTTCCAGTGCATCCAGGTTTTCCACTGTGACCACACAGCCTTTGGTTCCTTGATTCGGCCAATATTGTCTGAGCTCGTTCCACTATCAGAGAACTGGGCCAGCTTCTGGAAAGAGCTTCTCAAAGGGGAAATGCACTCTTTCTATGGATTCTTGAAGCTTCGTTGCTAGGCAGGGGCTGGTCGGTGAACCTGATGTTTCAAAGCCCAGGGAACCATGCAGGACAAGTACACGTTCATCATGCGGAGATTGACTCCAAAAGCCACAGGTCATTGGTCAGGTGGACTGTGTTGGCCTCTTGGTTAACCCACTGCAGCAACAACAGAGAGGGGGGTGGAGGGAGGGAGGGAGAAAGGAAACCCACAACCATTGCAGTTAGGCTTCAGGGGGTAAAAGAATCTGTCTAATCAAGCCCTCGGGCAAGTTTTACTTTGCGTGTGTAATGTCTGGGCAGGGTTTGCACGTGGCATCTAAGGTCCTGTAAATGAATGAGCAGAGTCGGGCTGCCAATAAGAAAGCACGTGCTATGTCTAGAGCAGGCAGATGACCCTCTGGCTGGTGTTGAATCGTTGGAATGTGGGCCTAGATTCTTGGATTTTTATCAACAACATTGGCCAGGAGAATGTTCCGTGATGGTGCGTGTGTCTCACTGTCTCACATCCACGTTATCCAGTAAGGTGGCCACATGTGGCTCTTGAGCCTGTGAAATGTGGCCAGTATGACCGAGGAATCAGATTCCTAATTTTATTTCAGTCGAATGAATTTAAATGGCCAACATGTGGCTCAGGCTACCATGTTGGGCAGCACACTTGTAGATGCAGCTAGAATCTGGGCATTAGATGGTTAGGATTCGGCACTTTCACTGCTGTGGCTCGGCTTTGGTCCCTGGTCTGGCAGCTGAGATCTCATATCAAGCTGCTGCGTGCCATGGCCAAAAAAAAAAAAAAAAAAAAATAGTTTGCAGGCCAAATTTGGTTCATGAACTGTCACCTTCCAACCTCTACCCAAAGATTCAGAGGTGCCTTTATTTTTAGTTTTTTCTTTTTATAGCTGCACCTGTGGCATGGAGACATTCCTGGGATAAGGGTTGAATTGGAGCTGCAGCTGCTGGCCTATACCACAGCAACTCAGGATCCGAGCTGTGTCTGCAACCTACGCTGAAGCTTGTGGCCAGATCCTTAACCCACTGAGTGAGGTCAGGGATTGAACCCGCATCCTCACAGACACTTTGTCGGGTTCTTAACCTCCTGAGCCACAACGGGAACTCCTGCAGGAGCCGTTAAAAGGTCCTAATGCTTGCACCTTGCTCGAAGGTGGTCTTATCTAACTTGTCTGAAGTTGGGCCTGGGCATCAGTATTTTTTAAAGCTCCCAGATTGATGCCAAGTGCAGCAGGGTCAGGAGCCACTGCCTGGCCCTGAGCATTTGATGGTGGACAACATGAGGTTCTTGTGGATTTTTAATGCTAAAAAGCCTCTATAGGAGTTCCCATTGTGGGTCCGTGGTAACAAACCCAACTAGTATCTGTGAGGTGTGGGTTCGGTCCCTGGCTCAGATCTGGCACGGCTGTGGCCGTGGTGTAGGCTGGCAGCTGTAGCTCCGATTTAACCCCTAGCCTGGGCATCTCCACATGCCGTTCAGCCCTAAAAAACATGGAAAGCCTGTAGCGTGGGCAGTTACTTTCAGATTCTACACGTGGTCAATGGGGATGGTTATACCTGCCTCTTAGAGCTGTCACGAGGATTCAATAAAACCACTTGTTAAGTGAAAAGAACAAACTTGAGTTGAGCTGTGGGGCTAGGCTGGGCTTGCCCACTAGCCAAACTTGCCCTCACAAACCAACCCTGCCTCAGTGGAGGAGGGAAAACCTCTTTTTCTACAACCTTCCTAGGTTCTCCGGGTAGAGCTCTGTAGATTGGACTGAGATGAGTAAGAGAGAGGCTTACTATTTAAGTTTTATGTGACAGGAGAGCCTTCGTAAGGAAATGAAAACCCTGAGAAACAGTTAAACCTGAATGTTTTTTATAGCAAGTTGCATGAAGAGTGGAAAGTCCCGGGAAAATGTGGTGGCATGAAAGGGCGTGAGCTAAGTGTGGTTCCTGGGGAAACGCAGCGAGGCCTGTTCCTTTGGCCTCCTCTCAGCATCTCCTGAGGTCAGAGTCCTTCCTGCACCTGCTATTCCTCAAATCCCCTCAATTTTAAATATTTCTTAAAGCGGCGTCTTTAGGGGCAGCATATCCTGATCCCGAGCTGGAATTCAAAGCCTCCCCGAAACCATAATTTGGCACTTGCCATGGACTATAGAATTTCTTAAGAATTGGAGTGTTTTCTTTCTTTCTTTTTCTTTTTCCTTTATTCTTTTTATGGCCTCACTTGAGGCATATGGAAGTTCCTGGGCTAGGGGTTGAATTGGAGCTGCCACTCCGGCTTACACCGCAGTCACGGCAATGCCAGGTCCAAGCCATGCAGGTTACCGCAACGCCAGATCCTTGACCCAGGGAGCAAGGCCAGGGATCAGACTCATATCCTCATGGACACTATGTCACGTTCTTAACCTGTTGAGCCGCAATGGGACCTCCAGACTAGGCGTGTTGAAATCACGGAATGCAGTCTTCTCCTGACCTCACCCCTGAGAACAAAAATGACAGGTACTTGACTTTATGTGTGGATGTAGGACTGGAAGATTCCAGGGCTGGTGTCAGTCTCAGATTTATAGATCAAAGTGGAATTAAAATTTAGAGAAAGTGAGAAAGATAGGCATTTTAGAGTTTAAGGAGCCTTTTAGGCATGCATGTTTGTTTAATAATTAATAAAAAAAAAATCCAACCATCTCCCATTGGTGTTTAAGTTCCACAGTGGGGGAGACTGGGGCTGCTTTGTTTATTGTGTTCCTGGGGCCTGTGCAAGGTGGGGGCCCATTGAACCTTTGTTGAACGAGAAGATGAATCAGTGCCTACCAGGCATTGTGCTGGGGTGTCGGGGTCATTTGAGTAACTTGTTTTTATGTCTGCTCTTCTAGGATAGAGGATTTGGAGAGTTGAATTAGCTTTCCCAGAGCCAAGGAGCCGAATCAGTATTTTCAAGTCTGGAAGCTACAGGACCATGCTAACTTGATTGCTATAAAGATGTACACTACTAACCCCTAGCTAAAATCACCTCTAAAATGTGTGGCATTCCCGTCGTGGCTCAGTGGTGAGCAAACCCGACTAACATCCATGAGGATGTGGGTTTGATCCCTGGCCTCGCTCAGTGGGTCAAGGATCCGGCATTGCTGTGAGCTGTGGTGTAGGTTGGTGGAATCCAGTGTTGCTGTGGCTGTAGCGTAGGCCAGTAGCTACCGTTTCAATTGGACCCCTAGCCTGGGAACCTCCATGTGCGGCCCCAAAAGACAAAAAGACCCAAAAATAAATAAATAAAAATAAAACGTGTGAAGTGGGTCAAAAGAGGATCAGCCGGGATCATGCTTTGGGAGGTTTCAGCCTCAGTCTGTCACCTCCATACTGAGGCTCTACCCTTGAGAGCTCTTGGGGATCAAAGACCTTTGGGGAAAAAGATGTATTTTGGCGTTGTTTACAGCCAGCAGCGTGACCAGTGCTGGAACGCACAGCGGCATCTAGTTGGTACCTCCCGACCTGATTCAGAAAATATAAATAATGTCTCTTACGTTCCTCTTTCAAAGAGAAGGAGACATTTAACTTTTAACTTTGAGAAGTAAGCAGGCGCATTTTAACACTTACGGTCCTCTGCCAAGAGGTGAGTAAAAGAATTTTCAAGCTGTCTTGGGATTTATGGAACGTAAAGGGATGTGCTTGCTTTCTGAAATACGTGGTTGTTACACTGTCCTTGCCTGGTTCTGTTCTGCTTTCTGCAACTCTCTAATAAAGGAAGGAAAAAGCAAGAGAAAACCCTATATACTGCACCCCTAAAAAGCTAGCATCAGTCATTTAAAGGGTTGGCACATGAGAACCCATGGGCCAAATGCAGCCTGCTGCTGACCCGCCAACTAGGAATGTTTGTTTTCAAGAGTTGGGAAAAAAATGAAAAGAGTAATATTTTCTGACATGTGAAAGTTAATACAAAATTCAAATTTAAAAGTCCATCCAGAAAGGTTTATTGGAACACAGCCAGCCCCCCCCCCTTTTTTTTGCTTTTTAGGACTGCACCCGAAGCATATGGAGGTTCCCAGACTAGGGGTCTTCTAATTGGAGCTACAGCTGCTGCCTGCGCCAGAGCCACAGCATCGCAGGATCCAAGCCACATCTACGACCTACACCACAGCTCGTGGCAGTGCTGGATCCTTAACCCCCTGGTGAGGCCAGGGATCGAACCCGTAACCTCGTGGTTCCTAGTCGGATTCGTTTCCACTGCGCCACAATAGGAACTCCCCATTCTCTTTATTTTTTTTAAATGTATTTATTTATTAAATTTGATTGGAGTATGGTTGGCTTACAGTGTTGTTAGTTTCAGGTGTACAGGAAAGTGAATCAATTAGGCATATACATATATCCGTTCTTTCCCCGTATAAGTTACTACAGGGTATTGAGTAGGTGTCCCTGTGCCGTACAGTAGGTCCTTGTTAGTTGGCTCTTTTATATACAGTAGTATGCATATGCTAATCCCGAACTCATAATTCATCCCTTCCCTCCACGTCTCCCCTTCGGTAACCATAAGTTTGGTTTCAAAATCTTTGAGTCTATTTCTGTTTTGTAAATAAGTTCTTTAGTATCTTTTGTGTTTTCGTTTTTTATTGTTTGATGGACGTGTGCTTGATTTAAAATATTGTGAGCGCCCTCCTCTCTTCGCCAGCGTGCGCTAGTGCCTGCGGCGGACAGGGGAGGTTGCATTTTGCCCTTGCAAGGAGCCTCTTGTGATGAGGTTCACTTAACCCTGCATCGGAAGCCCCAAATGGTGGAGGAACAGAGAATTCAAGGGAACTGAGCCTTGTTTCTCGACACCTTAAGCCTCCTAATACCAAGAAGGGATTGGGTCTCTTTGTCTTAATGAGGACTGGACTCTGAAGCCAAGCAGTGACCACGTTAAGGAGGATAGTAGTGACCTGGTCATTTGCCAGAGTTGAGGTCTGAGCACATCGTTCCTGCATTTGGCCACACGTGGGCCAGTGCTGCGAGGGCCTGGGAGGGTCCCGCACGTCCGCAGTGGCCCACGGGTTGCCTGCTTTGCTTAGCATTTCGAAATGGAAGTCTCTGGACAGTGGTGAAAACGGGAAGGACTGGTCGTTCCGAAGCCCTGAAGTAGATGGCGAGGAAGAGCTGAACCAAGGATGAGCCTTTGTTCCCTCCCGAGTCTCACAGACTTTTTAAAGTATGTAATCTTTACCTTTTACTGTAGAATCTTTGAAGTGTTTAACCTTTTTTACAGCCATTATGTTTCCCACACGTTAAGAATGAGTGTCCAGTTTTGTGAAAGTCCTGTTACACATCCTTGGGTTGAGATGAATTTTGAAAAATCAGATCATCAATAAACACCTTTTCCTTCCTTGCTTCACGAAGTCTTTGTGTGTCTGACCTGGGCTTGGAAATCCTTTGCCATTTTTCCTTAATTGAAGGGTAATTGATTTACAAGGTTGTGTTCATTTTAGGTGTACAGCAAAGTGCTTTAGTGATACATGTATATGTGTATTCTTTTTCAGATTCTTTTCCATTATAAGTTATAAGATTTTTTTTTTCTCTTTTGCTTTTTAGGGCCACACTCGTGGCATATGGAAGTTCCCAAGCTAGGGGTCAAATCAGAGCTACAGTTGCCAGCCTTTGCCACAGCCACATGGGATCTGAGCCTCATCTGTGACCTACACCATAGCTCACGGCAACACTGGATCCTTAACCCACTGAGCGAGGCCAGGGATTGAACCCACATCCTCATGGATCCTAGTTGGGTTCATTAACTGCTGATCCATGAAGGGAACTCTGGTTATAAGATGTTGAGTATAGTTCTCTATGCATTACAGCAGGACCTTGGATCGAACTCACAGCCTCATGATTCCTAGTCGGATTTGTCTTCACTGTGCCACAACAGGAATGCCTGTTGATGGCCATTAAGGTTGCTCCCGAGTCTTGGCTATTGTAAATAGCACTGCCGTGGACATAAGGGTGCATGTGTCTTTTCAAATTAAGAGTTTTCCTCTTTTCCGACTGTATGCCTAGGAGTCATTTTTCTTGATGAAAAAAAGAAAGAGGCAGGGGGAGGGACTTGAGTGTGATAAATTAATGAAGGCCGTGCACCTCAAATATTTATTAACATGACTGAGGTCTGCCTTACAAACTTGTCGGTAGCAAATGTAGAAGCACTTTAGGAGCTAACCTGCTACGTGAGTGTTCGAGCAGCACTATTCACAACACCCAGAAAGTGGAAACAGCCCTGCTGCCCATCACGGATAAACGGATAAACAAGTGTGGTATATCCACACAATGGAATATTACCCAACTACAAAAAAGAATGAATACTGGTATTTACTACAACTTGGATGAACCTTGAAAACATTTATATGCTACCTCATTGTCAGGCTCAAAAGGTCTTATTCTGTGATTCCATTTATGTGACATGTTCAGAGTAGGTAAATCCACAGAGACGAAAGGCAGATGTGTGATGTGGGGTGGAGACTGACTGCCATATGGGCACGGTTGCTTATTTTGCGGTGATGAAAATATTTTGGAAGTAGATAAAGAGGTGGTCATCGCACAGCATTGTTGAATGTGCTAAATGTCACTGAATTGTTCACTTTAAAATGGTTAATTGGGAGTTCCCTGGTGGTGCAGTAGGCTAAGGATCTGGTATTGTCACTGCTGTGGCTTGGGTCACTGCTGTGGCTCAGGTTTGATCCCTGGCCCAGGAACTTCTCCATGCCATGGATATGCCCCCCCCCATAAATAAAATGGTTAATTTTATGTGATGTCCGTCTCACTTCAGTTTCATTGAAAAAGTGTGTGCGCGTATGGACACACACACACAACCTGAGTCAGTGCTGCCACATATGGTGTGCCTGCCCAATTGCCAGGAGCTGTCAGTCCCTGGTGTTTTTGGTCTCTAGTCTGTAATAGAGGGAGAACTAAATACACCTTCACACATGGGGAGCCCAAGGCTCCGTGGTGATGGAACTTGCTCAAGGTCACGTCCTTAGCAGGTGGCAGCTGCAGGACTGGCTCCTGGGTTTTCCTGTGCATCTTCACTATTCCCATATGATAATGGCTGGCAGGGCGACAAAAGCTGACAAACTGGATAGACTCGTGAAAGATCAGGACTCCTCTTGAGGCTTGAGTCTGCCTCCCTCTGTAAAAGAATTTCTTGGCAGTCCCTCCGCAGAGCAGATGGGTTAGTCACCTGCGCCATATGGAGGTGTCCAGGCTAGAGGTTGAATCGGAGCTGTAGCTGCTGGCCTACACCACAGCCACAGCAACACTGTGGGATCTGAGTGGTGTCTGTGACCTACACCACAGCTCACGGCAACTCTGGATCCTTAACTCCCTAGGCAAGGACAGGGATGGAACCTGCATCCTCATGGAAACCAGTCAGGTTCATTGCCACCGAGCCGCAACACGGGACCTCCTTCCCCCACCTCTTTGAGCTGGTTCTCTTTCCTTTAAAATAGGAATAATTTTCTAAGAATTATGACAGGATCATCAGGAGTTCTTAATAAGGTGTACAGCGCCAGGGAGAGGGATGACAGTTGTAACCTATGAATATACCTGCCCTTTCTATAGTCTCGTTCCTTGCGTTTTTTGGCAAGCGTCAAGAAAAAAAATCCTTGTGCCTTGAGAGGTATATTTGGGTAATGAGATATTTCTCGGGAGCCCCGTTCTGCCTTTAAGCCGCAGTTTACCTTGAATCCTTGGCAGTTTCCCTTCTGCCCTCTGATGTGGAGGAGCCTCCGTGTCGAGAGGGGTCGGGGCTGCTCTCACAGTTGGGTGCATCTTCAAAACCAAAAAAGCTGGCTGCTTTACCAGCAGTTCACCTCATGTCATTTTTCAGGTGGATCTGGTTTCTGGTTCCATGAACCATGGCAGTGTTTGTGCAGTGCTATTAAGCTTTCAAAAAAGAGAGAGAAATACAGAAAGAAAGCAAAGCAACAGTGCTTTCAGCTGTCTAACACGTCCTGGTTCCAGCATCATGACGCCCTAACAGGAGGCAGGAGAAAGATGCTGCTTTGAATCTGGGTCTCCTTATCTTCCCGTAGTACCAGGAGTTGATGTGGCCCATCTGCCGCTTCAGAACAAACAAGAGTGAAGTCATGGTGCTTAAAATAGCGCAGGATGGAAGAGCTGGAGGCCAGCCCTTCGCTCTCTAATCTCCCTTGGGGACTTTCATGCAGGAGTTTGGCATCCCGGCCCGTGTTGGGCTCACTCAGCCAGCCACATCTGGGTCATGTATGTGCTCGTGACCTGTGTGGCTTCACGGGCAGCCCCCCTAGGAGTGATTTTCTCCGAGAGGAGGAACACGTGTGGTCCCCTCTCTGGCTTCGTGTTGCATTTTGTGCGGCCTGCCCTGCTTCACCTCTGTGGAACCGTCATTCGATGTTGAGAACCGCTTTAAAAGCACAGCTCGCCTTACTAACACAACACACTGTCCAGTGTGGACCATACAGTGACTTCATTTTTGAGTGGGGAGGAACCTAGAAGGAGACCCTGATGACTTCGTTTCAGAGCCAAGTGCATGGATTGGATTCTTGAGGCTGAACTTGAGAGGAAAGGAAGCAGACGTCGGCTTGACTCCCTTTCCCGGGCAGTGAAGGAAAGGCCATATTTCTCCACCATGCCCTTCTTGCTGCGCTGTCGTTTTCAGTGAACGAAAATACGATGAGTGGTTGAAGACCGCCCTGGGGATCCTTACAGTTCGGGAGAGTCTTGTTGCTCCACACATGCTGAACGGAAAAAAAAAAAGTGCATCTTAATTATCATTCCCCGAGATGATTATGAAGCATGTGTTCCAGTTGACAACCCTAAAGACAGAGTGTGGATTTAGCTGCTCGGTTTCCCTTGAAACATGGGCAGGATGGCATTTACTGGGGTGGAGGCATGTAGTTTGTGTTGCGTTGGTTGGGAATTTTCCTGTAAAATCACTGAGTATAACAGAAATGGAACTTTGGTTTGTCTTATCTTTTTTTTTTTTTTTTTTTGCCACTTCTTGGGCCGCTCCCGCAGCATATGGAGGTTCCCAGGCTAGGGGTCGAATCAGAACTGCAGCCACCCGCCTACGCCAGAGCCACAGCAACGCCAGATCCGAGCTGTGTCTGCAACCTACACCACAGCTCACAGCAACGCCGGATCCTTAACCCACTGAGCAAGGCCAGGGATCAAGCCCGCCGCCTCATGGTTCCTAGTCGGATTCGTTAACCACTGTGCTGCGATGGGAACTCCTGGTTTGTCTTATCTTATACACATAGTCTTGATCCTGATGTGTTTGTGACTGGAGGCTCTCAATTTCTTTTTCCTAAGATATGTTTACCAAGGAAATGGATGTTGATGGTGGCAGGTATTTCTTGGGGAAGAAGTGGCTAAGGAGGGCTGGATGCTGGATGGACCTGGAAAGGAGCCCAGTTTAGAAAGACAGTGGTGGGAGCAACTCGGGCCTGATGAGCTTAGCAGCAGCAGTGATGCAATGGCACTCCAGGACAAAATGACCATACAAAGCCCCCTGAAGGCAAGTGTTCCAGAAGGTCTCAACGGAAGTGATCAACATGGAAAATTAAGGATGCTGGTGCCTTATATTTTAATATGGCATGTGTGTGGTTTGTTCTGTTTATTTATTTTAAAGGGACTTTGTGGATGTAGTTAGGGGGTGGCCTTTTTTATTTTTATTTGTTGTCTTTTCAGGGCCATACCCGCGGCATATGCAAGTTTCCAGGCTAGGGGTCGAACGGGGCACAGCAACACGGGATCCGAGCCCTATTGTGACCTCCACCACAGCTCGCAGCAACGCTGGATCCTTAACTCACTGAGCGAGGCCAGGGATTGAACCCTCGTCCTCATGGATATTAGTCGGGTTTGTTACCCATGAGCCACGACAGGAACTCCTTGTTCTATTGTTTTGATGCCCAGGCCCTATGGACGCATGGGTCTATACCTGATGCCATGTGAAAGAGGTGGTTTGAAGTCTTTAGTGGGAGAAGGGGCTGAAGCCACCAGTTTCTGCCTAAAGTCTCTGGAGTTAGAGATGGGATGAATGGTTTCTAGTAATTAAGAGCTAGGAGTTCTTTTTACTGCTTGTCCTTAACCTCTGATGCTCCCTGCCTCTGATAAACCATCCAGATGAGATGCCGTGAATGCTGTTGATGGGCCCTAGGGTGCTATACAAATGGTGTTTATCATAAGCCCACTTCCTTATTTTTATCCTCTCAACCGATCAATTCTAAGTGTATTGTGTTTGCTGAACACATCCGTACATTTGTATTTAAAGGAATAGCTCCTCCGTGATTTCTGAGATTCCTTTGCAGGTAACACAGAGGTTTCTAACCACAGCTTTGTAGATTAGCTTTGTAGAATTTGCTGCATGGGGAGTCCCCTTCCTGACCTCTAACCCTCCCCCATCAGTTGTCCCCCACCCCCCCCAGTTTGTTCTCCATCATGTGGGCATAATTTTTTTCTTCCCAGGATCATTCTTGCAGGTCCCTCTGCCTGGAACGTTCTTCCCCAGGCTTAATATGGTTTCAGCTCAGATGTAACCTTGGAAGGACCTTCTGACCACCCCAGAGGAAATACCCCACCCTCCTTCCTCTTCTCGCTCCTTCCCCCCCTCACCCTCTCCCTCGGCTGTGCTTTATGGCACTTAGCATCATGTGAGATTTTAATTTGTTTGCATGATCTCTTTTATCTCTTTCCTTGGGCAGAATTTTATGTACCACAGTACCTGGCGCTCAGTAAAGATGTATTGAATGAATGAATGAATAAGAACTTTAAGTGAATGACTTTAAAAATAGCTGTGCTCGCAGACACCTCCTTCTGTGGAGATGATATTTGGATACTATTAGTGGAGCAGGAGTGAGACGCTTGTACCATCTGTGCTTATCTAGTTGAGGGGAGACTCCAGTGCTCTAACTTTCCATTTTCTTTCTTTCTTTTTTTTTTTTTGGCCATACCCACGGCATGTGGAAATTCCTGGGCCAGGGATCGAACCCGAGCCACAGCGTTGACAATGCCAATTCCTTAACCCGCTGTGCCACAAGGGAACTCCACTTCCCATTTTGTTTTCCTGGGACTAAAACAAGAAGAGCAAATATTAACTTTGCTTAGTCAAGTGGAACGAACCGATGTTAGCACATGAGCTATAAAGGTCATCGCCTTGCCTGGTATCCCTGAGTTTGTGTAGACAGACGCTGAACATTAGTTAAAAAAAAAAAAAAACCAATCAAAAAATGTGATTCACTCTCTTGGACGCCTTTCTAGGCGGGAACCTTTGCCAGTACTTAGCGTCCTATAAAACAAACACAAAAAAACCTGCCTTGAATGTTTTCCCTAGCCAGCGCCTCCCCCACTCCCCCTGCCCCCAAGTCCAAGAAACCTAGGCTGTTCCTAAAAGGATCGTTTTCCACTTAGGATGTCTAACATTAAAAGTGTGTATTTCAAGTTCGGAGCCAGCTGTGTTTTAAAAAAACCAGGCTGGATGGGTCATCGCAGCTTGTGCAAACATTAGGAGCCAAACACGTTTTATTCACCCCGGGGCTAGCATCATTTGTCACCCTATCTCGGAGTAAGATGGTGACACCTACGCAGTTTCTCAGGCTGTGCTTTCTACTAATTGTTTGTTTAATTAGAAAATGAGTAAGTATTTGTAGGGAAAATAGGATCTAAAACTGTGGGGACAAAACCTTCTCTAATTGTACCATGTTATCATGATCTCTAAGGATGGCACTTTTGGAGGGTGTGGGCGGTGGGGGTCTTATTTTGTGGCTGAGTCTGCGGAGAGATTCTGCCGAGCATCTCAAGTGGAGCAAAATGAAATCCAGGGGCAGTAAGCCCCACTCTGCAACAAGAGTTTAAAAGCCAGATCCAGGGAGGTCCCATGGTGCCTCAGTGGGTTATAAACCCAACAGTCTCCATGAGGATGCAGGTTTGATCCCTGGCCTGGAGTTAAGGATCTGTTGTTGCCACAGGCTGCAGCGTAGGTTGAGGATGCAGCTTGGATCTGGTGTGGCTGTGGCTGTGGTGTAAGCCTCAGCTGCAGCCCCGATTCCACCCCTATCCTGGGAATGTCCATATGCCGCAGGTGCAGCTGTAAAAAGGAAAAAAAAAAAACGCCCGGTACAGAAAAAAGGTCTGTCTAAACCACCAGCCTTATGTTCCTTCAGCGCGTTGACTGGGAAACCTGATACATTCAAGACGTCCTCAAAAGCCCCCAGCTGTGTGGGAAAGGGCCCAGGTGTACCGAAAGGTGTTTCTTTTATGTCACAGGAACGAAATGGGTCAAACCTGGATGGATTAGCTTTGTAGAATTGGCTGGATAGAAGCTTGGATCAGGTGAGATCTGTAGACATAGCTCAGGATGGAGTTGGGGTTCTGGGTCTAGGGGTTGTTTTCACGGGGGGGGGGGGGCGTCAGTTTTGACTGGTTGACTGAGATCTTGATTTCAATTTAACTGCTTTAGGCATCGTTACCTTTTTTTGGCTTTCTGGTCCCATTCAGAGGTATTGATTTTTTTTTTTTTTTTCCCCTTTTCTCTCCCTTGTCACGGCATCTGGCATGCCGTTGAAGGGTGTCAGGGTGTATGCGAAGTTGACCTTGTGGGTCTTGTTGCCATCCTGAAACGAAAGTGCTGGAGGGAGGTTTTTAGTCGGCCGTGGTCACATGGAGTGAGGAATCCTTTTGCAGACCCCGTCGGGGTAGAAGAGAGAAGGGGGAGGGTGGGGGCTGAGAATGGAGAAGAGGTGGGTTGAATTCCCTCTGCAGTTGGGAATTGAGGTGTGGCAAGCCAGCTTTGGGTCTTTTTGGATCAGGCAGGTCTGGTGACACCTCCTATCTATCGCGTCCTTCTCCATGAAGACACTTGTAGGTTTAGGGCCAGGATGAAACAAGATGTGGCATGTGGAACTGATTGTGCTTGTAAGAAAGCAGAATTGGAGAGAGATACCATCACACAGCCCTCCTCCAGCCCACTGAGTGGCATCGTGGGAACTCAGGTGGCTGGTGCCCTGCGCTGTCTGAGATGCTGCCACCATCTTGATGTAGAGGCAGCCAGTGCAGGTGAAAGCCTGGGAGCCTTTGTGGTTTTGTTTTGGGTTTTTTTTTTTTTTTTTTTTTTTTTTTTTGTCTTTTTGTCTTTTCTAGAGCTGCACCTATGGCATTTGGAGGTTCCTAGGCTAGGAGTTTAATCGGAGCTATAGCTGCTGGCCTACGCCAGAGCCAGAGCAATGCGGGATCCAAGGCACGTCTGCAACCTATACCATAGCTCACGGCAACGCCAGATCCTTAACCCACTGAGCGAGGCCAGGGATCGAACCTGCAACCTCATGGTTCCTAATCGGATTCATTAACCACTGAGAACTCCTACAGAACCTTTTAAAGCCTCAGTTTTCTCACTTGTTTGAAACGAGGGTTCAGGCAGGGTTATTCTTTTTTATTGAAGTAAAATATGTGTAACATAAAATTTACCATTTTTAAGTGTAGAGTTTGGTGGCATCAAGAATGGATGTTGTTGGAGTTCCCATCGTGGGTCAGTGGTAACAAACCTGACTAGTATCCATGAGGACATGGGTTCGATCCCTGGCCTCCTCAGTGGGTTAAGGACCTGGTGTTGCCGTGAGCTGTGGTGTAGGTCTCAGACACGGCTCGAATCTGGCGTTGCTATGGCTGTGTCATAGGCCAGTTGCTGAAGCTCTGATTCGACCCCAAGGCTGGCAACCCCCGTCCTAAAAAGACCCAAAAAAGGGGATATTTTTGTCTATTCATTCCCAGGACTTTTTTATCTTCCCAAATTGACACCCTGTACCCATTAAACAGTAACTCCCCATTCTCCCTGCTAAAAGACCTGAGATTTGAACCCAGGATTTTTGGCTCCATGGGTCTAAGTGTTCTTTTTCTCACGTCACACCTCAAGAGCGTTTGCCGTCTTAAGTGTTTGCCACCTCCTGAGCATCTGTTAGTGTTAATTGGTACCATCTACAAAAATGTGCTTTCTGACGAATCATAGACCCTATTCCCGACCTCTCACTAAGGATGGATTGAGATTCTGGACTAAGGAGGCTTGCTGCTCAATTCACCACGACGGTGACACTCCAGATTCCCCGGAAGACAGGCCCACACCTCGAACTCACAGTCTGCAAATCAGTTTCTAAGAGGGGAGGAAATGGAGGCATTGCTCCCCTCCCTGCACTGGAACCCCAGCTCCTCGCCTTGTCCTGTCCTTCTTATGGAGTCTGCAAGCCTGGACGTATGTCCACGGTTTCCTTGCTCCTGAAATGGGAACCTTGCTCTCTTATTCTCAGCCTCTTTTTGCATCTCTCTGGTTCTCCACTGGCTGTCTCTTCCTCTTCCTCCTTTCCTGGTTGGCCCCCATGCTGCCGATGGGTTTTCTTTCCTGCAGTTCAAATGCCATCACCCCACTTCCCTATTTGAAAACCTTCCGTGGCTCCTCATGGCTGTGTCGTAAAGCCCCCACTGGCATTCTTACCCTCTGCCAGCTGGGCTCTTTCCAGGATGTGTGACCCCTTTTATTCACCCTCTGCTTTCCTCGTCCCCTAATCAGGAAACAGGACCCTATAGGAAGCTTGAAGTAAGGAGAGGAGAGAGAAATAGTCAGGAGGCAATCCCTGAAGGCTTCCGGGAGGAGGGTGCAAGGTAAAGACTAAGCAAAGGCCCAAAGGTGAGGCTGAGTGAGTTGAGTGAACTTTCTGGATGAAGTTTTATGAACGGAGATCTGCAGAGCTAGGCTAGGGGAGGGGAGGCGGTGTTCAGTAATAGATTGAGGGGAAAATAGAATTAGCCACTGAACAGATTGTGGAATTGAGCAAAGGATTCTTTAAAGAATCCCAGAGAGAGAAATGTCTTAGACCCCTGCAGGACTAATTTTGGTTTTCAGTGTTGCAAGGCAGCACTGCTTCTTGGATACACACACGTTCAAATGACTTACATGCTGAAAGGCACCCAGCAGGTCCCCTGGCACAAACCTCTGCATTAGGGCAAATTATTTACCCTCTCCCTGCTCAGTGCCCCGCTCAGGAAGAGCAGGATAAAAATAGATACTTCCTCAAACCCAGGATAACCGTCAGTTTAGCTGCAACTTAAAATTTTCATACTACTGAGGAAAAAATCCTACCATTGAAACTCTGACATCCTCTTCAGAGATGTTACAATGTGGGGTGAAAAAGGATTGGCCACAGAATTGAGTCTAGGGTTGGTCCTAGCATCGGTGCAATCCGGTAGTTACTGTGGACAGTGCTGGATCTGCTGTGATCACTCAGACCGGGGTGGTGACAGTGGTGGCGGTATTTACACAGAGAAGGAGGCAGCCTGCAGGCTGCAGGGATCGATGACTTGATGGGAGCAAAAGCCATCAGGGACGGAGTTCCTGCCGCAGCTCTGTGGTTAACGAATCTGACTAGTATCCATGAGGATGCAGGTTCGATCCCTGGCCTCGCTCAGTGGATTATGGATCCAGTGTTGCCGTGAGCTGTGGTATAGGTCACAGACGCGGCTCAGATCCTGCATTGCTGTGTGCTGTGGTGTAGTCAGCTACAGCTCTGATTCGACCCCTAGCCTGGGAACCTTCATATGCCGTGGGTGCGGCCCTAAAAAGACCAAAAAAAAAAAAAAAAAAAAAAAAAAAAAGTCCATCAGGGAAGTGGTCTTTTTGCAGATTTTGCAGATTCCAGATGGGCCGGGTCTCCGGGTAGGCGAGAGCCCTTGTTGCCGATAATCGCAGGTTACCGCGGGCTGTGAGCCTGTATGCGCTTAGTGGTCATCCGCCTTTTCAAGACCCCAGGGGAGCAAAGGGCTCAATTGCAGGGCATGGCCTGTAATCTCGCCTTAGCCCTGCACTCTGATCTCCACACTCCCAGCCATTAGAGAGACGTTTTGCAACCCTAAATGGCCGGGTGCGGGCTGGCATGCCTGGGTGCCACCAAATTAAAGGCCAACAGGCGGTGGCATGGAGAACGCAGCCTCTGGCCCTGGTGGTCAGGGAGCCTTTATGGAGCGACGGGGCCGTGTTGGGAGGAAGTGGCCACGCCTGTGTCTCGGGCGACTTTAATTAGGGCCATAGACTCCGTTGCCCCACGATGACAGGTTGCACAAAGGTCTGTGGTTCTATGTCATGAAACCACTCCTGGGAAAAGCCTAGCAAACCCGTGGGTGGCACCCTGGGGCCTTGAGAGAGGGTGGCCCCGCAGGGCCGGCCCCTGCCTGCCGCCCTCCACCTGCACTGCTCCTGCTGGTCACTCTGGGGGGGTCTAGTTTTTTCTCACAGACCCGGGCACAGGGCTCCTCCTGTGCTTGGCTCACAACCTCTGTCTGGAAACATCACTCAGACGTTACCAACTGGTCCTTGGTTTTCAGACTCAAGCTGGGCGCTGCCCTCAGAAAGCCTTCCGTGGGCCTCACGTAGCCCTGTGCTCCCTGGATATCCTGGTTTATCGCTTTTGTTGTGTTTTTCTTTGCTTTTTCGGGCCACCCCTGTGGCATATGAAAGTTCCCAGGCTAGGGCTCGAATTGGAGCTGCAGCTGCTGGCCTACACCACAGCCACCACAACACAGGATCCGAGCCACAATGCAACCTACACTGCAACTTGCAGCAATGCTGAATCCTTAAGCCACTGAGTGAGGCTAGGGATCAAACCCGCATCCTCACGGACGCTGTGGGGGTTTCTTAACCCACTGAGTCCCAACGGAATTTCCATTGTCATGATTTTCTGCTCTCTGCCTCTTTGCCCTCCTTAAAAAAGAGGACTGCGTCTTATTTATCTTTGCATCTGCTGTGTCGTATGCACATAGTAGGCCGTTTACAAAAGGGTGCTGGAATGGACAAAGCAAAAATAGCATAGGTGATGCTCTGGGGGTCCTTGGAGGAGGAGGGAGAGGAAGGCAACCTTTGAAGGTGGATGAGTAATGGGCCACATGGACAGGGGAGCCGAGAAAGAAAGAATTCACAAAGTCTGCTTCATTAACATAGGAACAATGGAGGTGGGAACAGCCCTGCTTTTTTTTTTTTTTTTTTTTTTTTTTTTTTGGCGCCACACTTGCTGCATGTGAAAATTCCCAGGCCAGGGATTGAACCTGCACCACAGCAGCAACCCAAGCTGCTACAGTGACAATGCTGGATCCTTAACCCACTGCCACAAGGGAACTCCAAGACAGCCCTACTCTTGACCTTGATGGGAGCGTGGCTCCAGCAGGTGGGTGGTTCAGAGCAAATCATGCCCATGGGACCCCAGGTTTCCTACCAGCATCCTGAGTGCCCATGCTGCTCTCAGAGGCTTCGAGAAGCAGAGGCTGTGGCCCCTCCCATGAGCCCTGGATCCTGGGGATTTTTTACATGCCAGGGCCAGTGTCCTTGGATGCACTGCAGTCCTCTGCCAAGCCCTCTAGAAGCAGAGGGCACCTGAGGTTATGGCTTTCTCAACAAGTGTGCCTTGTTCACATAGCGTGAGGTTTTAGCAGATGGCCTAAGGAGAACTCCACACACAAAGTGCTGCTGATTCCCAGAAGGAAGTTTGGGGTGCAGGTGCTCCCTGCTCCCTGAAGAGACGTGCTCACAGACCTCAGAGTGCAGGTCACCTTTCTGTCCTGGGGCCATGTAGGTGGCTCCTGGCACAACAGCCCTGACATCCAATGTCATCCTCTGGCTAAAGAGGGCAGCTGGCCCTTGGGTCCAAAATGCCTCAGGGTCCCATCTCCATCCCTTGGATCCTTAGGGAGTTGCCCTTGATCTCTGCCAGTGTAGTCTTAGGGCAAAGCAGTGTAGGAGAGCTAAGGGCAGGAAGGGGGTGTTGGTGCTTACAAATAAAAAAAAACCTACCAGCTTCGCTTCTCGCCTCATGCCTGCCCAGCCGGATTGGTGAATGCAGCCATAGTTCGATTTTATTCTTCGGAGCAGCGGTTCTCGACTATGTGTCAGAATCACTTGTGTAGCTCTTTGGAAAGCACACGTGGATTTCCCATTGTCGCTCTGGTCCTTGTGGATTTTTAATGCTAAAAATCCTCTGTAGGAGTTCCCACTGTGGCTCAGGAACCTGACTAGTATCCATGCGGATCTGGGTTCAATCCATGACCTCGCTCAGTGGGTTAAGGATCTGGTGTTGCCGTGAGCTGTGGTGTAGGTCACAGATGCAGCTCAGATCCCACGTTGCTGTGGCTGTTGTGTAGGTCATCAGCTATAGCTCCAATTCGACCCCTAGCCTGGGGACTTCCATATGCTGCAGGTGCAGCCCTAAAAAGACAAAAAGTACACATGCCAGACCCTGCTTCAGAGGTAGTTCCGGAGGTCTGGGCAGAGTGTGGCTCCTGTGGGTTTTGCAAAGGCTCGCCAATCCACGTTATTGTGATGGGTGCCTAGCTCAAGGACCACTGCCTTAGAGGGGAAAGCTTCTTAGTGACAGAGAGTGCGTCCTGTGTTCTTGGAGTCCCCTGCTCTCCCTGGCATGTAGTACCTTTTATCATTCACTCCAAAGAGCCAATTCAACACCTGCCGTGGGCCAGGTTCTGGAATAGAGCTGAGCACCTCTGTTGTTGCTACTCCTGTAGCCCCCGCCGGGGGTGTCCCCAGTTTGTATTAGATGCCAGATGTGAAACCGGCATCTCTTCATTCTTGAGCATCACTGGATCCTGGTCTTTCCAGTTGCCGTTGCAGAGGTACCCAGTGTCAACAGCACTGAGGTCACCCCCTTTCCCGTAGTGAACCTGGAACCAGAAGGGACCTGGAATTTTGTCAGTATTATTAGCAAACAGGATAAATAGATCTGAAATGCCCCCTCCCCCCGACTTCTGCATTGAGCCTGCAGAACAGCGCCTACAAACAGGACTGGGATGGATCCTGCCCGCTTCTGTTTAATATAAAGGGAAACCGAAGTTGGCCACCTCTTTGATTTATAAGGCTTGCCTCTTCCAGTCACTCTTTGTACTCCTGGGTTAGTCCATTTACGTGGCAGACATTTCTTAAACACCGACTAGGCTGAGGACCTGAAGATGCATGAAGAGCAGCGCTAAACCTTAGGGATGGCTTAGTCTAAGCAGGGAGGCAGATGTGCAAACAGCCACGTGCAGAAAAAAACCAAAGTAACAAGTTCGGAATGTGTGCTGGGCAGACGGTGAACAGGCTTGCTGCCGAAGCACCTTTGGTGGTTTCCATGAAGAGGGGAATCCTTTATGGGGCTGTCCTGACCCCCAGCTACCCCCAGCCCCATCTCCAAGGGCGAGGCCCGTCCAGGAGGGAGGGTTTGCACTCCTCACCTGGGCTGGGGAGGCTCTGGTTCCTGTTCTTTCGCCGTGGTGTCTGCCCCTGTGGCTTTGTTGGGGTCGAACTACCTGGCCATTTGGCTGGTTTTCCTGTGGGATGGTCACATGCATATTTCCAACTGCAGGGTTCTTTTTGCATTGGCCTGAGACAATTGCAGCTTCTGTTTCTAAGGGTGAGGGCTTCGGGGGGAACTGGGGATCATGAAGCTGGCTCTTTGTCCAGATACTGTAATAATCAGCTTGTGCCAGGGTGGACTGTTTGCAAAGCTATTTACAGGACCAGAAGAACCCCCAAAACAACAAAAAAAGGGAGGAAATAAAGTGACATATATAATTGTGGAGTTGTTTCTGAGTGGTGGGTTTTAATGGGTGATGGTTTCCCAGCCTTTTTACTCGTTCCTGTTCTGCTTTGGTTTTGGAAAAAGTTACCCACTTTATTTTTAAACAGAGACGTGTTCGTGCATTTTTCTTACTGAGACCCTCTCTTCAGAGGGCAAAGGTTCTGGCTGATAGACTTGCCAAGGACCAAACCTCCTCCTCCCGTCCTCTGGCATCTTGCTTGGTGTCAGGGTCTGGTTTTTCCTGCTCACCAGGTGATTGGTGCCTCCTGGTCTCCATTTGTCTCTGTAGATTGAAAATGGCCTCAGGGCTGAGAGGTGATACCTTTCGGAGCATTGAGTGTGATCCAAATTAATTGTGTGTGTGTACATGTGTGTGCCTGAGTTGAGGGGTACCTTTGGGGTGCTGATCTCCATCCTTTTACCCTGCAGCAGTGGGGCGGGGGGCAGCCCTGAAAGAAGAGGCGTGGAAGAATTGGGGGCTTCTGGTGCTGCACTAGCTCAGAATTTCAGAACAATTGGTATCCCATGCCCTGAGAACACGCTTCATGGAAGTGCTATGACCACTTGGATTCCCCCCGGAAGCCACAGCATCATTTTTGGTGCACACAGGAGGCATCTCAGTCCAGCCCCGTGGGAGGGAGTTAAGCGCTAACCCAGGAAATGCCTTTCTGTTGGAGGAGTGGAATTGTGGTCTGTGCTATTGTGGGGGAGGCCTTGGTGATTTATTGCCTTGATCTTGCCTCTCCTGTTTGAGGGCGTGTGTGTGTGTGTGTGTGTGTGTGTGTACACTGCTTTCTAAATACCAAAATATAACTTCTAATTATAGACTTGTGTCCCTGGTTCCCTCTGCTGTTGACTTTCTTTGGGTTCAAGTGCTGCTCTGTTCTAGGGCTCGTGTTACCGTGGCGCAGCCTGCTCTAAATCGCTCAAATGATTGTGCCCTTTTTTTTTTTTTTAAGGCCACACCCCCAGCATGTGGACGTTCCCAGGCTAGGGGTCGAATCGGAGCTACAGCTGCCAGCCACAGCCATAGCAACGTGGGCTGTCACAGCTCATGGCAATGCTGGATCCTGAGCGGGGGGCCAGGGATTGAACCTGCATCCTCATGGTTACTTGTTGGGTTCGTAAGCACTGAGCCACAACAGAAACTCCCTGTTTGTGCTTTTTTGAAACCTAAGTCGGGACTGCTGGGCACCTTTTCATCTCCCGCAGTTCAGCCCAAGTCCAGAACAGGGCTTTTCACAGTTTGTTTCTGAAATGTCCAGGTGTGGACTGTCCCGAAGTCCAAGGGTGTCGTTGGGACAGTTGCATGTTTTTGAGATCTACCTGGTTCAAATGGCCATCTTGCCTGCCATGGGGTAGGGGACAGAGCCTGTGAATCTGAGAAAATAGAGACTGTTTCTAATTCTCCTTGGCTTTTGTTGTTCAGGTTTCCTTGGGACCGAGATCACAAGGTCTGGTTTTAACAGAGACAGGGCAGGAGGCGGGGTTATTCCTTCCAGTGGTGCTTACCTGGATTGATTTTGGCATATGGTGTGAGTCTGTTGGACTCAGATTTAATTCCATGCCCAAGACAGCTCTTATTGCCTGACGTTGACTTGGTCATTCCTCATATAAATATCCATTCCTTTCTTTAATATCTTCAAAGCATTTTAGTACATTCTGTTTCTTCTGTGTATTTCATTAATTTTTTAAGATATAGCTTCTTGACTCATCCATTCACCCACCCACCTCGCATGTATTCAGCAGGCATTTGCGTGCCAGCTGTGTGCCAGCCACTGTGATTTGAAGATGGGTGAGTCCCAGTCCTTACCTTTAGGGTTTTGATCTAGATGGATGTTTCCCTGGGAAACCAGCCTCAGGGAGAGTGGGACCCAGGGGCTGGGAGGGAGGGGCCTCTGTAAGAGGGCAAGGAGGGCACCCAGGTGGGAGTGGAGTGGCCCAGGTGTTGTCCCATCAGTGTGCTGAGGCGGAAGATCCAGACAAGGACCAGGTACTCCTCTGTGGTCTCCTTTGATGCTACGGCAATTGTACCTTGTCTGTTTCCTCCCAAGGATTTCTGTGGATTTTGTACTTTAACCAATGGGAACAATACGTTTTAAGTGTATTGGCTGTTTGCTTCTGAAGTCAAAGCATAAATCTCAGCCTTAATCTCCTGGGAAATGAGCTGAGTCGCTCCATGTGATTTTTAGGTAGCTTTTCTGGAATAAGCCTAGAGGGGCTCGATCCATGTGTTATGATCCAGTGCTTTGCTTTATTTAAAAGGAAACTTCCCTGATATAGACATGCCATATGTGTGGTCATTCCCGAGATGCAAGTTACTGCAGTGGGTTGAGTGATGGGGAAAATTTAATAAACAGTAAATCTCAGCGACCCAGAATCTGAGCTCTTAAATCCAAGTGGTAATTAATACCATTTGGCTATTGTTTAAAGTTGCCCTCATGTCAGAAGAAACTGTTCTGAACTGTCCGTCTCTGATTGTTCACAATTCTGGTTATATCAGGTCCTTAACCTGTGTTACCTTCTTGTGAAGGACTTAGTTATCCGAGTTAAATTGGTAGGTAATTAGCATCATCTATAACAAAGTCCAAAATCCCTGGACTGTGTTCAGAGTCATTTGAAATAGTGCAAAGATTATGTCTTATTCAGTTCAGGCTCCTGTAGCAAAAGTTATCGTAGACTGGGCGGCTTAACCAACAGAAATGTATTTCTCATATTATGGAGGCTGGGAAGTCCAAGATCAAAGTGCCAGCCAGCTCAGTTCCTTGTGAGGGCTTTCTTCCTGATTTGCAGATGGCCGCCTTCTTGCTAGGTCCTCATGTGGTGGAAAAGGAGCATGTCTCGTGTCTTTTCTCATAAGGGCACTAATCCCATTTGCTTTTTTCCTGTCGGATCCGCTTTTCTGAGTTTCACTCTTCTGCTCACATCTGCCTAGTGCCTGTGACCCATCCAGGCATCCAGATAGAGACACACCCATGTGTCTGGGCATAGACCCGAATGTGTTTTGGTTTTAAACCAGTCACTTCCTTCTGGAACCTGCCCCCAAATGGACACGTAACTTGGAATACAGGTGGTGCAGGTGAGGCAGAGAATTCACCGTAGACAAGCCATGGTGTGAGGGAGATTGCAGAGATTAACCCACTGCAGGTATCTTACATGAGGCCAGAACTTCAGGGTGTTTCGGTGGTTAGTCACTAAAGCAGAACAAATGGGATCAGTATTTGGAAGCACCGGGGTTTTCTTTTGTTGGTTTGTTTTGGTTTTGCTTTTTTAGGGCCGCACCTGCCGCATATGGAGGTTCCCAGGCTGGGGGTCCAATCAGAGCTGCAACCGCCGGCCTACGCCACAGCCACAGCCAGGCAGACCCCGAGCCACATCTTCTGCGACCTACACTACATCTCCTGGCAACGCTGGATCCTTAACCCACTGAGCAAGGCCGGGGATCGAACCTGCATCCTCATGGATTCTAGTTGAGTTGGTTACCACTGAGCCACAATGGGAGTCCCTAGAAGCACTTTTGAGAGCAGTGATTACAGGTTCCTATCCATTTTGGGAAGATGCAGAGGCTGACTGTGTTGGTGTGTCCATTGGAGGCAGAAGAGGCGGTGGATGTGTTGGAAAGGCCTCTGGACTAGAGAAATCCTGCTTATTTTGTATGTGATTATCGCCCCTCATTTTTTTATTTGTGCTTCTCCTCACATCCCCATTAAGGATGGAAAGAGAAACGTTAGACTGAATTGCTGAGACTCTTGAATTTCCCACATCTCAGAAATGTAGGGCTTATTTGGAGGAAGCAGAGTGTTGTTCTGCCTTCTAAAACAGATTTGATCTGAAATCGTGTGAAGTTACAGGCAGTGGTGACCACATAGGTATATGCCTGTGTGATATTTATATGCGTGTGTGATATTTAATATTTGAAGAACCCTTGGCTGGATGTCTAGATTTTAACCTTCCAACAGCTGTTATCTGTGTGACCTCATCTTCTTCCCATACATTTTCTTAGTGTCCTCATGTGTCAAGTCGAACAATGAAACCTCTCAAGTCCCTTCCTGTTGGAGTGAATTAACAGGGAAACGCCGGGCCTCCTGCATATGTCCGGTGTTTCCCAGGCTCGGGAACTGATTTACCAACATGCTGTCTTTGTAGGAAGGAACTGTTGTTCTTATACATTGTTTGAAAGAACAGACTCTTTGCACAGACCGTGGTAGAGACGCACACTGTCACCATGGGCCACGTGTGGCTGTTGAGCACTTGAAATCGGTTGGTTGGTTGGTTTTGTCTTTTTAGGGCTGCACCTGTGGCATATGGAAGTTCCCAGGCTAGGGGTCGAATCGGAGCTATAGCTGCCAGCCTACACCACAGCCACAGCAAGGTTGGATCCGAGCTGCATCTGTGACCTGCACCACAGCTCATGGCAATGCTGGATCCTTAACCCACTGAATGAGGCCAGGGATCAAATCTGTGTCCTCATGGATGCTACTCAGATTCGTTTCTGCTGAGCCAGGACAGCCGCTCCTTGAAAATGGTCTTGACTGAGCTGTAATTTCTGGTGGAAATCACATCTTAGATTCCAAAGACTTAGTGTGTGTGTGGGGGGAAGAGAATTAAAATATCTCTTTAATAATCTGTATCTTGGTTTCACATGGCAACGGCAATGTTGTAGATACATGGGGTTACATAAACTATATTAGTAAAAGGATTTTCTCCTATCTCTTTTTATGTTAATGGGGTCACTGGAAATTTAAAATTACTCGTGCGGCTTGCCTGATGTTTCTCTTGGACTTTGCTAATGTATAGAGACATTCCTGTTCTGGGGAGGAAGTTGGAATGGATGTTCTCTGGGTTTCATCGAATTGTGAAAGAGTTTATGATTCTGAGTGGACAGGGAGAGGGAGCTTGAGGAAAAGGGACCCCCAGTGACCCTAAGGGTTCCACCGCCTTGCTAGGGTGGAACTAGCAAGACAGGGCACCAGAGGCAGGTGGCCTTTGAACTGAGTTTTGAGTTGGGAAGTGAGCATCCTTTAGGGAAAATGAATCTGACAGAATGGGACTCTCTCTGAGCTGTATACAAGGCCTGACCCACTCCCACCCATGCCCCCTTGGAGGAATGGGGGCCTGGGAAGTGACCGCAAAAGGAGCTCGCCCCTGTCCAGTGGCATGTGTGGCAGTTCTGAGACTGGAAAGGGTGAAGCCCAGCAGCAGATGGAAGGCCCTGGGGCTCCTTTTCCTCTTCCTCCGCCCTGTCCATTCAGGCTCAGTGCATTTTCCTGTCACTGAGCCCATGGGGTGATTTAGCAAGTTCTTCCTGGGCGAGGGCTTTTTCTGCTGGGTAACCTGGCGGAGACATGTGCCCCAGAATGGCTAAATAACTGCTTTTTTTGTGAAGGCTTTCACGTTGTTCTTTTTCTTTCTTTTTTTTTTTTTTTTTTGTCTTTTTGCCTTTTCTAGGGTCAAGGTCGCTCCTGCGGCATATGGAGGTTCCCTGGCTAGGGGTCCAATTGGAGCTGTAGCCGGCCTACACCACAGCCACAGCCACACCCGATCCAAGCCACGTCTTTGACCTACACCACAGCTCACGGCAACACCGGATCCATAACCCACTGAGCAGGGCCAGGGATTGAACCCGCAACGTCATGGTTCCTAGTCAGATTTGTTAACCACTGCGCCACGAAGGGTACTCCCTCACGTTGTTCTTTATCTGGCCTGTGGGTTCAGGGATGGCCCTCCTGCAGTCAGAAATCATCGGTGGCCTTTATTTCGGGGCCAGCACTCTAGAAAGATGTTTTTAATGTGACCTGTTCTCAACTGTCGTCATCTCTGGCAAAAAATGGCACAAGGACTGTGCTTGGTAGCTCCAAGCAGGTAGAGCCATTCAGTATGATTTTTTTTGTTGTTGTTGTCTTTTTAGGGCCACACCTGTGGCATAAGGGAGGTCTTAGTCTAGGGGTCAAATCGGAGCTCTAGCTGCCAGCCTATGCCAGAGCCACAGCAACGCAGGATCCAAGCCGCATCTGCAACCTACACCACAGCTCACAGCAACGCAGGATCCAATTCTTAACCTACTGAGCGAGACCAGGGATTGAACCCAAGTCCTCATGGATACTAGTCAGGTTCGTTACCACTGAGCCATGGCGGGAACACCCAGTATGATTTCTGTGCACGTGTTACAGACGTGCTCTTTGAGGGGGGCGTGTCACACTCTAGTTCTCCTGACCGATGGGTGCTCTCAGCCTCCTTTGTGGCCTATTATCAGGTGAAGCCACATATCCTTTGGAAAAAGCCTCTTGTCACCTCGTGCTTTAATACTGACAACATAGGTGGCTTTTCTTAGATCATAATTTACATGATCGCTGTATGCTTGTTTGGGGAATGACTGTGAATGAGAAGACAAAAGTGGTCCAAAGATTTGGGTTTAAGTCAGGTAGTTTTTTTTTTGGTCTTTTTAGGGCCACACTCATGGCACATGGAGGTTTCCAGGCTAGGGGTCCAACTGGAGCTGTAGCCACCAGCCTATGCCACAGCCACAGCAACTCAGGATCCAAGCTGTGTCCGTGACCTACACCACAGCTCACGGCAACACTGGATCCTCAACCCACTGCGGGAGGCCAGGGATCGAACCTGCAACCTCATGGTTCCTAGTCGGATTTTTTATGCTGTGCTATGGCGGGAACTCCTAAGTCAGGTAGATTTGATATTCAGCAGATACCTATGGCCAGCACTTAATAGACACATACTTGGTGGCAAGCACTGTCTGGGGCTTCTTTATGTATTAACTGACTGAGCTGTCGCAAGGACCCTGTGTGCTCGGTGACTGTTAATTCTGTTTCACAGAGGAATGAACTTGGGCAAAAAGAGGTAAACCGACCTCCTCGAGGTCCATGCCTAGTAGATGAAAGAGTTGCAGTTTGAATCTGGGCCTTACATAATGAACTGGGTACCTTACTAACTAATCGGGACTTGCTGGGCCTGGGATGGATGGTGGGTAAGTCTGATAGCTGTGATTTCCCTGCCAGGCCATACCGACTTTCTGAGCCTCAGTTTCCCCAACTCTAAAACTGACACCCAAATCCTGCCCTGCCCAGCTCATGAAGTCTCGTTTTTAGAATCGGTTGTCCCACCGCAAGGCAATGTCATGTTCATGCATGGGGGAAGTCTGGGGTGGTTGAAGGCTGTGCGAGTGCCTGGCTTTGGTTTGCATGTATCGGAGAAGATGGGCTGGAGATGGGAGGGCAGAAGGAGAGACGAGGAGATGTGTCTGCTCCGGCCTGAGATGTCGTCGTGATGTGGTCGCGTTGGGCACCTGCCTGGCACCACATTCTGACGATCTGGTTCCCTGTCATCACCGTGTGCTCTGGCTGGAGTCATGCCTCCTCTCAGCAGGAAGCAACAGGAGTGTGATGTCTTAGCCCTTTAAAACCTCTTGTCACCTCCTAGGTTGTCAGTATTAAAGCACGAGGCGACACTTGTCCTCGCAGCCGGCCCGAGGTATGGTTTGGTCGTGGCGCGGGGACACCCCGTTGCACTCCCTGCCTGTTGATAAGGTTACACACACAGTGTTTGATGCCAGGCTCTGGTGGCTGGCTAAAGCTCTGGATCTTTTTCTGCCTCCAGGAGGTGGTTTTACCTTTAATATTGAAGGATTCTACCCTGAGACAGTTCATAGTGCTTTTTCCCCAGGCATGAGACCCTAAAATCCTGAGCCTTTAACTTTCTATGACTCAGCCAAGCGCATCGCACCCTATCTTCAGAGTCGGTGATCCTTTCAAGATCGTGGCGAGGGGCCTCAATGATGAAAAGTAGTGGGAATCTCAGTGATACGCATTTAGTGCTAAATTCTTATTCAGGGAGCCCTGCGGGCCCTTAGCATGGATGCAGCGCCTTGAAGAACCAGGCCTGGTTCTTGGGGCTTTTTATGTACGCCTGCCCGTCTGATCCTCACGACAGCCTTGTAAAGCCACTGTCAAGCCCCGAATTGTATGGCTAGAGGAGCAGATGCCTGCCGGGGTCGTGGGGTGGTTATGAAAGCTGGTAAGAAGCAGGGCCCCCCTCCCATCTCTGAGCCCCTGGGCCCTCTGTCCACACCAGAGCATTGTTTAGGGAAGGGCTGCTTCCTGCTGATAATGGTATGTACGTCTACAGAGGTTTAATTGCTTTGTACCATTTGGAGGAAACTTTCTGTAAAAGCCACAGAGTAAACGTTTTAGACATGAAGAGCCATAGTGTCTCTGTCCCAACTGCTCAACTCTGCCATTGTGGAGTGGAAAGCCGCTGAAGCAAACAGGTGAATGGATGGCCCACTGTGTTTCAATAAAACTTTATTTTTCACTGTGTTTCAATAAAACTTTATTGACAAAAACAAAGCATGGGCCAGATTTGGTCTGCAGGGTGTGGCTTGCCAACTGCTGATTTAGGGTTTAGTCTGAGCAGAAATGGCTGTTGTTATTAGGACTATTATTTTCTGAAACTTTTGGAGGAAGGATGGCTGGTAGCTCACAAAAGATAGGAAGGGTAACTGTTTTGGAGGAGATGAACTCATAATCCATTCTTGCCTGGGGGGCTTCTCATAGAGGTTGGATATTGCAGAAGCTGAGTGAGGGCTCTCTGTACTTGTGAATGCAGATGCGGACCTCATGGAGGCTGGATAAAGGAGGCCTTTTTCATCATGCTGTGGTCCCAGCCTCGTGACAAGAGCCTGCAGCCTCAGAGTTTCACGTTATCTCACTTACTCTGCATTGAAATATCTCCTAGTCTGGGGAGTGGCTGCAGTTGGAGGGGAAGGTGGCTTTTGCTTCCCGGCCTCCACTGGCGGCTGTGGGGCTTCCTTGAGAAATACCACTGAGCTTCCCAGCAGCTTTGGCGCAAAGGCCCCAAACCCTTCCAAGTTAACGGACTTTGTGTAAATGGGGTGCACACCTACGGGTGAATGCTGGTCTTGTCACTTTGTTGAGGAGCTGCGATGAGCTTTTTTGAGGGCCTGAGGACTTAGGGGAGGAGGGTAAGGGGAGCTTCCAGTGAGACTGTTCATTTCCTGTTGATCTGGTGCTGCCTGGAATCTATCAGGTTTTCTTAAGCCGCTCCTCTTCGTGTGACCCAACTCTTACAGTGGCAGCGAGCCACTGTCAAGGTTGACCTAAAGGGCCCAGGAGTGTGGTGCGTTGAATTACGTAAAGACATACCCTCCCCGTCCCCAACGTAAACAACAGCAACAACAAAACCCTTCACCTGGACCCTCCTCTGCCGGCAAACATCAGCCCACCCTCTCAGAAGCAGCTCTGGAAACTCCTCCGTGTTCTTTTGCCCTCAGTTTCCCCCTTTTTTTGTGAAAGGCTTTGAAATGCTAGGGCGGGGTGAGCCTTGCTCCCTCCTGGTTTCAGACATGGATAAAAAACTTGATGATTCCTGCTCCCACCTTCAGTAGGAATCTAGCCCCCAAAGAGGGAACTCTGCTTCGGTCCTGCGCCCACTTGGCCACCTTCCTGTTCCTGAGACGTGAGGTTGGTTGAAGAGGATGGATTATCTTCAAGATCGAGATCTCTGAAGTCATGTCCCATCATTTGGGACAGATTGGGTCATACCGGAGACCTGTAAGTGACTCTGGAAGCTCTCATTTATCCTCTGGTTTGAGGGAGAGGAGTTCTGGATTTCGATGTATATGACCTTATGCCATGATCCTGTGTTCTCTCATCAAAGATACGTCTATATAGTCTTTCTGTCTTGTCTGTCTTTCCTTCCTTGCTTCCTTTTTTTTTTTAGGGCTGCACCCACGGCATATGGAGGTTCTCAGGCTATGGGTTGAATTGGAGCTGCAACGGCCGGCCTACACCACAGCTCACAGCAACACCAGATCCTTAGCCCACTGAGCAAGGCCAGGGATCGAACCCGTATCCTTATGGGTCCTAGTCGGGTTTGTTACCACAGAGCCACGACGGGAACTCCCTATATAGTCACATTTCAAACTATCCTTTCTACCATTGGCCAGCTAGAACCCCATGAAGAAGTGAGAAGTTACTTATTTCTGAGTACTCTTGAAATTAGCTAAAACATGATAATGGGAGTAGAAGGAATGGTAACATTTCAACAGAAACACACCCGCACCTGTTTTTGTTTATGAGAACTTGCTTTATCAAGGATACAAAACTGGTAAACGTGGAAACGTTGATATCTCATAAAGGCCAAATACTAATTGTTCCACACAAGACCCTAAATCTGGCTGTCTCCAAGCATGAATTGCGTAACACGTACATAAAGCATAAATAGCATGAATTTGTAGTTTGAAGTAATTCTTGAAAATGTAGATGCATTCCTTGTATTTTAAAAAAGGTAGGTGAAATGCAGCAGCTTATGTTTAACCGTGTAGAAAACAGCTATTAGGTATCATCCAGTAGGCTATATAACATGTTTATATAGTGAAAACAGGTGAAATTTTCCTTCAAGGTACTGAGTAATAGCTTTCTAATGGCTCTGCTGAGTATGAAAGGCTTAAATCTCAGGGACATTTAGCTTTTTAAAGCACTTGAGAAACGTTTCTATCATATCTAAATATTGCCTACTGTTTTCTTGGTAGTGGTTTACATTTTGAAGGATCTTGCCATTTGAGTGATTTCTTGGAAATTGTCTAAATCGTGAAGCTATGCATTTAACTTTTTTTTTTTTTTAATTTTTTTGCCTTTTAGGGCCGAACTCGAGGCATATGGAGGTTCCCAGGCTAGGGGTCAAATCGAAGCTACAGCTGCCAGCCTACACCACAGCCACAGCAACACAGGATCTGAGTTGTGTCTGTGACCTACATTGCAGCTCACGGCAATGCTAGATCCTTAACCCACTGAGTGAGGCCAGGGATCAAACCTGCGTCCTCATGAATACCAGTCGGGTTTGTTTCTGCTGTGCCACAGTGGGAACTCCTGGATTTAACTTGCTTTTAAAAATCAGTGGTCATGTCAGAAATACCTTATCTAATTTGAGAAACTCCAGGACTCAGTTATTCTTTGTGATCCAGAAAAATATGTTTAGAAGCTTAAAAAAAAAATTAGCATCTGATTATTTATTCCATTTGTTTACAAAGATATGCTGATTCGATGTCAGCTGTATTTATTAGTACACATTTTCCAGATCATAAATTTTCACATGTACTTAACTAAAGATGAGATGGCCCAGCCATTAGGTTAAAGGGTTTTAAAGCTTATGAGTCCAGCCTTGATACTCTTACCTTTGGAAGAAAACACAAACGGAATTGATTCCTGGTTTCCTGAAGGATCCTAAACAAGCTTTGGTTTCAGCGTGGTCCAGACTACCTTTAAAATATGAACTAAGTACAATCTTTGAAAATCTCTACTGCCTATTATGTGTATTTTAAGTACTTTACCATTTTTCCTAAATGGATATGTTGACAGTGGAGCGAAGGGGAGAGATCTAACCGGAGCAAGTGGAATTCGTTTGCAATAGCAGCTCCACAGCATCTCTGGAATCCGGTTGAGAGTCAGTGACCTTTCTGCCCCGAGAGAGCAAAGGTCATCATGTTACCACCTGGGCTGAAGGTGAAGGAGGCTGGGTTTTGGCTGTTTGGGAACATGGACCACTGTTACCATCAAGAACTTAGAAGTGCTCAGAACAGTTAAATGGGCTTTGTCGTTACTGCTTTCTGGGCACTCACGATAAAGGGTTGAAGTCAAAGGTTTGGGCTTAAAATTAGAACTCATGCTGAGCGCTAACAGAGAAAATGAGATTTGGGGAGGATAGGTGGGACTTTTTTTTGGTAAATGGGTGTGCTTTAAGCTTGTGATTCCATCATGGACTCACTTTGATGTAGCTGCTCTCAGGTCAGTGTTATTGGGGTTCTTGTGGGACCTCCCACAAGAACCTTTCCTCTAGCCTCCCTGCGTGCGTGGGAGCCCCTGTTTTGTTCTGTACAGGGAAAGCTGTATCTTGACCAGTCTTGGGAGGTCTCTGGGTCAGGTGACCTTTTTTTTTTTTTTTTAAACCTTTGGGCCCCGAAGACCTGTAACAACACCAAGCTAACAGTCGGCTCCAGGGAGAGGTTTATGGTTACTTGAGTCTGTGCATGGCATGCCTAACTTGATCCAGTCTATCTACCCAGACACATCCTTGGAATAATGACTTAAGGGGCAGACGCAGCTCCATAAAATGTTTGAAGTCCCCTTACAGTTACCAGATCATAATTGGCTGACTTGAAGTTTCCCCATCCCCTCTCTGAATTTATCTCCTGGTTTCTCCATAATTTTTTGCCTGTAGTGTTCAGATGTCAAAGCCTTACTCATGGCCCCTGGCAGGTTTTTTTTTGTTTTGTTTTTTTTGTTTTTCCCGCCTTTTTGATGTTCCTCTGTTAAAATGAGGTCTGGAAACCCCCCCACCTGCTGCTTAAGGCATCCAAGGTGGAAATAGCAGGTAAATGTTTAGACATTGGCATGGTTAGCAAAGTTGGAGACTTAAACGTAACTTCCTTTTTCCTTCCCCTTAGTGAAAAAGATTAATTATGTTTATGCGATGCTAAAATTAAATTTCGGTCGTGTATGAAAATCAGACAGTTTGGAACTCAACTGGCAAATATAGCAAGATTCTGCTCTTTAAAGTCCATTATGTTATGAACACATGTACCCGTCGTGAACAAATTTGTTAATTAGAACTTCTTTTTTGGCGACTGAGCAGGACTTGGCCACTCTGCCAGGGTCGGCCACTCTGGGGCTGGCAGTGGCTCTCAGGGACATGGAGGACCAAGATGATTCCATCTGTGGGTGAGGTCAAAGACGACAGAGATAAGGTTGCCAAGGAAACCAAAATGCTACAGAATCATGCGCTGCTCAAGCAATTTCAACTTGGTTTGTGGTTTGGGAGTCTCCCCCCGCAATACACACACAGATATATGTGGAAATGGGCAATGCCCATGTGCCCAGGTCTTCAAGAAAATGACCCCAGGCTTAAAGTAGCTCAAACTGTGGGCTTAAGGGTATCATATCCGGTTCCTTCTTTGTGTTCAAGCATCAGCTGCTGATGGTGTGCTTTCAATTGATTTTCATGAAAATACGCTGTGGGACATCTCTGTCGGGTACTTTCCATCCCACTTGCACACACACTTCACAAACCTTTTTTTTTTTTTTTTAAGATTGTACTCCATTTATAGTTATTATAAAATATTGGCTATATCCCCCATGTTGTATAGTATATCTTTGTAGCTTGTTTTATACCTAATAATTTATGCCTCTTAATCCTCTACCCCTGTGTCGCTCCTCTCCTCTTCCGCAAACTTTTAATAACTTTTTCAGATTTTTTAAATAAATGCTTTGTGCAGAGTTTCAAAGACACGGAGCATAAGCAATGAGATCCTGCTGTGTAGCACTGGGAACTATATCTAGTCACTTATGATGGAGCCTGATAATGTGAGAAAAAAGAATCTATACATGTATGTGTAACTAGGTCACCATGCTGTACAGGAGAAAATTGACAGAACACGGTAAACCAGCTATAATGAAAAAAATAAAAATCATTATATGTATTAAAAAAACACGGAACAACTATCCTCTTACGTATGGAAATAACCTGTAATTTCACCATCTGGAAATACCTAATGTAATATTTTGCTGTACTTCTAAAATTTTCCCACAAATATGTATATCCATGATATACATGCATATGTATATAATTTAACTGTGCAAATGCACAATATTTTAATATATATATATATTTACCTATAAAGTCTCCAAGTTTGGCTTTTAGATTTGAATTTTTAAGTTATACTATAACAGTTTTTCACGGCTGCAGAAACATTACCTTAGAGGAACATACAACTGTTTATTTAGCCACTTCTCCTCTGTTGGTTGTGTCTTCGTTTCTAGCCTTTCAGTATGATAAGTTAAGCCATGGCAAGCATTTCCGTGCATCTTTTTGTATCTTATTTCCCTAGGTTAGAGTCCTAAGGTGCAGTTACTGAGTCAAGGCACAAGCATTTGGTTTTTTTTGTTTGTTTTTTGTTTGTTTGTTTGTTTGGCTGTGCCCACAGCATGCAAAAATTCCCAGGCCAGGGATCAAACCTGTGCCACAGCAGCAGCCTAAGCCAGGGATGACAATGCTGGATCCTTAGCCTCTTTAGCCACCAGGGAACTCAAGGCACAAGCATTTTTAAAAGACTTCTGCTCTGTATTGACAGAAGCTTCTTTTGGAAGGATTTGGCCAGTTATGCTTTCACTGGCTGGTGAGTTGTCTCTTGAATCCTAGGTGTTATCATTTTTTTCACTCCGACAATTTTATTCATCAAAGATCCTTACTTTTGGGTTCTTTTTGTTTGTCTGTTTTTTGGTTTTTGGTTTTTTTCGCATTAATAGAGCAGAATGATAGCAGCTGGGAAAGGACTGAGGCGTTATCATACAGGGTGCACTGAGTTTGTCATGTACCTTTATTTCTCACAACAGCTGTCTGAAAGAGGTTCCACTATCCCTATTTCACAGAGGAAGGAACTGAGGCTTAGAGAAACAGAGGCCAATGACTGTTTTCATATTTTCTTTAAGGAAGACAGAAGAAAAGCGAGGCTACCGTAATAAGAGACTCATATTTCCAAATTGGGTGGGTTAGTGCGCATATGAGTAGCTGAGGAAATAGCTGGAGACCTGATAGTTTTAAAACTTCAGGGCCATGCCACATCCCCCACCCCTGGCTGAACACAGGTTGCTGGGAGGAAGATGGGAATTAGCTGAAACTGCCAGAGAAGGGTAAGCTGACTTCGGCTTCCAATGAACATTGAGATATTCTTTTTCCAGAAAACAGTGTCTCCTCCCAAGGTGTTTTGGGTGTGTCCTCTTAGCACTTTGAGCTTTCGTTTATAATTAAAAAAAAAAAAAAATCTGCAGAGTGAGTGAAAGCTTTATCTGCTATGATTTGATTCATTAAAAAAAAAAAAATCTGGAATTCCTATCGTGGTGCAGTGGTTAACGAATCCAACTAGGAACTATGAGGTTGTGGGTTCGGTCCCTGCCTTTGCTCAGTGGGTTAACGATCCGGCGTTGCCGTGAGCTGTGGTGCAGGTAGCAGATACGGCTCGGATCCCGCGTTGCTGTGGCTCTGGCGTAGGCTGGCAGCTACAGCTCCGATTCGACCCCTAGCCTGGGAACCTCCATATGCCGCAGGAGCGGCCCAAGCAATGGCAAAAAAAAAAAAGACACAAAGAAACAAAAAAAAATATCTTAAGTTGCACTGAGCTGAGGGCCTTGCATTCTGCCTGCATTTTCATTCAGATCCCTTCCACCACTGAAAGCGTGGATCCTACACCTGCTTCATTTCAGAGGTTAAACATCTTCCCACTTAACGCTGCGTTTTATGAAATGTTGTACACTAGAAACCAAGCCACATGGTTGTCCTTCTCAAACTCTGTTCCTTTTAATTTTTTTCAGCCTTGCTGTTTATTGAAAACTAAAGGTCCATAATTAAGCTTTTCGCTGGATTTCGTTGTCTGTACATGTCTCTGCCCCTTGGAAAAAAAAAAATCACACTCATTCTAATGTATCTTCGTTCTCAGTTACTATAATTGGAAGGAGGAAGGGGAGGAGGGAGATCTAGCCACCAGCGAGCCAGTTCTTCTTTTAACAACTGGGACTGATCCTTGTTTGTGTGTTTTTTTTTTCCTTTGCTTTTGAGGGCTGAACCTGTGGCACATGGATGTTCCCAGGCTAGGGGTTGAATTGGAGCTGCAGCTGCCGGCATACACGACAGCCACAGCAACGCCAGATCCTTAACTTACTGAGTATGGCCAGGGATTGAACCCGCATCTTCATGGATACTAGTCGGATTCATTTCTGCTGCACCACGACGGGAACTCCGACTCATCTTCTGTAATTCTCTTCTCCTTGCCTCTCTCCCTTTTATCCCTGTGCTGTTCTCTCTGTTGTGATAGAATTAGACTCCTTTCATCTTCCGGTGGGGATAGCTCTGTGTCAGGATACAGCTTCTTGATTCATTTGCTTGAGCCACCTGAGCCAAGGAAATGACTGAACTGAGGGGTTCTTAAACTTCTGCCATCACCGCAGTTATCCACCTGGCTGTCCATATGTCCATCCATCCATCTTCAGGGCTTTTGACTTCGAAGCAAGTTGCTAGGCCCTGGGGGAGAAAGATACACAGGCAGAGAAGAAGCCCGTGTTTATTGAGTAGTTGTGTGTTCCAAGGCTGGGGCTGGGTGCTTTCTGTATATTATTATTTAATATTATTATTTAATTTTTGCCGCCCGCAGCTGCACGAGGAACACTGTTTTAACTACTCATTACTGTGATTGACGCTCAGAGAGACCCTGGGACTTGCTGAGGTCATGGTCATTTGGACTCATGTTTGTTGGGTCTCACTTTTTCTCCTGCTCTAGTGCTGCTTTGCTTTCTGATGGAAGCACCCAGTGTTTGCCCCGAGGTACTTCCAGGCATGTGTGACACAGTCTCTTAACTGGCTGGATGATAAGCCTGCTGGCCCGGGATGCTACCCTCTGTCCCCGTGGTCCACAGTGGGGGTGTGATTGCTTCCTTGTCTGTCCCTGACTGCATCTGCTCCCTCCAGATGAGTGTTCTGCTTGCTGCTTAGTTGTGTTTTTCCCCTGGGGTTGTTTTTACCACTAGTGCTTGCTTTTTGTAATTATGCAATTAAATGAAGTATATAAACAGATGAAATCTGAGTGTGAAGAAAGTTGTTTTTCTGAAGATTACATTGTGGGTTCTGGAAAGACTTGCAAAACAACTTATTAAAAAATTCTGTTGTTTTAAATGTGGTTGAACAGATCGGAATAAATAAAGACGGGGGATGGTTGGTGGTTAAAATCTCTAGACGGATTCTTCTTGGGGTTCCCCTTGTGGCTCAGCAGTAACAAACCCAACTAGTATCCATGAGGCTGCAGGTTCAATCCCTGGCCTCTCTTAGTGGGTTAAGGATCTGGTGTTGCCGTGAGTTGTGGTATAAGTTGTAGACATGGCTCGGATCTGGTGATACTGTGGCTATGGTGTAGGCCGGCAGCTGTAGCTCCAATTCAACCCCTAGCCTGGAAACTTCCATATGCCAAGGGTTCGGCCCTAAAAAAACAAACAAACAAAAACTAGAAAGATTCTTCTCTTCGCAAGTAGTGAAACTCCTTAAAGGAACCTGAAAGGGGACATTGCAGGCTGTGGTTTTTGCCAGAAAGACCACAGATCTGTGTTTAGTAGATCCATACTCAACAGAAATAGGCTTTGGCCCTTTATCACAAGATTGAGAATGAATGTTTTAAGGTAAAGTAAATTGGGAGTTCCCTGGTGGTCTAATGGTTAGGATTTTGTGCTTTTACTGCTGCAGCCTGGGTTCCATCCCTGGTCTGGGAACTGAGATCCTACATCAAGCTGTTGCACATTGTGTCCAAGAAAAAAAAAAATTGTTTAGGGGTTATATATATTATTTTTGGGTCCTTTCCTGCTCCAACTTCTTAAAATAATCAAACAACAATCACATCAGGCAGAATAGTTTTTCTACTGACTCAGAGTGACTATGGCTATATTTCTGAGCATCGCCTCTGGTCGCTTGGTGGGAAATAGGCTCAAGAGGATGAAAGAGCAGTGAGTCGGCCTGGGAGTCCAGAGAACTGGGTTCTTAGCCCAGCCTGACCAGTTGTAAGGCCTGAGGGAAACCGCTCAGTTTCCTCATCTGTAAAATGGAATGAATAGCTCTTGTCCAGCACTGGATTTGAGGAGTGTCCAGCACTGGATTTGAGGAGGGTCCAGCTAGTAAGTACGACATGTGAGAGCACCTTTCACCCAGTAGGTGCTCATTAAACGTCAGCTTAATATGATTGACTTGTTATATTGGTCTGTCTTTATAATGTGTCTCTGATTCACTGTTACAATCTTTCGTTTGGGGGGCAAGAAGCTTAGCAGAAATCTAATTCGGTTCGGCTTCCCAAATCCCAAGTTTCTGAACATTTGGACAACAACGGTCTTAATGCTGCATAGACAAGAAAGCTATGAGGCGAGTTAACACTGTCAGAAGGATTATCTATTCAATAGCATCTGTTCTTACAACCACTTTTAGAGGAGCGGGTTCACACAGTTTTGTTGTGAGAATTTTACGTCTTCATCAAAGCAGGTGTTCTGGGATTTCTTCTTTCCAACACCTTTATTTTAATTTTTTTTTTTTTTTTTTGCTTTTTATGGCTGCACCCATGGCATATAGAGGTTCCCAGGCTAAGGGTAGAATCAGAGCTGAAGCTGCCAGCCTACGCCACAGCCACAACCACGCCAGATCCGAGCAGCATTTGTGACCTCCACCACAGCTCACAGTCGACTCTGGATCCTTAACCCACTCAGCGAAGCCAAGGAACAAACCTGCGTCCTCATGGATGTCAGATTCGTTTCCGCTGAGTCATGATGGGACCTCCAAGCCACTACCTTTAAAACTTAGCTTGGAGTTCCCGTCGTGGCGCAGTGGTTAACGAATCTGACTAGGAACCATGAGGTTGCGGGTTCGGTCCCTGCCCTTGCTCAGTGGGTTAACGATCCGGCGTTGCCATGAGCTGTGGTGTAGGTCTCAGACGCGGCTCGGATCCCACGTTGCTGTGGCTCTGGTGTAGGCCGGTGGCTGCAGCTCCGACTCAACCCCTAGCCTGGGAACCTCCGTATGCCACGGGAGCGGCCCAAGAAATAGCTAAAAAAAAGACCAAAAAAAAAAAAAACTTAGCTCATGCTACACATACATGCATCTGAAAAATAGAAGTCCTTTTTTGTTGTGAAAAGGTATCGTTCATACAGCTGTTGGTCTTGCCAGTTCAGCCTTTTGGTGAATCGAGTGGCCTTCCCAGTTAATTAAAATTCTTTACCAAGTGGGGGCTGCTTCTGTATTTCTGAAATGATATTTATCCTTTGTTTGCTTGTATCGTTAAAGCAATAATTACGAGTGATTAAGAAAAAGTGTCCTCTTCTGCTGCTTGTTCTTTTGTGGCCTTGGGGTCCTTATCACCCTCCTGTGTCCTGATGGACGTGGCAGGAAACATATCTGCAGTGGGTGTTCATCTAAACACTCCTGGGTTATTATAAGGGAAGCATTTGGGGGCGATTTCAGTTCCAGGCTTGAATGGTGGTGACGAGCTCTGTGGCCCTTTCTTGTCTCTTGGCACTCCAGTGAAAAGCGAGCTGCACTGGGAATGTGGGGACAGCAGGTGTCTGCTTAACCCATCACGGACCCTTCAGTTTCCTGACCATGTTCCAGAGGCCACCGATCTCCGCCGGGGAAGGAACTTTGGAAATGGAATGTCCGAGCAGGATCCCTTTTCCTGTTTCTGATGGGATTCTTCTCTTTCCAAGCTTATTTTTGGATGGTTGGGCCTTCCTTGGAAGCGCCATTCGGTAGCATCACTGAATTCTAAGGTGGGGCCCGTTGGAGGTCGTGGATTGGATCACAAACACTTGCGTGTACTTTCTTACCTATGTGTCCCCCACTGATCAAAGGGACACATAGGTAAGAATACAGAATACAGAATTAACGAACTGTATTAGACTTACTGTCAAAATCTACATTCTCAGACGTAAAGGATAATACTGTAAAGAAGGTGGCGTTTTCTGCCCTAAAAAGATAAGAGGAATCAGGAGTTCCCCTTGTGGCTCAGTGGTTAACGAATCTGACTAGAAACCATGAGGATGCGGGTTCGATCCCTGGCCGTGCTACGTGGGTTAAAGATCTGATGTTGCCGTGAGCTGTAGTGTAGATTGCAGATGTGGCTCAGATCTCGAGTTGTGGTGGCTGTGGTGTAGGCCTAAAAAGGACAAAAGAGAAAAAAAAAAGGAATCACAGAATTTCACAAGAAGGAAGAGACCACACAGGGAAGGTTTCTCAGGTGGTTTTTCTCATGTCCAGTTCGGCTTGGGAAGTGCTGTCCTACTCCCAGTGGAAATTACTTTACCTCGTCTCTAAACTCCCAAACCTATTCCCCCTCCTTCATTTATCGCACTGCGCCTGAGTTTTTTCGGAGGGCAGACTTTCTCTGAGGGCAAGTTCAGACCGATTTGGTTTCACGGTCCCAAAGCCACTTTCACACCTGGGTTCGGTCAGAGCTCATGGGACGTGAAGGCGGGAGCGAGTGCAGGCATCCAAAGCGTGGCTGTGGGAACCAGCCCCTCTAACCCTTAGCAGCAAGTCACCCCTTCACTTAAAGGCTCATCCAGACCACGCTGCTTTGGATGATGGATCTGAGGCCCAAATGTGACCCAGAAATTCCATTCCTGCCAGGATGCAAATGGCAATGACCGCCTGTTTCCTGCAGGCCCCCGACATGAAACAGCAGCTGGGCCAAGGCCAAGGGATGCAGATGGTATAACCCCTTTCCCACTGCATTTCTGCAGGTGCTTCATGCTTATCTTGTAGAGCCAAGCCCCCCACCAGCCCATCCACAGCAGAGCCCTGCACTCTACTTCCTGCATGGAAGAAGGGCCTCCTAGGGCTTGCTCCCCCAACCACGGCCCACTCGGGCGTCTCACCCCCATGCATCCCTCATTCGGGCCTGGCCGTGAGTGACAAATCCTTTACTGTCAGCATCCCGAACCTCCCTCGATTCTATTTGCTTCTCTCATAACCACTCCATTTCCCTGTTCTCTTTCACAGAATAGATCTTTGGGAGGGATTAGATTAATTCACTTTAAAATCTAGCCACTTAAACTTTGTTTTGAGGGACAAGAATGGCTCTTTAGAAAAGCAGGAACGGGAATTCTCATTGTGGCTCAGTGGGTTAAGAACCCTACTAGTGTCTGTGAGGATGCGGGGACATCCCTGGCCTTGATCCCTGGCCTCAGTCAGTGGGTTTAGGTTCTGGCATTGCTGTGAGCTGCAGTGTAGATCACAGATGAGGCTCGGATCCCGTGTTGCCGTGGCTGTGGTGTAGGCTGGCAGCTGCAGCTCTGATTCAACCCCTAGCCTGGGAACTTCCATATGGCCCCAGGTATGCCCCTAAAGAAAATGAAAAGCATGAACAAGTGTACTTGCTTTAGCGTGTATAGTCCCGGAGCCTGGTGCTTAATTCTAGCCCATAGCAGGGCCACAGTTTCCTAGTCTTTGGGGTTATGTCTGAGCCTTTGGGTTGTTGTGATATTAGAGCAGGAGGACCGTGTAAGGTACAGGGCACGTCCCGCAGGAGATTGGAAGATCATTCCTTTCTTGGCCATTTCCATGGACGCCAGAGGAGAGTCTCATCTTAGTTCTGAGTTCTAGACCTTTGAATTTTCAGATGGTGTAAACCAGTCTTGAAAGATCAAGTCAGTGGAGTCGTTTGCCATTGGCTCTCTGCCCACTGAACATGCTGAGGGTTGGTTCCTCTAACGAGGCTCCAAGGCCATGGCACAGGGTCCCGGGGCCCTTATGCCAAGACATGAAGCAGCCCCTCTCCAGGGCACCCTCCCCAGTGGTGATGGTGCTCACTGTCCAGGAATTCTCGGAGACTTTCTGCGAGCTCCGAGGCTCTGGGCGACAGGTGGGTGTGCATTTCCTCAGCAGGGATCATGAGGCCTCAGTGATCACAGCTAAGTGAACAGGGAAGGCTCTCGGGCAAATAAAGCTTCACTTGTCACAGCTGTCAACATGATTGTGTCACACTGGCTGCCCTTTGGAAAATTTTTTTGGAGGTAAGCTCCCCGAGTTCATAACCTTTGTTTCATTTTTCCTTGCCTTCAGAGTTTCAAAACGTGTTTAATAAAAAAAGAAAGCAAGAAAGCTGCCAGAACTTTGAATAAGCCCAGGGACCTGTGTCCGAGGCTGCTTTGGACTTTTGTGTCGCAGCCCGAGGAGTCTGGAAAACCAACGCACTTACCTTTGTGTCTTCCGAGAGCTGGTGTTCAGGAGCTTCCTCAGAGACCCGTTTGATCCCTGGTGTATGTACTGGGCATTTAATTTGGCCTCAGTGAGAGGACAGGTGCAATACAGGCGATAACAGCTCGGGACACCCACGCCCCTGTCTCCTGGGTCTCGCGCTTGTGGAGGGTGTCAGGATGAATAAGCCTATTGCCCCAGATGCGAGCAGCCTAGCGTGGCAGAAGGGAGATCACCCACAGTGGGTGACGGTCGTCAGGATTTGCCTGCACCCTGGCTAGAAGGACGAGGGGTGGGGGTGGGGGGATTGTATAGGAACAGAGGTGTTAGGACCTTTGGCTGGGTTATGTCAGGCCTCACACATGTCTCTGTTTACATGTAAATTTTCAGCTGAGCTTTGTAGCAAAGAAATCCCATGTCTTCTGAAACTTTGGGGACCACAGCCATGTTTTAGGACCTGCTAGCTAAGGGAAGGCACGGCCAGCACCCTCTCACCTTACTGAGGTGTGTTCACTTGGATCTTGTTGTCCAGGCAAACCAGAGCAGCTCTGTCCTGTGGCTGGTTCTCCGTGTTTGTCTGTTTCCTCCTCTCAAGGGCTGCTCCTTAGTCTTCTCTTCTCACTTTGTCATCCCCAAGTGAGGTTGACTTATAGAAAGAAAGCGAGAGGAGGGAAGTGAGAGTTGGAGGGTTACGAAGTGGGTGTTTAATGGAACGTCTCTTGTGTTCCAAGGCTCCGAGCTAGAGAGGTGTTCGGCATTAACAAAAAAATCCAGGGAGGTAGTGCCGTGTTGAGAATGGGCGGTGTTTGTTCCCTTTTAGTAAATGAGGAAACAGGGGCCAGTTCCGCTGTTTTGTAAAGAAGCAAACAGTTGAGGGTTTGTTATTTTGTACAAACAGAAGTCATTAGGGCTTTTTAAAATCATTTGCTGTCTTTTAAAGTTGTTGCGTAGAACAGTGTTTGTCAAGCACTAATATATGTCAGGCAACCCTTGGAATCTGGTAAGACGCAGGTTCTGATTCAGCCAGTTTGGGGTGGGGCTGGGAATGCTCCATTCCAGGGACCAGTGTTGAATACCAAGGGCATGGACTGTATACCTTCCAACAGCTGGGGAGAAAAGGGATTTATTTATTTTCTTTTTCAACACATGAAAAAAAAAAACCTTTTGAAATTAAAGTGTAATTGATTTACAGTGTTGTGCCAGTATCTGTTGTCCAGCAAAGTCACCAGTCATACATCTATATACATTCCCTTTCTTACATCATCTTCCATCATGGTCTATCCCACGAGCCTGGACAGAGTTCCCTGTGCTTATCCATTCTAAATGGAATAGTTTGCATCTGCTACCCAGAGTCCCAGTCCATCCCACTCCCTTCCCCGTCTCCCCTGGCAACCACAAGTCCGTGCTCTACGACCATGAGTCTGTCTCTGTTTCGTAGAGTGGTTCATTTGTGCCCCATTTGAGACTCCACATGCAAGGGGGGATCATATGGTTATTTTTCGTCCTCTTTCTGACTGACTTAGTATGAGAATCTCTAATGGCATCTGAGAAGAGGCATTTAGGTCAAGGAAATTTGAAGGCTCTAGTCAGCTGAGCACAAAAGTCAGACTTGGTGCCTTTTATTTTTCCAGGTGTCATAACTCCTTCGGTAAGAGGTATGTCCTCAGTGATGGAGAGCTCTTCACGTTTGTAAATATTTCTGCAGAGTGGTTTGAGAGGATGATGAAGGGAAAGTACAAAGAGACAGAAGGGATTGGGACTTTTTATGTCTCTTATCTAAGGACTGGCGTGTACAGTAACCTTCTTACTGGTCTCAGTGGGAGTGACCTAGAGAAGGTCATGGCCATCTCGTCCTTTTGAGGAAGGTCTGCTTTCATACATAAATTCGGATGGATCACAGCTTCAAGTGTGAGAGTAGTAATTGCATTAATTACTCTTGGAAGTTAATTTCACTTTGCTCCATTATTGTGGCCATGGCTCCGCTCTTCTGGGGAAACCCTTTCTAGAACCACCATCAGAACTCGGCACAGACATCAAATTAGAATCAATAAATTATTTTAAAAACCATTCATTGTGGTCAGTTTTTCCCCACCCTAAGAGTGGGCCTCAGTTTTCCTTTGAAGAAATAGGAGTTGGAGGAGTTCCTGTCGTCGTGCAGTGGTTAACGAATCCGACTAGGAACGATGAGGTTTCAGGTTCGATCCCTGGCCTTACTCAGTGGGTTAAGGATCTGGCGTTGCCGTGAGCTGTGGTGTAGGTCGCAGATTCAGCTTGGACCTGTGTGGCTGTGGCTGTGGTGTAGGCCGGCGGCTACAGCTCCAATTGGACCCCTAGCCTGGGAACCTCCATATGCCGTGGGAGCGGCCCTAGAAAAGGCAAAAAAAAAAAAAAAAGACAGGGTTGGTGACAAAGCTTCTTGGCACTGTGGTCAGAATGTGCAGGTGACTGTGAAGTAGTCCCAGAAAGGGCTTTTCCTCAGTGACTTATAAACCTAATTCTGAACACTGTTCTTAAATATACATTCCCGAAAGGTTTTGACCAACAGCAGGTGTGTTAAAGTGTTGGCTCCTAAAACAACAGGCGTCCTTTGGTTGGAGGAATTTTCCAGTTTGTAGCAAGGTCCAGCTTATTTTCTGCTGACGTTGGTTTGTGGTAAGTGTGTGCCTATGAAAGGCAGGGGGGAGAGTCACGCTTCTTAGCTTTTTGCCCTGTTCCACGTGCTTTCTGTTAAAACCAAACCAGACAGACAACCGCCCCCAGCAGCCAGCTCCCGATCTGTTATCTCGGAGTCTCTGCTGGAAGACGGGGAGCCGGGGGGGATGGGCAGTGTTGGGAGTCTTGGCTTTTGCTGCCTTTGGCTTTTGGAGAACCCTAGGTTTGGTTCTGTAAGCAGTAGGCCTGGCGAGGCAGGGGCCTGTTGTAGGAGGTTGAGCAGGATGGGACGGGCTCTGTGGGGAGACAGAAGCCGGTAGACCCGGGGGCTCTGGGGGTGAAGTGCCCAGTATGGGCCAGAGACACCATAGGACAGAGACAGTGAGCCTTGGGAACAGTGAGGGACAGGCAGGAGCCGAGCGGGATTCGAGGCCGAGTACGTGCTGAGGCTTAGAGGAAAAGCAGGGTTATCCGTGGGGTCGTGGCCGGCCGGCTGGGACAGGCCCTGGCCTGTGCAGAGGTGTCGGGACTCTTGTGTAGACACAGCCTTTGCTTTGTACGTGCCTTTGGTGTCTGGAAGGGCTCACCTATTGTGAAATCAGTGTGTTGTGTTTGCTGGCTCTGGAAGGAAAGGACATTTTGTGTCATTGCGGAGATGCTAAGGTCAAGGTTGGCCTGTGCTGTCCTCAGGGCCTTCAGCTGTGCAACTTCCGAGTCCAGAAAGGCCCGCCTGTCCTATCCCCTGGCTTCTTTGCCTCCGCTAGTCATTATATTTTCCTTTCCTTACACAAGTGGATCTTTGGCTCCAAGTGTGCCTGGCAGCTTTATCTGGGTGGCGGTGCTAAATTAAATTGCGTATTTATGAACCCCCTGGTGGGGAGCAGAATATTGCAACCTACCAGGCAGGTTCTGGAGAGCCATGGCCAGAAGTTTCCAGAAGGATGGAGAGGTGGGATCTGGTGACCTGGGTTCTACTTTTAAATGTCGACAATGGCAGAGCCCACGGCTGTTTTGGGGGGGGTGCAGGGATGGTTTTGTGCTAAGGGCTTTGTGTGCATTATTTTGTCTGCTTCTTACAACTGCCTCATAAATAAGTACTGCTTTGTAGATGAGAGCGTTCAGGCCTTTCGGACTACACAGCTCGCTCCAGGCCACGTGGCAAGTGAATAGTGTTGTTAGTACCGGAACCCAGATTCTTCTGACCCCCAAGTCTGTGCACTGGCCCAGCACGTCTCAAACTCAAAAGTGCCTACAAGTCACAGGGGGTCTTACTGGGATGCAGGCTGTGATGTGAGAGATCTGGAGGGGGGGCTCCCAGGTCTTGCTGCTGGGCCGGGCACCCCACTGTATAGCAAGTGTCTACACCACCTGGTGTGTGGCTGAATTTCTTAGACTCTCGCTTCTCCTATTTTAAACCCGTCAATTCTTATTCACCCCCTCCTTCCTTAGAATTGCAGTGAGAAATTAGATTGTAAAAGTGACATCTTTGAAAATCAAAACGGTGAAAAAAGTCAGTGGCCCCTCCCAGTCCTTCTCCTCCTCTCCTGCCAGGTCTCACACTCCATCCCCGAGCACCCCCCCGCCCCCGGTCCCCCATGATGCCAGCTGTCTGTGTACCCAGGGCCTGCTTGGCTCTCCATGGCTTTGTTGGCGGATGGCATGATGTGTTTTTAAAAAGCTCACAGTTAAAACAAAGATGAAAACTTGCAGAGGGAATTTTAATTGTTCAGATGATTCACTCAGGAAGACTCCCTCATTCTTCTGGGGAGCGGGGGAGGCCTTGCCGTGCGCTATCTGGGAAGCGGGACCCTGTCTTCAGGCAGCTCTCTGTGGTTGGGATGGAAACAATACCCGCCCTGCCCTCCTCCCCGTAACCTGTGCCAGGACAGGAGGCCGCGTACATGAGCTGGTCTGTCTAGCAACTGGGAATGTAGGCGCTTGTGCTTGGGGTCTGTTTTAGGGAGGGGCTTACATGAAACCCAGGTGTAGTGTAGCTCAGGGGTCAGGTCTTGGGTGTCAGAGTCAGGTACCCTTAGAGCTAAGCAAGCAGCTCAGACATCTCTTAGCCAGGTAACTTTAAGTGACCTATTTGCCCTGAGTCTCTGTTTCCTCATCTATGAAATGGGTATGATGATAATACTTACTCACAGGATTGCTGGAAGAACTAACATGAATTAACATGTGTATAAAGCTTAAGACCTGACCGGCTCATGAGTGCTCAGTGTATGTCTGCTGTCACTGCCCTCTCTGCCCTGTGCACCCTCTCAGTGGATAAAAGTTTCCTGTAGATAGTCTCAATTTGCATGAAATATCTGTGCCATCCTTCCAGAGTGGGCCACGGTGTAATGGGATATGGAATACCGACTTTGGATCTAGACACTCTCTGGATTTGAATCCTAGATCGACCCGCCTACAGCAAATTTCTCTTAGCCTCAGTTTCTCCATCTTTAAAATGGGGGTGGGCGGGTGATGTAACACTCGCCCCAGAGAGTTGCTGTGAGGATAAAATGAAAGTACATCAAGTGCTCCTTGCACTTTCTGGCCCATCGTGGGTACCCAGTCGTAGGAGTCTATAAGTAAGCTGACAAGATGTTTGTAACTTGGCTGTTGTGTAAATTGCCTTGGTCAGCAGGGAAAGGATGCTTTTTGGAAGTTGGTTTGCCATCCCGAAAGCCTCTTCATACAGCACAGCGGACATGAAAGTGAGCAAGCCCTGTCTTCTCCAGGCTCTGCCCTCCATTGCTTCTCGCCCTTTTCTGGAGCCCACACGGGGGCCGGGTGCTGCATGGAAGGAGGCAGGGGGTCCCACTGGGCTCACCTGGGGTCCCAAGTTCCCCGGGAGAGCTGTAGGGAGTAGGAGATGTAGGCTTCCTGCTAATCAGGGTCATAAATGCCAGCCCAGGGCTGGGTAAGCATCCTGCTGCTGGTTTGTGTCATTGGAGTTAGTATCCTGTGGCGGTGGTTTAATTGGAAGAGATAATTGGCGCTGAGTGAGAAGGCCAGGGCGGCTGGGCTGACGGAGCTCAGACGTGCTGGCTGATGGGCAGCACCCCTCCCCGCCTGCCAAGCTGGTACCTCTGCTCCTTTCATGACCTGCTCTCCACCTTGCCTTGCAGCTAGTATTCTCTCCATAGGGTGGTTCTCTATGGAGGAAATGGATGTTTCCTCCATTCCTTCTGAAGTGCAGCTTGTTCCCCGGGTCCCGTAGAAGAACAGACACCTCAAGCTGGCACCTTGGGTCTGTCACTTTCCTGCTCGACCTTCAGCAGTCCCTAGGGGACTCTGCTCCCATCCTACCCCCTCCATGACTTCCTCCTGACACCTTCCTATCTTCCTGGTCCCATGTCCCCTCTCCTCCTTGGCTGCATTTCTGTGTTACAGAGGAGGAGTCAAGAATGGGATTTGGGGATCTGACGGCTCCAGTTTGGATCCTTGCCTCAACGCATTCTCATCCTGTGACCTTGGATGGGTGACAACCGCTGTGAGCTTCAGTGTCCTCCTTAATCAGTAGAACTGCCTGCCTGTGGGCTTGTGGAGAAGGGGGGCACGTCGTGTGCCCAGTGCATGCAGTGGTGCTTAGAAGTGTTAGCTAATGCAGTGATTGGGCTCCAGTTTCTCCCTGATCGCCAGCCCTCATCCTTGGAGCACTCACTACAATTACTTCATGGGAGTTGCTGTTGTGGCTCAGCAGGTTAAGAATCTGACTAGTATTCATGAGGATGCAGATTCAATCCCTGGCCTTGCTCAGTGGGTTAAGGATCTGGTGTTGCCTTGAGCTGTGGTGTAGGTTGCAGACCTGGCTCGGATTTGGTCTTGCTGTGGCTGTGCCATAGGCCAGCAGCTGCAGCTCCTATTCGAGCCCTAGCCTGGGAACCTCCATATGCCTCTGTTGCTGCCCTAAAAAAAAAAAGGGAAGGAAAAAACAAGGAAGGCTCTCGGTTTTCAGACAGCTCAAAGGCACTATAAAAACACCATCAGAGGTGCAGGGGAGCAGAATAAGATGAGCACAGTCTTAGTTTCTCGTTGAGAATTGGGTTGGCTACCTCTTAAGGCCGTGGAAGCTTTTCTCTGCGTGAACTTTGACCTGGGCCCTGCAGCTGCTTCCAGGTAAACAGGAATATGGGTAGGTTGCTAGGAGTGGAGCAGTAGCCTGTGACAGGCTCACTTCTGACGCCTGTGTGCAGGCTGGGCAGGGGCTGGGAGCCCATGGCCGGCTTATCTGCTCCAGTGACCAAGAGATGCTTTGGGAGACCTTTCTTAGTGCCAGGGCCGTGTACACCAGCCCCTTCGATGGTCGCCATGGAGATGCCATCCCTGTTTCCTTTCTCAACTGTCTGCTGGAGCAGAGGCTGGGGCCACCCCCAGAGGAGGGAACGGGAAACCAGATATCCCAGACAGAACTTGGAGGACCCTCTGATCTGTCCTCACTAAGCTCGAGTCATTTCTAGCCAGCTTATCCTGTGATCAGGTAGATCTCATCACCTCTTTTCTGACGGCAGGCGGGGTGTCTCCCAGCAAACCCTGCCTTATGGAATAGAACCATACTAGCGGATTGCCACCCCCACCTATGAGCCCCTGCTCTGTGGCTGAGGTTGCTCACTTCTGCATTTCATGCTTCTCAAGATCCTTTTTTAAAAAATACATATTTTTCTTTTTAGGGCCACACCTGCGACATATGGAGGCTCCCAGGCTAGCCATCAAATTGGAGCCACAGCCACCAGCCTACCCCACAGCCACAGCAATGCCCGACCTGAGCTGCATCTACGACCTATGCTGGATTCTTAGCCCACTGAATGAGGCCAGGGATCGAACCCGCATCCTCATGGACATAAGTCACATTCTTAACCTGCTGAGCCACAACAGGAATGCCTCAGGATCCTTTTGACTGGGGCTACCTGGACCATGGGAGCATTATCTAGCTCAAGCATCCTGGCAGCAAAAGGAGCTGAAAAGCTGTCCCTGGGCTGGACCAGCCCAGCACTGTGCATGAAAAATGTTTCTACGAAAAGAACCAATGAAACATGAGCATGGCTCTGTGTAGAGAAAAATTATTCTCCTGGAAGATCTACATACCCCAGCTTCCTCTCCCAGAGCCTTTCGGATGGGCTGTGGTCTCTCTTCTGTCTGGTCCTTTCACTCACCCTCATCCTCTTCATCCTTGTCAGCACGGTGTCATGCTGAAGACGTGTGGCCCCGGAGTCTTGTTTAGGTTTCCCTTCACGTCCTCATCTGGCTCTGCGTAGTGCTCTGCACATAGCAGGTACTCGTTTTGTTTATGGAATATTGACTGCGAAGCCCACTGAGAAGTGCAGGCAGGCAACGGGGACATTGCCTGGATGCCATCCTGTCATCTGGATTTCTTGGATGGACACACTGCTGTGTGTGAGGATTTGTGCATGAAAAGGGATGTGTAGCCTTTCTGTTCTGCAGCAGCGCCTGGGAGTCTGTTCATCAAGAAATTGAAGAAAACTAGATGTGTTTAAAGAAGATAGTGTGGCTGCACTTGCAGCTGGAGCATTGAAGCACCTTTCACAATGGGTCTCAGAGCTGCATTGTTTGTGTGTGTGTGAGTGTGTGTGTGTGTTGGGGGTGGGGAGCTGTTCCTTAACTGGCCTTCTCTCTCAGAGCCAAGATCAGGCAGCCTTTGCGGATAGAATTGCCTCCCAAGCAGATGGTCTGTACCAGCTGAACTTGGCCGTGAAAGCCTCCTGTGTTGGGGAGCTGAAAGTCTGTGTCTAAAAGTGCTGGTCTGTCTCAAGTTTCAGGTTTTGTTAATATCCCTAAGTTCCCCACCACTTGCTCCTTTTGCTGGACTGGACTCGTGCCTATAAGAATGAGTTGGAGGAGTTCCTGTCGTGGCTCAGTGGTTAACGAACCCAACTAGTATCCATGAGGATGCAGGTTTGATCCCTGGCCTCTCTCAGTGGGTTAAGAATATGGTGTTGCCATGAGCTGTGGTGTGGGTTGCTGACACTGCTCGGATCTGGCATTGCTGTGGCTCTGGCGTAGGCAGGCGGCTACAGCTCCAATTGGACCCCTAGCCTGGGAGCCTCCATGTGCCTCAGGTAAGGCCCTGAAAAAACAAAAACAAAAAAACAAAAATAAAAACAAACCAAAAAAAAAATGAGTTGGAATGATTGTGATAGCTTCAGTACAAAGATTAGAAGGATTTTGCCTCTTGCCAAGAACCCCCTTGCCCTAATGGAGCTCTTTGCATTTTGGAGTGTATTCTCCAATGATTTAACTCATATGTTCCTTAACCAGAATCTTGAAAGGCCAGGAGAAAGTCCCACTTTGCAGATGAGCAAACTGAGGCTCAGAAGAACCTTTCCTTTTGCTAGTTAGGGTCAGGTAACTAGCGGGAGGCAGAGCCAGGACATGCATCAGATACTACCCAACAAAGAGGACAACCATTTGTGACTTCTCTTTCTGGCTCCCAAGCCCCAAGTCCTGTCCAGAAAACCATTTCCCTGAAAAGGGATGATTTGCATATTTGGATCTGAAATCCACACACCCAGGCCCGGACAGATTGGGGACCTCATGCTATTCCAGCTGCTGAGGTCTGTGGGCAGGGAAATGCAGCCACGTTGTTTATAGCATTTATCTATGAAACAAATAGAGTGAGCTGAATGTCAGGAAGTTTCCAGGTTTGCCAGACATCTGCCATTTGTCATGTGGAGGGTGACAGCTTTGTGTGGGGGCCTCCTTCATTCTCAGGCCCACACCTCCCTGCTCTGGGCAAATCCATCCCTTTGGGGTCAGCCTCCAGGCTTCTGCCATCTGCTGGTCGGTCTCCTTTCATCTGGACGGACATTTATTTCAGCGCCATCCACACACCTGGCACAGTCCAGGGGTATTTGGTCCAGCCAGTGGCACCTGAGACTCTGCCAAACCAAACGGCCACCTCTTGGTATCCGTGTCTGTTCATGGAGCTCCCAGATGAGGTTGCCTGGACCTCAGATGTCAGACACAGTTTCGGTTCCCAGTCCTGCCTCGCTCATCACTCTCGTGCTCTCCAGGTGGGCAGGTACTGGTCCCTGCAGTCCTCCCATACATACCCCTCCCCTCCTTTTCTCTCCCTCTGTCACATCACAACCCCTTCGCCCCCCTCCCCATGTCTAGACTGCATTTGGTCACCTCCTTTCTGAACTCTAGTCCATGCCTCTCACCAGCCCTCCTCCTCCCGCAAACCTGGGCAGAGAATCCTCCATCACAGCCCTGCCCTGCTCAGAAAGATGGTGCTCCCGTGCCATCTGAACACAGCCTTTGGAGCTCATGTGAGGCTCACGTTAAATAGTGTGGGCTTGCCCCTGTCCTTGGGAGCAGGGCTGTCTTGTTCTTCCTTTGTCCTTACAGGTAGGTCTTTGCAAACCCACGCGCCTTCTCCAATTTGGGCATGCGTGCTGACTAGCACAGGTAAATCTCCCCTTTGTTTTAAGCCAGTTTAACCAGCACGTATCAATTCACTTGGGGAAGCGATGGTTGACGGCTTTGATGAGCTGACAGGAAGAGAGGAGGGAATTTTCCTACCTTCTCAGGGAAGGGCTAGATGGCAGCGTGTTTTAGAAGGGGTTTCCGTATTTTCTTTTATTTATTTATTTGTCTTTTTGCCTTTTTCTAGGGCTGCTCACGCGGCATATGGAGGTTCCCAGGCTAAGGGTCTAATCGGAGCTGTTGCTGCCTGCCCTCGCCAGAACCACAGCAACGCAGGATCCAAACCACATCTGCGACCTACAACACAGCTCGCACAACCCACTGAGGGAGGCCAGGGATCGAACCCGAAACCTCATGGTTCCTAGTCAGATTCGTTAACCACTGAGCCACGACAGGAACTCCGGTTTCTGCATTTTAGATGCTCTTCACTTTTTTTAAATTTATTTCCCTCTAAGCCGAATGCTTAAACTGCATGGTTGATATTATAAATTTCACTCTTTTTGGCTGATTTGTTGATTCAACCGAATTTCACTGTGCAGGTGAGTGGTTTGGGGGCGGGGGTAGGAGGGATCCTCCGAGCACCAAACTATTTTGGACCCTGGATTTATTTATGTTGGATAAAAAGGAAATGTGGTTTTCACAGAGCTTAACCATGTTTTCTAATAATTGTAGCCTTTTAGTATTTATCACCTAGGAAGGTGATGGATCAGTACCTGCATGGAAATTATTTGGGGAAAGATGACAAGCTTGATACACACGTACGGACAAGAACATATGCAGTTTAGTCCCCTGTGTTCTTTGTAAGAAGGATAATATTTGTGTGAGTTCAGATGATGCCAAATGAAGTTAAAGAGATGAAGTTAAACATTTTCAATGGAAAATGACTAATTTAGCCTGGAATGGCTAAACTGAGTAGTTTGGGGAATCTTTTGTTACTGGAGCCCTTTAGGTGAAACGGTTCTTTCTGGATTATTTCCCTTGAATGTTTCCTCTAATCCCCAAGACTTCAGCTCCTGAATGGCCAGGAGCAGATAAAGGCAGGTAGGCTGGGTGGTTCTTATTCATGTCTAGGGATGGGGTTTTATATGGGGGTTGTATATGTATTCTTGTATATGGGGTCAACTCTGATCTCGCCCTAGGCCCCCTCCTATTTTCTTTTGACTCAGTCTGGGAGGGTCTTTTTCTTCTTTTCTCTCTCCCTCTCTTTTTTTTTTTTTTTTTTTTTGCTTTAGGGCTATACCCACAGCATATGGAAGTTTCTGGGCTGGGGGTTGAATCAGAGCTATAGCTAAGGCCGACGCCACAGCAATACCAGATCTGAGCCCTATCTGTGACATATGCTGCAGCTTGCAACAACGCCACCAGATCCTTAACCGCCGAGCAAGGTCAGGGATCAAACCCACATCCTCATGGATTATCAGTCAGATTCATAACCCACTGAGCCACAACGGAACTCCAAGGAGGGTCTTTTTGGCCTGAGAGTAAAAGCAGCTCATAGTAGCATCTGAGAAACAAAACCCAGCTAAATCCTGAACCCCATAGTTAACCCCTTTGATAATCCTTGTGTCTTTCCAAGGGTTCATGAGGCTTTCTGTGCGAAGAGCAATAGGGAATAAATAGTCCCCCCACCCCCACCCCCAGAGGTCACAGTCTCTGCCTCTGTGACCTAAAAGGTGATGCCCCAGGGCTGGCCCTGTCCCCGTCCCTGAGCCTGCTTCCCAGCTCTGGAGGAGGGGAGCTCCTCCGCTGAGCCCCTCCCCGTTCCGGGCCCGCCCCCTCCTTCCCTCCGGAGACCACGCCCAGCCAGTGGCAGTGCCCGGAGCAAAACCTAAGGCCATGAAATATTTAATTGAATTGTTTCACCATGGGGATATTGTGACTCACGTTGAAAACGAATCACCTGCCTGGTTATCGGGCCCATTAAAAAAAAAAAAATAGATCCCTGGTTAAAGATTTAAAGGTCAGAGTCGTGGTGGTGGAGGCTCGTTGTTTTCTTTCCTGTGGGTTTGGGTCGGGAGTAGGAAGATCGGCCTGGGGGAAAGATGCTGGTGTGTCAGAAGCTGCCTAGGTGGGTGAAGGGATTCCAGGTGGTCCGATGGCTGGCTGTGCTTTTCTTTTTTTCCTTTCTCTTGTCTTGCTTCCCCAGAGCAAGGCGGGGAAGGGGCTGGAATGTGGGCGAGGCCGGCCTTTGAACTAGACAGCTATGCTCAATAGAGAAAACCTCACTCCCGTCCAGGCATTCAAGATAGTGTTTCCCCGTGTGCCGTCTCTCTGAGCTTGGCGAAGCATCAAAATCCCGTCGTTCTGCTTTTTAATTTAATTTGCACACAGGCAGAAGAAAAGATGTTTGAAAATCCTTGGCGTGTTATTGCTATTATGCACAAGGCAGCCCCTTCGTGCACAGTGGTCTGGCCCTGGTGTTATTGCTCTACTGAAAAATCAGTTGGCTTAATTAACTTTTTAGGTGACTCCTAAAAAGCCCTATGCCTTGTCCCACCTGCTGGGAATTTCAGGGGAAGGATTTGGGGGCCTCAAAAGGAAAGGCGTGTGGTTGACGTTGGGTTTCTGTTGGTGAAAGACCAGCTCTGACATATTTTGAGCACCTGCTGCAGCCCAAGACCTTGCTAGGCTCCCTGGGGAGTTCAAGTTGGTCCAACGCCCTCCCCGAGTCCCTTGTCTAGAAGGGACGAGTAAGAGCTTTTCCTTTCAGAAGACTGTTCTGAACCATTCTCCTAATCACAGGCGTGCCCAGCTTTGGGGAGGAAGCCCTCACTCCTCAGTTTCTTTGTATCTGTTGGAGATGATGGGCAAGGGAGAAAATTGAAGGCATGGAAAGAAAAGAATTCTGCTGTAATTTGTGTAGCGTTATTCTCTGGCAGAAAAACAGGCCTGCGGTTTATGGTTCTTTGGGGGAAAAACATCCGCCAGGGTAACAGAGCATCAGTGGTGTGTTTGGGAGCGAAGCAGACACGTGTTTCCTGCATTGTGCAGATGCTGGGCCACGCGCCCCAGGGTCCTTTTCAATTCTATGAGTCTAGACTCTGTGGTACTTAATATCTAATCAGCTAAAGGCTTCAAAAAATCCTTTAGGAAAAAAGAAGTCTGAAAAGATAAGCCAAATCTGGGAGTTCCCGTCGTGGCTCAGTGGTTAATGAATCCAACTAGGAACCATGAGGGTTGTGGGTTTGATCCCTGGCCCTGCTCAGTGGGTTAAGGATCCGGCATTGCCGTGAGCTGTCGTGTAGGTTGCAGACGTGGCTCGGATCCCGAATTGCTGTGTCTCTGGCGTAGGCCGGTGGCTACAGCTCCGATTTGACCCCTAGCCTGGGAACCTCCATATGCCGTGGGAGCAGCCCTCGAAAAGGCAAAAAGACAAAAAATAATAATAATAATAAGCCAAATCTATTTTGTATGGATTTGTTTGCATCCCCCTTGGCTTTTTTATAGCTTTTTTTTTTTTTTTTTTTTGTCTTTTTGCTATTTCTTGGGCCGCTCCCGCAGCATATGGAGGTTCCAAGGCTAGGGGTTTAATCGGAGCCATAGCCACAGGCCTACGCCAGAGCCACAGCAACGCGGGATCCGAGCCGCGTCTGCAACCTACACCACAGCTCACGGCAACGCCAGATCGTTAACCCACTGAGCAAGGGCAGGGACCGAACCCACAACCTCGTGGTTCCTAGTCGGATTCCTTAACCACTGCGCCACGACAGGAACTCCCCCCTTGGCTTTAATGACTCCCCCGCCCCATTTCTCTGTGATTTCTTCCTTCCCAGCTGCCCAATTTCCATCATTCAGCAAATATCTTTGGAGCAGCATTGCCTGTGCCGGCTACTGTGCAAGGGATGGAATCCCGCCTGCAGGAGGCTTCGTCTCGATGGAGGAGACAGTGAAGGGGCCGTGGCAGGACAGTGTGTGTGATGGACTGTGATGGGTGCAGAGATCAAGCAGAGAGGGAGCCTCTTACAGGCAGAGTGCCGGGAGTGCTGCTCAGTCTGGGCGACAACCAGGCACAGTCACGCAGGGGCATAGATGACCGCAAGAAGGACAGGGTCCTGGTGGAGGGAACCGTGTGAAATTCGAGAGGCCATCAGAGGCTGAGAGACGGGGGGGGGGGGGGGGGGGGAGAAAAACACTATGGGGTATTTGGGAGCTACGGGGAGGGTGTCTAGAGTGAGTGCATTGATAGTTTGTGCTAATTGTTTTCTGCGAAGCCCCTCAGGTGCCAGTTTAAAAGAACATTCAGGAAGAATTCCTGTTGTGGCTCAGTGGGCTAAGAACTAGACCAGTGTCCATGAGGATGCGGGTTTGATCCCTGGCCTCACTCAGTGGGTTAAGGATCCAGCATTGTCACAGATGCGGCTTGGATCCAGTGTTGCTGTGGTGTAGGCCGGTGGCTGCAGCTCCGATTCAGCCCCTAGCCTGGGAACTTCCCTATGCCTCGGGTGCAGCAGTAAAAAGAAAAATAAATAAAGACCATTCAAGGAAAAAAAAAAAAAGAAAAAGAGAAAGTGTAAAAGAACATTCTCAGCTCCCTTTTGTCTGTTGACTCCACTAGACGTCACCTGTATGAAATCCTCCTCCCGTGAATACTAACTACCTCCCGTTAACCGGGTACAGGGGAATTTGCGAGAAACCAGCTTAGCAAACATCTGTCCAAATCCTTTGGCGCAAAGCCCTTCATCTTTACATTTTCTGGCCATCCCACCTCCAAATGTCATAAATCTGTTGTTGGGAAGTGACTTTTAGGGTATGCAGAGGTCATGGTTAAGCCCCAGCTGCATCGCATCTGTTCCCCTTTCCGTTGCTCCTTAGAACCGTGTGTCAGCACGCCTGCTCCGGGTCGATGTTTTTCCTTTCCTTTCCCCTGTGTCTGGGGAAGGCTCTTCTTGCCCCATGTGCGTGGCAGGGACCTGCTGGATGCCGGTGTTGTCTCAGAGCCCAGTTGGGGAAGGCTGTACAGGAAACCCTGTTTTGGCTGTCCCCTTGGAGTGAAAGGAGTGACCTCGAGCGCCTGCCTCTCTTTGCTGTGCTTCTGCCTGGTCACAACGCGGACGAAACAGGTGTGGTTTCAGCAGGGTCACCACGTCTGCTTTGCCAGTTGCCCACGCGTTTGTTTTGTCAACTGCAGCTCAAATGTGCAAAACTTGGCTCTCGGTCTGCCCCGCTGACATCATCTCAGGAAGCCTGTCTGTGATAATGTGGACCAGCGTTATTTATTCTCTGCGGGAACAAATGCCAGAAACGTCGTAAAGCAGAAGAGTGTGTTTTGGGTTCTTGTCTGTTGGCTTGTGAAAAACAGGGATAGGGAGGGTGGTAGCTGATTCTCTTGAGCTTCCCGGGAGGCCTGGGCACCAGCCTGAGGGATTTCAGTTAGAGAAGCCGTGGGGGTCTGGTGGGAGGTTCACGGGCTCTGAAGGCACAGGACCTGCTCTGCAGGCCAGCTCCCTTTCATGTCCGCTGTGTGACCGGAGGCTGGATACTTACCCTTTCTGTGCACAGGCTGCTTGAGAATGTTTTAGAGGAAGTGTCAAGACAGTGGTCCATCTGGAAGCAGTGCTTTCTCCATAATACTTTATCCAAGACTGAGAAACCACACATATAAGTACGTGCAAAGAACCCTCCTTCCAAAAAATCGAGTTGGGGCGGGGTGAGGGGTAAAGCACCAGGCCACCTCTTGGAATCACTGTCGTCTCCATGCCTTGTTTTCCTCGTCCACGATGGGGCTATTCACGCCCACCACATAGAGGGACATGGGTATTAGAAATACAGTATATACACTGCTTAGCACAAGACTGCTGCCCCAGGCAAGTGTGAACTGGACACTGGCACTTGCCAGCTGCCTCTCCATGGATTGAATCGTGAGCCACTGCAGCTGCCGGCCCTCAACACCCCCTGAAAGGAGCTCGGGGTGGGGATCAGGAGTGAGGCCCTCTGTGTGCTGGGGAAACTGGCAGAACAGGTCTTCAGATAGTTAGGTATTTTCAGGAGATTTTACGAGCCCAATTCTTGCATCTCCTCCTATCTAGAAAAGCAGTCCAATCCTTCCTGGTGACGTCGGCTTCTCATGACTCATAGTAACCTTCATGAGACTAGCAGCAACCTTCTCTAAAATACATGCAAAATTGCACGAACCACCCCCTTAACCAAAATCCCATATATGCTGACTTTCCCCTGCCTCTTTGGAGCGGTATTTCAGAGCCATCTGAAATGCTGCCGCCTGGGCTCTAGTCCTCATTTTGCCTCATGTTGCCCCTAACTCTCAAATTTGTTTTTTTTTTTTTTTTTTTTTTTGGCTTGGTTAGGGCTGCACCTGTGGCACATGGAGGTTCCCAGGCTAGGGGTCTAATTGGAGCTACAACTGCCCATCTATGCCACAGCAACACCAGATCAGAGCCATGTCTGCGACCTACACCACAGTTTACAGAAACATCGGATCCTTAACCCAAGGAGCGAGGCCAGGGATCGAACCCGCAACCTCATGGTTCCTAGTCAGATTCGTTAACCACTGAACCACGACGGGAACTCCAACTCTCATCTTATAAGTTGTGCATATTTTGTAAGTCAACACAAGGATTGTAACATGTGCTGATAAATTTTGCCAGCTTCCCTTTGCTGATCTCGAGGGCTCTGCAGTTCAGGCAGGCTCTGGTTCTGAGTGGCACTGTCAGGAAGGTGAGCTTTCAGAGGGTGCGTGGGGCCTTAACGGTGGGGAGAGCGGTATCTGTAAAGACCCACTTGCGTGTCCCCACCCCCTCCTCCACCCAGAGCCAGGCCTCTTTTCCCTGTCAAACACCTCCAATCAGAATCGCGTTTTGCTGCTTATAAAATTCTTCTTTTGCAAAGCTCAGGTTTAGGCAAAGATCCCTTTTGAAGTACCAGATGATTTTTTGGTTTGGTTTGGTTTTTGCTGCACCCACAGCATGCAGAAGTTTCTGGGCCAGGGATTGAATCTGAGCCACAGCAGTGACAACACCAGATCCTTAACCGCTAGGCCACCAGGGAACTGTGATTTTTCAAGGGCCCTCCCAGTGCCCCTGCTTCTCTTATTCATAAGGAGTAGGTGAACTGAATTTTAGATCTTTCGCCATTGATGGGCCTGGAAAACAAAGTAAATGGCTTAAAGAGGTTAATGGCATTTGGGTTCAAAATCTGCTCCCGCCCGACCTGAATGGGGCCGCCCTGGTGCAAACTTGTTCTCCTACAAATGGAAGAGAGAGGCTTGGGGGCCCGTGCCTCCTGGCAGCCGAGCTAGTCTCCTGATGACTTTGGGCCACGTTGCGGCCACATCACCACTTCTTATAGCAAGGAGGAAGCCCTCACTGGCTGCCCAGGCTGCCTGCAAAGCCTCTTTTTGCCACTAGTGTTCTGGGAAGGACTCCTGGGGAGAACATTAGGCACGGACTTTTAAGTCCAACCCACTCTGTGCAGGAGGGGGCACCAGCGCCGTTCCAGCTGCGGGTCTCCTACTTACATAATCCTGATTGGAAAAACAGTAGGACTTGCTGCAGGCCGAGGGCTGATGAAATGTTAGTCCTTAGGTGTGGATTTCTGGGAGCTAATTTGATTGTTGGCTAATCAATCCCCCCTTTTCCTCAAGGAGCTCGAATTCTGAAATGAAAAAGCAATCAAGATTTCAGCCGCTAAATGCCTTATTGCTCAAGGGGTGAATTGAGAAGAGTTTAATTCTCGCCCGGATATTAGCAGCAGCAGCAATCACTTCAGACTCAGAAAGGGAATGTGTTAGAGGATTGGGGGGGGGGGAGGTGGATGGGGGGGAACGCTCGCCAGATCTGTTATTCTATTGCCTTCCTTTCACACCCCTCTACTCCATCATAATACCTGTGACAAGCAGGTGCCCATTTACTTATGGATGTAACCCTCTCCTGAGACCACAGCCCTTGGCAGCATGGATGGTCTTATCTGTCTTGGTGCTGCCAGTGTCCAGCCCTGGCCTGTGGGGAGTTGAGTCGCATCATCTTGCTATGGGCAGGATGTCAGAACGTACAGAGGCATGTGGGCCAAGCTCACCAAACAAAGCAACACTGATGAGGTTGTAGCCAAGCTGGACCCTCTGGGGCTTTCTTGGGACAAGTCCCTCCCCCATGTCCCCTGCTTTCACTCCCCTCTGGGGCCATTTCCTGAGTTGTTTTAAAAATGTGAAAACCCCTCACCAAAAGAGGATGTTAACTACTTGATGCCCCTGAGCCCATATCTCCCAGGCCTCCTGGAGTCTAAAGACTGATAAAGTGACTCCACCCTATTATCTCACCGTCAGCCCATCAGAGAACTGTGCACCCTCTGATCCCAAACCTTGTCATTCCCCTACCTCACCAGATTTTTAAAAATGCTTTGCTTGTGAGTTCCCTGGTGGCTCATTGAGCTAAGGACCTGGCATTGTCACACTGCTGTGGCTCGAGTCGCTGCTGTGGCTTAGGTTTGACCCCTAGCCTGGGAACTTCTGCATGCCATGGGCATGGCCAAAATTTTTTTAAAAATAAAAAATGAAAATGTTTTGCCGAAAACCCTTAGAAGAGTTTAGGGTTGGCAGGGGGCACAGGAGCCACTTGTCTTCTTGCGTGGCCCTGCAATAAACCTTTCTCTGCTCCAAACTCCAACATTTTGGTTTGTTTGGCCCCACTGTACCTCAGGCACATGAACTTGAACTCACAAAATGTTTTACTGCCTGAAATCCAAGCACATTTGAAAAAGTGGCAGCAGCAACAGCACAGACAGACCGAGAAGGTGCCGGAGCGTGTGTTCTTAACCTCCGCCAGCTTCCCTGTCAACCCCAGTGCACACGAACGTGGCTGTGTGTGCAGTGCATTTTGTACGGGCATCACGTGTGGCAGACGCAAGCCTAGGACAGTGCAGAGCCTTCTGACGTGGTCACACAGAGCGTTTGCATGCTCCTGTGTACACTGAGGGTCTTCATACCTGGTCTGGTTGATCTGTGCTCTGCCTTTGTAAACAGGAAATTGAATTCCTGTTTCAGGTGGAGGCAGATGTGGCCCAGAGCCACGAGGACCTGACGTTATCACCTCTAACAGCGGCAAAGTGGTCCTGAGGAGAGACAGGGGACGTGCAGGTTCAAAGGCCCGGGGGCCTGGGCTGGTTCACCCTGTGATTCTGAATGACTCGTTCAAGGACCACCAGGCTGGTCTGGTCGGAGAAGATGTCACATGCCTGTGCTTATCTCACTTTCTCCTCCAGAACGATCCCCCGAGCAGAAACTGAGGCTGAGATGAGATTGTTGAGATCCTTTGAGATTTTTCATTTTCATTTTTAATAGTGGGGAACATACATATACTATAAAGATTTCCATCTTTATATTTTAAAAGTGCCATTTTCAGTTTATAGTTCCATCATAGTGTTACGTGTATCATATTGTGGTGCAGCATCCAGAACTTCCCTTCTTTTTTTTTTTTTTTTTTTTTGGTGTTTTTGCCTTTTCTAGGGCTGCTCTCGTGGCACATGGAGGTTCCCAGGCTAGGGGTCGAATCGGAGCTCTAGCTGCCGGCCTACACCACAGCTACAGCAATACAGGATCCAAGCCACATTTGTGACCCACACCACAGCTCACTGCCACACCGGATCCTGAACCCACTGAGCGAGGCCAGGGATCAAACCCAGAACCTCATGGTTCCTAGTCGGATTCGTTAACCACTGAGCCACGACGGGAACTCCAGAGCTTCCTATTTTGCAAAACTGAAACCCATTAGACGACAGCTCCCCTCTTTTCCTCTTACTCCAGCCCCTGGCTCTTCCACATTCCTTTGCCATGAATTGGATTGTTCTAGACACCTCCTCTAAGTAGAATCAGACAGCATTTGTCTGTCTGTGACTGGCTTATTTCCTTCGGCAAAACATCCTCAGGGCTCAGCCATGCCATAGCCTGTGTCAGGATTTCTCTCCTCCTTGAGGTCTGATGATATTCTATCATAGAGCTCCTGGCAGTATGTATTTGTTCTGCTGAGAAGTGACCGATGGTTAGGTACCCTTTAGCTCATCCAGACTCTATTGTCCATTTTTTCTGAGGGCCATGTGGGCCACTTCTGCTTTTAAGAAGTGTTATGATTAAGGCGAACCAAGTATGTGACTGTTGCATTTGTTGAAAGGTTTTGCCAGTGCTTCACTTGGGCCTGGCAGCAGCCCCACCCCACCTCTGTCACCACCCAGCTGCCATTCTGTTGAGGTGTTCCGACTGGGCATCACCGTTAAGAAATATTTATTTTTCGAGGTTCCCGTCGTGGCGCAGTGGTTAGTGAATCCAACTAGGAACCATGAGGTTGAGGGTTCGATCCCTGGCCTTGCTCAGTGAGTTAAGGATCCAGCGTTGCCCTGAGCTGTGGTGTAGGTTGCAGATGCAGCTAGGATCCCGAGTTGCTATGGCTCTGGAGTAGGCTGGTGGCTACAGCTCCGATTCGACCCCTAGCCTGGGAACCTACATATGCCGCGGGAGCAGCTCAAGAAAGGCAAAAAGACAAAAAAAAAAAAAAAAAATTTCTATCTTGCACAGAGTACAGTGTAAGAGACCCCCACAGGGAACAGCGGCATTTAGCACTTACTGTGTGCTTGGCCTTGGGTCTCTCAAAGGCACTGTCTCGCTGAATCCTCTCAACAACCTGCTACTGTTACCCCTCATTTTAGAGCTGAGGACACTGAGGCTTAGGAAGGTGAGGCCCAGTAGAGACGGGGGAAGCTGGGATTTGAACCCAGGTCTGCCTCTGGTGCTTGTGCCCTTGTGTTCTTCAGAGGCACTCGACTAGGCCTGGGCTTTCCAATAGGAACACAGGCAAGAGATGAGACAGATTGCAAACTCAGTGCACAGAGGGATTGGGGGCGGGGGGGTGTCAGAGACGACCCTGGAGATAAGTCGTTTGTGGCAGGCCCTTCCTGTAGGAGCATCTCTCTCACTCATCTTTCACCTGCCAATGCCAGCGGACCCCCGTTTCCTGAGAAACGGTCCCTGCTGTTGAAGAGCTTACAGTGGATTTGAGAGACTATTATGTTTCTTTTGAAAAAAGAAAAACCCGTAGCCAAGGACTGGCCATTTCACCTGGGACCTCTGCCACTCACCCCTGATTTTTAAATTAATTGATTAATCAGTCTCCACCTTAGCCGTTTAAAGTATACATTTCAGTAGTGTTAAATATCTCTAAGTTGTTCTGCAGTAGATCTGCAGAACATTTTCATCCTGCAAATTGGAACTCTATACCCATCAAATAATTCTCCATTTCACCCTGCCTCCAGCCCCTGATAACCACCATTCTGCTTTCTTCTCTAGGAACTTGGCTATATTAGATACCGCATATATGTGGAATCATGTAGTAGTTGTCTTTTTGTGTCTGGCTTACTTTACTTGGTGTAACCCATGTTTGTAGCATGCGACAGGATTTCCTTCCTTTTTAGGTTGAATTATAGTCCATTGTCTGTATATACCACATCTTGTTTACCCATCATCCATGGGGGGACATGGGTTGCTTCCGCCTCTTGGCCACGCCTCCTCTTTAAAACCTTTCTGTGGCCCCCCGTTTGCCATGGGTTGAAGTTACCCCCCCCCCAAAGCCTGACCTTATTACTGAGGCCATTTCAAAACCTGGTGTCTTCTTGCCTCTCTCCCAGCCTCATCCTTTGAGCCACCCTCTATGTCTGTCTGTCTGCCTCTCTGTCTGCCTATCTATCTGTCTGTCTTTCAATGTCTATGTCTCTGGCCACTTCGGGACTCTTTAGAGGCCCCCAGACCCACTCTGCTCCCTCTTGCTGACTGGCCATTGCACATACTCTTCTCTCTGTCTGGATTGCTATATCTTCCTAACCTTTGGGACCCTCTAATATCCTGTCTTGGTCTGTCTCAACCTAGACAAACTCCTCTTGACTCCCCAAATCTGTAACCTTATCACACTGTACCATCCATTCCTGTTTAGCTGTCATTTTGTACCATGGACCTGTGAGCTTTTTTTAGAGCAAGGGCAGTTTTATTGATTCATCTTTGCATCTGTGTGTGGCAGGTGTAGAATATTTATTAAGCCCACAAAGAGCATCCTCCTTTCAAATGCAGGAGTCACTTCCTTTCCTCCCTCTGCCCTTTTCTCTTTGTCACTAAAACCCACGTTCCAAATTGAAATCAAATACTTTTTTTTCTATAGAAACACTGTGACAGGACATGGTCAGGTTCAGTAGTACCTGGTTTAGACATGTAATGGGTTCAGCTTGTCGGTGACCCTGAGAACTTAATTACCATTTATGACCTTGCTTCTTTAGGGGGGGCGGGGGAGGAAATCATGTCTGTTTCCGAAACGGTTGAAATATAAACAGATTTCTGGAATGTGCACCTCTTTGGTAAGTTGAGGTCTGCTGGTGGGTCTGCTCTTGGTTCAAAAATCAGAGATGATTTTCCGTCTCCATAGTGGGGGGCAAAGATGGTCCTCTCGACAACGGGGAAAAATCTGCCCATCCACTCAGAAAGGATAGAAAAGGGTGTTACAACTTCATTCTCAGTTGAGTAATGGCTGAGAATTTAATGTCTGACTTTTTGTTTGTTTACATACATGGTGGGCCACCAGTACTAGTCTCTATTTTTTAAAACATTTTTCTTAAAGTAGAAAATCGATAGAACACTGTAAACCAGGTATGATGGAGAAAATAAAAATCATTTTTAAAATTTTATTAAAATATAGTTGATTTATAATGTTCTGTCAACTTCTCTGCTGTACAGGAAAGTGACCTCGTCATTCATGTATATACATACATACATACATACACACACACACACACACACACACACATTCTTTTTCTCTTATTATTTTCCATCATATTCTATCACAAGTGATTGCATGTGGTTCTCTGTGCTATACCGTAGGACCTCATTGCTTACCCATTCTAAAGTTCTAGCCTCTATTTAAACATGGTTTCAGTAGTAGAGAGTTACCCCATTCTGTTCTCCAGCTCTTTGGGGTGGGAGCTATCCCTTTGCTGAGAGTGAATTAGTCTATTTTAAAGTTTGCCAAAAGAAGGAATGAAAGAAGAGGGCAGGGGGTAGCAGGGCTGGCAGTACCAAGACTCAAACTCCATTCAAACATCATTCCATATTTGGGATAAAACCAGATTAGGGTGCCCACAATTCATTGTGGGAATGGTGGCTCTAGAGTTGTGCAGTGCACAACCTGTGCAGCTGTACAGCAGCCCCAAGAAGCTTGAAGGTCCTTACTGTGGCCATTTTTGAAGGCAGTAACCTCCTCTTCTTAATTGGTCATTACACACATTTCAACTGCAGGTGAGGTATTAAACAGAAACCTCAAATTCATCTGGGAATGAGGTGGGATGTCAATCCAAAACCAGACTTAGTTGAGAGAATGAATCTTGTGTGAAGCTGTACACACAAAGGCAGCAAAGAAGTCTGTAATTGGAGAACTATAAATTTTGAATGTCAGTAGCAAGTTATCTGTCGAGTACTCATTCTGCACAGGGCCTGGTGCTTGGCATCCTATTTGGACTGTCTCACTCAGTCCTTCCTCAGTGGGTCTGTAAAGGAGGTACTGAGGAGAAAACTGCAGTTCAGAGTGGATATCACCCAAGGTTACACCCTTGGTTGAAGGGAGAGCTGGAACAGTGAGGAGACATAAACCTAGTTCTAAACATTTGTGGCGGAGTTCCCGTCATGGCGCAGTGGTTAATGAATCCGACTAGGAACCATGAGGTTGTGAGTTTGATCCCTGGCCTTGCTCAGTGGGTTAACAATCCGGCTTTGCCGTGAGCTGTGGTGTGGGTCACAGATGCGGCTCGGATCCCGTGTTGCTGTGGCTTTAGTGTAGGCTGGCGGCTACAGCTCTGATTAGACCCCTAGCCTAGGAACCTCCATATGCTGTGGGAGCAGCCCAAGAAATGGCAAGAAGACCAAAAAAAAAACACAAAACCATTGGTGGCCACCGCTGCTCGGCTGGCTTGCCTGAGCTGAGAGGTACCTGGGGGCCTGGCTCTAGATCCCTCATGAGCTGGGCCTGCTACTGTCCATCACTGATAGGCCATCTTTCCAGGGCTGGCCAAAACATCCCTAAGGCTTCCTTCTCCCTTCTCAGACTGGCACCGAGCCCTGTTTTCTGATGATTGAAAGTAGAGGCGTAGCCTGCTTTTGGAATTTGGTTGCTCCTCTGGTGGGGCACTCATAGCCGAATGATGTGTGTCCTGGGCTTATTCATCAGCTTGATGGGTCTCAGTCTTTTGACCTTAAAAAATGAGAAAATCAGGTTTCTCTAGTCTCATTTTTAACAATTATTAATCTGCTTGGGAATACTTGTTTGTGGGCTGGATACAATTCAGTGTTAATCCAGGGGTGTAGTATTGTCAGGCTAAGACCCGTCCCTACCCTTGGATTCACTTGTGTCTATATATAGTCTCTCTCTCTCTCACACACACACTCAGATGCACACACTCTTTAAACTTGAAGTCATTCACATGTCATTGCTTTTCCCATTTTGTTGCTTGAGATGAGAAGATCCCTATTGCCAAGACTTCTACCTGAGAGGTCGGTTTCAGCTCTGTAATAACTGGGTAATTGTCTTTGAAGGTAGGAGTTCCCGTCGTGGCTCAGTGGTTAACGAATCTGACTAGGAACCGTGAGGTTGCAGGTTCAGTCCCTGACCCTGCTCAGTGGGTTAAGGATCTGGCGTTGCCGTGAGCTGTGGTGTAGGTTGCAGATTCGGCTCGGATCCCACATTGCTGTGGCTGTGGTGTAGGCCAGCGGCTACAGCTCTGATTTGACCCCTAGCCTGGGAACCTCCATATGCCGCAGGTGCGGCCCTAGAAAAAGACAAAAATAAATAAATAAATAAAGCAGCTTCTCCAGGACTGGGAGCTGGTCTTTTCAGCTTTCTGGACACAGAGCCCTTCTTGCCTAGCGGACGCTGTGCCATCTCCTGCGGCCCTACGTGCTGATCCAGAAACAGCCAATAGGCCCTCAGCAGGGGAGGGCCAGCTCTTTTTCTGGAATGGGAAGCAGCCTGCTCCTGACAGTCCCTCCACCTTTGTCCTCTGCCTTCCAGTGGGAGCCGTCCTGTGCCTTGGTCTTACCCCGGTTGTCCCTGCTGGTTTGCAGTGGTGTAATGTCATCTCTGCAGGATGCTCATCAAATCGACACTAAATCTCCTCAGAGCCAATTCCAGCCTCGGACTTTAACGTTTGCTGATGAAGTTCTTTCCCCAATGGAGTTCCAGGGTCCTTATTGGGAACACGGGTGGGAAAGCCTCAGGGGCTGCATGGCAGCCTTTTGGGGAGACCCCTGCTCACTGGTGCTGTCTTGAGATCAGATCTGTGCTTGTTTGGATGTTTGGTGTCAAGGAGAATACTGTAGGTCCTGCCAATCCCTTTCACTTTTTCAGATTCTTCGTTGGGGACGGTATGGATTCTTTATAAGCCCCTGAGTACACTGCAGTTTAAAAACAGATTCTTTCCTTTACACTTTTCTCGCTCTTGCTCACGTGAAGTGAGCCATAACCTTGCTTCAGGATGGTGGTCCCAGGGGTCCCAGGTAGCGCCGCAGTGACCCAGAGTGACTGTAGACAGATGCAGGTGGTGTCTGAAGCATCTAGGAAGTGGAGATGCAGGGCAGGGTGAATTGAAGGAAGCGGGGGTTCTGGGCCATTCCATCCCAGATGGGGTGGAAATAAACACCCCCGAGAACTCCCCAGGCACCTGCTGTCTCGGAGCCTCACAGTGATCGGGTGGTATTATGAGACTGGTGGAGGTCGCCGGCTGGATCGCCCTTCCGCCGGCCATGCTGTCTCTTCTAGCAGCACGCATGGGACAGGTGTGGGGTTCCCCTTCTGCAAGGCTTGCACCCACTATTATGATAGAAACGACTTAGCAGCAATCACCCCAGCTCACCCCGTCCTCTTCTCCCAATCCTGGTCTGCATAAATGTGTCCCCCTGGGAGTTACCTAAGAATCCAGGTACATTCATCTCAAAAAATAACCAGGCCCTTCGGGGAAGCCGTCTTTGGTGATGCGCCACAAGGGGGGACTGAAGAGGCACCTCCCGGTGGGTTTGTGTGTATGTGCGCACACACGCGTGCACCACGTACCCAGCAAGTGGACGCAAGGCATGTGGCTATGTTTTTGCCATGCGCAGCCCCTCAAGTGGCTCATGGAATACCACCAGGGTCCTCGGTGCTCTTTCTCTTTAGATGACAATTATGAATTTCCAGGTAGCATTTAATGGCACGATTAGAAACCAGCTCTGAACTGAAGACCTGGGAGGAGTGACTTTCCACGGATCTTCTTGTTTTGCTCAGCCTCGTTGAGCTCACGGCAGGCATTGCCAAGGAGGCTTGAATGCTTTTTACCCAAGCCTTCTGCTTGGGAAGGGAAAGTTTTTTCAAATAACTCCCTCTCTTCCCAACCCTGTGCTCCACTCACTCCAAGGCTTATGGGGGAAAGCTTCCTGCCCTCTTGCTCTAGGTCAGGTGAGGTCTCTGGCCCCTAGAGATGTTTCAGCTGAGTCTAGGCAAGGATAAGAACGGAGAAGCTGCAATGACATGCTAAAACTGGGTTACTCCTGAGGTCTCATTCAGCTTGTCAATTCTGTTACCCTGAGATGCTGAAGGTCCTTTAGAAAGTGGCTTTAAGAAATCACAGGGCTGATTGGGGAGAATACCATTTGGTAGGTCCCTGGTCCTCTTTTATAGCAGCCAAGTGATGGTTGTCATGGCAACAGAGCTGCTCCTGCAAAGGCTTTTCTAACAGCATATATGAGGATCTGATGCTTCCTGAGATCGTTAGTAATTATCTTCTGAAAAAAAAAATACGTTCTGAAATGTTGTGAACATTTTAATGGGCTCTCTTCCATCCTAATGGGGACTTTTGAGGTCCATTATCAGCCCCAGATCTTTAAAGCAAAAAGACCTGATTCTTTATTTTCCCTTCATTATTTTTCTTTTGTGCATGTTCTTACGTGGAAGAAGAATTGCTATCTTGTTGTTACTTATTGCCTTGCACATTGTAGGTGCTCAAAGATTCCATTGGAGGGGCTGAATAACCAAACATTGATCTAAATATTCTTGATCAGTTCCCCTGTGGCACCGTACGTTAAGGATCTGGCATTGCCGCAGCTGTAGTGCAGGTTGCAACCGAGGGGTGGGTTCGATTCCTGGCCAGGGCATTTCCACATGCTGCAGGTGCAGCCATAACAAAGCCAAATAAGTAAATTAAATATTCTTTATCAAATTAGCATTTAGACATGCTCTTTTCCTGGGTGATATCGAACCTGGAACCAGGCAGGCCTCCCAGAGCTCACAGTTTTTGGGTTGAGAAGTCCTTTTCCCTTTTGTTTTCATATCATGAAGCAGAGTGGATCCACGGGTGAGTCTAAGACCCATAAAGAACCTCTTCTCACTGTCTCCTGGGAGTTCAGACTTAGCTCAGCTCTTCAGAATAGGATATATATCATCCAATTATTAAACTTTTGTTTTCTTCTTTGGTTTCCTTTATCAGCAAAATATCTGTTGAGTCCTTCTTGATCCCTGAATGCCCTACCAGGAAATGTGTCAGAGGTGGGTCAGGCATCTTGCCAGACATTAGGAATTCAGGGGTGGCTCAGACATTGTCACTGACCACCAGGAGGTCACCTGTCCATGAAGGACAGAGGCCCAAGAAGTAATAAGCCCAGGACAGTGCCACAAATGCGGCAACACGTGTTCATGCCTGGGAGCGGGGAGGTGACGGCCTGGTGCCCTCCTTGTCACCTTCTCTCCTTTCCTCGGTGACCCCATCCCTCTGAGCTGCTAGTTCTCCACAAGGCAGAGGGGAAAGACTGCTCCATGCTCACCTTGCTGCACAGAGAGCTTCTTAATGTCCCAGACGTGGGGGGAGGTCGAGGCCAGTGGGAACCAGGAGCCACTTTGTGACCCACCCTCAGCTTCCGTTGAGCCACTTTGCCCTCAAACATCTTCGGAGGCTCCCAAGCCTTCTCTTTCCTCTGGACCGAGAGTTGCCATTTCACTGCTGGCAGGAGGCCATCTGGCCAGGGGTGTGGAAGCGTTATCAGCAGGCACCTGTCCCAGCAGAAGCCTCTCCCCCCATTGTCCTATGGGGGTGCAACAGGAGGAGCAGTTACGTCTCTCCAAGTCCAGGACACCTGGTCGTCTTGGGTTTCACCTGCCAAGACCTGTGTGGAGAAGGGAACGGTTTTTGGATCTACATTATTGCTCTTGACCTTGAGACTCAACGGGGGAACCAGTTGGCACCCTGCATGGAGGGCAGGAGGATAGGGCTGGCCTGGCTGGTAGGGTCCCAAGGACACTTTGGTTGGTCACTGGGCTGCTTTTCTACCTGCTGGAGCCTTAGATCTACTTTCTCTGTAAGAGCCAGCCTGCTGTTGGCTGGGCCAGGGTTGGAGTTTCAATTACCCTTTGATCAGAAACCATCCAGGAGTTATTGCTGTGGCACAAGAAGACCAGTGATGTCTCTGCAGCAGTAAGGACAGGGGTTCGATCCCTGGCCCGGCACAGTGGATTAAGGAGCTGGCATTGCCACATCTATGCTATAGGTCACCACTGCAGCTCAGATTCAATTTCTGGCCTAGGAACTCCACATGCCATGGGGTGGCCAAAAAAGAAAAACAAAAAACACATCCAGACATCGATGCAGAACCCCTTGAGATAGAAATAGAAAGAAATAAGATGGTAAGAAGTCTGTTTACATGACCTGAGATGAGTTTGGCGAGGCAGTTAGCTACCAGATGGAACTCTGGCTGTGTTTCCAAGGCCACTGGTGGGGTCACCATCTACATGTGACCAGTTCCCCCTTAGAATCTTACATCTTAGCTTCTCCTGATCAGTTCCTTATTGCAGTGATAGGTAGGGTGAGGGGTAGGGATGGGAAAAAGAGTGAGGAAGAGGAAGATGTCCTAAGAGAACTGGGAAAAGCCAGTGTTCTAAGCCTAGAACTCGAAGCTTGGCGTGTCTCCCAGGTCCCACTTAGGTTTGTTGAGCACCTACTATGTCCAGAGATGTGCACATGTCCCATGATGTGCTGTTTTAGGAGACGACAGTGTTTGTAGAAAACCAGGGGGTGCCGAGTTAAGCTGAAGAGGGGATGGCCATTTCTGGTAATAGTGGTCCCTCCCAGGTCGGGTCAGTAGCTGGAAGGGTGATTTGGGGAAGGATTCTCCTGGCAACTAGGGAAGTGTCCTCTGCATGAATAAAGAGTATCCTGGTGCCACAGGAAGTTGGCAGGAAGTGACGCATGCAGAGACAGTTCACGTCCCACCTGATCCCAGGCCCTTGCCTGCAGACCAGCCAGGCCACACACAGTCCAGCAAGGAAGTGGCAGCAGTGTGGTTTGAGTCTGGCTGATCACACGGATGTTTGGGTAACCGAATTTTTTTTTTCTGCTTCTATAAAGCAGAAATTGGCACAACATTGTAAATCAAACTATACTTTAATCATAATAAAAAAAAAAAGTCCTAACATTGGGCTCAGCTGTGGATGCAAATCCTGGGTTCTCCTGTGCAACCTTGGACAGATGACGTCTTTGAGCCCCCTTGCCCTCATCTGTAGAATGAAGCTAATAATCCTGCCTTATAATGATGCCTGTATGGGGAGTATAATGAGATTTTTAAAATTGAATACAATGTGCTTGCAAGAGCCTGTTAGCTTACCAGCACTCAGTAAGTGGTGGCTAGTCTTAATAACTTGGAAAGTAGCAAGATTGCTTCCTGGGAGATGGTAAAGTCAGCACATTCTGGCATAGTTCAGGGAGGTACAGAAGCCCCTTATAGAGTCGTTGCTAGGCCAGCAACACACAGGGCAACCGGATTCTAGACCCCGGAGGTTTTAAGGATAAACTGTTGGTCACATGGTTAGTCTGGTCACCAGCAGAGGCAGAGTGAGAGGGCAGCTAAAGAGGCAGCCTCAGGGGCTCACAGTGGGGTCTCATCCCTTTGGGGGAGATGGGGCTTCAGGCCCTTACTCTAATCCCTAAGACAAGCGCCGCCCTCTTCGGTTTCCTGGTCATCAGGCTGCCTTCTGATTTATCTGGCCTGCCCTGAAAGCTGCCTGGGAGATAATGCGCAGACCAGCAGCCGTGAGCATCTTATCTGCCCGACAGTTCAGGTTCACAAGCTAAGAAACTGACATGTGGTTTTGCACATCAGCCCCCCTCTGCTTTGCTGCTGTGACCTGGCGCCCCCAAGTTGCTCCAGCCTGGCTCCAGTGGGAGCACCTTTCTGCGCCCGTGCATGGAACAGAGGCAGACCCTGCACAGCAGGAGTGCACGGTGGCAGGGAGCCAGCAGCATTTCCCCGGTGACCCCCCGCAGCGCCTTTTCAACCAGGCACCATACTCTCGGTAATGAAGGCAGGGAGAGTCCCCCACCAGAATGCCTTTGCTCCTACGACGGATTTTCCTAGAACTGTGTGCATGTCCGTGTTTTTGTGTTTCCATATTACCATTCTCGCTTGGCTTTTAAAACAGCAACAAAGAAAGAGGAATATCAGTCTCTGTGGCTGCCAGTCCGGTGCACACCAGAATCTCGTGCTTGCTGGTCTGAAGCCACCAGATGGTGGTAGGACTGTGTGGGGGGTGTTTTTTTTTGTTTTTTTGGTTTTTTTCTTTCTTTCTTGTTTTTTCTGCTTTGCAAAAAGTCGTGAAGTGGGAGAAGCGGGGGCATGTGAGATTGGCTGGAAGATTGTCGGCCAACAACAGTTTGCAGTACCTTCCACCTTGCGTGGGCATAAGGACATCTTCCCCGAAACGTGTCGCCGACCTTCCCCAGCGTTTGCTGACCGCGCAGGATCAGCCATCCCGTGAACATGAGCTGGACTGTCCCTTACTACAGCTTCTGCACAGGAAACTCTGCATGTTTTTCTCTTCCTTGAGGATGGAAACATGTCAGGCTCGCCATTGTGGCAGAAGGGAAGTTATGCTTCCTTTGTCCTGGGGAGCTTTCAGGGTTTATTTTTGAAAATCTTTTTAAGTTTTTTCCCCTTTTGTACTAAGCTACCTTTAGGGGACAGATCCTTCCAGTGCTGAAACTACTACTCACGTTTCTCATTGGTTCGTTTCCTTGAAATCAGATGATATCTTTGTTGCAAGACTCTTTTGGTGATTTAAAAGAGCACAGATAGAAATGTTTGGATAGTTTTGAAGCTCTGCTCAGGACTAACGTAGGGTATTTGGACATTGGTCAGCGATTTATGGATGATGAGTGTCTCCTGAATGGAGCTCACTTCCCTGGCTGGTATCAATGGCAGGCGGTCTGTATGGCAACTCGTAATGCCAGGTACTGGTTATTTCTCCCTGTCTCATCCTTGCCTGTGGTTAAACAAATGTAGGGCATCAAATAATACCAACTCTCCCAGCTGTCTGCTTCTCCGTGCCCAAGGATAAGAATAGAACGCGGATGAAGCCAGAAGAAGCAGTTTGTTAGTTTGATGTTCTTAATACCCTGAGTGCCTTCTTTGACCCTTAATGAAAACGACGGTGTCCCCGACAGGAATCGGCCGTCTCCCCAATGCGCATTGAAGAACTTGGATGTGTTTTCCTGAGCAACAGAAATGGCAGTGAGTGCAGGACCCCTGAGGGGGCATCAGGCTTCTCAGCTCATTAGGGCAAGTGTGGGATGATGCCGAGCAGCAAGAAACTGCTGGTTTGTTGCTTCATGACCTTTCAGCTCCGTGGTCACTACAAAAATCTATGGCTTCTGAGTTTAGATGAGCCATGCATCCCAAGAGGGCAGGGGCTGCCTCCTCAGCTCACGACACGGGAGTCAGATGCCAGTAGCCTCAGTGTCTGTAGAGCATAGCAACAACCCGTGTCTCTCCTCCAGCATCTTGGCAGCCATAGGAGCATCTCTCTCTCTCTCTCTATTATTTATTTATTTATTTGTCTTTTTAGAGCTGCGCCCTCAGCATATGGAGGTTCCCAGGACAGGGGTCAAATTGGAGCTATAGCCGCTGGCCTGTGCCACAGCCGCAGCAACTCAGGATCCGAGCTGCCTCTGTGGCATACACACAGCTCACAGCAATGCCAGATCCTTAACCCACTAAGCAAGGCCGAGGATTGAACCTGCATCCTCATGGATGCTAGTCTGATTCATTTCTGCTGTGCCACGACGGGAACTCCCATAGGAGCATATCTCTTAAATGGGGGATGGGCTCACCTAGTCCAGCCTGGACCAGGTCACCCAGAAGTTCCGTGTCCTAGAACTCAAGTGGGTTTGCCCATCTCCAGCTGAGGTCCCACTGGTTCCCTGCCTGGGGTTCCCAAGGGCTCCCTGCTGACCTTTTGTGGGTCTCGCCATAGGGGTCCGCCTGATGGCCTTTTGGGCTTGGTCCCTTGACCGAACATCTGGGTAAAGCTTGGTCCTTAGTAGCTGGGACATCAGACTTGAGCTCCCTTCTTAGAATTCAGACTCACACCCAGGTGTCACGTTGAGGCTCACTCTCCCTTTCAAAAGGCCGTGTAACAGCTTAAACTTTTTTTGTTTCTTTTTTTAGGGCCACACCCGTGGCATATGGCATTTCCCCAGGCTAGGGGTTAAATTGGAGCTGTAGTCACTGGTCTACACCACAGCTCACAGCAACACCGGATCCTTAACCCACTGAGTGAGACAAGGGATCGAACCTGCATGCTCACGGGTACTAGTCAGATTCGTTTTCACTGAGCTAGGACAGGAACTCCGTAGCAGCTTAAACTTGAAATAAAAGCATCCCGAACATGGCAACCAGATTGCAGGAGGGTGCCGGCTTTACTGTCAGGCATGATGCTGGTGTGTGCAGAGCTGCGGGTGCCGTGCCAAGCGCCGGGCATCCCCCAGGGCGGCAGATGGTGTGATGCACGGCAGCCCTCCAGCCGGCCATCAAGATGAAAAGACACCTGATGTGGCAGGTTCTGGGCTCTGAGAGCCGGGGCTTGAGAGGAAGGTGAAAGAGAGACGTTCCTCCCTTGCATGCTGAGCCCCCACAGCATTGTGTAAGTGGTCCCGGATTCCGCAGGAACTTTCCATGCTTTGTTAGCAGGAGGCTGGTGACATAACTGTCTTGAGCTTTGTGACATGAAAATAAACAACAAAGAGAGATTGAGGGCTGGGGACACCTTTAGAAGCTGGTTATCCAGGGCAGCTTACCAGAACCACCAAGAGATGGACTCCGTGCAGCCAGTTGACCTTGAACCTCTCACTGCTACAGCTTCAGGTTGCCTCCAATGACCACTTGGTTGGTGCACACCTGTTGATAATGAGGAGTTCCTTCCAGGGCCCCCTCGGGATGCTCCTTCTCAGCTGAGATGTTAGGAAGAAGGGACTATCAGGGCAGAATTGCTCCCCACCCCTCTTACGTGCTCAGAGTTGGACTAATAAGAAAATTGACACAAGACAGATTTGCTGGAGAAAAAGAAACACATTTTAAATTCTTGTGCACGGAGGTCTCATAGAACTGGGACCAATGAAGTGCCCAAAGCAGGCAACTTTTAGACTTTTTAGACAATAAATTTATGAGAAATTGATGGGACAAAGAAACTTAGATTTGGGGTGCCCTATTAGGATAGAACCTAAGCAGAGTTTGGGCTTGGGGAAGTCAATTAAAGAAGTAACTAGGTTTGGGAGGAGTTCCCGTTATGGCTCAGGGGTAACAAACCCAACTAGTATCCCTGAGGATTCGGGTTCAATCTCTGGCCCCACTCAGGGGGTTAAGGATCCAGTATTGCTCTGAGCAGTGGTGTACATTGCAGACATGGCTCAGATCTGCTATGGCTGTGGCTGTAGCTGTGGCATAGGCTAGTGGCTGCAGCTCTGATTCAGCCCTTGGCCTGAGAACTTCCATGTGCTGTAGGTTCTGGCCTTAAAAAAAAAAAAAAAAAGTAACCAGGTTTGTTTGTACAGGCTTCTCAGCCTGGGGTCCCTGTCTCTGGCAATAGGGTGTCCCTCTGCCTCTGGATTCAGGGAGGGCAGCGTTCACAAGAGAGATGTATTTCCTGCTTTCAGGGAGACAGAGGAGGGCCAGTGTGTCTGCTTTGCATTGGTCGTTTCTTAAGTAAGTTTAATTCAAAATAAGCACATTTTGGGGCGGTCCACCGAGCCCCAACAGAGCCATTCTGGCTTTCCAAAGAAAGAAGCCATCTTTTGTACCGTTAATTGCCTTCCACGCACCCATTAGCCAGGAGAAGGGCGATCTTACATGTGGGAGAAGTGAGGGCTGCCATGTGGTGGCTGGTCCATCCATGTGGATGGATGCTCCGGCCAGGCCTGAGTGAGTTACTCCGGCCTCTGCCTTCTTGTGGGACTTGGCTGGTGATGGCTACATCTGATGGCTGCATCAGAACCCACTGATATAACCAGGGCTTTTTTGTTTTCTCTCTAAAATACGCCAACCCTTGCCTGCAGTAAGCTTGAAGCTAAATGGGCTTCTCTCGCTCTCTCTGTGTCTACACATTCCTTCTACCCGAGTCATAGGTTTAACCAAGGGCCGGTCGTGCGTGTTCCCAGCCCTGTGTGTGCCAGGCGTATGTCATTGTGCTATTTAATTATAACGGATATAAATCTTTCGGATATGATTGTTTCTGCAAAATAAGTGTTTAGAAAGATAAGAACAAAGCGAGTGGCTTTCACAAATATGTATGTTGCAATCAAGTAAAATAACACTTTAAAAAAGGAAAAAATAAAAAAGATAAGGAAATGTGTGAATTTGCAGAACAGGAGAACCAGGTCCAAGAGAGCAGGCTCCGAGTGTGTTAATTTGGCTCACCCAGGTCATTGGAGACTCTGGTTTCTTCTGTGTTCTGTCCACAGGCTGGGCTGCATCCTGAGGCAGGGGTTCCCACGCCCATAAAGCTGGCTGACCGCAGCCACTGGGCAGCCTGCTTCCTGTTCACACTCTGTGGGGGTCCCTTTGGTGTGTTGATCTTAAGATCCAGGAACATTTTCACCAAAGGCCTCCCCAACAACCGTCTCACCATTTTTGTCTTCTCCCCAAACCAGCCACTGCCAAAGGGGATGGAGTCAGATCATTGCCCCAGATTAGGTATCTGGGGATGAATGAATGGACTCTGGGGAGGTGACCCCCGTGCTCCATGCACTCTCCAGATTAACAATTCCTACTCCTCTTTGGTCAGCAGAATAATGGCCCCCCGCCACTGCCACCCCGACATCCATGTCCTCATCCCCAGAACCCGTGACTATCTTATTGTACACGACAGAAGGGGCTTTGCAGATAGGATTCGGCTAAGGATCTTGAGAGTATCTTGGATGATTAAAGTGGGTCCCTACAGCTCAAGAGTTCCAAGGAGGGAGTTCCCGGCGTGGCTCAGGGGGTTAAGAACCCGACATAGTGTCTGTGAGGATGTAAGTTCCATCCTTGGCTTCTTTGCTCAGTGGGTTAAGGATCCAGTGTTGCTGCAGCTATGGCGTAGGTCGCAGCTGTGGCTTGGATTCAGTCCTGGGCCCTTTTCCATATGCCACAGGTAGAGCCAAAACAAGAAAAAAAATTAATAAATAAACAAAAGACAAACCCAGCCCCTTATCCTGCCTCCTGGTATAGCCCGAACTGTTACCATTTCTCTCTGCAAAGGGACATTCAGTACGGGTGCTGGATACAGGAAAAACTGAAACAAGGAGAATCTCATCCTCACTCACAAGCTGCTAAGTACGTCTCAGTCATTTGATTCCATAAATATTCTCACGGTCAACTCGGGGCTCTTCCAGCTGTCTGCCCTGGCTTGGTCACTCCAGCTGGCTTCCTCGGAAACTTTTTCAGACCTGCTGTTTTTGTTTTTTTGTTTGTTTGTTTGTTTGCTTTTTAAAGTATTAGCAGGGGTCAGGAAGAGCAGAAGACACAGTGAAGCACACCCACAGATAGAGCTATTTTTAGGGGGGCCCCCAGTGGCCGAGATCAGCAGTAATTCCAGTGGGTTGGGTGGGCCCTGAGGTCTGTGGAGGATGTCGGCTGGCTGTCTCCTGTCCTCGTGCCACTTGGATGCAGACACAGCTGTTGGGAGGTTTTCTCCTCCTGTCGCCGGAAGGCCTGTGCTGCAGCGGCCCCGTGATGGAGCGCACGCAGCATGTGCCCCAACTGCTTGTTATCACTGTTCAGCTGTTTCTGGGAAGCCCTGGGCTTTCCTGGGGATGACAGATGACCAGGGGCAACCTAGGAAAGCATCTGGGAAGCCAGCAGAAATCATGGAGCAGAGAAATGGGGTCAGGGAGCCAGGCTGAGGGGATCTCCAGCGGTAGTTCTGTTTTGGGGAACCTGAGGCGTGGCTCACCATCTAAGCAGCTCTCCATCAGGCAGCTCTCTGTAGCCACCTAGCAAGGATCGGAGCCAATTCGATCATTCGAGGCTTAGGAGCCCAAACTGGTGAGCTGGACTGTGAAGCCCTAACACCTGTAAGGGTGTGTGGCTACGTTAACAGAGTGTCTGGGCTTTTGGCTCTGCCCTGTCCCACCTCGCTTTGTCTGTAGTGTCCCACGCTGAGTGGCTACACGCATGGGCTCTGGAGGTTCAGCCTGGGCTGGATTCCCGTTCACTAGCCGCGTGACCGTAGTCACATTACCGAGGGCGCTTTTCCTGTCGGTAAAATGGGGATGATGATAACACCGACGCGCTTGGGCGTGTCGTGCAGCTCAAATGGGTTCACGTGTGTAAAGCACGCATCCCAGGGCCCAGCACATGCTCCCCTGCACACAAACCACTCACTTCCTGGGACCCAGAACATCACTCTCCAGCGCTTTAGGTGACTGCGTGTGCTCTGCCATGGTGTGGCCGTGTCCTAGGCTTTATCACCCCCCCCCCCGCGCCCCCCCCCCAGAACAGGATGTTGTTTCCAGCTTTTTCCGCCGTAAACAGCATTTCTGTGACTGTCCTCATAGGTGTGAGGATTTGCTCTCACCCTTGATTGTTTCCTCCAGTAAAATTTCTAGGAGTCGAATTGCTGGGTCAAAGAGAGGGCTTGTTTTTAAAGGCATTTCTTAATAGAGGCTGCAAAATTTTCCTCCCGGAAAGTACTAGCTTATAGTCCTCCCACCCGTGAATAGTTTCCTTGCTTGCATGGCCAGGCGATTAACTTTTAATCAAATGAAGGCCCAGGACAAACGGGAGCTATTTCCCTGGGGATAAAGTGTTCCTGGTCCTTGCTTATAAGCAATAAACGCTTCACAACCTGAAGTGAGCCCAGAAGGCACGTTGCTGGTGTGAAAACAGCGCCCTCTACTGGTTTTCCCGGTGGAGCAGCGTGAGCTGCAGTAAAGAGATGGCCAGGTTCAGGTGGTCGCTACCTCCTGGCAGGTGCCAGGAGCCATGGGGCAACATTTTACCCTTCTGGCCATTTAGAAAGTCAGCTTCAGGTGGCTTTTGATTCTTGCTCAGGTTCTTCACAGCAGGCTTCATTGGAGGGCGTTTTGCTCCCCAGGGACCCCCGGGTACTGTGTGGAGACATGGATGTCACAGGCTCTCGGGAGGCTGAGGCCAGGGGTGCTGCCTATAACATGCAGGGCAGCCCCCAACAGAGAGCCATCCGCCTCTATGTGTCAGTAGTGTTTAGATTGAGAAACCCTGTTTAGAGGAATGGAAGGTTTGCTTCAGAAGGCTTCTTTTCAGACTAAAAGAAACGATAGACATATTCAGCATCTATTACTATTATTACTGATTTTTTTTGGTTCTGGAAACCTGATCGTTTTGCAGAATAAAATGGAAAATTGGTGGCACTAAAACAGCACATTGGCATTTCTAGAAGAGAAGGCACAATGGAAAATACAACCCATAATAATGTCACGTGTATGAATAAGGGAGGGAATTTTTTCCTATTAACTTGACTTGGTTAAACCCGCCATAAATTCCTACGGCTTCCCCCTTGAAGGCCTTCTCGGTTAAAAATAGTGCTTTTTTTTTGACACTTGTCCCTCTGGTCTCACGAGCCCTGGTGATTTCATAACGTTTATAATTGCGCTTTCCAGTGGTCAGTGCAGAATTGCCATCTGTAGTTATGCTTTGCGTCCCCCTCCCCCACACCCAAGTTAATGCTGATTTAAGTGTTGCTTCTAACAGGGGGAAGGAAGGGGACTTCAAAAATAATCTTAGAAAAGGGTGTGCCTGAAGGGAAAAGTATGACAAGAATTTTGGGGAAACCAATCTGTATTTCAACTTTCTTCAACATTTGCATGCATTTGAAGATGTCTTTTTACTGGTGTTACCCAAACCCATGGGGGAAAAAAAAGATGCTTTCATTTTACTCTAGCCCTGCTCTTCTCTAAATTCCTTACATTCTAGAATGTGTGCCTTGACACAGCTAGTTGGTGTGGCTTTATTAGTTATGAATAATGTGGAGAGGATCCTTTGGCCAGAAGTGGAAAATAACCAAACAACACTGCAGCTTTTCCCTAAACATTGGATGCTATTTTGATCATCTTCCCCCGGAGAAGTATGTTTCAAAGCCATCCGTGGGTTGTAAAATCAATTTCTGGGTCACACTTGGCATCTTAAAAAAAAAAAAAAAAAAAAACCTAGGTGGACTAGAAACAATTGGAGCGTATCATATGAAGGTAGCTTTCCTTTGGTGATGATATAGAAAGATGTGGCGGAATTCCCGTCGTGGCGCAGTGGTTAATGAATTCAACTAGGAACCATGAGGTTGCGGGTTCGGTGCCTGCCCTTGCTCAGTGGGTTAATGATCCGGCATTGCCGAGAGCTGTGGTGTAGGTTGCAGACGCAGCTCGGATCCTGCGTTGCTGTGGCTCTGGCGTAGGCCGGTAGCTACAGCTCTGATTAGACCCCTAGCCTGGGAACCTCCATATGCCGCAGAAGCGGCCCAAAGAAATAGCAAAAAGACAAAAAAAAAAAAAAAAAAAAAAGAAAGAAAGATGTGGCCGTTTCAATACATTTCCATCTCTGCACATGCCTGGTGAGAAGGCTGAAGGACAGTGGCTTGAGTTTTAGAACGTGGCAACATCTGGCTAGTCTTTAAACCCGTTCATTTTCTCATTAAGGCTCACAGGGATTCCTGCTGGTCTCTGGTCCCTCAAGTTCACCTCTTGTTTTTTCAGGTGGTACCAGGGAGATCGGCTCCGCCCTGACCAGGATGTGTATGAGACACCGGAGCATAGAAGCCAAGCTGAGGCAGTTCTCCAGGTGAGGACCAGGTGACCTCAGGATCTCAGATGCCCTCGCTGATTTCAGCTTAAGGAAGCAGGGACGTGTGGCCCCACTCGCCTCCAGCAGCACCCGTGTCCCTGTAACGCGAAACCCCCACAGCCCATCGCGCTGCTCACTCACTGAACAAGTACTTGGCTGGGCACCTGCTATGTGCTAGGTGCCGGGTCTGGGCACTGGGACCACCGTGGAGAATCGGATGGTATAGGTGGAGCCTGCGCCCCCCTCAGGCTCTTCTCTGTGTGTCTCCCTTCACCCTCCAGTGTGAGGAGCGGGGCGTCACCCCTGAGACCCCCCACAGGAGCCTCTTAGGAAGACAAGCTGGAGTGTGAGGTGTGGGCTGCCATCCTGTTCCCGGGCCACCGAGGAGGGCATTGGTAGCTCCTGGAACCTTCCACATACCAGCCTCTTGTCTGTTTCCCAAGCATCCAGGATGGGGAGGCTGGCTTGGGGATGTGGAATCTCCAGTGTTCCAGGGAGACTAAGATGTTCTTCCACACACATCAGCATAAAGTTGGGCAGTTGGACACTGTTCTGCCTTATGGGTTGCAGGTTGCAGGAGAGGCTCCCCGGGCAGACGCCCTCTGACTCTCTCGTATGGCCGCTGGGAGAGGCTATAGAATGTGGTGGGACGTGTCTGGTCCTATAGAGGCAGCCAGGCCTGGGTTTGCGTCCTGGGCTGGCTGCTGACAGGCCATGATCTCGGGCAGGAATCCCAGACCCTGTCCCATGGGTGTCAGAACCTCCGGAGGGTTCTCAGTGCACTGGTATGCAACGTTCCCACGGCAGAAGCGCCCACTGGAGCGGGTGCTGAAATTCTTCAATAGCACCCACAGCGCTTCCTCCCTTATTCTTGGGCCAGTCCTGCGACAGCTCACCCTGTGTTAGCCATGACGAGATGGCCAATTCAGCAACCATGAGCAGGACCATGTCCTGCCCTCACGGAGCTTATGCTCCGGACACTATATAAACTGGCTGCAATGTCAAGTGGTGATAAGTGACTCGAGGAGAAACACGGGGGATGGGGAGGGGGTCGGGGATGGGTGGCGGCTGTTGCACACAGGCTGATTAGGGAGCGTCTCTGTTCCTAAGGAAGATTTGGACAGAGACCTGGAGGAAGTGGGGGCTGGAGGAGGCTTCTGCAGGGGTAGGGCTTAACTGTTAATAAGAAAAGGAGGAGGTAATACCCAGAATTTGGAGATTTTCAGGAAGGCCCAAAATCAAATAGCAATTTTCAGAACACTTTTTTTTTTTTTTTGGTAGTTCTCACCAGTTCAATTCAGACAATTGATGGGCATTTTCTAGTTTTTCAGGAGCATCTCTATAATGTAGGAACGCACTGATTTTTCCCTTCATTGCACAAAAACCCCTTAGGTCCCCCGAGGTACATGACTGCTCTCTCTGGGGAGCTACCTTTCCACTCCCTGTGGTCTGTTGGGGAGACTGCACGAAATGAAGGGTTGTATCTGGACGCCCCCGTGCCTTCTCCGGGCTGCCCACAAGTAGTCTCCAGGCACGACTGAGTATCCTGGATGCAGATCAGACTCATGGGGGTCTTTAAAAAGGGATGCTGGGGCCCCACCCTCCAAGTTTCTATCAGGTATCAGGTGAGGGCCTTGGCGCCAGAGGGGCAACCCCACTCATCTGCAGCCTTGCGTCTTAATACCAGTATTGGGCTGGAAACGGGCAATGAGAAGTCACGTGGTACAGCTTCTTAACCGTCATTGAAAAGCACACACACAGTTGTGATGAAACTAGGGGGTTTGGATGTGACCTTGGGCTTAGTGTGACCCCTTGTCTTGCTTCAGGTAACTGTGATGTTTGGACCTCAAGTGTAAACTTAGACAACAGATTGTCTGATTTCTCCTTCCCTTTCTCTTTTGGTTCAAGTGCTTTAATCGATTGTCTGATTAACCCACTTCAAGAGCAGATGGAAGAGTGGAAGAAAGTAGCCAACCAGCTGGATAAAGACCACGCGAAAGGTACGGGGAGAGGCATCTGCCGCATGTTAGTCTCCAGTGGTGTGTCACCAGCTGCTGCCTGTGCATGCTGGGTTCCTTGATGTCACCCTAAGGACCCACTCTTTCCCCACTTCTCCCTGGGATGTTTCAGGGTTGGTGGATAAGGGACTCAGTGCTGGCTTTGGGGCATGAAATATCACTCAGTGGCATTGATCGTGATCAGCTGAGTTAAAAGCATTTATGAGTTAGTTCCCTGGTGGTCTAGTGGTTAGGATTCAGAGCTTTTACTACTATGGCCCCATGTCCAATCCCTGGTCTGAAAACTGAGATTCCACGTTAAGCTGCTGCATGCTACGACTCCCCCAAAAAGGTGAATTGTAACAGCAGGCTTCAATCCCAGAGACTTACACTTAAAACATCTCAGCACATTTTGAAAACCAAATTTTTCTTTCCTTTTCTTTCTTTCTTTCTTTCTTTTTTTTTTTTTTTAAACGGCTGCACCTGCAGCATATGGAAGTTCCCAGGCCAGGGGTCGGATTGGAGATGCTGCTGCCGGCCTACACCACTGGCTCCAAGCTGCATCTGCTACCTATATTGCAGCTTATAGCAATGCCGGATCTTTAACCCATTGATCGAAGCCAGGGATCAAACCTGCATCCTCATGGAGACTATGTCAAGTTCTTAACTCACTGAACCACAGTGGGACCTCCACTTTTTTTTTTTTTTTTTTTTAAGCCAGACTTTTAATGATGTAAGCTAACCTGGGTCTCCTGCCCAGAACTGGCCAGCTTCTGTGTATACCTTCAGCCAGTGGTTCTCAGTCCCTCATGTGCCAGCTCTGGGGACAGAGTGGTCCAGGCAGGTACCACCCCCCGTGGGTCTTCCTAGAGCCAAAGGGTGAGGGCGCTGGCAGTGCGAAGGCCAAGGAGGCCTTGCTCCGCCGTCATACGACCTGCAGTAAGTGTGGTGAGGGCCAGCATGTGGGCAGCTCTGAGGGATGCAACTGGAGAGGGTTGACTAAGGGGTGATGCCAAAGAGCATGTAACAGCTCTGTTAGACGTAGGGCCGGTCGGAGGGAAAGGTCAGGGATGGCTTTGTGACAAAGGGCCGAGTTGGCAATTAGTTGAATATGAAGGCAGCACAGGAGAGAAGTGTCAGAGGCAACTGTCATTTCAGATGTCTCTGCCTGGGTGACGAAGATGCCAGCATCAGAAATGGGAAGGGGTGGGGGTGGGGGGAGAGGAGGTGGCTGGTGGGGAACGTGGATCCTGTGGCTGCCCCTCCTCCGTGTCGCAGTGTCCGGCCTGGGCATTAAAGTGCAGTGAGGCAGCGGGGCCTTTCCCAGGTTTTCCCCACGTGGTCTGGTTTCTCCTGCTGTAGCCTGAGGTGCTTGCTCTTTTCTGATTTGTGACATCCGGCCAGCATCTCAGCAACGTGAGTTCTCTTTGGAGTGAAGCACTGTGCATTTGGGCCTTGGGGAAGTAGATAGTAGAGAAAATAGGTCCTGAGACCTGAGCTGAGCAATCGTGAATGTTTCATTTTTATTGAAATATTGCCAAGTGCTGTCTGTCTTCAAAGCTGGTATGAGTAAACACTATATGGAAAGACCCCCGTGCATGTTCCTGGCTTTCGGGTTCCCAGCCCCGGGGTTTTAAATGTCCTCATGAGATTTTTATCCTACTCCAGGAAAGCTATTTTATCACATGTCAGGGTTTATGCTTGCAATGCTGAAAGTGATGGCTGTTCTTAAAATGTTTTCTGTTGAGCAAAGTGGTAAAATTACTCAATATTCTCCTTTCTCTTAGAATATAAAAAAGCTCGCCAAGAGATAAAAAAGAAGTCCTCAGATACACTGAAACTGCAGAAGAAAGCCAAAAAAGGTAACTCTACAAATTCTGCCCTTCATGTGTTGCTTTGGGCAAGTGAGCATGTGGCTTGATTTTTTTGGGGAAGCAGAAAAGTCTTCAGTCAGACTTGTTGCGTGTGATAGCCCTGTGAACGGCAAGGAGCTGATAGACTCTATCTGAATTAAAGTCCCCGAGTGCAGAATAGCTCTTAATTTGCTACCTTTGCAAAGTAGCACTTGACTCGTTCCCTCCCCCTCCCGTCCCCAGAATGTGACAGTTTCCATGCTTATTGTGCGTTGTGATGAAACCTAAATTTCTTGGAAGCCTTGGGAGAAGGCATAAAAGCCTCTGTGCACGTGTTCTGTAGTAATTATTGCAGAAATGATGTCATTTTCTCCTCCATCCTTCACAGCCTATAATCTCCGAAACCCTTTATTAGGTCTTGTGAGCATGTTAGAAATGGCTGCAGTGGGAGCCGGGAATCCTTGCTGTATAAGGGAGATTTTTCATGGTGTTCATGAGAGCTGGAGCTGGATAAGGGAAACGAGGCTGCCGGTGAAGGACCCCCCCACCCTCCCTACCCCCTGCCAGCTGATCATCCTTTACAGACCAGTTCATGACCCGATCCTTGACCCAGCTTTGTTCTTCCAGCTTGGACCAGGAGTTTGAAGAGAACAGTCTTGCTCAAACATCTACTTTGCAAGCATTCATAACATTTTGCCAAGACCTATAAGATGTAGGGACTCTCTCTTGAACTTGAGAAGGTGACAGTCCCTCCAGGCTCATCTCCACAGGATGGTTTTGAATTTGTTGCACCACAACTGTTAAAGTGGGCTTTTTTGGGGGCCACATCAGTATTCTCTGTGGGTGGGTAGTGTTTAGTGTGTGTTTGAGACAACTTTTTAAGGTAGAAACTCCCAAAACCAAATTTCCTCATCTACCTGAGGAATGAAAAGAAAATACATCTAGAGGAGTTCCCTGGTGGTCCAGCAGTTAAGGATCCGGCATTGCCACCCCTGTAGCTCAGGCTCCATCCCTGGCCTGGGAACTTACACAGGTGCAGCGCCCCCCCCCCCCCCCATTTTTTTTTTTTTTTTTTTGAAAATACCTTTGGAGGGAGAGGATAGTTGGGTGGAAGGGGCGAGGACAGGACAAAGTTTGCAAGCTTTGGCATTTCTAAAAAATGTCCCCCCCAGTTCTTATAAAAACCATCAGGCCGTTCAAGTTAAAGGCAGCAGAATTTTCATCCACGGTCAGTTTTTCTGTTAGTATTGGACCCTGTTGTCTCTCGTGGATGTGTTTTCCTGGTCTTGGTGCTTCTGCAATTTACATTCTGTCCAGCTGGAGCACCTGGGAGCTACTATTTGACAAGTAATAGGGTTTGTGGCCAGTAACCTTTGAGTGAGTCTGAGGTCAATGTCAATACAACTGCCACCATATTCCACTGAATCTGAGGTCCCCTGTTAGAACAGGCTGGTAAAAATTTGGAGCTTAACTCAATTGAGAACATGGCAGGTTGAGATAGAAAAGATTGGTGGGTTTGGAGAGAGGGCCTCAGAAAGGTCTATGGCTTGGAAAAGGTTGGAGAGTTTGGTGAAAAGGATGAAGTAGGAAAAAGGAGCTCTTTTTCTTTCCCCTCTTCCAGAGTTTTCTTTTCAGAGGCCTTTAAGGTCTTGGCTGCAGTGACAATCCTTTTATCTGAACTCTGCATGGAGGCTGAAACAGGCTTCGTCTGTCACTCAAAGTGCAGGATTTGGACCTGCAGGGGACACCTGATAGGCTGATTGCAGTGCAACACAAAAGGAAGTTTCTGGCGATTAGACATGCCCAGCCTTGGGAGGGCTGCCTCTTGAGGATAACGAGCTTCCCATCAAGGCGCCAGATAGAAAGGGTTCAGGATACACAGGTGCCAGACACAGAGCCCAAGGAGGTGCTTCTGGTCCAGGACTTGGGAACCATTGTCATTCACTCATGAGGTTTCTGGGGCCATGTGAGCCTGAAGGCTGAGAGCGTGGAGGTTGTGAACAGGGCTTTTCTGAAGTGTCTGTCTTCTCAGCCCCAACCATGTTTCTGATGGTCTTGGGCACCGTATCCTTTCCAGATGAGGGACCAGTGATGCCGTTCTTCCACCTACCAGTCACGTTAGATCAGTAGCTAAGAAGGTTCCAGATGATTTTGTAGTAACTCCCAGGGTACAGCCAGGAAACAGGTTTTCTTTCTTTCCTTTATAAAACACTCTTTTTCTAAAAATATATAAGCACTTTTTTTTTTCCCCGCTTTTTTTAGAACCATACCCATGGTATATGGAAGTTCCCAGGATAGGGGTTGAGTTGGAGCTGCGTCTGCCGGCCTACGCCTCAGCCACAGCAATGCTGGATCGGAGCCGAATCCACGGCCTACACCACAGGTCATGGCAACGCCAGATCCTTAACCCACTGAGTGAGGCCAGGGATGTGAACCCCCATCCTCATGGATACTAGCGGGGTTCATTACCGCTGAGCCACAATGGGAACTCCTATAAGCGCTTTTTAAAAACTCACATTTGTATATTTCTGGGGTGACTGGGACTTTCTGGAAGGTACCAGAGTCATCATTCTGTGTGAATGTTTGTTATAAAGGGCTTTCCTAGAAAGTGTATGGCCTGAGAATGGACTAGAAGTCTGCAAGTTAAGGGCTAGGTGAAATCTGGTTATTTGAGGCTTCCAGTTATTTGGGGGCCTGGTTAGCCGAAGTTTCCCTTTTTGCTCAAACACCTTCCCATCTATTTCATCTCCTTCACCTGGGAGCTTCCTAGACTCTTGGCTTATAAGGTAGTTCCTTCTGAGACTTATACCATGTATTAGGATGGACAAATGCTTTGGATGCATTTTTTTTTTTTGTCCTAATAGAACTGAAATTTTTTCGTCCCGATAGAACTGATTTTATATGGCCCAATAATCACTTCCTTTTAAATATGTTTTCAGGAGATTATCAGGCAGCTTTCTGCCAAAACTGATCTTTGATCTAAAAATTCTTTTGACTCTCCTTTTCAAAAGTAAGATGAGTGGCACTTCCCTTTGATATAGGCTGACACATATGGGATGTAATTTTGGTGCGTGACTAATCTGCCTTGACTTTCACTCTGCATCTATGTCACCTTTTGCCACATTCTGTATTTCACTCTTTTTAACTATCCTATAGGGAGTGGTAATTTGTACTCTAAAAGAATTTAAATATTACTGTCAAGAAACTAATGTTTTGGGGGACTGTGATTCGTTAGAGTTTACCTTAAAGTCATTTTATTTTTTTGCTTTTTAGGGCCGCACCCTCGATGTATGGAAGTGCCCAAGCTAGGGGTCGAACCTGAGCTACAGCTGCCGGCCTACATCACAGCCTCAGCCACAGCCACTCCAGATCTGAGCCTCGTCTGTGACCTACACCACAGCTCACGGCAACACCAGATCCCTGACCCACTGAGCTTGGCCAGGGATCAAACCTGCGTCCTCATGGATCCTAGTTGGGTTCATTTCCATGGAGCCATGATGGGAACTCCTTAAAGTCATTTTTTAAAAAATGTGCTCCAGCTGTGGGTGAACATAGCTATTTTTGCAGAAGGCAGGCTTGCTGAACACCTGCTGGGCGCAAACACGAGGCAGGGATTTGGGGCTGGAAGGGCGGTCTCTGCCCTCTGAGAAGTTCCAGGCTAGTGCCCGGGCTTAGTGCATGGGGCTGAGCCAGCCTTGCCGACAGGAGAGGAAACAATACGCAGGCTGCAGGCAGGTGGGGACGTGGTGTGGAGCTGACCCAGAAGCCCCAGGCTGGTTGGCTTCTCTTTTTTTTTTTTTTTTTTTTTTTTTTTTTTTTTTTTGAGAGGATCATATAATTTGTTTTTTTTGTTTGTTTTTCATTTTTTTTATTACTCAAATGAATTTATCACATCTGTAGTTGTATAATGATCATAACAATCTGATTTCACAGGATTTCCATCCCACAGCCCAGGCACATCCCCCCACCCCCCTGGCTTCTCTTAAACCTTCCTCAAGCCCTGCTGTTTGATGTCAGCTCATGACACTTGTGGTCCTAGAGTTGGTCCTAGAATTCCCCCAGCTGGTGTGGGGGGGTGGGGGGAGTCAGAGAGGATTTCGAGTGGGAAACATCTGATGCTCTCTGCCCACTTTTGTGTACAACCTCAGTAGCCTTATTTCTCACTTAGCTCCCATATAATTATTAATTTTTAATGTAGACGTGAATTATGGTAAAGCCTTCTGTTTCCATCCGTAACTACTAAAAGGTGATCAGAGACTTTGAGGGAGGGAACTGGAGCATTGTACCAGGTGAAGCCTTGAGGCTGACATTATGATTGATAAATGTGTCACTTTTCAGCAGAGGCTATAAAGCTAATATTATAAACCTGATAAAGAGACTCACAGAGTCCCGTGTTAGCATAGTCTTTGCTATTGTATGAAAATTTTAAGTTCTTTAATTTTTTTTTTTCCATTTTCACCCCAGCTTGAACTTTAGATCCCGGTTTCCCTGGTTACCTCTCAAGATACAATAAATTACACCGGGAAGCTTTTCTTGTTCAAGCATCTTAATTGGCTTCTTATGGAAATATAGTCTTCATCGCTCTTTTTAAGAGAGAACCTGACTGCAGTTTCCTGGGGGGTCTAATGGGTGAAGGATCCGATGCCATCCCTGCTGTGGCTCGGATTTGATCCCTGGCCTGGGAGCGAACGCATGCCACAGGCGTGGCTGAACAAAAAGAAAGAAAAAAGGAGAAAAAAAAAACAAAACACTGGCTGCATTCTCTGGGAGCAATGATTACTAACTAGGAAGATTTCTGTTGAGATGGGAAGGAGAGCCTCTTAGCAAGTCAGAGGCGGAAACTTGGATTTGCAGCTCTTAGTGGATACGGGTGTACTCGCCCTGGTGTAAAATTCGGTGGCTAAGCCATGGACTGTTTTAACACATGAAAGGGAGGTAGGACTGCTGCTCGAATACCAGTTTGACTTTATTATTTTCCTTTTTGTGTCAATTGTGTATCCTGCACTTTCTCACCGTGTGCCCCCCTGCCAGTGGACGCCCTCGGTAAGTCTGTCATCCTGAATCTCTGGTGGCTGGTCACGGTGTGGTCCTTGCTGTGGGCTTTCCGTGGTTGTCCAGACCTATGCTAGTTGCCCCAGTTTTCCTTCCAGTTCAGAACAATCAATCGTGCCTTCCTAATCTCCCATCACTTTAAGAAAATCTGTGTGTGCCTGTGTTTCAATTAATCATTTTCTTTCTTCGAAGTCTGTCCCTTTAATGGGTTCGCTCAACATTCTAAGAGCCTTTGCATCCTCGTAATTCAGTGCTAGACTCATGGAAAAAAGAAATACAGAGTGACTCAAACCTTCCTTTCCACAGGAAATAAATGTATGTATACATACATATATATCTCAGTGTATATGTGTGTATTTATATTGCAAACAAAACAATGTAGAGCTACACTAAAAAGCTCCTCAGAAGAAATCCCAGATCAGATTTGGTTGTATTAAGCTTGCCAATTATCTTTACCTTTGTGTCCCCCCCCCCCCAAGGATCCTATAGTTTTTTCAAAACCAATCATTTATTTTTTAAAAAAATCGGAAGTATTTCTTATTTCAGCAGAGTTTGTGAAACGTTTCATTTCAAAGGTATCTGCTCTTCGAATCCAATAATCAAAATGATTCTTCTTGACTGAATGTTGATCCTCGTTCTGTGGGTGGCATCGCTACTAAAACTTCAAGTGGCTTTCGGAGTGTCGTGGCTGTCCCTCTGTCTTGGAAAGGTCTGTCCGTGAGCTGTCTGTGTGGTTTATCTTGCCTTGGTGTGCCTGAGTGTTCGCTGAGCCTTTTCGCTGAACAGCTCCAAGGAGGTTTTTGCATTGGATTCTGTCCTCCGCAATGAACCCAAACCACCCAGGGCCCCTCTGATGGGGCCGGGGAGGGGGGCAGGATGACCGGCGGTCACGGGGGACGCAGCTCTGCCTCCTTCCCGTCACCACGATGACGTTGGGGTGGTGTCCTCACCTTTTGAAAGTGATAATCCTTTCCGATTCTCAGTATTGTGGTCATGAAACAGCTTGAACAGTTGGTAGTGTACCTTTGGAAGGAAGGTAAGACCCAGCCACTCTTTGGCTTATTTTGATAACATTCATGTAACATAAAATGCATACGTTAAAGCATACGTTTCAGTGGCTTTTAGTGTGTGCCCAGTGTTGTGCAGCCGTCTCTGCTAATTTCAGAACGTTTTCATCACTTCAAAGAGACAGACCCTGCCTTTTGAAGCGGTCATGCCTCATCCTCCCTCCCCAGCCCCCAGCAACCATTCATCTGCTTTCTGTCTCTATGGATATGCCCATTCCAGACGTTTCTTATAAAGGGAATCATGCAGGGAATTCCCTGGTGGCCTAGCAGTTATCTGGCATTGTCACTGCTGTGGCGTAGGTCACTGCTGTGGCACAGGTCCGATCCCAGGTCTGGGAGCTTCCAAGGGCTATGGGCGTGGCCAAAAAAGGGGGGAAGGAATCATATAATAGGTAGCTTTTTGAGGACATAGAGTTTTATTAGGATCTTTGCTTGAAGGCCTGGCGTGAGTCAGTGCATGGAAAAAATGGGGCAACTATTTGTTTTAAATGATGGGTATATGAGTAGGAACCACTCAGCCTCTTCGTTTGTGGCTTAGATTCAGCTCCTCTCAGGAGAATCTCTGCAGCCCGTGCTCCCAGTTCTCGCTCGTGCAGAGGTGGATTCCCAGGTCTAAGCCTCAGTGACGTATAGTCACAGTGAACGTGGGCATGAGGATGTGAGAAAGCCGAATGGCTTGAAGTCCTCCCAAGTTTTATTTTACACGTTTGTTTGCTGCACCCACAGCATGCAGAAGTTCCTGGGCCAGGGATCCAACCTGTGCCACTGCAGTGACCGCACCAGATCCTGAGCCACAGGGAACTCCCGCATTTTACAAGTTTTAAATCATTTTTGAACCTGGAAATCTATATTTTAACCAAGTTTCATGGTAGTTAAAATGTTCTGGTTTAACAAAAGAAAAAAATGCATATATATGGAACGTTCCTGTGGCTTAGAAATATTTACCTTGGATCCCAGGTCCCTGCATAAGCAATAACAGGGGGCCTCCAAAGGGATGAAATTTATAACTCAGTAAAATCTATTGAGCCGGGAATACACTGCTCCCTGAGTTGAGACTCCAGTGGAAGAAAACCAGTTATAGTCATGCCTCGGGATCTGAGGGCGCGTGGTTCTGGGATGGGCCGCCGACCACGAGATGCCCGAGGCCCATCATCAGCCCTCCGTATTTGCAGCTCCACATTCGCAGATCCGCCCCAAGGTCGTAAACATAGTTCCAAGATGCAGAATGTGGATTCAGAAGCTGACTCCATATTTTTTGAAAAAAAAATCCATATGTAAGTGGACCTGTGTTCCAACAACCCATGTTATTCAAGGGTCACCTGTAGTTTAATCTGTTGTGCCTGGTGCCATGATGAGTAGAAAGAAGAGAGCCAGCAATGGAGTGAGGCTGGAGGAACCCACTGACGCTGGGCATGGGCAGGGGACGAGGAGGACAAGAAGGGATTGGCTGGTGGAGAATGCAGCAAGGGCTGCGCCAGGTGGAGGGGACAGCGTGTGCCACGGTGTGGCCGTCACCGCTTAGACGGGAGCATCAGGACCTCAGGGAAAGATGACCGTGCTGTGGCGAGGGGCCCAAAGGGAATCTTGTGATACCCCAAGCCAGCTTTTTGGGGGCTGAGAACCACAGTGACCCCCACCCACGGCTCAGCCTCAACAACTTGCTTCCGGATGGTTCTACCACTCGCCCCATTTCTGATCAGACCCCAAACTAGACTAAATTCCCCTCCCCCATCACCCTTCTTTTCTCACAAGCAGAGAAAGCGAAAAGCCTGTGCTTTGCTGAATCCTTTCCTCTGGCTCAGTGGTTTCTGCAGCCCCTGGCTGTATGGGGGATGCTTGCATCTCCCCGCCTGTTTCTGATGAAGCTGGCAGAAACCACTCTCTAGATGCCCCAGAAACCTGCAGCCAATGAGCGGATCAGAATCATTGTCCCTGCCTCAGTGGTAAAAACGGAGTGTGTCTCAGCCCCCTCCAATCCCCCCTCCCCCCCCTTTTTTTTTCTTCGAAGAGAAGTGGCTCTGGGGGCCCTCTTCCCCTGAGGGAACTCCCACCTACAGGTCTGAAGCCCCAGTTACCTGCTGCTGGGACCCCTGGCTTTCTTGCTGGGCACAGTGCAGAGGCTTCTTTGCTCTGTTCCTTGCTTGTGACTCTGGCTGCAAACGACTGGTTGCAGGAGTGGAAACAAAGGCCCTGGCATGTCCCTCGTAAATGATGAGACAGTGTCAAGGTGTGGAGAGCCGCATCTAGAAGCCGGGAAGATGTGTTTAGAGTCGGGGGCGGGAGCAGGGAGAGCGCACCACCGGGAGCCCAGGGCTTTTCTCAGCGTTAATTTCACCCAAAGACAAAAAGGACAGTGTGCTTCCCATATCGATTCCTTGCACAATGTGGTTTTGATTTACTCCTAGAACACTGAGCGGGGCGTGCAGTGCAGGACTGGATGGCAGGGTAGGGGCATCAATTCTCTGGATGGCAGGGTAGGGGCGTCTACAGGTTGCATCAGTTCAGATACTAAGTTCCTGGAGCGAGTGTAGACCCCACAGGCTAAAGACTCAGTCCCACAAGGCCTCTCCACGTCCATCACCATCTGCAAGCATGGGCAACCCATTCTTCTGCCAGCCCGCCTCACATTCAGAGTTCCCCATGAACCCTCTCAGGTTTGATGATGTGTTTGAGTAACTCACAGAACTCAGGCAAGTGCTGTGCTCGTGACCACTGGTTTATTATAAAGGATACAGAGTACACCAAGGCAAAGAGCTCCAGAGGATGGGGGGCTTGGGGGGTGGGTGCAGAGCCCCTCCTCCCTTGCCAGGCATATCCACACGGTCACCAACCAGGAAGTCCCCTGAGGCTCGCTGCTCCAGAGTTTTTATCGCCTGTCATTGCCCCAGAGGCATGCTGTCCCCTGCCGAGGTGCCCAGGGTTAGAAGGAGGACTTCAAAGATGCCGAATGAGTGCCCGTGGCCTCCGACACATTGCGAGAACCCCCCCAGGTGCTGGGTGTTGGGCTGACCACTTTCTGGGAATGAATGCATTTGGTTTCACAGCAATCGTGTGAGCTCAGAGCTGTGTTTTACATCTAACAGATGAGTAGAAACTGAGGCACAGCCTCAGAAAACAGAAAGAATAACAGAAATTGAATTGTTTCAAAATGTTTTAAGTTCCAAAGCGTCAAGTCTTATCTGATGAAACGTCTCTTTCTTTTGATTTCTGTTTGGTTTTGCTTTGGGAATCAATCAAAAACTGCTGCAGGGTGTTAGGGAAGCTGATGTACGAAGGGGTGATAAGGAGAGCCTCCTTTGGTGGAAAAGGGGGATTTTTTAATTCCAAGTTCTAGTCTCCAGCATCAGCTTGCATTTCTATAATTATAGCCCATTTTTCAGTATTCATATCCCATATGTTGTTGACTCAGATGCCATCAGTTGTAAGATGCACTATTGTTTTCTGGACCATGAAAAAAGAAAAATCCCCATTAAACTGATGCCCCACTGACTGTAAGACGTCTTAATTTGTAAGATATAAAAATGTGAAAAAGCAGGCATCTTCAGATGAAGTACGGTATTTGCATGCATGTGTCAGGAGCAGATGGGAGTCGTTTTGTGGGATTCTGATGGCTTCTCCATGCATCTGTCTGGGCAAAAAGAGATGGCTTTGGGTTCTTTTCTGATGGCCCAGCGTGTCTCCAGTTGGTTCTTTCCCGTTTGAAAGCCCTTTGCCTGAGAACCGCATCTGGCTTGGTTTAGCCACAAGGCTCCGCTGTGGGCTGCAGTGTGTGCAAGAAGAGGCTGGGGGCTTCCAGATGATGCTTGTCACACTTGACTGGCTTTTTGATTGGGCTGTTACTACGCAGGGCGTTTCACCCCCTGTGTTCCCAGGGCTTATGTTTGCCCTGCAAGGGAAGCTTCAAAGACTGTGGACTCCTGAATGAGAAAGACGGGAGGGGTGGCGTCTGTGCCCACACCCAGCTCAGGGGTCCTGTGCAAGGCCCCTCCCACCTCCCCCCAGCCTGCCCCCCCCCCATCAAAAGGGGCATTAATTCCCACCCTGAACATTTACGTCAAGATGAAGGAAAATTGAAATGTAAATGTCGGGGAAATACAGGATCTTGATTTCATTCCAAAAAGCTTTGTGAACTCTACCTACTTAAAAAAAAAAAATCAGATCAAATCCTTTCTCCTTTAGGGGTGCTGCTTTGGCCCATAACTTGGTGCCTGTTAATAATGCTTTGCCCCAGGAGTATTTTTTTTGTAAAGAGAAGAATCATATGATTTCCCCTGTGGGGGGGGGAATGAGGGGCTGTTGGCGGCTGTTCAGCAGAATTCTCCAGCATGCATCCAGCTACCGCCTGGAAACTGGCAGGGGGGAAGAAAAATCTCAAGACTGAGATGGCTTAGATTTTACAGAAAAGGTCACAAGCAAGGCTTTGCTCAGGAATTTTGTCTGGAAAGGCCGTTTCAGGCACCACCCGCCACCCCACCCCCCCGCCCCGCTTTTGGCTGATGAGCTGTCCTGGAATTTGCTCATTTTCCAGTGTTAGGCCATTTAAGGGCACAGTGGTTGAGCCAGTGAGCAAACTCAGATCAAATTATTATATCAGGGCCTCAATTATTTGCTTTTTTTTTTTTTGCTTTTTAGGACCGCATTTGTGGCACATGGAAATTCCTTGGCTAGAGGTTGAATCGGAGCTACAGCCACAGACACACGGAATCCAAGCCACGTCTGCGACCTACACTGCAATGCCAGATCCGTAACCCACCAGGCGAGACCAGGGATTGGACCCGTGTCCTCATGGATACTGGTCAGGTTCATTACCACTAAGCCACAAGGGGAACTCCCCATTCGCAAATATTTGAGTACCTGCCTTGCAGGTAGGTGAGCTGAGGGAGAAGACGCAGTACTGTCTTCTTATAGTTTCTGGGGAGTTCCTGTTGTGGCTCAGTGGTTAACAAATCCGCCTAGGAACAATGAGGTTGCTGGTTCGATCCCTGGCCTTGCTCATTGGGTTAAGGATCTGGCATTGCCATGAGCTGTGATGTAGGTTGTAGACATGGCTTGGATCCCGAATTGATGTGGCTTTGGCATAGGCCAGTGGCTAAAGCTCCGATTAGACCCCTAGCCTGGGAACCTTCATGTGCTGTGGGTGCGGCCATGGAAAAGACAAAAAAAAAAAATTTAGTTTCTGTCCTCATGGGTGGTCAGTAGGGGAGACTGCCATCCATCAAAGAACTGAAGAAATACAGATGAATTTAGGGCTGGGAGGAGTGTCATGAAAGATACATATAAGGAACTTCCGAGAAGAGAACCCTAGTCTGGTGAGAGGGTTCAAGGAGGACTTTCGTGAAGGACCATGACCTGCTGGATGAACAGGTGTTGGACTGGTGGGAGGGGCATGAGCGGACGTGCAGGTGTGATGGAGCCAGACCCTGGAGAAGCGCCTGCCTGGAAAGTGGAGGGAGGAGGGCAGGAAGGAGGGCAGAGGGTGGTCCAAGAAGCTGAAGGCGCAAGTGGACAGACTGATCCACGGGTGCCTTGCAGGACAGGCCAGGTTAAGGTCATGGGACGGTGAAAAGTGGCAATTTGTGTTTTGAAAGTCACATGGGGCTGCTCTGGGCACAGCTGGACCACGTGCAGTCGGGGCGACATGTTAGGGGCTGGTGGAGCCGTCCAGGTGAGAGGTCAGGATGGCACGGTGGAGATGGCAGTCGCAGAGGTGAAGCAGGGGACAGAGTCAAGTCCATTTGGGAGCTAGAATCGCCAGGACCTGTGCTGGGGTCATGGGCAGTGGCTGTCCTCCCGACGCTACTGCTGGGAAAGAAGTAAACAGGCTTGTGTACATGAAGTCAGCGCCGAGACAACTCTGCGCTTGTGGACCTGAGAAGATGACTGTGTCTTAAAACCAGTACATCCAGTGGGGACATGGAGTAATTCCTCCCACAGTTATTTTTTTTAATAAATATAATTACATGTTGTGTTAGTGAATTTAAGAAGTAAACATTGTGTTTTTAGGCTATGGTCTATCCCAAAGTGAAATGTACTCACTAGGACTGTAATCATAGCCATCTTTACAGATTATACTTATTTTCAAATACTGCAATTTGAAAGTCCTTTAATTATAATACATATTGAAAATAACTTGACTAATCATAGAATGATTTAAATTTATATTTACCAGATGAGGTAACGCTTGGTTCTAGTCACTTTGCTTTCCTATGCCAGGGTATTTGTAAAAGTCAGTGTTATTAATTACAGATAGACGTGTGCCTTATAACTTGTGAAAGGAAGTAAAGATACCTGTTTTCCCAGTTTCTTAGAATTCTAGGCTGAGATTAAAAGAAACTGCTCTCGTCATCAAAGCTTCCTCCTCTGGAGTGAAGAACACGCCGATTGGTCCCCAGCCCTCCCTGGGTCCCTAGTTGGAGCATCCTAGGAGAGAGGGAGAGGTTGACCAGGAGGCCACTGGACCGGCTGCGACCACGTGACCTCACCCCACAGGCCCTGGGAATTGGGTAGAATAACAGAGAGTTTCGTTATTGGAGGGCTTGTATCATGTACACATTTGGGGTATGTGGATTCGGCCACACAAGCTAGTCCTAGGTCTTTTTAGGGCTGCACATGTGTGTGGCATAGGGAGGTTCCCAGGCTAGGGATCGAATTGGAGCTGCAGCGGCCGGCCTACGCCACAGCAATGCAGGATCCGAACCATGTCTGCAACCTACACAGCTCACAGCAACACTGGATCCTTAAACCTACTGAGTGAGGCCAGGGACCGAACCCGAGTCCTCATGCATACTCATTGGGTTCATGACTGCTGAGCCACAATGGAAACTCTGTAGGCCAGCATGTTTAAATAGAGAAAACTCCCATTCTCATGGGTGGGGGGGTGCCCCCTCCTCCGTGAGGCCTGTGTCCACGGGTGGGGGGTTCCCTCAAGAGGGAACCCTTGCCCCCCTCCCCTCAACAAGTCCCCCTGGGAGACTAGGATGATAATTTGACAAGTTTCCTGTCCACTAAAAACTTGTAAAACGTATGACTCAGGGTCCAGGAACAGCGTGAGGGTGGCTCCCCGGGCATCCTGGTGGGAAATGGGAGCAGTGGTGAGAATTAATCGTGGGGGGTGGGGGGAGATGCTGTCTAAGTGGAGGAATGGGTGGGTGGGTCCCCTTGAAAATGCATCCGGGAGTTCCCATCATGGCTCAGTGCTTAATGAATTGGCTAGGAACCGTGAGGTTGCAGGTTCGATCCCTGGCCTTGCTCAGTGGGTTAAGGATCCGGCGTTGCCGTGATCTGTGGTGTAGGTCGCAGATGTGGCTCGGATCCCACACTGCTGTGGCTGTGGCGTAGGCCAGTGGCTACTGCTCCAATTTGACTCCTAGCCTGGGAACCTCCATATGCTGGGGGTGCAGCCCTAGAAAAAACGAAAAAAAGACAAAAAAAAGAAAATACCTCCCAACTCCTTAGAGCCAATTTGCACATGATGCCATTGTTGGATAAAACCCCTCCGGCATGGAATCCAACACTGCCCGTGTGCATGCAGGGCACAGGTGCACTCACCTGACTCCAGGTACAGGCCATTGACTGTACTCGAATTGCCGTCTAAGGTGTTTTCGAGGGTGACTTTTGATTGCCTGTGATTTTTCTCTTTTGTGCTTACAACGTGATCCCTGCCCCAAATCCAATGACTGTTTCTAGGCAAACATTCTTGAAGCCTCTTGCTCCAAAAGAAGCTTTCTCATCTGCTTGTGAGGAAATACAGACGATATTCCTAGAGGCAAGGCAGTTTCCCTGACCCTTCACTTCCTCAAACGAATAACACATTGCATTTGGTGTTCTGTACATCATTCTAGGAGGGCTGAGTGGTGACTGGTCAGGCCCCTTCCTAGGAGGGGAGGGAATACATGCACCAGGCTTGAGGCAGCGGGTAGAGGTGGCGGAGTCCAGCATTGAGGGCCAGGCGGGGTGGCCTCTGTCCTGATGTGCCTGTCCCTCCCTGCACGGCCTGGGACAAGGCTCTCACCTTCTCTAGGCTTCCTCCTCCACTGAACTGGGGGCAGCTTGGATAACCCCTAGCCCCCGCCATCTCTAACATTCTGTTTAAAACGATTAAGCGTTCATGGAGCACTCGTGGGATACGCAGATGGCAGTTTACTGGGGGCTGGGCTGGGAGAGTCCAAGCCTCCATCCTGAAGGAGTTTAGAAATTCTTCCTCTGGTTCAGGCAGTAGGTGAGCATGGCGAGTCCAGGGTGGACACTCATGAGCTGGCCTCCTGGGAGGTCACCCTCTTGTCCCCACCTGCAGATCAGATTTCTAGTAGCCACACCCTCGGAACCAGCGCGTTTGTTGATATTTATCTGTGTTTTACAGGCTTTTCCCTCTAGCAGGTCAGGTTGTAAATATTCTCAGTCTAGGGGCCAGTCTGTGAGACACAGCTTTAGCTGGCAGGTGTGGTGACGGCAGGCAGAGACAACCTGAAATGAATGGACATGGCTGTGTTCAAATAAAACTTTATTCATAAAGACAGGTTGCTCACCAGGTTCTAGAGTTATTGAAATGTTGCCTTTGCACAGCTGGGGTCTGTGGATGGAGCCAGATGATATCTGAGCGTGAGCCAGGCTCAGCACCCATCCCACCGCCTTAGTCCTGCCCCAGTAAGAGATCTGACTGCAGGTCTTTTTTGCTGCTTGCCTTGTTTTACAGGAAAGGCATTCAGAACTCTCCACTGGGGAATTCAAATAACTGCCAAAGAGTCCCAGGGGTCCCCCAGAGCCAGGCGAGCTGATGTTTGCCAGCGTTGTATTCTGGGACAGAAACTTCTGTCCCAACAGAGGCTCTTTCATTGAGAATGACCCAACAAAGCCAGCTCGTGCCCATTTTTGGAAACGTCCATAGGCACTCACCTCGTTTATCCCTTTAGAACGTTCTAGAAGGCAAGGCATGAGGAGCTAGGCCAGGAAATTTTACCTGTCACAGATAAACTGGGGGAGATGTACCCTGTGGGCCTTGGAAATTGGAAATGTCTAGTCCTAGAAAAGCAGCTTCTTTAAATCCATTCTGGGTATAAATAAATACTTTTTTTTTTTTTTAATGTCCTGGAAAATTGTGGTTTCCACTCCAGCAAGGACAGAGGGACGAGGGTACTGGTTCCAGGAGCTGGTATTTCAGCAAGCCACGCTTGGGGCTTTTTGTTTTGTTTGCAGGGCGAGGCGACATCCAGCCCCAGTTGGACAGCGCGCTCCAAGACGTCAACGATAAGTATCTCCTGTTGGAAGAAACAGAGAAGCAGGCTGTCCGGAAGGCTTTGATCGAAGAACGGGGCCGGTTCTGCACCTTCATCTCTATGCTGCGGCCTGTGATTGTGAGTTGGTGGAAAGTTCCAGAAGGCTGAAACTGCCAGTTTGGAGAAGACCCTCCTTGATTTGTCCACCCACTCTAGAGGCCTTGAGAAGCTGCGATGCGTCAGGCATCATGATGGAGTCATTTCTGGGGACCAGTAGTTATCTCAACTTGCTGATGGCCACGCAGCCCCAGCATCTGTGTTCTTAGCCCCAGGGGTTCCACTTACTTTTTCTCCCCAAGGCCAGAAGGCCCTCAGAGTGGTTCTCAGAGTGTGGGCCCCAGGGCGGCAGCAGCACCTGGGAACGGGTTAGGAATGCACATTGTCAGGCCCAACCCAGAGCTGTTGAATATCCAGCTCTGAGGGTGGGGACCGATGCATCTTGGTTTTAAATAAATCAGTCCTCCAGATGATACTGAGACCCACCGGCCAAGCCGAATGCCAGCAAGCGGCTGTGAAGGTAATAATGGAAAAGCCTCGAGGAATCAGGGCAGAGCTAAGTTTTAAGTAAATCGGCTGCGTGCCTTGAGAACTTCGGTCGTAGGCTTTCTTGACCCCCCAGGCGCCAGCTCCCTCCCCTCGGCCCTGTAGAAAAATGCCCACGTGTGAGCTGTTCCGCTTTTCCATGACTCGTTCTTACCTGGGCCCACAGCCCCGGCTTGGCGCTTTGGGACAGTGCATGACTGTTTCTTCCATGTCCCCCGTTCCTGCCTCACCTGCCACGGATTAAGCTGGTGGAAAAAACAAGAAAGAAGGGGGCACTTAATCTCCAGGAAACACAGTGGGCTGTCGCAGCGCAGCCAGATCCGGACCAAAATATCTCCAAATGATGTCATCCACTGAAGCGGGGGAGGCGGCCCTTGGCCCATGGGGCGGGGGCAGTGCCGAGGCTCCTGTGAGAGTGCACGGCAGACCTTCAGGCAGGCCTGCCAGCCCCCAGACACTAGGGGCAAGGCCCACGTGTTTGCTGTGGCTTGTTCCTCCCTGTGCAGGATCTCTCCATGATTATGGCTGATTACTTTTTCATCTCCGTGACCCCAAAGAAAGGGCTCGTAATGGCTTAAGCAAAGATGAATCTGGGAGTTCCCGTTGTGGCTCAGTGGTAATGAACCCAACTAGTATCCATGAGGATGCGGGTTCGATCCCTGGCCTTATTCAGTGGGTTAAGGGTCCGGCGTTGCCATGGGCTGCGGTGTAGGTCACAGACGCGGCTTGGATCCTGCGTGGCTGTGGCTGTGGTGTAGGCTGGCAGCTGCAGCTCTGATTCGACCCCCCGCCTGGGAACTTCCCTGTGCCGCGCATATGTGCGGCCCTAAAACAAACAAACAAACAAAAAAACCTTACCAGCCCCTGGATGCCTTTTTCTGAAAAGCTGAAAGCGTTACATACTGTCCCTAATAAAAACAGTGGGATCAAGATGATAGATGTGAATCGCTGGTGACGACAGGTTGTGAATTACTTTCAGGAAGAAGAAATCTCGATGCTCGGGGAAATAACGCACCTTCAGACCATATCGGAAGATCTGAAAAGCCTGACCATGGACCCTCACAAGCTGCCCTCCTCAAGTGAACAGGCAGGTTTTGTGGGCTAGGGCCTCGGGAGAGCAAACCACAGAGGTCAAAGTTCAAGGTCCTGAGGGTTCCCTGCGGCAATATCTCACTTAAAATAATACCCGTGTCGGAGTTCCCTTTGTGGTCCAGTGCATTAAGAACCCAACATAGGAGTTCCCGTCATGGCTCAGTGGCTAACGAATCCGACTAGGAACCATGAGGTGGTGGGTTCGATCCCTGGCCTCACTCAGTGGGTTAAGGATCCAGCGTTGCCACAAGCTGCGGCGTAGGTTTGCAGATGCAGCTTGGATCCAGCTTTGCCGTGGCTGTGATGTAGGCCGGCGGCTGCAGCTCTGATTCGATTCAACTCCTAGCCTGGGACCCTCCGTATGCTGCGGCTATGGCCTAAAAAAGAGAAAAATAACACCTGTGTTTTACATTGTCCCTGGTCATTATAGAGCGCTTACTGTCTCTCAGGCACTGCTCTAAGCTCCTCGCATAGACTTGCTCTGCTAGACTTCACTCTTATCCCCACTTTCCAGAGAACCTTGAAGGCACTGAGAGAGAAAATCACTCAACCAGGTTCACCTAGCTAGTTACTGGTAAAACTGGGATTTAAACCAAGCTATCAGTGTCCAGAGCCCATATGCTCTAAGCCACCGTGTTCACTGACCGTCTAGAAATAAAAGCTCATAGGAACATGTCAGTGGTGTGTCTTAGTTATCGTTATAAGTCATTCTCACTGAACTTCTCCCATTCTAAGTTAAGTCATGTACGAGGGTTTCGCTTATGAAAACGGCGATTTTTTTTTTTTTAATGTTGATTCATGTGGTTCAGTTGACATTAGCATAGATCCAGTGGGAAGAGGCCTATTTGGGGAAACAGCTGATAAATCCCTTGCTGGCTTCAGCCCTTTGTAAAATTCTCACCACCTCCCTGGGAGCCAACACAGAAGACGAATTTGAGAGCTTATGTTTTCCATCCTAGGAAATGGCTTTTATTAGACCGCAGTATGCAGGCCTTCACCCAGTGAGTAGACATTAATTGAGCACCTGCCATATAACGGAAGGTGAATCTTACACTCAAACAGCCTGGTGCCAAGTAAGGGAGACACATGTGGAAGCAATTGTAAGAGAATTGGCTTGGTTGTGATTCCACCAGGTTTTAATGGTCAAATGGGACACAAGTGACCATTGACTGTCAAGAGGCTAAGACGTAAGATCATCACAACTTGAAACTGTGATTGTCTGTGTGGTGCCAGAAGACAAAAATCCTATATATTCTAACCTTGGGTGTAAATGGCTCTTATAAAATTGTTAATGTGTAACTAAATCTTCCTTTTTTGTTGTTGTCACGTTGTTAGTGGTCCCCCCTCCCCTGCACCCCAGTAATTATATTTTTGCTTGTCTCAGAATAAGGAATATAGTTTTAATGGATTGGTACTATGATTCTTTAATTTTTTTTTTTTTGGTCTTTTTAGGGCCGCACCTGAGGCATATGGAAATTCTCAGGCTAAGTACCAAATCGGAGCTGTAGCTGCCAACCTACACCACAGCCATAGCAACACCGGATCCTTAACCCACTGAACAAGGCCAGGGATTGAACCCATGGCCTCATGGATACAAGTCGGGTTCGTTAACCTCTGAGCCATGACAGGAACTCCATGATTCTTTAATTTTTAAAACAATTCTTAACATTTTTTTCTTTGATCGCCACTCCTCAATGATGGCAAAATTTCAGTGTTACAATGGGTATAAAGATTTGATGGATAACATTTCCCTTCTCGGCACATTGCTCACCCTCCTGGCTCTGTCCCCATAGGTGATTTTGGACTTGAAAGGTTCTGATTACAGTTGGTCGTACCAGACACCACCCTCCTCCCCCAGCACCACCATGTCCCGCAAATCCAGTGTCTGCAGGTAAGTGAAGGCGGGCTGGGCTGCTGCTTTAGGGACCAGGCATTTTTCTTGACGCACATGTGAGTGCTGAGCTCCAGAATGGCTCATTTTAACAGGAGATGTTGATATGATCGGGTGAGAGGATCTCATCTTGATTTGGGGCTCTCTCTTGAGTCTCCAGTTTAGTCAGAAGGAAGAAATCCCACGAGGCTTTAGACGAGCGGACACAGCTTTCTCAGTGTGCACTGTATGGGTTTTCCCATTTCATGAATTTTCCTATTGGGCCCAGTAAAAACCACATGGGCTGCAAAAGGGCAAAGAGGTTGGTTCTTGTGCGGGCTCATCTCATCATTGCCAGAACAAATGAAGGCAGTAACAGTGGCTCAGGCCCTCATTTCCCCCCAAATTTAGGCTCAGGGCTTCGTAGAGTGAATAGAATTCTCAATCTGTTCACCAGCAGCAGCAGCAGCAGCCTGTTATTAGTGTTACCTACCGACTCACAGTGAGAATCCATTGGAATAGTTTGCCATTTGCAAGGCTGGTTTTTGGCAGTTTTCTGTCCAAGACCATTCTTGGCTTGCTGACTGCCAAGTTTATTCTCTTCTGGAAGGGTAGAAACATCTTCATGCCTCACTTTTCTTGGTCTACCACACCTGCTCATCTTTTTCTTTGACTTTTCAAAGCCAAATGAATTTCCACGTCCTGTAAATTAGCACTAAGAGGAAAGAGCAGGATGGATTTGCAGAATCCATGTATGGCAACATGTGCGTGTGTGTGTGTGTGTGTGTGTGTGTGTGTGTGTGTGTAGTCTTTTCTTTTTGAGCTCGTGTACTGTACACGGAGCGGGAAGTTTCAGATTTAGGATGCTCCATCCTGACTTCTGCAACCTGCAAATGTTGGCTGCCTTCTTCTTGTCGTCTTTTTATTATTTGTTTTTTATTTTTTTTTTGTCTTTTTAGGCATATGGAGGTTCCCAGGCTAGGGGTCAAATCAGAGCTGTAGCTGCCGGCCTACACCATAGCCACAGCAATGCGAGATCCGAGCCGCATCTGCAATCTACACCACAGCTCTCGGCAACGCCAGATCCTTAACCCACTGAGCAAGGCTAGGGATCAAACCCACATCCTCATGGATGCTAGTCAGATTTGTTTCCTCTGAGCCACAGCAGGAACTCCGTGTCATCTTTTGTGGCCTGTGTGAGTGTGACACATGTATTTAGGTTTTTTTATTGAGGGGTTTCTTTTCTTTAGTGGCCAAGAAAACTGTCTTCTCAGTCTAAAAGAAAGCTACAGGAGTATCTTTTCTTTCTTATAGTTTCAGTTTCAATAGAAAATCATGCTGCGTGGACACCATCAGCTCTGAGCTTGCTGCAGCGGACTTGCAATGAGCTTTGCTGTCAGTCTCCAAATGCCCTTTTCTGGCTGACGGGACAGGAAAAGCCACAGTCATGATAACTATCCCCCGTAGCAGTGACTTCCCCCAGAAGAGTCCCCTGTATCTGTAGGAATATTCACACAAGTAATTCTAGTGTGGAACAGTCACACGGCCCTTGACTGCCTTGTTAGCTGTCAGAGTTTGTGAAATTTGACATGTGTCTCTTGCGCAGTTAGCAGCAGAAACCACAAACTTTCTAATCCCAGGCTGGGTTATTTATTTCACACCTTTTTTTCTTTTTTTGGTCTTTTTTTTTTTTTTTTTGCCTTTTCTAGGGCCACTCCCATGGCACATGGAGGTTACCAGGCTAGGAGTCGAATCGGAGCTGTAGCCGCCGGCCTACGCCAGAGCCACAGCAACTAGGGGTCCAAACCACATCTGCAACCTACACCACAGCTCACGGCAACGCCGGATCCTTAACCCACTGAGCAAGGCCAGGGATCGAACCCGTAACCTCATGGTACCTAGTCGGGTTCGTTAACCACTGTGGCATGACCAGAACTCCTATTTCACACCTTCTGATGCTTCTACCAGCTGCCCCATCTGTGTCAGCTCTGCTTGTTTGGACCACGCGGCTTTGTGTAGTTTTCTGGGTTTCATCATGTGAGTGATCAGACAGAGTGTACAACGTATTGCTTAGGATTGGAAGCAGGATGCAGACAGAGCACCAGCGGGCACGTGTCACTTTCCAGCATCCTGTTTACTGTCCCTCCTCGGAAGCAAACAGCGTAGATTGATGGCCTTTAGTCTTGCCAGGTGTTTTCTGATGCCAGGCCTATAGGTATTTTAATAGAGAAACACCTGTGGCCAAGCCATTTAGTAAAGCACCAACTTTGTTAATAAAATCTGAAACACATGAATGCAAACACAGGGTTGCTTTGCTGGTGTTCTGTGCGGGGTTCTTGTGCAAGGCTTCCTTAGGATTAAATCACCTCAAGGAGTCTCTTGGTGCAAAGTGATGGTTGGCTGCGGTGACCTTGGTCTCCTGGGCCCGGGTGGTCCATCTAAGGGAGATACTTGCGTGTTCCAGCTGGGTCATGCTGCAGCCTTTGTGGTTTCGGCTTCAGGGCCGTGGTTTTGGTGAGCAGATGAGATGAGCCCTAATTCTTTTCATGCCACAGACAGTGGGGTCCTCTGGCTTGGCGATAGGTGACACAGCAGAATTGGGCATCACTGAACTCTTTTATTTTTTTTTAAGACATCTGCTTCCTGGAGTTCCCGTCATGGCTCAGTGGTTAACGAATCCAACTAGGAACCATGGGGTTGCTGATTCAATCCCTGGCCTTGCTCAGTGGGTTAAGGATCTGGCATTGCTGTGGTGTGGGTCGCAGACGCGGCTCGGATCCTGCGTTGCTGTGGCTGTGGCGTAGGCCGGCAGCTACAGCTCTGATTTGACCCCTAGCCTAGGAACTTCCATATGCCACCAGAGCAGCCCTAGAAATGGTAAAAAGACCAAAAAAAAAAAAAAAGAGAGAGAGACATCTGCTTCCTATTTTTTATTAGAGTATAGTTGATTTACAGTGTTGTGTCAATTTCTGCTGTACAGCAAAGTGACCCAGACACATACACCCCCACACACACCCCTTTATTATCTTCCACCATGGTCTGTCCCAAGAGACTGGATATAGTTCCCTGTGCTCTACAGTAGAATCTTGTTGTTTATTCATTCTAGAGGTAATAGTTTGCATCTACTAACCCCAAACTCCCAGTCCATCCTACTCTCTCTCGCCACCTCTCCATGTCTGTGAGTCTGGTTCTGTTTTGTAGATAGGTTCCTTTGTGCCATGTTTTAGATTCCACATGTAAGTGATAGCATATGGTTTTCTTCTTTTTCGTTCTGACTTAGTTCGCTTAGTATGCGAATCTCTAATAGCATCCATGTTGCTACAAATGGCACTATTTCATTCTCTTTAATAGCTGAATAATACTGCATGGAATATGTGTACCATATTTTCTTAATGCATTCATCTGTTGGTGGACATTTAGGTTGCTTCCATAGCTTGGCTATTGAGAATCGTGCTGCTATGAACACACCCATGCATGGATCTTTTTGTAGTTTTGTCTGGTTATATGCCCAAGAGTGGGATTGCTGGATCATGTGGTAGTTCTATTTTTAGTTTTTTGAGGACCCTCCATACTGTTCTCCATCGTGTTTGTACCAATTTACATTCCCACAAACAGTGTAGGAGGGTTCTCTTTTCTCCACACCCTCTCCAGCATTTGTCATTTGTAGACTTAATAATCGTAGCCACTCTGACCCGTGTGAGGTGGTCCTTCATTGTAGTTTTGATGTGCATTTCTCTAATAATTATCGATGTTGAACATTTTTCCATAAGCACTGGACTCTTAAGAATCACAGGCCTGCGTCCTAAGGCCGCCTCATTGCACCGTTGACTGGGTCTCCCCCGCTTAACTCACGAGAAAAAACTTTTATTTATCAGCTTGATAGTTGGGTCTTTTAAAAACACCTCTCACCATTTGCGCAGCTCCTTGGGGCTGATGGCATCATGTTGTGCTTCCCCCGTCTGTCCCCTGTGGTCTGTCCCCTTCCCCCCCATAGCAGCCTGAACAGTGTCAACAGCAGCGACTCGAGGTCCAGCGGCTCCCACGGCTCCCACTCGCACTCGCCCAGCTCCCACTACCGCTACCGCGGCTCCAGCCTGGCCCAGCAGGCACCTGTGCGGCTGTCCAGCGTGTCCTCTCACGACTCAGGATTCATCTCCCAGGACGCTTTCCAGTCCAAGTCGCCATCCCCCATGCCGCCAGAGGCCCCCAACCAGGTAAGGGTGCTCTGGGTGCCAGGAGCAGCCATCACAAAACCTGGGTCCTGACCACCCTCAGTGGCTGGAATCAGAGGGGGACCTGGGGAGTTCCCATCGTGGCTCAGTGCTTAACGAATCCGACTAGGAACCATGAAGTTGTGGGTTCGATCTCTGGCCTTGCTCAGTGGGTTAAGGATCTGGCGTTGCCATGAGCTATGATGTAGGTTGCAGATGCGGCTCGGATCCCGCGTTGCTGTGGCTCTGGTGTAGGCCGGCTGCTTCAGCTCTGATTAGACCCCTATCCTGGGAACATCCATATGCCGCGGGAATGGCCCTAGAAAAGGCAAAAAAGACCAAAAAAAAAAAAAAAAAAAAAAAGAAAACAGAGGGGGACCTGGGTTGGGACAGAACCCCCGTCTTCTGACTCAGGAACCCTCTGGTTTAATTTCTCATCTTTAAATGTATTGTCCCCCTAAAGGGAGAGAGACTTCAGTGGGGGTTGAAGCTTATGGTCATCATGCTGCTGATGGCTGAGTTACCACGTTGATCTGGAGGGTTTTCCCAAGTACGTAGACAGACTCAAAGTGGTTAGCCACCCTCCGGCATCCTTGTAAGTGCCCGGCTTAGCACAATTAGTAATTCCTGGGCATTTGCACACGGAGGCAGAGACTCTGTTGTTGAACAGTGCCTCCCTCACAGCCCTTCCTTGGTGCTCTCAGCTTCCTTTTATCAATGTGTGTTGAGAATGAGAATGAGAAAGCATCTTCTGTTAGCACCTTGCTTCTGGGAGAAGGGACGGTGTTGAATCCCTTTGACCCCAGTCAGGTTAGGTGGTGCTAGATGCCCAGCAGGTCCAGCTGAAGCAGAAGGCAGGAGCCGGGCAGGGCATTAAGTTTTGATGTGCTTGTCCTAGCTGGGGTGCTTTGGCTTAGTCTCTAAGGTGTCACCCACGTGTCCCCCGTCTCTGCCCTCATCTGTCCCCAGTACGTATGGCACTAAACCACACCTGCATGTCTTGTGAGCAGAGAGTGAGAATGGTCGGAGGGAGAGCAGGAATTTGCAAGCCCTCAAAGGCCTTTCTAATGAGCAGCGTCATTCTGTGTGGGTTTTTAATCAACTAACAAATTAACACAGTATTGTGTGCTGACACCCTTTTCTGGGGGAAAAAAAAAAAAAAGCCGTGCACTTCAGCCTTGCCATGTGCGTGGATCAGGCTGAATGAAGCAGTGTTTCTGCCTCCGTAAAGTCAAGGGAAGCGGAAGGCGGCTTGTTGGGATTTAAATCTGAAAGCCGATGCCCAGGAAATGCTTGGCTTGCAACTCTAGGATAGTTCAGTAAACTCAGGGATGCTGCAAAATTTAATTGAGAATTCTGGGTTCGTTTTGTTTTTGTTTTTGTTTTTTAAGCCATTACGGCTGCTTATAAGATAGAGGGGAAATTTAAGGAAATTTGACACATGGCACAGTCCAGAAGGTACAGTCTCTTGGAGGGCAGTGGGGGTTACCTTTATTCGTGTGGATGCAGAGAGCACATCCGTAAGGGGGAGGTCCCTTCATTTCCCGACTCAGGTGCACAGGTGGAAATGAATGCCGTGGGGCAGGATGTGTTCAGAATTCTCCCATCATCCTCCACTCTGCTCTTTTCAAATTGTGCCACATTGGCCCAGGAGTGGTGGGGCCATGATTGCAGCTCAGGCCTAGAGCCATTCACTCCATCAAGACAGGGGGTTCTTCAGAAAAAAAATGAGCATAAGTCAAAAGAACTATGGACCTGCAGTCCTAGGGTGATTTACTGGTTCTTTTTTCAAATTGAACATCCTTGAAGTAGAGGAACCAAAATAAATAGTCCTGATAAATTATAATGATAATTGATTTTTATTTACAGTTGATTAAGCACTACACACACACGTACACACACACACCTGTGATCTCTTTTAATCATCATCTTATAGCTATTATTGACCCCTATTTTAAAGATGAAAAACAGAGGTTTAGAGAGATTGAGCCCATGGTTCCTTGACTGGGACGTGGCAGAGAAAAGCCTTCAACCCAGACTTCGAGACTTGAGATCCTGGGCTGCTAACCAGGCACAGAGCTGGGGAAGCAGCCAGGACGTCCACCGTGCTGCCCGGCCCTGCTTTGGCCACGTGCATCATGGAGTGCCTTTTCGGTTCCTTGCTCTTGCAGGCTGGGAGGCTAAAGATCTGCCCTTTTGTAGGAACGTTTCTTTGGCGGGTGAAACGGGTGGACAGAAACACAGATCTGGCCTCCTTGCCAATGAATATAAGAACACTTCCAGGGAAGCGGTAGAGGAGGCTCAGACTTGCTTGAACAAGTGGGAGGAGATGGCAGTTAACAGTACGGAACGCAAAGCAAATGCCTGGGAGGACGCAAAGCACTATCCCAGTGTGTGCTGGGGACTCAGTTACAGGGACGAGATGGTCATGGTCCATCATCCAGTCCACACTGTTAGGCACCTGCCACGTGGCCAGGACAGGACCGGAATATTGCAGTGTGATGGGCAACTGACAGGCAGTCTCTGCCTCACAGCTGAAGTTTAGGAAACTGACTGGGTTGGGAGCAGGTGCCCTGGCCAGCAGCGGGGTGACTGGCAGAGACTGCAGGTTTGAGAAAATCAGCCTGAAGAGGTCTTTTCCCAGCCCGACACCCCTCCTGTAACATCCCAGCTCCTGCCAGGAAGCTTCATCCCTCCCCACGACGGCCACCGGGAACACTGCCCTGACCACTGGGCTTCACTGCCCCAAAGTTCAAAGTCACTCGCCAGGCAGAGACCTAAAATAAATGGTGTCTTATGAGGAGGCAGCTCTGTAGCCAGAAACCACCCCCTAGAGACTCAGAGGCTGCATGTGATGAAGGCGGATATGGAACAAAAGCCCAAGCAATCCGTAATGCCTCGGCCCCTGAGAGGTATCGGAGGCGAGCGTCCCTCGGTCCCTGGGCCTGCGGCACTGGCAGGAACGCCCAGGAGCACACAGGGATCCCTGGTGCCAGGCACAGGAGCTGTGCGCCACGCTCAGATGTGGGGGTCTGGGGAGCTTAGGGTCCATTGGGTCTGGAGCTCGCTGGGTCTCACGCTTCCTGTCCAGGGCCTGGTAGCTTCTACGTGGGCGCAGCTTTGGGAATAATGACCCTAACCCTGTGCTTCTCTCATCCTTCCCTCTTCCGTGTACGTGTCTGTATCTCTCGTGCGTGCCCTTCCCCACCCCTGCCCCCACCTTTTCTTTTTTATGACTCTTCTTTCTTGGTGGCGTGTGGTCCCTCCTTGGCTGCAGAACTCATCCAGCTCGGCCTCCTCCGAAGCCTCGGAAACCTGCCAGTCAGTGAGCGAGTGCAGCTCGCCCACCTCGGTCAGTTCAGGCTCCACCATGGGCGCCTGGGCGTCCACGGAGAAGGTGACCATCTGGGGTCCCAGCCTCCCCCCGCCCCCAGCCCGTTCCCTGGCCAGCTGCTCCTAGGAACTCAAAGTCTCCACCAAGAGCGGCCCCTCTTGGGGACAGAGGGAGGGCCAGAGCCGAGGGCTTTTTCCAGAATGGGTACCTGGCTCCTGAGCAGTGACCTTGTGGTCGTCCAGAGGGAGAGCAAGGGGTATGGGGAACTCGGAGGTGTGAAGGCTTCTCTCCAGAACGTGGATGGACATCCTCTTACCCCCTCCCCTCCCCTCCCCTGTACCCCGCCTGCCATGGCCTCCTGTCACCATGCTGTTGGATGTGACGTTTCACTGCAGCAGAAGCTGTGTGCTTTTCCGCCTTGTGGTTTGCAGCATCCCCCTCCTCACCCCGATTTGGAAGCTGCTCCTGCTTTGTGGGATGATTTTGGAAACCTGGAATGAACAGCTTCAGCGGATGCTTTCCGGTTTTAAAATTTGCATAATGAGTTCCCGTCGTGGCACAGCGGAAATCTGACTAGTAACCATGAGGTTGCGAGTTTGATCCCTGGCCTCGTTCAGTGGGTTAAGGATCTGGCATTGCTGTGAGCTGTGGTGTAGGTCGCAGACGTGGCTTGGATCTGGCATGGCTGTGGCTGTGGCGTAGGCCGACAGCTGTAGCTCCTATTAGACCCCTAGCCTGGGAACCTCCATGTGCTGCAGACATGGCCCTAAAAAAATAAGACAAAAAGAAAATTTGCATAATGAGATGAGCAAATTGCCATCACCCTGAAATTATTAATGATCGAAACCCATCGAGAGCACCGCACTTGAGGGATACTGATGATAATTCCCAGACTCTTCTAAGATGTAGTTAAACTGTTTCCCCGACCGAATGCTCCCTTGATGCCATCCTTTGCAATGTGGCGCTTTTCTCTCACATCATGGATGCTCCACAGGCAGCAGAGCCCCGATGTTTGTTTTATCTGTAAATATGCAAGTCTCGTCCCCTACCCCTTGAATGTCAATGCCATCTTGTATCGCCACAGTCATCCTGTTATATTAATTTTTTTTTTCCTTCTTCCCTCCCCCTTTTTTGTTTGTTTCCAGTTGTCTAACGGGTTTTCTCACTATAGTTTACCAAGTGAGTCCCAGGTGGGGCCCGTGGGGGCAAGCCTTTCCCCTCATTGCCTGCCTGCCTCCCGCCTGCTCCCTCGGGTCACCTCTGTCCACCTTCCAGACTACGCTCATTATCACACCATTGGGCCCGGCATGTTCCCGTCATCTCAGATCCCTAGCTGGAAGGTTTGTGTCTCTCTCCACCCTCCTCTCGCCCCCTCTCCCCCCCTCCATCGCCTCTGTGCTCACCCCTCTTCTCACCCCAGCCCCCTCCCCCTGTTCCTTTCACACTCTGCCTTCTTCCCCATGACTCCTCCTCCCGCAGTCAGTTCCCATGGGGGCGGGGGGGACCCAGAAGCCAGCAGGCAGCTCCGAGATAGCATCTGTTCCCACACAGAGCTGAGACAGGAGGTGGCTCCCTTCAGGAAACACCAGTCAACCCCAGTTAGACCCAGATGTGGCATTGCAGGGACGTTGGTTCCAGGTTGTAAGGCCCAGTTCTGCCCTGCGGGGGGCTTCCTAAGGGTGTCGCTGTTTTCAGGGGCTGGGAGGGACTGTCCTCCTCGGCCACGGTCCCCAGACTGTTCCCCTGAGTCCCTTATTGGGCCACGGTAACAGAACCATACCCCCTAAATGTGTCTTCACTTACGATGGTTTATCTTCAAAGTACACGCAGACATTATTTTTAGTCTCAATTGTTTATATTAAAACATGTGGGCTTAAATATAAAAACCAAAGTTTTTATATTATTTCCTAGCAAGTCCAGTTGATGCCAAAAGGGTATTCTACTTTATTTTGAGAGAAGGTCCCTAATTTGAGTAGTTGACCCCTAGGTGGCCTGCATTTTGAGCAGGTCTTGAGTTCATCCCTCACAAGGGGTACGGACCCCTCAGACTCCTCAAAATCTGGCCCAGGGGGCTTCCGTTCCTATGGGAGGACCTCAGAGGGCCCATCCAGAAGTCCCCTTTGGAGCTGTTTCCCAGAGGGGGAGGTTCGGCCTCAGGGAGAGTGGCTGAGGTTCCTCTAGTGCCCCCTGGTGGCCACTCTACACAAGTGAGGGCATTGGGGCTGTTAGGCCAGTGGGAGTTCCTCAGACGTCAGAAGGGTGGGCCTGGTCCCTGGGGATGTGCTCTCCACTGACTGGTGCCTTCAGACACCTCAGGCCGGGGGTCAGCTCTATCGGTGGCTGTAACTGAGAGTCTTCCATAGGCTACCTGCCCAGTTGCTGAAGGTTTTCAGTCTTGGGCAGAGGAGGAAAGGGGAGGTACCTAGGGGGTCCCCAAAGGACTTTCTGCCCCCTTGTCTAGAGCCGGGTGGGGGCAGAGAAGGGGCTGCTGGCCTGTCCCAGCCTGAACTTCCCCCATGGGGACCAGCTGCCTCCTGTGGGTGGGCAGCTGTCTGGTGGGTTCTGTAGCCTCCCGATGGAGGCAGAGGCCCTGGCGCCTGACCACGCTTGTTCCACTTAGGACTGGGCCAAGCCAGGACCTTACGATCAGCCTCTGGTGAACACTCTTCAGCGCCGCAAAGAGAAGCGGGAGCCAGACTCCAGCGGGGGAGGCCCCACTGCTGCCGGAGGTGCGCCCGCCGCTGCCGAGGAGGCTCAGAGACCACGGAGCATGACTGTGTCGGCCGCCACCAGGGTGACGCTCTTTGTTCTGCATAGCTGGCCGGGCCCCTGGGGACCTGGTGGGGGGCCATCTACTGGCCAGAAACTGGAGGCCACTTTCCCCTACTTCCCACCCTGCAGCATTTAGAAGGCCCCCGGGAAAGGCCTGATATGAGAATCAAACTCTAGAACTTTCTAGAGCCTGCATAGGGCCCAAGCAATTTGACAGCCAGCGGGGCCCACAGAGTGGTGGTCACTGGAGAACAGGAGTCCTGTGGGGGCCCCCCTTTGAAGGGGGGTGTGGAAGGGCTCTGGGGATATCGGACAAGTGGCTCACGGCCCTGGTGGGTCTGTCTCTTCCCTCCCCCCTGCAGCCTGGAGAGGAGATGGAGGCTTGTGAGGAACTGGCACTGGCCCTGTCTCGGGGCCTCCAGCTGGACACCCAGAGGAGCAGCCGGGACTCGCTTCAGTGCTCCAGCGGCTATAGCACCCAGACCACCACCCCCTGCTGCTCTGAGGACACCATCCCCTCCCAAGGTAGGAGGCAGCCTGGGCTGTCCAGCCGGGCTTCCTCGGCGGTGCCAGCTGAGGAGGGGGCCCTCCCTGCTGGAGGAGGCAGACGTCTGGCCACAGCAGAGCAGCTCGGAATGCTCTGGAGGGCCCGTCTGTCACTGTCGGGTAGCTGCCATCCAAGGCAGTGACTGGGCTTTCACAGCTTTGCTTGTGTTTGGCGATCAGGGTACAGGGCAGTTCCCAAGTTGAATCAGACAGATGCTGTTGATGATAATGACATTATGTATGTTGGGCACTTGGTGTGCTAAGCCCTCGATTTTCCTGTTTACCCTTTACAATGGCTTATGTACTATGTGTTTTTGTACCCATTGTACATATGTAGAGACTGAGGCTTAGAAACTTGCCCAAGTGCACTCAACTAATAAGAAGCAGCGTGAGTCATTTGAATCTAAGGTCTGTCAGAGTCTGAAGTCCAGACTCAACCTATCCCAGCCAAATTCTCTGTGAACCTGCCCCTTCACCCCCTGCCCACTGACAAGCCTCTTGGCAGTCCGTTGGTGCGAGTCTCAATCTAGGGGACATTCGGCAATGCTGGCAGACATTTTTGGTTGTGGCACTGGAGGGGGTGCTCCTAGCATCTAGATGTCCAAGGATGCTGCTCAACACCCTCTAATACACAGCACAGCACTGACCTGGCCCAGATGGCAGAGTGCTGCTGTTCAGCAACGTGCTCTGAGATGCCCCCGCCACATGACCCCATATTTGGAGAGGACATGAGCACACCTCACTGGTGGGACCTATCTTTGTGCTTGTTTCCGGAGACTCATTGCCAGTGGCTCCATTGTTTTTCTAGCCTCAAGCGTTGATTTCGAGGCAGGTAGTGAGCTCTGTGATGGTCCGTGTGGAGGTCGCCTCTTGTGTCAAATTCCAGGTTATTTCCTTGTTCCACCCCCTTGACTCCTCCCAGGGAGGCTCAGAGGCGGCCTCACTGCAGCCCGGCAGGTTTGTGTTCTTCACCACCCAGCCCTCAGAGGGCCGGCCTGCTGTGTCCGCTGAACAAAACGACCATCCCTGTCGAGGGTTTTTAGATGCTGGGGACTTCAAAGGATGGCCACGAACCCGGGGAAGCTGGGGATGAGTTTGTGGGTGAAGTTCCTGGCCTCTGGTGCCTCTTGCCCTCCCCGAAAGAATCCAGAAGCCCTGCTGCTGCCTTGGAGACTTCTAATCAGATCCCATGATCAGTTTCAGATTACGATTATTTCTCTGTAAGCGGTGACCAGGAGGCCGATCAGCAGGAGTTTGACAAATCCTCCACCATCCCAAGAAACAGTGACATCAGCCAGTCCTACCGACGGATGTTCCAAGCCAAGCGTCCGGCCTCGACGGCTGGCCTCCCCACCACCCTTGGACCCGCCATGGTCACCCCAGGGGTTGCAACCATCCGACGGACCCCTTCCACCAAGCCTTCTGTCCGCCGGGGGACCATAGGAGCCGGTCCCATCCCCATCAAGACCCCGGTGATCCCTGTCAAGACCCCCACGGTCCCAGATCTCCCTGGGGTGCTGCCGGCCCCTCCCGATGGGCCCGAGGAGCGGGGTGAGCACAGCCCCGAGTCGCCGTCCGCGGGCGAGGGCCCCCAGGGTGTCACCGGCATGCCCTCCTCCACGTGGAGCGGCCAAGCCTCCGTCAACCCTCCTCTTCCAGGCCCCAAGCCAAGCATCCCCGAGGAGCACAGACAGGCGATTCCAGAAAGCGAGGCCGAAGACCAGGAAAGGGATCCCCCAAGTGCCACTGCCTCCCCAGGCCAGACTGCAGAGAGTGACCCTGCAGACCTGAGCCCGAGGGAGGCCCCGCAGGGTGAAGACATGCTCAACGCCATCCGCAGGGGCGTGAAGCTGAAGAAGACCACCACCAACGACCGCTCGGCCCCCCGCTTCTCTTAGGCTCCCGAGCAGTGCTGCCAGTGGGGCCTGAACTGGCTGATTAACAAAACCTAATTGGTCTTGATCCATTCCAGTCTAGAATCAGATGAAAGATTTTGTAGGCAACTAGAACACAGCTCTTTTGAAAATACCCGACACCTTTAGATAAGTATTCAAAGCAACACATGTAACTGACATAACCCTGATCTTTTAATTTGTAAATACTGACCGTTTTCTTTCTGCGCATTTTAATCTTAGTTTCCCTTTTGATTTTTCTGAAGGTGCCAAATTCCATTTAACTTTTTTACAAGTCTTTGTAAAATTTTAAATGCATAAGGGGTCGGGGGGAGGTCGGGCAGGGGAACCACGAAGTAGTTAATTTCAGAAAAAAGGGTAACTATACTTAGCCTTTTCGTTTTTGTTTTGTTTTGTTTTTTTTCTTGCAGGCTTTTGTAGATGCATTGTAGTAGTCTGGCTTAGAAGCAAATTCAAGTTATTTTAATGTACAAACAAAATGGAAAAAGGGGTAAAAGTTCTTATTCAAATGTACCAAGTTCTGGATGAGGAAAGCAGGGGTCACGATTAATGAGCAATATTCGGAGGGAAGTCAGCTGGAGATGGTAGATGGGGTTGGGGTTGGGGGGGAGGGTCGTGGGAGGGGCACACCGTCAGCATAGCCAATCCTGTTACATTTAAGAGTAGCCTTGTAGGTTGAATTTCTAGTAGCTTCACGGTAAATGCATCCAAATAAGCCATACCGGATTGCAGTGTTTGTCTCCGTAGGGCGCGTAAGGACTTCCTTTCTCCCACGATTCCTCTTGACTGCACCCAGCACCCACCTCCCGTCCCGTGCATGCTGCTGCCACTGGGTAGACGTAGAATCCCCCACTTCCGTTACTCGTCTGTTATACCCACTTTCACTGAATCCAAATACATCCAAAAGGGTAAGGCAGTTTTTGAAATGTGAAGACATTTTAAAATGATAGCAGGGAATTCTTAGATATAGCAAATGCCTTCTACTTAACTGTGCCCAGCAGGCTGGGCCGTTGAAAAGCCCAAATATTTTGAAAAAACTCAAACGGATTTAACAAGGGTAACCAGCCTGGAGTCCAGCAACTTGCCAATGTGTTTACCAGTCTGGGGGCTTGTTTTTCTTATCTTCTTTTAAATAAATGGCAGTTAATTGGCTTCATACGGAAACATCGATGAGAGGAGGATTGAGTTCGTGTCACTGGGAATCTGACCACTATACTGTCCCTTTTTTTTTTTTTTTTTTTTTTGGTATTCTAGGTAACGTTTTTTGGAATGGACTTATTATGTCTTTTGTTTTTTAGGTGAAAGTTAAATTTGTTGTAATGCTCATTCCCTAAAGCCAACAGAGGTTTGTAGATTTAAAGGGGTCACATTTAGAGAATGCAGTGGTGTTTAAAAAGGAAAGCCAGCCCTGAGTTGTCAGGTCAGTTGAATGTGCTTGTCTGGGGTCCCGACCTCTCAAGGGAAAGGAGCCTGGTGGGCCCCACAGACCCTGCAGATCTGTTGGCTCTAATCCTCAATTACATAATCTTATGCTTTAATACGTAACTGCATTGGATGTGACAAACGTACCTGTATAGTCACTGTTCTATATATTAACCTTTAACACTGCTGTGATTGCTCAAGAACACTTTATGTTATGGCTTTCAAGCAAAGGCATGATTATTAGAAACTATTTAAGCTTTTTTTCTTTGAAAAACAAGCTCCTTTTACAGAATATAAGCAACAGTAGTGCCTGTGGTTTAGCCCACCAATCTTGATGACTAAAAGTAGCTGATGCATTGTGCATATGATGCTTGAGATGGTTTTTGCAAAAGCAGAAATCACTGCAAGGTAATTACAATAGATAAAAGTGGTATTTTAAACCTTTGAAATAAATGGATGTAACTGTACCGCGGTACAGCTTTTCACTTGTTTAGTTTTTAAACGTTAGTATAATCTGAATAAATTTAATATAAAATGTTGCCAAATTCAATGTAGAAAGAATGTGACAAAACACTTTGGGTAGTTCTGTTTGTGTTTTTGCATATTGTAAAAGCAGTGTCACAGCTAAAAATAAAGAAATCGTTTCTAAAGGTAAATTATTGTGCTTTAGTTGCTAGTTTGTACCGAGAGTTGACCTCTCCCTGTGCAGTTTTTTGTTCTAAACTTGTATAAATAACAATTGTGTAATGTGTCTCCCTTCTACCTTGTAATAGTTGCTTCAGCCTACATTATAAATAAAGAACCACTAGAAAAAAAAAAAAAAAAGCCCTGCATTTCAAGTCTTATTAAAATTCAGGTGGAGGTCTTCCTCAAATGTTAGAAGATGGACCGAGACTCAGATTGAGTTTAGTTACAAAATGACAAAACATAATTTGGGGGATTGTTATGTACCCTAAGGGCACAACTTGCCTGACCTAATAGCTCCAATGAGTTACTAAAAACGATAACTAGCTGGGTTTGGTTGAGTTTTAAAAGTGGCTTTATCTTTGGGGGTGGGGGAGACATTATTAATAGAGTTCTGTTACCTTTTTCTTTCCCCCTCTTTTTAGGGCCACACTTGTGGCATATGGAAGTTCCCAGGCTCTGGGTCGAATCGGAAGTGCAGCTGCCAGCCCATACCATAGCCAACAGCTACATCTGTGAACCTCACCACAGGTCCCAGCGACGCCAGATCCTTAACCTACCGAGTAAGGCCAGGGATCAAACCCACATCCTCATGGATACTAGTCGGGTTGTTACAGCTGAGCCACAACGGGAACTCCTACCTGTACCTTTGTGTCTTAAGACAGTCCAAGCTACGGTAGAGGAAGCAAAGCTGGAAAACTGCCTTCAGAATAAGCAGAGAGTGTCCTCTTGTTTGGATCCTTTAACCCCAGCCATCAAACTCCACTCCTGAGAATCCCAGCGTTCCCTTGTGGCACAGTGGGTTAGGGATCTGGCTGTTGTCACTGCAGCAGCTTGGGTTGCTGCTCTGGTGAGGATTCGGTCCCTGGCCTGGGAACTTCCACATGCCACAGACTCGGCCAAAAAAAAGATTACTGTGAGAGAATCTTATTAAATCCATGTTTATTTGTTGAATGTGTGCTTCTTAGAGTGGTCCTTCGGTCAAAGCTAACATTCCACTAGTGAACTTTTTAGAAAACTGAAGAAATACATCCTCAGTATGGGCAAACTGTCACTCTCAGCTTTTAATGCCTTCCAGTCACTACAGTTAATCTTTCAACTCGAGTTTATTCCAGTAAATCTTTTTTTTTTTTTTTTTTTTGTCTTTTTGCTATTTCTCTGGGCTGCTCCTGCGGCACATGGAGGTTCCCAGGCTAGGGGTCAAATCGGAGCTGTAGCCGCCGGCCTACGCCAGAGCCACAGCAACGTGGGATCCAAGCCGCGTCTGCAACCTACACCACAGCTCACGGCAACACTGGATCGTTAACCCACTGAGCAAGGGCAGGGACCGAACCCACTACCTCATGGTTCCTAGTCGGATTCGTTAACCACTGCGCCACGACGGGAACTCCATGTTCCAGTAAATCTTGCGGTCAAATCGGAGCTGTAGCCGCCGGCCTACGCCAGAGCCACAGCAACGTGGGATCCAAGCCGCGTCTGCAACCTACACCACAGCTCACGGCAACACTGGATCGTTAACCCACTGAGCAAGGGCAGGGACCGAACCCACTACCTCATGGTTCCTAGTCGGATTCGTTAACCACTGCGCCACGACGGGAACTCCATGTTCCAGTAAATCTTGCATCTGGCTCTCCAGCAGTTTTTTTTTTTTTTAAAAACAGCTGCACCTGTGGCTTATGGAAGTTCCCAGGCCGCTGAGCTGGGGGTAGAACTTGCACCTCTGCAGTGACCCCAGCTGCTGTGCCACAGGGGAACTCCTGCAGTTGTCCCCTTAACAGCACATGTTGCCTATAAGACTTAATGGGGAAGAAAAGAACATACTTCAGGAGTTCCCGTCTTGGTGCAGCGGAAACAAATCCAACTAGGAAACATGAGGTTGCGGGGTTTGATCCCTGGCCTTGCTCAGTGGGTTAAGGATCTGGTGTTGTGGTGAGCTGAGATGCAGATTGCAGACGCGACTCGGATCTGGCGTTGCTATGGCTCTGGTGTAGGCCAGCAGCTACGGTTCTGATTGGACCCCAAGCCTGGGAACCTCCATATGCCGCGGGTGCGGCCCTAAAAGGACAAAAGACAAAAGAAAAAAAGAAAACATACTTTACGTGCACAGCTAGTAAGAAAACGACAGTGGCCCAGTCACCCAGCATCCTGTGCCCCTCAGAAGAACACACTGGCCATACCATATTGAGTTACTTTATTAGGGCAAGCGTATGTCCTATAATTTATTTCACTTGCACGTGGGACTGGTGAGGCATCTTCCCCTACATGGGCCGTTCTCGGGGCCTGGTCACAATATGCCACCACAGTGGGGGCAAATCGCCTTCCTTTCGGGCTGGAGGCAAAGCTTCAGTTCTGGGACCGCCAGGTGGGGTTTCCTCCTGCAGCTGCTTAACCTACAGGAGGGTAAGGAACAACAGAAAAGGAGGTGAACTGACGGTCCAGTCTCTGCCCCAGAGAAGTGTCAGCAGTGCTTCTGCGGTGTCACATGACACACTGATCCTCACTACTGAAGCGCATTGTTTTTATGTCCACATTTTAACTCAAACACCAAAGCTGTTCTCCTTTAAGGTGTTCCCAATCTTAAGACAGCAGAGCTGAGAAGAAACCCTCCGGCCCCGCCTCTTACTCATTAAGCAAAACCCCGACAACTGACCATTCCAATTCCCCCTCGTTTGGATCCCCCCACCTGTTGAAATGTTTATTCTTATGTTTCAGCTAAGCAGTCTCCAAAAGCACCCTTAAGAAACCTCAATTTGAATATACTAGGAGTATTGAAAGCCCCACGAATAGCAACCAAAACAGAACATGAGATCACATACGCAAATATGCTCAGTTCTGTCCCCTGCTGCCCAGCCATCTCCAAGACCATCACGTCACAAAAGAGGAGACCCGAGACACCCACTTTCCAGATCCATGATTTTCTGAAGCTTCCTCCAGAAAAACCAATTCCAGATTGTGGCTAACCCAAGCCTCAAGCACATGTGCCATTTAATAATGTTGACAGAATAAGTAAAGGAGAAACTGTTTGTTTTGGTTTTTTGTTTGTTTGTTTGTCTCAGCCACGGCCTCAGCGTTCAGAAATTCCCAGGCCAGGAACTGAACCCACGCCACAGCAGCAACCCAAGCCACTGCAGTGACAATGCTGAATCCTTAACCTGCTGGGCCACACGAGAACTCCGAGGAGGATCGATTTTGCAGAGGAGGTTATCATATTATCACCTGCAGAATGAACCTGCTGCTCTCCATAAATAAATATACCCTAAGTTCCCAAATGCTGAGACCCTTCATAGAAAACACTGCCCTCCTTGATCACAAGTCATGAATTCAAGTAGTGAATCCAACCAGTGTCCCCCTTGCAGCTCATTTGCTTAAATGTCCCCTTGAAAATCTTGAAACTCCCAGCAGCTGCCAGTTCATAGGTCCTCACACCCAAGTCGCCCTTCTCTGCATCAGCCCCCATCTACTTCCCTCCTTAATCCAGCAAGACAACCACTCCCTCTTGAATAACCTCAAGTGCCCCATCGCTCTCAATGGCAGACAACCATGTGTCTACCTTCAAGCCTGCGCGCCTATACAGCTCAGTATTGCTAAAGTCACAATGCAGATGTTCCCAACTTCAGATGGGCCTTCACTACCGCGTGCCAACCTTGCTGCTATTCTCCAGCAAGCTCATCTTCTCCCCACGATTTTCACATCTTTTCCAGTTTCTCCAAACACACAGCACTCCCTTCCGGGCTTTTCCTCTTATTTCACTTGAAATAGAGAAGCTCTGACATTGAAGTCTGTCACTTCCCTATCATCAAAACTTCTGGCCCAAAGATAATTATATACATCACTGTCTGATTAGAATGGAGTTAGAATCTCTCCTCCTTTCAGGACCCCATCTCTCCTCAAAATCTTGCCTTTTGTACCTCTTCCATCTCTCTGCAACACTCTGTTTCTTGATCACTGCAAATCTAGTCAGCATACACAGATTATTATATAGCTTAAAAGAAAATCGTCTCTTAGCCTCCAGTTACTGGCCATTTCTCTGTTCTCCGCACAGGTCCAAGGACTGTCCTCCCTCCCTTCAGTTTTCTCTCCCTCGCCCTCCGACCACCTTTTCTGTGTGATTAGGAAAGGACTGAACCGAGGCCAGCAATGCCCTTAACTGTAGCCCCAATCTGTGGATGTTATTTCCGGCACTCAATCTATTCCACTAAGGCAAGGAAGGCTAAGCCCTGCCCACTCCCGAAACACTTTTTCTTGGGCCTGTCACACCCTCCTGGCTCAGTCTCTGGGGTCCTGACCCCTCCAAGTGGGAGGGCGCAAGACTTGTCTCTCTACTCTCTCAATCGCATCCATTTCTGTTGCTTCCTTCCATCTTTATCCAGTTCCTTTACACAGGGAAGGGCACCCACAAGAGGCCATTCACTCCAAATCCCATGGCTTTTAAAACAACTGGTAATTCAAAAACTTCTATTCTGAGCTAAAATCTCTCGAATTCCAGATTCTTACATCCAAAAAATCACCCACTTCTGACACTTGATGTCTCACAGGGATTCCCAAATTTAACTATTTTTTTCTTTTTTATTGGCTGTACCTATGACACAT